>NC_136065.1:2039394279-2041794279 GCF_964261635.1 Lissotriton helveticus
TCCAGCTTTACTTTTTTCTCTCTTTCACTGGCTCACACTATACTTTATTCTCTCTGGCTGGCTGATGGTTTACTTTATTCTATCTGGCTGGCTCACGCTTACTTTATTCTCTCTCTGGCTGGCTCATGCTTTACTTTACTTTATTCTCTCTCGGTCTGTTACTTTATTATCTCTCTGCCTGGCCCACATTTTACTTCATTATCTCTCTGTCTCTTACTTTATTCTCTATCTGTCTGGCTCATGCTTTACTTTTTTTCTCTCACTGTCTGGCTCATGCTTTATTTTTGCCTCTCTAGCACAAGCTCTACTTTTGTGCGTATCTCTTTTTGGCTCCCCCTTTTGCTTACCAGGCTCAATCTTTACTTTTTGCTCTCTTTGATTCACAATACTTTTTTCTCTCTCGCTTATGTTTTACTTTTCTCCCTTCTCTCCTCCTGACTGATGCTTCACTTTTTCTCTTTGGCTCATGCTTTACCTTTTCTCTGTCTGGCTCACACTCCACATTCTTTTTAGGTCTCGCCTTTTCTATTCCGCAGGAATGGAAAATGGAGAGAATTCTAGTGGTCAAAATACTCGTCAAACCAAGGGTTTTTCGGTGCGGTTTTCTTCGAGTTCACGTGAAATCACGTGACCACAAGCACGCGCATTTCCCCACCTCAAAGCCATCAGCGTCCCTCCCACAGGCTTACCCAGCGTGCGCTGGCTTCCCTTCTCCTCCCCCTAATTGCTTGTTTCCACGGCCGCGCTACATCAAAGGGCTCGGCTCCCCGCCCCCTGCTTCACGGACGCTTCTCAGGCCATATGTTTTTCTCCTCTAAGCAGGCTCGCTCCCCGCCCCCTGCTTCACGGACGGACTTGTTTGACCAGCATCACTCCCACCTACTCCTCAACTCAAGTTGGGCATAAAAAGCAGGGGCTTTCACTGTGACATTTCCAACAGCCTGGTCCGTTGCTGCGACTGGCTCGATTACATGTATTTGTGCTCTTCAGTTTATTTTCATATGTGTTGGTGGGCTTTTTTCCCACCTTTGCGATCGCCTTCAACTTTGCCCGCCACTCCTTTGTGTGATTCGTTCTCTCCCAGGGCGACCTCACTCATGGTTCCTTTTGGTCACCCCTCTATCACTTCCACAATCCACACACAGGTGTTTTTAAACTTGGTCCACTCTCCATGAGCCCTCAGCCCCAGCAACCAACAGACGATGAAGCCCATACCAATAGTTCACACGAAAGCCGCCACCAAAGATTAGCTAATTTGCTCAAATAAACTGTAAATGGAACAATACATTAGACAAAGTTCACAAACAAGCCTCTAGTGCCATCTGCTGGGTAATAATAGGACACGCAAGGGCTGCAACTTCAGCTCTTATTTATTTCCACAATTTAACAAGCATTTGCAATGCAATAGGTCTCGCATTTGCGAGAGTTTGAGCTATTGGCATTGTAAATGATAATGCCATTTATTTATATGTTGGTTTCAAAACAGATAAAAAAGGCATTGTCATTAACAATGCCAATAGCTTAAACTTTCGCAAATGCGAGACCTATTGCATTGCAAATGCTTGTTTTTTTTCTCTCTCAACTCTTGCTTTACTCTTTTTTGCTCTCTCTGGCTCACTCTTTACTTCTCTCCCTCCCACCTTTTTCTCTCTGGCTTTTCTTTCTCTGGCTCATGCTTCACTTTTTTCTCTTTTGCTGATCCACCCCTCACTTTTCTCCCCCTCTCTCATAGTCTTGAATTTTGCATAGCTCTCTGTCAGGTTTAGTCAGAAAGGTCTTAGCCCAACATAGAAAACACTTGCCACTAACCTTTGCTTGTCTTGCCTGCAGGGACCACAGCTTGAAGAATAAGTCCCCAGTTCCCTCAAGCGCCAACTCCCCCAACGTGTAATACACAATTAGGAAAGATCGCCCTCCGGGGAAAAAGGGAATGGGGACATAACAATAAAGGACTCCGCTGGCAGAGTACCCCTCACAGTCTGGTCTAAGGAGCGAGTTCTCTGAACCCGGGACGGCTATGGAGACAAAAGAAGAACTGGTTACCTTAAGTAGAGAGTTTGATTTCTCATCGTGAGACAGAAACCTTAATAATAAAACACTCACTGTGTGCTCAGCGGTGTTTAGGGTTGCGAGTAATCCCGAAATCACATCAACTGTTGCACAATTATCCACAGACAATATCCGGCTGTTGAACACCACAGCACTCGGTACGGTGTCTGATCAGGGATCTGTTCAGGCTAGGACGGTCCCGGAATAGTTTCTCAGGGTGGAAGAACAAGGAGGGGAGGGAGGTGCGAAGTACGCGGTAGTTAAGACACTACCAATAGGTATTCAGCAAACGAAAGTAATCAAGGACAGTAGCAAGTTCATAGGAGCAAACTGGATAGCACAGCTGCGCTATCTTCTCCTACCTTGCCAGCGGGAAAGAAAGCGTCCGCGGAACTCCGGCGTCGTCCTCAAGCGGGAAGGAAAGCGTCCGCGGAACTCCGGCGTCGTCCTCAAGCGGGAAGGAAAGCGTCCGCGGAACTCCGGCGTACAACAGGCTCAGTCTATGGAACAGGAAGGATTAACAAGCACCCTCCCCTTCCTGGGAGGTGCTTATGTACCTCAGCCGGTACCGATCTCCGGACCGCCTGAGCTCAGGGGTTTCTGGGAGATGTAGTGCGGCCGTGTACACGACACCTTGTCTTGCTGCTCGAAAGCGCTACACTCCCTCTGGCTCACGCTTTACTTTTCTCTCTCCTTTCGCTCCCTCCTGCTCACACTCTACTTTTTCCTCTTCCTTGCCCCCCCATCTCTTTCTGTGGCTTACGCTTTACCTTTGCCCCCTCTCTATTTCTCTTACATACTTCTTTTGCCTCTCTTTCTTGCACTTAACCTTTGTGTTTCTCGCTCTCTCATGCTTTACTGCACCCCACATTTTTGTGGCGATTTAGTTCTCCCCCTCTCTCCTACTTCTAGAGTGCTCTGTGTATTTAAACCCAGTTTTTTTCCTCCCACTTTTTTCTTCGCTTCTTCTATGCATCTCCTTTTTTAGGTCGAACATTCCATACCTCTTGTATATACACTTTAGTATATGCTTATATGTGTATGAACTTTGTGGGATCTGGAGATCAGCCATAGGACTCGTCTGCTTCCGCGTAGGGACTTTTTTTTTCCTGTTCAACTGTCTGTTTTATGTCTTGATAGAAAACGACCTGCAGAGGTCAGAAAAATGCCAGAATCACTTTAGCATTCTCTAGATTCCTGTTAATGGAAATTGTCTTCCACGAGCACCCATAGACAATAAATATTTTTGTCAAATCTTGTATTTTCAGTGATATGACCACCCAAGGCCCTCATGTTATATAAAAACAGAGCATTGGACTATCCCATTTCCTACTGAAAGGCAATATTTCTCTCTGTGTTCCGATACCTGGCATGTCACACAGTTTGGTGCTTACTTTCCCTCCACGTTAAAGAACAGTAGATGTTTCAGCACCCAGGCTAATGTGCTGCATAGCTAAATACATAAAAGGTCCCAAAGGCAAGAACAATTGCATTGCAAATGCTTGTTTTTCTTCTCACTCGGATTTGCGTTTCTTCTTTCTCACTCTTGCATCTCTTGTGCTTCTTTCCCTATAACTACAATTTTTAGGTCTCGGTTGGCGAAAGCAGCGCACATGCGCTGCTCTCGCCATATGAGAGCTTCTTGGAATCAATACAGATGCCAAAGCTCTCGGAGGTGGAGTTGAAGCCCCGCCCATCTTTTAATTGGTTAGCGTCATCTTACCTGCAAAACGCTGGCTTCTGATTGTAAACGAGGCTTCTTAGTCCCTCCTTGTTGCCGCCTTGTCTCCTTTTGGTCCCGCCCACCGGGATTGGATCTCTCACTCGCGGAGTTACACGCTCTCTTTTATGTCTGTAAGCAGTTTTTTTTATCATTTTGAGTGCGGGCCGCCTGCATGGTGGTTGTTTTTAGCATTCCCCGAGCTGTTTGTACTCGCTGCAGAGTTTTTTGTCAACAAACTTTTATAGGTCTCGCCTTTCATTAAGATTAAGCCATTTGCTTTTCTATACAATACCATTAGCAAAGCAAATGCCTTTATTTAACTTAATCAAAGGCGAGACTTATTGCATTTTCAATGCTTGTTTTTTATTAGTCTTCCTCTGATTTCTTTTTACCTTGCTTTTTTTTTCCTGTGGCACCTACTTTGACTGTCTCTCTGGCTCCTGTTTTGCGTCTTTTTTGCTTTACCAGTTTTACTTGCCTTTGTTTCGATTCTTTGTTTCACTTGGCTTCACCCTTCTAGCTTCCACGTTAGTTTGTATTTCTTTTTTTCCACTTTACTCCCTTTTCTGCCCCTTTCTGTGCCCAACATATTTGCGTTTTCTTGTCTCTGGTTCCCTGTTTGATGCTTGCCCTCTTCTTCTTTCACGCTCGATCTGGAACTTGCTTTACTTCATTTTTATTTTTTAACTCTCTCGCTTTTTCTCTCTTCTTTGAATAATCTTGAATTCTTCCACCTATCTGTTTTACCCATTTCTTCTCTCTGTCTTTTTTCTATGATACACAACTTTACTTTTCCCCCTGGGTTCTGCCTCACTTCTTTCTCTGAACCCCCCTTTGCTATTTACTCTCACTCCCTATGGATTCTGCCCACCTTTGGGCTTTCCTTCGCTTTTGTATCTCCTTGTCTCTCATTCTTTGGCTTCTGATTTCATACTCTCTGGCACCTGCTTTGTTTATTACCTTTAGTCTCTGGTGCCTACTTGAAATCTTTAATATTTGCTTCCTCGTTTCTCGTCTCTGACTTTATTATGGTGCTTAGCATTACTTTTCTTCCTGATTTATATTTGACATTTCTTTCTGAAACCCTTTTTGTGCTTCCTTTTTGGGTTTCGCCTGCCGAAAGGCTGCGCTCTGCGCAGCCTTTCAGCGCAGGTGAAATCCTATGTCGACACTAAGCAGTTCGGGAACGTCCCCCGGCTCTCATTGGCTAGCTCCATAAATGGAGGCTAGCCATTGAGTGCCGGATCTGTCCGTCAAGGCCGGACCAGATTCGGGGGCGTTCCCGAGATTTTTTCCCAGGGCGGAGTTACGCTTTTCCCCGTTCCCTCCCCTTTCACTGAAAGTGAATTCAGATGCGCTGTCCATTCCCGCCCCCTCCGTGTGCCTCCCCGCCCCTCCCTCGCTGTCCTGTGCACGTTTCCTGCCGTCCGTGCCCTCTCCCGCCCCCTCCCGCCGTCCGTGTCCTCTCCCGCCCCCCTCCCGCCGTTCGTGTGTCCTCTCCCGCCGTTGGTGTCCTCTCCCGCCCCCCTCCCGCCGTTCGTGTCCTCTCCCGCCCTCCTCCCGCCGTCCGTGTCCTCTCCCGCCCCCTGTGTCTTCGTAGGTGCTTGTTATCCTGCAGTCAACAGCAAAACACCGCGGGCCTGTAAAAAGCATGCGTGTGCAGAATGAATGTGCCATTGAAACTCGAGACGGCCTGTCACGTTATTAGGAGGCGATTACTCTTGTCTCCCTGTGTGTGACATGTCAGCGTGCTTACTAACACATGACAGCTTTTGAGCGAAGATGACCAGACCGTTCGTGGCACTCCCTGTAATTTGCAAGCCCCATTAGGGCTTCAAACAGATGGGATGCTACGGGAGCCGAGGGGGGAAAGGGAAAATGGTCGGCGAGCAGCCGGAGCGAGCCTTGGAAGCGGCGATAAGAACCCGGAGAAAATTGAAATCTCCTCCCCGACATGTTGATGGTGTAAGCCACGCGCCCGAGCTGCCATTATGCGACGCTTTCGACGAGAAATGTGCCCTGGTGACTGACCCCTGGAACTGCTAGGCATCAAAGGCGCTGACGGCTTTTTTTATAACTTGTAATCTTTTGTCCAAAAATTGGCACTGCTGTTAAATCAAGCCAGCCCATTAATGCTCCACAGTGGGGACCCCTGACATACACGGTAATTAAAATATAAATTTTAACCTGGGTAAAGTTTTGATAGTCTTGGCAACACAGAGTGCGGGTGCCTACTAAACTCGCGCACAGAGAACTGTAAATCACCCAAGCCAATCAAATATACTTTATGTTCGTTCTCAGGCCCTTCCTTTTGCTTCCACAATGGACTAGAGCTGAAGCTACACAGCTTCTCTGGGTTGTAGAGGCTTAGCAAGAGTGCCAAGGACCCTGCTGCAGGCTAATAAAATGCCCACATTGATTTCTGTTGGAGTAGTGAATATTCGGATTCAATGGGTCCCTCAATGTTCTGCGCCCGGTGCCACTGCACTTGCTGCACCATTAAATACTTTAATACACACACAGTCTGAGTTATGTTCCCAAAGCTCACACCCAGTCTGAACAGACTCTTTGCAGTGGTCCTACTCTCCGTCCCTTTCTTTCGGTTTCCCTGCTGGGCTCACGCTGTGGAGGCAGCTGTGCTCTCAGGGCACCCAGCCAGATGGCAGTCCATGACAGGGAGCCGCCATGTTGGGTCTGTCGGCTGGTTGCAGGCAGTCCTCGCCGGTCCTGTTCACTGGATGCTGAACTTGGTGCTGCTTAAAGCGGTGATTTCCCCATCATCACCGGATGCATCCTTCTTGCCTCATGCATCCCACCAAGACACAGAGAGGGAAGCGGCGCAAGGTGGATCGTGCCCTCCAGGAAGGTGAGTCTTCGGCTATACTTAGTGCAGGGTTTGCAACGCTTTACAGATCCGCTATCCGTGCATTCAGGTAGCGGTTTACTATGGAGGCTGCCGTGCCGTGCTCTGCATTTCTTTACAACACGGGCGCACACGCACTGCATTGCAGAGTCGTAGATATTTCGTAATTCTTGGTTGCTCACGGTCCCTTATTATTTATGTATGCATGCATTATTTGACTGCTGGGAGCGCGTCTCGGTGGGTTAATGCATCGACTGCCGAGATCGCTGTATATGCACTGCAGTGAGTTTCTTGTTTCAGTTTTAGACGCTTGTTAATATTCAACAAGAGTTCATCTTCTCTAGGCTTTTTGTATGCACACAAATGTTGTGGTAAATCGAGGTTCAAGGGCTTTATCAAAGACCACTCCAGCGTCCCTGTGTTACCAGATTACACGTTGTAGCACACAAACTTGGCTTCGCAGTTTGGGATCGTGACTGTTGAACTTTGTATTGTAGGCATTTTAGACGTTTGATGTTACTCATTTTAAATCGTGTGTACTTCAGAGGTAGCACTGGCTTAATGGACAGCAATGTACATTGAGCCAGGTAATAAACTAGGGCACGCCCACCTCCTCGTATCCCGCTGAGCTCCGCACACTTCACAAAGGTAGCCTTCAGCTCAGAGGATGCTTAAGCAAATCTCTGCTACAAGGGAAGATGTTTGTAGGAGATGACCCCCATGTGAGCTCTATATAAATGTTAATGTTCACTGTTTATATGTAACTAGATACAAGCATTAGCCTTCGTATAGCCCTTCCTATTTGCAGAGGAAGGAATCGAGGAATCGGAAAATGAAGGGATTTCACCACAACTAAACCAACTCTTCTCCCGCCGCCTGAGGTCACCTTGGTTTCTTGAAAAGACAAGGCTGTGCTTGCTTCGCTGCGCTTGCTTCCCTGCCCCCTCGCTGCGCTTGCTTCCCTGCCCCCTCGCTGTGCTTACTTCCCTGCCCACTCGCTGCGCTTGCTTCCCTGCCCCCTCGCTGCGCTTGCTTCCCTGCCCCTCGCTGCGCTTGCTTCCCTGCCCCTCGCTGCGCTTGCTTCCCTGCCCCCTCTCTGTGCTTGCTTCCCTCTGGCTCTGGGTGTGTGTGTGTGTGTGTGTGGCTCTGGGTGTGTGTGTGTGTGTGTGTGGCTCTGGGTGTGTGGGTGTGTGTGGCTGTGGGTGTGTGTGGCTGTGGGTGTGTGTGGCTCTGGGTGTGTGTGGCTCTGGGTGTGTGGCTGTGAGTGTGTGTGTGTGTGGCTCTGGGTGTGTGGGTGTGTGTGTGGCTCTGGGTGTGGGTGTGGCTCTGGGTGTGTGGGCGGGTGTGGCTCTGGGTGTGTGGGCGGGTGTGGCTCTGGGTGTGTGTGTGGCTCTGGGTGTGTGTGTGTGTGTGTGTGGCTCTGGGTGTGTTTGTGTGGCTGGCTCGGGATGTGTGTGTGTGGTAGTAATTGCTGTCTGATGGAGCTCGTCCAGTAGGGTACAATAGGTCTTACATTTGCGAGAGATTAAGCTATTGGCAATGTAAATGACAATGCCATTTATTTATCTGTTTTCAAAACCAACACATAAATAAAAATGTTGTCATTTACAATGCCAATAGCTCTCACTTTTGCAAAGGCGAAACCGTTGCATTGTAAATGCTTGTTAATTCTATGGCACCATCTTTGCTCACCCACACCCTGTCCCAACTTTGCTTCTCTCCGACTCTCACTTTATCCCTCTGAATCCCAATTATCTTCCATTATACTCTTTTTGTTTCTGGCTCTTTCTCTCTGGGGAGAGGTGTGGCGCCGCGGCCAGGGCGACTGACGCTGGAATCTGGGGATCAGGGTTCGATCCCCGGCTCCGGCGGCAGGTTAGCCCAGCACCATGTGACTCTGGGCAATAGCTCGCTTAATCTTCCAGACGGCCCCCAGCGCCTAGAGACACTTACGGGTGATTGTGCGCTTTACAAATGTGGATTATTATTATTATTTATGCATCTGTCTTTCTCCCCTTTCCTTTTGCTTCTTTCTCTGAATCTGGTTCTTCCCTTTGTTTCGTTCTGTCTATGACTTTGCTTCTGTCTCTCTTGCTTTACTACTTTCTATGATCACCCACTTTACTTCTGACTGTCTTGATTACTGTTTTACTTCTCGCTGGCTTCCACTTTTATTTCCCCCTATTTTCCCCCCACTCTACTTTGCTATCTTGGCTTCAGCTTTCTCTATGGAGCCCACTTTATGCAGCCTTGGCTTCAAGTTTACTTCCCACTGCCTCCCACTTAATGCTGTCTTAGTTACCAGTTTACTCCCACTACCTCTATGGCACACACTTTGTATTTTCTCCCATTTTACTCTCTTTTGACTGTTACTTCTCACTGTATACTGTCTTTGCCCCACTTTACTTCCCGCTGCCACCCTGGCTCCCACTTTAGTATGCTGTCTTGACCTCTCCCTTTCCTTTCAACTATCTTTTCTGTATTTATTTATTTATTTATTCAAAGTTTTATATAGCGCGAACAAGATCCTTACAGATATCAGAGCGCTTCACAAAGACAGGGTAGGGGCAGTAGGGATGAACAGAAGTAATGGGAGCAGTGTAGTAGTCACTAACATGATAGGATAATAATAACATACATAAAACATATCAATATACAATCAGGTAAACAAGTAATATAAGACGGCACAAGTCATTGATCCCACTACTGTCTCTGTGCTCTCACTTTACGCTATCCACTGCCACGTCTCATTTTCTCACTGTACGCTGTCTTGGCTCCCACTTTACTGTGTGTCATCTCATTTGTCTTGGTTTGTACTCTACTTCATCCTGTTTCTCTGCTATCCCTTACTTTTTTCTGTGGGTCCCATTTGCTTCTCTCTGCCACTCCAAATTGCATCTTTCAGTCTCTTTCTGATTGCCTTGTTTCAATGTACATTTCTCTGTGCTGCTCCTTTCCTATGAGACCACCTTCCTTTCTCTCTGTTCCCCTTCACACCTGCCTCAGCCTTCCTCGTTGCTTTCCTCTCTCTTGTTCTCAGTTGCCTCTATTTAACTCGCGCAACACCTGATTTGTTTTTAGAGATGTCTCGGTCCGACCTTGGGCTTCTGAATTTCATTTCCTCCTCTGTTTCTTTGGCACACTATCTGTTTTCCGTGTTCTGGTTTCCTTCCTCTGTAGTTTTAGTCTCTCTCGTGAGGTTTTGGCTGTGTTTACAGGAGTCTTCCTCCTGTTGTACTTTGTATTTGCTCCCTCTTATTCAGTTGGTTGTGGGTTGAGCTTTTCCTTAGGTTTATTTATCTTCCTCTCTCCTCTGCAGGAAGCATGCTCTGAACTGCCACCGGATGAAACCTGCTCTCTTCAGCGTGCTCTGCGAAATCAAGGAAAAGACTGGTGAGTTTAACACCTGTGATTATTTTATTTAATTAATTATTTATTTTTGTGTGTGTTTTTGAGAAGCTTACAGGTTTTATTCCTTGCAAAGGCGAAGCTCTAGAATGTACAGTAATTAACGGTGATTTTTGCCATATTTGGTACTCGGCTTGAATGTAGTTGTCATGAGATGTGGGTAATGAAGGTCGGTGTGCCTATCTTCTCCCCTGTTACTCTTGAAAAAGAGTGAATACACCCATAGAAAAATATGCCCAGCATGCAAAACTGCAGTACTTGTGGCATGGCTGACGTGTACCTGATGGTGTGAATGTCATGTAGGTAAGGAGGAAAAGTACGATTTAGTACATATACTTAGTATAGCCAGCGACCAACTCCTTTTACTATTTCTCTTTTCACCATTTTGGCCTAATCTTTATCCGCATCACTTTTTTCTCTACTTATTTCCTCTTCGCATTACCACACTGTCTCCATATTTTCACAATATCCCTTCATCGACTCTGCCTTTTATTGCTCTGCTCTGCATTGCTTTGTATCACTGCTCACCTTGTCCTTTGGCACTATACTTCTACTTGATGGGGGCACTACTACGCTACTCTCTTACTACCGACCAAGATATGATACACGTTGGTTTACTGATCCACTCTCCCGATGCCCCCACTCATTATTCTCTCTATACTAAAACATTGGTATAAGCCATCCACACACCCAAGGGGTACCTGAACACCTCTGTAGTGGGATCAATGACTTGTGCTGTCTTATATTACTTCTTTACCTGATTGTATATTGATTTGTTTTATGTATGTTATTACTATCCCTGTTATTACCATGTTATTGACTATTATACTGCTCCCATCATCTCTGTTGACTCCTACTGCCCCTACCCTGTCTTTGTGAAGCGCTCTGATATCTTTAAGGATCCTGTTCGCGCTATATAAAACTTTGAATAAATTGCTGCGTCCTTTCCTGTGCCACATCTTTGCCCATCTTGACACACTTCCATGTCCTTCTCTGCACCTCTCTGTGACCCTTCTTTACTGTTCAGTACTTCTAACTTAACTCCTGCCATTCCCTACCCCTGCCTGGCCGCCGAGTTGTGGCCTTAACCCTCCTTGCATCTCCATGTCACCTTAGTAGCTCTTACACTGTGCCCTATCACTTTTCATTTTCTTCAGCACTAACTAACAGCTCTTCTTTTTCTTTCTATTGTGCTGAGTATTCTTTGATTCTCAGTTACTTAGAATGCAATGGAGATAAATGAAACTGTTTGAAATACAATGGCCTTTGGGCCGATTCCAGGCTGTGCATCCTGTACTGGTGCAGTAGTTTCTGCACTGGACGTGGCTGAGTATTCTTTACCATAATCGTTTGTACGGTCTGTCCCTTTTGTCCCCTTTCCCTCTTTAACTGCTTCAATGCTTTCCTTCCCACTGTTGTATTCTGTTTGTTTCCATATTGAAGCCAGACTAGTTCGTTGTAAGCTCCATTATTCTACATAATTTTAGATAGATTGGCTAAGAAAAGGCTATTTTGTTTCCTTCCTGGTTGAATCATGGGCCTTCTTCTTACTCTTGCATTTTTATGCCGTCTGCTAATGACAGTGCATATGCATTGCCAATCTTGTCTACGAGGGATGTGTTTAATGGTCTTTTTGTTGTTTCTAAAGCGGGGGTTACTTTTTAAATTAACATTTTGTTTTTGAAGTTGAGTCCTTTGTCTTTAAAGTGTGAGGACCCATTCTGTGGATGATTGATTTAGGTCAAAAGACGCAACAATATTACCAGAGCTTTTGCAACACTGCCTCTTCACTTTCTTTTGAGCACCGGAAATTGGTCAAATAGTTGCTCAGACATAAAGATGCACCTAAAGAGATGGCTGGGAAGTTTAGATACCAGACAAGTGTCTGACATTCTTTGTGCCTCAGCCCTGTTCTTAGTTGAATACAAATTTGAATACTTGCTTTTTTTTAAAAAAGTTAAATGAATATCTTGTTGCCGAGTTGGAATCTCAAGTTTGAGGTGAGGGCATTCTCGAGCTCTTCAGTCCCTGCCCTCTCATTGATCTTCTCCATATTTTACCATCTCAAATGGTCATCAGTTGATCCAATGAGCAGGTATTGGACACTGGCTAGTCTGTAGCATGGTGCCAGCTTCTAAAGGTATATCGTATGATTCACAGTGATGTAATATTAGATATGGTGTGTGGACTGATTTGTAAATAAATAGTTTTATGTAAGTCTAAACACATTTTAAGTGCTATATTAAATAAATGTGTATCCTCACACCATTAAACGAAGACCAGGCTCTACAGGCGTGCCACATTTTCGTTTATTTCAAAGATTATCAAAAAGGTGCTGTTCCAAACTTGTCCCCTAGTTTCCACATCTCCATAGTTGTGGAACGGAACATGAATGTCGCTATTGTATTCTCTTGGGTCTGTAATAAGAGCTACTTATGTTGTGAAAACCATCCCAAGCTACTAACTAATATTACTATCTATATTAGTGACCACACTGAACATGTTTACAGTGGTGACCACAATAAGCAACATTACCTGCAGTGATCACCTGGGCACAAGTACAACAAAAAAATGTAGGGGTGGGCGCGCACAGCCTGCCCCCTCCCTTCCCCTTGTGCCTCATTAGACCATGGGGAATCCCATCCCCCAGGCAACAGCTATAAAATAAGGGGAGGGGGCGATGTGGCACCTCTCCCTGAGCCTATTATGGCCCTGGGTACCCCATCCTCAGGGCTATAAATATATTTTAAAGGGGCCACCTACTGTATCTGCAGCGATCTGATTAAATCATTTGGCTTGTGCTTGGCGTCCTATGCCGATGACACACAAATAATAATAGTCTCACTGGCAAAAAGTGAAAGTATATCCGGGAATGTGGTTAACAGTTGTATAAGTGCAGTTAGTAGATAGATGGCCAACAATTGCCTGAAGCTTAACTCATCCAAAACTGAGGTTCTTCAGTTTGGCAGTAATCCAGCCATCTGGTCCTCCAGCTGGTGGCCTTCGGACTTTGGTATGGCACCCACGCCAACATCTAAAGTTAAAAAATCTGGGGTTTCTGCTGGATAGGAAGCTTAATTTCAAAGAACAAGTCAATTCGATTACACACTCCTTCTTTTATTGGCTTAGAATTGTAAAAAGAAAATCAAAAAAATTCTTACTTCTGTTCTATTGAAGGCGGGGTTATACGCCATAGTACTATCACACCTGGATTATTGTAACAGTCTGTGTATCAGCCTTCCTAAAGTTTCTCTCAAGATATTGCAGACCATTCAAAATGTGGCTGCATGCTTTCTCCTAAGAATTCCTAAATTCCAGTCAGTTAGGGCTTCCATCAGACAACTGCATTGACTCTCGGTCTGTCATTGCATTACCTTCAACACTCACTGTTTAGCCTATAAAACTCTCCTTGGAAATGCACCAGCCTATTTCCAGAAAAATGTTGTGCGGTACATCCCAGGTAGAAGACTGCACTCTTGTTCAGCTAGTCTTTTGGGGGTTGCTTCCTTCAAACGAGCCACCTAGGGGGTACGAAGTTTTTTCTGTACTGCTTCTCTTCATTGGAACTGTTTGCCACTTGAACTGAAATTAGCTCCTTTGATCTCGGTTTTTAGGAAGGGCCTCAAAACCTGGTTATTCAATCAGTGATCCTCAACAACACTACCTAGATTTTGTTTATTTTTGCCCTGCATAGCGCCAAGAAGCCTTCAGGTATTCGTGCGCTTTATACATTGTATCCCTCATTATTCCCTGTCTGAATAAATGCATAATCAAAGAGATCAGATCCTGGTATGGGAAGTGACAAAATGAGCCATTGCAAATATGTATAGTTTTTTTTCACAACAGATTTTATTGTTGACAGACAATAAAAAGCCCAGGCGGGTCCAGGGCAAGGCATCGCATATATAAGATGACAGTGGTGAAGATGTCAACGTTTTACAATGAGTCCCTCTGAAACATGAGGGTATATTAAGCAAAATCTGTAGAAAATGCACATTGAAAACCAAAAACAAAGCGATCACCTGACGTACACATCCTACATTTATGCATAGTTCCAGAAGTGATAAAACAGTAAATGTACAACCGGGCCCAGAGCCTGCACCCAATATGAAATCCACAGGGCAAATCTTCAATACTTCGCCCTGGGGGAACTGGTTCAAGGTAGGGACTATGATAATCGGCCCACCCCTTCCATGTTTTCGGGTATTTCTGGGGGCTGTCGCGTGCATTAAAAATTGGAATTTCTAGCCCCATGGAGAAGTCAATGCCCCGCTGACCGCTCTATCGCGCCTGCATTATGGTCCTCGCTTGAGCAGCAAGACGGGCCTTCCCCAATAAGGCTAGAGTTAAGGGGGGGGGGGGGGTGTGTGTGTGTGTGTGTGTGTGTGTGTGTGTGTGTGTGTGTGTGTATAAATAAACTCCTCATGTCCACTCGCTCTCAAGGAAGTAAAAAAAAAATTCTATAAAAAGTACACGTCAAAACCTAACGCACCACTCTGAGTACTTGCCAACCTCAAATACATTTTAAATGGCTTTTTCCCTCTGGCTTATGTAAATTCCATGAGCACTGTGCTGTAAAGAGTTGCGAATGTTATGTACTGTACCTGCACTGTAGCGCAGCAGCAGTTTGTCCCATACTTCATATCGTCCCAGCCCGAGGGAAGCGACACATAATGTTAAATAAGTATGAATTAAGCTCAATCCAACAAAGTGAGAACCTGAAGGCACAACGTGTTCCATGAGCTCAGCACCCCAAATGGAGAAACCTGCTCTTTCATGTACCTTACCAGAACCTATTGTAGCTGTCACTTGGAAAAATACAAGTGTGGAACGCCCTTTATAGAAATACTACCTTAATAGCTGTGTGCCTAGGTCTAGAGAGCCACCGATTATGCACAAAAAGATTGTTCTTGTAAGGTTGGGTAGGTCTGCTTTTGATACTAGGGAGTGAACTGAGTTATGTGATCTTATGATTTTCATTTTGTATTTACCTCTGGCTTGGATACAGCTCGTGCATCAAAAATTCATAATAAAAAATTCACAAGTACATGCATAATGCTGTACCCCTATTCTCACCCTACACCTCCCCCTATACCTGCATCAATATATCCTCTACCATCACACTCTCATTCATCCCATACCACTACTATGATCCCCAAAATAACCCGTTCTAGACTTCCTTCCTCTACCCCTCCTTGCATCATCTCATAGCTCTTTTACTATTCAGATATCCCAAACAAGCCTTTCTTAACCCTTACCCCGGACTCTTCTCCCTCCACCTCCCTTTTACTCATCCCAAACCCCCTCCTACTGCTATGAACTCAACAAAAAAAAGATTCTAGATCCTTCACTCTTTCATCCCCTCCCTTCCACCCCCCTCTATCCCTCCACTATTCACCCCCCCTCCCCCCACACACACACATTTTGGAGCATTGGGTCAGCCTACTTCCTCCTTGGCCATCTTATAATGTGACATTGTTGTGCACCGCCACAAGAAAGAGTGCACAGCTCAATGTCAGGGCTGATGTACCCAGACTAGGCCCCGTTATTTCCTTTTGAATATGTTTTGCCATGTATTGCTCATATTTGCAAAACCTTTACATTTGCCATGGGCAGACCTGTTGGCTTTGCTGAGGCTTGTTTTAATGTTGGTTTATCTAGTGCTTAGGAAGGTGGTCACAAAGTATGGAAGTAAAGTGCGCCCCCGTGTGGCACAGAGGTGCAGGAGAAGACTGACCTGACCTCTTGTCCTGTGGCCGTTTCCTTGTTCCCTCTTTCATCTCTACCAGTGTTTTTACATAGTTGAGCCTCTCCCCAGAATATTTTGATATGAAGTATGTGCCGTGTGGGTCTCCAGCAGTACATTGTCGCCATTTCTATTCCTAACTGTATGGAGGTGAGGCTTCTAAAACTAGAGACTGTGCTTCAGGTTTGGCCTAAAAAATTTGGTACAAATCCCTTGTCTGGTCTATAAATAAGGCACCTGGTTTTCCATTTTTACAGATCAATACAGACGGAAAACCATCTATTTTCCTGTCTGCATTTATTTTTTAATATGGAAAAATACATAAAATATGTTTACTTCTGGACGATTCTTACTACTGTTAATCATGCATGCTCGCCAAATAGCTGTGCAGACTGATAGGTAGGAGAGTTAAAAAATAAATTCTAATGGATCTTAAATAAGTGCAGTGTTACAACTGTTTAAGCTGTTCTACGATGCAGATAATTTCCGATGACTGTATTCCACAGTAAATGGCTATACTCATCGGAGTTTTTTTTTTTTTAAACTAAGCACAAAATAAATCTGGATAAATATAGATAAAATGAGGACAAAATAAATATGTATAGATACAGACGGAAATGTAAAAAAAAAAACTTAAACCCGGGAGCCTCACCTATACATAGACTCAGTTCTCCAGGAGTGGCTTCCAAAACTGCACACAGTGTGCCATGTGTGACCTCTGAACTGGATGGACACAATGACTCAGGTGTGGCCTCCAGAATGGAGCTTGGCGCCACAGACCTTGCCTCGAGAATCTGGCCCAATTCTCCTCGAGTACCCTCCAAACGTAGACCTTGTTTCCAGCGAGATTAGACCAGACATGCTCTCCTGAACTGGCATTGTTTTAGGTGAGATTAGAGTGCTGGAAAGTGAGAGGAGATAGTTCTCACTCCATACTTCCGGTGGTACTACTACGTGCTTCCCCTCAATGCTTTTGATCACAAGGGCTGACGAGGATAACAAACCATTTACCAAGACACTATGGGTGTACAGGCAAAAATTATTTCCCTTTGACATTTCACACCGAATGAAATGATCAGGTTTGGATTTACCAGATCAGTCCTCAATTTGGGTGTGTGTGTATATTTGGGAACAGATTTTGGGGGTGGCTGCTATTGCTGCTTTTGCTGTACCCTTCAAACAAGAGGGAGTTTAAAGCCACCAGATTCTGATAATGGAAGCACTGGGCTCTTGTCATGCTTAGGGCCTGTTGCGACTCGATGTATCGCCTAGGCAAGGCTGGGAGAGACCAGAGACTGTTGGCTGCCCTGGCAAAAGAGAGTTCCCTGATGGGAAGGTCTATTCTGTAACTCGCTGCCATGGCACTTGCTTTCAGCTTTCCACCGCTTAAGGGAAATTTGGTAGCCCCACGGGGTCCACAACATAAACGCTCTAGTTTTTCATTAGAACACTGGTACACTGCAGTTAATCGTTATGGTGTTAACAGATAGGCTGCTGCTGAAGTACATGGGTTTCTGCATTTCAAAATGTTTTACCTGCTTGAATGGCGAAGATATTTGGGAACTCATGGAAATCGTCCTTAGTTTAGGTTTGTTGAGCACTGCCCATATTCTCCCATATCAAATGCCCACCCTCCCCTCCAATTTTGTTAATTTCTAAAGGAAATGCCTTTCGTTTCACAGCTTTGATTCCATCAAGATGATGTTCACGTGTGCCCCACTTTAGTCATAAATGCAAAAAATATATATATATATATATATTGTATTTCATTTTGCACAGTAAAATTAACAATCTCCATTATCATTTGGTTTATCACATATATCATGCATCATGGTCACCACATGAATTTTCATTATAACTTTACACATTTCAGTAACCTTTATACGTTTGCCCCTTCCCATTTCTCTCACACTCATTACCATTTATCGCTGGCATCTTATAAACCTAACCTTTATGGTGCCTAGTTCACGGGCTGTTATCCGTGCTTGATTCTGTTCGCGGAGGATCGCACAGATTTCTTCTGAATTCGTTCCACTTTCCCTAGATTCTGTTCCATTTCTTAGGGCAGCCTCTATGGGTGTATACCGCCCTTTCAGCTACCATAGCGGCATCCATGTCATTTCTCCACTGCAGGTGGGGAGCACTCCGGAACCCCAGTTCCTGGCTATGTTTCGCTTTGATATTGTCATCCCAAGCGCGGTCCAGGTTTGCATTGCCAAGTTTAAGTGTGTGGGTTCCCAAGCATTCAGGAGGCAACTCATGGGATCCGGCGGAACCTCCCCCTCCCCCCACCCCCCACCCCCCACCTGCGATACCACGTTCATTACTCGTTCCCAGTAGGATTGTATTTGTGGGCATTCCCATATTATGTGGTAGAATGTACCCGGTAGTCCACAGTTTCGCAGACACAGTGGGTCAGGCGCATGCTCCAGCTTATGTAGTGTAGTGCATGTGTAGTGTATGCGGTAAAGCACTTTGAGCTGTATTAATTTGAGCTTAGATGGGATTGCTCCTTCTGGGGGCGAAGCCAGCGCGTCCTGCCATTCTGAGTCCTCCATGTCTCCTAGTTCTGACTGCCACCTTTCCCTTCGTGTCGTCGTGGGGTCCGGCTGGTTGTTCACTAACTTATGATATGTCTGGGAGATGGCCTTTTTTTTCTCCATATAGTCAGTGAGGAGCCTGTGTCTGGGGGGGATGACGCTTTGGAGCGCGTGTCTGATTTGCATATATCTATAGAATTCCTTCTCAGCCATTCCATATGTTTCTCGCAGTTTCGCGGAGGGCAGGACCTCCCCTTTAACCCATAGATCTCCTATTTTGGTGATACCAATGAGATCCCATTCCTTGAACATTTGGTGTTGGCTAAAGTGCCTAAACGTCAGGTCTCCCAGAAGGTAGTGGCCTGTGTCAACACTCCCTCCCATCCCAATATTCTTTGCGCTGTATGTCATATTTTGAGTGTGTGAGCAGTAGGTCCTGTGAGTGTGTTCTTTCTCTTATTGGTATAAAGGGCTTTCATCAGGTGATCAGTGGGCAGTACATATCTATCTAGTCTGAGTTTCGGTTCCTCCTGCGGGGCATGTAACCATTGGTTGATTACAACAAGCTGTGCGGCCCAGTAGTACAATTTCACACTAGGTAGTGCAATTCCCCATCATACCAGCTGCGGACTAATTTATGTTGCGCTATACATGCCGATTTCCCATCCCACAATCTAGTGGAGACTTCAGCGTCGATTGCTTTAAAATAGGAGGGGGGGACTGGGAACGGGGTATTTTGATGGGCATATAGAAACCTGGGTAGGGCCATCATTTTAAAGAGTGCCGCCCTCCCCAGTAGCGACAATGAAAGGGACCTCCAATGTTTAACATCAGTACGGAACTTTGTGAGTGGCCGCATTAGGTTTTCTTCTACGAAAAGTGCCGTCTGTGATGTTGCATAGATTCCCAAATACTTAAATCGTCTAGTCGCGATTTGTAGCTCGCAGCCCTGTGGGAGCCTGGGTGTGGGACCATGTACAACATAAAGGAGTGATTTTGACCAGTTTATAGTGTACCCTGACACCCTCCCGTATGCAGTACAAATATCCAGTAAACACACCAACGACCGTGCCGGGGACGTTCAATATATTAACACATCATCCGCATATAGCGAAATTCTGTCTTCCCAATCTGCCTCCCATCTCATCTCCCGGATCATCATGTTCTGCCTTATCCAGACGGCAAGCGGTTCCATTATTAGCCCGAATAGGAGTGGTGACAGCGGGCAGGCCTAACTTGTGCCCCTTCCCAGTGTAAAAACTCTTGAGATACGACCTGTGCTAGGGGCGCTGTGAACAGCAATTTAATCCATGCACAGTATGTCGGGCTGAACCCCATCTTTTGGAGTACTGCGAATATAAATGGCCATTCCACAAGGTCAAACGCCATCGTGGCGTCTAACGAGAGGATAGCCGCGTCTTCTTGGAACGTCGATACCTGAGCCAATACTCTGTTCAGACGTCTCAAGTTGAGGGAGGTATTGCGCCCGGGCATAAACCCTGATTGGTCTGGGTGGACTAGTGTCTTAAGGTGGGGTTGCAGATAGAGTGCCAATGCTTTGGCCAGTATCTTGGCTTCTGCATTTATCAGGGATATCGGGCGGTAGGATGAACTATTTAGTGGAGGCTTACCTGGATTATATATTGCTACGATTGTGGCTAGGCGTTGATCTTTTGGTAATGTCTCGATTTCAAAACTCTCGTTATACATATCAAGTAAGTGGGGCATGACCGATCCTGCTACTTTTTTATACAGTTCAACCGGTAGGCCATTAGGCCCCATTGCCTTCCCCGTGTGAAGTGCCGCTAGCGCCACCCCAATTCCTCAGTCGTAAATGGTGCTTCTAATTCCAGCCTTACTTCCTGTGTTAGTGTTGGCATTTTAACCCTTTCCCTGCTGCCGTCAGCCATTGGCCGTCGGGAGCACTACCTCGCTGGTGCTGCGAACGTCCAATGACCGACGCGGCCCCGCCCGTTTTGCGCAAGTGCCGCTAAGCCGCGGCTAAGGGGTTAATGTCTCGGAGAAACGGTATGTTCTCATCCACGCTGGCCGTGGCTCGCGGCGTATATACCTTTTCGTAATGTGTGGCTAGCCCCTCTGCTATGAGTTGTGGGTCTGTCGTGGTGGTGTCGTCGTCCTCTAGCGTCAGTTGGGCAATCCATCTGCTCACCCTCTCCCTATTTTCCAGCCATGCCAGCAGTCTGCCTGGCTTATCTCCTAGTTCGTACAGCCTATGCTGGGTAGCAGTGTGTCTCGCCTTCGTGTCTTCCAATGCGTACGTTCTATATTCCTGACATGCCAATGTTAGGGCTTGTGCTGTGGTGTCATTAGTGCTTGCAGCATGGGCTACCTCTTCCTTCTGTACTCTCTCTTCTAGAGTGTCTAGGTGTTGTCTTTGTTCCCTTTTGTGGCTGGTGATTCTGGACATAGCTTGGCCTCGAATCGCCGATTTGTATGCCTCCCATAAAGTGCTTGCTGATTCCACTGAGTGCTCGTTTTCTGCAAAATATTGTCCCGTGGCGTTCACAAGTGCCTTACCAATCTTAGGGACCTTTAGATGTCCCGGGTGAAGCGGGGAGATTTGTTTTCTTCCTGGAACCTGTGATGTGTATGTAAATTGTATCGGGGAGTGGTCTGAGATGCCCCTTGGTAAATGCGAAATATCAATTATCCTTTCTGGGGTTATTGCTAGGGTCAAGATGTAATCGATCTGTGAAAGGCTGTTGTGCACCCCAGAGTGAAAGGTGTACTGCTGCTCGGTGGGGTGTCTCACTCGCCACATATCTATTAGCACCAGCGCATCCATGAATTCCTTCAGAACCTGATTGGGTCTTGCAGGTTCTCTGGGCGGCCTGTGGTCTATGGCGGTGTTTATTACTGCGGTAAAGTCTCTACCCACAATAAGTTTCCCCTCTGGAAGACCAAGCAGGAATTTGCCAAGATCATGGAAAGCTGTATGATGGAGCGTGGGGGGGATGTAGACTGAAACCACGTTATATATTTTCCCTTCCCACTGACAGGACAAGGCTGTGAAGCGTCCCTGGTCGTCCGTCCATGTCCCTTTCAGTATAAGTGGCGGGTATTTTTGAACCAATATGCCCACTCCCTGGGATCCAGAGGTGAATTCTGAATGACCTACCATTTTGAACCCCCAGTGGTCTAATGCCTTACAGGCCGTACCCTCAGATGTGGCTCTTGAATTAGAGCCACTGTCGAGCCCTTGCGTTTTAAATACTGGAGAACCAGTCCCTTCTTTATCTTGTTCCCCAGCCCATTAACATTCCAGGATATGATCGATAGGGGGGAGGGGGGGGGGCGGCACCCGTGGTGTAAGAGAGATGGCGTGCGAGTCTTCACGTCGTAGTGTCATATGTGTCATGTGTATCTTTTATCCTTTTACTAGGAACAGAATAGTAATATAGGCTGTGTGTACAAGCATATTGTGCGGTATCTATGAACCATAACAATTAAATTAAAACCAAACCTTTCACCAACCTCAACCTCCGCCCTGCCTCCCTGCCCGGCGGTTCTAGAACTGCCTGCCACCCCAACTGAGCAGAGTGCTTGAAATCCCTAACTAAACTCATCTCAAACGGGGTTGAGTCTTTCAATGACCAGGTCAGGACCCTCGAATCAGAAAAGTTATCGGTACAGTATTGCATATAATCTGCTAGATCCTACCTGTGGGGGGGCCATGCCCCCCGATCAGTGTTCTTTTTCACTCGGGGAAACATCCTTTACAACGAAACTTTTACCACGCAGTGCTGTTACAACGCAAGTATTACAACGAAAACCTTTACAACGGATTACACTGGGGCGGCGCTCTAGGATAGGGAATAGTTTTAATTTACTAAACAACACCTTCCCTGGTGTCCACGGGGACTGGAGTTGGAATAGTAAATTAAACTATTCACTATCCAGCACTCCCAAGTGTAATGCGTTGTAAAGGTTTGCGTTGTAATACTTGCGCTGTAACAGCATGCGTGGTAAAAGCATGCGTTGTAACGTCATACATCCTTTTCACTCAAAGTTCTTAGTCCCGGTCTAGCAGCGTGCAGTGTTCTAATTCTAGTTCCGGCTCCAGACATCGGTTTCTTATTAGCAAGGCAGATTCCATGTCTTTGTCCGTCGCCTTCAGTCTCCGTGCTCATCACTTTGTAGAGGTCTTGAGTCCCAATCTTGTCTCAGTGTGTCGTCATTCTTAGCTTCCATCCCTCCAGCCAGTCCTACGCCGCTCCTGGTGTCTCGAAGAACCATGTCTTCCCTTCAGATTCCAGTCTCCGCTTAGCCGGAAAAAGCATTGAGAATTTTAGCTCTCTGGTGCGCAGTTCCTTTTTACCTTCAGTGAAACTGCGCCTTTGTTGTGTAGCTGCTGCCGTATAGTCAGGGTAAAGAGTAATTTCGGAGTTGTCGATTTTCATCGGCAGGGCCATGGGCGCTGCCTGTAAGATGACGTCGCTGTCTCGAAAGTTGGATGCGCCCCAAAATTGGCCTAGGAGGTGCCCCTGGGCGAGGTCTGCCCCCCCAGCACGCGGTGCGCCCTCTCCACCGAGAAATAATTGAAAATCCCTCGTGGCTGCAGCTGGTTCTTGATCAAGTCTTCCACGAAGAGATCTTGGGCTGGCCCACCTGCCTTTTCTGGTACTCCAACTAGGCGCACATTGTTACGCCGGGAGCGGCCTTCCTGGTCATCCAGCTTAGCCTTTATCATTTTGTTGTCCGCCTCCAGTCTCTGCACTTGTTGCCGCAACGTCGCCGTGTCTGTGGACAGCCCCGTCCGTCGTCTTTTCCACATCAACTAGCCTGTCCGACATTTTCGCGAGGTCTGACCGTACTAAGGAAATGTCTGTTGAAATTGAGCCCATCGAGGACTGCATCGCTTGTAGGGCCACCATAACATCCTGGAGGGTCACTTCCTCAGGGACATCTGGTTTGTCTGACGTCTGGGCGGTAGCTTGTGCTGCGTCCACTCTTGGGGGCTCTGAGGAGTCCTTTGTATAGGCATACTTGTCCAGCTTGTGGGTCTGCTGTGACTTGGGGCCTCTGCCTCCCATTGTACTCCCCCTGTATGGTAAGTTTTACGCCACTGCGCAGTATCTTCTGTTATCCACCGTGTGTTCCCTGCACTTTTGGTATCGCTGTGCGTGGGAGCCGATGTCTGTGCCCCCAGTCCTGCTGACACTACGGTCTGAGAATGGGAGGCCAAGGGGTATGTGGTATATGGCGCCCTCCTCACACCGCCTGTCTGGTGCTGTCTCTTATGGAAGGTAAAGTTTTGGCACAGCCCGGGCTGACACAGCTTCGCGGCTGGCGATGTCTAATTGCAGCCGCACCCGAGTACTTCACAGGTCTGTAAAAGACCATTTAAATGTAAATGAGGATTTTGTTATGTTTTCACCGCTTCTTACAGCCACTCTGGTTACGGCTGGAAGAATTAGCCCCCCCTCCCCAAATCTTGTTCAGCCCCCCCGAAATTTGGCTCTAAGTTGCCCGCCTGCCTGCAGGTAAAGCAATGCACTGGGCACAGGGGTGCGCTAGCAAGGGGATGCTTGTGGAGGGCTAGGTGCAGGCCCAGAAGACCGCCTCCACTCTGGATGGCCAGGGCCTTGGGCAGCATGGGTTTGGCGCCCGTGGAGTGGAGGGTGGTGGGCCAATTTACCTATGGTAAAAAAAAATATTGCTTACTGCATAGGGGGACTAGTCCTATTAAATCGATTTGGCCCCGCCCCAAAGGGGCAGTCCAGTCCAGTCATAACTTTGAGGCCAATGCGACCCCAAGCATTAAGCCTTGTTGTTCGTCAGTGAGTGACAGTTGGAAACAGTCCATCTATTGGGGTGTGCGTGGTCTGCCTTCTTATACATAGAGTATCTGTTAATTTGCTCAATCTTGAGACACTTTGAAACAATCTGAGGCTGCCTTTTCAGGGTAGGATTTGTTCATGGGGATTATTTGACCTTTGCGCCGTTAGCGGGACCTGCGTGCGGTGCCAGCGCCTCTCCCGAGGCCTGGCACCGGGCTCGCCATGGTCCTCTGCCAGTGGTCTGAAATAGGCTCTCACTTGTGCAGGGCTTTCCTTGTCGGCTGTGAGCGTCATCGTTTCTATTATTTATAGCTCTTGCTTTGGCCCGGTTGCGATTCCTCTTTTTGGTAAAACATTGCCAGGGCCAGGTTCTCGCGCAGCTCGTCCTACACACCACGAGTTAACGGCCTGCTTCATGCTGGCAGCCTGTACTGTCTTAACAAGAATTAGTGATGTATTTACAAGGCTCTGCAGCGAGTGAAACAAAGGCAAAGTTACGTACAACATAAACACAAATACAGTAGGCTTCTTACATGTAATATTAATCGCAGGGGATGTGGAGAAAGCGTGTCAGTGTAGCAGTGGGCAAGAAGAATTGGATAAAATAGTGACCCCACCAAACGACAATTAATAATACCACAAGTCCACTATAACTCGTATACTCTTTGGGTCAGCGTGTCCACTGCAGAGAATCCTGTAAACTAACCCAGACCTTTCGATCCCGGTAATGCCAACTCGTCATTCCTTCCTTCCAGAGTAAGAAATAAATTCAGTTGAGTTGGGTGGTGTGGTATATTAAGTTGAATATCCAATATGAAAGTACTTTAGTAAAATGCGCAATTGTTTTTGCATACTGTAAATAAAAAAATGCACTTCCAAAAGTATTACTTGGGAAATATTCATAAAATTGATTGTGTGCTCTTACGAAGTTTAAGCAAACTTTTTTGTCATTACAACTTTTAATAGTTGAAAATGAATTACTGTAATCAAATGGAGAATGTCAAAAGGCAGCTTTCTGGTAGTCCATGATAAACAACCATCTCCATTGGCCACCAGTGCGAAAGCCCATCCGCTGGCACTGTGATGAATCCACCATCCTCCTACATGGCCTGCTCTGCCCCTGCAGACCTCCTGGTGGTCACTGGGGACGAGGGTAAGCGTGGCGGTCTTACGCACCCATGCTATCAGGCGGACTTGTCCCTGTGAAATGCTCCGATGCACAGGACGGAAGAGAAGGTGATATCGTGAGGTCTTGTCGAATGCTCATAATGTATTTTTCACTTGGTGCTTTTGTAAAACGCTGCGTGCGGCTACGTCTGTGCGCTAAGCCGTTGGAGCCCAGTCAGTGAGCAGACCTCATAGTCTGATCTTCGTCGCTACCACCTGCAATTCGAGTGATACGCAACAACTCATCATTTTTGGGTAATACATCTGTCCGGCTCTCCTGAGCATGCAGTTAACAAACGGAGTTCATTTTAGTTAGGAGTAAAAAACACTTGCCTCTCTCAAGAGCGCCTAGAAGCACATAAGTTATACACTGTGTGCTGTACAAACAAATCAACACGAGTCTTATCTCGCGTCTCTTTTAAAATGAATGACGTTGGCCAGGGGCCTGTCGGCCACTTCTCCGTGCCTGACCCTGGATCCAGCGATAGTGAAAGGTGTGGGAAGTAGATGGGAACAGGAAGGGTGAGGTGTGCATAACTTCCGCTTTGTCTCACCACACTTTCTGCGTTGTTAGAGCCCGGACCCCCCAGGATGCTCCCAGCCCCGCACCCAAGACAACCCCACACTCAATACTTGATACCATGACTGTGGGTACAAACGGCCATGTTTATTTTTTAACATCAACACACCATAAACATGACAAATTAAAATTACTTATTTACAAATTGCATAACTCAATATTTACACTTTTCATATTGGCAATCATAAACAATCAGCCTAACCACCTAACTTTAATATTTATCAGACCTTCTATCCCTCCCAGCACCAAGGGACCCACAGGCTCGCATCCCCCAATTGAGAACCACGCATGGCGCAACCCACCTGCGTCCATGAGAGGTGAGCCCCCAGCCCTCTGGTCCTTGTCTGCCATTTTCAGGGCCCACCCCTCTACCACCAGGTTGCCAAGGAGGCTCCTTTGACTGGGTGTGAGTGTTTGATTGGTTCAGATGCTCCGTCCATCACCACCCCCTTTTGTACCGCTTTGGCCGCCATAAGTGTGGCAGGGTATGCTCAGACGTGAGTCCCTTGCTCACTTTGCCACTGGATTCAAGCAAGCCGGGCTGAAGACGGCTGTAATGCCAGAAACCGGTCCTCGGAAGCTTGTTTCCGGTCCAGGGAAGGCATAACTTGGCAGTTCGGGCTGGACTGTTCCCATGAGGCACAGGGTCAGATTGATTTGCATATTGGCATGTCTGAACTGGGGTGGCAGAGTGGGCTAAAGAACGGTGATGGATTAAACCCAGATCTTTTGACTGGGTGTGAGTGTTCGATTGGTTCAGATGCTCCGTCCATCACCACCCCCTTTTGTACGGCTCGTAGGGAATAACCAGGGGCCGTGCCCCATGTCCCAGCTTGTGACCTGGCGCCCTTGCCTCCCCAGCTGGTGTCCCCGTTCTCTCTGCGGAGAGCTGACAGTCTCTCCCCCTCAGTGCTGGCCTAGGTAGTATGTAGGAGGACTCCCGTTAACCATGTAAGTTAATCTTCTGTGGCCTCTTTACCGCTTACCCTACCCAAAAACCTAATCTCAGGGATGGGTGGGTGAGAAATTCTTCATCAATTATGGTCCGGGGCCGGCGTGGAAAAGAAAGAGGACGGAGCCTGGGACCTCCCAGCATAAATAGGCCTCCAGCCCCTCTCCCTCTCAGTGAGTGCCGGTCCTAGCCGGAACTGCGTCATCCCGGTGACCCGGAAGGACTTCCCCTTTCTATGGCCGGTCACCAATCGGGCTACCCTGGTCCCACAGGTAGGCGTTACTGGAATCACAGGGGGCTGGGCCCTAATGGCGCGTTCCTTGATTCTCACGCTTTCCATAGATAGCGCTCTGTTGTTAGAAGGCGCTTAAGAGGTGTCGGGGAGTCGCGGCACAGCTGGTGAGTACCATCCAGCGAGCTCGATTTGTGGTGCGCACGTGAGGGGTCATCTTGCCTTTACACATTTTATTTCTGGTTTTATTTTGATTGTGATGTTTAGAACTTTATGCACCTTCCACACTAATCCTCCTGTACGTTGGTCAGGGGTAACAAAACGTGGTGATTGCCATATGTCAAAACGGTTTTTACTTTTAATTGAAGGCAAAAAAGCGGTTGGTTACTACCTCGTTATGGAAAAGAGGCGTATATGGGAATTACATTTTATGAATCCCTACCTCCGCTTTATATTGTTTGGCCGCAAGAGAGGCCCCTTACAGACCAGGTCTTTATGTATTGTGATTGACTTTTGAGTGGAGGGCGACCTGGTTGGTTCTCTTCCCTCTATAGCTCTTTAATGTGTGCAGGTTACAAATGAAGACAAGGCGGTACTCAGGAGAGACTAACCAGCCTATTCACAAATCAGAAAAAAACATTATTTACAAAGGAAAGCGACACAGGCCAATAAAAAATATGGGTGGAACCTCCAGTCCATACTCGAATACAGCATGCCTCGCAGAGGAGCAAATGCGCTGCCTAGGCTCGACCAAACGAATGTCGATCAAATGGTCATTTCCTCAAACCAGAGGAGCATTACTCTCGCCTCATGCTATTGGCTGTTCCAATATCATTCCCCCTCTTATGGAGTCCTTGTATTACAGTGCATGAGAGACTATTTTACTCTCAAATGTTCAACAAAGCATTCACATTATTTTGTTCTCATAAATGCATTATATACAGAAAGCAATCTCCTTTTGTTTTATCACTGCAGAACTCTTTAAAAAAAAAATATATATATTTTCACTAGTCAGGAATCCAAAAGCAAGCCAGACCTATTGTCTTTGTCAATGCTTGTTGTAGGTGCAGCTGAGCTGAGTAGCAGGTTTCAGTGGGGAGTCCAGTCAGTCTCCCGAGTGGCATTTATTTATTTATTTTGAAAGTTTTATATAGCGCGAACAAGATCTTTGCAGATATCAGAGCGCTTTACAAGGGCATGGGGATAAAAAATACAAAGTAATAAAGCGTATATACAAAGTAATATATGAGGTAGTTAGGTACAAGGTGCTAGTTACATAGGTGGGGTCAAAGGACATGAGGTAGGTCACAGGTGAGATAGTGTCGGTACAGTGTATAGACAAACAATTGCGTCAATAGTATAAAGTGCAATAATAAGGAGCATATACTTGCTTAAGCGTGTTTAGAATATTTAGAGTTTAAAGGTGGGCACAGTTGAGGTGGGTGTGAGCAGGGTGTATAGTCCCACAGGTGCGACAGTAGTAGGGAAGTAAGGAACGTTGAGGTGGAGAGGGTAAAGTGTGCAAAGTCAACCAGGTGCGTCAACAATATAACAAAATACAAAGAGTGAGCGTATACAGTTAAGTAATTCGATAATACGGGTGGTACAATAGACCAGGGTCGGGCAGGACTTACAGAGCAGATTCATGAGTGATACGGAATAATAGATCATGTGTATTTTGCCATGAGGATCGCTTTAACTTCCTTCTTAAAGATTGTGTTGGAGGAGATGAGCCTTGTTTCCGGAGGGAGTGAGTTCCAGATCCTGGGTGCCATTCCTGAAAAGGAGCGTTTATAAGTTTTTTCCTTCCGAAATCTTCGAGGTTTCAGCAAAAGATTGTTTGTGCTTCTAGTAGTTCGGGAGCCACCCGAAATTGTCAGCTTTTGAGTGAGGTAGGCGGGTGAATTCAGGTGCACAGCCTTGTGTGTCATGCATGCGATTTTCAGTTGTATTCTGGCTTCAAAAGGTAGCCAGTTCAGTGATTTAAAGTCCGGGGAGATATGCGAGTGTTTTTTTGAGCCTGTGACGAGTCTCGCTTCGGCGTTAAGGGACGCTCTTAGGGGTGCCGTTGTAGTTAGGGGGAGCCCGCAGAGGGCGGTGCTACCGTATTCTATGTGCGGGATGACTATAGATTGTACTGCAGTTTGGAAGTCTTTGGCAGGAAGGAAGGGTTTAAGTTTTCTCAGGGTATTGATTTGGAAGTTCGCTCCTTTGGTTGCCTTGCTGATGTGCTGCTGCATGTTGAGATTGGTGTCAAGTGTTATGCCTAAAGATTTTGCTGAGTCTACTACGATGGGCTGTACATTTAGAGCCGTTAAGTGCTTAAGCCATGTTTGAGCCGTGGATATTTTAGCGGGAGGTGAGATCAGGAGGAACTCGGTCTTCAGAGCATTGAGTTTGAGGTGATTCTCAGCAGGCCAGGATTGGGTGTTTCTGATCGTGGTGTTCAGAAGCATGATGTCCTTGGGAGATTGTATTTTGAGATAAAGTTGGGTGTCGTCGGCATACATGTGAAAGTGCACATTAGATGCCTGTAGCAACGTAGTGAGAGGTTCCATAACTAGGTTGAACAGTGTTGGGGAGAGGGAGGATCCTTGAGGGACGCCTAGCGATACAGGTACCGGAGAGGACAGCATGTTGTTGCTTTTGATTCTTTGTGTCCGGTTGTGTAGAAATGAGGTGAACCACTTTAGAACAGTCCCAGATATGCCCATTCTTGTGTTTAACAGTTCGAGTAAGTTCTCATGTTTAACTGTATCGAATGCTGAGGAGAGATCCAGAAGGATGAGGAGGCAGGTATCGTTTTGGTCTAGGATTTGGAGGGCATCGTCCACTATGTGAGTCATGGCAGTTTCGGTACTGTGCCCTGCTCGGAAGCCTGACTGATGAGCGTTTAGGAGATCAAACTTATCTATGTGTTTAGTCAGTTGTAGTTGTACGCATTTTTCCAACAGTTTAGCGAGTGGGAATGTTTGTAATAGGGCGGTAATTGTTTCGATCAGTGGGGTCTGCTGTTGCTTTTTTCAGTAGCGGTGTGACTTGCCCTACTTTGAGGGCGTTGGGGATGGATCCTTGTTGAAGAGAGCTATTGATAATCTTAGACCACAGTGGGAGAAGCCAAGGGGAAAAGTCTTTTACAGCGTTAGCAGGAAGGGGGTCAGAGAGGTGATTGGAAGGTTTCAAGGTGTTGAGCAGTCTGCCAATTTCTTCTTCGGAGTAGGTGTCAAAGGCTGACCAAGTAGCATTGTTCTTTGGTTGAGGCACTGCTGTGTGTCGGGGGTTGGAGTACAGGATAGCGTCTCATGGAACTCTCTGTGACTGTGGAAGCACATGTGTGCAGGTCGGGCGCACATCATGCAGAAAGGAAGGAATGACTGGGAACAGATTAGAGGCCTGTGGGACGATTAGAGGCCTGTGGGACGGCAGTTAAAGGCTCTGGACACTATTGGTATTGACTGAGGGACTGATTTTATGTCAAGGTCCAGAGCTGCTGACTTTGAAGCTGAGGAACCAGGTTCGAGTCTGTTGGCTCCACATACTGTGATTCTAACAAAGCATTTCATCTCAATGTGTCTACACAAAATGACCTTGTGTAATTCAACTGGTGCTCCAGTACCTCTGGGTCGAGTTTGCGCTATATAAAAACCGGGTAAGGAAAAAAAGGAGTGACTTGGGTGAGATTCGTTTGAGAGGAGTAACATTGTCCTTGCTCACAGGGTAAGTCCTCACTGTTGTCACTGACTGCCAGATAGCACTGCTTACAATTTGGTGCAACCCTTGTTTTTCTCCATCTGCTGTCCGACTTGTTTTTAATTTTTTTTTTTTGCAGAAATAGAAGAGACTTTAATATTGCTCCATCCTTTGCTTTTCCTTTTGCTATTTTATCACGTTTAGTTTTATATTTCTTTTCCTAGAAAATGTCTGTTGTAGATGTTTTTTGTGAGACTTTTTAGGTTGACCCTTTCAGACAGCACACGCTGTCTGGTTGTGAAAGACCTGTTGTGAACTTTGTGACTTACAGCCAACTCATTGCTCTTCATTGGTTGGTTTTGTCACTCCCATTTGCTAGCTTTTTAGGTCGAGCCTAGACGAAAGCAAAAGCGAAGCTTTTGCTGTCTAGAGCGAGACAACTTATGTTATCACTTTTGGGGGAATGTGGACAGCAGACTGACACGCGCTTCTCCTGCCGGAGATTTGACCTCGTGGGCGCATTTTGGCGTCTTGGCTGCTTGTAACGTGCATCGCGGTGCGCGCTCTACACTGACGCATGTGCACATACACAGGCGCGCACATACACAGGCACACGCATACACGGACACACACACACACTGCATACACACACGCACCCCCCTTAAACAGACCCACGCGCACACACAGACACACTCGAACACACACGAACACCCCCCCCCCCCCAACCCCCACTCACCGGTCTCTTTTGGCGTGTTCTGTGTCTCCTCCGCAGCGCTTCACCCGGGCCCCCTCCTGGGACCCGGGACTTCAGATGCCACACTCCGCACCTTCTAACGCTGCCTGCTGCGGGTTGCCGCCCTCCTCCTCCTGCTCCCTCTGGCGGCAGCGTTCCGGGAAGCTCCGGCGCACCCGCAGCTCCCAGTCCACCAGGGTCTTGTCCCGGCTGCGCTGCCGGGCCCAGTTGGAAATGCGTGTACGGCAAAGCGGCCAGCACAGGCTAGCGGCTCCACGGTGCACTGGAAGCACAGCAAGCACATGGAGTGGCGGCACGGCATGGTCACCGGCCGCAGCAGGATGTCCAGGCACACCGGGCACATGGCCTTCTCTCGGGAGAGGGGCTCCAGCCCGCTCTCCGAGGCCTGCCCGCAGGCAGCTGCAACGCTGCCTGGGTCCCCACGGGCGCGACTCACCGCCGCCATTTTACGCCCCGCTCAACGGCTGGCAGACATCAGCAGGGCTTCAGCGCGCCCGGCTCCGCCCCCGTCGTTAAACGCGCGGGAGGCGACACCTGGCCCTCTGAATAGGAAACAGAAAGCACAGCGCGTGACCCGCAGGTCACCCCGCTGCACGCGAGCCAGGCCGAAGCAGCTGACCGTTAAACAAGTACCGGCCGTAGTGATAGGAATATTCCCTGTAACAACATGGGGGGAAAAGTAAATGCAATTTCCATCTTCCTTTTAATACAACTGTTGTTGGTGATACTCGAATGCACATTATTTTTTGCCCATTTTAACTGGCAACTGTATATATTTAATGCTAAATTTAAGAGTTGCTGTTTTTTTTTTTAGAAGTAATTATAAAAATAACCATATTTTGTGCGGAATGTGGCTGACGATGCTCAGTTTGCAGGCAACACTTCAAATTGTATTGTGGCTATCTCGTTCCTGCACCGGCTGGATGCCACGTTTTGGGACACGTCTGACTTCAGTCTAGTGAGTTCCGGACCGCTGCCGGTTAAAATAAATACATTTATGTATTTTATTGCGGTTTTATATAGCGCGAACTCGACCCGAAGGTGTTAGAGCGCTATGCATGAGCAACAGTTATGTTACAGAAGGCCACATTTATTTTATTTTGGTAGGAGATTGATTTGCCTAGAATCACAGGCTGTTGATTGCACAATCCACAAATAATACATGTAGCGATAAAAAAAACGAATACGTTCTTGCTTTTTAAGTTCGGTCGAGTCGTTTAAAAAGCAATGGTGATAGAAACGATTATTTTTAAAATTAGAGAATTTCTTAAACGTAATTGACACACTCGTGGTACATTATTAATCCCAACGGAAATTGTTTTATTAGTGCGTTCTTAAAACGGAGAAAGTGCCCAGTCCCCCACTTCGTTGACACAGGTCGATGTTCTAAACATTCTGTCAATATAGGATTGAACACGACAAGGGTTCCAATTTCCATAAAAAGACAGTGTTGTCCTTTTCTTGTGTGTATTCCCCTCGAAAGTAAATGTGATCTTCATATCATGTACGTATCCAATATCAACCGAGCATACTGCTAAAAATATTAAGGTAAACAACCTACTACACCCTTTTCTAAGAAAAGTTGAAATGTTTTTTTCTCGATTGGCCTCCCTGGCCCGACAAAAACTCCTTTGAATAGTTGATGAGCTTCAGCCAATCGCAGAGGTGAGGGATAATTTCAAAGAGATTAACAGTGAAAACGGACAGAGGCCTGGCACGATCAGCCGCCATCTTTGTAAATGAAACCGAGCCCATGGGTTGAAAGGAAAAATTGTTCAGCTATCAATAGAGCGCGATACCGTACGCTCGTATTGCGCACATCTGAGCCGTCAACCATTATATCAAAAACACATCTTTATATGTGTAGTATATATGAATAATTAACATCATAACATTGCACCAATATTTCACTTCTGTTCTTGGATTTTCGTCACAATAAAATACACTGAACATAATCTTCACAAAAGGTACTTACAAAAATGTCAGCTATTGCCATTATAAATGACAATAACTTTTGTTTAAGTATTAATTATTTAAAAAATAAAAGCCAGTTATTTGTAATTTCAATACTTCTAAGTCACGTAAGTACAACACATATTGCATTACAAATACTATAGGTGTCACATTTGCCAAAGTTAAAAATATTGGCATTGTAAATGACAAAGCTATTAATTTAGCTATTTTCAAAACCAACACATAAATAAAAAATGTCATTTAAAATACCAATAGCTCAAACTTTCCTAATGCGAGACCTATTGCATTGCAAATGCTTGTTTTATTCAATGGCTTGCCTTCTTCTGCATTAGTCCCTCCACTGGAGCATCCTGTTGATTGGCTGACTTGTATCCTTCCACTCTTCACACTTGGGTAACTACTTTTTTTCTTTCAGCGCACCATTAGAGTGGATGTATTTTCTAGCTCTTTCCCTCGTGTGGCATGTGATTCTTTCCCTCTTCATATACCTCTTAGTGCTGTGTTGCTCCCCAGCACTCCCAGCTTGTCTTTAAAAGCAGAGTAACATAGCCTTTTTTTGCTGGGGTATTTCTGAAGAGCCGAATTTAAGGCTTGTTTTTGTTTTATAACCTGCATTCTATATATTTCATGAAAGCACAAGCTTAGGCACAGAGACATTTGTAACGCTGGGAGATGGACCATCTGCAGCACTCACTTCGCTGGTACCTGAGGCAGAAGGTGTACTCAGCATGACACTTATTTTGAAGAGCACTGTAAGGATGACTTCGGGCACACCTTCCCGTTCTCCAATTATTTCAATTCTTTCGTGTTGTTTGTTCTCCTCCGACGTGTGCAAACCCAGAGACCGCGGACAGCCCGCCGCGTTACGTGTAAATGCACTGAAAATGGAGTGAATTACACTCCTACCGGGTGCACAGCTTAAATGTTCATGGCATCACAAAATATGCCGACACATCAATCCTTTTGTTCTATTCTTCTTTAATTCATTAATCCTCATTATCCACAAGGTATTACATTCATCATATTTTTGGTTTTTCATTTTTACTCATGTCACAAGGGGGACCGCTTACGTATTCGCTCAACTCTAAATGGGGCAGAAATGCTCATCCAAGCCTTATTCTACGCCACGAAGGCTTAAGTAAGTTTTGTCCATATCCATAAAACTCATTATCCCAATGCATTTCGGGCCGTGTATTTGGCCCTTCGTCAGGGGTTATCTAAAATGCAAAATACATTGTTTAGACTGTTTGACTAAACCACGCTTAGCATCAAGTACATATAACAAGACATAACTGTGTCCTAAATCAACGTTTTCCCGCTAAAAAACATAGTGTGACGCTACATTTTACCATGAATACCTCTGTTCACCTCCCTGCTTTTGCTCCTTCATAACGATACAGTCTCCCCCCAATTACCCCTAGACCTTCCTTTCAAACATTTAAACATTTGTGCTAACGTCACCCATCAAAAAATTCCTCCACTGTGTATCGCCTTCCCTGCAACGATGTGCTTTCAAATATACGCTCCCCCCATTCCTTTACCATACTAACTTGTGCGTACCTGTTCAAAAAATGTCTATGTGCTCATTCCTCCATCTGTTTCCACGTGTGTTTTAAAACAGTTGGGTTCGCAGTATGAAAAACAGGAGTTCACTCTGGGTTGTTGTGGAAACAGATGGAGGAATGAGCACATAGACATTTTGGGGGGATGGGGGGAGCGTATATTTGAAAGCACATCGTTGCAGGGAAGGAGATACACAGTGGAGGAATTTTTTGATGGGTGACGTTAGCACAAATGTTTAAATGTTTGAAAGGAAGGTCTAGGGGTAATTGGGGGGAGACTGTATCGTTATGAAGGAGGAAAAGCAGGGAGGTGAACAGAGGTATTCATGGTAAAATGTAGCGTCACACTATGTTTTTTAGCGGGAAAACGTTGATTTAGGACACAGTTATGTCTTGTTATATGTACTTGATGCTAAGCGTGGTTTAGTCAAACACAGTCTAAACAATGTATTTTGCATTTTAGATAACCCCTGACGAAGGGCCAAATACACGGCCCGAAATGCATTGGGATAATGAGTTTTATGGATATGGACAAAACTTACTTAAGCCTTCGTGGCGCAGAATAAGGCTTGGATGAGCATTTCTGCCCCATTTAGAGTTGAGCGAATACGTAAGCTGTCCCCCTTGTGACATGTGTAAAAATGAAAAACCAAAAATATGATGAATGTAATACCTTGTGGATAATGAGGATTAATGAATTAAAGAAGAATAGAACAAAAGGATTGATGTGTCGGCATATTTTGTGATGCCATGAACATTTAAGCTGTGCACCCGGTAGGAGTGTAATTCACTCCATTTTCAGTGCATTTACACGTAACGCGGCGGGCTGTCCGCGGTCTCTGGGTTTGCACGCGTCGGAGGAGAACAAACAACACGAAAGAATTGAAATAATTGGAGAACGGGAAGGTGTGCCCGAAGTCATCCTTACAGTGCAGTTTGAAAATTTTTTCAGCCCACCGACAAGGAGCACCCATCATGAAAACAGTGATAAAATGCGATAAAGGACAAATAACGGCACAAGAGGGACAAGGGTTATATCATTTGTTCATAACTGTTTTGTATAAGATTCACGTAGAATGTAGGATACATAGAGGACGATACATGTTTTAATGTTGATAACACAGCGAGAATACGTAAACATCTAGAACATATAATAATGCTTCGTATATCTAGGCAAATGATCAACGTGAATTCAACAGCTGCGGGAGGGCGGGGCAATAATAATGAGTACGGAACGTAATTCTTAAGATCAGAGTGGGAGTTTACCTATAATGGACTGTGAGGAGCGAGGTTAACATACACTGTGCATTGTGGAAGTTGTAGGCGGTGATGTAATGAGAGGGGTGTAACGTTGGCGCGTGAAGGCTAAGATCTACTAATTGTGCACAGGTGTACCGGAAGGGTGGAGACAACGTGTGGTTTAAAACAGTTGGGTTCGCAGTATGAAAAACAGGAGTTCACTCTGGGTTGTTGTGGAAACAGATGGAGGAATGAGCACATAGACATTTTTTGAACAGGTACGCACAAGTTAGTATGGTAAAGGAATGGGGGGAGCGTATATTTGAAAGCACATCGTTGCAGGGAAGGCGATACACAGTGGAGGAATTTTTTGATGGGTGACGTTAGCACAAATGTTTAAATGTTTGAAAGGAAGGTCTAGGGGTAATTGGGGGGAGACTGTATCGTTATGAAGGAGGAAAAGCAGGGAGGTGAACAGAGGTATTCATGGTAAAATGTAGCGTCACACTATGTTTTTTAGCGGGAAAACGTTGATTTAGGACACAGTTATGTCTTGTTATATGTACTTGATGCTAAGCGTGGTTTAGTCAAACACAGTCTAAACAATGTATTTTGCATTTTAGATAACCCCTGACGAAGGGCCAAATACACGGCCCGAAATGCATTGGGATAATGAGTTTTATGGATATGGACAAAACTTACTTAAGCCTTCGTGGCGCAGAATAAGGCTTGGATGAGCATTTCTGCCCCATTTAGAGTTGAGCGAATACGTAAGCGGTCCCCCTTGTGACATGTGTAAAAATGAAAAACCAAAAATATGATGAATGTAATACCTTGTGGATAATGAGGATTAATGAATTAAAGAAGAATAGAACAAAAGGATTGATGTGTCTGCATATTTTGTGATGCCATGAACATTTAAGCTGTGCACCCGGTAGGAGTGTAATTCACTCCACTTATTTTGAAGACCCATAAATCTTTTTCCTGGGCTACTGCTGAAGACCAAATTGCCAAATCCTATTGAAAGTAAATTAGGCCTAGGCTAGTGGTTCCCGTTGCATTCTGACACCTCCTTATTCTTTTTAAATCCTATCACGGTTCGTGAGTTCAAAAGTAAACTAGACCATTTAAAAAATTGAAACCCTTGAATTCAATGTAAAGTTTTGAGGTACTATTAAATGTTAACTTTTTGGCTTGAATTTTTTATTTTACTTTTAAATGATAGTTTAGACTATCATTTGCAGAGCCAGTGGTTGGGCATTCACAATAGGAGCATTAAGCCCATTGACTTTGAAAAAGTTTAAATGAGATGCTGGATTTGATACCTGGGCCGTGATTTTTTAGTTTGGCTCATTCCATCCTTTAGAATGGTAAACTGGCGCTGGAGCTGAAATTTTTAATTGAGGGAACCGCACCATAGGGACCCTGACCGTATCACTCGTATAACCATTTATGTATGGTAGGGTCTTCATTCATAGTCACAGGAATAATTTCGGCGGTGTATGGACCATGGAACACTTCATATCCACATATTTGTCCTAAACTTCACAGGATGCCAGTGTCCATGTGTTCTTATGATAAGCATCTTTCAAGTGCCTATCAAAGGCAAGATGTGTCTGAAAAAAAAAATTTCTCCAAGCACTCTTAAGTGATCCATGATGCGGAGGTCTCCATCAAGTTCTGCTCAGTCCCGCCTGTGAAAAGGGATAGACGTGGAGGAAGATCCTTCATGTACAATGTGGCAAAATGCTGGAATACTGCATTTACCATGCGGACAATTGATGCACTGTCTTTCAGAAAACGGCTTCAAAAACATTTCTGTTTGTGATTGATCCCGCATGGAGATTGCATTTACAGTCTGTGTTGCGCAGTCAGCACTGGAATGCCTACGGGTCGCCACGTGCATAACACATTTCCTTAAAATAATATCAGGGTACCATTCTAATGTGATAGCTCTATTTAATCGTATACGCAAGTGTCTTCTACAGGTTTATCCTCGAGTTTCGCAGGTGGACTATATCACCACCTTCCATGACTTACTCGTCAGGGTACTACTAAATTGAACATTCAAATGGAAGCCTCATAAGCTGCAGCTTCTATCATAATAGAGGGACTAAAACCAATGGCTTCATGAAGGCTTCGCATGCTCGTAGCCTGAGGCCTACTAGAGTTAGTGGAACAAAAATTCCTTACTCCAGCAACAGTTAAGGTGGCAACTCCTTGCCTTTTTTTAAAAAAAAGTGCCACTGTAACAGAATCCGAAGTGCTAAAGATTGGACCAAAAGCCAATCTCTATTATAGGTCTGTTAGTTAAACACTAACCTGCCTCTGGTCCAGAGATGACTGCTCCACTGGAAAGAGAGAGCAAGTAAATAGATGCTAAGGGGAAAAAGATTGGCAGCGCAGCGGCCACCGCTCTTAAGAACTCTACTGCAACACTATACAGAGAACTCTACTGTACCACTATAACAGAGAAATCTGGGATAGGATGAAGTAGCCTGTGGATGACCTCCTTGAAGCAGGCAACAAGATTCAGAGGACATGGTACATGAAGTTTCCTTGGTCACCAACCAAGTTATCCGTGCCACAGTGGACTCTGCTGAGCTTGAGGCAACTGGTTATTATCATGGAGTATCCACTTCGAGATCATTGTGGCTTTGATGGACTATGCACAAACTGGGTTCTCAGTTAAAGATCTTAAACATATCCATCTCCGCATCACTTCGACTTATAAAGTGTACAGACCATGTACCAAGGTCTGTTTAAAAGGGCTGCCCTAGCTTAGGTACACAGCAAGCGCAAGCTCTAAATATTTAAATGAGCTGTACACTCAGACTTGCATGGTAAGGTGCATGCCCTGGCGAGAAGTATATGAAGGAGTCAGCTGAACAAGATGCATTCTTGTAGAGTGCTTGATTTCTCTGAAAAAAGTAGTGCTTAAAAGTTTTTTGCAGTGGAACGACACAAGTAATGCGTTCTTTCTCCAGAGGAAGGACAAATGCATGAAGAGGAAGGAAGTCTATGGTAACTGACCAATAAGAAGCAAGTAAATGAGTGACGGTGCCAACGAGGAGGAAGCAATGGGCGACTTACAAGCACACTGATCGAAAACAAACGGTCTGGAAATTACAGCAGATGCATTGTCTAGGCAAGAGCTTTAAACAAGCATGTGCAGTGCAGTAGATCTCACATTTATGAGCGTTTTAGCTACTGGCAATGTAAATGACAATGCCTTTTATTTATGTATTGTTTTGAAAACAGATAAATGAAAGGCATTGTCATTTACAATGCCGATAGCTTAAACTCTTGCAAATGCGAGACCTATTGCATTGCAAATGCATGCTATAAAAAAATGTTAATCATTCGAAGAGACCGTGTCCTGCCTGCAACAGCAGGCAGGACAAAGCTACTTGGGAAAATAGTGCTTGGAGGCTGTAAATAATGCCGTGAAATATAACAAAATCCCAATAGGCAAATTAGTTTTCAAAGATTTTCACACATTAGATGGGTCTCAAAATGTCATTCATTCCTTTCATTCCCCAGCACCATACTTCAATCAATATATCTACCTGACAGACCAGTGAATTCAATTGATATGCGATTTATTTGGTTACAAATTCATTAAAAAAATGTTTTTACATTAAAAACTAGAATACAAATTGGTACATACCACCAAAATGTTAAAAAACAATATGCAATGACAATAATCACAACAAGATAATACAAAGGCATAAAAAGGTTTATGAGAGAGTATTACACCAGACCTATACACTTGGTCTTAGAGAGCTACACATCCCCTATATTGCTATATATTTCTCAAACAGTACTTGACAACATTTATATATCATTGTCCGTTCAAGTAGTGCGAGGCAAGGAGGTTGTGTATTGATTCGTGTGCGTCGACGCGTTTCAATGGGTTTTCATTTTATACCATCTTTATCAAGACCAAAACTTCACTCTCATTAGACAGGAAACAGTCGTGAATGGCAAAGTGCCTTCTATTGACACGGTGAACTACTGAGTTGACACCATGGCTATTGTCGCCCGATTCGGTCTGACTCACTCCCTGGGTTTATGTTCAAAAAACCTTATTTGTCGGTGGGAGCTTAGTCGACTGAGCGTGGATATTGGTTCCACTATTTGATTCTCCTGTTTGCTGGTTGCGTTAATATGATTGCACCTCAATTTGAGAAACCAGTAGGCCTCCTTCCGTCGAAGTGCCTTTCGAATCCTCCTTTTTAATTTTCGGAGATAGCTCAAAGTTGGTTGGCTCAACAATTATTACAGATGGACTCCGTGTCTTTATCAGACATCTAAGTAGAACGTCCAGGCAGCTTCCAGCTGACCCATCTAATCCCATCTAATGTGTGAAAATCTTTGAAAACGAATTTTCCCATTGGGATTTTGTTATATTTCACTGTGATAGTGCCCCAGTCCCACTGGGTGTCTGAAGGGGACCCTCTCTTTCCACTATGTAAATAGTGCCTACTGAGCAAAAATGCATGTAACGGGTGTCACCATGGAAGGTTACAAAATGAGACCAGGCGGTTCTAAAGAGGGACTACTAAGCCTTTTGACCAATAAACAGTTGCAGTTCACAGTAGACAGTGACACAAGCCAATAAAAATGTGGGCGGATCTTCAAGTCCCTACCTTCATACTGCATGCCTCGCAAAGGCTTGACCTAAAAAAAGGCACGGGGAGAGATTTTTTTACTCTGATATGCACATTGGTCACGTCAAGACTAGATTCCGCCTGTTTAAAAAAATGCTTAAAGTTTGCTTGTGCTTTTTTCTCTTTCTTTTTAGCACACTACTTAGAGCACAGTTCATAACAGATATTAGTGGGTAAAACATGTTTGTTACACCCACAACTCCTTAGTTATAACCCTAACTCCACGATGCGTACAACATGTCTGTGAGGCATTTACTTGGCTAAGCATTGAAACCAAGTTACTTTCATGTCTTGCTCTACACCAATAATGCACATTGGAGACAACACATGGCACTATTACACACGCCACACTTCAAGTTGATAGCTGCTGAAGAATTATCCATTTCAGCTGTACTTCATTGTAGTTATTTTCATTAATCTCCATACCAGTCATCCAGGGGAGGGGAGTGTGGGAGATATTGGGATTTGTACAGACAGTAACATCTTCAATATCAACAGAAGAGCAGCTCACTGTAGTCTGTAGGTGGTGGATATCCGGTGGAGGGCATCCTATTGCATGGGCGTTTTCTAGCGCGTGTCGTGCGCTAGGGTCTGCATTGTGGTCGCTATACTGCATGTGCGAGACGGAAGAGGGGGAAAAACCTCATGTTGGGAAAGGTTGACTAACATTATGGGACAGGGAGGATGGGGGTGTGGCGGGGAGAGCAGGCGGAGAGTAGGATCTAGTCAGCCCCTGGTCTGATCGGGTGTCAGATGCGCAGCGGATATCGGGTGGCGTTGATGTGCGGGAAGGTGAGGGAGTGGATGTACTTTGTAGCAAGGGGAGAGGAGGTGTCGCGTGCCCGCATCTCGGGGTACATGAGATGCTGATACATTGCTAGATGAGCAGGGTATGCCCAAAATGTAAGCATTCTGACCAGAATGTATGTCAATTGTATTTACTACTGCGGCTTGGGATGTATGACTGTACAACGCGTGGTATTACCACGCGTACCGTTACAACGCAGGTTTTACAATGCAAGTCGTTACAACGACTTGCATTGGGGGGCGCTGGATAGTGAATAGTTTAATTTACTATTCCAACTCCAGTCCCCGTGGATAGTAGGGAAGGTGTTGGATAGTAAATTAAACTATTCCCTATCCTAGAGCGCCCTCCAGCGAAAGTCGTTGTAACGACTTTCGTTGTAAAACCTGCGTGGTAATGGTACCACGTTGTAAAAGTTTCGTGGTAAAGGATGTTCCCCGCGGCTTATGACTGCAATGCCCGTCATTGGGCAGAACTCCATGACACATCAGTACTTCATTTCGAGTCTAAATGTAACTGATCTAAAAAGTGGTGTAGAGTGGTTTGCGTGGAGCTTTCTTGAAAAAATGTGGGTTCTCGCTACCTTAAGTCACACTCCTTCCACCGGAGCAGTCCAAGTCATGTGGAAGCTCATACCTGTCTTGTGGGTGGCACTAAACATTTACCATCTCGTGCACTTGCTGCCCTTCGAGGCTGTGGAGCATGGCTATGTGTATGTCACACATCTCCTAAAACTTAGACACTGCGGAGAAGGTCACTATTCATAAGAAGTCTGACTTTCATATATTCACCCTGCTTTCCTGAGTCATGCCATACCAGAAAGGGATACTTTGAGTATTTCCTATCTGTACTCCCTTTGAGAGGAATGTCCTATTTATGTGATGAATATGCGCTCCTGCTAGATGAATGGATTTCCTTTTACTATTTTATTTTTGAATCAAATGAAATGTACTATGTCGTACATATACTTTTATGGTCATATTGGCCGAAATAAAGTTTAAACTAATAAGAAGAGAAGAATACACGTTTCCAGTCTTCCTCCCAGGCTACTACTTGCAGACGAGGCACTCATTTTGGCAAAATGCCAAATTCCCCAGTCGAGTATTAGAAAGGACTGCTTGTTTCTCGACCGCGTACGTATGCAGGCAGTCAGGGTAAGGCACAACGACGCTACATTTTTCCAGTTAAAAGTGCTCCAGGGGCATTCCTGTCAGAGTAATAAAACCGCAACAGTGAGTTTCTGAACCCTGGAATGGATTCACAAGACTTTTCAGAAGTCATGGTCTTGCTAGTTTTTGTCCTGAGAGCTTTGCTCCAAACAAAGTGTGAATCTACAAAAACAGGAAATATGACAACGTTTCCCCATCCCTGCCCTCCATTGGCTTCCCACTTTCCCAATTCAAAACCGCCTGCATTACCCTCAGGACTATTTACCCCTCTTCACCCCAAAATCTAAACGAGAAAGTGAAAGTCTCTGGAGCAAATAGGGTTCCAGAAATGCCCAATCCCTGCTCCTGGACCCCCCCCCCCCGCCCCCCCCCCCCCACCTTCAGCCGAGAACGGTACATGAGACAGTCTTCCTCTGCTAGTGCCACAAGAATTTGGAGCTCCTATTTGACACACCTTGCTCACCATACTTAAGTACTCTGTCCACCAGGATCGGAACTAACTCGTTCTGTGACTCCTACCATCTAAATCGTGCTTCATGTGTTTACTACCTTTGACCAACTGCTGCAATTGTCTCGTGGTAACTCCTGCACGCAGCTACCGATGTAAACGCCCCGTTTTAATTGCTGTAACTGGAACTCGCTGTTACCCATGTATCCTGCTACTCTTGTAAAGTGCTCTGATGCCTCTGGGCCATTTCCATGCTCTATAAAATTGCAAAAATAAACAAAATAAAAAAATTGTTGGCATGTCTTTAGAGTAACCTTTATTTTGTGCCCGGTCTACGTGAATCTGTATCTTTGGGGTGCTGTGTTAAACTTGGAACGCTGAAGCCCAGGCATTAACAGCAACTCGCATGGCTTTACAGATAGGGAAACGTTGTGGACCAAGACATGTCAGCCAACGCTAAATTCTAAGGATGTGTATGGATTTTAAATGTGTAGTGTTTGTGCCGAAAGATCCTTGCCCCGCAACTAGAAACTAACCCAGAATGTGCACGTTTGCGCCTAGAAACACACTTGGTAGATGTGGTAAGGACAAACCGAGAAGAGAAGGCCAAGCCCACACAAGGCAATAAATAAAAAACAAGCTGAATGACAGTAAAGCTAACCAATGGTAAACACCGGCCGGGCTCTAGCCCACTGTAAGTTTACAATAGGTCATTCGCAACCAGACAGCTTAAACAGTCTGGTTGGCAAGACCGACAAATACATTCCATCCCAGCAGTTATGATCCTCCACCAATTTAATGTTTTCAACTTCAAGGTTCAAGCTCCAAAACTGGACTGGAAGATCCCTCTGAGGTCTGGGCATTCTTTGTGGAACTCGCTGCCACTTACTATTACAGCAGTTTTGGTGTTCTGAAAGTTCAGCAAATTGCGCAAAATGTGGTTCTATGCCCAATAACTAAATGATTTTTTTTTTCTCATCAAGCCAGCAGATGTGACCTGTACCCTCAAAAGACTACATAAGAGTTTAAAAGTGCTTTACAAGTAACCTAAAAATAAATATTCTGTGACATGGTTCACCATCTCTGGGTAGTTTAATTGAGATCACGTAATCCATGGAACACTTCTGTGTTGTATGATCCTTTAAACCAATTCACCATTTCCTAGGGCAGTCAACAGGCTGTTACTTTGAAGCCTATCAAGCTGTTGAGCTTGGGAGACTGTCTTTAAAATGTCAAACTCCATCTGGTCGTTAAGGACTAAATGCTCCAAGGTGCGAGACCTCACTAAAGTGTCATGAGATTAAGAGTTTCCAATAGTGAGACTGCAGTCCAAGATGTGAGACTCTGATTGTCACGTTCATTTTGCACTGATCCGTTTGTGTAAGATTGAACATTTTCTTCAGGCACTTACACACAACTGGCTTCTGGAAGTTTTGTATAGTATTGTGGGTCTGGCTTGGTTTACTGGTAGTCTTATTACAAGAGACTGCCTTAAAGTGTGTGGGGCCTTGAGGCTGTGCTGGAGTGACACTGCTCTCTAAGGTGTGGGACTCACTCACAGTGAGTGAGACGTTGCTTTTGTGTCTTCAAGGGCAGATCATGGCTGCAGCTGTGAAAAGGCAGCTTAGAGCAAATATTAAAACCTGAGAAAACATACTGAAAATATTACCAGACTGGCCCTTGCAAGCATGAGCAGATGTTCCAGGCGCATTGTGTGCCTTCCAGGTCATGGATATACACCTAAACTGGAATGCCCAGGTATTGGGTTGCAGGTAGCATAGGCAGGCTTGGGCCTGATCCCTGCCTGGCAGGTATCAGCTTTCAGGACCTGCTGGAGCACAGTGCTTCTGATGTCAGGTCTCCCACTGGTGGTGTCTAGTGCTGAATGTTTTATTTAGGATTAGGGAGGTAGAGCTTAGTCTCGGGGTCAAGTCCTCTGAGGGTCTGGATACAGGGTCCTCGAGAATGTTGTATTTAATTTGAAACTTTGAGACTAAAGTCATATGGCACCACACAGTAGGATAAAGGTGGTGTTCTTAAAGGGGGTTTCTTCTATTTTTTTTGGTTGCCTGTACTGGAGGAATTCAAGTGACATTTCTAACACACAACATTGTAGTTTTTTAAAAATGTCACCAGATTCCCACGATGGCAATATAGGCTCTTAATGCAAAGTTGACACACTCTCACACAAAAACCCTCTATCTCTCCCCCACCCCTAAAGCTGATCAAACTGCTTCTTCCAGAAAGCGACTTCAGAACTTCTGTCATACCCTGGTACCCCACCTTCACCCGAGAACGGTACACGATGTACAGGTGTAGCCTGTACGTCAAAGTGCCTGAAGAAATATCACAAAGAAAACGTATGCCGGCAGGCCCTTCCATCTATTTACTGCGAATCTGGAACAACATTCCCGTAGACATCAGGATTGCCCCCAACACTGGTCCAATTTGGGAAAGGTTTATTTATGTATTTATTTTTTAACATGTAGTTCTCATTTTGTCAGCTATGCATATACAACTGTCAGTGGCATACAGACCTCTGGAACACCTATTCCATTGCAGATTCTGTTGCATTTAACGCTTGCTTCATAATGCAGTTTTCCCCAAAACATTCCAGTGATGTCTTTCTATCAAAATACTGACATAGCAGACACCAAAGGTCAGTTATAACCAATTGCATCTGCGCATAACATTCTGCATAGTCCATCCAAAAGGCAGCGTCCCTCCGAAGGGGGAGCCCGTCAGTCCACTCTATATTTAGTGAATAATAACCGGGATGCCAGTCTACCTTCCTATATGGTGAAGACTGCCATCAATCCCAAGAGGGAAACCAAGGGGGTTAAACGCAAAGGATGTCATGAAATATCCTCCATTCGGACCCCTTTTTTCTTCCTGCCTAATGGCCTAATGGCACCTCTGTTCGGGCAATGCCAAGAGTGCAAGAACCCGGCAGGATTGGCGGGCATGTATGACGCACTATAATCCCAAATACATCGAATTTGGGACTTCAGTTTAGGAGTATAGTACAATCGGTTAAGGAACTTGAAATGTATGTTCAAAGAGACTAGCTTCACTTGCGCACAGCAATTTTTATTTTTTATTTTTAGGAATTTCTTGTCTCCAGTCACACTCTCATAGGTGTTTAGAAGGCCAGCTGTTTCTCCGAGCTCCCTGCACCTCTTATAAAGTTTAGATACCCATCCAGTAATAATGTGCTAGAGGGTAAAACTCCGGGGGGAGGGTGGGGTGAGTGGGGGCGCTGGCAACATTGGTATTACAGCCCTAGCAGCACAATTGAGCCCATATGTATGGATTTAGATTAAGGCTTCCTGTTTTCTATTTTTAATGATTTTTTTCTCAGATAAAAACAGACAAAAAAATGTATTTCTTTGTCTGTATTTATTTTTAAATGAGGATAAAATGTGAATTGGAGTTGGATTTTGAGTGATTCTAAATACTGTCATAACTGCCAGACCAATAGTTGTGTGGATTGATATGTAAGGAGGTTAAGAAAGAAAGGACGTTCAGTAAAGAGGCTTAAACAGCAGTAGATATGCACAAGGTTGATGCCGAAATGTGCATAGTTTCATAGAAGTGCATTGTTTTATCTTCTGTGTGTTCATATCACTGAAACCTGGCAGTCATTCAAGCATTGGTGCTTGTTATCTGTTAAATGTGAAAATATACTAGTTTCAGCTTTTATTTTTTTCACAAAACCGAAAATAAATATGAATGAATAAATAGAGGTAACATGTGCAAAAAATAAATATGGATAACTACAGATGGAAATGTAAAAAAAATGAATACCTTAAAACCAGGACCCCTAATTTAGATCAAGTGCATATACTTGTCCCCAGTGCACCTGGAGTCATTTATCGCCGTATTGAGAAGTAGAAAGTAAATTACTGAGGGGGCGTGGCTTGGACGGCAATGGAGACGGTCGTCTAGGTCCGGCAGCTCCACATCCCTGAGGGGAAAACCACCAGCCAAACAGGAAAATACCGACTACCACGGAACAATAGAAAGTGCACAAGGTGTAGGAAGGTCCTGCGCAACGAACCGAAGAGCAGGAAGAACGGGAAGCACAACAACGACGGAGAAATTAGCCCACGAACATACCGGGCAGGCAACAAAGCGAGACGCAAGATGGCGGTGTGAAGCGAGGGGTGAAGGACAGCGGTGAACAAGAAGTGAGACGAAGGAGCTCCGTGTCGGAGACGCGACCGCGGCACCTCCGAGGCTGTTCAGAGGGACCGGAGCAACCCCAAGACACACCCGCAGCTGACTGATAGCGAGAGCCACCTAAGGGACGACAACACAAAGAAGAAGAAGCCAAACTGCAGTGTGGAAGGAAGGAGCGGAGAGTAAGTGCCCCCCTACCTTGCAAGCGGAGTGTCCTCAAAGCGAAGCCCGGAGGGTCGACGCCAGGCAGCCGGAAGTGAGCGGAGGTGAGGCGCCATTACCGGAAGTCTTCCCCGATCTGAAGCGGAAGGTGAAAGGTAGGCTGCCAAGCGACCCGGAAGCGGAAGAGCCAGACAACCGGAAGTAATACCAGCCAAGAAGAGTGACGGTGAGACAGGAGAGGCGAATGCCAGAGAGCGCCAGCGGGACCCAGCGGAGCTCAAGGAAGGCGCGAAGGGCGGCGGCAAGAGCTCCGTAGGTGAGCGCTGGAGGCGGAGTGTCTAACGCGCCAGAAGCGGAGAGGTCATTAGAGCGCTGAAGGGGGGAGCACAACAAGGACACAAATAACAAGGCAGGACAAACGGAACAAACGGATCAGCCGGAGGCTGGAGGCGGTGTGTCGAACGCGCCAGAAGCGGAGGAGTCATTACAACGCTGAAGGGGGGGCAGAACAAGGGGCATAACAAGGACACAAATAACAAGGACACAAAGACAAACGGAACAAACGGATCAGCCGGAGGCAGGAGTGCCAACACAGATCAGCCACAGCAGAAGGGTGCTCCAGAGGACGCAAGAGCGAAGGGGGAGGGTGCCAACTAGCACTGACACTAGCACTGACACCGACGCAAGCCGAGTGCGGGGGCAGCAACAAGAAAGGGGGGCTGCATAAACAGCAGACTAAGGGTGATCAGCGCAACGCAGAAACAGCGTGACAGGGGGCCCTAATATACAGGTGCAGCGAATGCGGGGCAACACCAAGAAAGGTGGGGCTGCTTTAAGGGCAGACTAAGGCGGACTAAGGGTGACCCGCAGAAAACAGCGCGAAATGAAGACCCGCGACATGCCAAGCCGCAACTGAGGCGAAGCGGGAAACACAGCCCCGGAGAGGCAACGAGCAGGGGCCAGAAGCCAGAAGCCAGAAGCAAGCACCCCAAGCCTGAGAAGGCCACATATCCACAAGAAACACAGAAACAGAAACAGAGGAAACATACAGCGCAGCTCATAAGCCCGCTGAGCAGTAGGAGGGGTGCGAGATACCCAGCCTGTCAAGACAAAAGCGCCCAGGCACCCCAGCACAACCCCCTCTAGCCAGGCGAAGCCAAGCGAAGCCAAGCGAAGCCGAAAATAGCAAAAGGGACCAGCGGACCAGTGGCCGTGCGAGCCACAACCAGGCAGCCAGCACGCTGGCCGGAGCAAAGGCAAAAACGAGAACAAGACACATCAGAGAGCCAAGCAGATACAGACAAGCTGTCCAACCCAAGGCGGTAAAGGCACAAACAACGAGTACACCCAAGGTGGTGCAAGCAGGAGGAAGACTGATCAACATCCTGTCAAGGAGGGGCATCCGAACAATGGCAGGCAGCGACGGGAAGCTGGCAGGTGACCAACAGAAAAAACCGAAATTTGACAACCAAGGGTCCCCAACCAAAGCAAGAGGAGAACCGGTAACGCTGGAAACGATCCTGCGGAAGGTAAACGAGGGCAATGAGGTGGGAAGAGAGACAAAACTCAAGCTGGAGAACATGCAACTGGAGATGGCGGCCATCAGAGCGGACCTGCACAAAACAAACACAAGAATAGAAGCTGCAGAAAGCCGAGTAAGCCTGGTAGAAGATGAAACGGGCAGGAACACCAAGGCGATAACAGAGCTGAGAAAAGCCACGCAGGCGGTACAAAAACAGCTAGCGGAGAAGGACGATAGGGCCAGAAGGGGCAACATAAGAATACTGGGAGTGCCAGAGGGAGCTGAAGATAAGGCAGGCTCCTGTTCCGCCATGCTGGAGGAGATGATCCCAAAACTCACAGGTATCACTTTCCAGAGAGGCTTTGAGGTACAAAAGGCCTACAGAATACCAGCAGGAAAACCAACCACAGGCAGAGGCCCAAGAGCGATAATCTGTAACCCGCTGAGACTCAATCAGACTGAGGCCATTTTTGCTTTCGCCAGGAAAAATCAGAATCTAACATGGGCTGGCAGCAAGATAGTACTGACCCAAGACTATTCGAAACCGACAGTGGAACTAAGGAAAGGCTTCCTGGCGCAAAGAGACACCCTGCGAAGAAGAGGAGCCACGTTCAGCTTTGTCAGCCCGACGAAATTCAAGGTGACAGACAAATGGAAGACGTTGTTCTTCGAATGCCTGGAGGCCCTAAAACAATATCTTCAAGGTCCAGCAGTGGAAGACATGGAAGAGAACAAAAGCCCAGGGGCAGCAAAGAGAAGCGCGTCGCCGCTAGAGGAGCAATTAGAGTAAAGAAGCGAACAGTGAGGACCGACATGACGCACAGAGCAGCGTATATGCAGCACATAGGATTGAAGGTTAAGCCCAAGATGCAGATGCAGATAGAGACTGAGAGAATGAAGGGCTAAAAGACAAAAAAGAAACCCGAACATGGAAGAACACAACTGCCAAAGATATAACCAACTCTACCTCAGGGATGATGCGGGCAGAGGAACTTTGTCGTCGCACACCCTTTTTGCAAGTAAGGGAGGGCGGGGGGTGGGAAGGCGAGAGTGGGGGAGGGGGGAGGAGGGGAAATGGGGAGGGGGAGGTTTTGTACATGGGCTTACTGACTATCTTTTCTTTCTCTGCATCTCTTGCATCTTTTATTTCTCTTTCACACCAGCACCAAGTAGGAGCACAAAGAAACAGGAACACATAAACAGGCACATGGCTAGGGGGACAAATGATCCTAAGAGAAGCCCACCAGCACAGCGAACGCACACCAGCATTAATGACACATAACGGGCAGAGCAGCATAGGGTCAGACATCAAAATAGTCTCCCTAAATGTCAAAGGGCTAAATAGCCCTGTTAAAAGAAGGAAGGTGCTTGACCACCTAAGGAAACTTAAGAGCGACATTTATGTGTTACAAGAGACCAGGCTAGAAGAGGCAGACATTTTGCGATTAAGAGCCAACTGGATAGGGGAGGTGGTGGGATCGCCGGCACAAAACAAGAAGAATGGGGTAATAACACTAATAAGCAAGAATTCGAACCTGTCTATCACTAGCTACCAAGCTGACACCCAGGGCAGAACACTAGTGACCAGCCTCAAGCGAGCAGGAGAGATCTACCACGTCGCAAACATTTACGGCCCGAACAGTGAAGACAAACAGTTTTGGGAGGGGATAGGTACCCAGCTACACAACTTACCAATGGAAGATCTATTGATTGTTGCAGGGGATTTTAACCAAGTCCTGGATCCAGCTATAGACAAGCACCCCTGTAGACGCCACACAACCGCTAGCCCTAACATCCTCAAGAACCTGTGCTCGAAACTAGGCCTGAAGGATCCGTGGCGCCTAAGCAACCCGGATGCCAGGGAATACACATTCTACTCCAACCCCCACAACTCCTACAGTCGGATAGACTACATACTGATGTCAGGAACACACACACACCTAATAGACCACACAGAGATCGGACCCAGGACCATATCAGATCACGCACACATAAGCCTGTCACTATCAGGCAGACACAATGAAAAGCCAACACGCAGGTGGCGTTTTGATGACGGCCTCCTCCAACACACAGAAGCGAAGGCAGAGATAGACAAAGCAATCCGAGAATACCTGACAATCAACGACACACCAGAGACGCCTAGAGAGGTACTATGGGATGCTCTTAAAGCAACCATACGGGGGGTAGTAATGACAATAAAAGGGAAAATGAACAAGGCAAGAAACAACAGGATCGCAGACCTAGAGAAAGAAATCAAAACACTAGAGAACAGCCACATAGCCAGCCTGGAAGACAATAACACACTCACTGAGCTAACCAAACGGAAGTATGAGCTCAACAGGATACTGAGCGAAAGAGCAGGGACCTGGATCAACAAATACAAGTCAATTAACCTCTGCACCGCCAACAAAGCGGGGAAAAACCTAGCAAGCTACCTGAAAGGGAAACAAAAACAACACACAATTGGGGCAATCAAAGACAAGCACAACAAAGCCCAGACCGCCAATAAAGACATCCTCGAGGTCTTCAGGGACTTCTATGAGGGTCTCTACACAAAAGATGACACACTAAAGGAAGATGGGGGCGAGGAACTGCTCAAAAGCATAGCTACACCCACACTAACAGACAGGGAACGAGACATTCTAGAGCTCACGGTCACAGAGGATGAGATAAAGAAGGCCACGGTCGGCCTCAAAGAGAACAAGGCTCCAGGGCCGGACGGATTCACAGCTGGGTTCTATAAACAACACCTGACAACACTCCAACCCACTCTGAAACAGGTATTTGAGGAGTGCGTCCTCAAAGGACGCATGACTCCATCAATGGCGGAGGCAAATATAATAGTCATACCAAAGGAAGGGAAAGACATGACAGAGGCGAAGAACTTCAGGCCGATCTCACTCATAAATGTAGACTGCAAGATATACGCGAAGATACTAGCCAATAGACTTAACGCCTACCTACCTAAACTCATACACAACTCCCAGGTAGGATACCTCAAAAACCGCATGTCCCATGACAACACCAGACTACTATGCCATATCATCAACCACTCGGCCCAGAGCAGCAAAGCGGCCGTCATGATAGCCCTGGACGCCGAAAAAGCGTTTGACAGAGTCTCATGGCCCTACCTGGATCACTGCATGGGGAAGTTCGGGCTAGGACCCAACTACAGAAGAATGGTGATGGCGCTTTACAACAGCCCCAAAGCGCGAGTGGTTGTGAACGGAGGCACCTCAAACACACTAAATTTAGGCAGAGGCACACGACAAGGCTGCCCTCTCTCACCCGGCCTCTTCCTACTAGCGATAGAACCGCTCCTAACAATGATACGAACTAACGAAGACATAAAGGGGGTGCCAATAGGAGGGGAAAACTTTAAACTGGCAGCGTACGCAGATGACGTGCTAATAATGACAGAGGACCCAGAGAGATCCATCAAGGCACTGACAGACACAATTGAGAGGTACGCCCAGGTCTCAGGGTACAAACTTAACAAGGATAAATCAGAATGCAAGCCCCTCAACATCCACACAACAAGGACAGTACTCGGCACATCAGGTCTAGCGTGGCAAAATAAACCTATCAAGTACCTGGGTATCCTCTTCGAGAGGAACTTGAGCACGACACTAGAACATAACGAACAGGTTATAATCCAGAAAATCAAGGCCAAGGTAGACGGCTGGTCGCCAAAGTTCACAACATGGTGGGGGAGGGTGGAGACAATTAAAATGATGATCACACCAATGCTCAATTATATGCTAGCCATGCTACCCCTCACTAACACAGAGGACTTCCACAAAAAGATAGACAAGATACTGAATGATTTCCTATGGAGAGGGAAGAGGGCCAGAATAAGTATGCAAAAACTTAGACTATCAAAAGAACAGGTGGGGCTAAACATAACAAACTTCAAGCGATTCCACGAGGCGTGTCTAGCTAGACAGGGACTGCACTGGCTAGACCCAAGACAGGACTACACCCCGGCATGGCTAACATTAGAACAAGGGTTGCTAAACGGCATGAAACCCATCACCCTCCTCACGGCCACCAAACACCCGGCAATAAAAGATAACCCGATACTCAGGAACACAAAACGAGCTCTGCTCAAGATTGACAAACTGCTAAATACGAGCATCAAAAGGGGGCCTTTCGAATCAATCTGGCACAACCCATCCCTAAAATACAGGGGTAAGGTCCTAGACATGTATGACTGGTACAGCCAAGGCATATCCACAGCCAATGACTTTAAGAAAAAGGGCGCTGACGTAACATTTGACACCCTGAAAGGAGAGTACAACCTAGAGAGCGTAGAACTATACAACTTCCTGAAGATAAAGGTCGCAATAAGGAAGGCAAACCTCAACACCCAGACACCCTCGATAATACAGCTGGCTAACAGTCTGAACACACTGGGACACCAGGTAGCACACCTTTACAAGATCCTAAGCCCCAAACACACCAGACTCAATGACAAGGTCATGAACTTCTGGGGGGAGGCAGCAGGTCAAGCACTCAGTGAGGAAGCCAGAGCAGAGCTATGGAGGTCCACCAGTCGGAAAAAAATAACGGCCACGCTGAACCAGACAAAATTCTGGCTGATACATAAGGCATACTGGACACCAGCTCGCTTAGCCACTGTAGGCATTAGAGACAGCGACGTGTGCTGGAACTGTGATGAAGAAAGGGGAGACTTAGAACACCTTTTACTAAAATGCCCAAAAATCAAGGACTTCTGGGGGAAGATCAGAACACTTATCCACGAGATCACAGGCACAGACATACAAACAGACCTCACAGGCCTAGCACTAGGGTTTACATCCCAGGCGATCACAAAAACGGAGGACAGGGACCTCATAGATCTCATGCTGACAGCCGCAGTCAAAGTCGTCCTAACTAACTGGAAGGACACATCAAAGGCGTCTCCACAGGCGTGGCTCAACTGGGTCACGTTCCTGAGGGGGGCGGACAACATAACAGCAAAATACACACCGAAGACGCACAAACAGTCGACCATGTGGGGATCATTAGATCACTACCTGTCATCATCACACAAGCCGCCATGAACATCTGGGGCCACAGGCCGAAATAGGCTAGTGCCAACAGAGTACCGAGCACATCTCCTACTCAACCTATAACCTAGACTTCTCTCTACTGTCCCCCGGGGTGGCGCGGGGAGCAAGCCGCCTGACAACAAACGCCAAGGTATACCAATGGGCGCAATATGGACTACCAGACTATGAGACTTTTGGACTATGAGACCACGAACTGGCGAACGATCTCAAGAGTATGTAATGCCCCCCCCCCCCCCTCTCTCTTCTTTTCTCTCTTTTCTTCTTTCCACTCATGTATAAGCCTCTTCCATGTATGTAAAATTATATTTTTCTATATACAATAAAGAATTTCAGAAATAAAAAAAATAAAAAAAGAAAGTAAATTACTGTGTCATATTCTTTTAGAAAGTTTATCAGTAGCGAGGCAGTGATTCATTGTGCGTCATTCATGTGTTTTCTGTATGTGACTCGCTAAACTAAGATCACCTTCCAGGAGTAAGCAGTGCACATTATCCACTGAAATGAATTAGTATGCATATTCAGTACTATTCTGAAAACGTGGCTGGATTTCACCATTGGTTCAGTTTTTAGTGCACTCAGCTCCTAGAAAGGCCTGGAATCTGGCTCGGACTCAAGAACACTGGCCTGCTTTAATCTCTGTGGACCTTGCCCTGTTGGAAGGCCCGAGCTCCTGCTTCGACCACAACACCTCCCTCACCAGAAATGGGCACCAGACTAGACATTATGTTAATAAAATGTGTTACATGCACAAATACCCGAAGGTGGCACAGCGCTAGCTCTGGAAGTATAAGCAAGGATCAACATAACGATTAGACAAAAAGCCATGTTTTGAGTGCCTTTCTAAAAGCTAATAAGCTAAACATGGCTCTGATATTTAGGCAGTTCATTCCACAAATTGACTGTGCCCAATACAAAACGTATGCCTTCCCAATTGTCTCTATATATCCTAGGAATAGCCAGATTATTTGCTCAAGGTATCTAGATGGCTCGTATTTTTTAAGTCTTTCAAGAACGCTGGTCCTTCTCCCTGTAGATCCTTATAGGCAATGCACAAGGCTTTGAATTTAGTGCGTTGTCTAATGGGGAGCCAGTGTAGACAGCAGAAGCTTGTCTGGCTGAGTGAAATGTAAGGATTTTGGTAAGCAGTCTTGCTGCTGCATTCTGAAGGAAAACGGTACCTTGCACATGCCGACAGTATAATTATGTATGACTGACAATAATAAAAAACACTCTTGTTCCTCTGTTGAAACAGTCCCTTTACTTTAATCTTGAAATCCTTAGCCAACACGTGTTTCCTCACGCTTAATTGATGTGCGCAGCGACTTCTTCGGGGCTCTAATCTCTTTGTATGGATCCTCAGTTCCGGTTGTATTTCCGACCCGGAATGGGTTGTATTACTCCAGTGGTATTTTACACAGTAAAGGGCAACTGTGATTACAGTGTCCAAGATTTAGTGTATTCCAGAATTATTTTCTTACGTGTGTATCTTGTGTGTACAAGTCATGAATCCATCATGAACAATGACGACGTGGTATAGTAAAACCACTCTTTGGGGCCTAAGTGAATCCCTCTTGCCAGCAACCAAGTATTTGCTGGCGTAAATGCAAACCCTCTGTTCAGTAGCAGGGCTGCCTCCGGCGTGTCTGCATATTTCCCAGGAGCACCATTACCCTACACAATCCACCGACCAATAAGTCCTACTGCATTTTGAAGGACTTGCAGTTTGAATACTGCTTCTGCATGTTAAGATAGACCATTGCAGTAGTCCAATTTAGATAGCGTAAGATCAGAGACTACTGTCCTCTTAGTCTTCTGGAATAAAAGAGAGGACTTCCTTAACTGTCCTCAAAACGTGAAATGCTGATGAAGTCCCTGCTTTGACTTGTTCTTAAAGGTAAGCTTGTTGTCCACCAAGATTCCCAAATTGTTTGGTTTATTAACCAGGAGCGTACCCTACCGATCCAGGTGTGAAAGGGTAGGGCCTCTATGAATAGATGCCCCCAACAAAAGCTGTGAGTGGACATAAGACGTTAATGTGATTGGCAGTATGCGTGTCTTTGTGAATCTGACGGAGTAGTGTGTGTATACTTAATATGTTGTATATCCCTATTGGTGTATACAGTATGTCGGTGTACAGTGTTGTCTGTGCAGTCTTGGTGGTTGTTTATCAGTTTATCATCGAGGGGGGTGGTGTTTATATATTAACCCCTCAGCCGCCTGTGCTCCGTTGTAAGTTTGGTCTTCAGTTTGTGGGCGCCGCATGCCTGATCTGTCTAGTTTGTGCTGTGAATGCTGTTTGTCTAATTAACGTATAGGGTGCTTGCCAGTTCTGTTTGTATAGTGTACTGGTTGTACGTGCTATGTGTCTGATATGTGTGTATATAGTGTGCCGCTTGCTCGTAATGCTCCTGATCTCATATATAAGTTTGATTTGAGCGTATGATATGTAGGTGTGCAGTAGGTCATTGCACGTTCTGTTTGTCTGGCCTTTATGTACACTGTGTACTGCGTCTGTATAGCCTGATCTGCGTGTGTGGCACCAGGGCTTTAAGTGGGCCGGGTCCTGTTGGTGCTCAGCACCGGCAGTTCTAAAAAGCAGGTGCTGAGACGGGTCCCTTTCAGGTTCTGCATTTTTGCCCTCCGCCTCAGGGTGGAAAAAAAATAATCTTAACTCTGCAGCGGTACCACCCTTCACTGCCTTTGATGTAACTTTGAAGAGAATCATTGTAGGTCTTTCATAGTCTCATCATTTCAGAAACGAATCGTTTTTAATATCATATACAACAAAGTCATAGTTCCTTGTCTATCTTATGCAACTAACAACCACTGGCAAAGCCAATAGGCTTGGCTTGTTTTAGGTATGTTACTTGCTGTATTATGGATGCAATGACAGAAATGCCAAAAGATCAATCGGGCGGCACACAATGCTAAGCACAGGTTTTTAGCTTCGTTTTAAGCCACACCTTCAATTACATAGGCCACGCCCCTTTGAGACCCCCCCCTCCCCCGTTTCTTCATCCCACTTCAAGCCCTGCGTGGCCCACACGCACTGTGCTCCTGCCTGTAAGCAGGACCACAACAGGCTGTACCCAGGCCCTGAGCTGCACGACTGGCACCAGATAGCTGCGGCTGCATTTCTCACTAGCCCATTAGCTCATTACGAGGTTGGTGTTAATTGCATAATTGCCTTTGGCTGGAGGAGGGGGGGCAGTGATTAGCAGGCGGGCTGTGTAAACCGATTTCACCTGGGAGTTTAATTCCGCGTGGTGTAAACAAGCTGGCAGTGGGGCCATAAATCAGAGCTTTAAGCAGAGCTCAGCTGTGCCCGCACGCCATGGCCATCTGCGCAAGAGCCTTCTGGCGGAGAAAGTCTGGTACAGCGCGCAGCAGAACGGGCCCAGCCGGGGGAAGCCTGGCATAGTGTGCTGCCAGAGCAGGGCTAACGTGGCCAGTGCAGCTCGGCAAAGGGTGGCCCCTGTAAAGACGTTTCATGTAGGAGAACAGACGATGAGTTTCCTTTAAGGGTGCTCCAGATCGGAACATTCCTGAACTCTAATGCAGTAGTAATTCTGCTTCTGGAACACTCACACATAGGGTCATCCCTGTAGCTTACACTACACCAGTGGTAAAGGTCCCTCTTCTCTTAAGCCCAGATCAGGGCATTCTCGGCCTCGGCCACTGTGGACACCAGATCAGGGCGGTCTAAGCCATTGTCACTACCTGCGAAGAGAATTCTTAGCCGCTCTCCCCACTTGATAATGAATGAATGAATGAATGGGTGTCTTATAATGCGCAAAACTTAACCCAGAAGGGCATCAAGGCGCAGGCAACAGACTGACATAGAACAACATAAGGGGGATACCATAGAGCTTAATAAGCCAGGGAGAAGAGCCAGGTCTTCAAAAGTTTACGGAAAACCCCTAATGAGGGTTGGCTGGAAAGTTCAGATGGAAGCGAGTTCCATAATTTGGGAGCCAATGGCAGTCACAGACCCATATAGCTCACACTACATGGCTTTACTTTGTGCCACGCCAAAATAGTGAACCCCCTCATTCTCGGGGCCTCAGATGAGGAAATTCGACGCAGCTCAAGCCTGATCAGGATTGATCAATATGGCTAAAATATAGCTCCGAACTGATCCCAGATAATGACGTTTCCTGCTTGCATTTCAACCTAGATTAAAACATGCCAAGTCCCAAAGCTCACACCAGATAAGAAATCATTCTTGCCTTAGGCCTCACCTGATCTGGACATGTTAGTAGCACACGACTCCTCCTATCAGGACATTCCTGCTCCTCTCACTAGTGTAGTGGATAAAGTGCTCTCAATAACCCATAATCAGGGCAGTGGTAAATTACCTTCCCTAGCACAGATCAGGACATTATTAACTCTCAAGCTCGCTGCAGATCTGAGACCCCTCCCCCCGGCCGGCCCATTAAAGCCCTCTCCTCAGCCCAGATTGGGACATTCTCGCAGCTCACACACCGGGCCATGCTGTTTGGGAAGGGCGGACCCCCGGGGTACATGCTCGAGCCCTGCGCTCATTTGTCTTCCTCCTCTTGACAGGCCCCTCAGGACCGCTCCAGTCTCCCCAGCAATTATCATTAATGTGTCGGTTTGGCCGGCAGAGCTGACGAAGCACTTGTTTTATACTCTATATTAATTTACAAATTTCATCTTGATATCCCACGGTGGGGATAGGGTGATTCACCCCCTCCCGTTTCCACCATCTCTTCTTTCTTCAGTTCATATTCTGTATTCTAGGCGCTCAGTCGCCTACCTGGTTTACCAGCCATTTTAATTGTTATCAACCCCTCGCATGGTCTCTGGGTCCTAGCCTTTACTTATTGAATCTTCTTAACCAGGTACCTTGGCGGGGAGGCTCCGGTTGACTTTACCTCCATGGATCCTCTGCCGTAGCCGCCCAGTACTCCCTTTTATTGTGGTTCCTCGCCACCACCCATCTAATGCCCATTAACCTCGTCACCCCTCTTCTTTCTGAAGATGGAGAGGAGCTCTGTGGCCGGCCGGGCCAGGAAGTAGTGTGGCCTCTGCCCCGACGTAGTGTGGCTCTTGTTGCCCTGTTCCAGGGCCTCCACGACGGCCGCTCTTCCATCACCTTTCCACGTGCCCGACGACCTCTTGCCATCATTCCAAGCCTGGCAGGATTCTACCTCCTGCTGGGGGCATTCCTCTGTACCCCGACCCGTGGCCGGGGGAACCTCCCCTGTGAAGCTCAATCCTCTGAAGTTACTCTCCTCAGTCCACCTGCCTCGTGTCCTTCTTCCCTACACCCCTAACCAGGGCCTGGGTTGAGTAACTTCCCTCTGCCCGCCACATGCAGTGGGGAGCTGTTCTCCAGCATCCCTGGGTGGCTGCCACTCTCCCTCCGTGAGCTCGAACCGCTAGTCTAGGGCTACTCCCCGCCCCGGGGCGCCCTTCTCTGCCCCATCATGACCTCAGTAGGATATGGGGCATCCTCCGTCATTGCGCCACGGGTCTTTGGTGGTGGGGGTGCACCTCTTTACCCCCCCCCCCGTACTCTCCATTCACCCCGGATCTCCAGGCGGTCGCGTCTTCCCCGCCGCTCCTCCCTGCTGCTCAGAGGGGCCTTCTGAAACCCTCTGAATTCCCCCTGTTGCCATGGCAGCTTCTCCCCCTGTCGACTCCGCGCCGAGAGGTCGTTGCTAGGTCGTCTCCAAGACGACGGCGGAGTCCGGCCCGCGGGCTTGGGCGGAAGGGGGAGGGGACAGGGGGGGACCTCCCAGTGTGGGTCTCAAGTTCCTCCCAGGGGCTCCTCAGGCGGGGGAGCGTTGGTCGAAAGGATGGCGCCTCAACCAGCTAAGTGTGCGAGGACACCCACCCCGCCGGAGCCCCCGACAGGTGTGGGGGCTCAGGGGAGAGAGAACGGGAGGTGCATGAATCTCCCTGAGCCCCCCCGCCCCCAACGAACATAGCGCCGTGGACAACACAACACCTTTTTACTCTTCCCGGTCAGAGGAAGCAAGGATGGGCAGGGTGGCTAGTAAAGAGTCACCGCTGGTTACTCATATTTTTAATTATTTGTCGACTTATAATGGGTTAACTCTACCAACCAGATTTCGGAGCGCATTATATAAGACGCTAGTGAGAACGCAGGCCAAAAGTCATGCATAGGTTGACTGGTAATGCAGAAGAGACTACAGTTTAGTTTTAAATTATGCAGAACAGAATGTGTCTGAGTGTGTGTACACACATGTATATGCTATATATTTTTTAAAACCTCCCTGGGGTGCGCAAGGCCTGGGGGGGGAGATTTTTTGTTTTTTTTAAGATGTGGTCTCTCATGACCCCTTCCCTCAGGCTGATTTCGTTTCCAGGGACCCCATCCTCTGGGGGAAGCTCACTAGCTATGTCCAGGGGAGCCCACCCCTGGTACATAGCAGATTCCCTTACCGCATTTGCACAGCAAGGAAACTTGTATTTGCACCTGCTTAGCGGGAGCATTTTCACAATTTACACCCAACGGAAGCAGCTTCTTCTGGGCAGGAGCATTGCTGGCTCCTGCTGCATGCTTGGAGCTGGCTTGGGCTGCTGGTGCCGGGGCTCCCCCCTTCGGCCCCAACAAATAAATGGTAGGTGCCCTGGGTATGCATCAGGGCACAAATGCGTGTACAGGGGGATGGGTTCCCCAGGGCCAATAACTGCTCGGGGAAGGGGCACCAGGTGATTCAGAAGAGCTGCAATATAATGTTTCCCCATACCTTCATTTTTAGGTCTCGCTGGTGATGCAGCGCGAAAGCGCTGTTGCCAGCGGGATCTATTGTTATGGACTTGCCTGCCAAGTGGTACAGACCGGGGTACGCTTCGATTGGGGTCTGTGGACACGCTTGCGCAGACGCACACTCACAGCCCCTGCTTTCGCTTGGCTCGCATGCAGTAATGGCGCACACACACACACACACACACAGCCAGCCCCCCCTGCACACACACACAGACACACGTGCGCGCACACACACACACCCCGCCGCCGCTTTCGGAGGTGCATTGTGGGACTTGACAACCATGGTGTTCCGGGGCAGAGTCCTGCTGGTCACTTACTTGCATGCCCCTTTAGATCGCCCTCTGTACTCCGCGGCACAGAGAGGTGCTGGCGCCGGGTTTACTTCAAGAAGCTGCTTCTTCCACAACACTTCTGTTCTGCCATGCCCACTTCCGGTTTGGGATTGCTGCGCTTCTCCTGAGAGTACAGTCAGCAGAACAGACTCGAATAAAGCGAAAACGCCCCCCAATCCAACATGGCGGTGCGCTTACCTCGACTCCTCAGCTCTAAGACCACCCACGCCATTCTAAAATATTAGCCCCGCATTTTAGAACCGTCTCCTCCACTGAAGAGATTCTGCCGCTGTTTTACGGTCGCTTGTTCTCCTCTGCAACCACTACCGTAGGGATGCTCTGTCTGCTAATAGGGGCCCCTGCCTCCTCCCACACAATGGCTACCATAACAGAGTGTCTGGTTATTGCAACCCTCCTTAAAGGCCAGCTCTTGGCATTACAGCATGCAATGTTTCTGCCTATGCACACAGCGTTTTCAACATCCTTACTGTGCTTGGTTTCACCATTTATCACTTGGACATTTCTTTCAGATGATATTCTTAGAGTCAGGTTGAAAGTCTTTCTTCCCTGACCTTATCTGCAGGTCGCCACTTATCGAGCTTCTGCACTGCACGTTCGCTGGTGACACGTGTAATTTACGGCTCCATATAAGCAGCCCTCTCTGAGCCCTCTGGTTCGCGCTTCCAGAACGGAGAGATTCACGCAGAGAATAGGTGAGTGCACCCGTCCCCCGCCCATGCTGTGTTTGTTTAACACTGACATTTAGGTTTCATTTTTAAACGCACTGAATTTCTTTCCTTCGTTTCACATTACAGACACGAAGAGTCAGAGGAGCCGACAGGCCCACTTTCAGTAGCACAGGTATTTAATTGTGCTATGACATGCTCCTGCTGGTGCTGAACTTTCCATGGGTTTCAAGCACATTCCCCTAATTCGTATCTCACACACTTTTTTCACAGATTATTCTGGATACATTGTGTGACTCCGGCAAATTACGGTACATTAGTTTGTTACCCGCGCATTTTGTCTTCCTTTTTTTTGCCTTTCTTGTCTTGAATTTTACGATTGTCATTAATCAACCATGCTGATTAGGGGTTCTGATTTCATTGACTATTCTGTTTGTGGCAGTTAAACCCGACTCAACCTGCTTATCATGATTGTAATACATCTTATTATTTATTAAAGGCCATGCTCTGTCTACCTTCCTCATATCCAGTATAAGATCCTTTTGTGGTTGTTTTTTCTCTGAAATCCTTCAAACCAAGTCTGAATTTGCCTCTTAATAATCTTTTCAGTGCCATGGTTGCGCTCACAACATAGGAGCCTACCCGCCCTTCCAACCCTGTAGCCCCTGTGCAGAGGCTTTTTGGTAAAAGTGGCATATGAATCCCTGTTTTTAGGGCTCGCCTGCTGATGCGCTTCAGCGCATAGCTGGCGAAGCTCTATAGGGGCTTATCCAGTGTTTATCCACTGGCGATTCCACTGGCGATTCCTTCAAGTGCATGTGCTTTTTAGGTCATTGCGCTTGCGCAAGCCCTAAAAAGCGCGTGCACAATGCCACCAGCCGCCTGCCTGCCTGCCTCGCATTACCACATCAAAGGCAGCCCTCCGAGCGCATTTCTCACCCCCTAATTATTCACGGCCGGCCGGCAGGCACATCAAAGGCTGCTGCTGCCGTGACTCGCATTTCTCCTCCCTCCTCCCCTATCACTGCCCAGGCCGGCCGTACTTTCTCTTTACAAGGGCGCCCATTCCTGAATCACTTGAAATCTCTCCACATTATTTGCATTTTGTTAATTAAAAAAATTAACTTCAACACAGCGTTGCACATTTTTCTCGACTTCGGAAGGATGAGTCCCAATCTCATTTGTACAAAGTGTTGTAATGGGATTATTGGAGAGTTAGAGAAACGTGCTCACAAGTTACATTTTTATGCAAATCATCTGAGTAAATAAACAATAGCATGGTGCCGTTTGCGTCCTTGACTTGATCTGGTTTTTATTTTTATTTTGCTATTATTCTCACAAAGGCTAAGAAGGTCTGCCTACTTTAGTATTAAGTGCTATACGTCGCATAAGCAACAGCTAACCATTCACTCACCCACGCAACGCCACTCACCCACGCAACGCCACTCACCCACGCAACGCCACTCACCCACGCAACGCCACTCACCCACGCAACGCCACTCACCCACGCAACGCCACTCACCCACGCAACGCCACTCACCCACGCAACGCCACTCACCCACGCAACGCCACTCACACACGCAACGCCACTCACACACGCAACGCCACTCACACACGCAACGCCACACACACACGCAACGCCACACACACATGCAACGCCACACACACATGCAACGCCACTCACACATGCAACGCCACTCACACATGCAACGCCACTCACACATGCAACGCCACTCAACCACGCAACGCCACTCACACACGCAACGCCACTCAACCACGCAACACCACTCACCCACGCAACGCCACTCAGCCACGCAACGCCACTCAGCCACGCAACGCCACTCAGCCACGCAACGCCACTCACACACGCAACGCCACTCACACACGCAACGCCACTCACACACGCAACGCCACTCACACACGCAACGCCACTCACACACGCAACGCCACACACACACGCAACGCCACACACACACGCAACGCCACACACACACGCAACGCCACTCACACACGCAACGCCACTCACACACGCAACGCCACTCACACATGCAACGCCACTCACACATGCAACGCCACTCACACATGCAACGCCACTCACACATGCAACGCCACTCACACATGCAACGCCACTCACACACGCAACGCCACTCACACACGCAACGCCACTCAACCACGCAACGCCACTCACCCACGCAACGCCACTCACCCACGCAACGCCACTCACCCACGCAACGCCACTCACCCACGCAACGCCACTCACCCACGCAACGCCACTCACCCACGCAACGCCACTCACCCACGCAACGCCACACCCACGCAACGCCACACACACACGCAACGCCACACACACACGCAACGCCACACACACACGCAACGCCACTCACACATGCAACGCCACTCACACATGCAACCGCACTCACACACGCAACGCCACTCACCCACGCAACGCCACTCACCCACGCAACGCCACTCACCCACGCAACGCCACTCACCCACGCAACGCCACTCACCCACGCAACGCCACTCACCCACGCAACGCCACTCACCCACGCAACGCCACTCACCCACGCAACGCCACTCACCCACGCAACGCCACTCACCCACGCAACGCCACACACCCACGCAACGCCACACACCCACGCAACGCCACACACCCACGCAACGCCACTCACCCACGCAACGCCACTCACCCACGCAACGCCACTCACCCACGCAACGCCACTCACCCACGCAACGCCACTCACCCACGCAACGCCACTCACCCACGCAACGCCGCTCAGCCACGCAACGCCGCTCAGCCACGCAACGCCGCTCATCCACGCAACGCCGCTCATCCACGCAACGCCGCTCACCCACGCAACGCCGCTCACCCACGCAACGCCACTCACCCACGCAACGCCACTCATCCACGCAACGCCACTCATCTATATGCAAAACGAAAAATGTCAAACTCTTCTATTGCGAGACCTATTGCATTTTCAATGCTTGTTTAATACTTGAACTTAATTGTACACAATCATGTTTATAAGGTCTCCTTATGTCCTTCCCTAGATCACGCCCTTTCCTATCCCCACCTTTCTGTCTTGATGAAGACCCCGCCGTAAGGGATACACCTGCCTACAGTTTCATAGGAGTCGAAACATCGACTTTCTATCACCTAGCCAGCACAAACAACAGATATTACATACTTGGTTACTGTTGATAGCATGGCTATATACTTTTTTTGTTAAATTGTGATTAATAGGCTAGATGTAAATGAGCCACACGTATTGTAAGTGATTTACTGTTGCTGATTGACACTGTATCTCTCAATCACTTTCCCTATCCTCACTATATCACCAATACCCACCATCCCCCCTTCTTACCACATTCACCATGTTCCTGATTAGGGACATTGTAACATGCAATAATATGTATATATCCTCACTAAGAAACCGATGCCCAGTGTGAAATAAACACTGTGTGCAACAAATATCTTGTGTCTTATGCTTTGTTCTGAATGTTTTTTGACTTTTTACATAGCACTGTTACTTTCTGGGACCACTGTTCCTACTTACTGCGTACTACCCAGGTCCCAGAGACTAGTTTTGGGTTTACCCGTCATAGGTAATGGTCAACTATCTCATCAGCTCTCATCAGGGTGTTCATCAGTCTTGATCACTGCATTAAGGGCCCAGTAGTCCACACAAAAGCACAAGTTTGTGGTCCTTGCTTAGACACCAGCACCACTGGGCTAGTCCAAGAACTGCGTAACAAGTCAGCCACCCCCAACATCTTGTCAATCTCTGCCTTGATGCACTCCTGAATTCAGTCCGATATCTAGTAAGTATTGCTCTTCACTGACACGATCTGTGTCATGTACACCGGCAGGTGTAAAGCCTGGAGTTAGCGAAAATAGTTGGGAAAATTGCACCAGCATCTCTTTACACTTATTCTTATCTTAGGCTCAGGCAGTATGTTCTGCATTCTGTCCATCAATTGTTGTTTTTGCATCAGGCAGTAGTTCACCGGCAAGTTGTACACCATCCATCCATAGATCCATCCTTCAAATCACATACAGCAGGTCAGGAAGTGCTTCACTGTTTTCCTCAACCTCCTTTGACATCACCATGATCATCACTGTATGATCTCTCTGGAAGTATGGCTTAAGCTGGTTCAAATGGAACGCTCTGCTTGGCCAACTTGTGACATCTGTGTATACCAAGTAGCTGACCTCTAAAAACGTCTGCACTTCCTGGTATGGCCCACACCACATGCTCTTCAAAAGTCCTGGACAAATGAACTTCAGCACAGACACCGCCTTAGTCCCATGTTACCCAGTCAGTACTGCTTTTCCTTCATCAGCTCTTGGTTTGCCTGAAGATTTTTCTTTGTCTTACTCATGTATTGCTCTACCAACTAACTGAGGCCAACCTCATAGCTCACCACAATCTTTTGAGGTGACCGAGAAGTTCTTTCCCACAAATCTCTGATGAAGCTGAGTGATCCCTGCACTGGGTGTCCAAGCAGAAGCTCAAATGGGCTGTAACCCACCCCCTTCAGTGGAATCTCCCAGTAAGTGAATAAGAGACATGGCAGCAGAAAATGTATTTTTCTCTCAAGAATCTGTGGTATAGTTCTAATCATGCCTTTAAGGGTCTTGTTAAACCTCTCACCTAACCCATTGGGGTATTGATGATATGCCGTGGAGAAGTGGTAATACTCACCAGCTTCCATCCACATCTGTCAGTTGAGAGGAGATAACATTGGTTTCCTATTTGGTAATCACTGTATTAGGTAATCCATCCCTAGAAACCTCCCTGGGAAAATCCTTGCAACAACTTTTTTAGTCGTGCTTCTCGTAGGTACCACCTCTGTACATGTGATTCCATGATGCTCCATAATAAAGATATAATGGTTGCTTGATGCGGAGGGTGGGTCAAATGGGCCAACAATGTCCATTCCCAACCTCACAAACCGTATACCTACAATTAGTAGAGGCACTAATGGTGCGGGGTCTTACCTCCAGACTTACCTCTCATCTGACAAGTAGGTCTGGACCTGCAGAATCTCATGTCTGTGCATTCCTGGCCACAAGTAGAACCGAATATCTTGCCCTCACTCTATCTATCTATCGCCCTCACTCTATCTAACTATCGCCCTCACTCTATCTAACTATCGGCCTCACTCTATCTAACTATCGCCCTCACTCTATCTAACTATCGCCCTCACTCTATCTAACTATCGCCCTCACTCTATCTAACTATCGCCCTCACTCTATCTAACTATCGCCCTCACTCTATCTAACTATCGCCCTCACTCTATCTAACTATCGCCCTCACTCTATCTAACTATCGCCCTCACTCTATCTAACTATCGCCCTCACTCTAACTATCTATCGCCCTCACTCTAACTATCTATCGCCCTCACTCTAACTATCTATCGCCCTCACTCTATCTACCTGTCTATCTATCTATCGCATCACCCCAGCATCACTCAGCACCACCACAGCAGCATCACTCAGGGGCACCACAACATCACTATGCGCTACCACAGCATCACTGAACGCCACAGCATCACTCGTCGCCACCACAGCATCAATCTGTGCACTTGCATTTTCATCATAATAAAATACACTGAACAGAATCTTCACAAAACGTTTAAGCTATTGCCATTATAAATTACAGTTACTTTTATTAAGTGTTAATCATTAAATTGCGTCCTATAGGACCCTGCGCTTGTGATAATAAAACGGAACAGAGCACTAAGCACTTTCTTTTATCGTGCACATTGTACAGTGAATTACGGAAACTTTATTTGAAGCCAATACTGAAAAAATTTGGAGTGAGAACAATTATGGACTCTATGAAACTGCTTTTTAATTTGCACAACGAGGACATTTGCTTTTTTACTGCTACATTTTTGCTTAAATCAATTAGCGCAAGGAAAAGTATGTGTTTTAAGCTTTTTTAAATATTTATTCCATCCCCCTCTGGATAATATATTTAATATGTGTTTTGTCTTTCTTTTTTAAAGAAATGCTTGTATCTGTAACAGTATGTGCTTTTATGGACATGTTTTTTAACGTTCCGAATAAAGCTTTATGAAATGAAATGGAAGTGTTAATCATTAAAAAAATAAAGCCATTGTTATTTGTAATATCAATACATCGAAGTCACTTAAATAAAACACATATTGCATTACAAATGCTATAGGTGTCACATTTGCGAAAGTTAAAACTATTGGCATTGTAAATGACAAAGCTATTAATTTAGCTATTTTCAAAACCAACACATAAATAAAAAATGTGTCATTTACAATACCAATAGCTCAAATTTTCCTAATGCGAGACCTATTGCATTGCAAATGCTTGTTAGTAATAGCCCTCGGGCATGGGGTCCCCAGAGACCTAATAAGGATCAGGGTGGGGGAGGGGGGGACACACAACCCCCCTAATAGAAATATGAAAAAAGGCCCTGGGGTCCCCAGGGCCATAATAGGTTTGGGAATGGGCGGTCACATGGCCCCCTCCACTTAAAAAAAAAAAACAAGTCAGTGTGGGATTGGCTGCCTTTGGGTGTTTGTCCACAGTACCTTGCCTCAGGCCAGGCCTTGTAGCCAACCCCCCACTGTGCACAGCCAGAGACCCTGTGCAGCGTATGGTTGGCTTCATGCGAGGTGTTGGCCGGACCCTGCGGCTTACCACCCAGCTGTGCACAACCGAAGGCCCTGCACAATGTGGGGCTAGCCCAATATATGGAGGTTGGCTGCAGGGGCATGGGCTTTGATTTTTGTATAGTAAGTATTACTTAACTTAAAAAAAAGCCCCAGAAATTCACTGGGGAAAAAACCAAAGGTTTTGAAGCGTGAATCTTTCTGGATTCACTATACTGTGCATATTCCGCAATCTGGTGGTTGGGTCCGGAATCGTAGTCTTTTTTCTCTTTTTTTTTTGTCGTAGCCCAGGTGGGCGTCGACGTCCCACCATTTGGTGTCCCTTCGGTGACGTCGGCGTGCTTCCGGTAGAAGCTACCACCCTTGGGCGCCATCTTCAGATTCTTTTTTCCACCGTTGGGTCTGGATCGTAGCGTGAAGCTCCAGAAGTTTTGGAGGAGGAAAGGAGAAAATACAGCAAATCTTCAACGGTGAAGACCTGAGAACATCGAGAGAAGAGGACATTTAGAAAAGAGACGACGAAGAAAGGAGAGAATTTCGAAATCTTCGACGTCCTTGGAGGAATGCGCACACAGGGGGCCCCCTGAGCGCAGGGATGTACAAGACGCCCTTTAAATTCTGCAAGAACTGCCACCACAAGTTCGCACAGAAGGACCAGCACCCAGTCTGCAACCTCTGCCTGCCAATCGACCACGAGAGCAGAGACTGCAACGCCTGCTCCGTCTTCAAGCCGAAGACACTCCGAGTTCGAGAAAGACAGAGGACGGCTCACCACACGATGCAGGGCAAGGGCCAAGGCCCGACGCTTTATGAACTTGGCCTCTCCACCGACGACGAGGACAACATCGCCGAAGGCCCAGATGACTTCACGGTCGCTGAGACCGATAAGAAAACGCCTGATAAGGTAGGAGAGTCTACGGCCCCGAAAACCCCCACAGGGCCTCGAAAACCTGAGGCAGACTCTCGAAAGTCTGAGCACAGAGCCTCGAAAGGAGCACCGACGCCGAACAAATCGACGACCGAAGCTGCATCCTCCGAAAAAGAGCCCAGCGGATCCTCCGAGAAGGACTCCCGGTGGCCGAAGACCAGCGAAAAGCAAAGGTCATCGAAGCAAGCCCCCGAAAAAGGGCCTTCGACTTAGACTTCGACGTCGAAAGAAAAAGAGCCGAAGAAAGCTTCGACGTTGACGACGCCACCGAAAAGAGCGGCCGAAATGCTCAACGGCGAACAGGCCGCAGAAATGCAGAGAAAGAGAAGAAGGCTCGAGGCCGAAATGGAGAACATCCTTCAGAGAAAGAAGGACTTCGATGAAAAGATGAGAAGTTACAAGATCTCCCCGAAGCCGGCACCGACCGTCGCTGAGGTACAGGAGCTCGAGGAGTTCGACGACGAAGAGCCGCCGAAAACTCCGAAACCTTCGGAGCACGAAGAGGAGGAAGACCTCTACTACGCAGAAGGGGATTACGGGGAACAGCAGTCAAGCTATGGCTCAGGTTCCTCGACGGTCCAAGACCAGGAATGGCAGGACATCGAGGCCGAAAACCCAGAGGAGGCGGTGGAAACATACCCCTCGAGGCCTTCGCCACCGGACGACATTGGGGCATACAATGAGGTGGTAAGAAAGGCGGCAGCAGCTTATGGAGTTATGCTGGAAGAGGAGAAGCCAAAAGCAGACTTCCAGCTCGAGACATTGCTCCCCATACAGACAAGAAGCCAGTTCCTGCCCATGCTCAAGAGTATCACAGACCAGGGGAAGGAGGCCTTCAAGGACCCGGCTACATGCAGATCTGTAACGCCGAGGACAGAGAAGAAATGCAAATTCTCCTCCCAAGACCCAGCTTACATCAAGGGATCCGTCACAGCAGATTCTATAATCGCTGCAACGGCCAGGAAAAGGGCAAACGTTCCAACAACGTCTGGACCCCCACCTGACAAAGAAAGCAGGAGGATGGATCTAACTGGCAGGAAGATTGAGACGAACGCCGCAACGCACTGGCGGATGGCGAATTCCAACGCCCTCCTGAATAGGCATCAATACCAGCACTGGGATGAGATGGGACAGTTGCTCAAGCACCTCCCGGAACAATACCGTGAGAGGGCATCACACCTTGTGGAAGAGGGGAAGAGCATCGCCAATTCATGCCTGAAGACAGCCTTGGATGGGGCAGAAACATCCAGCAGACTGATGGCTATAGGCATCACAGAAAGAAGGCAAGCCTGGCTCAGGATCTCGGGATTCAAGGCTGAGGTTCAGAACAACATCCTGAACACACCCTTCAACGGTGAAACACTGTTCGGAGCCCCAGTTGATGATAAGCTCACCCAACTGAAGAAGGACAACGAGACGGCAAGGTCCATGGGGCCCTGCAGTTCAGAGGGATGAGAAGGGGCACTCCTACACGGAGGCCGAATGGCAGAGGTGGAAGTCAGCGAGGAGATTCTCACCAGAGTTTCCACCAGGGGCAACAGAGTGACAACCAAGGCCACCAGGGCCAGCAGAGGCAAAGCTGGAACTACCAAAGCAGGGGCCAGTCCTTTCGGTCAAGAGGAAATGGACGGGGCCAGAGAAGGAGAGGCGGTGAACAACCACCCTCTAAGTGACTTCACACGGGAGAAGGTGCTCCACCACCCAATCCCTCCGGGGGAGGAGCACGGAAAAACAAAGAGGAGAGGGCTACACGGACAAGACACAAAGGAACATGTAACGCCGGTAGGAGGAAGATTGAGATTTTTTCTCCAGGAGTGGATACTCAATATTATGCAGTTCGGATACTGCATAGAGTTGGAAAAGAGGCCACCAAACAGAAAACCAAAGAAAAGACAGCACTCGGGAAGAGAGCTGCAACTACTGCAAGAGGAAGCCCAAGAACTCCTCCTCAAAGCGGCCATCGAACGAGTTCCTTTCAAAGAACGGAACAAGGGAGTGTACTCAAACTACTTCCTAGTGCCAAAAGTGGACGAAAGTCTAAGACCCACCCTGGACCTACGGTTCCTAAACAAATACGTCAAAAATTCAAAATGACGTCCCTACAAGAGGTCATCCCACAGATAAAAGCCGGGGACTTCTTGTCCACCATAGGCCTCAAAGATGCGTACCTGCACATCCCCATGAACAGGCAGCACAAGCACATGCTAAGGTTCACAGTAAACAAGGATCACTACCAATTCACGACCCTGGCTTTCGGCCTAAAGTCCGCACCAAGGGTGTTCACCAAATGCCTCGCGGCAGTGGCCGCACACCTAAGAAGAAAGGGGATACACGTGTACCCCTACCTCGACGACTGGCTGGTAAAGGCAAGCTGTTACAGCACATGCAAAGAGCATGCAGAACAGGTGACAAGAACATTAGCAAGCCTGGGTTTCTCCATACACTGGGGAAAATGCTCGATGGAACCAGAGCAAGTGAAGATCTTCCTGGGAGCCCAGATCGACACCGTCCAATGCAGAGTCTTACTGAGCGAAAAGAGAACGCTCAGCCTGCTGAGGGAGAAACGTCACTACCAGAAGGGGCGAGCTCTGACAGTGAGGACTGTGAGCAAGATCTTGGGGATGATGGCATCATGCATACACCTGGTCCCCAATGTACGCCTACAAATGAGACCACTACAAGAGTGGCTGCAACAACAATGGTCACAAGCTACAGGAAGTTCGGAGGATCTAGTGGTTGTGACGCACAGGGTGCAGGAAGAGATAAGGTGGTGGACCAAGGAGAGAATAACAGAAGGGAAACCTCTAACACCACCGGACCCAACAGTGACCATCACCACAGACGCATCCCAGAAGGGGTGGGGCGCACACATGAACAGGCTCCGAGTGAGGGGTCTGTGGAGCCCTACAGATCCAGTCAGGCACATCAACTACCTGGAACTGAAAACTGTGTTGCTAGCCCTCAAGGCCTTTCAGAAACACCTGTACAACCAGAAGGTGCTAATACAAACAGACAACACCACAACGATGTTTTACATAAACAAACAGGGGGGAACTCAATCGGTCCCTCTGTCGAACTTGGCACAGGAGATCTGGAAATGGGCTATACCACTAAAAATAGACTTGCTAGCCATACACCTGCCAGGGAAGGACAATGTTGAAGCGGATTGGCTCAGCAGGCAGACTTCAGCGTCCCACGAGTGGGAACTCAACAGCCTGGAAACAGAGAGACTATTCAGGAAATGGGGCACCCCAACAATAGACCTATTTGCAACACACCGGAATGCAAAATGCCAATACTTTGCATCCAGGCAACCAGAGGCACTGTCCCAGGGGAATGCCCTATGGATAAGCTTGTCAAAAACATTTGCCTACGCTTTTCCCCCGATACCACTGATCCCCAGAGTTCTCAACAAATGCATGAAGAGCAACATGACGCTCATCCTTGTGGCACCACAATGGGCTAGACAGACCTGGTTCTCTCAGATAATGGAGATGGCGCAGGGCCCCCCCCACAAGTTCTCAAAAAGAAGAGACCTGCTCTCCATGGTCGTCAAAAGATTCCTGGAAGGAGCTAAAAGAATAGCGCCGCCAAAAAGAATGCCGCCACCGGCCTGGAACTTAAATGTGGTACTGATGGAGCTCATGAAAGCACCTTTCTAACCCATCCACAAAGCATCACTGCAAATGTTAACAATGAAGACTGCCTTTCTGGTAGCAATCACCTCGCTACGAAGGGTGAGCGAACTGCAGGCACTCGCACTGCAGGAACCCTACATCCAGATACACAGTGACAGAATCAGAGTATTCAGATCCCTAGCTTCTTCCAAAACCCCACTACAAGCGCTGAGAGGTCGCTCCACACTCTAGACGCAAGAAGGGCTGTGATGCACTACATTGAAAGAACGAAGGAACACAGGAAAACAAAACAGTTCTTCGTGTCCTTCGCAAACAGTTACATGGGCAAACCAGTAACTAAAAATACCATAGCCCGATGGATCGCACAGACAATTCAATTCTGCCACAAACAAGCTGGACAGGAGCTAACAGGAGGGGCACAGGCCCACTCCACCAGGAAGAAAGGAGCCAACAATTGCCTTTCTGGCCAACACACCAATTCAGGACATATGCCTGGCGGCAACATGGGCTTCAGTGCACACTTTCACTAAGCACTATTGCGTGGATGTACAGATGAACAAAGAAGCACAAGTAGGGCAAAGAGTGCTTCAACATATTTTCAACAACCAACGCTCATCTTCCACCCAACCGCCACAAAAGTAACGAAAACCGCTACAAAATCTATGCACAGCATAGTGAATCCAGATAGATTCACGCTGCAAAACGAATAGTTTCTTACCTGCCGGTGTAGTTTTGCAGCTTGAAGATCTTTCTGGATTCACTAGCGAACCCACCCGCCTCCGCCAGAAAGATGAGGCTGGAGAAGAGGGTGAAAAGACATAGAAAAGATAGAAAGTTGGAACAATTACAAGATACGTGGAAAGAATAACTTTGAAAAAGCGATTAACAAACATAGCCATGGATTCACTACAAAGACAAAAGAAAAAGAGACAGAAAAAAGAATCCGAAGATGGCGCCCAAGGGTGGTAGCTTCCGCCGGAAGCACGCCGACATCACCGAAGGTACACCAAATGGTGGGACGTCGACGCCCACCTGGGCTACGACAAAAAAAAAAAGAGAAAAAAGACTACGACTCCGGACCCAACCACCAGATTGCGGAATATGCACAGCATAGTGAATCCAGAAAGATATTCAAGCTGCAAAACTACACCGACAGGTAAGAAACTATTCGTTTCTGGGAGGCAGCGTCAGGGGGGTGTGTCTCGCTCTGCCCGGTCCGCCCTCCACGGAAACAGCTGCGGTGGACCGGGGTCGGAGCGGGAGGCGTGCGGCGCGATCAGGACAAAGTAAAGCTTTGTGGCAAAAAGGTATTTCAGAGTTTTAAAACGAAAGATGAAGATTTAAAAGCTCAAACACACAACACAAGGGTACGGCCATCACTAGCAACTCGCAGAGCTTCAGTCGCGCGTCGTGAAGGCTATGGGCCTTATGTGAGGTTTCTGGGAGGCAGCGTCAGGCGGAGGTGTGTCTCTCTCTGCCCGGTCCGCCCTCCACTCAAACAGCAAACAGCTGCGGTGGACCGGGGTGGGAGCGGGAGGCGTGCGGCGCAATCAGGACAAAGTAAAGCTTTGTGGCAAAAAGGTATTTCAAAGTTTTAAAACGAAAGATGAATGTTTAAAAGCACAAACACACAACAAAAGGGTACGGCCAACACTAGCAACTCGCAGATCTTCAGTCGCGCGTCGTGAAGGCTATGGGCCTTATGTGAGCTTATGTGAGGAATTTGTGGCTTGGAGGGTTTCCAGTTTCCTGAAGAAAGCTGTGTGGCTGAGGAAAAGTACGTCTTTTGAACCCTCTTGGGTTTTTTCTTCTTTTAAATTTATTTGTATTAATATTTTATAATGTATTGTTTTATCATCCTTTTTCGACCTGTACCTGTAAATACCAATAAAAAAAAAAGTCTTTAATTTTTTAAATTAATTAATACCTAAATGAAAGTTATTGTAATTTATAATGGCAATAGCTTAAACCTTTGTAAGTCATTTTTGTGAAGATTATGTTCGGTGTATTTTATTGTTACAAATCCAAGAACCGAAGTGAAATCTTAACATCTTTTTGTGACATTTGTAATAAAGATTGAAACATTGAGACAACATATTTGAACCAGTTGTTGTTGAATGGTTGCACAGATTGATGCTGTGGCGGCACTGAGTGATGTTGTGGTGGCGACGAGTGATGCTGTGGTGGCGACGAGTGATGCTGTGGCGTTCAGTGGTGCTGTGGTAGCGCATAGTGATGTTGTGGTGCCCCTGAGTGATGCTTTGGTGGTGCTGAGGGATGCTGTGGTGATGCAATAGAGTAAGTGCGATAGAGTGAGGGTGCTAGAGTGAGTGAGGGCGCTAGAGTGAGTGAGGGCGCTAGAGTGCGTGAGGGCGAGAGATAGATCTTTAGGTCTCACATTAGGAAAGTTTGAGCTATTGGTATTGTAAATGACAATTTTTTTATTTATGTGTTGGTTTTGAAAATAGTGAAATTAATAGCTTTGTCATTACAATGCCAATAGTTTCTCAAATGTGACACCTATAGCATTTGTAATGCAATATGTGTTGTATTTATCTGAATTTGATGTATTATTACAAATAACGCTGGCTTTACATTTTTTTCAATAATTAATACCTAAATAAAAGTTATTGTAATTTATAATGGCAATAGCTTAAACTTTTGTAAATAACTTTTGTGACGATTATGTTCAGTGTATTTTATTGTGACGAAAATCCAAGAACAGAAGTGAAACATTAACATCTTTTTGTGACATTTGTAATAAAGCTTGAAACATTGAGAGAACATATTTGAACCAGTTGTTGAATGGTTGCACAGATTGATGCTGTGGTAGCGCATAGTGATGTTGTGGGGCCCCTGAGTGATGCTGTAGTGGTGCTGAGTGATGCTGTGGTGATGCGATAGATAGAGTGAGAGCGCTAGATAGAGTGAGGGTGATAGATAGAGGGCGGGCGATAGAGGGAGGGTGATAGGTAGATAGAGGGAGGGCGATAGAGTGAGGGCGATGGATAGAGTGAGTGCGATAGAAGACGCGACATCCATACTTTTGTAAAAGGACATGAAAAGGGGAGCTTTTGGCTCGTCTGTGTTGTCCCCTTTTGTGCACACAAAGCCTTTTCCCTCAAAGGGAGCTGACCCTCAATATTATGCCTAAATATTCTGGACTCTTGCTTTATCCCTGACCTGAAGTTAATGATGAGGTGAAAGGGCTATCGCTCTCATCCTTTGGCAAAAGTGTAGGGTAAGACTTCACACCTCACTTTCCTATTTTTATTTTACGTTTGACAGTTAGACTTCAACTTCTGCTCCTTTACTGTATCTGAATATTGGTGTCAACATTTACCTCAGGCACTGTGAGAATAGATATCTGTGGTAGACCGACTATATACTAAAATTTTGGAGCTAACTCTCCTGATGGGCTTGTCTAAAGGAGGGATAGTAGTGATAAACCCTGGTGTGGCATGGTGCTATAGACACATTTGTGGTAATTTAATGGACTGAACTTCTAACCCACAGGGTGCTCAGTTCACATCTAATCGCTTTCAACTAAGTTTCAGTGGCTTCTCTTTACCTCATTGTGCACAGTACAAGAAATATACTATTTGCATGACGTGTTCAATATCAAAAAGGAATACTAGTATTTCGATCAAACTATTCAATCAATCGATCAATTTAAGTCGCTTTTTTACGACCTTACCCGGACCGTGTGGACAGTTCTGCGTCTTCCCCTTCCAGCACCTGGTTGTCCTCTCACTCCAATAATCATTGCGAAATTCCTCTAAGGTCCCAGTCAGGGCCGCAGGTCACTCGAGAGAGGTCCGTTCGGAACCGGTGTAGTTTAGTCAATCGGCAGCTAGACAAGGGTCTTCTCAGGCAGGTATAACCCAATCGTTTAGACGTTTACTCCGTCGTTAGGACCTCTCTATCGAAACCACGTGTCGCTGATGGGCCCTCACGTTGGGCCGCCAATTTGTGAAAAGCAGCGAGTCTTCTAAGACCCCCAATGCTGCCCAATTCAGGGTTCACCTTTTAATTCACCTTGGGTTCACTTCAAAATAATGAGGCAAGCGCTGGCAACTGGAAGACAAGAAAAAGGTTTATTACTCATGAAGAGACCACGTCAACTGCAGACACCGGGATGTCTGAGCGAGGTGTTCTGCTGGCATCTCTTTTGGCTCTTCCTTTTATACAGGTTTTACACAATGCATTTGTTTCATCAACATGGTTACACAAGCTTGTTGTCCCCGCCCCGGGCAGGTTTCCACACAAGCCCAACAGTAATTCTCTTCCCACCCAGGTCAAACAGACAATCTTATCTTGCAGCTGGACCTTGCTTCAGGGTCTAAAACATGTGAGACTGGCCAGATTGAAGAGTCCGTTCTGTTGATAAAAACAGGTCCCATTGTTGGTAAAAACAAGTCTCGCTGTTTGTAGTGCAATAAATCATGTTTGCAAGGTTCATTTTAGTGTCTGGAACCGGTTTGAGTAACTGGGTGCGGTGAGGGGTAGATTGTTCAAAGGTTTGCCTGCAAACAGAGATGAAAGGAAAAACGAGTTTGTGGTAGCAAGTGGCGCTGAGGTTTGTCGTGACAATAGGGTTTATAGCCGCCAGCACACATATCCGGTTTGGTCAGAGGGTCAGATGGATGCTAGTAAGAGCTGGGTGAAACAAAGGTGACCAACAGAGTACAAAATGGCTGTGATGGATAAAATGGCTGCAGCTTATGTGCACTTAGAAATTTCCACCAAATAAGATGGCGCAGGCAATGTTCACGATTGTCATTTTGCTTTTAACACTAGTGCAATCGGTTTGGGGGATGTGTTGCATCAGAGTGAATGGTAAAGAAAGAACAGTTGCTTTTATTTCAAGAACGATTGAAGATGCTGACCTTAAGCATAGTACTTTTGATAGGGAAGCCTTGGTTATGACAGTTTACATTTTTGACAATCTATCTTTTTGTGCCAATAAATGTATAATATGCATAAAAAAGGTTGGGAAAGCTTCTGCAGATTTAATAATATTGATTTCTTCTCTACAAGAAATTAACTTCTACAAGAATTCAGCTTTGTTAAAAAATTCTTGTTTCCATGAAAACAGCTGATTTCAGACTTTCTTTCTAGACTACTACTCGAGATATATATATATATATATATATATATATATATATATATATATATATATATATATATATATATATATATATATATATATATATATATATATATATATATAATGAGTACCTTCTAGATGAGTGTGCAGCAACTGCAGTTGATGTGGTTAAGAACTACTAATCTGTGATTCCATCAGATGAATAAAAATAGGAGTGTTTGAAAGATGAACTGGGCCAGGAGGTTGTTCATGTCTTAAACAATGGGTTATTTAAATTAAAGAATTCTGGGATGTTCAAGATTTCAAGCATGATTTCAGAGTTAAAGTGTGGGGTCTGGATTAATCCTAAAAGGGGACTTGTGTATCCCACCGAGAAACCTTGAAAGGCAAACTGTTACATATTACACATATACTACATCTGGGAATAATGGCTAAGAGGAATATTCTTAGAAACCAATACCGGTGACTAGGTTTAGACAAAATGGTAAAGGATTTTGATACTCTCATTCAATGAATGTTTTTCATCTGATAACCATTGGCCAATATGAAAAGCTCATTTGATTAATGTAGCTTTGTTTGACAACCCATGGGAAATATAGATATAGTTTTGTTATGTCCATTTAATTGTTTTGCAGCACAACATAAGTATTTAATTGTTATTGATTAGCTTTCAAAGTTGACGTATTACAAGAGTGTAAAGGATGCCACTAATAAGGTCACTATATCGTATTTGAAATGTATTTTGACTTTGGAAGATATTTCTAAAAGTTCTTGTCTCAGACACTGGGCTCAACTAACTTCTATTGCATAACATGATGAATTGGTTTTTAAAGAATTTGGAATTGAACATTATACAGTTGCTTTGTTTGTTCATTTTCTAATGATCTTGTAGAAAAGGCTAATAAAATGATTAAAGTAGATTTTCAACAGCAATTTCCTCAGGCTTGGTGGTGCAGGATTACTTGCTTACTAAAATTTGGAGCTCTCAGAACTCCCCATATTCAAGTACTGTTTTTATTCCATTTACATTTTTGAAAAGCATGATTACTCACTTTAAGACCTTTCCGCCTCAGGCAATTGAAAAAGGTAAATTACATTGAATAGATTTTAGTGAGATCAAACTAAAGGCTGAGGTCCAACAGGTGAAATCAAAATAATATTCTAAAGAGATATAAACTAAGAAATAGAATTATTAACATAGGTGATTCGTTTTAGGTGAAAACAACTTGTTTTGTAAACCAAGGGCATTCTAAGTCTGATATGCCACAACTGGTAGTGAAGTTGGAGAGAAGAATTGTAGTTTTGAAAGGTAAACGTTTGTGGAATGTAACCCCGTTTACACCTATTGAACAAACGGAAGCAACAGTTCTCAACAGTACAAGACAAAGGGACAAACTTTTCATAGTTTAGGCCTGTTCTTTCAAATGATACTTCTCTTGCAAAGGATGCATATCCAATCATGGTATTGGAAATTAGTCCGATTTTAAACACTGATGGTAATTTAGATATGAACACTAACAATCTCACCAGCAAGGTAACGCATGTTGTGACTCTATTTGAACGTCTTCAAGAATCAACATGAGGTACTAACGGTAGCATGCCTTCAAGGTTTAAAAGAATAATAACTTTGTGTGGTGAGAACATGACAGATGAGTAAAAACTGTTATGATGGTATGACATCAGAGAAGACGTTAGGATGACCAGAAGGTCAGCTGGAGATGGTCAGATAAAGTTATAATTGAAGACTTAAAGCAGCAAAAGTGTGCAGAAACTCATCTTTACATTGGTGACGAGGAGAACTGTCTGTGCGTGGGACAGACCTTTGGGCATCCCCACCTCTGGACAATAAGGAAGCACAGTTTTTCATGTAATTCTACATCAGGAAGTTTTGTGGTGGAGGTAGAAAATGGATACATAAGAGTAAGGCAAGTGAGAGCTGGCTAATCTTTACACAATTAAATAGCTTTGTGCAATTAATATGGGACATTAATTGTTCAGTATGAGGAAATAAGCTAAGCAGTGATTGGGGGGCGCATGTTCAGTGCCACTCGTAACGTTCCAATTCAGGCCAAGCTTAAGCCAAGTGCGGTCAGCCGCACAAGCGGAGTGAATCTGGTGCCACCAGCCACGTTCTTATCCGGCACGATCAGGGCAAAGAACCACATGTGACAAATACTGCCAGCAACACTAACTCGAGGAGCACTGAGCAGCATGAGGGCTGTCAAGTGCTGTATGAAGTAAGTGCAAGGACCCCTGTGCGCCTTTGAGACTCTAGAGGTGCGTTTCCGACATAAAGAAAAGAAATAAAAACAAATCCACAAGCATTAAAAATACATGTAGCTTTAAAGGTAGAGCTTACCTTTGCTATAAATCATCACCATGGGGATTGAAGAATGTCTACAGACGAGCTGCACTGAAAGGAAAAAAACAAGGCGTATTCGAAGAAAGCACTTAGCATTGAGTGCCATTACATTATTAAAAGAAGGACTACAAGGAAAATCGAGAAAGGAAGGAAACAGAACTCTGAGGAAATAGAAGAAAGGCTACAGGGAAGGCTAAAAAGAAAGTATACTACATATTGATACTTTTAAGCAGAAAAGAAATAAATGTTGGATGCAGCTTCAAGCAGATTGCAGGCTACAAAAGAATAATGTATGTTGAAAAACGTACAAGAAGAGAGAATTCAATGACTGAATAGTTATTTTAGATTATTATTGTAGTTCTGTTAGCTTATCATATTGGGTTGTTTAAAATTGATATTTTAGTTTGTAATATTCAGATCTTTTGTAGTAAATAGCTGAGCATAGTATGGCATTACTTCCACCCTTTTTAGCAACACCTGGAAAACCACCAATACTGTGGAAGCAGTGGAAGAAAGTATTTATAATATGCATGTTAGCCATTGGAGATGATAGATATGGACCTCTTAGGCGTCAAGCTATTCTCCTTAATCATCTAGGTTGTTTGCCAGAAGTGTCTCTAGGCATGGGTGATGGTCAGCTGGCGCTTTTAGACTGGAACAGGGAGCCATGTGCATGGTTCTGACTAAGCTGTGTATTGCAGCCTGGTAGGGACATGCAAAGTGTGCATGAACTGATTGGTCGGCCCAAGAGGGCCGGCTATACAGTTCATAGGGCCCAAGAGGGCCAGCCAAACAGTTCATGCACACTTCGGGAATGCACAACACTCTTCCCCTACTCTAGCCAGCCCTGCCCCACCCCATACTGCACACAGGCCGCTGACTGCATGCAATCAAGGAGAAAAATGACAAAGATACGTTGTCATTTTATTTTTCCATTTTGTGCAGTGGGGAAATGCTCCAACTTAGCGTAGAAGCCGCCACTGAGCGAAAGTTTGCAGCAAGAGTTGGATAAACTATTCCAACAACATATTATTGAGCCAGTTGAAGCATTCGAATGGTTGTCACTGATTGTTGTGGCCCCAAAAGACTGAGAAAACATCTGTATGTGTAAAGATCTATGTGATCTTTATAGGAAAATTTGGGTGAATAGGCAGCCACTTCCTAATATCTCCGAAGTGTTAACAATGAAGGGTAAGGGTATCATGTTTAGTGTTTTGGGTATGTTGAAAAATATTTTTGGATATATGGATCAAATATTGTACTTCTAGGGCGACCATACTCGTGGAAAAGTGTGAAAGTGAGCATGATCAGTTAATTGAATGGGTGATGAAGCAATTGGAGAGACATGGATTGAGAATTAAAAAAAGGATAATGCCAGATCAGAAGGAAGAAAATAACATTCATATTTAGGACATTTTAGACGTGATGAAGGATGAAACCAAAGAAAAGTATAATAGCAGCAATAGAGAAAGCACCAAGGATATGTAGTAAAGAATTTAAATAATTTCTTGGACTCGCAGAATATTGCTCAAAGTTTGTAAGAAATTTTGCGTAAGTGGTATAATCTTTAAGGGAGGTGATGAAAAAAGGCGTAGCATTTGAGTGGGGAAAAGAATGTGAGCTTGCGTTTGAGAAATTAAAGGGAAGCATTATACAGGCTCCCATGCTAGGTCATTTTGACATTATAGGGAAGACTTATGTTAAAACAGATGCCAGTGATGTGGGAATTGGTGCAGTACTAACGCAAATTAAAGGTGGTACAGAATATGTGGTTGGTTTTGTGTCCAGGAGATTACAAGGAGCAGAAGCTGCTTATTCTGTGATTGAAAGTGAAACTCTGGCTTGCTGCCGGGCAATTAACCACTTTAGGTTTTATGTGTGGTGTTTACCTTTTTAAGGTAGGAACTGGCCACAAACCCATAACTTATATTTTCAAAGGTGGAAGAGGTTTGATAGGAAATGTCAGATCGAGCATATAAAGATGGTTGTCCATTATGAACTATGATTGAACATGGAATTTGCGAGGGGAAGCAAAAATTTGGTGGTGGATTATTTATCTAGTATGCCAGTGAATTAGGAGGAAGCTGATGAAGAGGTGTTTGACAGAGAGGAAGGGACAATCGATGGACAGACTGCAGTAAATGTGGAAGAGTGGGATGCTACAAAGAAAAATGATTTAGTGATAAAAGACATGGAAGGGAAAGTTGTATATGTGTGGGGTAGCAAAGGTGAATTTAGTTATAAATTGAGTGAGTATTTCAAAGTCAGAGATGACTAAGCATAATTGGTGGAAAGCTAATGAGGAGAAATCAAATTGTTCCTCCTAGTGGTTTTGGACGCACATTAGCAACATTGAGCATGAGGGACATCTGGGACGTAGAGTGACGAAAAGGAAAGTGAGGCAGTCACTCTGGTGGCCTGGTATGGACACAGATGTGGAGGAAAAGGTAAGAAATGGTGTTACATGTGGCAAGAGCGAAGCAACCAAGATAATGAGAAAACCTCAGTTAGAATATATGGTTTTTCCTCCAAGGCCATGGGAAAAATTTCCTATTGATTTCCTAGGCCCGGTATCACGGTTGGGGTCAAGAAACTGATACATGCTGGTAGAGTCTCACTAAACCGTTTGTGGTGAACACTATGGAGTATGGGAAAACAGCAGGAGTCATTGAGTTTCTGGAGTCCACTTCCATGGAATATGGAATACCTAGAACCATTGTATCAGAATATGGCGTACATTTTTTTTTCTAAGGAAATTACTAGTTCTTTCCAGGATGGGAATAGTCCATTAGATGGTAGCCCTTTTCTGACTACAGGCCAGTGGGTTAGTGAAGAGGGTAAACTTTTTAATAATGGAAAATATGCAATTATCGTTGGCTGTTTGTCTTTCGTGGAGAAAAGAATTAAGGAGGAAGATGTGGTCAAATAGGATAGCTCCTGATTCTGTGACTGGTGTATCACCGTTTGTATCCCTGAAAGTGGAAGAGTGAATGTATGAGTTGATTGTGATGAAGAGAAGAGTCGAGGAATCACAAGAGAAGAATGTACAGCACTACTACAATAGGAGGGGTGTGAAGAGGTGTTGTATGCAAAGTGGAGATTGGTTGTTGTAAGGAAGGTGTGGTGTGTCTGTAAAGGAGATACAAAGTATTCTCCATGCAGAGTAAAGGAAACCAAAGTAGTTCTGTAATTCTGGAAGACGGTATTACAGTACCGGGGTGGAGTATGGGAGATGTATGTAAAGTGAAAGAACAAGGGAAATATGTAAGAGGGGGAAAAAAAGGGAATGAAGGCACAGTTGTGTGTGTGTATATATTTAGCCGCTTCGCCCCGTCGCACGTTCCGCCGTGGTGCGGGCGCATTTCACACGTGTGCAGATCGAACGGCTCCTGGCTGTCCGACGCACACGCCCACCGTGACGTCGGACGCCCAGGGGCCGTCCAGTGCATGGAAGTGGATATATTTATGTATGTCTGTGTATATGTATTGTATTATATTAGGATAAAATTGTGTTAGTAAGTACTCAACAGTAATATGTAGACGGTATTCCTGTGTTGTAATATATTACTGTGTTGTTTAAACAATCCGGTTCATGGTAATATAAGGGGGGAGATGTGTGGTGATAATATGAGAGCTAAGTGAACAATGTATAATGTTAAGATGCTGTGACATCAAAGAAGAAGCTGGGAGGATGACAGGAAATGGTCATATGAAGTTATAATTACAGACTTTCAGAAGCAAAAGTTTGCAGACCTCATCTTTACACTTTCCCTGCTAAATGTAAAGATCTGCACGACATCCCTCTGGAGCACAGGTGAGAGCAAGTTGCACGCCACAATTGAGACTGTCTGGCGTGAGGCACCCACCCTTTGCCAAACTGCCTGGGCGCTGCGTGCGGGCTGGTTGCTGCCCGTCTGCAGGGATCTTGCCTACGTGACCCGATGGAATCTCTGGCCTAGCGCCCCTCTGCAACCGCTGGCCCTGCCAAACAGCCCTCAATCTCCAGGGCACTGAATAAGAGGTCCCTCTGCTGATACTAGCGCGCGCAGCAGGTGAAGTCTGACTCACAGGGCGCCTGCTGCGGGGGTCTCTCACCTTCGGACCGGGCCGCGCACGGAGCAAACCTAGTGGTGGGAAGCTGCCCACACTAAGGCATCTTTACGTGGAAGGCTTGGGGCAGAGGCTTATAGCCATTAGGAACCTGCAATCATGCTAAGTGAGCCTGCCATTGCTGACAGCAAGGGGCTACTTGCTGCTACCACAGCCTCACTCATCACCGGGCTTGTTAAATTGCGATTAGAGCCCTGAGGCCTTACAGAAGAGGCCCTGACCTTGAAATCCTGTAATGGTACAACCCGTGCACTGCGCTCTGGAGCTGACGGCACACACCTGGAACTTGCGGAATTGCTGGCGGCTGCTGAACTAAGAGGTGAGAGCTGAGACTCGCTGGGCCTGATGACATTTTGACACCCTGTACTACGTCGCGTCTTGGGACTGGATGCCTGTGGCCGCCGGGCACGTGAATAAAACCCAGACCACTACTGAGCCAACCAGGGGGGACCGCCTAGACCTCCAGATCCTAGAGCAGAAGTGACCCGACCCGGACTCCACAACTGAGCCCGCTTAGATAATTGCATAAACTCACACAGCACGCCATAGGACGCACAGAGGGTAGGCAGTGTAAATTACCATTCTCCGCTCGGAAAACCGCTACGGAAGAGCCGGAAGATGTGGCATCTGAGGGAAGCAGAGGCTCCAGCATAGTCGGCCTCTCAAGAATCGGACATAAAGGCACTGTTGATGCAATGATGTGCACTAGCCTCACATCCGTTGAATCTGAAATGGATGCCATGGCTATGCGTATGGACCTACTCACCCAGAAATTAGACAAATGGCCGGCTCGTAGAGGTGGAGCAACGCATCTCAGCTGTGGAGGATGCGTCGGTAGGCAATAGCGAAAAAATCCTTGGGATGGAGAAATTACTCGGTCATAGCAGCCAAAAATGAGGACTTGGAGGCATGATAACGTAGGACTAACCTACGGATAATGGGAATTCTGAAGTCCACATCCACCGGACCCATGGAGGACTACGTTGAGAGGATGCTTCTTGGCCTCTTTGGCGCAGAGGCTTTCTCCAGAGTCCTGATCGTAGAGAGAGTGCACCACTCCTTGGCCCCGAGACCACTGCAGAGGCCCGCCCACCCTATCCAGGCGCGGCTACTGAATTATAAAGATCGGGACACGACGCTGTGACTAGTGAGAGAAAAATCCGACATGTGCTTCGAAGGAAACAAAATCTCGATCTACCTGGATTTCACCCTAATGGTGCAAGAAGCAATGAAAAAGTTTCTCCCTGTCCGGAAGAAGCTGCAGCAGGGTGGCATACAATACTCCATGCGATACCCTGCCAGACTGCGAGTGAACCACTGAGGCAGAGCACACGTCTTCACCGACCCGCAGCAGGCCCAGGACTTCCTAAAAAATGCTCTGAAACGCTCCACTCCGCCCGAGAAGACGAACGGGGATCATGTCGAACATCCCCAGATCCTGTTGAGGAGTGAGAGTAACGTGCCTCCACGAACAAGCTGTACCTGTAGCTTTTAAGGCAGTGTGAACTACGGAGCTGCAAGAGGAAGTGCACTTATGATAGACTTCAAAGAATCGGTATAACTGTATTTCATTATCCTATTCACAGCTATATTTAGATGTGTTTAATTTTAAGTTAACAATAACTATCTCCCAGGCTCCCTACGAGGTGTGCGGACGGCCCCTCTGGCGTACAACCCCAGTGGGAATGCCCCCAAGGTTTCACAATGTTGCTTTTTGCTTTAATAGCGTATCTCGTGTTAGGTTGGCCCATGTTGGGCGCAGTTTACAAGTTTTTTGTTTGTGGGGAGGGTGGGTGCACATTCGCCTGTGGGGTTGAGTTACAGGTGTGGTTGGCGGGAGGGATAAGCGGGGTGTTTCAAAAAAGGGTATTGCACTGCTTTGAATATGAAAGGTATGATTGCAAATGCACAATTTTTATGGCATGCTACAACAACGTGAAGGTTATTCGATATACTTTAATCCTGTGGGGAACAGAGGGAGTATAACTGGTGCCAAGGAAATAGCTAGGATTCCTGTAATTAACTGCCTGACATGGAATGTGCAGGGCCTTTGGGACCCACGCAAACGTAGGCTTGTGTTGGGGGTACCTGGATCGCCATCAGCTCCAACTAGCCATGCTCCAGGAGACGCACCTCAACCCTCACACGACCACCACCACATTTGGTAAAAGATGGGCAGCGCATAGCTGTTTCTCGTCCTACTCCACATACGTCTGGGTATGGGTATACTTATTAAAGCTGGACTATATTATTGCCCAATAGGACAGATGCAGGACGGGTCGCACACAGTTACATTAGTATGTAGTTATGCACCCAACGTCGATGACTCTGGTTTCTTCACAGATCTTTGGGGGCGCATTTTAGACATAGGATCTGCATACATACTATGGGACGGAGTTTTTAATTTGACGCTCAACCCCCTGATAGACCGTGATCCCATATACACTCACTCGCACCACAGGGCGTCAAAACATCTTGCAGACATTATGGTAGACAATCAATTATTTGACGCTTGGAGAATCCTTCATCCGGATGCACGAGAGGTTATATTAGTCTCTAGTGTCTATTCTAGCTGGTCTAGACTTGATTATTGGCTACTCTCGGCTGGTCTCAGTACATGGCTCAGAGGGACCACACACCTGGCCAGGACATTGTCCGACCTTTCTCTGATGCTACTGATGCTAACCCTGCCAGGCAGTGTCTCCCGATATCAATCATGGAGATTGGTGCCCTCCACTCTCTTAGAGACAGCCTTCTGTGAGGAAATAGGGCAGGAGGTTCTTCCCCCGCAATCAGGGCACAAGTCAGGGGTACAAGTGGGTGGACAGCGTCCCCCCACTTTTTTCACAGGGTGGACGCCATCCACCCTGCCAAGTTGGGCCCTACTGAAAAAGCTGCAGAAATTGTCCAGTGTAATTTCCAAACACCGGGACGCTTTCAGCAGCGCCTGCTCGTTTACAATGTGCAGGCGGGGACAGGATGGGGCTCTCTTATTTCAGACTCCTGCCAGGCCCATAACAAAGGCCGACTATGAGGGGTCATCAGGGCTCCTTTTGTTGGAGTCTCCTGGCTGGGAGCAGTCAGGATCCTCTCACCTAGTAGCAAATGCAGCAGAGGGTAAACAAAGGCCCCCACCTTGTTAGCACTTCACACATACGGAAGAGAAGCAGCTTTTCACTTTTTTCGGTTCTGTTTAGGAGATATGCATGCACTATAAGAACGTCAGATGTGTTGATATTTCCCAGTATTTGCACAAAATAAATAGCATTTATATAGTGCTTACTACCACTGAAGGCGTTGTAATAATTTAAATATCACTATTTCTTTTAAAGCACTATTTATTTATTTATTTATTCAAAGTTTTATATAGCGCGAACAAGATCTTAGCAGATATCAGAGCGCTTTACAGTAGGGTGAGTAGACATAGTAATTGGGTACAGTATAGTGCACGGTAGCATAATAGGATAACAATCATGACTGGAGAAAGCTTAATGCTGACAAAAGATAACATTGTTTTATGTGTGGCATACAAAAGTGTGAATCTTCTGCCTAAATCAGGCGGAGTTTGTAAGTATACTCGAAATGTGCTCAAATGTACTCATGATACACCTGCTAAACATACGTGTGAGGGCTTAAGATCTGATGCCGCTTCTTGTGATGCCAGTTCCTGCTATGTCACGCGCCGCGATGTCACGCGCCGTGAGGTTACACGCTGCGATGCCACTTGCAAACTCAATAACTAGGTTAGTCCCTCCGCTTCTTTTTTTTTTTTCTTTAGGACGTGCCCTGCCCGCAAAATAGATAGCGCAGCAGCAATGACAGTTGTCTGGGAAAGTTTCACGGTCACAATGAGGGGGCTATGCATAGCCAAGAGTGGGGGGAATCCTCAAGTCCATTAGGGGCACACTGCATAAACTAGAGACAAATCAAGTCGAAGAATAACTAAAGCTCCTCACAGAATATTAAGAAGAAGCGGAACGTGAATCAAAATTCCACGTGTCCCGTACCTTTGGGGAGGGGGAACGACTGGGTAAGGCACTGGCTGAGGCCACCAGGGTCCCTAGATTCGCCAATCAAGTCTTGGAGATAGTGGATCAAGAGGGCACTCGGCTCAGACACCGAAGATATCCTTGATATCTTCTCCACCCATTATTTGTCATTATGCTGTTCCGAGGAACCGGACGCGCCAGACATAGCATCATATTTTACAGATACTGCCCTTGGTTGGATAAATGACTCCCTCAGGGAATTTGGAAATAGGGGTTTATGTTTGCTATCTTAGGCAGAATGGGCCTACCTAACCCATTCTTAGGGTGGATAAAGCTATTGTACACCAAACCCGAGGCCATTGTGCAGATAAACTGGCGATTTTCAGACCCGATTGCCAATACAAGGGGCACACGGCAAGGATGCCCTTTATTCCCGCTACTGTTTGCCCTTTCAATAGAACCACTAGCAGCTAAAATTAGTAGTTCGGACTGGACTGTTCCCATGAGGCACAGGGTCAGAGCTGATTTGCATATAGCCAGTGTCTAACCCAGGGTGGTGTGGAGTGCAAAAAAACGATGGATTTTGGCCCAGATCCTTGGACTGGGGTGAATGTATGACATTGTTCTACATTCTGTCCATCAACTGTGTTTTTTGTAATTTTCACCCCGAGTGGGCTGGGTATGCTCAGACGTGAGTCCCAGGCTCTCCACACCACTGGAGTCAAGCTATCCAGGCTGAATGAAGGCTGATAGCCAGAAACCGGTCCTTGGATGCTTAATTCCGGTCTGGGAAAGACATGGCTTGGTAGTTCGGACTGGACTGTTCCCATGAGGCACAGGGTCAGAGCTGATTTGCATATAGCCAGTGTCTAACCCAGGGTGGTGTGGAGTGCAAAAAAACGATGGATTTAGGCCCAGATCCTTGGACTGGGGTGAATGTATGACATTGTTCTACATTCTGTCCATCAACTGTGTTTTTTGCAGCTAAAATTAGGCAGCACCATGTAGAATACACCAGCCCCTACCCTATTCTGACGATATCACCCTCTACCTGTGGGACCCAAACATAAGCTTGATTCCTATACTGCGGGAGTTCATATGATTTGCACAATTCTCAGGAATTAAAATAAATTGGTCTAAATCTCAGATATTCCCACTCGCCCCGAATACCTCACAAAAATTACCCCCGACTTCCCGCTAAGCTGGTGTGATAAGGAAATTAAATATTTGGGGGTGGTAAATTCCAGGGACAGAGAGGCCAATCGGTACGGCAATTGAAACTATCCAATCTTGCATAGAATGGTGGATCCGGCTGCCGCTGTCCTTGGCTGGCCGAGTGGCGCTGATGAAAATGAATATCCTCTCCAAGATGCTTTATTTATTTGTTAACGTATTTTACTATCCGGGCCGACATTTCTGTAACACTATTCGATCCTTACTTACTAAATTGGCATGGGGTGGTAAGTAACCTAGGGTGGGATGGAACGTCCTAACACAACCCTTCTCAAGGGGAGGGTTTGAAGCGCCTGATATGGAACTATATTACCTAAGTGCGCAGGCGCAATTCGCTACCTATTGGAATCACCCCCACCTCCTATATGCCTCATTTGGCCGTTTAACAGGGATATATTTGGCCTTCCTAGGACCCACCGTTCCTGGCGAAGGGGTCAAACATCACACCGTTAGCAGCACTAATCACACATGGCGGCGGCTGTCTCACATACTAGGTAAACCAGAACTATACTCTCCATTTAGGACACTCTTGCACTTGCCCAAAGTGCCAGTCACTCGGGAGGTTGCATTCCAGGATCTGCTCCGCAAACAAAACCGGAGTGTGTGGGGAAACCTCTACCAAGCAGGACAATTTAAAAGCCGGCAGGAATTACTGCTTGGAGAGGGGGACCACGCCTTTCGAGGTCTTTCTTTATATTAGACTCCGCCACGAGATCCGTGCCAATATCCCTGGGTTCCCGGCTGAGCCTCCAACCCTGGAAACACTCCATACAACACTGAAACTAGAGAGACCGGCTCATGCGGTAAAAACAAAAGACAACACTGACTGAGCGGCCGCAGGGGGCCTGTGGGGCTAGAGCAGACTGGGACGCAGACCTTGGGGAGCCCCCCCCAGACTAGCAATGGACGTACTGCTGCTTGCAAACAGAGGCCATCATGGCAAGCAGCAGATTACGCATCATCGATTTTACATTTTACAATAGGATTTACTCTACCCCAGTCAGGCTGCATAAGTTTAAACTGAGGGAAGACGTCCAATGCTTAAGATGTCGACGGGAGGGGGCGGGCTCCCTGCACCTGGCATGGCATTGCCCTCTTATCAGTGAATATTGGGGGGAGGTGATAGATGCACGAGTCAAATTGACAAAACTCACTATCCCAAATACCCCCATAGTAGAGCTCCTAGGGTACACAGCGGAGATGCCACGGTCGTGCAGAAGGTTTGACTCAATGGGACCTTTGCTCGCTAAGCGCAGACTGGCATGCAGGTGGGGTAGGTGACGAGCCCCCAAATTCAAGGAGTGGCTGACTGACCTAATCTATTGTAAGGATCAACTCACCACATATGCAGAACTGATTCCAGCGTCATCTCGCCCCAGACACATTTGGGTTCCATTGATAAACTATTTAAGGGAAGAATATACTGACTAATGTTCATGAGCAAGAACATACTTACCACGGTGCCATGTGACAATAAGCAATTGGTTGCTGGAGAAAAGAGCACATTGAGGACAGAAACCAATATCCTTACTTGGGCCACACCCCACTGATGAGCCAACGCAAATGTATCCTAGCCGGTTGTGCAGCCGTCTGTCAAATCGATAATGTTGTGAAACTGTAAAAAAGCATTTGTGACTCACAGCCAGTTGATGCTAAGTAATGTGCAATACTCTGATTGATTGTTTGGTTTTATATGACCTACTGTATTCATTGGTAAAATCAATAAATGAAATAGTTAAAAAAATATATATAACGAATTTGAAAAGATATGTCTTGTTGAAGAGGAAGGAGATATAGGTCTATATGAGAGGCTGTCTCTTGTATCTTCAGTCACGGGTATGACTTGGGATGGGACTGCCCTGCAGAAGAATTAGTTGGGTATGACCAGTACTGGTATCCAAAAATTCGGTCAGAAGGGATGAGAAATGGTTAGTCTTAAGGTATTTCCCAAAAAAGATTAGGTCGGATTGTAAGTAAATTGCCTTGAAGGCATTGTTTCGATTTCTGATAGAAATTTGCTTAAAGAGCATGGACCTGTAGTCAAAGGTAATGGTGCATGCTGTCTTTGCGAGTGTTAATGCAACCACTCTTTTGGCAGTGAAACACCAACAAATCTCACGCTCTCCTCTTCCTTTTTACAGGTCTAAGCATCAGGAGCAACCAGGAAGAAGAGCCTGTGGACCCTCAGCTCATGCGGTTAGATAACATGCTGTTAGCAGAGGGTGTGGCTGGGCCAGAGAAAGGCGGAGGGTCGGCAGCTGCAGCGGCTGCTGCCGCAGCCTCTGGCGGTGTGTCTCCCGACAACTCTATTGAGCACTCGGACTACAGGAATAAACTATCACAGATCCGGCAGATCTACCACTCAGAACTGGAGAAATACGAACAGGTAAGTCTAGTTGTGGAAAAGACATGGCTGGTGTGGTCGGATGGAAGAGCTCTGTTAAGACTTGTATAACTTAGTAGGATTACAGGGGAAATGAGGTTTATTAGAGAAACAAATATCGTTAGTGACCAACAGAGCTGAACACATGAATCAAAAAATTATGGGTGCAGGCCAATTCTTTCAATTAACAAGCTGGAAACCGATTACTTCGGAAAAACAAATCAGTATGATTCTGATTGAATTACATCAGAAAAAATACATTACATTCAGTGAGTTGGAGAATTAGTGGACAACAGTTCAGAAGTGGTGTCCTATAAAATATAAATTTGCCACTCCCAGAAAAAATGTAAGTAACATTTTCAATAGAACTTTATAACACCACCATGTTCTCGCCAGGATGTTTGGTGAATACAAGGATGATCCAACCTACCAATTGGATTAGAAATACTTTGATCTTTCCCATGCTTTCAGCAAGAGAAACAATATGTAACTTATATTTTTGCGGGAAGTTGTCAGTTTTAGAATTGGCCTGTGCTGAGACTTTTCATTCAGCTTCCAATTTCACATTTGGGCAAGTTGCTTGGGCTTTGCATATTACTTGACCCATTTTTCAGTCTAGCCTCCCAGACAGTGCATCTGACTAGTTGCAGAAGACATATTGTTGGCTTGCCAAGTTCATACAGGAGTTGTTGCTCACCCTTTGCTTACCATGGGTTGACTTTACTATTGTTCTCATTTGCCTTCTTCTTGTGTCCATCTTGTGTCTTCCTCCCATGGAGCATTGCCAATTAACTTTTGTCCTTTAGGTAACTACTTGTTTGCGGCATGTGTGGCTGTAGATATACATGCTCTGCATACTCTTGCCATCTAGTGTTTGATTCGTAAGTTGTTTATGTTCAAAGAAGTCTCTTTGAGTCAAAAGGTTTTTATTGACTGCTTTCTTAGTAGGGAAGGAGCATGGGCACTGACTCCATTGTTAGATTGTTTTTCTCCTCCATTGATTTCGGACATAGGTGGACAAGGTTCCCAGACTCTAAGCTTTTTCATCACCATCAGCCCATAGTTGATATAGTTCAACACTTCTGAACCAGAGAGCATCTAACCTCTACTACGCAACATCAAATGAAAACTATGGCATGGGTCTCATGTATGGCCAAACCGCAAAATCATAAGTCTTGCGGCGAATGGGGGGGGGGTCAAGAGATGGGCATCCTGCCCTTCATACAGGAATCTTGACGCCTTTAGGACCCCATCCCCTTGCACTGAGTATCTAAAGAGGGACCCTAACAAGGGCCTCGAACACTACTGGTGCTCCAGCCCTTACAAACTAAAGCAGCCAAGGCACTTGTCCGTGCTGACACTCCAGTCGAACCTATACAAATCTTTGGCACCAAAGGTCTCCTGGAAGACGCCATCAGCCTCAAACGCCAATGACCTTGAGACCACCCTCCACTGCTTGTCCAGAGGAATTTGAGAGACCAATCCTCGAAAGACTGCTGGAGGCGCTAGACAAAAGACCACATCCATTTGCCATTCACCCTCATACAAGGAACATTTAATCCAAGGATCATAAGGCCTTGGAACCCATACCTAAGAAGAGTAGGCTATCGTTTGACAAGGAGCCTACACTCGTCTACAAACCAGGAGTTTTAGGGCTGCAACCCTTAGCCCTCGTCCTCATGAACAGACTTTCCCACCACCACCCTAGCAGGAAGTCACTTAACCCCCCTCACATTCCCTAACAGGGTCTTCCCAGTTTGACTCAAACACAGGCAGTCCCAGTCCTTACACTACCTCCTGCCTCCTACGAAACACAGTTTTATCCTCACCCAACAGATGATCCATGAGAGGATTTGCAACTAGGGCTCCCTATTTTAGGGTATTTTTTTTTTTACATTTCAGCCTATGTTTATCCAGATTTCTTTTTTGCTCCTTTTTTCTGTATTTATCAATTTTTAATTTGTTCAGTGTATAAAAGTGGCTGTAGTGGTTATATGTTTACATTTATTTAAATGATAAGTCTATACTCTCATTTGAATGTCCAACAGGTTGTAGCAGTATACGCTAACAGGCGGTCACCTGAAAAAAATTCCTTTGTAGAACCGCGTAAACCGCTTTATGTCGGCACTTGTTTAAGATTCATTATGAAACCTTGATTTCTGTTTACTCCCATACTTGTCAATCTGCACACCTACTGGCCTGGCACTTGTGATTGACAGTATAGAGAATCATCCAAAGGACACCTATTTTCCTTGTTTTTACATATTTAAAAAAAAAATACAGACATAAAGCATATAGTTTTTGTTTCGTATTTATCTGGAAAATCAGTAAAAACTGAAAACTGGAAGACATAATTACAAAGTAGATTACCAATTCCACTTAGGACTTCTACCTCTGGCGCCACTGTCGCGTACCATAGGGTTATTCAAAGCGCTACACTCTATCATAAAATTGACTTGCACACTATTCCTGAGGAGGACTAACTTGTGGAAACACCGTCCAAGTCTGAGCGTTCCTTGCAGTTTCTTCCAATGCTCAAAAGGATACTCAAACCTGCCCTGATTTTTAGGTCTCGCTAGGAACACAGCGCAAGCTGCTTTGCTAGCGAGACTATTGCTGCCGCTTTGGTGCTGGAAGGGAGACAGGAGGTGGTACTCGCGGAGAGATGTGCACGAGTACGGAGTGCACATCTCCTGTCAGCGAGCGCCATCTCCTGTCTCCCTTCAGCAGAGAAATCGGCGGCACAGCGCACGTATGGCGCACTTTCACTTTCCCTCCCTCACCTTCAAGAATTCTGACATTCCACGGCCACGGCTTGTTATTATCCCGTCCGTTATTTCGCAAGTCCCAGCAGAGTTTACATTGTGACTCATGTGTTGACTGCCGATTCAAGATTAGCAACACTGAGTTCCCTCAGCTTCGTGATTACGTCAAAGCAAGGTACGCACGCTGTCTTTGCCCAGCACAGACGACCTGATAACTATTTAAAACAAACCGTACTACATACGGAACATTCTTGTGGTGGTGTAATTCTGAAAATTGCAAAGTTTCGGTTACCCTCTCAATAATACTCATTTTTATCCATCGTATAATAAAAGTTAAAGACATCACTAACTCACGTACCTTCATCTTTGACCTTACTTCTGCACACCACAGGCACGTGCATTTACCTTCTTAGGTGTCTGGCTGTGACTAACTTGTGACCTGCCTGCTCCAACATTTCTGCAGCAGATGCGTGCAAACACCTGTTGACTTAACTACTCCCGGACAGGGGTCTTTCCCTGCAGGATGTGAATGGGGAGGGGGCCGCCTTTGTGCGACTCCCTGCTAACCTCCCCACCCGAGGACAGCCCAGGGTCAGCCCAAGCGTGCGAAGAGCTGCGCGAGGCTCACCTGCAGCCTGGCACGCACAGGCCCCGCCCCTGTCGTGTGCTACTGGCGTGGTCGGCCTTCTTCGCCCAGCTGCAGGACATCTACCTCAGTTTCACCTCGGGCGCCTACAGGGAGGGGGTCCTTCCGCCTCTGCAGTAAGCTGAACACAAAAAGAAGCCGGAAGATATCAGCATCTGCTGCTTGTGCTGACTCTCATCACTATCTTTTATGTAATTCATGGAATCCTAAATCCTTATGTATCACAACTGGTTCTTATGTATAACTCTCTGACACCTTCGGGTAATATTCCCGCTATAGAAAATCGCATTAAATAAATACATTTAAAAAAAACACGTTGCAAAACGTGCAAGCTTGCTGCTGCTGGATTGCTGGCTGATTTATTTTTTATTTTTGTATGTTTCAGTAGGCTTTTGTGAACGTTCACTGAGTGGTCACTGTAAGTGCCTTCTACAGGAAAGGTTAGGTTACCATATTGCTACATGTTAGTGGGACCCATATCAATTACCATGTCCTGGTTGTCCTTTAAAAAAAATTATCTTTCTCCGGTCGGAACGTGAAAATATGCACTGAAAACATCTTCCAAACCAGACTGCCAAAAAAGCCTTGACCTCACATGCATATCTCCCTAGAAATTCGACTGATCATGCGCTCGGCCTACAGATAGTCTAGGGTTGGAGTTACATCAGAGGTCCCGCGTTGCCCATGCGCAAGTACCTAAAGCAATCCAGTGTTTTTCCCTGCACTCTGAAAAATTACTCCAAGTTCCAAAATGCAAAGGAAAAACCTAGACTGAATGGGATCCTCACGCATGGGCCATGAAAGTTAAAAAGCTCTGGTTAGAATAGTAAACTTCCTGCTGTGTGGAGGTGAGAGGGGGGGGGGGGCGGTGGTGGCCTAGGAAATGGCCAAGTGGCTGCATTTAATACGCAAACACCACCAGATGCACGTCTTCTGGTTCCCCTTCAGCAAGGCTCAGGTTCTACCTAGTGAGAGGTTTACATATTACATTTGCTTAATACAAAGAGTCTATGAAATTTTTAACTCTAGTTGTAGATCACGTGCTGCTTTGCAAAATTTAAGGATTTACAAAGGATTGCTACAGACTCCAGTCTATGACCACATCCTCAACACAAGGCCGGAATGGTATTCTAAAACCAATAGCTGTATGGGGCCACATTTATGGAATTACAGCATGTGATATAATGAGACAAGGCGGTGCGTTAGAAGGGAACTGAAAATCCTCCAAAAACTGGAAGAAACTCTAAATAAGGATTATAATCCACCACCCGAATTTACTCCTCCATAGGGATATTATGTGGTGAATAGGTAGATAATCAGTAATTCGAGATTCTTCTAGAAACTGGAAGATTTTCAGTTCCCTCCAACCTCTAAATGTGGCCAAAGTCGCTTGTCCTTAATTACAGAGAGACATTAAACATGCTCACTACTGCCACCATCTCATTTACGTCTAATTACTGTGCACAAGACACACATTCATTTTAAATGCTCCCCGAGAAAAATAATCCAATGGAATTCCATACTTTTAAAAGCAGAATCTATACCATCAACATACTTCTTGCATCCTTTCATCCAGAGATCGATAGCAAGCATTTAGTACTGCTCACACGTGAATATTTACTTATCCAAAATTGACACAATCCAGGGGCCAAAAATCGATCAAACCAACAAAAGCCTTTGTTTGGCAACCTGTGAAAAACTTTTCTCACAGACACTGTTTTTTATGTGTAAAACTAACTGGCTTGTCACGTAGGTTGGACGAGTCAACTAAGTATTTTCGATTCTGTAGCGCTAAATAATGTGCTTTTATTTTCCAAATCAAAAATTGGCACACAGGATCAAATTCTCATAGCTCCCTCAAGCAATCAACCCGTTATGAATGAATTTGTCTCCTACATGATTCCGTACTCCTCATTTCTATACCCAGAATGCCATGCATTCCTTCTGCAACTTAAGACATGACGTACTGACCACAGGCTTACTAAGGGAGGCTACAGCTTTTGGATGGGGCACGCGAAATGTCAAGGAAATCGCAATTGCTTCATAAGTGCACTGTATCAAATGGTGTTTTATTGAACTAGCACACTACAAATTGATCTTTGCTTGCCTCATGACACTTTCGTTAACAATGGCAGAAAGCGGTAATGTCTTTAATTCCAAAAGATGTAGCGACAAACAGACGTAACTTAATGTTTACCACACTCATGTTACACTGTATCACTGTTGGTGTCAGGCCTACCACCCTTACACTTACATGCATAACACTGTAGTTATCTCGCTGTCAGCTAGGATCTGTGCATCGACACAACCTTCATTCTCCTGTGATTCACTTGGAATAAGCACAAAGGATCATAAAAAGTGAACTAAGTACCTACCCAGACACCCACAGACCACATGCTTGAACCAGGACCCAGCTGACCCAACCTCACATCTTTCTGAGGTCAATAAAATGGGTGGCATCCAGTTTAGTAAAATGAGCACCTATTATTATAAGCTCTTAGAAGTCAATTCAGTTGTGCTGTAGCCTTTGTAAATGCAAACTTATTTTATTTGAGGTTCTGTTAAGGTACCTGCACATTCAAATAATATCATGTCATGCTTATCAGTAAACGGATGATACTATTGGTGCTTAATTAGTGAAAGTAAATGGATAAATAAATAAGAGCGGGTCCAAACGTTCTGCTACTGAGCCCGCCCCAGGCTCTACCGAATGCCAGGGTTGATAAATACAATGGTTTGATTTCACCACGAGCATTCACCACACTTCTTGGTTATTTTTCATTCCCTGCACTCGCCCCTTGTCCCCGTTTTCTTATCTGCCCCCCTCTTTTCACCCCTTACTGCCTTTTCTTCTCTTGCTTGGAGTCAAAGTCTAATGGTGAAAAATAGGTCCTTGTCTCCAAAAATGGGTGCCAATGTCCACCACCTGCAACCACTAGTATAAATTAAGCAGTGGTAGTCCTCATGATGGGCACTGCAAGGGTTCAATGGTACGAAAAGTTCAATTTACAGAACACGGTTGTATCTTTTAATGATGGGACAATAATATACAAAACACCATGCCAGACTAACTTTTGAATTCATTCATTCTGGGGCTAATGCTAGCTAATACTTTCATACAGGTCCTGTGCGTACCATTCGTATTTGACGAGGCGTTGAAACATTACAATAGCCATTGGTCTATTCAAAGCTCTCATGCGGCTAGCATAATGTCGAATGGACGTTGATTCGTAAACGTAACGCCGTAGCAATGGCAGCTTAAGAAGAGAACTTGAGCACGTTGAAAGCAGATGTACATAGATGTACATAGTGAATTTTGTTTTCTACATAATGTCTCTGTCACTATTGCTTGGGTTTGGTCCACTAAATGTTTGGTTAAGATAATATTGTATTAATTAAGTATGCTTTTTGAAAAAGAAAAAAATATAAGTTGAACTTCCAAAGAAATAAACTAGTCCAAATTAATTTTGTTTCAATAACAATGAGTACCACGTGTGATTGTTGAAATAATCTGGTGAATGATATCAGTATTGGCAATTTTGTGGTGGTTTGGATTATAGATTGGTTTAGCCCTACTGATTAAAGGCCAGATCCCTTTATTGATTGCCAGCCTAAGGAGAGAGCATCAAACGCGAAGCATCTCCACTCCCCTGCCACACCCCTAATTCTGACTGCACTTCTTATCTCTGGTTGTGCAAAGAAAGGCCAAGCACGATGTTTAAATGGGCCAGGCCTTCAAGTGGAATGACAAAACTTGGGGATCTCTCCAAGGGACATGGCCTATGGAATTAGGGCGTGGGTTAAAGCTCGTAAGCTGAAAATCTGTGCTTAGCATAGCATCCCGCCCAACTTGTATTTTGCCGCTTTTGTCATTGCATCTAATAGTTAATACAACAAGTAACATTATAACTACAACAAGCCAGTACTATTGGTTTTGTCAATAGTTAGTTGCCTAAGATAAATAAGCAAAAACTATGGCTTCATTGTATATAACATTGAAAATGCTTCAATTCTGAAATGATGAGACTGCAAAAGAACTATAACGAGTCTCTTTGGCGTTACATCACAGGTAGTGAAGGGTGGTATTGCTGCAGAGTTATGATTTTTTTCATTCTGAAAGTGAGGGCAAAAATGGAGAGCCCGATAGGGACCGGGATCAGGACCTGCTTTTTAGAACTGCTCATGCTGAGCACCGGGAGGACCCGGCCCACATAAATCCCTGCCCTGGGCGATGTTAATTAATGTAATGATGTGACTAATTGAGGCAGGTCGAGAGTACTATATGAAACAAGCATTGGCAAAGTAAACCGATCTGGTGTTGACAGGCAGCATTTTGGCTTTGTGAATGCTTGTTTTGGCATGAGTTTTGTAAAGCTAATATTGAGGGAGTTGTGGCTCACCAATAGAAAAGAAACCTTTGGCTAAGAACAAAAATATGTTTCTGGTTTCAGAAAGCACACATTGCCATAGTATTCCCAGGCACAGAAGGGAACTACTTAATGTGTGGATGTGTTTCTCGTGAACGAGAGGAACGAGGTCACTCACAGTGAAGTTTGTTAATGGCTCCATGTGTATGCTCTATCAGGTAGAACAAAAATTTTAATGACACAACAGACTAATGGGAGAAAAAGGCATTGCTGAGAGCCCCCAATACCTATGTATATTAGATACAGTGCCTAATTTGTGAAAGAAAGAGTGCTGCTGCCCGAGCGCCCCTCAGAAGCCTGCAGCCAGTGTAACTATGTCATAGCTCCGAATACTAAAGCTGCGTAGTCCTAAATCCACCTCATACCTCTTTGATCCACTATTAGACACTCCTTACTCATTTATCTCCCTGTTGCTGATCCCCGCTTTCTCCCTTTTTGACGGATTTCTGTCTTTCTCTTCCTTCGTCTTGCCATTTTGTGAGTCTTGCCATCTCTTGCTCTCAGTATATGTCTGCTGTGGAAAAATAAAATGCCAGTCCATAAAAATAAGTGCTGAAGTGCCTCTCCACCAGCTGAACTGACGCACTGGTCTATATCGTTTTAGTAAAATCAAAAGGAATTGGCTAACTCGAGACCTCAGACGTAATAATTATAACTTATAAATACACGCTCAGCAATCTCAGACCCAGTGGGCTTGTGTTCAAAAGCACCAGGGAAGACAGTAGGGCCGGGTCCACCATGAACTCACTCTATATGGTTAGGCAACATGAAGAACACTTCCTGTGCTGTACTTAGCGTGGCAGTTAGGGACTTTTTGGCTTAATATGGTCCAGAATGGGAGATTTTTCGGATGCTTTTATGATCTGCCAGAAATCAGCCTCCCCTAGCGTGGATTGCTAAATTACAGGCGCTGCTGTTTTCCTGGCTTTCAGCAGACACTGGAGCTAGACCCTATATTCAGGCTGGGCAACTTGCAGGTCAGCAGAAGGTAATAATCAATGACACCAAAACGTGTCCAAGTGGTCTGCCCTATACTCCCTGTTTCACAGTAAGTAAATAATGACACCTGTAAAAACAACCACAGAAGTCCTTTAAGGAGACAGCCTACCCAATTGAAAATTGAGGTTTTTTACATCCAGTGTTCGCTTGTTTGTTTTTTATCGTGAAGCTGTAAGGTAGTTGTTTGTAGTCCCCTTAATGAAGCACTGGCTCTTGGAAAAAAACGTGGCAGTTGGTTTAGTCATCATAAATGCTTAACGACTCCATGTCAAGATGGTCACATTCAACCACATTTGAAGTGTTGGCCTGTATTTTTAAGGGTAAAACAAAATGCATGCACTCCTTTGTTGGTCCAATAAAATGTTTCACAAATTACAATGTAACAATTATTTCTTAAACCCGCACTATACAAACAAACAAAATTTTGCAATGGGCTCAGCATATAAAAAAGAAAACCAGCATTTGCAATGCAATAGGTCTCGCATTTGCGAGAGATTAAGCTATTGACATTGTAAATGACAATGCCTTTTATTTATGTTTTAAAAACCAACACATAAACAAAAGGCATTGTCATTTACAATGCCAATAGCTCAAACTCTCACAACTGCGAGACCTATTGCATTGCAAATGCTTGTTTAAAAAGACTTAGGGCCCTGGTGATTACTCACAGGGTACAAAAATAAATGCAAGCAGTCATGCTGAGATCCCATCTATATTAGGGGCCATGTGCTTCTGCACTCCCTAGTGGTGCATACTGCCTGTAAGCAGGCCTCTGCTCAAGCAACATGGGAATTGCCTCCCCCACATTAGAAGAGCAACATAATTGATGCTGCTGTTAAAGGGTAGCTGTGGGAGCTGCTAAGAGCTAGACGATCGTCAATTCAGTATGCCTCCTATCCAGATACAATAGTGCTCAGTAGGAGGAGACCGAGAATCTGCTACAGCATCTTCTGGAGCAGTTTAAAAAGAGCGGGTGGAAATTGTATGAGAGGGGTAGGTAATTTCCAGCAGCACTACACTGTGCATTCTTGATGCTGGAGATGCTGCAGCTAGAAAGGTTAATACCAGTCATTTTATGTAGGTACTTTTGGCTATGTATCTCCGGGTTCAAATCAGAGTTGCAGCAACAGCTCGTGAGCCTACTCACTTTATGGGGAACACCTCTTTTTGGTTCACAAGTGGACCAAATATTGAAAAAGAAGAAAAAAATATAGAAATGGCCAACAGCATGAAGGCTCTGCAAACATTGCCACCTAGGTTTGAGCCAATACTCAAGAGGTGCAGCAAAGGCCATCCCCACAGAAAAGCCCCAATCCTACCAACAGCAATCCTACCACCAGCAGGCAGGCAAGGGATACTCCTGCAGTTCATATAAGGGCAACTGCAACAAGGGTAAAAGCAGAGTTGCTCCCAGTAATGGAGCCTTTGTTAAAAGCACTGGCTTGCCACGCATTTCCCTGCTGATCACATACACTTGTCTAAGGAAGACTGCAGTGGTTTCTTTCGTGCTGGGAAGAGATCATCTCAGGCCAATTCGTTCCAAGCATAATAGAACAAGAACACTGTCTTGAACTTCTTTTCAACCCCACCGAACATTCCATTTTGTGCGCACACCCTCTACTTGTATAAGAGAATGTGCAAGCCCTCCTCCTAAAAATGGCCAAAAAACTGATGCCTGCCCGCCACACAAATGGGTGTACTTGCTGTAATTTTTTATCCCCAAGAAAGACTGCTCCCTAGTACCAATTCTTGATCTCAAGCCCCTCAGCAAATTCATCCTATTAGAACATTTTCGTTTGACTATGTTATCTTGCTATTGCAGCAAAGCGACTACATGACTGCTCTAGAGCTGAAGGACGCCCTTTTCCACATACTCAACCTCCGAGCTTACCAGAGCTACCTTAGCATCATAAGTAGACCGCACTACTAGTTAAAGGTACTACCTATCCTAGTCACCATGGCTTTAAGATTGTTGCCAAAATTCCTAACGGTTGTAGACACCCACATCCGAAGGGATGCATGCAAGTGTTTCCCTCTCTGAACGATTGGCTGCTTAAGAGCGTGGACAGACAGACCGCAGGTGTCTATTAAACACTCTTGCTGCCATTTCTCCACTCCACGAGCTGGATTTACAATAAATGTCACCAATTCCCACCTCCAGCTCTGCAACTTTATCCCTTTCTAGGGGCAATTCTAAACAGTCAATGGTAAGGCTTACCCCAAACCATTTAGTGATAACTTTCCAGCAGGTGCTACCTCTTTCAGCCTAATTGCCTTCCAGTCAAACGGTGTTACATCTTAAAAAGGATTGCTTCTTGCAGAGCCATAGTTTCCCATGCCAGATTGCACATTTATCTGTTTCAGCAGTGTCTCTTGACACTCGTTACAAGCAGAGGGTCATCTACAAAATTTGTGTTGATAAGGGCCAGTAGTCTTCGCTCTCTGCAGTGATGGATCAGCAGCAGTTTGCCACAAGGTAGGCACTTTGCAGATCCTATTCTGTAAGTGTTCATTACAACAGATCCCTTTCTGTCTGGGAAAGGAGAAGGAGTCCTCTCCACACAATGACAATTCAGTCTCTTGCCACCCTAACAGTAGAAGTAGCGCATAAACTACCTCCAACTCTGGCCATCCACCTAGTCCTCAAAGCCGCCTTTCAGAACATTTGGGGCAAGGTGGTACTCATCAAAACAGACATGACTGGCTTGTACTATCTACTGAAATGGGGATACTCATTTACTCCAGATGCCCGCACTAGCACAAAAGTTTTCTTATTTGGCAGTTCACCATCCGAGCCACCTACTAGCTGAGTACCTTCCGGGAGTGCACAACGACTTATCAATATGCACCAAGTCCTTGAGGAGTGGGAACTCCACCCACACTTCCTACTTCCTCCTTTTAATGATGGGGGTTCTTACAAATAGACCTAATTGCCATTCACGAAAAGCACAAATGCCAAAGCTTAGCCTCTAGGTTTTCCCAGCCACCGTCTATGGGCAATACTCTATGTATGAACTGGTCCAGGATATATGCCTTTCCTCCTCTTCTACTCGTTCCATACGTGGTGAGGAAGCTAAAAGAAACACACCTCACCCTCTTCTTGTTAGCTCCCACATGGGCCAGACAACCATTGTTCTGAACCCTTGTCACGATGTTTGTTACCCCATATGAGAGGCTTCCAACAGGCTGGACCTTCTTACTCAGGAACAGGGCTAAATCGGACATCAGCCCCAAATAGCTCAAGCTAGCAGCCTGACACCTAGGGTCCTACAGTTTAGTTATCTTAGACGTGCCCAAAAATGTATGGATGTTTTAAAGGACGCCAATAGACCCACTTGTAGGGTTATTGTAGCTCTGAGAATATAGACCCTGTTAAATCCGTGGTGAAGACATTGTTTTGTTATTTACACAGCTATAGAAATCGGGGTTCGCATATACTTCCATACGTCTACATCTTGCAGCCATTGCTGCACACATGAAAAATAGAGAGCATTTTTCTCTCTTCAGAGTTACCATCATCCAATCCTTTATGGAAGGCTTTGAAAGAGTGAATCCACCTCAGGTGCCATCTGTCTTTCTATGGAACCTAAGTAGTGTACTCGCATGACTCATAAGACCCCCATGCTAGCGATTGCATTTCTGGCCTCTGCAATTTCTTTCCTAGAAAGTAGCTTTTATAATAGCCATTACACCGCTGAGATCCATCGGTGGTCTGCAAGCCCTCACTTTGCAAGAACCTTTGGTGCCGGTTCAAGCAGATAGTTGTCCTCAGAACTAACCTTAATTTACTTCTGAAGGTGTTATCTCCTTTCCACCTTAAACAATACAACTGTAAGTGTTATTTCCCACTACCCAGACTCTATAGCTCGAAGAGCCCTACCACCTCTAGACTTCTAAAGTGCCTTAATGTACTGCATTGACAGCACCAAGTCCTTTCATAAAACTCAACAGTCACTTTTGCTAACCCTTGTAAAGGCCATCCTATATCAAAAGCTGGTTTAGTTAGTTAACTAGCTAGATGGATGGTTAAATGTATACAAAGATGTCTTAAAACCAAGAGGATATTACCCACCCCCCCAGCCTGCATTGTAGTAGGAAGAAGGGAGCAGCTGTGGCATATCTAGGGAACATTCCCATAGCTGACATTTGCAAAGCAGCCACATGGTCCTCTTCAGATACTTTTACCAAACATTAATGTGTGAATATCCTTGTCTTTCAACTGGCTTAAGTTGGCCAAAAGGTATTAAGAACTCTGTTTCAGAAATGGGCACCATCCACTGATTAAATAGCTCTTTAAGAGAGTTCTGCTCTCAGAGATAGTGTATCTCGAGCCACACATGCTAGAACCGGAATATTACTTACCCTGTAAGCATTTGTTTGTACGGAGTGAGTTTTTTCTTTGTACATCTCTGTAATATTAAGCATTTGCCTTACTTTTATACTCCATTTTCATGGTTATCACTCTATTATTGCTAACTGTCCATATTTTCACTCAACTTGTGTATGGAAATCAATTTAGCAATGGAGTGTGTGCCCATGCGCATTCCCCACTAAGTAAGAAGTCACAGGAGTCTTATGACTCAAGGGGCTTCTTTGAACAAAAACAACTTGCAGTTTTTGAGCCCAACAAATGGCAAGAGTATGCAGAGCATATGAATCTACAGAACTGCAAGCTACGAACAGATGCTTGCAGGGAAATATATTATACTCTTGTGGAGCCCTTAGAAACAAAAGAAAAGTATTTGTTTTTAATCTTCCCCCCTGGTGTGCTTTTCTTCACCCCTCTATGCTCCATGTTGCTCTCTTTTCCGTGCGTTTCTCCCCATGTTGTGCTCGCCCCTGTGTTCCTTTCTCACCATTGGACCACTCCCCCAACCAAGCTCCACATTGCTCTCTCTCGCCCATTTGGAGCATCGCCGTTAGGATATTCATGGAAGGCATAGAGAAATGGACCACCATGGAACTTAAGCGCATGTAGGCCGGTTTGTTTCCCATACGTCTCGGGCCAGCTGGGATTGTTTAACCTAGTTAACCTGGAGGAGCTACAAAAGACACTACATAATGTTAAATCAGGGTCACCAGAAGATCCTTGCCCAGCACATATCTTTGATTCTTTGTCACCACTACTGGTGCCTCATTTCACAGAATTGTTTAACTTGTCTTTGGAAATGGCAGAGGTACCGAAAACTTTAAAACTGGCATTGCTCTCTTCTTTTCTAAAGAAACCAAAAGCGAACTAGACTATTTTTGCCATATTTAGTACATTTTTTCTACTTCAGTTTCCTAGTACGAATGTGGAGAAACTGATTAATAATCCACTCTCCCAATATTTAGAGAATAATCAATCAATCAGGGAATTGTAAGCGTACTACTCACCTGTGAGGGTCTCAAGGCGCTGAGGGAGAGGGGGTTTGCAGATCTGTTCAGCCGAAAGAGCCAGATCTTGAGCGTCTTCCTGAAGATGGTCAGGTTTGGGGCTGATACCAGGTTGGTAGCTCGTTCCAGGTTCTGGCTGCGATGTGGGAGAACGATCTTCCGCCTGCTCTGGCTCTGTGGATATGAGGGGTTCAGCCAGTGCGAGGTTGGCAGACCAGAGGTTTCTTTTGGGTACGTGGAAGTTTATTCTGTCGTTGAGGTATTTGGGTCCATTGTTGTGTAGGCATTTATAGGCGTGGGTGAGGATTTTGAGGGTGATTCTAGTCTCCGCGGGGAGCCAGTGGAGCCTTCGCAGGTGTTGGCTTATGTGTTTGTTACGGGGAATGTCGAGGGCGAGTCTGGCTGCGGTGTTCTGCATGGTCTGAAGTTTGCGTAGAAGGGAGCTTGTTGATGCCGGCGTACAGCACGCTTCCATAGTCCAGTCTGCTGTGATGAGCGAGTGGGTGTCTGTCTTCCTTGACTCCGGGGGGATCCATTTGAAGATCTTTCGAAGGATGCGGAGGGTCTTGAAGCAGGTGGAGGTGACAGCGTTGAATTGTCTGTTCATGGTGTGCGATGAGTCGAGTATGATGCTGAGGTTTTTGCCGTGGTCTGAGAGGGGAGATGGGCTCCCGAAATCGGTAGGCCACCAGGTGTCGCCCTATGCTGAGGGGGTGGTTCCGATGACGAGGACGTCTGTCTTCTCGGCGTTGAGTTTTAGGCAGCTGTTAGTCATCCAGACTACAACGTCTTGCATTCCTTTTTGGAAATTTAGTTTTGCAGTGGTGGGGTCTCTGGTGAGGAAGAGGATGAGCTGGGTGTCATCGGCGTAGGATACGATGTTCAGGCCGTGTTGTCTGGCGATGGCTGCGAGGGGGGCCATGTAGACGTTGAATCATGTTCTGCAGCCTTCGCAATCTGGGATTAGAGCATCCCAAAGTACAGATAAAACGTTCCTGGCAGCTGCTGATACGATTAGAATCAGTTTGGATGAGAGCAGACTGATGCTGATTCTGCTGGATCTTTCAACGATGTTCAGTACGGTATCTCATGAAATTCTCTTCAGAGACAGTATGACTTTGGACAACGGACAGGCACTGTCCTGACTGACGGACATTCTTATAGCTAGAACCTAATTGGTTTCCATCCCTTCTTTTAAATCTAGAATCGTCATTAACACCTGTGGAGTTCCTCAAGGGTCCGAGCTGAGTCTTCTATTTTTAAATATCTGCGTGCCTCCTTTGGTTAAGATTGTGGAATTCTTTGGAATTGAGATCCTGTCTTACGCAGACGACCGCCAATTAATCATTACATTTTGGGCAGGATCTTGAGGTAGCAAAATCTAGGTTCTTTAGTTGCATGCGGAACGTTCCCCTATGGATGAAAAAGAATGTTTATAGCTGAATGGGAGATAGACAGAAATCCTATTTGGCAAGTCCCAGGAAAACCAGTCAGAGGACTAGTGGCCTAGTGTTCTAGGAACTGCCCTGTTTCCAAAACCGGTGCTAAAAGCCTGAGTATTCTTTTAAGTGGCAAGGTTTCAATTAGAGTAGGTTCAAGCAATTTGTGGCTCATGTTCAGGCATTTTTCGCCTGCTTAGGAAAAAACATTCTCTTGGCTTCCCTATAACTGTAGAAAATCCATTGCTCAGGCCCTCATAACTAGCCAGTTAGCCTAGGCCTGCGCTATGTTGGTTGCCACTAATGAGGCACACCTGTCTTGATTGCAGGTGATCCAGAATAAAGCAGCCCGCCTAGTATGCCACCTTGCTATGGCTCTCCTTCAGATCGTATGCCGAGATCCTTACACTGGCTTTTCGTCTGGGAACGTTGCATTAAAAAACGTATATGCCATGTGGATACAAGCACTGTACAGGTAGGCCCTGCCTATCTCCATTCTAGATTTAGTTTCTACCACCCAGGGAGAAGCCTCAGATCCTTCAACATGGCACTGGCAGTACTCCGTCTTATTAGAACGAGCAGCAATGGTGGTGTACTTCTCTTATCTGACCGCACACCATTGGAATATGTTGCCGACCGAAAGTCATTCCTGTCAGAATTTTCAATTCTCATGGAACTTATATAGCATGGTTTTTAAGTGTTTTCGCCTTTTAGTCTTTCTCCTTCCTCTGCAGTAGCTTCAGCACCAGGATACACCTGCTGGAGTGAGTTGTTACCCTTTACAAGAACCACTAGCATAACATAAGGTTGCTTTTTTAGTAGTAATCTGTTCAGCATTACATACACTAGATTTACGCAACTTTTGGGAACTAAATTATGCAGCAGGGTTTGTTAAATGTAGCAAGAAAAGGCAAAATAATGCAGGGGTAAAGCGGCACCTTTTGTGACGGTATTACTTATTTTATCATTTGTAGGTTTCGCCTTCACAGTGCTTGCACCATGCTTGCGAAATCTTTTGGATTTTTTTTATCTTAAAAGGGGCTTTAAGTATGCGCATTGCTTAACTTTACTTATCATTGGTTAGCACCCACATCACTCTTGTTTCCTTGCTTCCTATTGGTCAGTGCCGCCTCTTCGCCTGTGGCTTTCTCCTGGGCTTTGAGCCTTTGTCCCTGCTGTAGAGCATGGCACAAGTACTGCTTCTTGTGTCCAGTGTCCTTCCATTGTCCGCAGGCACCTGCAGGTACATTTTTTTTACTTTTTAACATAACCGTTACAGAGTACATGTCTCTGTAATCCCTCTCCTTCGCCCTGCTCTCCTCACGGTCTGTGCTTTCTACCTCACCCTCCTGCCTGCCTCTTTCAGTTTGTGTTTTTTTCTATTTTGAAACTAGAAACTTATTTGTCATTTCAGCTTTGATTTTCATCAAATTTAAAACGCTGGAACTCCGGTAACTACACCTCACGTGATTCGCCCTTTATGTGAAAAAGGGTGCATTGTCAAATGGTTAGACTGACAAAAATAGAAATTGCTTAATTCTAACTTTGCATGGTGTATCGGTCATTCGCTTTAGGTGCAGGAGCTTTGCGTGGTGAAGTTTGCCTCGCTCGGTCTGCCCCCAGCAGGGATGAGGTGGATGCTTTCATCCAGCACCATGTCTGTTGGGCTGTAAAAACTTCTTGTTGAACTGTATAGCAAAGTATACCACCGCACAGAAGACGGCAGCCTCTCTGGCGTGGGTACAGGATCCAGCTCGCACGCGAGTCCCCCTCGCCTCTTAACAGCGGTACTCTGACCATCAGAGCAGACGTGTACTACACGTTTGCGGCCATTGCAGCTCCTAAGCACTGCTAGTAATTGCAGTTTCCTACCTATTAGAGCGCTGTGCCTTTTGTGAATAAATGTTTAAAAGTACTTCCAGGCATTCTTTGGGGAAAAGTTATAACTTCTAGAAATTCAAATGAGGCACGTCTCCACTTCACTAACAGGGGAAACCTGCTAATCTTCTAGAGCACTGGATTTTTGTTGCATGTTCTCTTTCTCTTCTTTCTAAAAGTAATTAGAACATAAATGATAAGCCAGTCTTTCAGAGATGTATAAGTGCTTAAAATAAAAATGCTGTCAAGTAAAATGCCAACTATGCAGAAATCTGAATGGGTGTAACCTCGAGTCCGCGTTGGACGATTCAGTTTTTCAACAATCCATGGTATAGATAAAGGAATCGTCGTTTACAGGCCCAAACATCTTTATCACGTTTCTTTTCTAAAAGCACTCCTATCCTGAGCTGACCTCCCCAGAGTCTGCGTTTGGCGAGTCTGCAAAATACCGCCATGTGTGCAAGTCCTACAAATGATTTGCTTTGACCTAGAGACATCTTAGTGGCCTTTGCATCAAGCACTGACCTCAGGATTGTTGTAGTGCTTGACTTCTTCGCCAGTGGAAGAAGAGATCTTCAGGGAGCTTTAATCTTTTTCCTATATCAACCACATGCAGAAACGGACAGATGTTCCTCCCTCCTGCTGTCCATTGTTGCAGTCCTCGCTGCTGTGCAACATGTCTTAAAAAGCATTTAAAAAGCCATTAGATCTCACATAGGCGAAAGCTATTGGCTTTGTCAATGCTTGTTACTCATGGTAGCACTGACTGGGCACAAATTTCACCTCCATTAGTGCCAATTTAACAACCAATTACAGCAATTGGCAAGAGAAAGATGAATAGTCAAGTTTTGTGAAGGGCCTTTGACTCTGCGGGAACAAATCGTGACCTTTTTTAGGTCTCGCACCTGGCGACGCAGCGCGAAGCGCTGTTGCCAGCGAGACTTATTGTCGTCGACTTGGCTTTCAAGGACTCTCAAGGGAGACAGGAGATGGGTACACGCAGGCCGGGCTGGAAATGTGAACGCGCGCGTTCACCACGTACAGTCACGTGCTGTGCACATCTCCTCTCTCCTTAATACTGCGTGAGTCAGTGCACACAGGGAATAGCCATTGTATTTAAACGTGCCCTCACTCACCGGGCAGGACTCCCCCGCTGCTCTCCAGAAGATCTTTCCTCCTCCAGCGGGTCAGGCTCGGCAGCAGGCCGGAGCCCTACTGGCTCACATGCTCGCGTCGGCTGGCTTCACGGGCTCCCGTCTGCTTCCTGTCGCGAGCTTGGCATTTTGATAAAAACAACTTGTAACGTCCCATTTCCCCTGGGAGTCTCTTTCTAAGGCACCTTTCTCCACAGTTCTCCATCCAACTGATGTGCGTAGAGAGCGACGAAGCCTCAGCCTCTTCCTTTCTGACTGTGATCCTAAGGGGGAGGGTTCTCGCGGACCTTCACTCTGAACATCACTTCCTGTCCCAGAGAATGGTCACGGAAGTGAGAGCGCAAACACCTTAGAATAGTGCAATGTAAGGGCGCAATGATCAGAGACCATCTTCTCAAGAAGACAAACCGAGAGATGTAAAAAAGTCAAGGTTAGTAGCAGGCGTTTCTGTGTATCACCTCTTCTGTACAAGCAGTTCGTAGACACTGGGTGCACTGGAATATAGCAATGCAGCTCGAAATACCAGAACAATTCCAAAAGGGGGTGGTGATGGACACGAAACCGGTCCGGTCCTCGGATGCTTGTTTCCGTTCTGGGAAGGACATGGCTTTTGTAGTTCGGACTGGACTGTTCCCATGGGGCACAGGGTCAGCGCTGATTTGCATATCGCCATTGTCTAACCCAGGGTGGTGTGGAGTGGAAAAACGATGGATTTGGGCCCAGATCTTTGGACTGGGGTGAATGTGTGACATTGATCCACATTCTGTCCATCATTGTTGTGTTTGCAGGTACCGCGAAATACCAGAACAGCTTGTTTATTTTCAGCGGGAGAGTACTTGCACTTCCCAAGAGTGACGTAATACATTTAATTGGCGCACTACAGGCTTCTAATTACTTTTAACATGCTGCGCTTACTTAAAGCAGATTTTTAAACCCAACGTGACCCTGTCCATGCCCCTTTTACTCTTGCTCTCTCCTACCCTTCTTTGTCTCTTCTAAACCCCCACCACCCTCACCTCCCTCTCCTCACCGGACTTCCCCCTGGCTCCGGTCCCAGCACTGTGAGGAAAATGAAACTGAAAGAGAAGGCATGTCTCTCCTCCCTCTCTGGTTCTGCCCGCCTTGGGTATCCCCTTCAGCCATCAAACGCCGCGAAGCCAGGACGCAGGAGCTGGTGAGCAGAGATGCGCTGTAGATGCCCCGAGACAGGAGCCGGTGAGCACCATTGTGCTGTACATACCCCAGGGTGGGAGCTGGTGAGAAGTGAGGAGCTGTAGATACCCCGGGGCAGGAGAGGGTGAGAAGTGAGGTGCTCTCTGCCCCAATTATTGTGCCCCCTACTGTCACCTGTGCCCTACTTGTCTCTGTCCATCCTGTGCTCCAATAGTGCTTCCGCCCTGTCTACCCACAGTCTTCTGTCCTTTGTGCTCTCCCTCTCCACCCACATTCACTTCTACCTCTCACTTTTCTGTGCTCTCTGCCCTATCCTGACTTCTGACTACGCTTGTGCTCTCTCCCCTATCCTGACTTCTGACAGTACTCTCGTGCTCTCTGGCCTTCTGCTACCTGCCCTTTATCCTTTGTGCGCCCTCTGTTTCTTGCCTACTGTCACATTCACCCTTACGCCATTTGTCTCCTTCGATCTCTGCTGCCCGTTCTCTCTCTGCCCTCTGCTCACTGCCCCCTCCTCCCTGTTCTCACTGTTTGTTCTGCCCTCGGACTCTCTTGCATCTTCTCTCTCTGCTCACTGTCCCTGTCTTGTCTGCCCTCCCCCTGTCCTACGTGCCTGTTCTACCCTTGGGGTCTCTTCCACCTCTCCTCTCTGCACCGCGGCTCTCTGCCTCTACCCTTTATACTCTCCGGGTTCATTATGTACTGTCCCTTCACGTGCTGTCTGCCTCCTGCACTTCCTGTCACATTCACCTTCACGCTGCCCTAGGTTTCTGCTTCCTTTCTTCTCTGCTCTCTGCCCCGACCCCTCTCTGGCACCAGTGGCACTTTCGGGCCTCAGCACATATTTTCCTCAGGGTTTGACTCTCAGCAAGTGAGTGACCAAGCATTTGTAATGCAACAGATCTCGCATTTATGTGAGTTTGAGCTATTGACATTGCAAATGACAATGCCTTTTATTTATGTTTTAAAAACGAAAACAAAAATGAAAGGCATTGTCATTTGAAATGTCAATAGCTCAAACTCGCGTGAATGCGAGACCTATTGCATTGCAAATGCTTGTAGTAACTTCTGATCTGTTTGAGCTAGAAACATTTTTTCAGTTAAAATCTACAGATTATGCAGCAGATGATGGTTTAATGGTGCAGATCCTTAATTAAGTAGAAAATGCTGCATCCGCGGAATCGCTTAATTCTAAAGACCCGTACTACATGCAAGAAGAGCGAACATATTTAACATTCAAGAAGCCAAGCCACAAAGCAACATTGGGCAATTTATTGTGGCACGCACAAACGCAAACGTAAGTGTTGCAGTTTCAAAGGGGACAATTGCAAGATGTATAGTGCAACAATCCAAGCATACTATACTTTGACATGGAGAAGTTTCGAGAAAAGGCTAAAAAGCGTGTTTGAGGCATGTGAGCTCTAGATCACCTGCTTTGCATACTCCTGCCATCTAGTGTTGGGTCCAAATGTTTGCAAGTTGTTTTTCTTCGAAGAAGTCTTTCCAATCACAAGGTAGGTGACTCCTCCTTTCGTTGATAGTGCGCAAGGGCATCTGCTCAATTGTTAAGATTGTTTTCCCGCAGAGGGTGAGAATGGAGTTAGTAAGTGTAGAATAGAGTTCAGAAGTGAATTTCTGGGCTCCGGTTCGAAACAGTTTCTCGGTGCGCAATCCACTTACCCTCGACTGTATTGTTTTCGATCGCAAATTCACATTTCTCCGCGTATCGTACCAAATACAAAACCTATTTTCGATTGTGAATCTCGTGGAAGGCCGTTGGGCCTACCCACGTCTGTCCACCGTGCAGTCAATGGAATGGACTCCCATTTAAATGTGCCCCAGAGTCCTACTCAGCCCAAGCAAAAGACTCAGGTCACACCTCTGCTTTCGGGCAATGGTTGGCACTGGGAAAATGTTTCCAGCGCCCGCCTTCCGTCTTGGCACCGAAACTCACGTTAAAGCCTTCCTGCTTGGGATCGAGTTGTTCACACTCTGGCACCGAGCCGAAACCTTCAGGGTCAAAACCGAAACCAGTCTCAGGCCCAACTCCTTCCACACCGAAACCGTCTTCGGAACCGAAATCCTCTGCACCGAAACGTCAAGATGCTCCAATACCATCAAAGGAGCCCCTTTTCGACGTCCTGCCTTCAAAACCAGACCAGATGCAAAAGGAACTGTACATTGATCTAAAAACTGGACATCTTGCAACCAAATTGCCACATAAACGCAGACCTGAGTCGTAGGACACTTATCCCATTCCTTTAAAAAGGAAACATGTTGGTACTAACCCATCTCCTCCTCCTCGCCCATCACCTCCTTCCCCAGAAACACAGCATTTACTAATTACTCCTACTAATTCACCACATCCACAGACACCTGATAATTAGGATGATGGGGGCAATGATCCTTCACCTGCAGACCCCTGGAAGGATTATAATACAGACTCTCTCACAGATCATGATCATGACCTTTATCCTACCAAACCATCTCCACCAGATGACCATGTAGGCTGTATAGAGCTTTTAAGTAGAGCTACTAAATACCTTGGGGTGCAATTACATAAGGAATGACTAGAGGCGGATTTTCTCTTTGAAACGCTTAGTAGTTCCCAAAGATCCACCCACACACTCCCTATGCTCAAGGGTATGTTAATACATGTGACCGATATTTTTAACGTTCATGTTCGTGCATGTATTCTCACCACCAGGATTGACAAAAAATATAAACCCGCACCATTAGATCCAGTTTTCATCAAGGGACAATTACCTTTAGACTCTTTAGTGGTTTCTAATGCCCATAAAAAGGCCAATTCACAGACGACGGGGGATGCTCCACCTCCGGACACAGAGTCCAAGCTCATAGACGCCTCTGGGAAAAGAGTAGCATCCCAAGCTTCAAGTTAATGGCATAATGCTAATACCCAGGCCCTTTTAGCCAGGTACGATAGGGTGCATTGGGACAAACTGGAACAATTGCTTCAATTCTTACCCAATGAGCATAAATCCAAAGCTCAAGACTTGGTGCAAGAGGGAAAGCTCATCTCTAATTCTTTCTATAGGTGTGCATTAGATGCAGCTGACACTGAGGCTAGAGCCGTCAATACCGGTGTTACTAAGAAGACCCGCATGGTTAAGAATTTCAGGGTTTAAACCCGAAGTTCAAGCTTCCTTTCTCAATATGCCCTTCGACAAGCAACATCTCTTAGGTCCTGTAGTAGACATGTCCTTAGAAAAAATGAAAAAGGTCACAGACGTGGCAAAGTCTATGGGTGACCTAAAGTCCCCTTCTACTTGTGGGTCCTTTCGGCGGACCTTCTATTGTGGGGGGTCCAAGAATATCTCTTCAGACACTGCCTCTACACCGTACAAAGGCAACAATCAGCCCTCTTCTTCAAAAGGTTTCTTTAGTGGAAACTACAGGGGCAGAAATGGCAATGGTAGAGGTAGATGCTCCAACTCATGCACCTCCCCCCCCTCAAATAACAAACTGTGACTTGCCTACGCTTCCACCGGATCATTTAACACCTGTTGGGGGACGTCTTTCACAATTCCTACCTATCTGGCAATCAATAACTACAAATGGGTGCTTGGAATTATCAGATCTGGTTATTGCTTGGAACTTACCATCAATCCTCCAAGCATCCCACCACGTTCACACAAAATGTCACCAGACAATCTACACCTCCTCAAACAGGAGGTTCAATCTCTCCTTTTAAAAGGAGCCCTAGAGCCTGTACCACTACTATATTAAGGGTCAGGGGATACTCCCTGTACTTTCTAATACCCAAAAAGGACGGCTCTCTCAAACCCATTTTACACCTCCGAGAGTTAAATCATTACATACAATCAGATCATTTTCACATGGTGACACTTCAACAAGTGTCAAACGTTTCATTACATCCCGCTCATCGCAAATATCTCAGATTTGTGGTAACGGGGCAGCAGTTACCAGTTCAAAGTGCTTCCATTCGGAATGACCACTGCTCCCAAAGTATTTACAAAATGTCTGGCAGTAGTAGCTGCTAACTTGTGAAGACAACACATTCATGTCTTCCTGTACTTGGACGACTGGCTCATCAAAGCCAGTACGTACCTAAATTGTCTCCAGCACACTCACATAAAACTGCGGTTACTTCACCAACTGGGGTGTACAGTCAACGTGTTAGTCTCATCTCCAACCTTCCAACGCTCAAGCCTATGTAGGAGCCACGTTATACACTCAAAAAGAGCTCTGGCTTTTCCCAATGCAGCCAGAATTTGCAATATTCAGGCTCTAATTGGTCGGTTTCAGCCTACTCACTCACTACCAATTCGGGTGTATATGCTGGGAATGATGGCCTATTGCATCATGATTGTTCGCCATGCAAGGTTACCCATGCGTCTCCTTCAGAAATGCCATGGGATTCAGTGGAACCAGCCGCAGGGTCTCGTGTGTTGGTAGACAGCTGTACTCCTCACTCTCTGCAGTGGTGGAACCCACAAAACTTATCAAAACGACAGCCCTTCATGGGCCCTGTTCCACAGACCGTGCTAACAGCCGACGCGTCGCTCACTGTTTCGGGAGCTCATTTCCACAGTCACACAATTCAAGACTTGTGGAATCAAAAACAAAAGGCTCTTCACATAAATCAGCTAGAGCTGCTAGCAGTGTTTCTAGTGCTCACAGCTTTTCAAATTCACCTTGTAGAGCAAGCTGTCCTAGTCCGTACCGACAACATGACATCTATGTACTATATACAAACACAGGGGGGACACACTCTTTCAAACTGTCACGCATAGCTCAATCCATTTGGAAATGGGCGATACACAACAAAATGTATGTCCTAGCAGAATACCTTCCAGGAGTAAACAATCCGATTGCTGGCCACCTCAGCAGACAGAGGCAGCAAATCCTCCACGAGTGGGAACTTCACCCGCTGCTCTCCCCCTGTACTTTCAACATTGGGGGTTTCCTCAAATAGATCTTTTCGCCAGACACAAACGCCAAATGCCCAAGCTTCGCCTCCAGGTATCCACACCCGCTCTCCAAAGGCAAAGCACTATGGATGACCTGGTCAGGGGTATTTGCCTACGCTTTTCAGCCTCTCCTACTCATTCCATTAGGGGTTCGGAAACTTAGGCAAACATCCCTCACACTTATATTGATAGTTCCCACATGGGCCCATCAGCCTTGTTTCACCACCCTGCTGGAACTGTTAATAGTTCCACATCAAAAGCTACACCTCGCATCCAGTCTCCTCGCACAGAGCCATTGAGAAATCAGGCTTCCGATCCCAAATAACTTGCCCTAGCGATCTGGCTCCTGAAGTTATGAAGTTTGGTTATCTGAATCTTCCACCAAACTGTATGAACATTATCAAAGAGGCTAGAAGGCCTACTAAAAGAGCTTGTTATGCAGCTAAATGGAAACGATTTGTTATCGATTGTAATACTAACAATATCAATCCTCTGGTTGCTTCCATACAAAATATCATCTGTTATATATTACACTTGCTTCGGTCAGAAATGGCTTACACATCTATCCGCTTACATCTCGCTGCAATAGCTGCATACCTACAAAATAGGCGGCACTTGTCTCTCTTTAGAGTACCAGTTATCAAAGCATTTATGGAAGGACTAAAAAGAGTTATACCGCCAAGACTCCCACCTGCCCCAATATGGAATCTTAACTTAGTCCTTACACGATTAATGGGCCCTGCTTTTGAACCCATGCATAAATGTGAACTGCAATTTCGCTCATTGAAAATCACTTTCCTCATTGCAATCACTTCACTGAGGAGAGTGGGTGAGCTACAGGCATTAACTATAAAAGAACCCTTTTTCCAGCTTCACAAAGACAATGTGGTACTTCTTACCAACCCTAAATTTCTACCTAAAGTAGTATCTGCCTTTCTCATCACTCAATTGGTTTAGTTATCTGTGTTCTTTCCTCAACCAGATTCAGTGGCAGAAAGATCTCTACACCCTTTATATGTTAGAAGAGCCTTGTTATATCACATAGAAAGGACAGTTATTTCGTAAGACAACACAACTGTTTATTGCTGTTGTTCCATCTCACAAAGCCAATCCTATATCCGAATCTGGTATTGCTAAATGGATTGTTAAATGTATTCAAATATGTTATGCGAAAGCAAAAAGAACTTTAACAATACCCCCGAGAGTGCATTCCACTCGCAAAATAGGGGCTACTATGCCTTTCTTGGGTAACCTCCCCATAGAGACATTTGTAAGGCTGCAATATGGTCTACACCGCACACATTCACAAAGCACTATTGTGTAGACGTGTTAGCGAGATAACAAGCTAATGTAGACCAGGCAGTACTCAAAACACTTTTTCAAACAACTGCAACAGGTACAGGTTAGCCACCGCTCTGGGAGAATACTGCTGTATTGTCTATGCGAAGCATGTGATCTACAGCTCACATGCCTCAAATGGATAAGGTTACTTACCCAGTAAGCATCTGTTCTTGGCATTTAGAGCTGTAGACTCACATGCGCCCACCCGGTTCCCCTCGCACCTATACCTGTTGCAGTTCTTTCTTATCCTATATACATACGCATGGACATCTCTATTCTACACTTACGAACTCCATTCTCACCCTCTGTGGGAAAACCATCTTAACAACGGATTCGATGCCCTTGCGCACTATCACCGAAAGGAGGAGTCCCCTACCACGTTACTGGGAAGACTTCTTCGAAGAAAAACAACATGCAAACATCCGGACCCAACACTAGATGGCAGGAGTATGCAAAGCACGTGAATGTGCAGCGCTACATGCCAAGAAGAGATGCTTACTGGGTAAGTAACATTATCCATTTCACAGTAGAAATAAACAAGAATTTGCAATGCAATAGGTCTTGCAGTCATGCGAGAGCTATTGCATTGCAAATGGTAGGCATCATGGACAACGGGAGGGCGGCGAAGGGGGAGAAGGCACAGACAACGGGAGGGAGGGCCGGCGGGGGATATGGGGGAGAAGGCACGGACAATGGGAGGGCGGGGGGAGAAGGCACGGACAACAAGAGGGAGGGCGGGGGAGAAGGAACGACAAGGGGAGGGAGTGGGGTGGGGTAGCAAAGAAGGCACCAAAGCACGTCGTGCCTGCAGTAGTACAAACTCATTAAACAAAATGGTGCTCACAGTCTAAATAACACATATCGTGTAACAACCGAAGTACAGGGGCCAGTCGCCAAGGGAGGTGACAAATGAAGAGGCGGTACTAAGGAGGGACTGACAAGCCTATTGACACATCAGAAGCCAGCATTTAGGACGGACAATGACACAAGCCAATGGCAAATATGGGTGGAGATTGGGCGGGGCTACGATTCCCTAGTCCTCTACAATAAGTCACGCAGGGCAGCGCATGCGAGCAGGCTCTAGTTTTGACATAAAAAAGGGGTGACATTACTCTTCGAGTTCATCTCGGTCAGTGACCTATGTAAGGCAGCAACATGGTCGTAAAGTACATGCATATGAAAAAACACTGTTTAGCTTTCCATGCAGATCGGGAGTCACAATTGGGTCAGAAAAAGGTTCTTCCTTGCGGAAACCAACACTTCATGCCCGCCTTCCACCAACAACTAATAATGCTAAATAATTGGTGCACAGCATGGACATCTAGAAGAGATTCGTTCTGCTAAAGGGAAACTTTCTTACCTGTAACAGTAGTTTTGCATCTTGAAGCAATTCTGAAGTCACACGCCAAACCTGCCCACCTCCCGTGTAAAAGGGGGCGAGACAAAAAGTTAAATCTCATTAACAAGCCAAATTATACAATGGAATATATACGTTCTCATGACAGTAAAATAAAATAAAGATCGCAATCACCTTCTAGATGTACTTTCTACAAATATTTCAGAACCGGTGTTTATAATAGTATAATTACCTTCCCATTGTCTATAAATCACACTCCTTATCTAAGGAGGCGAATTTAGGCAGGAAACTCAAATGTGTGCACAACCCCTCTCATTGATGCCAAAAGAGAAAACTATTATCTATAGCTAAATATGTACATAGCATGCCTGGCTGTAGATAAACTGGATCTGCATACTTCTGCATCTAGTGTTTGGCCCAGATGTTGCAACTTGTTTTTCATCAAACAAGTTTGTTCACAAGACCTGTTATGACTCCTCCCTTGTTTCAGAATGCATCCGCACAACAGCTCCGCCTTAGATTGTTTTCGTCCGCCATCAGGTTCGAATGCTTGGGATGCGGCTTCGGAGTTCAAGAGCTAAATTCACACGGAAACGTTTGATTGCTGACACTTTCTGGACCAGCGGCTCCAGAGAACAATAATTAATTTAATTTGATTTCCAAAATACTTTGGATGATCCCTGTTTGTTCGACTGTTGTGGGGTGTAAACTTTGAGTTCGTCTGAAGAATGCAACAGGGAGTTGAGTATGGAGAGAACACCATTTCGCTTTTCCCTAAGTGCCACTCAAAGTACACCTGGTTTAATAGGCATGACGTGTAACCTATGCCTCTCCCGGATCATAAAGAGTCTGACTGCGAGAGATGCATTGACCTCCACTGTCAGTGAACCTATGAAACATTGAAGTAATTGATGGTGTGCGCATTACAAGATGTAGCTGGAAGTCCCAAAAAGCTCAGGCATATAGCTACTAGCCCACCCACTATCCCCCACTCCCTACCCAAATCTTTACTCCTCACCCAAGACCCCGGGTCCTTCCCATTGTGGGGTAAAGGTACTGCTTCTAATTTCATACGCCCCCTCCTAATCTCACACCCAGCTGAATTCAGATCACCTACAACTCTTCTAAGAAGAGATACAGGCGCTTCAAGAAAAGGGCACCATAGAACCTGAACCCGCACACCAAAAATGAAAAAGGTTTGATTCACTATGGCACCTAATAGCCCATCCTCGAACTGCAACTATTAAACAAGTTAATTCAACCAGAACACTTTCACATGGTCTCATTACAAGACTTAATCCCAATGCTACTACAGCGAGGTGTGTTCATGGCTGCATTTAATCTATCTTAAAGATGCCTATTTTCACATGCCTGTTCATCCAGCTGTTGTTAACTTTGTTTTTTAGGTAGCCGAAAAGATTACTGATTCAAAATTCTTCTTTTTGGAGTAACCACAGATCCAAGGGCGTGTACCAAGTGTCTGGCAGTATCCGCCGCTCACTTACGCAAATATGCCACTCATGTGCTTCCATATCTAGACGAAGAGCAGCAGAAAATAACAATTTCCAGCACATACTCAACAGGCAGTTTCACTAGTGCACAAACTGGGATTTTTTTTAACACAGATGTTGAAACCCAATCTCCAACCCATCCTAGAGTCCATAGTGAATACACATACATGTATGGTATACTTGGAATCTTCAGAAAGTTGGGCCATTCCAGCAGCTGCTGGCTCTTTCTCAGACCCACTGTCCCATTAGTGTCAGAACTTTAATGAAGCTTCTGGATGGCCTCATATGCTAAAGTTACAAGATTGTTGACAAAACAGTGGGCACAGTGGAAGGGAATTGGGAAGATCTAGTGCTGGTAGCGACAAGGGCCCAGCATTATCTCTAACACAACTAATCTCTTAATTGGCAGGCTCTTTGAAGACCCCCTTCCACAAGTGATCATCACCACAGATGCCTTTCCAAAGGGGTCGGCTGCCAACTTCCATCATATGACAAATCTGAGCGCTTGGCCTTCGCAGTTTCAGGGTCACCATATTAACTACCTGTATCTACTAGCCCTCAAGCTAGTCCTCATAGCATTTCTCCCAGTACTTAGACAAGACTGTAATTATAAAAACAGACATGACAGCCATGTTTTACATACAGAGACCAGGAGAGACACTCCCCTCAACTTTCACAGTTGACACTGGAGAGTTGGCACTAAGCTTTTTGTCTCCGCATCCACCTGTTGCCAGAGCACCTCATGGGAGTAAAATGCCAAAACTTCCCCGTCAGGAACCCATACCCCTAAACCAAGGAGGACACACAATGGCTCAAGTTGTCAGGGCTATTTGCCTATGCTCTTCCACCTCTTACCTGGATACCATATGTAGTCCGGAAGATGCAACAATCCCTAATGTGAGTAGCATGGGCCAGGCAACCATGGTTTTCAGTGCTTCTACAGACGTCAGTCAATCCTTGCGAGAAGCTCCCTGTACGCCTGGATCATCTCATACTACACTGGGGACGACTAAGACATCTGAACCCTGCCCAGCTCAATCTAGCGATTTGGCAACTGAGAAATAGGAATTTGGGTACCTTAATCTTACACAGCGATATTAGGATATTTTGCGCAAGGTTAGAAAACCCACTAATGCTACTCTGCTAAATGGAAAACATTTGTGCACTACTGTTTATCTAAACAAATTAAGCCATTCGCTGTATTAATGCAAAGAACCATTTCTTACCTTCTACATCTTTACAATGCAGGGCCAGCGTATACCTCAGTATGTTTACATCTCATTGCAATGGCAGCATATCTGCAAAGTAGACACATCATTTTTCTGGGGCCCTATCATTAAAGCATTTATAGAAGGTCTGAAAAGGATTATCCTTCCAAAAACACCTCCTGCACCGTCATGAAATTTAAACATTATAGTCATGTAACTTCTGCCACACTCCCCCCTTTAAACAGCTTTACTTGTGTACACCACAATTCCTATCATAGAATTTGACTTTTCCAATAACAATCACTTCCCTCAGGCCTTTTGGCGAGCTAACCTCAAGCTCTTACAATTTACGAACTGTATAACTGTTTGCATAAATATAGGGTAGGGTTACATAATAACACTACATTTTTACCTAAAGTCTTCTTCTCTTTACACATGAACCAAGCTATTGAGCTACCAATCTTTTTCCATCCCTAGACTCAGTAGCCCAAAAAGCACGACATACTCTTGATATAAAAAAGGGCATTTGTGCTACATTGAAATAGTTGATCTCTTTCGAAAATATAAACCTCTTTTTATTGCTTTTTCTTAGACACCTAAAGCGTGACTATTTCCAAGGCAGGTGTCACTCAATGGATAGTTAAATGTATCCTAATGTGTCATCATAAAGCAGAACTCGTATTACCAGTGCCCCCAAGAATGCAATGTGTGTCTTAAACAACAAGGGAACCCCAGATAAGTCAGCATAGGACCTCGGGGAGCAACTTTGTTGTAACAACAACGGTCCCAAGCATAAAGGAATCGAGCATCAAGATGAACACAGACAGAATCAGTTCTGTATTAAATGACTTGTCCAGCCGGACAGAGGTCTAATTTTTACTTTCAACAAAAATACAAGGAGAATTTCCTTCAACAATTTAACGTTGTGGGGCACAAGCCTGTACCCCAATTTAGACACAAACACCTTATTACACTAAAAGTGAACAGGAAAGGGCTTTTAGGCAGAAAGCTTTAAGTGTTCTCACAATCGTAGTTAGAACAAAGATTACAGAATGCACCTTTACATCAACACAGTGCATAGTATAAACATTGTATAAGGCACATAAAATGGTCGACGGCGTTTCGATCCCAGTTTTAATTCAAAGGGATCATCATCAGGACATTTATTAATTGCCTAAATGATTTCAAGCCTCTAAAACCTAAAGAAAAAAGGGGGGAAAAATATAGGAGAATATAAAATACCAGCACACAAAGAATTCGACTCACAGCGTGGTGATAAGTGGAGGGGTGGTGCTAATTTAAAACAGGCAAGTGAATTACTGACCGTTTGGAACTAAAGTGATTATACATCAAGGATAGTTCGCAAGGGCCGAGTAGGTTAAAATCACTCCGGGTTGCTGGAAAGCGCGAGTCAGACAACAGAACGAAGGACTAGTACCCGTGGAGTGGATACAAGGGTTTACTCATGGACATAGTGACTAACGGCAGTTCTCGTGGGTGGGAATCTACCAAGGTGAAGAGTTGTAGAGCAGTAGTGACATATAGTGGATAGATGCGGTACCACGTGATCGAGGGATGCAGTGATTGCGACTAAAATGGTGTAATTAGAACTCGCGGCGATGAAGTTAGACGGAGTGGGCGAATTAAATTGCTGGCCGTTGGCATAGTCATCGATAGAAAGTATGCATGCGCCGTGTAAATTAGTGAAACAATAAGGACGGCGCAGTGAGAACGGGCTTACCAATCCAATAATGTGGCTAGAGATTGGGCATAAGGCGTATAGTGGTCATCTGTGGAGAAAACCAATGACTAGGTCAGAATAAGGAGGCACCCTCTTGGTCGTTAGTAACGAGCAGTGAGTGGTGGGCTTACCATAATCGTGATCCACCGCATAGCGTCGGGATTCCGATCGCATGAGGGACGGGGAGTACCTACATCGCTTAAGTACGGCACAGTGCTGTAAGCGAGCGATCGCACTGCCGAGCGGGAACAGATACCGACTGCTCATTTTAACCTTACGGAGTATTGCACTTACTAGACCCTGGAGTCTAGCCCCCTATTGACCCCCTCTCCTCCGATGTAGGTACTCCCCGTCCCTCATGCGATCGGAATCCCGACGCTACGCGGTGGATCACGATTATGGTAAGCCCACCGCTCACTGCTCGTTATTAACGACCAAGAGGGTGCCTCCTTATTCTGACCTAGTCATTGGTTTTCTCCAGTTTGTCCAGTCCAGTTTGGCTGAAACATGTTGGCCTTTTGATATGCAGCTATTTGGTGAAACTGCTTTACTTGCTTGGTTTTATTAAGGAAGAGAACAATGCTGATTAAAGTTTGTTCTTATTGTTGCTCTATCCTTTTTTAACACACCTATTCATCACACTTCTTTTTGCACTGCACTGTTCCCATCAGATCACGGTTCTATGGTCACCACGGCGATTGATGGCTTGACCCGGATGAGTCTGAGGCATGGCATGGTCTCATTGATCAAGAGACACGCCAGCCCTTCTAGGATGACCAGATGATAATCACTTGATCTACATTCTTTGTTGATGGGAATCCTATTTTACTCTGTTTCGGGTGGTTCAAGCGGTCGAAGTGGGCCATATGACTGTGAGCTTGTATTCTCATCTCCTAGTATAGGTAGTTAGCTTGTTCTAGCACCTTATTCACTTACTCACTTTTATAGGAGCATAGTGTATTTAGGGATCACCAACTAGTTCCCTGCTAGACCCCCAGGTTGTCTATTGTCAGTAAATTTGTTGCTTCCCAAGCAGCTAATTATTGGAGGATAGCCATTGCACAAGCTCTACTCGCCAGATATGACTGGGCTCACTACGATGAGCTAGAAACACTTATTTAACACTTACCTGACCAATAGAAAGCCATGACAAATGATCTGGTCCAGCAGGGCAAGTTAATTACAAATGCCTCCATTAAATGTGCCCTTGATGCAGCAGACCCTGCCGCTAGATCTGTTAACACCAGTGTCTTACTCCGTAGACATGCATAGTTACGCATTTCCGGATTTAAACAGGAAGTTCAAACAACTATTTTAAATCAATCGTTTGATCAGGAACACCTCTTTGGGCCAGCTGTAGACACTGTAGACAAAAAAGGCACTGACACTGCTAAATCTATGGGAGCATTACAGTTTCAGACTACATGGGGGTAATGAGGCTACAACTTCATCTTATAAAACCCCTACACAAACATCCCCCAACAGAGGATATTTTAGGGGTAGGTACAGAGGAAATAATAAAGGTAGAGCACGGGGTAACTACAACCGAACCTCCCCCACTACCAAACAATGACTTCCCTCCGCTTCCTCCAGACCATTCCATTCCACTCCGGTCGGAGGAAGACTATCACAGGTCCTACCTGTCTGGAACGACATCACCACAGACAGGTGGGTGATACAAATTATCCAGTATGGTTAGTCCCTGGAACTCACCTTTACACCTCCTCACATACCACCCAGACAATGGCCAATGTCCACAGAACATCTAACACTTCTACAGCGGGATGTTCTATCTCTCTTACAAAAACACGTGATAGAACCAGTGCCTCTACATCATTAAGGTGCTGGGGTTTATTACCTTTACTTTCTCATTCAAAAGAAGGACAGTACTCTCAGGCCAATACTAGACCTCAGGCCCTTGAACCCGTACATACAGTCCAACCACTTCCACATGGTCACTCTGCAACAGGTTCTTCCACTGCTCCAACAAGGTGATTTCCTTGCCACTTTAGATCTCAAGGACGCCTACTTTCACATTCCTATTCACCCTGCTCACAGGAAATATCTACGGTTTGTGGTGGACGAGCAACGCTACCAGTTCAAAGTCCTTCTGTAGTGACAACAGCGCCCAGAGTATTCACAAAAGTGCCTTGCAGTGGTAGCAGCCCACTTAAGATGACAACATATTCATGTGTTTCCTTACCTGGACGACTGGCTCATAAAAGCCAAGTCACACATCGATTGTTTACAACAAATGCGCAAGACAATCCAGCTGGTGCACGACTTAGGGTTTAAAATACACCTAGCCAAGTCCCATCTTCAACCATCCCACATCCAACAGTATTAAGGAGCAACAATAAATACTTCCAAAGCACTAGCATTTCCCAATCCTATCAGGATAGCCACTATGCTAGCTCTCATAACAAAATTTAAACCACAATAATCACTACCAGCTTGGGTTTTTATGCAGCTCATAGGGATGATGTCCTCTTGCATTTTAATTGTCCCTTACGCAAGACTCCAAATGCGTCCATTACAGGAATGCTTAGCACATCAGTGGAATCAGGCTCAGGGACAACTCACAGATCTGGTGTTGGTGGACAGCTGAACACATCGTTCTCTGCAGAGTTGGAACAGATAGTGCTAACTGCAGACTCATCGCTCACCGGCTGGGGAGCTCATCTCTTAACCCATACCATTCAGCGTATATGGACCCCTCAACAGAAACTCCTCCACATCAAACATCTGGAGTTACTGGCCATATTTCTCGCTCTCAAAGCTTTTCAGGTACACCTCGTAGGCAAAGCTGTCCTCATCCGGACGGACAACATGACAGCAATGTACTACATACAAAAACAGGGGGGGGGGGAGGAGACACTCCTTACAGCTTTCACAGCTAGCACAAAGCATATGGAGATGGGCCATTCCTAAAAATAAAATACCTATTAGCAGAGCATCTACCTGGGACACACAATCAGATAGCGGATCTGCTCAGTCGTCCGCTACAATAGATTCAAGAGCGGGAATTTCATCCAAAAGTTCTTCATCCCTTCTTTCAAATGTGGGGCCATCCAGACATAGATCTGTTTGCCACACACTTAAACACAAAATGCCCAAACTTTGCCACCAGGTATCCACACCCACTGTCCAAGGGCAATGCGATATGGATGAACTGGTCAGGCAGAGCAGACGCTTTTCCACCTCTCCCACTTATTCCGCTACTAGTCCGCAAGCTGAAACAGTCCCTCACAATGGTCCTGGTGGCTCCAACTTGGGCACGCCAACCCTGGTTCACAACACTGCTGGAAGTCTCAGTAGTCCCACACCAAAAGTTACATTTTTCACCAAATCTTCTTGCGCAAAACTCATGGAGAAATAAGGCATCCAGATCCAGCTCAACTGAACCTAGCGATCTGGCTCCTGAAGTCTGAGTTTGAATATCTCAACCTCCCACCAGACTGCATGAATGTTATCAAGGAGGCTAGACGTCCTACTACTAGAGCTTGCAATGCAGCTAAATGGAAAAGATTTGTCATTTACTGCAATAACAATTTAATCAACCCATTAGATGCTTCCATTTAAAACATTATTTGTTATCTCCTATTGCTACAAAGATGTAATCTGGCATACACCTCCTTAAGATTACATCTTTCTGCCATAGCAGCTTCTCTGCAAAACGGGCTCCCAGAATTCCACCCTCTCCAATCTGGAATCTAAACATTGTCCTTACCAGGCTCATGTGTCCCCCATTTGAATCTTTACACAAATGTAAGTTGCAATTTCTCACATGGAAAGAAGCTTTTCTTGTGGCCATCACATCTCTCAGGAGAGTAAGTGAACTCCAGGCATTAACCATACAAGAACCATTTTTGCAAATCCATCACAACAACGTGGTTCTTAGGACAAACCCTAAATTCCTACCTAAAGTAGTCTCTCCCTTGCACCTTAACCAGTCAGTTGAGCTCCTAGTCTTTTTCCTCAACTTGACTCCGTAGCCGAACGGGCTCTTCATTCGCTTGACGTTAAAAAAACGACTATTTACTACATTGACAGAACAAAAAGTTTCAGAAAAACTAAACAACTTGTTGTAGCGTTCTCACATCCTCATAAAGGCAATCCTATATCAAAGTAAGGAATTGCCAGATGGATTGTTAAAACCATTCAAATCTACTATTTCCCCCAAAGGCGCATTCCATACGCAAAATAGGGGCATCTATGGCATTCTTAGGAAATATCCCAATGGATGACATTTGTAAAGCAGCAACATGGTCTGCACCACATACATTCAATAAACATTACTGTGTAGATGTGCAAGCAAAACAACAAGGTAGTGTGGGCCAGGCTTTACTAAAAACACTGTTTCAAACTGCTACCACCGATACGGGTGGCCACCGCGAAGGCAACACTGCTGTATAGTCTAGGCTACAGTATACAACCTGCAGCTCCTATGCCTCGAACGGAAAATGCTTCTTACCAGTATGCATCTGTTCTTGGCATGTAGAGCTGTAGAGTTGTCTACGCCCACCCGCCTCCCCGGATACCTGTATCTGTTGCAGTAATATCTTACTTAGATACATTACACATGGACATCTCTCTATTTCTAACTAACTTCATCATCACCCTTTATGGCGAAAACAATCTGGAGATGGAGTCGATGCTCATGCGCACTACTAACCACATGAAGAGTGGCCTATCTTGTGACTACAAAACTTCAACAATAACAAAGTGCAAACATCCGAGCCCAACACCAGATGGCGATCTATGCTACAGTATGCAACTCTACAGCTCTACATGCCAAGAACAGATGCATACTGGTAAATAGCATTTTCCATATTTTGCAATATCTCGGTACAACACTAGATGGCAGAAATATGCAGAGCATGTAAATCCACAGCACTACACGCCTCGAACAGATGGCTAAAGATTACCACACACGCATAGGCACAATACCCTTATCACCAAATGCCCCAAAAATCTAAAAATGCCCGTACCACCCATAACCTTACCAACACCCTTATCACACAATACCCTTACCCACCAACCCTTAAAATACCCTTACACCCCTAAACCCTACAAATACCCTTACCACCCCTAAACCCTGAGAACACACTTAGAAATCCAGTCCCCCTACCCACCCTAAACCTTAAAAACACCGTTACTACCCAATACCTTTACCTACCCTAAAAGCACCCTTACCCACACACTAAAAATACCCTAACCACCTTGTACCTCTACCCATCCCTAGACCCTGCAATACCTTTACCACTCTATACCCCATCCATCCCTAAACCCCTACCCAACCCTAAACCTTAAATGTGTGTATATCTCTTTCTATATATCTTTATCTATATTGTGACATATATATATATATATATATATAACATCTAAGAGCTATAAGATATCTCTCTCTATATATATAGATTGATATATACACATTTATACTTTAAGTAGAACTTCCATGCATGGTAAAGGCATAAGCGTGGTGATTTCTGTGCTGTAAAGGTTGTTTCCCCTCTGAGTGATAAATGTAAATGTAAATGTATTTCGATTTATATAGCGCACGAATCACCCAGGGGTCTCAAGGCGCTTGCTTAGGGAACCCGTCCTGGTATTCCCCTGTGAGATACCCCGGCAGGGTATTCACAAGGTGAAAGCCAGGCATCCCGCCGCGAGGGGCCGTAGTGGAGATTAAGCAAGCTATTGCCCAGAGTCGCAGAGTGTGACCCCGTGAGTCGAGTAGGCACCGGAGCGAGAATTGTCGAGTCCGTGGAATTTTTGAGCCCGAGACCCGCCGAGGCAGGGAGTCGAACCCTGGTCCACGGCTGATCTCAGCTTCCGGGTCTGCCGCCTCTAACCACTGAGCCACGCTTCTCCACATAAGGAGAACACACCTTTTCAATTCTGCCCAGAGTGTCACCACAAGTTTGCTCAGAAGGGCAGTCTTCAGGTGTGCAACCTTTGCCTCCCTAGAGACCACAGCACTGACAGCTGCGAGGCCTGCACAGAATTTAAACTGAAGCCCTTAAGCGCATGAGAGAAACAAAGGCATGGACACTATGCTGTGCAGGGGCAGAAGTAACCTCAGTCACTGGGAGACCTGGGGTTGTCAAACGAGGAGGACTACATCCATCTCCGTAGGAGCTGAGGAAGAGGGCTTAGACGTAGAAAAGGAGGTCATCATTGTTGAGCGAGAACACTGGAAACTCAAGATAAGTGGCCCCAGGTAACGCTAAAGAAACCGAGTGCGGGCGAGTCTTGAACAGCAGACTCTAGAACTTCAATAGCTGCCTCGGCGCCAAAGTTCTCATCGAACGAAGGCAAGCTAAAGTTAAAAGAGCTCCTCTGGTCCCACACAAAGTACACCTCAGGTAGACGTGCCGCTGAAAGACACTGGCGTCTAAGGTCGACCGAAGTCGTGAAAAGACTAAGAAAGAGGCAACTGAAACACTGACACCCGAGGCCTTGACTTCGAAAATTAGATTGACTCCCTCATTTGATGCCAAAGGGCGTGCGATTTAGAAGGAGGTCATCAACGTTGAGCAAGAACACTGGAAACTCAAGATAAGTGGCCCCAGGTAACGCTAAAGAAACCGAGTGCGGGTGAGTCTTGAACAGCAGACTCTAGAACTTCAATAGCTGCCTCGGCGCCAAAGTTCTCATCGAACAATGGGAAGCCAAAGTTAAAAGAGCTCCTCTGGTCCCACACAAAGTACACCTCAGGTAGATGTGCCGCTGAAAGACACTGGCGTCTAAGGTCGACCGAAGTCGTGAAAAGACTAAGAAAGGGGCAACTGAAACACTGACACCCGAGGCCTTGACTTCGAAAATTAGATTGACTCCCTCATTTGATGCCAAAGGGCATGCGATTTAGATCAAACCGAAAAAAAGTGCTTCAAAGCTAAATGGCTGCAATCTTCCAGAAAAAGGATTTTGACGCATCTCTGAGATTTCAGGAATCTGTTGAAATCCTCGACGGTGTGCACACAAAAGGACAAGGACTCGGTGGAACTACAGCCTTCAATGATGCTAGCGCAACAACAAGAGGATCAAGGGATCTTCTATGAGGAAGAGAACCCAGAATCAGACACGGATATTAGCTGATTCACCCATTATCGTGGCCGTAACAGTTGGCAGCCACAGATGGTCACCGATTGGCTTAGCAGCCACATACATCGTGATACGACTATATCTGTCCTGAGCAACGGTAAAATAGCAAACAATAGGATCAAACAAGTTGCCCAGCTCCCCCTGCCTGCATCCCTGCTAGGTGAGTAGATAACCTCCCACCTCCCCAACATGCAGAGTGCCTGTCGTCCTAACTGTGCAATAATAACAATTAGTGAGGGGTGCTGAGCCAGCCTCCAGCATGAAGTGGGATAATTTCTGCTGTCAAATGGTACAATACCCCTTAACTCCTCATGAGAGTCTCTCTGCCCGGAGCAGCCAAATTATACAAGGGCGTCTTGAGTCTCCTTAGCCATGATTGCCTAATGAATTCCAAATGTCACTCTGTGCCAGTTCATTTACATTCCTGTCCCTGAGTCAACCCGTTTCTACCCCAAGCCGAGTGTAGAGAAGGAAATGTCACTGGTTATTGTAGTTCCCCCTCCTGTTCTCTTATCTGTTCTTTGCCACTGGGCAGGACTGTCGGGCAAGGGGTCTACATCTCGCTGCATTGTGTCTTGCTCTTTCATGGTAGATGTTAGAATTCTTCCACTCCCTTCCACACAACTGTCCGCCAGCCTTCCAGCCAGTCGCTTGCCTCGTCCGGCGACATGAAGAAAGCCTCGTCCGGCGACATGAAGAAATAGCATTTCCCCTCAGTGAGGATCTTAAGTTTTGCTGTGAATACCATCATGTATTTCACGTTCTGTGCCCGGAGGGCCATCTTTACCGCATCAAAGGTACGTCTTTGCCTCTGGACCTGGAGCGTTAAATTCGGGGGGAGCAGGGGAGGAGACAGGGAGGGGCAGCGGGGCGGGGGGGGGGCGGATAGATGGTGGCATTTTCATACTGTAGGTCACCATGTTGACGTTCCGCCTGTAGGATAGCATGTAGTCAAGTATACAAGCTAGGATTGTGTGGGGAGGGGCATCCGGGCCCCTCAACAGAAACTCCTCCACATCAAACATCTGGAGTTACTGGCCATATTTCTCGCTCTCAAAGCTTTTCAGGTACACCTCGTAGGCAAAGCTGTCCTCATCCGGACGGACAACATGACAGCAATGTACTACATACAAAAACAGGGGGGTGGAGGAGACACTCCTTACAGCTTTCACAGCTAGCACAAAGCATATGGAGATGGGCCATTCCGAAAAATAAAATACCTATTAGCAGAGCATCTACCTGGGACACACAATCAGATAGCGGATCTGCTCAGTCGTCCGCTACAACAGATTCAAGAGCGGGAATTTCATCCAAAAGTTCTTCATCCCTTCTTTCAAATGTGGGGCCATCCAGACATACATCTGTTTGCCACACACTTAAACACAAAATGCCCAAACTTTGCCTCCAGGTATCCACACCCACTGTCCAAGGGCAATGCGATATGGATGAACTGGTCAGGCAGAGCAGACGCTTTTCCACCTCTCCCACTTATTCCGCTACTAGTCCGCAAGCTGAAACAGTCCCTCACAATGGTCCTGGTGGCTCCAACTTGGGCACGCCAACCCTGGTTCACAACACTGCTGGAAGTCTCAGTAGTCCCACACCAAAAGTTACATTTTTCACCAAAGCTTCTTGCGCAAAACCCATGGAGAAATAAGGCATCCAGATCCAGCTCATCTGAACCTAGCGATCTGGCTCCTGAAGTCTTAGAGTTTGAATATCTCAACCTCCCACCAGACTGCATGAATGTTATCAAGGAGGCTAGACGTCCTACTACTAGAGCTTGCAATGCAGTTAAATGGAAAAGATTTGTCATTTACTGCAATAACAATTTAATCAACCCATTAGATGCTTCCATTTAAAACATTATTTGTTATCTCCTATTGCTACAAAGATGTAATCTGGCATACACCTCCTTAAGATTACATCTTTCTGCCATAGCAGTTTATCTGCAAAACGGGCTCCCAGAATTCCACCCTCTCCAATCTGGAATCTAAACATTGTCCTTACCAGGCTCATGTGTCCCCCATTTGAATCTTTACACAATTGTGAGTTGCAATTTCTCACATGGAAAGAAGCTTTTCTTGTGGCCATCACATCTCTCAGGAGAGTAAGTGAACTCCAGGCATTAACCATACAAGAACCATTTTTGCAAATCCATCACAACAACGTGGTTCTTAGGACAAACCCTAAATTCCTACCTAAAGTAGTCTCTCCCTTGCACCTTAACCAGTCAGTTGAGCTCCTAGTCTTTTTCCTCAACTTGACTCCGTAGCCGAACGGGCTCTTCATTCGCTTGACGTTAAAAAAACGACGATTTACTACATTGACAGAACAAAAAGTTTCAGAAAAACTAAACAACTTGTTGTAGCGTTCTCACATCCTCATAAAGGCAATCCTATATCAAAGTAAGGAATTGCCAGATGGATTGTTAAAACCATTCAAATCTACTATTTCCCCCAAAGGCGCATTCCATACGCAAAATAGGGGCATCTATGGCATTCTTAGGAAATATCCCAATGGATGACATTTGTAAAGCAGCAACATGGTCTGCACCACATACATTCACTAAACATTACTGTGTAGATGTGCAAGCAAAACAACAAGGTAGTGTGGGCCAGGCTTTACTAAAAACACTGTTTCAAACTGCTACCACCGATACGGGTGGCCACCGCGAAGGCAACACTGCTGTATAGTCTAGGCTACAGTATACAACCTGCAGCTCCTATGCCTCGAACAGAAAATGCTTCTTACCAGTATGCATCTGTTCTTGGCATGTAGAGCTGTAGAGTTGTCTACGCCCACCCGCCTCCCCGGATACCTGTATCTGTTGCAGTAATATCTTACTTAGATACATTACACATGGACATCTCTCTATTTCTAACTAACTTCATCATCACCCTTTATGGCGAAAACAATCTGGAGATGGAGTCGATGCTCATGCGCACTACTAACCACATGAAGAGTGGCCTATCTTGTGTCTACAAAACTTCAACAATAACAAAGTGCAAACATCCGAGCCCAACACCAGATGGCGATCTATGCTACAGTATACAACTCTACAGCTCTACATGCCAAGAACAGATGCATACTGGTAAATAGCATTTTCCCATATTTTGCAATATCCCGGTACAACACTAGATGGCAGAAATATGCAGAGCATGTAAATCCACAGCACTACACGCCTCGAACAGATGGCTAAAGATTACCACACGCGCATAGGCACAATACCCTTATCACCAAATGCCCCAAAAATCTAAAAATGCCCGTACCACCCATAACCTTACCAACACCCTTATCACACAATACCCTTACCCACCAACCCTAAAAATACCCTTACACCCCTAAACCCTACAAATACCCTTACCACCCCTAAACCCTGAGAACACACTTAGAAATCCAGTCCCCCTACCCACCCTAAACCTTAAAAACACCCTTACTACCCAAAACCTTTACCTACCCTAAAAGCACCCTTACCCACACCCTAAAAATACCCTAACCACCTATACCTCTACCCATCCCTAGACCCTGCAATACCTTTACCACTCTATACCCCATCCATCCCTAAACCCCTACCCAACCCTAAACCTTAAATGTGTGTATATCTCTTTCTATATATCTTTATCTATATTGTGACATATATATATATATATATATATATATATATATATATATATATATATATATATATATAACATCTAAGAGCTATAAGATATCTCTCTCTATATATATAGATTGATATATACACATTTAGGGCCAGATGTAGGTAATTTTATTTTACCACTTCTTAAATACCGAATCATACCGATTCGGTATTTAAGAAGTGGTAAAATAGAGGGGGGAGATGTAGGTATTTCAGATTCGGTAAATACCGAATCGTTAAGATTCGGTATTTACTGATTCTGTAAATACCGATTCGGTATTGCCCATTGATTCCTATGGGCCTTGCAGCCCATAGGAATCAATGGGCAATACCTGTTCTGTAATTACAGATTCTAGCTAGGTTTAGCAAGGGTGCAGGGGGTGTCACTTTGACACCCTCTGGCACCCCAAAAATAGGCATGTGCGCCATGTGGCACACAGACATGCCCTAAGGGCATGTCTGTGTGTCACATGGCACAGGTGTGCATGCACACATGTGCATGCACACCTGGATTCGGTATTTTACCACCCAATTGGATTGGGTGGTAAAATACCGATTCTTAAAGCCCTGTGGCACTCTGACATGTGCCAGCTACATCTGCATTTACAGAATCGGTATTTTACCGAGTCTGTATTTACCGAATCGGTAAATACAGAATCGGTAAAATACCGATTCTGTAAATGCAGATGTAGCTGGCACATGTCAGAGTGCCACAAGGCTTTAAGAATCGGTATTTTACCACCCAATCCAATTGGGTGGTAAAATTCCCCCTCCCCAGGACAGCCAACGCTGGACCACTTCCCCCCACTAAACCTGGAGACATTGCAACAACTGGCACGCCAAGTTAAATCTGGCTCTCCCCTTGACCCTGCCCCACCAGAAATATTGCTCCAAGCAAGCCAAGCCATTCTTCCCGTGGTGCTAGAGCTCCTCAACTCATCCATATCCTCCTGCACAGTACCCAATGGATGGAAGAGAGCTATGGTACGGGCTCTGCTGAAAAAGCCCACCCTCAACCCAGAAGATCACTCCAGCTACCGCCCAATCTCACTACTTCCCTGGGTAAGCAAGGTACTGGAGAAGTACATAAATACCCAATTGACACAATTTCTGGAAAGCCATGCACTCCTTGACCCATCCCAGACAGGATTCAGGCCCAAACACGGTACTGAAACCGCCTTGCTGGCAGTCACCGAAGAGTCCCGAAGGATACTAGACCAGGGAGGATCAGTGGCAGTGATCCTCCTTGATCTAAGCGCAGCCTTCGACACGGTCAGTCATGCCACCTTGCTGAACCGTCTGCGCAACATCGGTGTCGGAGGCGATGCTCTAAGATGGCTTGATTCATTCTTGCACAATAGATCCTTCCAGATCTTTGACGGGGACACAATATCAGCCAGAAAACCCCTGAACTGTGGAGTACCGCAGGGCTCTTCACTAAGCCCCGCGCTCTTCAATGTCTATATGCAACCACTGGCTGGACTCGTCGAACCCTCGGGTATAAAAATTGTATCATATGCTGACGATACCCAGCTAGTGGTTTCAATGACTCAGGAAGGCGCCGGTCACACCTCAGGAAGTCTGATGAACTGCCTAGAGGACATTAAAAAGTGGATGACATGCTCCTCTTTGAAACTTAATGGAGACAAAACCGAGCTCATGCTCTTAGGTCCCGCATCACCCACGTCACTTCCCTCCATGTGGCCTGGGTGTCTGGGCACCCCTCCCACTCCCAAAGAAAGCGTAAAAAGCTTAGGAGTATGGCTGGACAAAAACCTCTCCTTCTCCACCCAGGCTACAAAACTATCCGCCATCTGTTTTGGCTTACTCAGAACTCTAAGGAAAGTCCTCCCCCCTCCTCCCAATGGAAGCCAAACAAGTGGCAGTTCAGGGCCTGATTCAGTCCCGGCTGGATTCAAACAACGCCCTGTATGTGGGAGCTCCTGAGACGTCCATGCGAAAGCTACAGGTGGTCCAGAACTGCGCAGCCCGCGCCCTGCTACAGATTCCAAGGACACAGTCTGCTAAACCCGCACTGAGCAGCCTACACTGGCTCCCAGTGAGACAGAGAGTGGCTTTCAAGGCACTATGCATTGCCCACCGAGCTTTCTGGAAGTCAGGTCCAGCGATCATTAACAAACTGGTCACTCAATACCACCCTAATAGACCCCTTCGGTCCACGGAGGCCTTTCTGGCCGTAGTCCCAAGAGTACGGAGAGCTAGGACCGGAGGAAGGATGTTTTCCTTAAAGGCCGCTAAAATGTGGAACTCACTCCCACTACATATCCGGTCCAACCCTAACCTACTCTCATTCCGCAAACAATTGAAACCTTTCTGTTTGCCAGGCCCACTTAAATCTCAGTCTCCGCCACCCTCAGCTCGGCTATCCATGCTCTAGCGCTTGGACGCCCATTTGGGCAGCAATCGCGCTTTACAAATCACAATACAATACAATACAATGCATGCCCTACATCTCAAAATCCAATTACCGGTCGGTAACGGCCGAATTCGGCCGTTACCGACCGGTAATTGGCCACCTACATCTGGCCCCTATACTTTAAGTAGAACTTCCATGCATGGTAAAGGCATAAGCGTGGTGATTTCTGTGCTGTAAAGGTTGTTTCCCCTCTGAGTGATAAGGAGAACACACCTTTTCAATTCTGCCCAGAGTGTCACCACATGTTTGCTCAGAAGGGCAGTCTTCAGGTGTGCAACCTTTGCCTCCCTAGAGACCACAGCACTGACAGCTGCGAGGCCTGCACAGAATTTAAACTGAAGCCCTTAAGCGCATGAGAGAAACAAAGGCATGGACACTATGCTGTGCAGGGGCAGAAGTAACCTCAGTCACTGGGAGACCTGGGGTTGTCAAACGAGGAGGACTACATCCATCTCCGTAGGAGCTGAGGAAGAGGGCTTAGACGTAGAAAAGGAGGTCATCAACGTTGAGTGAGAACACTGGAAACTCAAGATAAGTGGCCCCAGGTAACGCTAAAGAAACCGAGTGCGGGTGAGTCTTGAACAGCAGACTCTAGAACTTCAATAGCTGCCTCGGCGCCAAAGTTCTCATCGAACGAAGGCAAGCCAAAGTTAAAAGAGCTCCTCTGGTCCCACACAAAGTACACCTCAGGTAGACGTGCCGCTGAAAGACACTGGCGTCTAAGGTCGACCGAAGTCGTGAAAAGAGTAAGAAAGGGGCAACTGAAACACTGACACCCGAGGCCTTGACTTCGAAAATTAGATTGACTCCCTCATTTGATGCCAAAGGGCGTGCGATTTAGAAGGAGGTCATCAACGTTGAGCGATAACACTGGAAACTCAAGATAAGTGGCCCCAGGTAACGCTAAAGAAACCGAGTGCGGGTGAGTCTTGAACAGCAGACTCTAGAACTTCAATAGCTGCCTCGGCGCCAAAGTTCTCATCGAACGAAGGCAAGCCAAAGTTAAAAGAGCTCCTCTGGTCCCACACAAAGTACACCTCAGGTAGATGTGCCGCTGAAAGACACTGGCGTCTAAGGTCGACCGAAGTCGTGAAAAGACTAAGAAAGGGGCAACTGAAACACTGACACCCGAAGCCTTGAGTTCGAAAATTAGATTGACTCCCTCATTTGATGCCAAAGGGCGTGCGATTTAGATCAAACCGAAAAAAAGTGCTTCAAAGCTAAATGGCTGCAATCTTCCAGAAAAAGGATTTTGACGCATCTCTGAGATTTCAGGAATCTGTTGAAATCCTCGACGGTGTGCACACAAAAGGACAAGGACTCGGTGGAACTACAGCCTTCAATGATGCTAGCGCAACAACAAGAGGATCAAGGGATCTTCTATGAGGAAGAGAACCCAGAATAAGACACGGATATTAGCTGATTCACCCATTATCGTGGCCGTAACAGTTGGCAGCCACAGATGGTCACCGATTGGCTTAGCAGCCACATACATCGTGATACGACTATATCTGTCATGAGCAACGGTAAAATAGCAAACAATAGGATCAAACAAGTTGCCCAGCTCCCCCTGCCTGCATCCCTGCTAGGTGAGTAGATCACCTCCCACCTCCCCAACATGCAGAGTGCCTGTCGTCCTAACTGTGCAATAATAACAATTAGTGAGGGGTGCTGAGCCAGCCTCCAGCATGAAGTGGGATAATTTCTGCTGTCAAATAGTACAATACCCCTTAACTCCTCATGAGAGTCTCTCTGCCCGGAGCAGCCAAATTATACAAGGGCGTCTTGAGTCTCCTTAGCCATGATTGCCTAATGAATTCCAAATGTCACTCTGTGCCAGTTCATTTACATTCCTGTCCCTGAGTCAACCCGTTTCTACCCCAAGCCGAGTGTAGAGAAGGAAATGTCACTGGTTATTGTAGTTCCCCCTCCTGTTCTCTTATCTGCTCTTTGCCACTGGGCAGGACTGTCGGGCAAGGGGTCTACATCTCGCTGCATTGTGTCTTGCTCTTTCATGGTAGATGTTAGAATTCTTCCACTCCCTTCCACACAACTGTCCGCCAGCCTTCCAGCCAGTCGCTTGCCTCGTCCGGCGACATGAAGAAATAGCATTTCCCCTCAGTGAGGATCTTTTTTGAGGAAGTTTTGCTGTGAATACCATCATGTATTTCACGTTCTGTGCCCGGAGGGCCATCTTTACCGCATCAAAGGTACGTCTTTGCCTCTGGACCTGGAGCGTTAAATTCAGAGGGGGGGCAGGGGAGGAGGCAGGGAGGGGCAGCGGGGGGGGGGGGCGGATAGATGGTGGCATTTTCATACTGTAGGTCACCATGTTGACGTTTCGCCTGTAGGATAGCATGTAGTCAAGTATACAAGCTAGGATTGTGTGGGGAGGGGTATCCGGGCGAGGACATGTCCCAATACGCGATGTGATTGTGCGCAGAGAAAAAGGTGGACAGGCGTTCAGGCTTGAGCTTATTCAGGATTAGATCTTCCAGGAAAAGGTCTATTGATTGCCCCTCCATTCCCTCTGGGACGCCTACCACTCTGATGTTGTTCCGGCACGCTCTGCTCTCTTGGTCATCCAGTCTTGCCAAGATTTCTGGCTGGTTTTTTGTCAACCTTGACACTTGGTCCTCTAGGCGTTTTGTTTTGGACTGCAGGCCCCCAATGCTGGTCTCAGCAGTGGACATCTTTTCTTCCAGCTTCCAGAAGTGGTTTACTTCCTACGTCACAGAGACATGTTTTTGTGCCAGAGTGCCACGCAAGTCTTTAATTGCTAACATAATATCTCTTAGTGAGGGGTCAGGGGCTTGGTCTTCTACTCTGGCCACTGCCCAACCTGGATCTTCAGTGCACCTCCTCCCTGCGGGTGCCCTCTCAGGGCCGCCAGGCCAGAGTTTAGGATTAACAAGGGCACCGGGCCCCCCTCTCAGGCACCCAACACACGGCCTCCGGTAGACCAGCAGGCGACCACCCACTCCTTCCGTAGAGCTCCCAGTTGGGGGCCACCACCGCATGTGCTGTCTTGGGCTCTGAGTTCTCCCCCACTGGTACAGAAGTCTTGACTGCTGTCTCTATGCCTGGATGGTTGTTTAAGCCCAGGGCGAGTGTCGCTGGCCTCCGATCTGTTCATGACCAAGCAGGTGTCGCCATCTTGCCTGCCCGTAATGTTTCACACTTGCCCTTCCTGTTCAGCGTGGCGCTTCCGATGAGGATTTCTGTCAGCCAGTAGAGCAGCGATCTTGCCGGATGTAAGGGGGCTTAAAGCGGGCGACTAGTGCAGCTCGTTCAGTTTGTAGCCCTCCGCCAGCTGCTAGCCACGCCTCCCCAGAAAATTCTTCACACAGCAAAACTACTTCAGGAAAGTAGCCATTTTGTTTGGTCTCTGTATGCCATGTATGCAAAAATAGCTCCCCATTTAATAATAACTCCATGTGCCTTTAGGGGTCTATAGTGCTTGTTTCAGTGTTGTGGTGGCTGGGGTAGTCATACTTTTCTTTATTGCTGTAAGAGAAGTAACATTTAGAGCCCTGGAACCTTACAGGAATGAGGATGATTGACCAAATATTTTTCCTAAATAATAGTTGTCCACCGATAGAGTGAATAAAGTGTTGAAAAACATAAATGATGGCAGCAGTTTCAAATTTTGTTTTTTGTCCTGTCCCGCTCCCTCTCTTCTCTCACTTTCTCCCACTGTATAGCTCCCCATGAATAACCCCCTTCTCTTGTGGCATTTAGGCATGCAACGAGTTCACGACGCATGTGATGAACCTGCTGCGAGAGCAGAGCCGCACGCGCCCCATCTCTCCAAAGGAAATCGAGAGGATGGTGGGTATCATCCACCGCAAGTTCAGTTCCATCCAGATGCAGTTGAAGCAGAGCACCTGTGAAGCTGTCATGATACTGCGATCGCGCTTCCTCGATGCCAGGTGCGTAAGGAGCCACCATTAATGTTTTAGCGTGTAGGACTTTGAAGCAGCGGTGTTTGATGAGACTGTTCACCATTTGGAACAAGTTCTGATTCCCTTTTAAGTTCCAAAACACAGGACAATCCAATGGTTATTGGGGGCTAGTTACATATTGGTGCCGAAACCGGTTGAAACCCTTGAAACCTGAAGCATTGCAACTCCTTACTTATTTCTCGAATCCTTCAACTTTGATTAGGTCGTAGCATACCAGACAGCACAGCAGTCTGGTTGGAAAAGTTGTCTTAGGGACATTCTGAAAGCTTCCCTGTGGATGCATTCTGCCCATTGCTTACCATCATTGGCTTTGTGGTTTGGAACTTGCATTTAATTGCTTTCTATTTGCTGGCTTCATTTGTTTTAGGATGTCCAGCATGTCTTTGTCTCTCCGATGGAGCATAGCCTGTTTACCACCTCTCTGACTGACTCCTTGTATTCTTCCACAAGTGCTCACTTTCTAGGATTTCTTATTTTTTTTGCTAGAGGTAGTCCACAAGAGAATGTGTTTTCAGTTCTCTCTCTTGTATGCTACTTCATAAAGCAATAAACGTGCCGTATTTCATTGAAAAGGTTTCCTGCCTCCTATCCTTCTGCTTGACTGATTTTACTTATCCCTGCCACTACCAGATGCCTGTGAAGAACAATGTTCTATCTGCAAGCTTGTTCATTTTGGTCAGTAGTCTTTACTAATAGCACAACTTAAAAAAAATCCTCTTCCTCAGTTTTGTGCCCATGCCATAGGCACTGGAATTAAGGGGGTGGGAGGTGCTGAAATGCCCCCAAATAACTAACCTGGAGTTTGCAAGTGAATGAGCAATAAACAGGCCTTTAAATCTTGTTTTTCAGTCACATTTGCTCTATATTCAAGACCGGTCAAATGTTAGGCTCTGTCTTACAGGAGCCTGCTGTTTCATTTTCTTTCTCTGATTGACAAAATGTAAATGACTGTAAAATAACTGTACAAATATTTCAGAATATATCAGAATTAAGAAAGCTCAAATGAAGCACTTTTTCTGTATTTCTGAAGTGTGGTGGGAGCAAATATTTTGATAGGATCAAAACCAATTAATACACTAGGTGATGCAAATTTCCACACACTGTTTGTGGGCTGTACAGTTTTATCAGTAAAACTGTCTGTGCAAATGCAATTTTCATGTCCATTGAAAATCTTTTCGCAGTAATGGTGCTGCGCTACCATACCATGCATACTCCACTGTACGCAACTGCACTCTATGCCCCTCCTCTGTAGGCCGCTCCATTTTACGCCACTCTGCTGTATGCCATGCTACAAGATGTGCCTTTTCCCTCTACAGCACTCTGCTTCACTTTCTGCCACTCCACAACACTGCACCACTCTCCGCCTCTCCACTTTTCTCTGCGCCTCTCCACTTTTCTCTGCGCCTCTCCACTTTTCTCTGCGCCTCTCCACTTTTCTCTGCGCCTCTCCACTTTTCTCTGCGCCTCTCCACTTCTTTCTATGCCACTCTGCCATGCCACTCCTTTATGACATGCCACTGCACGCCTCTGACCTGCTCCACTCTGCACCTCTAGGACACGCCGCTCCGCTAGGACGCGTCACTCTACGCCACTCCTCTCCTCTCCTCTCCTCTAGGATGCAGCACTCTACGCCACTCCTCTTCTCTAGGTTCTGCCACTCTCCTCCACGCCACTCCTCTAGGCTAGGCCAAGCCACTCCTCTATGCCACACCACTCCTCCATCTAGGCCACGCCTCTCCTCCATCTAGGCCACTCCTCCATCTTCTAGGCCCTACACTAATCTAGGCCACACCACTCCTGTAAGCCCTGCACTCCTCTTAGGCGGCGCCACTCCTCTTAGGCGGCGCCACTCATCTTAGGCGGCGCCACTCATCTTAGGCGGCGCCACTCATCTTAGGCGGCGCCACTCATCTTAGGCGGCGCCACTCATCTTAGGCCGCCCCACTCATCTTAGGCTGCGCCACTCATCTTATGCCACGCCACATCACTCCTCTAGGCCACGGCCCTTTTCTACAACACGCCACACCAAGCAACTCTTCACTACACCTCTATCTTTTATCCATGCTGAGCAACAGCCACACTGGTGCGCAACATCGCTAAAACACATTGGTAAAGCTAAGAACTCTTGCGTAAGCGAGACTTATTTTCTTTGCCAGTGCTTGTTTGTAGTATAGGAGACCCCCCACCTCTCCACACCCCACCCTCTTATTGTGCAGCCTTACATTTTATGATTCTTTGTTTACTGCTAATGTGCTCTGGAAACATCCCCGACTTGTCACTCCTATCTCAGTTTACACAGCTGGACACATCTGTAGGAACACTGTTCCACCTTTATAAAGTAGCTGATATTTTCAAACCCTAAAGCAGACTCGTGGCAGGAAAACGTGTAACCCGTCGTACTCTGTGGGGGTCCAGACTTAACTGTGAAGTTATGGTTCCGCAGCATTAGTTTTTTTTTCCCAGCAGTGAATTTCTTCTTTATCGATGGGAAAACCTCTGTTCGAGGCATATGGGCTGCAGATGGTACATTTATGAATAGATCGCCATCTGGTGTTGGGCTCGGATGATTGCACTTTGTTTTTCTTCTGGAGAAGTCTTTGTCGTCATAGGTGACTCCTCCTCTCGGTGTTAGTGCGCATGGGCATCGGCTCCATCCTTAGATTGTTTTTTTCCGCCATCGGGTTCGGATGAGGATCGAAGCGCTCCGGACCGACTTCAACAAAGAAGGTTATAACCGGCGCGTATTCCTTTCCAAATCGACGGTATCGTTATCGAACGCGACTGCACCCCATACCGACGCGATTCGAAGGACGACGACTACGAGAAACTCGACGTAGTCCAGCCCGGGGTCCATGGAAAGGACTCCATTCAAAAAATGTCCAACGTGTGGTGCTAAGTTCCCACACAAGGACCTACACGAAGTGTGCAACCTCTGCTTGTCCCCTGAACACGAATCCAGGGACTGTGAGGCCTGTGCAGCATTCTCGTCAAAGTCGACGATTAGAAACCGTCGAGCCCGAAGACACGAGGTATCGAGAATGCAGTCACAAGCAATCCCGGAGCTGTTCGAGGACCAGCAACCAGAAGAGGAGGAAGAAGAGGCCGACGAGGCGGGGTCAGAAGCGGACGAGTCCGACGTCGAGGAAATCGACGTCCAACAAACCGTGAGTGACGACGTCCCTTTACCGAAAAACAAACCCCGCACGGTGTCGACCCCGCCCTCGAGCCCGGTCAGACAACCGAAAAAAGTTTCCAACGCCCCGCCTTCGAGCCCGGCAACGAAACAGAAACCGAAACACTCGGTCCCCCATCATAGTGGTTCCGGTTCCGATAAACCAACCACATCGACACCGAAGCACCAAGTAAAGGAAAGCTCGAAGTCGAAGCAGTCCATGTCGACACCGAAGCACGCTTCGGCGCCGAAAACACCCTCGACACAAGGGACATCTTCGATACCGAAGAAGTCGGATCCGAACAAAACTTCCGCACCGAAAATACAAATGGACATTTCAAAGAAAAGACACCTTTCGGAACCGAAAACTGCGGTACCGACACAGGAACACGGAACGGATCCTAAACAAAAGACTTTGTTTATTGACCCAAAGACTGGCAAGGTAGTCACAGAGCTACCTAAAAAGAGGAAACAGGAACATTTGGACGACAAGGCTCATCCAAAGAAGAGAACAATGGGGACGAATACAACTCCTCCCCCTTCTCCCAAACCTCACACACCATCTCCGCCTATTCCTCACAATAGGCCAGATATTCCTCCCACACGTCCATCTACACCTACAACAGATGGAGAAAGTGACACAGGGGAGGGGGGACACCCTGGGGATGATGAGGACACAATCCCAGAGGAGGCAGACCCATGGGAGGAGTATAATGTGGGATCAGGTAATGATACCGACCTTGAGTCATATCCCTCAAAACCTTCACCTCCTGATGACAATACTGGGTTTGCACAACTCATTACTAGAGCAGCAACATTTCATAAGGTAGACCTACATACAGAACCTCTAGTACAGGACTTCTTATTAGAGACACTACCTACTGCACAAAGAACATCAGGAACACTACCAATGCTAAAAGGCCTTCTCAGTCATACATCAGAGATATTCAAAGACCCAGTGAGGGCTAGGGTATTGAACCCAAGAATTGATAAAAAATATAGGGCAGCTCCAAAGGACCCAATATACATTAAGGGACAAATTCCTCTAGACTCACTAGTGGTCACAAACGCTCGCAAGAGAGCAAACTCTTTATCTACGGGAGAAGCGCCACCTCCTGACAAGGAGTCTAAACTAATAGATGCCTCTGGCAAGAGAGTAGCATCTCAAGCGGCAAACAGTTGGCGCATAGCTAATACGCAAGCACTACTTGCAAGGTATGACAGAGCGCATTATGATGAGTTAGAAACACTCATCAAACATCTCCCTAAAGAACATCAAAAGAGAGCTGATCAACTTATACAAGAAGGGAAGTTAATTACTAACACTTCAATAAAGTGCGCCCTAGACGCGGCAGAAACTGCGGCAAGGTCGACAAATACAAGCATCATGCTAAGGAGACATGCATGGCTCAGAGTGTCAGGATTCAAACAAGAGGTACAAACCTCGTTACTTAATCAACCTTTTGATGGGAAAACACTTTTTGGCACAGGGACAGATGAGGCCCTAGAAAAAATGAAAAAAGATACAGAAACGGCTAAATCAATGGGAGCATTGCAGCAGCCGACACAAAGAGGTTCCTTTCGTAGATCCACCTATAGAGGAGGATCCAAAAGTACAGGTACAAACCAACAGCAAACCTCTTTTACACCTACATCACCCAGAGGTAATTCTAGAGGTGGATACAGGGGTAACAACAACAAGGGTAGAGGTCGCGGAAACAACAACAACCGCAACTCTCCAACCCCAAAACAGTGACTTCATAGAGCTTCCCCCAGACCATATAACACCGGTAGGGGGACGCCTATCACAGTTCCTACCTGTCTGGGAAAACATCACATCAGACAAGTGGGTAAGACAAATTATCCAACATGGTTATTGCCTAGAACTTACAGCTACCCCACCAAACATCCCCCCCAAACAGCGTCCAATGAAACAAGATCACCTGACACTGTTAAAACAGGAAGTAATATCACTGCTAGAAAAGCATGCCATAGAGAAGGTTCCACAGCACCAACAGGGAACAGGAGTATACTCACTATACTTCCTAATCCCCAAAAAGGATGGGTCTCTAAGGCCAATACTGGACCTAAGACCTCTCAACGCATACATAAATTCGGAACATTTCCACATGGTCACGCTCCAACAAGTACTTCCTTTACTGAAGAAAGGGGACTTTCTTTCTACACTGGATCTAAAAGACGCTTACTTTCATATCCCTATTCACAAAGCCCACAGGAAATACCTCAGGTTTGTGGTAGAAGGACAACACTATCAGTTCAAAGTCCTCCCATTTGGTGTCACGACGGCACCAAGAGTGTTCACAAAATGCCTGGCAGTGGTAGCAGCTCACCTAAGAAGACAACAAATTCATGTCTTCCCATACTTGGACGACTGGCTAATAAAAGCCAGGTCGCAAGAGGAGTGTCTGCAACACACACAAAAGACAATTCAGCTACTACACCAGCTAGGGTTCACGGTGAACTACACAAAGTCACACCTACAACCAAACAAAGTTCAACAATATCTGGGGGCTACCATAGACACAGAAAAAGCCAAAGTGTACCCCAACGCAATAAGAGTCCAAGCAATGCTTACAATCATTCAGAGATTTCAGCCACAACACTCACTAACAGCGAGAGTGTTCATGCAGCTACTAGGCATGATGTCATCCTGCATACTGCTAATACCATATGCAAAACTACAAATGCGTCCGCTACAAGAATGCTTAGCGACACAGTGGAATCAGGCTCAAGGACAGATTACGGATCTGGTGTTGGTAGACGACCGCACACACCGCTCTCTGAAGTGGTGGAACAGAACAAACATTACCAAGGGGCGGTCGTTCCTAGAGCCAATTCCACAGGTGACAATAACAGCAGACGCATCGCTCACCGGATGGGGAGCACATATGGACAAATACACAGTACAAGGAAGGTGGAGTGTGCAGGAAAAGACACTGCACATCAACTATCTAGAACTACTGGCAGTGTTTCTAGCATTGAAAGCCTTTCAGATACATGTTATCCACAAAGCAGTCCTGATCAGAACAGACAACATGACAGCCATGTATTATATTCAAAAACAGGGGGGGACGCACTCTCTCCAATTATCCAGACTGGCACAGGAGATTTGGAGATGGGCCATTCCTCAAAACATCTATCTGTTAGCCGAACACCTACCAGGAGTTCAAAACCAGATAGCAGACATCTTAAGCAGACAGTCGGAACAAATACACGAATGGGAACTGCACCAACAAATACTGCAGCCATTCTTCCAAAGATGGGGACAACCAGAGATAGACCTATTTGCCACTCATCAGAACGCAAAATGCCAAAGCTTCGCGTCCAGGTACCCACATCACCTGTCGCAGGGCAATGCGTTATGGATAAATTGGTCCAACAAATTTGCATACGCTTTTCCCCCTCTCCCACTAATCCCATTAGTGGTCAGGAAACTGCAACAACATTCAATGACAATGATACTAGTAGCACCCACGTGGGCAAGACAGCCGTGGTTCACCACGCTCCTGCAACTCTCACAAGTGCCACATCAAAAGCTACGAATTCTACCCATGCACCTTACACAGAACCATGGAGAGATAATGCACCCAGATCCAACTCAATTGAACTTAGCGATCTGGCTCCTGAAATCCTAGAATTTGGGTACTTAAATCTCCCCCCAAATTGCATGGAAATAATTAAACAAGCGAGACGTCCAACCACCAGAGCATGCTATGCAGCTAAGTGGAAGAGGTTTGCTATACACTGCACTAATAACAATATCAACCCTCTAGACGTATCAACAAGGGAGATTATTTGCTACTTGTTACACTTGCAGCAATGTAATCTAGCGTACACATCTATCAGAGTACATCTAGCAGCTATAGCAGCATACCTACAAAACAGGCAGCGCATATCACTGTTCAGAGTACCAGCGATAAAAGCATTCATGGAAGGTCTTAAAAGAGTCATTCCACCAAGATTACCACCTACCCCAGTCTGGAACCTCAACGTAGTACTCACCAGACTAATGGGGCCACCCTTCGAACCTATGCATAGGTGCGAAATACAATTCCTTACATGGAAGGTGGCATTCCTTATAGCCATTACCTCACTCAGAAGAGTAAGCGAGTTACAGGCATTAACAATACAAGAACCATTCCTACAGATACACCAGAATAAAGTGGTTCTTAGAACAAACCCAAGGTTCTTGCCTAAAGTAATTTCAGCATTCCACATCAATCAGCCAGTGGAATTACCAGTCTTCTTTCCAAAGCCACAGACGGTGGCAGAAAGGGCTCTACATACACTAGATGTTAAAAGAGCCATTTCATACTACATAGAAAGAACACAAGGTTTCAGGAAAACTAAACAACTATTTGTAGCATTTTCCCCAACACATAAGGGCAATCCTATCTCTAAAGCAGGCATCGCAAGATGGATTGTAAGATGCATACAAATATGTTACATTAAAGCAAAGAGAACATTAACTGTTCCTCCTAGAGCTCATTCCACAAGAAAACTAGGAGCATCTATGGCATTCTTAGGGAACATTCCCCTAGATGACATATGTAGAGCAGCAACTTGGTCTACACCACATACATTCACAAAGCACTACTGTGTTGATGTACAGGCTGCACAACAAGCCAGAGTGGGCCAAGCTGTATTAAAAACTCTATTTCAGACAGTTGCGACAGACACTGGTGACCACCGCTAGGGAGGTAACTGCTGTACAATCTATTCATAAATGTACCATCTGCAGCCCATATGCCTCGAACGGAATATGCTACTTACCAGTATGCATCTGTTCTTGGCATAGAGGGCTGCAGAGTGGTACATGCCCTCCCTGCCTCCCCGGAAACCTGTGTCTGTCCCAACATTATCTTATTTAGATACATTTACATGGGCATATCTTTATGTACTACACTACACTACTCCATCTAACCCTACTATGGCAAAACAATCTAAGGATGGAGCCGATGCCCATGCGCACTAACACCGAGAGGAGGAGTCACCTATGACGACAAAGACTTCTCCAGAAGAAAAACAAAGTGCAATCATCCGAGCCCAACACCAGATGGCGATCTATTCATAAATGTACCACTCTGCAGCCCTCTATGCCAAGAACAGATGCATACTGGTAAGTAGCATATTCCTTACAAGTCAGCAAGTCGTTTATGAAAGTAATGAGACATGATCACATGTAATTGTGGCATATAGAAATTGACCGCTCCCTTCCCTGGTATCCAACCCTCTCCCTTAGAAGAAAACGGAGAAACTTCAGCAAACAGGCGACGGAGGTTCTGAACGAGTACTTCTACTCCCACCTCAGCAACCCATACCCCAGCGAAGAAGCGAAAGAGGAGCTTGCCAAGAAGTGTGGTATCACAGTTTCCCAGGTAAGGAGCTCTGTGCATGTATACCATCTCCTCCCTCTACAGTGTATTTTCTTTCCTTTTGGAAGGATAACAGTGTGCCTATTCAGGTGCTTAGTCCCATTTCACCGACAATATTTTTTTTGTGATGTCTTATAACTAGATCTGTTGAGTTTTCAGAGGTAATGGGGCATTTGCCTTAATTATCACCCGATATTGAAGTTTAAAAATATGCGCAGGTAACCTGGGCAAACAATCCTGGGACTGTGGTGAGATTAGATGTGTGGCGAGGGGGTTGAAGACACAAATAACATATTGGTAGACAAACTCTGTCTTATTTTGAAACAGCGCATTGATACTAACTCTTTTTTCCTTTCTAATCTTCTCTCCTTTACATTGTATCCAACCATCACCCCTGGTATCTTCGTTTTCCAACCATTGGCACCTATGGTTTCACTCCCACTCCCAACTGCCTTCTAACTCTGTGATTCTTTTTTCTTGTATCCACTTTCTATCGCTTGCTTTCACTTCCTTCTCTTCAATTTCTTTTTCTCACTTCTGTCCCCCTTATCCTTGCATGCTATGTCTCGTGCGCCATTGGTTTTGACACTTAACCATTGCTTCCTACAATTTCTCCCTCCTACCTATTTCTTGGTTGTTTAACTTTAATGACACTTTTATTTTCTTATGTTTACTCCATATCCCCATTGCTTGCGGTCATATTTTCTCTTTCCCATCTGCACAAGGTGTCCAATTGGTTTGGCAACAAGCGCATCCGCTACAAGAAGAACATTGGTAAGTTCCAGGAGGAGGCCAACATTTACGCCGTGAAAACCGCAGTCAGCGTCACCCAGGGAACCCACAGCGGGGCCAACTCCCCCACTACCCCGACGTCCGCAGGTAAATGTCTGGGAGTAAGTGGCCAGGCGACCCTGGGAAGGGCGAGTGGGTGGGGACAGCCTTTCCCCTTCCCCCTATTCCATAGCCCATCCCCCCACTCAACCCGAGCTGCCAAGACAGGAAGACGGTGGGTCTTGTAAGCGTCGCAGGCATTAGCCCTCTGTGCGCGCATGCTGGCCTCGCCTTGTTCCTTGCATTATCATTTTGAATGGCTTGATTGTGGAGTTAGGGGAAAAGGTGGGGAAGGGGTGGAAAGGCGTGGCGGGGTCGCTGTTGGGCGGAAGGTTTTGGCAGTTAGAAATACAAATCAAGCGAGAGGCATCCCATAGCCATACCAACCGTCGCCGCGTTCTTAAGACTTCTTAGCCCAGAAGTATCAGTTTGTGGCTGCTTGGAGTATCTGGATGCTGGTGGCTGTTGTGGCGGGAAGGGAGTTACTGATGATGCAGTGTAGAAAATTGTATTGCGATACTGCATGTTTTGTTTGTGGCTCTCCACTTTGCTCTGCGCCTTTCCATGTCAGGTAAAAGTAGGTCAACAAGTATTGTTCTCTCTCAGGGGATCTCCATTGAGCAGTACTTTCAAAATTGCATCCACTTCGCCTTACTTAGTAAAGGTTAGGAGACCTCTGTGACTCAAATGATAAATTTCACAGCTTGAAAACAGGCTATATTGCCTACCTTAATGCATTACTTAAAAACAAGAAAGAAAAAGGGGTCAGCCCCTTAAAACCCACTTAAGCAAAAGGAAAAGTGACTTTTTAGAAATGTCCTTTTTAAAGTAGGAGAAAGCATAATCTACAGCAATGTAGTTGTATAGGCTGCTGCATTGAATGAGAATAGGACACTGCGCCTTTAAGAACCTCTTGACATCCAGTGTCCCATCATGCCCTGCAGGTTGCATTTTACCCCGTTTTTTTTTTATTATTGCTCTTGCTGACAGGATTCCTCTTGGAGCAGAGCTCTACCTTTTTACGTTTTTTTTTTCTTCATTAATTTACATTGTAGAATTTTCAAAGCGGATTATCTCTAGGGCTTTAGGAGGGCATAGATATTTTCCTGGCATCAAATATATTACATTTTTCACAAAATGCCATATATTTTTGCGAACTGCCCAGTGTGTGGTAGAAAAATAGAAGCGACAGACCTGCACAGGATCTGTATCTTATGTTTGCCAGATTCTCATGACCCCAAGCTGTGTTGCCACTGCAAGATCCTCTCCAGGCACCCTTTGAGTGAGAGAGAGAATTTGCCTCCATGGCCAAGTGGAGCACCGCAGAAGACTAGATTCTCTGGCTGGAGAGACTTCAGAAAGGCCAAGGGAGACTGTTCATTGTACCAGTGCCCTTGTCTTACACTCTGAGGAAGCCCATAGAGGGAGATCCAAAAGTAGAAGATCTGGCAAAAAATAGTGTTCCCGTTCGACATAGAAGACACCGACCTCGATTTGAGGTGCAACACTGGCTTTTTCACAGTCAGGAGCTAGTGTGACTTCGAACACTCGATGTCGAGCAGAAGAGCACGGGCAAGAGGCACATTGACTATGAGGTAATATGCGACGTCTAGAACTTCATACAACATTCCTGACCAAGACAGCTGAGGAGATTTTGTGGATGAAAACAAGCAGACTTCCTTTAGAACACAAGTTCGTAGAAGCATTTTCATTTGATAAATAGAAAAATTTACTGCATTTATTTCTAGTTTGAGAGGTAGCACCTGATGACTGTAAGAATGCGGATAGGACAAACGCATTAGACATTTCAGATTTCTATTGGCATGTTAGGATTGGCTTTGGTGCCCCCAATGCTCCAATCCTAGGTCATTTTAATTCTTTATTGCAAGCGACAATGTATTTGAGAAGTTATTATTGGCTCCACGTACAACTCACTACAGCTTGTGGCAACCATTAATAATCCACATTTGTAAAGCGCACAATCACCCGTAAGGGTCCCTAGGCACTGGGGGCCATCGGGAAGATTAAGCAAGCTATTGCCCAGAGTCACATGGTGCTGGGCTAATCTGCCGCTGGTGCCGGGGATCGAACCGTGATCCCAGATTTCGGAGTCAGTCGCCCTAGCTGCGGCGCCACACCTCTTCCCATCTGGTATCAATTAGCTACAGAGTATCGGACCTTTCAGTCATGGCTCCTTTTTCTGATTGAACACTTTTTTAAGCCATTATGATCATGTTTTTACTTTCGGGCATGCAGTGACGTCTAATTAAAAGAACTCACATGGGCTCATGTATCATTGCTATCTGCAATGCACAATTGATTATACTCTGCATAGTCTGTGTCTGTTATTGACTTATTGACAACATGACATTGAAGCGCAAGGATTGTGTTCTGCTCGCTGTTTTTAACATATTTGTTGTGTGCAAGCCTAGAATTACTGTTTTGTCAAAGATTGGTCACCATGTATCGGAGCAGACTGCTTTGACTCGGTCTTTGATCTTTTTCTGTAGACAGTGGTGTTAGACATGGTATTGACAACATATTTGTGCAGTCCTTTGTATTAGTGCTGAATGTGCTTTCAATTGCTTGTACATATAGGGCATTATTGCTTATTAGGAAACATGGACTTTTTTTTTTCTTTCCTAACCACCGTATTTTCAAATATGTGGATTGTAGGTCACTACCATTCAGAAGGAGCAACATTGGCAACAATTGCTTAAGTGTCTTTCTATAGTAGTGTATTTGTGTAGTGTGCTACATTATCATTGCATAGATACACACTTATAAGGTTCAAAAGGCAAGACCTGTTGGCTATACCAATGCTTGTTCGTAATACCTGTAGTTAAGAATTTCTTGGAAGGCATTCAAATTATATATCATGCTCTTAGGAGACCTTCTCCTCTATGAGAGTTGAATATTGTCCTTTGTTGCTGTGTGGGTCCTCCCTTTAAACCCATTCATAAGGCTTCACTCCAACAGTTATCATGGAAAGCTTCCTTCTTGGTGGCCATCACTTTTGCTGGCAGAAGTAGTGAGACATAGGCCCTATGTTCACATGAACCATACTGTGTTCCACAGCAACAGGGTATGATGCGGACCCACCCTAAATTCCTCCTCAAAGTAATCTCAAAGTTCCATGTCAATCAAACTATTACAGTTCCTACATTTTTCAGAATCCTTCTTCTCTTGCAGAGCGAACTCTCCATCCTTTTGATGTTGGTGGTGTTTTGAAGTTCTATCTTGATAGAGCAAAGTCTTAAGGAAAGTCAAAGCAACTTTTTGTAAACGATTGTCCTTTACAAACTGGATTTGCCACTTCTTCACAATCTGTCTAGATGGATTGTCTCTTGCATAACCCTTTGCTATCAGAAGGCAAACAAACCCTTGCCTGGTAGACCTGGAGCCCATTCCACAAGACCACTACTGCTGCTGTACTTTGAAACATCCCACTTGCAGAGATTTGAAAAGCTGCAACTCGATCGGGTCACACATTTAAAAGACATTGTCTTGGTTGGGATGCTAAGGCTGATGCTCAAGTAGGGCAAGCATCTCCGAGGAATGTATTTGCTTGATTGCACTATTCCTTTTTTAGGTCTCCCCTGGCGTTGCAGCGCATGTGCGCTGTTCGCTCTGCGAGGGTTTTTGTAATCAATACAGTTTGAGAAGGGTGATTTAAGCCAGGCCCTTCTTTTTAATTGGCTTGAGTCAGCGTTTATGTTAAACGATGGCGCGTGATTGGCAATTGGGCTTACTTGTTACTGCCTTGTCCTTTTTTAGTTTGGCCCATTTCGACAGTCCGACACCATCATTGTTCGGTGTGACGTGGGAGATTTCGGTTTCACTCATGCCCACATTCACTTTTAAAGCACAGCAGAGATAAGGCGCCACACTTTCACTTTCAATATGGGGGCCACCCTCTTTCACTTGCTTCTGCATACATTCTTTTTTTGTATTTTTACAAGCGCTACTGTCTGCTTGTTTTCTTTGTTTCTACTGTTTCTTGCGCATATTGCCTGAAATACACCTCCTTAACTCTGCTTTCACCCACTGTCGCACCTGCGACATTTTTCGTTTGTCCCTCCCCCTTTTCGTTTGGCCCTTTGCCGTGCTACACTCTTGACTATGCCAGCGTGTTTCCCCAGACCTGTCCTTCTGGTACAGGCCAGTGTTATGGCACGTTCCCACAGAGCAGAGGACGGTACTCGTGGATTAGGCGTCTCCTCCGAAGCATAGCATGGCTCGGGATCTGCCACCTCCCTCGCACTGTTTACAGTCCGGTAAGCGCTGCTCTCCGGTACTGAGGCTTCGTTAAGTAGGTTCCCCTGTCATGGGTGTGGCTGAGGGGGTGTTGTATTTGTTGCAAGTAAAATGTGCTAACAGGATGCATTTTTTCAATATGATGAGATCCGGGAGATGTTGTGAACATACGGCCAGAGCTGCCGACTATTGATGGCGCTGGGGAACCAGGTTCGAGCCGCGGCGTCCGCTCAGCTTCCTGTGATTCTGGGCAAATCACGTAATCTTCCCGTGCCTACCAACAAATAAATGTGTCAACTTGTGTAAAGTATCTAGTGCCCATGTAATGCACTCCAATACCTTTGTGTCGAGTTCGCGCAAACTGTAAAAAGAGACTTCCTAAGCCTGATCGCCGGTGCAGAGATAGCTTTAGCCACTTTTTTGTTGTTGTTGTAGATTTATATAGCACAAACTCGAGCTGAAGTAGGAGCGCTTTACATGAGCACAGTTACGTTACACAAGGACACGTTAATTTCCTGACAGTGCTTGAAGATGCGCCAAATGGCTTGCAATAAGGTAACTTGGGGCAAGAGATCAACTAAATTTGGCAGACCTGGTCGAGTGAATTGGGCATATTGCCATATGTATGATCACAGAGGTGTTTAACATAACTCTTCATGACGGGTAGCCCGCCCAGCAGCGAGATGGGAGTATGCTTCTATTTCTTGAGGCTAGTGAGCAGTTTTAATGCTGGCTCAAAAGCTGCATCTTTTCTATAGTAAAACCTAGCTTGAATTCAAGCATTGACTGCTGGGACATCAATATTGGAAACCGTGAAATGTTGAATGTTTTAGTACCTTTAAATAAGCACCTATAGTATTTCACTGGCATGGTTAATCAATTGTCTGCACCTTGCTGCTTCTTGAGGGCTTGTGGCACAGTTATCTAAACTCTTCTGTTCTAGGCATATGAGCTGCAGATCTCACACTGAGCATTAGATCGCCACCTGGTGTTGGGTCGGATGATTGCATGTTGTTGTCGTCTTGGAAGAAGTCTTTGTAGTCACGAGATGGGTGACTCCTCCCTTGGACGATAGTGCGCATGGGCATCGACTCCATCTTTAGATTGGTTTTTTTCCGCCCCAGGGTTCGGATGTAACTTTTATGCTCCTGTTTGAAATCTACTTTTCCACTAGTTCTACGCGTAAAAACTTTACTAAACAACTTTCGATATCAATAACTATCGACTCGCCTCATCAGATCGATTCCGGTCGTCGACGCGGGCCGTTGGGCCTATCCACGCCTTGAGGCCTACAACTCAAAAGATGCCCCGAGTGTGGAGCAAAATATCCACACAGCGACCATCACGAGGTGTGTAACCTGTGCTTATCACCAGAACAGTCGAGCTGTACAGCTTGTACATCCTTTCGATCCAAAAAGCCCATTCGAGATCTAACGGGGCCCGTTGACACGATATGCAGAGATCGGCTCCGGAACCGGTGGATATCTTCGAAGAAGGTCCATACGTCTCAGAGGAAGATTCCGATGATCTCCAAAACGTATCTGAGGCAAACAACTCTGATGACTCCATACCTTTGGGTCAATGCGTGAGTACTACTGCCCCTAACTCCGCCTTAGGGGCCCAGTCATGACCGAAACACTGATTCGAAAGCCCCACCATCAAGCCCGGCTCCGAAGAAAATATTAAAGCCTTCCAGTAGCCCCATAACGAGCAAACCGCACGTGCCGATACCACCAGCTCCCTCTGCACCGAAACCGAAAGAAGTCCCAGTTCCGAAACACACTCAGAAACCGTTGACTCGTAAAGACAAGACGGCTCCGAAATTATGCAGGATGTTTCCGATGCTTCCAAGCCGACCAAAACAGCTTCCAGCCCGAAATCTTCGTGGCCGAAACCCAGAAAGCCTGCTTCCGATGCTTCCAAGCCCACGAAACCGGCCTCGACTCCAAAGACAATATCTTCGGTGCCGACAACTACGCCAAAGGACTCCATACCAGCTCCTAAGGTAAAGACAATCTACAACCATGCCAGGAACCGAAAAAATCGACGCCGAAAGCGGTTCCTCAAGAACAGGAGCTTTTCAACCTGATCCTTTGCAAAAAATGATCTACATTGATCCACAAACAGGACATGTTTCTGCTATGCCACACAGAAAGAGGAATTTAGATACAGCACCTACACCTCCAGTCTGTCAAGAGGAAGGATTCTGCCACTTCACCTATGCACCCTTCTTCTCCTGTACCTTCTCCTTCTCTTCCTTTAAACCTTTCACCTCAAAATTCTCCTCCTCATTCTTCACTTCCACATACACCACCTCAGAATGAGGATGAGTATAACCTGGGGGAAGGGGCAGATGAGCCTTTTCCCTACCCAAGTGATAAACCAGACTGGGAGTACCCAAACCCACAAGATGTACCAGATATCCCAGATCAACATCCATACCCATCCAAACCATCTCCTCCAGAAGATAATATGGGTTTTGGACACTTACTCAATAGGGCTGTCATCTTTCATAATGTCACAATGCACTCAGATGAGGCAGAAGAAGATTTTTTGCTAGATACATTTGAACACTCCCAAAAGTCAGTTCAAATACTACCCATGATGAAAGGGGTCAGTAAGCATGCCCCAGAAGTGTTTAAAGATCCTGTACGAGCTAGGATCATACATCCAAGAATAGAGAAAAGGTACAGACCTGCTCCTGGGGTTCCTGCCTACATTGAGGGACAGCTACCCTTAGACTCCCTAGTCGTTTCAAACGCCAGAAAGCGAGCAAACTCACAAATATCAGGTGAAGAACCACCTCCTGATAAGGAGTCAAAAATAATAGACGCTTCAGGCAAGAGAATAGCTGCCCAAGCAAACAATACATGGCGCATAGCTAATACACAAGCCCTCCTCGCAAGATACAACAGGGCTCACTATGATCAGTTAGAAACACTTTTACAACATCTACCTGACCAATATAAAGCACAGGCAAATGACGTTAAACAAGAGGGTAAGCTAATCTCAAATGCCTCAATCAAGTGCGCACTAGGTGTAGCAGACACTGCATCTAGAGCAATAAACACTAGTGTCCTACTTAGACGACATGCATGGCTATACATTTCAGGATTTAAGCAAGAAGTGCAAACAACCATCTTAGATCAGCCATTCAACCAACAACAATTGTTCGGTCCAGAGGTAGACACAGCACTTGAGAAAATGAAGAAAGACACTGATACAGCCAAATCAATGGGAGCTCTGCAGTCCACCCAAGCACGAAGCTCCTTTCGTCGCTCCTTTTACAGAGGAGGCTCCAAACAAGCTGGAGCAGACAATTCAGCTTCCTTTAAAAGCAATACACAAATGCCTTCCAATAGAGGATATTTTAGAGGAGACTATAGAGGCAACAACAACAAGGGAAGAGGTCGAGGAAATAACAATAATCAAACCTCTCCCACCACAAAACAGTGACTTCCTTCTGCTTCCCCAACAGCATTCCACTCCTGCAGACTAACACAGTTCCTACCTGTCTGGATTTCCATCACAACCTACAAGTGGGTAAGACAGGTTATCAAGTATGGCTGCTGCCTAGAACTTACAGCTATCCCCTCCACATATACTGCCCAGACAGCGTCCAATGTCTACAGAACATCTAACGCTGCTCAAACAAGAGGTTCTATCATTGCTTTTAAAAAACGCAATAGAAATAGTTCCATTACAACATCAAGGAACAGGGGTTTACTCATTATTTCCTAATACCCAAGAAGGACGGGACACTAAGACCAATTCTCGCCCTTCAGGCCCCTCAATCTATATATACACTCAGATCATTTTCATATGATCACTTTACAACAAGTGCTCCCATTGTTGCAACAAGGCAATTTCCTTACTACACTAGATCTCAAGGACGCCTACTTCCACATTCCCATACATCCTTCTCACAGGAAGTATCTAAGGTTTGTGCTAGAAGAACAACACTATCAGTTCAAAGTCCTTCCATTCGAAGTCACAACTGTACCAAGAGTGTTCACAAAGTGCCTAGCCGTAGTAGCGGCACATCTCAGAAGACAACACATCCATGTCTTCCCATACCTAGACGATTGGCTTATAAAAGACAAGTCGTTCAATCAGTGTGCCCAACACACATTACAAACGATTCAAACATTGCACAACTTAGGATTCACAATCAACTACACCTAGTCACATCTTCAGCCCTCTCATGTACATCAATACCTAGGGGCTACAATAAACACAGCTACAGCTCTAACTTATCCCAGTCCAGCCAGGATACAGAGCATTCAAGCCTTAGTCACAAAGTTTCAGACACAATACTCTCTCCCAGCCAGAGTGTTCATGCAACTAATAGGCATGATGGCATCATGCATTTTTATTGTTCCATATGCAACACTGCAAATGTGCCCATTGCAAGAATGTCTAGCACATCAGGGGAACCAGGCTCAAGGACAACTCACAGACCTGGTGTTGGTAGACAGCCACACACATCGCTCTCTGCAGTGGTGGAACACCAAAAACTTGTCCAGAGGGTGGCATTTCATCGAGCCACTTCCACAAATAGTACTTACAACAGATGCATCCCTAACCGGATGGGGAGCCCATCTCCTACACCATACAACTCAAGGTAAATGGACCACTCAACAAAAAATGCTCCACATTAATCACCTAGAGCTGCTAGCAATATTCCTAGCACTCAAGTTGTTCCAAGTACATGTACAGCACAAGAGTGTCCTGATCTGGACGGACAACATGACAGCCATGTACTACATTCTAAAACGGGGGGGGGGGACACACTCTCTGCAACTGTCCCAGTTCGCACAGAACATTTGGAGATGGGCCATTCCACAAAAAATATATCTGCTAGCAGAGCACCTTCCAGGTGTTCACAATCAGATAGCAGATCTGTTAAGTCTGCAGACACAACCGATTCACGAATGGGAACTACATCAGAAAGTCCTCTACCATTCTTTCACAAGTAGGGTCATCCAGACATAGATCTGTTCGCCACACACCAAAAACGCAAAATGCCCAACCTTCGCCGCCAGGTTTCCACACCCGTTGTCGAAAGGCAATGCGATATGGATAAACTGGTCACGCAGATTTATGTACGCTTTTCCGCCACTCCCACTAATACCGGTAGTAGTACGCAAGTTAAGACAACAGTCTCTCAAGATGATCCTAGTAGCTCCCACATGGGCACGACAACCGTGGTTCACAACGCTGCTAGAACTCTCAATAGTTCCACACCAAAAACTGTGTCTGAGACCATCCATGCTAATGCAGAACCATGGAGACATCAGACATCCAGATCCAAATCAACTGAATCTAGCGATCTGGCTCCTGAAGTCTTAGAGTTTGGTTACCTTAACCTACCACCAGACTGTATGAATATCATTAAGGAAGCCAGCAGACCTACTACTAGAGCCTGCTATGCAGCAAAATGGAAAAGATTTGCTATTTACTGCAACAATAATCAAATTGATCCACTGGATGCTTCTATCCAGAATATTATCTGCTACCTTCTACACTTACAAAGATGTAGTCTAGCATATTCATCTATAAGGCTTCATCTTGCAGCCATTGCTATGTACCTATAAAATAGACCACATCTGTCATTATTTAGGGTACCGGCAATTAAAGCATTTATGGAAGGATTAAAAAGAATCATTCCTCCTAGGTTGCCACCCTCTTCAGTGTGGAACCTAACCATTGTTCTTACAAGGCTCATGGGACCCCCTTTTGAATCTGTACACAGATGTGAACTTCAATTCCTCACATGGAAAACAGCTTTCCTTATTGCTATTACCTCTCTCAGGAGAGTAAGTGAAATTCAGGCTATCACTATACAAGAACCATTTTTACAACTACACCTTAACAAAGTGGTCCTAAGAACAAATCCAAAATTCCTTCCTAGAATCATTACTACATTTAATCTAAACCAATCAGTAGAGTTGCAAGTGTTTTTTCAAAACCCAGACTCTGTAGCAGAAAGAGCTCTACACACCCTAGACGTGAAATGAGCCCTTCTATATTACATTGAATGGACTAAATCCTTTTGAAAAACAAAACAATTGTTTGTAGCTTTCTCACCACCACATAAAGTCAACCCCATTTCTAAAGCTGGAATTACTAGGTGGATTGTAAAATGCATACAAATATGCTATCATAAAGCAAAACTTACATTAACAATTCCTCCTAGAGCGCACTCCACACGCAAACTAGGAGCCTCTATAGCCTTCTTAGGGAACATTCCTCTAGAAGACATATGCAAAGCAGCAACATGGTCTCCAATACATACCTTCACTAAACACTATTGTTTTGCTGTGCAAGCAAAGCAGCAAGCTGCAGTAGGCCAAGCTGTACTCAAAACTCTCTTGCAAAGTACTGAAACAGAAACAGGCGACCACCGCTAGAGGAAACACTGCTGTATAGTCAATGCTCCGTGTGAGATCTGCAGCTCACGTGCCTCGAACGGTAAATGCTACTTACCAGAATGCATCTGTTCTTAGCATGTAAAGCTGCAGAGTCTCACACGCCCACCGCCTCCCCGGGACCTCTATCTGTTCCAGTTCGATCTTAATTAGATAAACACACATGGACATCCCTTTTTTCTATTTCTACTAACTCCATCATTTCCCATCATGGCGAAAAACAATCTAAGGATGCAGTCGATGCCCATGCGCACTATCGTCGAAGGGAGGATTCACCCATCTCGTGACTACAACTACTTCTTCCAAGACGACAACAACATGCAATCATCCGAGCCCAACACCAGGTGGCGATCTAATGCTCAGTGTGAGACTCTTCAGCTCTACATGCCAAGAACAGATCCATACTGGTAAGTAGCATTTACCTTCACCCTCCAGTGACGTAGATTTTCATGTCTAGTGAAAGTAGACGTGGGTGTCAGCAACATTGATGGCTCGCACAGGTATCATTAATAATTATACAAGCTTCTGTTTTTTTACAATTTCGGAAGATTACTGTGGTGACATGAAAAATGCACATCCTTATAAACCAGTTAGCCCCTACTAGTTTGGGGTAGACTTGACCTAAATTAACTTCTTATCGTTCTCCTTCCCAAATCTTAAACACTGCTCCTCTCCTACTAAACTATTCTTTAAACTACTACACAGCTCACAAATACAATGCTAAAAGCATAAAATAACTACAAATCACAAACATACGCTAATTAACACAAATATATAAAACAATACCATTAGCAAACCAAATTGCTTTAACTTGAACAAAGGCGAAACCTATTGCATTTCCAATGCTTGTTTTGTTCATCTCCGCCCTCTCAGATTGAGCTTGCTTATCTAGTCAGTGCTTACGATTATAAATAGAGATCCCCTGAGAGAGAATGAATGGTTTCTTACCTGTAATCCTAGTTCTCTCTCAGGGGGATCTCCATTGAAATCATAAGCAACCCTGCCTCCTCCCTAAGGGAAGAGATAAAAGTAAAATTAATTATATCCTGCTAATTCGCTCATCAAACAAAACTGAGTAAACTACCACCTGCAGCGCGAGGTGTGACACTGGCGTTCGAGAGAGGCCTGTAAAGTTGTAATAGCTGCAGTGTCCTATTCTCATTGTTTAAAATGCTGCTGCCTATACAGCTACATTGCTATATAATATCCTATCTATTGCTTTAAAAATTAAGTAGTGTTTGTGAAGGAGGTTTTTAAAAGGTCACTTTTTATTTTACTTAAGTGGCTTTTAAGGGTGTGTCCCCTTTTTCCTTCTAGATTTTAAAGTAATGCATTAAGATTGGCAATATAGCCTGTTTTAAGGCTGCAAAATGTATCATTTGTTTCACATATGTTTACTTGCCTTTATGAATTAAGGCCAAGTGGATGGGACTTTGAAAGAGCTGCTGTGGGGTCCCTGCACTTGTGTGGGAATATTCATTGCTTATGATTTCAGTGGAGATTCCCCCGAAAGAGAACTAGGATTACAGGTAAGAAACCATTCCTCATTTTTCTTTGCATTTTGGTATTTCTAGTTCCAATGTTTCCACTTCTAAATGGCTTTAAGTGAAGCAAATCCGACGAAAAAACACTTCCACATCAGCTTCTACCACCTACCAGTTTCCGTTGTTTCCAGTCCAATGTTTAAAGTATGTTGATGGGTGACACTCAGTTAAGTTTTCGGACAAGGTACAACATTGATGAAGGTATTTTAAATGTTTGTCCCATGTGCTGCTGTAGATCACATGCTTTGCACACTCCTACCATGTAGTGTTCGACACAGATGTTGCAAGTTATTTTCTTGGTTCTAGAGGAATTGTTTTGAAGTGACTCATAAATCCTTACATGAAACCCACAATTCTGCAGCACATAGACTTAACCTTAGATTGATTGGTGTTGTCATATCTTTTGGACCTCTGACACTATACAGAGGCAGACCGCTCAACTCCAGATATTCTACCCACAAGTCAGAAAGACTTTGTATGATTGCCGACCACTTTGGGACTGGACTGAACATATTGAGACCAGGCTGTATGAAAATAACCTGGTTCTAGATAGATGAGTGACAGGCTGCACCAGAAGGCCCTTGCGCCCAAGGTGCTTGGGACTCTCCTTCTACTGATAAAGAGAGTAAACTGCTGGTTAGAGGTAGCCGTGGGCTGCCATGCAATTGCGCATATCCAGTTTGATGGGGCTACTGTTGTGATGGTGGGGTGTGCATTTTAGGGAACCATTAGGTGCACTATGAACAGAAGTTTTTTAATTTATTCCATTGCAAACACAAGTCCTGCAGCCGGCAGCTATTGAGGGAACAGGCACCTTATGGCCAGTACCAAATGCAGTTTGTTCGAGGAATGGGGAAAAGACCAGACCACTAGAGGGTCAACAGCAACTGCTAAGAGACAATGGGGAGAAAATAATCCTAAAACGCCAATACGTGGTAAGTTATGAGGGGTATGTTTCAAGTGTAGAGAGAAATCACTTCTGTCAGATGGGTTTTAAATATGTAATTCAACATGGATAGGACCTAGAACTGCAGGATACACAGGCCCAAGTATAAACAGAAGATAAAACTGTCACAGAAATGAGCCATTCAGAAAGCCCCAAGAGAGAACAACCAAGAAGTGTACTCTTTGTGCCATTTTGACTGAAAGCTGGACTTGACGCTGATGCCCATCATTAATATCAGATTCCTAAACAAGTTCATCACAATGCAAAAATTTGAGATGATCACGCTGAGAGGTCATACCAGTGCTGAGGGAAGGGGACTACATGATGAATATAACCTCAAAGACACCTACGAACATATCCGGATGAAAAACCAGCACAAGAAAAACCTCACATTGCTTTCAAAATGCTTCCATTTGTGATAGTCAACACCAAGGTTTTTTTTTTAAATGCCTCATAATGATGACTGCTCACTTGAGAAGGCAGGGGGAATAAATGTGTATCCCTACATTGATGACTGGGATGGTAAAGGCAAGCTCTCTGCAAAATCCAAAGGCCGCATAGAGACAGGAATACAGACATTACGGAAACATAGAGAAATTCCCTACACCTCCTGTGAAAGAAAAGGTCTTCCTGCTGGTGACTCTGAACTCAAACAAGAGGGTGGCTTCCCTTGTGCAGAAAAGAATCTTAGCATTTGCAGAGCTATCAGAAGGGACAGTCTCTGACGGTAAAAAGTGTGAATGCACTTTTTGGGATGATTGCACCATGCATCACACTAATTCCATTTTACCACATGAGACCAGACCAAGTACAAAGGTAAAGTCAATGGTCAAACAGGAACTGGGAGAATCTAGTGGTTGTCAAAGAGAAATTACAGAGAGATGCAATGGTGGAATTTAAAAACATGTCACAGTAGGCAGGCTATTCAAACAGTTGTCCCTCCATGACCATGACAACTGATGCATCCCACACGGGATGGAGCACATACAATGGGAAGCTGAACATGGGAGGTCAGTGGAACCCTCTGGAAGCTGTCAAGCACATAAATGTTCTGGAACTCAAGACCGTGTTCTACACTGAACAAATGTGAGGTGGGGACAAGATGCTGTGTACTAGGCAGACTAGCACAGACACATTAAAATGTTCCATACAGCCGTACACCAGGCATGCAGAACTTGGAAGCAGACAGGTTAAGCAGGCACTTCAGTGGGAGATCAAACAAGAGAAAGTGCACAAAAGATTCCACCAATGAGGTACAATACAAGTAGACCTATTTGTAACATGTGGAAATGTAAAAACGCCAAAACTTTGCGTCTATGTGGCCACACCACCCTTCTCAAGGGAATGCCAGTCAATAAATTGGTCAAAGATTGTGGCATACACTTTTCCACAAGTCCTACTACTACCTCTAATGAGAAACATGTGCAAGCAGACAATCATGCCATTGATAATAGAAGCCTCACAGTGGACTAGGTAAACCTGATTTTCAGATCTGGTGGAGATTGCATAGGCATGGTATGGAAACTACCGGTCTCACAAGACTTACTAATGATATAAGAGGGACACGAATGTGATCGAGAGCCAGACAGTCTTATTTTAGAAGTGAGATTCCTGAGGTCGTTGAGTTAAGCTTCCTGGGCTTACCTCAAAAATGCATGAAAGTCAATGGGAGGCCAGGAGAAGCAACACACAAATGTTATCCTGTGAAATGAAAGAGATTCATCCATTGATGCAGGAAGGAGAATTTGACATACAACCGAACCGGTAATAACCACTACAATCTGGTACCAAATATACCGCCTAGAGGAGAATCTTTCGAACACATCCATCAAAGTACATCTTGCAGTCATACTTGTATACACTAGGGGCACCCATGTGAGAAATTTGTATTTAATCACACCAATCATTCAGTGGTTCCTGGGAGGAGTACCAAAAATCGCACAACCGAGGTCAGCACCCATACAAATGTGAAACCTTAAACTGGTACTGATGCAACTAAGAAAGGGTACCATTTAAGCTAGTGCACAAAGTGGGACTAAAATTCCTAACTGTGAAAACAACATTCCTGGTTGCCATCACAGGGTAGGTAAATTGCCGGCACTTAGAGTACAATACCCAGACCTACAAATGTACAAGGCATGGTAGTAGGGAGGGCAAACCAACTTTTTTTTTTTTTTACCTAAGGTGTGATAACCTATTACTATATTGTTACAATTGGTACCCTTTTACCAAAAGCCAAAAACACACAGAAAGAGCTTTACACAGATGTGAGAAGTGTAGTGTATTACCTATAAGAAACAAGACAGCGTAGGAAAGGGTGTCACTATGGTCTTATTGCACCCGCAACTATAGGTTCTCAAAAGGAACCATTGCAAGGTGGATAGTACCATCCAAACTTGCTAAAAACTGACTGAGTTTCATTTGGAAGAAAAACCTAGAGCAACCGAAGAGAACCAGCCACTTTAGCCGTCATAGCTAATGCATCCATACATAACATGGCTTCTTTCCATCATCACACATGGAAATTAGCTTGTTTCATACTACAATATTCCACTGCGCTGCTACAGCACCAACAAGAATACCAGAGACAGTGAAGGCATTGCTCTTAAATAAGTGGTTGAATCTGTACCCCCACACCAGCAAGGAAAAGCACAAATTGCCTATACTTTCTAATTCCAAAAAAGACGGAACACCTCTGCTTCATCGCATCAGAACATTTCAAAATGACAACTGTACAAGGCATCATCCTGCTGCTGTGCTTTGGGGACTGCGTGGCACTCCTCGATGTCCAAGACATCCACTTCCACATACCTATTGACCAGGCACACCACCAATACCTCAGGTTTTTGGTAAGTGTAAACCATTATCAGTTCAAAGTACTACAGTTTGGGGTCACAGTAGTCCAATAGGTATTCTCAAAATGTCTGGTGGTGGTTGCTGCACACCTTTGCTATATTTTATTTATGTACCTACACGACCAGTTGGGAATGAGCAACATCTGACAGCAGTGCCTGGTTCACACTTAACAAACCTCGTCTCTGCTCCACACATTAGGGCATATCTTACTTTTCTAGCAAACATAATCATTCTTCGAAGCAATACTGAATACGATGACAGGCAAAGCGTACACAAACGATAAGAGTATGATGGTGTTTTAGAGAGTGCTTTCCCTCTACCAGACGTCTCATCCTCGGAGAATGACAAAGATAATAAAACAGTTGGGAGTGCTGGTGTCGTGCATTGCGGTAGTACCAAATGCTCAGTTGCACGTGCACCCTCTGCAGGGATTCCTTGCATGACCAGGGTCACTAGCGACTGACCAGTGGGAAGATCCAGTGCTGGTGGAGCACAGAATTCAGAATAAACTATTATGTGTAATAACAAGAACTTGGTATTGAGCAAGTTAATTCTCAGTCTCCTTCCTGCTCACCACTCAACTTCCCCCATTTGCTCACCAGCCAGCTTCACCCTGTGTCATTGGGGTCATTCTGCTTCAAATCCTTCTTCTGGTGGAACACTTGGGGGAGGAGACAACTTTTCGGAGCTGTTCAGGACTTATCCATAAACTTACGACTGGGAGTCAGTACCCAGGTACTTCAGAAATACTTCCACCGTAGGGGACCCAAGTGGTGGACCTCTTTGCAGAACACAGTATTCCAAAGTTTCACCTCCAGGTGCCTGTACTCTCAGGCCCTGGGCAGTGCTCTGAATGAATGGTCAGGGATATTTGCGTATAATTTTCCACCACTACCACCCATATAATACAGAAGTAAGTCAAGCTCCCATTCGACTCAATCCTCAGCACCAATGTTGGTGAGGTATCAATGGTACTAGCTATTTCTGGAGTTTCCTCTAGATCCACATGAGAGCCTGCCTCTTTGAGCAGAACTACTCCCACACGATAGCCAGTTGCAACACACCAACTTCAGGGTGCTGAATATCGAATCATGCAATTTTAGCACCTGAAATTTAGAGTTTGGGTACCTCCAGCGCCCAAGAGTGAATGTTTTGCAGCGTGAATCTTTCTGGATTCACTATGCTGTGCATTATTCCACGGTCTTGTGGTTGGGTCCGGATTCGTAGTCTTCTTTTTTTTTTTTTTTTTTTTTTTTTTGTAGCCCAGGTGGGCGTCGGCGTCACACCTCCTTGGGTGCATTTCCGGTGACGTCGGCATGCTTCCTGCGGAAGCTCCCACTCTTGGGCGCCATCTTCAGATTCTTTTTTTCCGCGGTCGGGTCTGGATCGTTCCCGTTTGGGCTCCAGACATTTTTGGAGAAAGAAGAAGGAAAATAGAGAAATTAGAAAGAAAAGTCATCTGAAGACTCCAGGAGACTTCATCGACGAGGAGTCAGCAAAGGAGAAGGTGAATTCATCGAGATCTTCGACGAACACGCGACCAGGGAGGCCCTGAGCGCTCGATGATGGACAACACGCCGTTCAAGTTCTGCCGTAACTGCCACCACAAGTACGCGCAGAAGGACCAGCACCCGGTATGCAACCTTTGTCTACCGGTAAATCACGAAAGCGAGGACTGCAACGCCTGCTCCGCCTTCGCCCCGAAGACCCTTCGTGTGAGGGAGAGACAGAGGGTAGCGCACACCACCCTGCGGGGGAAGGCCCCGACTCCGTCCCTCTACGATCTGGGGATGTCTTCCGAGGAAGAGGACAACGCTGCCGCCGAAGACGACAGCTACGCGGTCGTAGAGACCGATTACACGAAGACTTCTGATAAGGTAGGAGACTCTCCGGCCCCCAAGAACCAGAGAGACTCTGAGTCTCGAAAAAACGAGGGCAAGGCCCCGAAAGCGCCGATGCCAAAACACCTGGCGTCCGCGAGTACTCACAGGCCCAGCGGATCCTCTGAGAAGGAGCCCCCGGCGCCGAGAGCTGTTGAACAGCAGAAGTCGTCGAAAATCGTCCCCGAAAAGGATCGATCGACGCCGAGGGAGAAGGACCCTAAACTACCGACGCCGACCAGAGACCCAAAATCCGGTTCGACGTCGAAAACTTCGGCACCGAAAAGCACGGCGCTGAGCCAACCGCCGAAAAGTGCGGCCGAACCATCCGACGCGGAACACGCAGCCGAGATGGAGAAAAAGAGAAGGCGCCTCGAGGCCGAAATGGAAAACATCTTGCAGCGGAAGAAAGAATTCGACGCAAAGATGAAAACCTTCACGATTCCACACAAGACCAAGCCACCAGTGGTGGAGGTGGTCGAGGAGGAAGACGAGGTCGCCGAGGAACAAGACCCGGACGTCGAGGTGGTCGACGACCAGGAAGAGGACGAGAATCCCTACGATAGTTACAACTATGGGGAGGAAGAGGACAGCAGGACGGGCGCAGAGTCGGCCCCCTCTGACTTACAGGAGGTGGATTACCTAGATGTCGACACCGACAGCCCGGAGGAGGCGGTCGACACATATCCCTCGAGCCCCTCGCCGCCGAACGACATCGGGGCCTACAACTCGGTGATAAAGTCTGCAGCAGCGGCATTCAAACTCAAGCTCGACGAAGAGAAGCAGAAAGCAGACTTCCTTCTAGAGACATTGCTCCCCACACAAACAAGGAGCCAGTACCTACCAATGCTCGACAGCGTCTTGGCTCAAGGGAGGGAAGCATTCAGGGAGCCCGCAACATGCAAGGCAGTAACTCCCAGAACAGAGAAGAAATACAAACATTCCTCAAAAGACCCACCCTACATTCAGGGCACGGTCTCCGCAGACTCCATTATCACGGCCACTGCAAGGAAGAGGGCTAACGTACCCACTACTTCTGGACCACCACCGGATAAGGAGAGCAAGAGGATGGATCTGGTGGGCAGAAGGATCGAACGGAATGCCGCGACCCACTGGCGCATGGCTAATTCCAACGCCCTGATAAACAGGCACATGTACCAGATCATGGAGGAGCTGGGGCAGTTGGTGAAGGACCTGCCCCAGGATGCCAGACAGAAGGCCGAAAAACTGGTTGAAGAAGGGAAGAACGCGGCAAACTCTTGCCTTAAGACGGCCCTGGACGGAGCAGACACCTTCAGCAGGCTCATGATGATGGGTGTCACTGAAAGAAGACACGCCTGGCTCAGGATTTCAGGTTTCAAACCAGAGGTGCAACACAGCATCCTGAACACACCGTTCAACGGCGATACGCTTTTCGGAACAACAGTTGATGAGAAACTCAGTCAACTAAAAAAGGATAACGAAACAGCAATGTCCATGGGAGCATTGCAGTTCAGAGGCAACAGAAGGGGCACCCTGTCACGGAGGCCTGGCGGGAGAGGTGGAAACCAGCCAGGTACATCACACCAGGCTTTCCCACTAACGAACCAGGCAGACTCGCAGGCTCAGCAGGGTCAGCAGAAGCAGTCCTGGCAATACCAACAAAGAGGCCAGTCCTTTCGAGGGAGAGGAAATGGACGTGAACTGAATAGAAGAGGGGGACAGCAGCCCGCCTCTAAGTGACTTCAAAAAACTCCGTGTGCCCGCCCACAGAAAAGATCCCAGGGGGCAGCACGTACAGAGGGGTCAAGACAAGCTAAACATCTACGACCACATAACACCAGTGGGAGGAAGACTAAGATTTTACCTCCAAGAATGGAGAGAAATCACATCAGACAAATGGATCCTCAACATCATCCAATTCGGATACTGCATAGAGTTGGAGGGGAGGCCAACAGGCAGAAAACCAAAAAGAAAACCACTAGCAAGCAAACAGCTAGAGCGTCTTCAGGAAGAAGCAAAGGAACTCCTGCAGAAGCAGGCCATAGAACGGGTACCCTTCAAGGAAAAGAACAAGGGAATATACTCAACGTACTTCCTGGTACCAAAAGTAGACGAGACCATGAGACCCATTCTGGACCTAAGGTTCCTGAACAAATTCATAAGAACGCAAAAATTCAAAATGACCCCTGCAAGAGGTGCTCCCGCAATTGCAGATCGGGGACTTCATGGTCACGATAGACCTCAAGGACGCCTACCTGCACATCCCATTGAACAGAAAGCACAAGCATATGCTCAGGTTCACCATCGGAGAAAGCCACTACCAGTTCACGACACTAGCCTTTGGGCTAAAATCAGCACCAAGGGTCTTTACAAAGTGCCTCGCAGCAGTCGCAGCGCACATACGAAGGCAGGGAATAGACGTATACCCCTACCTGGACGACTGGCTGGTGAAAGCAAACTCATACCAGAAATGCAAGCAGCATGCAGATACAGTGACGAGCACGCTCATAAGACTGGGGTTCTCCATCCATTGGAAGAAATTATCAATGGAGCCGGAACAAGTGAAGATCTTCCTGGGAGCACAGATCAACACCTTACAGGGCAAGGTGTTCCCCAGCGAGAAGAGAGCGAGGGCGCTGGTGAAGGAAACTCGCCTCTACCGGAAGGGACAAGCTCGGACAGTGAGGACTGCGAGCAAGATCATGGGGATGATGGCATCATGCATCCACCTGTACCAAATGTACGTCTCCACATGAGACCCATTCAAGAATGGCTACAGGAGCAATGGTCACAAGCTACAGGCAGTTGGGAGGATCTAGTCGTTGTAACGCACGCAGTGCTGAAGGAGATGATATGGTGGACCATGGAGAACATAACAAGGGGAAAGCCTCTAACGCCTCCAACGCCAACAGTGACCATCACCACAGACGCATCCCTGAAGGGATGGGGCGCTCACATGGAGGAGCTCAAGGTGAGGGGACTGTGGGCGCCAGCAGATGCGACAAAGCACATCAATTACCTAGAATTGAAGACAATCTTCCTTGCACTGAAAGCTTTCCAAACAAGACTGTACAAGCACAAGGTGTTGCTACAAACAGACAACACCACCGCGATGTTCTACATCAACAAGCAGGGGGGCACACAGTCAGCCCCGCTTTCAACGCTGGCGCAGGAGATATGGAGATGGGCCATCCCTCTCAAGATAGACCTGCTAGCCATACACCTACCAGGGAAGGACAACATACAAGCAGATTGGCTCAGCAGACAGACATCGGCATCCCACGAGTGGGAGCTCAATGCTCAAGAGACAAGGTGGCTGTTCGACAGATGGGGAACACCATCAGTGGACCTCTTTGCCACACGCCGGAATGCAAAATGCCAAAACTTCGCATCCAGACAACCCGAGGAGGGGTCACTGGGGAATGCCCTATGGATAGATTGGTCCGGGACATTTGCTTACGCCTTTCCCCCGATACCACTGATGCACAGAGTGCTGAGCAAGTGCAGAGCGAGCAACATGACCCTGATACTGGTCGCGCCACAGTTGGCCAGACAGACATGGTACTCGCAGATCATGGAGATGACACAGTGTGCAGCCCACAGATTCGGCAAGAGGAAAGACCTACTCTCCATGCAGAACGGAGAGGTGCTACACCCAGAGCCAGAGAGCCTGAGCCTAGTAGCGTGGCTCCTGAGGACATAGAGTTCGCACATTTGAGACTGCCAGAAAGCAACCTGAGGGTCCTTCGGGAGGCACGAAGGCCCAGCACTCGGAAGTGCTATGTTGCGAAATGGAAAAGATTCACAATGTGGTGCAGAAAAGAAAGACTTCACAATAAAATGAAGAAGGACTCCACAGTGCTAAAGTACCTGACACACTTGCTGGAGAAGAACCTTAGCTCATCCTCGTTCAGAGTTCACTTGGCAGCGATAGTCGCCTACACAAGGGGAGAAACGTGCAGGAGTTTCTTCACATCACAGGTGGTGAAGAGATTCGTAGAAGGAGCGAAAAGGATCGCACCACCCAAGCGGGTGCCGCCACCTGCATGGAACTTGAACATAGTCCTAACGGAACTCATGAAAGAGCCCTTTGAACCACTTCACAAGGCCTCCCTAAAGATGCTAACTATGAAAACAGCTTTCCTGGTTGCAATAACGTCCTTACGCAGAGTAAGCGAGCTTCAGGCGCTGACGCTACAAGAACCCTACATACAAATACACAATGATAGGGTTGTGATGAGGACTGACCCACACTTCATGCCGAAGGTGGTATCCAAATTCCACATGAACCAGTCTATACAGATACCAAGTTTTTTCCAAAAACCAACAACTAGCGCAGAGCGAGCTCTGCACACCCTGGACGCCAGAAGGGCAGTCATGCACTACATTGAGAGGACGAAGGGACACAGGAAAACAAAACAGTTCTTCGTGTCATTCGCCAACAGTTTCATGGGAAAGGCAGTAACCAAAAAGACTACTGCACGATGGATCGCACAGACAATTCACCTCTGCCACAAACGTGCAGGACAAGAGCTAGCAGAGGGGACACGTGCCCACTCCACTAGGAAAAAGGGTGCTACAATAGCTTTCCTGGCTAACACACCCATACAGGTCATATGCCTGGCGGCAACATGGGCTTCGGTGCACACGTTCACGAAGCACTACTGTGTGGATATACAGATGAACAAGGAAGCACAAGTCGGACAAAAGGTGCTCCAGCACATATTCAATAACCAACGCTCATCTTCCACCCAGCCGCCACAGAGATGAGAAACCGCTACAAAATCTATGCACAGCATTGTGAATCCAGAAAGATTCACGCTGCAAAACGAATAGTTTTCTTACCTGTCGGTGTAGTTTTGCAGCTTGAAGATCTTTCTGGATTCACTAGCGAACCCACCCACCTCCGCCAGAAAGATGAGGCTGGTGGTTAAAAAAAAAAAAGACTTTTAAAGTACAAGCGGTAAAATATCACCTAAATAGAACATTGCCATTACTTCGGAAACGAAAGAAACACGGAAAAAAAGAACCCGAAGATGGGGCCCAAGAGTGGGAGCTTCCGCAGGAAGCATGCCGACGTCACTGGAAATGCACCCAAGGAGGTGTGACGCCGACACCCACCTGGGCTACAAAAAAATAAATAAAAACAAAGAAAAGACTACGGATCCGGACCCAACCACAAGACCGCGGAATAATGCACAGCATAGTGAATCCAGAAAGATCTTCAAGCTGCAAAACTACACCGACAGGTAAGAAAACTATTCGTTAAGTGTTAAGGACTCCCAAAAACCTGCAACAAGGGCTTGTTGTGCAGCCAATTAGAGAAGATTTGTTCACTACTGCTGTAATTTGAATAAACATCCCCTACAGGCCTCATTGCAAAATATCGTCTGCTACTTATTGCACCTACAAAAAGATTAGCAGCTTATATTTGTCAGAGTGCATTTAGCTGCTGCAGCTTGCAAAATCAACAACACCAGTCAGTATTCAAAATACTGGTTGTTAATGTATTAAAGTCCACAAAGGTTGGGGTGTCCTTAGAACAAACTTATCTTTTGTCCTAAGGCTGTCTAGTCTCCCCTGTTCCATGCCATTCAAGCCATTCATTTGCTTGTGTTTTTTTCCCTCCTCCTCAGCCTGGAAAGGGCCACACTCAAGATTTCAAAAGATCACTTGTGAATTATATTGAATATACTAAACGCTTTAGAAAAACAGCTTCTTTATACAGCTTTAGGCAAGCCATGCTGGGGGAGAGTGGATCTTACTCCCAAAGCGCACCTTAACAGGACGATTGTCACGTGTATTTAAACCGGTTATACCTAAACCAAACACACCTACCACATCCACTTTCAAGGGAAGCTGCTAGAGCTTTCCTCGGTAATATCCTGCATACAAACATATGTAAAACTGCAAAATAGTCTATCGTCCACACATTCACTAGGCATTATTTGTGGACCTTTCTGCCCACCAAGAAGCACAGGTAGGGTAAACGATCCTTGCAATTTTCTTTTAAACGTCTTCCACTAAAACTTGCAAGCCACTGCTTTTTAGTCTAGGCAAAGCATATGCTGAAGATCTGCACATGGTATAAGTGAAAAACGTTACCTATGGCACTGTTTGCAGTTTGTAGTGCTGGAGAGTTACAGGCACCCTTTCACCGCCCCTGGTGTGAGCTCAAGGTATGACTTTTTTAACCTTAACTTCCTCATAAATATATGTTCGAGGCATATGAGCTGCAGATTCTACACTTTGCATTAGATCGCCACCTGGTGTTGAGCTCGGATGATTGAATGTTGTGTTCGTCTTGGAAGAAGTCTTTGTAGTCACGAGATAGGTGACTCCTCCTTTGGACGATAGTGAGCATGGGCACCGACTCCATCCTTAGATAGTTTTTTTCCGCCACTGGGTTCGGATGCAACTTTTCCGCTCCGGTTCGAAATCTACTTTCCAAGGACTTTGACACGCAAAACTTTCTAAAAACAACTTCAATATCCATAGACTCGACTTCATCAGTTCGTTTCCGGTCGTCGACGCGGGCCGTTGGGCCTACCGACGTGGTGAGGCCTACAACTCATGGAAAGGACGCCATTCAAAAAATGCCCCGTGTGTGGAGCTAAATTTCCACGCAGCGACCATCACGAGGTGTGTAACCTGTGCTTATCACCTGAACACGATGACTCGAGCTGCACAGCTTGTGCGTCCTTTCGATCCAAGAAGACCATCCGAGAACGCAGGGCCCGTCCACGTGACATGCAGAGATCCGCTCCGGAACCGGTGGATATCTTCGACGAAGGTCCATATGTCCCCGAGGAAGATTCCGATGATCTCCAAATCGTATCTGAGGCGGACGACTCCGATGACTCCATACCATCAGGTCAACGCGTGAGTACGACTGCCCCTACCCCAGCCCCAACACCTAAACCAAAGGCTAAGGTCAAAACTCCGCCTTCGGAGCCCAGTCGAGATCCAAACATTGCTTTGAAAGCCCCGCCATCGAGCCCGGCTCCGAAGAAAATACTGAAGCCTTCCGGTAGCTCCATACCTAGCAAACCGCACGTGCTGATACTACCAGCTCCCTCTGCACCGAAACCGAAAGAAGTCCCGGTTCCGAAAAACACCGAAACCAGTGAAGCCTGTTTCCGACGCTTCCAAGCAGAGCAAAACAGCTTCCAGCCCAAAATCTTCGGTGCCGAAATCTACAAAGCCGGCTTCTGATGCCTCCACGCCCTCGAACCAGGCTTCGACTCTGAAAACAATACGTTTGTTGCCGAAAACTACGCCAAAGGACTATACAACAACTCCTAAGGCTAAAGTTAAGCAAAAACCAGGCCCGGAGCCGAAGAAATCGGCGCCAAAAGCAATTTCTCAAGAAGAAGAGCTTTTTTTCGACCTGATCCTTTGCAAAAAAGGATATACATAGATCCAAAAACAGGGCAGGTTTCCACTATGCCACAAAGAAAGAGTTAGATACAGCACCTTCAACTCCAGTGCCTCTCCAGAAGAAGGACTCTGCCACATCACCTATGCACCCTTCTTCTCCTGTACCTCCTCTTTCACCTTCTATTCATTTTAACATTTCACTTCAAAGTTCACCTGCTCATTCACCACAAAATTCTCCTCTTCAATCTTCACCTCCACAGACACCTCCTCAGAATGAAGATGAGTATAACATAGAGGATGGGGGAGATCCAGATGAGCCCTTTCCATACCCTAGTGATGTACCAGACTGGGAATATCCAAACCCACAAGATGTAGCAGATATCCCTGACCCACACACATATCCATCCAAACAATCTCCTCCTGAAGATAATATTGGGTTTGGACATCTACTTAATAGGGCTGCCATCTATCATAATGTAACAAAGCTCTCAGATGAGGCAGAGGAAGACTTTTTGTTGGACACTTTTGAACACTCACAAAAATCTGTTCAAATATTACCCATGATTAAAGGGGTCATTAAGCATGTCCCAGAAGTGTTTAAAGATACTGTATGAGCTTGGATCATAAACCCAAGAATAGAAAAAAAGTACAGGTCCGCTTCTGGGGATCCTGCTTACATTAAAGGACAGCTACCCTTAGATTCCCTAGTTTCAAACGCTAGAAAAAGAGCAAATTCACAGACAGGTGAGGCACCACCTCCTGATAAGGAATCAAAAATAATAGATGCTTCAGGCAAAAGGATAGCTGCACAAGCTAGCAATACTTGGCGTATAGCTAACACACAACCCCTCTTCGCAAGATACAACGGGGCTCATTATGACCAGTTAGAAACCCTTTTACAACATCTACCTGACCAATATAAGGCACAAGCAAATGACCTCATACATGAGGGTAAGCTTATTTCAAATGCCTCAATCAAGTGCGCTCTTGATGTAGCAGACACTGCATCTAGAGAAATAAACACTAGTGTCCTACTTAGAAGACATGCATGGCTGCGCATTTCAGGGTTTAAGCAAGAGGTGCAAACAACCATCTCAAATCAACCATTCTACCAACAACAATTGTTTGGTCCAGAGGTAGACGTAGCACTTGAAAAAATGAAAATAGACACTGATACTGCAAAATCTATGGGAGCTCTGCAGTCCACTCAACCAAGAGGCTCCTTTCGTCGCTCCTTTTACAGAGGAGGCTCCAAACAAACTGGAGCAGACAATTCAACTTCCTTTAAAAACAATACGCAAACATCCTCCAATAGAGGATATTTTAGAGGAGGCTACAGAGGTAATAACAATAAGGGAAGGGGTTGAGGTAATAACAACAATCGATCCTCTTCTACCACTAAACAGTGACTTCCTTCACCTTCCCCAACAGCATAACACTCCTGTAGGGGGGAGATTAACACAGTTCCTACTTGTCTGGAATTCAATCACAACAGACAAGTGGGTAAGACAGATTATCCAGTATGGTTACTGCCTAGAGCTTACAGCTACCCCTCCGAATATACCACCCATACAGAGTCCAATGTCCACAGAACATCTAACGCTGCTCCAACAAGAGGTTCTCTCATTGCTGCAAAAAGATGCAATAGAGTTAGTCCCATTACAACATCAAGGAACAGGGGTATACTCACTATACTTCCTAATACCCAAAAAGGATGGGACACTAAGGCCAATTCTAGACTTAAGGCCTCTCAATCTGTATATACACTCAGATCATTTTCACATGATAACTTTACAACAAGTGGTCCCATTGTTGCAACAAGGCGATTTCCTCACTACACTAGACCTCAAGGACGCCTACTTTCACATTCCCATACATCCTTCTCACAGGAAGTATCTCAGGTTTGTGCTAGAAGGACAACACTATCAATTCAAAGTCCTTCCATTTGGGGTCACAACCGCACCACGAGTGTTCACAAAGAATAACATATCCACGTCTTCCCATACTTAGACGACTGGCTCATAAAAGCCAAGTCATTCAACCAGTGTGTTCAACACACATCTCAAACAATGCAGACACTGCACACCTTGGGGTTTACAATAAACCACACCAAGTCTTATCTACAGCCCTCTCATGTACATTAATACCTAGGGGCTACCATAAACACCAATACAGCTCTAGCTTATCCCAGTCCAGCAAGGATACAGAGCATTCAAGCCTTAGTTACAAGGTTTCAAAACCAACACTTTCTCCCAGCCAGAGTGTTCATGCAATTAATAGGCATGATGGCATCTTGCATTTTTATTGTAACATATGCAAGACTGCAAATGCGCCCATTGCAGGAATGTCTAGCACATCAGTGGAATCAGGCACAAGGACAACTAACAGACCTGGTGTTGGTGGAAAGCCGCACACATCGCTCTCTGCAGTGGTGGAACACCAAAAACTTGTCCAAAGGGCAGCCGTTCCTCGAGCCTGTTCCACAGATAGTACTGACAACGGACGCATGCCTGACAGGATGGGGAGCACATCTGCTCCACCACAAAACTCAGGGAAGATGGACCGCTCAACAAAAGGTGCTTCACATCAATCACATAGAGTTGCTGGCGATGTTCCTAGCACTAAAGTCCTTGCAAGTGCACATAGGGGACAAAGCTGTCTTAATCCGGACGGACAACATGACAGCCATGTACTACATACAAAAACAAGGAGGCACACATTCCCTGCAGCTGTCCCAGCTCGCACAAAACAATAGGAGATGGGCCATTCCACAAAATATATGTCTGCTTACAGAACACCTTCCAGGAGTTCACAATCAGATAGCCGATCTGTTAAGTCGGTAGACACAACAGATTCACGAATGGGAACTACATGTGCAAGTTCATCAAGCATTCTTTCACAAGTGGGGTCAACCAGACATAGACCTGTTTGCCACACACGAAAACGCAAAATGCTCAACCTTCGCCGCCAGGTTTCCACACCCGCTGTCCAAGGGCAATGCGATATGGATGAACTGGTCAGGCAGATTTGCGTACGCTTTTCCGCCAATCCCACTAATACCACTAGTAGTAAGCAAGCTCAGACAACAGTCTCTCAAACTGATCCTGGTAGCTACCACATGGGCACGCCAACCGTGGTTCACCACACTGCTGGAACTCTCTCTAGTTCCACACCAAAAACTGTCTGACACCATCTATGCTAACGCAGAACCATGGAGACATCAGGCATCCAGATCCAGGTCAGCTGAATCTGGCGATCTGGCTCCTGAAATCTTTGGTTACCTTAACCTGCCACCAGACTGTATGAATATCATTAAAGAAGCCAGAAGACCTACTACTAGAGCTTGCTATGCTACTAAATGGAAAAGATTTGCCATTTACTGCACAAATAATCAAATTGATCCTTTAGATTTTTCCATCCAAAATATTATCTGTTACCTTCTCCATTTACAGAGGTGTAATCTGGCATATTCATCTATACGTTTACATCTTGCAGCCATTGCGGCACATCTACAAAACAGACAACATATGTCGTTGTTTAGAGTAACAGCAATAACATCTTTAATGGAAGGATTCAAAAGAATTATTCCTCCTAGGTTACCACCCTCTCCAGAGTGGAACCTAAACATTGTTCTTACCAGGCTGATGGGGCGCCCTTTTGAACCTTTACATAAGTGTGAACTGTAATTTCTCACATGGAAAACAGCTTTCCTCATTGCTATTACCTCTCTTAGAAGAGTTAGTGAGATTCAAGCTTTCACTATACGAGAACCATTTTTACAATTGCACCGTAACAAAGTGGTTCTAAGGACTAATCCTACATTCCTTCCTAAAGTACTTACTCCTTTTCATCTAAACCAATCTGTAGAGTTACCAGTGTTTTTTCAAAACCAAGACTCTGTAGCAGAGAGAGCTCTACACACACTATATGTCAAAAGAGCTCTTCTCTATTACATCGATAGGACCAAATCCTTTCGTAAAACAAAGCAACTATTTGTAGCTTTCTCTCCACCACATAAAGGCAACCCCATTTCTAAATCAGGAATTGCAAGGTGGATTGTTAAATGTATACAAATATGCTATCACAAGGCAAAACGCACATTAACAGTTCCTCCTAAAGCAAACTCCACACGCAAACTAGGAGCCTCTATGGCTTTCTTGGGAAACATTCCCCTAAAAGACATCTGCAAGGCAGCAACATGGTCTACAACACACACCTTCACTAAACACTATTGTGTTGATGTGCAAGCTAAGCAGCAAGCTGCAGGTAGGCCAAGCTGTCCTCAAAACTCTTTCAAACTACTGCAATGGAGACAGGTGACCACCGCTAGGGGAGATACTGCTGCACAATCGATGCAAAGTGTAGAATCTGCAGCTCATATGCCTCAAACGGAAAATGCTACTTACCAGTATGCATTTGTTCTTGGCATGTAGAGCTGCAGATTTCTACACGCCCTCCCGCCTCCCCGGGACCTGTATCTGTTCCAGTTTTATCTTAATTATATATACACGCATGGCCATCCCTTCTTTATTTCTACTAACTCCATCATTTCCCATCATGGCGAAAAACATATATATACACGCATGGCCATCCCTTCTTTATTTCTACTAACTCCATCATTTCCCATCATGGCGAAAAACAATCTAAGGATGGAGCCGATGCCCATGAGCACTATCGTCCAAGGGAGGAGTCACCTATCTTGTGACTACAAAGACTTCTTCCAAGACGACCACAACATGCAATCCTCCGAGCCCAACACCAGGTGGCGATCTAATGCAAAGTGTAGAAATCAGCAGCTCTACATGCCAAAAACCGATGCATACTGGTAACATTTTCCTTCTACATTACACCAGCATACATAGATTGACCTGCTTCATTAGTACACCTACTTACACTCACCTGCGTTGGAAAGCAGCAAGTACAGTGGTCCTCATGCATTGTGGGGTTCGTAGAGGGATCACCAGTTTTCTCAAAACCTCTACTTTGAAGAAAACAACTTGCAACAACCATACCCAACCCTAGATGGGAGGAGTGCGGAAAGCATGTGAATCTACAGCACTATAAGCTGCAAACCATATGTTACAGTTTCGTAAAGTTTTCCTTTCTTTGCAGTTTGTTGGTTTGGGGAAGCAACTCTGGGTAAACTGAGTGTGAAGTACCTAAATTTTACAGAAACAATTGTTTGGAACAATTTACTGCATGGACCTCACTGTCTTCACTCTGCTAGTATCACCTACATGTTTTCCTTTCTGCTCTCGGACTAGCTCTCTCTACAGCACCTATAACTCCCCAGGGATTGTACTGTTATTTGTCTGGCTAACTACCATTCTGTTGGGTAAAGCGAACCATGATGGCCGCTCCTGCCTGTTACACTTCCTCCATTTCAGAGCACCACTCTGAGTGTCCACTGTTTTTTTTGCCGTACAGCAGCTCCTGCCTGATAGAAGTAGCTGCTGCAAAAATGAGCTCAGCTCCCCCACAGTAAACAAGCAATGCATACAGGCAGCATCCTTGTTATGAGTATAGGTGCATGCACGTGGAGGGATTACCTGCTCTCCCACAGGAATGCACCATTCCTTGTGTTACCCTCTGCCATTGAGGCAACTCCTGCAGGCTCTGTTCTGTTTAATATTATCCCTGGCTGATACTTAGCAGTGCTTGCTAATGATGGAGGCAGGAACTGCAGAGGGTGTTCTTTTCAGCCAGTCTGTGCAACACATTCTTCAAGTGCTCCCCCTTGGGAGAGGTGGGTGCTGTATGTACTGATGCTCATTGCTGGCTTTTGTGACACTTTTTCTTAGGAACCTCGATTTGGCAGAGCTGTTAAAGAAATCACCGCTCTTTCCTAAGGTTGATGTCATTGCCCTACCCCTGGTAGCACTTCTCTCCCTCACTGTTAACATTCTTGTACCATTCTCTGCAGCGACGTATGCTTGGAGATGCAAATCTAGCATAGTGATCCAGTTAAATAGCATTGAGCATATTTAACTAAAAATAGATCGCTAAAATAAGACCTATATAGATTTAATTTAAGTGCCAGAATGTATTAGTTTATTTATCATTGCTGGTCATCCCTATAGGGCTTGTGGGTAGAAGGAGTGAGGTAGCAACCGACAACCAATAGGGCCAGAAAGAACCGCGTGTGTCCCGGAAGGTCCTAATATCTTACTTATTGTTTGGCAGGCTGCCTTGCTCAAGCTCCTCAATGCCTATCACCTAGTCCAGATAGAAAAGGGGAGAAGGATAGCTTCTGGACTGTCAGTTGGTTGTCTTGCTGATAGTCTGTGGGACCTAGAGGGAAGGTAAAGGGGTAAAATTCAATTGGCAGGAGTTAGTGGTGGATTTGCAGGGTGAAAACATTAGCGCCTTAGGTTTGGTTCCAAAATTCATAAAGGGATCTATTCATGTTAAAAAGGACTGCCAAATAAATATATTGTAGTCTGCTAATCCATGCCTCTGTAATTTTGAAATGTAGAGCAAAGTCTGCTGTTCTGCGTCTGCAGATTGAATGTTTTTTCTTGTTCCCTCATACAGGCTCAGGTGGCTCCTTCAACCTTTCGGGCTCCAATGATATGTTTCTGGGAATGCCAGGACTGAACGGAGACTCTTACCAGGCTTCCCAGGTCAGTGTGACCTTGATTTCGCTTTGTACTGCTTAGACACTTCTTGGATAATGGGTGCCTTTGAAGAGGACTTTGAGCGACTCCACGATGGCCATTGCAAGCCAGATGCTGACAACTGTATGCAGTCGAGATCATGGTGGATTCTGTATTCAGTAGAAGCTGTATGGTGCCCCCTCGTGCAACAAAGGCCTTCCAATACCCTATGCTCACCAGAGTCTGTATTGTGACCTCTGCCTAGGTGCAGCTCTGTGGTGCTGGGTAGTGTCTTAATGCTACATAATTGATCCTGCATGAAATTGCATCTACTTGTTGCTGATGCTGCAAACAGCCGATGCTGTGTGTATTATGCTTGACTGTGCGAATGCTTTGGATGCTACTTTATGTAACTGTTGGTGTGTACTGGTCTGAGAGTTTGGTTACTGATGATCTGTATAGCTGTGACAGTGATCTGAGTGTTCTGATAATCTGTGTCACAGTTGGTGTGTTTCAGTTGTCCTGAACTGTGTATCTGCGCTGTGATTGATGTCTTTAGCTGTTGCTGTATGTATAAGTGCTTGACTTGGAGTTTTCACTTAGTGACAGTGAGTGCAGTTGTGGTTAATGTGAGTGTTTTCTGAGTGATATCTTGTGTAGCCATTGCTTTGTGTGGGTCACAAGCTGGTTCGTGACTGACTGTGCATGCCTCAATCTGTGATTCTTATGCAGTTGCCACAGAGTTCTCCTTTTGTGGAGGTGAATCTCCAGAGAATAGTACAAACAGGGTGTAGGTAGTGTGTTAGAATCCCTCACACAGGCGGGGGTGTACCTTGTGACCTTAAAGAGTGGAGAGCTAGGGGAAAGTGAAGGAGTACAGGACGTTGCTAAAAATAGCTGAGAAAGGAAGATACATTATTTTATACCATGCTTCCTGCTTCCACCTTATGCCCTGTCTTCTCACTGGCATCCAGTACACAAATGCACACGGTCTCAAGCCAAAATCCTTCATATATGAAGATTTAACATACCAGGTGACTCGCGTATAGTGTCCACAGCTCAAACTAGAGCTGAGACACCTGCATCCATTGGACTGCTGCCACACACAAAGAGCAGGAGGCTGTAGGTTGTAAGATGGATAGAGCCACTACCATACAATGTTGTGTTGCCAACTCAAAACATTCTGTTCATCAGATATGGATACCTGCTGGCGGATAAGGTCCAAGAGCTCATGCAACTGGCACTAGAACAAGTTAGAAAAAGGGCAAAGATTGTCCTCTAAGAAAAGAAGACCATTACTAACCCATGTCTAAAATCCGCTGTGGATGCTGCCGGTATGGCTAGATGACCATGGGGCTCGGGTGTCGCACAAGAAATCCAAGCAATTGTCACAAATGGTCCCTGCACAAGGTAGGATCTGTGTAGACCTGTGATGGATGATTCGCTGCAGCAAATGAAGGATAATGAAACCGTGTAAGAAGAGGGAACATTGCAGTCTAGTCCATCTTTCAAAAGAGGTACACCGAGCAACAGTAGACCTACAGATCAGCCTGCCTTCCAACAGAAGCAATACCCCTGTTGGTCAGTGATAAGGGGCAAGTCTAAAATGGCAGCAACTAGAGAGAGAGAGAGTTTGAGAGAGTGTGTGAGAGTGAGAGAGAGTATGTGAGAGTGAGTGTGTGTGTGAGAGTGTTAGTTAAGGACTAGTCCACTACTGGTCCTGGCTCATCTAACAAATGACTCATACATATGTCGCCTCCAACACTTAACATAAGGAGGAGCCGCATGCAAAGGTTTTGTTGAGGAGTCGTGTAAGATTACCCCTGACAAATCGCTGACTGCCGGGCCATGAATCCGAAGTCTTTGCAGGAACGATCCCGAAAGCTTTTGGAGGCCTGGCAGTCGACGCCACGTCGTTCAAGATCGAAGAAGGTCTCAGGACCAGTCGCAGAGCCACCACCATCATTCGTCTTCCAAGTCTTCAAGATCTTTGGGTAAGTCGAAGCACCAGAAGAAGGCGAAGAAGCAGCATCGCTCTTCACCTACTCCCTATCTGTCTGTGGACGTGGGACATGGAGCGTCGTAGCTCTCGAGCTCTGTCTTTGGAGCCTGCGCATCCCTCCTTTTCCCAGTGCTGGAGCGTCCCCATCCCAGCTTCGAGCTTTCTACAAGGAGCTTCATAGCATCTTTGGGAGGCCCGACTCCGCTGGCACGCCTTTGGGGGCCACGTACTTGGTTGAGGGCCCTGGGATTTCGATGCTGGCGGCTGTGCCGCTGGAGGCCCTTGAGGATCCAGGCTAGATCCGGATAGTCGACCTCACGGTACCTTCCCAACGATGCCCCTGGCGCCAGTCGTGCCCTTGACCGGCGCCGACCCCAGCCTCGGCAATGGCGCCGGAAGGCACTTTTGTGCCATTGTTCATTCATGTTCATTCATTTAGGCCTGACTGGCGGCCAGAGGAGGGTGAGGAGTACTGGGAGGGGTCTGTGGACCCTTTAGCTGATAAACTTGACGAGCCGGACTGGCGGGAGTACCTGGGTGATGCCAGTGGTGTCCAAACCTCCCCAGATCTTAGCATGCTTTCTCCCCCTACTGTGGCTACGGTAGAGGGAGCGTCGTATGCAGTGGCGCAGAGTAGGGCGGCTGAGGCCTTGGGCCTGGAGCTTCCTACAGTGGCAGTCAGTACTAACCTCCTGACAGTTGCTTCAACCGGCTGCAGCTTCTTCAGAACCCCTTCTGCCCTTCAATGAATCCCTCACTAACGGCCTTCTGGGCACTTGGTCTAAGCCCAGCACAGGGGCCCCTGTGGATAAGATGATTGCCCAACGCCACTGCCGGTCCCTGGGCAACTCACTTTTCCTCTCCCAACACCCAACCCCAGAGAGCTTGGTGGTACAAGCCTCTTCCTCTAAAGGTGCATTCCCTGCTGTCCTGCCAGAGAGTGAGTCCAAGAAGACGGACCATCTTGGGAAGAAGATGTTTTCTTCATCCAGCTTAGCGCTGCGGTCTGTGAATACCGCATGCCTCTTGAGCTGTTATACTTATACAGTGTGGGATACGGTTGCACAAGCGTTGCCACGGTGCCCAGAGGAGGCCCGGGCTGCTCTCACCCACGTAGTGGCAGAGGGTGGAGATGCAGCCAGATTCACAATCCGATGTCGGCTGGATACCGCCGACTCACTGGTAAGAATGGTTTCCACGTCAATAGCCCTGAGGCACTATGACTGGTTGAGCACGTCTGGTTTTGCAGCGTGAATCCTTTTCTGGATTCACATGTTGTGCATCATTCTGCTGTCTAGTGGTTTGGTCCGGAATAGTCTTTGTTTTTTTTCCCCCCCTCTGTTTTGGCATCGTCGACCACTATTTGGTGCCAGGTGTGTGAAGTCAGACGGCGCCCTGTTGGTCGTTGTATGTGGTAGCCATCTTCAGATTCTTTTTTCAGCTGTTGGGTCTAGAAGCAAGACGGGAAGCTCTGACATTTCTTTCAGGAAAAGCCTCAAAAAGGAAAGAAAAGGACAATATTACGATTAAATTCCACTGTCCATCAACATCGATACCAGAGAAAGGGAAAGAACTAAGAGAACGACACAAGTCGACAACAAGGGTCGACAAACGGCGAGGTAATGGCAATGGAAAATAAGTTCTGCCTCGAGCGCCACCACAAGTTCGCCCAACGCGATCCATATGACGTGTGCAACCTCTGCCTGCCCCTTGACCATCAGGTCAAGGACGGTGATGCTTGCACGGTGTTCCAACTGAAAACACTCAGGATAGGCCGAAAGCAGAGGGAGGTCCACTACGCAACAATGTCATAGACTTCAAAGAAAATGTCACTAAAAGACCTAGGCCTTTCCAGTGAGGAAGAAGACCAAGGAGTCCCGGCAGAATAGACGCTCAAAGGCTCGGACGTCGAAATTCCAGGTTAGACTGAGAAGACTGAGAAGGTATGACACCATAAACATCTATGTGGACCGGAGGGCCATGACAGCAAGGCGCAGCCGAAGGCAGCCCTGACGCTAAAGAAAAAGGTGATCGAAGGCCAGCCGTGATCGAAAGAACCCCATGGAACCCTACCAAGCAAGACAGCCGAGAGAAAATCGCAAAAGGCGCCAAAGACAAGAGTCGAACACGAGACCCCGAAGGGAAGTGCAACACCTTCGAAAGGCAAGCGCAGGCAAGAAACAAAAGTCTCCAGCCTCCGAAGCCTAGAGAGCCCTCTAGGTCGAAAAAAAGAGGCAGCGACTCAAAGCCGAAATGGTAATGCTTCTCCAAAAGAAGAAATATTTCAACACTTCTGAATCTCGAATATCCCAGCTGCTGAAAAAGACAACGTCGACACCGAAGGGGAGGAAGAGGAGATTTTTAATTCTCCACCAACCCCAGAACCTCGCGAAGAAGATCTAGAGGATTACACAGACGCTCCCGAAGAGGAGGATGACTGAGTATTTCGAGGACACATGGAATGACCTAGACACCGAAAGCCCCGAAGAGGACATTTTCTGCTATCCCTCAAAGGCATCACCACCAGATGACATAGCCTTCTACAGAGGACTGGTTAAAAGGGCAGCAGAGGAAAAAGGCGACATATGATTCCTTCTGGAGACGTTCGCCCCAGCCAGCAAGGGGACTCAATACTTGCCTATGCTAGGAAACAAGCTTCCGGGGACCGGTTTCTGCCATTTCAGGCGTCTTAGGCCCGGCTTGCTTGAATCCTGATGGTGCAATGAGCAAGGGACTCACATCTGAGTATACCCTTCCACGCTTAGGGTGGACAAAATTATTTACAACAAGGGGTGGTGATGGACAGAGTCTCTGAATTAAGCAGAGTACTCTCACCCAGTCAAGAGATCAGGGCTAGATCCAACACCGTTTTTTAGCTCATTGCACCATCCCAGTTTCAGAACCTGGCTGTATGCAAATTAGTCTGTCCCTGGCCCAGTGCAATGCTCACTGCACCATCAGGATTCAAGCAAGCCGGGCCGAAGAGGCTGAAATGCCAGAAACCGGTCCCCGGTAGCTTGTTTCCTTTCCAGTGTAAGAATTGGCTTTGTAGTTTGGTTTGCCCTGTTCCCATCATGCACTGGGACAGGAACAGACTAATTTGCATACAGCCAGGTTCTGAAACTGGGATGATGCAGTGAGCTAAAAAACGGTGTTGGATCTAGCCCTGATCTCTTGACTGGGTGAGAGTTTTCTGCTTTATTCAGAGACTCTGTCCATCACCACCCCTTGTTGTTAATTATTTTGTACACCCTAAGCGTGGAAGGGTATGCTCAGACATGAGTCCCTTGCTCACTGCACCATCAGGATTCAAGCAAGCCGGGCCGAAGAGGCTGAAATGCCAGAAACCGGTCCCCGGTAGCTTGTTTCCTTTCCAGTGTAAGAATTGGCTTTGTAGTTTGGTTTGCCCTGTTCCCATCATGCACTGGGACAGGAACAGACTAATTTGCATACAGCCAGGTTCTGAAACTGGGATGATGCAGTGAGCTAAAAAACGGTGTTGGATCTAGCCCTGATCTCTTGACTGGGTGAGAGTTTTCTGCTTTATTCAGAGACTCTGTCCATCACCACCCCTTGTTGTTAATTATTTTGTCCACCCTAAGCGTGGAAGGGTATGCTCAGACATGAGTCCCTTGCTCACTGCACCATCAGGATTCAAGCAAGCCGGGCCGAAGAGGCTGAAATGCCAGAAACCGGTCCCCGGTAGCTTGTTTCCTTTCCAGTGTAAGAATTGGCTTTGTAGTTTGGTTTGCCCTGTTCCCATCATGCACTGGGACAGGAACAGACTAATTTGCATACAGCCAGGTTCTGAAACTGGGATGATGCAGTGAGCTAAAAAACGGTGTTGGATCTAGCCCTGATCTCTTGACTGGGTGAGAGTTTTCTGCTTTATTCAGAGACTCTGTCCATCACCACCCCTTGTTGTTAATTATTTTGTCCACCCTAAGCGTGGAAGGGTATGCTCAGACATGAGTCCCTTGCTCACTGCACCATCAGGATTCAAGCAAGCCGGGCCGAAGAGGCTGAAATGCCAGAAACCGGTCCCCGGTAGCTTGTTTCCTTTCCAGTGTAAGAATTGGCTTTGTAGTTTGGTTTGCCCTGTTTCCATCATGCACTGGGACAGGAACAGACTAATTTGCATACAGCCAGGTTCTGAAACTGGGATGATGCAGTGAGCTAAAAAACGGTGTTGGATCTAGCCCTGATCTCTTGACTGGGTGAGAGTTTTCTGCTTTATTCAGAGACTCTGTCCATCACCACCCCTTGTTAATTATTTTGTACACCCTAAGCGTGGAAGGGTATGCTCAGACATGAGTCCCTTGCTCACTGCACCATCAGGATTCAAGCAAGCCGGGCCGAAGAGGCTGAAATGCCAGAAACCGGTCCCCGGTAGCTTGTTTCCTTTCCAGTGTAAGAATTGGCTTTGTAGTTTGGTTTGCCCTGTTCCCATCATGCACTGGGACAGGAACAGACTAATTTGCATACAGCCAGGTTCTGAAACTGGGATGATGCAGTGAGCTAAAAAACGGTGTTGGATCTAGCCCTGATCTCTTGACTGGGTGAGAGTTTTCTGCTTTATTCAGAGACTCTGTCCATCACCACCCCTTGTTGTTAATTATCTTTAACAGTGGACCTCCACCAGAAAAGGAAATCAAACAAATAGACATGGTGGGCAGGAATATGGAAAAGGAGGCAGTGCCACATCACTAACTCAATACCCTACTAAACCAATACGGACACCAGCAATAGATGAGATCAAAGAATTCAACAAACTCCCAGAGGAGGACAAAAAGAGAGGTAAATCTATTGTCTAGGAAGGCGGAAACATCGCTAACACATGCCTCAAATCTGCACTGGATGCAGTATACACTGCCACCAGGCAAATGTGCACAGGTACAACCTTGAGAAGACATGCTTGGCTAAGAATTTCTGGATTTAAGCAGGAGGTTCAAACCTCCATCATTAACAGACCTTTCACAGGTGAGGCACTGTTTGGAAAGGAGGTGGACGAATCACTCCAACAAATAAAGGATAATGAGATTGCAAGAGCAATGGGAGCTCTACAGCAAAGCGGAACTTTCAAAAGAGGTGGGTTTAACAGCAGAAACCCCACAGGAAGAGGAGCATTTGCACAAGGTCAGCTAATGTTGCACCAACAACAAGGCCAGGGAAGTGACCAACTAACAAGCAGGATACCAATGTTGGCAGCAACAGCCCAAGTAGCCTTTTTGAGGCAGAGGCCAGACCTGAAGAGGAAGTGTTTCTAATTGATTCCAACGCGGACAAAGACCCACACACACCAGTGGGAGGACGTATTATACAATACCAGCATCAGTGGAGAAAAATCACCACAGACAAATGGATTTTAAATTTTGTAAAATACGGGTATTGCATAGATCTAACAATAACACCACCTGCAAATCCACCAAAGAAATAGAAGTTCCTCAAATAATAACTCACTCGGTTCAATGCAAAAATCATAGACCTTCTGCAAAAACAAGCAATCTAATTGGTGGCAACAGAAGAACTCTTCAAAGGAAATTACTCACCGTATTTCCTGGTTCCAAAGCAGGATTTAACACGAAAACCAATCCTGGATCTAAGGTTCATAAACAAATTAATTTTAACACAACAGTTCAAGATGACTACTCTACAAGAAATAATCCCACAAATCCAAAAAGGGGATTACATTGCAAAAATAGACCTCAAAGACACCTATTTGCACATACCTATGAACAAAAAAAACAGAAAATATCTGTTTTCTGCACAATGAAACACACTACCAGATCAAGGTACTACCATTCATTATAAAATCAGCACCACATGTTTTTACCAAGTGCCTAGCGGCAGTTGCGGCACGCCTGAGAAGGGAGGGAATGTACGTCTAACAAAGATGTCTCAGCACGTTCAAACAGCAATCCACACACTGCAAAACCTAGGATTCTACATAAATCACAAAAAATCCTCAGCAAGGCCAGAAAAAGAAAATATTTTCCAATGTGCAAGACTAATTTCAAGGAACGCACAGGCATACCGGATGCAGAACAGGATACAAGCTATCAAACATGAAACCTCCCTCTACCAGAGGGGCAATCTCTGACAGTGAGGAGAGTAATGAAACTCATTGGCATGATGGCGTCAGGCATCCCACGCATCCCTCTTGCATATCTACATATGCGCCCATCCCAGGAATGGCTCACCAACAACTGGTTCCAAGCCACAGTGAGCTGGGAGGATCTAGTGGTTGTTACGCACAAACTGCAAGCAGAAACACAATGGTGGGCATCAACAACATAGCACGGGGAGACCTTTCAAGCACCCAGTTCCTTCTGTGACGATAACTGCCACATCCCTCAATGGATGGGGAGCACTCTTCAAGAAACAAAGTAAGAGGCCAATGGAACAAACAAGATTCCATAAAGCACATCAATAACTTGGAAATAAACAGTATTCCTAGCATTGAAGGCATTCCAGGAACGCATTCAAAAGAGAACTGTCCAGATTCAAACGGACAACACCACCACAATGTTTTACCTCAACAAACAGGGAGGTACAAGATCATTTCCGCTAAGTGAAATAGCACAACATATCTGGCATATCTGGTTATCAATCTGCAAACAATGCACCTGCCAGAAGTATACAACACAACAGCAGACCTGCTGAGTAGATAGAACAGCTGCTTTCACAAGTGGGAATTGAAGGACAAGACTGTACAATACATCTTCAAAACATGGGGAACCCAGGTATCTGAAAGAAACACGTTAGTGATAGATTCCTTACCTTAGAATTACCCACAGGCGTCAGACTGGATCCGTAAAGTTTTCGTCAGCAGTACCCCTGCGCATCGGTAGGCGGCGTCGTGCGGCTCTACGTAAGTTGTTGGCGTCTTAGTCGCCGAGATGATGTCATTGGAGCTACTTGGACGTGCCCAGGCGCGCTGATGTCAGTTCTTTCTTTTTCCGTGCCACCAAGCTCAGATCCGGAGAGAGCGGTACCCCCAATCACTTGTTGAGTTATTTTTGGGACTTTTGTCTCTGTTTTTTCGTATCTTCGACTCCTGGTGTATAGGGATACCTGGTTATAAGTCTTGTGCGGCTTGTCCCTGCACGTTGTCGGTGACGGACCCACACCATGAGTGTCTCTACTGCCTGGGGAGCGACCACGACTCTGAGTCGTGCCCCGAATGCCCGGCCATGGCTCTGAAAACTTTGCAGGAGCGGTCCCGAAAGTTGCTGAAGGCCTGGGAGTCAGCTCCACGCCGTTCAAGGTCCTGGTCCCGAGAGAGGCTAGGGGACCGGTCGCAGAGCCGCCATCACCATAGTTCGATGACGTCTTGGCACTCTGAGTCAGGTAAGGCGAAGCACAAGAAGTCAAAGAAGAGTCGTCGCTCTTCGTCGTCCCCTAGCTTGCCGCGCGACACGGCTGGGGGTGCCACGGTGGTACCACCCCCGCTGCTCCGGCAGAGCCTAGGCAGTTGCCAATGGCCTACCCGCCCTTTCCGGGTCCCTCGGCAACTCCAGCCAAGTTGCAGGAATTCCTGTCAGCCATGGCACAAGTCTTTGGGCCATTTGGCCCCGTCATCATGCCTTCGGGTCTGGGGTTCCTCGCTCTTCTGCGTCGTCGGCTCCGGCCCGACGTCGTCGACGACTCCGATCTCGACGCCGAGACACCCCCATGGATCCATGCATTGATCCCAGCCGATGTTGGTTGTCCTCGTAGGCCGGCTCCTCGGCCGACGCCGTCCCGGGCTTCGACGCAGACGTGGAGACTGTGCCGGACCGGTATCGATCGACGCCGATTCCGACACCGTTAGGGAATTTCTATCCCTTTCTCCATCCGCCTCCCTGTTTTCTGCCTGTCCGGCAGGTTGGGGAGGACGGGTAGGAGTGGGAGGGGTCTGAGGACCCTCTCGCAGCCCAGTGTGAGTTAGACCCGGACTGGGAAGAGGAATTGGAAGATGCAGACGACTTAGATTTTACTCCAGAACCTGGCACACTGTCTCCTTCTACCGTGGCTGTGGAGGAGGGTGGTACATATTCTGTGGTGTTGCGTAGAGCAGCAGAGGTTCTCCACCTCGAGCTACCTACAGTGGCCGTCAGGACTAACCACCTGACCGAAGTGCTCCGGCCAGCGTCTTCCTCTACGGAGCCGCTGCTGCCCTTTAATGACGCACTTTAGGATGTTATTTTGGGCACCTGGTCCAGGCCCAACACAGGGGCTCCTGTGGATAAGAATGTGGCCCGAAGCCATTGCCCAGCCGCGGGCGACCCCATTTTCCTCTCCCAACACCCAACCCCTGTCAACTTGGTCGTCCAAGCCTCTGCGTCCCCAAGCGCATTCCCTTCCGCACCTCCGGACAGGGAATCCAAGAAACTGGAACAGTTTAAGAAGACATTTTTTTTACTTCCACCAGTTCAGGGCTGCGGTCTGTGAACACTGCATGCCTCTTAGACCGTTATTCCCATTCTGTGGGACGTGGTTGCGCAGGTGCTGCCTCACTGTATGGAGGAGGCCAGGAAGGTGCTCTCCCAAGCTATTGCTGAGGGGAGAGATGGAGCCAAGTTCACAATTCGTTGTGACTTTGGCACCGCCGACTTGCTGGGCAGAGCGATTTCCACAACAGTGGCGCAACGCCGCCACGCCTGGCTGAGGACAACTGGCTTTTCCAGGAATGTCCAGAACACTCTGATGGACATGCCATTTAATGGCAATCGCCTTTTTGGCGACCAGGCAGACAGTGTGTTGGAGCGTTTTAAGGACTCGCAGGCTACGGCCAAGTCCTTGAGCCTTTCGGCCTTGCGCACTCCTTCCGCTCCTTTCGTGGCCAAGGTAGGGGCGCCCAAACACGTTCGTTTCAGAGCACAGGCCTGCGCAGCAACAGACTCTGCGCAGCTGCGGACGTGGGACCCGCAGAGGCGGGTCACGGGGCCAGCAGGTGGGTCAGTCCACCACCTCCCCTGTCACCACTGCCTTAAAACCTTCCTAGTCTGGTGTTTCAGGCCCACCAAACGCCAGTGGGTGGCAGGATTCGCCATCACCTCCCCCAATGGCGCACCATCACCTCGAACAGGTGGGTTTTGTAGATAGTCCGAAGGGGATACTCCCTCACCTTTGAGACTACCCCTCCAACCATGCCACCTCAGTACCACTGCATATCGGGAGATCACTTGGTACTTCTCCTACAGGAAGTTGCGGCCCTCTTGGCCAAGGGGGCCATCGAACGCGTTCCGACGCCAGAAGTAGGTCGTGGTTGTTACTCCCACTACTTCCTGGTTCCAAAGAAGGACAATGGCCTTCGTCCTATCTTAGACCTTTGGAACGCCAATCGCTTCCTCCGGAAGGAGAAGTTCAAGATGCTCAGGTCTTGTCTGCCCTAGACCCACAAGACTGGATGGTAACGTTGGACTTGCAGGACGCCTATTTCAATATCCCCGTCCTGCCAGTCCACAGGCGTTAACCTGCGGTTCATGGTAGGCCAAGAGCACTTTAAGTTCACTGTGCTCCCTTTCGTCCTTACCAGCGCCCATCGGGTGTTCACGAAAATGATGGCGGTGGTACCAGCTCATCTGCACAGATCAGGGGTTTCAGTCTTCCCCTATCTCGACGACTGGCTGTTGAAGGCGGGCTCGCCCCAGGCAGTCGTCTCCCACCTCTAGACTACGGCCGACCTCCTGCATTTGCTGGGGTTCTCCATCAACGTTCCGAAGTCGCACCTGGTTCCCTCTCAGAAGCTTCTCTTTATCGGAGTGGTTCTGGACACAGCACAATTTCGGGCCTATCCTCCTGAGAAGAGAGTCCAGGATATTTGGGCAATGATACCGATGTTTCAGCCTCTGTCCCGGATTTCGGTGAGAATGACCCAGAGGCTGCTGTGCCGCATGGCCTCCTGCGTCCTGCTGGTGGATCATTCCGGGTGGCATTTGCAGGCTCTGCAGTGGGACCTGAAGTTCCAGTGGGCGCAGTATCGTAGCGATCTTTTCAACGTTGTCCAGATCTCGGATGGGACTGCACGTCAATTGCAGTGGTGGTTAACGAATCAAGGTTCGGTCAGCGGCAGATCCCTCTCCCTTCCCCAACCAGAGTTGACAGTGGTGACCAATGCGTCACTCCTGGGATGTGGCGGTCACCTGTGAGAGGAGGAGATCAGAGGACTCATGTCTCCGGGAGAGTCCGGCCTCCACATTAACCTTTTGGAGCTCTGGGCGATTCGTCTGGTACGGAAGGAAGAGTAGTGCAAATGTTCAGAGAACACCACCACCATGTGGTACTGCAACAAACAGGGCGAGTGGGGTTGTGGACCCTATGTCGAGAGCCTTTTCGCCTTTGGACATGTCTGGAACATCAGGGCATGTCCTTGGTGGTTCAACACCTGGCAGGTTCTCTGAACGCCAGGGCGGACGAGCTCAACTGCCAGTGAATTATAGATCACGAATGGCAGCTTCACTCTGAGGTGTGGTGCAAGGTCTCTTTCAGCAGGGGGAGAGCCATGGTTAGCCACCGAAGAGAACGCGCAATTTCCACAATTCTGTGCCTGGGAATTTCCAAGGCGGCACTCGCTCGGAGACTCTTTTCGTCTTGAGTGGAGCTCTGGCATCTTGTATGCCTTTCCGCCTGTCCCACTTCTGGCCCGAGTGCTGAAGAGGCTCAAGCGCAAACGAGCCCAAGTCATTCTTGTGGCTCCGGACTGAGCATTAAGAGTCTGGTACCCCGACCTCTTGAGCATGGCCATCGATCCTCTGATCAGACTGCCTCTTCGAGAGGTTCTTCTGTCGCAGCAGTAAAGGGCAGTCCTCCACCCGAATCTGTCCAGTCTCGACCTCCTTGCTTGGAGATTTGAGTGGCAGCAGTGACAGCTTTTGACCTTCTGCCTTAACTCTGTAATGTCATCTTGGCAGTAAACAACGTTTACAACGAAACTTTATCTCCACGGGTAATCACAATGCGGTCGTTATCACGGGGGGGGGGGTGTTGGATTTAAAATCCAACACCTTCCCTAGTGTCCGCACAGACTGGAGTTGGAATAGTAAATTATACTATTCCAACTTCAAGTGCTCGTAACAACGACTTACGGAGTAATGGTATGCAGAATCACAACGCTGTCGTGATAAGGACCGCGTTGTGATTCCCGTAGAAGAAAAAGAATGCGGGATTTGATCATATATTCCATCTTGGCAGCCCAGCCAGGCATCCCTTAACCAAGTCTGTATACACCAGTAGATGGAACAATTTGTGGCATGGTGCAAAGTAAAGGCTGTGGATCCCCTTTCGGCCCCTCTTTTGGAGGTACTCTTGTTCATCCTCTCTTTGGCCCAGCAGGGCTATGCCTTGGGCACTCTTAAAGGCTACCTTTCAGCCATATCTGTCTTTCTTCGCCTTCCTTATCCGCCTTCTCCTTTCAAGTCCCCTATTGTAAATAGAATGCTAAAGGGCATTACTCCTCTCTTCCTTCCTCCTTTCATAATGCCCCAGTAGGACTTGAATCTTGTCTTGCCGTTACTTATGTGTTATCCCTATGAACCTCTACATAACTGCCCTATCGGCTCCTTACTTTGAAGACTGCCTTCCATGTCGCCATCACTTCTTCTCGCAGAGTGAGTGACCTTCAAGCTCTGTCCTTAAAACCTCTTTTTCCTGCTGTTTATCAGGACAAAGTTGTCCTTCGCACAAGGCACTCTTTTCTTCCCAAAGTGGTTACCTTTTTCCACATAGGACAGAACATCACTTTGGCCACCTCCTTCCCCTCTCCGCACCCTTCCAAGGAGGAAGAGAGACTCCACTGGCTGGACCCAAAATGTGCGCTGTCTTTCGAAACACCATGCGAAAGAATTCTGGGTGGACGATCCAACTCTTCGTTGGCTATGTGTGTGCCAAGAAAGGTCGGGCTGTACAAAAATGCACCATCTGTCAATGGGTTGTCCTCTGTATTAAAATCTGCTACTCCTTAGCGAAAAAGGGAGCTCCAGTGGGACTGTGTGCCCACTCCACCAGGGCTACGGCAGCTACTACTGCCTTGTGATGTGGAGTCCCACTTCTTGACATCTGTCAGGCGGTCACATGGGCATCTCTGCTCACGTTCACCAAACACTATTGCCTGGACAGCCAAGTTCAGAGAGAGACTGTTATTTTGGCCGTTCTGTTTTCTAGGACTTTCTGGTATGAACTTAGTCTTCAAACCTACCTCCGGGGTTAGCATTGTTGGGGTATCTATTCTAAGGTAAGGAATCTATAACAGTCTCTTTCAGATGAACAAGTCGCTTACCTTCAATCATGCTGATGTGAAAGGAAATCCCTTAGGAAAAAAGGGCAATATTAGGCTTTCTAGCTTAACTTTTCCATCTATAACACATAAATGACCGCAACATGGCCAGTGGGACATGCCTTCACAAAACAGTGCTGTTGGATTTTCATGCAAATATGAAGGCATAGTTGAGAAAGGAAGGTTCTTAAACACTCCTTTGAAACCACTAACACTGAACTCCTGCCTTCCTACTACATAATTATGCACAGCGTGTGAATCCAGAAGAGATTCACAATGCAAATGGAAAAGGTTAATTATGTACGACACCAGTTTTGCTGTTTGAACCTACTCTGGATTCACTGAAGAGTTGAATGTGTCACATGTGAAAATGTGTGTGAAAAAAGGTAAAATCTCAAAGCAACAAAACTAGACTACAGAATATAAGCGTTGCTGTAACTGGAGAAATATATCATTTAAAGACTGTGACCACATACTGGGACATTCTAGGCTTGTGTTTTGTGTCATAGAGAGTGGCATTTCTCCACGTCGAAAAGAAAAACTATAACTCTTTGGACCCAACCACTAGATTGTTGAATTATGCACAGCATGTAAATCCAGAATAGCTTCAAGCTTCAAAATTGTTATAGGGAAATACCTTTTCCTTCTCTTATATAGTGTGGAAGAACCAAAAGAGTACAGCAACACCGCACATAAGTTAGTTTGAGAAAGAGTTACCACAAACGCATAACAGGTGATCATTGTGTATTGGTGATGGCATGTAATGTATAGATAGAGAGGAACCCCTTGAAACAAGCAAGGGAATTGGGGTGTTAGACCTAAGTAAGAAACAGATTGATTCCCTTGGGTAATGTGCACAGAAAGCTAAAACATTAGCTATAACAAAGTGAAATTTTGCTCCTCAAATTAAGAATATAAACAACATTCAAAGTACATAACAATTTATTGAGATATTAAAAAAGCTTACAATACATTTATAAAATAGTATAAACACACAATTAAAAACAGATATATCTTTTTGTGACCTGCACAAAAATATAGGACAGACAAAACTAAAATGTAAATCATAAAATTTGAAAGTTTTACAAGGCATACATTCACAGAAAAAGTTTCAAACTGCCCTGGTGTTATAACCTCACAATCTTATATGCATCAGGGAGGAACAACATGAATTGTACTTAAGCTTGCGTCGACGCGTTTCGGTGGATTTGCGTTTGATTCGGTGCCACCTTTATCAAGACTGTAATTTTCGTTGTCTGTCATACAGTTGGATCCTCATAGGTCTCCTGTATGTTTCTTTAACGTATTGTTTCTTATAAGTTGAAGTGGCTGTGATTCTCAGGTAATCAAAAGATGTTTTTACCATCTGCGGACTATTATAGTCATTCCTATCCAATAACGATTGTAGAATTTAGTTCAGGTCCGTCGATCTGTGGACGTTTTTGTATAATTAGCCGACCGTTATATCTGGCAAACGTCAGGGAGTGCTGCTGGGCCAATTCTGGGGATGGGCTAAGTGAACCATTCAATATATGTGGACCACTTGTTGTCAAAAAAACGTTTACGAAGGCGCGGTGTGCTGCCTTGTTCTAGTTGAAAACGGGGTATTTTGGATAGTCGTATCCCCTGTTTTTGCTGTAGCCTTGCTTCACTACGGGTGTCTGTTCTTCAAATGAGAGATGATGGTGATGGCATGCATTAAGATTTCTGAGGGAATACAGAAGACAAGACTAATAAAATCCAACATCACATCGGCAAACAATCCCACTACGCAGCGTCCCCAAGTGTAGGCCCTTCATTCAATCTCTGATGGCCACCTAGTAAGCTATGGTATGTTATTAGATTATCTCCAGTGAAGAAATGTATGGTCTGTTCGTGAGGAAAATCACTGGGGCGACTTTTCCAACCAGTACCACAATAAGATCAAATCCAGAATATGGTCTTCTTTTAAGACTATGTATGTAGGTTCAGAATGTAGTGCTATTAAAAGATGGAAACCATTCTGATGGCATATTACACTACAGATCTAAGGAGCATAGGCCACTAGAGGATAATCTGTAGACTTCAGCACTGGACTTCCCCTGTGTGCTGTTTTGCCCTAGATGTAAGAAGAGGAAACAAGCATGCACATTTGTGATGATAGGGAAGAGCAGAACGGCAATTTACAGATTGACGCAGAAGAATGAAATATGAACTTGAGTAAAAAAGAGATGCCAGGAAAGGCAGAACTGCTGGGGGTACCATGAAGGGAAAATCGGAGAGTGAGGGGAAATGCAAACAATGTGTTCGAGGCATGTGGGCTGCTGAATTCACATCTTATGCATAGATCGCCGCCTAGTGTTGGATGTTAAAGTAGGTAGGATCTGCTACTATATGTACCATCTTAAGAGGATGCCATTTACTTCTCAATGTTAAAATAATTGTGTTGCTTCCTGCAGGTGGAGGCTCTTCGTCACTCGATGGGTGCTGGGGGCTACGGAGAAGGAATGGTGCCTAGCCAGATGTACAGTCCCCGGGAAATGAGAGTATGTCTTTCAGTCTGTGCATTGTTGAATGTGTCATACTTTTTTTGACGAAGTCGATGGTCATTGTAGATGTTGCCTAGTCTATGATCAGTGTTCATGGCTGTGCTGGCCACCTGAGCACAAGAAGCGATGTAGTGTTAATGTGGATTCAAAGTGGTTGATCCAAGCAATCACTCTTCTTTCGAGTGTGTGGGTACTCTGCCTGCTTTATTTATGATTAACATGCACGTGTTGTTGGAAACTAGTGTCTCTCAACTTCAAAGAACTCTTTGGCACCTAGGCCATAAATTGTGTATCCGAATTGTTAGGCCTGGGGTATGCGAGTTGGGAACATGCACAACATGCACCTGGACACTTCACCGTTCATCCTTGTGCTAAAATAGCCCGTATGACCGCTTGCTGGACCTATTTTCTCTCTTTACACCACCAACTTTTTTACCCCCAATTGTTAGCTAGCACAATAATCACATGGCTTAAAGGAGCAGTAAGTGACCCTTTATTAAAGCTTTAAGTCTGTTTTCATCAACCCACCAGTGGAAAGGAGAACCTGGTACTGAACACAGCACTGGAGTCCTACATAGACTTGCAGCAGAGCCAAGCACTTTATTCTAGGCAGACGCTGGATCTTGAGCCTGTGCCTTTAACATGTGACCTAATGTAGGTGGGTTTCTACGGTCTGGTGCTGTGAAGGTGTGCAACTCCAATTTTAAATTTGGAGTGAAGACGTTTAGGGGATGCCTGAATGCGATAAGGTTGATCAGCTTCTTATGGTGCCTCTGCATGACTCAATATCCTTCTGCGTGGAGGGGGAGTGGGATGGAGGCATACCACACTCTGAGTAGGATGTAACTTGTTTTCTTGCCGTACTGGCAAAAAACGGAGAGGATTCCTGCAGTCTTTTGAATATCGGACTTGTTATGTTATTATAAGTTTGTAGAGCGCTATATCACCCAGAGGTATCTAAGCGCTATCAGCGGACACACAACATCAGTAGGCACCAGACTGCCGAATCACAGGGGCCCCCAAGCCTCCCAAAATAGCACAGTCTTCAGCTTCTTCCTAAACATTAGCAGGTTAGTTTCCTTCCTAAGTTCTGCTGGGAGGTGATTCCATGCCAAGGGGACAGTACTAGAAAATGCTCTGCCACCCTCGAATGCGAGGTTAAACCTAGGGCATATCAGGTTACATGCATCAGCAGACCGAAGGGTCCTACTTGGCATGTACTTAATGAGCCGTTCCTTGATGTATTTGACTGACTTGAGACTTGCTCTGGTCCAAGTCAGTCACTTCAAAACAGTTCTCTATATCTACCCGTCATTTAGAAAATGGTAGCCTTTCCTCGTCTCTCACCATATCGTTGTGTAAGGGGTTTGCCTTGGTTCAAGATGTGGTTGCACATTGATCTCACTAAGGAATCCAGCCACACGAATCGGCTTTCTGTTCATTGATTAGGAAGCTGGGAAAGATGCCTCAAGCAAGCCTTCAGTCCTGTGATCTTTCGTGATACCTTGCATATCCTTCCTTTCAATATCCAAGCAGTCAGTTATGTGGATTTCCTTTTGAGATCTTCAAGGTAGTCTCTTGGGCTATGTCACATATGAGACTGGATCCCCCAAATGTATGTTCCTGGTCTCTAGTGTCTCTTCTTTACCTATATTTGATCCAAGTTCTTTACCTATATTTGATCCAAGTAAAGTACAGTAGAGTTAGGTGGTTAATAAAATCAAATTAACTCTCTTTGAATTGCCCAACTATGTCCATATCATTGATCTGAACACATATTTACAGTGATAGTCGACATCCATATCGCAAGCTTGAATGTTCTGTCCTCCGTATGGGTATCTTCTAACTTAAACTGTGCACTTTGGATAATGTTTACTGCGTTTTTATTTTGAACACTCCTCGCCAGCATAGACTTTCTGTATCAATTGCTTACAGCTCTCTTTGTTTGCATGTACATGATTGATTTTCCTTCTGTCATTTCTAGGCTAATGGTGGTTGGCAGGAAGCAGCGACTCCATCGTCTGTGACTTCACCCACAGAGGGGCCTGGAAGCGTACACTCGGACACCTCCAACTAACTGCTTCCCATCTTGATGCGCTAGGGATCCAAGGGCATCACAAAATGCGCTACATCCAACTTAATTTTGCCAGCCCTATGAAAAAGATTTTTTTCTGTTTTTATGGTGGCTGGGACACAAGATGGTGGTAATGTTAGGAGATGTGCTGTGGTATGATGGAAGGTGAAAAGGAAGTTTGCAGCACAGGCCTAGAGAAACAGACGTGTGTGCATCAGAGCAACCTTCAGAGACTTTATTGGAAAGCTTGAAGGGACATGCATTGCTGGAGTAAAGAACACAGCACCAGTTTGAGGGTCTGAAAGAAAGCAGGCACCAAGCGCTCTACACTCTACTTCAGCTTTACCAGTACCACCTCATTCTGTCAAATCTCCTTTCCTCACTTGGCAAGCTCCATTTACTTTATTATAGAAAGATGCTGCAAGGATTTGGCAATCTTCTTGGCTAACCCACAGTACTTTGCTGCACCCAGTTTCACTACAGAGCACCCCGAAGCAGCACCATGTATTCAAGGAAGGCGGTGGAGGTCTTCGGTGGAACGGAACGCATGTTTGGGGATGCCATGCCGGAGTGTTTTGGGACATGTAGAAGAGAGGCGCTACTTCCCTCTGGCGTCCTTCAGGTTCTTGGTGCCTGCGTTGTCGCACCAGGTCGGCAGTAGAACCAGCCCATTTAACATGCTGATAATCGTGTCCGAATTTTGAAATTCTCTTCAGCCCTATCCGTTTGCAACCACCTTTTTGTGGTCGAGGTGAAGTGGGTATCTCCTGCAGTTGTTCGTTACCTGGTTTTGGAGACACTGTGGGCAATTAGTGCAGTTATTTCCACAGGCTTTGATTTAGGATGCAGTGCCATGAACTCTACTTTATTACTTGAATGTTTGAAATCTAGTACACTGTGGTAGGCGAGACACAGCTTCCCTTCAGTCCTGTCAACTGGAAGGCATTGGCGTTTCCACAATTAGCAAACAAATCTTTGAAATTGCTTTACATTGGGAGTGTTTTTAATTTTGTTTCCCTGATTTCTCCCGTACGGCTAAAATTCTTAACTAGTTTAATTTCACCGGCCGTATGAACTTTTTCAGCAATTAAGTAGGATATAGGACGTTTGCGTTAGAACTGTGATGAATTCTGATTCTTTCCAGCAGTGCATCTGTCACCTGTAACTGAGGGTGGCAGTTGGGAGATGGAAATGTTGTTCTTTCTTCACAGTGTCGGATTGGTGACCTGCTGTCAGGCCTAAGAAACACTACAAACCTCAAAGTGATGGGGGCTTTACTCCTTGATTAGGTCTCCTTTTTATTATGGCCTGAAGTCTGATAATCATTGAATGGTTGCTGGAGTGTTAGTTGGTGAAAACAGGGTATCCACAATTTGCAGCCTAAATCTTAATATAGATTCACATGCAGTTTGTTTCAACGTCTAGTTATTGGGCTTGGAATAACATCTTGTTTGTCTTACACTGCGGGTGTCCGTCACAAGGCATACGAAGAGCTGACTCGTTGTCATAGGCAGCAAGCTTACAATGCCCCACACTTGGGTGACGTCTTCCGATAGTTTTATCTACCATCGGTTTGGTAACCTATGCGATAGCTCTGCAATGGACTGAATTATTTGGAAAACCGACACTTTCAAGGCTGTTTTGGGGGTTGTCTTTCTCACCATGGAGAAAACATCATGTACGTTGTATTATTTAGTAATAACAGCGCCTAGACATAAACTCGCATGTGTGGTGTAATCTTAAGGTAACACCCTGTGCTAAGCTTTAAAAATGTGGAGTCCTAAAGGTTGGGCTGCCTATGCCGTGGCTTTGGAACATGAAGTGGTGGTGAATGTATCCACCAAGGAGAGTACGGTGTTCGAGATCTCTGAAAAGACACGAACATGCATAGCATTTTAAAACGACGTCCTTAGGTGTAAACTAGTTATCTTTAGTCCTTCAAGGGAATGCACAGCCACTAAACTAGTCAGTTAAAAACTCAGAAATGACATTCCTTTAGTTGTTTGGAGTCTAGGTGCCACATTGGCCCCTTTAATCTGGGTGCATACAGAAAGAAATAATTCTGCTATTGACTCCGAAAGACTTGCCTCCTCTTCAGGTCAAAAGAAGTGCATGCTTTGGGACAGACGTTTTATTTTTATCTTAGTAAATGGATCCCTCTACACCAAAACGTCAAGAGTACACATTTTGATGCTAAGTTATCGGAAACTATTCCAAGCAAGGATAAGCTGACGTTTGAAGAAGCTTTTGACATAGCACATATTCTCTAGCAAGATGCTACAAAGAGGAAGTGAAGAGAATACATTGTCCAAATCTTCACATGGTCTGGATCCTAGGTACAGTTGGCCTAACATCGCGATTACATGCTTAAAGTCCTGATTATGTAAATCCCTGTTCATTTCAGCTAAGGACTTAGTATAGGAATATAATGTGGACACCATTGCTTAAGAAAATGTCAAATGAGATGCAGACTTTGTCAGTTGCACCTTCTCTGCAAGGTGAGTTCATTACATGAAATGCCAACGAAAAGGGCAGATGAGCTATATTGCAACAAGTGGAAGAAAAGGGTCCACTGTTAAAGTAAAGCAATCGGGCATAATACATTAACTTTGAAAAAAATCAAGCTTAACTTGTAATCAACACAGCGCAGTTTTTGGAAGCAGGTAGAGCAGCAATATAGCTGTTGGCTTATTCAACTATGGAGGAGTTAGAATCCTACCCCATCTGCTTCGTAGGATTTTCATTGATAGTCATGAACACAAATTATATATCTATATATATAACACTCACACTCACTCGCTCTCGGTCTCTCTCTCTCCTCTCTCCCCCCTCCCTCCTCACCCCCCATTTCAAAGATCCTTTGAGGTGTTAATCTCCATCTTATTGCTTGATGTTAGGACCCCTTCTGGTCGCCTATCAGAGGTTCAGTTTCTTTTTCCAAGACAATACAATGACTCTAAAAATCTATCAATTGATTGATTGACTATAAATATCAATTTCAAATCTGCATTGCAGCAGTTTGCTCAGAAAGGTGAAAAAGTATGAAGTTGGGATACAAGTGCAGCCTGATGCTCTCACCGTAATCATTGAAGAATCGCTGAAGGTTCTCTATGCACAGCACAGTCTATTGCCAGTTTGCTCTTAGAGACAACTCTTTTTCTCTGGCTATGTGAGCAATTGTGGCTTATGTGAGCACTGTGAGTTTTCGAGTTTCAGTCCTCATTTATATCAAAATGTAATAGCTTTACTTGACATTTTATAACAAGTGTCACCAAAAGACCCAAACTCTTGTGAAGCTCTTTCCTCAAAATGCCTTCCCTTTTTCAGAAGTGCGCTTATTTCAGCGGGAAAAAGGCAGTGTCTAACCTCCCACAAGGTCTGGGTGGTATGTCTCCCAAAGAACCACTTCATGGTCTCTAGCAGTGAACACGTTTGTTAATGATTATGTAATGTATTCAGTGATCTCCATATGGCAGGTTACATATGAGACCCCTAAATTAACAGCTCTGGCCACTGAGACGGTTTCCCCAGGATCTAGTGTTGTCTCAGAAAAGGTTCATCAAGATTTTAGTGGAGGATGCACAAGAACATGAAGAATGGATGACCTTTTAGTACTTCATCCTAATAGAAATGTTCACAGATGACTCCCTTGCAGTGTGCCGAGTTCCGATTGGGCGTAGGGCTGCTGGAGCACCTAGGACATCGGCATGCATTTCATTGCACTAGAATATGATGGGTTAAAATAAGTATGGACTCAAGCTATGCACTATAGCTCAAGAAATCCAGTGGGCCAAGCAAGGGGACATGCACATAGCAGCAGAAAACGCAACCAGGGGTGAGCAACTAACCTGCAAATATGCTAGTCAGTGATACCCTCCTCTGTAGTGAATACATGCTGGCGCAAGACACGCCTGTTTTTCACATCTTATGATGTCGGCAGCATCATATTGGAAGTTGCCGCTACAGACAGTGCTCAGGAAACCTCATTCTATCTGGAGAGCATGTAATTGAGCAGCAGTTCCAGGCTCCTGAGATCCTATAATTGTCTGCAGCTGTAGACATGCAGACTAGTTCATTATGCATCCCTATAGTCACTGGGGCTTTCCTCAAAGCCTTTATTACATCTCCCCCAAAAAGTCACATTACTTGATTCATTTCTCGCCCAATGTGATGATGGGCATTTCAAGTTGATGACCTAAAAGACATTCTTGACATGTTTGTTTCACATTCAAAATCTCCGATCAGGAAGATGCCATTCTGAGCCCAACAATTAGATGGATGTTAATTAATGGAGATACAAGCTGCCAAACTACTGTTACAGCTGCACAATATATTTCTTCCCTACTGAGCGAGGTTGGCACATAGAACGTTTTTGGTACCTGGAGACCTTCCATTTTGTAGGGGACAATAAAAGCCATAATAGTGTGGAGGAGTTTGTCACTGCTGTGGTATATTGGAACCTGGTGAGCATAATGGAATAGAAACGGTCTATTTAGGAGTAATGACACGAGGAGGTTAGTCCTAAAACCATGATCGCCGTAATGGTACGGGAGAGCTTTTAAACATGCTGTAGGATATTGGATGATGAAAGCTGTGAAAGAGCAGGAGCTGGTGTTTTAACTGCAGTGACATGAATAGGGTGACCATGATTGAATTGGAGGAATTCCAGGGACCCTAGTCAGAGTGTAGTTGAAGGCACTCTAGAGCTTCCATTCTCTGTCAAGTGAAACCAGCAATGAACTGGGGAGCCTCTGTTCATTACAGGGGATCAGTAGCTGCGATGGAGTGGTGTGGCCTCTGTTCTGTGGGTTCCAATCCGAATTCAGATCATCACAGTAGTGGACTAGCAATGCGGGGCTTTTGCTTTCAGTCTGGCACCTTAATTAGATCTACAAAGCAATCCTTCACTGCAACAAGAATATTTTCAATGTTAATTGTGTAACTCTAATTACCAGTTGTTAACTGTCTCCTTTCTTGAATTGGTTGCTTACAGACGGTGGCGACAAGGCTTTGCAAAAGAGCCAGAGCATTTTGAGAGAATTTCTGAATTTCTTAACTCATTTGGATACAAAAGACTGCATCCTATAACCAAATTCTGTCCGCTTACCCCCATCCCACCCAATCCGCCTCAACCTCCAAGGAACTTACAGAAAGATGTTACCTTCAGGCTTCACTTACGGACAAATGGAGAAGTCTGCTAAGTGGTTTAGGTACTGTCTGGCGACGAGGCTCTAATTTATGCTTCTTACAACCTTCCCTACTGCTAAAAACTTGGCACCCGAGCCTGAAAAGAAAATGGCGTTTTTCCTTGAGTAAATGGGGTCTTCTTTTTAAATTTCATGAATTGTAATTTTGGAACTTGGGCTGGTGTCAGCTGTGCTTATTATGGGTGGGTGAGATAGGATAGCCGTTTGAGGTTGTGCCGCAAAAGGAACAACTGAGGATTTGCATTTTGGTGGTGGGAAATGGCCACAGTTTTAACCACTATGTTTTTCTAGGGAGGATGCCAGCACTTCTCCGTCCTTCACACTGTGGACCTTTGTGCAGAGTTTTAAACTCTGGCATTTAATTACCCATTTATAGAAAAGAAGGGAAAAAAACTTGGTATTAAAATGGTTTGGTTCACTGTGTCTTAGTAGATGGCCAACCGGTTGGAACGTTTTTTAAAATGATGGGTCTTCCCTCTTTGAGTCCGTGTATATAGTACTGGGGAGTAAGGGGTGGGGAAACAATAAAAAAAAGTGTACATGACTAGCCAATCAAAAACAGCTTTATTACCTCATGCAAGCTCATATAAACCAATAGAATTGCTCCATGATTTTAGAGTGCTCACATTACTACCTCTGAGGCGTGTTGCTGCGTGAACCAGGATTTCTATTTTCTTTTCCTTTTTTGGAAGGAAGGAGGGAGGGATAGGTGGGGGAACTTTGGATGGGCGGCATAGTACATGGTGGTCTAGGAGAGGTGGGTGCAGTGAACGTGACACTTCTTGTTGATCTATATTCCATTTTTTCCAGCATTCTTGCGATTGTTATTTTATAGGAGGCCTGACACAGATTGACATATTCACACCATGGGTTTAAGGCATGAGATGTATTTGACAGTAAGTGGGGGTGGAGAGAGCGTGAGGGGTATGATAGCCGTCCAAGAAAATTGCAATATTTCATTCACTTTCTAGATGTGCTCCTCCACCCTCCTTACTCTCGGCTCCAGTGGATAAATGTCTTCCCTGAACATGGTCTCTTTCAGAACTTAGTTTTCCAAACTTGAGAATATGAGTTTTGTTTCTGGAATGTTTGGTTTGTACTTTTCAAAGCAAATGCCCTCAGTTATGCCATTAATAAGCGTTTTCTGACAGGGCCTAAATGTTATTTGGCTGATGATGAAGTTTGGACATGCAGCATGTGTTTTAACTCGCCTTGCCCTCCCTCCAAACATTTTGTTCTAAAAACTAGGTTCTCCATAAATCATGTGTAAATATGTCACAATATATTTTCTTTTGTATGGGGAGGGTGTAGTGGTGAAAATGAGGTTGTGAATGTTTTTCCCAGTGGAACATTCTTTTCTCACTTCTATTTTGGATCCCATTATATTTTATAAATATATATTGGTGGCAGCTCGCAGAAATTTGGGGGTGATAGGCATGGGGGATAGAAAGTAGGGAATGCAAACAAGACTGCCCACGTTTGCCTTTGCCTTCCTCCTGTGCACTGTCCGAGATAACCAGGGTCGGACAGGTGTGGATCAGTTCAGATTGCTATGAAACAGGGTTGATTTGTTTGTATAAAAAATATTTTTGTCTCTAAATGAAACTTGGTGGTCCTTGTTTTATCTAATCTGTGACCACAACAGGGAAACCTTCTGAGCTAGAAAAAACTAATTGTGTAGGTGAGACAATTTGTATACCTCCAAGTCTCCCATCCTACACTGTCGTACGTCTTTCCTAGCAGGAATGAAAAATGTGAACTGTTTAGAAATTAGTGATTCATTAAAAATGATACAAAAAATATTGAGCTGAATACAATCAGATGATGCGCCACCTCAGAGCATTTTAAGCTATTGAGGAAGCTGAATTAACAGATAGCCTGACAAGGGTTATCTGCGTCTCTCCTTTACCCTCATTCCCTTTCGCAGAGGTGGCCAGTTCCACTGTTGCTGCTCGGTGGGATGAGATGTGGCTTGTTGACATCTTTGGGCAGAGTGCAGCTAAAAACATTGGTCATTCGGTCTAGTTTGTCAACTGTGTTCTCTACAAATGAGCCCTGACAAACCAATTTCTCAAAATTGGGTAATCTCAGTTCTGCACAGCGGCAGTACCATTATAATGTTCTTGCAGCCCATCTTAAGCGAACAATTGTAGAAACTTCATCTCTTAATCTGGCAATATGCTGTCTACATTGCCTGTCTCACAAGATGTGCTGTTATGACGAAGTGTAACACAGCTCCTATTATACACTTTCCTCACAGAAAATATTTTGAGACATCCCCTACTCCTAATAACCACATTCAGGCTGCAGGTGAACTTTGGGCTTGCTGCTGTACGAATATGGTGCACTGCTCCCATACCCAACCAGATAAAGGGGGCTGGGATGCTGGAGAACTACAAATATATCACCTAATTGGAATCATTCCTGCTGTGAGACTTTAAGAGCTTCTTTTTTAAAAAAACACAAAAAAAAACAATGCGAATCCAAAGTGGTTGTCTGTTTCTTGTGGAGGGTGGGTTGGGGAGGGTTAGCTTTTTTCCTTTCTGACTGTCTGGTTTTATATCCTGTCTGGGGACGTTTTGTCTCATTTTATTGATTTTATTTTTTTGTGGTGTTTAGAAAAATAAAAGTAACGAGATACATCGACTTTGGACTTAATTATCTTTAATAAACTGATCTGATATTTACATGCTGATAGAGATTCTTGAGGGATTGGGTGTTTTCTGTGCTTACTGGGGAGGAGGCATTTGTTTAAAAATAGCTTTTGGGGGGTAGATGGTTCATTAATGCTGCAGGATACCAGCAGAACCATGCATCACTTTGAACTTCATTCCACAGTATTGGGATGGGCATTGTAATCTTTGCTGCGCTTCGTCTTGGCGCGGTCCTTGGAGCGGATTGACAAAGGTGTGTTGACCAAATGTACTGTATATCACATAAGCTGTGCACTCTCTTTCTGATAAAGTCTTCTAGTCACAGATATCTTAACTTAGAATATTCCACAGGTGTCCGACTGGATCCTGAAAATCTTGGCAGGTAGGTGGCGCTGATCGGTTCAGCGTTGTCCATGTGATGTGGGTGGTGCGTCTAATGGTGCCACCCGAGCATGCTGATATCAGTTTCTTTACGTGACTCCTTCCACACCAGAAGCATGGAGCCAAGTTAGGAGGCGGATTTTACACGGTGCAGAGACTAAGGGCCTACAGGGACCTTTGCGGTAGAGACCTGTTCGCAGAGGCTGGGAGCGTCAGTACGAAATCTACATCTAGACAAAGGTTATAAAGCATTACCGAAGGTAAGTAGCTTGTTCATCTATTAGAGACCTCTGGCTGCAGATTCCTCACCTCAGAATAGATACCAAAGCAATACCTCTCCAGAGGTGGGTCTGGAAATTGCTTTAAATCAAAAAGTCATGGATGACTGAATGGGCAAATTGCCCATCACGACAGCCCTGATTGTCCAGGCAGTAGTGTTTGCTGAATGTGTGCAAGGACGCCCATGTCACAGCCTGACAGATGTTCAGGACAGGCTCTCCGTGAGCTAACGCAGTGGTTACAGCTTTGGCTCTGTTGTAATGAGTCTGCAAGTCCTTGGAGTTGTGTTTGGGCAAGTACATAGCAGATCTTAATGCAGAACACGATCCATCTGGAGATGGTCCGTTTATGTGCTACTTTTCCCTTTGCTCCAGTAAACCTAACAAAGAGCTGGTCGTCCACCCAGTGTTTTTTAGTGCTATCAATTTAGAACTTCAATGCTCTTTTTGGCTGCAGGGGGTGGAGTCTTTGCCCCAGTATTGGAACTTTCATAGATTCCCATGCTTTTGTATCATTCCCCATTGTCGGAATGGGAGTCTCGGTAACACAAATACCATAGCAGTAGGTACAAAAGAGAAAGAAAAAGGCCTGGGCCTCATTTCCTTTTGTAGCATATCACCCTCTTTTTGTAAAAGAGACCAAACTTAGGCATTAGCCAATCAGAAGAGCCTCACCCCATAGAACCCTCCTGAAGGAACCTCAGAGCCTCCGATTTTCTACCGCACGTTGTGCTTAGGGAGTCTCCTTCGAGCTCTGCCCATTTCTTCTCTATTCAAAGGATTTTCTTCAAACTTTTTTGTTTTTGTTTTTTTTTTTGTTTTTTTTTATTGATTCAGTTCAATAGCCACAAAATAAAAACATAATAATTATAACAAAACCAGAAGTCGTATACAGAGAAACTTATGGTGCAAGTATACAATCAAAGATAAAACAAAAACAAGAGAGACACGCATAATAAGAGCAAAATCAGAAATGCAGTATAGAGAACGGTTTCGCCATATAAAACCAAAAGAAAAAAATCATACTAACGGACCCAAATGGTCTATCATTGCCTGCCAAATTTTACACCCCTTTTGCATTTTCCTAAGTGATTTAATCCGATAAAGATTAAATTGTAAATAAAAAACATTATAAAACATAGCTCGCCACATTTCATATACAGGTGCATCTGGCTTCAGCCACATTGAAGATATACATAAGCGAGCTACAGCCATAGCCATAAATAAAACATATCGTTTTTTTTGATACCCCAGAAACTGACTGGTGTCATTAGATAAACCAAACATAATCATCTCTCTTGAGATTACCACATCACATTTTGTAATATAAGCCAGGAATTTTTCTATAGATATAAAAAAAGGTTTTAACACTGGGCAGTCTGAGAATATGTGCACAATATCTGACTCTACCGCCGAACACCTTCACTTCCAGATCCACACCGACCCCAAGACCATACTCAGAGGCACCCTCATCTACAGACCACCAGGACCCCGTACACAATTCAGCGAAGACATCACTGACTTCATCAGCCCACATGCCCGCCCCTCCGAGAACTACATCTTACTGGGAGACCTCAACTTTCATCTGGAAAAGAAAAACGACTGCAATACCACCAACCTTCTGGACAACCTGGCCAATCTCGGAATCAAACAACTTGTTGACACCCCCACCCACCTTGCCGGTCACACGCTCGACCCTATCTTCACCTCCAGCAAGCACATCTCCTTCGACCACACCACAGCTCTCCACTGGACAGACCACAGCTGCGTTCACTTCAACTACAAAAAGACCACGACCCACAACCCCCCACAACCTATTCCCCGAAGAAACTGGAACAAAATTACCACCGACCAGCTCTTCACATCGCTTCACCAAAACCCTCCTGCCAAATCATCGGACCCAAACGAAGCAGCCACCAACATCACACATTGGATCACCCACTGCGCCGACGAACTCGTACCCTTGAAAAACCACCAAATCAAGCAGAGTAGCAAAAAAGCCACCTGGTTCAACGACGACCTTAAGAAATCCAAGAAGCTCTGTCGTACCCTCGAGAAAGCCTGGAGAAAAAACCCAACCGCTGACAACCTGGCCTCCTTCAAGAATGCCACACGCAAACACCACCAACTCATCCGATCCACCAAGAAATCAGCATTCAAAGATCGACTTGACAATAACGCCCAAAACAGCAAGGAACTATTCAACATCGTCAAAGAATTCACCAACCCCACCGCCGGCACCAACGACATCACTCCCTCCCAAGACCTCTGCGACGCTCTATCCTCATTCTTCCACAACAAAATCGCCGACATACACAACAGCTTTAAAAACCAGTCCGAAGATCAGCCCTCTTCACCCACCACAAACAAAAAACGCACTCCAACAACCTTTACGCCTGGAACCCAATCACCACCGAAGACACCATCCGCCTGATGAACTCCATCCGGATCGCCAACCGACCCATGTCCCCATCACATTTTCAACAAAGCAGACTCGATCATCGCACCCCATCTCCGCGATGTCATCAACTGTTCCTTCAACTCCGCTACCTTCCCGGAAAGCTGGAAACATGCCGAACTCAGCGCCCTCCTGAAGAAACCCACAGCAGACCCCACTGAACTTAAGAACTACCGCCCCATCTCGCTCCTTTCCATTCCCTGCCAAAGTCACTGAGAAAGCCGTCAACAGTCAGCTCGCCGCCTTCCTTGAATCCAACAAATCCCTCGACCCCTCACAGTCCGGCTTCCGAGCCAAACTCAGCACCGAAACCGCCCTCATCGCAGCAACAGACGACATTCGCACTCTACTGGACAACGGAGAAACAGCCGCCCTCATCCTACTTGACCTCTCCGCAGCCTGCGACACAGTCTGTCATAGCACCCTCATACAACGCCTCAGCAACGTCGGAATACAAGGAAAAGCATTGGACTGGATCATCTCGTTTCTCGCTGGAAGAACCCAGAGAGTCTGCCTTCCCCCTTTCAGATCAGAGGCCACCGAAGTCCTCTGCGCCGTACCACAAGGATCATCACTCAGTCCCACCCTCTTCATCGTATACATGAGCCCCCTCGCATCCATCGCGCGCCAACACAATCTCAACATCATCTCCTACGCAGACGACACCCAGCTGATCCTCTCTCTCACCAAAGACCCAAACACCGCCAAAACCAACTTACACGAAGGAATGAAAGAAGTAGCCGAATGGATGAAGAACAGCCGTCTAAAACTCAACTCGGACAAAACGGAAGTCCTCATCTTAGGTTCATCCCCCTCTGCCTGGGGCGACTCTTGGTAGCCACCGGCCCTGGGAACCGCACCCATTCCTACGGATCACGCACGTAACCTGGGCTTCATCCTGGACTCCTCCCTCTCGATGACCAGACAAGCCAACGCCGTCTCTTCATCCTGCTTCAACATCCGACGCATGCTCAAAAAAGTCTTCTGTTGGATCCCCTCCGAAACAAGAAAGACGGTCACCCACGCACTGGTCACAAGCCGACTGGACTACGGAAACACCCTTTACGCCGGAACCACAGCCAAACTACAGAAAAAACTTCAACGCATCCAAAACGCCTCAGCCAGACTCATACTGGATATCCCTCGTCAAGCTCACATTTCCGGTCACCTGAAAGACCTCCACTGGCTCCCCGTCAACAAGAGAATCACGTTTCGTCTCCTCACCCACGCACACAAAGCCCTCTACGACCTAGGACCCGAATGCCTCAACACGCGACTGTCCTTCTACACCCCCACCCGCCAACTACGATCGTCCAATCAAGCCCTCGCAGCAATTCCGCGCATCCACAGATCCACCATGGGGGGCAGATCCTTCTCCTACTTAGCGGCCAAGACCTGGAATTCTCTCCCCACCCACCTCCGCCTTAATCAGAACCACCTCTCCTTCAGAAAGCAACAAAAAACTTGGATATTCGATAAGTAAAAGCACCCCCCTTCCCAAGCGCCTTGAGACCTTCTGGGTGAGTAGTGCGCTATATAAATCTCTGAACTTGAACTGGTCAGATTGACACCTATAGCATTTTCCATTATAAGCATTACCCCATTTCAACATTTTGAGCGGTGTATGATAAAGATTAAATAAAGTTTTATAATGCTGTGAGTATAAATTAGCAGACAAAATAAATTTTAGCAGCAGTATAAATTGACTCTTGAAAAGGTACAGCCATTGTGCCCAATCTAATAAACCATTTAGACTCCTGTGAACCCAAATCGTCCTGTTGTGTATTCAGCAGGTAGTTATAAAGTGTCCCAATACGTGGTGATTTTCTGAGTATTTCGATGAAGGCAAAGCGGTAGAATATTTGGGTGCCTAAGAATAAAGTCGCGTATTTGTAGATACTTAAAAAAATCATGTTGTGAGAGACTATATATATATCTTTTAACTCCTGAAATGAAGCGATTGTACCATCCTTCACCATGGTGCCTATGGATATCATGCCTTTTCTCCCCCATATAGACATAGTACGATCTCAAAATATTGGTGGAAACCGTTCTGTAGAATTACATGGCGTATAGAAATTAATACGTTCAAGAGAAATAAGTTTCCGAATTGATCGCCATCCTTTAAAGGCAGACAATACTAGTTTAAATCTGGTTCTTTTATAGTAGCTAGGTTCTAAAAAGGAAAGCAGCATTTGTCGAGATTGAGGGCCAAGTAAAAGAGAAAAAATATCCGGGCTCCCAAATATAGGTGGAGTTCCACCAATAGCAAAATATTTAATATTCTGTATAAGACATGACAAATAATAAAGTGCAAAATTTGGAACACCCCATCCACCACGTAAAATTGGTAGTGTCATAAATTTGGAAGCCCTTCGTGCAGATTTCCAGCCCCATAAGAATCTATCAACTATAAACTGCAATTTCTTTTGTTGTAATGCAGGTATCTCCAATGGTACTGCCCGAAAATAATATAAGACTTTTGGCAAGATGGACATTTTTAAAACATTGCGTCTCCCAACCAACGACAAATGTAAGCATTCGAGTTTCTCAAGTTGATTTCTAACAGATTGCAATATATCTGACCAGTTCACCATAATCAACTCTTGTAACGATATACTAATTTTGATACCCAGGTATTTGGCCTCAGGGGTGACTCGACTATCGTTAGGGCAAAGTCCAACTGAGCAAATGACCTGTGTTTTCTGAATATTGAGCTTATACCCTGACACATTACCAAATTCGCAAGTCAGGTTTTCAATTTCACATAATGCAGATTCTGGATCAGATGTCATAACAGCAATATCGTCAGCGTAGGCCAATACTCGTATATTGCCCCCAGGTAAAACCATAGATTGTATATGTTGGGATGCCAGCAGCATCTTTAAAAGGGGCTCTATGTACATGGCAAATAATAATGGTGAACATGGGCATCCCTGGCGTGTGCCCCGAGGGATGTTAACGGCAGCTGATTCTTGGCCTGACAAACAAATCTTGGCCCTGGGATGTCTATACATAACTTGTAAAGCATATATAAATCGTGGTCCGAACCCCATTTTCCCCAAGATTTCCCATAAAAAAGCCCATGCAACGCGGTCAAACGCTTTTTCAGCGTCTAAAAACACCAAGCCAACGTTTATATGATTTACTATAGCATAGTCTAAGGTTGCAATAACACGATGTATGTGGTTAATTGTACCACGGCCTGGAAGAAAGCCGTGCTGGTGTTCAGAGACTAGTTCTGGTACAACTTGAATCAACCGGTTCGCAAGTATTTTAGAGTATAATTTCGCATCTACATTAATAAGTGAAATAGGTCGATAGGACCCAGGTAGATGTGAAGGTTTATCTTTTTTTTAAAAATACTATTATACTTGCATCATCCCACGAGGGGGGAGGATTTCCATTTTGAGCATCTAAAAACGTCCCCAACATATCATCTTTAATAATAGGGAATAGTACATGATATATCTCGAGAGGGAGTTTATCGGGACCACTAGCTTTCCCCAGAGCCAGTTCTTTAAGGGCAGTCTCAAGTTCTTGCTTTGTAATTGGTGACTCTAGCTCCTCTTTATACACAGAGTCTAATTGAGTTAAATCAAGTTTATCTACATACTGGCTAATTAAATCGAAAGAAAAATGTTCTTGGGTATAAAGATCTGTATAATAGTCATGAAAAACCTGAAGAATACCGTCTGATGAATCTACTAGTATACCTTGGCTATTTTCTATAGAGGTTACACGCTGTGCTGTCTGGCGCCCCCGCATTCTTTGAGCTAGACATCTTCCCACATTCTCCCCGTATTCATATCTCTCAGCCCGATGGATTTTATATTGGCGTGCAATGTCTTTGCTCCACACCCCATTAATCTTAGCCTTACATTTTGCGACTTTATCTTGTGTGACGCAGCTATCTTGTTGTAGACTTATAACGCGTGTTAAGTCGCGTTCTGCATTCGTTAAATCCTGTAGAAGTTGTGCCATTATGTTTTTTTCTTTCTGTTGAAGGCTCCAGCCATGGCTACATGTTTCACCACGTAGGCCTGCCTTAAAGCAGTCCCAGACCATTGCATTGGATGTAGAGCCCCTATTAAGCTCAAAAAACTGTTGAGCCCAATCTAAAATTTGCTGCCGATAAATCTCGTCTGAGAGAAGTTTCTTATTAAATGTGAAAGGCCTTGGTATACGCTGGATTTTAAGCATGGGCATATCTATAACAATCGGAGCATGGTCAGATGTAATACGTGGCATTAGACATTCGAGAGCCTTCTGCCATATGCTTAGGTATAAAAATATAATCTAGACGCACAAATTTCTTATGGGGCGAAGAAAAAAAAGTAAAACCAGGATCCCTCGGGTTTGCCAAGGGCCAACCATCAATCAACCCATGTTGAAGTAGTAGCTGCCGCAGTTCTTTAAATACCTTGGGCTTCCTGCCTAAATATCCCCTAAACCTCGAGTCCCAGGTATTCGCCTCCCCATGAATATTGAAATCGCCAAGTAGGAATAGAGGAGTATCCCAGAGAGCCAGCTCTACATTCAGAAATTCTATTACAGCAGTGTCATCAATATTAGATCCGTATACAGTACATATTGTAGCAGCAACATTCCCGATAACACATTCAGCGATTGCCCAACGTCCTAGATTATCAGCTTTAATTTTCCCTGTTGCTACTATGGATTGTCGCCCCAATATAGCCACTCCCCGATTCATAATAGATTGTTTTGAGGCCGCCAGTACTTTATACCCAAGATCATTCAAAGCTTTTCTATTTCCCCATGGAATATGCGTCTCCTGGAGACATATTATATCAGGTTGAATCAGGCGGATCTCCTGCATTACACGTTTTCGCTTATGAATATTATTAAGGCCGCATACATTAAAAGAACACATACGCAAATTATAGCTAGCCATCACTGCGAAATTGGCTCATCACATGATTGCACCAAAAAAGAAAAAACAATAGAGCAATTAGACTTGACGTTCTATGGCTTTGACTGAATTTTTCCCCTTTTTCCCCCAGCACACCCCCGTGCACCTCCCAACCCTCCACCTCCCCCAACACACCCACCCCCTGTGACCCTCCCCGAAAACGAAGGCAAAGGGGCCTATTGCCCCGTTGATGTGTGCGAGAGCACCTCTCGAGTTTGGGCGTATCCGTTAACCTGAGAAGATAAAGCATGAGGTAAGAACTATAAAAAAAATGAATATTCAACGTTCATAACAGTTTCCTCATGCTAATGAGTTCAAATATTCCTTCGCTGGGGCCTCAGCTGTAAAAAAACGATTCTGTCCCTTATATATAGTCTTTAACGTTGATGGTTGGAGAAGAAAAACTTGAGCGCCCTTCTTTTGAAATGGAGCAATCAACTGGCGCAGTCGCCAACGATTTTCTACGGTGGCATGGCAGTAATCAGGACGTACGAAGAATTCGATACTCTTCCCAGAGCGCTTTTTATCCAGTCTTGCAAGATCATATACTTTTTGCCTTGCCCAAAAATTATTTAAGGATACCAAAATGGCACGAGGATATTGCTGACTTTGAGTACCGCGCGATGTTTGCTTGCGAAATGGAAAGCGATGTGCCCTTTGAATCTCTTGAGACCACTGCCAATCTTTAACCTCTGGGAAAGCCTCTTCGGAAGTTCAACCACAAATTGGCGCACATCCTTAACCATCAGAAGCAGCCTTTTTCCCTCCTGAGGCGGAGGCCGGGAGGTCTCTCTCTGTACTTTTGACGATTTTAGCAATTTACCTGTATTTTTACTTTGTGTGATTTTAGCGCTTGATTAATAAGCGCTAGAGTTTTTGAGACTTCCTCAGCGCTTCTAAGCGCTTTGTGTTCCTTTCCCCCCCCCCCCCCCCCCCCCCCCCCCTGCCTCTGGACCGCCCTCGGCCGAGTATTGACGCCGAGGGCTGGGATCCCGACCTTGGCGGCCATATTGGGTAGGGCCAGGCGCGTCACGCGCTCTAGCAGCGCTTTAAAAAGGAAACAGACCGCCTTCCCCAGTGATAACTATCAGAAGCAGCCTTTTTCCCTCCTGAGGCGGAAGCCGGGAGGTCTCTCTCTGTACTTTTGACGATTTTAGCAATTTACCTGTATTTTTACTTTGTGTGATTTTAGCGCTTGATTAATAAGCGGCAGAGTTTTTGAGACTTCCTCAGCGCTTCTAAGCGCTTTGTGTTCCTTCCCAAATCCTGCCCCCCCCCCCCCCGGACCGCCATCGGCCGAGTATTGACGCCGAGGGCTGGGATCCCGACCTAGGCGGCCATATTGGGTTGGGCCAGGCGGGTCACGCGCTCTAGCAGCGCTTTAAAAAGAACGGTCATGACTCCGCGCAGCGGACGCGTACTGCGGACGCGCCGGACCTGCGCCGGAGTCGTGCCAGAGTCCTGCCCGTCTGCGCCCGTCCGCGACAGGACGGGACCAGGGACTATGGACCCTACACCCATGCCTATTATTATGTCATCAAAGGCCCCGCACATCAGGTATTCGGCGCAAACCCTGCTACATCTTAAACCTACCCCTCTTACAGAATGCTTTAGAGATTCCTGGCCATGCCCTGAGGGCCCTTTTTCCTGCATAAATTGCAAATATCAAACCTCTCACATAAGACATATCACTGAGAGGTCAGATAAAAGGGAACAAACTCCACCTAATGGGACAAAGTGCCTCCTCTTAAATGTTCGCTCCTTACCTAGACATCAACTAGAGGTATGGGATTTAATACACACTACACAACCCGACCTCTGTTTCCTAACGGAAACTTGGCTGAAACCTCATACGGTTCCCGCTATTGCTGTAGGGGTTCCCCTAGGATATAAGTTTGTCCACCTGGACCGTCCAGTGAAAATAGGTGGCGGCCTAGCAATCGTGTATAAAGATCACTTGAAGATCACGATATTGGAACAGAAGCAAAGCCCTCTCTTCGAGATTATAATTTTTAAAATGCAATATACCACTAATATATTTTGGAAAGGAGCCTTAGTTTATCGCCCTCCGGGGCCCTCAACAGGCTTCTCTCTTGCACTATTGGAATTTTTGGCCCCGCATTTTAAAGCAAAAGAAGACTTCATACTTCTTGGCGATTTTAATATCCCCGCACTTCCTGAAACAATTTCCCTGATTTCAGAACTATCCTCCCTCGGTTTGACTTTGCAAAACCGTGAACCCACCCATACCGGTGGCCATCTCCTCGATCTGATTTTCACCAATTTTCCCAAAATGAAATGCCTTTCCCCGGCTCAGGTACTCTGGTCTGACCACCTTATTGTGGAATTTTCGATATCTAAGGCGGAGAAACCCTCTAATAAAAATGCCCTACCCCCTGTCTGGCGTCGACAATGGCATAAAGTCTCTGCTGAGGAACTGCTAAAGGTATGGAAGCAGCCCACTCCCACAGAGCTAGACAGTATAGAGACCGTTTTAACTAAATTTAACATCTCCCTCAAAGAGGCAATTGATAAAATAGCACCTCTAAAATTACACAAACAATACCCTGCCACCAAACAGGAAATATGGTACACCGATGAGCTTAGAACAGAAAAACAAAAATGTAGGAGGCTGGAAAAGAAGTGGAGAAAAACGCGAACCGAAGGAAACAAGAAGGCACACTATGAGGCTCAGACAAAATACTACAAAAACATCAAACTTGCTCAGAAGAGTAGCCTCTCTCAACAACTTACAGAAGCGGGAAATCGGTCTAAGGAATTATTTAAAATCCTTCGTGAATTTGTAAATCCTATCGCATGCAAAAGCCCTGATGATTTTTCCCAACAACTATGCGACGAAATCTCCTTGTTTTTTAAAAATAAAATTAACTTGATTTACGATAAAAAAATTTACTGGTTTCCAATCAAAATAATAACAACCCTCTCCCCCCCTCAATTTTGCCCATACGGAGTAAAACCACATTCACGGCATTCCCAGCAGTCAATGACTCAGATCTTACCTTTCTTATGATCCATATACAATCTGGATCTCCAGATGATCTTCTACCAGCTAAAATAACTGCCTCTTTACAAAACCTGCTCAAGCCCCACATTCTAACACTGATCAATCACTCTCTCATGGAAGGATCAGTGCCTGTGGAATGGAAAAAAGCAGTGCTGAACCCCATCCGAAAGAATGCAGCCATTCCATGGACTGATCTTTCCAATCTTAGACCCATCTCCCTTCTACCCTTTCTCAGCAAGATGACCGAGAGACATGTAAACACTCACTTGTCCAAATATATCGAGACAGCGGAGGGCCTAGACCCCTCTCAATCCGGGTTTAAGCCCAATCACAGCACGGAATCTGCCCTCCTTTCAGTGACCAATAACATCAAGATGACACTGGATGGAGGAAATTCAAAGATTCTAGTGCTGTTGGATCTATCCGCTGCCTTCGACACTGTGTCCCACGAGATACTTCTCGGTCGTCTGAGGGAGAGAGGAATAGAGGGGGTGGCTCTTTCTTGACTGAAAAGCTTTCTTTCGGAGCGTCAACAAGAGGTAAGATTGGGCTCCCACCATTCTATCTCAAGGGAGCTCACCAAGGGAGTGCCACAGGGCTCTTGCCTAAGCACAACCCTTTTCAACATGTATGTGGCCCCCTTGGCGGATATTGTAAGATCTTATGACTTCACCCCCGTGTCGTACGCTGACGTCACTCAGCTTTTGTTCCCTTTTAAGACTCTTACGCCCGCAATAAAAAGATCTTTTGCGGACAGAATGAGGGCGATATCTCACTGGATGGCTACGAATCGCCTCCACTGTAATGTGGGCAAGACCGAAGTAATGCTGTTTGGGGAGGCCTCACTTTTGTGGTCCCCAGACTGGTGGCCTTTGGATTTGGGACCAACTCCAAGCCCCCAAACAGACTGTAAAAAATCTGGGTGTGCGCTTGGACAAAACACTCCTGTTCAAAGAGCACACCAATCAAGTAGCAGGCTCGTGCTTCCAGGCTATTGGTTTGTTACGACGAGTCTTCCCTTTTCTATCTGATTCCTACAGAAAGGCTCTCGTCCAGGCCTTGGTTATAAGTAGGCTGGACTACTGTAATGGCCTGTTGATCTCGGCAAATGAACAATTGCAGAGACTACAGGTGGTCCAGAACACCGCCGCGAGACTAGTTCTCAACGCACCGCCAAGGTCTGTTTCATTACCCCTCCTGACCAAACTCCATTGGTTGCCAATTAGACAGCGTGTACAATTTAAAATCTGCTGCACAATTCACAGATGTCTGTTTGGCAATGGACCTAAATATTTAAAAGAAATATTCATACCTTACACACCCAGCCGAACCCTGCGTTCTAGCAGCCAGCAACAACTCCAGGTTCCCAGGATAAAAAAAGCAAGACAGGGAGGGCGAGCCCTGTCGTACAAAGGCCCTACTCTCTGGAACTCATTGCCCCCTACTCTTAAAAATACAGCCAATTTTCTTTCCTTTAAAAAGTCCCTGAAAACCTTTCTATTTGTCGCTCGTTAGGCCTTTCCCCTCATCCCTCTGCATAGCAATAGGTATTCTGGCTCTTTGTGGATATGCACAAGCGCGGAGATATCCTTTCGAGGATTGACTTCCTGCGCTATACAAGAACACAAAATAAATAAAATAAAATAAATCCTGACCCTCACGCCCTTCGGGTACACCCAGATTTCGCAAATTATTGCGACATAGCCTATTCTCCAAATCAACGAGTTTCATATTAACATCGTCTTTCTGGGCTTTGATTCCATCAATTTGCGTTCTATTGGTTGTGACTTGATCTTCCAATGAAGAGATACGTCCTGCTTCCACCATTCTATCCGTGAAATCATTACATGATTTCGCCAGCCGTCGCACAGTATTTTGGAGTTTTTTTACAGGCATTATGCGTTTTCAAATGTTCAGCTTTAGCCTCCATTCGTTGATCAGATATGGCTTTCAGAATATCTAATGGAGCTTCGCTTGAGATCCCAGGGCTAAAACCAGTCTGTTCATCAAACCCTGTTTGATCCTCTTGACCATATTGATCCGGTATAGACTCTTGTTCTACTGTAGTCATATCTCCATTAGGAACTTCCTCACCCCAATTACTGACCACTTGTGATTTTACAGCATCAATCATAGTAGCTTCTTTGCTAGTATTTTCCAAAGAAGAAGTCTCCACTTCATCCTCTAAGTCGCCCTCCAAATCAGAGCCCTCAGAGTGTTCTGATAATGAATAGAACTCGCTATCCTTACTACTAGCAGGTTCACCATCTGTCCCTTCTGTCCTAGAGACAGTAGTAGTTTGCATAGGATCAGCATTGTTGTCAATATGTGCCTCTATGTCAATATCAGCATCGACAGCAGCATCGGTAGTAAAATCATAGCCCGGTGTGGTTTGCGGTACAGAAGACACAGGTGAAGCTGCTGGAGAGGTTACAGGAGAAGCTACTAGCTGTTCAAGTACTTCCACCAAAGTCTTATCTTGATCAGTATCCGTATCAACTTCCAAAGCTTCCGAATCATCAGTAATTTTATCAACCCCAACTACAGCTGTCAGCCTTTTAGCCACTGGGTTTTTCGTTTTGGTATTAAACATTTGCGGTATTTTTGGGGTCCCTGTTTGAGTGCCATCGAAATCATTATTACTCCCGTTTTGATTTTGCCACGAGGGCAGCTCGTGTCCCGATCTGACTCTCCCCACTAGGTCTTGTTTTTCCGCCGCTGGCTGTTTTTGGACCCATAATAGACTGGTGTGCTAAACACAGAGCGGTGTTTAAATGTAGTCTTTCTTTAGTCTAAAGCTGATAGCCAAAGATAGCCAAAATGTAATGAACAAAAATATAACAAAATTTCCAGTTAATAACTAGCCTTCAAAAATGTCAATATTGTCTATCACTTTGTAGCGCTTTATAGCAATGTTGAAAGCGTTTGTAGCAGTTATAGCGGTTGTAGCAGTTTGTAGCAGTTTATAGCAAAAAAAAAAAAAGCCAAAACAGGAGAGAGCTCTTGCGTATCCCTCTCACCTCACCTCCCCGTAATGTGGCTTATCGTGGTAAAAGCTCCCTATCAAGTTTCCAGTCTTTGATTTACTAGCAGCGTCTCAATGCCGCTGTGTTCCTGTATAACTTCAGCACTTCCTTGGCATTTCTTTGGCGTGGCTCGAGGTTGTTTCGAACACCATTATTGCAGCCGTTCATCTGTCCCGCCGCACCTCGCCTCGCCTCGTTCGGCTTGCTCGCTAGTGCGCCTCCTCCCTGCCTTCCAGCAGCAGCCGCAGCTCCTCCCCAGACCGGCAAGCAAGGCAGAGACGTGCCGATCGCAATCTCAATCTCGCTGCCCAGGCACCAGACGCAGTCACGGCTCCTCACAGAAGGGTAGTAATCCCGCACGTCATCCGAAGCACGGTAACCGCAGACGACAGCCGCTGGGTCCCCTGAAAAGCAGTCCAACGGATCGACCCAAACGGAGCTCCTCACACGCACGCCTGTCGTGCAGGCGCCATTTTGCCTCAAAGCAAACTTTCTTCAGGATTTCTCTCAGGATTGTTTTAGGATGGCTGACCAAGATAAGAAGGCCCTTTTCAAGCCCTGCTCCACCTGTGGCAAGAAAAGGTTGTTTGTGGAAGATAGGCATAAGGATTGTATCTATTGCCTTTACCCAGATCATAAAGCAGAGGACTGTAAGATTTGCTGCACTTTCTCTACCAAGACCCTCCGGGATCGGGCTGGTAGACTTTTGACCTGGCTTCAGAAGCAGAAGGAGAGGAAACATGGAGTTTCCAGTGACAGTGAGGAGTCATCATCAGCTGTGTCATCGAGAAGGTCAGTCAAAAGGGGTAGGGGTTCCCCTTCTCCTTCTAAGGAACATCCCTCTAAGGCCTCAAAAAAGACCCCGAGAGAGTCTGAGAGCCGGGATCCAAGCGAATCTCCTCACCACGGTGAAAAGGAGAGGGTAGGACCATCTACGCCTTCCGAGGGTGCGAAGACTGACCCAGCCTTCAAGAAACCCACTTCCCAGTCTTCTGAGAGGAGTTCCAAGTCTTCGATGACGGAGTTTCCGTCGACGGAGAAATTGAAGACAAAATTAAAATTGGTTTCGTCGACGAGCTAGTCGACGAAGAAATCGTCGTCGAAGAAGGAAACGTCGACGGCGGGTTCATCAGCGTCGACGGGAGGTTTGCCGTCGACGAAGGCCGTCGTCGACGAGTACCACAGCATCGACGACGGGAGTGACAGCACCGACGACGATAATGACGTCGACGACGACGTCAACGACGACGGTGTCGTCGACGAGAGCATCAACGACGATGACTTTAACAATGACTACAGCTGGATCGTCGACAGTTTCATCGTCGACAACATCGACGACACCAATCTCGTCAACGAGTGTGCAACCATCGTCGACGGAACCGTCGACGATCTTGTCATCTGAAAAAAGGATTACGATTTCAGTGACAAGAATAACGCCGGAGATGACATCCCCTAGGAGGGTGACCCCCTTGCCACCAGCTTTGCTCCTTGAGGAAGGGGAGTCTTATGAGGATGACCAGGACTCTTATGGCTATGCCAATAGTCCCTCTCAACTTCTGGTCAAATGTCAAGACACAGACTCTGAAGGGGGATATGACCAGGAGGATGGTGGCCATCATCAAGCGGCCCAGTCACAATATTATTCTGGGCAGGGTATGGTTACAGTACCTTCTTCATTCCTACAAGACCTGCATAAGATGCTGCAGGACTATAAATCTAAAGCTACTAGGCCAATTCTGGTTCCGGCAGCGCCTGCAACGCCTGTCTTGGCTTCTGCCTCAACGGCTACTCCTGGATTACCTGCTCGGGTGTCCCCTCAACCTCAGACATCCTTTCCACAAGATCCTTCCAGGCCGGCAGATGCCCATGATGATTCCTCGGATCAAAATTCGGATCATGACTGTACATACGACGGAATGGGATGAATACGTCATTCCGGATCCTGCATCTCCAGTCCTGGATCCAGTAGATTCCCCGCCAGCGGACATAGGAGGTTTCCACCGGCTGATGGAAAGAGCAGCTGGCAGGTTCAAATTGGCTATGCCTGCGGTGGCCGAGGATTGTTTCTTGTACGACTTCACGGAACCCTACAGGAAGACAACAAGATTCATACCGATAGTGGATCATCTGTGGAAGGAAGGCCTAAAGGCTATGAAGAACCCAGCGACGGTGGTCCCTGTGCTACCGCGTCTGGATAAGAAATACAGAGCACCTGACGATGGGCCGGCGGCCTTAATGGGCCATCCCGAACCAGACTCAGTTATTTCGCAGGCAGCGCAGAGGAGATCCCGCAACCCCTCTGCTCCCTTAACAACTCCTCCGGACAAGGAAAGGTGGAGATTGGATAATGCTGGGAAAAGATTCTCGTCGATGGCGAGTCTTCTGGTGCGAGCTGCCAATGCCCTGGCGATATTGGGCAGATACGACCGCCAACTTTGGTGTGATGTTGCTCCGTTCCTGGACCAGCTACCCCTAGAAGCAACATCAGAGGCAAAAAAGATCTTGCAGGAGGGAGAGGCGAAGTCAATGGAGATCATTGACTGTGCCATGGACATTGCAACAACAGCGTTTCGTTCCTTGGCTGGGGCTGTAGTCCTCCGTCGCCAGGGGTGGCTGAAGGCTACCTGGTTTCGACCGGAGATTTAAAACAAGGTCGTGGATCTTCCCTTTGATGGGGAAGCACTGTTTGGGAAACTAATCGATGACACTCTTCGGGAGATCAAAAGGGACACTGAAACTGCCAGATCCTTGGGTACCCTTCAATACCGCAAGTCTCCTTGTAAGGGTCAGAGGTAACAACTACAAGGGATCCTATCAACAGCAGCGTTATTCTTCCACTGGCTCAGGTTCCCAACAGTACCGCTAGCCTTATCAACAGACACAAGGCCAATCTTCTTACTACTCCAGGCCTTACAATAGGGGGAAACAGACTAGCCGAGGACGGGATACGTCCAAGCGCCAATAGCGGGCTCCTGGCTCTTCCTACTGGACCCTCCTCCAAGAAGTCATCAATTGGAGGCAGGGTAACCAAATACCTTCAGAACTGATCCAAAATAACATCGGACCGTTGGGTGCTCAACATCATTCGGAAAGGACATACCTTGGAATTTACGCAAGTCCCTCCACCCAAGCCCCCTGCAGCCATTTCATCGAAGCACCTGCGTCTTCTGCGGCTCGAAGTCCAACAGATGCTCCGGAAGGGAGCGATAGAGCCGGTTCCCTCCAATCAAAAGGGACAAGGATTCTATTCCAGGTTCTTCCTGGTAAAGAAGACGCTGGAGAAATGGCGACCTATTTTAGATCTCAGGGAGCTCAACACCTATCTCATCTCCCTGTCCTTCCGGATGGTCTCTCTCCAGGACATCTTGCAGCTCATCAGCCCGGGGGATTTCATGGCCACGCTCGATCTCGAGGACGCGTACTTCCATGTCCCGATTCACCCAGCACACAGAAGGTTTCTACGATTCACAGTGGCGCCGCGGCCAGGGCGACTGACGCTGGAATCTGGGGACCACGGTTCGATCCCCGGCTCCGGCGGCAGGTTAGCCCAGCACCATGTGACTCTGGGCAATAGCTCGCTTAATCTTCCCGACGGCCCCCAGCGCCTAGAGACCCTTACGGGTGATTGTGCGCTTTACAAATGTGGACTTTACTTTACTTACAGTAGCCAAGAGCCACTTTCAATTCAGGGTTTTACCCTTTAGCCTTCGCTCAGCCCCCAGGATCTTCACAAAGGTGCTGGCGCCTGTAGCGGCATTCTTAAGAAGAAACCATTTTCAGGTCTTCCCCTACCTGGACGATTGGTTGCTGAAGGCCCGTCCAGGGACGCAGCGCGGGACGCTGTTCGGGCCTGTACAAACTTGTTTCGAAATCTGGGACTCACTTTAAACAAGGAAAAGTCATCCCATGTCCCGTCCAGGCAGCGCGTTTCTTGGGAGCCATCCTGGATTCAAAGCTCTCGAAAGCCTTTCCGACCCTGGAAAGAAGGGAGAAGTTACAACCCTTGGCTCAGGACTTACAAGGAAGAAGGTGTCTGTCAGTACGCCGCTACAAATCTCTGCTGGGGGTAATTTCATCATGTATTCCCCCGATTCCTCACTGCAGACTGAGGATGCGTCCTCTACAGGAGCAACTAGACAACCAGTGGAAACGGGTGCACGGATCGTTCGAGGACAAGGTGACCGTCACTCCAATGATGAGGGATGTGGCCTTATGGTGGAAAGATCAGGACAACTTGTCCCAAGGTCTATCTTTCGTAAACGACCCGTCTCCTCAAGTAGTAACGACGGACGCGTCATTGGAGGGTTTAGGAGCAGTGATGCAAGACCTTCATGTCAGCGGTCATTTGTCTCCTCAGGAGCAACAGCTCCACATCAACCTTTTAGAGCTAAGAGCAAAAAGACTGGCTCAGCAAGCTTTTCTTCCCCGCTTAGGAGGTTCGCAAGTGCTGATCAGGACGGACAACACCACGGCCATGCACTACGTGAACAAGGAAGGAGGAACCAGATCTCGTCCGTTGTCGCAGGAAGCTCAACAGATCTGGGAATGGGCGATACTTAACGGAATATCGCTAAAGGCGGAACACTTGCCAGGAGTTTTAAACGAAAACGCCGACAGACTGAGCAGGTCATCCTCAGTCAGTCAGCCATGAGTGGGAATTGAACCAGCGAGTTCTGGAAGAGGTCTTCAGCCAGTGGGGCACCGGAGGTGGATCTCTTTGCCACACCGACCAACAAGCAATGCCGGTCTTACGCAAGCAGATTTCACCACGAGGGTCGCTGGGGAATGCGCTTTCGATAGCCTGGTCAAGGACATTTGTCTACGCCTTTCCCCCCATCCCTCTGATCCCGCGGCTCATCAGGAAGATCAAAGTGGAGCCGTGCAGGATGATCTTGATAGCCCCTGCTTGGCCGAGACAATTCTGGTACAGGGAACTCCATCTGTTGTCGCAAGTTCCTCCTCTTCCTTTGAGGAGTATACCAGATCTCCTCACAATGTCCGAAGGACAAGTTTGGCACCCAGATCCACAGTCATTACACCTGACAGCATGGCTCCTGAGCAGCGAGAGTTTATGAATCTCCCCATCTCATGCGAAATTAGTGAGGTTCTCTCCCAGGCAAGGGCTCCTTCAACGAACAGGACTTACCGTCTTAAATGGAGGAGATTTTGTTCCTGGTGTAGGAGAGAAAAAATTGACCCCTTTGCTTCCAAGCCTCATCAGCTCCTACCTTATCTGCTGTCCCTGGCTAAGTCGGGGCTCGCCCATTCGTCAAATAAGGTGCATTTGGCGGCCATTTCGAGATACAGAAGGTCTGGCTCTGGACCTTCCTTATGGTCTTCCAGGATTGTCAAACAATTTCTTAAGGGCTTGTTCAGAGTCTATCCACAAGTGAGGCCTCCGCCTCCTACTTGGCACCTAAATCTAGTCCTTTCTCAGCTCATGAAAGGCCCATTTGAACCAATTCATCATTCTGACATAAAGTTCCTTTCATGGAAGTTGGCTCTCCTCCTCGCTCTCACATCGGCTAGGCGTGTTGGAGAGTTGCAGGCCCTTACTATCCAGGAGCCTTTCCTACAATTTAAAAGGAACACTGTAATCTTGAGAACTAACCCTAGGTTTATGCCCAAGGTACCCTCGGACTTCCACTTGAATGAGCCGGTTATTTTGAAAGCGTTCTTTCCTCAACCGGCTACACCAGCGGAAAAGACACTACGTTCTTTGGATGTACAACGGTGCTTAAAATTCTACTTAGATCGCACTAAGGGATTTCGGAGGTCCTCTCAATTGTTTGTTGCCTTTCGTGGTCCACGCAAAGGTCTCCCGCTATCCAAACAGGGGATATCAAGATGTATCACAAGTGCCATTCTGCATTGCCACACTGCGGCAGGGAAACCTCTGACTGGCAGGATTCGTGCACATTCCACAAGATCAGTGGCATCGTCAACGGCCTCTTTGCGGGGGTACAGATTAAAGACATTTGCAGAGCTGCTACCTGGAGCAGCGTTCACACCTTTACTAAGCATTACTGCTTGGAATCCTTACAGCAAGAGGATGCGGCAGTGGGCCAGGCTGTCCTGATGAACCTTTTCCAATAATTGGTGAGCTTTCCTATCCCACCTTCCATTGTTACACATTTTGAATCTTTGTCATGTTGGCTATTGCAATGTGTTTATGACACAAAATGTGTTTTTTTTTATTGCTAACTGCTACTCTGATACAAAAGCATGGGAATCTATGAAAGTTCCAATACTGGGGCAAGAAAACAAGTTACTTACCTGTAACTTTGGTTCCCCAGTATTGGTAACTTTCATAGATTCCCATGCGCCCACCCACCTCCCCAGGGAAAGCTCAGCCTACAGCAGATGTGGTAACTGTTACACAACGGCTACGAAAATCTGAGGCTCTGAGGTTCCTTCAGGAGGGTTCTATGGGGTGAGGCTCTTCTGATTGGCTAATGCCTAAGTTTGGTCTCTTTTACAAAAAGAGGGTGATATGCTACAAAAGGAAATGAGGCCTAGGCTTTTTTCTTTCTCGTTTGTACCTACTGCTATGGTATTTTTGTTACCGAGACTCCCATTCCGACGACGGGTTAATGATACAAAAGCATGGGAATCCATGAAAGTTACCAATAGTAACGGAGCTTGAATTTGCAGCTACTTCTGGATGGGTAGCCAGTATAGTTCTGCGAGGTAAGGCATAGTGTAAGGCTTAGTGTGTGCCTTTCTGGGGATGTCTAAGATGAGTCTGGCGGCGGTGTTCTCAATAGTTTGGAGGTGGCTGGAGATCCCAACATATTGTGCGTTGCCGTAGTCGAGTCTGCTGGTGGGTAGGGCCTGGGTGACTATGCGTCTGGTGAGCATCGGGAGCCATTTGAAGATTTTGCAAAGCATTCTGAGGATATCACGGCGTTGACTTGTTTGTTCATCGATAGCCTGTCATCAACAATGATGCCATGGTTTCTGGCATGGTCTGTGGGTTTTTTTTTGCATAGATTTTATAATATAGGGTGCCTCACTCTGTCAACAGTCATCTAAAGAAAGTTTCACCTAATCCCTTGACCCAGTCAATTATTTATCAAGCATAACTCTTTAAAAAAACTGTCTCTACGCCAGGGTCACTTGAAGTACAGAGACACTATCTTAACTCTTACATATAGATGGAGACCTCAAAGAGGAAAGACACCTTCCTAAGGATCATGGACTACAGGAAAGAGTGCAACACCTAGAGATTCTGCTTCAGAGGACTAATGTTGATTGCTTTACCCAAAGAGGTAAGGCTTTCAACAGTCAACACATTTAACTTTTAGAGTCTTCTCTGCATTGAAAGGACACCCTAAAGAAAGGTTAACCTCAGTTGTGAAAAATCCTTGCTTTAGAATACTTCCCAGGCACCAGACGACTGGATCCATACACTTTTTTTCTTCGGCAGTGCTTCTGTGAACTGGTAGGTCATGCTGTGCAGCATTGCTTTGGCCTCATATCACTGCAGAAGTGACTAAGAAGAGCCACATGCTAAGTGCTACCCCCGCTGCCAATTATTTTGGCCATCTGACAACTTAACATGGACTCCACCCAAAGCTACAGATTTCGAACTATGCTAATACAGTCGCAAACAGATGTCAGACATGGACCTGCAAAAGGGCTGTGTCTGGGCTCAGGCCATGGCTTGAAGTTGTGCAATAAACTGCCTTCAAGCACATGAAGGTGCTCCGGGACCTAGAGGCAAAGCTGTAATCTCAGCCTTCTCATACGCCCCATTCCAAATTGCCGGCGTGGATTTTGTCTTACTTCTGAAACCATACCCGTGACCACTCCACATCACCCTGGAAGTCCTAAGGTAAATTAAAATTGAAGCCCAAGCTAAAAAAAAAACAAAGCTGTACTAAACCCCATTCCTCTTGGTGAAAAGGCACGTGTGCATCCTGATGGATTTGTTCATTTTTTAGGTCTCTGAGCAACATCATTCAAAGTCTTTGCACTTGGTTTCGGGTAAGGCGGAGCACAAAAAATCGTAAAAGCGTCGCTGCTCTTCGTCCTCCCCTCGACGGTCGAGGGACGCGGCTGAGGGGGCAGGTGGCACCGCTCCTGCGGCTCCAACAGAGCCTGAGCAATTACCGTTTGTTTACCCACCTTTCCCGGGTCCATCGGCGACTCCAGACGAATTGCAAGAATTTGTGTCCGCGATGGCACATATCCTCGGCCCGTGCGGCCATGTTGGCACGCCTTCGGGATGAGGAACAGCCGTCTGAAGCTGAACTCTGACAAGACAGAGGTACTCGTCCTCGGACCCACCCCCTCAGCCTGGGACGACTCCTGGTGGCCGACCACACTGGGAACCGCACCGACACCCACCGACCATGCACGCAACCTAGGATTCATCCTTGACTCCTCCCTCTCCATGTCTAAACAGGTCAACGCCGTCTCCTCCTCCTGCTACAACACCCTCCGCATGCTCCGCAGGATCTACAAGTGGATCCCGACCGAAACAATAAGAACGGTGACACAGGCCCTCGTCAGCAGCAGACTGGACTACGGCAACGCATTCTACGCAGGAATCCCAGCCAAACACCTACGACGACAACGCATCCAAAACGCCTCCGCCCGACTGATCATCAACGTCCCCCGCCGCAGCCACATCACCCACCACCTGAGAGACCTACACTGGCTCCCCGTCGACAAGAGGATCACCTTCAAGCTCCTCACCCACGCACACAAAGCACTCCACAACGCCGGACCAGCCTACCTGAACAGCAGACTCAGCTTCTACACCGCCCACCCGCCAGCTCCGCTCCGCCAGCCTCGCCCTCGCCGCTGCTCCCCACATCCAACGAACAACCTCTGGCGGCAGATCCTTCTACCTCGCCGCCAAGACCTGGAACATCCTCTCTACCCACCTACGGCAGACCCAAGACCTACTCACCTTCAGAAGACTCCTCAAGACCTGGCTCTTCGAGCAGTTGCGTCACCCCCTCCTCCCAGCGCCTTGAGACCCTCACGGGTAGGTAGCGTGCTTTACAAGTACTCTGATTGATTGATTGACTGTTCCGCGTTCCTCGACGGCTCTGGCCCAGATGTTGTCGACGCCCATAGGCCTCCATGGCGCCGGCTGTGGCTCCCCATTCTGGCCAGTGGACCCAGTACGGCCCCTAGCGACGTCGCCAATGCCGGCGTCGGCCGACCGCGTCAACTTCTTTTCCGGCGACGGCACGGAGCCGGAGGGATGTCTCCCGACACCGATGGGAGACTTTTACCCTTTTATTCACCCAGCCCTCGTCCACTTGTGGAAGAAGGGGAGGACTGGAAAGGGTTTGAAGACCCTTTCGCAGCACAGTGCGTGTCTGTCCCCGACTGGGATGAGGATGCGGAGGCCGTTGGCACGATTACACTCTGGCGCCTGGTTCACCATCCCCTTCAACTACTATGGAGGAGAGTGGTACCTTTTCCACAGTACTACGTAGGGCGGCCTAGGTTTTAATCTCGAGCGCCCTACAGTATCTGTTAGGACCAACCTACTAACTGAAGTGCTTCGTCCAGCTTCTTCTTCTACAGGACCGCTGTTGACGTTTAATGATGCAATTACTTATGTGCTTCTGGGCACTTGGTCCCGGCCCAACACAGGGGCCCCTGTGGACAAAGGTGTGGGCCAACGCCAATGCCCGGCCCCAGGCGACCCTGCCTTCCTCACCCAGCACCCTACACCGTAGAGTTTGTTGGTTCAGGCCTCGACGTCTCCGAGTGCATTTCCTTCTGCTCTGCCGTACAAGGAATTCAAGAAATTGGAGCAGTTTGGGAAGAATTATTCTTCCGTACGTTCTTGACTACGGTCTGTGAACACTGCCTGTCTCTTGGGCCGCTATTCCCATTCTGTATGGGATGTGGTTGAGCAGGTGCTACCTCAGTGTCCGGATGGGACCCGGACAGTTCTCTCCCGTGCTCTTATGGAGGGGAGAGATGCGGCCAAGTTTACTATACGCTGTGGTCTTGATTCTGCTGATTCGCTGGGTAGGGCGATTTCCACAACGGTGGCGCTGCGCAGTCATGCCTGGTTGAGGAAGACTGGTTTTTCTGAGGATGTCCAGAATACTTTGATGGACATGCCGTTCGATGCCACTTGCCTTTTTGGTGATGAGGCAGATTCCACATTGAAGCTCTTGAGCCACAGCCAAGTCCTTAGGCCTTTCGGCCACACGTACTCCTTCCACTATCCATCAACGTGTTGAAGTCGCACCTGGTTCTCTCCCAGAAGCTCAGTCTGGACCCAAAACGTGCGATCTCCTTTTACCTGAATCGCACACAAGCATTCTGGGTGGATGACCAGCTCTTTGTTGGCTACGCAGGCGCCAAGAAAGGCCGGGCTGTTCAGAAGAGGACTATCTCCCGCTGGGTCGTCTTGTGTATCAAGGCCTGTTATTCTATGGCTAAAAAGGAATCTCCGGTGGGGCTACGTGCCCGTTCTACCAGGGCGATATTCACAAGGAACTCATTTCTTGCACCATTACAGATTGGCAAGTTATTAATACTTGCTTGGGTTTAGTCAAAAACATATGCAATCCTGATGGGACCTAAACTCTATTTGGTCACATCAATATTATCAGAAAGAAATGTATTTGTAATCAGTACTATTTCATAGAAAAGCCCAAAACAAGGATAAGTCAAAGTAATGCTCACTTCAGCCGAAGTGAGCAGGATTGCGTATGTTTTTGACTAAACCTAAGCAAGTATTACTAACTTGCCAAATCTGTAATGTTGTTAGATCAGCACCGAGGCTCCAGCCTGGTTATGAAACACAAACGCAATCCTTCTGGCTCGAGCCAGCCTCATTCCAGTGCCGAACCAACACTCTCTGCACCGAAACATCAGACAAAGCACTTGCCAGTCTTCACACCGCCGGCCCCGAAGACACCTACGGCACCAAAGGCCTTGGAGTCGAAATCTTCCAAATCTAAAGATTCGGAGCCGAACTCTTCCAAACCTAAAGCTTTGGAGCCAAAATATTTGACACCGGAAAGTTCTGAGCCGAGTACCTCTGTGCCGAAAAGTTTGGAGCCAAAACCTTCCACTCCAAAAGCTTCTGAACCTAAACCGGCTAAAACCCAGCACTCTGATTCAAAACATTCGATACCCAAAGACTCTGAGCCTAAATCTTCGACACCGAAATCAACTCCTAAAGAAAAAGATACTCCTTCCAAAGAGCCTCTATCTGAGGGCCCACCTTTGGATCCAAACAAAGGAGACTAAGTATTGACCCTAAAACTGGCCACCTCCTGGCCACTCTTCCTAAAAAACTGAAGCTGGATCTCTGAGGATTGCCTTATACCTCTGAAGGACAATCTTGAAAAATGCAATAGGTCTTGCCTTTCATTAAGTTAAAGCCACTTGCTTTGCTTTTACAATAACCATTGGCAAAGCAAATGGCTTTAACTTAATCAAAGGCGAGACCTATTGCATTTTCAATGCTTGTTCTATTCGTGTAACTGTCCCATATCCTCTCCCCCTCCAATCCTTGCCAAACACTCCTTCTGTCTGCACCTGCGACTATCCTTAGTGAGGGCCGAGCAGCCTTAATCTGCTCTGTAAAGCCTCGTCCACATGGTAGCAACCCTTGTCGTCCATCTGCTCAACGGAGCCAGTTGTTTACATCAGAGCTCTTGCCTCCTCCTACTCCACTTCTTTTAGTTGCACCCACCTTCTTATCCCCTGCCCGCGTGACTCCACTTTGGGATCAAATTGATTTAGTCTTTGTGGCGTGTCCGCAGTGGTGTAACACACTTGCATGACGAAACCACTCTTTGTTGCTGTCCGACTGTGACTTAAGGCCAAAGACAAACATTAACGTAATGTATCATATGATTTCCAACACCCAGGGCTCAATTTGTTAGTGTCAGACCCACCTGCTCAACAGCAGCTAGCCAGGAGACCAAACGAACAAGCTGTCGCCATGACGCACACGCCAGCGTGTTTATTTTACCCTGTGCTTTCACTTTAAGTGAAAGCGCTATGCAAAAATGAACACGCTGCTGCCTCACTCTGTGCGAGTTAACAAGCCTCTCTTACAGAACCACAGATGGCCCCTATAAAGATAAGGAATTGCTTCACGACAGCTGTGAAGCAGGCGATCCAGTCCGGATGGGCCGGACGAAAAGGCGAAAGGGCTGCAACCAAAAAGTCTCAGTTTTAATCGGCGGCCACCGTTTTACATAAATGGGGACGCCGGGCAATGAAATTGAGGGGCGGGGCTTCAAGTCCCCTTCTCAAATCTTCCTGCTCACAAGAGGTCTCGCAGAGCAAGCAGCGCCACTATCACCTGACCCACAGGATGATGATGATTGGGATGGGGATGAGGAGCAGGATTTGCCACAAGATCAGGACTTACCACAGGACACTGATCCCTGGGAGAAATATAATTGGGTACTAGACCAAAACAATGATCCCAACCTGTATCCCTACAGACCCTCACCACCAGATAACATTGGCTTTGTTCATCTTATCAACAGGGCTTCTCAATATCGTGGTGGAGCGTCATACAGACCCTCTAGAAAAGGATTTCCTTGTTGAGACACCAACGCACTCACAAAGGTCTGCTAATACTTTACCAATGCTCAAGGGCATGTTAAAACACACGGGTGAGGTATTCAAAGACCCCATTAGATCCAGGATACTCGCACCTAAAGTAGATACGGAAGCGCTCCACGCCAGCCATGCTGCCCAGGTTCGGCTTTAGACTTCCTCGGGGCTGAGTTGAGAGTCCAATACCCGGCCCTACTAAACTACCCCAATGCTCGATATGCAACGACACGAACAAATGAAGTAATTCAACGGGGCGCGGGAAAGGAAGGGAACAGCGGGGAGGGAGATCTGCAACGACAAAGAACACCAGATTAGCACACCCTATCTCCCTCACTCTAACAAGTATTCACAGTGCCCTTTACTAAAACAGTGTACTTCTCTTTATGCTTGAATAATACCTGTAAAGGAAAATACACAAGGCTTTATTCCTAGCGGAGACACTGCTGTGGAGGAGGTATGAGGACTTGTACCCAGCTGGAAAACAAAACATACACGGTATAACATATACTGGTGTAAAGTAACCTGATTAACTGTGGTATACCAGTAAATACCCTACACATACCCTGAATACTGTTTTATATCAGATTGTATGGGTATTACACAAGCCCCACTCTCATGACCTCTCCTGTCTCCTGCAGAAATGAAAAGAATAGAAGAACCATAAATTTTGCTTCTTGTGGAACCTCCCTTGAATGCACCAAGATACAGGCTCCTATTTCTTGTACGGAACGCAGTGTTGACTTCACACCGCGATCCCCCCGAGTTATTGTGCCCTGTCTCAATAAAGGAGTCGTAGTTATACTCCTACAGGGCTAATGGAATAGCGAGGCTCAGAGTCCTGGTGTAAGTGAGTCCCTTCGCTTTTCCTTGTTCTCAGAATATACAGATATATGCAATAATGTTTGGCTACACAGCAGCGCCAGGTTATTGCTGCTCCAAACTGCCCTTGAAATGACAAACAGAGCTCAGAAACATTGGCTACGCAGCAGCGCCAGGTTATTGCCTCTCCAACCTGCCCTTGAAATGACAAACAGGGCTCAGAAACATTTATCACAGCTGGGAGCTGTTGGAGGCGGCCGGCCGGTGTGCTGTTGGGATCGATGGAACCAACGCCTCACACCGCCGCCATAAAGCCCCTTACTCACGGTTCTGACGGACTATGAAAACAAGTCAAACACTGCCAAAAGGACCGTAGCTCCGCACTCTCTTCTGGGACTTCGGAATTATCGGCGTTGCACGGCCGTTAGTTCCGCTTCTTTATTTCCTGGCATGCGTGCGCACATGACGTCCTGCGTGCATTACGCGCAGCATGCCGGGAACTGTAGTTTTCGTGCTTCCGTCTCCAGCCCGGGACCCGTGCACACTGATTTACATCGCGGGACATGACAGTACATCCCCCTTCACAAAGGGGACCCACCCGCCTTGGGCTTCGCAGGAAACAACCGATGGAACTGAGCCACCAACCTGGGAGCCCGAACTGCCCTGGCCGGCTCCCAGGAATCCTCCTCCGGCCCATACCCCTTCCAGGACAGCAAGTACTGCAAACGACCCCTCACCCATCTAGAGTCCAGCACCTTCCGCACCTCATACTCCTTATCCTGATGCACCCAGATAGGCTGAGGCGATCTGCGCACAGGACACCTAGAGGGTTTCAAAAGCGACACATGAAAAACCGGATGGATCCGCATCTGCGCCGGCAGACGTAAACGCACAGCCACAGGGTTCACATGTTCCACCACTCGGTAAGGACCGATGAACCGGGGGTTAAACACGCTGGGCCTCTTAAACTTGATGTTACGAGTGGACAACCACACCAGATCCCCTTTCCGATAGACTGGATTGGGTCTCCTGTGCCTGTCGGCCTGTTGTTTGTACCTAGCTTTGGCCTTTGTAAGATTCCTGCGCGTATCCAAGAGAATTTGGCGCACACGCAGCAATCTCTCCCTCACCTCAGGTAATTTCACATTATCAGATGGTAACAGCATGGGGGTGAACCGGGGATGATGCCCATAGGAACAATAGAAAGGTGAGTGGAGAGTGGATGCGTGTTGGGTGCTATTGTAGGCCACCTCTGCCACCCACAACCAAGTTACCCAGGAATCGCTGCTTTCTTGAACATAACAACGGAGATACTGTTTTAGGGATTGGTTTACTCTCTCCGTCTGTCCATCTGTTTGCGGATGGAAGCTTGTGGACACAGACGAGGTGATGTGTAAGGCGGTGCACCATGTTTTCCAGAATCTGGCTGTAAACTGAGCCCCGCGATCAGATACGATATCACGGGGTAGTCCATGTAGCCTTACAACGTTCACCAGTAGGAGTTGAGCCAATTGGCCCGCAGAGGGCACCTGATCACAGGCTATGAAGTGACCCATCTTTGTTAGGAAGTCCACCACAACCACTATAGCCGTTTTGCCTTGGTCTTTTGGGAGTCCTACAATGAAGTCCACTGAGAATCTTTCCCATGGAAGGGTAGGAGTGAGAAGCGGTTGTAACAACCCTTGCGGTTGTTGTCGGTTTGATTTCATCTGATTGCAGGTGACACACTCCGCCACCCATCGGATCAAATCTGGTCTAATGGAAGGCCACCAGAATTGTCTTTGGGTCTTTTCCAACGTTTTAATGAATCCCATATGTCCCGCACACGGGGCGTTGTGACACCAGGAGAAAACCGTCTTCCGCAATGCAGCCGTAGGTATAAGAACCTGTGTTCCTCTCATGGGGATACCTTGTTTCATCTTCCACTCAGGATGATGCCGAAGCCAAGTGCGCCACACACAGGTTTGGGCTCCTCTCCGTACACCCGTAAGGAAATCGTTGGTGTGTGTTACTCCTATCACCTGTCCGGGTTCAATGATAGATCGAACAGGTTTCTCCAAAGGGAGTAGGTGGTTTTCTCTTCGTGTCAGTGCATCAGCTTTTCTGTTGTTGGTGCCGGGCCTGAACGTCACCATGAAACGGTATTCTTCGAAGAACAACATCCACCGAAGCTGTCTGGGGGTCAGATGTCTTGCCGCTCTTAAAAACTGTAGATTGCGATGGTCAGTATACACCGTGATCTGGTGTTTTGCTCCCATCAGCCAATGTCGCCAGGTCAAGAAAGCGTCTCTAATGGCAAGCAGTTCTTTTTCCGCTATAGTATAATTTACTTCTGCAGGGCTGAGTTTCCTCGACATATAGGCGATTGGGTGTAGAACACCCGAGGTACCCTCTTTTTGGGACAAAACTGCCCCCAAAGCTATCTCAGAGGCATCTGCCTCTACGATGAACGGGAGATCCGGATTGGCATGCGTCAACACCGGGGCAGAGGAAAATGCAGTTTTTAATGCGTTGAACGCACGCTCTGCTTCCTGGTCCCACACGAACTGGGTGTTCTTCTTTGTAAGTTTCGTGAGGGGTGCCACCATTCCTGAGAACCCTGCTATGAATCTCCTGTAGAAGTTTGCAAAACCCAACAGGCTCTGTATGTCCTTGACATTCTTGGGTACAGGCCATTCCACTATGGCCTTCACTTTTCTTTCTGCCATCACTTGTCCCGAGGGCGTCAGTATCACACCCAGAAATTCCACTGTTGTGACATGGAATTCACATTTAGTGATTTTACAAAAGAGATGGTGTTCCTTAAGAGCCTGTAATACCGATTTAACATGGGTTATGTGCTCCTCAGTTGAATTTGAATAGACCAGAATGTCGTCTATGTAAACGACCACATGACGGTCCAAAAAGTCTCGAAGCACTTCGTTGAGAAAGAATTGAAACGCGGCCGGGGCGTTGCAAAGCCCAAAGGGCATCACCAAATACTCATAGAGCCCATACCGCGTTTTAAAGGCCGTTTTCCACTCATCACCCTGCCTAATGCGTACAAGGTGGTATGCCCCACGCAGATCCAACTTGGTATAGATACGTGCTGCACGGACTTGTTCCAGGAGTACCGGGATCAAGGGCAAAGGGTATTGATTTTTTACCGTGATGGCGTTAAGCGCGCGATAGTCAATGCAGCACCTTTTTTCTCCGTTTGCTTTCGGAATGAAGAATAAGGGAGACGCTGCAGGGGATCTGGAAGGTCTAATAAATCCTAGAGCCAAATATTTCTCAAGATACTCTCTCAGGGTTTCTGTTTCTGGCAACGTCAGCGCGTAGATCCTCCCGTTAGGAATCTCAGAGCCTGGGAGGAGATCGATGCGACAATCATAGGTTCTGTGAGGTGGAAGTTCTTCTGCTTCTTTGTCGCTAAAGACCGCCCCGAACTCTGCATAACAAGGAGGCAACGTCACGTCTTTTTCTGCAGCTGTGGCTATGGTTTGCATAGAAGCTAAGGCGGAAGCAGGGTTCCAAGGCTTCATCATACAGTGTTCGCTGCAGTATGGAGAAAGAAACTGGACCGTTTTAGTGGTCCACCGTATATCGGGGTCGTGTTTCTGTAACCATGGGAGACCCAGTATGATGCCATACTGTGGGGCTTCTATGATATTGTACACCAGCATTTCCTGATGATGATTATCATAAACCAGTTCATACTCCTGCGTGTGGTAACGTATGGGTCCTGCGTGTAGTTCGTTTCCATCTACGGCGTAAACCGTCTCTGGTGTGTTTTTTGGTACTAGCGTCACTCCTAGTCTCCGTGCTTCAGTGGCATCCATAAAACAACCCGTAGCACCTGAGTCGATCATCACACGTACATCCTGTTGTACTCCATCTATCGTCATGGTCATGTACAGAAACAAATGAGTTTTTTCTGCTTCTGTGCTTGGGGAGAGCGAAGGGATAACATGCGAGCTTGAGGGCTTCCCTTCCTCCGCCTTCAAGCCGTGTAGTTTCCCGACTCTTTTTCTGTTACTCCGGCGAGGCTTTGGCCTCCCTTGTATCTATTACCTTTTGGTTTCACCGGACATTCACGCAGGAAGTGGCCTTTCTTGCCACAATAGAGACATAACCCTTGTTTGCGCCTGTGGTCTCTTTCGCTCGTGGTCAATGAGGCTCGCACTGCCCCTACCTCCATTGCTTCGTTATGAGTAGACTGTTTCTCACCACTACCAGTTTGTTCATAGGGCATCACGGTCTTGTCCTTTTTCTTATGTTCTCCCTTTCTTTCTTTCATACGATGGTCCAATCGCAAGGAGAGCTCTATAAGTGCAGTGCATGTACGTGGTTGAGGATCGATCTGTGCCAGCACGTCCTTCATTTCCTCGCTAAGACCTTGATAGAACAACGCGGTTCTCTTGGCTTCTGGCCAATCTGTTTCTGCCACGAGTCGTCTAAAGTTGTTGAGATATGTGACAAGATCGGCATCCCCCTGTTTCAGCTTCAGCAGCTCACGATCTGCCGTGAAGGTTTCAGCCCTCCTATCGAATGTTTTTTCGAATTCTTCTCTAAAATTGTCCCAGTGATACAGAAGGGGGTCATCCCTTCTGACTATCGGAACCGCCCATTGAGCAGCTTCCCCTCCTAAATACGATATAAGGAAAGCCACCCTTGCCTGATGTGTGGAAAACATTTTTGGTTTGCACATAAAGTGCATTTGAACCTGCGTCATAAACACCTGCACCTTTTTAATGTCCCCATGGTATCGTTCCGGTGGAGCCAGGGGTATTTGGGCAGGCATCTCAACCACCACAGACGTGGTAGGGGAAGAGCCACCGGTAGCTCCCTGGGTTGTGGAGGTTTGCGGCAATCTATCCACCCTAGCCCGCAATTGGGCATTCTCTGCCCTCGAGGCGGCTACCTCTCTGTGGGACGCGGCCAACTCTACTTGTACTAAGGCCAAAGCAGCCAGAACATCCTCTAAGGTTGTCATGGCGGCTCTCAACGCAGCCAAGAGGAGGTAAAATCCTTGGGCCGATAATTCTGTCAAGGTTCGGCTTTAGACTTCCTCGGGGCTGAGTTGAGAGTCCAATACCCGGCCCTACTAAACTACCCCAATGCTCGATATGCAACGACACGAACAAATGAAGTAATTCAACGGGGCGCGGGAAAGGAAGGGAACAGCGGGGAGGGAGATCTGCAACGACAAAGAACACCAGATTAGCACACCCTATCTCCCTCACTCTAACAAGTATTCACAGTGCCCTTTACTAAAACAGTGTACTTCTCTTTATGCTTGAATAATACCTGTAAAGGAAAATACACAAGGCTTTATTCCTAGCGGAGACACTGCTGTGGAGGAGGTATGAGGACTTGTACCCAGCTGGAAAACAAAACATACACGGTATAACATATACTGGTGTAAAGTAACCTGATTAACTGTGGTATACCAGTAAATACCCTACACATACCCTGAATACTGTTTTATATCAGATTGTATGGGTATTACACAAGCCCCACTCTCATGACCTCTCCTGTCTCCTGCAGAAATGAAAAGAATAGAAGAACCATAAATTTTGCTTCTTGTGGAACCTCCCTTGAATGCACCAAGATACAGGCTCCTATTTCTTGTACGGAACGCAGTGTTGACTTCACACCGCGATCCCCCCGAGTTATTGTGCCCTGTCTCAATAAAGGAGTCGTAGTTATACTCCTACAGGGCTAATGGAATAGCGAGGCTCAGAGTCCTGGTGTAAGTGAGTCCCTTCGCTTTTCCTTGTTCTCAGAATATACAGATATATGCAATAATGTTTGGCTACACAGCAGCGCCAGGTTATTGCTGCTCCAAACTGCCCTTGAAATGACAAACAGAGCTCAGAAACATTGGCTACGCAGCAGCGCCAGGTTATTGCCTCTCCAACCTGCCCTTGAAATGACAAACAGGGCTCAGAAACATTTATCACAGCTGGGAGCTGTTGGAGGCGGCCGGCCGGTGTGCTGTTGGGATCGATGGAACCAACGCCTCACACCGCCGCCATAAAGCCCCTTACTCACGGTTCTGACGGACTATGAAAACAAGTCAAACACTGCCAAAAGGACCGTAGCTCCGCACTCTCTTCTGGGACTTCGGAATTATCGGCGTTGCACGGCCGTTAGTTCCGCTTCTTTATTTCCTGGCATGCGTGCGCACATGACGTCCTGCGTGCATTACGCGCAGCATGCCGGGAACTGTAGTTTTCGTGCTTCCGTCTCCAGCCCGGGACCCGTGCACACTGATTTACATCGCGGGACATGACAGCCCGTTTCCACAGCGAACAAGGGCGTGTGACATACTCCAGGGAACAACTGATGGATTTAGGTAGGAGGGAATGTAAAGATCCTAATTAATCACTGCTCACTACGAGCTATGTGAGTAAATCCCTTACCTGTGGCCTGATTAACAGTCGCTTGCTAGTTAAACACCATGTGAAGGTGTCCGTTATGATTGAAGATTTGAACTTGGATGCATTGTTTCTAACAGAAACATAGATTAGCGCTGAGTCCGTGGTAGAAGTAGGACTTGCTTGTCCTGTTGGCTATAAAATCTTACATAACACAAGAGTAGTGGGTAGAGGAGGAGGGGTGGGAGTGATTTTTAGGGAAGAATTGAATTTTGTGCCCCTAAAGATTGACAAGGTTATGGGGATAGAACTCCTGGGGTTCATGTTGCAGGAACCCAGAGGTAGCCTTCTTACTGGAATGGTATAGACCACCTGGGTGTGCTACTCCATACAAAACTTTTTTAGATACCATCACTAATCTAACTTTAGCACACTCTAGAACGATCATATTGGGAGATTTTCATTTGAGGGAGGATGGGAATTTGAGTAGCCATTTGAGGGATCGGAGGTATGCATGCGCAAATCTCAGCCTTCAACAACTGGTAAAACACCCCACCCATCTGGGGGGGACATGTTTTTGACCTCTTGTTCGCCAGTCAATCTGAAACTGAAGTGCTAAATATAATACCACAACATTGGACGGATCATTATTTAATTCATTTTAATATTATGCTACCCTGTCCAGTAGATACTTCTAAATGCTCAGCAACTTACCGGAGACGAAGGGAGCGGGCGAAACTAGGAAAAGATAATATCCATCTAACCCTCCCAAATGCAAATCTCTTTGCCCCTACCGCTACAGTGAAGGAGAATTATAAAACCTACTATAATTACATAACTGACGCCTTGGATCAGTTAATCCCGGTAAAGAAGCTAAAAAATAGAAATAAAATTCCAGCACACTGGTATAATAATGAACGTAAACAACTAGTTCTGATTTGCAAGAAGGCAGAGGAAATGGAGAAGGAAGTACCTAGAGCTAGACAAGCAAGAACTGAGACTAGCGCAGATTAAATACAAGGAGCTCATCTTAAAGTCCAAGGCTAACTTCTATGCTAACTCTATTTCACAAGCACCCAATGGTGCAAAAGCACTATTTAAGATCGTTAAGGATCTCTCTGCCCCTACTTGCTTGAGTAATAAATTGGTGGCATCGCAGACATTATGCGATGATATTGCCTTCTATTTTACAGACAAAGTTGCTAAAATTGTTGATGCTTTCCATACCAATGATAATGGTGACCAGGATAATTCTGTACAGACGGCGGTTGAGGAGCTCTCTTTTAACAACCTGGTGCATAGCATGTCCTCCCCTTGATCCTCTCCCCCACAAAGTCTCGAAGACATTTGGCCAAGCCACTTTTTCCTGGCTGTGGCAGATATACAACCAGTCCTTAGAAGAAGGTATAGTTCCGGAGGGATGGAAGCAGGATGTGGTGACACCCTTGATTAAGAAGCCCTCACTGAACCCGACAACCCCATCAAGTTTCAGACCAATCTCTCTTCTTCCATTTCCGATCAAAATCATGGAAAAGGCTGAAAGCAAGATCTTATCTTGTTTCCTGTAGGATAATAAACTGCTGGATAAGGACCAATTTGGGTTCCGGCCGGGTCATGGGACTGAAACTGCTTTGGCCACCATGTTGGATAATCTACGTATGCGGGCCGACAATGGGAATGTCACTGTTCTAGTACTTCTCGATATGTTGGCCGCATTCGACACGGTGAGCCACGCAATTTTAGTGGAAAGATTGGAGAAGATTGGGGTGAAGGGACGTGCTCTGCAGTGGTTGCGGTCTTATCTAGCAGGGAGACGGCAGGTGGTAACCTTGGCGCTGTTGTCCTCCCGTAAATCCCCGGTAGTCTATGGGGTACCCCAGGGCTCTGCGATCAGCACTGCAGCCTCTGTTTCCCATCATTAAATTGTTTGGGGTTGACCTGGTCAACTATGCGGACGATACGCAACTGGCGTTTTCCCTGGAAGGATTCCATAGAGACGTTTCAGGAGTGCATACGTCGGACTGCAGGTTGGCTTCGGAGAAACTCCTTGCAGTTTAATGGGGGGGAAACGGAGGTGCTCTATTGCTCTTCTGCTAAGATGCCTAAACACAAACCACTGGAGTTTAGGCTTACCCCTGAGGAGGAACCTCTAGTCCCTGTCAGCACGGTGCGCAATTTGGGAGTTCTAATAGATGACAATCTCCAAATGGAGTCGCAGGCAAATAAGACAGCCAGCGTGTGCTTCTCTTTGATGCGCATGCTGCACCAGATACTCCCAATACTTCCCAAGGACTGGCACACTTGTATTGAGAAGCACAGTGTTAAGCAGACTGGACTACTGCAACTCCCTGTACTTGGGAGCACCACAGTATATCTTGCAGGGACTGCAGAGAGTCCAGTCGGCAGCAGCAAAATTTTGTTAAATAGGCAACGTAGATCCTCCTCTACTCTTGCCCTGAGAGATCTCCATTGGCTGCCTATCAAGGAAAGGGTCCACTTTAAATCACTCTGTATGGTGCACAGAGCGGTACACGACTTGGGCCCAGTCCCACTACAGGAAACATTCACCTGGTGCCTCCCCAAGAGGCAGCTTCGCTCCTCCAGTGCAAGTTTGCTGGCAATTCCTAGATTCAAGCGTTCTAGGATGGGGGGAGGGCATTCAGTGTGGCTGCTGCCCATCTTTGGAATGAGCTACCGCAGAATATTAGATAAATCAACTCCCTAATCGAGTTCAGAAAGAGCCTGAAAACCTGGCTCTTCCCCAAGGCGGGATCCCTCTTCAACTTTTCTTTGGTTCATTCACATGATGGTTATTTCTCTAGTCTGAACGCCAGGATACCCGGAGGGTGGCAGTATGCGCTATATAAGAACCACTTATATTTTACATTTACATTAAAAAAATACAAGCCCGCTCCTACAGACCGTGCATATATAAAATGTCAGTTGCCCTTAAACTCTCTTGTGGTATCTAACGCCCGCAAGAGAGATAACAGGCGACGCCCCTCCTCCTGATAAGGAGTCTAAATTCATTTGTGCCTCTGGCAAAAGTGTGGCTTCGCAGGCGTCTAACCATTGGCATATTGCCAATGCTCAGGCTCTCTTACCACGCTACGATAGGGCTCACTACGATGAGTTGAAAAAACTCATGCAGCATTTGCCAGATGAGTATAAAACCAAAGCTGCTAACCTCATTCAAGAAGGGAAACTCATTATCAACACTTCCATCAAATGCGCACTAAATGCGGCAGACACAGCTTCCCGTGCCATCAACACTATCATACTATTGCGCAGACACGCTTGGCTTAGAATCTCTGGATTCAAGCAGGAGGTACAGTCCTCCATACTTAATCAACATTTTGATAAGTAGCATCTTTTCGAGACTTTCCTTGAAAACATGAAGACACAGAAACTGCAAAGTCTATTGGGGCCTTACAAATACCTTCTAGCAGAGGTTCCTTTATCCGCTCCTTTTACAGGAGTGGCTCAAAAACTGTGTCCACAGAGAATCCTTCCTCCTCTTATAAGGGTAACAACCAATCTACCTCCTCCAGAGGTTATTTTCGAGGAGGCTACAGAGGAAATAATAATAAGGAAAGAGGCACAGGTAACTCCACCCGCACTTCCCCTGCCAACCAACAGTGACTTCCCTCCGCTACCTCCGATCATTCCACTCCTGTCGGGGGATGTCTCTCACAGTTCCTACCTGTCTGGAACTCAATCACCTCAGACAAGTGGGTATCAAGTATGGTTACTGCCTGGAACTTACTTGCACTTCCCCAACTAGTCTTCCAAGAGAACGTGCAACGTCACCAGAACATCTCACCCTCTTAAAACAAGAGGTTCTCTCTCTGTTACAAAAACACACTAGAACCAGTCCCATTATATCATCAAGGGACTGGAGTGTACTCCCTGTATTTCTTAATTCCAAAAAAGGACTTCTCTGTCACCCTCCAACAGGTGCTCCCATTGCTTCAGCAAGGCGACTTTCCATCCACCCTAGACTTAAAGGACGCCTATTTCCATATTCCCATTCACCCCACTCACAAAAAATATCTCCGGTTCGTGGTGGACAGACAACATTACCAATTCAAAGTTCTCCCGTTCTGGGTAGCTACATCACCCAGAGTCTTCACCAAGTGTCTGGCCGTAGTCGCAGCTCATTTAAGAAGACAACACATTCGCGTCTTCCCTCACCCGGACGATTGTCTAATAAAAGCCAGATCACAACACAGCTGCATCTACCACACTCGCAAAACAGTTCAGCTGCTTCACGACTTGGTATTCACTGTAAACCTCACCATGTCTCACCTCCAGCCGTCCAACACGCAAGTGTACCTAGGAGCCACAATAGACACTTGCAACGCTCTAGCATACCTCAACCCAGTCAGGATACGCAACATGCAAAATCTGATATCACAATTTCAGCCTCAACGTTCACTACCAGCCCGAGTGTTCATGCAGTTGATCGGCCTGATGGCTTCTTGCATTCTAATCATTCCTTATGCAAGACTTCAAATGCGTCCCCTACAGGAATTCTTAGCACGTCTGTGGAACCAGGCTCAAGGTCAGTTAACAAATCTAGTGTTGGTGGACGGCCGTACCCATCGCGCTCTGCAGCGATGGGTACAAAAGCTTTCCAAGGGGCGGCCATTCGTCGACTCGGTTCCATAGTGGGAGCTCATCTTCAAAAACATACCATTCAGGGCTTGTGGACCCCACAACAAAAACAGCTCCTCATAAACCATCTGGAGCTACTAGCTATTTTTCTAGCATTAAATGCTTTTCAACTGCATCTAGTAGGCAAAGCTGTCCTATTACGTACAGACAACATGACAGCAATGTACTACATACAAAATCAGGGGGCGGCACACTCTTTACAGCTTTCACAACTAGCTCAAAGCAAATGAAGATGGGCCATACCTCAAAACAAATATCTCCTGGCAGAACACTTCCTGGGAGTAAACAACCAGATTGCAGATCTGCTCAGTCGTCAAAGACAACAGATTCATGAATGGGAACTGCATCCTCATGTTCTCCTCCCATTCTTTCAGATGTGGGTCAACCCAGAAATGAATCTCTTCGTCACACACCTCCACTCAAAATGCCCAATCTTTGCCACTATAGATTAATTGCAGTATAATAAAGGGTGGTCCCAGTATTTTTACATCCAAACGTGTGAAAGAAACATATATTATCATACAAAACACTATATACTTGCAACAGTGTTATTTAATCACACTGAACACAGGTTATCATCAGAAAGTAATTTTTACAAAAATGTCCAAGTGCCCGACTGGGGGTAAAGCAAGGTAAGGGTGGAAGTGACTTCAGTGACAATGACGGTTCATTCAATATATTGCAAAGCCATGTGTAGCAACAAGTCACAGTAGAGCAGGTACCGTTGATGGTATTGGCAATAAAGTATTGTTGACGTTTCGACCCCTGGGTGTATGTAGGTTCTTGTAAGCCTTAGTTTGCGTGCAGACAAGGGTCAACATGCCATCCTGATCCTGTTAGACCTGTCTGCCACAGCAACACAGTCAATCACAAGGTTCTCCTGGAACGATTGGAAGGATAGTTGGCCAGGCACAGAAATGGCTCCATTCCTATCTGACAGATGTCAGGTGGTGGCTCTTCCACCTCTTCCACCTTTTCAGTCCAAGTTTACCAAGATCCACCATGGTGTGCCACAGGGTTCTGCAATAAGTCCCATTCTATTTTACGTCTACATGCGCCCCCTGGTGGATGTCATTAAATCCTACTGCATAGGCCTGGTAAACTACGTGGATGACACCCAGCTGATTCGATCTCTGGTGGGAGAACAGTCATCCACTTTGGAGAACTTTCATGTCTGTATACAGAATGTGGTTATTGGCTAAGAAACAACTCTCTGCAATTCAATGCAGATAAAACTGAGATCCTCTGTATTGAGGGTGGGAGAGTTCCCCCCCCCCCCCGCCGACTTCTGGCCTATTCCTAGTAGTAAGGAGCGTGATTTTGAGAAGGCTATATTATTGTATTTCTTTGCTGCTAGAATCTCCCAAGTATTTAAATGGGAGACTGCAGAGAATTCAGAATATGGCAGCCAAGTTGGCTTTGATGCGCCCTCGCCAATCTTCTTCCTCCCAGGCATCGCGGAGCTGCATTGGCTCCCCCTATATTGCAGAGGATCCACTTCAAATCCCTCTGTGTTGTGTTCAAGGCACTGCACGTTCTGGGGCCTATACCATTGCAGAGTAAATTCTGCTGGTATTTCCCCCCCCCCCGTTGCCTTCGGTCCTCCTCTGCTAATTGGGTGAAAGTACCCTTGGTTAGATGAGCTAAGCTGGGGGGGCTTTCAGTGTTGCTGCTGCAAGACTCTGGAATAATCTGCCCATGGAGCTGCAACAGATGAAAGTTATTTTGCCATTTCGTAAACAAATACAAACCTGGCCCTTTCCAAGAGTTTAATGCCTACTTGCTTCTGTCATAGGTGTCTATTCTGTCTTTCTAGCACCAGGATGCCCGATGGCTTGTAGTGCACTTTAGAAGTATTCTTTACATTACATTACATTACTAACGGGGTCTTCATCAGGACTGATAGGGACGTGAAAGGAAAGGGGCACTGTGACTGAATGAAGGAAAGTCCTCTCAAGAATTTTATGTGAGGACGCGTGGGCCCAATTGCTCCTTTAATATGCATGGGAGAGAGTGAAGAACACTCAATTAATGAGAGAGATTCTCAAAAGGCCACGTCAGGGCGGTGTTGTTGGTCCATATTATTATCACTCCATATTATTCGAAAACCGGAATACCTGGTAGTTCCACATGGGAAAACCACAGCGTCCGAGGGAGATTGCATGCAGATCCTAGTTGCTCCCACATGGGCTCCACAACCATGGTTCACAACCCTGTTGGAACGATCGGTAGTTCCTCACCAAAAACGACACCTCTCCCTCAAGCTTCTCACTCAAAACCATGGAGAGATAAGCCATCCAGATCAGTCAACTCAACCTTGCGATCTGGCACCTGAAATCATAGTTTGGCTACCTTAATCTTCCGCCAGACTGCACGAATGTCATTAGAGAGGCTAGACGCCCTACCACAAGAGCATGCTATGCAGCAGTGGAAACGATTTGTAATTCACTGTACAAACAATAAAATCAATCCACTAGATGATTATATACAAAACTTAATTTGTTATCTGTTACACCTGCATTGTTCTGCCTTAGCGTATACATCTATATGTTTACACCTTGCTGCAATAGCTGCGTACCTACAAAACAGACACCACTTGTCTTTGTTTCGAATGCCTGCTATCAATGCCTTCATGGAAGGAGAATCATTCCTCCTAGACTTCCGCCCTCTTCAGTGTGGAATCTTAATATAGTCCTTACAAGACTCATGAGTCCACCGTTTAGGCCAATGCACAAATGTGAACAACAATTTCACACCTGGAAGGTAGCCTTCCTTATAGCCATCACATCTTTTAGAAGAGTAGGTGAGCTCCAGGCACTAACTATACAAGAACCATTTTTACAAATGCCTAACCCCAAATTTTTACCTAAAGTCGTTTCTGCATTTCATCTCAACCAGTCTGTTGAGTTGCCTTTTTTTTCCCCTCAACCAGACTCCATGGCACAACGCGCTCTTCACACATTGGATGTAAAAAGAGCCATACTATATTACAAAGAACTAAATCTTTTAGGAAAACTAAACAACTCTTTTGCTTTTTCACCACTGCACAAAGGCAATCCCATATCAAAAGCAGGTATTGCACAGTGAATAGTGAAGTGTTTCCAAATATGCTACATTAAAGCTAAGCGCACATTAACAATTCCCTCTAGGGAGCACTCCACACGCAAACTAGGGATTCTATGTCATTCTTAGGAAACATGCCCTTAGATGACATCTGCAAAGCTGCAACATGGTCTACACCACACACATTCACAAAGCACTATTGTGTAGATGTGTTATCAAAACAACAAGCTAGTGTGGGCCAGGCAGTTTTAAGAACACTATTTCAAACCACTGCAACAGTTAGCCACCGCTTGGGAGATAATTGCTATATTGTCTATGCAAAAGCATATGATCTACAGCTCATATGCCTCGAACGGAAATTGCTACTTACCCAGTATGCATCTGTTCTTGGCATATAGAGCTGTAGAGCCATATGCGCCCACCCGCCTCCCCGGGTACCTTTATCTGTTACGGTATTAACTTACTTATATACACTATACATGGACATCCTTTACTACTTTACCTAACTCCATCATCACCCTTACGGCAAAACAATCTGGGGATGGAGTCGATGCCCATACGCACTATTACCGAAAGGAGGAGTCGCCTACCTCGTGACTGCAAAGACTTCTTCGAACAAAAACAAAGTGCAAACTTCCAGACCCAACACTAGATTGCGATCCATGCTAAAGCATATGGCTCTGCAGCTCTATATGCCAAGAACAGATGCATACTGGGTAAGTAGCATTTTCCTTTTCTCAAAACCTCGCACACAGTGCAGCAGCATATCCCCGCCCAATAGTTCAGGGTTTAAGCCTTGGTTGATTGTGATGACGAAATGCTGATTACAGACCCCAACAAAATCTGTCTATGCTACCTGTGCTCTGATCACGATTCCAGATCTTGTGCTAGCGTATGCACCCAAAGTGTACCTTAGATACACTTCTATATTCCTTCCCGATGACTTTGTTCTGCATCTAACCTTCTCTTGCCAGCCTCATAAACCGCATTCTGGAGCAAGAGGGCGCTCCTTTTCCTACCTCAATCCCAATGCTTGGAATAAGCTGCTTTTCTTTGTTCTTTTTGGTATGTTTCTCAGAATTTAGGGAAAAAACGTAAAACTTGACTGTTCTAATTTACCTTAATTTCGAACCTCCAGGCAGTAACTTTCTGATCCGCACTTGGATACCCTTGCTGGTGGGATGCTTATATTACAAATAACATAACATTGGCTGAGGTTACAGCTGCTTCTGATCAAAGCCAAAATTGTACATTCTAGAAACATTCTGCATCGTTCTTTCTCCCTTTTAAAGAGGCTCTCACTGATACCTTGATGGCCACTTGGTCAAAACCCTCTTCCCGACTTCCAGTAAATAGGCAGGTGGCGAGACGTCGGACTAGCTTAAGGCGATCCTGCTCCAGAGAGCCTTGTGGTTCACTCCTGAATCAGTCAAATGAACCCCAATCTATTGCCCGCACCTCCATTGGGAGGGGAATCCAAGATGATTGAGCCTTTTGGCAAGACTGTTTTCCTCCGCCAGTCAGGCATTTTGGTCAATTAATGCAGTTTGCTTACTAGGTCATTTTTCCACATGCCCTCGGGACAGGGCCAATTATATCTTGGTGGCAATTCAAGATGGCCATGACGTGGTCAAGTATGTTACCCACACAGGTCGTGATATTACTAATTGCTTGAGGAGGAGGCAGTTGGCTCCAGCGTTTCATTGACGTGCATAGATGCACCTCACAGGATTTTCCAGTGATGTAGTGGCCTCCCTCATGGATATGCCCTCTGATGCGTCCCACCATTTTAGGAAAAAGGCAGACTCTGCACTGTATTACTTTGAGGAAAGTAATGCTATGGCACACTCCTATGGTCTGTTGCACCCCCTCCCCCCATTGCCAAGAAGTTTCCAAACCAATTCAAAATGTTGAGGCTATTCCAGAGGGCTGGCATACAGGCAGAAGTATTTTCACCAGCCGGTGCAGCAGTTACCCCAGTCCTTTGACCCAGCCTGTAGACAAAGGTCTGGCTTGCAGCGAACAGGCCAAAAAGGGGTAAAGGCCATCCCATTCTGATTCCTCTGCTGCAACAGCAACCAAACCCCTTCAGGGCCGCATGCCCATCCATTGAGGGGCCAGTAACAATCATTTCCTCACTGGGTGGAGATCCATCCTGTAAGATATTGTTTCAGCATGTGTACGCTCTGCCATTTTTCTTTTTGCCCTTCCAAATATTTTTTCCACATCAAAGTGAATACTATAAGTGCATTTTGGAGCAAGAGGTGCAAGTGTTACTCTCCAAGGTTGTGATTCTGATCATACTGAGCTCAGAAAGACTAGAGGGTTGTTATTCTTGCCATTTCCTTGTGCGGAAAGAGCACAGGGGGAGGGATTGCAGGCCTATTTTGGACCTTTGGCCTTTAAATACCTTCCTGCGGAAACAAAAATTAAAAATGCTCCAGTTGACCCAGAATCCTGACTGGCCTGGATCGAGTGGACCGTCTCCATGGACCTGCAGGATGCATTTCATAAACCCTTTCTGCAGCCTCACAGACAATATCTGCAGTTCAAGTTAGGACAGGAGCAAGCTCCCCTTTGGCTTATCCAACATTGGGATGTCCACGCTGTCCACCTTTGGCGGCTGGAGATACCAATTTTCCTGTGTGTGCTCGCCACAGTCAGTCGTAACCACCTCAAGACAAAAGCATACCTCCTGGCTTCATTGGGGTTCCCTACGAGCTGAGGTAATACCTGACTCTGTAGAGTCTTCCATTCATTCGAGCAGTCCTGGACACTGCAATTCAGCGATTTGTTTTTTAGCAGGACCTTGGCATACTTGTAGGTGGCGTAGTTCGGTTCCATCTCCGCATTATTCACACGTGTGCGGTGCCCATTTAGGCACCCCCAGAGTAACTGTCAGTTTCTTTCCACACCAGAAACGCGGAACCATGAAGAATGTTGACATACTGGTGTGTGCTAAGGTCCTCAGAAAGGTGACCATATACTGCGTCAGTTTGCAGAGCGGGAGGATGGGAGGGTCGGTAAGGAATCTGCAGGGCTAGATAAGAGTCTCTTATTAGATAAGGTGTTACCGATCTGATAGAGACTTCTAGACTCAGTACCTCCCTGGAGGTGGGTCTGGAACACGGATTAGATCAAAAAGTCCTGCAGGACCTCACAGGCAAAATGCCCGTTCACAAACGGCCTGGCCATCCAGAAAGTAATGCTTGGTGAACGTGTGTAAGGATGCCCACTTTGCTGCCTGACAGATGTCCAGGACAGAGACTCTCCGAGCTTGCGCAGTATTCGCAGCCTTCGCTCTGGGTGAATAAGCACGCAAACCATCAGGCCATTGTATATCAAATATTAATGCAGAGCACTCCATCGTAAGATGGTCAGTTTCTGTAGAGCCTTCTATTTCTTGGCCCCAACATACGCTACAAAGAGTTGATCGTCCACCAGGTACTCTTTTATGCGATCAAGGTAAAATGGCAACGCTCGTTTTTTGGGTCTAGGTGGGCGAGTCTTTCCTCTTCTTTAGAGGCATTGGTTCTCAGAACCAGCTTGTCCGGATAAAAGGTTGGTATATGGAGGATGCAGAGAGTGCCTGTAGTTCTCTGACCCTCCTGGCCAATGTTATGGCCACTAGAAAAGCTGTCTTGATAGTAAGCAAGTGAAGTGGGCAGTTGTGTATCGGCTGAAAGGGCACGCACACAAGGAAGGTAAGGACCAGGTTATGTTCCCACTGGGACATAATAAATGGTCTGAGGTGAAACATACTCTGTAGACCTTTCAGGAGCCCAATCACAACGGGTGCCTTGACTAAAGAGTGTTGGTTCGGCAACCGCAAGAATGCCAAAATGGCAGACAAATAACCTTTAACCGTGCACAGAGCAAGTCCAAGACAGCTTAGGCTTCTTTGACAACTTCTTATGGGACTTACCCTACGACTTGGAGTGTAGCTACTATTGTTGGTAGTGGTTCTAGTACCTTCCACGTGACTGGGATGGTGAGTGTTGTGGGGTCATCTGATGTTGGGTGGCGAGAAGCCTGAGGGAATGCTCCTTCATTTCATTCGAGTTCACTGTGTGGCAGTCCTCGCTGACCTTAGAGTCGTGGTCCTGCTCCAAGCAGCAAAAGCAAACCAGGCACCAAATGGTTTACAGCCCACTGATGGTATCTGAAAAAAGACTGATGAAAAGTCAGTCACAAAATGAAGGGGGGGGAGATTAGCTCTCTCTGGATCTGCGCTGTCTGGCACGGAAAGAAACGAACTGACATCAGCACGCTGGGGTGGTGCATGTATATATATGCACCTGGCACATCACTTTCAGTGCGGGCGATGCAGAAGCGTACCTGAACGACGGCACCAACTGGCATTTAGTGGTACTGCTTGAAAATTTCCGTATCTAATCTGAAGCCTGGGGAATTTTCTGTGCTAAGCAATCTGTGGCTAGAAGCCTCAATCAGATGCTACTTTTTAAAAATAATTTGCGTCTTGAGTAGTCCCCTCTAATGACCATGACTAGTCACTAATTTACCAGAAAGAAACTTATCCAATTACCAAGGGACTGACCACTAACATTGGGCTTCTGAGTGGTGTACTACATGCCGTAAAGGGCTTCACTGCCTCTTCAGTATCAGTAAGCACTATATATATATATATATATATGCAATTTCAACACATTGTACCAAGGAACACAGTATAGACAATCTGCTTTTTGTGGGGATCTGGGACAAAGAATGGGACTGCTGTGCAGAAGGGGACCCTGTCAAAGTGGTAGTCCTCTGCATCAAGGTCTGTACACACTGGCCAACAAGCAGCTTGCAGAAAGTGTGAGAGCCCATTCTATCAGGGGTAAGGCTACTACCGCTGTGTTGTCTTGCATATCCTTGATGAATTCAAGGCTATGAAGTGGGCGTCAGTGTGTAGGTTCATGAAGCACTACTTCCTTTACAGCCAGGTCTGACAAAGGCATTTGCTCTCTCATTCCTGCAGGACTTCTTGGTCTGAGTCCAGTCCTCAGACTTTCCACCAGGGAGTTAGTTATACCTGGATTACACAGTATATGCCTGTACCCAAAAAAAGTTATTGAAGCTACTTCTCATTCCCCATCCAGCATTAGTATCTTGATTAAGACCTAAAAGTTCACACCCAAAACGGGAGGCTGAATAGGACATATACTTGATGGAGCCAGACCTGCGAAGAACAATTAGAACACTGTCTAGACAAGGCGTCTCTGATTGACGAAACCTCTGCATACTACTCTGTCGTAACCAGAGCAGTGGTCAAACTTTGGGTACCAATTGCTGTAGAAAAGGTGGATTTGCTAATTTAACTATTACCATGTACGGAAGGACTGCTGCAACATCTACCCACGTTCCAAGCAGTTTTCAAAAGCTCAGTACCAAATTTCTAAAAACCAAGTGAAGGCTCGCTCAGTAACACCTACGGTTGAGAAAAATTACAAAGCGATACCACTATATGCTGTCTTTATCAAGAGGTGTGTGCTGCCAGTTTCCATCGTTACGCATAATGCTCACAAAAGAGCCTTTACTCTAAAAGCAAGTGATGGCTGCTTCCAGATTAAATATATATATAAGCACGGGTGTGGTGGGTAACTGGAAGGTTGCCCGTTCCTATAGTCTCCTAAGCAGATGGGTTGGGCACCAATGGAAAGAAATTGAGGAACTGCTACATTTGCCATAATCTCTTAGGAAGAAAGGCTGAGGAGACATTGGAAAAGTTAAGTCGATGAATCACAAAAGTTTATTTTACCTTGAATACTGCACACACTGCTTGCAAGCAAATTAATGCCAGCATGATGCTACACGGACACGCCTGCCTCAGCACATCTGGTTCCAGACCCCAAGGCCAGCAATACCTATGAAATGTGCAGCTTGTTGTTCAAGTGTACATGTAGGGAAAACATTGGGGCACAGGAACTGCAAATTCAGTGGGGACATTGAAGCACCAAAGATTTTCTTTTAAGACCAGGTGGACGTTCTTCAGGCTCTACCCAACAGACCCACAGCCATTCCTATAGCCTCCCCTACTACAACAGCATCAGTCTCAGCAAACGCTGCCTTTTCAAGGAAAGCGTTTTTGAGGCTTATCCAAAGATTGTGAGAGCGGACCACAAAGCAGAGGATCTTCCGCAGCTCTGCAAACCCTAGATTCACTTTTCCCGATCATACAGCATCTGTTGGGTGGGGGGTGGGAGGGAGGAGGCATTTCCCCCAACAATGGAGAAAAATCAAAACCGACAAGATGGAGGGTGAATATTGAATAGTCATTTCCCTCCAAATTTTCCACAGCACAGTCGAAAGACCAACAAGTGGCATTTGGCCCTTTGAGGTGATTGTAGCAGTGTTATTCCGTTGGGTAGTAGAAGTGGTGTCATTATACCCAAACAGATGGTGGGTCTATTCTGTACTTCTTGAGATACCAAAGAACAGCACATTGCATCCATTTCTCAAGTCTTGAATACAATTAATTTCAAGGTGCCTACGAGGCAAGGTCATCCAACTTCTACGGCAAGGATACCTTATAACCAAGCCGGATCTAGAAGATGCATACTTTCATATTTGTTGCCAATAACTTCACCAACGGTTCCTGTGATTTTTGGTGGGTCCGAACATCAGTTCAAGCTTTACCAGACACCTCTTGGTAGTGGCTACACAGCTGTGCAATCACAAGATTCATGTGTACCCTGACCTTTATAACTGTCTATCGGCAACCCTATTAGGTTCATTGTCTTTTTTAGGTCTGACAATCTCCTCAATTGAGGTGAAGCCCTATCACACAGAGAGAAAGTGCGAGCATTCCCCACGTTCACATTTTCAAATGCATTCTGTGCAAGGTGATTAGTAATCCAGGGGTTCTGGGGACAGGGAGGCTCTAGCCTGGTCACTTAAAGTAAAGAACCGGTTACTGTGATGGAAGAAGAGCAATCGTTTAGCAGCCAAAGAATCTTTTACTGGCCAGAGAATAGCAGAACCAAAGTTGCCTCTCACAGGTTGAGGAGCTCACTTAGCAGGTCATGACAGATGGATTTCTGTTTGAATACAAAAACGTTTAAGTGTCTTGAAGCTAACAGCAGCATTCCCAGCTCTGAATCTTTTTAGACACATCCTCAAGGGACGGTGATATTGGTTCAAACAGACAATATGACTTTCAGCGGCAGGGAGGCACACCCAAGATAGCTCAACACATTTGACGGGGGGACAAAAATAGCAGAAACACTAGCAAAACACTTGTCATTGGCAGACCGACTTCTTCGACCTCGCCTGCATACACAAGTGGGAGGTAAATGCACATGAAGCGTAGATCTGTTGGTCACCAGCTCAACAAGTGCCACTGCTATGCCTTAGAGTAGCCAAACCATCAATCTGACGAGCTCACTGTGAATACATTGGTCAGGGGCATTGTCATATACTTTTCCTCCTCTTCCACTCATCACATTTGTGGCCAAGGCGTACCAATGATGCTCTTTTTCATGTCACACAAAATGGTGGGTGAGACAACCTTGGTAGATGCAACTGGTAGATCTGATAGAGACTACTAGCCGCAGATTCCTTCGCGTAGAAATATTCCCCAGGCGTGAGACTGAATCTGGAAATTTCTTTGCCACAGCATCTCTGCGCGCCCCGGGGGAGGGGCGACACGACGCAACTCCGCCCAGGAGCCGTCCGCGTACGTGACGTCAGCGAGGTCACATACGACCCACCCCGGCGCGCCTATGTCAGTTTTTTCCTTTTCCGCGTGCAACGTGGATCCGGTCCTTGCTATGGGCCTGTTTTGGGCCCTTTTTCTCCATTTCTTTTGGTGGAACAGTGTGCAAATGCCTACTGGCTTCAAAACGTGTACGTTTTGTGGGCGTCTTATTTGTATGTGCTGTTTGGGGTAGGATCACGGCGTCACTGACTATGAGGCCTGTCAATAGTTGAAGCCGAAGTCCCAGCGGGAGCACCGCATGAAACATCTCTCGGCGCGTCTCCCCAGGTCGACGTCCTCCCCTCTGTCCGCTTCGGCGGACGGCTTCAGGTACGGCTGTGGTCGTCGTCGTCCTCGCCCTTCTCCAATGTCACGTGAGCGTCGCTCCCCGGTGGGTAAGTGTTGCAGTTTGTCCCCACGGGCTGGTTTCTGGCCTGCTGGGGGCGTGGACTCTCCACAGGTGATGCAGCCCCGCCTATCGACGCCGGATGGTGCAGACAACCTGCCTCAGGCTGCGGACTCTACGGCTTCGCACAGGGTTTGTACCGCGTATTCGGACGCTCCTGCTTCCCCGGAGGCGGCCTGTATTTTGGTGTCGTCCTCCCCAAAGATTGGTCGCCATGTGGTGTCTTTTTCACCGGCGTCGAAGGGTAGCTCCCCGCCCGTCCTGAGGCAGAGGTGTTCGTCAGAGAGCGGCAGGTCCCTCATTCTTCGGCTCCTTCTGACTTTCAGGTCTGGCCCTTGCCCATTCCGCTTGGCCTGGGAGAGGGTCGCCTTAGTTTGCAGCTGTCGCCCATGGAAGAGCTGCTTTCCCCACCACGGGGCCCTACGGAGGCGGGTGCGGCCTTCGCTCACGCGGTGTCCACAGCTGTGGGCATCCTGCGCATGGGTGACCTGGTGGCCTACTTTCCGATGGACCATCTATTGGAGGTCCTCCACCAGGGTTCTGGTGGGAGGGAAATCTTGCTTCCCTTTGAAGGTTCCCTCCTTTCTTCCTTGACGGGGGCTTGGAGGCGTCCTGCGTCAGTGGACCCGGAGCTTCAACATTTTCTGCACCAGCATCTTCCACCGCCGCGTGATCCGGCGTGCCTTTTCCTCTACCCCTCTGCCTCCAGTCCTCTTTTACGAACTGCTTTTCCCTCCCTGCTGCCGCTGTTGACTCCACCATCCCATGAGGCTCGCTGGCTGGACTCTTGGGGGCGCTACATGTTCGCCTCGACCAGCCTTGCGGGCCCTGATTACCTTGTGTGTGCTGGCTCGGGCCTCCTCCTGTTTATGGGACTCGGCTGAGTCTATGGGATCCGCAGCATCCCAAGAGGGTGGTCAGGTGGACTTGAGGCATCATGCGTTGGATGGCCGGGAGCTTGCGGCATTTATTCTCCACTCCGCTCTGGACATCTGAGGTGCTGGGCCGGGCCATGGCTTCCTCAGTCGCTCTCCGTCGCCATGCTTGGCTTCGGGATGGAGTATTCCCTGAGAATATTTGGGAGCGACTCATCGACCTTCCATTTGATGGCAGCCTGTTGATCCATGCCCCAGCCAACTCTGCCATCCAGAGGCTCTTGGCAGGGCTCCCTCCTCCTCCGCCTTATCCTCCTCCTCCTCCTCAGTGACTCCTGAGTCGGGTTGATTCTGGGCCTTTTTAGGCAGGTTGTTCTGGCTGTGGAGTGTGTTTCTGGCCATTGCGTCCTTCCTTGGGACTTTGGCATTGTTGGCTGCTGGACGGCCCTTTTGTTGATTATGTATGTTAAAATTGTTGTGCAGGATTCGCCCTGAGATTAGGCCTTCTGCTTGCTTAGGCTGCTTGTCAAGCCTTTCACGGGGGTGTTTTTTCCCCGTGGCTCTTTTGTTTTCCTCTGCTGCGGAAGTTCTTCCAAAGAGGTTTCCCATATTTGGGACTTATCGTACCCTAGGTGGGGTATCAGTAGCTGTCGTATGGCTTGTGCTCTGCTGGTGGGTTCTAGTCGCCTTCGGGTGCCTGTTCTCCATGGTGTTTGTGTAGGTTGCTTTTGCGCTTGAGGTCGTGTGCGCGGCCACTTGTAGTGGTGTGCCCGGGCGTCTCCTCTGCTCCCTGCTCCTGCCCTGAGGTCTGGGATGATCCTATGTTCTCACTTGCCAGGCGCTGCCTACTCGGCCTTCCTGGGGCCTCGGGCTGTTCTTCTTGCTTCTGGCGGCTTGACTGCCTGCACAGTTCTGGCTGGCAGGTTGTTCTCCACCTGGAGTGGGTTCACCTTCTTTTCCCTCGCTTCCTTGGATCTTCTAGGCTTCTTCTTCCTCCCTTCCTGTCTTAGCTTGGGCGGAAGCTGTGTTGCCTTGTGGGGCTGTGGGGTGCTTCGGTCTCTCTGCCCTTGCCCTTGGTTCCTCTTCAGCCTTCTTCTCCCTCCTACACCCCTTTGGTGTCGGTGGGGGTCTGCTTGGGGGTGGGGGGTTCCCTTGCCTGGCAGGGACGAGGTTCTACCTGGTCCACAGATCTGGTTCCCTGTGGGGCCCTCTGTTCTGTATTGGCTGGTGGGGTCCTTTCGCAGACCCTCCTTCCCAGGGGGTATTGCTAGGGTATCTATTCTAGGTGAAGGAATCTGCGGCTAGTAGTCTCTATCAGATGTACGAGTTACTTACCTTCGGGAACGATGTATCTGGTAGAGACGATTCTAGCTGCAGATTCCTTCAGGGCCCGCCCATCTGCCCCTATTCTGCGAGGACCCCTAGGTTGGTCTTCGGTACTCACCTCCCGGTGGGGGCTGTTTCTCCTGTGAGTGCCATCTTTGTTCTTGATGGGTGGCTCCGTCTGGGGTGGTTCATTCCTTCTTGGTTCTTTGGAGGATGGGGTCCCGGTGTTCGGTGCACTGCTGCTCTGGCTACTCCAGGTTTGGGGGGGGGATTGCCTTCCATCCCTGTCCTCCCTCCCTCCCTCCCCATCATCTGATTTAGGGTCGTTTGCCCATGTCTTGCCCTTGGGGGTGGTTGCCCTTTCTATTGGGGTGGCTTGGAGGTTTGTTGTCCCTGTCTGTGTTGGTACTGGTTCCCTACCTAGCTCAGGATGGGGTTGGAGGGTTCCTACATGTACCATGTCCTTACGCATGTTCCTTGCCTACGGGGCACAGGGGTGGGAGGCTGTCTGTGTTGGCAGGATGGTTGCGCAGGGCTCTGCGTGTTTCTTCTTCTCTCTTTCCCTGCCTTGGGTTCTACGGTGTGACACTACTGTGGGTTGTTTTTCGCCCGTTTCTTTCCATGTTTTCTGCTTTTCGCACACTGTTCCCATGCTTCCAGAGTTTTTTATCCAGTGGTTCCGCGTTGTGGTGAGGAAAAGTTCTCCGAAAAAAACTGACGTAGGTGGGTCTTATGTGAACTTGCTGACGTCCCATACGCTGACGATGCCTGGGCAGATTTGCATGGTGTCGCCCCGCCCCCCCGGCGCGCAGGGATGCTGTGGCAAAAAAGTTTCCGGATCCAGTCTCACGCCTGGGGATAATTCTACATGAAGGAATCTGCAGCTAGAATCATCTCTACCAGATACATTGTTACCGAAGGTAAGTAACTCGTACTTCAGGCACATTGCAAAGTTCCAAACCGACTTACTGACCCAGCATAAGAGACGAGTTTGTCATCTCAGCACACACTCAATGTACAGAGATACTTACTGAAATTTGTATTTGGTTATTTGCAATTATTGACACACAGCTGTTATGGAGCACCTGCAATTCCTCCCTGAATTGACCAACTACCTGCATGTGACTTGGATACAGTACTTTCGAGAAAAAGGGGTCAGCCCCTTCATCCTGTCTTCATTGTGAGTGATGGCGTTTGCTTGTGAATGTGTTCACAGCCGTCTAAAAATTAATCTCTGCTTCCATATCTGTGTTCAATTCCTTCTTTTTTATCTTTGTAATGGGTCACTTTTTATTAATTTCTTTTATTATATATATGGATTCCTTTTTTTGTGTGTGTGTGTGTAAACCTGCGATGCATTTTACTTTTTATTACTTTTACACTTTAAATGCCTATTCCACAAGCTCGTCAAAAATAAATAAAACATTGCAGGCTTGCCAAGTTCAGACCTACTGACTGTCAAAGTTTGTTTTGGTAGCTGTCACTATTCTATGCGCACATTCTCATGTCTTACCTATGGACATGTCACTTTCGTGTAAACTGAACAGTACCCATATTGCAAACTGAGGGGGATATTCTCAAGAACGTGCAAAAATCATCGCCAAAATAGGTTAACGCAATTTTTCATATTGCCGTCTATCGTGGGAAAATAACTCTGCGTGAACGTTGTATTCACAACACGTTGGTAACATGCAATAGTTTCCTGAGAACTCATCAAATGTCCGCAATAAAATTATTGGAGCAGCGATGATAATCTAAACCCGAACGTCAAAAAAGTGGCGATGGGCCAACTGCAATAAAAAAAAAATCAGCTATAAGCAGCGCCAGGCCTGCAAGTCCCACAAGTCAGGCGGGAAAAATCACTATAAAAGCGGCAACAAAAAACACAAACCATTGCGAAGCACCATGGAGGTAGCCGGAGCAAGTACAGAGGACAAGCAGAATCTCACAAACCCCTCGGAGGACCAGCCTGGGACCTCTGGGTCAGGGAAGGGCAATTGTGTGGCTGAGGGGCCATGCCGTTTTCGGAAGGTCGGCTGTCTTGGTCTGTGCTGCCTCGATGGTAGTCCGAAGGTAGGGCCTGGGGGAGGTGGCGGTGGGTGTTGTGGCCCTCTTGGGTCTCCGAGCTGCATGATCAGTAGCTCCATTAGATGTGTTGGTCTTCAGATGTGGCTCTGGGCTGGGCTCCCTTTCATACTACACGTTGTCATCCTGCTTAACACCAGCAAAAGGCAGGTGTTAAATCCTTGCTACTAACACGCCTTATCGCCTTTTTTTGGATCGCATCGCAGATCTGGCTGGTCGTTGAGAATATCGGGAAGTGGTGTATTCGTGTGGTTTTGCACGGGAATGCCTACTCTGTATATCATTAGCGTTAGTTGTCGCTCTCTTCCGTGGCGATGTTTTTTTGTGGCAGCTATCGCTGGAAAACTGGTGATATCGGCAGTTTGTACCAGCTTGAAAATAGGGTGATAAATCTATCACCACTTTTGCGGCGCTAAAGGGCTGAAAAATTGGCGATACGTCCATGCGAATATGCCCCTGAGTGCTTCCCGTTAGCCATGCTGTCCTTTTAATCCGTGTTTTTATGTGCAATTAAAAGATGCAGTGTTACAAGTGTACAAACTAGTCTCATGTACCAGCACGCTTTTCTCCGGGTCAGGATGTCCATTTTGACATCGGAGATGGGGCCACTTATTGCAGCGTGTAAAGAGTTCTATTGGAAGCACGTGTGGGCCTGCCCTTAAATTGGACTGTCCGACAGATAACAAGCCCAGACCCTTTATTCAATCATAATTGGACTTTTTTCACATTGTGACCAGGTACCACTTGTGCGGTCTTTTCTTGAAGCACCGCGACCATCAGCTTCCATGCACGGTTTATTGCGGCCTTGAGGAATGCTGGAAATGCCGATTTCTTTGTTTCAGGATGAATATTATTGATCCACAAATTCAGCAAAATTCATCAATCTAGTTAATGTTAAAAATGGTAGCCATTGACCCAGGTACATCTGGAATGGCGGTGCTCCAAAACCACAAGTCTCCTCCATTCCTTGGCATCAAACTCTGATGGGGTGGTCTGAAAGAATAGATTACAGGGAATAAAGATTGAGAAATGACTCAACTGCTTTTTTCCAAAATTATTTCAGAAACAGACTATATGAGATTGACTGCCATATCCACGGTTTTGGGATGTATGTGCGTCCATTAGGATGTAATCTACTATAGCCGGCTATACCAGTCATTAAAGGCCCCCTACTGCGTTAGAAGCCCAAAGCACTCCATTGTTTTCAATGCAGCTCCCAACCTACCAATGTTCTAATACTGAATGGATTCACACACTGTACGTAGCCCTACCAACCAGGGTCCAAATTACATATCCTGTGTACTGTTCCTGTTTGCACTGTGGTGCATCTTTACCTAGGTGCACTTGAGGCAGACTGGGTACTGTTCTTGGCTACACTAAAAAAAATGCTAATTTCTAAGCACAGATGCAAACTGACAGTTCACGCCTGCACTGAGAGTGAATTTGTGAAATACAGGGCTGCAGTTTGAAACCAGGACGCTTTCTTTCACTGGCGGTAAAACAACCTCACTCTGGAGGGGGAGCAGCCGTGCTTTATTTGTGAAAAAGTATGTATCTGGGCCCTTCTCAGGAGGCTGCTGCAGCTTGTACCACTCATTACCACTGCCAGTACCAACACAACTACTATCACATCTACAAGTGTGAGAGTTCAGACTATTCTGTGCCACTCAAAGCTAAAAGAATGGTGTGGGAGACGTGCATTATTCATGTTTAATGTATATTTGGTTATTAAATGCTGTTGTTATGGTCACTGCAAAATTAGACTGACAGCGCCACCATGTGGTGGACTGTCATTAGTGCCGGTGTTGAAAATTAAGTCCCAGTGCCAAGCACCGGCAACTACAAGCTCAAATTAACCACTGGGGAGGAGGGTCTCCTGCCAAGTGCAGTATGTTACTGCACTTACCTACAGGGGTCTAGCATGGTTGGGGGTGGTCGTTCTATGTGCCCCTGCAATTTCCACCCCCAGTGCACTCTTTGGGGGCGCACTCAGTGTGTGCTACCTCTGTGTGGAGCACAATCAATGAATCTCCTGATGGCTTCTTTATCATTGCACCTGCTTCTATAACATGGTGCAGGCAGAATGCCCAAAGGGATCCGTTATTTACATGAGACCATGCCCTTGTGTAAATGAGGGAACACCCCCTCACATTGCACCAACACAAAGTACAGTAGTATGATACACATAGAAGGAGCTGCACAACCATCTGTTGCCAGATCCATGATACCAACTGCAGTTGTTCCCCTGAGGTGTCTTCCATAGTAGGCCACAGGTGTGTGTTTGTGTTGAGAATTCTGTGACTTCAGTGCTGATCTTTGCATTGCCTCACATGCAGTCATCCAGCCTTCAGTCTAGGAAATGAATGTGGCAAAGGCTGTTCTTACAGCCAAGGACAACAATTCTCTACCTCCTTCTTCTCTAGTGGGGTGGCTTCCATGCTCTTTGATTTCTCATTGCTGCACAACACTCATCCAGTATGGGCAAGATCTGCTTTTCGCTTGAGATCAATTGGTGTAGCAGATCATTAATGGCTACGTTCTACCATTCATTTCACCCCCTCCGTACATTTCCCATCTTTTAGCTCTAGACTTGTCGGACCTTTCAACAATCCATAAGCAGGAGGTAAATTTGCTCCTGGCCAAAAGAGCCATGGAGAGGGTACCACAGTTGTAGAAAGGGGAGGGGTGATACTCCAGCTAATTCCTACTGCCCAGGAAGGATGGAGGGCTCAGAGCTCCTTTAGACCTCTGGATACTTCTTATGAAAGGGCATCCAAAATGCTTACTCTGGCACGCGTTCTCTCTGCTCTGCACCTAGAGGACTGAATGGTGTCCTTGGACTTACAGGACGTGTATTTTCATATACCTGTCCTTCAGTTGCACAGATGCTACTTGCTGTTCACAAAGGGGACATAGTACTTGGAATTTGTCATCTTATCCTTTGACTTTCCTCGGTCCTTCAGGTGTTTACAAAAGTGATGGCAATGGTTGTTTCAGCTCATCGTCACAGGTCAGAGATGCATGTACGCCTGCAAGTAGATGACTAGATGGTCAAGGTGGGATTACTGCAATCGGTCACAGACCTTCTTCAGACAGTGGTGCCTTTCTGTCATGTCTTGAGTTTTCCATCAGCGAACAGAAGTCCAACCCAACTCCTTTGCAAAGGATCCCTTTTATAGGAGCTATTCTGAGGATGGTGCTTTCAGGGCCTTTGCATCCCATATAAAGTTTGGGACATTCAGGATATGATCCCATTATCTTGGGCTCAATCCTGGGTCTCAGTGTGGATGGCTGTGCAGCCTTTTTGGGAATCCTTAATTTGTGCAGTCTCCTTGTCCTTTACGCCATTTGGCATATGACAGTTTGCAGTGCAACAATTATTTCCAATGGGCGCAGCACTGAGTCAGGCTCTCAGACATCATCTGTATCTCTGAGGAAACAGCCTAGATCCTGTTGGCAGGTGGACACCAACCTGCCTTGCAGGAAACCACTATCCCTGCCTTGCAGCAAGCCACTATCCCTGCCTCACCCACAGCTCATGGTAGTGACGGATGTATTGTCTCTGGGTTGGGGAGGTCACATGCGCAGTTTGTGCCAGCTCCACATCAGCCTGTTGGAGCTTCATGGAATCTGGCTGGTCATAAACGCCTTTCTACAGACCTTTAGAGGGAAGCCTGTACAGGTCCTCAATATGACTGTGGGGTTCTCAGTATGACTGGCGCTCAAACAGGGCAATGTTGGGTCCTGGGCCATGTTTTGAAGCCTGGCACCTTTGGAGGTGGCTGGATCAACAGGGGATCTTCCTGGTAGCCAACCACTTGTGAAGTGAAGTGAAGGGGTTTTGTAGAGCGCGACTGCTGCCCGAGGGCGTCCAAGCGCTGATTAGAGAAGGAGGAGCCCTGGGGGGAAGGGGAGGAAGGACTAGGAGGGGAGCTAGTTTCTGAATAGGAATGTCTTCAGCTCTTTGCGAAAGGTCGAAAGAGTAGGATTAGACCTTAGTGAAAGGGGAAGAGAGTTCCATAATCTAGCAGCGTTGAGCGTAAAGGACCTGCCTCCTGCTCTAGACCTGTTAATTCTGGGTACTGCAGCAAGAAATGCGTTTGTGGATCGGAGAGATTTACCGGGACAGTAAGGGGAAAGGAGTGAGTGGTTAATCTCCAGGCTAGCTCTATGAAAGGCTTGATGTGATATACATAGGGTTTTGAACTTTATTCTGTCCCTGACGGGGAGCCAGTGTAGAGATCTGATTCCTGCCTTAGCTGACTCTCTGCGAGGGATCTGGAGGAGAGTCCGAGCTGCACAGTTTTGTATGCGCTGAAGTTTCTCTAGCACGTATTCAGGTGCTCCCAGGTATAGAGCATTGATGAAGTCCAGCCTGGACTGGATGAGGCCCTGAACAACGACCTGCTTAACTTCAAAGGGTAAAATCGGCAAGATCTTTCTCAGCATTCGGATAATCCCGAAGCAGGTTGCTGCTGTTTTGGTTGCCTGGGTGTTGAAGGTGAGTGTTTTATCTAACCATACTCCTAGGCTTTTGATGTCCTCCTTTGGAGTTGGAGGTGGGCCTAAGCTTGCGGGCCATAACTGGTCGCAGGTGATAAGAGTAGGGGGGCCGAGCATCAATATCTCGTTCTTGTTACCGTTCAGTTTTAAGGATGATGATGTCATCCATTTTCTTATATCCTCCATGCAGGCTGCCAGGTTGGATAAGGGGAGCCTGCTGTTTTTCTGTGTCAAGGAGACCACCAGCTGGGTGTCGTCCGCATACGAGATGATTTTGATACCGTATTTTTGGACGACCCCAGCCAGTGGCCTCATATACACATTAAACAGCGTAGGGCTCAGGGAGGAGCCTTGGGGTACACCACAGTTTAAGGGTCTGCTCATGGAACAGGAGTCGCTGTCGAAAACCTGAAAGGTTCTTCCACTGAGAAAGGAACTCAGCCAATCGAGGGCGATTCCTGAGACTCCAAGATCGAATAGTCGAGACAACAGGGTTCTATGGCACACCGTGTCGAATGCGGCACTTAGATCGAGGAGGACCACTGCCACTGACCCCCCTCGATCCAAGATCCTCCTGGATTCTTCCGTGACGGCTAGAAGAGCCGTTTCTGTGCCGTGTTTAGGGCGGAACCCTGTTTGGGTGGAGTCCAGTAAAAGGTTCTCCTCAAGATAGCTGGTGAGGTGGAGATTAATATACTTCTCCAGAATTTTGCTTGCCCACGGCAGCAGGGAGATTGGGCGGTAATTGTTAGGGTCTGTGGGGTTGAGATTGTTTTTTTTAGCAGTGCTCTCACCATTGCTTGTTTCCAGGAGGGGGGGACCACTCCTCTTTTCATGGAACTATTGAGTAGGTCTATGAGGATGGGAAAGATGACTTGGTTGGCCATTTTCATCAACTGCGGGGGAGCTGGGTCAAGGGGGGAGCCAGATTTTACACTTGGCGGGGTCGATTAATGCCAGAGAAGACAGGTTGAACAAATATCAGTTGGCCATCCACAAATGGCCATCCCAACATAGTTCAGGATATCTTCGTCCATTGGGACATGCCCTGGCTGGATCTTTTCGGCCCTCCCAAGCATGCAGAGTGTGAAGACTGTCGTGGCTGGAGATTCTGTCAAGAGGATCCCTAGGAGACGTGTTTCACATGCAAAGAAGCAAAGGCCTTCTGTATGCATTTCCACCACTACTACATCTGCTTGTGCTTTTAGTTCTGAGGAAGGTCAAGACAGACCTAGCCCAAGCCGTCTTGATAGCCCTAGATTAGACCAGGAATGAGTGGTACCTTTATCTCTTCAGCCTGAGTAGTTGCCCTGCGATCCGGCTACCTCTTCGAAATGACCTCCTGTCTGCTACAGGGCAAGTCCCTACTCCTGTATCTCCACAATCCACACCTCTAAGCATGGCGATTGTGTGGTGGCTTCAGAGTAATTTTGGTTTGCCATCCGAAGTAGTGGACACAACCCTCGCCGTCAGACATCCCTGAGTGTATCCTCCCTGTGTGTATGTAAGTTTTCTGTATGGAAGTTTCAGAAAACAAATAGGTTGCCTGGCCCTCCTATAGCCCCATATAAAACTACTAACCGCCCCCTCCAGATGTTTGAATAAAGAGACAGGAACACGCAATGATATCGATCGAAATAAGTGAAGGAACTTCGGCAGTATATTCATTTTCATAAAGTTCCATCACCCCAAAATGCTCAAGGGAAGCCGATGCCATTGTCACAATTTGGCAATAACTGTTTTCAGAAGGGGCTCATAATTAAGCGTGATAACATCTTCCACAGGGCTGCTCAGTTGTATGCCTGAATATGGAGCTGTGTCTATGACTTCTGTCAGCGGGGAGAGTGACTTAAAATTAAGAATTATCTGTGTTTTCGATAAGTTCTGTTTGTACCCGAGAGAGGGCGCTGAATTGTTTGACCAACTTTGATATAAGATCGATAGCCACACTCGGGTTAGTGGCGAAAACTGCTATATCGCTGGCATACGCCGTTATTTTAAATTCAACGCCATTTAATCTAACTTGCTGTATGCCCTTGTTCTGCGATAGTTGTCTTAGATTGGGTTCTATATAGAGAGCGAATAGCAAAGGGGAGAGTGGGCAACCCTGACGTGCGCCTCTCTATATTGTTACTAAAGTAGAGGATTTGCCACCCATCAGAACCTTAGCCGCCGAGTTCTTATACAGCGTCTGCACCAGTGCTATAAACCAGCTACCTAACTCGTATGCGCCTACGGTCAACCAGAGTGATTCCCAGGTGGCCTGGCCAAAGGCCTTCTCCGTGTCCAATATTATCATGCCGAGCTGGTCTTTGATTTTTCCAGCGACATCAAATGCTGCTATTACAGTATTGGTATGTGCTGTAGTATCTCTGCCATGAACAAAACCATGCAGTTGTTCTGAAACTAATTTCTTAGCATCTGCATTTATCGGGAAATGGAGCGGTAAGAGCCAGTAGTGGCTTCTACGGGATGAGAGTGGGGGGGGGTCGGTGGATTGGGGTAGGAGGGGACGAAGAGAATAGAAAAAACACTTACCCGGGCCGGCTGGCCGCAGTCTTCTTCCTCCCTCCTCTTCTTCCTGTCTTCTTCCTGGCTCCGAGACCAGCCGTTTCAACTTCTGTGGAGTCCGCCGACCGGGACGCCCGACATGATGCGACGCTAATGCCTCCGCTGATCCCCGCAGCCTAGAACTTGCCAGGACGGACCTCTTCTGTCCCAATAACAGCAGAGGGATCTTATTTCCATCCTTGATTTCCCTTCGGGTTTCTATACTTCCCTGTACCGGTCGGCGGCGTGCTCCCTCCTCCCTGAGAATCCATCGAGGAGATTATTCCCTGCCACTTCAGGGTCTCTGCGCATTCCACGCGCCCCAGGATTCCATCAGCCTCGCCCCACTTGAGCATATCCCCGGGGGCAGACCGCTTGAGAATCGACTTAGGAGAATCCCCCGCCATCGCTGGGTCGTCGCGCCTTCGACCTGCACCAGAAACGCCATCAGCCCTGTCATACCTGAGTCAGAAATCCTACCTGTTTGTGGTTCCCCTTCCGCCCTTCCACTGTGCCCTGATGAAGGTGTAGTCCCGGACGGGACCATACACCGAAACGCGCGTAGGCGCTTTTTCCTATTTTAGGAACCTACCCGGACCTTGAACCATCGGTCCCCATGTTATCTACAACCATCATCGCTTGGTGCTGTTTGATTAGAGAATGAATGCCGTATGAATGTTGTTGATATGCTAGAGCGGAATCTGAACCACCATTTACTTATTTTTATTATTGTGTTTATTTATCTCAGTGTAGGTTAACCCACGAAATATATTTATGTATTAGTTTATATAAAAAAAGCAGTCCCTTGAAAAAATTCATTCCTGAAAAATAAATTTTGATACTAAATGAATAAACCTGTTTGTGCGGTGTAATTTGCTTGGGCTTAGGTGTTTTTGTATTTATATATTTGGACCTCTCCTAGGCCTTTTTGTTCAAATCCATAGGGCAGGTACCCGTTTTGCCTTTGATGTTTCTTCCTGTCTCCGCCAGCAACAGGAGACACCCGGGCTCCCCATAGCTAATCACAACGCTGCAATGCAGCCTTGTGATGATCTGAGCGCTGTGGATCGGTGCTCAGATGGGGAATTGAAAGATTTGCATGTTCCATCCATCAATTGTGTGTCTGTTGGGGGTCAAGCCAAGGCAGACCACTCTCCTGAAGGTAGTTTACAACAGTTTGATGTTTGTTACTATCAGTCAATCAATCAAGTGACTTGTGAAGCGTACCTATTCAGTTGTCAATGTCTCAAGGTGCTGTGGGGGGTGGGAGGCTGCTGATCAGACGAAGGCACTGTTTTTCAGTCGAAGAGTCAGGTGAAGTGAGGCTGTGACGCTGATTGCCTGAGGTGGAGGCACGTTGTTCCAGGTCTTTGCTGCGAGGTAGGAGAATGGTCTTTCTCTGGCCGTGGTATTGCGGATATGTGGGACAGCGGCCAGGGCCAGTTGGGCAGAGCAAAGGTCTCTGGTGGGTGCGTGGAATATGAGGCGGTGGTTGAGGTATGCAGGTCCCACATCGTGTAGGGCTTTGTTGGCATGTGTGAGGAGGTGGAAGTTGATTCCTTTGTAGACTGGGAGCCAGTGGAGGTCTCTCAGGTGATCAGCAATGTGGTTGCGGTGGGGAATATTGAGGAAGAATCTGGCAGAGGTGTTCTGAATGTTCTGCAGTTTCTTGAGGAGTTTCCATTTGATGTTGGCGTAGAGTGCAGTGCCGTCGTAGAGTCTGCTGCAAAAGAGTGAGTGGGTGACCGTCTGTCTGGACTCGATGGGGATCCACTTGAAGATATTTCAGAACAGGCATAGCATGTGCAAGCAGCATAATGAGATGGCGTTGATCTGGCTGTTCATGGTCAGTGTGGAGTCCCGGATAATGCAGATGTTTCGTGCATGGTCTGTGGGTGTGGGAGGGTTCCAAGATCTACGGACCACCAGGAGCCATCCCAGGCAGAGGGGGTGGAGCCCAGGAGGAGGACTTCGCTCTTCTCTGAGTTTAGCTTGAGGCAGCTGTCCTACATGTAGGTGGTGACAGCCTTCATCCCGTCATGGAAGTTGTTCTTGGTGACTGTGGGTTTGTTGGAGGGGATCCATTACAGGGCTTTGTCAAGGATGCCAGCGTCGTAGAGTGTTGTTCATAGGGTGCGATGGGAGACGTGTTGAAGGCGGCCGAGAGGTCCAGGAGGATGAGGGCTGCCGTTTCGCCTGGGTCGAGGAGGGTGCAGACGTCGTCTGTGGCAGCGAGGAGGACGGGCTATGTGCTGTGGTTGCTTCAGAATTACAAAAGACAGGGGTCCCTAGTAGTTCAGGGATCTTTCGCAAAAATGATAGACATACGCTCAATAGTATGTATGACCTTTATCCAGCCGGACAGGAATTTTAATTAAAGTGATAAGCAAGAATAAAGAGGATTTTTTACACAGTGGGTGCAGCCAGCAACCCACAGGGGACAAGACAAAACAAGGGGATGGGGTTAGAACGAACAAGGCGGTCTGTATACTAGTAGTTCAGTGAACAGACAAAAATACATTTTAGAAGCATCATTGTATACAATTTATACTTTTCATTTTACATATGACGCTAAAATGTCGACGATGTTTCGATGCCTATTGTGAAATGAGTGGCATCATCTTCAGGACAGAGAATAAAAAAGCTTGTCTTGAAAATCTTTAGGCAATTTTTGGCCTACACATATATTTATACATACAAATTTTCGGAAAAAAGGGGAATGAAAACAAGGGTAAGTACTAGCATTAGCATGTAACATATCTGACCATCCAAAACAAAAGTGTGTTTTCCATGTGCAACAGATGGCAATTATAATCAAGTGAAGTCACATGCGATTTCCAGCGCAGTGGGGGGACTGGTGGGGACGTTGTATGAAATAAAATGAACTAATTGTTTTACAGTTACTGTGCCTAAGTATATACAAGAGAAGCACGTGAAGTGAAATGACGCGGTTTAGGATCATGGCGTTTCATGCCGTCAGTGCCGGGCGGGTCTGTAATGCGCAAATACGTCTCACTGCATTGAAATGAAAGGTGACGTGCAGGTTGTTTCAGAGTAATTAACGATAGGTTTAGGGCCATTGTTTTCTGGACACTGTGCACGGTTGGCGCGGGCACCCGGGCAAGCTTATTTAAGATTCCGCGGTGAGGTCTCGAGTGAGATAAACATGCTGCGCGGTAGTGAACAGACGGTTAAATGACATGCTTATCGTGCGATTTACCAGATTTAGGTCCAAACATTGTTTATTTCCAGGGGGCGGTGCCCAATATCAAGGGACATATGGTGGGGTACTCAATTATCTGAGCATTTTCCTGCCAAAAAGCGGGTAGAGAGGGGTAAATACGAGGGTTAAAGTGAAAATTGAAACGCATAATAAGTACACGCAATATAATTACCAAACCAGGGCAAGAAAGCCTCTTCATAGGAGACCGGACCGATCGTGTCTCACTAGGGAAAATAGTTGAAATTAATTTATATTACAGTTACAGCTACTGAAGGGTTTTTAAAGTTTCAGGAAGAGGCGAGAGAGCTACGCTTTAGCGAGTACTTACTTCCTGGTTGGGTTGCTCGATGGCAATTCTGGGCTCAGATGGGCGGGGATCGCTGGAGTGCTCGTGGGTGAAGTAAAGATAAAGTGGTGTTTGGAAATAGACAAGGGACTCAGCATGTGGTGTTAGGAAATAGACAAGGGACTCAGCATGGTCTGCAAGGCGGCCATATTGGAGTGGGTTTCGGACAGTGTGGGGGACATTTTGGTGTGGGTAAGTGGTAAGTTTAAGTGACATTCATATTATGCAGAATATTTACATGGTTACGTATTTACAAGGATGCACAAAATAAAATCAAGAAACAATTGTATAGGCCTGAAGGAAATAAGGATTACGGTAAAATTGTTCAAGGATTCATTTGATCACAGGAGGGATGCCCAATCTTCAAGGCGATTAAGTCCTGTATGGATACTGTTGGTACGCAATATCCAATGAAGTTCCTCCTTATTCAATAATTGTGATACATCTGCTCCCCGAGGTGGTGGTTTTACCATGGTGATGATTGTCCAAGTTAAGTCATTTTCAGTATGGCCTTTGTCCTTAAAATGTTCAACGAGGGGAGCATTAGGGGTGTTGCATCGGATTCTGCTTCGGTGTTGTCCGATGCGCAACTTTACCTTTTGGCTAGTTTGACCGACATATATCAACAAACATGGACAAAATATGGCATACACTACATTGGAAGAATTACAATTAGTGAAGTGCTTTCTCTCAAAGGTGATTGTGCCGTAGGTAAATGTTTTTCCTTCAATGGTGAAGTCACATACTACACAGCTACCGCATTTAACATGGCCTGTTAGTGCCGGTAAACCCCATGCATCGTTGATTGTAGTTTTTTGCTTAGGTTGTGGTAGGGATGCCCTTACCAAGTGATCTTTTACGTTTTTTGCTCGCTTGAAGGCAAAAATAGGGTGCTCCAGATTTAATGTACCTGCGTTTAACACAGGCCAGTGTTTAAGGACACTTTTCCTTATGGCATTGGAAGCTGGGGTGAAGGTGGTCACGCACACAAGTCTATCCTGATTTTTCTTTTGTTTTGGTTCTAGCAAGGTTTCTCTGGGGCAGTACCAAGCCCTTTTGAGAGAACGCCGTACTAGCTTTCGCGGGTATCCCCTATTTCTGAGCTTGTTGCTCAGGGTTCTGGCCTCAGAGAAATAGTCCTGTTTAAAATAGCAGTTTCTGCGTATGCGGAGGAATTGCGAGAATGGGAGCGAGTCTCTGAGGGCCCGGGGATGGTGACTGCTATAGTTCAACAAGGTGTTTCGTTCAGTGGGTTTTCTGTGGAGGCTGGTGGTCAAGCGGCCCTCTGTGTGTTTGATTTCTAAGTCCAGGAAGGGTATCGAATCTTTGCTCGTGGCCAGTGTGTATTTCAAGCCGTGACTGTTGTTGTTTAACCAATGTAATAGGTGGGTTATCGATTCGAATGATTCGCTCCATATCATAAAGATATCATCAATGTATCGTTTCCACAGGGCAATGCCACTGTGGAAAGGATTTGATTCGGTCAATATACAGGATGTCTCTAGATTATCCATGTATAGAATTGCCAGGTTGGGGGCAAAAATAGCCCCCATAGATGTACCGCGTACCTGTCCATAGAACTGTCCCTCGAAGAGAAAGAAATTTTTGGTAAGGCAAATCTCCAATAATTGGAGGATAAATAGAGACGGAACATTGTGTGGGCGCGGGCGTGTGTTGAGAACTTTTTCAATCACGCGTAGTGATTCGTATTGTGGAATGTTGGTATATAAAGATTCCACATCCAGCGTGCACATGGTGCTGGATGTGGGATCAAACGGGTATTCCTCAACCATATTAATCATTGACATGCTGTCTCGGATATAACACAGGGTCTCAGGGACAAATGGTTTGATAAAATAGTCAATATAGTGCCCGAGGGGCTCCAGGACAGAGCCGCACCCCGAGACTATTGGGCGACCAGGTGGAGATTCACAATCCTTGGGAATCTTGGGTAAGCAGTAGATAACTGGTACCCGGGGAGCCTTAGTATTAAGGAACTCATGTTCCTTCTTGGAAAGGTATCCCTGTTCTAGGGCATCATTAGTAACCTCGGAAATCAGTTTCTGTATTTCTTCTGTGGGATTACGTGGTAGTTTGCAGTAGTGTTCGGTATTAGCGAGTTGGCGATGGATCTCATTTTTATAGTTATCCATCTCCTGAATCACAAAACCCCCTCCCTTGTCAGCTGGTTTTATTACAATGGAGGGGTTATTTTTCAAGGTGGTCAGGGCTTTCTTTTCTTCAATTGTGATATTGTACGGAATAAATGATTTTTGTTTTTCTAAAGCGGCAAGGTCGTTGAGAACAAGTTTCTCAAAGGTTGGTATTTCCGGTCGGACCATGCTGCCGGTAGGTGAAAATTTCGATGGTGGTTTGAAAGGAGTGTTCGAATGCTTCATGGGGGTAGGGTTCAACAGGAAAAAACTGTGAAGTCTGATCTTTCTGAAAAATCTTAAGAGCTCGGTTTGAGCATCAATGAAGTTAGGGCGAATAGTTGGGACAAATGAAAGACCTTTTGTGAGTAATGACAATTCATTACCCGAAAGCTCATGTGAGGCAAGATTAAAAATTGGTAACATTTCATCATTTAGGGGAACAGGAATTTGGCTACCGTCTACCATTGGTAGACGGTAGCCAAAAGGTCATACATACTATTGAGCGTATGTCTATCATTTTTGCGAAAGATCCCTGAACTACTAGGGACCCCTGTCTTTTGTAATACGTTACTGCCCAAGGTCCCTAGTGCTATACCTTTGGGTTCCCTTGTTTTGTGTAAAATAATGTGGTTGCTTCAGAAGCCAGATTTCGAGAGGTCCAGGATGTGGTTCAAGTCAATTAACTCTGAAAGTTGGGCGTTGATGGTCTTCTCGATGACCTTGGCTGGGAAGGGGAGCAGAGAGATGGGTCTGAAGTTCATGAGGTCTATCTGGTCGGCAGAGGGTTTCTTCAGTTGATCTCTGTGTGTTTCCAGTCTTTCGGGAAGTTGGCAGAGTTGATGGAGCAGTTAATGGTACAGCAGAGTTTGGGGGAGATGGAGGTGCCGGATTTGTTGAAGATGTGGTGCAAGCAGGGCTCCGAGGGTGCTCCGGAATGGATGCTCTTCGTGATCTAGAGGGTGTCATCAGCGGTGAAGGGAGTCCAGCTGAGCAGGGTCTCCTGAGGTCCAGTGTCATTGGGTGGGGTTGTTGCGAGTAGGGTGAGAGGGTCTTGGGTATCAAGGCTGTTGAAGCTATCATACATCTCCTTAATCTTGCTGTGAAAGAAGGTGCTGTGGTTGTTGCAGAGGTCTTGGGAGGGTAGGATGTCTGCTGACTCTCTGGTGGGTTTGGTGAATTCTTTGACCATGTCAAAAAGATCTTTACTATTGAGTGTGCTGGCGTTGATCCTATGTTGTAGGTCCATTTTCTTTGTTGTCCAGGTAAAAGTAGAGATCGCAGAGGAGGATGTAGTTAGAGGAGGCAAGAGCATCGGCTGCGATGACGTCAATGATGGAGTTGCTGAAGGGTGGATGGGGTGTCAGGCTTGTTATACATGCTTTGGTAAAAAGAGGTGAACTGCAGTGGCAGCTCCTCCACTAAGGCGGAGGAGCGTCATCCCACTGCCAGGAGCATCAAAGAAAAGAAAAATTAAATGATAGCGGAATGTTAGCATTTTATTTTTACCTCCTGCTGCAGCAGTGCGTGAGGGGGGCGGGCGGAGCTGCAGGGGAGGAGTGGTAGAACACTCCTGTGAGCAATGACTGTGTGGTCTACCCTCTCAGGCCGCCCAAAACAGTCATGCGCACTTCCCTGTTCTCCATGCAGGCTGCATTACAGCCTGCATGGAGAACATACTCACCCCTCCAGCCACTGGCTGAGCGCTATGTCACAATACTGTGGGGAGCGCGTGTGAATGCTCCACTCCCACACGCACAGCGTGAGTGGATTTTATGTCCTACTCATAATTGAACTTTTAAACTTTACTCAAAATTAATCACATTTAACCCCCAATGTTTTTCAAGGCTTTCATGTTGTAATTTTTCTCATCCACATGTATAGCGTCCTGCATTTTTAATGCTTCCCATATCTAAGTGTGCCCATCCGGACCTCTTCATAAATACGAACAAAATGTAGAGAATGGTTCAAAGCAGCATTTTCTTTATTCAGAACCCAATGCATTTCGGGTTTATTATGAGCCCTTCGTCAGGGGTAACTATAGATTGACAATTAGAGAAAGTACACCATTATTACATGTCGTCTGCATAACATTTCCAACAATCTTCATCACGTAATTTCATGATTGCTTATATAAATATATATCCCCTTATGATTGTTGTGCAAAGTCAATTATGTCAAAATTCAAACTAATTGACTCTCCTTAAACAAAACACCCCTGATATCAATCCCCTCCCTTTATAAACATCGTGTGACCACCTCTTCCCCCTAACAAATCACATTCTCACCATCCCGCCCATACTCCCTATCAAGCATTCTACTAAACCACACCTATGCATCATAATTACAAAAAACACGAACAACACCCATCCTTATCATACAAGACTTTTAGCACTTCACTCACCCGTTCGCTACATACACTCCCACACTTACTATTCACAGTTTGTGTGCTTAACCGTATCCTTACTCGCCATAACTGAACACGCACGTACCTGCTCTCTCAGTAATCTCATTTGACGCACGGCGTGCACCACAAACTGCTGAATCACTCCCGTGTAACCAACTGGCTATTTAAACCCACTTTCAAGCCCAAAAATACTCCGCCCACCTGCGCTATGTCACGGCATTACAGCATTGTGATTGACTTAGGGGTGGGAGTCTGGCTGCCTGCTTCCTGTTCTGACCTGGAGTCCAACACAGGTGAGCAGGAGAGAAGACGTGGGAGCCGGCTGCAAGGTAAGTTTTTATTTTATATATATGTTTTAAAAGCAGCCCGCGTGCCTGCACCCCCCTCCCCCACCCCCCATTCGCAAGTCGTGCCGGCCACCTCTGGTAAACAGCTTGGCTGTCGAATGGGGGTGAGTGTGTACAACCCCGTTATCCCCCAAAATACGCTTTATGGTGTATATCACCCTTTCATCGGAGATCTGATGTGCCAGAAAGCAGCTGACTCTCTCCTCATATTCATACTGAGACGCCTTGTTTTTCTGGTAACTGGCAGCCACCCTCTCGGTTAGTCCTCTATTGAGCATTTGCTGCTTCTAAATTTGCATTATATATACGGACTACTCACAAAGGTCTTTGGAAGGAATCGCCTGCGCGTGCTGCAACTCTAATTCCAGACAATCCTGCCGACATGGAACCACTTCTTCGTGCATGCATTTGTTTTTTTCCACATTCCACTTTTGTTGGAAGAGTTTGAGGCTTTACTATTGAAGGAGGTGGTAGAAGAAGTGCCTCAATCGGATATAGGCCTCGGAGAACACTTTTTATCTCGTAATGCCCCAAAATTACGCAAATGTAAGACACTTTCTGAGCCTTCGCCCAACCATATCAGGATGGCAACATTTGGTATGACGTTCCAAGTCATCATTCCACTGGTGGAAAGCAATCAGTACTTGACAACAATAGATCTATAGGCACTGGTACTAAACATGTGGGGTGACGATGATTCACCAAAATATACCAAAGGGCTCATTTATGAGCTTTGTAGTGCAGGGCAGCACAGCAAGTCACCTCGCTGCGCTGCGTCACAAGGAAAGGGCAGGAATGTGCCGTATTTAATGGAATGTGGCACATTCCTGTCCTTTCCCATACGCTGACGCACAATGGGCTGCCTAACGCCAAAGGAAGCAGCCTTGCACCAGGGCTCGAGTCGGGGTACCACGCGGGTGGACGGCGTCCCCCCACTTATTTTACCGGGGAACGCCGCCCCCCCCCCCTGCCAAACTGCTGGACTTCACTCTTTGGCCTCTCTGGGGCAAGGAGCTCGGCACCTTTCGTGACGTCACTTCCTGTCGTGACGTCACCTCCGGTGACAGCGTCCCCCCCACTTCTATTTTTTACGACTTGTGCCCTGCCTTGCACCATGGCGCAAGGGTGCCTACGTTGCATGCAGTATTGTTTTGTGCAGGACGGGGTAGCTTCCTGCACCTAAGCAATCCAGGGAGGCATATTCCTCTTTCGATGTGTGCTGCAAAATGCTGCACACATAGAAAGAGGAAGAAACTAGGAGAAATAGAGATATTTCTCCTTGTAATGCCTTCCCTGGGAAGGTGTAAGATGTTGGCCCATCCCCAGGTTTACAAATCTGGAGATGAGTCCAGCTCCATAGTAGTTGCATGGGAACTCCTAGGTAACACCCATGGAACACCTTCCAAGGGCAAAGTAACGAAACGCAGCGATTTGTGGAGCACTGCGTTACTCCAGACTTGTGGAGCCATTTAGAGCGGCTTTGTGTGGCTTCAAAAACCTGTCTTACAGTTTGTGTCGTTCTTGCACCATGTTGCGTGGCGCAAGAGCTACGCAACCGGCCTCATAAATGAAGTCCCAAGTTCCTAGTGGTACTGGGGCTAATAGTGGCAAAAAGAAATATAGCAAGGAGATGAGGAGCGAGCGGCCTACCTGGAAGGGAGACATGAACTGGCTCATGCTTGCGGTGTGCCAAGTCCGTGATGGAAGGGGATGCTGCAAAAAATGGGCAAAGGTCTGGAAACCCTGGCAGCATCATAAGAACATATGTGTGGGAACAAAGCCTTGGCGCAGAGGCTGCACTGTCAGGGAAAGAAGTGGGTGGGGGAGAAGGGATGGAGAAAAGCGGATTAGTGTTGCAAAGAAATTATATTATTGAATACATGGATCAATAGTTACCTGTCGAATGTCTGGATTAAGGTTGCCATTGACGGTTTCTTTGTTGTAAAACCCATTCAAAAAAATTAAAAACCGATAGACTTTTAGGAGGAAGATTTGTAGATTCTACTGCATACGTACGCCTGAAATTTGTGTTAAGTGGCAACCTCTATCAATTCAAAGCACTTCCATTTGGCATACAGTGATCCAAGATTATATCGAAGATTCTGGCGAGATCTGGCAGCACATCCTAGGAGACACGCAAGACACATCTATCCTCATGTAGAAAATCGGCTGGAGAAGGAGTACATGTGTCAGCAGTGAAAGGACGGCATAAACAGACTAATTCTGGTATTGGACCAACTGGGATTCAGAGTTAATTTGAAGGAATCATTATCTGTCCGAACCCAGAAAAGAGATTCTTGGGAGCGTTTGTGACAACAATGACGGCGTTAGCAACCACAGTGCATTTAAACGTTTGAGAGATATTTTCATTTACCAGATGTAGGTCTCTGACAGTGGTGAGGGGAACAATGTGTCTTGTATTCATCTTCCACCGCATTCTCATTAGCAGATGAGAGCAATTTGGGAGCATCTGAGCAGTCAATGGTCCCAGTCAAAGGAGACTGAGAGAACCCAGTGGTTGTGAATCATGTGCTTCAGACACCACCAGAAGGTCAGTGGTCACCCAGCTGCCCCTTCTTTCTCTGCAATCCTTCCTTATCATGGAAACCTCAAGAACAAGCAAAGACCCTCCTTCTGGGACCCATCTATTGCGGAACCAGAACGCTAGAAAGCACCACGGCATCAAACCCACAAAGCCTTAGTGCAAGCTTCTTCACCAGTCCAAAGACTAAAGATCGCCAAAGCTGAGCTCTTCGTTACCATCAGCGGTGATGACTCATGAGACAGCACTCACAACTCACCGTAAACAAGGTTTCAGAAATTCAAGCCGGTGGCCACAGACTTGATGCCGCCATCTCTCATGGTGACCCCTGAAAATGAACTGTTCATCCAAGCCAGTGGCAAAAACCTGACATGAGAGGTCTGCCAGTCTCAAAAATACTAAACAGAGTTTTGCCATTATCGCTTGCAACTCCACCCTTGCAATTCAACACCCCTCAGTTTCTCCCTGGTGCTCGCAGCTACCTTAAGTTAATGTGCCTCCAACACCAATGCCCAAAGGCTGTCCCCAAGATGGGGAGAGCCGACATTATGTGGGGCACATGGGACTGGACTGCTGGGTAGGATGGTGAGCCATCAGATGATGGCCTTTTCTTTGGGCCTGGTGGGCCACCATCTCTCACAGGGACCTAACGCTGTGGGGAGTGCGCGTTGAGGCTTCTTGTCTGAATCCAGAGGCGTAGCTCATGAGGGGGCGGGGGTGTTACACCCCCCTAAAAAATGTATTCTGTAATAAATAGTTGGGTACAAGTTCTTTTAGTCTGGTAATGTGAAGTATTTGTAGGATTTCTCCTTAGGATTTTTACATTCCCACACTAACAAAAACAGACACACTCTCTCTAGGATCTGTTTTGAGGGCCTTAAAATGTTTTGCTTAGGTTGGAAATGTTGCATTTTAAGTATCCCAAACAATCCGCACCCTTTTCTCTTTCCACTGCCCCTTAAGTCACCCCTCTAGTTTTGCTTCTCAGAAATATGATGTGTTTTAATAAGATATCCCAGCGTGATTGCTGGGAAGTCTGAAGCTCAACCCCCACTTCCCAATCTTACTGACCAGGCTACGTCCCTGTCTAAATCCGTCTGTCCAGCCTTGCTGACGTAGTTTGAAGACAACTGGACGGATTACCACTCTCAACGTGGGATCTCTGGGCTACAGAATCAGGGGCTTTTGCAGAATAGTCTGGCTCAATATATACAACATTCCCAGTTTACGAGACATTGCCCTGCGTCACGCCGCGCCATTAACCCCCTCAGCTGCCTCACCGCAGCAGTGTAATTCTGCACCCCACTTACAAGCGCATAAGTCCTCCCGGCCCTAAATAAAGTCTGCCCGTCACTCGCCTGGCTCCCCCTGCCCTGCGGCGCCGGCGCCTCGAGCGCGGGTGGGCACCGTGCCAACGTGGAGGCCGCCCTCGCCAGTGGCCCGTGCGCATCCCGCCTCTGTGAACGCGTAATTAATGCCATTCCAAGGTCCATTATCGTTTAAAACCCCCTTATCATCCGCCTGCTAACGGCACTTTAATTAGTCGTTTTAATTGTCGCAATCATAGCATCGCTCTGACTCCGGAGAAAGGGTGGGGGGGGAGAGGGGGTGCTACACCACTCAACCGCAGGGCATCCTGGGAGAGGCGGGGTGGGAGGGGGTTGGGGTGGACACAGATCTGTATCAACCACACAGGTAACAAAACCGTACACAAGCGGCCCAGGGAAGTCCATGAACTGTAAGGTCTCCAGTGCTCCGTGCCATGCTAAAGAAAGAAGGCGCTACACAGATGCTCACAACAGGGAGGGTGGCCTAATCAGAACAACTCCTCCAGCGTCTGAGAGGTCGGAGAAGTGCAGGTTCACAGTGAAGATTAATTCTTTCAAATTGTTTCCCAGAACAGGCTTTAAGGCTCAATGAAGACGTGGCGTCATGATGCTGTCATCCAGGCGCGCAACACCCATTGGGCTTCAGCCCTCCCCCCCCCCCCCCCCCGTCGTGTGTGACAGCCGGGATGAGACAGATCCCGGGCACACACACAGCCACACCCGAACATTTCACAGGTCTCTAAAATACAATTTGAATGTTAATTAGGCCTTGCTGTTGTTTCACCCCTTGTTGGAGGCCCTGCAGCTCCACTCTGTTTACTGATTAAAGGTTCAGCCTCCCCTCCCGAAATTTGTCTCTAATTGCGCCTCTGCAGTCATCCGTATACACGGTGTCTTAGACGCTTACACTGCCCCCCACAGACACAGCTGCATGTTATTAATTGTGCCATGGGCTTACGTTGTGCACCAGCAGAGTCCGCTTCTTAAATAGCTCACCAGTGCAAGCTCCTTGCACTTCCCAGCAGTGCCGGTTCACACTCGCCCTGCCTGCCAGTGGCAGATCCTCACGCTGGACAGAGAGGGAGGGGAGGGGAGGAGGGGGAGTTTATTGGCTGATGGCACGATTTTGGCCCGTGAAGTATTAAAGGGTAATCCTGCGAATGAAGTCACAGCACAACTGAAAACCCCATCTGACGTCATAAACAAAGAACATTTTAGAGTGCATATTGCGGATGATTGCTACAGACGCAGGACAGTTTTTGCTCTACACTGGGTGATCCTTTGAATAGGCACAAAGCACGTTGGTGCAAAATACATTTTTGCTCGGTACTGGTGTGTCTTTCACAGTCTATTAACACCCTTGTGTCAGTAAATGGGGAATAACGTGGGCCCATTGCCATTCTCTATTGCCCCAACTCACACACATTACACCATCATCCCATGAGTTACTGCCCTACCCCTCTAGTGAGCTCACACACATTACACCATCATCCCGTGAGTTACTTCCCAACCCCTCTGTAGAGAACTCACATATATTACACCATCATCCCGTGACTTACTTCCCAACCCCTCTGTAGTGAACTCACACACATTACATAACCATCCCGTGAGTTACTTCCCAACCCCTCTGAAGTGAACTCACACACATTACACCGTCATCCCGTGAGTTACTTCCCAACCCCTCTGTAGTGAACTCACACACATTACACTGTCATTCTATGACTTACTGCCCTACCCCTCTGTAGTGAACTCACACACATTACACCGTAATCACGAGTTACTGCCCTACCCCCTCTTAGTGAACTTGCACACATTACACCGCCATCCCATGAGTTCCTACCTTACTCCTCTGGAGATGGATTTAGGCCCAGATCTCTGTACTGGAGTGAATGCATGACATCGTTCTGCATTCTGTCCATCAAGTGTTCTTTAGGGCTCGCCTGCTGATGCGCTCGCGCATAGCTGGCGAAGCTCTATAGTGGCTTATCCAGAGTTTAACCACTGGCGATTCCATGCAGTGCATGTGCGCTTTTTAGGTCATTGCGCAAGCTCAAGCCCTAAAAAGCGCGTGCACAATGCCACCAGCCGCCTGCCTGCCTGCCTCGCATTACCACATCAAAGGCAGCCCAGCCTCCCTCCCACAAGCTTCTCAGCGTGCGCTCTGCATTTCTCCTCCCAGCGCATTTATCATCCCCTAATTATTCACGGCCGGCCGTCCGTACTTTCAGTTTCACGGCCGCCAGGCTGTGTCTCCTTTTATGCTCTCTGATGCTTGTTTTTTTTTTAACTTGTTATTAAATTCCATTCTGCGCCTGTAAACACTTTGCGGAAGAAATAATAACATTACTTGGATAATCTGATATAAACAAAGTAAAAAAAAATAACAGAAATAGCTCTGAGTTAAAAAAAAGAACAGGTTTGATTTATTCCAGTCTGTGAGAAAGAAATCCTGTCCTCTTGAAACTGAAAAATCTCTGATCAAGGGCTCAGCCGAACAAGAATGAATCCATGATTTGCGGCAAATAATGTCTTTTGTTGAGGTTTCATTGAGTAATTCATGTTGCTTTGAATCGTCTTGAATATGTCAAACAGGTAGTGCGTTGCACTTGGCGCATGTGAGCCTGGCTTGCCCTTACCGTGGCGTGTGCTGGAAAGCTTGTGCAGCTGCGATTCGATTCAGTTCTATAGGAAGCGTTACGTGCTGGTTTCCTTTTTTGTCTGTTGGAGTGCTAAAGATCCTATTTTTTAATACGTGGATGGGCGTTTTGTTTTTAATATATGCAATCAGGGCAGTTGGTCTCCAAATTGTCGCTTTGGTTTTGATGTGCCTTGGATGTCTTTGTGTGGACTTCACATGTCTCCTGACTTTCGGATTTTTTCCTCAATAGCTACAGAAATTGCAAATTGTTTTCGACCAAGACCCTTTCCCCAACTGCTTGATTGCTCTCAACGTGATAAAATGTCTTTCTCAATCACACCCTGTTGTTGTCAGGATTTTAAGAGGAAAAACGAGGTTCTTTGATTACTTCCCATCTCTATTTTGAAGTACAGGGACATTTCTCTTCTGCAGCCGCGCACCTGGGTTCAGTCACCATTTTCGTACTCTAACATTTATAGTGCGGACACTTATAGAGCCCAGGATGGTGGTAATGCTTACAAGACTCCACACCGACACCCCTTAAAGGCACCTTACGTGCTGCAACATGTCTCATCTAGGGACTAGGGCAGAACCCCCCCCCCCCCTCCCCTATACTGATGGAACTACATGAACTCGCCTTGCCAGCCCACACAATATTCAAAACCAGCTGCATCATTTATAAAATCATCATGACTATCACCCGTTAACTCGTGGAAAAGCTCACTATCTCTGGTGGCTCTCGGTACACCCGTAGCCAGGCCACTATACCTCTCACCCTTTCCCTCACTTCCCTCTCACTCTCTCCTCTCTCCTCTCTCCTCTCTCACCCTCTCCCTCTCTCCTCTCTCCTCTCTCCCCCTCTCTCTCCTCTCTCCCTCTCTTTACCTTCCCCCTGCTCTCCTTTTTCTCCCTTTCCCCATCTCCCCCTCTGCCTGCTCTCCTCTTTCTCTCCCTCCCCTCTCTCTCCCCTCCGTCCTTCGCTCTCGTCCTCCCCCTCTCTTCTTAACCTCCCTCTCTCTCTCCCTCTACCCTCTCTCCCTCTCTCCCTTTCTCCCTTTCCCTCACTTCCCTCTCCCTCTCTCCCTTTCCCTCTCTTCCCTCTCCTCTCTCCCCCTCTCTCTCTCCTCTCTCTCTCCTCTCTCCGCCTCTCTCCGCCTCTCCCCCTCTCTCTCCTCTCTCCCTCTCTTTACCCTCTCATTTTTCTCCCTCTCCCCATCTCCCACTCAGCACCACCACAGCATCACTCAGCACCACCACAGCATCACTCAGCACCACCACAGCATCACTCAGCAACACAACAGCACCACTCAGCACCACCACAGCACCACTCAGCGCCACCACAGAACCACCACAGCACCACTCAGCACCACTCAGCACCACTCAGCACCACCACAGCACCACTCAGCACCACCACAGCACCACTCAGCACCACCACAGCATCACTCAGCACCACTCACCATCACCACATCATCACTCCGCATGATCCCAGCATCACTCAGCACCACCACAGCACCACTCAGCATCACCACATCATCACTCAGCGCTACCCCAGCATCACTCAGCACCATCACATTATCACTCAGCACCATCACATTATCACTCAGCGCCACCCCAGCATCACTCAGTGCCACCCCAGCATCACTCAGCACAACCACAGCATCACTCAGCGCAACCACAGCATCACTCAGCGCAACCACAGCATCACTCAGCGCAACCACAGCATCACTCAGCGCAACCACAGCATCACTCAGCGCAACCACAGCATCACTCAGCGCAACAACAGCACCACTCAGCACCACCACAGCTTCACTGGTTCAAATATGTTCTTTCAATGTTTCAAGCTGTTTTCAAGCTTTCACGCTTTATTACAAATCACAAAAAGATGTTCATATTTCACTTCTGTTCTTGGATTTTCGTCACAATAAAAAACACTGAACATAATCTTCACAAAAGTTATTTACAAAAATGTATGCTATTGTCATTACAAATTAAATCAATTATTTAAGTATTAATTATTAAAAAAAATTAAAAGCATTGTTATTTGTAATATCAATACATCTAAGTCACGTAAATATAAAACTTGTTGCATTACTAATGCTATAGGTGTCACATTTGCGAAAATTATAACTATTGCCATTGTAAATGACAAAGCTATTAATTTAACTATTTGAAAAAATAACACATAAATAAAAATAAAAAATTATATGACCAATAGCTCAAACTTTCCTAATGCGAGCCCCATTGCATTTCCAATGCTTGTTTTGCATTTGTCACCCCGAGTGGGACAGGTATGCCCAGACGTGGGTCCCATGCTCTCCATGCCACTGGAGTCAAGCTATCCTGGCTGAAGACGGGTGAAACCCCGAAACCGGTCCTAGGATGCTGTTTTCCAGTCCAGGGAGGACTGGAAAAGTTCGGTCTGGACTGTTCCCATGAGGCACAGGGTCCAGGCTGATTTGAATATGGCTGGGTTTAAACTGGAATGGTATATTGAGCAGAAAAACAATGGATTTAGACCCAGATCTCTGTACTGTGGTGAATGTATGACATTGTTCTGCATTCTGTCCATCAATTGTTCTTTTTGTATTACTCCTCTATAGTGAACTCACTAACATTACACCGTCATCCGATGAGTTAGTGCCTTACCTCTAACTCACACACATTAGACCATAATCACATGAGTTACTGCCCTACCCCTCTGTAGTGAACTCACACAAAGTACACTGAATTCATGTGTTACTCCCCTGCCCCTCTGTAGTGAACTCACACACATTACACCGTAATCATGTGTGTTACTGCCCTAACCCTCTGTAGTGAACTCACACATTACACCATAATCACATGAGTTACTGCCCTACCCCTCTGTAGTGAACTCACACACATTACACCATCATCCCGTGAGCTACTTCCCAACCCCTCTGTAGTGAGTTTACAAACATTACACGGTAATCACATGACCTATTGCACTATCCCTCTGTATTGAACATGCACACATTACACAGTAATCACGAGTTACTGCCCTACCCCTCTGTATTGAACTCACACACATTACACCGTAATCACCTGAGTTACTGCCCTACCCCTCAGTAGTGAACTCACACACATTACACCGTCATCCCATGAGTGACTTCCCAACCCCTCTGTAGTGAACTCACACACATTACACCGTAATCACGAGTTACTGCCCTACCTCTCTGTAGTGAACTCACACACATTACACCGTAATCACATGAGTTACTGCCCTACCCCTCTGTAGTGAACTCACACACATTACACCGTCATCCCGTGAATTACTGCCCTACCTCTCTGTAGTGAACTCACACACATTACACCGTAATCCCATGAGTTACTTCCCAACCCCTCTGTAGTGAACTCGTACACAGATTAAACCGTCATCACACAAGTTACTGCCCTACCCCTCTGTAGTGAACTCACACACATTACACCGTCATCCCGTGAATTACTGCCCTACCTCTCTGTAGTGAAATCACACACATTACACCGTAATCCCATGAGTTACTTCCCAACCCCTCTGTAGTGAACTCGTACACAGATTAAACCGTCATCACACAAGTTACTGCCGTAGCACTCTGTAGTGAACACACACATATTGCACTGTTACCGCACAAGTTACTGCTCAATCCCATAAAGGAATTAACTTCTACTGCACTATCACTGCACACATTACTTCCCAGGCCCTTGTAGTGAATTTATTACACAGTGAATTTACTCTTGTTGCACAACAGCTCTATACTGAATCCATTTGTACGCTGACTGTGGCCAGGGCTTGTGGGTCCTCTCCGAAGATGATCGACATCCTCATCATCTATGGACACTCCCCATCCAGAGTACCACCTCCAACAACCTGAGACACAAACAGTACTGTCATAGAGATGAAAAAAGTATGTGTGTGTATGGGGTTAATCTCCCGAAGGGGCGTGGCCAAAGTGCAACAAAGAATCACGGAAGTGGCTTAAGACATGCGGACTCACATCCTGTGTTTGACAAATTGTAGATCAGGCACTGCAGGAAACTCCTATGGTCAGGTACTGCTGAGCCCCCCTCCTCCCTTATCTCCACACCCTTGGGGTGGGGGCCCTTCCCAGCTCCAGTGCAGCTCACCACCCCTCTTCCCCCAAGGCACACAACTTAAACAACACCATTTTGGATTAAGGGTCGTAAACCCCAGCCGTATTTATTATATAACAATATTCAAACTTTAATATTATTTACATCATGTACACCATACGCAGAAAGTCCGGTCTATTATATTGATAGATACTTTGTTATTTGGCTATCCTTCACATGTTTGTAATACATAGCCATTCCTATCATAAGCTAAGTTGTCAACAACATTATCTTTCTGCGTATCCCTGTTTGAGCAGACGGCAAGGTCAATGACTGGCCCCAGATCCAGATTAAGATAGGTCCCAACATCCTATCAAAGTGACCTTGCGCAGGGGGCCAGTTCACCGGAAGGTTCCCTCACCCCGGGCACCCCCTACGCCCTCAACATTAACTCCATAAGGGCCCATGCAGTTATGCACAGCTTACTTGAGCCCTTGTGCGGGGGTTGGCCAACCAGCCTACCGGAAGCAGAACTTCCCTTCCCCGCACCCTTCTAGCCTACAGGCTGTAACAGTCCTGGAGTTCCATTAGAGACCACCTGTCTTCCCCTCGGGCGTTCCCATTTTATAATGGGGATGCCTGTTAAGGACCGTAAACTATGCTCACCAATCATGGCCTTACAGCCACAGGCCAGCATAGTTGCCCGACTATCTGGCCTCTGCCTCCAAGAGGGGTCATGCCTTCCTGGCGTCAACTAACCCTGCAAGTAGGTTTTCCATGAACCACTCATTACCCAGTCTAGAGAGGTGCACGCCATCCTTTAGGAAAAAAGTCTCACGCCGGATACACCCATGCGCTATTGTCTGCAGTTTTGGGGTTCTGAATAATTGATCAATTTGGTTATTAATTCTTTTCAAGGAGATACGTGCAGTACAAAGAAGACAAAAAAAGAACTTTACGCTAGAGAGACAGGACCAGCTAGTCAAGCAGAAAAAAGAATTCAAGATAATGGTAACCAATGCAAAAAGGGTATATAAAGAAAAATGCTGGTCAGAATTATTAGAAGCCATAGAGAATAAAAATCTAAGGCAATTTTGGAGATTAGTAAAGTCTGTAGCGGGAACATCAGATGGCGAATTGAACTGTGTGGTGAGTGAGGCTGCATGGGAAGGGTACATAAGGGATTTGTACGGGGTAAGGACTCCTAGAGAGGAGGTGGAGTCTAAAATATGGCAAGAAATCTCAGATGACCTATTAATTCAATTCAATGAAGAACAAGTTGAGCTCACAATAAAAGAACTCAAGTTAACTCGGGCAGCAGGTCCGGACAATCTTCCTGCTATAATTTTGAAATCCGAGGTTAAATGGTGGGCAAGATTTCTTGCGAAGATGTTCCTGGTAGTCCTAAAAGAAGGGGTAATGCCACCAACCTGGAAGGGGGCCATAATTAGGCCAATTCACAAGAAAGGGAGCAAAGAGGCGCCACAAAACTACCGGCTAATCAATCTGCTAGATATAGGCGAGAAAGTGTTTTCTAAAATTGTGCTGAAACAATTGAATGCATGGGTAGACGAGTTTCAAATAATACCCATAGAACAGGGCGGATTTAGAGCAGGCCACTCTACAATAGACCACGGATTTGCTCTATGGGCGATGGCGATGAAGTCGACGGAACAGAACGGCAAGTTATGCTGCTGTTTTGTCGACTTCAGAGCAGCCTTTGACTCTGTGGATCGGGCCTGCCTATGGGAGTTATTAGAGAGGTTGAAGATTCCCAATGATCTATTCATTATAATAAAAGAACTCCACAGGGAAAACTGGGGGCAAGTAATTAAGGATAAGGTGGGTTCTTTGACACCAAAAATACCCATTGCTAATGGATTAAGACAGGGCTGTGTGTTGGCCCCACAGCTTTTTTCGATCTTCCTGTCAGATCTTCCGGCACATTTAGAGGTGGAGGGTAGTGCCAGCCCTAAAATGGATGGCAATAAAATACCCTGCTTATTGTACGCAGACGATCTGGTGATAGTAGACCAGACCGAGAGGGGACTCCAAAGGAAGCTTAACGCCTTTAATACATATTGTGCCAGTAAACTCTTAACAATCAATTTGGATAAAACCAAAACCCTATGCTTCGGGAAAAAGATAAGCAAATTTACTTGGTATATAGGTGATCTCAAACTGGAGACAGTTAATGAATATCGATATCTGGGTTTATGGTTCGATAGGGCTTTAAATTGGAACTCCCACCTGGATACCCAAAAAGCAAAGGCACTCTCTTCCATATGTGGTCTAAAAAGGTTTAATGGGGTCTATGGAGAGATGTCACACCGACCTATGCTGAGAGCTTTCGAAGCAATGATACCGTTTCAAGTTTTATATGGCGTTGAGATCCTTTATTTGAGCGGTAAGGGATCCTGGGACGTGTTAGAGGGGAATTGCTTAGAAAGGCTCTTATCCCTTCCTCAATCTTCGATGATACAAGCCATCAGGATAGAAATAGGCACAAAATCATGGAAAATACAAACCCAGATGGCTGTGATTAGATTCTGGAAGAGATTGGAAGACCCCGAAAGCCAAAAAGTAGCACATTGGTGTCGCAATGAATTACTGAGAAGCGAGCTAAAATGGGCAAAGGTCTGTAGGGACAAACTGAAAGGAATCTGTAACTCACTAGAGATCGATTGGGTCCAGGAAACGCTTCAGGTACTTAATACCAAAGGGGAGCTGAAGCAAAGGGGAAAGGAAGTCTCTAAATCGATTGATATAGGCTATCTAACAAAGAAAAAATCAGTGGCGCATATGCTAAATGCTTGGTCCAACGAAAATTGGTTCCCCTACCTAGATAGATTACCTAACCGCGGGTTCAGGCAAGAGATCCTGAGGTGTCGAATTGGGATTAACCCGTGGATAATAAACAAAGAGCTCAAATCTAAATTGTTAGATCAAGAAGGCCGTTGCAGGTGTAAGTTGGGAACCAAGGGAGACTTGCCGTATATTCTGTTGGACTGTCTGTTACTCCTAGAGCAGAGAAAACTATGGCTGCGCCCGGTTTTCCCAAAATATGGAATACAAACAAGGTTGCAGGCAGCCAGCCTTCTAACAGAAATACCCTTTATTGATATTGCAATTGCCCTTGGGAAATTCTTAAAGGTGGCCCTGAGTGCACTGAGAACCAAGGAAAAAATGTAGTACTGTATGAATTTTAACTATTGAAATTGTTATGGTGGTAAGAAAGTGAATAGGTTCTAACTTTTATAAACAAGTTTTAAGGTATTTGTAATTTTTTACTGGTTGTTAGTATTTTATAGTTTGGACTTTGTATTTTTGAAAATGAAATGTAGAATTGCTTTTTAAAGAACAACATTTTTAAAAATAACCATAGATATTTATTGTAGACACCCCTTATTGCGTTATGCTCACTGCTTTGTTTAAAGACTACGGTCATAATAAACATACATTTTGACTTGACTTGACTTGAGTGGTTCAAGGCCCACCCAGACTCACCCCCTCTCCATTGGAATCGTGAAATAACGTGTGACCATACCAGTAGCGCATCTTTTTGCCAGCCACCCAACTTCTGTGAGCAGGGTCAACACTACGCCCTTCCTACCCAGGTGTACCAGGTCATTACCTCCTAGATGCAAGATAAACGATGCAGTGGGTACCTGATTCTAGCCCAACAAGCGTGTAACCATTTCCCCGAGTTGGCCAAAGTGCAGCCCACCTTGCCCAAAGAAAGAAACCTTGAAACTGGCCTGCTGTGCTCTAAACTCATAATTGCCTGTAAGAAACATTTGTTGGAACATTTTTACCTAGGAATGTCCTAGAACCCATACGTCCTTTTCCCCACAACAGACGCTGAGGGACGGTGAGCCGCTGCACGCTTCCCTCCTCTGGGACATGATGTAGAAACAACAACTCCCTGAGCTGGCTAAAGTGTACCCCCCTCCCCCCCTCCGACCGTGGAGAGAACCATTGAAGACGGCCTGCCGTGCTCTGTGCACATAATTGCCTGGGCTGCGATGGGGTCAGACGACAGATGAACCAGTGCAAGCTTCCTCCCTGCTGGACAGGACATGGAAACTGCAAACCAAACCAAAGATAAAAGACACCGTCAATAACACATAGCAAACAACTGTCACAGCATGTGTAGATGCACATTGCATTTCATATCGCTGCAAGCTTCCTTCTTGCGGGGCAGGACAGGGTTCAACCAACCTTGAACCAACTTATCTATCTTCTCCTTAGGTCTTTTTGATAAAATTGTTCCAGGCCCAGACCTGATTCCAACCTGATCACCCCCGCTCCTGCAATCATTAGACGATGTGAACCAACCCTCCTACCGGAGTTAACTTGCGCAGGGCGCCAGAAGATTATCTCCTCGGGCCCACCCTCAATAGTATCACCAAGGGGCCGTGCTGACATGGCAAGTTATTTGTGCCACTGCACTTGCGCGGGGGTTGGCTCAACATGCCTACCGGAAGCGGAACTTTCCCTTCCCCCACACCCTTCCATTGCATCTAATTCGAACAGTTTCAGAGTGAGAATATGACTAGGTCGGGGCTCTTCCTATTAGGAACCCTCCGTCCAATAGCTTTCTGAACATGGGTGGGACCCGCCTTCTGTGAGGACCCGACACACATTCGATACCCGTAATGCTTGTGCAGGGGGCATGTCAGCCCATTCGGGTACCTCCCTCGAGCACCCCTATACACCCATCTTGGATCCGGGTGGGTCCCTTCTTTAGTAGGACCTGACCCTCCACCATACTGGTAGTGTTTGTGCAGGAGGCCCGTCTGCCCGCTACGAAACCTCCCTTTTGCGCCCACAAGAATGACAAAGGATCCAAATGTTCAAGAAGCTCCTTGCACCTTACACCTTTTCAATGCCTCACTTGTGAGAGGCCCTTCCCCCGGAACCCTGGAACCGCTCCTGCGTTTACCAAAGCCAACGAGGTACCCAGCTGCTGTTTCAAAACTCATCGCACTTTGTGCTTGCGGCGACTGGAGGTTACAACAAAGGGAGAAAGGAGTTAGAGCAAAACCTAACAAGTGGATTAAGTTAGCCTATTCTTTGTAGCTGTCAGGGCCCATCCAGCTGACCCATCAGTGCCGCACCAGGGCACCCTGACTCCCAAGTGGAAGCCCTTGCATGGCGGCTCCTCACTTCAGCCCCAGTCCTGGCCTGTTTGTGCAGGGGGGGTATGATTGACCGGGAACACTCAAGCAACCCCGGGAAAATTATACGAATAGCAGGATTCAACTACCCCACTTTCCTACATACCCGCTGGTCGCACCTGGCTGCGAAAAAGGCAACCTCGTCTTCCCCCTGGAGGATCCCTGATAAGCCCCACCAGAGAGTATAGTCAAATTAACCCCAGATGTAGCCGGACCACAAGACTATTTGGCGCCCCGGATACTCCCACAGGGCTGCGCAGCCCCCGGCAAATACAGGCGCAGCCTTCTGACCCCATGAAATGATGTTCGTTCCCCAGGAGTTTGAGTTGGGACCGCCAAATGCCATGACGTGGTAAAGGCATAATTCATCAATTCTAACATTAAATGTAAACAGAAAAAACATGACACCCCTGCTTTTAAATTATCTAAGCTCTAGAAGGTAACCCAGGGTTAGGAGCACCGTTCTCTCCAGGGCGCGCGCGCACACCTCACCTGACGTCAGTGCGCACCACTCGCATGGAGCGCGCACACAGGACGTCGCTAGAGAAAGTCACGCCGCCGGCCGCTTTAAAGAAGCGAGCAGCATGAACATGAGGCACTTTTTCATGCAGTGGCGGTGGCGGCGGAGCGGGCGTGAGGAGTGCAGGTAAGGAGGCGGGGGGCTGGTGGGGATTGTGGCGCTTGCGGCTATGTGGGAGCGCGGGGCAGACTGTGGCCTTTTGTTTAAATATTGCTCTTAATCAGAGCACCTTCACGGGCTCAGATTAAAAGCAATACTTAAACAAAAGGCCACAGTCTGCCTCTCTCTTTACTAACAAAAGCGTACTCAGTTTCCAAACACAGCGCGTACTTTAGCACACTCTGTGTTTGGAAACTGTCTCTACGCTCTTGTTAGTAAAGAGCGGGGCAGACTGTGGCCTTTTGTTTGAGTATGGCCGTATTGCCCCGTGAAGGAGTTCTGATTAACAACAATACTTAAACAAAAGGTCACAGCGGCTGGGGAAACGAGCTGAACGCAAGGCAAGAGGGCAGAAAGGCACAAAAAACAAGTGGAACAGAGGGCATAAAGACACAAAAAACGAGTGGGACAGAGGGCATAAAGGCACAAAATACAAGTGGAACACAGGACAGAAAGGCACAAAAAACGAATGGAACACAGGACAGAAAGGCACAAAAAACGAGTGGAACAGAGGGCAGAAAGGCACAAAAAACGAGTGGAACAGAGGGCAGAAAGGCACCAAAAACGAGTGGAAGAGAGAGCAGAAGGGCACAAAAAAACGAGGGGAAAACGAAGTGGAACAGAGGGCAGAAAGGCACAAAAAACGAGTGGGACAGAGGGCAGAAAGGCACAAAAAAACGAGTGGAACAGAGGGCAGAAGGGCACAAAAAACGAGTGGAACAGAGGGCAGAAGGGCACAAAAAACAAGGAAAAAACGAAATGGAACAGAGGGCAGAAAGGCACAAAAAATGAGTGGAACAGAGGGCAGAAGGGCACAAAAAACGAGTGGAACAGAGGGCAGAAAGGCACAAAAAAGAAGTGGAAGAGAGAGCAGAAGGGCACAAAAAAACGAGGGGAAAACGAAGTGGAACAGAGAGCAGAAAGGCACAAAAAACGAGTGGGACAGAGGGCAGAAAGGCACAAAAAATGATTAGAACAGAGGGCAGAAGGGCACAAAAAAATGAGGGAAAAACGAGTGGAACACAGGACAGAAAGGCACAAAAAACGCGTGGAACAGAGGGCAGAAGGGCACAAAAAACGAGTGGAAAAACAAGTGGAACAGAGGGCAGAAAGGCACAACAAACGAGTGGAACAGAGGGCAGAAGGGCACAAAAAATGAGGGGAAAACGAAGTGGAACAGAGGGCAGAAAGGCACAAAGGCACAAAAAACGAGGGGAAAACGAGTGGCACAGAGGGCAGAAAGGCACAAAAAACGAGTGGAACAGAGGGCAGAAAGGCACAAAAAACGAGTGGAACAGAGGGCAGAAGGGCACAAAAAAACAAGGGGAAAACGAAGTGGAACAGAGGGCATAAAGGCACAAAAAATGAGTGGAACAGAGGGCAGAAGGGCACAAAAAACGAGGGAAAAACGAAGTGGAACAGAGGGCAGAAAGGCACAAAAACGAGAGAAAAAATTAGTGACACAGAGGGCAGAAAGTCCCAAAAACGAATGGAACAGAGGGCAGAAAGGCACAAAAAACGAGGGAAATACGAGTGGAACAGAAGACAAAAGGGGCACAAAAGCGAGTGGCACAGAGGGCAGACGGGCACAAAAAACTAATGGCACAGAGGCAAAATAGAGAATACAGAAATATAGGGGCAGCTAAGAACAGTAGGCAGAACGGGCAGAGAGGCACGGGGGCAGCGAGGGGAGCAGAAGGGAAAACTGGGCAGAGACACAGGCAACGAGGGGTACAGAAGGAAAGACCGGGCAGAGAGAGCACGGGGACAGCGAGGGGAACAGAGGGAAGAAAAAGGGGCACGGACCACATACAGGCACGGGGAAGACAGACAACAGCAGTCAGAGACACAACAATGAAAATACAGGCAATACAATAAATTTGCAAACTGCCCTTAAGACCCTTATTGTGGCTCTGTATGTGTGAAAATGCACCATCTTTTCACTTTTTAAAGTAAACGTTTTGAGTGCCATTTGGCGCCGCAGACACGCGCAGTTTAGTTCCTGGCGCACATAGCCATGGTTGCAGCGCACAGAGACCCTCCACTGCCGCGCACAGATGAAAAAAATTAGAGGGAACATTAGTTAGGAGCTTTCCAGCCAAATAAATGCCCAAATACTCTCCTCGGAGTCAAGCCCCTCGCGTTCACCAATTGTAAGGCAATGCAGATTTCGGTGGCCAGTGAGACCATACGCCGATAGCCGCCCTTTCACTGCTAGCCTAGGGGATTAACTATAATAGGGCAGAAAAGACACTGGCGACCAAAAACACTTTGATTCCCATGAAGCCAATTTAAAAAAAATTCTTCTAGACCTGGCCACTAAGTGACAGGGTATAATTCCGAAAGGTAACCCTATCCGAGAAGCAAATTGTGTTTATAATGGCTCAGGCAATGACAAATACTTTCCCCTGGCAATAGTAAATGTCATCCTCACCACATGAGTTTGGGTTGGAAACTTGAAGTTAGCACGATACTTATCACTCCGTGATAATGTACCCATTACACGCACTGCTCTGTGCTGCGCAGCCCTCTTCGCCCTACCGGCTGCGGGGGACAGGCACGACCGCCATACTTGGGGGTGTGCTCGAGTCCACGCTCGCCTTTGTTTACTGCTTTCAGCCTCAACTCCAGAGGGATAACTGGTGCGCCATCATGAGCACTCACCCACAACTTGAACTCACCCTGACATGGCTGTTTTGAAATAGGAAACTGTTTTAATTGATGACTTGTAATGGTTTTAATTAACTGTACAATAAAGTATTACTTACTTACTGACACTCAGAGGGGGCTCAGTGCACAGTGTACACTGTGCAACAGTCACAAGTCGCAAGGATATGTGATTTAACCTGTGGCTTCTTGCTCTATCGCTAGGGCCACTGTAATTACGTAATAAAGGAGAATCAAATTACGTGGAAGGTTTGTCTGAATTGTGCAGCAAAGGAAAGCAGAATTATGTGGCAATTGTTAGTTGCCATTTGTATTGTACACTATCGGCCATTTGGTACTCCAGCGCTTTCAGTAGTCCAGAGGTGACTTTGAGTGTTTTCGAGGTTCCATCCCAAGCTGGTGGAGGTGCATCCGGTACAGTGAAAAGTACTGAACCGCTAATACGTGGATGCATCATCTTGAATGACTTGTGTGTTGGTGTATTTGAAGGCAAAGTATGCAGCACCTTCTGTGACATTATTATTTTTCCATTTGAACACATATTCATTCAAAAGTGATCCCAATGCTATAGCTATACATAGATTTCTGAGACATTCAGCTGATTCCGTTTAAAATATTATTCACCTAAATGTGTGTCTTGCGCGGAAGCACAGGAACACTATTTTACTTCCAAATCCTTTCCACCTTCCCGAATAACAGTGATCTGGGCAAAGTCAGTGGATGAGACATTTACCAGTAGCCTACCCATCACTTTTTGTGTTCCACTGTGATGCTCTAAATGTGACGGGTATGGCCAGATGCAGTGGCGTAGCAGGAGGGCGGGGATGCGGTCGCCCTAGGCAGCACAAGTTCTGGAGCTAGCTATTACCTGCGGCTGTTGCGGGGCGGCAAATGCTGAGAACGCCAGCACCCCGCCCTCTGCTCTTACCTCCGGCTGTCGCAAGACAGCAAATGCATGGACCGCCATGGGCGGCAAATGGTCAAGTTACACCACTGCCCAGACGTCGGTACCATGCTCGATGTGCTAATGGACTCTAGCTGCACCTCACGGATGGGGTCGAATCGCGTGAGGGATTGCTTGTGTTCAGAGCTTAATTTGAGCCTGTGGTTTCCGGTACTCCTCACCGCCACTTAATTGTCAACACCGGTACTTATGGCAGTCTGCCGCATGGTGGCTATGACTGTCTAATTTAGAGATGAGCATAACAACAGATGTTTATTAATTCAAGATAAATTCAAAATTAGCATCAACAGCGCTCAAACTATTCGTATACCGGTAAGGGCCTGGAATAGTCATACTTTTACGAGTGTGATGGTTAATAGTTGTTTTGGTATTGTCTTGGGCAGCGCTGGCAGGATAAATGTGCGGTGCAAATTGCAGTGGCCTCTTGGAGAGTGCCCCAGCACTTCTTTTTTTTAGAAACTAAGCACTACTTGTGTTCCTATCTAGAGAAAATCTGCACACAACTTTTCGAGCTGGACTGTTCCTATTAGATCAGAACCAAGGGCCAGATATACACACCTTAGGAAAATGGATTTCCTAGTTGCAATTCTCTCTAAATCACAATTAGGAAATCAGTATTCTAATGTATGAAACTCTTCTGAGTTTCATTAGCAATTCCTAATGGGTCTCATGTAGATCTACCTTATGGACACTACTGAGGTTGGTTGCAATTTGCTACCCATTAGAAATCGCAGCCATTACAGGGATGGTGGCCTGCCGAGATCAGCAGACCACCATGTCTGTGATTGCTTTTAAATAATGCATTAAAAAATATGCAGCCTATTTTTCTTAAATGAAACTTTGCTGTTACATTTTTTAAGATTATGCATGCTCTTAAAGAATATTTTACTGGTTACCCCCAGTTTTAAACTGGTGGTAAAGCATAACTGTTTTCTGATCAGAATTTGTTCACAAAATATTAATACATACCATTCTGATTTGTTATTTGGAAGTACGTCCCTTTCTGAATCGGTATTTAGTAGCAAACGCAAATTGAGATTCAGTAACAAATTACCAAGTCGCAATTTGCCTTTTGTACATTGTAAAAAGCTTTTTTGCGGTTGCAACGGCTTGATCGAAAAAAAAAAAAGCTTTGGACATCTGGCCTTAAGTCTGATTTACCAATAGCTGCCATCTGTGTGCAGCAGCTTAGCGGGTACGAAAAACAGCGAACTAGAATGTGGCCTAAGCGATTGCTAGTGACTGAGACATTGAAAAATATTTCACCCATTACAGTTTGCGGGAAGAGAACTCGAATATTTTTCCCTAGTGGCTCGAACATGTAAAGCTTCACAATGTAAAAACTTAAAAAGAGTAGAAAGAATCTGCTTGGCATTTACTCCCCGTTGGACTTGGCCCTTTTTTGCAGGGTTATTGCAGGGTTATCCCCAAACGTTTTGCTTCTTCCTCCTATTTTTTCCTGACCTGTCTTTGTTGGTTTTAGGACTCTGGGCACTTTACCACTGCTGATCAGTGCTAAAGTGCATATGTTCTCTGCGTAAACGGTGTGATGGATTGGTGTTTCCATGATTGGCATATTTGATTTACTGGTAAGTCCCTAGTAAAGTGCACTGAGAGTGCTAGGGCCTGTAAATCAAATGCTACTAGGGGGCCTGCAGCACTGACTTTGCCACCCACAGAAATAGCCCTGAAAAGGTACCTCAGACCTGCCACTGCAGAGTCTGCGCGCAGTTTGTAATGGCCATGTCGACTGGGCAAGTGCACCCACTTGCCAGGCCCAAATCTTCTCTTTTCTCACATATAAGTCACCCCTAAAGTAGGCCCATGGTACCCCTGTGGGCAGGGTGCTGTGTATGTTGAAGGTAGGACATGTACTGTTGTGTGTGACGTGCTGGTAGTTAATTACAATGCATTTCGTTTTTCACTATTGAAAGGCTATCTGTCCCATAGGATGAATGGGAGTTTACTTCTAACATCTTAAAACATAACTACGCCTGGGAACCAGGTAGGACAATAAAGTTTTCCATGCCTGAACTCAGAATGTTAAAATGCATCTTTTAGTGAGTGTGATTTTTACATTCTGTGTTTGAAAATACCACTTTTAGAAAGTAGGTATTTTCTTGCTTAGCCATCCAGGGTGCCTCTGCTAGGATGTGTATTGACTGTCTGGCTTTGGAGTGACAGGGGCTGGGGATGTGCAGTGGCTCCAGAGAGTCTGATGAGTCCGGGCCAGGCAGAATAGACCTGGGCTGCATTTAGAGTAGAGGGAGGAGATTTCCTTTCACCTGAAAGGGCCTGGTCTGCCTTCCACATTACCGTCTCCACCTCCTACCAGCAAGCTGGGCCAGAGAGGACAGAACTGGTTTGGACTAAGCACAGACACTCTCTGCCTGAGAGAACAAAAGGATTCTGAGTATAAAAATTGGGCCCAGACCCCAGAATTTTAGAACTCGCTGGAATCAAGGAACCTGCCAAGAAGAAGAGCTGGAAGAGTTGCCAGGAAGAGTATTGCCCCTTTGCTGTATTATTGCTTTGTTGGGTTGGCTTGTAGTTGCTGCTTCTGTCTTGGGCAGTGAAAGGACTGGACTGAACTCTCGTTTACTTGTGCTGAGTTTCTCCAGGGGCTTGAAGTAGAGATTGCCTCCTGTTCTGAAGTCTCAGGGACTGCAAAGACTTCATCAACCTCTGGGTACCGCTTCTGGAACCGCTGTTTCAGTTGCCACAGAGAAGGGAAACACAACCGACTCCGTCGCTGGCCCTGTGTCCTGGCGGCACCGCAGAAGGCACCGCCCGCATCTTGCACCGCAACAGTGGTCTCACCGATGATCGATGCTGCCACCACTGAGCCGCTACTGGCACCGTGACCTGCGGCAGCGCACTCAGCACCGCCTCGCTTCACTTTGCCATCCTGGTCTCACCAACGTCGTCGCTGCTGCTGACTTTGACCCCGTGACCGCATCGTGGCTGGGGGCACCGCTCATAAGTCTCATGACGCACCGCCCCGTCCCACACAGTAGTGTGGGCCAACCGACGCCAGCTCCCGCTAACTGGCTGTGTCGCTTCACCGCAACCTGCCAGGACCGCATCGAGCACCGCCTCACACTGCACTGTAAGCCTTGGTCTCACCTACGCCGTCTAGATGATCATCACTGAGCCGCTGCCTACACCACATCGAGAGGGCACCACACCCTGCATGCTGTCAATTTTGCAACGCAACGGTTGCCATGACCGACTCGCACCAACGTGCCAGCCGCAATGAGAACGGTACTATTACACAGTCTGTCCACGCTTTGGCTGGCCCGTACCGACGCGGTGGCCTGGAACTGTTAGACTCTGTGGTTTTCAGCATCGAGGTAGTGAGGTTCCGTAAAAATTATTACGACGTTCTGGGCATTACCGAATATGGACGAGTTTGGTATCTACGAACCGTAAATGGCGAGTTCGATAAGTGTACGCATTTTCGCTACACTACCTGATAGGGTTCGCCTAATATTACGTGTTCTTCATCTGAACCCTCGGGTTCCATTTTAGATACGGCATCCATTTTGTTTCTTGCCCTCACGTAGTCAGCGAGCAGGTAACTGTTCGCCTCCTGACCTTCTGTTTCCCAAGCCTTGCGGAAGACGCATATTCCTTTCATGCGTCTTTATGGCCGGAGGAATGACACAGCGAAGGCAGATGGCTCAGCTTGAGGGTAATCTGGTCGTGCCGTTCTATTGTGACAGCCGTGCAGGCGATGGGATCCAGCTCTTTGATCCTACGATCATGCTTCCGATATTGCCCACACACTCTTTTCTCTACACGTGTCTGACTTCCTTGCAGCTGCTCTTGTCTCTTCTTCTTGGTCATTTACAACTCTAATGGGTGTGCCTAATGGTGGGAAGATGTGCTTTTACAGTTGGGAACCGGCATTGCTACTGTAATTATGTTCCGGGATTCTGAACACATGAAAACGACCCTTTTGAAGTTTACTGTGGGAACTGAATTGTAATCTTTTGTTCGCATGTTGTGCAATGGCAACATTTTGTATAAAAGAGAGCGACCTACATATGCAATTTGAAGCAGACTCGCAGAACCTACATGCCGATGTACTTCTAATGACTCTTGTTTCCCTGCAGTAAATAAACGCTGATCTTTGACGCCGAAGGAAGTGTCCCATGTCTCTGTCATTGTGCGCCGAAACAGGTATCCCATGAAGGTTATAGGTGTTGTTCCCTGGCACCGCTGGTTCTGTTAAAAGTCCAGTCCTTCAGTTGGCGCCCAACGTGGGGCGGCATCAGCGGTACCGGTCCAAAGCCTGACGATCGTGAGGAACTTCGTGTGAAATCTCCGAGGGAAGGTGCACCCCGCTTCATCGATCCTGTTGTCGAAATAAGTGGCCCGAAGATTTTCCCTGTGAAGATTCCCGCCTCCTGACGGCTACGACGGACCGATGCCCTGACTGTCGACTTGTCTTCGACGCCCGGCGCAGACCTTACGTACAAGCAAGACGATAGACGGGCCTTCCTGGTGATGCCATTGAAGTTCTGAGTTAAGTATTTGTGGGTCGCTCCCAGTCCTTAGTGGTTGTTCTAGCTTCTTGAAGCTTTGTTGTAGCTTATTAAAGCTTTGTTGTTCTAGCTCATTGAGCTTTGCTGTAGCCTTTTAAGGCTTTGTTGTATCGCATGGTTCCATTGCATTTGTGGTTCTTAGTATTGGTTCTTAGTATTTTATTTGACAGTTGCAATTGCCAAAAACCGAGGGTTTTGTCTTACACGAGGATTTAGCACTTCGGTAACCCTTGAAGTTTGATACTAGGTTAGTGTGCACGATGCCTAGCCATAGTGGTTTGTTTGGTATCTTCAAATGTTGCGCAATGGATTCCCGGTTGGAGGACTCGTGTCCGATACCTCCAGTTGGAACTCCGATATATGAGCTCTACAGTCGACATGGTGTGGGTCCTATTATATATAATGAATACTGGGTCCGTTACACGAAGAAAGACGGTGTCCTTAGTTGGCCACCACATGGAAGTTTTGAACTTACGATTTTAGATAATCTTGAAGCTAAATTATTTAAAAAGAAAGCTAGGCCAGCTATGTTTGATTCTTTTCGGCTATGGCGTAAAGAGGCCAAGCAGAAAGAAATCAAACAGCTTAAAAAGGATCGAAGAGAAGGGTTTGTTCCGATAATGCAAGTTGTACAACAAAGTAAACGAGAAAAAGAAGAAAAAGAAATGGAAGTTTCCACTAGACTACATCACATGAGTGTAGATAAATGTTATCCGGTTTTACCGACTGGTCTAGATAAGAAAGAAGAAGATTCGAAGGAGGATTCCTTGTTAGCGTATTTAATGAAATCGCCACCTCCTTATGCACAGGGTGCTATGGCTCCTGTAGCTCCTCCTGTAGCTCCTCCTATAGTTCCTCCTGTTGTTCCAGCGGCTGCGGGTCAGCCCGTTGTTAATCCTACGTTTGTCCCACCACTTGTCCTTGTTCCCACTGCTCCTGTACCTGTACCTCCTCAATCTGTTATTCCTGGTACTCCGACTATCTTGTCTGTTTCTACTATGCCTTCCTTCGCTGCTAATGTTGTTGCTCCTGCTCTTCTTTCTTCTTCTCCTTCTGTTCGTAATCGTATCCCTAACACTGTTGCTACCCTTTATTCACCGCTTTCTGGTCAGTTATTCCCGTCTGATCTTTCCGAAACTCCTCAGAGACGGAGTCAGATCCCTAGTGGAAGGGAGAAAGAGACGTTAGTGACTATGGCACATAGATGGATAAGACACCCTGCTAACTACACTCCACGTGTGGTCTTCGACACGTTTTCTCAGTTTAATGAGCCTACGCAGAGATTCGTGTTCGAAGAAATGTGTAACTTTTTGAGGGAAGAATGGTATAACGATGATCTAGATAACGTACCGCCCGATATAACTGAACTTCAGAGTCACTTTTCGAACGGTATGATTGTAGGGGGTGATGTACGACGTGCCTTGGAACGTTTGTTAGCGTTCAGATCCACAGTGCATTCTCGAGTGTCATTTGATGATGTCACTGAGAATTGGAAAGCGGCTCCTGGTCAGTATCCTATGAGAGAGGTTCCGCCACTTTGGGTGCCTGGTGATCCGCAAGCTAACCCTGCGGTTTTACCGCATTTTCGAAGAGTGTGGATACACCTCCCATGGAAACGATCGGAAGTTTTGCAAGTAAAGCAATCCTTGCCTGATCCGCGTAAGAATCCGGCTGGTTATTATAAGGAGCTATCCCAATTGGTGGAAGCTTCTGTTATGAACCTTGCCGACATCGACATGTTGTTTGGTAATGTTGTACCACAACCAGTTTGGGCGAAAATTCGTCAAGCAAACCACGCAAATGAGTTAGGTGGCGATTGGGCTGCACTGATAGCGGCTGATGCATTGCAAGTCGGTGGGGCTAAACCTGAGCAGTTGATCTTGGATTTACCTCAGAAAATCATTACGCTCATGAAAACTCTCATGCCAGCGATGAAGGTGAACTGGGATAAGTTATCAGCTTGTAAGCAAAAGAAAGACGAGAGTGTCTCGGATTTCTTCACAAGGTTTGAGGAAGCGTTTGTCGACCACAGCGGTCAGGACATGGGCGCTGAGGGAGGCCAGCGGTTATTTGTCGACAAGTTCGTGTCGAATTTGTTGCCTGAACTATGCAACAAATTGAAGAATTCAGAAAGTGCATGGGCGGTTTCAACCACTGCACAGATATTAGCAACGGCTCAATACTATGAGAATAGGGAAAAGGAAGAAAGTGATCATGTAGATAAGAAAACGAAGGAGCTCAAAACGAAGGTTTTGTTGCAGCAAGCGTATCCTCCACGATCAAACCAAAATGATTCACAACAGCAGTATCGACCGCGAGCACAGCCCGATAGGATGCAGCCGCGTTCTGACAACTCTGACTATAGATCTTCACTTGGGTATAATCAGTGCGCCTATTGTAGAAGAGAGGGACACATAAAATACGATTGTCCTGCTTTACGGGACCGTCTAAATGGTGTGTCGACACGAGGAAACCGTGGTGGTGGTCCTCAACAGGCATCACGAGGTAGAGGTCGTGGTTCACCCCAAAATCAGATTGATCGCCATCAAAATCAATTAGACACGAATAATTGTTTTGACCAGCGAAATGCGGGGTCAGTTCGATCTGCACAATATAATGTGGACGATTATTACGTAGAACATGAGACTGTTGCAAACGACCATTACTAGGACAGCCACCGACAAAGAGAGGGAGTAGTATCAGTTCCGGTTGATCAGAGTGGACCTTACGTTGCAGTGGCTACATCGGGCGTAGTTGAGCCTTTTCTGTTAGACACTGGTGCGACGAAAAGTTCCATCATGCATTCGAAACTCCCTGGCGCACCTTTGTCTGGCTTAACGAACGTTTCCGTTGGATTCTCTGGCGCCCCTGTTAGCAACCCCGTCTCTAGTCCTTTGCCCCTTACGATTGGTCCTCGTGAGCTGAAGGCTCCGCTGATTCTATCTACCGGCTGTGGTGAGAATCTTTTGGGTCTGGATTTGTTGAAACGACTATACGCGACTTTGTATTGCTCTCCTGAAGGAGTGGAGCTTACATTAGGTCGGAGAGTGATCTCTCCTATGTACTTGTCGATCGATAAATTCCCACCGGAATTGAGTTCCCTTCCTGCGTCTCTATGGGCAACAGGTCCCAATGATGTGGGTCTGTTAGACATTCCACCTTATGTGATTCAATTGAAACCAAATGTGCGATTACCACGTTTACCTCAATATCGTATCTCTCTTGATGGTGAGTGAGCGCTGTTAGCAATCGTTCGTGATCTAATTAAGAAAGGTGTTGTTGAAGAAACTCGTGGAAACGTGTGTAATAGCCCTGTATTGCCTATTTTGAAACGAACTGACCCATCCAAACCTCCTGTGTATCGTTTCGTAATAGATTTGAGAGAAGTAAATAAAATAGTGATTCCACAATTTCCCGTGGTCCCTGATATCACGGCCTTACTAACAATGATTCCGGCCTCTGCCTCCTGGTTCACGGTGATCGATCTAAAGAATGCTTTCTTTAGTATCCCGATTGCTGAGGAAAGCAGAGACCTATTCGGATTCGCATTAGGTGGTCGCAGTTTTAGGCTAAAACGCGCTCCACAGGGCTACTGTGAGAGTCCGTCAATCTACAGTCAAGCACTTAAAAGTCAGCTTGATGCCTTTGTTTTACCGACGGGTGCGGCTTTGATTCAATACGTTGACGACCTTCTAGTGGCAGCTGATACAGAAGCTATTTGCAAAACGGCTACAGTATCATTATTGCATTATCTGCATGACTTACATCACACAGTATCACCTTCTAAGCTACAATATTGTTGTCAAGAAGTTACCTATTTAGGTCACTTATTGTCAAAAGAAGGGAGAAGGTTGACCCCAGAGAGAATCGCAGCGATTTCCCGAATGACTGTGCCAAAAACCCAGAGAGATGTTCGTGCCTTTTTAGGTATTACGTCCTACTGCAGACAATGGATTTCAAATTTTTCATTATTGGCGAAACCATTGATAGCCCTTACGTGCAAGGATGTTTCATCTCCATTGCCATGGACTGAAGAGTGTCAGAAAGGTTTTTCTGAATTGCGTGATGCGTTGTGTTCGGCTCCTGTGTTGGGTACTCCTGACTACAGTAAGCCGTTTACACTATACGTTCACGAGAGGGATGGCTGTGCGTTGAGTGTTCTGACACAACCTTTTGGCGGCAAACAACGCCCATGCGCCTATTTTTCCTCGACTTTAGACCCAGTAGCTAGAGCCTTGCCGAGTTGTTTAAGAGCAACAGCGGCAGCTGCGGCGTCCATTCGACAGTCCGCAGGTCTGGTCATGGATAATATGCTTACGGTGATGGTCCCGCATGCAGTTGACACTCTTTTGAACCGAACGAAGACTCAACATTTGACGAGCGCAAGATTGTCTGGATATGAGTTAACGTTACTGCCCAGTCATATACGGATAAAACGATGTAATGTGTTGAATCCAGCAACAATTGCTGCCGATCGACACAGAGTCAAGTGGTGAAGCACTACATGACTGTTATCTAAAAACTGAGGAAGAAACAAAGGGTCGTATTGACCTAAAAGATACTCCATTGGTAGATCCCGATGGTACTTTGTATGTGGATGGTTCCTGTTTTAAGTTGCCGAATGGTGATGTGACGACTGCGTATGCTGTAGTAACATTGAGTACGATTGTAGAAAGCGCAAGATTGAGTCAGAATTCGGCTCAGGCTGCTGAGCTGATCGCATTGACAAGAGCGTGTGTGTTGTCTAAAGATAAACGGGTGAATGTGTTTACAGATAGCCAGTATGCGTTTGGGGTGGCCCATAGTTTTGGGCGATTGTGGAGAGAAAGAGGATTCCTTACGTCGCATGGCACGAAGATTCAGCATGGTCAGCTTGTGAATGACCTTTTAGATGCACTCACATTGCCTAAACAGGTGGCCGTAATCAAATGTAGTGCACATCAGAAAGTGACGGATGACGTGGGTCGTGGTAATGCGTTTGCGGATGAAACGGCTAAAGAGACAGCTAAAGATTTGACGAATCGAATGTATGTTACGAGTTCAGTGAGATGGCCAACGGAGACTAGTATGTGCGAAGACACGATTGAGAGTGTGAAGGGAATACAGAATGAAGCCACTGAGACGGAAAAGACTAAATGGAAAGAGAGCATGGGAAAACTGGATGAGAACGGATGTTGGGTTGATTTGTCAGAAAAGCAGAGATGGATGTTACCGGATGCATATGTGCTCGCTGTCGTTACAATGGCTCATGGTACAGCACACATAAGCACAAAAGGCATATGCAAGTTGTTGTCTCATGTATGGAAGAATGATGGGATTACTAAGTGTGCAGAGAGAGTGGTTAAGAATTGTATGGTGTGTTTGATGCACAATCCCGGTAAGGGCACTCCCACTCCACCTGGCCATTTTGCCCCTCCTACGTACCCTTTCGAAGTTATCCAGTTGGACTTCATCCACATGGAGAGATGCAACAACTTGAAATACGTGTTGGTTGTGGTATGTGCCTTCTCCAGATGGATTGAGGCTTACCCCCTTAAGGATAATACTGCCTTATCCACGGCAAAAATTTTGCTCAAGGAGTATTTTCCCCGATATGGAATGCCTCGGGTTGTATGGTCAGACAACGGAATTGAGTTCGTGGGAAGTGTGATGAAGAGTGTGTGTCGTGGCCTCGGTATAAATCAAAAATGTCATAGTGCCAATCATCCACAATCAGCGGGCTTGGTGGAAGGATACAATGGCACCCTAAAACTAAAATTGGCTAAAATTCAGGCAACAACTGGTTTATCATGGCCCGACGCTTTGCCTCTAGCTCTCCTATCAACCAGGGCAACTGTACACTCACGAGTAGGGCTTAGCCCATACGAAATTGTGTTTGGCCGTCCTGCTAATATATGGGGAGTTCCAAGGCCTAAAGAGTTGGATAGAATCGAATATCCAATGTTGATTGATTATCTTCACGATCTGACTGCTAAATTGAGTTTGATTCATCAACAGGTCTTTGAGGCTCTGCCGTCACGAACAGAGGGTCCTGGACATCGGCTTCAACCAGGGGACTGGCTCCTTGTCCGCAACTTCGGACGAAAACGGAACCTTGAGCCGAGATTTGTGGGACCATACCAGGTGCAACTAGCTACGAGGACGGCAGTTCGGCTGGAGGGACGGAAGCACTGGGTACACGCTACCCACACCAAAAGAGTCCCGTTTCCTTTGCCGTCGGACACCTGGATTAGAAGAGGTCTTTCTTCATCTGAAACCGACACTCCACAACGCTTTGTCCCATTCAGCGAAGCTCAGCTTGTATCTGACGCCCTTGTTGATTCCCCTCAAACAATTTCCTCTCCGTCAACTCTGGAAAATTCGAGTACTGAACAATCATCTGAACAATCAAACACTCGTTTGCCATCCAATTCACTATTTGAAGATCAAACTCGCCCTGGGAGCAGCCGAGACTTTCTTCGTCCACGCACAAGACACTAAATAAAAAATTTTTTTTTGTTTTTAGGTTTCACACTTGCCCTGAACATAGTGGACATTGTATATTGTGTATTTTTTTCCCTTTTCGTACAGCCAAGAACATTATAATAAATTGAATGTTCAATTTAGCTAAAACCTATCATCCAGGTTGGCCGTAGGGCCGTGCGGGTACTTCCTTCTGTTTAGCAGCTATTGACACTAGGTCGGTTTCTTTTGTCGATTTCTGGGAACTCCTGGGAATTGATTATCGCTACTCAGAACGAAGTGCGTCAAGAACGTCGCGGACGGTCGTTAGGGGATGGAATCGTCATTGTCTGAGCTGTCGAAAAGAGAGAAAATGTTGGCGCAAAGATCTGCATTAGGTAAAATGTTTCGGACAAAATGGTTTTTTCTACAGGTTTTCATATTGTTCCTGACTGTATCTATGTTACTGGTGGGGGGAGTATATTTTGGGTCCCAATTCTTACTGCCTTCTACTATACCTACTCTTCCATCTCATGTGCTAAATTTCGTTTCAACTGTCTCTCCACATTCCTTTCATCTTCTGCCTCAACACGAACAAGCCAGACGTGCGGAATTTAGAAACAACTCCTTTATTCAACTCTTGCATCAGCATCAGTTAGTGGTAAACACTACCAATTGTTGGGTGTGTGGGTTAATGCCACATACCATGGATAAGGGTATTCCGTACTTGGTGCTGCCTTATAGTTCCCAAGGGTCAGCTCGAGCATTGCAAACTATGTTCCGTAGCGCACTAGATTCCTACCCCCATCGAGAACCACGCTCAGCGAACTTTGGTCCTGGTCCGTACCACAAGACTCTGGCGAGAGCTATTGCTGATTTAGATAGAGATATTTTCGACGCATCGCTTATCCCAGAGGAGGAGGTGCGAGCATATAAGGAACTAAGTGAGGCTGAATATAGTGTATCAGTGGGTGATAGGCAGCTTAAAAGCTCATCACCGATATGGATTGTACCTCACCTTGGTAACTTCTGCCTGAAAGGTCTTGGTCGAAATCCGAGAGCTCAGTTTGGGGAGAGTGCGTGTACTGAGACATATGTCTTACCAACGCTCTCATCCCCTGTCTTCCTAACTGCCAAGGGTACCTATTTTGTATGTTATGATCGAGCCTATACGTGGTTACCTCATGACTTCTCGGGTACCTGCTACATTGCAAATCTTTTGCCTCCGACTTTCACTGTGGCCTCAGATTATCACAGAACTAGAGTTGTGAGAGGTGTTGTCAACAAAGAAGATACTGCCGGTCAAGAAGCAGGAGACTTCTTTAAGGGTTTCCTACCGTTCTGGGGCCCTATGGTCAATAGCAGGAACCTGAGGCAGTTAACTCGTGTAGTAGAATCAACTGCCAACATAACTGCAAGTGCCCTTGGTAATTTGACAGCCGAGCTTCAGGCGGATATACTGATGATGTTACAGAACCGTATGGTTCTAGACGTTGTTCTAGCAGATAGAGGTGGTGTGTGTAAGGTCATCCATTCGAGCTGCTGCATATTCATACCTGATAACGCTCCAACGGTTTATCAAGCCATCTCTAAGTTGCACAAAATTTCGGAGTCCATACACGTGGACGAAGGGAATTGGACGCTTCTGGGATGGTTTTGGGGCCTGATGTCGACTTGGGGTTGGAAGATTCTGATGATCATAGGGGTTGTTGTGACGTTTCTATTCACATGTTGTCTTTGTGTGCAATGTGGTCCTGCCTTATGTGGCCTTTGTGCTACAACGTGTATAAGACAGCCAGTTGTCACCAAAGAGGCATTGATGGATAGAATAATGTATCAGCAACATCTAAATGATCTGATGAATATCGAAATCGATTATGATTCCGACTAGTGCTTGCCTACATGAGGGCAAAAGGACCGTCTGAGGTTCCGTAAAAATTATTACGACGTTCTGGGCATTACCGAATATGGACGAGTTTGGTATCTACGAACCGTAAATGGCGAGTTCGATAAGTGTACGCATTTTCGCTACACTACCTGATAGGGTTCGCCTAATATTACGTGTTCTTCATCTGAACCCTCGGGTTCCATTTTAGATACGGCATCCATTTTGTTTCTTGCCCTCACGTAGTCAGCGAGCAGGTAACTGTTCGCCTCCTGACCTTCTGTTTCCCAAGCCTTGCGGAAGACGCATATTCCTTTCATGCGTCTTTATGGCCGGAGGAATGACACAGCGAAGGCAGATGGCTCAGCTTGAGGGTAATCTGGTTGTGCCGGTCTATTGTGACAGCCGTGCAGGCGATGGGATCCAGCTCTTTGATCCTACGATCATGCTTCCGATATTGCCCACACACTTTTCTCTACACGTGTCTGACTTCCTTGCAGCTGCTCTTGTCTCTTCTTCTTGGTCATTTACAACTCTAATGGGTGTGCCTAATGGTGGGAAGATGTGCTTTTACAGTTGGGAACCGGCATTGCTACTGTAATTATGTTCCGGGATTCTGAACACATGAAAACGACCCTTTTGAAGTTTACTGTGGGAACTGAATTGTAATCTTTTGTTCGCATGTTGTGCAATGGCAACATTTTGTATAAAAGAGAGCGACCTAAATATGCAATTTGAAGCAGACTCGCAGAAACTACATGCCGATGTACTTCTAATGACTCTTGTTTCCCTGCAGTAAATAAACGCTGATCTTTGACGCCGAAGGAAGTGTCCCGTGTCTCTGTCATTGTGCGCCGAAACAGGTATCCCATGAAGGTTATAGGTGTTGTTCCCTGGCACCGCTGGTTCTGTTAAAAGTCCAGTCCTTCAGTAGCGGGTGACGGACTGTGTTTTTGAGGTATTTCTGCAATTTTAAGGATATCTTGCACAGTATATATTTTTAAGTACTGTATGTTAGATTTTTATAGTTTTGGTCTTGTTTTGGATATATAAAAATATTGGATATTTTTCTAAACTGATGTGGTGCCCTTTTGTAGTGCTTTCACTATATTCCTGATGGTTAGGTGCAAATGCTTTACACACTGCTTCTGAGATAAGCCTGACTGCTCGTGCCAAACTACCAAGGGGGTGAGCAGGGATTATTTTAGAAGTGTATCTCCCTTACCCTGACTGGGAAGAAGCGCCCTTACTTTGACAAAGGTGCAAACCCTTGCCAACTAGAGACCCCCATTTCTAACACTCCCAGGTTTTTTTAGACACTGCATTGTGCATGGACATAGCGAGCTAAGATGAGACCTTATAGAATGTCTGAGCTAAGCGGAAAGTCATACAGACGGCCTTAAGAAGTCCACTGGGTAATGTGCAACATTTCTGTAAGAATATATTTCTTGAAAATAACAGAATTTTGATTTGTTAAATAAGTCCACTGTGTTCTAAACTGAAACCAGGATGGGCATAGATTTGCCGTTCAAACTTTCAGTTTTGTAGTCAAAAGAGCTACATTGTCAAACCTGAAGCAAAGAACCTTTTCCAGATACCTTCTAGCCCATCAGGCGAGTTAGAGGCTCACCACTTTTTAAAGATGTCTCTAGGGAGTTTGCCTGAATCTTTTTCTGCATGGTGATAATAACCCATATCGAGATCCATGCAGTGCTTACCAGGCCCACCCTACCATGCTTGAATGAGTGAGTTAATGAATGAAACAATATTTGTTGAGCACAGCTGCTGCTTCAAAAGAAGCATCTAGACGCTAATATATGCTTACATATTTAAAGCCACTGCATGGCTGTTACCTCTCTTTGCTTTGTTAGTAAATGATCTTACATGAATATGTTATTGAGCAGTGTGGTGCAGTGAGAATCTGTTCTTAAGTTGGGCCACGCTCCATGCACTGAGCTTATGAAGACAAGAGCATACCCACCTCTCACTCCTTGTCACTAGATAGTGGAGAAGCGTGGCTCAGTGGTTAGAGGCGGCAGACCCGGAAGCTGAGATCGGCCGTGGACCAGGGTTCGATGCCTCGGCGGGTTTCGGGCTAAAAAAAAAAAATTCCATGGACTCGACAATTCTCGCTCCGGTGCCTACTCGACTCACGGGGTCACACTCTGCGACTCTGGGCAATAGCTTGCTTAATCTCCACTACGGCCCCTCGCGGCGGGATGCCTGGCTTTCACCTTGTGGATACCCTGCCGGGGTATCTCACAGGGGAATACCAGGACGGGTTCCCTAAGCAAGCGCTTAGATACCGTGTCGGTGATTTGCGCTATATAAATACTTGTACATTTACATTTGTACATAGTGTTTCACTCCTCATTCGACAACAGCTCCCAACAACCACAGGTTCAAGCCTGGCTATCCAACAGGAACCTGGGTGTTATTACCAACAAGCTGACAGCACATAAAATTACGTGATTCACCCTCAACACAGACATCACTTTCAAAGAACACATCACCAGGAAAAACAAAACAGCATGACAGCAGCTCTATCCTCAGAAAAAAAGTGAAACTCTTCCTGCCAGAAGCTGACACCTCAACAACACTGCAAACCCCGGTTATCTCTACCTGGACGGAGGCAAAACAGCTCTCTCGACACCACCTTGTCATCCCTGAAAAACATTTGAAATGCTACAATTTCTCTCATTAAGGGCTTGGCAAAGGTCGAGCACATCACCGCTATGTTGAAGTAACAAATCTGCCCCCACCCCCCCCCCCCCCCCCCAAGCACGTATCACCTTCAATACCCTGACGTACCTGGCCAGAAATTAGCCAGCTGGGATGGATTGTGCCAAACCAGGAGCTGGACACTTGCCGAAATGCAAAAGGGAAAACACATGGTGGCAATTCGCCATCAATGTGTCCAGGATCATGAAAAACTGCCCACGCACACCAGAACTGCTCCAGCCCTGCAAAATTGAGAAAATACAAGAAGATGTATCTCTTCACAAAGAATTACTAACGGGCACTCCCTTTATATGAAGGTACTTGTTACCTGTTTACTGTAAATATTCTGGTAGCATTCCTCTGGGCTCTCGCCCACTATACATAGTTCCATTACTTCCCATCTAGCTTGCTTCTCTCAGAATTCCATTACAAACCCACAAGTGTACATCTGTGTCACTCGCAGAAGTGAAAAGACAGCATTAGAAGTTGTAACAGTGGACTGAGTTCCCAGGACAGAGGTGGCAGGGAAAAAACAGAGACCAGGATAAGACCTAGGAAACTCACCGGTTCGACTGTCGGAGGTCTGGCAAGGGTTTGGCAAAGAGTGGTGGCAGGGTAGACAAAGTGAAGAGATTATTGAAAACATAGTTCCCCAAGATCACGCAAGGAGTCAGAGGAGAGGGTCAAATGGTGAAGCTCTGCACAAGGTCCAAAGATAGGCTAAACTCATAAAGATTGGCACTCAATACGCATGTCATCATTATTATACCCAGGATGTGCAAGGAATACATCTTACAACATTAATAATAAGAAGGCCATAGGGTAAAGCACCCTAGGGGTGCCACACAGTAAGAATGAAGATCAGTAGGTCTCCTCATACACACATGCTGTTACATGTACCACCTGCAAATATTGACATGTGTCATATACATAAAGAGACGGATGCTTTGGGTGAACTTATAAAAAGTAACTAAAAGACAATACTCAGGGTAGAGGAGAAGCACCACCTAGGTTGTCATCTGCGCCCGCCGCCCACGAATCCTGGCGATCAGACATGTACACGCATGTTGATAACAGCAAGGATGGAGGACCAAATACAGGATAGACGAGTAGTGCTAAATGAAAAAAGAAGGACAACAAAGGCAATACTTGGCAGAAAGCAAGCAAACAAACAAATACTCCCAAAAATTGAGAACTGAGGGCTATATTATCAAGAACGGCGAAGCGGCGATAAGGGGCTTGTTAACATGCCCTTGTGAATTCCCATATAAGCCTAGGTTCACACTAGAACCTGGGCTTCTATGGGAATTCACAAGGGCATATTATCAAGCCCCTTATCGCCGCTTTAGCAGCAGTTTCTTGCCGCTAAAGCAGCGATAATGTTATCGCCGTTCTTGATAATCTGGCCCTGAAGAACTAGGGCTAGAAAGGCAGAACACTGGGGCATGGAAATGAAGGCTCGCAGCCTGGCAGAGGAAACTGAGGGAGCAGGGAAAGAAGGCGAGGACTGCTAGGAAAAACGACATAAGTGAACGCTAAAAAATCAGGAAGTACTGGCAAGCGCTAGGTCGAGGATCGGAAAAAGATCGCTGAACAGCGCTAGCTTTGGAAGCGTTGTATCTTCAGAAATAAAGAAGAGCAATAGATGAGGAAGCATGGATTTCTGGAAACACAGGGTTGGCCAAACAGGAACATTGCTGCAGCGACTGATGCTAGGTGCAAGGAAACAGAGCCTAAAAAGAGCTCACTGGTGAGCCCATGCCTCAGGTAGGTCACCCATAGTTGACCTGCCATGGTGGAGCTGGAGCAGGAAATTTTAGGATCTGGAGTCTGCAGCAGGAAAAGCAAACAGGCTTTCCCCAAAATCCAGCATGGATCTGGAATGGAAGGCAAGTTGAGAATACTCTCCAAGAAGCTGACACGAGGTCAGACAGCTTAGATGAACGCTACAAAGTCCACCACGCATGCTCCCTAGTGGTCAGTGCAATAGGGCAAGAAGCGGCTCCTGGCACGAGACAGCTCAATAGACCTCGAGTCGGGTGACACAATGAGAATTCACATTTACTTAATAGAGTTTGAGATGGCTTTTCTAGATCCCTTAGGGCGAGAAAACAGTTTACAACAAAGGTTGATTGACACGTGAACGTTTGGAATCAGCAGCAAAGCATCACTAAAGTGCGTAAAAAACAAACACGTCAGTAGTAGGTATCAAGTGAACATTTGCTGTTAGCAACAGGAGGTCACATAAAAGACTAATTCAATTGCAGTCAGCAGCTGTAACGCTATGTTACCAGAACTTAGTATAGCGTAAATGACTCACTCTTGAAGGGGTATCTCCACGCTCCACCGAATCAAGACGAGGCGATGGTAAGAGGAGTAATCACACCTTTATTTTGCACATGCTGCTTGACAATATGTTAGTAGTTGATGCTTTGGAGCTGATAAGTCCAGGTCTACAGTAAAACTTTGATATTATGGTAGACCACCATTCCAGATTCTAGGGGGATCCTCAAAGAAGGTGTGTGCATGAAGGTGGATATTATTTTTAGAAGTATTTTGAGAAGGAGCGTAGTGAGGTAAAGAGGCAAATGTAAGAGTGTGTAAGTGGAACAAGACTCATGGCAACAGATGCAGAAACCCTGAGACATAGATGGGAAGTCAGGGAGGTCACGTGGGAAGCAATGTGCTGCCAGAGAAGAACCTGATTTGAGCAAGAATCTTTCTCCTCCCCACCTTACCCCTTCAAAACCTAATCTCCCTTTCCCATTCCTTGACCACTTTCTGCTCTTCCCTGATTCCTCTCAGCTCTCTTACCCTCTAACCTCTTCTTTATTTTTGTTATCACCTTTAGTCAACATCATACAATTAGAAAAAGTTAGTACATGAGGAAAATATTATGAATTGTTCCTAATTATTGTTACTATTGAGTTTATTTCAGTTTATAAAAACATAAATACTTTTACAAATTTACAAATTATAATTATAAACAAATTAATAAAATGTATTATTTTTGAAAACCACACCAGACAAAATTCATTACGTGATAGCTAGAGCTGTACAACTGTATTTGTTGCTGTTTCTTTAATGTGTGATGCTGTTCTTGAGTCTCTGTTGACCTGTCGATAGTCACTGACAATTAATAGATGAATAACTGACCCTTTTCCAAAACCTCATGATTGACATTTAGAATATGCCCTGAAATGACTTTTCTTTCCTCCAATCAATTCTGACAGCAGAAGATGTCCCCAGCAGAACTGAAAATAACACAATATGAAACCCTCGGGCCTGAGCAAGAAAGAAGACAAAGGTAACACATCCAACATAAGTCTTTAACGTCACTTGGGGAATCCCTTTATTAGGCCGAAATCCCTCACCCACCATAGGTTGCATGCTTCATCATTGGGATTCCCCTCGTGACGGCAACACCTAGTCCTGCCACGGGTTCGGCCCCCTCTCTAAGAGGGAGGAGCTCAGGGATGTTTTATTCCTAGTTTAAGGATATACTAAATCCGACAATTTTTTTATTTATTTTATTTATTTAATGCGATTTTATATAGCGCAAACTTTACCCGAAGGTGTCAGAGCGCTTTACATAACAACCAGTTGCAAAACATAAGGACTAAGGATTACATGCGTTACATAAAAGATACAAACAGAAAAAAATTGCAAATCTACAAGATGTAAAGTCACACAATGAAGAGATACACACAGAAAGAAAAATTGCAAATGTACAAATAGTAAAGTCACTGAAGGAAGAGAGACGAATGGATACACTCTAAGAGTCACATAGGAATGGTAGAGAGTACAAAGGTCTACTGCATATACTAGTGATTAGAGTTATCTCTATATACATAAGGAAGAGATACAAATGGATATACTCTAAGAGTCACATAGGAATGGTAGAGAGTACAAAGGTCTACTGCATATACTAGTGATTAGAGTTATCTCTATATACATAGGGAAAAGATACGAATGGATATACTCTAAGAATCACATAGGTGAGGAGTGATAAACTTAGTTGGGTGAAGTACGCAGCACAATAAAATGATATGTGATAAAAGTGAAATAAAACTAGCTACCAGGTATGTAATCTACCTTTATTAGCACGTCCTGGGGCCAGAGTTAAAAACAGGGCACTGGCAGGGGTAACATATACCTGCGAGTTAGTGACAAACTGGTGGGTCTACATGTTTCAGCCTATTGACCCTCACTAGAGGTATTGCGGCTTTCATCAGGACCAATGCGTGCTGCTGCTTGTTATTAAAGAAATTACATACAGTTTCTCAAGATATGGAAGCTTGCAGCACATCAACGGAAATGAGGGAGACAGGGAAGCTTGATTCCAGTCCTTGAAGGTGATATCACTTTGCCAAGACCTCTCCCCTGTGCTGTGGGAGTCAGTTACAATCTGTAGCTAGTTAAGAGTGTCCTGTGGTACTCAGAGGAAGTATTGACACACTCGAGCCTTTTATGAGATATCTTTTAGAGTTGTCTTTTACCTCAGGAGTTGTCCCGGAAATTTGGAAGGAGGCTGTGGTGCTTCCCTTATAAAAGAAACCTCATATCAGCGCTGACCAGCTTGACAACTTGCGCCCCATCTCCCTGCTTCCGTATTTCGCTACGGTTGCGGAAAAGATTGTGAATATTCAATTTACAGCACATATCTGTAACAACAAACTTCTTCATCCCTCCCAGTCTGGCTTCTGGGCTTTTCATTCCACTGAATCTGCCCTGCTGTACTCCACCGAGACCATCCGGAAGTATGTGGGCGAAGGACAGACAGTGGCCTTAATTCTATTAGACTTAAGTGCCGCTTTCGACACTGTTGCCCACCATACTCTGCTTCATGATCTAGAGAGAGTGGGTGTAGCTGGCGGAGCACTAAAGTGGATGGAATCCTTTTTATCTGAGCGTAGCTTTCAAGTCATGCAGGGTACTTATTACTCTAGGAACATCAAGCTGGCTCACGGGGTGCCTCGGGGCTCTATCTTGAACCCTACACTTTTCAATCTTTATGTCGCCCCCCTGGCTCAAATCTCGGATAAATTTGGGATTAATGCCTTGTCCTATGCTGACGACACTCAGCTGGTGGTCTCTCTGACCCAAGCCCGGGCTGGAGCTGCCTCCAACTTTGTATCCTGCCTTCAACAACTGGCTGTGTGGATGGCAAATAATTGCCTATAGGGAAGGCTCCATCAGTATGGTCTTCGGCAAGGTGGCCCTAGTCCTTGGGTCCTACTCCTACACCTTGTGAGCAAGCGAAGAACCTTGAGGTTTGGGTGGACAACAAGTTGATTTTCGATTACCATACCAGGCGGGTGGCAGGCGCCTGTTTTGGCATCTTGAGGGGACTACGGAAAACCCTTGACGCCCTACCCACTGCATCTAGAAAAATCCTGGTACACGCTTTGGTAACCTCTCGCCTAGATTATGGAAATCTCCTGTATCTGGGTGCAAATGTCAGATGCTTGCAACGTTTGCAGTGCATCCAGAATGCAGCAGCAAGACTGGTTCTCATGCTCCCGAGGAGTGCCTCAGCTACTAGTGCGCTGGCTTCTCTACACTGGCTTCCCATTAGGGAGAGAGTAAAGTTTAAGCCCTTGTGTGTGAGTCATCGGATTTTACAAAGAAAGGGGCCCATGTATCTGCACGATTTTCTAACTCCCTATGTACCGACCAGACTGCTAAAGTCCAGCGGGAAAGGTAAGATGCCTGTCCCCAAAATCAAGAGAGCCAGGATGAATGGCCGCTCGTTTCGCTACTTGGCGGCCCAGCTGTGGAACACGGTCCCTCAGGAACTCCGGCTGGAGTGTTCTGAATCTATCTTCCGGAAAGGTCTGAAGACTCATCTGTTTCCTGCTCCTTAATCTGTTCTGTTAGCTCCGGTTGATGCCGGTTTCTCTTAACTGCTACCTTAGCTCGGGGACACACTGGCCTCAGTGCAATCAGGCGCTTTATCAATGTCACTATTATTAAGAGAGTCAAGTGCTGGAGAGGAGTACTTGGTTATCCAGTTCTGGTTTTAGTTCCACTTGTACTGAGGTCCCGGGACACCAGAAGGAACACTCCAGTTGATGCAGTTAAAGATTAGTAACGCTTTAGTGCCCTGGTGCCCAAAAAACCGGGTCTAACAATAGCCCATAATACTTCCCAGCTGTGACCTGAGGTCCTGGTTTGTCTTTGGGTCTTGAGATTCCTAATAAACTGTGTGCCTGTCTCTCACACTCAGCAAATTGTCAGTGCAAATTGTCAGTGTTAACCTGGTTACCTCATGCAAAATTATATTTTCATCAGTGCACATTTTTTGCATTCAATACACCAACTCTGAACCCTTTTTTCCACAAACATTGTAGTGATAAAAACAGAGTGTTTAGGGTGGAGGTAGGCATCCTCACCATGTCCAAAGCTTATGTATTCTCTCCCCCTTCCATAGATACAAAAGAGAGGTAGGCATTGCCTGGCACTATTAGAAAAAGAGATCACAACATAGTTCTTTGCAAGTGACAGGTTGTTTACTGGTTCTGGTATTATGTTGTGCAAGGTATCTTCTGAAGACAGACACAGTGTGCAACCTCTTTTCCTATCTCCTAGCCTTATTTTATTGTGTCATGTCTATTTTGACGTGTGCAAGGTGCTTCACTTGCTGTGGTATCCAGGTCACGTTGTTTATTTGTTCTAGGTCTGCTTTGGTGAGGTGGGCAGGGGCAAAGCAGTGTAGGACAAGGCTTGTTTGCAGATGCTGCCATACAGAACGCCCTCCTGTAGATTCTCGTGGTATAATTATTTTTTTTAATTAATAAGCACTGCAAATACTCAAACTAGGGAATCCTGGCGCTAAGGAGAGAGGCAATATTAACTAACCATGTTATCATTTTCTTTCTGAAGATCAAGTGGTTTGCTGCTGATCTGATGTTAAGAGGATGACCATTCCAAAGTTTAGCAGCTCCAAAGTAGGAGGATCTTCCCTCAGTCTGCTTTTTGTTTTCTGAATGGAAAGAAGAGATCGCGAAGAAGAGCGAATTGGTACGTGGCGGACATTAAGTGATTACACTTGGCCCTAGGGCCAGCAAATGGCTTATGGCAAATTCAGAGGACTTAAATGCAACTCTCCTCTGAACTGGAAACCAGTGCAGTGACTGCAAGTCCAAGGCAATGGATTTACTTAGGGGATGCCTAGAAAGTAATCTGGGAGAGCTGTTTTGAATATGTTGCAGTCTCTTAAGTGACGCTGGGGGACTTCCTTCTATAATTCTGTAGGTGAACCAGGACAAAATTAGAGCCTGGACTATTACCTTCCACTGAGCCATAGGTAAGATTTTGTGTATAGGTTGTCAACAATTGAAACAATTTGCTTATGTGTGTCGATAAGGAAAGATGACAATCAAATATTACTGCTAGGATTTTTGCTGAATCAGCAGTTGTTGGGGCTGTTTGAGATCAGCAGCTAGAGGACCAGATGGAAGGGGATCCATCAAAAATGAGAACCTCTAGTTTCAAAGAGTTAGCGGTAGTCCAAACAGAAACTTATGGCATACAACTGAAATGATCAGCAATAGATGGCGTCTCTTCTATGGGCAGTCAGTACAGGAAATCAGCTAAACCCCAAACGAGAGAACGGGCTAAAACAATTATGTAGTAAACAATGTAGGACTCGAAGACAAACCCTGAGGAACACCACATGTGATAGGATGTGGCAAAGAACGGAAGATGAAGAGTTGCACAGCTTAAGTCTGCCCGTGAGAAAGGAGGTGAGCTACTCTACGCTTAGCCGTGAATACCACAAGCGTATCATTGAGGCAGAAGTGTGTGGTGGCCGCGCTGAGGTCTAACAGAACTAAAGCGGCTCTACCTCTCTTATCCAGAGCTTCTCGTAATATCTCAGAAAATGATATGAGAGCGGAGTCACTACTGGGTAGAAGTCGAAACCCTGCTTGGGACGGATCCATTAACGTTAAAGATCTAATATATTAAGACAGCAATTGACCTCTTTTTCCAACATTTTCGAGGGAAGGGGCAGCAGAGACATATGGACATAATGGCTTAAAATAGTAGGATCTGCTGAAGACATTTTCAGAGGGGGTGGGTGGATGGGGCATGCTTCCAACATGCAGCAACCCCTGCTGAGAATGCAGACAGACTCAACATTGCAGAGAGGAGAGAAGCCATTTCTTAAGATGCCAAGTGAGGATATGAGGTTGGCAAGGGTCTAATAGAGATCCACATTAAATTTAAATAATGTCTATTTCAGCTTTTGTTTAAAAAAATACTGTTTTAAAGCAGCTTTGTGGTGGATTTTACTTTCCAAATTGTAAATCTGGTGCCAAACTTTTTCAAAGTGCTTACAGTTGCATTTAGTGGTCACTATTTCCTCAGAAAACCAAGGGGCAGATGGTGAGGAGTGTTTGAGTTTAGCGTCTTCTTGGATTTAGCATCTCTAGGTGGATCAATAGAGCTAGGTACTGATGCAATCCAGGTGTTATATTCCTCCACATACACCTCAATGCTTTGTGTATTATCCAAGACATAAGAGGGATTAAAGGGAGCAAGACTTCAGATATCTTGTCCCTAGTGATCTTGGCTTTGGTTGGTGGGTGCTTGGGTGTCATGGGCGCAGTGTAGTTTGAAAGTGCACAAGAAAATTAGAAAGTAGCTGTGGTGATCAGTCCAGTCCATTAAAATCGGTTGTTGAACTTTAATTAAGATGTCAGGGACAAAACTAACAGCCAAAGTATGTCCCGAAATACGAGTTGTTTGGTTTACTTTTTGTGTAAGACCCAAAATGTATAGAAGGTCCACACAAGCGTTCACCTTTGGCCATATATTATCAGCCAATTGGAGATTAATTTCTCCTAGCATGAAATTTGTATTTTATTTTTTATTTATTTTGTAGGTTTTATATAGCGCGAACAAGATCCTTGCAGGTATCAGAACGCTTTACAGGGCAGAATATAAGAAACAAAACAGTTCAGTGCAAACCAACCATTGTATTACAAGTAATATGTATCGCAAGTTCATGTGAATTTAGACAAGAGAATAGATTTCACTTCTTTTTTGAAAGCTACAGTAGAGGGATTCCGCCTGGTTTCTGTGGGCAGTGAATTCCAAATCCTGGGCCCCATACAAGAGAAGGCCCGGTTGTATGTTTTCTTCTTGGCAAATCGTTGCGGTTTCAGTAGAAGGTTACTGGAGCTCCTGGAGGATCTGTTGCCACAAGAAAGCACCAATTTCTGTGTCAGATAACTTGGAGAGTTGTGATGTATTGCCTTGTGCATCATACATGCGATGTTTAGATGAATTCTGGCTTGGAAAGGTAGCCAGTTGAGGGCTCTCAGGTCAGGGGAGATGCGACAGTTTCTTTTGGAGCCTGTAATGAGTCGAGCTGCTGCGTTGATGGGAGGCCTTCGTTGATCTGGGGAGACCGCAGAGAGAGGCACTCCCATATTCCACTCTTGGAATTACTAGTGCTTGAATTGCCAGTTTGAAGTCATTTGCAGGAAGGAAGGGTTTGAGTTTTCTCAAGGTATTCAACTGAAAATATGCTCTTTTTGTTGCGGTGCTAACTTGTTTCTGCATGTTTGGATTTTTATCAAGAGTAACTTCCAGCTATTTCGCGGAGTCGATAATAAGAGGTTGGCAGTTGAGTGCTGTTAGGTGTTTCAGCCTTGAATGATGGTCAATTGGTTGAGAGGAATGATTAGGAGGAATTCCTTTTTGAGGGTCTATAGTTTCAGATGTTTTTTTGACAGCCAAGTCTGAGTTCTATGTAGTGTTAGGTTGAGAGATTTGATGTCCTCTAGTGAGTGGGTTTTTAAATATAATGTTGTGTATCATCTGTGTACATGTGATAGTGGACATTGGAGGAGCTAAGAATATCGGTGAGCTGTTCCATGAATAGGTTGAAAAGTGTAGGAGAGAGGGATGATCCTTGTGGGACTCCTAAAGTGACTGGGACAGGCTTGGACAATGATTGATTAACCTTGAATCTTTGTGATCCATTTTGAAGGAAAGAGGAGAACCAATTTAGAATTGATCCCGATAATCCCATTCTGTGTTTCAGGAACTCAAGCAGGTTGTCATGTTTGACGGTGTCAAAGGCCGACGATAGGTCAAGCAAGATTAGCAAACAGCCTTCGTTTTGGTCAAGGATTTTTAGTGCGTCATCTATTATGTGGGTCATGGCTGTTTCAGTACTATGCCCTGCATGGAAGCCGGATTGGTATTGGTTAAGCAGGTTGAAATGGTCTATGTGGCTGCTAAACTGTATATGAACACATTTTTCTAAGAGTTTGGCCAGAGTAGGAATGTTGGATATTGGGCAGTAAGTCCGAAGGGTCAACCATTGGCTTCTTTAAGATGGGGGATACCTGCCCAGATTTAGGGATTTCTGGGATGATTCTTTGCAGGAGAGAGGTATTTATAATCTTGGTCCATAGAGGCAGTAGCAGTGGAATGAAGGCTTTTATGTAGTTTGCAGGAAGGGGGTCTGTGAAGTGGTTGGAGGGATTAAGTAACATGAGCGTTTTTAATATAGCTTCTTCACTGTATGTATTGAAGGAGGACCAGGAGGTGCTATTTTTGAGGACAAACTTAGGTGATCATAGAGGTAAGGGTCCTGGAGGGGGAGATGCAGTGTCCATGTGAGTGTCAGTATGGGTTATTAAGTCATTGAGCAGTTCCGTCTTAATGTTTTCTGACTTCATAATGAAGAAGCATGCAAATTCTTTGCAATTGGGTAGTGCGCCTGAGTTAGCTTGAGGGGGGTGAGGTATGCCCATAGATTATGTTTTGATTAGTTCAAATTGTTTTTTGGGACGGTTCTTGGCTTGGTCTACTTGATTACTAAAAAAGTCTGCTTTTGATCCTCTGATCTTTCTGTAGTATGAGTTTCTCCTGGATCTTAGGAGTTTGAGATGGTCCGAAGAGGGAGCTGATCTCCATCATTGTTCAATTAATCCTAGTGAACTTCTATCCTCATTGTCCTCATTGAGTCTCCCATCGTACGATGGTTTAGAATCTTTTGTAAAGGAGCTCTTCAATTGTAAGGGAGCGACTTTCTCTAAAACCATGTTTATGGAGTGGAAGTAGTGGTTAGTCAGATTGCATTAGTTGGGCGATAAAATTGGAAAGGTAATGACTAAAGTCTTTGGATGGCCCCAGGGGCTGTAAAGCAATAAACCAGTAAGAGGCTAAGAACTATTTAAGCCAAAAGAAAAGCTTCCGCTAATGACAATTAATCATCTTTGTTGGACCTGGCGTTCTCTGTAGGGTCACTTCAGATTTTTGCTTTCCTCTGCTTTTTCTGAAACAGTTTTTGTTGGCTTTTAGGAATCTGTGCACTTTTACCCTGCTGAACAGTGGTAACGTGCTTGTGCTCTCTCCTTAAAACATGGTAAAGTTGGCCTACACCTGATTGGTATATTTAATTTCTTGCAAGTCCCTTGTAAATGGTACTACATGTACCCAGGCCGTGTAAATGAAATGCTAACAGGACCTGCAGCGCTCGTTGTGCCGCCTACTAATTGAGCCTTTTAAAGCATCTCAGACCTGCCACTGCATCTACAGTGCAGTTCCAAACTACCGTTTTGACCTGGCAAAATAAACCTTTTGCCAGACCTAAACCTTCCTTTTTAATATCCTAAATGCACATAGGGCAGGGTGCTTAGGAAGTATCTACTTAAGTTTTACATGTCCTGGCAGTGAAAAACTCCTAAAGATGCTTTTCCAATAGCGGCTCGCACAGGTAAGGGCGGTGGGGGGCAGGGCGGGAGGGTGTGGTGGAAGTCGACAGATGATGGGATGTGGCGAGCGCAAGGTAAGTGGTTTTATTTATTTGATGTTACTGATCCCCTCGTCTGTCGACTTCCACCGCCCACACCCCGCCACACTGCTCTCACCAATGCAAGCCGCCACTGTGTTTTTGTCTGTTGTAAGGCCTACCTCTCCCATTTACTCACACTGGTTTACCTTATTACATTTAATAAGTGTTAATTCCAGATTGGGGGCAGTTAAAGGTATGCTGTTTGCACCGAAATGAATTGTAATTTAAAATCCCATTTAATGATGAAGTCGGATTTTACTTTACAATTCTGAAAATGTCACTTTTAGAAAGTTGACATTTTCTTGTCCCAGCCAACTGTGCCTTTCCGCCAGTGGCCTGGGTCACATGACTGTGAATGGCTCTGAGTTTGGGGTTTGTGTATTACTCCCGGACAGTGACATAAAGGGGACAGGATGTGTGGACAGGATGGACCATCCTGACAGGACGGCTGGGGAGGAGCTCTACCCAGTCTCACTTATACTTCAAAGGGCGTTGCCTACAACACACACAACGGAACCTAACACCAGGCCTGCCCTGTTTTTTGTCTCCCCAGACAGTATGAAGCCTTGACCAGGAGAAGGAAAGGAAATTTTCAGAACCAGTGTTGGGGGTAGGATAGGGAGTTCCCCCCACACAAAGGACGGGATCAGGTATAAATATTGGACATCCAGAGCCACGTTTCAGAACACTTCTGGACCTGTGGAAGATTCAGAAGGACTGGGCCTGCTGCTGGAAAGACTATTCTGCTGCTTGAAGGACTGCCTTGCTGTCTGAAGAAGGAAGTTTAAACCTGGTGCCTTGAGCCCAGGCTACACAGAGTGATTCCAAGAATCATTTGACTGACCTCCTGTTTGAACTACAGGGACTAAACAAGATTCCAGAGGCCTGTCCTGCTACTGCCCAGCTGACCAGCTGCAACTGGACCTGCCTGAGCACTACTGCATGCCTCTGCTGGAGTGACCCCTAATCCCAAGAACTGCCGCCCAAGCCCTAGGCCCTTGGCTGGCATCAGAGAGCACTGCCTAACTGAAGGTGCAAAGCGTTGCAGGTTCGGAACGGAAGGCTTCACTGGAACTGACACAGAGCGATGCAAAACCTTTCATGGCCACGCAGCGCAGATCTGAAGCTGCACCAGTTCTAAAGCAGAGAGACGCGTAGCCCCACAAAGTCTTGCCATCCAGCTGACAGATTCATCGAAACTGATACCGAGTGATGCGAAGACCTGTAAATCCTTGCTGCACAGCTGGGACCTCCATCGGAACCAAAGCAGAGCACCGCGCAGCCCCACAAAGCCTCATTGCACAGCTGAAAGCTTCATAGAAACCGGAGCCGAGCAACGTGAAGCTGTGCAAAGCACCACTGAGTAGACCTCACACCAAGGACATATGGTACAACTCTCCAGGTACCGACCTCAGCCCTGTGCCCGGCCTGCGTTCTATTGTGGTTGGAGTGAACTTATTACTTTGCCCTGGTCCAGTGTGATCAGATACCCTCATTTGGCGTTTTGCACCTTTTGCTGTTATTTTTACCTAAAACTTTAAAATTCTACTCATTGGGTTTTTGTCATTCTGGTATAATTTTATTTATTAAAATGGACTCTATTTTTCTTAATTGGTTTGGGTTTTTTCTTATATTGTGTTTTTATATTATAACTCTTTGTGTGCTGTATAAATACTTTAAGAACAAACACCACTGGGTATGGGCTCCCAACAGTAAGGCCAAGCCACTGACCTAATAGAAAACTAAACAATTGCCAATACTGTTCTTTTCAATCCTTCTTTTTAACCATTTTTTGAAAAAAACAAGGGAACTCAAATGTATAGCACTAGGGACCTTGGGCAGTAACGTATTTCAAAGAACAGTGGTCCCTAGTAGTTCAGGGATCTGGAAAGTGATAGACATACGCTCAATAGTAAGTATGACCTTTGTCCAGCCGGACAGGTTTTTTATTTTAAGTAAGTTAGGAGAAATAACACAAGGATTTTTTACACAGTGGGTACAACCAGTAACCCACAAAAGACAAGACAAAACAAAGGAATTTTGGCTAAAACGAACAAGGCGGTCTGTGTACTAGTAATTCAGTGAACAGACGTAAATACATTTTATAGCACCATTGTATACATTTTTTCACAATTCCTGTACATATGATGCTAGTTTGTCGACGACGTTTCGATGCCTAGACTGAGATAATTGGCATCATCTTCAGGACAGAGAAATATATTATGTTTGTCTTGGAATTAATTGACATTTAGCCTTTTAGGACTTCACATACAATACAAAATTTGGGGAAAAGAAAGGGATAAAAATAAAAGTAAATGACATGAGCTAGGCATGTATTAAAGTTGACCATCCGTAACATGAATGTAGCAAAGTGCATTTTTTAGAGTAAGCTACTAGTGATGCCAGTGTGAGAAACATTTGTCACGCGATAGACTGTGACTTACGGCGCAGTGAAGGGACTTGTAATAAGGTGCATATGATGCAGAGAAGACGGCGCACATTTGTGACATAAAACTTTATAGAAAACCAGCAAGTGACATACGAGTGGCGCGATTGTGAGGGGCGGTAAAAACTGAGGATATTATGGTCGGGGAACCTACGGATTAATAATACACTTAATTAGGGAGAGATTAGGTCTATGGAATCCCAGGGAGCGTGGGGTTCAGTTATAGCACTTTGAATGGTCGGAGAACCTACAGATTAACAATACACTTAAATAGGGAGCGATTAAGTCTATGGAGTCCCAGGGAGCGCGGGGTTCAGTTATAGCGCTTTGAATCCGGATGCCGTGTGGCATGATTATAGCACAGTAATGAAGGGGTGAATGATGCCTGTGGAGTTAGCCGTATCAATAAAGCGGGAAAACCAGTACATAATGCCCTAGAAGTCCCAGAAAGCGCATGGTTCAGTTATAGCGCTTTGAGTCCGTACGCCGTTTGGCATAGTTATGGCACAGTGATGAAGGGGTGAATGATGTCTGTGGGACCCGTCGTATTATTAAAGCGGGAAAAACAGTGCATAATACTCTGAGGGGAAAACGGAGTGATATGAATTCTAAAAACAGTATACTTTGTGGAATACATGCGGCGCAGTGGTGAGGGGTGAGTGGCAAGCGTACTCAGGGTGAGATCCCTGCAGGAAAAAAACGGGAATCACCAATTTTACTTCAGGTCCAAGCGCTGTATTTTTAAGGGAAGGAACGATGTCCAATTTTCTAAGACGTCGAGCGGGATGCTCAACTGTTTACCTACCAAGAGAAGGAGGTGGTTAAAAAACGAGCATTGAGTGACGGGGATAAATGGAGTAGCAAGCGCTCGGGGTATGTTTAACAGACCAGAGCAGGAAGCCTCTTCATAGGAGACCGGACCGATCGTGTCTCACTGGGGAGAATAACAAGACAGGGAAAGGATAAGAGGAGGCTTCTAGGGAATTCTGCAAGCGGGGTAAAACGTGCAAAACAGAGTGTACTTACTTCCTGGTCGGTTGCACGATGGCATTTACAGATTTCAGGCGGGCGGGGATCGCTGCTATGCTCGTGGGAAGAGGCAGGATGAAGTAATGTTTGGAAATAAAGAAAGGACCTAACATTGCAAGTGCGGCAGCCATGTTGGAATGGGCTCTGTGGGAGTGGTGGTGGGGCATCTTGTGGTGGGGTTTGCGTGAAGAAGTGAGTTGTGAACATTATAAGTAATCATAAAAGTAATTCTTCTAAACCATTACAACAAAAATGCTGTACATATTTGAAAGACAGAGCAGAGCTTGGTAGTGGTTCAAGGAATAAAGATTAAGGCATGGTTGGTCAGAGGAGTGACGTCCAGTCTTCTAGACGATTAAGTCCAGTATGGATACTGTTGGTACGCAGTACCCAATGTAGCTCCTCTTTGTTCAGTAGTTGTGATATATCAGCGCCCCGTGGTGGCGGTTTTATCAGAGTGATGATTGTCCATGTTAAGTCTTTTTCAGTATGGCCTTTGTCCTTGAAATGTTCAACGAGGGGGGCATTTGCAGAATTGCAGCGGATCCTGCTGCGGTGTTGTCGGATGCAGAGCTTTATCTTCTGGCTGGTTTGACCTACATATATCATCATGCCTGGGCAAAAAACAGCATACACTACATTGGATGAGTTGCAATTAGTGAAGTGCTTTCTGTCAAAGGTGATCGTGCCAAAGGTAAATGTTTTTCCCTCAATAGTAGAGTCACAGACTACGCAACTACCGCATTTTGCATGACCTGTCAAGGAAGGTAATCCCCATGCATCATTGATCATGGTTTTTAAAGTAGGTTGTGGTAGAGATGCCCGCACCAAATGATCTTTAATATTTTTCGCTCTCTTGAATGCGAATATTGGGCGCTCCAGATTTAATGTCCTGGCATTCAGTACCGGCCAGTGTTTTGAGACGCTTTTTCTTATTGCGTTAGATGCTGGGGAGAAAGTGGTTACACACACAAGTCTGTCTTGATTTTTCTTTGGTTTTGGTTCTAGCAGGGTTTCTCTGGGGCAGTACCAAGCACGCTTTAGGGAGCGGCGTACCAGTTTACGAGGATAACTCCTATTTCTAAGCTTGTTGCTGAGGGTTTTTGCTTCGGTGAAGTAGTCTTCTCTAAAATAGCAGTTCGTCCGGATACGGAGGAATTGTGAGAAAGGGAGGGAATCTCTCAGGGCACGGGATGATGACTACTGTAATTAACCAAAGTGTTTCGTTCAGTAGACTTTCTGTGGAGGCTGGTGGTAAGGCGGCCTTCGGTGTGTTTAATTTCCAGGTCCAGGAAGGGGATTGATTCTTTGCTCATGGCAAGAGTGTATTTTAGCCCACCACTGTTGTTGTTAAGCCAGTGTAGTAGCTGAGTTAGTGATTCGGGAGAGTCAGTCCATACCATGAAGATATCATCAATGTATCGTTTCCACAGGGCAATGCCACTGTGGAAAGGATTCGATGCGTTCAATATACATGATGTCTCTAGGTTGTCCATGTACAGAATCCGCTGCAATACTGCAAATGCCCCCCTCGTTGAACATTTCAAGGACAAAGGCCATACTGAAAAGGACTTAACATGGACAATCATCACTCAGATAAAACCGCCACCACGGGGCGCTGATATATCACAACTACTGAACAAAGAGGAGCTACATTGAATACTGCGTACCAACAGTATCCATACTGGACTTAATCGTCTAGAAGACTGGACGTCACTCCTCTGACCAACCATGCCTTAATCTTTATACCTTGAACCACTACCAGGCTCTGCTCTGTCTTTCAAATATGTACAGCATTTTTGTTGTAATGGTTTAGAAGAATTACTTTTATGATTACTTATAATGTTCACAACTCACTTCTTCACCCAAACCCCACCACAAGATGGCCCCCGCCACCACCACTACGACGGAGCCCATTCCAACATGGCCACCGCACTTGCAATGTTAGGTCCTTTCTTTATTTCCAAACATTAGTTCATCCTGCCTCTTCCCAAGAGCATAGCAGCGATCCCCGCCCGCCTGAAATCTGTAAATGCCGTTGTGCAACCGACCAGGAAGTAAGTACACGCTGTTTTGCATGTTTTACCCCGCTTGCAGAATTCCCTAGAAGCCTCCTCTTATCCTTTCCCTGTCTTGGTATTCTCCCCAGTGAGACACGATCGGTCCGGTCTCCTAGGAAGAGGCTTCCTGCCCTGGTCGGGTAAATATACCCCGAGCGCTTGCTAATCCAATTTATCACCGTCACTCAATGCTCGTTTTTTAACCACCTCCTTCTCTTGGTAGGTAAATAGTTGAGCATCCCGCTCGATGTCTCAGAAAATTGGACATCGTTCCTTCCCTTAAAAATACAGCGCTTGGACTAGAACTAAAATTGGTATTTCCCGTTTTTTTCCCGCAGGGATCTCACCCTGAGTACGCTTGCCACTCACCCCTCACCACTGCGCCGCATGTATTCCACAAAGTATAGTTTTTAGAATTCATATCACTCCGTTTTCCTCTCAGAGTATTATGCACTGGTTTTCCCGCTTTATTAATACGACGGGTTTCACAGGCATCATTCACCCCTTCATCACTGTGCCATAACTATGCCAAACGGCGTACGGACTCAAAGCGCTATAACTGAACCATGCGCTTTCTGGGACTTCTAGGGCATTATGTACTGGTTTTCCCGCTTTATTGATACGGCTAACTCCACAGGCATCATTCACCCCTTCATTACTGTGCTATAATCATGCCACACGGCATCCGGATTCAAAGCGCTATAACTGAACCCCGCGCTCCCTGGGACTCCATAGACTTAATCGCTCCCTATTTAAGTGTATTGTTAATCTGTAGGTTCTCCGACCATTCAAAGCGCTATATGTGGTAAATAAATAAATAATTACCGGTACTATTTTTCTATGCATTAACTGAAAAAGGATAGCTCAATAAATAAGAGGCAGAATCCGTGGTATCTGAGTCATTCGGGCTTTAATTAGATGGCTCGAGCCAATGGACCATCGGGTTCCATTACCTGCAAAGGTTCAGGAAGGGACAGACACAAGGAAAGGGGGAATGGCAGCTGCAGCATCTCATTAACATCATACAGTATATATAGTAAAACAGTACAATTGCATTGAATACAGTAGGCGTAACAAGTGACAAACGGAAGATAAGAACATATGGGCGTAACAAGAAGGCGTGCACAGGGCGTGCACGAAGACATGTGATGTAAACGTCACAGAAGTGTCATAAATGGGTGGATACATGGAGGGGGCTACCTGGGCAGCTGGAACCTTTAACCTACTGGTGCACGCAAACGGGTCATGACGTGTAACTGGGGAGAGCTGGGGGCTCTGACTTCTGGCACTAGAAGAGGAGACTAAAGTCTGGGATGTCAGAACGACCTGTACCTATAGCATATCTGATATCTTGTGTTTGGAGTACATGTTGCTTGAATCTAAAAGTCATCAGGGCAAAGGCTACTTGTCACTAAGGCTAGTGCATGCATATATTTCCTCATGTATTGCGTGTGCTATGGATCTTCTATGGATACTAATTCAGTAATTCTCTTGCATGGAGACAGGAAGACTAGACTATAGATGAAGATGTTTATGCGGTTCGTTAGCTAGGAATGTGAAGCCGGGGAGCTGAACTGATAACTGTAGGCATAACATATTCTTGGCAGGCAGGCAGGCAGGCCAGGCCGGGCACCGCGCTGCTTGGCAGAAAGTAAGTGAAGGGTCAGGGATGCGGGAGGGGCTGCATCGCTCCTCGGAGTGGTTTCAGGAAACTCGAGGCTTGAATCTGGTGTCCGGGCCCTATGAGGCCTAGAAACGGGGACAACTCGATGATTTAACGTGCACAATGTAAAGACGTTGGCAACATAGGCCTAAAAGCCTAATTCACGTTGCTTTCAGGAGGACTGGATAACTGGCATAGTAACGTTGGGCACAACTATAATTGCGTCTTTATTCGGTCAAGGGGGAAATATGCATATTAATCATGCACATATAACATACGATGGGGAACACGTAGGGACACATGACAGGGCAAAATTCAATTTTCCTCATTCCCTCCTTGTTCCCTACGTTTCCTTCAGGAAACATCAATATTCATGAGACCATCTATCTGTTCATACAGCATCATTTGCTCGTTTCTTATCTTCTGGGAAGGGGACTTTGGACTTGGAATACAAGAGGTAGCGCACAAGCCGCAAATCGCAGGGCCACATTGTAAACAGAGACAACAACTGAATATGATCATTACTACTATTCCCAAAAATGACAGTACTTTCCATCCCCAGGCAGATATTACACTCCAGAGCCAACCGGACCATGTCCAGGTGCCTGGATTCTGGTGTAACTGATGGGCTATTTTATGAAGTCTTGTTATTGCTGAATATACAGACGGTGCGTTATTAGGAATGAAAATGCAACAACTAGATCCGATGACTCTACAAGCTCCGCCCCTATCGGCCAGTATGACGTCAAGAACAAGGCGGTTCTGAAGAACGACAAATCTCATAGCAGATTGCTCTTCTGTTAAGTTACCTAGAGCGGAAGTAGTCTCATTCACTACTGCTTCAAGGGTTCTGGTTAACCTGCGTATTAACTTACTATTCTGGATAGGTCCTATAAAGAAAAAGAAACCTTTATTGAAATCTGTATACTGTTCTAATGCAGTTTCAGTTTGATCGACAATTGGGGACTCGATCTCCCTTCTATGTCTGACGTGTACTAGATGTGTATTTCTATGATCATCGGATGGGGCTAGGAAAACTGGTGGCAGTAGGAAGGCAATGTAACATGTTCCACCCCAATCTAGGGGCAGACGTACATATGCGGTCTGACCACATACAAAATATGAATGACGTGAGGCTTTGAAAGTAGATTTCCCACTGTCACTATACTCGACCACAGTAGTACAATCACTGTGTCCTAGATGTACTGAACCATTCTTTCTAACACATAATTCGCCTTTCACTGGTAGAACTATTATAGAAGGTAAGTCTGGAGTAGTCTCGGACTGAACATTCAAAACCATGAAGTTGGAGGAAAAATTACCTAGATCGTATACTTCATTTTCTAGATCTAACCCTGTCCTATGGGAAAGACCTTCCTTGTCTGGGAAACATGTTCTATTAAGAAGGGACTTATCGTCTAAGGATGATGTTATCATAAACCATGCTCCACACGAACCATTGTGTGAAAACGGATGGGGAAAGAGTGGCAGAACTCCCTTCGGTGTCTGGTAAGGGGGGAGTCGACCACACACCCAACAATTAGTGGCATTGCTGGTCTGATGTGAATAGTGTAACATACGGATAAAAGTATTGTTGCGCATTGCAAGTCGGTAGGATAACTCGTGAGGAGGTAGTTCACTAAATGTGTGCTCTACTGTATCATTAGAGGAAAGATGTACATGCGAATCAAGAGGTGGAAAAAATACATGTAAAACATAACTTATACATGTGATCGTAAGACTCAGAAATAACATAAACAATAGCGTAACAACACATCTGCTGCGCAGATTCTTACAGTAACGTATTTTCTTGGAGTTTCTATCTCTCTCACTATGGGGGTCTATCTCATACATGTCAGGAACCTGTCTAACCGCTTCACCCGAGAGGGACTTAAACAATTAAACGCTGTCTGACTTGCTAGACCTTAATTTGAGTTTATACTCCTGCTGCGGAGTTTTCTCTAACAGGGGAAGTTTAGAGTCAGTATCGGGGCAGTCCTTGAAAAAAGTCTTTGGACGCAGTCCATGGAAACGCTTGATGTGGCTGGAGTGTAGCCAGCCCTTCCTGCCTTCCAGCTTTACGGTCATCAGAACAAGTTTCGGCTCCTTCCAGCGGGGCTCCAGCGGGCTTGAACGATCAAAATTCCTAACGAGGACGAGGTCGCCTGGAACAACCTCGTGCGGTTTCACCTGGGTGTTGTCTGGAAAGGCAGCCGCGACCTGTGAACGACAAGAGAGTAGTGCAGACATCAAGGAAGCTAGGTAATCTGTCAGCATATTACTGTCAACATCGGTAATTTTACGTGGCATAGGTGTACCCCACATGTTTGGGGGACGACCGAACACTACTTCAAAAGGTGACAGACCTGATCGGGAGTGAGCGACCATTCTCATGTAGAAAAGGGCAACCGGCAGGGCTACCATCCAATCTACACCTTTCTCTGCACATACTTTCGCTATACGTATTTTCAGAGTCTGATTATGTCTCTCGACGAGGCCAGCTGCCTCGGGATGTCGTACACAGTGGAACTTCCACTGGTACCCTAACAGAAGAGATACTTGTTTCATGAGTTCAGATGAGAATGGCTGTCCGTTGTCTGAATACACGACCCTGGGCAAACCATAGCGTGGGAAAAACTCACGAACCAACTGCCTGGCAGTGGTCGCGGCAGTGTAATCTGGGACTGGATATGCTTCGGTCCATCTGGACAAAGCGCATACAACTACGAGGACATACTTGAAACCTCGACATCGATCCATCTGGATATAATCCATTTGGAGGACTTCAAAAGGGTGGTCAGGAGGATGGAATCCACCTTGTTCCACCGGAACACCTTTACCTGGATTGAACTGACAACAGATCATTCAGGTACGCACTTTCTGCTTCGCTGCTGTTCGTAAATGCTTGTTAAACCAAAGGTTCTGAATACTGTCTAACATGGCTTTTTTTCCTAAATGTGCTGGACTATGTGCTGTATTAATAATGACTTGAACCATAGAGTCGGGGAGAAACCATGTGGCTTTTCCCTTCGTCAACCATCCCTGATCTGTCTGGACCCCTCCTTGTTCAGACCATTTCTTGATTTCGTCTGGGGTAGCATGTGTCTGGATGTCTAGTACGTCTTGTGTAGGGTCCTTAACTGTCATACAAGTCGTCTGATCTGGAACATCTGTCTTTGTTGTGTTAACTGGAATGTCTGGAGTCTGAGCTGTAAGCTTGGCTGTTCGATCTGCTAGATCGTTACCTTGGGAAATAGTGTCAGTGGCTTTCGTATGTGCTTTGCACTTCATAATGGCAATGGCTTTCGGTAAATGTATTGCTTCTAACAGAGCTTGAATGAGGGAGCCATGCTGAATCTTGGCTCCATGAGAGGTCATGAAACCTCTTTCTTGCCAGAGGACTCCAATGTCGTGAACGACTCCGAATGCATAACGTGAATCTGTGTATATGTTTACTTTCAGGTTCTTGGCTCGTATGCAGGCTTGGGTCAGAGCGATGAGCTCTGCTGCTTGAGCAGACAGGGTATCAATACGATGTGTTTCTATAACTTCAGTTTCAGTAGTCACTGCATACGCAGCTACTAACTCTCCTGTACTTGTTCTCATACATGAACCATCCACGTAAAGTGTCAGGTCTGGGTCAGGTAATGCAACGTCCGTCAAGTCTTGTCTTGGCTTTGTCATGGTGTTAATAACTTCCACACAGTCATGTGTGGCAGGATTTGATGTGATCGAGGGTAACAGTGTAGCAGGATTTAAAATGTTGCAGCGTCTGATGTCTATGTGTGGCTGAAACAGTGTCAGTTCATATCCTGTTAAACGTGCAATTGTCAAATGCTGAGTCTGTGTTCGGTTTAAAAGAACTTCCACGGAGTGTGGAACTTGTACTGTCAGGGAGTGTCCTAACACTATGGAATCACTTTGTCTGATAGCTAGAGCTGTGGCTGCAACTGACTTGAGGCACGCAGGCAGAGCCTGGGCTACTGGATCTAATGTGCTAGAAAAATAAGCACAAGGCTTGTGTTGTCCTGCTTGATCTTGTGTGAGAACAGATAATGCTGTACCTTCACGTTCAGTAACAAAAAGTGTAAAAGGCTTACTGTAGTTTGGTGTCGCTAGCACAGGTGCATTACATAAAGCTTTCTTTAACTCATTGAAAACAAGTGTATGTTCCTGGGTCCAAGGGAGGACAGTCGATGTGGCTGCCTCCTGTGTTGTCAACTGTATCAGTGGTTTGGCTAGATATGCGTACTGAGGAATCCATTGTCTGCAGTAAGAAGTGAGGCCGATAAAAGCTCGTACCTCCTTCTGTGTCTTGGGCTGTGGAAGATGTGCAATTAACTGAATACGGTCAGGTGTCAACTGTCTACCCCTCTTGGACAGCAAGTGTCCAAGGTATACCACTTGCTGGACACAGAATTGCAGTTTCGAAGGGGACACCTTGTGCCCCATTTCTGCCAGAAAATACAAGACTTTCAGTGATGCACGTTCGCAGTCACGTTCTGTACGGGCTGTGATCAATAGATCATCGACATACTGGAGCAGGGCAGTGTCAGTTGGCATGTGAATACTATCTAGTTGTCTTTTAAGTGCTTGACTGTAAATACTAGGACTTTCTGTGAAACCTTGAGGTGCACGTGTGAAACGAGCTTCTTCCATTTAAACAGAATCCGAAAAGGAACTGGCTGTCTGGATGAATGGGGACACTAAAGAATGCGTTCTTGAGATCAATAACAGTAAAGAACGTAGCTTCAGAATCAATGGCAGTCAATAGGGAAGAGATATCTGGAACCACTGGGTACTGGGGTATGATACATTTATTAAGTTCTCGAAGGTCAATCACTAATCGATAAACTGGAGGTGCATTTGGATCAGTACAATTAAGAATCGGAATGATAGGGGAATTACATACATTGGAGTCAGTTTCTACAACTACTCCTTGAGCAATGAGCTTGTCAATGATTTTCGATAAGGCTGCTACAGCCACGGGTGGCAATTTGTACTGTCGGATTCGTGGTAATACAACACCTTGTTTCAGAGTGACACGATATGGTGTAATGTGCATACAACCTACATCAGTTGGACCTTGCGCCCATAAATGCTGTGGTACATTCAGTAATCTTGGATCAAAATCACGTAACACATAATGACCTTTAAAATCACGTAAAAACAATCTCACTCCTTCCGGAGAACAGCATATCACAGCTCCTAATTCTTTCAATGTTTTAATACCAAGTAAATTTTCAGGACATGATTTCGTAAGTAACAAGTCTGTAGTTCGGGACAATGGACCAACTTCTAGGGAAACTGGTTTCGATATTTCATTAACAATAGGCTTTCCTGAAAATCCCAGGGAAACATTTCTTGAGCCTGAGAGTGGAGCCCCTGGAACCTCGTCATGACTGATGGTAGTCCTACTTGCCCCTGTATCAATCAGAAACTTTCTGTCTTTCCCTAACACTTGACTGTGTACATAGGGACCCTCTTGATCTACAGGAATCTCGATGAGAGGCAAGCCAACCTCCCTCTCTAGGCTGTTTCATGAATACTGCTGATATTCTGGATAATCTGACTGTGCGTACTGGTACATCTGTTGTGTAACGTGTTGTGTGGCAGCTATAGGCTGCGGTACTGTAACTGTCTGTTGTGCGTTCTGCGGTGGTTGCGAATTTTGCGGAACATATTCCTGTCTAGGAGGACGCGGTCTCTCTTTCGTCTTACCAGTAGCTATGTTGTGTTTCAGAACTGCACATTCGTTTATATAATGACCTGGCTGTTTACAGTAATTGCATGTCCCTTTGACGGGAGCTGCAGAATGACTAGTTTGATTCGTACCCCTCTTCTGACTATCTGCTGGAACAGACTGTGCAACTAGTACTTTCATTTTCGTATCTTTCATACGTCTCCTTTCGTGTTCTTGCTCTTCCCTGATTCGGTTCTGGTGATACTGTAGCATCTGTAGCATCTGGGACGGGGTATTAGCTTGCCAGGTACTCTCGACTTTCAATACTCGATTTTTAACTTGTGGTAAAGAATTCTCAACTAGTTTGGTAACAAAAAGATGTGGATACGACTCACTACTTGTTTTCAAGCCGCTATTAATAATGAAACATTTCTCAAATCTGGAATAAAAATCACTAGTGTCTTCGTCTTGTTTCTGTTTACAGGCTGAGATGGCATCCCAGTCTTCCTTTTTCGTGGCTAATAATCTTGGCAAGACTTGTATTAACAGTTCGGGCAATTCTTTGGCTTTTTCCCCAAGACCAGTACCTGGGACTCGTGTATTATCTTCGTTCTCTAACGCGGTCCAGTCAATCTTTTTCTCTCCCACCTCCCATTCTTTTTCTTTGAGTTTTTCATATATGCCCGCAGGCAACAGGACCTTTAACATTTTGATGATATCAGGATACGTGTATTCTCCCATACGGAGCATGTCTTTTAATTCACGGTGAAACCCTGCTGGATCTTTATCGTGACAGGGCGCTAACTTTTTCATTTCTAGTAGTTCTATTTTCGTTATAGGGGTGTAAACAAATACTCGTTCGAGCTCACCCCCCGTTCCCTTAACAGGATGCACTTCTCGCAACGGATTCTGTCTATCTATGTAGAATGGGGGTGAAACAGGAACAAAAATGCGGAGTCAGGAACGTTTTGTATTTGTGGCGCTGTTCTAAAATGACGCTAATCAGATCGGTACCTAGACCTTTCCATCTGTTTAGGAGTAACTCGTTCAATACATTATATAATGGACCTGGATCAGAATGTTGACCCTCGTACAGTGTAATGAGGTGCTGGATCATGTACATACCCACCAGTCGCTGCTCGGCTGGGGGCAATTTCAGAAACATTTGAGCCACTACTTCGTCTGAATACGTGGTAGAATCACTAGTCCATCGAACTGATGATCGGGCTAGTTCTTGTTCATGCATGGTACTAAGCTCACTGTAACCTATTCGTAGTTTCAGAACTTTATCAGTAGCCTGGAATAAGAGAACACTGTTCTGGTACGGGAGGAGGAAAAGCTTTCTTGTAGTCTGAGCGTGTGTGTCTATCAGAAGGTCTCGTTCTACCTACATACGCTATTCTGGTAGGATTCTCGTTGTCTACATCTTCGTCTGAAGAGTCATTCTCTTTCTCTGCTATTATTCTGGCTTTCTCCCTCTCGTGTATGCCTATGATTTCTTTACGAATCTTTCTGTACATGGTTTCTATACTATTCTGTGTCTTGTGTTTTCCGTCTGCTATATTGTCACTCCATCTTATCAGGACTTTCATCTCTTCTGGATTTTTATCAGGATGATCCTGTTCTCTTATTAAACAATTTATTAAAAATTGCTAAATCATGTTTTGAATCTCGACTTTCCTGTGTGCCATGGCTTCGTGAATACTTTCTGGTTTCTCCCCTGTTCGGATGAAATGATATATTCTGTCTAAATGTTCTTTCATATCTGATATGGTAATCAAAAAGTTTGCAACTCGTCGTAAACGTACGGAATGCAATATCATGTGATCTTCACCTGGCACTGGATCATATCTACAATCAGTAAGATACTTTTTGAGTGCTTCGTACGTAGCCACCTTTGGCGTACGCTGTAATGCTGCGTCTCTCAGCGTCAGGCGCTTTGTTTGAGGCGGGGTGATAGGAATACCTCCCCCTGCTCCTCCTGAACTAGAATCGTCAATTAATACTGAATGTGCGGCTGCTGGTAACGTGACTGGTAAAGTAGGTGTACGTAATGTGGGTTGGTCCTGGGGTACTGGCACATGGACAGGATTCCCGGGACCCACGGCTGGAGGCACAGTAATTACATTATTAACAGGGTGCTGAGGTTGAACTTGAACAGGCGGAATAGGATTCGTATTAGCATATTCTGGGACAGTGTCGTCTAAATAGGAAGAAAGAAAGATTTCGGCTGCAGTCGGTTTATGACGTAGCTTAGTCGGGACCAATGGTGGCGGTAAATTACAGAGTGTTTCCGGGGTCGCTTTAGGCAAACCCTCGGTGAGAAGGGGATACATACCTTTAATAAGGGCATTTCTTTGTCTGTCTGACTGTTCTGCTCTAACTCGTTCACCTTCTTCTAGTAATTCCCTTTCTTGGGCTTTTTCGGAGGATTCCCTACTTAGTTCGGCTTTTCTGAATTCCTTTTCTGTTCTTTTATGCGATTCTTTACACCATAATTCTATGGCATCTTTCTGGGATTGTCTTGCTTTCTTTTTCCATAATGCTTCTTCTACTCTCATGATGCACTCGGCATCCCATGTTCCTGAAACAGGCCATCTATATTTCTCTTCGAGATCTTTGGTGTAGTCCACCCATAAATCTAGATACAGTATGGCATCTAAGCCATGTTTATGATACATGAAATGTCCAGGACTGTCCCTGGGAGGGACAGGAACTGATTCTCCGAGTAACCCTTTTCTGGTTTTTATCTGACGTAACTTCGAAAACAAAGGCATATTTGAACCGTACTTGAACTTGAACACAATACACAATGAACACAGTAATGAATAGCTGACAAATCACTCATACCACGACATTAAAAACACATTAATAACAGTTCGAACAGAATACTTCCTGATACATTGAAAACATAATACTTGAATTTCTCGAGAACAGACTTACTAGGATTACTGGATGCACTGCTAAAACAGTACAGAACATACCGGTCTCCTAAAGAGACACGTCATACCGTATCCACCTAGGTGAACACGTCGGACCGGATCTGTGTACCCAAACCCGTCGGACCGGGCACAAATTAATGAACCCGTCTAGATACGTTCCCAGCAACGGCACTCAACGGGAAGCAAAACTGAGGGCCTCGGACTGGACTGGACTGCTACGACGTCTGGTTACTGCTACGCACTACGCATGCGCCTTGGGCTTCGGAAACAGGTGGGCCTCCGGATACCTCGGACCTTGCTCTCTCGGCTTGGGCTCTGGTCGGGACGATCCGCCTTCCTCACCGCCTCGTCTGGATGCCGGACCGCAGTCTCCGTCTCCTCCGTGGGCCTGAGGGAGACTTGAAGCAGAAATATCTGCACATGCACAGTAGGGGTCCGTCACGGCTGTAGAAGGGTCAGGGGGCCTGCGTTACATCGCCGGCGCGTGGGGAAGGGGCTCGTCCCTATTCGGGCGCCATTATGTGGTAAATAAATAAATAATTACCGGTACTATTTTTCTATGCATTAACTGAAAAAGGATAGCTCAATAAATAAGAGGCAGAATCCGTGGTATCTGAGTCATACGGGCTTTAATTAGATGGCTCGAGCCAATGGACCATCGGGTTCCATCACCTGCAAAGGTTCAGGAAGGGACAGACACAAGGAAAGGGGGAATGGCAGCTGCAGCATCTCATTAACATCATACAGTATATATAGTAAAACAGTACAATTGCATTGAATACAGTAGGCGTAACAAGTGACAAACGGAAGATAAGAACATATGGGCGTAACAAGAAGGCGTGCACAGGGCGTGCACGAAGACATGTGATGTAAACGTCACAGAAGTGTCATAAATGGGTGGATACATGGAGGGGGCTACCTGGGCAGCTGGAACCTTTAACCTACTGGTGCACGCAAACGGGTAATGACGTGTAACTGGGGAGAGCTGGGGGCTCTGACTTCTGGCACTAGAAGAGGAGACTAAAGTCTGGGATGTCAGAACGACCTGTACCTATAGCATATCTGATATCTTGTGTTTGGAGTACATGTTGCTTGACTCTAAAAGTCATCAGGGCAAAGGCTACTTGTCACTAAGGCTAGTGCATGCATATATTTCCTCATGTATTGCGTGTGCTATGGATCTTCTATGGATACTAATTCAGTAATTCTCTTGCATGGAGACAGGAAGACTAGACTATAGATGAAGATGTTTATGCGGTTCGCTAGCTAGGAATGTGAAGCCGGGGAGCTGAACTGATAACTGTAGGCATAACATATTCTTGGCAGGCAGGCAGGCAGGCCAGGCCGGGCACCGCGCTGCTTGGCAGAAAGTAAGTGAAGGGTCAGGGATGCGGGAGGGGCTGCATCGCTCCTCGGAGTGGTTGCAGGAAACTCGAGGCTTGAATCTGGTGTCCGGGCCCTATGAGGCCTAGAAACGGGGACAACTCGATGATTTAACGTGCACAATGTAAAGACGTTGGCAACATAGGCCTAAAAGCCTAATTCACGTTGCTTTCAGGAGGACTGGATAACTGGCATACTAACGTTGGACACAACTATAATTGCGTCTTTATTCGGTCAAGGGGGAAATATGCATATTAATCATGCACATATAACATACGATGGGGAACACGTAGGGACACATGACAGGGCAAAATTAAATTTTCCTCATATAACTGAACCCTGCGCTCCCTGGGACTCCATAGACCTAATCGCTCCCTAATTAAGTGTATTATTAATCTGTAGGTTCCCCGACCATAATATCCTCCGTTTTTACCGCCCCTCACAATCGCGCCACTCGTATGTCACTTGCTGGTTTTCTATAAAGTTTTATGTCACAAATGTGAGCCGTCTTCTCTGAATCATATGCACCTTATTACAAGTCCCTTCACTGCGCCGTAAGTCACAGTCTATCGCGTGACAGATGTTTCTCACACTGGCATCACTAGTAGCTTACCCTAAAAAAATGCACTTTGCTACCTTCATGTTACGGATGGTCAACTTTAATACATGCCTAGCTCATGTCATTTACTTTTATTTTTATGCCGTTCTTCCCTGTCTTTTCCCCAAATTTTGTATTGTATGTGAAGTCCTAAAAGGCTAAATGTCAATTAATTCCAAGACAAACATAATTTATTTCTCTGTCCTGAAGATGATGCCAATTATCTCAGTCTAGGCATCGAAACGTCGTCGACAAACTAGCATCATATGTACAGGAATTGTGAAAAAATTTATACAATGGTGCTGTCAAAATATATTTACGTCTGTTCACTGAATTACTAGTACACAGACCGCCTCGTTCGTTTTAGCCAAAATTCGTTTGTTTTGTCTTGTCTTTTGTGGGTTACTGGTTGTACCCACTGTGTAAAAAATCCTTGTGTTATTTCTCCTAACTTACTTAAAATAAAAAACCTGTCCGGCTGGACAAAGGTCATACTTACTATTGAGCGTATGTCTGTCACTTTCCAGATCCCTGAACTACTAGGGACCACTGTTCTTTGAAATACTTCTTTTTAACCATGGCACGTTGGATTTAAACACAATGTGGGTACAAGACTTGTAATTCAGTCTGAATCAATCACTTTTTAATTCTTTCTTATAGTACATTTGTTGGTTAAATTTCACCAATTTAGCATTTACAACTCTACAATCAACATACAAAAACAATTTTTACAATAAATAAAACATTGAACTGTACATATTCTAAATCATTCAACACTAGCAGTCACTCAACACATCCCACATTCAACTGATTCACTCTCACACACACAACCAAAACACTCTATTTACAATTGAATATTAAATATAATGATACATATAATTGTAGCCACAGAGAACAATTTTTTCTAATCTCAATAATTTGCAGCAATGTTTTGTATTTGGAGATCTTATGGCACAAAAAATAACGGTCTACGCGTTTCAAACTCCTACTTGGTAGGGAGTTCTCATCAGGACCTCACAGCTTTTACTGGAGCACACCTTGCTCACTTACACCCGACGTGACACATTTTTATTAACCCGTCTCTTCTTTTAGAATTGTAGATACAGACCCTCTGTTCAATATCAGAGTGACTCTTTCATGCGCGACCCAATTAGCGCAGCGCGTGCATTCAATGCCGTGTTGCCAAAATGTAATGCACCCGCTGCGCGAATTGGGTCGCGCATGAAAGAGGTCGAAACGCGTAGACCGTTATTTTTTGTGCCATAAGATCTCCAAATACAAAACATTACTGCAAATGATTTGTAAATAGAGTGTTTTGGTTGTGTGTGTGAGAGTGAAACAGTTGAATGTGGGATGTGTTGAGTGACTGCTACTGTTGAATGGTTTAGAATATGTACAGTTCAATGTTTTATTTATTGTAAAAATTGTTTTTGTATGTTGATTGTAGAGTTGTAAATGCTAAATTGGTGAAATGTAACCAACAAATGTACTATAAGAAAGAATAAAAAAGTGATTGATTCAGACTTAATTACAAGTCTTGTACCCACATTGTGTTTAAATCCAATGTGCCATGGTTAAAAAGGAGTGAAAAGAACAGTATTGGCAATTGTTTAGTTTTCTAGTATAAATACTTTAGACATTGCCTCTGAGTTAAGCCTGTCTGCTCTGTGCCAAGCACCAGAGGGTTAAACACAAGGTAATTTAGTGACTTTTGTGGTTTACCTTGACAAGGATTGTGGCTGTTACTTAAGCAAGGCTTCCACCCGTCTCAACCAATAACCTAATTTCTTGAAATTGTTTATACCAGCCTAGTAGAGTATTTGGGAGAAAACAATTAATAAAAAAAAAATTTCAGGACTTAGTAGATCAGCGTGGATAGGGGCAATATTACAAAAATTCATAGTGGCAGATTGGACCTTAACTGAAAGGATTTGCTGATTTCCAGCAGTTCCAGTTTTGAGTGAGTGGGACGAGTGTAAGATGATGCAAAGTCTCTGGCGCTGGGCGCGTCTGGATGTACAGATTGGTGCAGACGGGTTTGCCCTTGGGGAACTTGCTTTGCAAACATGCAGAGTACTATTAGATTCGAAGTACCATTAAAAATCTGAGGTTGGATCCTTCACCCACAGATATTCTCCATCCTTTCCTGGAAGCAGTGCCCATCTGCAATATGCAATTATTATGTTCACCCAATCGCCTGTTGGTCCTCATTTTTAGATCTGTCTTGACAGAGCCTCTGTCTGAAAGAACTGCTGGTACCAATTCTATATAATGTACATATTGTGCACTCAGAGGAGTGCTTCCTTCTCACCATATGCAATGGGTTGTTTAGTGTATCAGTTTGCCTCCTATAGAACACTTCTATTGTAATGCATTAGGAAATATTTAACATATCAAGAGTGCACTGAATAATCACATATTAGAACATTGGAATGTTGGTAGCTCAGTTGAAAACAATGGAGCGCTGTGGGCTTCTAATGGCGGAAAGAAGCCTTGCGCTCCGACATTCCAATGTTGTGTTCACAGTTGTTGCTGTAAACAAAGGGTTCACAGAGCCTGTGGGGATTTCAATCCCCCTCGGGCTCCGTGAGGGCTTTGTTTTATTTGTTAGAACATTCTGGCCTCTAGTGGCGGAATGTTGTAATAGCCTTATAGCCTCTGTAGCTGGGCTATACCGGCATTTAAGTCCTGCTCCCTTGTTAAAGACCCTTGCCTTCCGCTCAGGTCTCTAACGCTGGAGCAGGCCTTTAATGGCAGGTATAGCTCGTTACTGCAGGCTATATTACATTTTTTAGCTCGTGGAAGCATTGTATACAGAAAGCAATTGCTTTGTTTTGTCTTTTCATTGCAGCAGGCTTTTTTGTAAAATATTTTACTCAAGACACAAAATAAAAATGCCAGACCTGCTGGGTTTACCGATCTCTTGTTTAATTATGTTAATAATTGAAACAGTTCCCCTCTTGTGATCTAATCATTTCGATACTCCATTAAGCGATGCCATTGAGTTCTACAAACCCTTCATGGCATCCATAGCTCAGTTGTAGATGAAAACTGGAGGTCCCAAGGTCTGGATTCTCTGAAAGATGAACTATCAGTCGAACTCGCCAGAGGAGCTGAGCTGACAGTTCAGTGGCCCTTAATACCACCATTGTTAGGGCTTTAAATCACGATCTTCTTTTATAAAAGATTTGCAGAAATGTTTGTCCCCCTCTCAAACGTGGAATAATGATGGATCAAACATGCACTAGCTAAACGTAAACTAGAAATGTGCCAAAGCGAATCGCCTTGGAGAAAGTCTTATGATACTGGGAGCAAAACTCAATACCAGAGTATGGGGAAAGAATACAGAGAATTTATCAATTTCACAAAAATGTATATTTTCCTGGAAAGAATTGTTCAGAACTATTTCAGACCTAAATTACCCCTGGGCTACAAGTCACGAAGAAGCCCTTGCTGATGAACTCTGCAAGCTTCACTCCAACTTTATCTTGTTGAGAAGTTTCAATCTGAAATCTGCCCAGTTTATTCCTTATTCCGATTCGTTGGTGTGTATAATTTTTTTTTAACTAAATGCCACGAAGCTGGAGATTCTGTTAACTAATTCATGAATAAAATTAAATGAAGCTAATACAGTGTGCTTCCTATTTGCCGTTTCCAGTTTTATTGTGCCAAGACTGTAGTTACATGCTCAAGTGCAGTTAGTCACTTTATACTGTTTCACAGTCTCTGGTTTATTGTGCCAGGGCTCTTGACATGCAGTGTTTGAACTGGTCTTTCGGGCACTCTGGCTGTGCCAGGTGGACCATATTGAAAGGGCAAGGGTGTGGAATGTTTTCTGCCCCGTGGGTCGTGATTGGACAAAGAAAAACATTGGCAATGGGACAAAAAAAACATTGGCAATGTCAAGCGGTCTAGCTTATGAATGGATTGTCAATCCAGACCTAAAAATCCTTGTACGTTAACGACTGCCTTCTTCTATCTGTACTGCTGAGAAGAGAAAAATAGCATACATTATGTGGTTATTTAAGACACTTTAATAGCATTACAATGGCATGTGTATGCCCCTTAGAGTTCTAACTCAGGCAGCTGGATAAACAAAATAATCACAGCTGTGTGGAGGGCAAGTCATTTTTTGTGGAAGCACACAACTTCTGTCCAATCGAAACATGTACTCCTGGCTTCCAACATGTGGGCGGAGTCTCCTGGTGGTTCTCATATAATTGTCTGGAGACAGCTGCTGCACCAGTGGTATAACAATAGCCCCCGTGGTGCAGGGGGCGAGCTCCAATGACCCCCCTCCGGCATTGGGCTTGGGCCCCTAGCCTGAGAGCTCCTGACTGGGTCTGGAGCTTGAGGGGGGCTCCATGTACTTTGCAGCCCCCCCCCCAAGTTTCATTACGCCACTGAGCTGCGCTGTCTAGCCAGCCTAAACAAACGACACACAGGCCCTTTCAAGATGGCCTGTCTTGCAGTTCCAGAAAGCCTGGAAGTCCAGTCCCACACTGTTGCCATTGATGGAGCACGCAATTTGCACGTAATGCGACTTGCTTGTAATCAGTCCTCTCGAGATAATGTTAATATACTAATCAACATGTTTGTATTATTAATATCGCATTACACGACATGAGAGAAGCTTGCATATGTGCTTTTACTAATGTTAATCCGCTTGCAAATAAAATGGCTGCTACTACGCGGGATTTTCTACTGCGCATGCGTCTGTTTCACTCACGTGACATGACGGACTCTTTGCTTTCGAGGGAATATTTTGCTTCTGCGCACTAGAACTAAAATGGCTGCTCCGTGTTACAGCATGCATGAAGCTTGCACTGCTGCTTTTGCTAAGCTGTTTGTTCTGCTTAATTTTAACGCAATAGTTAAATATAAAATAATGGGAATAGAGTAGAGATAAGTGGTATACAATGCATTTATTTATTCTGTGTTCTCAAACTGTTTCTTTTCTATTCTTACATGTAAATCACTTTGGGCCTGACGCCCAGAAGAAACACAAACCCTGAAGCACTGGCATTGAAACCCAGCCAAGTCATGACTTGCTAGAAGAAGTTCGTTGGAAAGTCAACTTCTGACCCCTGTGAAGGAAGCTAAACTAAAATATGAACTACATTGTAATCATTATTGATACATTCACTACCAGGTGGAATAAAATATACATGGGAAAATAAAATTTGATGGGCGGGAACGTTAATAGAATATTCAAAAGAAAATTTTCATTTTAGTATGGTGTGATGGCCTCTCCTCATTCCTTGTCCAATCAAAATTGGGGATCCTTACACTTGCAACATTGGGGGGTGGTACACTGACCTGAAAAATAGTATAACTAGAGTAGGCTTAGCTAGTTAATTTGTCCGACTTGTCCGAATAGCTGACCTGTCACTGACCCAAGCCACTCAATAGGTGACCAAGAGCAGAGGGCTGTGAAGCACTCTGTCAGAAGATTCGATAATCCAATCGGGGTTCTGGGAGCTGAAGTGCTGGCGAAGCACTTTGTCGGGGAAATCGATAACCCAATCGGGGTTCTGGCTGTATGCTGCAGAGAGGGAGTAGCGCAGGCGTTGCAACTTAACTGCGGGTACCGGTCTTAACCTTTGGTGGTCCTGTCCTGATCCAATTTGACTTTACCTGTCCTGATTCTGATCTGCACCTGCTAGCCTACTGGCGACTGCAACTTTCGGGGTTCTGTCCTTTAAACTGACCCGTGGCCAGGGTTAGTTCGTCACTCCATTCTAGGTAATTATAAAATCCATGTGGATTCGTCATTTGTTTTGTCTCCTTCTCTTTACCCTCCCTATCGCTATATGTTTGAAAATAGTGTGTTCATATCATGTTCCTTCCCTTTACCCTTCCCTCCTGTTAAATGCTCGTAAACAGTTTAATACATCTTTTGCATAGTTACATGTTGATTCTAATATTCAGAATTGAATGTCTCTTGGTGTTTAAACTTTGGATCATGACATTTAAAAGATTTTAGATAAACAGTTTAAACCTTTCCCGAGTTTGTGGTTATTATATGAGTGCAAATGTTATTTTCCTATTCAATTTCAATCTTTATTTCGGGCAATTTGACCATCAAAGATATACAATAAAAACACATTTCAAACGTTATAAAATCATCAAGAATAAACAACAAATACATATTGTACAATGTAAGATCGTTCCATTCTAAGAATTGAATACTACTAGAGTGAGAACAGATAAAAGACCGTACATTTAAAATTTCTTAGACTTAAAATTAGGTGGGAGCCTGCGACTTTAGAATACGGGTGCGAGTATGCCAGACATTGGTAAGGAATTTAGCTAGTGCAAACACAATTGGACTTGAAACATCAGTTTTTTAAATTCTATACATCGGGAGATACTCCCTACAGCCAAGGTTTCTAATAAGTGGGAGGAGCCAGTATTGCCTAGCTGCCTTGTAAGTTGGACAAAACAAGACCACATGTAAATCGCTTTCCTCATCACAAGTACATGCCGGGCATTGCTTGGTAGAGGGCGGTGTTGACCAGGAGCTAGTATAGGATCGCAGAGGCAGTGTGCCATATCTCCATTGGAGAAATAGCTTCCTGGCCAACACGGGGGACATGACGTCCAGGACCCTCTCCAACCTGTATGAGTCCTTGCTTTGTACAAATACAGATGTTAATGACCCCTCACCCTGACAGTCCAAGGCCATAGCTAATTTCTGCCCATGGTAAACATTGACCAGTGCTCTCCGTGGGATCTTTAGTGAGGCATTAGCTGGATCGGACCAGAGGTCAGGGAGCCCCAGTCTCACACAGGACTTTTGTATGTATTTTATCCAGGGGATCTGTAAAGCTTTGGGGTGGGTTAGAAGCTCCCTCAGTTCCGCCCTGTAAGTAGAAAGTTCTTCGCTACTCCATAGCCTTCGCCAGAAGACTATGGGTCTGAGACCTAATTCATCTGCTATTGGTCTCAGTCCCAGGTCCATCCTCAGGGGAAGGAGCGGGCTACTGGGCGGAAGTGCAACTATCTGTCTAATAAAGTTGTTCTCGGTTATAGACAGACTGCGGGAAGTTATGTGACCCCACAGTTCCGCCCCATACATACTAGCACCCCTGGCCTGTGCCTTGTAGATCTGGATGAGCGGCCTCAGCGGACGATATGTGGAACTATTCATCATCCGAGTAATGCCCCCAGTGGTCTGAACTAATTTAAGATTAGCCCTAGTCTGGTGTGATCCCCAGGACATGGTTTCATTCAACGTTACACCAAGATATTCAAAGGTGGAGACTCTCTCTAACCATGAAGATCCCAATAGGGGATTCGGGCGTGATTTTTGGGTTGGGTTCAGGACCATAAACTTAGTTTTTGTAGCATTGATTTCTAAGCCCCTATCTGTACAAAAGGCCACAAATGAGTCAAGGATCCTCTGTATCCCCATGGGGGTTTTGGACAGCAGCAGGGTGTCATCTGCAAACATGAGTGCAGGCACCCTGCTGCCGTTCAACCTTGGGGCGTCAGTGTATTCAGTGCCATTTAGGTGGGCGATTACCCCGTTGACAAAGAGGCAGAACAGGGTCGGTGCCAATACGCAACCCTGTCTAACCCCCCTGTCAATGGGGAATCTGTCCGTCAGTTCCCCAAATTTCCCGCACCTGACCCGGGCATAGTTGTTATAATGCAGTCTCTTTAAAATTATCAGGATATCCGGGGGGACCCCCATTTCGGCCAAAACACTCCAAAGTTTCCCTCTGGGCACCAGGTCGAAGGCGGCCCTCAGATCCACAAATATTGTGTATAAGCTGCCGCCTTCGAATATCGCTGCCCTCCAGTAAATAATGTTCAAACGAAAGACCTGGTCCACTGTAGAGACTCCCTTTCTGAAGCCCGCCTGATACGGACTAAGGGCACCTGTCTCTTCTGCCCAGTCCTGGAGCCGGTTCAACAGTATCCTACCAAACAGCTTCTGTGGCACATCAATTAAACTGATTGGTCTGTAATTGGCTGGGAGCAGGGGCGAGCCCTTTTTAAATATGGGAACCACCTCTGCCCCCAGCCATGTACTCGGGATTTCCATGCCGTGCAGGACTCCATTAAACAGAACGGCAAGGTAGGGGGCCCAAACATCGGGCTCCTGCTTGAACAGGTCCCCTGGTAGGCCATCCAATCCTGGCGCCTTTCCAGACATCAGTCCCGCTATTGCTGCCTTGACCTCCCCCACTGTTATCAGATCCCCGTCGTACTCAGCCAATCCATTACCAATGTCATTCAAGGTCTCTCCCAGCTCAGGACTATAGAGAGACTGGTAGTGTGCCTGCCACACCGCTGCTGCAATATTGGGCTCTATTGCCGAGTGGAGGCTCCCCGACCCCCCGTTAACTACTCTCCAAAACATTCGGTGGTCTCTTGTTGCGAGGGAATTAGTTAGCTCCTCCCATTGGTTCTCCTCCCATTCAGTTTTAGCATGGGCGACTAGTTTTTTCTATGCCGGTCTATTTTCTCGTAGCTTCTCTCCTCCTAGTCCCTCCTTGATGCTTCTGAGAAGTTCTCCCTTTGCCTTCCTGCAGGCTAAGTTATACCATGAGGATTTGTATTGCTGCCCCCTCCTCGAATTCTGTACCTTACTAAAGAGGTTGGAGGCCGCTCCCTTTATGAGGTCCTCGTGGGCCTGCTATAATTTATCATGGGAATCTTTGTTGCCCACGCCATTAGCTAAATCTCCCACTCTTTCCAAAATAGGGATTAATCCTGCATAGAGCCTCGGGAGTTTCACTTGGCTCGTGGCTAGTTTTTCCCACCTGATTCTTCTCCTGTTGTTACCCAGTAGAAGTTCAGGTTTGTTCTCCTCCTTGGTTGTTATAGAGGCTTGACGGCCGGGGTGGATGAGATCAAGTTCAAGGGCGTTGTGATCACTATCCAGTCTCTCAGTGACCCTAAAGTTCAGGATAGATGGCCAATTCACTATCTGTACAAGGGCGTAATCCAAGCGGGACTCTCTTCCCACTCTATTATAGGTGGTTTTGCTTGGTACATCAGACGTAATACGCCCATTGCAGGCTCTAATTCCATGTTTTAGGGTGAGGGCAGTGATCTGCAGTGCTACAGGGGTCCATGCCTTCGGGGGGGGAGCAGATACCAAAGGTACTGACCACCTGGACTCTTCTTCCATGGGGAATCCCTCTAGGAGGCCAGGCAGCGGCTCAAAATGGGAATTTAAATCTCCTCCCACTACATAGGGTAACTCTCTTGGCATTTCAGCTAAATAAACTGAAAGCTCATTAATGGTGGAAGATTCCCTAGAAGCTCCCACTGGCCTGGAATAGATGTTTATCAGGGCAAGTTTCGCTTGGTTCGGCCAGGCCAATAGAACCACCAGGATATCATCTGATGGTACCGGTAAGCGTGATGCCTGGCAGCCTAGGTGGGATGCCACCCAGGTTGTGAGTCCACCTGAAGGGCGACCCTTGCCCTCCCACCTTGCCGAGATGGAAAATGACAGGTAGCCCTGGTGCCTATGTTCTTCCCTTGCCCAGGTCTCCTGGAACATGCAAACATCCCCAGACTCAATGTAAGTTACCCAGTCTTGATTGACCAGCTTATTAGCTAGGCCGGCCACATTCCACCAGATTAGTCTCAGATGCGCCGGAGCCGCGGCAGTGGGGGATACAGGGTTGGGAGTGAGTCGGGGGCCAGTGCCAGATGCTACACCAAATACTACATCAGGACCATTGTCAGCAATAAGTCCAGTTGGATCAGAAAGACCACTGGGGCCGTTGTCCGAGGTCACAAGATTGGAGTCAAAGTTTAAGGACAGTCAATCGACCCCATCCAGTCCACTCAGACAATTAAAACGATTGTAGTCCAAAAAAGGTGTCTCCGGGGGTCGATAACCAGGACGTGCAGCATATCCCCTAAATCTGGGTCTCCGTTCTACCCTTGTCCAGTTACCTTGTGGTAGGTCATGGTGCATGCGAATGGGGGGAAAGAAGAAAGAGACTGACAAAGTCTGTATGGTGGATTCCAGTGATCTATTTGACCCAGCGCAGATATGCAATACTGTCCCAGGGTCACAGAAAGACACCATAATGCAGTCCCCTGTTATTGTTTTTCTCGTCTTCCCCAACCATGGTACCCTTCTCACCATAATGATCTCGTTGTTGAGGTGGGCTGGGAGAGGTCTGTTCCAATTCAGCCATTTGATGACTTTCCTCTTGAGTGATTGGAAGTTTTCACTTTCGCCCATTTCGAGAGGGGGGGCACCCGCCAGAACCACCATAAGGCTGTTAGCTTCCGGTGGCAAGTCGGGTCTCCGTGGTCTGGGAGCGGGCTTACCAGGAGGTGGAGGAAAAATACTAGCATTCGGTGGTAGCCCCAAATTTGTACCAAAAGCTGAACTGTGGGAAGCTGGGACTACTGTCTGTGGAGGTAAGATGTTAGAATTGTTGGATGGGGTTGAAGCTGGGTTGGCCATAAGTGGCTGCAATGGGAGGACAGCAACGGCACCCAGAGGGGGTCCCGTATTAGTGGAAAGGTTTTGTATATTGGGGAAGGTTCCTATTGGTGGATTGGACTCGGTGGATCTGGTCTGTTTACTGGCTGAGACTTTCAGGCTAGTTAGGGTTGCCTCTAGGATGGTGAGCCTGATCTCTACTTTCCTCAGACTCTCGCTAATGGGCAGCAGGAGTGATCTGAGTAGGAATTCTATGTTCCCCAAAGATGTGACAGGGGGTACTATATTGGGTGGGTTGACCCCTTGGTCACTGGTGGGGGCAGCGGAGATAGTGTTGGTACCCTTAGGGGGAGTAGCATTGTACGCATTCTCTTTGGGCCTGTCTGACATGGGTGCAGAGTTATGGTTTTTTCCAAAATCAGAATGGGGTATCTTGGTCTTCCCCTGGCCACCCCTCGTCTTCCTTCTGCGCTTGTTAGGCGGTGGGCCGTGCACCTCTGCCGCAACAATTTGCTTAGGCTTGTTTTTCCTGGTTTTAACTACGGGGAGCGTTTGGCTGACTAAATCAACAGCCATGCTACTAGAAATTGGGAGTGGGATGACCTCCGTAGTCTGTTCGGGGTATGAGCCGGGGTTGGGAATGCTATCCCGTAATAGTAGGGGGACGCCTTCTTGGGATAATAAATCCTGGCTACCATTAAGGGGACTTTCCTCTTGGGAGATAGGATAGGGGATTATATCACTAAGGGACCTATTTTTCATGTGTTCGATAGAGCGGCGGCGCTCTGCCCTGCGCTTCTCCAAAGAGCTTTCCTTTCCCCCATCACCCTTAGCCGATTTAAAGTAGTTATCCAGAGTCCCGGGCTTGCCTCCCACCGCCTTCACTGGGGTTCCGCCTAGGGCAGGTGAAGGCATGTTCAAAGCCTGTACCGTAATCCGACTGAAATCAGGGACGTGCAGGCGAAAGAGAGTGGGCCCAGCCCAGCCTCCTTAGGCCACAGACGGTCCCGCCCTTGTCCCGGGCTTATCCCCGGGCTTTTCCCCGGGCGCTCCCGCGCGCTCCCGCGACGCGGGGGTCGCTGTTTGAATTTATAGGAGGAGAGTTTAGCTATGTGTGGGGCGGGGCTTCCCCTGGACGATCCAACGGCGGCAGAGAACAAAGATGAAGGAGCCTCCGCCCAGTAGTCCGTAATTCACAGGTTTCCCGCTGGGTAGTGGAGGCAGTGCTGCTTTATCCGGCTCGGGGGCGTGACCGGCAGGGAGAGCGGCCACAGGTGTAGCACGCAGGGACTCCTGGACAATTGAGTCCCTGCTAGGCTCCTCGCAGCCCTGCTGGTGCGGAGAGAGGTTTCAGGCAAGTTCTGCTCCCCTCCCGAGGCCCCACAGAGTCAGCAGGCACAGCGGGACCCGCGCAGCGGGTCCGGCAAGGCGTAGAGCTGTCCCTCGGTCCCAGGACGATCCAACGGCGGCAGAGAACAAAGATGAAGGAGCCTCCGCCCAGTAGTCCGCAATTCACAGGTTTTCCGCTGGGTAGTGGAGGCAGTGCTGCTTTATCCGGCTCGGGGGGCGTGACCAGCAGGGAGAGCGGCCACAGGTGTAGCACGCAGGGACTCCTGGACAATTGAGTCCCTGCTAGGCTGCTCGCAGCCTTGCCTGTGCGGAGAGAGGTTTCAGGCAAGTTCTGCTCCCCTCCCGAGGCCCCACAGAGTCAGCAGGCGCAGCGGGACCCGCGCAGCAGGTCCGGCAAGGCATAGAGCTGTCCCTCGGTCCCAGGACGATCCAACGGCGGCAGAGAACAAAGATGAAGGAGCCTCCGCCCAGTAGTCCGCAATTCACAGGTTTTCCTATTATTCTAACACCCTTGATCCCTTAGGACTTTAGGTACCGGTGACGTGGATTGGTAAGTCAAGGTATAAAAAGATCAAAAGTCCTAAATGAATAAAATACACTGATAGTAGAGCGAAGGTTACATGCTTAAGTTTTTTGGATTATTGATTATGGTCCCAGGTGAGTATTGGTAAAGGACTAGTCGGGTGCACAGCTTGTGTGATGATCTGTGTGCCATGCCTTTCCTTATTGTGCCATGTGATAATTCTCGTGCCGTTTTTGCCCTCAGAGTCTTCTATGCTGAATCTTTGTTCTTGGGTTCTGTCTTGTAGTGTGTTATGCCACAGCCTCATTCACTTTTTTCCCTTTATTCTGTTTCCTGGCTGCTGCTGTTGTAGAGTGCAGTGTTTTAATTATCAATGCAAAAAGAACTATTGATGGACAGAATGTAGAACAATGTCATACATTCACCCCAGTACAGAGACCTGGGCCTAAATCCATCACTTTTTTGCTCACCATGCCATTCCAGTTTGGACCCAACCATATGCAAATCAGTCTTGACCCTGCGCCCAATGGGAACAGTCTAGCCCGAACTGACAGGCCAGGAGGTTGCTAGACTGGAAACAAGCATCCTAGGACTGGTTTCGGGCTTTCACCCCTCAACAGCTATGATAGCTTGACCCCAGTGACATGGAGAGCATGGGACCCACATCTGGGCATACCTGTCCCACTCGGGGTGAAAAATGCACAAAAAAAAGAACTGGGGGAGAATGTTTACATTGTCAGCATTACGTCCCTCGTTTGTTTGCTGTAATGTGTTTTCGTTATCATGCATATACGTGAGCTGCTCTCTGTTTTCTCCTGCTTCTTATTATTTTATTGTGGCACTACTCTGCACTCAATAAAATGTACTACTCTCTGCTGTTTCCTGGTTAGTATTGTTTTTTGTGAGTCATGCCTCTGCTTTTACTAAAATAGTTATCTGCTGCTTGCTATCTCCTGATTTGTGTTGTTTTACTGCAGCATGTCTCTGCTCTACATTGCTGTATCAATGTTTTGGGGGCGCCGCCGCGCCCTAATAGGGTCCCCGGAACCTGCTGGAGGGGGCTGTTTGCGGCCGGCAGGAGAATGAGCCTGGAAGGCCGGCATCCCCTTCCCTGTGCGCCGCTCCCTGGCTCTGAGGGCTCCTGGCCGGACGCGGGGCCCGCAGCGCCGCCCTCGGTGAGTCCCGGGCGCGGTCAGAGGTGGCTGGGCGCAGAGGCTCCGTCCCGTCAGCCTGGCTGGGCCCCTACCTGCAGCAGCCGCCATTAGAGGGAAAATCCAGGGAGCTGCCGAGACCAACACCCCACGCTTTAACATCTGCGGACCCCTCCTCACACAGGACAGCGCTGCCCTTCTTTCCGCTCCAGTGATACGGAAGGTGGGTGCTTTGTTATTCGGCAGCAAACATAAGATCGCTGCGACTGCCTTCTCCGTACTGCCTGACCTTATCATGGCGGCCATTTCATTCAGCGCGGCTATAATTTACCGGGACCTTACTTATCGCACTAAATAACTTTAACTATTCTGAAATTCCCGAACCAGATTTACTGAGGGAAGTAACTCAGTCAACCCTAGCATGCCCTTCACAACTAGGTGCCTTCATGCGGAATAACGCGACCGGAGCTCCCAAAATGGCGGCGTGACGCTGGTGGAGCCCCTTCTATACTGGGCTCGCAGCCGGCGCCACCGACCCATGCCTGTCTGCCCGCGAAACGTCTCTTCTCTTGCTCCGATCGCACGGATAGTGGTGGAGTTTTACAAATCAACCAGTAAACTTGATGTGCAAAGGTGCTGGGGGAGCTGCTGGAGAAGCGCAGTCTCCCCCCAGCACAAAGAGCAAAGTCCCACCATGCGCTCCATTGATGCCCCGCGCACACTACCTCCGTCCCGTCAGCCTGGCGTCCACCCCGCCACCCAACAACAGCGGCTCCCCCGGCCTGCTCTGTAGCGGAGCCCGGGCTCCCCGCGCCCCCTGGGGCCAGAGCAGCACCGGATTCGAATGAAAGAAACTACGCCACGGACTCTCCTGGACTTCTTTACTTTTTCTTTTGTCCTGGCCGCCATTCTGCTGCTGCTCTCGGACGCTTTTCTCTGGACTCTGACCTGCCATCTTGTCCATTCCCTCGTCCTTTAACCCTTTTCCCTCGTTTCCCCCTTGACGATCCTCAAATGTTTCTTCCCTTTTCTGATTTGCCTTTTCTCCATACCCTTGTATCCCTCCCACCCTCCCTTGGTGCTGTGACTGCATCCCTCCTCCGACCCCACTTAATGGAACTCTGCTTTTCAGTATATGGATATAACTATAATCACTAGTATATGCAGTAGACCTTTGTACTCTCTACCATTCCTATGTGACTCTTAGAGTATATCCATCTGTATCCCTTCCCTATGTATATAGAGATAACTCTAATCACTAGTATATGCAGTAGACCTTTGTACTCTACCATTCCTATGTGACTCTTAGAGTATATCCATCCGTATCCCTTCCCTATGTATATAGAGATAACTCTAATCACTAGTATATGCAGTAGACCTTTGTACTCTCTACCATTCCTATGTGACTCTTAGAGTATATCCATTTGTATCCCCTCCCTATGTATATAGAGATAACTCTAATCACTAGTATATGCAGTAGACCTTTGTACTCTCTACCATTCCTATGTGACTCTTAGAGTATATCCACCCGTATCCCCTCCCTATGTGTATAGAGATAACTCTAATCACTAGTATATGCAGTAGACCTTTGTACTCTCTATCATTCCTATGTGACTCTTACATTATATCCATCCGTATCCTTTCCCTATGTATATAGAGATAACTCTAATCACTAGTATATGCAGTAGACCTTTGTACTCTCTATCATTCCTATGTAACTCTTAGAGTATATCCACCCGTATCCCCTCCCTATGTATATAGAGATAACTCTAATCACTAGTATATGCAGTAGACCTTTGTACTCTCTATCATTCCTATGTAACTCTTAGAGTATATCCACCCGTATCCCCTCCCTATGTATATAGAGATAACTCTACATCACTAGTATATGCAGTAGACCTTTGTACTCTCTATCATTCCTATGTGACTCTTAGAGTATATCCATCCTTATCCTTTCTCTAAGTATATAGAGATAACTCTAATCACTAGTATATGCAGTAGACCTGTGTACTCTCTACCATTCCTATTTTTTTTTAAACACAATTGTTATTGTTTTAAGGCATAGGAGACGGCATAAACGGAAAACAGCATAAATACAGTCCCCTCAAAGCCACCCTCCCAAGCCAAAACATTCGAACCGTGGTACTCTCTACCATTCCTATGTGACTCGTCAGTATATCAATTTGTATCTCTTCCTTGAGTGACTCTACTATTGGTACATAAATAAATAAATAAAAGCGTTATCGTTTCTTCCCTCTGCTGTTCCCCGGTTAGTATTGCTGTTTCGTGGTTGGTGAGACATGCCCGTTCTGCCTCTGACACACGTCACATCCATGCTGTGCCTGGCGTGGTTTTGTTGCAGTTTCCTCCTCTGTGTGTGTGCGGTTTCCTGCTGCATCCTGTGCCAGGTGTCTGCAGTGACACGGTGCTGCCTCGGCGCTGTTTCCCGCTGGAGGCGGCATTTTCCAGGCATCCTATCCGTTCCCTCCCACGGCGGTCGAGGGCGACTTCTGAGAGCCTTAGTGTAAGGACGGTGCAGGGGGGCTGCCGCTGACACCCCTACCTGGTAAATGTGGGAGCCCGGCGGTCTCACGCATGCAACCTCGCGCCTCCACGGCTGCTGTTTCCGTCCCTTTCCCCAGCTGCCCCCTCTGCTCACACTCCTCCCCTCGCCCCCCAGTCCAGCCCTCCATACTCCCCTCCCAGCCAGGCTGGCCGCCTCCTTGCTCCAGCTGCTTGCCCCGGGCTCCCCCCGCCCCCTCGGCCCCCTCCTCTGCTCCTGGGTCCTCCCTCTCTCCTTCCCTCCCTTCCTGGAGCCCAGGAGGCGGCCTCGACACAACACTCCCAGCCGCCGGCTCAGAGCAGGCCTCGGCTGCTTCCTGGAGGGAGGGACGGACGGACAGCTGGCCCCAGGCCGCACGGGGGAAGGCCGCGGATACAGTCACCCCCGAGGCCTCGGACCCTGAGGTAGGACCCGGTCACCGTCCTCAGCGCTTACTGCTGACCCAGAGACGCCCCAGCCCTTCCTAAACTTTCCAAACTCAGTCAGGAAGAGAGGAAGACCCGCCTCAACTTTCACAACAAACACAGACGCTTCTTAGCAGTTCCCTGCACTCTTCAGACTTCGACCCTGTGGAAAGGCTGCAGAAACTGGCCTCACAAGGTACTGCTGACCAGGAGACCCCCGCCGGCTTCCTGAACCGGAAGACCGGCCACGACTTTCAGACCCAGCCCAACTTACTGCAGGTTGCAGGCTTCAGAACCCGAACCAGAGGAGGTAAAACAACTTGCTGAACTTTGCTGACACTGTGAGGAAAAGAGTGACTGGAAGAAGCCGGAAATCCCGCCCGAGCCTGGCTAGCCCACCCAGGCAGGACCCCCACAGCCTCCTGAGCTTCTAGACCCCTAAGAGCAAGCTTAAAGAGGCCTACACCAACCTCTAGGGCCAACCAGGAAACGTCTCAGCAACTTCCTGATGTTTCGGACCTAACGAGACAAAATCCTGAGACCAATGAGTAACCATCATGGCAAATCTACTGAAAACCTCAGCAGCTTCCTTAACTTTCCGTTCTTTTTTGTGAGGAGTACGGCAGGAGTGTTCGCTGACCAATCGCACCCACTATGGCCACCCCAGAAACGCTCGGGCCTGGGGTCTTGGTTCAGACAAGTCCTGTGACCCGCCTCAGGCAACGTGGCTGGTCCAGCGAATGCTGTAGCAGCTTCCTGAGAGTTTCCATTCTTGGAGGAAGGATCTAGTGACCCGCTGTCATCATCATGGCTGACGTCTCATCTGAGGGTCTCCCGGGAGACCCAACGCCGGTCTCAGCGATCCATGCTGCAGCAGTAACTGGCGACAAGCGGACGCTAGAGAAGCTCCTGGCTGTCCATCCTGAGCTCAAAGACAAAGAGGACCAACTTGGCCGGACGCCACTTATGTACTGTGTGCTGGCTGACCGAATGGACTGCGCTGCCTTGCTTCTTAAAGCTGGTGCTGATGTCAATTGGGCGGACCGCAGCCGACGCTCTGCCCTGCACCTGGCTGCACAGACTGGCAACTATCGCTTTGTCAGGCTGCTTCTTGCCCGGCGGGCCAACTGGATGCAGAAGGACGCTGAGGAAACGACACCTCTCCACCTGGCCACAAGACCTAAGAGTGCCAAGTGCCTGGCACTGTTGCTCAAACACATGGCACCAGGCGAAGTAGATGCACAGGACCGCAACAAGCAAACAGCCCTGCACTGGAGCTCGTACCACAATAACCCAGAGCATGGTAGGCTACTTATACGACACAACTCAAACATCGGCATCCCTGATGTAGATGGCCGGATTCCGCTGCACTGGGCAGCCCACAGTTCAGACCCTGCTGCAGTCCACATGGTACGTTGCATCCTCGATGCTGCCCCAACCGAGTCACTGCTGAACTGGCAAGACTATGAGGGGCGCACACCTCTGCATTTTGCTGTGGCTGCTGGTAATGAGGCAGTGGTAGAGGCCCTGACTTCCTACCAGGGTTGCCGCGTAACTGCCTACGATAACCTCTTCCGTACCCCTTTGCATTGGGCAGCGCTGCTCGGATATGCACCTATTGCCCGTCGGCTCCTAGAGCGCCACCGCCAGGGTGCTGTGCCCTCTGATGCCCAGGGGGCCACTCCATTGCATTATGCTGCGCAGAGCAACTACCCAGAAACTGTGGAGGTTTTCCTGGGACACCCATCTGGCAGCGATGATGCTGACCTGGAAGGTCGCACTGCCTTCATGTGGGCAGCTGGCAAAGGCAGTGACGATGTCGTGCAGACTATGCTGGCTCTGAAGCCAGAGTTGGACATAAATCTGGCAGATCGCTATGGCGGAACAGCTCTTCACGCTGCCTCACTTGCAGGCCATGTGACAACAGTGCGGTTATTGCTGGAGCGGGGTGCTCGGGCTGATGCCTCTGACCTGGCGAAGCAGACACCACTCTTCCGGGCCTGCGAGATGGGGCATCAGGCTGTAGTACAGGCACTCATTGAGGGTGGAGCCAGGGTGGACCTTGTGGACCAAGATGGACGTTCCCCCTTGCATTGGGCCGCCCTAGGTGGGAATGCCAGCGTCTGCCGGATCCTGATGGAAAATGCCATTGACCCCAACATGCAGGACTTAGGGGGGCGCACTCCACTACAGTGTGCTGCCCATGGGGGCTACATCACCTGTATGGCTGCGCTGCTGGAGAGCAAAGCTGATGCAAATGTCCAGGACCGAGAGGGCAGGACAGCTCTACACTGGTCCTGCAACAATGGGTACCTTGATGCCGTCAAGCTCCTATTGGCCTTTGAAGCCTTTCCCAACCAGATGGAAAGTAGTGAGGAGAGGTACACGCCGCTGGATTACGCCCTCATGGGTGAGCACCATCAGGTGGTCCAATTCATGCTGGAGCGTGGCGCCCTGTCCATTGCTGCTATCCAGGACATTGCTGCCACCAGGATACAAGCAGTTTATAAGGGATACAAAGTACGCCGTGCCTTCCAGGAGCGCAGGATCCTGCTCATGAAGCACGAGCTCTTGAGGAAGGGTGCTGCTGCGAAGAAGAGGGAAGAAGGCCACAGGAAGCGAGAGGCTGTGGGAGACAACCCGGGTCTGGTGACAGAGGCATCCCCGTGTTTTGAGAAAAGGATGGAGAGGGGTGTTTGTTTGCAGCCAGTGGACAGCAGAGAAAGGGAAGAAGCTATTACCTCTACTGTGAGTGCCGAAACAGAGAATGCTAAGGGAGTTTCATTCAAGGAAACCAAACAAACGTCCCCACCAGAAGAACTTAACACAATGTCACTACCGACTGCCAAAGATAATATTCGATTGGAGGAAGTGGAGAGATCAATTAAGTCAGATAAAGGCAAGACCTGTTCGCCAAGGGAAGCCAGCAAAAAGTCACCCAGGGCAGCCGAAGAAAGTGCTCCACCTGAGAATGTCATTGATGGTTCCACCCAGGTAGCCATAGGCAAGTCCCTACCCAAGAAAATCAATGAAGAATCAATGAAGGATGGTAAAGGCAAACCTTCGTCCAAGGAAATAAACAGAGGTTCTCCGAAGACAACTAAAGACAGACATCCACACCAGAAAGCCAACGAAGAGGTGCCCAGTGCAGCCAAAGAAAAGCCCTTTCCTCTTACAGCAAGCAAGAGGTTCTTCAAGGCAACCAAAGAGGATTTCGTCTTGGAGGAAGTCAACAACCACTTACCACAGATAGCCAAAAATAAGTACAAGTTAGAGGAAGAGTCAACACCACTGAGTGAAGCAGGAAATAGAAAGAAAGAAGTGTCCCAGCGATCTTCTAAGAGTAGGGTATCAACTATCAACTACCATTCTAATAAAAAGTCGGAACAACACACACAGAGAACATCTATTGATCACGTCATGCAACCAGAATCGAAAGGCAGGACTTGTAACAACACACTGGCAGACACAATCAACGATGGAACACTGTGCAAAAAAAAGCATGCCTCTTGCACCAGACTTTCTTTGGAAGGCCCTAGGCCAGCTTCATCTATGAGTAGATGTCAGCACGAATCCACTGGTTTCTTCAGCAGAACACCGAAGGCCCCAAGACCAGGCACCACAGGGAATGCTGCTCTAGGCCCAAAGCCTGGGAATGATGCAGTGATTCGAGGACTTGTGGATGGGAGGTTTTCACCAGCTGGCTCCAGCAGGCCTGGTAGTGCCAATGGGGGACCTGTGAAAAACAGTGATGGTGCAAAAGCAAGCAATGGATGGAAGAGCTCTGCACATGCGCACCTGCGCTATCAAGACAGAACTGCAAACCGTGCCTCAGCAACCAGAACCATGATGACTTTACCAGAACAGATCATTGACTTAAAATGTACTCAGCGGGATATTATTAACCCCAAGCTCTGCCCACCTATCTCTTGGCAGAGTGAGAGTATAGAGGCCATCCCAACCTCAGTCAGGCTTGCAATCATTGAAAGAGAACGAGCCAGGAAGGAGCTCTTTCGTAAGAAGATACGTGCCGCTAGCATTATTCAGGAGGCATGGCGTCGATACATGCTGAGGCAGAAGCTCTCCCAGCTCCTGAGCGTGGTGCCATGCACTCGTTTGGGAGAGAGGTGGATACGGCAGATAACAGCTTGCATTATCCAATTGGCTTGGGGGAAATCACTTGACCAGCGGCCAACATCACCAGTCCCTCAGTGCAAGCAGCGGCATGCAAAGAAGGCCCCAGCAAAAGCCACCAAACCTCCATCCGTCCTGCAGCAGGTCTATGGGAGTTCTCAAGATGGGAAGGGTTCACGTCCCCATCGGCCCACATCAAGGCACAGACTGTCTGCCCGAAGTCTGATTCTGGGAGGCCACTGAAAATCCATGGTCCACAGTCACCTCGAGTTTCCTTCCTCCAGAAGGTTCAAAGGAACGACAGAAGCCCCTCTTGAAAACACCATAACCCGCCCCAAAAAATTGGATAACATCTTTTGGAACTTATTCCCTGCCATCTTTTAGTGAGGTCTTTATATCCTTCTGGCAGAACTTTTGGGCCTTGAGATCTTTGAACATCTGTCAAATGAACCCTGGTGACCCCGGTCAAGGAGCTTTTCAGTATAAAAGTATGAGCCTTGCTGAAGGGTTTCTCCCAGTCCATCATTTTTCATTATTTAACAAATACTTACCTGGTATAAACATTACTTGCAAACTCATGCATTACTTCCTGGTTCATGCACCTCTCTCTTGCAGCGCAATGCACAAAACAGTTGCCATGCTGTAAACATTCATCTTTTCAGGTCCTACCGAAGACCCTCCAGTGCAGTTCTTGGAGTGGTTAAGACCCTCACCAAAATTCCTCTACTCCAATGCATCAAGGCCGAAAGATGTTGGCTACTGAAATGATCCTACAGCCCAGGGGCAACATGAGAGGTGTTGGACATACAAGGACAGATAACCAAGGGTGGATGGTCCTCTTTAGCCACCGCATCCGTCCGTTCGAGCTTCTGTACCAGAACCAAAAGGACGGAATAAACCTGAAGAAACAAGCGTTTGAAATCTCTTAATTCAGGTACCTGCTGTGTTATGATGAATCGCAATTCCCATGCATTTGAAAGTGGAACATGCCTTTCTCTTGCTGCTAAATGAGGACTTGTGGGCATATTTATATACAGACAGGCCTTACACACTGGGTCACATCAGTTAATGTTCCACATACATGGGATTAATAAAATCTACCAGTCTGCCACCATAAAATGAGTTGTTTTGTGCCATTTACACTAATCCATAAACTAGTTAGTAAATGCATTGACCCAGAGGCGGGTAGAAACAACACTGACCTGCAGTATTGTCGTAACATAAGGCGATTTGAGTATGTTTAAACTTTGTCCCCTGATCATTTAAACCAATCTCCCCCATTTTTGCAAACAAGTTTGTTGCACCTGTAAGTGTATACATGAACATATTTTTTCTAAAAATCCACTAATATAAATGATTGCAGATTGTAGGCGAGTAGGGAAATATATGCCTAGGACCAGGTGATCTCCTTAGAATGTGCTGGGAATGTGGCTGGGTGTATCTAATTTAGACACAAAACTCCCACTGCTACTGCTATCAACACACGTACGCCACACACATAAAGCGGCACACAGGTACACAAGCAATCATGTACAATCATACAACAGCCTGCATGAGACACACAAATGCCAGTTCTCTCAAATTTCCTATTCCAGGCTTCAGTGCGTCATCCAGCCCTTTTTTTCTTCCTGGGTTTGTAGTCCTGTTTGACATTTAATTCATGCAGCCCTACAAGGACCAGAATAAAAAAAAGTAAGCATTGGCAAACCAATAGGTCTGGCACTAGCGGCTAACCTTTTTGCTTTGTTAGTGCTTATTTTGTTTTGGCATGGGTCTTCCAAAACAATATTGTTGTGGAATCTATCACTAAAGTCCATAATATGTTTTTAGTCTTAAAAAGCACACAATGCCATAGTAGTCTCTGGCACACAAGGGAACTGCCTCGTGTGTGGACGTACTCCTAGTGAAAGAACCAAAAGTCGTCACTTATAGTCATTGGTCAGCAAAGGGCTAGAAGTGGGCTGACCCATTGCCCATGCTGTAGTGGGTGGAAGAAATATATGAATGACACCAATGGAAAAACAACAATAGTGCATGAAGAGAACTGATTGAAAGTCCCTTTAAGTAAGTATATTATACCTGTAATTTCAGGGGCGTAGCTTCAGGGGGGTGTTACCCCTACCCCTCTTAATAAATGTATTTCCTGACGAAGAGTTGCGTACAGGGGCTTTCAGTCGGGTATAGTGGGGTGTCTGTCGGATTTCACCTGTGATGTATGCGTGCACACACTGATAAAAACGCACACACACACACTCATTTCTGTTTAGAATTTGTATTATTTTACAAAATATTGTGTTTCTCTCACTTAGTACGCCTATCAATCTGCATTCCTCTTCCTTTCCGTTGCCCCATTAGCCCCTCTCATGCACCCTGCTTCTCATAGGATGTATTTTAACATTATATGCCAGCCTGATTGTCAGAAAATCTGAAGCTCACACACCCCCCTCCCAATCTTACTGACCAAGCTCCGCCCCAGTGTAATTTTAGTGTAATCAAAGTTTTTTGACTAATGCCAAACCTAAAAACCCTGGCTAGTGCTGATGAGTAGATCACACATGGAATGGGAACGCACAGCTCTGAACACATGCACAGGCAACTATAAATACAGGCACCATAAAATATGTATGATTCATTCACAAAGACGCAGATATAGCACGCACGCATCAATGATGCGCACCTGGTAAAATTGCTACATATCGTCTCTGGTCACATTATTACATATTCAGCATGCCAAGTGGCCTCATTTAATCCCAACAGTTTAAAAAAAAATTCAAACAGCACCTTGAAATTTGAGATTTTTGAACATGTTTGTGATATTTACAGCAAAACTACAAGCTCCAGTATGCAACGGGCTGGCAGCTAAGGACTCAGAACAGGCTGATGGTCACATATTACATGTGGCGGCGTGAAAGCCATGTTTTAGCCTTTCCTAGTTGATTAATGATAGATTAATAAGCCAGGACTGGCTGAAACATGGCTTTCACTTCGCCACATAATAGGCCTCTGAATAGGTTAAAGTACAGTGGGCTTAAAGTGTGAGTTTTTTTAAGGTGTTGCACTCATGGGCCAGTTGGCAGCTATGCAGTCCGAGTTGGATGCATCAACAGAGATCCACGAAAAACATTATATGCACAACCAATATGTGTTGAAATCCCGCAGCCTTTTTCCCCGTAGGGAATCGCAAACGTTGTTTACCATGCACAACATTTTACAGATAAACATAACATGGATATACCTTATATCAGGGTTTTCCAAAGTTGGTCCTGAAGGTCGGATCCATGCCAGATTTTTAGGATAACTACATTTATCTAAATGGGGATATACTAAAAATCTGGCATGGATCCGGCCCTCTAGGATCGACTTTGGAGAACCTTGCCTCATATCACTTGAGGACATAAGTACACAACTTTTCCAGACCGGTGTGTGTGTGTTTTCCATTGTTTTTGGAGGCGGTGGTCCAGAATGCACTAGTGTGGTAGATGAAAGCACGGGACTGGAAAGAAGGCGACCTCATGGTATACGATACTCTTGTTGATGTAGCTCTTTTATACCCTTTACTAGGCCTGAACTGCTTTTGCAATGGTTGCATAAGTAACTACTTCATATGTAAATGTTATGTATCATTCCTCCTTGGCCCTGATGAGGTCACAAGAGCAAAGATATCTCCGGCTTCTGGGTGCACTACAGGCCTCAGGATGTTAGCTGTAGGTTATTTTATGCTTGAGAAATAATTGTGTGTCATGGGTGATGTTTGAAAGTAGACTTGTGGTGTTGCGTGGGGTTACAAGCACAAAAGCAGGATATGGTGCCGCTAGTCACAACTCTTACACCAAATGTCACCATTTAAAATAAGTACCCAAAGGCCACATAAAGAGGCGCCAGCATCTGGTCTCAACCTTGATGTCATCAGCCCGCTCCAGTTCAAGCGGAATTGTATTCCTAGTTTTTTGCATTTAGCTGAGTTCTGGAACGTTAATTTACAACATTTCGGTGTTGATGTACAATTATTTGTAGATTGATAACTTTGCCCAAAATATTCATGGCATGAAGTTGGAGTAGTAAATTATCCTCACAAACTGTTTTGGGGAAAGGTGCCCTTTGTCCATATACTGTAGGAGTTAGAATAGTGTATTACCCTTCCCAGTTGTTCTGTGGGTGCAACTCGGTGAAAATTACTGATGGCACTGTACTCTATATACTCTTAAATTCAGACAAAGGGACGTAACCCCCAAATCATGATTTTTTCGGCTCTCGGCAAAGCGGCCTCCTGCACGCCCATCCCCCAAACTGTCATGACTTGGGGGATGGGGGGTGGCTAAGAGGCTATCTGAAAAGAATTAATTTGAGGGCAGTGGGTGCAAACCAAGATGGGTAGGAGAAACTGCTACAGAAACAGAGAACGTTACCCAGTGACCCTGGATCCTGCCCTCTAAATAATATTTAAGTCTTCCTGTCAAGCTATTGCTTTTTACCTTTGCACACAGAGTGGTGAGGTTCCAAAGCTACATATGCAAGTAAGTCATCCAGTTCAGATTAGTAGGTCAGGTCTCCTTGACATTGCCGTTGTCTGCTTGACCGGTTGTTACCAATTGGTTAAGGTATACATAATGTGGTGTTGGCTCCGCCCTGAGGAATATTCTCTCTAACTTCAGGCCACTACCTATGGGGCCATCATTGCAATGCCTAATGGACTGTTTCACATCTCCAAAGTACACTCTGCAATCACACATTACATTCATTATCTCATTATATCACCATTTACAGAAAACAATAGTTTTTTTCACTGCAGCAGGCTTTTTAATATTTGTTTTCACTGGAGTGAATTATGTTTTTTATGTTTTAGCCAGTGCTCAAAATGACTGCCAGATCTATTGTCTTTGCAAGTGCTTGTTTCTTTTGATACTGGGGCTTGGTGTCCTGATTTTATATGAGGTTAACAAAACTATAAATCACAGAATGCGCTTAAAAAACCTGTACTGGATGAATTCATGCCGCATGGAACTGGGAAACTCAAGAGCTCTGTGCAAATAGAGGAGAAAGATGAAAGTATATGTACATATTTTTAACTCTTTTTATTGAAAAGTTGATCAGTATACACCAAGTACAAGGATGAATCAATCGTACAGTGTACACGTTAAGCAGAGCACACATATCATGTACATGAATGTAACAGTTTATTTATAACGTTTTTTATAGTTCGAACCTGACCCAGGCAGGTATCTGAGCGTTTCACAATTTGGGTCGGTAGGATACAATAGTGGAAAAAGAACATTTGTTACAAATAAGTGCAAGGCGTAAGCATGACCCTGGCGCAATTCACCGCGCTTAACATTTGAGTAATGGGAGAAGAGCAATCAATATATATACAATACCAATATGTGCATAGCCTGCCAAAACTGTTAATCACAGGAGTACACGCTGTAATAGACAATCAAGGCATCAGAAAAGATGGCAGAATGAGGCAGCAGAGTCAAGGCCTATATGGCAGAAACATGAGCATTACAAATAAAAATGTTAATTCCTTTTTGAAAGAAGTGGTTAATGGGATTCGACGTACTTCCCGATCAGGTAATGGGAGAAGAACAATCCATTTATGCAATACAAATATGGGCAATGGCCGGCTAACACGGTTATTCCCAGGTGTACAACCAGGAAAAGACAGCCAGAGCATCGGAAAAGAGGGCAATAATGAAGCTTCAGAGCCCAGGCCTTTCGGGCAAGAACTTGAGCATTAGGATTTTTTTCACTTCCTTTTTAGGTCTCGCCTAGGCAGCGTGAATACGCTGCTCGAGGAGGGCCTTTAGCCATCGGCCTGCTCCTTTTCTAGCAAACTCGTGCTTGTGGTGGCATCCACCTTGCAGGAGCAAGCAGCGGGGCGCGTGCTAATTGGACGCTGCTCGCTCCCGCAAAGCGGATGCCACCACAAGCACGAGTGTGTTTGAAAAAGCTGCTGCTTGTTTGAGTTTCAGCATTAGATACAGTGTGGGCCTCGTTTTCTTTCTTAATTCCCCCCTCACTCACTCTCTTTCGCTCGCACTCTGTCTCTCGCTCTCTTTCTTGCCGCAGGTCGCACAGAGACAGCAATTCGTCTTACAATTTACCATTGCCTCAATATAAGGCAGACACTACGGAGCCCTAAAATATCACATTATAAGTTTTCCCTCGTGCACAGCTTTCTCTCCAAAGTGTCCCATCACATTCATGGCATTATGTTTGCATGTTACTTACCTCCTACCAGCTGCAGGGCATAAAGTTCATTGAATAACTCAAGCAGTGTCAGTACTTTATCTGGCGTGGGCCATGGTTTTTTTTTATTCCCCCCTCACTCACTCTCTCTTTTGCTTGCACCACCACCACATCCACCACCAGCACCAAACCACGTCCACCACCAGGTCCACCACCACCAGGTCCACCACCACCACGTCCACCACCATGTCTCCCACCACCACCACCAGAACCACAACCACGTCCATCACCATGTCCACCAGCACGTCCACCACGTCCACACCACCACCACCACGTCCATCACCACGTCCACCAGCATCACGTCCACTATCACCACGTCCACCACCATGTCCCCACCACGTCCAACACGTCCACCACCAACACGTCCACTACATCCACCACCACATCCATCACCATGTCCACCACCACATCCACCAACACCAGGTCCACCACCACCACGTCAACCACCCCCACCACCACCACCACCATCACGTCCACCACCACCACCACCACCATCACGTCCACCACCACCATGTCCACCACCACCACCATGTCTACCACCACCATGTCCACCACCATGTCCACCACCATCAACACATCCACCACCATGTCCACCACCACCATCACCACCACGTCCACCACATCCACCATCACGTCCAACAAGTGGAATTTCTCAATGTGAGAGCAGAGTTGAGATTGCACACATTTTTCTAGAAGTTTCACGAGCATGGGGATGTTGGAAATAGGATGGAAGTTATTCAGATCAGAACAGTCTGCGTTAGGTGTTTTTAGAATGAGGGATACTTTCGCTGTTTTTAGGCAGACGGGTATTGTGCCTTGCAATAGTGATGCGTTTACAACCTTTGCACAAATGAGGAGGAAGGCAGCTTTTATTTCTTTGAATATGGGAGGTGGTAGAGGGTCGCTGAAGTGGCTGGGTGGTTTGATAGCAAGAAGAGTGTTGTAGATGTCACTTTCACTGAGGGGTGTAAAGGTGTGCCAAGAGTTGTCATGAGCGGAATCTTCCCAATTTACTAAGATGTTAAGATATGAAAGTAATGAATCAAGTCACTTAATATAGTTTTTCCATGTTCCTTACATTTATTTTGAATTGCCATTTATTGTTTTAATGCTTTCCGGGGCATTCCCTTTCCTAATATATCATTGTCAAAAGACCCAGAGGCGTGAAATGATAAGATTGTTATGAGTATAGTTTTCCGAAAATTAAGAGCTGTATTGTTCTTCATGTGCAACCATATTTTGTGTGTGGTTCCCATTTAAAAGTAAGCATTTTTTACATAATGCACTTTTGTACGAAGTATTTGAGAGCCTGTTACCTAGTGTTAGGTGGGATTTATTAAGCATACTCTTTTCTGCTAGTCTTTTAATGTTGATAGCTGTCTTGTTACAGTGCTTTGTGATCTTTGTATGTTAAAGACAGATCGTAGGAAGCATAGAGTTGTTTGTAATTGTGATAATAGCATCACTAGTTTTGTGTGCCTTGAGATAGCTCAATGTGGAGATGTTGCTTTATGGTAAACAATAACTTGTTTTTAGGTCTGGCTTGACAGTGCAAATGTCTGAAGGAGAATTTTTTACTTCTCTTCTAAAATATACATATGGTATACTAAAAGCAGGTTTTAGAATTGTAAACATCTCTCAATTTATGCGGTTGGCTTTTTAGTGCATGAATCCTCCTGAGGAGTGCCTCCATTGGAATGCGAGAGGGACTATTTTACCTCTGAAAAGTGCAATAGTTATCACACTTTTTATTACATTCAATCTTTTATATTCCACTTCATTTTAAACACAAAGCAATACTTATTTTTTTTAAACTGCAGCAGTCTTTCTTTTTTAATACATTTGTCAGGCCTCGGTGTGAGTTAGACCCTGTGATATATGTCCTATTGGATTTTGTTATGTTGTTGTTGTGTTAGTGTGATTTGTACGCACAGCTACTTAAGAGTGTCCAGGCGCTTAGACTAATGGCAGCAGACCAAGGCACCTAGATTGAGTGCCTGAAGAGCCATGTCTTCCGTTTTGTTTTTGCATTTTTGGATGGCCTAACTAACCCCATGCTGGCCGCCCAAAGTTTCATGAGACAACAACAGCTGCGATACTGAAACACTTTGTGGGCTATCTTGGTGTCAGATCGTTCTAATATCAAACAGATTCAACAATAAATGTTTTTGGGCTGGCTTAAAATGGTTGTGATATGCTGCAGTAAAACAGTTTCAATGCCAATGGCTGCCGGTAATTGGAGCAGAAGGGGGTGGGCGAGCACACGCTTGCATGCACACTCACTCACTCACACCCTTGCATTCACAGATGAGCACACATTCACCCACCATTCACAAGAACCTACACACACATCCATTCAAAACATACTGTAACAAATACACATACATTCATACATTTACACATGCACCAAACATTAAAAAGAAATGTGTGCAGGTCTGCAGTGGTGATCACGGGTGGCAGGGAGGAAGCCTTGTGGTTCCTGAGGATTGGAACTGCTGGCTCCAGGGCCAGACTGGCTGTAGCGGGCACCAGGCGTTTTCCCGGTGGGCCAGAAGGGTGGGGACTGGTTTTGGACTGGTGGGGGCATCATGAGGGGTAAGACCAAGCACTTTGTCCGGCTGAAGAGCAGTGGTGGCCGCCAGTAACAAAGGGTGGTGGGGCCGTGGAGTGAGTGGGGTGAGCTTGGGGGGAGGGAGTGGAGGGTGAGAGCAAGCGCGTGGGTTGGAGGGGGATTCATAATAATTTTTAAAACGTACCTGACGCCGCCGGCTGGCTCCCGCGACGCGTTGCTCCTGCTGCCCATTTCCTGTGTCCCAGCAGCCCCTGGGACAGACTCCCAGGCAATCCCTGTGGTGCAGAGCAGCGCGCGGATTGGTCTGAGCAGGCAGAAAAGACACCCTGCTCAGACGATACTGGGGGGTTTCTCCAGCCTGGCTGCTCAATGCAGCTGGGCTGGAGAAAACCTAAGTGCGCATGTGTGTTTTGGTCAGCTGGAGACGGCCGGCCAAACACACATGAGCACTTAGGGAATAGGGTGTGCACAAGCTGGCAAACGAAAAATAAAACAATGCTAGAGCATCGTTTTATCTTTACTTTTCTTTGCTGGCTACGTGCCAGACAAGGGGGCAATGCACCTCCGCCATTACGGAGGAGCTGCCACTGCTGAGGAAGTCACACCCACAGGGATGTGACATCATCAGCCCTGCAAAGCTCAGCTCGGGCAGCCGTGAGCCCGCTTGCACATTTAGCGCAGGTCTTGCTTCTAGATGCCTGGCCTAAACAAGAAGAGCGTCTGCCAGATTGGCCTTTGCTGAGTCTGAGACACTCTTCAGGTGGGGAAAAAGGAGGGGGGCGGGCCCTTCCACCCTTAAGGACGAGCCTCCGCTGTGCAATACATTGTACTTCCTGACGTGTGCTGGTTGTTACCAGACTTCAATATTTAAAATGCATTCTCTCACTACAGCATGGCCGCAGATGCCTTGTCTGACTGTACACGCATGCGTGCTTGCCTTGTGATGCTCCGCTCTTGTCCTACACACTGCTGCCATCTACTGGATGTAAACAGCACAGACTGGGCGAACTTCCAGGCTGCTTCGGTTTCCCCCATCAGCTTGCCCCAGGGCTGACCTGTGCCTGCGGCGTCCTCACTTTCACAGCTGAAGACTGCATGAAGGGCTGTGTGTGCGCTTTACTGTTTGCAGCTGACAGCGCCTTGTGCCCTGACGTGCATGCGCTGGGGTTACCTCAGGGTGCCTTCTTCTGGGTGACTCTTGTTTTTCACGAATGCGCACCTGGTGAAAGATTATTTTAGTGTTTGTTCTAATTTCTGCGGTCTGCGTTTTTTTTCATTCACTTTCTATGTAGTGTCATTTTAGTAAAAACAAACTTGAATAAAGCCAAGATGTCTGGCTTTAAAGTGGTAGCCGGTTGCTAACACAGCCATGCATAAATGCTGTTTGCCGATTTGAGACATTAAAGCGGTTTATTGGTTTTGCCAATGCTTTTTTTGTATAACGTGTATTAGTGGCTTTATTGCTATATTAAGGCAATTAAAATAACATGTTGTCCGGTTACTGCCACTCCCTGTTGGCGGAAAAGCTTTAAATATGAGAAATGCGTATATTTTACCCCCCAGGGTACTTACTAAAAGGTCAGTTTTCACACGCCACTGATTTTATATACTGATCTTAGCAACCACCTTCTTAGACCCCGATCCATATAGGACGGGGATTTCCCTTATGGGGGAAAACTCTTGCTTTGGTTGCAGTGGAATGTGAGCCCGAAACCGGATTACAACGTGAGAGTAATTCACTGGAGCAAATTGTAATTGTGTCCACCATATAGCGCTTACTACCTCTGACGAGCCTTTTAGGCGCTTTGAGGAGGGCACGTGCTTTGTTTACTCACCCCAGAACACGCAATGTTGTTACATTATTTCTTATTCCAAGGTGTGAACGTCAGCGGAAGCGGATTGCCCCCTCCCTTCATTTTCTCACCCCATAAAACGCAGATTTGCAGCTGCGCCCACATTTTGGTGCTCGAAGCCCCCCTCTCCGCCCACTTCTTGTGTAATTCCTAACACTTACCTAGCCACTCCTGCCCACCCGGTACCGACCGGCTGGCCTCCCTCCGCATGCAAACCTCGTTTGCACGGCTAATTAGGTTCAATGCAATTAAGCAGCAAGCGAGAGTTGATATTAATTAACCGAGTGTGAAGGTGGCGCAGTATGTGCATTAATAAATAAGACAAATAAAAAAAATGCCACCCTGCTCGCTCCTGGTTTGTAATTAAGTAAGACAGGCGAGTAATTGGGCCTGAGTTATTAATTGGAAGGAAAATGGCAGCGTGTACAAGTGTGACTTCCCTCCACGTGTCTCCATCTTTAAAGCAGCCCTGCCCTGAGTTCTAAGACCTGAGCTGCCTGGTGTCATAGTGTCTGTCCCATGTCACGTGTGCGCTTCCAACCAATAGCGTGTTGAAAAGTAGTTCAGCCCAATGTCACAGCCATGTACATTTATTGGTATTCCTAGTTTTTTGGCCTGAGCTATGTGCCCTCAGGGCAGCACTTTCTGCCATTCAAAATTAGTACTTTTCAACTCTTCCTACAAATACTTCTGGGATTTATAATTTACCCCCAAATATTCCAGGACTGAAGTTAGAATAGAAAATGAGCATCCTGGAATGTTTGGTGGAAAGCTGCTCTTTGCCAAATATTCTAGGACTGGAGTTAGAATAATTAATTTGACCTTCCAGTGTACGCCACGCCCACTGCTGCCCAGGGGGTGCATTTCAGGGCAAGAGCAATTTATTTTACAGTTTTCGTTTATCATGTTGCAGATAATCTTTCTACGTTGTGCTCTAAAGGCACTTGTGATTAATTCACATTGGGTTTTCCTTAAGGTCATATACATATTGGGTCGTTACACGCACGGCACGAGTCGGGGGGGTGGGTACATGCCGGTAGACAGCGCCCACACACTATTTTCACTGGGTAGACGCCGTCCACCCTGCTAAGAAGTTGGGCCCCACAGAAATATGCTCAACTTATCCTGGTGTAATTTTCAGACACTGGGACACGTTCAGCAGCGCCTGCACGTTGTCTGCTTTCCATTCCCAGGAGCAACGTGCAGGTAGCAAGGTTTTTTTAAATTTTCACCTCCAGCCAGTGGCGTGACATTAGCCATGCGATGCGAGGGGTCCACCCTGATTTCCAGGGGTCCCCCTCCGGCACTGTGCATGGGTGGCAGACCCCTGGCCTAAGACCTCCTGACTGGGTCTGGAGTGTATGGTCCTCCTCCATGTTCTTTGCAGGAGGGCCCCCTCAAGTTTCGTTACACCACTGCACTCCACAGGTACTTAAGAGAGGTAGCTTTTGACTTTGTTCAGTCCCTGTATATAAGTGCATGCACTGTAAGAATGTAAGATGTGTTGATCTGTCCCAGTATTTATACAGATAATTTAAATAGCACTATTTTATTTCTTTTATAGTGCTATGCAACCCAATGCAGGGTGTCAGAGCTCTTTACGATACATACACATTATACATTGACAGTAAATCATGTAAGTGTGTAAATCAATGAACACGATGTGGTACATCAGACAGAGAGGGTTACACGATTTAGGAATCACATGTCAGTCACAGCTCACTGTGCTATATTAGAAAGATTAGAATTTATGAACTACAAGTAACAAAAGTATCTCTGAGTTGAAAGCAGTAACCAACTTGCCTATCTTCATAAAATAAAAATCTGTCATCTGCATGGTACATGATGTGCTTTGCAGGATGCACATTAACCTTCCATACTACTTTGATTCAAGTCTAGGACTAAACAAAACACAGATCTCTCCAGAAAATGTGATAACCTCCAGAGTTATCTTACCTATATTACTATCCATTGAGATTTTCTGGGCACACAAAGATCTCTGCAGCAGATGGCTTAAACCCATAAAATATTTAAAAATGCAGACTTTGCAACCAATTAAGCAGAACTACTACCATACTTTCCCTTGTTGCCAATTTCTTTGTGACAGGGTTTAAAATAAATAAATGAATGTATTAGTTAAGGCCAAGATTGTGCGTCCGGTTGCGCGACTTTTTTGGCACAATCCCAACCTGAAATTTAATTTGTTATATCTCGTAATGAGCTTGATGTACTCATAATGTATGTGGTCTTAATATCTGAAGTCACTTCTTGTGATGTCACTTCTAGTGAGGTCACATCTTGTGGTCACGTGCGATGCCACGCTCTTTGACGGCACGTGCCATGATGTCACTTGCATACTGCCTAACTTTGTTATTCCCTTCACTTATTTTTTTAGGACTTGTGCCCTGGTTACACGTGAAGTAAGCGACAATACAATAGGATGAATAATAGTAACAAAGATGCAGGCAAATCACAAATACAGATAAACCAAACTAGCAAAATAGAAGCCACAAGAGGTTTCCAAAGGTTACACATTTACAATAATTATGGAGTTGAGGGTAGGGGTTAGTATGTGCGGATGCTTGCCAACTTTGTGTATCTATCTCTTCTCTCCATTGTTAGGTTTGTGAGGCTGTTGGTGTGCAGAGTGAACTGTGTGGGAACTCATTGTCTTGTTTGGAACTGGATGGTTGTTCTGCACATTTTACAACAAGTATAATGCTGGGTTTAGGCACAGTCTAGTGTTGGTTCTGCTGTGCCAAATCCGGTGGAAGAGATCTATTCACTTTACCGCCTCCTCAATTTGATGTGATTCTCAATATTCTTTATCTTTGGCCAGGAGAGAATTCCAGAACATGGTTGTCCGTACAATGAAAGAAGTACAGTAAATGCACTTTTTATATTGAGGGGGGGGGGAGGACAGACAAAAGGGCCTGTTGTCAATGGAGGGCCCTCTTTTAAGTGTATTGGCAAAGTTTCAGTTGAAGGAAAGACGGTCTGATTTTGTTGAATTTGTGGACGAATGAACAAGCTTTGAAAGAAGTGCGTAAAGCAACGGGTACCCAGTGGAGAGCATACACAGGAGGAGTGATGTGGTCATGATGTGTTTGTCTGGTGGCCCCTTTCTGAATTTTCTGTAGTCTTTGTAATCTGTAGAGTGAGACTCCGGTGAAAAGATTGTTATCGCAGCCAGGTGAGACCGTACCAAGTAGGTGGCACTTTGGCCCTCTGAGAGAATCCTAGTTAAGAGAAAGAATGGAGCAGAGTTTGCTTGGTGAAGAAGTCACCAACATAATTGCACACCTCAAGGACCTCCACTGGCTCCCCATACACAAAAGCATTCAGTTCAAGCCTCAAACACACACATACAAATCACTACACAACATAGGCCCCACCCTCCACAACAACCACATGCACTTCACCAACCTCCCAGACATTTCTGCTTAGTCGTAATCCTATTAGCACACGTACCCTGCATACACAAATACAGAGCCAGAGGTTGCACCTTCTCGTACATCTCACCCAAAGCATGGATCGTTCTCCTACAGCACATCACTGCTTCGTGGAGTGATGTGGCTCACTGGTTAGAGGCGGCAGACCCGGAAGCAAAGAACGGCCCAGGATCAGGGTTCAATTCCCGATGCGGCAGGGTCGTGGACCAGGGTCAAAGGACTCGATAATTCTCGCCTCGGTGCCTACTCTAACCAGAGATCACACTCGGCAACTCTGGGCATTAGCTTGCCTCATCTCTACAACGGCCCCTCACATTCGCCGGGGATGCCTGGTTTCACCTTGGAGATACCCAGTAGGGACCATCTCACAGGGATAGCCAGGACGGGTTCCCCAGCGGTCTACAGCGCCACGACGCCTCAGGGCAGCAGTGCGCTTTACAAGACACATACATTTACATTTGACTTCCAAAAAAGCTGTAGACCTGGCTTTTCCCATAATTTCACCTTGGGAGACCACCATGTACCAGCCTGCAAAGCACCTGGATAACCTCACGGGTGAGTAGCGTGCTCTACAAATAGGCATAACATAACCTTTGGTATGTTATTGGATAGTTGATGAAGGTTTCCAAGGCCAGTAGGTGGACGGGCAATGCTTCACTCAGTTTTCACAGGCGATGATCTCTGTCTATGATGAATTGTGTTTGAGATGGTTCAGCAGCATCCCCAGTGGTCCAGTGCTTGGGTGCACAGCCCTAAACCATGCTAGATGTGTGAGCTTGAGAATAAATGTGTACGTAGATGATACAGAAAGTAAGGAAAAGACAAAGTTGGAATTAAGTTAAGGTTTATGGTAAGAGGTAGTGTTAAGGCTAATGTGCAGATTAGTGTAGATATTAGGTTTAGGACTAGGATTAGGCATAGGTTTAGATTTAAGGTTAGCATTTGAGTCAGGTTTAGGACAAAGGTAGATTTAACCCCTTCCGCACTCATGACAAGCTCAGCTCGTCATGAGTGACGACGCTCATACGCTCATGACGAGCTGAGCTCGTCATGTAACGCGTTTTTTAAAAAAAACGCAGCGCACAGCGGGAAAACCGCTAGCCCGCATGTGGTTAAAGTAAGATTTATGCTTGAGGGTTAACTGTTATCTTATTCACTGTTCTAGTATTTACAGTAGTGACTTTTTGATGTAGTGCCTTCTAAATAATGGTATCTCAGTGAAAAAGTATACAGTGATATACTGCCGCTCAAGAGTTCCAGTGCAAAAGGAAGTAGAGATATGAAGTGAAAATTGGATGGAGGGATCTCTTCAGTCTGGGTTGACGGGGTAGCTATCTGCATGATCTAGTCGAATTCTACCAATTGTTTAAAATAGCTAGGGTAGGTTTTGGTTCCACCGAGAGGAGTTTTTCTCTCACCTCATGCTATTGGCTGTTTGTTTATCATTCCGCATCAAGGACTTGCTTCCATTGAAATGCCAGAGGAACTATTCTACACCTGGGAAAATATTCAAACTAAAGATAGGCTATTAATCAGGATCTACACAAGACATTGCTCCTTTAGTAAGCTTTACTCACCCATGCACGTAAGTCGAAGGATCTAAGCCAAGTGCCCCCAGCCTTATCCACGCCCTGTCTCAGTACTCCTTTCATTTTATCTCCTGCAGTTTCCATGCGCCGTCTACTTTTGTCCTCTCACTTCTGTCTTCTCCATTTTGCCCTGAGGTTCTTGTCTGCTTATTCCACAGGTTGACTCTCATTCCCACTCAGCTCAGTGTCTACATCTCTCATTGAAAACTACTCCAAACTGTTCTCACTCGTAACATCTGCTCCAAACTTAACTTAGTGACATTGACCTAGACGCTCAATTTTCACACAATGCCAAGTCACGTAGAAGCGTATCATCCTATACAAAAAACCCACACCTATAACTCATTGAAGGCTACACACTATCCAGTGACAGCAAACTCACGTATGAGCGCAACATCCAGCACCAAGAACCCACACCTACAACTCATCAAAGCCAGCACACTATCCAGGCACAGCAACCTCACGTAGGAGCGCACCCTTCTATACCAAGAACTCACACCTACAACTCATCGAAGCCGACACACTTTCCAGGGACAGCAACCTCACGGAGGAGAGCAACATCCAACACCAAGAACCCACACCTACAACTCATTGAAGCTGGCACACTATCCAGGCATAGCAACCTCACGTAGGAACGCACCCTGCTATACCAAGAACTCACACCTACAACTCATCGAAGGGGACACACGATCCAGGGACAGCAACCTCACGGAGGAGAGCAACATCCAGCACCAAGAACCCACACCTACAACTCATTGAAGCCGGCACACTATCCAGTCACAGCAACCTCACGTAGGAGCGCACCCTTCTATACCAAGAACTCACACCTACAACTCATCGAAGCCGACACACTTTCCAGGGACAGCAACCTCACGGAGGAGAGCAACATCCAACACCAAGAACCCACACCTACAACTCATTGAAGCCGGCACACTATCCAGTCACAGCAACCTCACGTAGGAGCGCACCCTTCTATACCAAGAACTCACACCTACAACTCATCGAAGCCGACACACTTTCCAGGGACAGCAAACTCACGTAGGAGCGCACCCTTCTATACCAAGAACTCACACCTACAACTCATCGAAGCCGACACACTTTCCAGGGACAGCAACCTCACGGAGGAGAGCAACATCCAACACCAAGAACCCACACCTACAACTCATCAAAGCCAGCACACTATCCAGGCACAGCAACCTCACGTAGGAGCGCACCCTTCTATACCAAGAACTCACACCTACAACTCATCGAAGCCGACACACTTTCCAGGGACAGCAACCTCACGGAGGAGAGCAACATCCAACACCAAGAACCCACACCTACAACTCATCAAAGCCAGCACACTATCCAGGCACAGCAACCTCACGTAGGAGCGCACCCTTCTATACCAAGAACTCACACCTACAACTCATCGAAGCCGACACACTTTCCAGGGACAGCAACCTCACGGAGGAGAGCAACATCCAGCACCAAGAACCCACACCTACAACTCATTGAAGCCGGCACACTATCCAGTCACAGCAACCTCACGTAGGAGCGCACCCTTCTATACCAAGAACTCACACCTACAACTCATCGAAGCCGACACACTTTCCAGGGACAGCAACCTCACGGAGGAGAGCAACATCCAACACCAAGAACCCACACCTACAACTCATTGAAGCCGGCACACTATCCAGTCACAGCAACCTCACGTAGGAGCGCACCCTTCTATACCAAGAACTCACACCTACAACTCATCGAAGCCGACACACTTTCCAGGGACAGCAACCTCACGGAGGAGAGCAACATCCAACACCAAGAACCCACACCTACAACTCATTGAAGCCGGCACACTATCCAGTCACAGCAACCTCACGTAGGAGCGCATCATCCTACACAAAGAACCCACATCTAGAAGTCATTAAAGCTGGCACACTATCTAGGCACAGCAACCACACGTAGGAGAGCAACATCCAGCACCAAGAACCCACACCTACAACTCATTGAAGCCGGCACACTATCCAGGCACAGCAACCTCACGTAGGAGAGCAACATCCAGCACCAAGAACCCACACCTACAACTCATTGAAGCTGGCACACTATCCAGGCACAGTAACCTCGCGTAGGAGAGCAACATCCAGCACCAAGAACCCACACCTACAACTCATTGAAGCAGGCACACTATCCAGTCACAGTAACCTCACGTAGGAGCGCATAATCCTACACAAAGAACCCACATCTAGAAGTCATTAAAGCCGGCACACTATCCAGGCACAGTAACCACACGTAGGAGCGCATAATCCTACACAAAGAACCCACATCTAGAAGTCATTGAAGCCGGCACACTATCCAGGCACAGCAACCACACGTAGGAGAGCAACATCCAGCACCAAGAACCCACACCTACAACTCATTGAAGCCGGCACAGTAACCTCACGTAGGAGAGCAACATCCAGCACCAAGAATCTACACCTACCTGTTTATGTAACACTGAGACATCCTTAACACATGAATCACAGTATTTGCTGTCCTTGGGGTGAAAGGTGTGGGGGAGGGAGAGGGGACATGGGGGCTCTGCTGTACTATTTTGGGCACGTTTAAGACATTGGTGGTTGGTGTATTTCAGATATTGTTTCCATCGTTTCAGATGTGAACCCACACATCACTGGCTGCTGAGCCCAGGTGAGACATGACAAGTAAAGGCACGGCTGTGTCGGGGTGTCTAAGCCTAAAACACACATCTTCTGCTGAAATGTGTGCTGAAGGAATACTGGCCTCATAACAGTATGAAAACCCCAGGATGGCGGTCTGTCGCCCCCTCCACTATCAGATGAGCCATCACGGGAAGGGAGCAGCCCAGGCTGTTTACCCCAAGACTCCGCTCTCCTCAGGCCCCCCCACCTCCCGCTACTAATAAATGTAGTATTTTTCACAAAAGAAGGCTTAGCATGGTTTTCTTCTGATATACTCTCGATAAGGCAGATAACCTTAGCTGCCACAAGGGGTCACTGTCACCATTAAACTAGAGGAGGGCCCCACATCCAGGTGGCGATCCCAGCCCCACAAAAGCTGCTCACAGGGATGTTTGCAGTAATGGGTGATTCCTAGCCACAGTGTTGGTGAAAGGGCATTCAGCATTTTGATGCTACATTAGGGGGATTCTCATGAGACTATTTGGGGGCAAGTGGGTGACATTTTAAAAACTGATTGTGTTTAATTTTTGTAAATTTAAAGACCTTCGTGCGTATATTGCCCTCGGTAAAGGCATATGTGGGAGAGAGGAACATATCTTTAGGCGGGGGAGGGAGCCATCGGGAAAACATGCACTCTCGGAGCGAGCTGAAACAAAATGAAACAAGCATTGAAAATGCAATAGGTCTTGCCTTTGATTAAGTTGAAACCATTTGCTTTGCTAATGGTATTGTATTCTAGCTTAGCATTATTTAGTGTACATTTGTGATATGTTGTAGTTGTATGTAGTTAGAATTGTTTTGTTAGCTGTGTAGTAGTTTAAAGCATAGCGTTAGTAGGAAAAGAGCAGTGTTTCAGATTTGGGAGGTGAATGATTAGAAGAATAGTATGTGTGTTAATTTCGTATAGTGAGGATTACAATAGCATGAGGCAGACAAAAGGGGCGAGGGGAGAGCAAATATATGCCCATATCACAAATATAAACTAAATAATGCAAAGCTAGAATACAATACCATTAGCGAAGTAAATGGCTTTAACTTAATCAAAGGCGAGACCTATTGCATTTTCAATGCTTGTTCTCTTTTGCCCCCACTTTTCTGATCCTTCTTCCTGCACTCCCCGTCGCTAATGCTCCCGCTGCCCCTCCCCCCTAGCGTGTCACTCACAGTTGACCACCCTCCTCCTGACCACTACTTAATGGCGACCGCTGGCACGCCAAAGGCAAACCCATGAGCGACCGTCCACGACCCGACCCCAACCAGCGCCAGGGACCCAGGTCCCCCGACCCCCCGCCGTTACGACCCCAGCACCCTCCACACTCTTAAACCCCGGACGCAGCAACAACTGCCAGCTCTCGATGCAGAGCAACACCCAATGCCCGATCTCCTGCTGACACTGCCGCCACGCCTTCACCCACCTCCGGACCCCAGCAGCAGCCACCAGCCCGCCAACGCACTCAAGCCACTGAACTTCATTCTCCTCAACGTGCGTTCGCTGCACAGACATGCCCGACGTCGCTTTCCTCACAGAGTCCTGGACCAATGTCAACTCATTACCTGACAACGCAACCGCCATCCCAGACGGATATAAGATCCTGGAAAAGACCGCCCCACCCGCCCAGGAAGAGGCATCGCCATCATCCACAAAAGCTCCCTCCGCATGACAACCAATGACCCGGACGATGCCTCCCCTTATGGAACATCTCCACTTCCAGATACAGATCAACCTCAAAACAACGCTACGCGTAACTCTTGTCTACAGAGCGTCTGGCCCCCGCCCTCATTTCACCATCATCGATGACCTCATCGCGCCCTCGCCTCCACAGACTACATACTACTCGGAGACCTAAACTTCCACCACCGCTCTCCTAGAGTACCTCACCAACATAGGACTGAAGCAACTTGTCTCCGCCCCCACCCGAACAGCAGGACACACTCTCAACCCAGTCTTCTCAGGAGGAAACAGCCTTTTCTTCAGCCACACCACAGAACTGCTGTGGATGGACCACTACTGCATCCATTTCTCCTTAGAAAACCCACCGCACACAAGCACACGTGCCGCCTTCCACGCAGAAGATAGAACAGTCACCGAAGAACACCTCACCTCCCCCCAACGACGCTAGACGCCAACACCGCGGCAAGCAACCTCCGCTGATGGATAACCAACTGCGCTAACACCCCCCCCCCCCTCCAGAAGTCTACAGGACGACACTACAAGAAAACAAGCTGGTTCCCCACAGCACTCCAAGAATCCAAGCGCTCCTTCTGATGACTTGAAAAGACATGGAGAAACAGCAAAACCCTTGAAGCTCGCACGCCTACAAAATGGCCACCACAGCACACCACCAACTCCTCAAATCCACAAAATGCAACTTACTCCAAGACAGAAGACTCTCCAACGCCCACAACTCAAAGGAACTCTTCTCCATCATACAGGAATTTGCCAAACCTGACAGCGAAACCACAGATGTCCAACCCTCCCAAGACCTCTGCAACAGGCTCAGCACCTTCTTTCCCCACAAGACGCTTTACAACAACTTCAACGACCAAGCACCTCTACACCACCTCAACTCTCACCCCCAGTGACACCACCCAACAGACCCTACTCATGTGAATCCCACTTGCGACAGAAGACAACTTAAAGACCATGAAGAGCATCCACTCTGGAGCACCCTCAGACCCCTGTCAGCCCTATATCTTCCACAAGGCGGCCACAACTATCGCACCTGAGCTATGTTGAACGATCAACTGCTCCCTCAAGACCGCCAAATTTCCTGATGACTGAAAGCACGCCAAAGTCAACCCCCTCCTGAAGAAACCCTCCGCAGACCCGATAGACCTCAAAGAACTTTAGGCCCATTTTGCTGCTTCCATTCGCAGCCAAGGTAATCAAAAAGGCCGTCAACACTCAACGAGCAAGCTTCATTGAAGCCAACAACTAACAACGTCCTAGACATCTCCCAATGCAGATTCTGCAGCAACCATAGCACCGAGACAACCCTCCGAGACCACCACTGACAACATCCGTTCCCACCTCGACTGGGGCCATACAGCAGCCCTCATCCTCCGGGACCTATCGGCAGCCTTCAACACCGTCTTCCCACTGCACACTAGCCACCAGACTCCACAGCACCAGCATCCGAGAAAAGGCCCTAGACTGAATACGCTCATTCCTCACAGGAAGAACACAGAAAGTCAGACTCCCGCCCTACCTCTCAGAACCGACAGAGACCAGATGCGGAGTACTCCAGCAGGGTTGGATTAGGATTAAAAATCGGGCCGGGCACGCAAAAAAATAAGTGGCCCACATTTGCATATTGCCTTTCCGCAAAACACAGCTTCTGTGAAATTTTATTAAAAAAAGGGGGAGGGCTAAAAAAAAAATGCACGGATTAGTTTACACTGGTGAAACACACCTGAAAACAAGTGAGGCCACTTCTGCTCAGGCCCCCTGCCCTCGCTCAATATGCATATATTAATGGGCCGACCCAGCGAGAGAAAGGGAGTAACACCTCTGCCCGTTGATAACAGGGAGGTAATGGACACCCATCTGCCTCCAGAAAGGCCACTCAGGCACCCACTGGGCCGCTGGCTGTATCCTAACAACGCAGAAACCACCCAAATCAGCCCCCCAGACTGCTAAAAAAAAGCAGCCCACAGCTGGAACTGGACACCAGCCCCTCTGGCCTTGCCTGAGTGCCCGCATTACCAATCTGACGCTGTACCCCAGGGATCCTCCCTCAGCCCCATCCTCTTCAACATCTACATGGCCCCCCTCGCAAACATTGTCAAAAACCACGGGCTCAACATTATCTCCTACACTGAAGACACCCAGCTCATCCTCTCCCTCACCAAGGAATCCAACATCACCAGGCACAACTTCCAATGAGTGATGAAAGCTGTCAGCACCTTGGATGAAGGACAGCTGCCTGAAACTCAACTCAGAGGAAACAGAAGTCCTCATCCTCGGCTCCACCCCCTCAGCTTGGGACGACACCTAGTGGCACTCTCCCTTGGAAAAACACCCATCTCGACAGATCATGCACGTAACCTCGGCATCATATTGAACTCATCGCTCACTATGAACTGTCAAATGAACGCCGTATCCTCAGCCTGCTTCAACACCCTTTGTATACTCCGTAAAACATTCGGATGGATCCCCTCTGAATCCAGAAAAACTGTCACGAATGCCGTCATCATCAGCAGACTGCACTATGGCAATGCCCGCTATGCCGGAATTAACAAAAAACTCCTCCGCAAGCTCCAGACGGTCCAGAACGCCACATCAAGACTAATCCTTGACATCCCCCTGGCACACCATGTCACCCAACAGCTCTGCGATCTCCACTGGCTCCCCGTCAAAAGAAGAATAACTTTCAACCTGCTCACGCACGCATACAAGGCCCTCCACAACATCGGACCACATTAACTCAAAAAACGTCTCCTTCCACGCCCCCCAAGATAAACCTCTGTTCAGCTGACCTCTCCCTGGCCACCGTCCCACGCATCTACAGGACTAGAGTGGGTGGAAAGCCGCCTCCTACCTCGCACCCAGGACCTTCCACTCCACCTCTGGCAAAGTCCCACTCTGCTCCAGGTCATGAAAAACCTCAAGACCAGGCTCTTCAGGTGCCCCCAACGGAACTGCACACTCCCTCCTCCCCCCATAGCGCCTTGAGACCGTAACAGGTGAGTAGTGCGCTTTACAAACCCCTGATTTATTGATTGATCCTTCTGATGACCCATCTGAATGAGCCGGCTCAGGTCTGAGATGAAAAACTTGGAATCTGGAACGCCACCCTGGACTACTGAAGGCACAGGAGTGCCCATCAGTGGCAGATGTTGCCCTGTTTAAATGGCAGTAAGATAAAATGAGTCAGTTATGTTCCATGTTCTTGTGGCCTCGCCTGTCCCAGCTTCCTACCATATGTTACAGGTTACTCCTTTGTCTATTCTTCTGGACTTCTGCCAATCGGTGTGAGAGTACTCAGTGTGTGTTATGTTGTGTTGGTGTGGTGTTGGTTTCACAGCAGCCCTTGACTGAGTAACGGGACATGGGCACCAAAACGTGTTGTCTAGTTGTTTCTGAAGTTACCAAGTTGAAGAAGTGGATGCCAAACAGTGACAAGATGGCGCCCAGCAATCACCCCCTGTTATCGATTGTCTCCTAAAATAGAGGTTGCCTCGCCCTTTGAAAGAAAGACCCCTAAACTTGGACAAAACTCAAGTGGGTCGTCTGAAGACTCCTGGTAGCTTGAAGCAACCATGGCACTGGCTTTACATTTTATTTTTTTAGCTTTTCCTTTTTGTGTTACTTCAGCAAGAAAGCAGAAGTTGCGCGAGGCAGCATCACCGCCTCCGCTGTGGTCGGCGACACAGGAAGTGGTGAGACACGTATCGCGCTCGTTGCGACGACAATGGGGACTGGGGGCGACCTCAGACACGGAAGAGAGGGCCAGGAAACCTAAGGCAAATCAGAGGGCGGCGTGACACAACGGCCCGAGCCTGGGGTGTGGAGAGGAGGCAAGCGCCCCACGGGGCGGTGAGGCGCCATCTTTGAAGGCCAGGGGCAGGGCGGCCTGCTGCAGACGCAGAAAGAAGGGAGTGCACCGAGAAGGAAGCATGGAGCCCACCCGGAGGACGCTGTGAGGTAGGCCGAGGAGACACGCCAGGGGGTGGGGGAGGTCTCTTCCCGCAAGAACTGCAGGGCTGTGAGATGACCGGTGCAAAAGATGGTCTGTGAGGCAGGGGAGAGGACACGCGACCATAGCACCGTTTTATTTCAGGAGTGCCTGTGCGCCAGAGTGCAGCGTCATCAAAGGTACAAAGTGCATCGTGTGGGCGATAAAGAGTAACAAAAAAAGGGAAGAGATTTATGGGAGCCCCGTGGATAGCTCGGGAGGTTGAGAGCTTGCTGCATGATGTGTGCGTGAACTGCAGTTGACGGCTTACAATCCATTTAGGGGCCTGGTCACTCAGTCCGTGACGTGTGATATGTACAGAGTACATATTAATTGTTATTGACAGTAGGGGGTCTGTAGGATGCACTACAAAAAGGCCTGCAGTGTGCGCATAGATACAGCGAAGGGCTGTATTGAGGGCTAGCCCATGGGCGGTGCGAGCGGTGCCACCGCACCGGACGCTGGGGGCGCCGTGCTTACAAGTATATAATATGGTTTTAAAAGCACCTGTATATTGTGTGTGAAAAGGGCGCTCTGGCAAAATGACGGTGAAGTTGTAGGGTGGAAGGGCTGTATATTCACGACCTCAACTTTACTGGGGAAAAAACCCGATCGATTTCTTACTCGTGACTGTAAAATCCCTTTGGGTAATGCACGTCGTCCATGCAGTCCTGTGTACATTTCACCTGCTCTACATCATCTGAAATTTCCTATGAGTATTTGTTTTGCTAGATTAAGTGTTTCTGTAGATTGTTGTCATGAAACATTTTCACCCTTGTGTGTTGTACTCTGTGAACGGCGACGCCTCTAGGTGTCTGGGTGAGATCAGGCTATGGGTGGGGGTTCATGACGGGAGTGCCAGTTTCTCACAGTTCCTGTCAGTGGTTCCCAATTGCGTTTGCACTACTTGCTCATGCAATCCATGGCCTCTCTGTGAAGTGGGCATAGCAATGGCCACACACGTACAATTGTAATTTCCATTTTATGCGGACGTGTATGAAGGAGGCTTACACACATAGCTGCTGAAATATTGGTAGCACCAAAGGAAAAGAAAATGCTGTGTTTACAGGTGATCTATATGGAAAGTTTATTTGTGTGTAATAGAGAGAAGACATGGTGAAGCGCAGGTGATGAAAAAAGGTTTATGCAGAAGCGCAGAGTGAAAGACAGTAAAAAGAAGATGACGTGTGAAACGTGCAGATTGCAAATTTTAGAAAGATGTCAGGAGAAAAAGTCTATTTTTCTAACAGAGTGAAGATTGCAAACGAAAGTGGTGTGAAGGGCAGAACGGGAGAGGTTGAGACACACTGAAGAACCCTTCCACAGACCTTAGTAATGTTTAACTCGCAGTCTCATTTTCAGGCCTGACAACTCACACGGTGTCATAGTGTGAAACACGATATCTGCTCCTTTCACACGGTCGCCTGGTGAAAAGCTGATATTACACGTGAAACAAAATGTGAGCTGGAAACACTTTCATTATGGGGTGTGAAACCTTCCCAAGCGTTTGCCTGTAGTATTGAGGTTTTTTTTATTTGTTTTTGGTGGTGGATTTGTGGGCGCGTAGAAGTGCCTCAGCTTTTGCTGGGCATTAAGCCCCACCCCTCCTCACGCATTATACATTTTTTTTTAGCAGTTGGCAGGTCTATATTTTCAAAACGAAAACATTTTCACTTCTAATTACTCCCAATAATATAATTGTTACTCATTTATGTGATCCAGCCAACAAGCATTGGCAAACCCAATAAGTCTGGCTTTTATTTGATGTCATATGATATGTCTGTATGCAATAACACAAAACTCACAGACAAACAAATACTATTCAGGTGCTACAATGTGTGAAGCACTGGGTTTTAGTTCACATGCTTTAATTTCCGTCCTTAGGCCACGTCTCTGTTGTAGAGCAGCCATAGTTTTGCTTCTTTGTCTACAGCTCTTTCAGAGTACCACCACATTTTTGCTTCCTAGTTAAAGCCCTGGCTGTAGGGGAAGGGCAGCAGTAGGGGATTGTTCTACAGAGGTCCATGGTGAAAAGGCTGCAGTGTGTACCAGGATGTGGCGGATGGATGCAGTGTACACTGTTACAGAGGAAGGGCTGTATTGTAGCCTGTAGTGTGTCTGGTGTGTAGTGTGCACAGTCTGATATTGATATGTCTATGTAGCTCTTTCAGCTGTCTGTGGATGGGGGTTTACTTTCTAAATGTTTCTGATTGCTTATGTGTTATTTATACTGTGGTCAGATAGGTCACCCAATAATGATGTATTACTGATACTGTGTTTGGATAGGTCTCCCAGTGATGATGTGTTATGGATATTGTGCTCTGGTAGGTCACCCGGTGATGATGTGCTCTAGGCATTGTGTTCTAATAGGTCTCCCAGAGATAATGTGTTATAGATATTGTCTTCTGGGAGGTCTCCCGGTGGTGATGTTACTGATATTGTGCTCGGATAGGTCTCCCAGTGATGATGTGTTATGGATATTGTGCTCTGGTAGGTCACCCAGTGATGATGTGCTCTAGGCATTGTGTTCTAATAGGTCTCCCAGAGATAATGTGTTATAGATATTGTCTTCTGGGAGGTCTCCCGGTGGTGATGTTAATGATATTGTGCTCGGATAGGTCTCCCAGTGATTATGTGTTATGGATATTGTGCTCTGGTAGGTCACCCGGTGATGATGTGCTCTAGGCATTGTGTTCTAATAGGTCTCCCAGAGATAATGTGTTATAGATATTGTCTTCTGGGAGGTCTCCCGGTGGTGATGTTACTGATATTGTGCTCGGATAGGTCTCCCAGTGATGATGTGTTATGGATATTGTGCTCTGGTAGGTCACCCAGTGATGATGTGCTCTAGGCATTGTGTTCTAATAGGTCTCCCAGAGATAATGTGTTATAGATATTGTCTTCTGGGAGGTCTCCCGGTGGTGATGTTAATGATATTGTGCTCGGATAGGTCTCCCAATGATTATGTGTTATGGATATTGTGCTCTGGTAGGTCTCCCAGTGAGGATGTGCTCTAGGCATTGTGTTCTAATAGGTCTCCCAGAGATAATGTGTTATAGATATTGTCTTCTGGGAGGTCTCCCGGTGGTGATGTTAATGATATTGTGCTCGGATAGGTCTCCCAGTGATTATGTGTTATGGATATTGTGCTCTGGTAGGTCTCCCAGTGAGGATGTGCTCTAGGCATTGTGTTCTAATAGGTCTCCCAGAGATAATGTGTTATAGATATTGTCTTCTGGGAGGTCTCCCGGTGGTGATGTTACTAATATTGTGCTCAGATTGGTCTCCCAGTGAGGATGTGTTCTAGGTATTGTGTTTGAATAGGTCTCCCGTTGATGATGTATTATGGATATTGTATTCCAATAGGTCTCTTAGTTTGGCACTTACGGCCTAATTTATATGTTGGCGGAGAGGGTACTCTGTTGCAACTGTGATGATGTTCCCTCCCCGCCAACACAGTAATCCGCCCACCCAATTTAAATGTGGACAGAACATAGTTTGGCTACTTCGGTGGCTACTCTGTCTCCACCATGGCTAAGCTTTTCTGACGTCCCAACGGAGCAAGGACCGTCAGAGAATTGGCTATATGTCCATCCACCCCATTAGGATGGGCTGAAATGCCCCCTTGGCATGGAAGATAACTTCAATGGCGAGGGTGGCATTATTTCTTTACTTTAAAAAAGAAAATCCTGAAGCAGGATTTTCATTTAAAAAATAAAAAGAACAAAGTTTGGTAAACGGCTCTGTCATGTTGATGGAGCCCTGCACCAAATTGGAACACGCCTTTGCAGGAACTGCTGTGACGGTTGTTTCTAGCAATGCTTTAGTAAATGCCAACCTGCTTGGCAGTCATTTCCTAATCTGGCGGACGGTACCTCCGTAAGAGCGATGGAGAAACTTACTCCGTTGCCCTGGCGAAGAAAAGGACAGTCCGGCAGAATACAAATCTGGCACTTTATTCATTGAGCTGTGTGTTTTTATGATTTGGTGTCAGAAACAAGAGCCCAGAGGGCTTTACCAATTCCTTATACAGCTTCTACCTACATACTAGTGCTAAGGCAGTCTTGATTTGTTATGTTATGTTAAAAAATATTTTATAAACGCACATACACCAACCGTTTCTTTGGCGCTGGTAGGCATATGTTTGTGTTACGCATTTTTTGATGACATGAACTATTGGGCACTGTGGTAGCCATACATCTAGTGTATCTGTGTACTTTTTATGTGATCACTAAATCACTGTAAGCAGTTGGCACATGAAGGTGCTGTGCCCAGGGAGATTGTCTACCGGCTCGTGCCCTATGCTGGCGTGTCACTCGTATTTGCAAAGACCTTTCGTTGTGACATGGTTGTGCACACAGTGGTTTAACCGAAAGCTAACAGACAGGATAGTCAGGAAGCCATGCTCTCTGAGAGGGGTAAGTTTACCAGATAATGCCAGTGCTGCAGTTCGGAATATTTGGTAATACACCCAGTGCATTATGGGAGTTGTAGTCCTGGTTCACTTCAGTTGAACCACATTTTAACTAACACTCCAGAAAACAGTGATTTATAAAGGTAACAATCAGGACTGGAGCATTGCCTTCTTGGAGACATCCAGGCATGCTATAACCTCAGAGAGGGAGGGACAGGCAGATACAAGTATGTAGGTTGCTGAGCCGGTCTATTCCACTGTGCAGCTTGGTTGGCATCATTGGACATACCTCAGTCGATAGTTCTGGGATACAGTAGCAGGCCAGCAGCATTGTACATAAGGCTACTGAATGACGCCATATCACAGTGAAACCTTATTTGCAGTTCTGAGATTTAATTTAACATAGCAGTGCACCCTTTATAATTGAATCTTTTAACTATGATTAGCCTGAACCAATTGGACTAGGACAATAGACGAACCCTGTACGGAATATTAGGTGTTCTGGTGAGGTGGAGGCATCGTGTACGCCTGAACAGATGCTGTGAGTGTATGTAATTGCAAACACAACAGTGATGGACAGAATGTGGATCAATGTCACACATTCACCCCAGTCCAAAGATCTGGGCCCAAATCCATCGTTTTTCCACTCCACACCACCCTGGCTTAGACAATGGCGATATGCAAATCAGCGCTGACCCTGTGCCCCATGGGAACAGTCCAGTCCGAACTACAAAAGCCATGTCCTTCCCAGAACGGAAACAAGCATCCGAGGACCGGCCCGGTTTCGAGGTAACACCTCTCATCAGCCCGGCTAGCTTGATTCCAGTGGTGTGGAGTGCCTGGGACTCACGTCTGAGTATCCCCAGTACACTTAGAGCGGTAATTGCAAACACAACAGTGATGGACAGAATGTGGATCAATGTCACACATTCACCCCAGTCCAAAGATCTGGGCCCAAATCCATCGTTTTTCCACTCCACACCACCCTGGGTTAGACAATGGCGATATGCAAATCAGCGCTGACCCTGTGCCCCATGGGAACAGTCCAGTCCGAACTACAAAAGCCATGTCCTTCCCAGAACGGAAACAAGCATCCGAGGACCGGCCCGGTTTCGAGGTAACACCTCTCATCAGCCCGGCTAGCTTGATTCCAGTGGTGTGGAGTGCCTGGGACTCACGTCTGAGTATCCCCAGTACACTTAGAGCGGTAATTGCAAACACAACAGTGATGGACAGAATGTGGATCAATGTCACACATTCACCCCAGTCCAAAGATCTGGGCCCAAATCCATCGTTTTTCCACTCCACACCACCCTGGCTTAGACAATGGCGATATGCAAATCAGCGCTGACCCTGTGCCCCATGGGAACAGTCCAGTCCGAACTACAAAAGCCATGTCCTTCCCAGAACGGAAACAAGCATCCGAGGACCGGCCCGGTTTCGAGGTAACACCTCTCATCAGCCCGGCTAGCTTGATTCCAGTGGTGTGGAGTGCCTGGGACTCACGTCTGAGTATCCCCAGTACACTTAGAGCGGTAATTGCAAACACAACAGTGATGGACAGAATGTGGATCAATGTCACACATTCACCCCAGTCCAAAGATCTGGGCCCAAATCCATCGTTTTTCCACTCCACACCACCCTGGCTTAGACAATGGCGATATGCAAATCAGCGCTGACCCTGTGCCCCATGGGAACAGTCCAGTCCGAACTACAAAAGCCATGTCCTTCCCAGAACGGAAACAAGCATCCGAGGACCAGCCCGGTTTCGAGGTAACACCTCTCATCAGCCCGGCTAGCTTGATTCCAGTGGTGTGGAGTGCCTGGGACTCACGTCTGAGTATCCCCAGTACACTTAGAGCGGTAATTGCAAACACAACAGTGATGGACAGAATGTGGATCAATGTCACACATTCACCCCAGTCCAAAGATCTGGGCCCAAATCCATCGTTTTTCCACTCCACACCACCCTGGCTTAGACAATGGCGATATGCAAATCAGCGCTGACCCTGTGCCCCATGGGAACAGTCCAGTCCGAACTACAAAAGCCATGTCCTTCCCAGAACGGAAACAAGCATCCGAGGATCGGCCCGGTTTCGAGGTAACACCTCTCATCAGCCCGGCTAGCTTGATTCCAGTGGTGTGGAGTGCCTGGGACTCACGTCTGAGTATCCCCAGTACACTTAGAGCGGTAATTGCAAACACAACAGTGATGGACAGAATGTGGATCAATGTCACACATTCACCCCAGTCCAAAGATCTGGGCCCAAATCCATCGTTTTTCCACTCCACACCACCCTGGGTTAGACAATGGCGATATGCAAATCAGCGCTGACCCTGTGCCCCATGGGAACAGTCCAGTCCGAACTACAAAAGCCATGTCCTTCCCAGAACGGAAACAAGCATCCGAGGACCGGCCCGGTTTCGAGGTAACACCTCTCATCAGCCCGGCTAGCTTGATTCCAGTGGTGTGGAGTGCCTGGGACTCACGTCTGAGTATCCCCAGTACACTTAGAGCGGTAATTGCAAACACAACAGTGATGGACAGAATGTGGATCAATGTCACACATTCACCCCAGTCCAAAGATCTGGGCCCAAATCCATCGTTTTTCCACTCCACGCCACCCTGGCTTAGACAATGGCGATATGCAAATCAGCGCTGACCCTGTGCCCCATGGGAACAGTCCAGTCCGAACTACAAAAGCCATGTCCTTCCCAGAACGGAAACAAGCATCCGAGGACCGGCCCGGTTTCGAGGTAACACCTCTCATCAGCCCGGCTAGCTTGATTCCAGTGGTGTGGAGTGCCTGGGACTCACGTCTGAGTATCCCCAGTACACTTAGAGCGGTAATTGCAAACACAACAGTGATGGACAGAATGTGGATCAATGTCACACATTCACCCCAGTCCAAAGATCTGGGCCCAAATCCATCGTTTTTCCACTCCACACCACCCTGGGTTAGACAATGGCGATATGCAAATCAGCGCTGACCCTGTGCCCCATGGGAACAGTCCAGTCCGAACTACAAAAGCCATGTCCTTCCCAGAACGGAAACAAGCATCCGAGGACCGGCCCGGTTTCGAGGTAACACCTCTCATCAGCCCGGCTAGCTTGATTCCAGTGGTGTGGAGTGCCTGGGACTCACGTCTGAGTATCCCCAGTACACTTAGAGCGGTAATTGCAAACACAACAGTGATGGACAGAATGTGGATCAATGTCACACATTCACCCCAGTCCAAAGATCTGGGCCCAAATCCATCGTTTTTCCACTCCACACCACCCTGGGTTAGACAATGGCGATATGCAAATCAGCGCTGACCCTGTGCCCCATGGGAACAGTCCAGTCCGAACTACAAAAGCCATGTCCTTCCCAGAACGGAAACAAGCATCCGAGGACCGGCCCGGTTTCGAGGTAACACCTCTCATCAGCCCGGCTAGCTTGATTCCAGTGGTGTGGAGTGCCTGGGACTCACGTCTGAGTATCCCCAGTACACTTAGAGCGGTAATTGCAAACACAACAGTGATGGACAGAATGTGGATCAATGTCACACATTCACCCCAGTCCAAAGATCTGGGCCCAAATCCATTGTTTTTCCACTCCACACCACCCTGGGTTAGACAATGGCGATATGCAAATCAGCGCTGACCCTGTGCCCCATGGGAACAGTCCAGTCCGAACTACAAAAGCCATGTCCTTCCCAGAACGGAAACAAGCATCCGAGGACCGGCCCGGTTTCGAGGTAACACCTCTCATCAGCCCGGCTAGCTTGATTCCAGTGGTGTGGAGTGCCTGGGACTCACGTCTGAGTATCCCCAGTACACTTAGAGCGGTAATTGCAAACACAACAGTGATGGACAGAATGTGGATCAATGTCACACATTCACCCCAGTCCAAAGATCTGGGCCCAAATCCATCGTTTTTCCACTCCACACCACCCTGGGTTAGACAATGGCGATATGCAAATCAGCGCTGACCCTGTGCCCCATGGGAACAGTCCAGTCCGAACTACAAAAGCCATGTCCTTCCCAGAACGGAAACAAGCATCCGAGGACCGGCCCGGTTTCGAGGTAACACCTCTCATCAGCCCGGCTAGCTTGATTCCAGTGGTGTGGAGTGCCTGGGACTCACGTCTGAGTATCCCCAGTACACTTAGAGCGGTAATTGCAAACACAACAGTGATGGACAGAATGTGGATCAATGTCACACATTCACCCCAGTCCAAAGATCTGGGCCCAAATCCATCGTTTTTCCACTCCACACCACCCTGGGTTAGACAATGGCGATATGCAAATCAGCGCTGACCCTGTGCCCCATGGGAACAGTCCAGTCCGAACTACAAAAGCCATGTCCTTCCCAGAACGGAAACAAGCATCCGAGGACCGGCCCGGTTTCGAGGTAACACCTCTCATCAGCCCGGCTAGCTTGATTCCAGTGGTGTGGAGTGCCTGGGACTCACGTCTGAGTATCCCCAGTACACTTAGAGCGGTAATTGCAAACACAACAGTGATGGACAGAATGTGGATCAATGTCACACATTCACCCCAGTCCAAAGATCTGGGCCCAAATCCATCGTTTTTCCACTCCACACCACCCTGGGTTAGACAATGGCGATATGCAAATCAGCGCTGACCCTGTGCCCCATGGGAACAGTCCAGTCCGAACTACAAAAGCCATGTCCTTCCCAGAACGGAAACAAGCATCCGAGGACCGGCCCGGTTTCGAGGTAACACCTCTCATCAGCCCGGCTAGCTTGATTCCAGTGGTGTGGAGTGCCTGGGACTCACGTCTGAGTATCCCCAGTACACTTAGAGCGGTAATTGCAAACACAACAGTGATGGATAGAATGTGGATCAATGTCACACATTCACCCCAGTCCAAAGATCTGGGCCCAAATCCATCGTTTTTCCACTCCACACCACCCTGGGTTAGACAATGGCGATATGCAAATCAGCGCTGACCCTGTGCCCCATGGGAACAGTCCAGTCCGAACTACAAAAGCCATGTCCTTCCCAGAACGGAAACAAGCATCCGAGGACCGGCCCGGTTTCGAGGTAACACCTCTCATCAGCCCGGCTAGCTTGATTCCAGTGGTGTGGAGTGCCTGGGACTCACGTCTGAGTATCCCCAGTACACTTAGAGCGGTAATTGCAAACACAACAGTGTAGTTCGGACTGGACTGTTCCCATGGGGCACAGGGTCAGCGCTGATTTGCATATCGCCATTGTCTAACCCAGGGTGGTGTGGAGTGGAAAAACGATGGATTTGGGCCCAGATCTTTGGACTGGGGTGAATGTGTGACATTGATCCACATTCTGTCCATCATTGTTTTGTTTGCAGTTACCGCTCTAAGTGTACTGGGGATGCTCAGACGTGAGTCCCAGGCACTCCACACCACTGGAATCAAGCTAGCCGGGCTGATGAGAGGTGTTACCTCGAAACCGGGCCGGTCCTCGGATGCTTGTTTCCGTTCTGGGAAGGACATGGCTTTTGTAGTTCGGACTGGACTGTTCCCATGGGGCACAGGGTCAGCGCTGATTTGCATATCGCCATTGTCTAACCCAGGGTGGTGTGGAGTGGAAAAACGATGGATTTGGGCCCAGATCTTTGGACTGGGGTGAATGTGTGACATTGATCCACATTCTGTCCATCATTGTTTTGTGAGTGTATGTAAGACCATTTATTTACAACAAGGGGTGGTGATGGACAGAGTCTCTGAATTAAGCAGAATACTCTCACCCAGTCAAGAGATCAGGGCTAGATCCAACACCGTTTTTTAGCTCATTGCACCATCCCAGTTTCAGAACCTGGCTGTATGCAAATTAGTCTGTCCCTGGCCCAGTGCATCATGGGAACAGGGCAGACCAGACTACAAAAGCCAATTCTTACACTGGGAAGGAAACAAGCTTCCGGGGACCGGTTTCTGGCATTTCAGCCGTCTTCTGCTTAATTCAGAGACTCTGTCCCTCACCACCCCTTGTTGTAAATAATGTAAGACCATTGCAGCAGACCCCTCACGTTTCCCAGGCGCAGCTTTTGGATTTTAATTCTGGGATTTATAGGCCTGATTTTATTATGGGATAAACATGACTACAAGTCCCAGAATGCAAAGAAAACACAGAATGAAAAAGCACTGGGCCTGAGAAACTGGGGAGCTGTGTTCAAGCCACCGGTATACCTCACCTCGCTGTCAAATACGCCATGCCCCACCACGGAAATAACAATCAACACCCTAAACCGTGTACCACTATCTATATCTTACACCTTACACAATAACTCACAGCTGGCATCATCACATCCCCTGTTACTTCCAGGCTGGTAGTTTCCCGAGTATTACCCGGAGCAGGCGGTACTTCTTTCCTGCCATTAGCCTTACGGTTCCCCCAGTACTTCCTGTTTGCTCCAGTTCACTGCCCTGAGCTACTAATAACACCCTACGCTACCCCTACACTTCCGGTCTACTCAATCATACACATACCTGTAACTCTCAATTACACCACCACCTGCACAACTTTCACTACCGTCTGACCCCTACTCCACTACAAACATCGCTACCTGCACCCTGCATCGTACAACTATATACCACCTACACCCTGCACCTCAACCTATAGGTACTACATCCTATGCATATACCTACATAACACAACTCTTCCCTGGTACCAGCCCTGTTGCCCCCTTCATCCCAGCACGTTACCACTAAGATCACAATCGACTGCTCACCTCTACATGACTGCCTGCACCAGTACGTCCACTTTACACTACCTAAATCGTTCCGAACCAAAAAACGTGCATTACCATCTTACACCTATGTCTACAAAGACTCACCCTACAAGACTACCTACACACTAGGCTGCCCACTATTTTCTAAACCACCTTCAACTCCTACCGCTAGTCACACCCTAGCCATCTTTTATTTAATATCCCATACAGCTTTATACACTCTACCACATTCTTCCTACATCCTTACACTAAAACTCTTCAACAGCTTACACAACTACGCACAGCACCAATGACTCTGCACAGTACAGCAATCTAATTGTACACATAAAAGACATAAACCAAAACATAACTCTAATCCACAATCTATGCCATCTCCAATACCTTACACCACCACCAGGACCTCATACACTCCACACCACACCTTAAACAATTACCTGCACAACCTTCGCCCCTTTCTATGCCCCAGTCTACACCCCTCCAACCCAGTTATCTCCACATAATCACCCACTCGGACATTACAATCCTCATCTTTAACACACCACACCCCAACAACAGCCTGGGAAAATCAAGGTGTGCCGGAACCAATTGAGCAGACTCAGTAGATGTTGAGGGTGATGGAGGCATTTAGGGCCAACCGCGTGGATTCTCATCTGACTTTGAGTGGTCAGAGGGGCGAATCCTTCTTGTGCTTGTGGGGTTTTTTGGATTACGACTCTGACGATGACTTTGAGCAGGAGCGGGATTTAGCATGGGAATGGTCTTGCAACTTGGAGCGACTTCGGCCCTGTGACCGGGAGCAGGGCCATTGCTTTCTCTTCAGGGATGAATAGCTGCTCCTCCCGATCCATGATTGTGTTCAGGTGCATCAGGGCACACTTCTCACGTGACTTGGAGTCATGACCAGAGCTCAGGTGCCGGAAATCTTCATGCAGCCACGACACGACCTGCCCCTTGGCATCTTATGGGAGACATTTACCCGAGCACTCTGCAGAAAATGTTGAATTTGTTATTTCAAAGGTGAGCAATCTGCAGATAGTTAGAGTATCCACCAGAAAGACAGTTACCAAAAGTAACCAACTGGTTTGTTCTAACCAAACACAGAAATAACGCCCCTTGCCCCATCTCTCTCTCTCTCTCTCTCTCTCTCTCTCTCTCTCTCTCTCTCATCTTTCATCTCTCCCCTTACTGCTTCTAATCTGCACTCATTTTGTCACAATCTCAGGGATTCCCGTCTTGTAATTTCTTCTCACTTGTAGGCTTCTAATTGCACTTTCTGATTCTTTCCTGTTTAATTTTCATCTTCAGCTTTTTGGATAAAGCGCATTATACTGACATACATTTAATTTGAAGCTATGGTGCACATTGCCTAATAGCGAAGGTCACCGCCTCGTCGGTGACACTGAAGCAAGATATTTTAAACTGCTGCTGCCATTCCAGCCCGACATCAATCTCCGCCACAACCAATGTCCTGGGTTATCAATTGAAAAATGGGACTACGGCTGAGCTGGCATTGTCTAGGCTGAAGCACAGATCTGGGAGAGGGCAAGCCATGGTTTGCATTTCCTGAGAATAATGTTTACAGAGAGAACATTCCAGGCTAAAAATAAATATTCGAAGCGACCTGATAAATACAAGTTCACAACCGGGCAAGGGTTCCCTTTGCTAACTTTTGATCTTGGTCATTCAATACTCACAGTTCAGTTAAAAAGGCTTTCCTGCTACTTCATCAGCCATGAACACATCAACCAGTGAAACCACAGCAGGGTTAGACATTTGGTTGACCACCTCCCTGAATACTTTCCAGTCTTGGATTTTTGTGTGCTAGACTTATGATTTCTGGGTGTTGTAGTTTGGTTTTCCTTCCTTTGACCTAATTCGCCTAACACAGCAGAAATAAATGATTTGTTAAAAAAGATCAGGGCTGGAGGCAGTAGACCTGATGATCGGGACTGAGCTGAGCACTAGTTAACTCTTTGTTATTGATGTTCATTTAATGACTGGAAAGCATTTCCATATTTGTGACCACTGGGTGGCAGGAAAGCAAGGCTTTAGGTCTCACCTACCAAAGATCCACTGTGGACAATAACTATACCATGTATAGGATTTGGTTCAGCACATTGGTTATCATTTATGGGTTTTGTTTGCTTCATTTTCAATGGCTTTCTTTCCTCTTCTTGTGTGTGCCCCTCCCCTGCAACTTAGCTTCTTTACTATCCTTTTGATTAGAAGACTTGTATCCTTCAGCGGCTCACATCAGAGAACTACTTTTATCTTTCTGTTCCAGATCTCCATGGAAATGCGTTTGTTTACTTGCTCTCTCCCCAATGTGCTGCTTTACCCCTAAAGTCCCTGTCTCTTTCGATCTCTGTGGTGCTCCCAGCCCTCACAGCTCATCCGTAAATGCCCAGTAACAGGCATATTTTTGTCAGGGTTTGACTCAAATGCAGACTTTATAGCATTGGTTTTATTTTATGTCCTGCGTTCCCCATGTTCCATGAAAACCAGGTCCCAGCACAGACAGGCAACATTTATAGCACTGAAGAGCGGGCTGCTGCACTCAATCAGGTGCATCTTGAGGCAGAAGGTGTATTAAACATGATTGAAAGTAGGTGTCTCTCCTTCTGGAGGTCCATACATTTGCTCACTGAGCTGCTGCAGTGCGCCAAATGGACAAGCATTTGTTTCAGTTCTGAGTCCTATAGAAAGTAAATTAGGTCTTGGCGGGTATTTTCTTTTACCTTGTGGCACTTTCTTATTCACAGCCTCATATAGCTTTGATGTTCTTTTAAGTACCTACAACTGCCAGGAGGGTCTGTCTCCTTGTACGGTCCTTCTGTGACTGTTTTACTTCTGTCATAACAATGTAGGATCACAGTACAGGCTGCATTTGTTCTGAGTGAGGGAAGGCTGCACTGCTTCTGTCTGCAATATACCATGTCCATGTGGGTGCTGCACTGATGCCCCCTCAGGCAGTTGCTGTTTTGTGTCAGAGAAGCTTGTACTGCTGTTGTCAATGTGGTATCCATTTTCTTGGAGCTGGAGACATTTTTTTTCAAAAGACAAAACCATTAACATTGTCAATCTGTGTAACCTGCAGGTCAGGGGATTGTATCTTAATAAAATAGCTCAGTTAGTTAATCTAGTTTCCGCAAAGATCCGTGTGTAACCTTTAGGTCCGATATTCCGGTCCTGGTAAAAGTGGGTTAAATGCACACTGCAAAGAGGTGTGAAATTTGTAAGGTATGGATTTGAACAAACACTCGCTGTTTTAAATGACATTTTCCTTTCTTCTAATTTAGATAACATGGCTTCCCATTCATTTGAGTATTAATTCAAACCAAATTATTAATTCTTTGCCTAACAATTTGAAATTATTAGTGTAATTACACACGTAGGCCTGCATACCGTACATACTTACAAAGTTCGAGAAAGTAGAATGCGCTACCTGTAGACATCTTGTTCTTGATCTGGTGCTGAGTCTGCCCATCGCGGCCACCCGTGTTGATTTGAGGGGCTGGAATTGGAACTGAGCACTCTGCTAGGATGAAAAAGATTCTACAGCCCCCCTTCCCTCGCAGCCCACTGCAGATCAACAAAGCATGCACCAAATTCTTGTGGGTGCCACTGCAGCCCCTGTGCCTATATGTTCAGATGTACTGAACTGGACACTGTGGAGGCTTGAGGTACCCAGCAATGTTATCAGGATATTAGCCCCCGAGGTCCCTCCTCTGTGCAGCACTGGGTAGAAAGAACCACACAGCAAGTGGACAGGGCTGGTTCACTGGGAGGTGATGATTGGGAAAAATAATAAATGTAAATGTCGTGCATTTATATAGCGCCCCGAATCACCCCCAAAGGGGTCTCTCAGGCGCTGGGCACATACCGCTGTGGAACCCTTCCTGGCCTTTCCCTGTGAAGTGCCCACTCCTGGGCACCCCCAAGGTGAAGCCAGGCATCCTAGCGCTGTTGGGGCCGTTGTGGAGATTAAGCAAGCTATTGCCCAGAGTTGCAGAGTGGGACCCATGATTAGAATAGGCACCGAGGCGAGAATGATCAGGTCCGGGGAAATTGAGCCCAAGACTCGCCGAGGCGGGAATCGAACCCTGGTCCCGGGCCAGACCTCTGCATCAGGGTCTGCCGCTCTAACCATTGAGCCACAGTTCTCCACTACGGGTTGGAAAATGGCACAGGCGGCTGCCAAGAATGGGATGGGTGGAGGATGAGCAATGGGACATGGGGGACCTGGTAGGCACCGGCAGAGCGAAATACAAGCTAGAGCTGGGCCAGACTGTATAAAACGCCAGCTATCTCCACTCTTATCCACACTGCCCCTGGCTTCCATAGCCTGTCCTTAGTTTAGTCTCCCCAACTAAAACAACTGACTCCCTTTTTAGCATTCAGTAACATGACCGCTTCTGCTGCTTGAACTCCTACTTATGTCAGCGCATTGTCTAGGTTTCCAAATTTACAGACTGCTGCTATGAGGTGGCGAAGCCCCATTGTAATGAAGAGGAGCGGCGGGCTTCCATTGCAGTGAATGGATACTTCACTGTCCATGCGTTGCAATAAAACACCTCTTTTCATTATAGTGTAAGGCTACATAACAAAATGGGAATTTAAGTTGTTAACCAACTACTTGTCGAAGAGACATTGTCTTATCAAAAATTATGTTTTCCTCCAGTTACGATAAATTGGCACTATGCCAGAATGTAAAATAAGCATTGTCAAAACCAATTGATCTCGCCTTTGGGACCTGCAGGCTTTACCAATGCTGTTTGATTACTCTGTACAGCATTGGCACGGCGGTGTGCGCCTTGGGCAGATAAAAATGGTGCGATGACATGTCTGCAGTGGTTGCGTCATTTTGAATGTATGTGCATGTGTGATAACACGTGAGCATGAATCATTAAGCATGCACGTCTACAAAATGAGGGGAGTGACATTTTTTAAATTTACCAATCCAAGTCAATCTGTGAAATAAACATGAAAAAGAAGCTGCACAAAATAGTTTTTTAAAACATTAAGGTAAAGGGGCTGGCAGCAATTTGCTGCATGGTGCCACCTCCCAAAAAACAAAAAATAAGATATAAAACAGTGGGTGTGGGGGGGCTTCGGTGGAAGGGTGATGGAGGAGAAAAAGCAGCACAAGAGGGAATGGAAAATGGGGGCCGGGAGAACCACTTGAGTGAGAAAGCAACACGGATCGTGAGAGAGGGAGGCAGCTTGGTAGGGCAGAAGTACACAAGCCAGTGCTTGCAGCATAAAGCACTTGGCAGTATATGATGTAGGGGTGGGTATCTGGCGGGCGGGGGAAAGCATACAAGGAAGAGAACTAGATAATACATGTACTCTCGTGGAGTGCTTACGCAAAAAAAGAGGTTCCCTACAAGTGAAAAGTGGAAGGATAAAAGCTAGCCAGTCAGAGAGGTGGTTCAGAGTCTGTGCTCCAGGGGAGGGAGAAACACAAGGTGGGAAGACTGGGACAAGGGAAGACACTGAATAAGAAACAAGCAAATGAGAGTGACAATAAAGCCAACCAGTGGGAAAGAATGGGCGGGCAGCGGGCTGTAGGTCTATGTAAGTTCCTGGTAAGCCCACAATAGGTCTTTTGCAACCAGAAAGTTTGTGCTGCCTGGTAGGCTCATGCGTGACAGGTTGTCCCTCTTATTGCTGGGAGCACTTGTGTGTCCGACGTGTGGGAATAAGAAGACGCTGCGCTGTGATGTTCTGTTATGGACAGTGCCTAGAAGCCAAAGAAGTGTGGTTGAAGTGCATTATAAAAACAGGCTCTCGTTCTTGTGGAAGTCGTCTGTCAGTGCATGGAAGGTTAGAGGAGCCTGTACTGTGATAGCCTGCATTTACAGTGCTTAGATACCACAAAAACGTGGGTTAGGCACTATATAAAACCTAGTTATTGTTATTATTGCTGAGGTTTCTCATGTGTCGCTGCCTGGTAACTGAGTGGAGCCTATGATGGTTTCCAACGTGCTGTCCAGAGGTCCAGTGTCTGTCGCATTGCACTGTCACTGCCTTTTCCACTGAGGTCTACACCAATGAGCTCCAGTAGCTCTGAGCACAGAGTGAGCGAGGGCTACCTGCAGGAGAAGGAAAGGAAGCTTCTCCCTGGAACCAGGAGGAACTATGAAAGGGCAGCTGGCGAATGCAAGTTGGAGATTGTGTGAATCAAGCAGAGAAAGTGAGTGACAACCCGCGCACGTTCACCAGAAGGCTGGATGGAGCCGGCAGTAGAGGTTCTGAGGGAGTCAGTCTGCAATGAAGAAACAGGAGTGGGGTTGAGAACCAGATCACTGACCGAATATCGAAAAAAAAAATATGTGGACATAATATTGTGTCAAAAATATTGAGGACCAAAATATCGAGAAAGTAAGTGCAAAAGGTAAGTATAGATTTATTATTCTTGACTCCACATGTGCGTATATATATTTATATCGTCCATGTGCGTAGATTGGAGTTATATATAGTAAACCTTTGTCCACCTTCAAAATATTTTTGTCCTCGATATTCTTGACACGATATTTCTGTTTCCCATATTCTGTCTAAGCACCAATCAAACACCAGACACAATGCCAGGTTCATGCTGGTTATAGAAGACAGATCAGAGAAGACCATAATCACATTGTTTACCAAAAGCCCAGACGCCCTGCGCACTGACCCAGTTTAATGAAAAAAATCTAAAAAGGTGCAATGATGCCAAGGGTGAAGCTACATGAGGGATGGCAGGGGGCGGGGTGGAGAAACGCACGAGAACTTGCAGCACATTGAGCAACATGGTGCACAGAGTTGTTTAAGCAAGGAGAAAAAACAAGCAACATGGAATCAAAGTAAAAAAGCAAAAAAAGAGCACTATGACACCGCGATCGTTGACCGCGTCATAGAACTTTTTTTCCAAGCCATGGGGCACAGCTGCCCACGCTGCCGTGCAATAGGTTTAAAACAAGCAGGGGGGACGAGTATAGGGTAAACAATACAAGGGACGTGCGGAAGAGGAGTGAGAGAGCACCAGATATGGGGGAAGTGGGAGGAGTGGAAGAAAAGCGAGGGGATGGTGGGGTAGAAAATATAGTACCTCAATCACGCCAGGAGCAGCAGACAGACACTGACTGAGTTTGATCAATCTGTGCTTGGTCTGTGCTGCACAGAGATGAACAGCAGTGACGTTTGGCATGATCCTGCCAATTAGGAGGCAGCAAAGTAGAGTGAAACTGAAGCCAACACATGGTAAGCAATGGGTTGGCTACAACTCCTCATTGAAACTAATAGTGTCTCACAAGCGAGCTCATGCTCTCTGAGGCTCGGCCTTAAAAAGTGTTCCAAATGCTGGTGGCCTTAAAAAGTGTTCCGAATGCTGTCTCGCTGAGAGAAGGCAGTCCAGATAACTTCACCAAGTTTGTCAACATTTGGCAAAAAAAGTGCATTCTTCAGGGTGTGAGACAGTTTCTGCCAGTTTTTCACTTGAAGTGGGAAATCAGTACTTTTTAGGTTATTTACCGTCTCTAGAAAAAAATTCAACTTCTTGCTTAGAGTGTTTAACTTTAATACAGCACAATTTCTTGAATACAGCTGCCATGAATCTTGTCAAAGAAATGGTTGTTCTGTCTGGACGAAAAGGTCCAAATGTCACTTCATGAGAAGCCTTCTCAGTAGAACTGTACCTTAGGTTACCAGTGCCACAAGAAGTGAATTTGGAGTGAATGCGACAGTAACAAAATACAGAATATAATTGACCCCTTTGAGTACCCATGTGCCAGGACTTCTAGTTGCAGGTGATTATGTTGATTTGTTCACAGCTCGGTTCTCTGGGCATTTTCACTTCAAACAAAAGATTGAGGGGCAGATTTACAAGAAACTGCAGCCGCGCGGCACCCCAATCCCTTTGGCTGCGCCACGCTGCAGCACTATCAAAGCACAGGAATGCAACATATTTACAATATGTTCTCCCCTGCGCTGGCACACAAACAGCTGCCGTGCGCCGGCACAGGCACCCTTGCACCATGGTGCAAGGATGCCTGCGTCAGGGGGAGATTGTTTTTGTGCAGGAAGAGACACCTTCCTGCAGAAAAACAATCACTACAGGTATTTTCCTCTTTCAATGCATACTACAGTATGCACCACGCATTGAAAGAGGAAAAAAACAAGGAGAAATGAAAATATTTCTCTTCGTTGCTCCTTGCTATGTCGTAGCAAGGAGCAATGTTCCAGGTTTACGAGGAATCGTAAACCTGAAACATTCTAACGCTGTTCCAGGTTTACGATTCCTCAAAATTCTGGAAATGTCTCAAGTTCCATGGGTGTTGCATTGGAACACCCACAGCAACACCCATGGAACCCTTTCACGCTAAGTGTTGCGTGTAAAGGGGCCGTATTTTACAAGGACAGGAAAAGTCACGCAGGGCGGCTTTTTCTGTCTTTGTAAATATGGGGAAGTGAAGTACTCCGCCAGTGCGTCACGAAAATTGATGCACTGGTGGCTCAAGGGGCATGTAAATCTGCCCCAAAATCTAAAAGCTAGTGTCACCTTAGGTGGCAATTAAAACTGCGCCAGTCAGGCAGGCGTCCGCCACTGGTTGTCAGTAGTGCCTTACGTTGTTGCTAAGGTTCATTCCTCCACTGGATGTTCCAGTTGAATTAAAGACTTTGCTAGAAAATCAGTGTCACTCATTCTGAATTCAGAGTTTTACTGGTATAGAAGGAGCAGAACAAGGGTGCCACTGAAGGCTATTTGCTGCTTTTGTGTATGTGCGTGCCTTTACGTGTATTTGTGACATTGGACCACATGTATGTAACAATTTTGCATTCACAAACGGTGCGAATCGCAAAATTCAGCCGTCTGTGAATACAAAATAGCCTTTCATGATGTATAAAGGGCTTTGCAGTCACAATTTTAGGTAATCGCAAATTCCTTACATGCATACCATTTTGCGATTACCAAATAGCGATTTGGTAAAAATCCCTATTTGGTAATAGCAAAATGCTTTTTTGAGATGTGTGGCTGATTGAGTGCACCTAACATGGCGTCTTTATCATCTGACCAATGGCATCAAGGACCACCTGTTTGCACCCCACATACATTCTGGAGAATGTTGGAGACCATCTGTAGCATGATTGTGGTCATTGAGATCATATTTTGAGAACCCTGAGCATGTTGTTGCTTACCCCAGCGCTATGCTTGCTCTGCATGATGATGATCATTCCTGGCTGTTGTGTGCATCCTTAGTTGATGGCACTTGACCGTGACTCGCTGCTGGCCATTCCTGGCATAGTGCTATCTTCCTTGGCACTATAAAGCCAATTCCTGTCACAATGGAATACCCTTGGTAGCTGGAATATATTTAGACCCTGCTTTTGATTTTAATTATGTTTAGTGCTATCTGGTGTTTTATGCTACTCTTTATGCTCGCTTTTGCTTGCTATTACAACCGCTTTGAATTCCGGTTTCATTGTGCAGATACTTGTGGGCTGATTGTCCAGATCTTAGTTTCACCTTTTTCTTACCTTTTAAGTCCAGTTATACTTTGTGCAAATGTTACTTTCTTGGTAGGTAAATAAGCTTTCTTCCCAAGACCCCATTGTGAGCTGTAATCTTGTTTTTTACGACAAAGCCGCCAATTTGGTTCCTGCTAATCCTAGGCTGCGTTTCAGCCATGGCCTCCTACACCTATTTAAGCTCAAACACCCCAAGGGCAAGCCTGTCTGCACCCGTGCGGCCCTTGTCCATGGCCACTGGTTTTTGAGCTCAGGTAAGCCCTAAGAACCTCTTGTCTCTAAGTTATGTTCCTCTGAGTTAGACCATCCCCTAAACTTGGTATCAGTTTACTCTTCTTTGTCTTGTCTTAAACACACTCCTATGGCTGACGAAAGCTCAAGGGCTTCTAAACCTATGGAGGGCTTCACCTCACCAACCAGTCCTAATCACTTGAAATGCGTTGTTCTGAACGCGCACTGCTCAGTTAAACATTGCATTGCCGTGCATAATTTAATTATAGATAATGAATTAGACCTACATTTTATTACTGAATCTTGGCTGAAGGAAGACTTTACCTCCAAAATTATAATTGCCACTCCCACTCGATTCCTGATTAGATATGTCAGTCATTCTAGCAAGGGTGGTGGAGCATACTGCATTTTTAGAGCTTTTCGAAACATTTTGTTATACTCTACACCTTAAGTTAAAGACCTGGAACATCTTTCACTAGTAATTCATTTTTGACTCCACCCCACCTTTAAAGTGCATTCTTATATTTTGACCACCACTCCTAGCTTTAAACTGCATTCTTGTTCATAGACCGCTGGGCCTCTCAATTCATTTTATCTTATCCTTTTTTCAGGCAGTGTTCTCTTCCTTGCTAAACATCGATTGGTTATTCATTTTAGGTGGTTGTAATGTTCCTGTAGCTGATTTGTGAGATGCTGGAGCCAAGGACTTAGTTAAAGCTTGCTTGGCGTAAAATATGGAGCTGCACACCCAGGCGGTCATACCATCGACTTGATCTTCCTTTCTTCGCCACTAGTACAATATTGCTATTGAACCCACCAACAGTACAACGTCCATGAGCAAAATGGAATCATGAGAAGTGGTGCTCGCGTCTTAACAGTTCTTGTCTGACACCATCTGCGGTCGACCCTGAGAGCAACACGGAGTCATTTAATACATAAAACTGAGTCACTTGAGATTTTGATTAATCTAAAAATGTATAAGCAGCATCGAATAATGCCCTCGGCTCGCTGTTTCTCTTTGGGCTTGAGCATTGCGAAACGTTACTGCAGACGATTGGAGATGAAGTTACAATGCTGAAGACTATGGCCTTTGCAAACTTGAACTCCATTGTTACCCACAACTAGAGCCAACCACTTTCACCTAACAGTTTCACCTACCACCCTAGGACTAGGGCTAACCACTTACATAATTGTTTTTCTTATTCTAAAATTCTCACCAAGGAAGTGTTTGCACGCTATCGGAGCTTGACTTCACTGAGTGCGAACACCTATCAGATTGAGACAATTCAGGGACTATTTTCAGAACCATCTAACTTCTTTCATGATAAAATTATTATCATTGGCTCCCTGGACCTCCCTAATATCTTGTTTTTTTCTCCTTCCTTTTTATAGACTCTTCCTTTGTCTCTAAAACTCCTTCTTGAACTTCTTTTGTTTCAGCCGCTGCTGACCAGGTGGCTTCTAAACAGGAAACATCATTTACCCCGCATGCGAAACAACGCATGCCATTACAACACAGTCATTACAACGACCACATTGTTACATCGCATGCCCATACAACGCAAGCCGTTACAACGACTTGCTGCAGGGGGAAGAAGGTGTTGAGTTCTAAATCTGACACCTTCCCTGCTGTTGCACAGACTGGAGTTGGAATAGTTAATTATACTATTCCAACATCCAGCGCCCCCCTACAGCAAGTCGTTGTAATGACTTGCGTTGTAATGCTATGCAATGATACAACAATGCGGTTGTTGTAATGACTACGTTGTAATGGCATACGTTCTAAATCCGTGGGTTATAACATGGCCTATTCTTTCTAAACTCCTCTCTACTAATTCTGGTTCTCCACTTGACTCTAGCCCATTTCACTACCTAAGAAAGGTTATTTCTGTGGTTGTTCGTCCTTTGACTGCCCTTTGTAATTTCTCTCTATCAACAGGAATATTTCCTACCTCTTTGAAATCGGCCCTTGTAATTCTATTACTAAGGAAACCCAAAGCTGATTCTTCCATCCTTCCTAATTACAAGCCAATTTCTTTACTTCCTTTGGCTACCAAAGTGCCCAAGCATGTTGTCAATTGACAACTGATTTCACAGATAAAAGGCCATTTTACACCACTGACTATCTGGCTTCCACAAGAATGTCAGTACTGAAACTGTTGTTGTGAAGGCCACCAATGACATTCAACTTATTTTGTATGTAGATGGAGTTGCCGCCTTAATCTTATTTGATTTACCTAACACCTTTGACTCTGTCTCTCACAGTGTCCTTTTAAGGTGACGTACAGAGATCGGTATTGGTGGGCTGGGTCACCGCCTTTCTGGCATATTGTACACAGGCAGTATCCTTGCCCAACTTTCGTTCCTATTTTAAAACTATCCATACCTGCGTGCCGCAAGGTTTGAGTCCTAACTTATTCAATTTGTAAATCTCTCCTGTGGCATGCTTGCTAGACTTCTTTGGACTAAATTTTTTGACTTACGCTAACGATTCGCAAATCATCCTCAGGTTAGATGGACATGTATGTTCATCTCATGAACAATTTAGGGAACATTGGGAAGTTCCCTAATGGATGAGAGTCAACTCTTCACTTTTGAATTGTCGATAAGGATAGACAGAGGTCCTCTCTTTTGGCAACCGCACATTGTGAACTCCTGATGGTGGCCTGATATTTTAAACCCTCTTCCCGCAATAGCCCTGTGCACACAGAATCTGGGGGTCATTTTTGACACATTCTCTCTTTCGAGATTCACATATACACCTTGACATCTACTAGTTTCTGCTTATTAATCATCATTAGAAAAGTACCGCTATATCTGCCCTCGTCCTCCAGGAAATCTTTGGTGCAGGCTGTCATAATCTCTATTAGATTCATGCAACTCTCTGCTCACAGACCTCCTGCGCTATCTGACCCAAAAACTTTTTTATTTCAAATCGTTTTTATTGAATTTTCACAAAAAGGACAGATAAATAATAAACACAATGGTAAAATGATAAACACAATGGCAACATTACAGTGAACACAAGAATACTGACAAAGAAAAATAAAGTAGAAAACAGCAAGTTACATGGAAGTCGCAGTGAAGTTGTAAAGAAATACAAGTGGTCTATCAAACACAATTTTCACATGTCATGAAAAAAAAATACAATACAGTACAGGTGTACCACGGAGGACATGGTGGTGTACCACAGTGGCTTGTAAAATTGTACTCAATAAGTGGAAACATTCCAAAGAAGTCTCCTTTAGGATGTGGCAAGAGTGGTTGTCCTTCCTTAGAGGGGCTGACAACATCTCACTTCACGCCTCTTCCTGGGGTATATCACATAGGAAATTATGGAGGACCCTTGATGCCTTTTCCTTCACATACGACCTACCGTGAAAATTATCTCAATGCCCTATAGTGCAGTGCTGACACAAAAACTTTAGTAGCAGTTTCTACGAAATGCTGCTTTATGTTTGGTTTTGGCCAGTTTTCCATCTCTCCCCATTTGACACAACTTCACCAGCAAAAGCTCTCTAAATACGGACTATTTAAGGCTCTGTGTTTTTTCACAAAGCTGTTTTTGTCCACACTTCTAGCAATTACATGTCTGTATTTTTCTGTCTCTACAATCTAATATGTGCTATTCGTTTCACCTCTCTTTATTTTGTGTCTGTACCTACATACAGAAAGGTCAGATTGGACACCCATTCTTTTCCTTTGGTGACAGCTGAAGCCTGGAGTGTTCTGCCATCTGAGCTTCATGCGGAAAATAAATTGCTCAGCAGTTGAACACACACCTTTTTCCAAAGTCTGTGTAGCACCATCTTCCCACTGCCTGTCAGGGCAAGGATATCCCTTTTTGGAGTACCTGTGCGCTTTACAAATTTCAAATCAATCAATGCGAGCCCTCGCCTAGCAGTACAGTTTGTGGGTATTCTTGACTTGATTGTTGTATCTCTAGCATAATGTTGGAAATCCCTGTCACGTGATTGGGATAGGGATATGTAGGTAAGTAAATCAGAATAATGTTTTTTAGTCCCAAATGAAAAGCGTATACTTTACCAAAGAACATGTGTTTTGAGAGTCTAGAGTTTTTAGAATGATTGCATTTCAACATATATTCAAATATTACATTTGAGTGATAAATAATTCCGAGGTCAATAGACATAATGCTGATGTTATTTTCTTGGTACCAGAAGGCAATTGTTGCTATTCCTGTTATACCATGTCTTGTGGGGAGGCATTTCATCATCTACATTCCTAAAGCTTTTCAAACAATGATCATGACTGCTGCTTGAGGCCTACACTTTTAAGATTGATGAAACCTGGCTGAACCTGTAAGTTTCTTGTGACCCAAATGGCAGCATTACTGTATGAGCCTTTAGGAACTGTCTGGCTCTGGTGGTTTCTGTTGATATTGGGAAACCTGTGTAGAGAATCCAATGACTGAGCATCTAATTGGAAGTATACATAATGGAAACATGAAAATAAAGCAAAATGTAAAAGGGAAGAACAATGCTATAAACATTTTGAAAACAACATTCTCTATGTGAGATTACCTATCTAGTTGCCTGAAATATTTGTGGCTTTTTAGCCACTTTTTTGTTAGAGAAAACATGCCCAAAAATGTTGTGTTGGGATGGGTGACCCTACAACACTCCCACAAGGGTCAGGCCTGATTGGCTCATCATTAAAACCTCTAAAGCAATTGCTAACATATTTGCCAACAAGAATGCCAAAATTCACTATGAAGTCAAAAATACCTCCATTGAACCAGACTGGCTCTACATGTCAGAAAAAGCAACTCCCAAAATGGTCAACCTTTAAAGAAATAAGCTTGCATTCTACACTACACATCAAAAAAATGAATGAAACCCTCCTCTTACACAGATAGTCCCATCCCAGGTAAACTGGCAAACACGTCAGCAAAGACACTGGCCCCTTTATCTCAATATCATTAACTCCTCTCACAATGAAGGCTTATTTAATTCCTCCCTCAACGCTGGACAGATCACAACTCTGAAGAAATGTATCCTTGACCCCACTGACTTCCAAGCCTGACTCCAGTTTCCAAATTACTGGTCTTTGGAAAAGTCCTATTCATTTAACTGCTCGTCCACAGATTAAATAACATCCTCGTAAAATGTGTTTTCCACCCTAAATGTAGCATGGAAACCCAATCAATTCAAATGATAGATGATACTCTACGGGTGATGGATGGAGGAAATGTCTACCAGACTGTCAGCAGCATTTAACACCATAGACCATGGAAACCCTTCTGAAAAAAATATCTTCAAGTATGGGAATGGACAACATAGTTCTAAAATAGTTCTAGTCTTTCATCACTACAGTATGGATGCTGAATATTGACCCCAAAATATTGCTTGACCTTAATATTGTTGTTGAAATAATGTGACTATAAAATATTGACGAAGTGAATATTGTAGGTAAGTATATGTCTCTGGTAACATTAGTATTGTTGTTTAAAATATTGATCACTTAAACATTGCTGTACTTAATATTGTTTTTGTATGGTACTTCATTAGATTTTTGTCACATTTATGTTGTAAATAATATATTTTGAAAATATATATTAGTTTATGTATTTATTATTTTCGGTTCTGGGTTAAATTGGGGTATTGAGTGGGTAATGTTTCATCACAAATATGTATTTTTATGTTCATATGATATTGATGTTAAAACGAATTTGGTTAATTATTTATTGATTGGTTTAGTTATTGTATTAATTTGAATTCATTTACAATATTTGTTGGTTTTTATTGGGGGAATAGAGTGGGTAGTATTTTAAAATATTTATATAATAGTACATTTCTGATTAATTGTTTACTCATTCATTTAACTGTTGAATTCATTGTTAAGTAATTTTAAATATATTTTAGGCAGGGTACGAGGCCTTACTGATGATCTTGGGTGGATAGAATACATTTAAAAAAAAAATATTATTAATCTGTTACAAATTATAAATCAAAATAAAATAAAAGGTTCTAATAATTACCGTTTTAAATACATTTCAAATAAAATATACATTTTTAATTAATTTTAATAGGGGTGTAATTTACAATTAAGTGACATATTAAGGAAATAACTATTTTTGAAGAAATTTGTTTATAATTTTTATTTCCAGTACTAGTATGTTTTAATTTTGTTTTACAGTAAGATAATTAAATACAACATAGAAAAAATGAAAGCCAATTAAATGAAATGTTTAATGTATTAAAAATGTAATTTTACTATGTTTTGAATGTTTAAAATTATTGTGAAACAATTGAGAAGTTAATATTTGTTTACCTATGTACTTTTATATTTAGAATATTTAAAAACATTTTTCAAAAACATTTTTATAAAATTTAACATTAGGGTGGTGTAACATTAGGGTGGATGTACTGCCAATTTCAAATGTGAAAAACAAGACGTTTTCTAAAAAGTTGTAGTAAATTTAAAAATTGAAAAGCTATTGTTTGTATGACATGAATGCCAACTGTGAATGATGTCACTCAAATATACATATTTTCCCAAAGTTTGTAGGTCTGAAGCTAAATTGGAACATATGAAATTTCATACTGTATTATATGCATTTGACAATGTTTTTAGGACTGATGTTACAATAGTAAATATGTCCCCATCCCAATGATATGTTCTTTTCCCTGTGTTAGTGGGACTAGAGTTAGAATAGTAAATATGCCACCACCAAGTATATGCACTTTCCCCAACGGTTGATGGACTGAAGTTAAATTACTAAATTCAACTCACCCAAATATATGTTCTTACCCCAAAATTTGTAGTATTGGCGTTAGAAGTAAATAGCCCCACAATAATATATTATTGTTAATGTTTGTAGTATTCGAATTAGAATGATTAATGTACGCATCCTCACCTCCAAATGTGTATGCAGGTTGCCCAGTGTTAGCGCGACTGACTGTAAGTTTGTATGTACAAGATATCTGTGTAGTGAAACCTAGCCAAAGGCAAGCACCAAGGCAACAGGTGATATGTAGCAGAGTAAGCTGGGTTCAGAGCTTTGTACAGGCAGAAAGGCAAGCACCAAGACAACATGTGATAGGTAGGAGAGTTAGCTGGGTTCAGAGCTTTTTACAGGCAGAAAGGCAAGCACCAAGACAACATGTGATAGGTAAGAGAGTTGGTATTCTACCGTTACTAATCGGTCATTACTTCGTATTACCATTACTACGCATATTTTAGTTCGCAGATGCCATTACCTAGCATGCCTTTACTTAGCATGCATTTACTACGCATGTTCCATTACTTAGTATGCACTTACTACGCATAATGTAGTTACTGTCTACAGGGGTATTTTTAGGGGTCAGGGTGGGTTAGGGTTTTCGGGTTTAGGGTGTATTTTTAGTGTTCAGGGTTCATTTAAGGTTTTGGGTTGCTGGGGTATTTTTGGGGTTCAGGGTGCATTTAGGTATTTGGGTGCTGGAGTTATTTTAGGGGTCAGGGTTGGTTAGGGTTTTGGGGTGTAGGTGGTATTTTTAGGGTTCAGGGTGCTTTTAAGGTTTTGAGGTGCTGTGGTAATTTTGGGGTTCAGGGTGCGTTTAAGGTTTTGGGGTAATTTTAGGGGTCAGGGTGGGTTGGGGTTTTGGGTGTAGGGGGTCATTTTAGGGTTCAGGGTGCGTTTAGGTTTTGGGGTACTGGGGTATTTTGAGGGTTCAGGGTGCATTTAAGGTTTTGGGGTGCTGGGGAATTTTTGGGGTTCAGGGTGCATTTAGGTTTTGGGGTACTGGGGTATTTTTAGGGGTCAGGGTGGGTTAGGGTTTTGGGGTGCATGGGGTATTTTTAGGGTTTAGGGTGCATTTAAGGTTTTGGGGTGCTGGGGTATTTTAGGGGTTCAGGGTGCGTGTAGGTTTTGGGGGGCTGGGATATTTTTCAGGGTGAGATAGGGTTTTGGGGTCTAGGTGGTATTTTTAGGGTTCAGGGTGCGTGCCAGGGGATAGGTTACGATTATTTTTTTGTTTTAAAGTACCAATAACGCGTTGTAACGGTATGCGTAATATTTAACTGCAAAGTAAAAGCATTTTTTATGTATTTGTATATATTTGCGAAGTAAAAGCATGCACACTAAAATCCTGAGTAGTAATGGTATTTGTGAAGTAAAAACTTCGAAGTAAATACCTGCTGAGTAATGGTATGCTAAGTAACATCATATATTCAGGAGAGTTAGCTGGGTTCTGAGCGCACGTGTAGATCCATTACTGCATAGGAATGTATTGTTCTTAAAAGAGGGGCAACTTCAACTCTTTCCTAAATTAGAGCAGTAATGGGGCACTCTTGATGTTGTTCCCGATCTTGGGAGCGCACATGGAAAATGTGTACTGCCTTGTTTTTTTTTGTTTTGACACTGTTTAGTTTCCAATCTGATGGTGTCCTTGCTCCGGGTATGCTGAGAACTACCAGAGATTGTGAGCTTGTCTGTAAGAAAAGCAGAGGTCCTGTTCCTGATGGCTTTGAAAAGGACACAGCTGCTACGGTCAGGCTTGACCGCGCAGCTGTCGCCAGACAGGTAAGTAACCTAAAATGGGACTTTAAGTAGCATGACTAGGGGATCGACTTTGTCTCTGCCCACATGCTGTTAGCCAGGAGGGCTTGTTACGATTGGGTAGAAGTTGTGTGCTTTCACAAAAAAGTGCTTGCTCTCCTTGCAGCTGTGATCATTTTGTTTGAAATCCAGCTGCCTGAGCCAGCAGTAGTATGTCTGAGATTGAACTTTCTGGTGCACACATGACATTGTAATGATATTAATGTGTCTTCGATAAGTAGATTATTTACAGTGTTCGCTTTTCTCAGGCAGCAGCACAGATGGGAGGAAGGTGGTCATTATCTTTAGGATTCAGAGTACAGTTTTGTGGTTAAGAGCCCAGGGCTACACTATTCTAAATGGAATTTTAGGTCTGGCAAGGCAGTGCTACTGTTTCCTGACCTAATGTGATCAACAAAAAGAGATTTCAGAGTTCTACTGAGAGAGGGGCTTATGCTCCACCCACATGTTGGTTCCCATGAGTACAGTATTTGAATGGGCGGAATTTGTGTGCTTCCGCTAAAATGATTGATTGTATTGCACTTTTGTGGCTGTGACGTAGTATACACTCTGTACTGCAGGACTGAGTTTGTTATGGTGGTAAGTCAGTGATCAAGGCCATAGGTTATATCTCTGCAGAAAAGTAATGTTGATCAATAATGATTTTTATGATTAATCCGATACACCAATGCTGAACTACTATGATTGCAGTGGAAACAAATCTAGCACAACGTATAGAAGTGTGTTTATTAGTGTGATATATTGATGCCACATTTTACATGAAACCCCATATTGGATTAAATGGATGTTGCTCTTTCAATCAGCTCCTGCCTTCACCCCTCCCATCTGGTCCCTCTGTACATCCTTTCTCTTCCCAGCTCTGCAGAAATGAAGATACTGATATAATGGAAGCTTTACAAATGTGCTCTGAATTAATTATTTAACTGTAACATTTTCCCAAGGCCCTTCCACTGTAGTTCTGTTGATGCACCTAGTCTTATTCATTGGTGTAGAGGTTCATTGTTCAAACATCTCCGGACGGAGGTGACATGTAGATATTAGATGCTTACGGATGTTAGATGCTTACGTAAAAGTGGGTTAGTGCTTATAAACTTAAGTAGTGATGTAGATTATTCTGAATTGTCAAGAGAGTTGTTACTTGGAATAACGCTACAGTGAATCTGCTGTCTTATTCCTTTGTTATGCAAGAATTTTGTATAAGATCCGCCGATTTTTGTGGTTGAGCCAGAGAGTTTTGAGCTTTCCTTGATGCTGCTGGAGATGCTTCCCATTTTCTTTCTGATTTTGATCCATATTTAGGACTATTATATATAAGTCTGCATTTGGGCCTTTTTGGCATTTATTCTGTTATGCTTGATTTTGACATGCCTGTAATCCATCTCTTTAAGTTTTGCATGATCTAGAATTCAGTAATTGAGTGCTATCAATTACTTATTTATGCAACTCTGCTAAATTGATGTCGAGAAGGGTGCTTTTTTACGCAAGATCAATCTGGAGCAGAACCGCTTGAGGTAAATTTTGGGATGTCTTCATTATTGGGGTTTGGTTCAGAATATCGGGGTATGGTTCTGCTTCCACGTGGGAATAGGCCAGATCTATCTATAAGAAAAAGTTATGATAAAGGTGGTAGGCCAGGTGTATTTATTGTGAAAAGCACATGTTAAAGTCGAAAGGCATTTAAGGGTGGATTATTAATTCCGTTTATTAAAGCCTGCGGCTAGATATTCTGTTACATTGAATCTCACAGGTTACCAGAGTAGGCGGTGGTTTTGATGTTGGTCACCCATTGTGACAACCAATGAAAACAGAAGTCTTGCTCTGTCAGAATCCTTGTCAGATCTGTCTTAGAGGAGATTGTATTTTGTTTAGCCAACTGTAATTTTGTATACCTTTCTAGTTTTATCACGGTGTGTCTGATGGCGGTTTGTGGAAAAGCTTTTACTCCAACCGGAGGCTAGAGTTGTTTATAGTGAGAAGCCCTAGGCCCAATTAGAGCACCGGAAATGTTATGTATGACGCCATAGGCCTGGGCTATTTATTATGAAATGTTATGACAAAGTTAGTTGTCCTAGCTCATTAATTGTGAAAAGTATATGTTAAAGCCAGTACGCTTTTTAACAGTTAGTCGTTCTCACATTGTATTGCAGGCTACAGACAGGTTTTTTGTTACCTTAGCAGACAAGGGTGTTGGACACCCATTCTAACAAACCCTGGGGGTTTGTCATGTTTATGATTCCGTTAGGCCCTGTTGAGAGGAGTTGTATATTGTTTTGAAAGCTGTCTTTTTCTACATATTTGGAATATTTTTACTGTTCGCATGAAGTTTCCCAGTTTATGTGCAATTAAATAGGCCGGTGTGGGTAGAAGTGTAAAGCCAGTGTTAAAGGGTACAACTTCTTTAATTCATTGGGGAAAGCTGTGCCGAATTTCATAGGTTTGATCTCTTTATAATTGAACATATGGTAAAGCTAGTCAGCCCACCCTATTTGTTGTGAAAAGCATGTGTTACAGACTATAGTCTATTATGGATAGATTGTAATTTCAGTGTCCTAAAACCTGTAGGCAGGTATTTAGGGACATGGAATTTCATAGATTACCTCTGGTTTTGGTATTGGTGATCCTCCCAAACTAACTGTGGGGATAGAAGAAATGCACCACAGTCGTCTTAGTTAGGCTCTTTTTGGAGAGATAATATTTTTCTTTGTCAAATGTAATTTTGTAAGCATTTGTGCTGTTTTGACTGTATGCTGGATGGGTGCCTCGTGGAACGCTTCCGCTCAGTATAATGGGGTTGTGTTCATTATAGCAACAAGCCAAATCATAAAGGCTAGAAGTCTTATACTTTCACTGGGAAAAGTTGTCAGAGTCTTTACATGCACTCTGTTTTGTACACAAAGTATGCCTTACTTATTGCAAAATATATGTGTTAAAGGCAAAAGGTTTTTAGGGGTGGATTGTTATTACACAGTGCTAAAGCCTGTAGGTAGGTTTTTTGCTATTAGGAATCTCGCAGATCACTGTAGTAGGCAAGAGCTTTGGTGTTGAAACAAACCATGGGGACAGACAATGTGCACTACTGTAATACTTAGTAGGCTCTATTAGCAGAGATTTTGTAGTGTTTTGACAAGTGTGCATTGTACATATTTGTAGCTTCATTATGGTATACCTTATGGTTGCCATGTGGGAAGGCTGATAAACCAATACAGTAGGTCATGGTGGCAAGCCAACGATAAAGTTATAGGCGTGATTGTTTATAATGAAAAGTTACAATTAAGGCTGAGACAAAGGGTGAATGCAAGAATGAGTTAGTGGATGGATGAATGGGTGCAGAGATGAGTGACAGAGTGCAAGTATGATGACTTTTTGAGTGCCAAATTCTATCATGACACCGAAGGCACTTTCATTCATTAGCCAGACCTAGTGGCATAGCCAGTGATTGTTTTGAAGATGGTGCTGGTCTGCAACGAGAGCCAATGGAGTTCCATCAGGATGGGGGTGATTTGATCATATTTCTTCCAGCCCTGGGCTGTGTGGGCTACCCGACTGTGAAGCCTGGGAGGCAATGGAGCAGGGAGCCACCACCTTCCAGATGCGAGAGTCTGAGGGCTTGAAAAGTAGTTCTGAAGTTGCTTCTGATGTTACTTTCTAGGAAAAATTGCTTTACTTTATTTAGCAGAGAGAGCTGGCGCCAGGCCGTCTTTGGTTTTTGGCACGTTGTTCCTTTAGGCGGGGACGGGTGTCCAGAGTGAATCCAAGTGACTTGGCATTTGGTGAAAGTTTCATGTCCTGGGCTTTGCACACAGCTCTGCCAGTGCACCTCAATGCTAACCTGCAGCAACCCATACTATTTCAGCCCAGCGACATTCACTCAGTTCTGTCACTGCACCACACTGTGGATATTGTGGGTCTATCATACAGCTCTGCCGATGATGAGAATAATAATAATAATACCAGCCGTTGTAAAGCGAGGTGTCCCAGCGCTGGGGGCTGTCGGGAAGATTAAGCGAGCTATTGCCTAGAGTCACATGGTGCTGGGTTAACCTGCCGCCCGCGATCGAACTGTGAACCGTGTGCCGGAGTCAGCCGCCCTGGCCGTTGCACCACTCCTCTTCCCGATACACCTCAATGTGGCAGCAGCACCACCCGTTGCGTCTGTTTAAGTTCATGTGACGTGGCTCCAGCTGTGCCCCTCAATCCTCATCTACAGCGCCTTGGTTCTGACCTGCACAGAGGAGGCACTCACCTGTCTCCTTCACACCTCGTCTATATGTGTCCCACACAGCTCCACCAGTACCACTCAGTCCTGCCACACCTCTGTTATCCAGTACTGAAACACACACAGCTCTGCTGGTGCACCACAGCCTGGACCTGTCTAGTGACATTCTATGTAGGCCAAGCTCAATCCACACTTGAGGCGTGTTGGCTCCTGTGTTGCACCTCAGCCCAGGTGTGAGTCCCCCCTGCTGTTCCAGCACTGGGCAGCCCACAGATGCACCTCCCGGCATGCATCGCACCTTGTTATCTAGCACTGAACCAGTCCCGGCTCCAGGAATTTTTATTTGGGTGGGCCAAGGGTGCATTTGGGTGGGCCTCTGCGGGCTTGATTTGTTGCATATATGTCTGGGCAGGCCTGCTTCAGGGCACTCCTTTATCTCTTCTTAGTCTTACAAGGACCTGTAAAACTCACTCTTTTCCAAATCTCTTTTTAATGTTATCACTCTCAAAAAGTGTTTTTTCCATGTAATGTTACTTTGATGGGAAGAGGAGGTTTCTGAGGTGGGAGCCTCAGGGAGAATCCCTCTTCATTACTACCTCCACCTCACCCTGGACTCTGCAACGCACTCCCTTACAGGCTTGATTATCCACTACTCCTCTCCAGTGCACCTTATCTCACAGATGACATTGGGCCTCAGCCCCATATCAGGCACCATCAGGCTCCACTTTCATTTTTCCTGGTAAAAACATTAGTAAAATCACCTTCATACTTAAAACATTCAATATAGCAGTAAATATAAGTAGCAGGTACTTTAAAGTATGTTCCACAGTAGCCCTTATGGCCCGACTGCTAATTAAATAAACAAAAACATAAAGGCCATGACAGGGCTGGCTTCAGGGCTGATGCGAAAGTCTTTTTTGGCGCCCGACCAATGACCTCTTTTTCAGCAAATACCTTTACTACCATCTTCCAACAGTGCCCCTAATGTCTCCATGGCCCCCCTATTGACTTCTTCCTCGGATTCCCTCACTGCCGCATGCCACAAGTGCCCCTCATCTCCCCATAGCCCCGCCACCTTATGACCTGTTCCTCGGATTCCCTCACTGCCACCCTCCACTAGCGCCCCTCATCTCTCCCTAGCTCCCCCTCCACCCCATGACCTCTTCCTCAGATTCCCACACTGCCACCCTCCAACAGTGCCCCTCATTGCTTCATAGCCCCTCCCACTACCTTCTCCTCAAGTCAAGTCAAGTCAAGTCAAAAGAATTTATATAGCGCACTACATACCCATAGGGTCTCAAGGCGCTTAGGGAGGGGAGGAGGATTACTTGTCAAATATCCATGTTTTAAGTTGCTTTCTGAATGCTAGGTGGTTCTGGGTAAGGCGAAGGTGAGTGGGGAGTGAGTTCCATGTTTTAGCTGCCAGGTATGAGAAGGATCTGCCTCCCATGGTGGTCTTGTTGATGCGAGGTACAGTGGCGAGGGCTTGGTTGGAAGAACGTAGTTGGCGGGGGGGGGGTGTAGAAGGACAGTCGTGAGTTGAGGCATTCTGGTCCGATGTCGTAGAGTGATTTGTGTGCGTGGGTTAGCAGTCGGAAAGTGATCCTCTTATTGACGGGTAGCCAGTGGAGGTCTTTCAGGTGACCGGAGATGTGTTCGTTACGCGGGATGTCTAATATGATCCTGGCTGAGGCGTTTTGGATTCGTTGGAGTTTCTTCTGGAGTTTAGCGGTGGTACCTGCGTAGAGGGTGTTTCCGTAGTCCAGTCGGCTCGTGACCAGAGCATGGGTGACTGTTTTTCTGGTTTCGGTGGGGATCCAGCGAAATGTTTTTTTGAGCATGCGAAGAATGTTGAAACAGGATGAGGATACGGCGCTGACTTGTCTGTTCATTGAGAGTGAAGAATCCAGGATAACGCCTAGGTTCCGTGCGTGGTCTGTCGGGATGGGTGCTTTTCCAAGGGCTTCCGGCCACCAAGAGTCGTCCCATGCAGTGGGGGATGTACCTAAGATGAGGACTTCTGTTTTATCTGAGTTGAGTTTCAGACGGCTGTGTTTCATCCATTCGGCAACTTCTTTCATTCCTTCGTGTAGGTTAGTTTTGGCGGTGCTGGGGTCGTTGGTGAGAGAAAGGATCAGTTGGGTGTCATCCGCGTAGGAGATGATGTTGAGGTTGTGTTGGCGAGCGATGGCCGCAAGGGGGCTCATGTATACGTTGAAGAGGGTGGGACTGAGTGAGGATCCTTGTGGTACGCCACAGATGACTTCAGTGGCTTCGGACTTGAATGGTGGAAGGCGGACTTTCTGGGTTCTTCCGGTGAGGAACGAGGTGATCCATTCAAGTGCTTTTCCTTGTATCCCGATGTTTCTGAGGCGTTCCCTCGGATTCCCTCACTGCCACCCTCCAACAGTGCCCCTCATCTTTACGTAGCCCCTCTCTCATATGCATTTCATTTGTTGTATAGCGCTACTCATATCAGTGTAGTGTGTGTCAGTACTTTACACAACGCACACAATATACAGAGACAATTAATCATACAAGTATGTAAATCAGCCTATAGGGAATGTCACATAAACCAATGAGGATTACAAGGTGTATGAATCACACGTCATCCATGTCATCCATACTGATGAGCAGTATATTTTAAGAGGGTTTGGTCTGGGGAAACACAACCTTAGGATTTAAAGAGTATTCCATGGGGGTCAGCTTTACTGATAAAAATGTATATCTGCCCAAACATTCTCATTTTAACAACATTAGAATAATGAAAGACTGGGGAAGTTCTAACTACATCACAAAACAAAAAAAGCGAAGTTCTAACTATACCATTCATGTTTGTATGCAGCTCTTTTGTGACAGTTCATTGGTCACTGTCCTATGTTAGGATTGTAACTTCTGAACTGCAAGTAACACAAGGATCTCTGTGACACTGGCAGTAACCCACTGAGCTATCCACATACAATACAGTTCACCTACATTTAAAAACTATTAACAGACAAATGATTGCTCTCTAGAAGGACCATTAATCACCAGCGTTATCTGGGCATTTTGTATTGTCTTATTGTTGTCCTGCATCAGCCATGAGAATGATAAAAACTGTTTAAATGAAGCGCACACAAAGTATGTGTCCTGCTGGGCCTGTGCAGATTTTAAAAAGAAAAAAATGTAGTAACACATTCTCTTACCTACTAAATTAGTCAAACTTTGTGTCACAGCCTGATGTGATAAACCTCTGCAGGGGTCAGGAAAGGTGACTAGGAATAAACAAAATTCTTTTCTTCTGTGCTGCATAGAAAAAAATATATATCAACGCAGCAGGACAGTAGGCAAAGGTTACCATTGTCAAAGAAAGGATTTGTCGCCTTTCGCCATGCAGAGATGAAGGGGTGAAAAAATAAACAAAGCCTTGTTAACATTTAAATGTTCTTTAAAGACCTGTGAAGTACTCGGGTGCGGCTGCGAACATCTCTAAAACTGTCTCTGTGTGTGTGCGCGCGCCAGGGAAGCTGTCTCGGCCTGGGCTGACACACACGACCTGTTGCACGCCTGCCTTCAAGCCCCCACTGCGAGGGCCAAGGCTCCTGTTTGGGTGGGCCAGGCTCATGTTTGCGCCAAGGCTCCTGTTTGGGTGGGCCTGGCCCACCCGGCCCATCCGCTAGAACTGGGCCTGCACTGAACACACACTGCTCTGCCGATGCGCATCACTCAATATGTGCTTGACCTTTCACCTCTGTGTCCCCTGACAGGGCTGTGACGTTTACCGCGAGAGGAAGACCACGATGGAGGAGGACGGCGAAGACCACTCCGAGGCTCCTGGAGGGCACCGCCAGGAGGAGTTTTCCTACTTCAGCATTTCCTCGAAGCCCGAGGCGGGGGTGGCCAGGGGCGCCCTGCCTGCCGCCGAGACACAGGTGAGAGTAAGGGGTGGCACGCGTGACGCGCCCCACAGAGTGCTGCAAATACAGCCAACCTCAAATAATAACAGCCCAGCCACCTCTCTTTCCACAATCTATTAGGAAGAATACACGTAGGCAGGAATTCAAAGTATGAGGTTCATTCTTCAAGTAGAAACAGCACACCGGGAGTGGTGGACAGCGTAGTAGAACACAGCTCTTCTAAACTGGCAGGCTATCAGCTGGCATTCTAAAGAATGGTGCACGGGGGGTGCAGGTGCCCGGAGGGAGGGGAGGGAACATTCTGGAATGGAAATACATTAAAAAAAGATTCTTAGTAGTCTTGTGACCCCAAAAAACACAAGCCCTCTCCTACTACATGAGTTATTTCCAGTCTAGAACGTCGAGGGTTGATCTATGGCAGATTTTAGCATTACCACTCACTATGCTAATGAGCCCATTTTGATGTATTATTATATGTACATGTGTCTTATGTGGATAACATATTTAGGAGGCACGGACCCATGTTGAACACCCCGAATTTAAGTGCAGGCTAGAGGCTGTAACACAGTACAGTGTGAGCATTATTTTGTGCTTTCTTTAGAGTGAATCATGCAAGATTTATCTAAGTTGTTTCTGTAAATATTTCCTACACAGTGCCAGATGGATTCCTTGTGTGCTTTCCACACTTGGCAAATAAAGATTACTGATCATAAAGTTGTAATGTAGCTTTTGAGAAAAGGACCATGCATGAAGAAAAATGCTGTACTCAGGATTTCTCCACACCCAGGATAACTGGGTATGGGTTTATTGAAGCCCCGGCTCCCCGCGTGGTGCCCCCACTTTCATCCAGTGGTGACTGCCACTGCCTGCAGCCCCACAGCAGCACCATGACAACAGAACCAATACATTATCATCTCCCCCTATCCGACGCCGCACCCCCCTTGACACCCGTCCTCTGGAACTGTGAAGACCGTACCCACAGCCTTGGGTCCCCCTGAGTACCACCAATTTACCCCTTGCCAATTTCTGGCTGCTGTAAGTTTCCCTTGCCACGCTCTCCCGGAAACGCACTCCTCTACTGCGCCTCCTTGAACCACATCCCTCGTCCGCCGCCCTTACCCTCCCACTCCCCCCGCCCTTCCTTCCTCCCCCTGCCCCCCAGCTCCTTGCTTCACCGCTTACACTCAACTGCCTTCTTAGGTTATCGCCAGCATCCAGGCGATTGTGGTCCCTTTCCACCCACCCACCCTACCTTAGGCTACTGCGCCTCTTGTGCCTGTTTGCCAGATCCCTCAAATCTACAGCCACACTTCCAATTATCTGGCTTGCGTCTAATCACTGGATCACCACCTCGCATGAGCGCCATCCGGCACTCGATTCGCTTCCACACGTCCGATTTTCCAGTTTCTCGCCTGCTTCCTCCCCGCCCACCGCGTCTCTCCCCGTGATTTCACCAACCACTTGTTGGACATTGATCTACCCGGAGCTACCGCACTACCAGCGTTTTTTCTATAAACTGCTGTGGCCCACCTTCTCACATCCTCCCCTGCCCCTCACACGCCTTGTGATGACCAGCCATCCTTGAGCTTGATTCTATTCCCCCGCTCCCCAGAGTTTTAGCTTGTACCTGGCTCGGCGCACCCGCGCATGCAACACAACCACTCCTCCGAGCCCCGCGACCCCCCCAGCCACACCGCGACCCCAGTCCTCCTTTCGGCCCTCATTTTCCCTTTTCCTTCCCCATGCCGCACTCACCAAACTGGCAATCCGGTCCTGATGAAGATCCTAAATAAATAGTATCGAAACACCATTGACCCTTTTACAGTGCGACTTATGGCGCACCATCAACCTTGGCTCACAAAACAGAGAATCATCACTCATTGATTGAGGACGAACCATTGCCTTTGTATATATTGCGTTTTTGTCACATTGTCACCTTGTGTCCTCGCTGTATTCACCCCCTTGTCACTTGCGCCGTCACTCTTTGCTTCACTAACACTTAGTGCACAAAGCCCCCTTGGGTTGCCACCACATTCTATGCCTACCGTGCTGCTTTTACTGTTTTGTATGAAATGTGTCCTCAAATATATGATGCTACGTGCACTTTCTAAAAACTGAAATCCAGAGTCTCTCTTCCTTTTTTCCACGTTCTCGTAATGTTTTGTGCATATATTATATATATATATATATATATATATATATATATATATATATATATATATATATATATAAACGCACGTTTCTGTGTCCAATCTTGTGGGTTCCAGAAAAAAGAAGGCAGGCACACTGGTATCCGGTTTCACAGTTTAATAACACCAAACCCCCCTCACCCCTTACAGACGCGTTTCGCCTTTGCAGGCTTCGTCAAAAAAAAAAGAAATATATATATATATATATATATATATATATATATATATATATATATATATATATATATATATATATATATATATATATATATATATATGTGTATATATATGTATATATATGTATATATATGTATATATATATATATATATATATATATATATATATATATATATATATATATATATATATATATGTTAGAAAGGGTTCCCCACACAGTAAAGTTCCAGGAAACACAGAAGACTCGCACTCCAGGGTCCATGTTCAAAAATCGTTTATTGGCGACGCGTTTCGACCAGGCGGTCTTCTTCGTTAGCCATATATATATATACTTGCCCCCTTTACTGAATCCGATTGAGACAATGTTGTTGATAATACATGTACACCAAAATCTCAATTCGGTTATACTCCTGTTGCTTTATCCTATGCTGCTTCTGCAGCACTCACCTCCTCGTAGTTACTTTATAGTCTTTCTTCATTACACTATGTTGCTTCTCCAGCTCTCGCCTCATCGTAGTTACTTCACAGTCTTTCTTCAACACACCATGTTGCTTCTCCAGCTCTCGCCTCCTCGTAGTTACTTCATAGTCTTTCTTCAACACACCATGTTGCTTCTTCAGCTCTCGCCTCATCGTAGTTACTTCATAGTCTTTCTTCAGTGCTCCGTGCTGCTTCTTCAGCTCTCACCTCAGACTTACTTCATAGACTTTCTTCAACACACCATGTTGCTTTTCCAGCTCTTACCTAATTTCTTCAGTGCACTATGTTGCTTCTTCATAGTCTTTCTTCAGTGCGCTGTGCTGCTTCTCCAGCTCCCGCCTCATTATAGCTACTTCATAGTCTTTCTTCAGCTCACTGTGCAGCTTCTCCAGCTCTCGCCTCATCGTAGTTACTTCAGAATCTTTCTTCAGTGCACCTTGCTGCCTCTCGAGCTTTCGCCTCATGGTAGTTACTCTATAGTCTTTCATCACTAAACACCCGCAAAAAGTAATTTAATTCCTCCTATTTCTCTTAAGGGTGGCTATTGGACGAGCTATCTTGTGCAGTAAACCAAACCTCTGTAATTTCCTCTGTTTGACACAAATGTTGAACTCTGTTGAAGGGAACATATGTGACTTCTCGTTGAGATGCCTAACTGGACTGTGTATCCTGTCATTCTTCCCACGAGCACCTCACAGATTGCCGGTCACCACACATTATAAATGTAAATCTTGTTGCATTGGCTATTGAGTCTTTTATCCTAGCCCCAGTGGCGCAACGCAAAATGATGGGGCCCCTCCTGCAGAATGTGAAGAGGGACCCCTGAGTGTCCCATATCTCACGAATATTCATTAGCCTTGGGCTGAATGATGGCCCCCTGTAGTGTCCGATGGTGCCCTGAAGCATTAAGGGCCCTGCTAAGCCACTGCAAACCCCTTACATTTTTAGTAAGACCTTTAGAATGTGCACACACCCTTCATTCCACTGGCTCTATCGAAAGGACGTCTCTTTGGCAAAGTACATGAAGGAGGTACTTCTCTTTGGAACACCCTGTCTCTTCCCTAAAGTGAGATTTAGAGACACTAATGATTCTTTAAGGGGTCATCATACAGTGAGTGATGACCCATCTCAAACCCAAGCAGACGATCTCAAACAAAGGAACATTCCAGAAGGCCTGCTATTGGAGATTGTTAGTGACACAGGAGTGGGTAAACAGAACCTTTTTTTCTCTACACTGGATGGCCCACTAAAGGCTACATACACTTTGTTATTCACTCAATGACGTACTCTCTGCTATTAGGTTCCACAGTCACTTGTGTTGCTCTCCCACAGCTTTGTTTGTATATTTGATACTTTGCAAATTCTTGTAAGTTAACCACACAGATCTTTCTTTGTACACTCGCCTTCTGGGACTCGTGTTGTGTTTCGACTCATTCAGGTAGTCTTTGCAATACTTTGGAGGGGGTTCAGGCAGATAGGTGGATGGGGAAGGCACCGAACCAGGAAATAAAGGCAGGCAGCCAAGAGGCCAAGGCACTAGCTGGTAGGGCCGGCAGTAAGCCGCCTGGGCCAGAGAGCTAGCTGCTTTTCAGCCCTAATGTTATGTAATTTGGCACTCTGTGAGGCGTTGTGAGGTTGCACCAGCAGTGCAGTAGGAGCCAGCAAGGGTGTCACATGTCATGCGACATCCGGTAGAGGAGGAGGAAGAAGATATCCTGCGTGGGTGGCAAGGAGCATTCGTGGGCTGAGGCTTAGTGACAAGCACTGAAAATGTATCAAATGAACCTTTAGACAATCCCTCCATTGTCTTCCTTCAGGGACAGTGCAGGGGAAATTTACATTATACTGCCAGCATTTGCATAGCACTTGGAATCAAGATGATGAACAAAGGACTCTTTGTGACGTGAGGACACTGAGGTCAACAGTAGTAGCATGTGTTTTGGCATAAGTTATTTTGTAGTGGCGATGGGCCCTATTTAGAGTTTTGTGGCAGCGTACCCTGTCCGGCAACCTCTCAATCTGCCCGACTTTTCTGAGTACGCCTCCCCTATTTTGAGTTGGGTGGACTGCCAGGTTGAACCAATGGAGTAAAATTTACTCCATCAGCATAAACCTACCTCTGATGGGCCATTGGAACTAAGCCATCCAACTGTCCGCCCGATTTAGAGTGGGTTGTTGGATGCCTTTTTTTTACTGTCAGTCACAAGACAGTAAATAAAAATTACCCTTGGCAAAAAAACTCCCATGATATTGGGGCCATACGTTGTTCCTGTTTTGGGAGTTTTTGTTTAGAAAAGAAAACTTTTCCAAGTGTGGTGTAAGCATCCATCGCCAATGACGGACACACACCAAACTTCTAAATGGCTTTATACGAAACGCCGTGAGGCCCATTCAAACAAACCCATAGAATTCACCACTGGGCCGGCGGTGAACTCTAAATTTGGTGGGTGAAGTAAAGGTATGGTGGCAGACGTAAAGTCTTACGCCACCCAGTCTACCTTTCCTCCGCCCACCAAACTCTGAATCGGACTGTGTTTCCTGAAGGGTGATTCAAACCCCTGAGATTTAAAAGGGAGGATACAGACCTGAGACATGGCTTCTAGGCCATGTTGAGATTAACACTTCCTGGTGAGAGCTGTGATGTGAGCACAAGGAGACCAATGAGATTAACCAGGTATATGTATTGTTTTTGCGCAGACGTAGCTCTAAGCAGCAGCAAAGCACTTTACAAATAAAAATTTTATTGCAGCAGAAGCATCTCTAACACGAGTAACTATAAACAGAAGAGCACTATTCATGCAGGGTCAGCTGAGACCAGAATACAGAAATCAGGATGTGAAAAGCAGATGCTGAATCATTTCATTAAGACAGTAACTACACGTCCTATAGTGAATGTTTCAAAAATATTTTACCTTACACATATTTACACTTTGAGGCATGGGACAGAAATCGATTTGATCAGAATCACATGATGTTTTTTGCTAAAGTGCCATGGCTGGGATTCGAACCCAGATATCGAAGCTGGTTCTTGAGTCTGCCACTTACGTACTATACAACATTTGCATAGTGCGGGAAACATAGCTTTAAGTAAAAGGGGGAAAGCGGACTAAAGTTTCATGCACGTTTTTCGATTGTGCAAGGGACCCAGGAAACATTATGGAGTGCTGTGTAATAACGTTTTCTAAATAGGACTTCAGGTAGACGAGTATAATTGGAATCAGCAAGACATATATGTATTAGTGTACTTTGAAGTCTTTATTCAGGTGCAAGGGCTGGGTGATTTTTTTCAGTCAGCTATAAATGGAAGCAACACTAGTCTGATTGCCACCAGTGAATCAGAAGGGTCATAGGGTCAGGTTCTTATTGGTTCAACCTCTTCGCCACAGCGGACATTCCGCTGCGGTGCTGAAAAAAATTACGCCAGCGCGGTTTGGACGGCCCCTGGCCGTCCTCCGCACACGCCCACCGTGACATTCGACAGCCGGGGGCTGTCCGACGCATCGAAGAGGTTAGGCAAAAGCAGTGCTTAATTTGTAAACAAAAGAATAAGTGCCAGGACTCTCGCCAGGAGGCCACTGCAGCTTGTACCACACATTACCCCTGACAATGCTGCCAGTAACAGTACTTACACAACTACTAATCATCACACTCCTACAAGTGTGACAATTTGGACTATTTCAGGCCCCCAAAGCTATACGAATGGCTTGGGCGGCAGCTGGTAGTAATTTTTTATGTATATTGAACTAATAAACAACTGTTTATGTGCTCATCTCTAAGTTAGACTGTGACACCATGTGGCAGACTGTGACACCATGTGGCAGACTGTCACAAGGACTGGTGTTGACAATTAAGTGCAGGGCCGAGCACCAGGAAATGACTGGCTCAAATTAAGCACTGGTGCTCACTATGTCTGTGTTTACGCTGACACTGATTTTCACTATTCTGTGGCCCTCATGTTTACACTGGGTCTGATGTTCTATATTCCGTGGTCCTGATGTTTAATATTCTGTAGCCCACAAACTTACTCTGGGTTTGATGTTCTATATTCTGTGGTTCTCGCAATGTCTGTGCTCACATGGATACTGATGCTCAATTTTCTGGGGCCCTCTTATTTACACAGGGTCTGATGTTCTCTATTAAGTGTTACTGAAGGCCTGTGCACACGTCTGGTCCCAGACGCTTCGACCGCTCTTGATTCTCAGCGCACTTGCTGTCTTAACTCAGTCCTTTCTCGTGGCTCCACTCTCCGATGCACCTTCTGGACCGCTACTTGGTTCTTATTACTTACCTCTTCCCTGAAACCGGGATGGAAGTATAACTGGTTTAGAGTGAAGCCCCTATACCTATACCTCCGTGGTCCCTATCCTGGACCCTTTCAATATGCTAAGAAACACTCACTCCTAATAACAAGCCGGGACGTAAATAAAACCGGCAGAACGATCTTTGTTCTCCGTTCCCATTGCCATAAGCCCTGATGAAGTCTTGGGGTACTTCCCCAGACGAAACACGTGTTGTCTGGGCAATCGTTCAGGATTAAAGAAGAACACAAAAATCCAGTGTTCATTGTTATTTCAAATACATGTTTGCATACTGCATGTACATTGGTGTTAACTTATGACATAGAGTAATTACTCTGCAGCTAAATGAAGACATGTGCACGGGCCGTCAGTAATGTTGTAGGACCACTGGTCTAAAACTCAGGGGGTTCAGGGCATTTCCCCCTCCTGTTGGCTCAGTCCCATGATTACGATAGCTAGATAGACGTACACTCACTGTAGGCGCCAGTATTCCTACCACATACGTCCAAAACCCTGTCATTTGCTCTTCTATATTCAGTGGTCCTCACTATGTCTGTGTTTACACAAACACTGATGTTCAATATTCTGTGGGCCTCTTGTTTAAACTGAGTCTGATGTTCTATATTCTGTGGTCCTCACTATGTCTGTGTGTATATCGCTACTGGTGTTCAATATTCTGTCACCCACATTTTTACACCAGGTCTGATGTTCTATAGTCTGTGGTACTTACTATGTCTGTGTTTAGGCTGACACTGATGTTCAAAACTTTGTGGGCCTCTTGTTTACACTGGGTCTGATATTCTATAGTATGTGGTACTCACTATGTCTGTGTTTACACTGACACTGACGTTCACTATTCTGTGGCCCTCATGTCTATATTCTGTGGCCTTCATGTTTACACTGGGTTTGATATTCTATATTCTGTGGTCCTGACTATGCCTGTGTATACGCTGACACTGACAATAATCTGTGGCGCTCACCATTGCTATATATGCATTTATGGGTGATGTTCTGTGACACTGACCCTTTATACACTGGCTCAGATGGGCAACCAGTGAAAGAGACCATGCTTACATTGACAGTGTGCACACACCCAGTTTTACACTGTCTTGGAAATTCAATATTCTTTGGCCTCAACTATGTTTACACTGACACTGATGTTCAATATTTTGAGATACTGATGTCCAATATACGTTAGCCCCCGTCAAGTGTATAGTCACAGCGATACTCATTAATCTGTGGCCTCATCAAGGCTACACTGATACTGATGCTCTATGTTTTGTCTCACCATTTTTACAATGACACTAGTGGTCAGTATAATGTAACCCTCTCCATGTTAACGCTGGCACTGATGGGCAATATTCTACCTCCTCATCATGTTTACACTGATACTGATGTACCATGTTTACACTGACACTGATGTACCATGCTTACACTGATACTGGTGTACCATGCTTACACTGATACTGGTGTACCATGCTTACACTGATACTGGTGTACCATGCTTACACTGATACTGATGCTCTATGTTTTGTCTCACCATTTTTACAATGACACTAGTGGTCAGTATAATGTAACCCTCTCCATGTTAACGCTGGCACTGATGGGCAATATTCTGCCTCCTCATCATGTTTACACTGATACTGATGTACCATGTTTACACTGATACTGATGTACCATGTTTACACTGATACTGATGTACCATGTTTACACTGATACTGATGTACCATGTTTACACTGACACTGATGTACCATGCTTACACTGACACTGATGTACCATATTTATCCTGATACCAATGTACCATATTTACACTGATGTTAAACGCTCTATAGCCTGATCATGCTTACGCTAACATTGACGGTAAGTATTCTGCAGCCCCCACTGCAGTGCTTAATCTGATGCGGCGGTTTTCTGTGCTCGGCACCGTCAATTAATTGTCAACACCAGCACTTGTGACAGTCTGCCACAAGGTGGCGCTGTCTGAGCTGATCACAACAGTCAATTATTAATTCAAAATACATTAAAATGACTATTACCTGCAGCACAAGCCATTCTTATTGCTTTGGGGTCCTGGAATAGTCTTAACTGTCACATTCATAGGACTTTGATGATTATTAGTTGTGTTTTTTACTGTCATTAGCAGCACTGTCAGGGGCAATGTGTGGTGCAAGCTGCAGTGGCTTCCTGACGAGAGCCCTGACACTTATTATTTTTACAAATTAAGCACTGAGTACCACAAACTATAGAACATGAGACCCGGTGTTAACAACAGGAATACAGAATATTTAACATCAGTATCCGTGTAAACAAAGACATAGCTAGGGCCATAGAATATAGAACATCAAACCCAGTGTAAACTTGTGCGCGACAGAATATTGAACATCAGTATCCGTATAAACACAAACATAGTGAGGACCACAGAATATAGAACATCAGACCCGATGTAAACATGTGGGCGACAGAATATTGAACATCAATGTCAGCGTAAACACAGATATATTGAGGACCACAGAACATAGAACATCAGACTTGGTGTAGAAAAGAGGGCCACAGAATATCGAACATCAGTATCAGTGTAAACACAGACATAACGAGAACCACAGAATATAGAATATCAGACCCGGTGTAAAAATGTTGGCGACAGAATATTGAACACCAGTATCAGAGTAAACATAGATATATTGAGTACCACAGAATATAGACCATCAGACTTGGTGTAAACAAGAGGCCCACAGAATACTGAACATCAGTGTTAGTGTAAACGCAGACAAAGGGAGAATCAAAGAATATAGAACATCAGACTCGATGTAATCATGTGGACCAAAAATATTGAACATCAGTGTAAGTGTAAACACAAATTTATTTTAATTTTATTTTAACGACTTGTAGAGCGCCTGGTGACCCGAAGGCATCCCCGCGCTGTAATGATTTTGATATCCAGATGAGATGGAGGAGAGAAAAGGAAGAAAAAAAAAGGGGGGGGGGACGTTATTTCGGAAATAGAAGTGTTTTCAATTTTTTTCTAAAAATAAGATAGCTGGGTTCCAGTCTGAGGGAACGGGGGAGTGAGTTCCATCTGGTGGAAGCTTTCACAGAGAAGCGTCGGCCACCAGTGCGTGTCTTTTTAAATTTGGGGATGATGGCTAGATGTTCATTCTCGGACCGCAGGGATCTGGGAGCTATATAAGGCGTTACCAGGTCGCTGAGAATCGGGGGGCCAGCTCCATTAATCAGTTTGTAAGCCGTGCACATGGCTTTGAATTCCACTCTTTGACGCACCGGGAGCCAGTGCAGGGCTTTGAGGGCAGGTTTAGCTGACACTCTGGAGGGAAGGTTCATGAGTAGTCGGGCTGCAGCGTTCTGTGTTCGTTGTATTTTAGCCAAGGTGACCTCAGGGGCACCCAGGTAAACCATGTTACTGTAGTCCAGCCGTGACAATATTAGCCCTTGGACTAGGAGTTTTCTGGAGGTGGGCGGGAGTAGGGGAAGAATCTTGCGGGTGGTGCGCATAAGCCCAAAACAGGTTCCTGCAGTTTTGGCCGCTTGTGTTTTCATTGATTACTCGGGTTCTAGCCAGACTCCTAGGGTCTTAATTTCTTTTTTCGGGGTGGGAATTTCCCCGAACACGTCTGGCCAGGCTGATGGGGGGATGGTCACCCATTGCTTTCCCATGAGCATCACTTCGGTCTTCGACCCGTTTAATTTGAGTGAAGATTCACACATCCAGCTGTAGATTTTCGTAAGGCAATTTGCCAAATTGTCTGGGTGATCGTCTAGTTGGGATAGGGAGACGACCAGCTGTGTGTCATCCGCGTAACTCACAATTTTGATGCCGAAGGGTGTCACCACGTCTTCAAGGGGGGCCATATAAGCATTAAAAAGCGTAGGGCTTAGAGATGATCCCTGGGGGACTCCGCTCGTGAGGGGGAGGGTGGACGAGTGGTGATTGCTGTCCCATACCTGGAACGTGCGCCGGTCAAGGAAGGACTCTATCCACCTGAGCGCCATCCCGGTGAGCCCTGCTGCCGCCAGCCGTTGGATGAGGACACGATGGTTGACTGTGTCGAAGGCTGCACTAAGATCCAGGAGGATCACTGCCACTGACCCTCCTGAATCCAAAATGCGCCTTGCCTCCTCGATAACGGTCAGAAGGGCGGTGTCAGTGCCATGACCCGGGCGAAACCCAGTTTGGGATTGCCGTAAGATGTTATTTGCCTCGAGAAACTGAGACAATTGTCCGTTGACCAATTTCTCAGCTACCTTGCTGATGCCAGGGAGGAGTGAGATTGGCCGGTAGTTTGCCATGTCTGCTGGGTCTAGCTGGGGTTTTTTAAGGAGTGCTTTCACGACTGCGCTCTTCCAGCTATCGGGGACAGATCCTTGGGCAAGCGAGCTGTTAATAAGCTCTGTGATCGTGGGAACTATGACAGGGGCTACGGTTTTGAGGAATCTAATTGGTGCTGGATCCAGAGGTGATCCGCTTTTCATTTTGGCCAAGGTTGCATCTACCTCGTTGCAGGTTACTGCCCTAAATGTAGCTAGTTGGGGGCGCATGCTGCTTCCTGGTTGGCTGGAGGGTGATTCATTGTCCGTGTGACTAGAGGGACAGGGGGGGGGGAGGGATGTTAAGATTCGGGCAATTTTGTCATTAAAATAGGTGGCTAATTCGTTGCTTCGGTCAACAGGGGGGGCGTTGGAGGAAGGAGTGGTTGGTACTTTCAGTAGCTCTTTTACGATTAGGAAGGATTCCCTAGCTAAGTTGGTAGATTCTCTTATCCGAGTGTCGTAGTGGGAGGCTTTAGAGTGCTTAATGGAGGCTTTGTAAAATCTAACAGAGTTCTGGTAGGCTTCCTTGCTGGCGTGCTGCCAGTCTTTCCTCCATAGCCGTTCGGCTTTCTTGCATTTTTTACGTAGTAATCGAAGTTCCGGGGTATACCACGGGGCGGAACCTGGTTTCCCGTTTTTGTCCTCCCGGGTTCTAAATGGGAGTACGGAATCCAGGGAGGTAGTAATCCAGTCTCTGAATTTACTATCGGCGATAGCCGGGTCTTCTGCATGGGCGGGGATAGTGGACTCTAGGGTCCTGGCCCAGTCTTCGGTGGGGAGCTTGGACCAGGCCCTGTCCCTGGTGTAAGAGGAAGGTTTTTGAGATTTCCTGAAAGGTCCTAGTAGTTGGAAAGAGACTAAAAAGTGGTCCGTCCAGGGGAGGGGGAGGGACTCGTTGAATTGCATGGTGGGGGTGCTTGTAAACACCGGGTCCAGCAAGTGACCTTTGTTGTGTGTAGCTCCGGAGTTTAGGAGGTGGAGGTCGAGAGCCGCTAGATCGGAGATCAAGTCGGCTGCCCCAGTATCTAAAGGGTCATCGAAATGAATGTTCAGGTCTCCTAGTATCATGAAGTTGGTGATGGAGTGGGCCTGAGTTGCTACCATGTCCAGGAGAGCGCTAGAAAAGGAACCAGGGTGACCGGGGGGGCGGTACAGTAGGATGCCTGTGAGAGAGTTAGTCGGGTCTAACTTAATTGTGAACTGTAGGCTTTCAGAGTCGGGAACCTGCGCGTCGTTGAATTTGCAGGGGAGATAGTCCCGGTGAATAATGGCGACCCCACCACCTCTGCCTAAAGGGCGAGGTAGCGAGGACCACAGACTAGAGAACATCAGACCCGATGTAAACAAGAGGCCCATAGAATATTGAACATCAGTGTTAGTGTAAACACATACAAAGGGAGAATCAAAGAATATAGAACATCAGACGATGTAATCATGTGGGCCACAAAATATTGAACATCAGTGTTAGTGTAAACACAGATGTAGCGAGGACCACAGACTAGAGAACATCAGACCCGATGTAACAATTTGGGCCACAGAATATTGGACATCAGTGTTAGTGTAAACACAGACATAGTGAGGACCACAGACTATTGAACATCAGAACCGGTGTAAACAAGAGCCCCATAAAATATTGAACATTAGTGTCAGCGTAAACACAGACATGGTGAGGACCACAGAATATAGAACATCAGACCCGTTGTAAACATGTGGGTGACAGAATATTGAACCTCAGCGTCAGTGTAAACACAGACATACGCAGGACCACAGGATATGGAACATCAGACCCAATGTAAGCATGAGGCCCACTGAATATTGAACACCAGTATCTACGGAAACACAGACAAAGCGAGAATCAAAGAATATAGAACATCAGACTCGATGTAATCATGTGGGCCACAAAATATTGAACATCAGTGTCAGTGTAAACACAGATATAGCGAGGATCACAGACTAGAGAACCTCAGAACCGGTGTGAGCAAGAGGCCCATAGAATATTAAGCATCAGTGTTAGTGCAAAACACAGACAAAGGGAGAATCAAAGAATATGGAACATCAGACGATGTAATCATGTGGGCCACAAAATATTGCTCATCAGTGTTCGTGTAAACACAGATATAGCGAGGAACACAGACTATAGAACATCAGTCCCAGTGTAAACAAGAACCCCATAAAATATTGAACATCAGTGTCAGCGTAAACACAGACATGGTGAGGACCACAGAATATAGAACATCAGACCCGTTGTAAACATGTGAGTGACAGAATATTGAACCTCAGCATCAGTGTAAGCACATACATAGCGAGGACCACAGGATATAGAACATCAGACCCACTGTAAGCAGGAGAGCCACTAGAAATTGAACATCAGTGTAAGCGTAAACACAGACATAGTGAGGACCACAGAATATAGAACATCAGACTTGGTGTAAACAAGAGGCCCACAGAATATTGAATATCAGCGTCAGTGTAAACACAGACACAGCGAGGTCCACAGGATATAGAACATCAGACGCAAATGTAAGCATGAGGGCCACTGAATATTGAACATCAGTGTAAGCGTAAACACAGACATAGTGAGGACCACAGAATCTAGAACATCAGAATCAGTGTAACATGACGAGAGGGCAATTAAGTATCAGAGTCTGTAAATATGACGGGGGTCACAGAATATTGCTCATTAGCGGTTTTGTAAACATGGGAAGGACCACAGACTATTACGTATCTGGGCCAATATTTAAATAAATAGTTAGTGCTACTGAATATTTCTCATCTGGGCCTGTCTGTGCCTAGTGAACACCATGGACTTTTGAACATTAGTGTTTGTAAATTCAAGACATCAGCGTCTGTAAATAAATGTAAGAGACAAACAGCTCAAAAGGAGGGTACAAGAAACAATACAGAAGCACATTTCTAAGTTTGTTTTACTGGGCTTTGGATAGGAGAGTGGATGTTTTTTATCCCTCATATGGTTGTTAGTAGATACCTGTAAGCATTACCCATCCACCATTGCAGCACTCTTAACCTCTTCGATGCGTCGGACGGCCCCCGGTCGTCCGACGTCTCGGTGGGCGTGTGCGGAGGACGGCCGGGGGCCGTCCGAACCGCGCACGCATTATTTTTTTCAGCACCACAGTAAAATGTCCGCCGCGGTGAAGAGGTTAAGTTATGCCCAGTTCTCTGACTTTTCCCATTGTAAAAGAGAATCTGAGGGGCACTTCAATGGCCTTCTTCTTCTTCTGCTTACCATTGACTCTGCTCCCAAAGGGATTTGGATCTGGTCCTGACCTCACTCATTTATAATGTAAATGGTCATAATCTGCATTCCTAAAATTGAATAGTTTCACAGGGGGCTGCAACTATATCCTCTATTGCCGAGGATAATAATCAAAATGGAAATCCTGGGTTGCATTGCACGGTAGTACGCGCACCAATTGATGGGGAATTAAAACATTCTTGGGGTCAAACTCGGCTACCTTGTCATGAAATCTTAGACAAGACTGGACAGCCTATTTGATTCCCTATTTCGCATCCTTCTAAATCCTTGTTTACCTGTTTTGCCCTCACATCCATCCTTGAATGTCATCTGGAGCAGCTCTTCAGTGCCTACCCTACTGGCAGCGATGGATTTTTCCTGCATTGATTGAACCCATTGTTTTTTTTTAATTCTCTCTGGCAAATATTGTTCATCATGTTTTTTCCACCAGGAAGGCCAGGTGTCCCTGAAGGAGGAGGCCCTGTGGAATGAGCTGGAGATGCTGGAGGTCAAGTCAATGATGCAAAGTGAAAAGGAGGCTGGAGAAGACCTTCATGAGAGATCTGCCCAGCGACACGTATCCATTCCAGACGTTGACTGCACCACCCAAGTACCCTGGTGCAGAGACGCAGAAGATGCCCTGGTGTGCTCTTCAGAGCCTGTGGTGGAGTCAGAGATGGTGGAAGGGTCAAAGGTACGATCTGGCCAGCTTACACCATGCCTGGAAGAAGAGGTTGGCCCAGACGCCACCAGACAAGAGGAGGACCTCCACGTTCTGTTGCCACCAGCAGGTGATCACAGCCCAGCGTCACAGGTAATGGCTCTGAAAGATGCTGCATTGACTACTTGTTTTGTGTTCATGGACCATCTGGGTGATCACTGGCTTGTAGAGATGTCCAGTGGCTGAGCCTTATTGACATCCCACGTTTTACTGGGGTGTTCCACTTACTCAGAGGAGACGCTCACACCGGAGTACGGTGAACCCAGCATTCGGACTAGGATACTCCTACCGGGTTATACCATACTGGGGGGGGGGGAGAGAGAGACAGACAGACACACACACACACACACACACACACACTGGGTCAGAAAGTACACCATTACAAGAAATATGACATGGGTATGGAGTATGCACTGATTCAGGGAGACGCTGACAGTGGGGTACGGTGAAGCCTGCATTTGGACTGTGATACTGTTACTGGAGTATAGATTACTGGACAATGCCAGAGAAGGAGACATTGGCACTGGGGAAGGAGGTTCACTAGTTCAATGAATATACTGACTCTGGTGTGGGGTACGCACAGACTTGAGACGCTCACACTGGGGTACGGTTGAAGCCTACATTTGGACTGTGATACTGCTACTGGAGTATAGAGTACTGGACAGTACCGGAGATGGAGAGTGACACTGGGGTAGGAAGTACATTGGTACAGGGATATACTGACACTGGTATGGGGTGAGCACTGATGAGGAGAGACGCTCACACTGGGGTATGGCGAAGCCTATATTCAGACCGGGGTACTCCTACCAGAGTATACAGTACTGGAGAGGGAGACATTGGGGCAGGGAGTACACTGTTACAGGGAATGTACTGACACTGGTAGTGGGGTGCCCTGACTCAGGAGAGACGCTCACACTGGGGTACGGCGCAGCCTCCATTCGGACCGGGGAGGTGGCAGCTGGGTAAGGAGAAAGGTACCTGGGGGCCGTGAAAGCACCCATACTGTGAGGCCACAATCACATCCCTATTATGACACCCACATGCACACTACAGGAACTAGGACAGTGAGACACACACTCTGGGACAGGGGAATATGCATCCTGCTATGAAAAGCATACAGGGACATTCTAAAACCATCACAAGCTTTGTAGTAGGAGACACGCGGCTGGGGAATCATATGAAGTGGGACACGACGTGTACTTTGGGACAGAGATTACTCTACTTTGGGACAGAAAAAAGGCAGAAGGAGTGACACTAATAGGGCATCAGAGTCTGAAACAAAGAAATCGTGGTAACTGGGACAGAGGGACACCGACTGTGGGACCTATCCAGGAAGCACATGGACACTGATGACACAGTCACTTACACTGGAACAGTGGAAGGAACTTGGCGGATTACATGGGAACATCCCCGGTGGAACAAGGAGACGGTGGCAGTGGGTCAGCAACATTCTGTGGGATGGGGCCCAAGCGTGCAGCTTCAGGGGGACTGTTTGGGATGTTACACCCCTCTAATAAATGTATTGTATAGAAAATAATCGGGAACAGGTATAGCAGGTAGGGTATTGTGAGGTGTTTCTCTGATTTCATTTGGGGTTTTTACACATATACACACACAGACAAATAGACACACACTCACCTTTGTCTTAAAGATCTTAAAAATGGTTTATTTTGTCAAAATATTGAGTTCTAAGTACCCCTAACAATCCTCACTCCTCTCCCTGTCTACTGCTCCTGAAGCCCCCCTCATGCTCCGCTTCTTATATAATGTATTTTAATCAGTGTGATTGTTGGAAATTCTGAAGCACCTCCGTGCTTAATTTGAGACGGTGGTTTCCGGTGCTCAGCACCAGCACTTAATCATCAACATCTGCACTTTTCATGAGCACCAGTTAAGGATACATTCATTTATGGTAGGCATGGGGACATTAAGTGATTTGCCCAGAATCACAGGATGTTGAGCTGACGCTGAGAAACGAACCTGGTTCCCCAGCTCTGAAGTCAGCAGTTCAGGCCATTACACCATATCCTCTCCCCAATTTCATGGTTAGTAGTTCGTTCTGTTTTCGGCAGCACTAACAGGAGAAATTGGCTGGTGCAGGCTGCCTCCTGAAGAGAGCCCCATTACTTATTAATTTACAAATTGACCATTGAGCACCCTCCAATCTTACTGACCAAGCTAAGCCCCTGAAAGGGCCAGCCAGACCATTGCTGTTGTACCTGGTGCCTTTTTCCCATGGATCTTTCTGTCTTCCAGGAGTCTCTAGCCTTGAGCGATACTGAGACGTTCTTCGACCAGATCTGCCATTTTCAGAGCCGAAGGATGAATGACCAGCGATGCTCCTTCCGGAAGAAGCGGCGGGGCGATGACCGCCCCTGGCAGTCGGCCCCTGCCACTCCCACCATAGAAAGGAGGACAGGTGAGCTGACATCAGTCAGGGCGCGATTGTAAGCAGGGATGGGTTGTGGACAGGGCCACTGGAATTATGCGGCTGGAGAGGAGCAAATTATGCGGCAGGGTTGAGGAAATGATGTGGTCAGAAATGGCAAATTATGCGGCACATTTTTTTATAGTATTTCTCCATTATTTCGTCATTTTTAAACTTGGTAATACTGTTTGGGCATTTGTGCACCTAATTAGTACCATTGTAATACCCAATTATAGCATTGAACAACAAAAAGGTGACCAGTCCAGCATTGCAAAGCGTCTTTCAGTGAGCAGCAACACGTGTCGCTGCATTTTTGAACTGTGTAGAAACTATTTTTTTGTTTGTTAAAATCTGCAGATTATGGGGCAGATGATGGATTATGTAGCAAATATGGTAAATCTATAAGTATGCGAAAATCACAGCAGTCGCACATTCGCATAATTCCAGTGGCCCTGGTTATGGACGATCTCATACTATTTAAGCAGCTGTCATTGATAAAGATCAATTTACAATGGTCAGGCGATTTCAGTAGTTGTTTCCTAAGTTGAATTTGCCCGGCGTAAAACGCCTCTAATACCATACGAAATTACTCAATAAAGAGGCAGGCGCTGGAGACTGGAAGACAGGAAACAAGTTTTATTCCGACGGAGTGGAACACATCAGATCGGACAACAAGGTATCGTCTCGAGGTGCTCTCCCAACCTTTCTGAGACCTGGTCTTTTATACACTGGTTCAAGACATGTGAACGTCCTTTATTACAACAGGGACATTGTAGAGCATGAGAACGACATCACCGGCACCCCCCTCCCCAGTTCCGGCCCCTTCCAACACATGACAACAGTAGAGACCCTTTCCCCTCAGATGATCGGGAGGGGCTATCACGCAGCTGAGTGTTCTGCCGATCTCTTTGGAATGTGTGCGCCTGATCGAATCTCTGGGGGTGGGGATGTCATGATCAATAGTGGCCTCTTTCAGGAGAGGCGAGTGCATGCAGTAGTGGGCAATAAACTGTATCCTCGGGCTAGAGGATGACCAACGTCAGTACTGACGTTTAGGCTCAGAGGAAGGGGTCATCAAAGGAGGGGTATTCATGGACAGAAAGGAGGTGTTGGTCAGGCGCGGGGTGCGATTCTCTGGGACAGAATCATGGGAGGGGAGGGCTTATGACTTGTGCATGAGAGAGCGGGGGCAGTCAGGGTGCATGGGGGACGCTTGCAGGGTCAGGGAAGTGCGCTGATGAGCGATCGTGAACAGGGAGACCATGGTACCTAAAATGGCTGTCGTGTATGCTCGTACGTGGGTCTGCAAGATGGCGTAGATAATGTTTAGTACACGAACTAAATTTCCACAGTCCTCCCTTTAACATGTCTCGCCAGCTTGTCAGTTTGGATCAATCCCCATGAGACCCGCACCTCTACCTCGTATAGGGGACTCATGCGCTCAGGTTTAAAGTTCAAAGTCTTAGGGCACATACAGTTGGAAATGAGTGCACATAAAGGTGGTAAACATTGAATACCTAAACAACATCCACATAGTATCGTGATTGGTATCAATAAAAACGTGAACAGTCTCCATCCCCAGTTCTTTAAAGTGTCCCAGAACCAGCCTCCAAGCGACCATCCTTCCTGTTCCTGGTGAACCTCCGAGGACAGTCTGTGGAGGTGTTCGATTGCTTTTTAGACTGAAGGTGAGTTATCTGGCACGTAGGTGCAACAGCTGGAGCCGATGACACGGCATGCACCTCCACGGTCGGCCAGAACCACATCTAAAACAAGACGGTTTTGAAGAGCCACCAGGCGGACTGCCTGAAGCTCAGCCGTGTTGTTGGCGAGGACGCCAGCGGTGATGTTGATGGTTGTTTCTAATGCCTGAGTTAGATGTCGGATTGCGCGGCTATTGGCCATTGGTCCCCACAGAGGAACTAGTCCCTTTGCTGCATCCAGGAACTGTGCTCCGGTGGAGTCGGCTTGTTCAACATCTTCAGCGCGCTTTTGCCGGTGGTGGTTGGCTGGGGCCACATACGTGGGAGGAAGAATGAAGGCGATGTAGCACGTACCCTTCCAGCCTTTTGGAAGCCACGTGTAAGCTTTGGTGCCACAAACAAAGTACATATTCGGGGAAGCAACAAAGGAAGGGGGTCAGCTGAGGCCAATGGTTTGGTGATGCGGCAAGAACTGTGACCCACCAGCTGTGTTCCTTGTCCTTCGAGGCATACGAGCCCTGTGACATTGATGACGGACAGGGCCGCAGTCAGGGTGGCAGCCGTTTGTTTCCGCAGGTGAGAGAAGGTGGATCTGGCTGGATTGTGGAGCACTTGCATTTCGACCCTTTCTTTGGCAGGGATGTTCGTAAGGAAGGTTGAACCTGAAATTGCGGGACAAAAGGGTTTTCCTGTGTTGTTCAGCCAGAACCCATAGTAGAAGTGCGACACTGTCTGACCAGAAGCGGCGTTGTCCTTGTGGGTTTCTTGCATGAGGATCAACCAGGCGAGGCAAGAGCCGTGAACTGAGAAAGGTGAAGGAATAAAGGGGATGGAGTGTCCGGTAGCATGTGGGAGCAACCCACAGATCCAGCAGTTTGTGGCATTTGCAGCAAGGTTGTGCTGGTGCAACAGTTGTACAAAGGAATTGTTCCAGAATTCCCTACGCCTTTCTCGAAGCTGAGGTGAAAGGGTGATCAGGTGGTGCTCTTTCACGGTGGTTGGCTGGACAGTGGTCGGCAACATTTGGTGAGCGGGCGTGCTTTCCTCCAGGATCCAGAAGGAAGTCATGAGGAGGAGGCAGAACAGGGAGATAACAAAGAAAGCGATTGTCTTTGATCTGTGCAATTTGTCAGTCTTTGGATTCCTATAGTGGGTATTTCCTGTTGCTTCCGATGTCTTCTTATCTGGCGCTTCCATCATCTTCTTATCTGGCGCTTCCATCATCTTCATCTTCAAGGTGCTCGGTAGTGGGCAGAACCCCAGACTTAGTTTAGCTTCTCTCCAGGTAACCCTTGGTTGCTTTGGGTCACCGTTCTGAGACTTTTAACTTAGTCAGTGGCCTACTTAGCCGAAGCTCCCTCCTTTCGACGTAGGAAATACCCTTCTCGAGATGGCACAGTGGGGTCAGAGTGTTTTGAAAGTTCAAGTGCCTCGGTATCAGGATAACAGTTCAGTGATGGTCGGTCTTTGTTCAGGAGCTCTTCTTGGGTGCTGACGTTGTCTGTCGTAGCCAGGGTTGAGGAAACCTTTTTGCAGTGGTGGGCGTGCAGCCAGTGCTTCTTCCCCTCCACTCGAAGAGCCGTCCGAGTGGTGATCAGTACTTGCCAGGGGCCCGTCCACCGGGGTTCCAGACTCTTCGCTCGTTGAAAGTTCCGGATTAGGACGTAGTCACCCGGTTGGATATCGTGACCGGGACCCCTGGAAGTATCGGGGATGGCCTGCTGCACCTGTTGATGAATGACAGACAATGTCTTAGTTAACTTGTACAAATAATCTGACAGCAGGACGTCGGGGACGTCATGAATGGAGGTTGGTTTGGGGGCAGTCCAGAGGTTCATAGGCCGTCCAAACACAACTTCGTAGGGGGTCAAGTGATGTTTAGTGGGGGTGGAGCGCATTGATAGTAATGCCAGTGGAAGGGCATCTGGCCACTTAAGTCCTGTGGTGGCCACTATTTTTGACAGTTTCAGTTTCAGTGTAGCGTTGTGTCGCTCAACCAGGCCAGCGGATTGGGGGTGGAAGACCGCATGGAACCTTTGTTTGACCCCCAACCCCTTCAGGATAAGTTGGATAACTTCAGCTATGAAGTGGGGGCCATTGTCGCTCCATAAAATTCGACAAAGGCCGTAGCGAGGGAAAAACTCCTTCAGTAGTACTTTGGCAGTAGTCATGGCAGTGTTATCACGGGTCGGATAGGCTTCCACCCATTTGCTGAAGGCACATACAATGACTAATACGTACTTCAAGCCTTGGCACCTCTCTAATTGGATGTAATCCATCTGGAGGACCTCAAAGGGGTGGTCGGGGATCCCAAACCCTCCCCGGGGTACCACAGTTCCTTTCCCGGGGTTGTGTTGCAAGCAGATAAGGCACTGTTGGACTAGGCGTTTGGCTGAGTCGGGGATCTTGCCATTGTGCCAGACTTTGGAAATGAGTTGGATCATGGGGGCAGAACCTATGTGTGCAGGGGAGTGTGCCATTGTCAGTATGTAAATGTAAATGTAGTATACTTGTAAAGCGCACAGCTGCCCCAGCAACGGGGCGTCCCGGCGCTGTATAACTCTGGGGAACCCGTCCTGGCTTTCCCTGTGGGATGGTCCCTGCTGGGAGTTCCCAAGGTGGAGCCAGGCATCCCCGGAATTGGTGGGGCCGTTGTGGAGATTAGGCAAGCTAATGCCCAGAGTTGCCGAGTGGAACCCCTGATTAGAGTAAGCACTGAAGCGAGAATTATCGAGTCCGCTGACCAAGGTCCACGACCCTGCCGCGTCGGGAATTGAACCCTGGTCCCAGGCTGACTTCTGCTCTCAGGCCTGCCGCCTCTAACCAGTGAGCCACACTACTCCACCTATGGGGATCAAGTATGCATCAGGCAGCAACCATTTGTTTGTGTCCTTTGTCCGCCAGCAGCCTTCATCGTCCCTTAGACCCACCCGTGCCCACTCAGTCAGTTCGTGTGGTGTGCCGGTCGATTGGATATCCCTGATCGTTTCCCTAGCGTCGGTCCATTTTTCTGCCTGTGACCTGGTCACATACATGCGTGTCGTGGCCCTATTCTCAGCTGTGGTTCGGGCGGTGATGTCGGCCAGTGCGTTGCCCTGTCCCACTAAATCTGTCACCTTTTTGTGTGCCTGGCATTTAATTGCTGCTAATCGTTTGGGGAGGAGAACTGCTTCAATCAGGGCGGAGACTAGATCTCCGTGAAGGATGGGTGTACCATGGGACGTCAGGAATCCCCTTTCCCTCCACAGGATCCCAAAATGATGAACCACTCCGAAGGCGTACTGGCTGTCCGTGTAAATGTTCGTCGTGGTTCCTTCTGCTATGATACATGCTCGTGTGAGGGCAATTAGTTCTGCTGCCTGTGCTGATCGTTGTATGATGCAAGCTGTTTCAACTACTGTTCGAGCAGTCGTTACCGCATAGGCAGCAGAAGTGGTGCCGTCTTGAAGTTTGATGCAAGAGCCATCTACCCATAGTTCTCCGTCAGGATCTGTGAAAGCAACGTCTCGTAGGTCAATTCTACTCCTAGTCTGCTCGTCTGTGAGAGTCACGCAGTCGTGTATAGGGGGCACATCGGGGTCATTTTCGGGCAAGGGTAACAGTGTAGCAGGATTCAATGTCGTGCATCTCTTCAGAGTGATGTGGGGCGCAAGCAAAGTCAATTCGTATCCTGTCAGTCGTGCACTAGTCAGATGTTGAGTCTTTGTCTGGTTCAAAAGTGTGTCAACTGCATGGGGTACTAATACTGTGAGAGGGTTCGAAAGTACAATTCCCTCACTCTGTCGGATAGAGACAGCAGCAGCGGCTACTGCTCGAAGACAGGCTGGTAGAGCTCTGGAATAATTGCCACCAATGCCTTCTCGCCTTCGGGCGATATCCGGTACTGTGGGAGTTTCGGGAGTATTGCATCTGGTCGAACAGTTATGTGTACAGGATCGATCATCATTCGTCCCACATCTGAGTCGTTTCTGGCCCATAGGTGCGGGGGTAGCGAATCGAGCAAGGATAGGTCAGCATCTGTTAAAATGTACATATGTCGTGCGGGGTAGGGTCCGGACATGTTCGGGTTGTCGTACAGGATGACTCGGACTCCTTCCGGGGAACACCTAATAGTAGCTCGGAAATGTTTCAGTAAATCAATACCCATAATAGCGTCAGGGGAGTTGGAGGAGAGCAGAAACGTCGTGTCAGTGGGATTGTTTCCTAGGTCAAAGGAGATAGGTACAGACAGGGGGTTAGTGGAGGGCGTCCCATCGAAACCTATCGAGGTAATGTGTGAGCCAGACAAGGGTGCCCTTGGAATCAGTCGTTTTGATAACACACTACGTGTCGCTCCGGTGTCTACCAAAAATGGAGACTTTGTACCCAGGACCTTAGCGGTGACATAAGGACCTTGCTGGTCTACACAGAGCTCGACTGGATCCCTCCCTTGCCCCTGGCAGTCCTATGCAGAGTCGTGATCATTGTAGTCATCGGACTGTTGGCACTGATTCTGTCGGGGGCGGTCAAATGTGTTTGGTCTACCAGATCGGTCATTGGTGGTGTCGTGGGTCTGTCCTCGTCCCTGCCCTCCAGTTTTGGGCCCATTCGTCATGTCCCTTGTCTCTTTATTTTTAATCAGTTCCCGAAGGGCTGGGCATTGAGACTTCCAATGTCCAAATTCTTTACAAAATGCACATTGGTTCTCATCAAGGTCGGTTCGTGGAGCGCCAGGGGCAGGGTTGCGGTCTCTAGGGGTCGAACTCCTAGGGGCATTCGACTGGTAGTTCCCCCTATACCGTTCCCTCCCTGTGGTCACTCCCTGTAGTTGTGCAATCATTACTCGTTCCTTTAGGTCCTTTTTCTTTTTCTCAGTTGCCCTTTCGTTCTCATTCTTTTGGTGTTCGTAATACTGAGCCATCTGAAGGATAGCTGCAGGTTTAGAGGCTCCCCAACTACTTTCGCTAGTCTGTAACTTTTGGGAGACCTCTTGCGATAGCCCTTTTACGTAGTTCTGCACGAATAGGTGTTGTCCGGTTGCGTTGGTCATATCTTGGCCACTGTAGTCGGAGAACACTGTTTCAAATCGGGAGAAGTATTCTGATACGTCCTCCTGAGGTTTCTGGCGGCAGGCCGTGACTATCGACCAGTCTACCTTCTTTTCTGGGACCAACGTTTTTAGCTTCTGCACTATTTTGTCGGGGAGTTCCAGTATGTCTTTTAAAGGTTTCTTTCCGGGCTCTCGCTGCCTATCTAGTTCATCGAGTTTTGTCCAGGTGTGTCCGAACAGCTCTGTGTGGTCAGTTCTCCGGATTTGCTTCCACACATCAGCCGGCAGACACAACCCGAAAAACAAATCCATGTCCGCTAGAGTCATTATAGTTGAGCCCAAGGCTGTGCCTAATTCGGTATAGAATGCTGTAGGGTTTTTCCTTAAATCGGGCAGGGTTTGTCTAAAAGTTAAAATATCTAGCCGATCCCATGGTTGGTAAACCCAGTTGTACACAACCCTCCCTTTGGCATCTGCATGGTTGATATCATCGTTTGTTCCCTGACCTCTCGGGGGAACCCAATAGGGGGCGGCTTCTCTGATAGGCATCATAGTGTTGGCTGCTCCTAGTGAGGGTTCAATCGTCTCAGGGACTGTGAGCTTGACCTCTGGTTTCTGCTCCGCGAGGTGGCGGAAGACCTCAAGCATTTGCATGAAGAGGTCCGTCATATCGCTTTCAGCCCCATCTCCGACATCAACCTTTCTATATAGAGCCGTCAATTTAGCAGGGCCTTTAGTCTGGTACCTATCCTCATATGCGTTCAGAGTGTGGTAGCTGAACCGTAAAATAAAATGCCGTCTGTGACTACCGGCATGCGAGTTGTGCATATTCATCGTATATTCTTCACTCTCCCTCCGTTCTACCAGGGTTTTTGCTATTTGGTCGATTCCATCCCGCTCATCTTTGCTCAACCTATTTGGTCTGGCTGTTAATTGTTTGCCAGTCTCAAGTTCATCTGGTGTTGTTACCGATGCGGCTGGTGCGAAGACCGTAAGAGTCGGGGCACTAGCGCTAGGGTTACCCTCGACTGCACTCTGGACTGGTGAGTGTTGTGCTAGAGGCTGGCAGGGAGCATAAGGAGGAGGCATGTAGATCATTGGAGGACCGAGCAGTAACTCGTCATTTGCCCGTTGTTTGGAGGGAACCTCCGGGTAGAGCGTAGGGGTGGTCCTGACAGGGCATTGACCTGTCAGTCCTGATTCTTGCGTTTGTTTAACTTCCTCTCTTCTTCTTATTTCTTCATCTAATTCTTTTGCGGCCAGATGGGCTGCTTTCCGTAATTCTTTCACTGTTTTTGCTTCCTCTCTTTTCCTGCGATGCTCTGCTTCTTTGCGCCACATGCCGATACTATCGAGCATAGTGGGCGTTGCCTTATTTATTTTTACAGCTGTTTCTAGTGTTTTTATTTTATTTTCATCAAAAGAACCTATCAGTGGCCACTGGCTTTCAGGATCCCTTTTTGTATATTTATGCCATAACTTACTATAAGCTATAGTGACTAGTCCTTGCTTAGTAAACATGTCCTTATTAGGGGTGCCCTCCAGTGGAGCTGGATGGTTCATCTCTAATAAGCGGTCCGGGTTGACCCAACTATGAACCAATGGGGAGAAGATAGGCATGACGGATTACCATGGGGGGCAAAAGCCTGCACTACCTATCTTTTCACTATTTGCAAAGACTGGACAGAATATTCTATTCTACACTATTTGCAAACAGAGAATACCTCCCGAAAGACCCAATTCCAAACAGTCAATGTTTGGTCAAACAATCAATCAATGAGGAACGTAATAGGTACGACGTGTTAAAGGTTTGCGTTACCTACCCTTCACTTTCTGCAAAGGGAGAGAGAATATTCCTATTCTTCCCCGTTTGTAGGCAGAGAAGATTCCTAAGAGAACCAACTTCGAACAATTCAATGCTCGATTCAATCAATCAATCAATGGGGAGAAAAACAGAATAGGCACGACGTGTTAAAGTTTTGCGTTGCCTACTCTCCCCTATCTGCAAAGACTAAACAGAGTATGGCGATTCTGTGTTTGTTTGCAAAATAGAGAATTTCTCAGAGACAAATAAGTAATACTAGTATTATCAAACAATCAATCAATCAATCTCGCAATTTTGTCGTGTGTCACGACCTTACCCGGACCGCATGGACAGTTTCTCGTCTTCCGCTTCCAGCGCCCGATCGTCCTCTACTCTCTGTTGCTATCGCGGCACTCCTGGTGGTTCCCAGTCAGGACCGTAGATCACTCGGGAGAGGTCTGCTCGGAATCAGTGAAGTTCAGATGATCGGCTGTCAGACGAGGGTCTATCGGACAGGAGCTCTTCCGATCGTTGCAGTCGTTCACTCTGTCATCGGGACCTCTCCCACTGGATCCACGTGTCGCTGATGGGCCCCACGTTGGGCGCCAATTGATAAAGATCAATTTACAATGGTCAGGCGATTTCAGTAGTTGTTTCCTAAGTTGAATTTGACCGGCGTAAAACGCCTCTAATACCATACGAAATTACTCAATAAAGAGGCAGGCGCTGGAGACTGGAAGACAGGAAACAAGTTTTATTCCGACGGAGTGGAACACATCAGATCGGACAACAAGGTATCGTCTCGAGGTGCTCTCCCAACCTTTCTGAGACCTGGTCTTTTATACACTGGTTCAAGACATGTGAACGTCCTTTATTACAACAGGGACATTGTAGAGCATGAGAACGACATCACCGGCACCCCCCCCCCGAGTTCCGGCCCCTTCCAACACATGACAACAGTAGAGACCCTTTCCCCTCAGATGATCGGGAGGGGCTATCACGCAGCTGAGTGTTCTGCCGATCTCTTTGGAATGTGTGCGCCTGATCGAATATCCGGGGGTGGGGATATCATGATCAATAGTGGCCTCTTTCAGGAGAGGCGAGTGCATGCAGTAGTGGGCAATAAACTGTATCCTCGGGCTAGAGGATGACCAACGTCAGTACTGACGTTTAGGCTCAGAGGAAGGGGTCATCAAAGGAGGGGTATTCATGGACAGAAAGGAGGTGTTGGTCAGGCGCGGGGTGCGATTCTCTGGGACAGAATCATGGGAGGGGAGGGCTTATGACTTGTGCATGAGAGAGCGGGGGCAGTCAGGATGCATGGTGGACGCTTGCAGGGTCAGGGAAGTGCGCTGATGAGCGATCGTGAACAGGGAGACCATGGTACCTAAAATGGCTGTCGTGTATGCTCGTACGTGGGTCTGCAAGATGGCGTAGATAATGTTTAGTACACGAACTAAATTTCCACATCATCTAGAGACGAAGGAGATATGACTGAGCGAGTGCTGCAGCCAGCTGAAAATGAGTTCTATGGCCTGGCACAGCAGGTTCACTTGTCCTCTTGGAGCTGTGCCCATTTTGATACAACTGCAGGATAGATCTGTACAGGCAAGACTTACTAGAAACTTCGCAGAGAGTTTGACATCTACTCAGAGACAGCCATGCTTGTTGGTGACAGTCATGGGATTAAAGAATAATATGAACAGTAAATGGTCATCCGTACCAACCACTTGTTCATTCTGATGGGTCTGGTAGCAGAAGGCAGAGGCCAGATAGGGTGGCAGGGAGTGACAGAATTCCAAGCAGTGGCGGCTGGTGGCATTTGAAAGTGGTAAGGCATGAAATATTTTTCATACTGCACAGCGGCGAGCGAGCCCCAACAACCTATGGGGGATTCGGGGGGGGGTTCTTCCCCGAGAAATTTTTGAAAAAAGAGTACATTTGAGAAAGCAGGAAGGTTAATAAAGCAATTGTGAACATGTTCTAACAAAGACAGTGACTGGCAAAACTGTCAGTCTAATCGGATGCATATCAGACGCAGGGCTACCAGGTGCTCTGTCTATGTGTGCCACTGTGTGCTATTCTTTCACAAGTGATGGTTTGTACTAAACTGAGCTGGTATTCCTTGAATTCCACGAATATCATTACTGCAGATAATGAAAGACACGGAGCCCTTAATTCACTTCGGAGGCATATGTAGAGTATTACTGATTGATGATGTAGGTGATTGATTGCATACATTTAGAGCAGTGCGTACAGGGACAGTGGGCCAAAATACTCCACCACAGCTTACCTTGGGTGGCTACATCACTGAGTATCTGAAGACCACCCCATACCCACACTAGAGCAGTGCGTGTATGGACAGTGGCCTGAAGAATCCGCCACAGCATAACTTGGTAGACCACTCCATACTGCATACACTTACAGTGGGCCGGAAGACACCGCCACAGCATACTTTGGGTGGCTAAATCACTGAGTCAGTGGAGACCGCCCTAGTGCAGTGCGTACAGGGGCAGGGGGCCAGAAGACACCTTCACAGCATACCTTTAGTTGGAAGATCCCTGAGTCAGTTCAAACCACCCTATGCCAATCATAAAGCGGTGCATACACTGACAGTGGTTCAGAAGGCTCGACCACAGCTTACCTTGGATTGGACGATCCCTGAGTCTGGAGACCACCCCGTTTCACTGATAACATAAAGTGGCTAAGTACAGCAGATTAGGTGGACCGCATAAAACAACTACTCCCACAAAGCACCTATTTGTGACTGAAAGCCCATGATAGGAAAATGGCTTTGTATCAGATTGGATGGATGTTTCAACCCTAAACAGACTAGCAGTGGGTAATATGAAAGCACCTTAACATACCTGAACAGCGCAACCTGATGCCGGGAGAACCCCTACATGCATTACCTCTACCACGTCTCATGTGTTAAGGCATCCGCTCGGATGGATCTGGGCACAGTATGTTTTTAGATGTCACCAGAGAGTCAGGGCACATAGAAAAGAAGTACTTCATAGACATCCGGCTGGTAAGGTAGTTAACTTTCGGTAATCCAGGGCCTTGCTTCGGAGAGAGTTCTCGCTTGTCGCACCATTGAGCCCTTTCCATTGTATTTAAGTGTATGCCCTTTCTCTGTTGTACAAGCACCCCAATCCTGTAAATATTGATCCTGTAAATATGTCTCTTCACTGTTGTCTGTAAATCCTGGACTGAAATACGTTTGGTTCTGCACCCTGCAACCTCTCTGAGTCTATAAACGCTGCACAAATGTGAGCTGCATTTCCTGTCTATAGGTTAAAGTGTCTCTTAGAAGCCTCCTAGGACGACGCCTTGTACTTGGAAAGCCTCGGCCATGCTAGGGTCAAAGCCCTCCCACTTGAACCCTCAAACCAAGCCGATCAAACAGTCAGGGCCCACATCATTGGGCTAGCTACGCCTCCCCTACTTTCCAGCATACCTGCCCGACTGCCTGCCCACAACCAGGCACTTCTGCCTTCCCACAGTGCGAGAAAGCAGTGGGGTGATGCCTTTCTGCCATAATGGAGGGGCCGCCCCTGATTCCAAGTCTTTGTTTTCACATCAAAATCTCTGTGTGACAGACTGGGGGAAATGTGTGGAAATTGGGTAAAAACATAGATATACCCTAAAATATTTTAATTCTCGCCATGAGTGCGGAAACTCTGCCATGAGTGCGGAAACTCTGCCATGAATGCGGAGACTCTGCCATGAGTGCGGAGACTATGCCATGAGTGCGGAGACTCTGCCATAAGTGCGGAGACTCTGCCATAAGTGCGGAGACTCCACCATGAGTGCGGAAACTCTGCAATCGTAACTTTACTACACATAAGTACAAAATATATGGCTGCATGTGCTCAAAGGGGCAGATTTACAAACCCCTTGTGCCACTTTTGGCGTCACTTTTAACATGGGAAAAGTGATGCAAAAGTGGCACAAGGGGCTTGTAAATCTGCCCCAAAGTATCCAAGAGCAGAGAGCATGGTGCCCACTGCATTCCTACAAGGAATGCAGTGGGCACCATTAGTAAGCAGTAGTGTTATCTTGGGTCATAGTCTAGGGGGTAGGAGCAGGGTAGGTACATAGCCTAACCGATACAAATAGCAGCTACAATCCTATGCGGCTCAGGCGCAGTGGAAGCTGAAGAGAATGAAATGAACTGCATTGCTACCACGGCCCTCAAACACGACCACCGACCGACAACCCCAGAGTGGATGGCACTCCCATTGGGAGAACTACGTGGGTCATCTCTTAGACGGCAAAGTCCAACTCTCCGGACCCAGTTATGAGTACAAGAAACACACAAACGCTGTGGGGTAGCACTCCAACCCATTGTTGATTTGCTCACCGTGCCACCTCAGTTTGGACTCTGACATATGCAAATCAGTCTTGACCCTGCTCCTCATGGGAACAGTCTGTCCTGAACTACCAGGCCAGATCCTTCCTGAACCGGAACATAAGCAACCCAGGACTTGTTTTGCCCTAGTTATGGGCTCATCAGCTGAGTAGAGCTTGAATCCAGTGACACAGTGAGAATAGGACCCATGTCTGGGCATATCAATGCCACTTAGGGTGGTACATGAAACACACAGTAGGTGATGGGAGGCTGATTGCAATAAGTCTAACCACTGGCAATCGCTCGGGTAGAATTCTAACCCATCGTTCTTTTGCTCACTATGCAACCCCAGTTTGAACCCAGTCATATGCAAATCAGTCTTGACCCTGCTCCTCATGGGAACACTCCAGCCCGAGCTGCTAGACAGGGCCTCCCTAAGTGGCATGGGTATGCCCAGACGTGGGTTCTGTGTTTACTGTGTCAGCGGAGCAGGGTCAAGACTTGTTTGTATGTCTGTGTCCAAGCTGAGGTGGCATGGTGAGCAAGAGAATGATGGGCTGAGTGCTACCCTCAGTGATTGGCAGTGGTTAGACTTATTGCCAGCAGCCTCCTATCACATTTTGAGTGCTCCAGTCTTGAGTACAACATAACCACACACAGGGGATCTCCCTTGTTGGAACTTGATCGTACCTACTCTTGCTACGAGTTGAGAGTACGAAGATGAAGATGGCACCTTGTTCCCTGGTTTATTCGCTGTTCTGGCTCCCAGAGAAGCCACTCCCGGCACAGGCAGCTGCCCTGAACTGTGGTGTGTTCCTGGTCAGAGGGGAGGTGCAGGGCATTCATTCTTGTTCTTCCATTAGCTGGAGTTTACATTTTCTCAGAACCATTAATTTACTTCAAAATTGGTGTCCTGGATGGTATGTCGTATCACATTGTTGCATTTCTATGGCGCTTCCCTACCCTTGACAAGGCCCCAAGGCGCTTTCTTGTTGCTGCTCCGTTGATTCTGCTTGGCCATAGAAGGGGGCTGTTTGAGGGGGCACCTACGAGTGATGTGCTCTGGTGTCAGTGGTGAGGGCCAGAGCACAGACTGAGGGGGGCAGCTTTGCATCATGCATAGGACTGAAACAGCCTGTCCTTCACTGCCCCAGGTCCCCAGAAGGCCATGGAGGGGCCCTAGTGTCCATGGGAGCCTGTCTGAGAGCCTGCATGTCTGGACAGAGAGGAGCTCCCACCAGGGCAGGTTGTGTCACACATGACAGAGGCACAGCTAAGCCACGAGCAAAACACAATATGGATCCCGCCAGGAGCAGCGACAGAGGCCTTGGCCGCTTAAACCAACTTTAATATTACTTGGGTTCCATCACGTAGCGGACAGAAGCCCAACCCCTGGAGGCGCTGTTACACCACCAACCAATCATGTCCGCCCTCTGAAAACTCTGTTAAACTAATTATTTATTTATTTATAAAGTGTTATATAGCGCTAGCTAGACCCGTGGGTATCAGAGCGCTTTACATACACAAAGGAAAATAAATTTTTTTTTATCACATCGCAAGATATGAGGATGCTTAAAGATATAAGCAAAGACATAATACTTATGTATACAGTTGCAAGAAAATACAGCTGGGTATGAGTCTCATTTCGAGCACTACAGTAAAAACCTTTAGAATAAACACCAAATAAGCTTCTGGATGTCACTTTAGAAGTCTCTGTGACAACAAAATATGCTCTCTTGACTATCATTTAATGGTTGGTCTGGCCACAGTGGGAGTCCTCCCAACTTCCGGTCTCTGTTGCAATGCAGCAAACACATCACACACAGGACCTTTGTCAGGACAGCCTATTGATCAAGGTTCAACTTTGCAGCTCCAGAAACAGCAGGAAGTGAGCGGCGGCCTGTGACATCATCATGTTGCAACGAGGCTCTTACCACACTGCAGGCTGACAGCTGACCTGGCTCAGAAACAGACGGCTGGTGTGGCACTGCGAGGCCTTCGGGACTGCCTGGTGTCCTGATCTAGAGGTCTCATGCCTGCCACTGTTAGAAAGTTCAGCAGATGTTCTTTTTTGTGTCCGAAGAGGCATAACAAAGAATGCGTTGTTTTTATAATCACAATAACATTTTTATAGCGCTTCGTATTCCTGTTTCTGCAGTTTTGAGGCGCTGTAAATATCAGGTGGTACTATTACACAATTCACTGATATATATAGTTGAAAGACTGGCTTGGCTATGCCGCATTTGAACTATTGACTCGCAGATCCCAGCTGTCAGCAGCGAGGGTCATTTTGTAAATAATATGTGTACCTTACAGTAAATAACCGCAGCAGCATGGGGCCGAAACAGAGACATACATGCACGCTCACTAAAAATGTTCATAATAAGAATATCTTGTTTTTATATAGCGCTCTCTGTTGCACAACTACCATTTCTAAGTGCTGTAACTAACAGATTTACTGTTATCCAGTTTAGTGATACTAAGTTATCCGACCTTGGGAGGATGGAACCCTGAGTCAGTCTTGCAGGAGTTCAGACTTATGATCTGCAGAACGCTCCATATATTGTCAGTGATTGTTTAACTCGCTGAGCATTTCTGACAGCCTATGTGCAGGATTATTTAGTTTTCGTAGAGCGCACTCCAAACTTTAATTACTTCAAGGCGCTATTCGAGATAAAATTGCAACAGAGTGACCGGAAGCGGATGGGGCTGCACACAACTTCCTCTACATTCATGACGTAGCCTTTACGTTGCATTATATGCCAGAGATAGGGGGGTCAGATGTAGGACGGTCAGTCGGTACATCACTTCGGGGATGTTCATGAAGAAGGCGCTGTGCAGGTCAGATTGAGTTGGGGTTTCATTCATCCAGCTGACCTGGGGATGGCAAGATGTGTAGTTTATCGTTCATGGAGGCGACTGCAGACTCGTGACTCTGGTTTTGCGGTGTCACTCGGTCTTCTGGTCACACTGACACATTGACTTGGGTATGAAAATGTATCAATTAACGCCTCTTTGCCTTTTAATTATTTGAGTCAAATATTTGGACTATAGATGTTATTAATGTATAACTGCATATTTATTTCTTCATCTGAACGGATTATTATATTTGTATTCCTGTGTCATTTTTCTTTAATAAAAAATGATTTAACAATAAATCTGAAAATGCCATGCCAAACCCTTGGTCTGTGTGAGCTACTCACGCATTGACCTGGGAAATTTCAGAGAGACACTTCATGGAGCCGGAATTCCCTATTCAAAGGGAGCAGTGACATTGAATGAAAAATAGCATTGGCAAAGCCAATAGGCCTGGCCTCTGGAAAGCCTTTTTTAATTGACTTTATTTTTTGCAAACATAAACATTTGTCATTCAAAATTTAAAAATCAAAATGCTACCCCATAAACACGGCGTGTATATGTTTTCCCAAAAAATTACACTTTGAGAAACTAAATTAAAAAAAAACATGGAGTGAAATCAGAATGAAAGCAGAAGAGACCCTCCGCCTCTGGCACAGAAGTGAGCCCCTTTTTAGGCGGATGTGTAAATGTGTGCAAGCAAAATGCCATCACTTCCTGTCATGGACGTCATTTAGGTGTCACCAGGGGTTGCAGCTGCAACTCCTGGCTTGCCCCTTGCAACCCATGGCACTGATTTAGCAACTCTTGGCCTCTGAGTTGGCAAAATCATTGGCAACAACACAATGGTGCCCCACCTTCTGGCTTTTCGCCGTTCTTGTTTTCTGCCCATTTGTTATGATCCTAATACTTTTATTCACTATAAGGGTAATACAAAATGGAGCACCAGGAGCTGCTTTGAATTGTATGGTGTGTGCATGCTTGCAGGTGAGAGTGAGTTTTTGTGTGAGTGTGTGTGTGAGCGAAAGTGGCTGAGAAGGAATGAGTATGCATGATTGTGAGGTAGTGTTAGAAAACGATTGTACGAATGAGAACAAATTAAAATGAACAAGTGCAAGTGAGTGAGTCAAAAAGTATGAGTGAGAGCATGAATGAATGTGAGTGAAAGTGAGTGTGAATAAATGAAAGAGAATGAGTGAGTCAGAGTAAATGAGTGAGCATGTGGTGTCATGCCTGCGAGCCTGCTGTTGGCCCTGGCATACTGAGGGGGATTCTTGGCTTGTATGGCACCCATCGTAAAATACTGGCACTACGGCCCCTCGCGGTGGGATGCCTGGCTTTCACCTTGTGGACACCCTGCCGGGGAATACCAGGACGGGTTCCCTAAGCAAGCGCTTAGATACCGTGTCGGTGATTTGCGCTATATAAATACATGTACATTTACATGTACATTTACATTTACATTCTGCAGGCAATTCATAACATGACAGGTACCTGTGACGAACAAGGTAATTCTTGGCATAATAGGTACCCACTGTAAAACACTGATACGGGCAATTTAAAGATAATTACATCCAGTGTGCTAGCACCAGCATTTCCCCATGATTAAATACTTGTACTGGTAATGACATACTAGAACTAATCACCTCCAATGTAGTAGTACGAGTTTGTGCTAATTACCTCCAATGTGGTAGCACCTGTATTCTTGCCGGGTAGACATTTGTCTGTGCTGTGTTGTCATATTAATCATATGGTTAATATAGAAGCTTATGCCCTTAGGATTAAGGTCTTGTGGCATCACTTCATTGGAAGATTCAAATCATTTGACGTCTCTTCCTCTTAGGTCAAAGGTTGTGTTGTGTTACTTCTGCCAACCCCGGCATTTTGGTAAATATATTTAATAACATTTAAGGTAATTTTTTGGGGAAAGCTACTAAACATGAGGCTGGCAAAAAGGCTAAAGCTGTATTTAAGTACCCAAAATATAGGGAGCCACTCAGTTTGCTGCAAAATAACCCTCCACAAGGGGAAGAAAACACAATGTTTTCTTAAATAACCCTCTCCCACCAGGGTTACCCCTTTGTGGTATGCTTCATCATGGGGACCATCCCGTTCTGCTGCGGAACGAAGTGTGTTGTGATCTACAAATTACGTGGGACGAAGCCACAAGATTACACCAGCATGAAAGCAATAGAAAACTTTAAACTAGAGCATTGTGATCTTGCTGACATGAGGGCATCTGGTAACATTATCTGTGGATGCTGCAGGGAGAGGTGACTGATAAAAGTTTTGTCTCTCTTCTGACATCTCCATTCTCTTCTCTTGCTCCTCCCTTCCAGTGTTCTTTCCATCCACTATGTCCTTGCAAACGGAAGAGTTCTTTGACCTGGTGGCCTGGGCCCAGGCTAATCGCCTCAACGACCAGCGGGCGGACTTCCTGGAGCCTGACCTGCCTGTGCTTGTCCTTGCCGCCCCACCACCTGGAAAGAAGATGGCCGCCGAGCAGAAGGCGGCCGATGAGGTGAGGAAGAAGAGCGAGAAGGAGGAGGAAGAGAAGGAGAAGGAGAAGAAGAAGAGGTTCAAGCAGAGCCGGCGCTTTTCCACCGGATCACCGGGACGGCCCACACAAGCCCCCGACGAGGCCCTCTACAACATGATCCTCATTCACCAGGTAGGTGCTGGCTGCAGCCTTGCATTAGGGGATCTAGAAATGAACAGACTAACAAACGAGGCTAATATAAGATTTCAAGCATACACAAACACGTGTGGCTGGGCACAGCTACACAGTACAATAAAGGAGATGCTGTGGGTGCATAACCCTCAATCCAACACCAAAGGACAAACGTATCAACAAATTATGCCACTGCAAAGTCACCAAAAGTGATGCATGCAAGCGCAGAGTGTTGGTTTGTTATTTACTTTATAGAGCAAAATGTGTTTTGCACTGGAAAGTTTACTAAAAAAGAAATGCAAAGTAGTGCTTTGCATTACTTTGCATTATGGGGGCGTTCCATCGGTGGTACATGGGCATTCCGATGCAACCACCCATGGTTTTTAAAACTAAGTCCATGTGTATTCAGGTCTAAGGCAACATTTGTATACAGGTCTTTGCACCATAAAGAAACACATCCTTCAGGTAGATGCAAAGTAGGAGAACAGGTTTATTCAAACTTTTCTAACTTTGTATGTGTACAGCACACATTGTGTCTTGTACTGCAAAGGCGTCCTTTCAGTTCCAAATCCATGCTAGACTCAAGCACACCTTTGAAGTATGATCCAAAAATGTATGCATGGTGTTAAGAAGCCAGAAAGTGCATCAGCATTTGGGAAGAGAGTATTAGCACTATATCTTAGTAGATATGGTCCTGTCCTGCTCTGTCCCTTTCTCAGAACACAGTGCAGCAACTTTGGTTGCTAAGCTACGCTGCATGAAATAATAGTAAATTAGCCCCCAAGAGCTGTTTCTTGCAGAGGACCCGCACTCTTATAGTGTTCAGGTCAGAAGTGTGTTTGAAAACTGAAAACTGGCAGCAAAGAGACCTATATACTCACGCCATGCCTATTTACATGCGAGCGTAGATTCTGTGCCCTTATGCCTCAGTCTCTTCCGTCCAAAGAGGTCGCTATGTGAGAGTGCGCGTTCAGCCATGCTCACCTCCATCGTTGCTTAGGCGTTGATGATTGTCACAGATTTCCATCTTCTGCTTGGAAGTGGTTACCACATCTATTCGCACACGAGCTCGTCGGCAAATCCACACAATGAGGGATTAGGACATCACATCTGTGATTAGCCCAACAAGACCTCTTACTGGTGCTGTAATGAACCCTTTGTCCCCATTCAGCGAGAGACAGGAGCACCATGCTGGAAAATCTGAATTGGCAGTCTGGAGAACTATTTCATGACCACCAGTGACGGTGACAAATTGACAATGCAGTTAAAAAAAATCCCTGTTCTGCAATACGCAGAAGAACATTTGCAAACTGTTTTAAAACCTCTCAGACGCTGGAATTTGCAATGTCCATGAAAAAGCAAAATATAATCTTGAAGCCCATTCCAACCCGCAAACCATTTCTGATTACAAGAGGCTCATTTTGATGCAATCTCCAAAAATTGAGGAGTCCTTAGATAACTTTCACGGTCGTCTTTTCAAGTTTACATGCTGCTGCATGAATGACGGCCATGATAAGGAAATTGGGAGCCTGCATAGTCGAGGGGTGCAACTCACCAATGCAGAGGCGTTCGATACTATGCGAGCTGCATAGGCCAACCCTATGCAACTTTCTTACACTGCCTCAGTGACAGGAAATAAAATATGGGGTACGAAACCCTTGTAACAATTTCACACAAGATGGAACTGTACCAACCAAAGGCAGGGAAAGTGAACATAAATAAGATAAAAGGAAAGGACCCCTTGAAAAGCATCTCAAATCTAGACACATAAGGTTTTCAGAGATTGTGGTGGCGATTTTCACCCCATTCAAACATGCCCTCTCACAACAAGGCAAGATATGCTAAGCCGGTGGGCAGCTACAACGCTTTGCCCATTCTTGCAGGAGCAATGTGCATGACCATGTTGAGTAGGTTTGCTCTAATCCATCAAAAAAGGGCAGGCAGAGACCTGCCATTTTCATAAATAGAGATACATGGTCTAATAATTGAAAAGGTCTCCAGCCCCACCTCTTGGGTGTCCCCAAATGTCATAACCAGCACACCAAAGCGCATGTAGTGTCTTACAGAGCCTAATACAGATGAAGGTTTTTATTCGAAGCTCTCCAAGGCTGCATAAAAGAGTGTGGTAACAAGCAATCTATATGAATAATTAAGTTACAATACCATTGAAGTGTCTTTCTTTTCTTTTCTTTTCTTTACACTCTACACCGCAGGCAGAACGCATTGAGGAGCAACGCAGCGATCCTCCCATACCGGCTGCTGCTGAGGACCTGTTTGAGCTGCTACTTCGTTTGCAGGGAGCACGGATGGAGGAGCAGCGGACAGAGCTGCCCGTCGCCCTACAGCAGAGGAAAATTAGTTTGTATTGATGAAGGTCACCGGCCTGCGGCTGAGTATGGGGAGTTAACCAAAGAGAACCACACTTCTCACATCACCACCCCCGATTGCCTCAGAAGGTGATGAAGAAACCCCACGTCTGCCATGAAAAACCAGAACCCAACAATCAATTGACAATACTTTGGCAAAGTCAAGGCTTCCGAGTTTTATGTATAGTCCATGACCTGAAGGATATTTATAATCATGCATTAGTGCAAAGCAATATCTGTGTAGGTTAGAAGAGAGCTGTTACCACAGCAAGAGTCGCTATTGTCCAATTTCAGTACAATTTAGTAAGACTTCCTGTCTGGCTGCAAATCTCTGAGAGACAGTTCTGGGCTCTAACAAGAAACTCTAAGCCCTACTGCAGAGATAGCTAGGACTGCTAAAAGGGAGCTCTGATTTCATAAAACATGACGCCTTCAGGGCCCTTGTTACTTTGATATTTTGTTCGGAGGCTACTTAGAGCCATGTCAGAAACAATCCAGAAGTTCTAAGAAGCAGCGTTTCCTCTAGAACGTGTTGGAGTGTTAACCATCAACTAGGAAGATGAACATTTTATGGACCCGGACTAGCCTGGGATACATCTCCTCAGTGGTGCCTTCTGCTTCACCCGCCTGGACCCCGCTTCAGCCGCAGTGCATGCTCCATTTACTGCCACTGGACCTCCACCCTTTCTTTGAACTTCTGGTAATTGAGGTGTTAGTCACCCGCTAAGTGGTGCAGCAGAAAAAGTAACAAAACAGACCCCGGCATGGAACACCTACATAGACTTGTCCGGCCACGTATCTGTTGAGGAGCTCCTCAGCACAGGCGGTGCAAATACATATTTGTCTGCAATACCATAAACCAGCTCTTTTAACAGAAATGCGAGAAATAGAGTTGAGCTTCCACCATTGTCTCTGTGTGATGTTATCTGTAATGTGTGTTTTGATTGATAAGCTTCGGGCGAATGGCTTGGGGGAGAGAAGGTTGAGTGAACAAACGTTTTGCAAAGAAATCAGGGGTTTGACATGTCACAGTCAGTCATCTTATGAATGTAACCCCATATCCTGTGCTTCGTTTTATTATAAGCTGATTGACTATCAACCTTCAAACACATCTTGGCAAATCCACTGTCAGCGGTGAAAATTTTATTGGCAGTAGTTGCGGTGGAATGTCTTATGAGTTGCTCAGATGTCATATTTTCAGGTATAAATGTTCTAAGCAATGTCATAGATGTGGTCCACAGCCAGCGGAGTGAGCATCAGGGCTGAGGAGATGAGCTTGTCATTAAGTTCACACCTGGTAACGCGTGGCGAGACTTGGAGTACCTTCCAGTCTCAATAATAAGATAATGTCTGGTACAATCAGGAAACATGCTAAGACTTCTATCACAGTCCAGGTAATCATAAATACACACACCTAGAACATACTGTGAAACAAAAAAGAATCACTTATTTCCAGGTTGGATCAAACATTTGCGTATATTCAAACACTGATACTGATGTACTGCTTCAGTCAGTGGGAGCAGTCATTTAACTGCAGCTCACACTAACCCCTCAAAGTGACTGATCTGGGTAAGTCTGCTGCAAACCATTGCTATGGCTAAATTATTTAGTTATGGAAGTTTACATATGTTATGTTATGTTATGTTACCTGGATTTATTGAGCGCACAGATGCCCCAGCAAAGGGGCGTCCTGGCGCTGGTACAGAACAGAGAACTGGACAGGAGTGAGAAACACAGCACAACAGAACTAAGGGACTAAGGGGAAAAGAAAGGTTTTTACAGCCTTCCTGAAAGCGAGAAGCCCATCGATAGCACGTATGTGGACAGGCAAGGAATTCCATAGCTTGGCGGCAAGAACTCTAAAAGAGTGTCCGCCAATCCTGGATCTCTTAAAACGAGGCACTGTGGCTAGATGAAGACCAGAGGACCTCAAAGAGCGTGCTGGGACATAGGGGGAGATGAGATGCTCCAAAATCTGAGGGGATGAGTATTTGAGGATTTTAAACGTCAGAGTGAGAGACTTAAACATTATTCTCTGAGCCACCGGAAGCCAATGGAGATTATGAATGGTTTTCCTGGCTGAACAGAATTTGGGTAGGCCAACCAGAGCCCTGGCGGCCGCGTTTTGAACGCGTTGGAGACGGGAAAGCTCAGCCTGATTGACTCCAAGAAAAAGGGAACTGGCATAGTCTAGTTTAGACAAAATCATGGCTTGCACAATGAGTTGTCGGGTGGGAGCATCGAAGAATTTAAAGGTGGATCGAAGTTGACGCAAAATCCCAAAACACGTTGCAGCCGTCCTTTTTGTGTGGACGGAAAAGCTCAGTTGGGAGTCAAACCAAACGCCAAGATTTTTTACTTCAGTGACGGGGGTAGGGGTAGGACCAAGCTCATGCGGCCACCAGTTATGGCCCCATAGATGCGTTTTTTTTCCCACAATGAGCACCTCGGTTTTCTTGGCATTCAATTGCAGGAAATTGTCATTTATCCAGTGAGCCACAGATATTAGTCCCTCACGGAACTTAGTAGCCTCAAGATCGGAAGCCCCACTAATGGCAACCGCCAGCTGAGTGTCGTCAGCGTAGGACACGATGGATAGGTTCCCACGCTTGGCGACATCAGCTAGCGGTTGAACATAGAGGTTGAATAAAGTGGGGCTAAGAGCCGATCCCTGCGGAACTCCCTGGGCGATCGCATGTGGTTTAGATTCGAATGGGGGGGGTGGTGACCCTGAAGGAGCGATCAGATAAAAAAGATCTGAACCATTCAAGGGCCAAATTGTCCACCCCGGCCTCAGCCAGACGTTGGAGTAAGATGACGTGGGAGACAGTGTCAAAGGCGGCACTTAGATCAAGTAGCACCAGTGCCGCCGTATGACCTGAATCCACCAACATGCGCAGATGTTCAGCCATGTACAGGAGCGCCATCTCGGTGCTGTGACCAGGCCTGAAGCCATTCTGCGAGGGATCTAAAATATTCGCAGAGTGGAGATGGTTAACTAAGATGGTATTGACATGGGCCTCAGTCAGTTTGGCAGCCCACGGGAGGAGGGAAATGGGGCGATAATTTTCAGATTTTAGAGGGTCAAGAGCAGGTTTTTTTAAGATAGGGATTACCTGAGCCTGTTTCCATGCACAGGGAACAGAGCCCGAGGACAGGGACAAATTAATAAGCTTACAAAGCGGGGGAAGACAGAGAGAAGCAGATTCTCTAAATTGTGCAGGCCGCAAAGGATCTTTAGGGGAACCCGACTTCACTCTAATAACAAGTTTGTTGAACTCCTCCATGGAAAGCTCCGGAAGATGGGATAGCGAGATAGTAGTGCTAGCAGTAGCGGTGGTAATCTGCCGAGATCCTGTAGAACTGGGGAAAGCTCGATAGATACCTTCCACTTTACTAATGAAAAAGGCAGCTAAGTCCTCACAGTGAGAGGGAGAACAAATCTCTGCGGCAGAGGTTCTACAAATAGTGAGCTCTTTAAGTGCCTTAAAAATAAGTTTAACGGGATTGGTGCTGGCACTGAACTCACGAGAAAAATAGGAGGCCCGGGCCCTACAAATAGCTCTGTGGTACTGCTTGATGGTTGCAAGGTACAGAGTTTTGCTGACCGGGTTATATGACTTGCGCCAGGCTCTTTCGGCTTGTTTGCAGGGTTTTTTTAACAGCCGAAGAGAGTCGTCATACCAAGGACTGGAATGAGAGCGCCGTTGTTTGGTCTGAGTAGCAGGAATAAGCTTGTCCAGCGCACGAGTCAGCCAATTGCAATATAAATCGTAGCCAGATTCAACGTCGGTAAATGGGGCAAAAGGGGCATCGCCCAAGAACTGATGGGAATCACTAAGTTTCAATTTTTTCCAAGGGCGCCTGAGAATGGCAGAAGTAGGAGCAGCTACAGGAGGACCTTCAAGCGAAAGGTGACATTCAATTAGATAGTGGTCTGTCCAGGCCATAGGCCTAGGGGGCAGAACTTGGACCGATGAAAGGGAGGTAAAGAAAGGGTCCAGAATGTGACCACCAATATGTGTGTTATGTTCAACTAATTGAGAAAGTTGGAGGGCCTCCAGGTCGGCACAAGTACTACTGGCCGCCGAGGGACAAGGGGAATCAAAATGGAGATTGAGATCCCCGACTATGCTAAAATTGGCAGTTTAAAGGGCCAGGGAGCTTACTACATCGGGGAGGGCAGCCCTAAAGGCAGCGTCGGGGCCCGGGGGCCGGTAAATGAGTAGGCCCGAGAAGGAAAAGTGTGGATTAACAGAAACTGAGAAAAAGGCACTTTCGCATCCCGCAATGTCCATGGCCTTCCAGGTACATGGATAGCTGGTTTTGATAGCGGCTGCAATGCCACCCCCTCTAGAGTCACGGTTGAGGGTGTAAATTGTGTACTCCGGAGGGAGTGCTAAATTGATGGCAACCGAAGCGTCGTTATGGAGCCAGGTTTCAGACATGAACAAGATATCCGGTGCCTCATCAAGTAAGTCACGAACAGCAAGATGGTGCTTCACCAGAGATCTAACATTGAGATGGTAGATCTTAAATAAAGTAGGATCTGGTGGCTTACGGGAGACAGAGCCATGAGTAGGGATCGGGGCGGCTAAGGGAAGCGTGAAGGCACAGCCGGGACACCTAAAAGGGCCACATAGAGGATGGAGAGAAGTCTCAGAGCAAGGGGGGAGGGTCGGGCGAAGGCAGAATAGGTCAGTTTTAGAATACATGCCTGACGGAAGCTAAAAGCAAAAAGACGTACCAGCCAAAGTGCAGAGCCCTGCCCAAGCGCTTCCTCAGCGCTGACGGGCGCAGACGGGCAGGACTCTGGCACGACTCAGGCGCAGTGAAGGCGCGGGACGCTGCGCGTCACCGCTGCGCGCTAGGGCAGAGTTTAAGAAGGGCGGGCGGAGGAGGGCCGCAAGGCTAGAGCGCTCGGTCCGGCGCCTCTAGAACGGCGCGTCCTCACCCAAGATGGCGCCTAATAAGCTACCGGCAAGCTAAGAGCCCACAGAACCCGGACCCGCAAAGTAGCGGTGCAGGAGCCAATTATGGTGCAAGTGGGGGCCAGGAGTCCCTATTAAAATCAGGGGACAAAACTCAAATGAAGAAAACCAAAATATCAGAGGTGGTAAGTTAAAAAGCGCAAAGCGCTATGCAGTGAGGCGTTGCAGTGTGAGGGTCTCAACCACACTGTATGTCCAGCGAAGAGTTCTGGCGAGCCAGGCGATGACCAGCCTTAAGAAGGGCGGGCGGAGGAGGGCCGCAAGGCTAGAGCGCTCGGTCCGGCGCCTCTAGAACGGCGCGTCCTCACCCAAGATGGCGCCTAATAAGCTACCGGCAAGCTAAGAGCCCACAGAACCCGGACCCGCAAAGTAGCGGTGCAGGAGCCAATTATGATGCAAGTGGGGGCCAGGAGTCCCTATTAAAATCAGGGGACAAAACTCAAATGAAGAAAACCAAAATATCAGAGGCGGTAAGTTAAAAAGCGCAAAGCGCTATGCAGCGAGGCGTTGCAGCGTGAGGGTCTCAACCACACTGTATGTCCAGCGAAGAGTTCTGGCGAGCCTGGCGATGACCAGCCTTAAGAAGGGCGGGCGGAGGAGGGCCGCAAGGCTAGAGCGCTTGGTCCGGCGCCTCTAGAACGGCGCGTCCTCACCCAAGATGGCGCCTAATAAGCTACCGGCAAGCTAAGAGCCCACAGAACCCGGACCCGCAAAGTAGCGGTGCAGGAGCCAATTATGGTGCAAGTGGGGGCCAGGAGTCCCTATTGAAATCAGGGGACAAAACTCAAATGAAGAAAACCAAAATATCAGAAGCGGTAAGTTAAAAAGCGCAAAGCGCTATGCAGCGAGGCGTTGCAGCGTGAGGGTCTCAACCACACTGTATGTCCAGCGAAGAGTTCTGGCGAGCCAGGCGATGACCAGCCTTAAGAAGGGCGGGCGGAGGAGGGCCGCAAGGCTAGAGCGCTCGGTCCGGCGCCTCTAGAACGGCGCGTCCTCACCCAAGATGGCGCCTAATAAGCTACCGGCAAGCTATGAGCCCACAGAACCCGGACCCGCAAAGTAGCGGTGCAGGAGCCAATTATGGTGCAAGTGGGGGCCAGGAGTCCCTATTAAAATCAGGGGACAAAACTCAAATGAAGAAAACCAAAATATCAGAAGCGGTAAGTTAAAAAGCGCAAAGCGCTATGCAGCGAGGCGTTGCAGCGTGAGGGTCTCAACCACACTGTATGTCCATGTACATGCAGTTTGCTTTGTGCCTCTTGTTTAGCATCACTAGTCATAGATACCCATTGAAAAATAAAAAGCAAGGCGCTCTAAACAAATAATTTTACAGAGCACAGTTTAGATACGTTTTCAGTTGTGTCATAATTTTAGTGGTATTTAGACAGAATATCAGAAACAGAAATAGTGTGAACCAAAATATTGTGTCAAGAATATTGAGGACACAAATATTGTGACACTAAGTTTCTATAGGTAAGCAAAGTTTTACTTTATATAACTCCATATATATGGACCTTGATGCAATATATATCTCTTCAAGGTACGTAGATGTGGAGTTTAGAAGAGTATATCTATACATACCTATAGGCACTTACCTTCTCGATATTTTGGTCCTTAATATTTTTGACACCGTATTATCTCCTCACAATATTTCTGTTTCCTATATTTTGTCAGTGTTCCAATTTCAGTGCTTGCTCTTTAAGGATTACAAATTCTGCCTTTATTTACCTATTTTATAATTCACAGGTTTGTGGCATGTGTAGCTGTAGCTACACATGCTGTACATACTTCTACCTCCTAGTGTTGGGCTCGGACGTGTGGAACTTGTTTTTCTTCGAAGAAGCGTTTGAGTCACAAGGTATAGTGACTCCACCTATTGCTGGTGATGGGCATTGGCTCCATAGTTAGAATCTATTTTTTTCCAATGTTAGGTTTCGTACGTGTTCCACCAAGCTCTGGGTCAACGCCTATTAGTTGTCGTTTTCGGACCGCCGGTAAAACAACAACTGCATCTGCTGCCATTTTGGTATCTGCGCACTACCTGTATTTTTCATGACCGGAAACTCTTCTACGCCCCATTCTGGAACGTACTCAATCAGAAAATGTTCCATCTATGATGGAAAATACTCCTTCTCAAAACACAGTGTTGTGCCAAATATCCCTGGGCAGACAACCATCAGGTGTGCAACCTCTGTCACTCTCTGGATCATAATGAGGCCTCATGTTCCGCCTACCTTGCCTACCGATCAAAGAAACCATTGGGTTACTGTCGGGCTAACGTCTTGTACACAATCCATGGCACAGCGGCAAGGGGGCGACACCCCAATCTCTTTGGTGACTGGGATGTCAAAATCGAACCTCAGTCAGGGTCTTCGGATCCAAACTGCAGATCTCTGCTCAGGAAAGTTCCTGCTCCTAATATGAGACCGAAGACCTTCAGTTAGTACAGGTCCAGATCAATAAAACAGCTGCTGTGACTACATCTCACCCTCCTCCACCTCCCTGGTACCGAACAGAGACTGAGCACCACTCTCGAGCTGGTTGGGCATCGAGCCCTGAAACCCAGCACCAGGCTTCAAGTCTGCCACTACCTGAGGACCATGGTTGGCACCTAAAACACGCTTCTGATCCGGCAGCCAGCCAGCTACTAGCGCGAAAACATTTCTTTTAAGCCATGGCTTTTGGCCCCAACGCCGACTTCGGATCTGGCGTTTGAAGCACTCATCAAGCCATCCTGCGCTCCGAAGACTCCTTCGGCTCCGAAATCCATCTCAATGCCAGCAACTCTAAAGTCTTCTTTGGCACTCAAAACCATTAGGTCTTAAGCTTGGTAATATTGTTTTTGTGGTATTGAGTAACTCATATACTCCTCCAGATTGTAAAATTCCATTTGTTTCTACTGCACTGCATTTGAGCCATTGGGGCTCTTCATCAGGGTGCTTTAAATTTAAGACATCTTCTTCCCAGACCACTGAGTCCCAAGATACCTCCATTCACAGATCAGTCAAGGGCAGTACCTGCAGTGTCTGTTGTAAAGGCGAATGTTTGAAAGATTTGCACAGTGAACTCTGCACCAGTGCAACAGCTAGCTCCAAATTTCTGTACTCGCTCAGGTGAAGTGGATAGATTGTTTAGGCATGTTCCCACTTAGATCCAACATAGTCACAACACTGTAAATGCATTTCCTCCTGGTTGCAAGGAAAAACCTTCATCACCTCACATACCTGTCTTCTTGCCGGGGAACATCACTTACAGCACAACTTTTACCACGCAGTGCTTTTACATCGCAGCTTTTACAACGCATTGCGCTGGGGGGCGCTCTAGGATAGGGAATATATTTAATTTACTATCCAACACCTTCCCTACTATCCACGGGGACTGGAGTTGGAATAGTAAATTAAATAAATCACTATCCAGCGCCTAAAAGCACTATGCGTTGTAATGGTATGCGTTGTAAAACTCGCGTTGTAAAAGCATGCGATGTAAAAGCATGCGTTGTAATGTCGTACATCCTTCTTGCCAGTGCATAAGATGAGTTAAAACACTTGATGTAACACTTAACAAGCAAAGACCTGTTAATCAGCTAGTTCATAGTTTGAAAACTATCTAAAACCAATGGATTATCTGTATGTATACAAAATTTCCAACTAGACAGGTAGTCTCCTAGAAACTACTATGGTGTTGATTTCCTTTGGATCAACTGCTGCTCACTTCGAGTGCCTAAAACCATTACAGTGGTATACAATCCTACGGTTAATAAAGTCACGGTTCCTGGTGAAAGTAATGCTTACAAACACAGCTGCTAAGACTAACACATGGTCAATACAAGATGCTGACACAGAGCATATAAAAGTGTAGTGCAAACTACATCAACGCTCAGATGACCTCTGATCATGGGAGAGGTGGAGCAGTCCATGGGCACCCTCAAGAAACCAATAAGAATTGTGAAGGAACTAAGAAGCATGAAGTAGGCATGATTTAGTTCCTGTGAGATTACAGGTGCACCCGACACACCGCGTGTGGATCTGCACCAGCGACCTGGATCTGCACCAGCGACCGTGTTCATGGCTGAACTCATTGTGTCGTCCATACCCTTGTGTGGGACCTGGGTTTAAGGAAGCACTTGAAATGGAAATGTGGAGAAGGGAAAACACTGGCATTGTCTTCAAGAAAAGAGAAGCAGGAACATCAGAAGGACACTCTGATAATATGCCTCTGGTTAAGGGCCAACATCTGGAAGAGAAATTCGATTTGTTATATGAACACCCCTCGAATGGCTATAGCAGTAAAAATCACAATGGTAACACCATCCCAAGAAACACTGATGTTCGAAAAGTGGACATGCGAGTTGCATTCGGAGGGAGGAGGGCAAGAGTTGTTCACTGAACAACTAGAGTGTGATACAGGTGAGTACCACAGGCCCGTGGAGACCTCACTCTCCATGAAGGCCGTGTCCGACAGGGAATGCGACTCATATTCTGAGGAAGGAGGTGTGAATACTGAGGGACCCAGGCCGCACCTTCGAGTAACAGAACTGCACGTCAACAGGTGCCAAGCTTTTATAAAGCAAATCTTGGACAATCCAGCAGCAAGTTTTTTCTTCATTCATTTTGTTTATTTAATTGCTTAGCACAGCGCTCCCTTCTGACAAGAAGCCACTTTGTAGCTTCAGTTATATTCAGCATCATTTTTAAATGTATTTTTTGTACACTTGAAGATTTTTAATACACAGCTCGGTTTTATTTAGTTCTGTAGAGGGGGGTCTGAGACTTCCTTTACATATTTCTAACAGCATCTAAGAATCAATATTCATGTGGAACACCAAGGACATTTGTATTATAGAGATGGATATATAAGCCAGCAAACTGATTTAGAGATGGAGATATAAATTTGGCAAAATATATACCGAAAAAACCCTGATTAAACATTGAACTAAAGATCCCCAGATATGTCAATTTCTGTCGTAACACACACACGGTAAAGTATGAACTGAAAGAAAATTAATATGAGGAGTTTTGCGGCTTTAATAATGTGTTTAAGTAGAGCAGTCTCACATTTTGTGTGTGCTCTGGGTTTTAAACGTGGTGGAGACGCCCCCACCAACTTTGCACAGTGCAATATTCCGAGGTTTTTCATTGTAATTTGTAGCAATATTTGATATTCTCGCTTTTAATCCACAAACGCCCTGTTCTAATGTCCGCTTTGTACAGTCGCATCTTTTTGGCATGTCACTGTCCTCTTTCCTGCTCTCCATTCCCGCCCAGTGCCCCCAGATCACCTGTCACCTTCAGTCAACCTTGACTTTTTAGCCAACTTCACTTTGCATTCTGGGACTTGTTATTTTGCTTTTTCTGTTATTAGTCATAGGTTTAACCCCTTTGGTGCTGATGACGGCTCCCGGCCGTCATGTGCTGATGATGGCCGGGAGGCCGTCATGACCACGCCCGCGATCGGAATGTCCAGCACCGGCGCGGAATTACTGCCGCGGCCAAGGTGTTAAAAAATCCCACTATGCAAAATACTGTTAGCTAAAACTAGGAATGACTGAAGATATCACGTGATACAAATCTCTACTAACATAACATTGAGTGTTATTTTAGCGAAATGTAACAGCTAAAGCTCTCAAATCTGCACTTGTTTTTCATGCCCCTCCAATATAGTGGTCTTCTCCTTGTCCAAGTCCCATGATTCACCCCTGATCCTTCTTCCATAGTTAGACTAGAGCATTTGAATAGGCATAGTTGTAAAAAACATATCAGCTCTCTCTTCCCACTGCCGCACAGCTACCAACAGGCCGAGGCATGATGGTAATTTCCAGCTAGTCGTGGCAGTTTCGCCAACAACATTTTGGATTCTTAGACCTATAGTTTTGCTGTCCAGATTTTAGGTACCATCCAAGGTACCATTGTTTTGTCTGATAAGGATGGCTGAAGCTGACTTTGGTGACAAGGAGTTAGTTTGTAGCTATGTTGCCCCCGTGTTTAATCACGCAGATCGATTTAAATTCAAACTCTCTCTGAGTGAGGAATCTGTGGAATATGTTAGGGCCTGCTCAGTGATTGCCTGTGACCCTCACTTCTGGTCTGTAACTGGAATCCCACGGTTTCGATTTTGGCCCCACACTGACTTATGCTGGTTTTACACTGACCTACAAACACACAAAAGCTGATGGCAGGAACCATTGCAACTTGTCTAACCATTCGCAATGGCTCAGGGTAGCATTCCAAACCATCCTTATTTTGTCCACCATGCCACTTTAGTTTGGATTCAGCCAGGGATTTAAGTGGGCCGGGTCTCACCAGTGCTGAGCACCAGCAGTTTTTAGGTCTTGCCTGAGCCAGCGCATGCGCTGCGAGACATTTAGAAGTGGGCTTTTAAAAGTGCTAAAACGGCTTTTGCTGGCCTAGCGCTTGCAATTACGTGCGCGTGCACGCGCTCAGCCGCCAGCTTTCATCGCCCGATCTGGCACCATCTGGCTTTCCTCTGGCTTGCTCTTTCAACGCTCCTCCGCCCCTCCCCCGCCGCGTCTCGCGTTAATTGTAAACATATGCAAACGTGCTGCTTTCACTTTCGCTCACGCGCGCCCCACTTTTTAAGCCAGGCTTGTTTTAGAAGGCTGTTTATGGTTCTCACCATGCAGATTTCTCTCTGAGCTGCAGATTTTTTTCCTTTGATCTGTGCTGCTTCATCGCTTCTTGGTAACAATACATAGAATAACGGTGTGTTTTTTGGACCTAGCACTTTGTTCACCTTTATTTTCTGTCACCCCTTCCACCTCATGTTACTTTTCAGCTCTTTCGTGTTCTGTCCAATCAGGGCTCCTTCCAGATGAACAGCGTCAAACGGCTGTGTACATGTCTTACCGCCAATTTAAATGTGCTTGCACAGCATGGGTTGTGTAATAGGCGGAAGCAGACGCGCGCCATTGTCTACTTGTATAACGGAAGTGATTCATGCCATCAGAGCGCTTAGCCCAGGGCAGATTCGGCTATGGCTTTATTTTGTAATTTCTCATCTGCATCTAAATGCAGTCATTTACAAAACATTATCGGAACACAGTCAATGAGGAACTATTCCTCCCACAGCCCGTGTGCTTAGTATTTGCTTCAGCGTCAAACGTTCAAAACAATAACATTATTATGTATTTGCGCTATTTGTAGCTGCAGGACTTAATTTGGATCCTGTTTTATTAATTAAATGTTTTTCGCGCACTGACGTTACTCTCCCCCTGGGAATGAACTGCAGAGAGTCTGGAACCTGCACAACTCGTCCACGGAAGGGTTTGCTCAGTCATTTCACTTAGGTGTGACATTCCCATAGTTTCAGTGCGCTTAACGTGACATTTAGAGAGGCGCAGCGTCACTAGCTCTGCAAAGCACCTCTTATTATTAATTGTATCTAAAATCATCCAGTTTCTATAAGTCCTGCACAAATCATAGCAGCGTTGCGCTGCCATCAGCTGTAGGAGTGTTGTGCAGGACTCTCCATATAAACGTACAATCAAGCACATCTACATGCAAGAAACCTGCAGTCACATGAATTTTCGGCCCTTCTCCATGGAGGGGCCACAGCCTGGGCTTTCATTTCAGTTTAGCAAACCTTGCTTAAACTTCTGCCAAAGTCCCGGCTTTTCGTCATCATGCCCAGTCTTATTTTAGCACACATGACTTGCCTTCTAGAGTGTCAACTTCACCCTCTGTCATGTCAGTTTCAAAGCCCTAATGTTCAGTGAGTGATCCGAATACAAACCCAAGGTTGGCTCAAGTGACACGCATGGCCACTTGGTGATTATTTTTATTTTACAGAACTCCCTCAACTGTTGATGAGCTGCTTCCGACATTATCATTCAAAATCCACCGGGCCTATCATGCATCCATTCGCCCAAGCATTCACCCACCCATTCACACTTGCATCCATCCATGTGTGCTGCCACTACGACCCACCCATTCACACTTGCAGCCATCCATGTGTGCTGTCCACCCATTCACACTTGCATCTGTCCACGTGTGCTGCCACCCCAACCCACTTATTCACACTTGCATCCATCCATGTGTGCTGCCACCCCTGCCCACCCATTCACACTTGCATCTGTCCACGTGTGCTGCCACCCCTTCCCACCCATTCACACTTGCATCCGTCCATGTGTTCTGCCAGCCCTACCCACCCATTCACACTTGCATCCGCCCATGCGTGCTGCCACCCCTACCCACGCATTCTCACTTGCATCCATCCATGTATGCTGCCACCCTTACCCACCCATTCACAATTGCATCCATCCCTGTGTGCTGCCACCCCTACCCACCCATTCAAACTTTCATCCATCCATGTGTGCTGCCACCCCTACCCACACGTTAACACTTGCATCGTCCCTGTGTGCTGCCACCCCTGCCCACCCATTCACACTTGCATCACACTTATAAGTTTTTAGCTATGCAACAGTTGATGTTATTGCACCAAGGATATTGTGCTGAATAACTAAATACTTATAAGGTTCCAAAAGCGAGACCTATTGGCTATGCCAATGCTTGTTTCAAGGGGTCCTCGAAACGGGTCTCTATCGGGCTCTGTTTTGTGCCCTGACACAGGGGGGCCATTTTTTTCCAGGCTGCAGTGACAGAAGACACATCATGTGCGCGTGCTCACACTGCTCACTTCTCACTAGGGGAGAAGTTACGGCATGACGTCATGCCAGGTGAGCGTTGTAGGGGAAGAGAAATCCTTTAAAGAGAGTCACTTTCTCTCTGGATTTCCCTTCTCTTTTGAAAACTCAGGAGAAGCAACATTGTTTTGGTGTCACCAGGGCTTTAAGTGGAAGCTTTTTCAATATTATATACAAGCCATAGTTGCTGCTTATTTATCTTATGCAACTAATAACCATTGACAAAGGCAATAGTCATGGACTTGTTGTAGGTATGATGTTTCATGTATCATATATCTGGATGCAATGACAGAAACAGCAAAATACAAATCAGGCGATACACTCAGCTAAACATAGATTTTAAGCCTGTGTGTTTTTAAGCCATGCCCTTAATTACATTGGCCACGCCCCTGTGAGAGACCCCCCCCCATTTTTTTCATCCCACTTAAAGCCCAGTCTTGACTGTGCTCCAATAGGAACAGTATAGCCCGAACGGCCAGGTCCCCCCGCAACTGGAACACAATCAACCCAACACCTGTTCACCCTGATTAGGGCTCTTCATTCGGGTATAGTTTGCCTCCAGTGGCACAGTGAGCACAAGACCCACATTTGAACATAACCTTGCCACATAGGGTGGTACTTCAAACACACAAAAGGTGATGGTAGAAATGCTAGCTATAAGTTTAACTTCTGACAATAGCTCAGCCAGTGCTTGGAAGACAGAGACTGGAGGCGAGAGACAAAGAAAGAAAGTAGGAGCAAGCAATGACAACCAGCGAAGGAAAAGAGAATAATTGAAGTTGTGCATGAATTGGAGGAAAATACTGGAAGAATTTCTGAGAAGGAATGAATGCCAATGAGGGACCAAAGCATTGACTATATCATGGGTACTCACAAACTTTCTATCAGGGGGCCAAAATGACAGTGTAGTTTGTGGCCAAGGGCCGCAGTGGTAGGGGTGGGGTCAGTGGGGGGCGGGGTCAGTGAGGGGGCGGGACTAGAGTAAAAAAAATCAACTCTGTTTAAAGAAGTCGACAATGCAATCTTAACAGGCATTGCATAGCTTCATATACACTTTACCCCAATTCCGTTACAGGGTTACTTTTGGCCCATCCTTAGCCCCGCAATAGCCTGCAATGTCTTGCAAACGCAATGGTGGAAAGGTATGGACCAAAAACTGCATAAAGCCAAGAGGACTCCCAAGGGTTTACTTTTTATTCCTGGAGCAAACTCCATGACTGGTGAGGCCAGTCTCTCTCTCTGTCTCAGTCAGTCAGTCCCTGTCTCTCCCAGTCAGTCAGTCAGTCAGTCTCTCTCTCTCTCTCTCTCTCTCTCTCTCTCTCTCTCTCTCTCTCTCTCTCTCTCTCTCTCAGTCAGTCAGTCAGTCAGTCAATCTCTCTTTGTCAGTCAGTCTCTCTTAGTCAGTCAGCTAGTCTGTCAGTCTCTCTGTCAGTCAGTTACTCTCTCTCAGTCACTCTCTATGTCAGTCTCCTAGTCTTTCTCAGTCAGTCTCAATCAGTCTCTCTCTCTCCTAGTCAGTCAGTCTCTCTCTCTCTGTCAGTCTCTCTCTCTCTCTGTCAGTCTCTCTCTCTGTCAGTCAGTCTCTCTGTCAGTCAGTCTCTCTCTCTGTCAGTTACTCTCTCTCTATCAGTCACTCTCTCTGTCAGTCAGTCTCTCTGTCAGCTAGTCTCTCTCTGTCAGACAGTCTCTCTCTCTGTCACTCTCTCTCTCGCAGTCAGTCTTTCTCTCTTAGTCAGTCAGTCTCTCTGTCCCAGTCCGTCTCACTCTTAGTCAGTCAGTCTCTCAGTCAGTCAGTCTCTCTCTCTTAGTCACTCTGTCTCTCTGTCTGTCTGCCTGTCAGTCTCTCTCCCTCAGTCAGTCTCTCTTTGTCAGTCAGTCTCTCAGTCAGTCTCTCTCTTAGTCAGTCTGCCTCTCCCAATCAGTCAATCTCTCTCTGTCAGTCAGCTAGTCTGTCAGTCTCTCTGTTAGTCACTTACTCTCTCTCTATCAGTCACTCTGTCAGTCTCTCTCAGTCTTTCTCAGTCAGTCTCTCTCAATCAGTCTCTCTCTCTGTCAGTCAGTCTCTGTCAGTCAGTCTCTCTCCTAGTCAGTCTCTCTCTCTCTCAGTAAATCATTATCTCTCTCTTAGTCAGTCAGTCTCTCTCCACTCTCTCTCACCAACCTCTCACTCTCCCTCTCTCCCCCTCTCTCCACTCTTACTTCTCTCCTCTCTCTCCACTTCATCTCTCTCTCCTCTCCACTCTCTTCTCTCCTCTCTCTCCATGCTCTCTCCACTCTCTCCCCTCACTATCTCCCCCCACTATCTCCCCCACTCTCCCCCCTCTCTCTCCCCTCTCTCTCCACTCTCTCTCTTCTCTCTCTCCACTCTCTCTCCACTCTCTCTCTCTACTCTCTCTCTCCCTCTCTCTCTCTCTCTACTCTCTCCCGCCACACTCTCTCTCTACTCTCTCTCTCTTCTCTCTCTCCACTTTCTCTCTCTACTCTGACTCTCTACTATCTCTTTTCTCTCTCTCCATTCTCTCCCCTCTCTCTCTCCCCTCTCTCTCCACTCTCTCTCTTCACTCTCTCTCTCTCTTCTCTCTCTCTACTCTCTCTCTCTACTCTCTCTCTCTACTCTCTCTCTCTAACGCTCTTTATCTCTATCTCTCTCCACTCTCTCCACTCTCTCTCTCCACTCTCTCTCCACTCTCTCTCTCCACTCTCTCTCTCTCTCTCCACTCTCTCTCTCTCTCTCCTCTCTCTCTACTCTCTTTCTCTCTCTCCACTCTCTCTCTTCCCACTCTCTTCTGTCACTGGTAAAAGTGGGTTTCTGGAGGGCCATGGGTACATTAACTGCAAGGTCAGTGGGCCGCCAAGGAAGGCCTGCCGGCCTCACTATGAGTACCACGGGAAGCAGCAACAGTCCTGGGGAGAGGTATGCTTGGTTGTGAACCATAAAAGTACAGGGATATGTATGATACCCCTTCAGTATCTATGCACTTTGTGGGCAAATGTAGGTAAAAAACAATGCTGTCAAAATCGTAATTTAGTGCATTTAAAATAAAAGATACTTTGCAAATACGATTAGCATATCTCACAAATTGAAAGGTCATGTACTAATTGAAAATACTTAGTAGGGCTGTGTGTGATCTTACCAAGTGTTCAGCAACATTCATTTCTAGGTTGAGGCCCTCCCATGACAGAGCAGGAACACAAAGCAGCCTTATGTGAAGTTGCACGACATTCCTGATTCTTCTCGTGATGAACTGAATTGTGACCACCTAAAATGTGTTGTGCTTTGAATTTCGTAGCCTCATTATTCCAATCATAAAATTTTTAAATTTTAAATGCCCATGTACACGTGCTTGCTCTGTGAGGTGAGCTATTGTGTTTGTGGCATGGTCACGGTTTGAGGAATCATTTTTGCCATTCCTGCACTTGTAAGTGTGCAGTGTGCACCCACGCCAGCCCAGAGCCTGGCCGAAAGGGCTTCAGCAAATTCCCCTGTCCCCTCTCCCCCCTCCCACTCCCACCCTCCACCCCTTGTGGCAGCCCGTCTCAGACAGCTTCCCCGGGCACACAAAGAGCCGCACCCGGGTACTTCACAGGTCTTTTAAAGACCATTTACTTGCAAATGAGGCTTTGTTGTGATTCGCCTCTCCTTAGCGCCCCTGCATCGCCACTCTATTACCGTAACATCGCCCAGCTCCCAGAGAGCAAAGTCTCTCGGAGTCCAACCGGCGGTGTATGCTGACACTCTTAAAAAAAAAAAAAAAAGTAGGATGTGTGCAAGGTCCGCGGGCCGCCAAGGAATGCTTGCCGGGCCGCTGGCGGCCCGCGGGCCGTACTATGAGTACCCCCTGGACTATATCTATCTATCTATATGGTATTTATATTCGTAAACCTAGCCAAATGGCAACACCGTACATGGTCAAAGACGAGCACAAATTCAATGAGTAAGGGCAATGGAAACTCAGTTGTGTACGGTTAATGCATTGTGAAATAGTGTTCTTTAACAAGTAGAGTCCTCAACATTTTCCTGAATCGGAGTGGCATTGGAGAAGTCCTGGTGGATGCGGGGATGCTGTTACAGATCCGTGCTGTGTAGATTGAAAAGGCCTACTGTCTTGTTTTTACTTTTTTACACTTCATAGTCTGAAGTCTGATGGTGTCCTGGTTGCGAGTGTCGAGATCCACCAGAGGTGGTGAGATTGTCTGCATTGAAGATGGTGCGGGAAGGCAAGGGGAGCTAATGGATTCCATCAAAATGGTGGTGATGTGATCATATTTTTTCATGCCCTGGATGAGACATGCTGAGGCATGTAGAATGCCCCTGAAGGCTGCCATTGTGGATTCTGGGAGACCAAGGAGTAGGGTTTTACCACCATACAGATGTGAGAGTAGGAGGATTTCAACAGTAGTCTGAGGTTGCTTTCAAATACATGTTTTGAACATCTTTAGAAGAGAGAGCTGGTACAAGGCTGTCTTTGGGGTATATTCACAAGAACATGTGCTAAACATCACCAAAAAATGCTAACGCAACTTTACACCTTGCAGACTATCGTGGAAAAACAACCATGTGTCAACGTGGAATTCACAACAAGGCGATACCATGCGATAGTCTACCGATAACGCGGCCAATGTCCCCGATACAACCACCGCAACGGAAATAAAAACACAAACCCCAACGCTTAAAAAGATGCGATGTGCCCAAACGCGATAAGAAAACAGTGACAACCAGCGAGAGGCCAGCAATACCCACCTGTAATGCGGGAAAAAGCACAAGAACAGCATACGGAAATTGACACTAAAAATCTACATCAACTGCGGAGTACCACTGATGCACCCTGACCCACTGCAGAGGACAACATCAACCCTACAATCCCCATGGAGGAACACCCTGGAATACAGGGCCCGTGGAAGGCCAATGAGAAGAGGAAGAGCAAAACAAGGTACAGTCGCCAGGAAAACCCGATGATCCCCACGGATGAGCCAGAACACCACCAACAACTGTACGTAACCTCCAACGTGCCATTGGCAACAAAGAGGCAAAGATGGCACACCACCTTGGACCATGTGAATGCCGTTGCATGGCAGAGGAGGACAATGGAAGAGCCTTGACGACAACAACACATCTGTAGACAAACCATGCCTGAGTGTCACAACTCGACAAAGAGCACAAGTTACCCAATTCTGCAACATCTCAGCACCGTGACAGGCACACCGCATGAAAGGGACCAGTGGCAGACAAATCAGAGCCGTAGGAGCGAATCAACCACCATACAGAATACACACATACGTGTAAGTGTACCTTGACATTGACAACATCCCGGTACAAACAGCAACACCTCCACAACAGAACACAGGACTCAACTGGTGCCGCAAATGTACACAACATAGCAAATCACATGCTCTTGGACATTTTGTAGTGTCCCATGATTGCCATGGACTGCCACAATGTCACGTGATCATGAGAAGTAATTGTCAATTATGGTGTTCCTACGGGCCATTCCTGCCGCAGCTTCAGTGGGATGTGGGCCACTTGCCCTATCGTCCCCATCATCGTCCAGTACTTCTGGAACTGGGATCCATGGGGCATTGGTGCGTACACAGATGTTGTGCAACACACAACATGCACCAATCATCTTGCACACGATGTCAGGGATGTACAGGAGCTTTCCACCTGTGCCGTCCAGGCACCTGAACATGACTTAAACAAGCCAAATGTGAGTTCAATGATGCCCCTTGTGCGTATGTGGGCCCCATTGTACTGCCTCTGTGTGGGTGTGTTCGGGTCTCGGAGGGGTGTCATCAACTAAGGGCAGAGTGCATATCCTTGATCACCTGTGAAAAGTGCAGGGAGAAAAGAGTCAAAACTTGGTTTGGCAGGATGTGATGGCAGGCCCACTAATCCAGTGATGCATGTGCTGGCTGTGTGTGGGGTGAGTGTAAGCTAGCTCTCAGGGAGTAGCTGGTGCTGGCAACAACTCCAACAGTCATCAGGCACTCAGAAATGCAATGTCAGAACAACAAGGGTGAATGACTTGAGTCGCACAGGATTAGTGGCCCCTGATGCACAGCGGCCGACACGGGCCCACCGCCACGGGACGATGACCTGTGGGAGACTGGGTTAGGGTCATGAGGGCAGAGCAGGGTCTTATATGTGTCATAGGTGTCTTCCGTGGAGTTTCTCTGGGGAGAATGGGAGGTCTATCCCCAGGGCATGATGCAGAGGGCACATGCCAGCTGTGTCCAGCAACATGGCAGATATGAATGCCACAGACCCATGCCAGACACCAAGTCCTTACCTGCCCGTTGCTGATGACAACACCCAGGCAACTGGCTCAGACACCAACAATGTTCCACCAGAGGTTGACTGTCACTCACGGCGCATAGGGACAGTGGCACCACGTGTCGCCGGCTTGCGTTAAACAGGGTTAGTGGCACCACTTGTCGCCGGCTTGCGTTGAACAGGGTTCGTGGCACCGCGTGTCCCAGGCTTGCGACATGGAATTATGCCTCACTGATCGAAAGGAGTCTGGTGCTGTGGCCGCTGCCACGGACTTGGGGTCACTGCCATTCTGGGCTCAGGACACAGTTCCACATATGGGACTTACAGGGACGAAGGGGACGCCGGTGGAGTATGTCAATGAGAAAGGAGTAATGTGGGCCAGCGTCATGGGGGCCAGCGATGGTCTGCGGAGGCTGCAGAGGTAGCGGAAATGGATCTTGGAGCTTGCACCGGCACGTGGTGGGCCCTCTATGACACATGACGGTGTCAGCAGGTGAGCAGTACGGCCTTGGGGCGCTGGGGCGGGCAGGTCTGGTCTGGGTATCAGCGTCCAGGGGTGCAGCAGGCGCACAGGGTCGCATGCCTTGCTGCTCAGCGCGTCGACCTCGTGGAGGAATGCGGGGCGCCGCCCTGTCAGTAACATTGGCCTTTCCGGGAGAAAACCACGCTCTGCGCTACAGGGTTTTTGTCCACACCCCTGCGCAGCCTTGGAGTACTCAGGGCCAACCCACTACGTTCACGCACACAAGGGGGGACGCAGTGAGCGACATTTCCGCTATCTGAGCCACGGCCTGAGGTGACATGCTTGCATCCACTGTTCACTACTCTTCAGTCACCAGCAGTTGTCTGCATTGGCATACCTGTGGCTTGCATACCCATGTCTGTCCTGCACATCCACGCCTCACTTATCGTTGTGTACATTCTCATTCACGGGTCACTTGCATCCTTCACACATGGCTGCATTCCGCATCTACACAGGTTCAGCTGTTGTGTGGCTGTGGTGCTGTGATATAGCTGTATTGTGTGCAGGGGTAGCCCAGGATCACCATGGAGTAGTGTTGTTGTGTCTGGTAGGTGGGCATGTTGATTGAAATGTTGTATGTGGTTTGGTCACGTGTGCACTCCCACAGTTGTGCGTTTTGTGATTGTGGCTTTGAGGTGTGTGGTGTGTTGATTTGGCACTTACGAATGAGCAGTCCCATGTGTGCCATCCTGGAAGCGCTGGTTGATGATGGACTGTCGGAAGCTGTAGGAATCGTGCACACTGCCGAGGTAGTTTGCAACGACATTGGTGAACATTCCCCGGTGGTCTACTATTGCCTGCGCATTGATGGAATGCATGTGCTTTTTTAAATGTATTTTTTATTAATTACTTTATTGAGCTTTAACCGCATGCGTGCGGGCGGAATTCCGCTCGTACGCTGAGATTTTTAAAAGCGCACTTTACGTGACGAGCTGGGCTCGTCATCAGCGTGCGAGGAGGCTACCTCATGACGAGCCCAGCTCGTCATCAGCGTGGAAGGGGTTAACAAAAACAAAAATGCTCCAGATGTGAGCTGTACAATAAGCTCCCAAACCCCATGTGATAAGGTAACGTGAGTATTTGCAATTTGACACTCTGCTGTTTGCCCGCCCAAGCCAATTTAACCATCAGAGTCGTGAGTTTCTTAAAAAATATACCGGGGAGGACCATCAGGATATTTGTAAAAAGGAACAGGAATCGAGGGAGTATCACCATTTTCATTATTGAAATTCTACCCAGACGTGTTAATGGTAATCGTATCCAACGGTCCATATCATCTTCCAGTTTACTCACTAGTGGACCATCATTTTTCCTAAAAGCCACGTCCGTGTCTGAGTGCATTTGTATACCAAGGTACCTTACTGGGTACGTCGTCCGTTGAAGTGGGTAGTCCAGGTCAACTTGTGTCATAGACAGCGTGAGGGAGAATGTAATGGATTTGGACCAGTTGATTCGCAGACCCAAAACACCCCCAAAAAGTACCACTTCCCGCAAAACAGATGAGAGATGCCGTTCAGGCTCTCTCACATAGAGAAGCGTATCATCGGCAATGGTTGAGACTATGAGTTCATACCCTGGGATGCGAATGCCCTTATATCTATGATACTCTCGCAGCGCGCAAGCTAAGGGTTCTGCCACTAACGCATAGGGAATCGGAGAGAGAGGACAGCCCTGTCTAGTGCCCCGTGATATACATTTCAGATCTCTTACCAAGTCTCCAATTTTAATGCATGCCGTGGGCAAGCAATAAAGTATCCCCAACAGCTGCAAGAAGACCGTTCCCAAGCCCATTCACAACAGAACCTGCCTCATGAAGGGCCATTCAACAGAGTCAAATGCCTTCGAGAAACACCGCTACTGCACGAGTCTCCGGAATGGTGTGCTGTAGAGCGCCAAACACTGTGCGTAGATTATAAGTGATGTTACGTCCCGGGACAAACCCAGCCTGTTCTGGCGCAACTAGCATGGGCACAAGAGGCACTAATCGATTGGCCAAAATCTTTGTTAAGATTTTGGTGTCAACGTTGAGCAATGAGAACGGACGATATGACGAACATTCCTCAGGCGGTTTCCCCGGTTTTAAAATGGCTACAATTACAGCCTCTCTCATGGAGGGCGGCATCGAGACCGACACAAGCATATCATCAAATAAAGCGGTTAGGTGCGGCAGCAATAGGTCCAAGAATGCCTTGTAAAATGCCACCTTTAGGTCATCCATCCCTGGGGCACCGCCCGCTCTCATAATAGATAGTGCGAGAAGTATTTCCTCTCACTCTATTGGACGCATCAAAAATTCGCAATGTGTATCAGTCAGCCATGGCATCTTACTATGTGATAAGTAGTGTAATATTTCTGCCGCCCAGCCTGTGCAACACAAAGAATATAATGACGAATAGAATTGTCTAAAACTCTCTGCTATGGCATGATTGTTAGTGTAACCCCCTCTGTAGAATTCAGAACAGTGACCCCCAGAGCGGTCACGGCGGTTCTGTAGTAACTGTGCGAGTACCCTACACAGTATTTCACCCTCACTGTAAATATGAGCAGAGGCATATTTGCAGAAATGTTTAATTTCAGCATCAGCCGTTTCCTGAAATTCTTCCAGTTGGGTCTTGAATTCTGCCCTCACCTCAAACCGTGTTACAGACGTGTCTCCAGGTCAGCCACTGTGGTCTCCAAGTCAGTCAACCTCTTGCGCAGCGCTTTAAGAACTCCCGAGTGCTTGGACATCGTGACCCCTCGAATGTATATTTTAAACGCCTCCCAGTTTCAATTGCATCTGCTAGATCAGCCTTGAATGTCTCGTCCATTAGGGAATATGGGGGAAACCTTCAGGTGTAAGGAGGGATTGTCTTTGAGGGGGTGTTAATTATGACCAAAACCGGGGAATGGTCCGAAAGCGTACGTGCAAAGACCTCACAAGTACGCCCCTGATTGTACAGCTGTCTAGAGGCCAACCAGTAATCAATACGTGTGTGCAAGTCATAGAATGCCGAATAGTGTGTAAATCCCCCTTTGTCAGGGAATCGCTGTCTCCATACATCACGTAGGTCTGAACGTATCAAAGAGGCAGCAAATGTACGAGCCGAGGAAGTGACACGTCTGGTTGGTCCTCCTGAACGGTCACATTCTGGATTCATAACTAAATTTCGAGAGTCTGCACCCTACTAAACAAGTCTATATAAAAGTCTGGGTTGTCATAGTTGGGCCCATACACATTGATAACCATTAGGTCCTGACCCTACCCCGACAGCTAGAAACCACAAATCTACCGTTAACACTGTATGTAAGGGTTCCAGTGTGTAGGCAGACTTAGGGCGAACCCATGTGAGTACCCCCCGGGCATGTGTAGTGAAGCCCGCAGCATGCGTGTTCCCCTGCAAGCCTCTGCTACGAAGTAGCAGGCTAAAGAGAGGTAGGTGAGTTTCCTGTAAAAGTGTGATATCGATGTCATGTCTTGCCAGGTATGCCAATACTTTTCATAGTTTCCTGTGGTCATTGAGACCATGCAGATTCCATGTAAGAGCACGTAGAGTGCCTTGTGTACCTACCCTGCGGGGAGTACGGTCAGTAGCGTCAGACCCCGTCGAACCTCTTACGCCAGTGTCAGCCATAAGATCCTGCTACATGCATAATCAATCAATCAATCAAAGCATTTATATAGCGCACTACTCACCCGGAGGGTCTCAAGGCGCTGGGGGGTGGGGGGTCCGCTACCGCTCGAACAGCCAGGTCTTGAGCTGCTTCCTGAAGGCGAGGTGGTCTTGGGTCAGGCGGAGGTGGGCCGGGAGGGAATTCCAAGTCTTGGCGGCCAGGTAGGAGAAGGACCTTCCTCCTGTGGTGGCTCTTTGGATGCGGGGGACGGCGGCGAGGGCGTGGCTGGTCTATCGAAGCTGGCGTTTGGGAGCATAGAAGTTGAGGCGGCTGTTTAGGTATCCTGGGCCTTGGTTGTGTAGGGCTTTGTGTGCGTGGGTGAGGAGCCGGAAGGTGATTCTTTTGTTGACCGGGAGCCAGTCAGATCTCTCAGGTGTCCGGATATGTGGCTGCGGCGGGGGATGTCCAGGATGAGTCGTGCTGAGGTGTTCTGGATCCGCTGGAGTCTCTTCTGGAGTTTGGCGGTGGTTCCGGCGTAGAGGGAGTTGCCTTAGTCCAGTCGGCTGGTGACGAGGGCCTGGGTGACCGTCTTCCTGGTCTCGGTGGGGATCCACCGGAAGATCTTACGTAGCATGCGCAGGATGTTGAAGCACGACGAGGAGACGGCGTTGACTTGTCTGGTCATGGAGAGGGAGGAGTCCAGGATGAAGCCCAGGTTGCGTGCGTAAATGTAAATGTAAATGTAGTTGAGCTTATATAGCGCACAGCTACCCGCAGTGGGTTTCCCGGCGCTTGCTTAGGGAACCCTTCCTGGTATTCCCCTGTGAGATAGCAGGGTATCCACAAGGTGAAAGTCAGGCATCCCGCCGCGAGGGGCCGTTGTGGAGATTAAGCAAGCTATTGCCCAGAGTCGCAGAGTGTGAACCCGTGAGTCGAGGAGGCACCGGGGCGAGAATTATCGAGTCCGTGGAATTTTTAGCCCAAGACCCCGCCGAGGCGGGGAATTGAACCCTGGTCCAGGACCGATCTCAGCTTCCGGGTCTGCTGCCTCTAACCCCTGAGCCACACTTCTCCACGTGCGTGGTCTGTTGGTTTGGGTGCGCTGCCCAGGGCGGGGGGCCACCAGGAGTCGTCCCAGGCGGAGGGTGAGGATCCCAGGATGAGGACTTCCGTCTTGTCCGAGTTCAGTTTCAGGCGGCTGTTCGACATCCATTTGGCTACGTCTGTCATCCCTTCGTGCAGGTTGGCTCTGGCGGTGGCGGGGGCGGGGTCGTTGATGAGGGAGAGGATCAGCTGGGTGTCGTCGGCGTAGGAGATGATGTTGAGGTTGTGCTGGCGTGCGATGGCTGCGAGGGGGCTCATGTAGACGTTGAAGAGTGTTGGGCTGAGCGAGGAGCCTTGGGGAACGCCGCAGATGACTTCGGTGGCCTCCGATCTGAACGGGGGGAGGCGGACTCTCTGTGTCCTTCCGGCGAGGAAGGAGATGATCCAGTCCTGTGCCTTCTCCTGGATGCCGACGTTGCTGAGGCGCTGTACTAGGGTACGGTGGCAGACAGTGTCGAAGGCCGCGGAGAGGTCCAGGAGGATGAGGGCCGCTGTTTCTCCGTTGTCGAGCAGGGCTCGGATGTCATCGGTAGCTGCGATCAGGGTGGTCTCGGTGCTGTGGTTGGCCCGGAAGCCGGACTGCGAGAGGTCGAGGGAACCATTCGTCTCGAGGAAGGCGGCCAGCTGCTTGTTGACGGTCTTCTCAATGACTTTTGCCGGAAACGGGAGCAGCGAGATGGGGCGGTAGTTCTTGAGGTCGGTGGGGTCGGCTGATGGTTTCTTAAGTAGAGCGCTGAGTTTGGCATGCTTCCAGCTCTCCGGGAAGGTAGCGGTGTCGAAGGAGGTATTGACGATGTCCCGCAGGTGGGGTGCGATGACAGCGTCGGCTTTGTTGAAGACGTGGTGAGGGCAGGGGTCGGTCGGAGATCCGGAGTGGATGGAGTTCATCGTGCGGATGGTGTCTTCGGTGCTGATCAGGGTCCATGTGCGGAGGGTGGTGGTGGGGGGCGGTGGTTCGGTCGTGGCGTGCGTCGGTTGAGTGCTGAAGCTGTTGTGTATGTCCGCGATCTTGTTGTGGAAGTAGGAGGCGAGGGAGTTGCAGAGGTCTTGTGAAGGGGTGATGTCGTTGTTTCCGGCGTTGGGGTGGGAGAGCTCTTTCACGATGTTGAAGAGTTCCTTGCTGTTGTGTGCGTTGTTGTCCAGCTGTTCCTTGAATGCGGTTTTCTTGGTGGTGTGGATCAGTTGGTGGTGTTTTCGGGTGGCGAGCTTGAGGGCAGTCATGTTGTCCGGTGTTGGGTCTCTGCGCCAGGTTTTCTCGAGTGCTCTGCAGTTCTTCTTGGAGCTCTTGAGTTCGTCGTTACACCATGGGGCTCTCTTGCTGCCGGGTCTGCTCGGCGGGGTCTTCAGAGGGGCGAGGTCGTCTGCGCAGTCGCTGATCCACTTCGTGAGGTTGGTGGCCGCTTGGCTGGGGCTCGTTGAGCTGGCGGGAGGGTTCTTGCTCAGGGAAGTAGCGAGCTGGTCTGCAGTGATCTTGTTCCAGCTTCTGCGGGGAACCTGTTGCTGGTGATGGTGGAGCGTGGTCCTCCTGAAGCTGAAGTGGACGCAGCTGTGGTCCGTCCAGTGGAGTCCCGTGGCGTGACTGAAGGTGATGTCCTTGCTGGAAGAGAAGACCGGGTCGAGTGTGTGTCCGGCGTAGTGGGTGGGGGTGGTCACCAGTTGCTTGAGCCCGAGGTTGGCGAGGTTGTCCAGCAGGGTGGTGGTGTTGCGGTCGTTGTTGTTCTCCAGGTGGAAGTTGAGGTCCCCCAGGAGGATGTAGTCGGCGGAGGGGAGGGCGTGTGGGCTGATGAAGTCGGCGATGTCTTCGCTGAATTGGGTGCGTGGTCCCGGGGGTCTGTAGATGAGGGTGCCTCGGAGGGTGGTCTTGGGGTTGACGTGGATCTGGAAGTGCAGGTGCTCGGCAGGTGCGAGGGTGTCGTCGGTGTTGGTCGTGATGCGGATGGTGTTCCTGTGGATGATGGCGATGCCTCCTCCGGTCTGGTTGATGCGGTCTCTCCGGATGATCTTGTAGCCGTCCGGGATGGCGATGGCGATGTCGGGCGCTGAGGAGGCGTTCATCCAGGTTTCCGTGAGGAAGGCGACGTCTGGGGCTGTGGTGTCGAGCAGGTTCCAGAGCTCGATGGCGTGTCTGTGGATGGAGCGGGTGTTGAGCAGGATGCACTTCAGGTGGGTGCTGCTGGAGGTCGGCTTGGTGGGTGCTGGTGAGGCGTGAGTCCGGTTGCAGGTGAACTTGCAGGCGTTGCAGCAGAAGGGTCCGTGGGTGCGTCTCGGGGTGGCTCAGTAGCATCCCGGGGATCGGCCGGAGTTGAGTGCGTTGAGGGTGGCGGCGTCGTACGTCCGGCGGGTGGGCTGGGGTCTGCGAGGGCCAGGGGTCCTGGCACTGGGCGCGGTCCAGGCGCGGACGGGCATAGACGGGCTTACCTTTGGCGCACCTTTGGCGCTCATTCGGTGCTCCCGCTGCGCGCGTCCGCTGCACGGTCGCTCTGGGGGCGTCATAAGAAGGGGGATGTGAGGGCGGGTCAGCTGGGCGGCGGCGGGAGCGGCTCGGCCAATGGGCCGGTGGTGGGCGGGGCCTGGGCGAGCAGCGGCGGGAACGGGCGAGCGGCCGGCTCTGCAGTGGCTGGGCCGCTCGTGGGACCAGGGGTGCGTCTGTGGCGGCGGGAAGAAATGCAGGAAAAGATGCGGCAGGTAGGCTGGAGCAGGGGGCGGCAGGAGGAGCAAGGGGGTGACCCGGCCTGGTGAGAGGCGCAGCGGTCATGTAACTGTGCAATGTGTGTAATGTCTCCAAGTAGTACTGCACATCTTAAAAGCCCATCCCTCTTCAACCACAACCCACGCCAGGCCAACCCCAACAGGGCCTAGACGAATAACTGTCAGACAGACCTCCTGCGCAGCATCATAGGATAACAGCAAATGCAGACACTTCAATACAACGCAAAGAGGACCCATCCCTCCACCCCGCCTGAAACAATACCCCAATTGTGCATTACACTCGCGGGCAGAGGTAGCACGCTTCCTATACATAAACTGAAAGAGACCACGCCTGGTCTTTACCTCGCACACCACCTATGGATTTAGAGGTTCCGAGGCTGGCACCATACAATAAAATCCCCCCCCCCTCCTAACATCGAAGTTGTGAACAAATCATGACAGCAAAGAGGTGTAATCCAGTAGACCCTTTCACCTGCAAACCATCACGGTGCACGCCTACCCTGCATAGCAACAGTACCGTATATATAAGACACTAAAACACAACATTTCAGAATAAATCTTCTCTGAAGCCATGCAACATCCCGCTCAACCCCCAGCAACAAGCATCTTATCTGCATGGAACAGAGTTGCACCATTAGTCCTGTTCATCAAGAACTCCTCCCGATGCTTCTCCCAGCAGAGGTCGTTCCGGGCTGCGTCGTTTGTCTCTAGCCCAATCTTTCATGCCCCTCTGTAGGGCCTTCGGGTCTGTAAATATGTGCGACTGTTCCTGGCGATTAATCCGAAGCCTGGAAGGGTAGAGCATTGCATAATCAATATTGCTCTCTCTTAGTTGCTTCTTCAAGGGTGCAAATTGTCGACCTGCTTCTTGCACCTTGAAAGTAAAGTCAGCAAGATAGCAGAGCCCTCAAATTGAAGTGGTTGTTTGTCTCTGGCCGCTCGAAGTGCAGAGTCTCTGTCTCGGTAGTTAAGGAGCTTCACAATGATGGGCATCGGGGGAGCCCAGGTATCAGATGCGGACCAAGAAAGCGGTGTGCTCGCTCGACAACGAACATGGATGAGAAAGACTCTTGCCCAAGGAGTGTAACAAGCAATTTTTCAATGAACGGTTCCATGTTTCCAGTTGGGGTGTACTCCGGAAGGCCAGTGATTCTAAGGTTACTACGCCTTGAGTGAGCGCGCTTCTAAGTCCTCTGTCTTGTCCTGCAGGACTTGCATAACTTTTCCCAACGGCTTGTGGCCCACATCCAGTGTCAATTGCGCTTTTTCAACCTCCGTGACGCGGCGTTCCGCCATTTCCATTCATGTGCATGTTTGTCCAGTCTTTCGGACATCCTATCCATACGGTTGGAGAGAGAGTCCATCTTTGAGCTACTCTGTAGGCGCTTCTCCATTGCCACAAAGCTTAGTGCGGGTGTCTCCATCAGGTTCCTCCTGAGGCGGATCCTGCGTGCTCTCACCTTCTTCTACCAAGCTTCACATCCCTTAGCCCTCCTTTGGTCAAAGGAGATCTTTCGTTGCGTTCTGTCGACTTTGCCCATCTTTGGTGTTTTCTCTCAATCTGGAAAGCGTGTGCTTTCTGTTGCGGTAGTGGTGTGCAGTATCCGCAGGTGGTACAAGTGGGACATGTGTGCAGCCTATTGACCCCAATACGGCCGAGAATCCAGCTATGGCGTAGAAGCCTTGCTTGGTCTCCTGCTGTTCCTGTGCAGTGTGGGGGAAGTGAAGGTACTGGGGTAAGAAGCTGAGGATTGCTTCCAGGACAGGTGTGATGAATTTTGATAGGGCTGGCTTTGAGACCCCTCTGACTCTGGCAGTTGTTGGTTGGAAGGTACCAGAGGCCAGCAGGTGCAGCACAGCCAGCAGGTGCAGCACAGCCAGCAGCTTTGTCTGTGGAGGGATGTTGGTTCTCTGCTGTGTTGGGACCGTCAACCTGGGGGCGATGTGGGTCATGATGCAGATGATGATTGTCCTTTTGAGTCTGTAGAGGGCAATGACTTCCTCTGGCATTAGGTCTGTGAGACTGGTGCATTTTCGGTAGGTCCACAGTCTTACTCTGCGCTGCCTCTGTGGTGGTCCGAGGGGTGGGGATAGGTGTCTGGGTCCTGGGGGTTGTGGCGGTCCTGGGGGTGGTGGCAGTGGCTGTTGTGGCCCTGTTGGGGCTCTGAGCTGCATGATGAGTAGCTCCATGGCGTTGTTTGTTCTTCGGGTGTGGCTGTGTGTGGGGCTCCGTAGCCTACTGCAGGTAGTCATCCGGCTTTACACCTGCAGGCGGCAGGTGTTAAATATCTGTTCCTACAGCAGCTTATCGCCTGTTTTTGGTTCGTATCGCAGATCTGGCAGTTCGGTGTGAAAGTGGTGTTGTGGTTTTATCATGTGTTTTTGCACGGGAACGCCTACTCTGCATCTCATTAGATACATTTTGGGGCAGTTATCGCGGGAATACTGGCGAGGTCTGCAGTTTGCACCAGCTTGTGGATGGGGTGTTAAATCTATCTCCACTTTTGATGCGTTAAGGTGGAGATAAATTAGAGATAAGTCCTTGTGAATATCCCCCTTTGTCTTTTTGGCAATGTGTTCCTTGAGGGTAGGGTTGGCGGCAGGGTGTTGAATTGGCAGTCAATGAAAGTTGTAGTTTGAGGCTGTCAAGGTTCATTTCACTGAGCCAGGTTTGTACTGTTTCTTACAGAAATTCTGTCTTGCTTGGGTTGAGCTTTAGGTAGGTGCTGGACATCTAGGTCTTGATGATGTGCATGCAGTGTTTGAGGTGTTGGATGTCTGAAGCAGAAGAGATGATCAAGTAGAGTAGACAATCATAAAAGGGATGGAATTGGAAGGAAGGCCGACCAGTGATGAGAGGGTAATAAGGAAGAAGAAGGAAGCGAGAACACAGTGATAAACGTTAGGAAGAGAGAACAAAATGTGGAAAGAGGAGTCAATGTTTCAGTGTACACCCATTTTATGCAGATGTTTAAAAATGTTGCCAGTGACGGTCTAACAGTGACAATATATTTCAACATACTTAAAATTTTGTAATCTAGATGATTGGATACAAAATCAAACATCCCTGAATCCCTAGATTTTGTTCTCCATATATGCCAATAGAACCGATTCATACGGGAGACTCATGATTTTGTAAGTCAAACATGGCTATTTTGAGCGGTATTCTGCCTAAAATTGCCTCTGCCTCCAACAGGAGTTAAAAACTAACGCCTTTTAGTGCTGGTGTCTGCATCACTGCACTAAAATGCATTAGTTACGGAATACAGCTCTTCTGTTCCCATGTGAATGTGAAGAGAGAGAGTCTAAGACTTGAGCTGCTTCATGGTAAAAGCGGAGTTTGCCGTATGTGGCTTAAGTAAGTCCTTTGCACTTTAGAAAAAGAAAGGGAATAACATTAAAAAGAAAATATGGCAACGGAAAGCTGTCGATTTTGGAATTGGGGATTCGATCTAGGCTTGAGTACCGGCGTCGGCTCAACATCCTGTGATTCTGGACAATTCACTTAATCTCTCTGTGTTCATAATATGAAAGTGTCCTTGTGTAATGTAACTTGTGCTCGTTTAAAGTGCTTCAACACCTTCAGCTCTAGGCGGCACTACACAAAACTGCAAAAAGAAGTTTATGGATTAGTGAGAAGCAGCAAGGGTCTTGAACAGGCTAGTGTGTGGGGTGCCATTTTGTGACCTGTTTGGTCTCTTGCACTGGGTTTTACTATTGATTTTTCTGATTTTAAAACAAAACTTGCCTGCAGCAAGCCTAAATGCTCACACTCTCCCAACCATACCTTGTTGAGACACTGAGGCAGCAGTTTTTTTTTCTTTCATGCCCACCATCATTGCAGTCCCTGAAGTAAGAGTGTGTGGGGAACTTTTGAGGCTATTTTTGGGCCTCTTGGGTTTGCTGTACGGGGTTTTCCTATTGAATTTCCTGATATTACCACAAACTTTCCTGTAGCAAGCTCAAATCTGCATGCGGTCTCCCATACCTTGAAAAACAACTACAGCCTGTATGAGATGGTGGGCTGCAGCTTTCTTTCTTCCTTGTGGCTCCCCGGGTCAGTACAGTCCCTGAAGGGTAGGTGTGATAGGCTCAGAGTATAGGCAGAATTTTTTGACAGATTGTGGGCTTCGGTTTGGCGTGCCGAGTTTTACGATTGGTTTCCCTGATATTACCACAAAACTTCCCTGCAGCAAACATTAATGCATGCAGTCTCCCATACCTTGTAAATAATCTACACAGCGTGTCTTCACAAGTTCAATACTGCCCCGATTTGTAAATGTGGGACACATTTTTAACTATCTGATTTGCTAACGGGTGTCGCTTTTATTTTAGTCTTATTATCTGTCCCAAGTCGACTGGGGGGGAGGGGGTGGGTTTTGGGGTGCGGGGGGAAGAGGGAGAGTGGGACGGCAGGAAATTTATAAATGTTTCCTCTCTGGTTGATCAAGTGAGCTGACAGCTCAGTACAGGTCCATCTACAGCTCTTTATCCTTACAAGAATCAGCACTGTCTGCTGTGGCAGCCTAGTGGCCCACCGCTAGCGCCACCGCTAGCCCAGCCTAGCCAAGACACTTATCCTGGCAGACCCACTCCCTAGACACTTCTGATGGCACAGTCTAGTCAGGTCAATCATGCACTCTCTGCACTGAAGTCCATTTATCTCTGCACATGTGCATTAACCAGGCCGCACTTCCAGCTTTAGTTGTATTTTACTGACAGCCAGAGATATGTTTTTCCTAATTTCATTATAGTTTCAGATGCACTGTTCTCTAAAACTTACTCAGTGTCGATATCGCAGTGTTGATCCACAATTGATGTCTTGTCAAGCTATGCGTATAGCTCCATAGGCCCACTGCGCACTTCTTCATGGTGTGTCTTGCAATGAATGAGTGTTGCATTTGTTTTTTGCAGTATGGTCATCTTTGAAAAAGCCTGTTGGTTGGTGACCTTTCATTTCAGGACCTTTGCATTAGTTTTAAGATATTTTAGATCTTCTCATTGCTTTGTTGTAATTTCTGATATTTATCTGTTTCAATGCACTTCATTGCTTAGTTTTACTCACGAAAAAGTTTCACTCCAAGTGTTACACAATTAGCAGTTGAATGTCACTCATAAGTGCAGTGAAACCATGAAAATGTCACATAAAGAAACTGGAAACTTGACAGTTATAGTCAATGAGAATACATACCCATCGATTTTTTTCTCAAAATCTCCTACTTGCCTACTCTAAAATATGTATAGTGCTAACGTGTAAAAATAAGTTAAAAAAAATCAGTAACACTGTCACAAAATAAGCCTCATAATTTACCTTTTTTCTGTCTTGTTCACAGTTTTCTATAGCGCAAATTCGACCCGAAGATACTGGAGCGCTTTACCTAAGCACCAATTACATTACACAAGAACACATTCATTTTTTAGGTCTCGCTGAGCCAATGCGCTTGCGCATTGCTCCGGCGAGAATTATGTAGGAGCTCCAGGAAAGCCTGCCAGAGGGCTTTGGAATACGGATTATGGCCAGTGCATGTGAGGCATTCAAGCGCGAAGCTGGCATCTGGCATCGGACTTGAAAGCAGCAGACTGCTTTCGCCAGCGCGCGCTCTGCCTCACTTCCTGCTCCCCCTCTTACAGCAATCAACTTTCGTTATCACCCCATATGCTCGTTCCCTCCCACCCTTCCTTTGATGTCCGCTTTTCTTGTTTGTAGTGCTGTGATCAGAAGGGTTGGTGGTTTGGAAACCACTTCACAGATGTTGGCAAGGTTTTTTCCTATACTTCTCAAAAATTACTATGATGCCCACATAAAAACATTTCACAAAGTTATGATGGAATAAATACAGCTTCACTATATTTTGAGGAAAAAACTATACAACTTTATTCCATGAATAATGTGAACAAGGGGCATGCTAGCCCATCTCCTTTCGCTGCATTTGGTGTTCTAAGTCTGACAGTGCAGATATGTTTACAAGCGTTATTCAGGTCCATCCCCTTCATCCAATGACTTTTTATTTTTACCAGCCTTTTTCAGCGAATAGCTTGAGACTTTGTCAGTCACATCTTGACTCACTTTATGCAGTTTGATGTTTCTGTACTTTCCTACAATGGATTCCTTGCAATGCATGAGCGACAATTTTTATCAAATCCGCTGTTAGCTCTTCAGTGTTCTTATTTATGCCTTCATCTTTTCTTCCTGCATATTTGCTATTTGCTTCTCTTTGCGCCCCCTGCCCTGGTGGTAAGGAACTTTGTTTCTCTGTTCTACAACCCACCCCCCTCTCTCTAGAGGGCTGCTCGTTCTTATTGCGTTGCTCCTTACCCCTACTCCCCATGTGTGTTGGTTCCTCTTTATGCTTCCTTCAGAGAGGACAGAACTGTATTGGGAAATGGAACGTGGGCGTTTCATTTCACAAAAGCTGTTTTCTCCTTTTGTTCCCACTTGATACTTGTAAATTCTCCAATGGATGAAAAATAACACCAGGTTTTAATTTTAAGAAATGAATGTTTAGAATTTCAGAGGGGTATGTTTATGTGACTATTTCAGAGGGGTGTTTATGGGTATGTATGTGCGCCTCACACTGCTGCACGCCTCACACTGCTGCACGCCTCACACTGCTAAACGCCTCACACTGCTGCACGCCTCACATTGCTGCATGCCTCACACTGCTGCACGCCTCACACTGCTGCATTACTAACACTGCTGCACGCTGCACACTGCTGCACGCCTCACACTGCTGCACACTGCTGCATTACTCACACTGTTTATGTTTGTGGGATTTATAAAGTGCGTAACCACCCTTGGGCATCTCAGCGCTACAAGATAATGAGAAAGACAGCCAGCACTTAGTCAAGCGGGAAAATCCAGGTCTTGAGCCTTTTTTTGAAAGAGAGTTCATTTTCAATGAGACGAATCTCTGGGTCTAAGCTGTTCCACAGCCTCGGAACCAGATGAGTGAAGGATCTTCCACCCCATCTAGCCTTTTTAACTGGGACTATTTTCATCAGAAATTTTGAGCTAGATCTGAGGTGCCGATCCGGTAGTTAGTGCGTAATTAATTTTTGGATAAGAACAGGACCTCTCCCCTGCATGGCCCTATGGGCCATACTCAATACTTGAATTTAATTCTGGCCTGTATCGGAAGCCAATGCAATTTCCGCAGTCCTAACCTGACTGATTGACGTCTGGGAATGCTCAGCAACATTCGAGCGGCGGCATTCTGAACCACTTGTAGTCTTTTTACCACATATTTGGGTGATCCCAGAAAGAGGGAGTTGCCATAGTCCAGTCGCGATGTAACTAAGGCCTGAACTATGGTTCTCCTTGCGTCCTTTGGGAGCAAAGACATGATTTTCCTGATCATGCGTATGATTCCAAAGCAAGTCCCGGCCAGTTTATTGGCCTGGGTCTCCATTGTCAGGTTCTGGTCCAACCATACGCCTAGATCTTTAATGGCAGCCTCGGGGGAAGGCGAAGGCCCCCAGCTTGGTGGCCATAAGATTTCCAATTTCGGATTAGCATTATTGCCCAGAATCATTAGTTCTGTTTTATCTCCGTTTAACTTGAGCTTGCAATTTGCCATCCATGATCCGATTTTTTCAAGGCAGGGGACAAGTTGACGGTGATCTGAGTTCAGCGAGTCCGAGATTGAAAACACCAGTTTCGTGTCATCGGCATATGACACAATGGAGATGCCGAATTCCTGTACTAACTGAGCCAGAGGGCTGAGGTAGACGTTAAATAACGTCGGGCTCAGGGAGGAGCCCTGTGGTACTCCCCAGGGGGCTTCAAGGGGGTCTGACTGGAAACCTGCCTCCACACATTGGAAATGCCTATCGCTCAAAAATGATGCTACCCTTTTCTTTGCCATTCCTACTATTCCTACACTTTCCAGCATTTAAATCAGCACTGTGTGGTCTACTGTATCAAAAGCGGCACTTAAATCCAAGAGTACCACAGCTGCTGTTTTACCTTGGTCCAATATTGACTTCAGTTTTTCGGTGACCACTAACAGCGCCAATTCAGTGCTGTGTTTGGGTCTGAACCCCATCTGGGACTGGTGGATGACACTGTTGTTTTCAAGAAAGGATGAAATTGCAGGGTTAACCTGCTTTTCTGCGATTTTTCCCACTATCGGCGATAACGGTATTGGCCGATAGATAGATCGGCGGGGTCCAAATCTGTTTTTTTCAACAGGGGCTTCACGGATGCGTGCTTCCAATCTCTTGGAACTACAACTTTTTCAAGGGAGAGTTTTATTACATTGCATAGTTGGATAAGCATTGGGCTTCCTCCTTGTGCAAGAATATGCGGGGGGCTGGATCCCTTGGTGAGCCTGATTTGATTTCTTGAAGTAAACCGGAGATGAGATCTATATTGACCGTAGGAATGGATCTGAGAACAGAGCGGGTCAGTAGTTCTGGTTCCCTTTGTTCACATTGTAATTCTTTTTGCATCGTTGCTCCTGGTGTTACTATTGGGCTGGGGAGGAGGGAGTGATAGATATTTTCTACTTTACTTTTAAAAAACATGGCCAATCCATCGCACCTTTCTTTGGAGTAGTGCGGACTGATAGCTCCCTCTTTTACCGTTGTGAGTCCCTAAACAATTTTAAAAAGCTCCTTAGAAGAATTAGAGGCCTTGGCTATTTTTTCTTCAAAGAAAGCCGCCTGCGCTACCCTAATGCTCTTGTGGTAGAGCTGTATTGCCACTTTATAGGTTCTCTTTAATTCTGGGTCATATAACTTCCTCCAGTCTCTTTCGAGTCTTATACAGCTTTTTTTTGAGCGACCAGCGCGGGTGAGAACCACGATGATCTGTTCAAGTTTTTTTTTTATATGGGGCCTGGTTTCCTGAAATTCTTGTCTATGCAGGTGTTTACCCATGCCTGCCAATTTCTATAAGCAACTTCTGGATCTTGAGTGTCCGGAGGCACAGAGGACTCCAAATCACTAACTCAGGTTTCTGGCACAATTCTGGGCCATTTTCTTCCTACTATTGTATGTTCTTTCTTTTGTTCTTCTACCCGGCTCATTCGGAGGTGCATTAGGATGAGGGCATGATCCGTCCATGGCATCCATATGGGATCTAATACCCTCAATCTAGAATCATTTGAGAAAATGGGGTCCAAAAGATGACCTTTCTCATGGGTGGCCGGTCGTACCCTTTGTTCTAATTGTAGGGCCTCCATGTCCGCTAGGCATCTCTTAGCGGTTGGGTCGTGGACGTCATCTAAATGTATATTAAAATTGCCTAGCATTGTGATGGCACTTTTCTCAACAAGCATGCTTGCTACTAAGTCCGGGATTGTATCCAGAAACTGGCCACAGGGTCCTGGGGGTCTGTAGATTAGTCCTCCTGCAAAGGAACTCGAAGCCGAGATGGATATTCAGAAGCTAAGGGCCTCCGATTTTGCAATATTCTCTGCTGCATGCTGCACACTGCTGCACGACTCACACTGCTGCACGCCTCACACTGCTGCACGCCTCACACTGCTGCATGCCACACACTTCTGCACGCCACACACTGCTGCACGCCTCACACTGCTGCACGCCTCACACTGCTGCACGCCACACTGCTGCACGCCACACACTGCTGCACGCCACACACTACTGCAAGCCACACACTGCTGCACGCCACACATTGCTCACGCCACACACTACTGCACGCCACACACTACTGCACCCCTCACACTGCTGCACGCCTCACACTGCTGCACGCTGCTGCATTACTCACACTGCTGCATGCTGCACACTGCCGCATGCCTCACACTGCTGCACGCCTCAGACTGCTGCATACCTCACACTGCTGCATTACTCACACTGCTGCACGCCACACACTGCTGCACGCCACACACTGCTGCACGCCTCACACTTCTGCATGCCTCACACTGCTGCACGCCTCACACTGCTGCACGCCTCACACTGCTGCACGCCTCACATTGCTGCATGCCTCACACTGCTGCATGCCTCACACTGCTGCACGCCTCACACTGCTGCACACAGCTGCATTACTAACACTGCTGCATGATACACACTGCTGCACGACTAACACTGACGCATGCCTCACACTGCTGCACGCCTCACACTGCTGCACACCTCACACTGCTGCACGCCTCACACTGCTGCACGCTGCACACTGCTGCATTACTAAAACTGCTGCACGCCTCACACTGCTACACGCCTCACACTGCTGCATTACTAACACTGCTGCATGCTGCACACTGCTGCATGCCTCACACTGCTGCACACTGCTGCATTACTCACACTGCTGCACGCCTCACTCTGCTGCCCGCCTCACACTGCTGCACGCCACACACTTCTGCACGCCTCACGCCTTCTGCACGCCTCAGTGTGAGGCGTGCAGAAGTGTGTGGCGCCTCACACTGCTGCATTACTCACACTGCTGCATGCTGCACACCTCACACTGTTGCATGCTGCACACTGCTGCACAACACACTTCTGCACGCCACACACTGCTGCACGCCTCACTGCTGCACGCCTCACACTGCTGCATTACTCACACTGCTGCATGCTGAACATCTCACACTGCTGCATGCTGCACGCCACACACTGCTGCACACCACACACTGCTGCACGCCTCACACTGCTGCACGCCTCACACTGCTGCACGACTCACACTGCTGCACGCCACATCACTCAGGGACACCACCACATCACTCTAATACACCACCACATCACTCAGCCCAACCTCATCATCACTCAGCACCACAACATCACTGTCCTTGCTTGCTACCAACAAGCATTGCCATAGCCAATAGGACTCGCATTAGGAAAGTGTAAGCTATTGGCTTTGTGAATAACAATGCTATTAATTTATATATTTTCAAAGCGAATACACATATTAAAAAAATGTGTCATTTACAATAGCAATAGCTCACACTTTCCTAATGCAAGACCTTTGCATTGCAAATGCTTGTTTTAGTAGGCACTAGGAGATTAAGTGATTTGCCCAGAATCACTCACAGGATGTTGAGCCCACGCCTTTTTGCCGAATAATGTACTCAAGCCTGCCGCATAATTTTGTCCTCCTCTGTCGCATAATTCCATTGGCCCTCACTGTAAATGCCACACGTGCAATAGAGGTGGTGTAGTTTGGTGGTAACACATGACAACTCGTGTTTAAACGGTGGCCGTTTCGGGCGAGGTTGTTCTCTCTCTTAGTTGACTGTGCGCCTGTCCCTAACAAGGCCGCGGCTGCCACGTAAATAGAAGAGACGTGGAGTTTTACACTCTTTGGCGCGGGAGTGCGCCATGTTAGAACAGTAGAATCCTGGGCTGAAATAAGCCCGAAAACGAAATAGATTTTACATAAATGTTTTATGGCGGCTTCGAAATTGTTCTCTCAGGCGAGGCAAAGAGTGCATTCAACACGCCTGCAAGGTACTCAACACAAGAGCCATCACATTTATTTGTGGTTTCAATGCGTAACCGCCATCTTTGAAAGGTATTTACACCCGACCGCATTATAAGTTTGTGAAATGGGAAATATCACTGGCGCTTAGTTCTAACATGGCCAACGTTTTCTGTTCCTTTCGTGGAGAATGGTGAACGTCACCAAGATGAGAATGGTGAAAGGAAAAGTTTAACAAACTGTTTCTATGCGTACAGTGTTCAAGCGGCAGGCGCTGGTTTTCACACGTAGCGGATTATTCCGGATCACTGCCACTCCACTTCTCCGGAGATTGCCGAAGGGCCCGCCTTCTTTTTCCGGAGATTGCCGAAGATTCCCCGTGTTTGCCCTGCTGTCCCAATGAGCCACGTCAGAAAGTTTCAGAAAAGATCCGGGAGAGTCTGAGCAGGGTCTAAGCTGCAGTACTTGGAGCCTAGGACACCTGGAACCAGAACTTATCCAGAACAGCAAAGCACTGACCTAGCAAACCAGGAACTTGCACAGAAGAGCCGGGGTCACGTTGGGACTGATCCAGGTGACAGGACAGGTAGTGACTGGCTGAGGATTGATGCAAAGCAAACAATAGCTTCCAAGAAAAGCAGTGACTTATCCAGTACTAGCAGTAACAGACCCAGCAGCACTGTCCCAGGTGTCAGGATAACCAAATCAGGGCTGACTGAGCCAGGACAGATAGTAATTAGCATAGCAATAACTTAACCAGGTGTCAGGAAAACTAAGGGCTGAGCCAACTGAAGCACTGACTGACCAGAGATCTGTCCTAGGACAACTGATGCCAGAGATGCAGGAGAGAGGGCATCTGGATAGGACCTAAGGAGTTCTAGCAGCCTCCTGACAAGGCACCACTGCTGAGCCAGGGGCACCCTAGGAGCAGACTCCAATAGAACAACCAGGATCTCCAGAAGCATCAGAACCCTCTTCGCTTTCACTATCGACTTTTCAACATGGTGGTCTTGACTATGATCGCCCGTGTCCAGGATGGTCTGCTTCTGGCCGCCTCCATGCAAGAAAATGAGCAGGTAAGGCAGGTGGAAGATTATGAAGCAGAGGTGGGTCAACTGTTTCTTGGGGTGCCAGGGAATCACAGGTCACACATTTAAGGAATGCATGGGTGTTAATTGATGAAGTAATGTAAGTTTTTTTGGGGGGGGCGCGGAGAGGGCACTTTTCATTATCTGACACCATTGGTCAACAGTGGTCATCCACAACATCTGGCAGCCATTTTGATCGTGAAGTGCATGTGATGTGATTGAGAATTGATTAGGTAGTTACATGTGATCTAATGTTTACTTGAGGCGGGATCTAGCAGACACGCTGAGGTGTAATTTATGTGTTATATGATCTAGTGAGTAATGTAAAATGTGGTTTAAATATGTTTGAAAGATTTGGATATAGTTTGCTTTCTTGTGGATAGGTTTCCACTATAGAAATACCACATGCGTACATAGATAGACACTATGGTGAGATATTCTCCGCTGCTAAATTTAACAAAGTTTAGTGAGGGTGTAGCAGAACTGGAAGAAACCACTGACCACAGATCCAAAGGAACCTCCTGACCTGAGTCCCGAAACCCACTGAACCCAGACCCTCATGCGACTTCTGACTCCAGAGCGCGCATTAACCTCCAGGCTCCAGAGCTACACTGACCCCTGTCTCCAGAGCCTCCTGAGCCACAAGCCCTTGCTGGTTTCTAAGTTAGAAAAACATCTTGATTCTAGGTAACTTCCAGCTTTCTGAAGACAGATCTACAGAACCTTTCCAGCCCCGGACTCACACAAACCTCCTGACCCAAGTGGCACAAGAACTCCTTAGCCCAGAGTCATAGGAGTCTTCTCATGTTAGAAATGTAGCAGCCTGCTCTCCCAGAGCTTCCAAAACACCTTCACCCAATGTCCCCAAGAACACCCTGTCAGAATCTCCTGCCCCAGAGGCATCTGAACCGTGTACGTTCTGGCGTCTTAGTCAGCAGAATATCCTGACTTAAGCTACCTCCTAGCCTTAGGGCCACACCAACCTTCTAATGCTAAATATAGAGAACCATTCCAACCTCAGTTTTACACAAACCAAGAGGCGCAGGCCCTCCTGATGTCACAACTTTTCTAATGCCTAAGATAAAGGAGTGTGACGTATAATTATCAAGGACCCCCTGAATACCTAGATTTTGTGATTCCTAGGTCAGGGATTAATAAGCAATTGACATAAAACAACCTAGGCAATCATGATTTAAACTTTTTATAAAGGAAATATTAAAGGAAAAAGAGCTACCAGTAAGTTCAATTTCTAATATTTATTAACATTTATATTTAAAATACATAATCCTTATCTGTGAGTATATAAATTTATAAAAAAATTCGGAAATAGGTCTCCCTAAAATTAGGTACTCAATCTAGTCATAGATATGCTTGACAACAGGGTTTATTGATGAATCCATTAGCGAATTAGTCATCTGTCGCCCCCCTTCCCAAGATATTCTTTTATGTTTCTCCTTCTCCTCCTCCCTTTCTCCCTTCGCCCCTTCGCCCAGAGAATTATTTTTCTTCCTTTTCCCATCCCTTCTTACCCCCTCTACTGTTTCAATTTGGAGGTATACAAGGAACTGAAATAAGTGAATGTTGAAATTAGTCTATTAATGAACTTGTTTCTTTAGATAAGAGGTCTATATAAAGCTACCTGTCGATATATATTTTTTAAGATTGTATTGTTCTTTTATTAATTGTATTTTTCCTTGTCTCTGTATTTTTTATAAATTTACTCATAGAAAACACGTGGCTCCTCCAGAAGAAGGCGCTGGTCGCCGAAACGCGCGTCGAGAATTATTGTGCCACCTTTTATTTTTGAAAATAATGATTTTTTATTGTAATTTAAATTTGTTCTGTTGTATTCATTTGCTTTTAATGTATTGTGATTAATTGATTTGTCTACAAATCTTTTGTGTGTATGGAATTGATGTTTTTTTAAATATAAATGTTAATAAATATTAGAAATTGAACTTACTGGTAGCTCTTGTTCCTTTTAATATTTCCTTTATAAAAAGTTTAAATCATGATTGCCTAGTAAGATAAAGGAGTGACCTGTCACAGAGCTTAAGAAACGCCCGACCCAAGATGATCAAAAACCTGCTGTCCCCAGAGACGTGGGAAAATCCTGACCCCGGAACCAGAGGAAGGTCCTGACCGAAAAGCCACAGGAACCTCCTGCCCCAGAGCTTTAGAAATCTCCTGACCCAAAGGCTACATGAACATTCTGACCCCAGAGCTGGAGGAACCTCATAACCCAAAGGCCTCATGAACCTTCTGACTCCATAGCCGCAGGAAACCCAAAGTCATAATCCACAGAACTACAGGAATTTACCACTCAAATGTTGTAGGACCTCCCTACTAGAACTTCCTGAGCCAGTAAATCTATGTGATTACCTCTTGGACAAAACTTAATTTGAAGAATTCATTATGAAGAAATATATGACAGAATATCCATTCCTAATTAATTAATTTATTTTCTATATAGTCTTCTACTTTTTTGACTTTTCTCTTGTTCTTGTTTTTCCTTTTCATGCTGTGGCATGCCATTGACACAATCTTCCCAGAACTGCAGGAACCTCCTCAATGAATTCCGACTGGTTGAAGTCATTAATATACCTTTCTGTCTCTTTTTTACACAGTCGAGCCGCAACCTGCAGGAGTACCAGAACCAGGCCAAGCAGCTCTTCCGCAAGCTGAGCGAGCACTCACCTCCCCGCTGCTCCTTGGAGGCCGGTCCCATGACCTTTCAGTGAGTACAAAGTGGAGTAGCTGATGATATTAAATCGTGAGCACCTGCCCTCTTTGTCACACATTACACAGCAGGCTGCAGTACTGCAGTATGACTTTTATTCTCAAACTAACATACTTAACCACTTGCACCTGCCCACGCATTTATCACCACCCTGCCTAAACTTGCCTATGTTAGTCCTGACTTATTACCTTATCTTGGATCCACCTAGGTTTCCATCATATTTACCTTCTCACTCCTCTTGCTGGACTAAACTGATCAGACCTGTATCTGTTGAATACACTTACAACTTCATTCTGGGTGGCGCACTAAAGCCCGATACGCAAAGGGCTCCCGCACTTATGGCGGAGGCCCGCAATTGTGGTGAGGGTCCCACTCTTGCAGCGGTGGCTGCTCCCGGGAAGCAGCATTGGGGCAGGGAGGGGGAAGAAGGAGAGGAGGAGAGGGGGGTGGGAAAAAAATCACTTACCTGCTGGCTGGCCGGCCAGCTGCTGCCTCTCTGTCTTCTTCTTGGCTTCTCCCGGGCAAACGGAAAACACCCGGGCTCCCCATAGCCAATCACCATGCTGCAACACAGCGTTGTGATTGGTCTGAGCGCTGTGGTTCTGTGCTCAACCAAGGAATGGGAGCCTAGGCATGTTCTCTAGCCAGGCTGTAATGCATCTAGGTGGGGGACATACAAATTGCGCATGACTGTTTGGCCGGCCTGAGTGGGCCAACCAAACTGTCATGTGCACTTACATAATGACCACCACTCTTTCCCCTGCTTTGAGAGCAGAGCAGAACCGCCCACCCAGCCAAGATGCTGCAGCAGGGAGGGGGGAACAGGAGGAGGAGGGGGGGGGGGGTGTAAAACAAAGCACATACCTGCTGGCTGGCTGGCCAGCCGCCGCCTCTCCGTCTTCTTCCTGGCTTCTCCCGGGCAAACAGAAAACACCCGGGCTCCCAGGCTCCCCATAGCCAATTACTACGCTGCAACACAGCGTTGTGATTCGTCTGAGCGCTGTGGTTCCGTGCTCAACCAAGGAATGGGAGCCTGAGCATGTTCTCCAGCCAGGCTGTAATGCATCTAGGTGGGGGACATACAAAGTGTGCATGACTGTTTGGCTGGCCTGAGCGGGCCGACCATACTGTCATGCTCACGTACATAGTGACCACCACTCTTTCCCCTGCTCTGAGAGCAGAGCAGAACCGCCCGCCCAGCCAAGATGCTGCAGCAGGAACAAATACAATTATAATAAAGTTAAGTTATTATCATTTTATTTTTCCTTTGTTTACACTGCGAAAAGCAGTGGGGCAAAACTTCACCACCTTAGCGCAAAATCAGCCATAAGAGAGCTGTACATGAGCACCAGATGACATATATAAGATAATTTTTTTTTGCTGTTTAGTTGCATTGTTGTTGATCTGCCCACGTTGTTTCTAGGCCCATCCCACCCGTATTGTTGCTGGCCTGTATTGTGTTGATTGCACCTCCAACTCTCCAATCCCTTGTGGTGCTTGCTCCTCCCACCCGTCAGTCATTGTTTCCCCCCTCCCTCGTTGCTTGCATTCCGTTCTTCCTCTTGTCATTGACAAAGCCAATAGGTCTCGCCTACACCACTTATTGGCTTTGTCTGTGTTTTTAGCCAAGTTGCAAAGCAGCCCTCCGGCCATCAATTCATAAAAAAGCAATACAACTCTGTTAATACTGGCAACGTCATAGCACTTTTTTTATTTTTATTTTTTTTAAAAACCTTTCAGCTATGAATTCCTGTGCAGCATGGCTAAAACATTGTTAAAGGCAATACCTCGCATAAACTTTGCAAATGCTTGTTTTTCTTTTACTGTTTGTAATCTGAAAGTCTATCAACTGTGTAGAATGGCCCAAATATTGCAATGGTATTGTTCTTTACTAGGAGGTGGCAGTATGATTTTATCTATTTGTCACGCGGCATTTTTAGCAAACGTTTTTATTATTTTGACTTCTTGTAGGTTTCTTCGTTTTTGAGTTTATTAATATTTTATTTGAGAGGATATGTATATTGATATAATAAACTTGTGTTTAAGTACATTGCTTCTTTCGTTTTTTTTTGCAGAGTTATTGAAATCAAAGCGTGTGTAGGGTGTAACATAAACCGTACCTTCTTAAAAACGTAGTTCATTTTAGGTCTGGTTTGACAGCATAATTATTCATGACCTTATGTGTGACAAACTAGAAAGGAGCATTCAGGCATACTACTGAGAGGGACTTTGGCTCCATCCACATGTTGGTGGGCAGAAGTTGTGTCCCCTCTGTGCTGCTCTGATTATTTTATTTATCCGGCTGCCGGAGCCAGCAGCAGTATGGCTACATAGAGAAGTCTCACTAAGGGCATAGTATTGAAGCTAACAAAGGAAAAATGCAGCCTGTCCGTCTCGCCGTTAAAAAAGCCTAAATAAATAGATGTTTTTTGTTTCTCCGGCAGCTGTACAGATGGGAGGAGGGCAGTCATGAGGAATGTATTGCTGTCCATCATAAACTTTAGACTTCAGAGTGCAGTTGTTTGTTTGAGAGCAGTATGGGATGCCCAGGTCTACACTAATTTACAGGCATGTTTAGTGGTGACCAGCACAGGTAAGAGCGGTGGGGTGGGGGCTGGACGGGGTGGGGTTAGGTAAGTCGACATACGACGGGAGAAGTAAAATTAAATACATAAAGCCACTTACCTTGTGCTCACCACATCACCCAACTCGGCAATGCGGCAAGCGCATGGTAAGTGTTTTTTTTAAATTTAATTTTACTCCTCCCGTCGTATGTTGACTTACCCGACCCCCACCCGTCAAGCCCCCACCCCGCTCACCGCTCCACTGCTCATATCTGTGCCCGCCGCCACTGTGTTTAAGTGTGGCTTGACAGAGCAGCTGTTGTTGACCTTATGAGATCAACAAAAAAGAGCTTTCAGAGTACTACTGAGAGAGGGGCTTAGGCTTCACCGACATGTTGGTTTTCCTTAGTATGGGATTTTATTGGGCTGAATTTGTCTCTTTCCATTAAAAAAGTGACAACCCTTGGAAATATAAGATTTGTTCTGTGAAAATCCTTGTAAGGCCCTCTTAGGAGAGACTGTATTTTCCTTTGCCAACCGTAATATTGTATACCCTTCTAATTTTATTACTGTATGCCTGATGGTTGACTTATGTAAAAGTTTACGTGCAAAACAGTAGACCTGAATTGGTTACAATGAGAAGCTGTAGGCCTTATTGGTGCAATGGGAAACACTGTGTTCGATGCCATAGGTCGGATTGGCTTATTATTAAATGTTATGTCAAAGGCATTTGTTCTAGCATATTTATTGTGAAAAGTATTTATTAAAGCTGATACACCTTCAACAGTTGGTTCTTATCACATTGTGTTGCAGGTTATAGACTGGTATATTGTTGCATGTAATCTCACAGGTTATGACCCCTGGAATTGCACCCTTGTTCCTGCTTGGTTTGGCATGCACAGCATGGTGCATGCCCACCTTGCAGGAATGTGCTGGCACTCTCATGGCGGCGGTATGGTGTTAAGGCTCTCATATGAGCCTACCATAGTCACTGCCAAAAGACCGCATACTCACCGCCTGCCCGCCCGCCCTAGATTAAACTCATAATCCGGAGGGTGGGCGAACCACGGGCTTGGTAGTCTTCCTTGGACCGCCGGGTGGCAGTCCCATTGGAAGAACGCCAAAGTCGTAATAGGGTCCTTAGTATTTTGCTTTGTCCGCTTTAATTTTGGATATGTATGCTATTTTATGACTATATGCCTGATGTTTGCCTTATGGAAAAGGTTGAGCCCAGTACAGTAGGCCTGGTTTGGTTATGGTGGCAAGCCAATGATAACAGCTATAGGTTTGATACGTGTGCAAGGAAACGTTTTGTCAGATACATAGGTCTGGTCTGTTGAAAAGCTATGACAAAGGGAATCTGCTTGGCCTATTTATTGTGAACAGTATTTGTTAAAGCCAACACGTCTCAACCCGTGGATTTTTATTGCATTAAGTTGAAGGTTGTAGACAAGTGTTTGGTTTAATATAATCACACAGAGTACCATACTAGGCAAGAGATTTGATGTTGGTCACCCACTCCGCCAACCCTGGGGATATAATTGAGAGGGATTGTATATTGTTTTGCCAACTGCAATTTGGAAATATTTGTAACTTTGTAACTGTATGCCTGATGGTTCCCATCTAATGCACACTCAGTAGGCCTGTGTTGGACAATAGCGTCAAACGAATAGTAAAGAGATGTGAACTATTTATAATAAAAAGTTATGTCAAAGAACATAGACTTCACTTTCTTATTGTGGAAAGCCTGTGTTAAATACAGTTGGATGTTAAGAGTGGATTGCTATTACACTGTGCTAAAGCTTGTAGGCACATATTTGTTCTGAAAGAATCTCGCAAATTACTGTAGTAGGCAAGGGTTGTGTTGTTGGTGGTCCACCCTAACACACCATGGTGATAGAAGAGTTACAGTATGGTAATCCTTATTAGGATCTATTAGTATGGGTTTTATATTGGTTTGGCAATTGTAATTTTATTTATGGAATACCTAATGGTTGCCCTGTGGAATGTTTAGTTGAGGTCTGAGCTGGCACAGCTAATACACTAAAGATAAAAGTTATAGCCCTGATTGTTTCTAATTGAAAGTTACAATATAGGTGTTGAACATGAGATATTGTTTGTGAAAAGAATATGTTAAAGTCAATAGGTTTGGAAGGGTGGTTTGTTGTTTCTCTGTTTTAAAGCCTACAGATAGGTATTGTGTTACATGAACACAGATTACCTTTGTAGAGAAGGATTTTGGTGTTGGTAACACCCTCTGACAAACTCTAGGGGTAAAAGATTTGTACTGTAATAATTCTTGCTACAGTCTCGGCAGGAGGCCTGATGAGCTTAGCAGTCTGCCAGTATCTTGTAATAAAAAATCATTAAATAATACATATATCTATATAGGTAGATATATAGACGGCCTTTCGAACATCTGTCTTCTGCCACTGATCTGAGTGTCATTTACACACTGCTTCAATCCATGACCGCGAAATGCATGGGGTGGAAGTTAAGTACACATTAGTCATTGGCCAGTAGCCTGTGAATAACTGCATTTTCTGATCACATGTGCTGATCCACCTGAAAATGAGTGCACTTCTGTGTCAGGCTGGTCAGCCAGCCCTTCAGTTTCCTCCTTTTATAGTTCCCTTTTCATTTCTTTGTTTCTCTTTTTAGTTTAATGTTTCCTAAGACTATACTTCTACTCCCCAAGTAGTGATAACTGATCACTTGCTTGCAGCTCATTTAATCTGCACGTTACCTCATCCCATGTGCCACTTCCTTTGAACCAGGAGAATATTATGGAATGCTGTTGTCCATAATCTATCATTGTTTTACAATTCCGAGATGGCCAAATCGTTGGTGCTAAATATAGCAGCCAGGCTGGAACTTTAAAACACTGATAGACTTTTAAAAATACCTCTTCAAGACGAACACTTGCTGCTTTGTTCAGTTTTCTTATTTCAAGCATATGTCCACCTTGTTTCGATGGCTTTTTTCTGCTTGTATTCTTTTCTCTCGCATATGTTGTTGAATTTGTGTGTGTTTCATTGCAGTTGTGTCAGAGGGTGTTTTTAAGAATGAGTCAGTGGATGGATGAATGAGTGCCAAGATAAGTGACAGAGTGTACATATGATGACATATTGAGTGTGTAAACCCATCAATGACACAAAATGCACTTTCTTTCATACGCCAGACCTGTTGCATTGCCAATGCTTGTTTGTGTATGGGGCATAATTGCCTGTCTTGTACAATGTTATTTATATCCTACCTTTTACTCTGATTGATTGTCTACTTCAAAAGTTAGGCTTTTTAAGTTTCAAACAAAAGTTCATTTTGAAAATAAATTTTGGGAGAGAGATGTGTTCCCTAAAGATCTCTCCTGACCACCGGTGTGATCCCTGGTTGAGGTACTTCTCCCAAAGGATGTGTACTGTCTCCCGACAGAGTCCAGTGACTCTGACCCTTCAGATTGTGGGTTCTAACCTTAAGATACTGGACCTGACACCTCTTTAATTAAATATACTGTCACCCCGCCACGCTGATCTGTTATCTCATACAGGTGATGGTTTCCGTCAGGCTCTGAGTGATGTGTCCTGGCCTAGTTTCCCCAAGTGATGTGTTGTCCCCCAAGGTGTTGCGTTTTGAACCCTAAAGGGTGTGCTGCGACCTTCCAAGATGTGTTTGACATCTGAGGGAACCAGAGAATCTACCCCCAGTACATTGTGTTCTTAGCCCAGTGATGTGTTTTATCCCCCTGAATTTGTTTTGACCCTTGGTGATGTATTCTAATTCTTAAAATGTGTCAACCAGTAGATGTAGTCTGACCCTAGACCCCCATTGTGGAGTATTCTGATCCTAAAGTGATGTGTTGCTCTGCTCAAACTGTGTTTCCTGATTTTTGTCTGATGAATGAAGTCTTCTGTCATTGAGGGATGTGTTCTGATCAGTGAATAATTTGTTCTTACCATTGAGTGACGTGCTTTGACCCCAGCTGTTCCTTTCTTGCAGTTACCTCATCTCACAGGGGGTCTGCTATCTGATCCTGTGTGATGCAGCTTACTCTAAAAAGTTGTCCTACGGCTACCTGGAGGAGCTGCAGGCAGAGTTCAGTGAGCTGTACGGCAAGCGGGTCGCCCTGGTCTCCCGGCCCTATGCCTTCATCGAGTTCGGTAGGAGTCTGTGTGGGCCGGGGTGGCAGGCTGCCACCCGGCATCCTCTTGTACTGTGTCACCTCACCTGACCTCAGATTCTCTCATCCTCCTTTCCAGATCCAGTGATAGAAATGATTCGTTTCTCTTTTCGTCCTTCTTATTTGTTTTCTTTTTCTCACGTTTATTTTCCTATTTGTTCTCTTTTTTCTTTACTTTCTTTTCGTTAATTTTTTTTCTTGTTACTCCTTTAAGTTTTTCTTCATCCTCTTTCATTTTTTATATTTTTTGGTGAATTTACTTCTTGTCTTGTATTCTCTTTCCTGTCTTTTCTCTGCATATTTTTCTCTTTCTTTCAGTCTAGCTTGTAAAAATGTGATACTTTTATTTTCTTGTATTGTTACTTTATTTGTGCTTTCCCTTTTATATCGTCTGTGGCTTTACTCTTGCTTGTCTCTTATGCTGTATCCCTTTATTTTTTTCCCTTTCCATTTTTACTGTAGGTCTACTTTTGTCATGATTTTTACAGTAACAATTTTCTATCCTTATTTTGCCTTCCTCTCTTTGTATCTGTCTCTCTCTATATCTATCTATCGATGTGTAATATAATGTATACCAACTTGTGTATAAACGCACCTCCATCTTATCTTTCTTCCATTTCCCAGATAACTACATCCAGAAGCTGAAGAAATCCTATGTGGACTCCTGGTCCAAGCGACACCTGAGCTCCATCAACAGTGAACTCCAAGATGTGCAGAAGATCATGGTGACTAACATCGAGGAGGTCCTGCAGCGAGGAGAGGCGCTGTCAGGTAAGGCATGTGCCACTGGAGAGTTGCAAGGCTTTTAGGTACAGAAGTGGGTGCTGCACTGAGGAAAGACTCTGTCTGGTATAGCAAAACTACCATACAGTTGGGAGAGTCTTCAAGTAGCAACTGGAGGCTGTGCACCAAGGAGAAGAACTTTCAGGTACATAAGAGAGTGCTGCAGCAAAGAGAGGCGTGATCCGGTACATCGGGGGTTGCTTTAGTCCGGAGTGGCGCTGCTAGGTACAGTGACCAGGAGAGGCGCTGTTAGGTACCTTGGGTGACACTGCAGCTAGCAGAGGCGCTGGGAAATACAATGGGCGTCACTGAAGCCAGAAGATCGCTGTCTGGTGCAGTTGGGGGCGTTGCCGCCAGGAGTTGTGCTGTCAGGTATAGCGGGAAGGTGCTGCAGCCAGGAGAGGCACTGCCAGGTGCAGCGGGGTCGCTGCTGCCAGGAGATGTGCTTTCAGGTAGAGCGGGGAGGTGCTGCAGCCAGGAGAGGCACTGCCAGATGCAGCTGCTGCCAGGAGATGTGCTGTCAGGTAGAGCAGGGAGGTGCTGCAGCCAGGAGAGGCACTGCCAGATGCAGCTGCTGCCAGGAGATGTGCTGTCAGGTAGAGGGGGAGGTGCTGCAGCCAGGAGAGGCACTGCCAGGTGCAGCGTGTAGCTGCCGCCAGGAGTTGTGCTGTCAGGTAGAGCGGGGAGGTTCTGCTGCCAGGAGAGGCACTGCCAGGTGCAGCGGGGTCGCTGCTGCCATTAGATGTGCTGTCAGGTAGAGCTGGGAGGTGCTGCAGCCAGGAGAAGCACTGCCAGGTGCAGCGGGGTCGCTGCTGCCAGGAGATGTGCTGTCAGGTAGAGCTGGGAGGTGCTGCAGCCAGGAGAAGCACTGCCAGGTGCAGCGGGGTCGCTGCTGCCAGGAGATGTGCTGTCAGGTAGAGCGGGGAGGTGCTGCAGCCAGGAGAGGCACTGCCAGGTGCAGCGGGGTCGCTGCTGCCAGGAGATGTGCTGTCAGGTAGAGCGGGGAGCTGCTGCAGCCAGGAGAGGCACTGCCAGGTACAGCGGGGTAGCTGATGCCAGGAGATGTGCTGTCTGGTAGAGCGGGGAGGTGCTGCAGCCAGGAGAGGCACTGCCAGGTGCAGCGGGTCACTGCTGCCAGGAGATGTGCTGTCAGGTATAGCAGGGAGGTGCTGCAGCCAGGAGAGGCACTGCCAGGTGCAGCGGGGTCGCTGCTGCCAGGAGATGTGCTGTCAGGTAGAGCTGGGAGGTGCTGCAGCCAGGAGAGGCACTGCCAGGTGCAGCGGGGTCGCTACTGCCAGGAGATGTGCTGTCAGGTAGAGCGGGGAGGTGCTGCAGCCAGGAGAGGCACTGCCAGGTGCAGCAGAGTAGCTGCTGCCAGGAGATGTGCTGTCGGGAGAGGGGGGAGGTGCTGCAGCCAGGAGAGGCACTGCCAGGTGCAGCAGGGTCACGGCTGCCAGGAGATGTGCTGTCAGGTAGAGCGGGAGGTGCTGCAGCCAGGAGAGGCACTGCCAGGTGCAGCGGGGTCGCTGCTGCCAGGAGATGTGCTGGCAGGTAGAGCGGGGAGCTGCTGCAGCCAGGAGAGGCACTGCCAGGTGCAGCGGGGTAGCTGCTGCCAGGAGATGTGCTGTCAGGTAGAGCGGGGAGGTGCTGCAGCCAGGAGAGGCACTGCCAGGTGCAGCGGGGGTCGCTGCTGCCAGGAGATGTGCTGTCAGGTAGAGCGGGGAGCTGCTGCAGCCAGGAGAGGCACTGCCAGGTGCAGCGGGGTCGCTGCTGCCAGGAGATGTGCTGTCAGGTAGAGCGGGGAGGTGCTGCAGCCAGGAGAGGCACTGCCAGGTGCAGCGGGGGTCGCTGCTGCCAGGAGATGTGCTGTCAGGTAGAGCGGGGAGGTGCTGCAGCCAGGAGAGGCACTGCCAGGTGCAGCAGGGTCACGGCTGCCAGGAGATGTGCTGTCTGGTATAGCAGAGGTGCTGCAGCCAGGAGAGGCACTGCCAGGTGCAGCGGGGTCGCCGCTGCTGGGAGATGTGCTGGCAGGTACAGCCGGGAGGTGCGGGCGAGGTGTATTCAGGTGTAGAAGGGAGAACTAGAGACAGGAGAGGTACTGCCAGTTAGACCAGGGGGCACGTCTGCAAGAGAAGGTGCTGTCAGATACATAGGGGTAGCTGCAGTGAAGACAGGTCTGTCAAGTATAAAAGGGGTTCCTGCTTGTAGTGGTGCTGTTAGGCTCAGCAAAGGGTGCTGCAGCAAGTATAGGGGCCATCAGGGTACAACAGGGAGTACTCACAATACAGAGAGGGATGCTACAGAGATGAGATACATCTGTGCTGCTCCTGGAAAGAGATGTGCTTTTTGGTCCAGCAGCAGTTCTGCATCGAGGACTGGCACTGTCAGAAATACAGTTGGCATTGCTGTGATGAAAGACTGTGTCCTGTTGCAGCAGGGGGCATTGCAGGAAGGTGCCTGCTTGGGTGTTGTTCAGCAGGAAGCATTGTAAAGGGGGCCTCAGGGGGCGCTGTAGAGATGGGGAACTCCTTGATACTACAGGGGTGCTGAAACTAGGTGAGGTGCAGCATGTGAGACTCATTCAGAGAAGATTAGACATGCCCTAATTGGTTGGATCGTCCACCACTATGATTTAAAGAGTTTAGTAACTTTATGCTCCTAGGAATCACTCCCCGCTCAGGAGTGTAAGACTAATCACTGTAGTCGCAACCCCACCTCCATGGGGCGTCTCCTCGGGCACAGGTCGAAATTGCTGTATCTACAGCCAGAATAAATCCAAAATAAATCTTTTCTTTACACCATTTCTTGTATGGTGGTGGTCTTAGTCTATTTGGTGGAGAACACCTTGAGTAAAGGAACGTTATTTTTTTAAAACTTTTTCTAGACTTTCCCCTGAAGAAGGCAACTTGCCGAAATGCATAGGGAGTGGAGAAAGGTTAAGAAATCGCATTGTATAATGCAGAAGTGATGTATGTTGGGATTTGAAGTTCCAATTGGAAAGCAAATGAAACAAGAGTGAAATAAATGAAAGAAAATTAAGGAAAAAATGGTGTAAAGAAAAGATTTATTTTTGATTTATTCTGGCTGTAGATACAGCAATTTAGACCTGTGCCCGAGAAGATTAGACATGCGTCAGGTACAGCAGGGATGCAACACGAAGCAGACACTGTAGTAGGTACAACTGATGTATGTCGGAAGCACGCAGGCATTTGTTCCCCATGCCTTCACAATTTGGTCTGAACCACGAACACGTCTTTAACCACTTGGATGCTAAGGTGTTTTATGGCTTTTAATGTAATTTCCATTGAAGTCAATGGAAACTCCATGACGAGCTGGGCTCGTCATGAGCGTCGAAGGGGTTAAAAAGTGTTCCTTTACAATGACTTGCCTTAGGGAATGTTCAGACCACATTGTAATGGCACAGCGTGGTTCGAGCCTGCGGAATAAAGGCTGTATCCCAGGTACAGCTGGGGTCCTAGGGCAGGTAGCAGTTCTTCCAGGTGCAAAAGAAGTTGTTGCATCCACGTGAGGTGCTGCTGGATGCCCCAGGGCATGCTGCAGCGGGGTTGAAGAGCCTGCAACAAACTGCAGGGTGGCTCCAGTGAGAAGCTCTATCGCTGACCGCCAGGGATTCCGCAGTGACTCGCCTTTTGGGTACAGCAGGAGGACCTGCAGAAATGGGAGACGGTTAGGTACATCAGGTGGCGCTGTACTGAAGGAAAACCCCTTCAGGTAAAGCAGGGCTGTGCTGGTGATAGACCCTCGCAGGTACAGTCTTTTCAAGCACTGTATGGGTGCGGTAGACATAGCGTGTTTACTATCGAGTAGACCAGACAGTGGTGCAGCGTGTGCAGCTCCATCATGCAACTCAAGGATAACTGTGGCAAGGTGTGCCCCTCTGTGGTGCCACAGGAAGTGCTCCTCAGAAGCCTGGGATACTGCAGTAACTGGATGCCCTGTGATGTGCAGCAGTGCAGGGATGCACTCCACTGAGTAGGGTTCTGCTCCTCCTGCTCTGCTTGTGCAGCTTCTGTGGTATATAAATAAATAATACCGGATCTATTTTTGACTGGATATAGTAATAACAGATAGCTCAATAAATAAGAGTCAAGATTCGAGGTAGTAGGAGTTTGCAGGTTTAATACAGCATAAAGGACAGGAACAGGACAACCTGCACAGGACTAGGATGGCAGCGCTGCCTGGGACAGGATTGGACTGGCGGATCGGCGTAACATTTAATAACAGTGCACAAGTATATATACTAAAACAATTGCATTACAGTACATACAATAGGCGGAGCAGTGGGTGTGGTCAATAGCAGTCGCGAAAGATAAGGGTGAAAAGAGGTGTAACAGGAGGCGTATACATAGACATGCGATGTGAACGTAACAGAATATGTCATAAATGGGGCGGAAACATGGAGGGGGCTACCTAAGGAGCCGGGACCTCTAACCTAGTGGTGCGCGCAAACTGACAATGACGTGTTACTAGGAGAAGCTGGGGGCTATGACTTCTGCGCTAGGAGCAGAGACTGAAGTCTGGAGAGTCAGGGCGACATGTACCTAAACAATATCTAGTATCTGATGTTTAGAGAACATGTTGAAATAAACTAAAAGGTATCGGGGTAAAGGCTAACAGACTCTAAGACTGGTGCATGCATTATTCTACATGTAGTGCGTGTTGAAGAATATTAAATGACTATAAATACAGTATTTCTCTTACATGGAGACGTAAAGGCTAGACTGTGACGGAAACTATTGATGCGATTCAGTAGCTTAGGAATGCAGAGAAGGAGGGCTGGACTGATAACTAGAATCATAACATACTCTTGGCAGACTAGCAGGCAGAGCCAGGCCGAGCCGGGCACTGTGAGGCAGGAAGTAAGGGAAGGGTCAGGAACACAGGTGGGGGCTGTATCGCTCCTCAGCGAGGGCTCAGGAGACAGGAGCTGAATCTGGTGTCCGGGCCCTTTTGAGGCCTAGAAACGGGGACTTTACAATGAAATAACGTGCACACTGGGAAACGTGGCAACGTAACTTTACATAGGCCTAATACTCGTAGCTTTCACGAGAACTGGAAACTGGCATACTAGAGATGGACACAACTGTAATTGCGTCTTTAATCAAACATGGGGAATACATATGCATCTTAATCATGCACACATAACATAAGATGGGGAACACGTAGGGACACAGAACATGGCAAAATTTACTTTTCCACATTCCCTCCTTGTCACTACGTTTCCATCAGGAAACATCAATATTCATGATACCATCTATTATTTCATACAGTATCATTTGTTCGTCTCGAATTTTCTTGGAACTGGATTTAGAACGGGACTTGGGACTAGGAATACAAGAGGTAGCACAAATGCCACAAATCGCAGGGCCACATTGTATACAAAGGCAACAACTGAATATGATCGCTACTGCAATACCTAGAAAGGACAATACTTTCCATCCCCAGGCGGAAATCATATTCCAGAACCAACCGGACCATGTCCAGGTGCCTGGATCTTTGTGTAACAGATGGGCAATTTTATGGAGTCTGGTTATAGCTGAATAAACAGACGGCGCGTTATTTGGAATGAAAATGCAGCAACTAGATCCGATGACTCTACAAGCCCCGCCCCTATCGGCCAGTATGACGTCAAGGACGAGACGATTCTGGAGCACGACAATTCTCATAAAGGATTGCTCTTCGGTTAAGTTACTTAGAGCAGAAGTAGTCTCAATCACTACTGCTTCGAGTGTTCTGGTTAATCTACGTATCAGTTTACTATTCACAACAGTACCTAAATAAGGGAAGACACCTTTATTGATATCTATATATTGTTCTATAGCAGTTTCAGTATAATCGACAATCGGGAGGTCTCTCTTGTGTCTAGTATGTACTAGGTGGGAATTCCTATGATAGTCAGGTGGGGCTAGAAAAACTGGTGGCAGTAGGAAGGCAATGTAACAGGTTCCCTCCCAATCGAGGGGCAGACGAACATATGCGGTCTGACCACAAACAAAATAAGAATGACGTGAAGCTTTGAAAATAGATTTCCTGCTGTCACTATACTTGACAATAGTAGTACAATCACTATGTCCTACATGTACGGAACCATTCTTTCGGACACATAATTCACCTTTGACTGGTAATACTGACATAGCAGGTAAGTCTGGAGTAGTATCAGACTGAACATTCAGGACCATGAAATTCGAAGAATAATTACCTAAATTATAAACTTCATTTTCTAGATCTAACCCTGTTCTGTGGGGAAGACCTTGCTTGTCTGGAAAACATGTACTGTTAAGAAAAGACATATCTGTTGAAGATGACGTTAACGTGGACCATGCTCCACACGAACCATTATGGGAAAATGGATAAGGAAAGAGTGGCAGAACTCCCTTCGGTGTCTGGAAAGGGGGGAGTCGACCACACACCCAACAATTAGTGGCATTGCTGGTCTGGTGCGAATAATGTAACATGCGGATAAAGGAATTATTACGCATAGCAAGACGATAAGAAAGTTCATGAGGAGGCAGATCACTAAACGTGTGCTCTACTGTAGCATTAGAAGACTTATTTACATGAGAAACTGGAAAACATAAATAAAAAGCATAACTTGTGCAGGTAGTCATAAGGCTGAAAAACAATATGAAACTTAGAAAAACGATACATCGGATTGAGTTTTGACTAACTCTCTCACTATGGGGGTCTATTTTATACATGTCAGAAACCGGTCTAACCGTTTCACCTAGGGGAGGACTTAGACAATCAAACTGGCTGACTTATTTTACTAGACCTTAATTTCTTCTTATACTCCTGTTGCGGAGTTTTCTCTAACAGGGAGGGTTTTGTATCATTGTCTTTTGCGGGACAGTCCTTGAGAACAGTACTTTGGCAGTCTTTCAAATCCTGGGAAATGTTCTTGGAAACAGTCTTTAGTCCATAAAACTTTTTCACGTGAGACAGATGCACCCAGCCCTTCCTGCCTTCCAGCTTGACGGCAGTACGGGTGGCCAGGAGGACCTGTTTTGGCTCCTTCCAGCGAGGCTCCAGCGGACTTGAACGATCAAAGTTCCTTACAAGAACCAGACTTCCGGGAACGATTTCATGCGGTGCCACCTCGGTATTGTCTGGAAATGCGGCGGCAACCTGTGAACGACAAGAATGTAGGGCAGACATCAAGGAAGCCAGGTAATCTGTCAGCATATTACTTGAAACATCAGTAATACTTCGGGGTCTAGGTGTACCCCACATGTTAGGGGGGCGGCCGAATACGACCTCGTACGGGGACAGACCTGATCTGGAATGTGCGACCATGCGCATATAAAACAAAGCGACTGGCAGAGCTACTAGCCAGTCCACACCTTTCTCTTGACAAACTTTGGCAATACGGATTTTCAGGGTCTGATTATGTCTCTCTACGAGACCGGCTGCTTCAGGATGGCGTACACAATGGAACTTCCACTGGTACCCTAACAAAAGGGAAACGTGTTTCATGAGCTCAGATGAGAATGGCTGGCCGTTATCAGAATGTACGACTCTAGGGAGTCCATAACGGGGGAAGAACTCACGAACCAACTGCTTGGCAGTGGTCGCGGCTGTGTAATCTGGGACTGGATATGCCTCTGTCCACCTGGACAAAGCGCATACCACTACAAGGACATACTTGAAACCTCGACATCGCTCCATCTGAATATAATCCATCTGGAGGACTTCAAAAGGGTGGTCAGGGGGCTGGAAACCACCTTGTTCCACCGGGACACTTTTACCTGGATTAAACTGGCAACATATCATACAGGTACGGACTTTCTGCTTGGCTGCAGCTCGTAAATGCTTGTTAAACCAAATGTTCTGGATACTGTCTAACATAGCTTTTTCTCCTAAGTGTGCTGGACTATGTGCGGTATTGATAATGACTTGAACCATAGAGTCGGGGAGAAACCATGTGGCTCTACCCTTCGTTACCCATCCCTGATCTGTCTGGACCCCTCCTTGTTCGGACCATTTCTTGATTTCATCGGGAGTAGCATGTAACTGGATATCTATGACATCTTGAGTAGGGTCCTTAACTGTCATACAGGTAGTCGGAGCTGGAGTATGTGTCTGTGTTGGATTAACTGACATGTCTGGGGTCTGTGCTGTAAGCTTGGCTGTGCGATCTGCTAGATCATTACCTTGGGAAATAATGTCAGTAACTTTCGTATGTGCTTTGCACTTCATGATAGCAATAGATGTCGGTAAATGTATGGCATCTAACAGAGCTTGAATAAGGAGACCATGCTGAATCTTGGTTCCATGAGAAGTCATGAAACCTCTCTCTTGCCAGAGCACTCCAAAGTCGTGTACAACTCCGAATGCGTAGCGTGAATCTGTATAAACATTAACTTTCAGGTTCTTGGCGTGTATGCAGGCTTGTGTCAGAGCAACTAACTCTGCTGCTTGAGCAGACAGGGTGTCAATACGGTGTGTTTCTATAACTTCAGTGTCAGTAGTCACTGCATACGCGGCTACTAGTTCTCCTGTACTTGTTCTCATACATGAACCATCCACATAAAGTGTCAGGTCGGGATCTGGTAATGGAATATCTGTCAGATCTTGTCTTGGCTTAGTCATAGTATTAACTACTTCCACACAGTCGTGTGTGGCAGGATTCGGATTAACTGACGGTAATAGTGTAGCAGGATTTAGAACGTTGCAGCGTCTGATTTCTATGTGTGGCTGGAACAGTGTCAGTTCATAACCTGTCAAACGTGCAATTGTCAAGTGCTGAGTCTGTGTTCGGTTTAAAAGAACTTCCACGGAGTGTGGAACTTGTACTGTCAGAGAGTGTCCTAATACTATGGAATCACTTTGTCTGATAGCTAGTGCTGTGGCTGCAACTGACTTGAGGCACGCAGGCAGAGCCTGGGCTACAGGATCTAATGTGCTCGAAAAATAAGCACAGGGCTTGTATTGTCCTGCTTGATCTTGTGTGAGAACAGACAATGCTGTACCATCACGTTCTGTGACAAAAAGTGTAAAAGACTTACTGTAGTTCGGTGTAGCTAGAACGGGTGCTTGGCATAAAGCTTTCTTTAGCTCATTAAAACTAAGTGTATGTTCAGATGTCCAAGGGAGGACAGTCGATACGGCTGTCTCCTGTGTCGTTAACTGTATCAGTGGCTTGGCTAGAAATGCATACTGAGGAATCCATTGTCTGCAATAAGAAGTAAGGCCGATAAAAGCACGTACCTCCTTCTGGGTCTTGGGCTGAGGAAGACTCGCTATTAACTGGATACGATCGGGTGTCAACTGCCTACCCCACTTGGACAGTAAGTGGCCTAAGTAGATCACTTGCTGGACACAGAATTGAAGCTTCGAAGGGGACACCTTGTGCCCCATCTCGGCTAGGAAGTACAGAACTGTAAGTGACGCTCGCTCGCAGTCACGTTCAGAACGGGCTGTGATCAGTAGATCATCGACATACTGGAGCAGGGCAGTGTCAGTTGGCATGTGAATATTGTCTAGTTGTCTTTTAAGTGCTTGACTGTAAATACTAGGACTTTCTGTGAAACCTTGAGGAGCTCGTGTGAATTTATAGCTCCTTCCATTTAAACAAAAACCAAAAAGGAACTGGCTGTCTGGATGAATGGGGACACTGAAAAACGCGTTCTTGAGGTCTATGACTGTGAAAAATGTGGCTTCGGAATCAATGGCTGTCAATAGGGAAGAGATATCTGGGACAACTGGGTACTGGGGAATAATACATTTATTGAGTTCTCGAAGGTCAATCACTAATCGATATACTGGGGGTGCATTTGGATCAGTACGTTTCGTGACTGGAATGATCGGAGAATTACATACATTGGAGTCAGTTTCTACAACTACTCCTTGAGCCATGAGCTCGTCAATAATTTTGGATAAGGCTGCTACAGCCTCAGGTGGCAATCTGTACTGTCTGATTCGTGGTAATACTACACCTGGCTTGAGAGTCACACGATGGGGTGTGATTTGCATGAAGCCAACATCAGTTGGACCTTGCGCCCATAGATGCTGCGGAACATTAGACAATCTTGGATCAAAATCTCGTAATACATAGTGACCCTTGAAGTCACGTAAAAACAAACGTATTCCCTCTGGGGAGCAGCAAATAACTGCACCTAATTCTTTCAGTGTCTTAATGCCTCACAAATTTTCTGGACATGACTTCGTAAGTAACAGATCAGTAGTGCGGGACAATGGACCTACTTCTAGAGTAACTGGCTTGGATATCTCGTTTACAATAGGCTTTCCTGAAAATCCAAGGGAAATATTTCTAGAGCCTGAGAGCGGAGCCCCTGGAACTTCGGCGTGACTGATGGTCGTCCTACTTGCCCCTGTATCAATCAGAAACTTTCTGTCTTTCCCTAGTACCTGACTATGAACATAGGGACCTTCTTGATCTACAGGAATCTCTATGAGAGGCAAGCCTACCTCCCTCTCTAGGCTGTTTCATGAATACTGTTGATACTCTGGATACTCTGCCTGAGCATACTGGTACATCTGCTGTGTAACATGCTGTGTTGCAGCAATAGGCTGCGGTGCTGGAACTGTCTGTTGTGCATTCTGTGGCTGAGAAGTCTGTGAAACTTGTTCTTGTCTAGGCGGACGTGGTCTTTCTTTAGTTTTACCGGTAGCTATATTATGTTTCAGAACTGCACACTCGTTTATGAAATGACCTGGCTGTTTACAATAATTACATGTCCCTTTAACGGGAGCTGCAGGATGACTGGCTTGATTCGGACCCCTCTTCTGACTGTCTTGTGGAACAGATTGTGCAACTAGTACTTTCATTTTCGTGTCTTTCATACGTTTTCTCTCGTGTTCTTGCTCTTCTCTGATTCTATTCTGGTGGTACTGGAGCATCTGTAACATCTGGGACGGGGTACTAGCTTGCCATGTACTTTCGACTTTCAAAACTCGATTTTTAACTTGTGGACTTGAATTCTCGACTAATTTAGTAACAAAAAGATGAGGGTACGACTCGCTACTCGTCTTCAAGCCACTGTTTATAATAAAGCATTTCTCGAATCTAGAATAAAAATCACTAGTGTCTTCATCTTGTTTCTGTTTACAGGCTGAGATTGCATCCCAGTCTTCCTTTTTAGTGGCTAACAATCTGGGCAAAACTTGTATTAACAGTTCTGGTAATTCTTTACATTTCTCTCCAAGACCAGTACCTGGTACTCGTATCTTATCTTCAGCTTCTAGAACTGCCCAATCGATCTTTTTCTCTCCCACCTCCCATTCCTTGAGTTTTTCATATATGCCCGCGGGCAACAGGACTTTTAACATTTTAATAATATCTGGATACGTGTATTCTCCCATACGGAGCATGTCTTTTAATTCTCGGTGGAACCCTGCTGGATCTTTGTCATGACAGGGAATTAATTTCTTCATCTCTAAGAGTTCCATCTTTGTAATCGGAGTGTAAACAAATACTCGTTGCATTTCACCATCTGCTGTCCTGACTGGGTGTACTTCTCGTAACGGATTCTGTCTATCTATGTAAAACGGTTTACTTTCTGGGGGTGAGACATGAACAAAATGCGGGTTCAGGAACGTTCTATATTTATGGCGCTGTTCTAGAATGACACTAATTAAATCGGTACCTAAACCTTTCCATCTATACTGGAGTAACTCGTTCAGGACATCATGTAACGGACCTGGATCGGAATGTTGACCCTCATACAATGTGATGAGGTGCTGGATCATATACATACCCACCAGTCGTTGCTCGGCTGGGGGCAATTTCAGAAACATTTGTGCCACTATTTCGTCTGGAAAAGTGGTAGAATCAGTAGCCCATCGGACTGCTGATCGGACTAGTTCTTGTTCATGCATAGTACTTAATTCACTATAACCGATTCGTGATTTCAGAATGTGATCGGTAGCTTGAAATACTTGTTCTAGAGAACCTTGTTCTGGTGCTGGATGATGAAAAACTGACTTGCGTTCTAGACGGAAATGGCGGTCTGGAAGTCTAGATTTACCTACATACGCTATTCTGGCGGGATTCTCGTCCTCTACCTCTTCCGTAGGAGAGTCATTCTCTTTCTCGCTTACTTGTGCTGCTTTACGTTGTTCGTGTAACCTTATTATTTCCTTACGAATTTTCTTGTACATACTCTCTATACTACTGATAGTTCTGTGCTTACCCTCGGCTATATTATCACTCCACCTTGTCAGGATTCTCATTTCTGTCGGATCTTTGGTCGGATAATCTTGTTCCCTTATTAAACAATTAATCAGAAACTTTAATATCATGAGCTGGATCTCAGCTTTCCTTTGAGACATGGCTTCGCCAATACTTTCTGGATCATCCCCTGTACGGATGAAACGATATATTCTGTCTAGATCTTCTTTCATATCTGGTAGGGTGTCCAAATACCCGGTCACCCGTCTTACACGTATGGAGTATATAACTGTACTATCATCGCCTGTGACTGGATCATAGCGGCATTCAGTAAGAGCTCGTCGGATTTCTGCAACGGACTTATATTTGGGCGTACGCTGTAACGCACATTCATGTAACTCGACTAACGTTAAACGTTGGTGTGGTGGCGGGGTACCAGGAGGACCTCCTCCTGCGGCCCCTAAACTGGTATCATCGACTGATACTCTTCGTACTGGCAGAGTGGCTGATGTGGCGGGAAGTTGTACTATGGGCTGGACCGGGGGTACCGTAGCAGGTACTGCAAAAGGTGCCCCGGTGTCTGGAGGAGCAGGAATTACATGATTTACAGGAACTGGCGGAACAGGATTTGCATATTCTGGGATTGTGTCGTCCAAGTAGGACGAGATGAAAATATCAGCTGCGGTCGGTTTGTGACGTAGCTTGGTCGGAACTAATGGTGGCGGAAAATTACTGGATGTCTCCGGGGTCGCTTTTGGCAAGCCATCGGCAAGAAGAGGATACATACCCTTAATAAGGGCATGCCTCTGTCTATCTGACTGTTCGGTTTTGACTCGTTCACCTATCTCGATTAATTCCCTTTCGTGGGCTCGTTCTAAGGATTCTCTACTTAATTCTGACTTTCTGATTTCTTTTTCGGTTCTTTTATGAGATTCTTTGCGCCATAACTCGATGGCATCTTTCTGTGACTGTCTGGCTTTCTTTTTCCATAATGCTTCCTCTACTCGCATGATGCACTCGGCATCCCATGTACCCGATACGGGCCATCTATACTTTTCTTGTAACTGTTTGGTATAGTCTACCCATACATCTAGATACAATATGGCACTTATGCCATGCTTCTGATACATAAAATGACCTGGACTGTCCCTAGGCGGGACAGGAACTGCTTCTTCTAACAGACCTTTTCTAGTTCTTAACTGACGTAGTCTGGAAAATAACGGCATGACTGAACTGTAATCTGGACACAATACAATACACAATGAACACGATAATTACACCACTTTCATACCACGACATTAAAATACATGAAGAACATTTAAAATAACAGTTCGGACAGAATACTACCTGGAATACTGAAAACAGAACACATGAATTTTCTCGAGAACAGAACTGACTAGAACAGAAACTAGATGCACTGCTGAAACAGTACGAAACTTACCGGTCTCATAAAGAGACACGTCAGGACCCGCATCCACCGGAGTGGACACTTCGTTTTGGGATCTGTGTACCACCAAACCCCACGGACCAGAGACAATTAGATTGACCCTGTCTAGATACTCCCCAGCAACGGTACTCACCGGGCAGCAAGAACGGAAGGCCTCGGACTGGACTGGACTGCTTCGACGCCGGACGGACACACTTCGGACTTCTGTTACGGGTGGGCCTCCGGATACCTCGGACCTTGGACTCTCGGCTTGGGCTCTGGTCGGGACTCGCCGCGTTCCTCCACCGCCTCGTCTGGATCCTGGACCGCAACCTCCGTCTCCTCCGTGGGCCTGAGGGATACTTGAAGCAGAAATATCTGCACGTGCACGGTATGGTTCCGTCACGGCTGCAGAGGATCAGGGGGCATACGTGGCTTCACCGGCGCGTGGGGAAAGGGCAAGTCCCTATTCGGGCGCCATTATGTGGTATATAAATAAATAATACCGGATCTATTTTTGACTGGATATAGTAATTACAGATAGCTCAATAAATAAGAGTCAAGATTCGAGGTAGTAGGAGTTTGCAGGTTTAATACAGCATAAAGGACAGGAACAGGACACTAGGATGGCAGCGCTGCCTGGGACAGGATTGGACTGGCGGATCGGCGTAACATTTAATAACAGTGCACAAGTATATATACTAAAACAATTGCATTACAGTACATACAATAGGCGGAGCAGTGGGTGTGGTCAATAGCAGTCGCGAAAGATAAGGGTGAAAAGAGGTGTAACAGGAGGCGTATACATAGACATGTGATGTGAACGTAACAGAATATGTCATAAATGGGGCGGAAACATGGAGGGGGCTACCTAAGGAGCCGGGACCTCTAACCTAGTGGTGCGCGCAACTGACAATGACGTGTTACTAGGAGAAGCTGGGGGCTATGACTTCTGCGCTAGGAGCAGAGACTGAAGTCTGGAGAGTCAGGGCGACATGTACCTAAACAATATCTAGTATCTGATGTTTAGAGAACATGTTGAAATAAACTAAAAGGTATCGGGGTAAAGGCTAACAGACTCTAAGACTGGTGCATGCATTATTCTACATGTAGTGCGTGTTGAAGAATATTAAATGACTATAAATACAGTATTTCTCTTACATGGAGACGTAAAGGCTAGACTGTGACGGAAACTATTGATGCGATTCAGTAGCTTAGGAATGCAGAGAAGGAGGGCTGGACTGATAACTAGAATCATAACATACTCTTGGCAGACTAGCAGGCAGAGCCAGGCCGAGCCGGGCACTGTGAGGCAGGAAGTAAGGGAAGGGTCAGGAACACAGGTGGGGGCTGTATCGCTCCTCAGCGAGGGCTCAGGAGACAGGAGCTGAATCTGGTGTCCGGGCCCTTTTGAGGCCTAGAAACGGGGACTTTACAATGAAATAACGTGCACACTGGGAAACGTGGCAACGTAACTTTACATAGGCCTAATAATCGTAGGTTTCACGAGAACTGGAAACTGGCATACTAGAGATGGACACAACTGTAATTGCGTCTTTAATCAAACATGGGGAATACATATGCATCTTAATCATGCACACATAACATAAGATGGGGAACACGTAGGGACACAGAACATGGCAAAATTTACTTTTCCACACTTCAAGTGTCCCACTCTAGCCCAGCCCTTAAGTGGTCCCCAGCGCATCTTACTTCTCCCAGTCTGAGCTTCGCATTTTGGGCTGTCGTAGGTCTACGCTGGACCCTTACAATGCTAAGGGTCCCACTGTGATTCACACTTGCTAACTGTTTCTTCACTGTCTCTTCCATCTCTCCGCAGTTCTGGACTCAAAGGCAGGTAACCTCTCCATGATCTCTAAGAAGTACCGCAAGGATGCCAAGTACTTGAACACACGCTCCACGTACGCCAAGGTGGCAGCCTCCGGCATCTTCCTCTTCATGCTGATGATGTACCTACGTTTCTGGTGGCTTATATAGTGGACCCTTCTTGGTGGACTTTCTTCCACCTGCAGCATGAGCCCCCTTCTGTAGGGGATACAAGTCTGTTTGCTGCCCTAGTCAAAAAGGGGACGTGGGAGCCAAGAGGACTGTGATCTCAGTGACCGTTGACTCAGCTTGAGATGTTCGACTAGATGCAGCGATTGCCAAAGTGAAGTTAAAAAAGCCAAGCCAAAGTCACAAACATTTATTTCTATGCCTTTTTGTAGCCTAAGACAGTAATACTCCTGAAAGTGATTATCTCCTGCATTGAAACGAAATCTCCAATTAGAGCTTTAGACAGAATCTGAAAGGACTGATATGAGCAGGGAACTTCACAAAGGCTTACTAGGCTGCTGGAAGAATCACCATTCCTTAATCTTCATTCTCTCCACCAGCTCCCTTGACTCCCAGGGGCTACGGTTCTGAAGTTGCTAGTAAACAGTGCTACTGGGCTGTTAAATGTGTCTTTTTGTTTTAGTTTTATGTGAATACTTTCGATTACGCAAAAAAGGGAGGAATTTGCAGAGGTATTGATTTTTCAAATATCACCTTGCCTTGCTGCTGTTTTATGGAAAGCAATCCAAGTCACACCCATAAGTATTTTAAGATCTCTTGTAACTCTGAGACATCCTAGACGAGGGACAGGTCTTGAACTACATCCCTAGAGAACTTGGGATATACAGGACTCCATAGTCTACTATCACAATCATCGAGCCAACTTATCCTGGTAGTTCCAGAGTCTTCTAGAATTAATGGCCTCTTGCACTCCAATGATTCTGTGAGTTAGAACCAGGATACTGCCACAACCTGAACAGGAAATAAAATCGCACAAGGATCTTGTGTTTGTAGCTATACCTCTTCAGACCATCCTGGTGTCACGTATTAGATTGTATTGTATTGCATTACAGCATCTATATAGCGCTTCATACCCCTGATGATGTTACAAAACACTCCAATTTGCATTTGGGTACTGGGCATCCTTAATGGAGCGCAAGTTTGAAAATGGGTGTTGTTCGTGGAATGACCGATATTGGAGAAGTTAGATGAGGGTATCAGATTTGGAAATGTGCTTTAAAAATGGTGCATTGGTGTCACTTTAATGAACTAGTCTCTTTCAAGTTCCCCGATCCACACTTCTCTGTTGTCCACAGTTCATCTGCCTTCCTTTTCACCTGCTTCATGCCTTGTGAAATCCATTTATTTTCACATCTAACTTATTTTCTAGCCCTGGGACCCTGTGTTGGTGTGAACTAATGGCAGACCTTCCTTTTCTCCCTTGGGAATCACAGGCTTTTGCTGTGAATATTTTGCTCTTGGACCATCTTCATTTTAAGATTATTTTGGTCACTATTGCGATTTTTCTACCGAGGCCCTCACCTCCTCTATGACAGCAGGGGACATTACTTAAACCCTCACTAAAAGAAGCCTTCAGACTGACCAAAGTGTGAAAATCATAAAATCTAAGGCAAAATTATAAGTGAAGAAACTTCCACCCTTACAATGTAAACATTTCAATAGCAGGATATTTTCTAGGTCTGAAAGTAGATATTTGTTATTGCCATAGTGAATGTTCTTCCCATTCTGAGACTGCCTTTTTAGGTGGGGTTATCTAGCTGTAGGTGGCTACTAGATATGACTGCATGTCTCCAGTTTAGAGAGATCAATTCTAAGGAAGGCCAAGCCATGTGTACATGGCGTTTACGTTCCTGTATTCATGTGTAAGGAAGCAAAACCCAGTTGGGAACAAGTATTTTTCACATTCTGACCAATTTTGTTATTTTTAGGATGATTTGGCTATCAAGGCAACTGGGACCTGTCTGGTCAGTTGTAGAGAATCCTGCAGAGAATCCTGCAGCTTCAATAAGACCGTAATGCTGCCCAGGGACAGAGATAGTGTATTATTTAATTGTCTGGCAATCCCTATGAATTAAGGCATGTCGTTTTACCCAGTCACACTTACAATCTAGGATACGTGCCATCTCCACAGGTGGATGCGCAGGTTCTGTGAACAGCCACAAATCTTTCTTTGGAGCCAGTTGTAAATGTGATGTTGTGTAGGCTAGTGTAGAGGTGTCTGGCGTCGGCTCTGTAGGTATGGATCCATGGCAGGTAATCAAGCTATCCGCATTAAATACATTTACATAAAATTAATCTAAATCCAACTGAGTCACAAAAATCTTGCATGGATCCAGCGCTCTTGGACTAGTGCACATGTAAATCCTGTGGCGAGAAGTTGTTCGCATCAAAATGGCGCGATGAATCTTGCAACAAGAACGCAGTGAACTTTAGTTTACATCAACATGTTTCGATGGTAGCTTTCTAACATTAGACTCCTGTGTTGAAGGCTAGTGTATGTCGGAAGGCTGTTCTGAGGGCTTGTACTTGTCACAATGCAGCCAGTGTACCCTTGAGCTGTTCATGCGTTACTGCAAGCTCGTGCCCACTTTACAGTGCATTTTAATAATTCAGCCCGAGATCAGTCTGCTGTACTTGTCACTTTGCCAGTGCACATGCACACAAGGAGGGGAAAGCAAAAGTGAAAGGAGAGAAAAGATTATTTTAAGAGACCGAGTAAGAAAATGTCAGGAGAGGGGGGACGTAAAAGGTGGACACAAAATGTTACAGGTTAAAAGATGAGTCATGTAGGCGATACATTTACATGCCAAGTACGATTGTAATCAGCAAGCCACTGGTTCCAGTACTTGTGAGGTAACTCAGTGGGTTAAAAGACATTCTTGAGAGACCTATTTTTTGCCTGTGGTTTACAGGTTATAATCCCATCCAAAAATGTAGTGCATTAATTTGTGTGTAGGAAATTGGCGTAATAAGATATTAATCAGTGTTTTGAGATACCCACTGTGCACAATTGTTTTCCACTTTTACTTCACATAGGCCTTTTTGGTGCTCGTGCAATAGCTCCTGCCCAGGAGTGAACGCGTAGTGTGAGCGCTAAATCAGCAGAGCCTATTGGTTGAAGCCAATAGAACTAAAAAAGCACAAATAAACAGAATCATTTCTCCTATAGTGTACCCGTATTGCGCCCAAGACCACCTCAGCCTCTGAACACTGTAAGTCTCTAATGCAGACCTAGTGCTCTCTGTTAATGTTGCCCATGGGGGCTGTTGTCTTTAATCTGTCGCTTGAAGGGTACGGTGAAGGCCTGTTCATATAGACATTTTGATATTATGACTACTGTAAATAAAAGTGGTGCGATAATGGCTAGTGATGTCTTACGATTGTAGTAATATGTAGTTCATACAGTAAAGGCAATTTTACCTCAAAATGAAGCGATGACTAGTTTACTTGAAAATGTTACTTTCCGCCATAAGGGTTAGTTTACGAGAAAATGCGGTACCGAGGGCGAGCTTACAACACACGCTGCGATAAGGGCTGTGATGAATGCTACCTGGATCAAACTGGGGCAAAAGACCTGTTCTACATCAAAGTTCTGCAAACAAGTCTAACTTCTCCCAAAATACTCCACTAAGGCAAAGGCGGATTTTTCAACCACACTATACAATGAAACCTACTTTTCATGAAATGTGTGCAGTGATGTGTATTACAGGTCAAAAGGCTACAGTGATTTACTTCTTTGCAAGTTCTTAGACTAATCAGTGAGTGATGCACTGTTTAACGTTATGAAACCTCTACTGGTTAATGCGAAAACTGCAGCGGTCTGTCTGTAACCAGAGAGCCACAGAATGTAATCCTTGTTGGTGCAGTGAGGACTAGTGACTTGTGTATTTTTAGTGCTACGCAGGCTCCCCCTCCCAGCACCGGCCTCCCCCTCCCAGCACTTAAGCTCTGTGAGTATGTAAGTCATTATCTTAACCTTGCATTACACACATGTAGATCTTCTCAGTATGCAGACTGGACCTAGTGCAAACAATTTTAGCACTGTCCATTAAAAGCAGGCACTCAACAGCTCAGCTAGTTCTACCCATACAATGCCTCTCAAATAGAATAAATGTTTGTTGACACTTAAGCTTCAAGTGTACTCCTTCAATTAAAGCCACTTAGACTTTACATTTGTAGATTTACCACGTGCACACATTTGCATTTCTTTCAGGCTACAGGCACCCTAGCAGGAGGGCTTGTTTCTTGTTTAGCTGCCTGCCCCTCCTTCAGGATCACAGCACATGTGATCTCCTCCCTTCCATTTCAGCTGAGGTGTCTCAAGTGTCTGAATTAAATGTCCCAGGATGGTTGTCTTTTAACATAAAGTAGGTGAACTGTTTTGGCAAGTTAGAAAAGTTGGGGCATTTTGCGCCTTTCAGATCCCGCCCGCTTAGCCCTCTGCAAGCATTCAAGTTTAATAATAGTTGCAGCACTGCATGGTAGCTTAATTAATGGGTACTAATTTCATTGATAAATTCAGCCATGTATACTAGTATCATAAATGCTTCTATACCTGCTGGTTAATTACTAAACTAGACTAGTCTTTAATACTTTATTGAATTATGTGATGTGTGCTAGTTTACCTAATGCTGGACTGACTGCCAGTTCATTGCTGTGGGGAAGGCTAGTTTGATTAGTAAATTCAGACATCTGTACTAACTAATCTTGCTAATTGAGCGATGTGGGCTAGTTTAATGAGTGAGCACTAGTTTAGCTAATACAGCAATACCAGCTAGTTTAATTAATAAATGCAGACATGTTACATACTATGATGCCTGGTAAATTCAATTAGCATATGCTATTGAATCTGCTGCTTTAACCCCTCCCCTGCTGGTGACGGAACCACTCCGTCATCAGCTGCGGTCGCGCTGTGCTGATGACAGAGCGGTTCCCGCTCGGCACGCCTGCGCGGCGCGGATTCCGCGCCTGCGCTGAGCGTTCCATTGAGCGGGCGGGGCCGTGACGGAACCGCTCCGTCATGAGCACAGCGCAACAGCGGCTGGTGACGGAGCGGTTCCGTCACCAGCATGCGGCCGCCCCGCCCCCTTAGCACTGCGGTGGAATAGCCGCCGCAGTGAAGGGGTTAATTAATAACAATTTCACTCCCAAAGACACAAATAAGCGACAGAAAGGTGACCAGTGGACCTTTGCAAAGCACCCTCCACTGCGCTGCAACACGTCACTGCATTTTTAGTAGCTTTTGATCCATTTGCAATAGAAATTTTTGATAGATGAAAATTTTTGTTAAAATCTGCGGATTATGCAGCAGATAAGGGACTATGTTGCAAATGCGGCAAGTCCATAATTATGCAGAAAACACTTTAGCTGCGAAAACGCTTAATTCAGTGGCCCTGCTTATAGTTTACTAATGCTGTGTTGCATGCTAGTTCCATTTATAAATGCAACTGTGTGCTCTAATTTAGCTAATGCTGTGATTTGTACCACTTCAATTAATGAATTTGGCCATGCCTGCTAACTATATTAACTAATGTTACAATACTTGCTAATTTAATTAATACATGCAACCATGCTCTCTAGTTTAACTAATGCTGCAGTGCATGCCATTTTAATGCATAAATAAGACCATCACTATTATTTAATGCTGCTTTACATGCTAATTTAATTGATAATTATGTGTCCAAGCATGTTGGTTTAATGCTGTAATGCATTCTAGTTTGATAAATGCAGCCACATTTGGTAAAGTGTGCATGTTTAAATAATACATGCTGTCTTACTGGCTAGTTCAGTTAATAAATACAATTATGTAAGCTGGTCATTATTACATGCGGCCATCAGTGCTGTTTTAGCTCATGCTTCAATACTTGTTGTGACGCGATGCATGTTGTTTTATACAATATATATTTCTATGAGTAGCAACTTAATTCATAATCACACCGGTGCGTACTAGTTTAATAAATTCCAGGATGTGTGTTAGTTTACTCAATGCTGCAGTACATGCTAGTTTAACCAATGCTGCGGAGCCTGTAATGCATACTAATTTAATTAATAAATGCTGGGTTGTGTGCTAGTTTACCTAATGCTCCAGTATATGATAGTTTAACCAATGCTGCAGACCTAGTTTATTTAATAAATGCTGGGATGTGTGCTAGTTTACTCAATGCTGCAGTACATGCTAGTTTAACCAATGCTGCGGACCTGTACTGTGTGCTAGTTTATTTAATTAGTGCGGCCAAGTGTGATGTTTTAACTAATTTCACATTGCTTATTAATGTAATTAATAAATGCGAACAGAACATGCATGCTAGTTTAGCTAATCCTGCGATGCATACTAATTTAAGTAATCAATGCAACCACACATCCTAGTATATTTAATGCTTCAATGCATTCATGCTCATTTATTGCTTCAATGTATGCTGATTGAATTGATAAATGCGGTCATGCATGTTAGATTAATGATGGAGTGCATGCTAGTTTGTTTAATAAATGCAGCCATGTGGGCCATCTTAAATAAAAATGCTGCAATATGTCCTATTTGTGGCAATAAATATGAAAGTGTGTGCTAGTTCAAATATTGCGTGTTGTACTCTTACCGGCTAGTTCATGTCATAAATGCAGCTATGCATGCTAGTTTAGTTATTAAATACTTGGATATGGTCTAGTTTATCAAGTTCCTATGGCTGTCAGAGCTAGCTTAACTACTGCTCTGGTTCATTCTAGTTTAACTAGGGCTGTGATAAGTGCGTGTTTATATAATTTATGCTGCTATATGTGTTCATTTAATTCATAAATACAGCGGAGCATGTTAGTTAAAATTAATAAATGATGGGCTGTGAGCTGGTTTACCTAATGCTGCATAAGCGCTGGGATGTGTGCTAGTTTACCTAATGCTGCAGGACATGATAGTTTAACTAGTGCTGCAGACCTGTAATGCATACTAGTTTAATTAATAAACACTGGGATGTATGCTAGTTTACCTAATAGTGCAATACATGCTAGTTTAACCAATGCTGCAGACCTGTAATGCATGCTAGTTTAATTAATAAACACTGGAATGGGTGCTAGTTTACATACTACTGCAGTACATGCTAGTCTAACCAACTCTGCAGACCTGTAATGCATACTAGTTTAATTAATCAACACTGGGATGTGTGATAGGTTACCTAATGCTGCAGTGCATGCTAGTTTAACCAATGCGGCAGAACTGTAATGCATACTAGTTTAATTAGTAAATGCTGGGATGTGTGGTAGTTTACCTAATGCTGCAGTATATGTTAGTTGAACCAATGCTGCAGACCTGTAATGCGTGCTAGTTTAATAAACACTGGAATGTGTGCTAGTTTACCTAATGCTGCAGTACATGCTAGTTTTAACCAATGCTGCGGAACGGTAATGCGTGCTAGTTTAATAAATGCTGGAATGTGTGCTAGTTTACTTAATGCTGTAGTACATGCTAGTTTAACCAATGCTGCAGACCTGTTATACATGCTAGTTTAATTAGTAAATGCTGGGATGTGTGCTAGTGTACCTAATGCTGTAGTACATGTCAGTTTAACAAATGCTGCGGACCTGTAATGCGTGCTAGTTTAATTAATAAATGCTTGGATGGTTGCTAGTTTATCTAATGCTGCAGTACATGCTAGTTTAATACAATGTGACCTGTAATGCATGCTAGTTTAATTAGTAAATGCTGTGATGTGTGCTTGTTTACCTAATGCTGCGGTACATGCTAGTTTAACCAATGCTGCTGAACTGTAATTCATGCTAGTTTAATTAATAAACGCTGGGATGTGTGCTAGTTTACCTAATGCTGCTGTACATGCTAGTTTAACCAATGCTGCGGACCTCTAATGTGTGCTAGTTTAATAAACCTTGTGATGTGTGCTAGTTTAACTAATGCTACAGTATATGCTAGTTTAACCAATGCTGTGATCCTGTAATGTGCACGAGTTTAAATAATAAATGCTGGGATGTGTGCTAGTTTACCTAATGCTGCAGTACATGCTAGTTTAATAAACTCTGTGACCTGTATTGCGTGCTAGTTTAATTAATAAATGCTGGAATGTGTGCTAGTTTATCTAATGCTGTAGTACATGTTAGTTTAACCAATGCTCCGGCCCTGTAAAGCATGCTAGTTTAATTAATAAATGATGGGATGTGTGCTAGTTTACCTAATGCTGTAGTACATGCTAGTTTAACCAATGCTGCGGACCGGTAATGCGTGCTCGTTTAATTAATAAATGATTGGATGTGTGCTAGTTTACCTATTGATGTAGTACATGCTAGCTTAACCAATGCTGCTGACCTGTAATGCTGGCTAGTTTAATTAATAAATGCTGGGATGGGTGCTAGTTTACCTAATGATGTAGTACATGCTACTTTAACCAATGCTGCGGACCTGTAATGCTTGCTAGTTTAATTAGTAAATGCTGAGATGGGTGCTAGTTTAACTAATGCTGCAGTACATGCTAGTTTAACCAATGGTGCAGACCTCTAATGTGTGCTAGTTTAATAAACCCTGCGATGTGTGCTAGTTTAACTAATGCTGCGGTATATGCGAGTTTAACAAATGCTGCGGACCTGTAATGTGCCCTAGTTTAATTAATAAATGCTGGGATGTGTGCTAGTTTACTAATGCTATAGTACATGCTAGCTTAACCAATGCTGCGGACCTGTAATGCTACCTAGTTTAATTAGTAAATGCTGAGATGGGTGCTAGTTTACCTAATGCTGCTGTACATGCTAGTTTAACCAATGCTGCGGACCTCTAATGTGTGCTAGTTTAATAAACCCTGCGATGTGTGCTAGTTTAACTAATCCTGCGGTATATGCGAGTTTAACAAATGCTGCGGACCTGTAATGTGCCCTAGTTTAATTAATAAATGCTGGGATGTGTGCTAGTTTACTAATGCTGTAGTACATGCTAGTTTAACCAATGCTGCCGACCGCTCATGCATGCTAGTTTAATTAATAAATGCTGGGATGTGTACTAGTTTACCTATTGCTGTGGTATATGCTAATTTAACCAATGCTGCGGACCTGTAATGTGTGCTAGTTTAATTAATAAATGCTGGATGGGTGCTAGTTTATCTAATGCTGTAGTACATGTTAGTTTAACCAATGCGCCGGCCCTGTAAAGCATGCTAGTTTAATTAATAAATGATGGGATGTGTGCTAGTTTACCTAATGCTGTAGTACATGCTAGTTTAACCAATGCTGCGGACCGGTAATGCGTGCTTGTTTAATTAATAAATGATTGGATGTGTGCTAGTTTACCTATTGATGTAGTACATGCTAGCTTAACCAATGCTGCGGACCTGTAATGCTTGCTAGTTTAATTAATAAATGCTGGGATGGGTGCTAGTTCACCTAATGCTGCAGTATATATTAGTTTAACCAATGCTGCGCACCTGTACTGCATCCTAGTTTAATTAATAAATCCTGGGATGTGTGCTAGTTTAACTAATGCTGCAGTACATGCTAGTTTAATAAACTCTGTGACCTGTAATGCATGCTAGTTGAATTAGTAAATGCTGGGATGTGTGCTAGTTTACCTAATGCTGCAGTACATGCTAATTTAATAAACTCTGTGACCTGTATTGCTAGTTTAATTAGTAAATGCTGGGATGTGTGCTAGTTTACTTAATGCTGCAGTGCATGCTAATTTAATACACTCTGTGACCTGTATTGCTAGTTTAATTAGTAAATGCTGGGATGTGTGCTAGTTTACCTACTGCTGTAGCACATGCTAGTTTAACCAATGCTGCAAACCTATAATGCGTGCTAGATTAATTAATAAATGCTTGGATGGTTGCTAGTGTATGTAATGCTGCTGTACATGCTAGTTTAATAAACTCTGTGACCTGTAATGCATGCTACTTTAATTAATAAATGCTGGGATGGTTGCTTGTGTATCTAATGCTGCAGTACCTGCTAGTTTAATAAACTCTGTGACCTGTAATGCATGCTAGTTTAATTAATAAATGCTGGGATGTGTGCAAGTTTACCTAATGCAGCTAGTTTAACCAGTACTGCGGACCTATAATGTGTGCTATTTTATATAATAAATGTGGCCAAGTGTGCTATTTTAAATAATTCAACGTTGCTTACTAATTTAATTAACAAGTGCGAACCTGTAATGCATCCTAGTTTAATTAATAAATGCTGGGATGGGTGCTAGCTTACCTAATGCTGCTGTACATGCTAGTTTAACCAATGCTGCGGACCTCTAATGTGTGCTAGTTTAATAAACCCTGCGATGTGTGCTAGTTTAACTAATGCTACAGTATATTAAACAAGTGTGACCTTGCATACTAGTTTAACTAATCTTGCAATGCTAATGTAATTCTGCGACGGATGCTGATTCAATTAATGCATGTGACTACACGCTAATTTAACTAAAACTGTACATGCCTGTTTAATTCTTGCTTCCATGAGGACTAGTTTAATACTCACTATGTTGAGGACTTGCGTAAGAGTGATGCAATTGAGGGCTGGTGTGCTTTTAAATGCTGAGAAGGGCGGCTGTTCACCAAAACATGCTAACATTAGGACTCGTTTCAACTCATTGTGCTGGGATGACTGTTTTTCTACATAAACCACAAAAATGTACGCAAATCATTTCTGCGACCAGGATTTTAGTTAAAGGTTAACCTGGTGATCACAATATTTTACACATGAAACAGACACTCCAGACTCGTAAATTAAGATAGGGCTTAATAACCAATTGGGCGTTTTTAACATTTCACCTTGGTTGTGATCTGAGCCTGTAGCTCTCCTTGAAGACCGGCAGGTGGCGAGCGCGCTCTATAAATCCGTCCTTCCGAGGCGTAGGTGCAGTCTTCCAATTATTTTAACGTGGTTTTTGTGTATCGCTTGTTCACCTCTTCTAGTTTACAGTCGTTTGATGAAAAGTGAATTTGAGACCGACGGATCTAAGAAATCACTGTGTGGGTAGGGCAGTTTATATGTAAAAATCAGCCTGTAGAAATAATTACAAGTACTGGTTAGTAGCAAGGCTGGGTGTGATCTGGGGAGGGGGGTTAGGGTGGGGCTGAGGAGTTGGAGGAGAGGGTGTGGCGTAGTGACCAGAGCTGCCGACCTTGTAACTGGGGAACCAGGTTCGGGTTTCATTCTGTGATTCTGGGCAAATCACGTAATCTCCCCGTGTCTACCAAAAATTAATGTTGTCTTGTGTGATGTAACTAGTGCTCATGTGAAGCGATCCCATGCCTTCGGGTTGAGCTCGCGATATATAGAACTGCAAAAAACTAAATAAAATCCAGAAGACGCTGCATGTGGCAGGCGAGCGCAGTAATTCTGTGAGCGTGTGTGTTTTGTGTGATGAGGGAAAGATCCTGTCCATACTTGGGCGCTGCCCCCTAACGCCCCAGAAAAGCCTGAATGAATACAATTTCAGATTCTCTCCTTGAAAGACCTGAAGGCTGGTTGGCTTCTAATGAACCATCTTGAGACTGAGCTGAGCCTCTTTTCTGGAAGCTCTTGGAGTCATCATGCCACTCACAGGATAATGTTTACTGCTGGCAGACAGACAGTGTGTCATGGACACCTTGGTTTACTCCTGCGCCGGCTGCGTCAGACCCTGGGCGAGGAGTGGCGACTGCCTTTTCATATAAAGTGCCATCTGCTTGAAGTAATAACATGTTGTTGTTCTCTGACGCCCCTCGCTCGTTTCCTGAAAAGAACGTGTGATCCATCCTGTATTTTTTCTGGGAGGATGAGTCCTTTATTTCAAGTGTTGCCAGTATTGTCTGGTAAATGTTCAAACCTCTGTCAAATGTTTCAAAACGTTGTTACTACAATAAACATGCAACAAAAAATAAACTTTTTGTTCCTTTCATTTGGTTACAAATATATTGTTTTTGGGCCGTCCACTCTTCTTTCAGCAGACGTGAATCTTCAACCTTGAGGAGTGACAGCCCACGCTTCAACGAGTAAAGAGCAAGACAAGGATTGGCAAAGCCAATTGGCCTGCCTTTAGTGTACCAACAACTGTATACACAAGCAGTCAAGGAAAATGCTACTTACCCAGTATGCATCTGTTCTTGGCATGTAGAGCTGTAGATGCACACGCTGTGCATAGCCTGCCAGCTAGTGTTGGGTCCGGATGTTTGCACTTTGTTTTTCTTCGAAGAAGTCTTTTCCAGTCACAAAGTAGGTGACTCCTCCTTTCGATGATAGTGCGCATGGGCATCGACTCCATTGTTAGATTGTTTTCCCGCAGAGGGTGATAATGGAGGTAGTAAGAGTAGCAGAATAGAGATGTACATGTGTTTGTATCTAAGTAAGATATCACTGCAACAGGTATAAGTACCCGGGGAGGCGGGTGGGCGCATGTTAATCTACAGCTCTACATGCCAAGAACAGATGCATACTGGGTAAGTAGCATTTTCAGTTCGAGGCATTTGAGCTGTAGATCACATGCTTTGCATAGACAATATAGCAGTAATCTCCCAGAGCTACCTTTAGCTGTTGCAGAGTTTTGAAAGAGTGTACGTAGAACTGCCTGGCCCACACTAGCTTGCTGTCTTGCTAACACATCTACACAATAGTGTTTTGTGAATGTGTGAGGTGTAGACCATATTGTAGCTTTGCAAATGTCATCTATGGGGATGTTTCCTAAGAAAGCCATAGAAGCCCCTAGTTTGCGAGTCTAGTGCGCTCTAGGGGAAATTATTAATGTTTGTTTTGCTTTTGCATAGAATGTCTGAATGCATTTGACTATCCACCATGCAATACCTGATTTTGATATGGGATTGCCTTTATGTGGTGGAGCAAAAGCCACAAAGAGTTGTTTCGTCTTACGGAAAGGTTTTGTCCTTTCTTTGTAAAAAGAGTAATGCTCTTTTAACGTCTAAGGTGTGTAGAGCACGTTCTGCCACAGATCTGGTTGAGGGAAGAACAAAGGCAAGTCAACAGATTGGCAGATATGGAAGGCAGAAATCACCTTGGGTAGAAATTTAGGATTAGTCTGAAGAACCACTTTTATTTGGTGTTTTTGTAAAAATGGTTCCTCTATGGTTAGTGCCTGAAGCTCACCCTCTCTCCTCAGTGATGTAATAGCTATGAGAAAAGCGACTTTCCAAGTGAGAAATTGCAGCTCACATTTGTGTAATGGCTCAAAGGGTGGACCCATCAGCCTGGTGAAGACAATATTGAGATTCCACACTGGGGCAGGTGGAAGTCTTGGGGGAATGACTCTTTTGAGTCTTTCCATAAATGCCTTAGTAACAGGCACTTTGAAGAGAAACAGATGTTGTCTATTGTGAAAGTATGCGGCTGTTGCAGCAAGATGTAAGCGTATGTATGTGTAAGCTAAATTTGAACGATGTAGATGCAGTAAATAGCAGATGATGTTCTGAACTGAAGCATCAAGCAGGTTGATTTGATTGTTATTACAATAAATAACAAACCGCTTCCACCCTGCTGCATAGCAAGCCCTTGTAGTAGGATGTCTAGCCTCTTTGATAATGTTCATGCAGTCTGACGGAAGATTAAGGAAGCCAAACTCTATGACTTCAGGTGCCAGATCGCAAGGTTGAGATGACCGGGATCAGGCTGCCTTATCTCTTTACGGCTCTGGGCTTGGAGATTGGGTGTAAGATGTCGTTTTTGGTGAGGGACTACTGAGAGCTCCAAGAGGGTGGTGAACCACGGTTGACAGGCCCATGTGTGAGCAACTAGGATTAGTGTCGGGGACGCCTGCATGAGCTTCCGAACCACTAGTGGAATGAGTGGGAGAGCCGGAAAAGCATAGGCAAATATCCCTGACCAATTTATCCATAGTGCATTGCCTCTGGACAATGGGTGTGGATACCTGGAGGCGAAGCTTGGTCATTTTGTGTTTTGGTGTGTGGCGAATAGATCAGTGATTGGGAAGCCCTAAAGCTGAAAGAATGGGAAGAGAACTCGAGGGTGAAGTTCCCACTCATGGATCTGTTGTCTCTGTCTGCTGTGCAGATCTGCGATTTGATTGTTTACTCCTGGAAGGTGTTCTGCGGGGAGATACATTTTGTGATGTGTATGGCCCGCCTCCAGTTGGTCTGTGCTCGTTTTGACAGCTGGGGAGAGTGTGCCCTCCCCCGTTTCTGTATGTAATACATTGCTTTCATGTTGTCTGTGTGTATCAGGACAGCTTTACCTACCAGGTGAATTTGAAAGGCTTTGAGCGCTAGAAATATCGCTAGAAGCTCTAGATGATTTATGTGAAGCTGCTTTTGCTGCAGGCTCCACATGCCCTGAATTGTGAGTTTGGGGATGAGCTCCCCAACCAGTGTGCGATGCGTCTGCTGTTAGCACTGTTTCTGGAATCAGGTCGGTGAAGGGCCGCCCTTTGGAAAGGTTTTGTGGATTCTACCACTGCAGAGAGCGACGAGTGCGGCCGTCTACCAACATTAGATCTGATAACTGACCGTGAGACTGATTCCACTGACGTGCTAAGCATTCATGAAGGGGACGCATTTGAAGTCTTGCGTAGGGGACTATTAGGAGGCAAGACACCATCATGCTTAGTAACTGCATGAACACTCGAGCCGGCAATGAGTGTTCAGGCTGGAACTGGCAAAGTAGAGTTCGAATGTTGCGGATTCTGGCCGGATTGGGATAGACCAAAGCATTTTTGTGTATCTAGAGTGGCTCCCAAATACGCTTGCGTGTTGAAGGGTTAAAGAGATGGGACTTGGACAGATTTGCTGTGAATCCAAGATCGTGGAGCAGCTGCATTGTTGTGTGAGTATGTCGTAGATAGTATGCTTGCGAGTTATGAGCCAGTCGTCTAAGTATGGGAAGACGTGAATGTGTTGTCTTCGTAAATGAGCTGCGACTACTGCCAGGCATTTGGTGAAAACCCTGGGAACATTAGTGACCCCGAATGGGAGTACTTTGAATTGGTAATGTTGCCCCGCTACCACAAACCTCAGGTATTTGCGGTGAGCGGGGTGTATCGGAATGTTGAAGTAGGCATCCTTTAAATCCAAAGTGGACAGAAAGTCGCCTTGCTGAAGGAGCGGAGGTACTTGTTGGAGTGTCACTGTATGAAAGTGATCCGATTAGATGTATAGATTGAGGTCTCTGACATCTAGTATAGGCCTGAGAGAGCAGTCTTTATTGGGAATTAAGAAGTACACGGAGTATATACCGGCCCCTTGATATTGTAATGGAACTGGTTCTATAGCTCCTTTTTGTAACAGGGAGAGAACTTTCTGTTTGAGAAGGTTGTGATGTTCTTGTGACATTGTGTGTAATCTTGGAGGAATGTTTGGGGGAGTGCCTGTAAGTTCCAGGCAATAACCATATTGGATAATTTGTAGACCCCATCTGTCTGAGGTGATTGTATTCCAGACAGGTAGAAATTGGCTGGAAGGCGTGGAATGATGTGATCTGGAGGTAGAGGAAGGAAGTCACTGTTTGGTGTTTGCAGGGTAAGTGCGTGTTGAGTTACCTCTGCCTCTTCCCTTGCCGTTGTTCCCTTTAAATCCTCCCCTAAAGTAACCCCTTGATGAGGGCGATTAATTATTCCCCTTGTAAGAGGAGGTGGGATTCTCTGATGAAGTGGTTTTGGAGCCACCCCTGTAAAAGGAGTGACATAAGGATCCCTGATTGGAAGGGAGTTGCAAAGCCCCCATGGATTTTGCGACCTCTGTATCGTTTTTCATCTTCTCTAGAGAAGTGTCCACTGTAGGACAGAAGAGGAGTTCTTTATCAAAGGGATAGATCAAAATAGAGGCTTGGACCTCGGGTTTGAATCCTGAGCCAAGCATGTCTGCGTAGCAATACACTGGTGTTGACTGTGCGGGCTGCTGTGTCTGCTGCGTCTAAGGCGCACCTAATAGAAATATTGGTAATTAATTTCCCTTCCTGAATTAGGTCATTGGCTTTGGTTTTGTGCTCGTCAGGTAAAAATGGCATTTACTTTTCTAGCTCCTCATAATAAGCTCTGTTGTAGCGAGCTAAGAGAGCTTGCGCATTTGCAATTCGACAGTGATTGGCTGCATGCAATGCTATTCCTTTGCCCGCTGCATCAATTAATTTCGACTCCTTACGAGGAGGAGGGGCATCTCCCTGTAGTTTGTGAGTTTGCTCTTTTGTGAGCGTTGGAGACTACAAGGGAGTGTAATGGAAATTGACCCTTGATGTAAGTGGGGTAATTGGGTGCTGGCTTATACTTTTTCTCAATTCTGGGCGTGATAATTCTTGTCCACACAGGATCTTTAAAAATGTTGTCAGTATGTTTCCTTGTGTGCCTGTAACTTTGCCACCGCACCAAAAGGCGCCGAGGTCCCTTGAGTGAGCTGTCCATCATAGTTGGGAAAGGGTGGGAAGACGTTTGATACTGCTAGTGTGTGGTGGGCGGGGCTTCTATGCGTGTTCACATGCCTCCTGTGTATAAAGGGTCAGAGAGGAAGAGGTGTGGCGCCGCGGCTAGGGCGACTGACTCCGGAATCTGGGGATCAGGGTTCGATCCCCAGCACCAGCGGCAGATTAGCCCAGCACCATGTTACTCTGGGCAATAGCTTACTCAATCTTGCCGACGGCCCCCAGCGCCTAGAGACCCTTACGGGTGATTGTGCACGTTTACAAATGTGGATTATTATGATGATGATGATGATGATGATTATTATTATTATTATTATTATTATTATTATTATGTTTAATCATTCCCTTAAGCATAGGTAGTGTCTGTGTTGATCTCTGAGAGGAACTTAAGGTCTCAAATAGAAAATCCTCTTCAAGAGCCTCTTTGTGTAATTCCACCCCATGGTATCGAGCAGCCCTATTGAGTAGCTCTATATACCCTATGTTGTCATCAGGTGTTCAGGGTTTGGAAGGGTATAGATCCGGATCATTGTCTGTGATCTGATCTGTTTTATAGCCTTCCAAGGAGTCATTAATCTCTTGTGGCCTATCTTCAGCCCCACCCCTTCATTTTGTGGATTAGGGGATTGAGGTTGTGGGGAATTTGTGGGTGTGATTAACAAATTTGGGTATGGGTGAAGGAGGTGTAATGGGAGAAGGAGAAGGGTTAGGACCCACATTCTTGCATTTCAAAGGAATTTGGTAGTCCTCTTGTAAGCCCATTTTACTTTTCTCTGGCATTTTCACATGAATATGTTCAGTATCTGGATGGATAACCAGTTCTTTTTGTATCGGATCAGTGTTTGCAAGTGGAACGTTGAAACGAGGCTCTTTGGATGGAGCAGTTGTTTTCCCTTTGAGCGCCGTACTTTTTGGCATCGAAAGGTTCGGTTCCGAAAATGTACTCTTCGTTAGCGTGGGAATGGCCACAACAATGTGCTATGATTTTGATGCCGAAGGTTTTGGTTCGGGAAAGCAAAAGACACACAATTGATGGATGGAATGCAGAACAAATCAAAACATTCACCCCCAGCCAAGTGATCTGGATTAAATCCATCATTCTTTTGCTCACCATGCCACCCCAGTTTAGACCTGGCCATATGCAAATCAGTCTAGACCCTGTGCCTCATGGGAACAGTCCAGCCCGAACTGCCAAGCCAGGTCCTCCCTGGACCGGAAGCAAGCATCCTAGGACCGGTTTCGGGATTTTATCCCTCTTCAGCCAGGATAGCTTGATTCCAGTGGCACAGTGAGCCCAGGACCCAAGTCTGGGCATGCCTGGCGCACTTAGGGCGAGAAAGCAAAAGTCACACAATTGATGGACGGAATGAAGAACAAATCAAAACATTCACCCCCAGTCAAGAGATCTTGGTTAAATCCATCATTCTTTTTCTCACCATGCCACCCCAGTTTAGACCTTGCCATATGCAAATCAGTCTTGACCCTGTGCCTCATGGGAACAGTCCAGCCCGAACTGCCAAGCCAGGTCCTCCCTGGACCGGAAGCAAGCATCCTAGGACTGGTTTCGGGGTTTCACCCCTCTTTGGCCAGGATAGCTTGATTCCAGTGGCACAGTGAGCCCAGGACCCACGTCTGGGCAAACCTGGCGCACTTAGGGCGAGAAAGCAAAAGACACACAATTGATGGACGGAATGCAGAACAAATCAAAACATTCACCCCCAGTCAAGAGATCTGGGTTAAATCCATCATTCTTTTGCTCACCATTCCACCCCAGTTTAGACCTGGTCATAGGCAAATCAGTCTTGACCCTGTGCCTCATGGGAACAGTCCAGCCTGAACTGCCAAGCCAGGTCCTCCCTGGACCGGAAGCAAGCATCCTAGGACCAGTTTCAGGGTTTCACCCCTCTTCAGCCAGGATAGCTTGATTCCAGTGGCACAGTGAGCCCAGGACCCACGTCTGGGCAAACCTGGCGCACTTAGGGCAAGAAAGCAAAAGACACACAATTGATGGACGGAATGCAGAACAAATCAAAACATTCACCCATAGTCAAGAGATCTGGGTTAAATCCATCATTCTTTTGCTCACCATTCCACCCCAGTTTAGACCTGGCCATATGCAAATCAGTCTTGACCCTGTGCCTCATTGGAACAGTCCAGCCCAAACTGCCAAGACAGTAGAATGTTTTGGATCGGCATAGGTCTGACTCAATCCCGAGCCAGAAGACTTTAATTTGTGTTTCAGTACAAGGCAGGAGGGCTGGGTGTCCGAACCGTTTTCTCGGCGCCGACCTTGGCCCGAGGGCAGAGGAAGGACCGGAGCCTTTTTCTTCGATAAGTGTTGGGGCAGGGGGGTGTCTGTACTCACAGTACGATGACCCGGTGCCTTTGTTCACGCGAAGCAGGGGGTTTGGAGCTGCGACCAGGCCGCTCCCTGCGGCCCGCCAGTGATATCCCTAGAACATCGTGGCGCCTGGCGCCGGGGACCACACGGCCGTCGGAGCTGCTGTCCGACAGCAGACGGATTGCTGGGCCCTGCTCACCCGCCGACCGCTACGGGCGGACGCGGCGGGAGCACTGGACGGCGCCATAACTCGAGGACCTGGACAATTTGAGGGCCCGAGCGGAGTGAGACGGTGGAGTCGTGCCTGAGGAGCGCCGCCTATCGTTGCGGCGCGCTGCCAAGACATCGCCGGTGAGTGACTGGGGGCCAGCGGCCTCCCCACGCGCACCGACACTCAAGGCCTGCCACCGGAGGCATCCCACCAAGCCTCGTGGCCCACCCGCACCTTCAGCACGCCCTGCACGGCTGGGTACCGGGGCAGGACGGCGCCCCCCCCTCTTCCACATCATCTGCAGGCCCTTGGTAGTAACAACGCATATTTCCCAGGGCGCGGTGCGGACGCTGTGCCCCGGAAGAAAGCCAACACGCTCCCCAATTAACTGTCTGCCCCCTGCTGCTCACTTTATCGGGGGGGCCGGAACATTTAGCTCCTATCTATCCCCCCCCTCCCCGCAGTGATTGACACGGGCGGAGCGGCGCGGAGGGGGACGTGCACACCGGCGGCTGAGGACGCGGAGGGAGCTGCGCCCTGCTCATCACCTGCAATTATTGGAGACCGATGCAGGGGGCCGCCGTCATCACGGCCTGGACACTCACGAAGACACAGCTTCACAAGTTGCCCGGAGTGGTGTGGCCTTGTGCTCTCCCGGCGGGAACCCATCTGCACAGGCTGGGGGCCGCTACCCCATGACGGATGCCCAGCTGTGACCTCTCTGCCGTTCCCCCAAGCACGGCGGTGACAGACCTGCTGACGTGCGCCGACGCCCCTGCCCTGCATTGTTGGGGCGGTCGCTGCGGTGGAGCAGCGAGAAGCACTACTCGGCCTTCTGAGGACACCACCATTCAGCTGCAACCAGCCTCACACCTCTGACTGCTCACGAGTGGGTGCTCCTACCTGTATTGTAACTGCGGGCCTACGAACGCTGCGGTGCATCATTACCATTGAAGCTGTGCAGGGCCTACGCAGTGTTTGCGCCTATCGACCTCCTGAGCCACCACACACTGACCGCCTACCCCTGCGATTTGCATAGTCCCACCAATACGCTGGCACTGCACGGCTGCTAGGCCTAGCTCATGTCTGGAGGAGTGAAGATGCGGACCGGCACCGGAGGTGCATCGAACAAAGGAAAGCTCCCCAAGACGGCGTCTAAAATGGATGCGGAGCAGGTGACATCCAAGCTGGACCATGTCCTAGCCGTTATGGAACGGCTGGAGGAATCCCTCCAACAAACTCGCGCCTCCATGGAGTCCAAGATAGACAGCGTGGCGATAGACTTGACCCACCTCAGAGCTGACCACAAGAAGCTATAAGACAGCACTTCGACCCTGGAGGCGACGGTGTCAACGCTGGAACCTACTGTGAGCCAAACGGACAAACATGTCCGGGATCTACTCAACCGAGTGGAATTTTTGGAGGAGCGCGCTGAGGACGCAGAAGGTCGAGTGCGACGGAATAACATCCGCTTAGTAGGCGTTCCAGAGAAATGGGAGGGGATGGATCCAGTTGGACGAGTTGAAGCCTGGATACAAGACTTGCTACCGGAGGGAGCACTGTCGCCCCATTTTGTGGTGGAACGGGCACACCGGGTACCCACACGGCCCCTACCCACTGGTACCAATCCCAGGCCCCTAATCTTCCGGGTCCTCAACTATAGGGATCGTGACACGATCCTGAGAGAATCCAGAAAACTTGGCGATGTCCGGATAGATAATGCCACGGTGATGTTTTTCCCTGACTATACAGTGCAAGTTCAAAGACAACGTCACTCTTTTTTGGCGGTGAAGAGACGTCTACGCCAAGAGAACCTCAAATATTCATTGCTTTTCCCAGCTAAGCTACGAGTGGTGGCACAGGACAAAACACACTTCTTCACCGACCCGGATGAAGTTGAGGCCTGGCTGGACGGGGGTGTGACTGAGATGCCTAGGAGGGCACGGAGGACCAACACGGCTTCGCTAGGCCGGGGATCCGCAGGTGTAGATTTCCCACCCCCACTCGCACCCAGGAGACACCCGCACACTCCCCGCCAGCGGACCTAATACTGCAGGAACAACAAGATGCGCTACGCAGGGTCACAGAGATCAGCAACCCCCCAACTCCATCTGGTGCCCCGAATGCTAGCCTGACAACGTTTCCAAGCGACGATGAGGCGATCTACGGCCTACCGGACTCCCAACATTCCACGGACCCTCCGGACGTCACGCCTCAGACAGTGGATCTCCTTGGCTGAGGTGCCCGCGAGCCTTACTTCCCTATAGCATGGGAATAGTACAGTGAAACTGATGTTGTTTGGTTTAGCCCCGGAGTTGGCGTCCTCCGACGCAGCCTGCCACAGAGGTTTTTTCCCAACTACAGGAGTTGAGCGACGCAGCGACACAGTGAGTAACGCCTCAATGCGCACCTGCGACCCAGTCCTCTACCCTGCTATGCTGTACTCGACGCACCTGCTGTGCCTACGCACACACCGATGTCCTTTATTTGACCCCCCTGAGAGCAGGATCCTTTCACGGGCTCTGGATATGTTGCCCATTGGCTTGTGTGTGTCCTCCCTTCCCCCCTCCTAATACATAACTTGCAATGTTTGGGGAAGATGGACCCCGGGGCTGCTTGTCTGGCACGGCCTCTCTTCTTTGGCCCGGGAGAGGCAGCACCATTTCTTTGTAGACATTATTGTTCATCGGACTTTAATTGCGAAAACTGATCGCCCCCCCTAGAACTGTATAGTTTACTATAGCTCATTTGAGAGTTTGGACGGCGACATGTTGTTTAGCCGACCTTTTGGTATTACCTACAATGTTGCCTTATCTTGGCTTTTTATACCCTCCCTCCCCCCCCCCCCCCTTTTTATTTTTTCTCCTTGTGTATCTGCGGGAGTGCTCCGGAATTGTGATGATGTCTGGTTGTGGGCTGGGAACTGGGGTGGAGGCGAGTGGCTCACAGGGTACTCAACATGCAGGGCGGGCCCGAACGGGTGGGAAGAAGACCTACACGAGTGGTAAATATGGCTGAAATCAAGATCTGTACCTGGAATGTCAGGGGCATGCACACACCAGCTAGGCGCTATCAGATATATTCCTACCTTAAGCGACACAATATCAACATAGCGCTGCTCCAGGAAACACACCTAAACACTGTGGAAGTGCGCGCTTTGCACCGTAGGTGGTGTGGGCAGCTCTAAGCCATGACCTATTCCTCGTATGCACGGGGCACCCTATTGTGGGTTCGGCCTGGGACCCCCTGGGTGGTTATGGACACACACACATAGACCCTGAGGGTAGGTATGTGGCGGCCGGGGGCAGGCTCGACGGACAGCAGGTGATACTCGCGTCTCTGTACTCCCCAAACACGGACCAGGGCAGTTTTTTTGCGCGCCTCTCTACGACACTGGTGGCCTGGCATGCGGCCCCATGGATACTGGGTGGCGACTACAATTGTGTATTAGACACAACACTTGACCGCTTTTTCCCGCCCCCACCCAATGCACCAACACATGGCATCACGAGGGCGCTGCTAGGCTGGGCTGCACAGTGGGATTTACATGATGCCTGGCAGGGTTCGCAACCCCGCAACGCGAGTATACTCCTACCACTCTGGCACACACAACCTACACGTGCGCCTCGACAGATTCATGGTGTCCACCGACCTCCTCCCACTTGTCACAGACACACGCTACATGGGCCGTACACACTCGGACCACAACCCACACTTCCTGGCCATTGCCTGGGAACGCCCGCACCCACCCGTCCCCACCTGGAGACTCCTACCAGCACTGCTGCTGGATGCAGCCTTTCGCGACTCCCTGCTCACGCAGATGGCCCAATATTTTGAGGAAAATAAGAACACAGCGTCCTCTCCCCAGATTGAATGGGACGCTTTCAAAGCAGTGACTCGGGGCCACTGCCTGGGCACTCGGGCACATGCAGCGCCAACTGGAGGGCGATTTAACAAGATTGGAGACCGACCTGCTCGATAGAGAGCAGGATGCGGTGGGCGGCGCGGCTGTCCCGCTGACGGAGGCGCGGGCGGAACATGCGCGCCTTTTGGAGAGATTGAGAGTTCTTAACTACGCAGCTCACTCGGCACGTACACACCACCTGAGTGATAGACCTGGCAAACTACTGGCGTGGTTGATTTCGCGGGAGGACCTGACAGCCCCGGTAGCTGCGATACATGTGGATGGGATGGGCCTACAATACACACAACGCTGTATCCACGAAGCGTTTACGACACATTACGACGCCTTGTATCGCTCCAGGCTCCGCGATCCCCACCCAGATATAGTTGGATACCTGTCCCCCCTCCAGTTGTCACAATTAACTATTGCACAGCGAGATGAGCTTGGAGCTCCCCTCACACCTGAGGAACTTCGTGACGCCATCTTTAATTAATCTAACGGTAAAACCCCTGGCCCGGACGGGTTACCGGCTGAGTTTTACAAGGCTGGCTCAGACATTCTAGTGCCGAAGCTTCTAAAAATGTACACCGCAGCAGCGGAGGACTCCATTCTCTCTCCCACACTGAACGAAGCCACCTTGATATCTATACCCAAACCTGGTAGGGATGCTACGCGACTGGGATCTTATCGCCCCCCTGGCCCTCCTGAACACGGACTATAAAATACTAGCTTCCACACTGGCCCGCAGACTGGCACCACTGGTCCCCCTACTGGTGCACCGTGACCAGAATGGATTTGTGCCCACACGCCACACCTCACATAATATACGCCGCCTGTTCCGCGTACAGAAATACGCTGTTCAACATTGGCCTCGAGCGGGGTGCCTTATATTAGATCTGGAGAAGGCGTTCGACTCTGTCGAGTGGCCGTACCTGGGAGCGGTGCTGCAGAGGTTTGCCCTGGGAGGCGGCTATGAGGCCATGGTGGACCTGCTCTACCGCAAACCAACAGTCCGAGTCCGCACTGGTAAACTGATCTCTGACGCTGTCCGAATACGCAGGGGCACCAGGCAAGGCTGCCCCCTTTCGCCACTGCTGTTCTCCTTAGCTATGGAGCCTCTGGCCACGATTCTCCGATCACGGGGAGATGAGTGGGGGATCCCAATGGCGGACGGTCTCCATGTGGTCTCGCTGTATGCGGACGACCTGCTCCTATACATCCGAGATCTAACGGCAGTCCCAGATTCTCTCACTGACATCTTCCAAGTTTTCGAGGAAATGTCGGGTCTAAGGGTCAATTGGTCCAAATCGGGAGCTTACTCCTTCAGCCCGGATACACCTGAATCCGACATCCGCCTCGGCGGTGCACGGCTGCAATGGTACCCCACCACATTCCGCTATCTGGGAATCCACATATACCGAAATCCAGCGGACATCCTAGAAGGGAACCTGATGAGAGCAATCGCCTCCATACGGGCCCAGATTGGCTTTTGGAAGACCCTGCCCCTAAATGTGCCCAGCCGAGTGACATTGACCAAGATGATAGTCCTGCCACGACTGTTGTACTACTTCTCCAATATTCCGACTTATGTCCCCACTAAAGTATTTCGAGACATTCAGATGCTACTTCGTGGCCTCGTCTGGAACACGAGCCGGCCCCGCGTAGCGCTGACCAAATTATATATGCCCACTGCCTCAGGAGGCCTGGCGATTCCCAACATGGAATTGTACTACCTGGTGGCGCAGCTACAGTGGGTATCGGGATGGCTTAGTGGTAAACATCTAGAGGATACTGCCTCTGACGACACTGTCTGGACCCAGGCGCAGATCTTCGCTTTGTTCCACCCCTTAGCTCGACCCACTTGCCCTTCACAACTCCACCTGGCGGTAGCACAAAAGTGCTTCCTCCGCTGCTTGCGACTCACTCGCACCACAACACCATATGCTCCGGTGCTCCCTCTCCAGGGCACCCCTGGGGCGACAGGGGCATTGACGGAGACCCAGCTGGCCAGCTGGACAAGGGTGGGAGTGGAAACACTGGGTGACCTCTATGCCGACGGCGAGCTGCTCTCTTTTGAAGACCTCGCCAACACCACGGACCTTCCTGCGGGACAATTTCTACTGCATGCGGCCATAGTTCGCACACTGACCGCCCCCTGGGGAGATCTCTCCGAGGAACCCCCGATGCATCAATTCATGCAATATCTACACGTCATGGGCAACGGTTCTCATGTGATACACTGGCTGGCGCAGGCCCTGCTGACACATACACAACCCTCTCTCACGCCTTTGAGGGAGAGATGGGCAACTGACAGAGGCAGAGACTGGATGGACAAAGAGTGGGAAAGGATACTGCTGGGGCCGACCAATATTCCACGCAACCCCCGTTTTAAGCTCATACAACTTTACATTTTACACCGGGCCTACCTCACCCCTGATAAAATTAACAGGTACTTCTCCCTTGCAGACACCGCTTGCCAGCGCTGTTCCCTAGTGGGAGCAGATCTCCTCCATATGCTCTGGCACTGCCCTGATATTCAATCGTACTGGGCAGAGGTCACAACTAAGCTCACACAATGCACTGACGAGCATGTGCCGCACACATGGGAAGCCTGCATACTGGGACTTTACAAACGCACAAAGCTGAATAAGGTACCGACACGGTTCTGGGACATGGGTCTCATCACGGCCAAACGCTTACTTTCTAAACATTGGAAAGCCACTACCCCCCCACACGCCCGACACTGGCACGCATCCTTCATCAACTGGGCGCGAGCGGAGAGTGCAGTGCTCCACCGGGAGGAAACGGCAGGCCTACGGAAGTTTCCTATTGCACAGACCTGGGACACTTTCCTCAATTCCTTTCAGCAGGCTTGCCGGGAACATGAGGCGACTTGAGATGCCGTGACTAGCTATTGCCGCACTGACACACGGCATTACAGACCACCACTACCCTCGACTCTTCCCCCTCCCCCCCCCACACCCCATCTGGCTGCCGCCGCACCCACGTCATTACTAGCGCTTTCGCTTTTTGCTCCCCTGCCATGGCCACGTCCGACTTGCATTACACACACAACCATGTGTTTGCTCCCCCCCCCTACTGTTCACTCTCACCACATGCCCCACTGCCAATGAAGGCTCACTGCCCCCACCCCCCGAGACCTCTAACTACAGACCTCTCATCGCATAACACGCTGACAACACTGCCGCTTTCCCACTCCCGCCCCGATGTTACTCCACTGTTGCGTTTATATCTCCCTTTGTTTACGCATCGGTCAAGTTCCCCGACCGACCCCTATATTGCTGCGGACGACAACACCCCACACGCAGTGATGCTGCTACGGGATAACACACGCCTGACGACATGATCCAACCCCGAAGCGACACCATCTGTTCATCCTCTGCACACGCACACTATAACCTGCGGCGAGGATGGATTCCTCTCCCTGCCGCTGAGGGACCCAGCGAGAGCGCAACCACCTGCCTCTGCTGTATACACCCATATGGTTAACACTTAGAGACGCCATGAGTGCTAGGTTGTCGAATATCTCTATCTTAAATTGTAATGGACATGCGCTGCCGTCACCGGTGACAGGAGCACACTTCCTTGCATTAGTGAGCTGTACTCATATCCAAGCGTTCATTTCATAGCGTCCTCACACGCACAGCGTCTTCAATCCATCGGTAACCTATCCACACCGCACCTCGCATTTACTTAAGTCACTACACACTCATTGTGGATATAGGCTGTTACCCAGATAACACAAATGTCGTGAACGCGCTGATTAGCCTACATTACTGATTGTAGAAAATGGGAAAATCTATGGACCTGCTTAATACTCGTGCTAGATGATGTATTACGTCAGTGTGCTCTACTTAACCTACGCCGTCGGACCCCCGGGTTGTCGGCTGAACGGCTGTGTCATCTTGCCCAATACTCCCTGTTTACCAACCAAAGCAGCCGGCCCCTGTGGGTTGTAGGCTACATGCTGTGTGAATGTAACACGGATTGTCTGGAACAATAAAGGTATTTATAAAAAAATTGTTTTTTAAAAAAGAGCAGAATGTCGCCCCGAAAGAGCTTCCACTGATGGCCTAAAAAATGTCTAACTCTTTAACCTCATCCATGCTCATGACGAGCTGAGGCACGGCTCGCCGGCGCTCTGGAACGCTCACACACGGGGATAATTCCCCTGCTGTGCTGACCTTTCCACGGGAACAGGTGTGGTCATGACGAGCTGAGCTAGTCATGAGCACCGGGGCGCTGCGCACGCCCCCAGCAGAGCGGGGGAATTACCCCCGCACGGAAGAGGCTAAAGAGGTAAAGTTTCTCGTGTTGATCATCGCCATTAAGGGCCTTATAAACGACATCACTGATATCACCCGGTAACTGCTCCTCAGTGTTCCGGAAGCGAGGCATTGATGGCGGTGGGGACGGGAGAGGTGATAGGGGATCATAAGTGGGACCCTGAGGGTTGAATAACAAATAAGGAATTAATTCAGGGATCAGAAATGTAATTCCAATTCCCTTAGATTCCCCCTGCTTTCAGCAGGCAGAGTCCCAGAGTGGAAGTTAAGGAGTTTGAAGGGTTCGGGAAAGGGTCACATTAAGGGGTTGTTACAGGCTTTTAGGGTTCTGGGAAGGGTAGCATACATGGATAGTAAGAGCTTTTTAAGGTTCAGCAAAGGGTAAGTAGAGTTCAGGGATTAGTACCATCAAGGGGTAATTATAGCATTAAGGGATAGTAAAGGGTTCATAGGGTTTAGGGCAGTAGTAAAGGGGTTCAGTGAAGGTTAGTGACACTTGGTTGTAAGGAGTTTTTAATGTTCAGGAAGGGTAGTATAAGATATTTACATGTTCAAGAACAGGTAGGATTAAGGGATAGTAAGAGTTTTTTAGGGTTCAGGGAAGGGTAGTGTTAAGGAGAAGTAAAGGGTTTATAGGGCCCAGGTAAGAGTAGCATTAAGTAGTTTTTTAGTGTTCAGGGAAGGGTACTGTTTAGGAGTATTAGGGTTCAAGGGTGGGCAGCAGTAAGGTTTTTGGGGCAGATTTACGAGCCCCTTGCACCACTTTTGTGTCACTTTTCTCATGTTAAAAAAGACGCAACAGTGGCGCAAGGGCCTTGTAAATAAGCCCCTTTGTTTTTTAGGGTTCAGGGATAGGTATCCTTAAGAGGTAGAAAGGGTTTTTAGGGTTCGGGATAAGTAGCATTAGGGAGTAGTAACAGGTTTTGGAGTTCACGGCAGCAATTCTTAATTTGAGCCAGTGGACACTCGTTTTTGAAGACCAGCACTTTCTTTCCCCCCCACAAGGCTTCAACCCAGAGCAACAGAGTGAAAAACATACAAGAGGAAAAGAAGGAGGAAAAGAAAGATAGGATAAACATGACAAACGGAGAAAGCAGGATCCTGCAAGAGTGACATGACGGAGCAGGGAGAGTCTAGACTATGCTGCTTTGGTCATTGGCACGCACGCTGACATACAAAAGGGTCGGCTGCCGACTTCTGAGCAAAACGTTAGGCTCGGAAGCTGTTCTTTAACAAATTAAGCACCGCAAGGAAGGGCAAGAGGTATTAAGGGTTCAGGGAAGTGTAGTTGTTAAGCTGTAGTAAGGAGCTTTTAGAGTTTAGGGAAGTTTAACGTTAAGCAGTAGTATGGGTTTTTAATGTTCAAGGAAGGGTAGCATTTAAGGATAATAGAATTTTTAAGGGTTTAGGACTTGGTAGTGTTATGGGGTAGTAAGAGGTTTTTAGGGCTCTGAGTAAGGATGGTTTGGATGGAGGCTAATAAGGGATTTTTAAAATTCAGGGAAGGATAATTTAAAAGTGATAGTATATTAAAGAAGTACATTCATTTAATATATAACAGTATTAGATCTGAAGTAAAATAAATATAATAATACTACTTTAAAATACACACCACACAAGAATCTCAAATCATGTGCCAGGTCTAAGTAAGACAATGACCTGCTTGTTTCAGGGAGGTGCCTGTTCGCCTTGTCTGTGAGTGATCGAGCTCACTGACGGCTGAGTAAGATTGTCTCAGCAGAAGATTATCTACGGGTACACTGAGCAGCCTCTACTTTACTGCGCGTCTCAGTGGGGAACAAAAGAACCCAGCGCCATTTTGTCGAAAATAAAAATAACCTTCCTTAAAGTGTCTCAATCCAACTCTCAAAAGTATTTCATTGGTTACCCTAGCATCAGCTTCCATACTGCTCACAATTTATTGGAGCAAAAGAACAAATGATGGACGGAAAGGCGTAAACAACGCAAATATTCAATCCCAATCCCAAAGATCTGGGTTTAATCCATTGTTATTTTGCTCACTACGCCCCCCCCAGTTTGGACCCACCCATATGCAAATCAGTCTTGGTTCTGCTCCCCATGAGAACAGTCCAGCCCAAACTGCCAAGCCAAGTCCTCCCTGCAGCGGAAAGAGCAACCTGGGACCGGTTTCGGAGTATCACCTAGGGGCCACTGACATGGCTCGCGGGTGGGGGGATGGGTTACCGGGGCTGCGGGGGGAGTTGCCCGAGGGTAGCGGGCTTTAGGATTTCTTTTTTAAACGTACCTTGAGGCCGGGTCCCGCGTCTTCTGTGCTCCTGCTCTCCTGAGTCCGCTTCCAGGAACAGGAAGCAGGCAGCCAGGCTCCCTCCCCTAAGCCTATCACAACTCTGCAATGCAGCGCTGTGATTGGTCTGGAGCGCCATGACACAGCGCTCAGCCAGGAGCTGTAGGGATGGGCATGATCTTCATGCAGGCTGCATGGAAAATGGGAAAGTGCGCATGACTGGCTTGGGCGGCCCAAGATGACGCTACCCCAGATTTACAAGACAATCTAAACCTGGGTAAGAGCCAAAATCTTACGCGTCCTGAGGTAAGGCGTAGCAAAGTTTTTTTCTCTGTGTGCTTCCTGCACAAAAACAAACCTGCCAACAAAACAGGCACAAATATATACGGTGCATCCTTGCCCTTTCACTTTGACGTAGGGCAGTGCAGCAAGATGATTTAATGCGCTGCCCTACGTCAAATCCCCATAAATGAGGCCCTAAGCGTCTTTAGTAAGCCTGGGTGGAGTTCGCGGAGTTACGCAGAACTCTGCGAAGTGCAAAAAAACCTCTGCCATGCTACCCAGAGCTCCGCAAGCGGCGTAGTGCATTGGATATATGTTGTTCGCAGTGATTTTCAGTGCCAGGTTCTTGTCTGCACTGTGCAGTCATCGCGAACAGCACAATGCACAGCGCAAGCGGACGCTGCTTCCTGTCTGCTGCTCGAGTAGATTTTTACTCGAGTGGCAGCTTTCTCAACGTGAGCAGACAGTTTGTCAATGCAAGCGGTCGCAAGTATATGCGACCACTCGCAATTTGAAATCTGACCGCCTGCGTTGAGAAATCCCACCGGGTGGTTGATTTTCCACGCTCGCCAACTTGATGTTGACGATCGCAAATGAGGAAAAATCATGCCGGAATGTGGATTTTCCTCGCTTACCAACTTGAAGTTGACAAACGTGAGCGAGGGAAAAACTCTGCGAGCTCCGCGGAGCAGAGTTTTTTGGAACTCTCTGAGCTCCGCGGAGTGCGGAAATCTGTGCAAACTCCACGAGTAGAGCGGAGTTTATCGCCCGGGCTTAGTCTTTAGCTCCAGCTAGTAATATGACTCTCCACCCCTGTGATACCATGAAAGGTATCATTAAAACCTATGTGACCCTCATTGGGTGGCAAGCTTTCAGTAGCCTTCCATGCAGTCAGCACCTGGTGAGCGCTTCAGAAAGTGCTTTGAAGAAACCTTTGCTTTAATTTCTTGCTGCGGATGCTTTGGTGGTTTTTAACGTCACTTCATGTAGGTGAAGTGGTTGCTTCACCATCTGTTTGTAGCTTGGCCCGGAACCACTGAACTCAGAAGAGAAAAACCTTCTTCCACAGGACCATGAACTTGAACTCTTTGTAGACCTGCTTTGAAGATGTGTCTACTCACTATAAATGATGTGCCTGACCATCCTTTTCCAGATGCCTCGTCTTACTTTCTGACTTATCAAAGACAATAATAGCACAGTAATATAATATGCACTAGATTTATGTACTGACCCACAGTTCCTCATAACAGAAGACTATTGTAATGCCCTCCTGTATTCGGTCAACGAAAGTGCCATTAATAAACTCCAGGTAGTGCAGAATACTGCTGCCCGACTCACCAACAATGCCCCATCTAGAACACCCTCTGGACCCCTACTCAATCAACTTCACTGGCTCCCCATAAAGAAAAGGGTAAAGTTCAAAATAGGCTGTATTATTCACAAAGCCCGTAATGGCAAGGGTCCCATGTATCTCACCAACAAGCTCTCCTCCTATATCCCGTCACGAACTCTCAGGTCTAGCACCAAACATTTGCTTACCATTCCCAGAATCAAAAAGGCTCGCAGTGGTGGAAAGGCATTTTATTATCTTGCCCCCCTATTCTGGAATAGCCTGCCTCCTCAGTTACGCTCAGGACACAATCTGATTCAATTTAGAAAGATGTTAAAAACTCACCTCTTCTAAATTTCTTCCCTCCTGTTCTGATGTTCCTCCGTCCCCAGCGCCGAGATACCCTCATGGGTGATTCAGCGCTATACAAATCAATAAATATCAAAATATCAAACCAAATTCAAAAACCTCAAACATCCTAGAATCTGGTCCTGTCAATGGTGACACAGCTTTACCGGCCCCCTATGACGCTGTGTAGCGAGGGCTGCTAATGAGGGAGGATCGGTGCTGTGAGCCAGTCTGATTAAGAGAATGTGTGCAAAAGGTGCACCCTGATTGATAGACCTGTTGGAGATTGTGTTACTTGTTTTACAGTTATAGCCTCTCTTGTTTGGTGCCCAAGCTTTCCAATGGTCAGGATCTGTCATAATCCCTCAACCAGGTAAGATAAAACACTGTCGCCTGTCGCCTATGACCTTCCCAAGATGGTGCCTGGGGCGGCCTGCGTGAAATCTATGCTTGGTCCATTCTTTCTGAGGGGTGTGGCTGGGGGTGCTGGTGCAGTCTCTTGTGTGAGATGAAAGGTCTGGGAAGAGTGTACTACAACCAAGAGTGCACACGCATTGGTCAGGAAGTTAAGACTGCCTAGATACTTTAACTTGCTGCATGGTGATGTTTTAAAACCTTAAATTTACCCCTCATGAGTTTTTTTAACTGGGGCTCAGGAGTCTAGTAATGATAATCATAAACACCTCACTCCAAATCTGGCACTTGAACAGGTCGAAGCCAAGGGTACTCTACTACCACACGAAGTCACCCTCAATTATGCGTGGGGTATGTATGTATATGGCAGTTCTATAGCAGGACCCTAGCCAAAAAGGCAGTTGAGCGCTGTACAAAGTCAAAGACAAGCATAAAGTCAATAAGCAATAGGAGAAGTGGCTGTTTTTGGACTGCTAATGCACTGTGATGTAGTATGCTGAAAAGAGGTGCATCTTCAACTCTTTCCTAAATTGGACCAGCTTTGGGGTGGCCCTGATGAATATAGGGCAGGTTTACTGTTCAATATTTAGGGTGCATGGAGAGAGAAGGCTTATTGCCCTATATTTAGGTTTTTCCATTAGGAAAACATTTTTGCACTCTTTTGGATGCGGTCGGATAGTGTTCTGAGGGCGATGTGATCCTAGTTTCTCAGGAAGCATGCTGCAGCGTTTTAGGATGCCCTAAAGGGGTACCGGTGTCGAGTCTGGGAGGCAATGGAGGACGATATTTTTACCCCCACATGCAAGCGCGTATGAGGGCTTGGACAGCAGTTCTGAAGTCACTCTCTGGGAAGAATGGTTTCACTTTCTTTAGCAAGAATGCTTTCTTTGTTTTCCTTGCAGTGTGTGGTGTACTCTACATAAATGGACAATATTAAGTTTAGATGAAGATTTCTGTATGCACACATGTGGTGTTTTTATAGCGTCAACCTAAACAAAAGGCAGCAGAGCACTGTACAGGTTCATAGTCTTGCATAAAGTAATTGCGTAATGGGGTGGGATCTTGTTTGTGGACTGTGATGCAGTGTGCTTTAAAGATGTGAATCTTCTACTCTTTCCTAAAAGCAGTGTTGGGGCGGTGCTGATCCATACAGAGATGTTGCTCTAGATCCTAGGTGGATAGATGGAAAAGACCAACTGCATTGGTTTTTGCTTTTTAGGTCTCGGCTAGCGTAGGCTACGCACATGCGTAGGCTCGCTGGCGTGATTTAATGACTGAGTAGCGAGGTTAAGCCCCGCCCCTCTTCTCCATTAGCTGGCCTCCTAAACGGTGGCCAGCCATTGGAGAAGAGTTCCCAGTGACGTCATTCTTTGGATCATTCCCCCGAATTGGGGGCATGTTTTTGACTTTCTTTCTACCTAGTGACGTTCTCAGTCAAAAACACGCCTCCCAGTCTGAAAAGGACGGGTCTTAGAGATGGTGAGCGCTTGTTTTTTTCCTTCTCAATTCTTCTGGCCCCCTAACCTCGCCCCTAATGTTTGCGCTGCAAACCGCGGGTTGGTTCTGACCCAGTGCCCCGAGTGCCTCCAGATAGCGGTATGTTTTTTTCTTGAGAAAATGTACTGACTTGTTTTAGATTGTTCTTATGCGAGAAGTGGAGTACAGCTAACCGTGCGGTAACATTTCTCGTTCGAATGCTTAGATGGTAATGACGGTAGGAGGGGGCGTTGTCAGCACAACATACCTAAAGAGCAAAGAATTATGGTTACAGGCTGGGGCTGGCACCAGATTTATATTCATGGGAGAATCTTCAACTTTCATCTGGTACTGGCTGCCCGGGGATGATGTCACCTTGCAGCTGATTGGCTGCTCCGACACCTAGTGCAGGGAAGAGAAAGGAAGACGCCGGCTCCAAGCTCAGTGCTGGATCTGTGGTCGGCTGAGGCTGTCTAGGCCGGTGTCTGCGAGTGATCTTTCTGCGGTGTGAGCGGCCATGTGCGCTCTAGGGAGCGTCCCAGAGCCAGGGAGGACGAGAGCACTGGAGGAATGAGGCGGCTCATCTGCAAGGGGATCTTTCATTGTAAGTTGCAGAGCCTGATGGAGCAGAGAGTGTAGGGAGTGTTTGAGGATGTGCATCCGAGAATTTCATGCTCGAGACCCAGCCCGGGATTTCCCCATTGATGGGGGCACACTGGAGCTGAATATTAGGTTAGCTTCAGGTGTCGTTCTTCTGCCCTATTTTGTTTAAACATTTTTTTGCGTTTAGTGTGGCAGCGTGTACTTGGCTCATTTTAAACCGCAGCTTATTAACGCAAATCTGTATTTCAATAACACCTCCATTTGATTCGACATACGGCCAAATCAGTGCAGCCTTGGAATAGACACCGTGGCATGTTCATTCTGATTCACAGACTTCCAAAGGAAAATGTTTCATTCATTATTGCAGTACTTTTTGTAATATACCCAATTTGTATATATAATGCCAAGGATTGTTTGTGCTCTAGTGCATGTGAGTGTCGAATGATATGAAATGAGTATTAGATACACACAAACAATGTTCTGACGATGCTTTGGTTAATTAAGTTCTTGATATTTTCACGTTCCGATATCATTGATACTGGATGTTTGCTCACATTAATTTTATTTCATCATGGCTGCCCTGTTCCTGATTTTCATTTGCTTGCACTCTTGTCAATACCTTGCTGACTTATTAAAAAGCCTAAAGTGGGTTGGCACTTTTATACTCTATTAATTGTGCCACCAGCTCCTAGTTTCTTGCTGCTACTTTGCATGGGATGCGATATCAGTAATAAGTCGGGATTGATTCATGACACTTTTTTTTCATTTAAACTGAGGGTCTGATTTATTGCTTTGAATTGGGTTGTGTGTACTTAGCCTGAAAGTGTTGAGCGCCCTAGTAATTGATTTTTCCTGGTTTCCAAATTCAAAGTGTTGAATTGGGTTGTGTTTGAAGTAGGCACGTGCTGCATGCTCTTCCTTACTCTGTTTGCTTGATGTTGCCAAATTCCACGTGTGCCGCATTTCGTCCTTGGAGTATCTGTTTAAAAGTTCTCCTTTTCATTTCTTTTCTTTCTGCTTGTGCCACCTCCCCTATTCATACACTATTGCCTGCATTGTTTATAGTACAATCCTATGACCTGCCTCACTGTATGCCTGTCTTGAATACATCAACCCCTGCTGATGCCTATTCTCCACTTTGTTCTCCTACATCCTTTGACTTCAATCTTCTCTAATGTTATGCCATTCTCGTCGTGTCCCTGTCAAACATTTCTATTCCAGACTGTGTGTGTGGCTCTCTGTGTGTGTGTGTGTGTGGCTCTCTGTGTGTGTGGGGCTCTATGTGTGTGAGGCTCTGTGTGTGTGTGGGGGGGTTCTGTGTGTGTGTGTGGGGGGGCTTTGTTTGTGTGTGGGGGGTCTCTGTGTGTGGGGCTCTGTGTGTGTGGCTCTGTGTGTGTGTGTGGCTCAGTGTGTGTGTGTGTGTGTGGCTGTGTGTGTGTGTGGGGGGCTCTGTGTGTGTGGGGGGCTCTGTGTGTGTGTGGGGCTCTTTGTGTGTGGGGCTCTGTGTGTGGGGCTCTGTGTGTGGCTCTGTGTGTGTGGCTCTCTGTGGGTGTGTGGCTCTCTGTGTGTGGCTCTGAGTGTGTGTGTGTGGCTCTGAGTGTGTATGTGTGTGGCTCTGAGTGTGGGTGGCTCTATGTGTGTGTGTGTGGCTCTCTGTGTGTGTGGCTCTGTGTGTGTGGCTCTGTGTCTGTGTGGGGCTCTGTGTGTGTGTGGCTCTGTGTGTGTGTGTGTGTGTGTGGCTCTCTGTGTGTGTGTGGCTCTGTGTGTCTGTGTGGGGCTCTGTGTGTGTGTGGGGCTCTGTGTGGGTCTGTGTGGGTGGGTCTGTGTGGGTGTGGGTCTGTGTGTTTGTGTGTGGCATTTGCAAGAGATTAAGCTATTGCTATTGTAAATGACAATACCATTTATTTATCTGTTTTCAAAACCAACGCATAAATAAAAATGTTGTCATTCACAATGCCAATAACTCTAACTTTTGCAAAGGCGAGACCGTTGCATTGTAAATGCTTGTTCCACTTAGCTTCCAGTCTGATGGTGGTGTGGCTCTAGCAGTGCCAAATGTTTACTTCTTTGCAGCCGCCCCCCCATATTTCATTGACAGAAGTACAAGTGTGACCACCATCCTCTCTTGCTGGTTGCGACCCAGGCTGGTGTAGGAACCCAACAGCTCAGTCGAGTTATTTGGTGCTTGGAGTTGCATGCAGCATGCACATTTATTAAGTGATGTTCTTTAATCCAGAAGCTTACCGGCTGACACCTCAGAATAAAAAATCTTGAAATCATAAGCAAGACACACCAATATGTGCAGGAAAGCACACCCAGAACACCAAAGGGGTGTGCTAGAGCCCTCAGGTGTCACTGAGATCCTCAGGACATGTTCTGTTGCAACACAGCTTGCATGATTGACAGCGAAACTCAAAACAAACGAACTCTACACACGAGTAAATGCAAAGATAATATAATTTCATATACACAAAAGTCTAGGTATCAATATCACAGATGGAAGCTGAAGCTGAAGAGGAATGAACCAGATGTCATCTCATTCACGGTTTGTGCACCAAGATGCTTTCCCAGCGTTCACAGTTACTCCTGAGACAATGTCCGGCCAACACATCGACACTCTTTTTCATCATGCACAGATACTCCTGAGATAACGTCTGGCACACACAACTACTCCAGATATCTTGGTCATCATGCAAAATATTCCGCATATGATACACAGAAACCCCTGCAATAGTATCCAGCAAGTACATATAATCAGGAGGCAGCATCGCGTGTAGAGATACTCCTGAGATCAGATCCATACGTAGATACTCCTGAGACTACATCCAGAGTGCACCGATACCCAAGACAACGTTTTATATGACGTAGATTCCTATTAGTTCAAGTTGCTTTTATTCCTGATTCCCTTGTATTTCGGAGTCTCTCGCCCTCCATCTACCAGTCTCATTCCTTTTTGCATTCCATCTCTCTCAGTCTAGTTCCTGATGTTTGTTCAGCTCTTTTGTCTTGATTCCTTCATCTCTCAGCCTTGTTCCTGATGTTCATCTTAGTTTCTTGACACTCGTCTTTCATCTATCAGCCTGGTTCCTGATGTTCCTTCTAGGTTCCTGACTCTATTCTTCCATCTTTCAGTTTTGTTTCTAATGTCATTCCAGTTTCTTGGCTCTCTCATTCTTCATCTCTGTCTTATTTCTGAAATCTTAGCCAGTTTTTGTTTCGATCACCCAGTTAATCAATTTTATTCTCAGTTGATCTGGATTCTTCACTCGGTTAGACACAACCGTCTTTATCCACCCAGTTTTTCACCGGTGTTCTCAATCCACTCCAATAAAACCCATCTTTCATTGCATGCCTTGGCCTCCCTCTGGTGACCCAACTCCCACAGACTAAATTTTAGAGTCTTTGTGTTTGCAAACAATGTTTTGGCAGTCTAGGTTTTCATATGGGACATTTGAGACTGCGGCATAACGAGTGCTGTTATGATGGGGCTACTATCACCTGATGGACACAGCGGCACTGGCACTGGCCTGCATTTTCTAGTTGAGTATCTAGCTGTTGCCCATTTTCTTGTTTTACACCCTTTTCTTTGCCCCATGGTGCCCTTGCTGCCTTTTGTCTTAATTTTCTTCCTCGCTTTTAGAGTCGGGCTATCTCTCTGCTGTCCATATCTATGTTTTTGTTTCTAGCTTTACATTTATTGGTTTTATTCGTGTTTCTCATGGAAAAATTATTGCCCCAAATCCTTCCTCTATTGTTTTTAAATTATTATCCTTTCCAAGCCCCTGCTGATATTACTCCAATAATCTAGGTACCTTTCTTGGCTCTATTTCTCCCTTTTTTCTAATTTGTTGGTTCTCTGGCTTATACTGTTCCTAGCTCCTGCTCTCTCGCTATGAGTCACATGTCTGTTTCTACAGATTTTGTTGTGACTTTTGCAAGCCCCTTAGTCTTATGCCTGGTTTTGATAATTTTGTAGTAGGTCGGTCTCTCCTTTTGTGTTGTTCTCCCACTGGTGTCTTAATTCTGCCCATCATTATTTGTTTTTTAACCTGTTTTCACTACTCATGTCCAAGCTGTGCCCTCCTTCTGTTTGTCTTATTCCTGGTTCTGCTACTTCTCTCCAATTCCTGTCTCTACTGCTTGAGCCCTGCTCCACTCCAGCCATAACTGTTTCTTACTCTTTCTTCTTCGTTGATTTTAGCTTGTCCACGTTGCCCTAGTGTTGGTATTAATCCTGGGTTCCTCCTTGTTCGCTCTCATTTTGCTAGTTCTCTTCATGTTTTTGGTTGCTTTTTATGCCTTATTCATTTTAATCGTTCTGTTTTTTATTTCCTTTCCTCTTGGACTATTTTTTTGTTCTCTTTATAAACTTGTTATATTTCAACCAAAATCTATTGTTTTATTTCTGGCTCTCTTTCCCTATTTGTTGACTTTTACACACCCTCTTTGGTTTAATTCCTGGTTCTCACTTTCCATTTGTTGACTTTCTTTTCAACTCATCAGACTTAATCTTGGTTCTCCTTCCCATTTGTTGACCTTACAGTGTCTGGTCTTATTGCTGTTTCTCCTTACCCTTTCTTGTCATGCTTCCACCTTCGATAGTTTCGTTCTCTGTGCATCTTTTGTTGGCTTACTCCTAGTTTCCTTCCCCATTTGTTAAATAATTTCTCTTTGATCTCCTGCCTGAGTCCAGACCTTCTTGTGACTGACTAGCGCCATCTTTCTTTTGCTCACCTTCCAGTGCAGGACATACTCCCATGTTCAACGTCTCTCATAATACAACCTTACACATATGTTAACTTTATTTGAATTTGCTGCTAACCACTTAAGGACCAAGAAGATCACAACAAGTTCTTCTAAATATCGCCAAGAGAAGGGGTGTCCAGTGAGAGGAGCTTCTGGACTGCACTGTTCCCCAAAATATATGGTGCTAATAGAACCTTCTCCTCTGAATAAAATGGTCTCCTCTAGCTTTCAAGGTCTTTACACTCCAGGTATATTCGCAGGAGGAAGAAGTCTGTGCCCTGCCCCTCACTTCACGTCAGTAAATGATAGGGGGCTGGGTACACCTTCTGACCAATCAGATTTGTTTGATTGAGGTGAGGAGCTGGACCACTGGTCACGTGACTCTGGTGAGGGAGTCAGAAAGGGGTGGTGGGAGCGGCAGGGTGGGGTGGGGTCAGCACCAGGTGGGGAGGGGTACCCATGCTGCGATGGGGGAGTCAAATAGAGGCTGCCCTCCTTGAGATGGCTCTGGCTCCCACCGGTTGCTCCTTTCTCTTGTATTCTTGAAGTTTCAAAGGATGGCTTGCGACTGCCCAGATTTAATTTCTGAACTTGGGTGGGATTGGCCTGCGGAAAGGCAGCTTCGGAAACTGGTGGCATGCTTGGAGGCTGCTGTGGGGCTTCATGCAGTGGTTGGCAGGCGAGGTGGTGAATTGGCTGCTGCGGCATGGCACCCGCGTAGGCTACATTGGGCATAGAGCAGTGAGAACCACTGCCCTGGGTGGGAGTCACTGCAGCTCCGTAGCAGTGTCCACTCTGGTGGCTACAGCCCTGAGGAACTGTAGCCTCCCGCGTCCTATGCTGGCCCAGTGCCACCCACTCACATGGCCGGTTGGCCCAGTGGCTGCCAGAAAAGGAGCTGCTTCTGCTGCCCAGGAACTGCTGGCAGGCATCGGACATCATCTGGTCACATGGCATCCCAAAGCTGATGAACCCTTGCGCTGGGTGGCCGGGGTGGCAGTAGTGAGTGTCGAGGGGATGGAGGCCACAGAACGAGGGCGCGTGCAGGACTGGGCTCCTCAGTGGAGCTGGGTGCGCGTAGTAGGGGTTGTTGAGGTCGATCTGTGGTGGAGGCACTTTTCGTGGTAGTGGAACAGCTTCGGAGTGCGGAGACTCGCTCTCAATGCCAGAGGAAGGACTTTTGGCTGATGGCTTACGATTCTTTCGGAGTTGGTTGCGGGCCTGGTAGCAGCTAGAAGTGGGAGAGGTGGCAGGAGCAGAACCGCTCTGGCTCAGCATGGCAGCGCTGTAGTCATCCAGCAAGCAGATGATGTCTTGATGCATGCGGTCACGAGCCACATCTCGTGGCAGGCGGCCCATGTGATCTGGTATGTCGCGGTTAGCCATGTGCTCCAGAAGGACCTTGGTGGTCTCGTAGCTTCCCTCCCGGGCTGCGAGAAAGAGGGGTGTTTGCTCCTGGAAAGAGAAAAAACTGTTACATGAGGTATGTGACTGGCTGCAAAACTACAATTCAGAAAAAGAGCGTCTTGAATTAAAAAAAACTAGACATGGAAATGCTTGATGCGAGAAACGGAGCTTCACGGACGCCAGTCAAAGCTTAACGTGCGAAATGGAGCTTCATAGTTGGCTGCAAAGCTTTAAGTGAGGTACAGAAATGATTGGCTGCCAAAGCTTTATTAGAGAAACAGAAATGATGATTGGGTGTTAATGCTTGAAGTGAGAAACAGAATGATGATTGGCTGTTAAAGCTTTAAGTGAAAAACAGAAATGATGATTGTCTGTTAATGCTTGAAGTGAGAAACAGAAATGATGATTGGCTGTTAAAGCTTTAAGTGAGAAACAGAAATGATGATTGGTTGACAAAGCAGGAACTTAGAAATAAAGAAAACCAATTAGCTTCACAAATACTTATTAAGAAATAGATTCTTGATTTGCTTCCAGTGTTTCGCATAACAAATCCCTTTGTTTTAATGGCTCGGGAAACTACAAGTGAGAAATCAAGCTTTTAGATGGGCTGGAAAAAGTTGATGTATGAAACCGAGCTTAGTGCTTGAGAGGAAAAGGTTGGATTTAGAAATAGAGCTTTGTGATTGATTGCCAATGACTGAATTCTAAACTAGAGATTGATCGTTGGTGGCAAAGCTTACATCTAATTCGTGTATATCCTACAATCATTCTCCAGGACCCTGGCGTGTGCCATCATCTGACTGCACCATCCTTTTAGGTGCCACCCAGAGTCAAAAGAAATATTTAATGACTTCTAAATAAGAATTAATCATCCATTTATAACGATGTATGATAGGGTAACATCAAATCTCTTGCTCGTGATCATGTGCTTTTAACTTGAGCGGTCTTCGTTATCTTTCCCCTGTACCCAACCAATGCCCTTCTTCATGGGGCAAACATCAAATATGTTTATTTGTTCAAGCACATAGGCCCAGATATACAAAAATCTTTTGCCTCAGGTTTGCATTCATTTTTTTTTTAACTCAGACGCGACCCGAAGGCTTCTGAAGAGATTTAAAAACCAATGAAAACCATGATTTGGGTTGGTTTGCAACCCAAAGTAACGCAGTTCAATGCGCTGCCTTGTGCTAATTTGCATCAGGCAGGCGTTCTGTGGGTGGTGCATTTGCCTCATGTGGCACCACCCATGGGTTTTGATGCATATCCCTATCAACAAAATTTCTCTCGACATGGATTTAAGCCAAAACCCGGCGCCTCACGGAGGCTGCCGTAATAAGGAGAAATATTTCCATTTCTCCTCATTTTTTTCCTCTTTGCATAAGTGCTGTATTCTGCAGCACACATACATAGAAGAAATAGCCTTAGAGGACAGTTTTTTTTTTGCAAGAAGGCACCCCGTCCTGCACAACAACTATCCTGAACACAACGCAGACACTCTTGCACTATGGCGCATGGGTACCTGCATTGGTGCAAGGCTGCATAAAGTGCACCTTTGCATAGAGAGAGCAGAAATGTGTGATTTCTTTGTAGACACCGCACAGCTCTGCTCTGTCCCTTTCATGCAGAGGAGGGCAGCAACTTTGCTTGCTTCTTTGTGTTGCTATAGTTGCCGGATGAATCAGATGTCCGATTTCATTTTAACCTATGGTACATCGTTAAAAAAGGATAAAATGAACAATAAAACTTGAGCAGAGAGCCTAACTGCTTGTACTTTTTCTACTGAAAATGCAGGCCAAGTGCAAAGCATATAAGGGAATGTAGGAGGAGAATCTACAGCTCAGCTGCACGTCACACCGACTAAAGACTTCTGGTGCTCTGGTGGGAAGCTCACAGGGTGAGCTCCTGCCGGAATCCCCCATCCGATGCCATCCTGCAGGCGATTAGGCCCAGGGAGCACCGGTGAGCTCCGATGGAACCCCTCTGGACTCCCCAGTGTTGAGTGCTGTGTCCAGAGAAATGAACAGAGCTGGTTTTGTCAGTCACCGTCTGATGGCCACAGAGACGCGTGTGGCCATCCTGATGTCGAAGGAGGGCTGTGACTCGCGGCCAGGCGAGACCCAAAGGCACAAAGGCCTGCTGCCAAGAGAGGCCTGGAGCCTGAGACTAGCGGCAGGAGTGATGGAGTAGCGAGATGCCCCCCCCCCCCCCAGGGGTGCCTCGAGGACAGACCCTGCGGCATGGAGGACGGGACCCAGTGGCTCTGTGGGTGCTTGAGCCCCACAGGAGGCCTGGCTTTGTGGCATGAGCTCAAGAGTAGCCTCGGGATCCAGCACGCCACCTTTGCCCACCACCACCCGGCCTTCTACCCCTTCGACCATCACCAGCTTGGGGATCCCTCCAGGTCCAAGATCACCGCCTGTGAGTGCAACAGCACCTTGAATGCTTGGCGGACCGTGTACCGCAAGAACCCCAGCAGGCGTTATGTCGCAAGCACAACACAACTTCAGCAATGCATGTTGTGGCCTATTTCCAATACACTGCGTCACTCCTTACGCCTGCTTCAAGCAGCCTTAAGGTTTTGATGCAGTGGCATCTTAAAAGTCACGCAGTGAAATCTTGTAGATTTCACTGCGTCACGTTTACGAGGCTTTCCTGCGTGAGAACGCCTACCATGCATACATTATACCTGACACAGGTATTATGTCAGGCAGGGCTTTACAATGTGACACATCTCCCTAGATGAGTAACGTAATAAATTTGCAGCATTTTTTACGCCGCTGTTGCATCACAAAAGTAACGCAACAGCAGCCTATAAGTGACGCAAGAGGCTTGTAAATCTGCCCCGTAATATATAATAATCCAACCCTAGTTGCTTCAACTCTTAAAATGTAATCTTGAGTGAATTTGCAACTTGTTTATATGTAAATCTAACCACTAGTATCTGTAGTAGACTTGTGTACTTACTACCATTCTTATGTGATTTTAGAGTTTATCTATTTGTATCTGTTATGTTATTCATGTACTATGAAGTCCTTATGTAATGTAACTGGTTCTATTGTAAAGCGCTCTGACACCTTCGGGTAAAGTTTGCGCTATATAAAAATGCATTTATATATAAATAAGAGCAAAATTGTGGGATCCAGGGAATATCATTGTTTGATAATGATTAATTGCCTCCATTAGGGTGCTGACAATCACAGGAAAGAATGGTACCTTACTTTTACTTACACTTAACTTTGTGCTGTGGAGAGCTGCCTTTGAGACTAAGGGGCATATGTATCATCTGTTTTTTAGTCGCAAACGCTGCGATTCGCAAAAAGGCCGCGTTTGCCACAAAAATGCGATGTATGATTAAAATCGCATTGCAAAATTAAGGAATCGCAAATTTGCGATTACTTAATTTTGCTTCAGCATTTAAGGAATCGCAAATTGTTATTCCTTAAATGCTATGTATGAAGGACCCAAATTGTGCAAATTCTCATTAAGAAATCGCAAATTACCACCAACTTGAAGTTGGTGGTAATTTGCGATTTCTTTCACAAATGCACTTTATGGCATTTCAGGGGTGCATCGGGGTGTCCTTATGACACCCTTGAAATTATTCTCAATTTGGCGACGCAAATTGAGAATAACTTCCCATTCATTCCTATGGGCCTCCTGGCCCATAGAAATGAATGGGAAAGGATTCCTTAATTGCGATTTGCAATTTGCTAATCGCAATTAAGGAATATTAAGAAATCGCAAATTTGCGATTTTTTACATACATCCCTATTTGCAGTTCTCAAATAGCGATTTCTAAAAAATCGCTATTTGAGAATCGCAAATCAGGAGGTTGATACATATGGCCCATAAGGCTGACGCAAAATTAAGGAATCGCAAATTTGCGATTCCTTAATTTTGCAATGCGATTTTAATCATACATCACATTTTCCGATTTTTTAGCGTTTGCGACTAAAAACACGGATGATACATATGCCCCATAATCACACAATCATTTTTCTAGAAAGTCTTCTATAGTGCATGACTTAACCTGTAGCACGAGTATTTTAAAAGTCAAATTTGTTGAATAGAGTGCCCTACTCTAGCTCCTGAAAGACACTTAACAAAGCAGTGTTCTTTGGTGTACCACTGTTTGAATTGCACAATGTGAAACAAGGAAACCTCAATGAAATCACAGTTTCCTATATAAACAATTGTGTGATCCAAAGGGAAATAATGTACCTTAGTGTGCATCATTGTGCTTGACTGGTAAATCTAAGACAACTTGAAGTAATTCAGTTTTTAATGTGTGCTGGAGATTTTATGGCCGCAGCATTTTTGTGTTACTATGGATTTCCCCCATATATATATATATATATATATATATATATATATATTTCAAGGTGGCTCTTGGCCAAGGAAGGCACACACAGCGGGTGGAAATTATCCTAGTTTATTTGCATCAGAGGTCCACAATCACCGTCATTTCATCTGTTTGGCCGACGCGTTTCGATGCTGTTCACATCTTCTTCCTGGGCAGTGATGACAAAAAACGGCATTTCATTCCCAACCCACTTTCCGCTTTAGTAGTGACTGGAGGTGGGTGTGTCCGCTTAGTAGCTCATGGTTTCTGGGATACGTAGTTTTAACTCATAGTGAGTTCCGTTTTGTCACCATATTTTACACAGTCTTACGGTGGTAAGTGACTTCACCATAAGATTCCAAGCACCACAGTGTGCTCCGATGTTTTGTGTTCCTCCGCAGTGTTGCAATCCCGCTGTGCCGATTGACCAGAATTGCATTGGTTGACACGGCTCCTGACACCAGCGGCTCCTTCCTCCTTTCCTAGGCGGTGCTCCTCCATACGACGAGCAGTCGCAGCAAATGTTTGTATTTCAAGGTGGCTCTTGGCCAAGGATGGCACACACAGCGGGTGGAAATTATCCTAGTTTATTTGCATCAGAGGTCCACAATCACCGTCATTTCATCTGTTTGGCCGACGCGTTTCGATGCTGTTCACATCTTCTTCCTGGGCAGTGATGACAAAAAACGGCATTTCATTCCCAACCCACTTTCCGCTTTAGTAGTGACTGGAGGTGGGTGTGTCCGCTTAGTAGCTCATGGTTTCTGGGATACGTAGTTTTAACTCATAGTGAGTTCCGTTTTGTCACCATATTTTACACAGTCTTACGGTGGTAAGTGACTTCACCATAAGATTCCAAGCACCACAGTGTGCTCCGATGTTTTGTGTTCCTCCGCAGTGTTGCAATCCCGCTGTGCCGATTGACCAGAATTGCATTGGTTGACACGGCTCCTGACACCAGCGGCTCCTTCCTCCTTTCCTAGGCGGTGCTCCTCCATACGACGAGCAGTCGCAGCAAATGTTTGTATTTCAAGGTGGCTCTTGGCCAAGGAAGGCACACACAGCGGGTGGAAATTATCCTAGTTTATTTGCATCAGAGGTCCACAATCACCGTCATTTCATCTGTTTGGCCGACGCGTTTCGATGCTGTTCACATCTTCTTCCTGGGCAGTGATGACAAAAAACGGCATTTCATTCCCAACCCACTTTCCGCTTTAGTAGTGACTGGAGGTGGGTGTGTCCGCTTAGTAGCTCATGGTTTCTGGGATACGTAGTTTTAACTCATAGTGAGTTCCGTTTTGTCACCATATTTTACACAGTCTTACGGTGGTAAGTGACTTCACCATAAGATTCCAAGCACCACAGTGCCCACAAAACATCGGAGCACACTGTGGGTTGGGAATGAAATGCCGTTTTTTGTCATCACTGCCCAGGAAGAAGATGTGAACAGCATCGAAACGCGTCGGCCAAACAGATGAAATGACGGTGATTGTGGACCTCTGATGCAAATAAACTAGGATAATTTCCACCCGCTGTGTGTGCCTTCCTTGGCCAAGAGCCACCTTGAAATACATATATATATATATATATATATATATATATATATATATATATATATATATATATATAATCATTGCTGCATAATTTGCAGATTTTAAGAAAATTAAATTATTTTGTACCCCAACTGATCAAAAGTTACTAAAAGATATGTAGCATTAGTGAAGCAACAGAGCGACAGGCATTTTGCAAAATAGAGCTAATAACCTTTCAGTTGCCTTTCAGTTGCTGATTGCTGTATTCAGTGGTGCTAGACGAGTATTAATAAGGTACAAATGTCACTCAGGCTTTTGATGAGAGTGGGGGAGGGTGGGTATCGCCCTGCTTCTGAAGGTGGTACATGACAGTCTGTTTTGATCAGGACTACTTTGCTCTGAATCCATCCCTGGTGATAGGGGCCCAACCCCCTGTATTGTCAATTGTTACAAATTCCCCTCCCAGCCAATGAGAGAAGCACTCTAGGTAATCGTGACATGTGGAATGGAGTCAGAGAGAGGTCTACCCTGCAACAGGTTGATGCTGTTCCATCACTGCAGAGAGCAATGGGCACCGCGTTTAACAACATTGGATCTTCCCAGTGACCCTCTGTTTGTGACCACTGAGCCCGAGAGGCATTCCTGAAATGCGGCATGTGGAGCTGGGCATGGGGTACTATGGCAATGCAGGAGGCCATCATGCCTACGTCCTGACGGTGAGTTGGCAACTAGGCTGAGAAAGAGTTAAAAGCTGCTGGAACACCCTCCGCTGGCTTTTCTTGTGACCGGATAAGAACAGACCCAGGTGGAATTTGTGATTCTAGGCCATGAAGTGGGGAAATCAAAGCTTGGGTGTGGTCTAGGCATTGTTGTTTGCCTGCACTTTCGATCAACCAATCATCGAAGTAGGGGAAAACGTGGATGTCTCCCTCCTTAGATGGGTGCCTATCACTTCTAGGCTATTTGTGAGGGCCCTTGGAGTGATGTTTACCCCAAAGCGAAGCACTTTGAATTGGTAATGGTGTCCACTTACCACAAAGTAGAGGTAGCGCCAGTGGGTGGGTTGGATAGGGTTATGAAAGTAACTGCAAACACAACAATGATGGACAGAATGTGGATCAATGTCACACATTCACCCCAGTCAAAAGATCTGGGCCCAAATCCATCGTTTTTCCACTCCACACCACCCTGTGTTAGACAATGGCGATATGCAAATCAGCGCTGACCCTGTTGCCCAATGGGAACAGTCCAGTCCGAACTACAAAAGCCATGTCCTTCCCAGAACGGAAACAAGCATCCGAGGACCGGCCTGGTTTCGAGGTAACACCTCTCATCAGCCCGGCTAGCTTGATTCCAGTGGTGTGGAGTGTCTGGGACTCACGTCTGAGCATCCCCAGTACACTTAGAGCGGTAACTGCAAACACAACAATGATGGACAGAATGTGGATCAATGTCACACATTCACCCCAGTCAAAAGATCTGGGCCCAAATCCATCGTTTTTCCACTCCACACCACCCTGGGTTAGACAATGGCGATATGCAAATCAGCGCTGACCCTGTTGCCCCATGGGAACAGTCCAGTCTGAACTACAAAAGCCATGTCCTTCCCAGAACGGAAACAAGCATGCGAGGACCGGCCCGGTTTCGAGGTAACACCTCTCATCAGCCCGGCTAGCTTGATTCCAGTGGTGTGGAGTGTCTGGGACTCACGTCTGAGCATCCCCAGTACACTTAGAGCGGTAACTGCAAACACAACAATGATGGACAGAATGTGGATCAATGTCACACATTCACCCCAGTCAAAAGATCTGGGCCCAAATCCATCGTTTTTCCACTCCACACCACCCTGGGTTAGACAATGGCGATATGCAAATCAGCGCTGACCCTGTTGCCCCATGGGAACAGTCCAGTCCGAACTACAAAAGCCATGTCCTTCCCAGAACGGAAACAAGCATCCGAGGACCGGCCCGGTTTCGAGGTAACACCTCTCATCAGCCCGGCTAGCTTGATTCCAGTGGTGTGGAGTGTCTGGGACTCACGTCTGAGCATCCCCAGTACACTTAGAGCGGTAACTGCAAACACAACAATGATGGACAGAATGTGGATCAATGTCACACATTCACCCCAGTCAAAAGATCTGGGCCCAAATCCATCGTTTTTCCACTCCACACCACCCTGGGTTAGACAACGGCGATATGCAAATCAGCGCTGACCCTGTTGCCCCATGGGAACAGTCCAGTCCGAACTACAAAAGCCATGTCCTTCCCAGAACGGAAACAAGCATCCGAGGACCGGCCCGGTTTCGAGGTAACACCTCTCATCAGCCCGGCTAGCTTGATTCCAGTGGTGTGGAGTGTCTGGGACTCACGTCTGAGCATCCCCAGTACACTTAGAGCGGTAACTGCAAACACAACAATGATGGACAGAATGTGGATCAATGTCACACATTCACCCCAGTCAAAAGATCTGGGCCCAAATCCATCGTTTTTCCACTCCACACCACCCTGGGTTAGACAATGGCGATATGCAAATCAGCGCTGACCCTGTTGCCCCATGGGAACAGTCCAGTCCGAACTACAAAAGCCATGTCCTTCCCAGAACGGAAACAAGCATCCGAGGACCGGCCCGGTTTCGAGGTAACACCTCTCATCAGCCCGGCTAGCTTGATTCCAGTGGTGTGGAGTGTCTGGGACTCACGTCTGAGCATCCCCAGTACACTTAGAGCGGTAACTGCAAACACAACAATGATGGACAGAATGTGGATCAATGTCACACATTCACCCCAGTCAAAAGATCTGGGCCCAAATCCATTGTTTTTCCACTCCACACCACCCTGGGTTAGACAATGGCGATATGCAAATCAGCGCTGACCCTGTTGCCTCATGGGAACAGTCCAGTCCGAACTACAAAAGCCATGTCCTTCCCAGAACGGAAACAAGCATCCGAGGACCGGCCCGGTTTCGAGGTAACACCTCTCATCAGCCCGGCTAGCTTGATTCCAGTGGTGTGGAGTGTCTGGGACTCACGTCTGAGCATCCCCAGTACACTTAGAGCGGTAACTGCAAACACAACAATGATGGACAGAATGTGGATCAATGTCACACATTCACCCCAGTCAAAAGATCTGGGCCCAAATCCATCGTTTTTCCACTCCACACCACCCTGGGTTAGACAATGGCGATATGCAAATCAGCGATGACCCTGTTGCCCCATGGGAACAGTCCAGTCCGAACTACAAAAGCCATGTCCTTCCCAGAACGGAAACAAGCATCTGAGGACCGGCCAGGTTTCGAGGTAACACCTCTCATCAGCCCGGCTAGCTTGATTCCAGTGGTGTGGAGTGTCTGGGACTCACGTCTGAGCATCCCCAGTACACTTAGAGCGGTAACTGCAAACACAACAATGATGGACAGAATGTGGATCAATGTCACACATTCACCCCAGTGGGTTATGAAAGTAGGCACCCTTGAGATCAAGCGCCATCATGTAGTTGCCTTGTCAAAGCAGAAGGATGACATCCTGCAGGGTTGTTATGTGGAACTGTTCGGACAGGATATATCGATTGAGGGGACCGAGGGCCAAGAGTTGGCCTAAGGGAGCAGTCCTTCTTGGGGATGAGGAAGTAAAGAGAGTAGACACCCTTTCCCTGGTGGTGAGGCGGCACTGTTTCTATGGCTTGTTTGTGGGGGAGATTTTGGAACTCTTCCTCTGGTAGGCTGAGATGTTCTCTGCTGGCGGTATGTGTGAAAAGCTCAAGGTAGTAGCCATGGTGAACCACCACAACTACCCATTGGTCTGACTTGATTTCCTCCCAGCGAGAGAGGAAATCTTGCAATACACCCCAACACGAGATATGGGATTGGTGGGAGGTGGGGGCAAGTCGATGCTTTGAGGTGGAAGTTCCTTTGCTGGAGAAGCCCCTCCCCTTGCGTTTGTTGTTATTGCCCCTGTAGGAACCCCTGGTGTGGCCTATGTCCTCTTGTTGGCTGAACGACTGCTGCTGCCAATGGTATGAATGGCTGGGATCAAGGCAAGGGGTCTTTGTGCCTTCCAGAGGCTGCTGCCTCCACAAGGAGCCTTTGGGGCACCAGTTTGTTAATATCAGTGTCCCTCTTTATCTTCTCCAGTATCTCATCAACCATCAGCTCAAATAGGTGTTTTATATCAAAGGGCCGGCTGAGGAGATGCTGTTGGACCCAAGATGCACAACCAGGCATGGTGTCTAATAAGCGAGCTGGTGTTAATGACCTGAGAGGCTGTGTCCGAGGCATCAAGGGCGCAACGGATGGTGGCGCTGGAGATGGTCCTGTCCTCAGTCTCTGTCTCCTCCCCTCTGAAATGTTTGGAGAGATGTTTGATCAACTCCTGCATTTCTTCCAACTGTGGCCCACTCTAGCAGGAGTGGAGTGCCATGGAGTTTGCTATACGCCATTGGGTAACTGCTCCTGCAGCTACCCTCTTGCCATCCAACCTTTTGCTCTGCTTATCAGGCGGTGAGGCGTTGGGTGTGGCTTGAGCATAAACATGCTTGTTGGCAGTATGCACAACTAGGGGTTCCTTGAATGCCTCCAGGGCAGACTTGCACATTCCCTTTAACATGTGCCTAAATTGTACTGTCTGCTTGGACAACCACACGATGAGGAAATTGTCTTCCTCATAGAGGACATGTATGTCCGCCTTGTGGAATGTGGTTGCCTGCTGGATGACTTTGTGTTTGGGCCTTGGTACCTTCTGGGGAAGATACTCTGACATGGTAATGGTCTGGGGATTCCACATTGTAGTCTTCCCAAGGATCGTCTGTAGGCTGTGGCTCAAAAGGGTTGTCGGGCCGAAAAGGATCATTGGGTCACAAGAGGAATGTGGAAATAGATCTGGTGACTTTGATGGAGGCAGAGGAGGTGGGGAGAAAGTGGAGCATAAGGGGTGGGGATGATGCCCCTGTCTCTATGCTTCTTGGGCATGGGAGGGCCGCTGATGCAGGTTCCTCCTTGAATGCCAGTCTTCTATTTTGAGGGAGAGTATATGCGTGTTTCGGCAGGGTGGCTTTGTCGAAATCTTACTAGTAAGGGAATGGATAAATAAGCATTTCTATCTTGCACTGAGCTCCTCCTGCAGTCTTTAGAGGATTGGCTGTTTCAAGTCTGCAGCGCTGGTCATCAAGTGTAATCTCAATGTCAACGATGGCTTAGCAGTCGATGGTGGCCTAAGCGCTGGAATCATTAGGGCTTTCGCCTTCATGCAGGATTGAGACTTGTTGGTGATCTTGGTGTTCGATTTCCGAGATGGGCCTATGTTCAGTGCTGACCGGAGCCCGAAGGTGGAGGTGGCCCTGGAGGCTGTGGTGCTTTATGCATGGGGGGCCTGACATCTGAATCCCTCTGGAGTGGTGCTCTGCCTTGTCGTGAGGCCTCTTGGGGGACTTGGAGTAAGTGTCGAAATCGAATGTACTTAATACCCTTGCGGAGGTCTTCATTCGAAGGACACTGGTCTTGCAGGTCCAGGGAGCCTCCTCTTCATCTTTTGGGCCAGAGCCACTGGGAAAGACGGCCTTTGGGCTAGGCGGCAGCAGATGGGGTAGGATACCCAAAGAGCATCCTGTCCTCACCTTCATTGGTGCCGATGGGGTCCTGTTCGCTGAGGATGTTGTGCATGTTGGCAGCAAATTGCTGGTGCATTTATTGGGGCACCTAACACCTCTCCCTTCTTCGGACCGAAGGTGAAGCAAGCTTCACACAAGGCATCATCATGGTAGGGGGAGAAGGAGAGGTTACAAACCTAGTGGTGATCCAAGCACCAGGGGCTGTACTGAAAGCACATCTATTCTGTTACCCTGTGGGGATCTGCATTCTCTTGCATGGAAACTGTTGAAGCGACTGGGCATGCAGCATCAAGGAATGGGCATGCGTCATGGGGACCTTGGAGTACATCCACTGTATTAGTCTCCTAATAGTGTCATTGAGAGGAAAAAAGCATAAGACAAAAGTTTTTTCCGAACGTGTGTGTCCAAGATTCACTGTATGGGCCAAAATCTGAGCCCCATCTGTACACATTGGAACCCAATGGCAGAAAAAAAATATTATAACCTTGAGTCGGTGTCCATGTGCATGGCCTATCTGTAGTAGTAGTGCATCCTGAGACTCCAAAGCGTTTGTTCAAAGATAACAGCCTGCAAACATCCGAGCCCGATACTACATGTGAGAAGTATGCAGAGCATGTGTATCAGCAGAAACACATGCTACGTACATATACTATCTAAAATAGCCTTTACATCGAATGTCCTATAACACATTCCATTACAACACGGTCGTTACAAAGACCTCGTTGTTACAACATGAACATTAGCATCGCAAGTCGTTTCAATGACTTGCTGTCGGGGGTACACTGGTGTTGGATTTACAATCCAACACCTTCCCTGCTGTTGCACAAACTGGAGTAGGAATAGTAAATAATACTATTCCTAAGTCCAGCGCGCCCCCTACAGCAAGTCGTTGTAACGACTTGCGATGTAATGGTTCGTTTTGAAACAACGCGGTCGTTGTAACGACTGCGTTGAAATGGAATGCGTGAAAAACGCATTTGTTGTAATGCGACCTATTTGGGTGAGGTCCAGCCTATGTCTTCCCTATGAATGGCTGGCTAGCCGAACTCTAGCATCCCCTCTATCACAGATTTTTCCAAGAGTGTACATGCACCTCTGGCTTTTCTGGGCGTTGATTACTGGACAACCTCTGGACGCTGAACCATCTATGTTTAGATTCTATGCCACTAAGTAAGTGGTGAGCCTCCTGTTCAGTATAGTTATGCATCCTGTTGGGGCCAGGATGCAGTAGGATCTTCCTTCTATACCTCAGTGCCTGTAGCATTGCACTCTAGATGCTGTCAGGCTGAGTACAGAGTATGTGGTCCTGAGTGGTTTTGATACATCGGGAGTAACACACTGCAGGGCAAATCGCTGTGTTGCATTACTCTGCCCCAGGGAGGCGTTGCATGGGTGGTGCGTAGGTGTTCCCATGCAACACCCATGGATTGTGACAGATTCCCAGATTTACCATAAGTGGTAGACCTGGGAATGCACCAAAACTGTTACACCTCCCCAGGCAAGGCGTAAAGATGAGAAATATGTTTATTTCTTCTTGTTTTTTCCTCTCTCTATGTGTTCTGCATTTTGCAACACACAAAGAAAAAGGAAAATGCCTCAGGGGAATATTTTTGTGCAGGAAGGTGCCCCTTCCTACACAAAAACAATCCTGCTTACAACGCAGCACCATGGTGCAAGGGTGCCTGGGCTGGCGCTAGGCAGCACATTGTGCGCCAGCGCTGGGAAATGACAAAATGTGCCATATATTAAGTCCTGCGCTTTCCCTGTCATGCATCTCACCAAGGTGACTTGCTGGACTGCGTAACTCTTTGTTAAATATGCCGCTAAGTGTAGCTGTAACCCAACCACCGTGACCGAGTACAAGACAGTCTCACTCAAGAATCACAATTCAAGGACCATTAAAATGTCAGAGCTTTTACTTGAGATGCAAGCCATAGGTCAGAGTTAATATTTAATCCCTCCCATGCTCATGACGAGCTGAGCTCGTCATGGCCGTTTGAACGCTCACACGCGGGGATAATTCCCCTGCTGTGCTGAGCGTTCTAAGGAAACGGGTGTGGCCGTGACGAGCTGAGCTCGTCATGAGCACACGAGCACCGTGGCTCATGATGAGCTGTGCTCGTCATGAGCACCGGGACGCTGTGCGCGCCCCCCAGCACAGCGGAGGAATAATCCCCCCAGTCAAAGGGTTAAAATTCTTGTTTCGCATCAATTCACTGATCGGAAACACTTCCAGCTGCTGTAGCCAGATGTCCACAGGCCCTGCTCCCCCAACCACCATCATCCGTAAAAGTCCTTTCTGTGCACATGAATATTTAAAAAAAAAGAAAAAGTGATTAATACAGGATTAGCAAAGCTTGGAATGAAAAATAGATTTATCATTGCCTTTGCAACGCCTGAAGTGTAAAGTTTTAAGATATATTGTTAAGGCTTTAAAAAGGATACAGAGGGGTATATTATCAACAAACATATCGCTGCTTTTCCGGCACATAGCGCCGGAAAAGCGTCGATTTCAGTAAATCACTATTTACAAGGACTCGCTTACACAGTTTCGCAATATTTACAACCCTGCAGCAGATCCGCAGAGCAATATAAAAAAATTCGCTAACCGCAGTTATCGCTGTAATTTAACGTCTCCTTTCAGATCGACTTAGCTATACTGATGATGGAAGGTGGATTGCCTGGTTAGGTCCACAGTCCCCTATCAGCAAGCATTTCAGTAGCGCTGTGAAATCTTCGCTGGATTTCACACGCTAATGCCCATTCTCGCTGTGTATCGCTGGAAATTACATCGCCTGTGCGCTAAGCATTGCTAATATGCCGCTAACACGGCGATGTGCGCTAAGCTAGTTTACCGATAATTATCTCTACTTGTTGTTGATATGCCTCACAGTTAGGTGCTAAAGGATGAGCTGAAAACAGAGCTTTATGATCGGCCGTCATTTGGAAGATATATATTTCTGATTGGCTGGCGACGAATAGAGTTTAAAGAAAGGTCGGTCAAGTTAGAACTAGAATTCTCCATCCTTTGCAAACCCTTTTCGGTTCCTCTGGGCAATGTTTCCTTTTTTTCTTCGCCCAGTGAGTTTGTGTCCTTACCCGGCTGTCCTGCGCATCCTTGTTGGCCCCGCTCCGAATGAGGGAAAGGGCGGCCCTCACGTTGTTCACAGCAGCGGCCCAGTGCAGGGCAGATTTACCTGTGGAGAGAGGGCAAAAGAGAAGGGTGAATCCCACTGTCTGTTACCTGTGGGGAGAAGGGTAAGAGAGAAGGATGACCCTACTGTCATCTACCTGCGGAGACAAGGGGAATAGAGCAGGGTGACCCTACTGCTTTCATCTATGGAAACAAGGGGAATAGAGCAGGGTGACCCTACTGCTTTCATCTATGGAAACAAGGGGAATAGAGCAGGGTGACCCTACTGCTTTCATCTATGGAAACAAGGGGACTAGAGCAGGGTGACCCTACTGCTTTCATCTATGGAAACAAGGGGACTAGAGCAGGGTGACCCTACTGCTTTCATCTATGGAAACAAGGGGAATAGATGAGGGTGACCCTACTGCTTTCATCTATGGAAACAAGGGTAAGAGAGCAGGGTGACCCTACTGCTTTCATCTATGGAAACAAGGGGAATAGATGAGGGTGACCCTACTGCTTTCATCTATGGAAACAAGGGGAATAGAGCAGGGTGACCCTACTGCTTTCATCTATGGAAACAAGGGGAATAGAGCAGGGTGACCCTACTGCTTTCATCTATGGAAACAAGGGTAAGAGAGCAGGGTGACCCTACTGCTTTCATCTATAGAGACAAGGGCAAGAGCGTAGGGTGAACCCTTCTATCATTTACAACTACCTGAAACTGAACACCGAGGCTCAGGGCACTATGTAAGTGGTAGTACCCTTGTTTGGGTAGTGTCTGTTTTGGTCTTTGAGAGAAATTTTGATTATTTACTAGCAACTCTGCATACTGAGTTACCAGCTTGTCTCCAGGGCCAGCAACACTGAACTTAGAGACACTGTTTTACTATGCAAATCTTTCTTCCCCTTTTATCCCTCCGCTATCCTTCTCACTCCAAGTAACAGACTAATATCCACCACTGAAAATACCTCATATTTCACCATATTAATTCACCACTAATCCTTTATAGGCTCCCTGAATAGCATGCGTCAACAAGTGAGCGATAAATAAATACAAACTTTTGTCCTACTCTATTCTTCTGCTATCATTCCAAATCCAAATAACTGACTAACCTATCCACCACTTGAAATGTACTTGCATGTTTCACTATACTAATTCAACACTAATCCTCTGTGGGTCCCGGAGTAGCGTGCTTCCCGCCGAAAAAGCGCTTCGACGCCTCGTCAGGGGTAGTAAGCGCTATATAATTGCAATTACAATACAATACAATAAATCGGGTAGAGCAGAGGGAAAGTATACAATGTTGTATCGCTCAAACAGGAGACAACTGTGCACCACCATATTTAGTATGAGCCATGCCGCCGCAACGCTACATCATGTCTCCACAGTGAACGGAGACCGAGCAGTGTAGTTCAAAGGACATCCTACAGTACACATTTAAAAGTGCAAACAACCACCGAGGGTAAGCCCCATGGAAGTAACAAGAGATATTCAGCTTGCTCACAGTTTGCACCTGGTTTCATCTGGCATTGGATTTGCAGATAAAGCCAGGTTGCACAGCTTTAGTTGATCTGGCTTAACATGAAATCCTGGTGGTTTTTATACTCTCGCTCCCTATTTCTCCCATAATGTCGTTTTTTAGCGCTTTCATAATATGTAATACATTGATGTTACAACGCTTTGCTCATGTTCACTTTTGATGCAAGCAAAATCAGGGCATGAAGGTATAGCAAACTTGGGGGCATATTATCAAGGGGCGGCGATAACATTATCGCCGCTTTAGCGTCCGTTTTCGGGCGAAATGCAGCAAAAATGTTATTGCTTTATTAAGAAGGACACGCTAGAGCATGTTTCCTTGCCTTAGTGCCCGGTTTCCTATCGCCTCGCCTCGCATCGCTAATAAGATGCAAGGTAGGCATGCCCCTTACAACTACATTATAAAACATCGCTAACGGTGCTTCGCTGTATTTACAAAGAAGCCCATCCGGTTTAGCGCAGATGTTTTTCGCTCTAACTGGGCCTTAGCGCTGGAATTTAACATCTGTTAAATTCCAGACTAAGGCATACCTACAATGGGGGGTGGATTGTGTGGCTCTATCATCAAGGATATCTCCGTTTTCCATGGAACATCGCTGGAAAACCAGCGTTGTTCCATGGAAAACGGCGATATCCCCGCTATCTCTGGAATATTCATCGCAATGGCGCTAACCATTGTTAATACAGCACTAACATGGCGATAAGTTCCAGCGATAGGAAAATGCGCGCTATGCGCGGTCAGTGATAACTATCGCTGCCGCTTGATAATATGCCCCTCGGTAGGTTGTATCTTGTTGACTAGCACCTGTGGTCCCAGACTACACCTTTGCATTCAAACACCTGAGCTATACTGTGGACCCCCAAAGATAACTGAGTGCTCACAGACTCCACCCCCAAGGACAATGCAGCACACAAGTCTCCATGTTATATAAAACCTAGCATCTTGGCCATAAACAAAAGAAAGATGGTGGGTTTGTATTGTGGTCCCAGACAGTAGTACCCAAGTCCTGTTTTCCTTCAAAATACCAATGTTAATTAATTGCCCTTTTTACTTACCTCTGATTGAGTTCCATTCTTTTTTGAAGTCATAGCACTAGCTGGACATTGAGGGGCAGATTTACAAGCCCTATGCGCCACATTTACGCCGCCGTTGCATCACTTCTGTGATGCAGTGGCAGCGTAAACCATGCACCGTGTTACGCCTTATTTACAACGTGATGCATCTAGGGAGATGCGTCACGTTGTAAAGCCCTGCGCCACATGAAACCTGCATTAGGTTTCATGTGGGCGTTCCGTCGCAGGAACACCTCGTAAAAGTGATGCAGTGAAATCTACAAGATTTCACCGAGTCACTTTTACGACCATGATGGGTCAATACCCTGTGCCTGCTTGAAGCATGCGTAAGGAGTGACGCAGCATGTTAGGCAGAGGGCGCCCCTGAGCATTGCTGTTGCCGCGTCGCGCTTGCTACACGACTCCAGCAATGCTCCGCCCTTACGCCACAGGATGCGACACGTATACGAATGATTTAGCACCGGGTGCCCCACGAACATACGGTGCACTAAGGGCGATGGAGGCGGCCCCCTTCCGTCCGCGCTCCGGTCCCCAAGTGAGCGGCTTTACGCGCGCTGCATTGTTAATGCGACGCATTTGTGGTGGAGCAGGGAGGGAATTGCGTATCGCATCCGCTGCTTTGCAGAGATGCGACAGGACTCGTAAATCTGCCCGGGTTTTTTGCGTGCTATTTTATTGTGTCATACTGTGTCTTTGTTCGAGCCAAGAGAGCCTCCTGAAGCAATCGTTGACTGCTCGATTATGCAGCTCGCGCAAAGTGTCCTAAGTAAGCCACTTAGAACAGGATGCTTTCCAGTAACCACTGACTGCCCCAGGAATCCCAAGAAAAGGCCTTGGCCGTTTGGTCTTTCTCCAAGACAGTCTCAGCTTTCTCAGCTCTGTGTTTGTATTACAGGAAGTAGTCACCCCTGGAAACATACCGCTTCAGGAAGTGTTGCCATGGAGATTGCCACACTCCGGCTTCCCGCTTCTTTCCTCCCTGAAGCCTACTATGCACAATAACTATTGTCTAAATGTCTATTTTCCCCCCCTCACACAAACTACGAGTATTCTGAGAAGCCTCATATCCTGGTTCTATAAAGAACAGGTCACCAGTAAACAACAGTTTGGGCTGGGGCACCATCACTCTCATGTCAGACTCAACCGACCAGTGTCTCTGGCATCTGATATCCTTCTGGATCTTGTTCGCGCTATATAAAACTTTATAAATAAATAAATAATATCTTCCGTTCTGGAGGCCATGTCTGGAGTATTTAGCCAGGGTACGGACATTACACTTGGGGTACTGTGTTCCATTCTAGCAGCACCTTATAGAGCAGAGGTTCTTACCTTGTGGTACAAGGCCTACTCCGGGGGTTTGTGACTATTTTACACAATTAAATAATACTAAAATTACTAAATTAAAATGTATAAAGTAAATACTTACAAAGAAGCAACATAGAAAATTGTAAAACTTTGTCTATATTTGATTGTGAATCATACACAATATTTAAATAGCTGGGCATTTGCTTGGTTCATACTTGAATTGTATTGTTTTGAGGTTTAAATCATAGGAATTGCTTAGGCCTGGCTTTCAATTGCTTAGGCTTGGCTTCCAATAATGACTTTGTGGGGGTTCCTGTATTCCACTATCGATTCAGTGGGGATCCACAGAAGCCAAAAGGTGTAGAACCCCTGTTCTAGAGTATGTAGATTTTTTTCCTAAACTCGCACCTAGAGAATTTTCCAGCTCAGAAGACCACATCTTGAGTCATGTCTCCAGCCCCAGAGGTTATTACATGAGTACTGCGTGTTTCACTCAGGGCCCATGTTGCAATGTTGCTCCAGTACAGGAGGTCTTCTGTGGATCTGGGTATACTGTTCTGAGGCCACATTTGCAAAAAGAGAAAAGGCAATTTGTACAGAGATGGGATTCCAAAACAGTGCAAATGTTGCAAGCCTTGATCACAAACAGGGAGAAAGGGAAGGAGAGAAACACGTATATTCATACAGCAAACAAACAGTGCACGAGGCTGCAACTGCCATCAGAAAAATATTTCTATAACAAACGACCAAAGGTCTGCAAAACAAATCAGGAGGTTCCACTTGGTAGGTGGTTGCTTCTGACAGGGCTGTGGAGCCAGGTAGTAGAGTTAGTGTCAGGTCTCCTAACTCCGGCTGGAGTTGGTGGTTTTTTGTGCTTTGGATGAAAAAACAGTTTAAAGAATTTGGATCTGCTGAAAACGAATGTTAATGAATTGCATGGCAAGACTGAGTTTCACCAGGTTGAGGAAACCAACCTGCTGGAAGCCTTTCTTGAACAAAATTCATTTCCTAAGGCTGTTTTTTTTTTAGGTCTTTATAGGTCCGCATGTGTAATTTAGTGCAGTACACACCGAGCCTGTCACCGATGGACATGCGTAAAGCTTATGACCATATTTCCACATGCGGACGTCTAGAATGGTCCACGATACTGAAGAATCATTTTTACCTTATTACTGTATAATTTATGATATTGATTAAATTGGTTAAGTCTCCGAGTGATGAAATATGGTGATGACTTATGGGAATGCATGGGTTTCCACTATGTGCTCTAACAGAAATAAATATCCAATCCGTGATTGGGCTTTTTAAGTCACAGTGAGATAATTTGAATGTGCAACATAACTCCTAGTGGTTGCCACAATGGTTTGTGCTTTTTTGTTATCTCCTTAGCCTTGAAGAAGTTGCGGGACAGTGTGTCCAACTGGAGACGAAACACGTGTTGACTAAGGAATTAGTACAACGAAAACAAATAAAAGAAAAAAATAGAACAATAAAAGAAGATAAATTAAGTGTCAACACTGGCATTTAACTATATGTGGATTGTAATTTTGCGTGTGCTGGGGACTATTTTTTAGGTGTTTGAGGCTGGCAGTTTAGCAGTCCACTCTGGAGGAAGGATCTCAGTGCTTTTTAGAGGGTAAAGGGAGTGTAAAGTTGGCCATCTGTGAGCTGATGCCTGAAAGGAGCGAAGCAGATGTGTAAATGATCAATCTTGAGTTAAAGCAGGGTATTGTCCACATACTCCGTGGAAGTCGATACCTGCGGTGGAGAAGCACTCACACCAAGGTGGACTATAGACTGATGGAAGTCGATACCCGCGGAGGAGAAGCGCTCACACACAGGTGGACTATAGACTGATGGAAGTCGATACCTGTGGTGGAGAAGCTCTCACACACAGGTTGGACTATAGACTGATGGAAGTCGGTACCTGTGGTGGAGAAGCGCTCACACACAGGTGGACTATCGACTGATGGAAGTTGATATCTGCAGTGGAGAAGCGCTTACACACAGGTTGGTCTATAGACTGATGGAAGTCGATACCTGCAGTGGAGAAGTGCTTACACACAAGTTTGACTATAGACTGATGAAAGTCGATACCTTCAGTGGAGAAGTGCTCACACACAGGTGGACTATAGACTGATGGAAGTCGATACCAGCGGTGGAGAAGCGCTCACACACAGGTGGACTATAGACTGATGGAAGTCGATACCTGTGGTGGAGAAGCGCTCACACACAGGTTGGACTATAGACTGATGGAAGTCGGTACCTGCGGTGGAGAAGCGCTCACACACAGGTGGACTATAGACTGATGGAAGTCGATACCTGTGGTGGAGAAGCGCTCACACACAGGTTGGACTATAGACTGATGGAAGTCGGTACCTGCGGTGGAGAAGCGCTCACACACAGGTGGACTATAGACTGATGGAAGTCGATACCTGTGGTGGAGAAGCGCTCACACACAGGTGGACTATAGACTGATGGAAGTCGGTACCTGCGGTGGAGAAGCGCTCACACACACCACTGTGCCTCTCGAGGCCGGGTCACCCCCTTGCTCCCTCGCCTGCTGATCCTGCTAGCCAGCCAGCCTCCTTGCCAGCCTCCTGCCTGCCGCCACCGACACCGTCGCCCCCCCAGCACCCCCGAGCGGCCCAGCCACTGCTGAGCCGCCCGTTCGCCACTTTTCCCGCCGCTGGCCCCCTGCGGCCCCGCCCACCCCACGGCCCATTGGCCCAGCCGCTCGCCCAGCCCAGCAGACCCGCCCCCGTCCCCCTTCTTAAGGGGAGTGCCTGGTTGTTCGCGGGAGTGACCACTGTGCCTCTCGAGGCCAGGTCACCCCCTTGCTCCCTCGCCTGCTGATCCTGCTAGTCAGCCAGCCTCCTTGCCAGCCTCCTGCCTGCCGCCACCGACACCGTCGCCCCCCCAGCACCCCCGAGCGGCCCAGCCACTGCTGAGCCGCCCGCTCGCCACTTTTCCCGCCGCTGGCCCCCTGCGGCCCCGCCCACCACCGGCCCATTGGCCCAGCCGCTCGCCCAGCCCAGCAGACCCGCCCCCCGTCCCCCTTTTTATGACGCCCCCAGAGCGACCGCACAGCGGACGCGCGCAGCGGGAGCACCGTTTGAGCGCCGAAGGTGTGCCAAAGGTAAGCCCGTCTGCGCCCGTCCGCGCCTGGACCGCGCCCAGTGCCAGGACCCCTGGCCCCCGCCGGACCTACGACGCCACCGAACTCTACGCACACAACGCCGGAAGAACCCCGGTGTGCTACCGAGCCACCCCGAGACGCACCCACGGACCCTTCTGCTGCAACCCCTGCAAGTTCACCTGCATCCAGACCTCCACTACATAGCACCGACCAAGACCAAGACGAGCAACAGCCACAGCCACCTGAAATGCATCCTGCTCAACACCCGCTCCGTCCACAAGCACGCCATCGAGATTTGGAACCTGCTCGACTCCACAGCCCCAGACGTCGCCTTCTTCACGGAAACCTGGATGAACGCCTCTTCAGCGCCCGACATCGCCATCGCCATCCCAGACGGCTACAAGATCATCCGAAGGGACCGCATCAACAACACAGGAGGAGGCATCGCCATCATCCACAGGAACACCATCCGCATCTCGACCAACACCGACGACACCCTCGCACCCGCCGAGCACCTTCACTTCCAGGTCCACATCAACCCCAAGACCACCCTCAGAGGCACCCTCATCCACAGACCCCCGGGACCACGCACACAATTCAGCGAAGACATCGCCGACTTCATCAGCCCGCACGCCCTCTGTTCCGCTGACTAAATCCTCCTCGGGGACCTCAACTTCCACCTGGAGAACAACAACGACCGCAACACCACCACCCTGCTGGACAACCTCGCAAACCTGGGACTCAAGCAGGTGGTCACCACCCCCACCCACTACGCCGGACACACACTCGACCCCGTCTTCTCATCCAGCAAGGACATCGCCTTCAGCCACGCCACCGGACTCCACTGGACGGATCACAGCTGCGTCCACTTCAGCTTCAGAAGGACCACGATCCACCACCACCAGCAACAGGTTGCACGCAGAAGCTGGAACAAGATCACAGCCGACCAACTCGCGACCTCCCTGAGCATGAACCCTCCCACCTGCACACCGAACCCAAGCCAGGTGGCCACCAACCTCACCAAGTGGATCAGCGACTGCGCAGACGACCTCGCCCCCCTGAGGACCCCGCCCAGCAGACCCGGCAGCAAGAAAGCCCCATGGTTCACCGACGAACTCAAGAACTCCAAGAAGAACTGCCGAGCCCTCGAGAGAACCTGGCGCAGAGACCCAACCCCGGACAACATGGCTGCCCTCAAGCTCGCCACCCGAAAGCACCACCAACTCATCCGCGCCACCAAGAAAACCGCATTTAAGGAACGACTGGACAACAACGCACACAACAGCAAGGAACTCTTCAACATCGTCAAAGAGCTCTCCAACCCCAACGCCGGAAACAACGACATCACCCCTTCGCAAGACCTCTGCAACTCCCTCGCCTCCTACTTCCACAACAAGATCGCGGACATACACAACAGTTTCAGCACTCAACCGACGCACGCCACGACCGAACCCCCGCCCCCCACCACCACCCTCCGCGCCTGGACTCCGATCAACACCGAAGACACCATCCGCACGATGAACTCCATCCACTCCGGATCTCCGACCGACCCCTGCCCTCACCACGTCTTCAACAAGGCCGACGCTGTCATCGCACCCCACCTGCGGGACATCATCAACACCTCCTTCGACACCGCTACCTTCCCGGAGAGCTGGAAGCACGCCGAACTCAGCGCCCTACTCAAGAAGCCATCAGCCGACCCCACCGACCTCAAGAACTACCGCCCCATCTCGCTGCTCCCGTTTCCTGCAAAAGTCATCGAGAAGACAGTCAACAAGCAGCTGGCCGCCTTCCTCGAGACGAACGGATCCCTCGACCCCTCGCAGTCTGGCTTCCGGGCAAACCACAGCACCGAGACCGCCCTGATCGCAGCCACCGATTACATCCATGCCCTGCTCGACAACGGAGAAACAGCGGTCCTCATCCTCCTAGACCTCTCCGCGGCCTTCGACACTGTCTGCCACCGTACCCTAGTACAGCGCCTCAGCAACGTCGGAGTCCAGGAGAAGGCACTGGAGTGGATCATCTCCTTCCTCGCCGGAAGAACACAGAGAGTCCGCCTCCCTCCGTTCAGATCGGAAGCCACCGAAGTCATCTGCGGCGACCCTCAAGGCTCCTCGCTCAGTCCAACCCTCTTCAACGTCTACATGGGCCCCCTCGCAGACATCGCACACCAGCACAACCTCAACATCATCTCCTACGCCGACGACACCCAGCTGATCCTCTCCCTCACCAACGACCCCGCCACCGCCAGAGACAACCTACACGAAGGGATGAAAGAGGTAGCCGAATGGATGAAGAACAGCCGCCTGAAACTGAACTCGGACAAGACGGAAGTCCTCATCCTGGGATCCTCACCCTCCGCCTGGGACGACTCCTGGTGGCCCCCCGCCCTGGGCAGCGCACCCCAACCAACAGACCACGCACGCAACCTGGGCTTCATCCTGGACTCCTCCCTCTCCATGACCAGACAAGTCAACGCCGTCTCCTCATCGTGCTTCAACATCCTGCGCATGCTACGTAAGATCTTCCGGTGGATCCCCACCGAGACCAGGAAGACGGTCACCCAGGCCCTCGTCACCAGCCGTCTGGACTACGGCAACTCCCTCTACGCCGGTACCACCGCCAAACTCCAGAAGAGGCTCCAGCGGATCCAGAACGCCTCAGCACGTCTCATCCTGGACATCCCCCGTCGCAGCCACATCTCCGGACACCTGAGAGACCTGCACTGGCTCCCGGTCAACAAGAGAATCACCTTCCGACTCCTCACCCACGCACACAAAGCCCTACACAACCAAGGCCCGGGATACCTCAACAGCCGCCTCAACTTCTACGCTCCCAAACGCCAGCTTCGATCGACCGGCCACGCCCTCGCCGCCGTCCCCCGCATCCGAAGAGCCACCACAGGAGGACGGTCCTTCTCCAACCTCGCCGCCAAGACATGGAACTCCCTCCCGACCCACCTCCGCCGGACCCAGGACCACCTCGCCTTCAGGAAGCAACTCAAGACCTGGCTGTTCGAGCAGTAGCGGACCCCCCTCCCTAGCGCCTTGAGACCCTTTGGGTGAGTAGTGCGCTATATAAATGCTGTGATTGATTGATTGATTGACACACAGGTGGACTATAGACTGATGGAAGTCGATACCTGCGGTGGAGAAGCGCTTACACACAGGTTGGACTATAGACTATTGGAAGTCGATACCTGCAGTGGAGAAGTGCTTACACACAAGTTGGACTATAGACTGATGAAAGTCGATACCTTCAGTGGAGAAGTGCTCACACACAGGTGGACTATAGACTGATGGAAGTCGATACCAGCGGTGGAGAAGCGCTCACACACAGGTGGACTATAGACTAATGGAAGTCGATACATGCGGTGGAGAAGCGCTCACACACAGGTGGACTATAGACTGATGGAAGTCAATATTCCTGTGGTGGAGAAGCGCTCACACGCAGGTGGACTATAGACTGATGGAAGTTGATATCTGTGGTGGAGAAGCGCTCACACACTGGTTGGACTATAGACTGATGGAAGTCAATACCTGCGGTGGAGAAGCGCTCACACAAAGGATGGACTATAGACTGATGGAAGTCGATACCTGTGGTGGAGAAGCGCTCACACACTGGTTGGACTATAGACTGATGGAAGTCGATACCTGTGGTGGAGAAGCGCTCACACACTGGTTGGACTATAGACTGATGGAAGTCAATACCTGCGGTGGAGAAGCGCTCACACACAGGTGGACTATAGACTAATGGAAGTTGATACCTGCACTGGAGAAGCGCTCACACACAGGTTGGACTATAGACTGATGGAAGTTGACACCTGTGGTGGAGACACGCTCACACACAGGTTGGCTATAGACTGATGGAAGTCGATACCTGCAGTGGAGAAGTGCTTACACACAGCATGGACTAAAGACTGATGGAAATCAGTAACTGTGATGGAGAAGCGCTCACACAAAGGTTGGACTATAGACTGATGGAAATCGATGCCTGCAGTGGAGAAGCGCTTACACACAGGTTGGACTATAGACTGATGGAAGTCGATACCTGCAGTGGAGAAGCGGTCACATAAAGTTTTGACTAAAGACTGATAGATGTAGATACCTACGGTGGATAAGCGCTCACACACAGGTCAGACTATAGACTGATGGAAGTCGATACCTGCAGTGGAAAAGCGCTCACACACAGGTTGGACTAAAGACTGATGGAAATCAATAACTGCGATGGAGAAGCGCTCACACAAAGGTTGTACTAAAGACTCATAGAAGGCAAAACCTAAGGTGGATAAGCGCTCACACAAAGGATGGACTGTAGACTGATGGAAGTTGATACCTGCACTGGAGGAGAGCTCACACACTGGTTGGACAATAGACTGACGGAAGTCGGTACCTATGTTGGAGAAGAGCTCACACACAAGTTGGACTATAGATTGATGGAAGTCGATACCTGCGGTAGAGAAGCGCTCACACAAAGGTTGAACTATAGAGTGAGTAGCAGGCTCACTGGTATCGATCTTTAGAATACTTCAAATGGACCACCTGAGGAAGCCGATGACAAGAATGCCTTGAACAAGTTGAGTAGTGTATTGCCAATACCCATCTGCGATGTAGAAAGTACAGAGGACATATAGCAGGTGTTTCTGCTCCAGCTTACTATGGATGCCATGTGTAATTCACCTGCTCTTGTACTTCCGAGGAAGCTTGTCTCCACCCATGCAGCCCCTTCACCGTCCTACATTGGAAAGCTTGGCTTCTTCCTGCACTCCCGGTCCAGTCCCTGGGTCAGAATCTGGTATCCAGTCTCCTGCGTGTGGATCTGAAAGGATTCTGTACTGCAGGTTCGCAGTGTCCTCCTCATGAACAGACAGCATCCAGCTCTTTAAAACGATTTGTTCTGTGTCATTACCCTGCCACCCTCTGCACTGTGTGACTTTATTACCCAGCCACCCCACACCCTGCCATTGGCACTTGATTAGTGCCTTACCTCTGTCTCCCTCCCTCTATTCGACTATAGACATTGACATCACCATGGCATATACTAGACAAAGCCCAACACCCAACAGCAAAGGCACCTACCTCGGTTGTCAGTGGCCCCGACCTCGGCATTGCAGTGTATGAGTTCCTCCACCATGTTCTCTACGGCCAGGCGAGTGGCCAGGATGAGTGGGGTAGAGCCATCGTTCATCCGGGCATCAAGGTCTGTCTGTCGACACCGGATCAGGATCTGCAGAGGCACAATGGGGTGTCAGGCCCATTCTCGCGTGAATAGGGTGTGTTTTCAGGCAACATACTGTCTACTAGCCAGGACACTATCCAACCATTAGCTACCCACATGTATTCAAACACTTGCTTTATATCAGACCATCCATATACTCATTCATCCATTACTCCTTACATTCAATCACTTTTTCTATTTTAATTTCCTTATGGATTTATAAAGCACAGCGTTCACCCAAGAGGTGGCTATCTTAGCGCATTCGACTGACTGAGAATGCAGTAAGTACTGAGTAACGTCTGGAACACCCAGGTATTTAATGGACTTTCCAAATCTCAACAGTTGGGGCTGGAAGAGCATTCCAGGCATGTGGCAAGCAGCTGGATCCAAGGGACCCAAGGCAGGTGCTGCTTAAAAGTGAGTCAACCCAAACTGGTTTGTAATGCCTTGTCGAATGCACTTAAAAAAGTCAAAACACTTTTGAAGATTTTAGCTTGACAAGGCTGAGCAAAACATTTAATCGAACCACACAATACACATCTGCTTTAAGCCCTGCTACGTACTGTTAAATCATAGGTCTATCTAAGAATTCAAGGAATTCTATCTGCTGTCACCTGGTCAGTCTGTTCATTGGTTGACTCATTCATCTACCTTTACAACATTCTAATAAACTATTTATCATCCACACCTGTCTTTCCACTGAACAAACATTCCGTCTTCCCAGCACCTCACTTACCTATCCACACTCTTTCTTATTCACCCAACCATCAATTAGTTCAGCTATTCATCGACTCTCTTAGGCATTAATAGAAAGGCCTACCTATTCATCCAACTAGCCAATCGATTCACTTCTCTCTCATTCAACCATCTCTGTTACACCCTAATCAAAAGTATCCACAAAGTTATCCATCTATTTACACATCTAAATGAACATTCACCAGCTAACCTTCAATATATGAAAGTGACCATCCAGGAAACTGTCTGAACTGGGGTGGCAGAGTGGGCTAAAGAATGGTGATGGATTAAACCCAGATCAGTTGACTGGGGGTGAGTGTTTGCATTGTCAACGCTCCGTCCATCATTTCCTTTGGTTTTGCTTTGTTCGCCATAAGTTGGCAGGGTATGCTCAGACGTGAGTCCCTTGCTCACTTTGCCACTGGATTCACGCAAGCCCGGCTGAAGACGGCTGCAATGCCAGAAACCGGTCCTGGGAAGCTTGTTTCCGGTCCAGGGAAGGCATGGCTTGGCAGTTCGGGCTGGACTGTTCCCATGAGGCACAGGGTCAGACTGATTTGCATATGGCCATGTCTGAACTGGGGTGGCAGAGTGGGCTAAAGAATGGTGATGGATTAAACCCAGATCAGTTGACTGGGGTGAGTGTTTGCATTGTCAACGCTCCGTCCATCCTTTCCTTTGGTTTTGCTTTGTTCGCCATAAGTTGGCAGGGTATGCTCAGACGTGAGTCCCTTGCTCACTTTGCCACTGGATTCAAGCAAGCCCGGCTGACGACGGCTGCAATGCCAGAAACCGGTCCTGGGAAGCTTGTTTCCGGTCCAGGGAAGGCATGCTTGGCAGTTCGGGCTGGACTGTTCCCATGAGGCACAGGGTCAGACTGATTTGCATATGGCCATGTCTGAACTGGCGTGGCAGAGTGGGCTAAAGAATGGTGATGGATTAAACCCAGATCAGTTGACTGGGGGTGAGTGTTTGCATTGTCAACGCTCCGTCCATCATTTCCTTTGGTTTTGCTTCATCCAGGAAACTGTTCATTACCATGCACTACTATTCACTCACTCTTCTTACACAGTACATATAAATACTGTTACTCGCCACCTCTGCATCAGTTTACATAAAAGGCTTCCATCCATTAACCCACAGCCCACTTATCAAGTTACTCAACTACCTAGCAGTTTTCCTAGAAAGGCATCCATTAACACATTCAAACATCTTAAAATGGCCACCAACCGAAGTACACATGAACATATCTATTTAATCACCACTCACCCAACTATTCATCCAATCAAGAACTACTAGTAATATATTCGCTCATAATCACTATTCACTAACTGCCTATCCGTTAACTCAATGATTCATAATGCATCTATCTATTTATTCAGTCCTAACTGTATCTGACTACATACTGACCCTTACAAGCATTTAACAACATACCGAATGCATTCAACTAATCCAGCCAGCCACCCATGAATAGTTACATGCGAGTATATCCACCTTCCCCAACAAGTCAATGAAGTGCCCTACAACATGTCCGACTAATAATCTACTCACTCTCAATCACTACCTATGCATTCACTAACCTTCTTACCTGTTCATACATTAGTTCATAACCCATTTAGCTATTCGATTTGTCCCTAGTTGTCAAACCAGGTATCTGAGTACACACACACCTTACAGGTATCCATGAGTGTATCCATACTATTCAACTGCTACTTAACTAAACTAACCACCAGATCTTCCACATGTTCGTCAAATCCCTCTTCCACCCAACCACCCATGCACAGTCATCTATGCTAGTGTCCACTAACCAAGTAGCCCCCTGCAGTAGCCATTCTGTGCTTCAACCTGCTCATCTCTCCAACTCTCCTCCACTGTCTTCTACCTCATGGTGAATGCCGATCTGATTATGTGATCACAGTATGTTAGGTGCCAGATCTAAGACTCTGAACAGCAGACACTGGCCATCATGTGAGTACCTGGAAGACACCAAGAGCATCTGCCGCAATGGCGGTGTGCAGCGGGGTCCGCCCCAGCTTGTCCTGTAGGTTGGTGTCAGCACCAGCATCCAGCATGCACTTGGCTGCGTCGGCGCGGGAGAATCGAGCTGCCAGGTGAAGGGCTGTCTCGCATGTTGAGTCTGTCTGGGCATTTAAACTTGCACCTTGACTAATCAGATCAGCGATGACCATGGCCGATCCTTCCAAAATGGCATCCTCGCTGTCGTCGGCCGCTAGACCTCCCCCTGCGCAAACTGCTGACATCAGAGGCGTGACACCATCTGTGGGTAGAAGAGGCAAAAAGGGCTTAGTAAATACCTGCCAAAGAAGTAGGGTAGGGTGAAATCTGAAAGAGAGAGATGACATCCATTTTTCTGACCAGCCCCTCTAACAGTATATTATTTATCTCTCACACTCCCTCTCCAGAGATGGTATCCTTCATGAATCCATTTGAACACTGCCATGGACTTTAACTTAGCAAGACAATAGACATATCAGGCCTACAAAAATCCTCAATGCTACAGTTATGTTTCATTCTTGAAAGTATAATACATGAAATTACTGTATGCATACATACTCAAACAATCCACTCATGGTGACGCATGGGGCTGTAGTGTAGTTCCTATATTCCCAATAGGCTCTGCGCATTGGAATAATATAAACAGCAGTGTAGACGTAGGACTGAGGTCATCTAGGTCTCTACTGACTATATTAGACTTAAGGTTTGCCAGCTAGCTCAGAGGTCACTAGAAACTTTCTCGAATAAACGAGGAGGAGTTTAACCTCCCTGGATAGACAAGAAGGGATTAGCTTCTGACAACCATAAAACATGACAACCTTGCTCCCCCAGAATAAGAGTGTATCTCTAGAGTCGTGTGAAAACAATAGACAGCTATTTCACTCAGTCAAGTGTGCATACTTAGTTTCACCAGAGTGCAGAGAAAAGAGAGACGGGCGTTTTCAATAAAAGGTGTAATTTATTGAGCAGTCTTCTTTCTCATGCAAGAGAAATGAATTGCCACAATTGCAATACTCATAGTAAAGTAAAGTGCGTACAGTAAAAGGAGGATTATAAAATAATACTGTAAAAGCATTGATATAGTTTCTTAGCCATATGATACTTTAAAATAGATGAAATATATACATACATATATACATTGACTAACGTACTCAACTGGTGCTTCTAAATACGCCTACCCCGGTGTACCTGACCTAAGCCTAATACGTGGGAAGTAGTAAGTAAGTAGCAGTTTAAGTTAAGTTGATTTTGCCAAGAATCTGACTCAAGAATTCTCTTTAAGGGTTTAGTCAGCTCCGTACCTGGGTAATAGAAAGCAGGAGGTCTTGTATCTCTCTCTCAGGACTCGATATCCCAGTAACCCGCGAAGGTATCTGGAAACACCGGAGCTGAATTTCTCGGCAGGAGAAAAGATAGCGTCTCTCTCAGTGCGTCAAAGGGGAGGGGCAGCGTCCGTGGGCTCTCGCATCAGCTGGGCTCTCGGGCAAGTAGATAGCTGCTCTGCTCCAAAACCACCACCGTGTGTTTGCTTAAGGCAACGTTGGTATATTTCTACCTGAAAGGTGCCGGGTTTGACGTAATGTTGGACATAAGACGTCAATAAAGATGTCACTAAGAACTGGCCGTTCTTACAGTGCTTCACAGGAGTTCTAGGACGAAATCAAAACAAAAGCAATGGGGATTTCCCAGGTTGCTGGAGGTTTGGTTTGTTTAGAGAACTCGTTGTGCTTTCTAGGAGTCCGGGGAAGTAGCCTTGCTTAATGTGACTGCATGGGCTACGACTAAATATGGATATGATTCCTATGCCTTTATAGGGATATTATTGATTATAACCGTACAAGGGCATAAAATAGAAATATCGATTTAGGTTCCTAGATAAAAACACAATACCCACTCCACGATCTAATGTCCATCATTACTAAAATTAAGCAATAGTAAACATTTAAAGGTGCATGTGTATTCCAACCCACCCCAAAATAATTTTTTTTGCATTTGAAATGGTATATGCGAAATACATGAAAATGATTATTGTTACTGTACGCTTTTCAAGCAGTGTAATCATTCAGTTAAAATGATGCATATATATATATTAGCTGAACGATTTGCGAAATTTACACATGAAATGGCTCTTAATACAGAAAAGAAGGTCGAGACAATTCCATCACATATAAATACTGTTATTATAAATGTGCTAGAGGCTGAGGTAATATATTGTCTCTAGAGTTTCCTAAAAATAGAAGCTCTGTTCTCTAAGAATAGTTCTACTTTAAGCAGAGTGCAAGTGCCTGAAAAAGGTAAATATTTTGGAATCAGGAAAAAAAATAATTTTGCTTTTAGGGAAAAAATAGTTCCAAATATTTTCAGTAGCTTTTGTTTATCAAAGCCGAAGGCCGAATTCAGAGTTCAGGGAACGCTGTGTGCTTGTTGCTTAAAAAGTTATTCTTTCTGTTCAGGGGAGAACATCATTTCAGACAGACTCGCAAAAAAGTTGTCTACGGCTTCAGGTGAAAGTTTGACCAAGTTTGAAAATGCCGCAACTGTGCAGTCTTGAGCATGATTGCTATCGTCGATGTCAGGATCAGCAATGCTCACAGAAGGTCGTACCTGGGTGATGTTGCTCTTATCTCGTACTTCACTACCACCTAATCGTAGTGGCGAAGTTTCAATGAATGCCGTCATCAGAATGGGTAGCCGCTGGGGACAACACGATGCATGAGCCGTTACAGGACTTAGCAAAGTATCTGTAGCCAATGGTACTGCTGATGGTAGTGTAAGACAGACGTCCAACACGCATTCTTCTTCGCATAGCATACATCGAAGCACAGGTAAGATGCAATTCTGCCAGATGGGTCTGAATGAAAGAAACCAGGTCATATTCAGATCTCTTAGCCGGGCTAATCCAAGGACTTTAGTTATGCGGTCCCGATAGCGTATAGCTTGGATCGTTTCTTCCATCGTTGCTGGAGTCTTGTCTGTGACTTGGCTTGCCATATCGGAGCAGAAGTATCAAAAATAAAATTCCTGCTACGAGTCCCAAAAGAAGTGGTAGGCCGCCAAAGACAGAATGGACAAAATTAGGAAAAATGCCCAGAACTGTTTTGAAGGGTGTTAACAGTCCCGAAAAAGTTGTCTTAAATACATGTGGGATACCACTGGTATCAGACATATTTAGGATTTGGCTTAGCATTTCTGCGAAATGCACGAAGCAATTTGTTGATAAAAGGCTATGTATCTCTGCCGATGTCCTTGCAACTTGCAGATCATACGTTTCTTTTGATGACGTTAAGGGCACGGTTGTCTGTAAAAGAACAGACTTCTGCTTAAAGTATCAATTCGAATAGAAGAGATATTCAAAGAAGGCCAAATTTTTGCCTCCGTATCGGGAGTGCTGTTTGGATACAATACTTGCATACAGCAAGTGACCATGGAACTAACGCTCACGAGATAAGCTTTTCCTGGCACAATGCCACAACAGCTGTGGTCCACTATTAGAATATAGCTCCCGTTTGAAAGCCGTCTAAAGAATGGCTCTATTTGTGGTGCAGGTGTGCCATGCTGGTGACATGAAAGGTTATTTGAAGTCCCCTCACAGGCCCCATGCAAGTTTATACCTTGACACAGAAGTATACCGCTTAGTGATCGTTTACAATTGTTACCACTAAGAAATACATTCTGTTTCTTTTCACTATAACATGTGTGTGTGTAAGGCAATTTCCATGATGACTTAATGTACCCTTTACCCAACCTTTCATACTGGCCCGCTGGTATATACTCTTGACAGAATTTAAATTGGAAAGTTGTTATCGGAATTGTAATTATCCCGTGTATTATCCATTCAATGACAGGTCTTTCTGACATTGTCAATGGTAATCTCTCAAGTTTTTCAATGCTCAGAATCGTATAGTCTGCACCTTTCTGTGCCAATCTGATTTGTTTATCAGTAAGGTTAAAGATAGAGAATAACGACGTTGTGTTGATTAAACGCCATGGTACGTAGCCTGAACGCAGATTTTGCAACGTCCAGCCAAGCTGTACAATAGAACGTAATTGGGACTGACCGTGTTGTAACATTAGTAAGTCCTGCTCTATTATATCAATAGCAGATGATACAATACTGTCCAGTGAATATATTCTGGAGGACAGAGTCATTAACCCATTGTCCACAACAGAAAGTGATTTTTCCAAATTAATACGGTCAATTTCCCGTATTTTTTCTGCTGTTTCAATTTGCGTTTCTTTCCAAGCTTCGTTGTACGCAGCGTATATACCGGCCGCTATGAAACGTTTTTGACGCTGTTTGAGTGGTCCCATTATGAAATCACGCAAGTCAGCACTGTCTTTAAGTAAAGTCAAGTGTTGCTTAATTTCTGCCAGTGTGGATTTCTGTAGCCATTCGAGGCAGAGTTTCCCTACACTGTATGTTGTAACTATCCCTGGATGTTGTCTCTGGGAGTATCTAGGGTCTGGCCTGGTCAGTTTGAACCCCTGTATTTTGTTCAGGAATCTATCTTGACAGTTATTTGTGTCTGTGGGCCAGATCAACCATTTTTTCCAATCAGGATGTGTTCTGTTTTGGTTAAAAATATGGGATACGTCTATCTCTAGAGTAAGGACTACCTTAGCGCTAAATACAGTGTTGATAATTTCACTACTCTAGTTAATAGCACATTCATGATCACTTGCTCTTCAGCATATCATGAATGGTGAGACATACTCAAGACATCGTAGTTTACACTTGGAACACTGTGGTATTCGTCAGGCGCATGCCCAGAGAGAATAGCGTCTTCTGCTTTGGGCATGCGCGCGAGTTTAGAAGCTGACAACAGTTTTCACAACTTAATATTCCTAGAGAAGGCTGGCTACACGATGTTTTATTTTGGTGACTAGATATAACAACCTCTTGAAGTAATTCTAACGATCGTTTAGATAAAAAGTTATTGTCGGCATCTATATAACCTACGCGCATGCGCGATGGAGCAGTGTCTACCTTCGCGCTTGCTCTGAGATTCTGTGGACGCCCATCTTCCCCTGTTTCTCAATTGATCAGCATTTACTTAAGGGTGAGAGGCGGCCGGGCAACCACCTCCACGACCGCTTGGCTCATGGATAGGGGTACCGACGGACAGGTGAGTGTCCTAGGGTACTCCCCGTCTTTCAGTGATTTCCTACACGGGAGACAATACCAGTTAGTATTTACAGGCAATACTATATTAGAATTAGCCTGGTTGGTACAATCTTTCAGATACAACTGTGTTTTTATAAAAGTAAGGGGTTTTGGTTGCCAAGTAATTCTTGATATTGATCACTTCCCCGCATCACTGTCTTTTGACTGGGTTCTATAGTAGCTAACAGTTTTGCACTACATGTGGAGATCTTATATTCAATAAAAGAATGTTTGGGAGCACTCCTAAGGGCCCATATGAGGAGATCTCATACTCAACTCAGAACATTTAAGGAGCACTTTGGCTTGAGTGTTCTGATACAGCGCAGCACATGCGTTTTCTTTAGGAGTCATATGGGATGGTTCATGTGGTTGTTTTCTGGGAGGAGGGGGACCTACCACACGTTCGTTGGGTTATGTGTGTAGAGCAATTGGCTTGGGCTTAGTAGAGTTGCGTGCTCACTGTGTCCTTTTTTCTACACCGCAGAGCGGGGCCTCATACTCCCGAGCGGTCGCCGGGTGAGGTGAGGTCTTCACCCACACAAGGCTGGGTGAGTATCACTACGAGGAAATGCCTCTGAGTGATTAAGCTAGTATGCTGTCTTTTTCATATATGCAGAATGTCAATTGTTCATGCAGGTGTTGTGACTATACGGTTTCTCTGTATCCGGGTGGATGTGTTTGTATAATTGGTGTTGTTGTACAACAATTGTTGTTTATTTCTAGGAAGAAGACACGCTTCTCTCCTTCCTGTGGACGTTTGAGCATTGAAGTTGCTGGTAGATATGTATCAGTCTATAAGTAAACCTTGTGTTACTTTTTCACCTAACATATTACTTGTAGTTAGAGTTGCAGTAGCTAGACTATATTCTAGGTCCTGAAGAAAGCTGGGGTAATGCCCCGTGAGCTGAAACATGTTAACCACCTTGCACAGCGCCGAACGGTAGCCTTCCTACCAGGCGTGGTTTTAACCCTTGACACACCGATTTCTATATGTACGTTTTCTTAGAATCTGTGTAGCCAATTCTATCCTTTACTTTCACATTTATTTTGAGCACTGCACATTATTTAGTCCACTTTATGGCAAACATCATGGCTAGTTCTCTGACACCCTGTTCCACACCGGCACTATACGGCCCGAAGTGTTACGGGGTGATCAGTAATTCCCACATGACGTAACTTCACCGAAGGGGTGATCTGATGGGAATTTTTCTAGCGCTGTGTTTTCCAATAACTCTCCACGGCATTAGTTTGCGTGTACACCCTACTGGTTTACAGTTACTGGGATAGTTATACACCATGTCCTGACCTGTTCTGCTCTTTGTTGTGTTTCATATCCTGATAATAGGGGAGCGAGCAGACAGGTCGTTAAATATTCCCCATGACCCTCCATATCTTTGTGTCTTAGTATACGTCTATCTCAACATCTGTAGTGCTATTCCTGTCAGGCGTTGGCTTTGGAATAGACGGTTTGTTTAAGTCTTTAATTTTGGCTAGGCCAAGACAGGTTGTCTGTTGAATGGTTTCATTCAAGAATATTATTTGTTCTGGGATCATGCAGGCTCTAAATAACGCTTCTAAACCTTGGACCTGCCAATGTTTGGTACCACAGATGGTTTTTGTTTCAATGTTGTTTTTCCAAAAATCAAAACCAAATGTAGTCATTTTCTCATAAAATGTTTCGGAATAGATTAATTTAGTGTTTGTCAGCATTGTTTTCACCCCTGTCTTATTTAACAGTTTGAAATAAAACGTTTCTGCTTCACTTGTGGTAAACCCTGAGAAGTATGGGAATTTCTCGTAAAATGTTTTCAAACTACCTTTTGGTGGAGTTGCACAATGTTCCCATTGATTATAATTAAAAACATTTCTAGGTTGAGCAGATTTATGCAAATAATGGTGTGCAAAGTGATTGTAGCAGTACATTTCTTCATAGTTAGATGAACCCTGTAAGTAATCATGTTCTGTAAATTTTGCTGACAATACTAAATCTGACATCATATCATTAATACTTTCAAAGTCGCAATCATCAGAGAATGTGCTCGGTTTTGCAAAGTCACTTAATGAAACCTTGAACTGGTGTGGATATTTCAAGAGCTCGACCGGGCCATAGGTTTCGTAATCCGTTTTGTCCCAAGCTACCCCACCGGGTATTGGATTGGCTGTGACATTCACTGATTATAGTTCTCTTTTCTCGATGTGAGATGACTTGTGTGGCTTTAGGACCAAGTTGATGTTCTGACTTGCTGTGTCCATTGTACTGTATTTTCCATCAATGAATTTTCCCAAACAAAGAACCATGATGAGCCAAAGCAGGAGGAAAAGTACACCTAACACAATCCAAAATTCAATCCATGGAGAAATCAGATAGGTTTCTTTGAGTTGATGAAAGAGTTCAGTTACTTTGTCTTTAAAAGATTTTGTTGCTGGCGTTTCTTCAGGCTCGCTTGGATCCTCAGAAAAGTCATCGAAATTGATGAAGTAGCCAGATGCAGTTCTGTCAATTGTTGGAATCGCTTCCGGATTTTCATTTGCTTTTGGAATTTTCTTTGTTTCATTAGCATAGTCTGAGGCTACATCGTTGTAGACAGGTGTTTCTTGACGAACTGTTGCAATTTGGGTTTTAAGAGGCATAAGTTCCATGGCTTTGTTGCATAGTCCTTTTTGATTTACTGTAGGTTTATCAAATGTGATTAGTCTCTCAGTTTGAACCTCTTGTATTGTAGCAAATTTTGGTACTCTGCTTTTTCTTGGGAGTCCACTGGGCCTACTACTTATTATTGGCCACATGATTGTGGTTTTACCAGGTCGATGGATACAACTCGGTTCTCCTTTTTACCAGCAAGGGGCGGTAGTACAACTGATCGTGTTCCGCTGACAGCTAAGACAGGTACTGCTTTTCTGTAAGAAGGCCCAAATTCCTTCTTCACCGCGATCTTCTCTCTGACCAGATCCCCAATTTTTGGAATCCAGACAGGCCTTGCTGGGACAGGTGGTTTATCTTCAGTGGCTGTTGGCTGCTGTTTTAACTTTACGTTGCTCAGGTCTTTTCTTGTTTCATTTAAGTCCTGTAAAATAGCCAAACGATCTTTGATATCAAAGCATTTTTCTTCTACCACTGAAGTCTGACTATCTAAGTCCTGAATATGCATTCTAGTCCCGAACAATAGTTCGTACGGACTGAAACCTTTTAGAGAATTTCTTGGCAGATTGTTAAGACTACGTTGGACACTTGTTAAATGTTGGACCCACCCATCACCCGGACCTAATACCCTCGCTGTTATAGATTTCTTTATGTCTCGGTTTTTTCTTTCCACAATCCCATTTCCCTCAGGATGGAAGGGACAAGAGTACCGCAATGCAATGCCCATGCTGGTCATGGCCTCCTTATAAGCTCGAGAGCTAAAAGCAGGACCCTGGTCAGAATGTAGCATGCCAATTGCGTATGTGCCGATATAGACTCGCAAATCTCTGTATAACAGTTCTGGCATCAGCCGAGTGCTGGTGTCTGCAATTTTAAGTGAATCTAGTATTAAATATTAATGGGACGCATTTTTTCTGTTGGGTATTTCGTATAGATAGCCTTATGCTATCTAAACGAAGAGCCATGGCAAAACTCCGGCTGGTTCGCCACTGCGATCTCTGTTGCAGTTTGGACAGTTTATTGCAAATTTGTGATGTTGCAGGCTCATTCCCGGCCACCAGTATTCTGATTGTAATTCTTTCAGAGATTCCTTGATCTTCTGGTGCCTTAGACCTAATCCCATATGTTCTTCTTGAATCAAGAAGATTCTCCTGTTCGTGTTTGGAATTACTCTATCCCCCACTCCAGGGAGCAAAAGGAACGGAGTTTGCATCAATTATGTATGTATAATTGAGTGGATAGTTCACGGGTAGTGCTGCACAGTCGCCTTTTGAAGACATTTTTACCGCCAGCATGGTTTCCCCGTCTATATATTTTTCAGAACGCTTTTTTGTGGCTACGGAAGCCTGTTTAGTTGCTTCCGCTGTGGCTGTGTCAGCCAATGAATTCCCTGCAACGTGAACGCCATCAAGCTGATGACTCAGTGTATATATCACGTGAGTCTTTTGTAGTTCTTTCTGCAAAAGAACTACCTGTTCCCAAAGCTGCTTATGCTTTATTGTGGCACCTGTGTCATCTTTGTAATCGTTTTGAACCCAGTTCTGCAAGTCAATGTTGTAAGATTTGACGCAGTAATGCGAATCGCACACTATTAGTGTCGGGAATTCACGATCGGCATTTTCAAGCGCCATCTTTAAAGATCTGATTTCAGCTCGCTGAGCCGAACAGTTTCCCGTTGATTCAGTTTTGGTGATTTTTGGTCTGAATTTACCACAGCGCCAGCGACCTTTAACAATCGCGCACGCAGCGTTGTAGGATTTCTTCTCTACATCGCAATGTTTTGCAAATCTGTCCATGTAGATTACACATGTGTACTGTTCGAGAAGCAGAATTTCGATTGGCAGAGGATATTCTTTTTCATATGTTAGATCTTTCAGTTTTTTCATGTTCGGGTCAAAATAGTATTTCACTTTTTCTGTAGCAAGAGAATTTTCCCATTGTATCCATTTTGGATCTATGCCACGGTAGTCAAATTGCGTGGGCTTGTTAATGCCTCAAAGGCTAATTGTGCTGTTAAAACAGTTATCTGTCTGCCTTCGGCTTGGGCTCTTTCTTTTACTACAGCTGTTTGAACTGTATTTACAATATTTTCCGCAAGACTGAATGTTTTTTCAGCTTGTGTGTACAAGTGTGATTTGTAAGCTATTGGTACCGTTTCTCCCTCATTAGAGGTCAGGTACGTGAATCCTCATCTTCATGGGATGACTCGGATTACAAGGTTGCGTGTGTTTTCGCGAGTTTGCAATTTTGTTTTAGCTAACATGTCTATTTGCAAGGATCTCAAAATTTCTGTGTGTTTTTGAGTCCAATTGATTGGTTTGAAATCAGCTTTTATTAATTCATAGAGAGGTTTAACCCTCTCTGCATAATTTAGAATGTAAGTTCTTCCGAAATTCAGGAAACCTAGTATTGATTGTAAGTTCTTCAGTGTTTTTGGTGCTTGGATTACAGCGCATTTCTCTAATAAATTGTCTGCTAGGCTTTTGCCTTCACTTGATAATTCATATCCTAAAAACAGGACAGTTAGATGGGCAATTCGTGACTTTTTAAAGTTGAATTTGTAACCCTCTGCTGCGAACCCAAGTATTATGGTGTTCACTCTTTTCAAGTGAGTATCCAAGTCATCCGCTGTTAGATAGATGTCATCGTTATATGATAATGCTTCATCATCATATATTTGTAGTAACTCTGTTACTCTTGCTGAGAATAATCCTGGGCCTTTCTTGAATCCCTGTGGGAGTCGACAGAAATTTTTCTGCAACCCCATTATTGAGAAAGCGGTCAAATACCTGCTTTCAGGTGCAATGTTTTGACAAAAGAATCCATTAGAGATGTCTAATGTTGTTTTGTATTTTTTGCGCACGATGTTATTCATTACTGCTGCACTGTGTGAGTTTTGTACTGCAAAAGTTTTGCAACATGAGTTAAGGTGTCTGTAGTCCAAAACTAGACAATACGAATCGTCTGGCTTGGAGACAGGAAACAAAGGATTGTTCATTTGTGAGGTGCATGTTTCAATCACCCCCTGGTATTCAAGTTGATCTAAGATCTCCCTGACTTGTTTTTTAGCTTCTTGCTTAATTGGTTACTGCCTTTGTGCAGTTGGTTGACATTTTAACTGGATTTTGTGAGGAGGAGAGTCCTCATCCCATCCTACATGGTTTTTATATAATGCAGGAGCTTGGGCTACTGCCCATATTCTTGCATATGTATATTTTTTATGAATTGGAATATGATTTGAGAAGGCAGGCATAATAATTTCTTCGCCATGAGGGCACTCCCTGACAAACTCTGGTGGCCAGTCTTTCTCAGCTAAAAGCATGTCATAGCCTTTGGAAAGGTTATCCCAAAATAGACCCCTTACTTTCCTAGTCTTATCTCCCTCTATATGTAATGTTATTTCGTATATTTTATGAGGTTTGCTAACTCTGGTATCTGCAGTTTCCACCTGACTGTATTCATTCGTGTCCACTGTCTCCAGATGATTCATCAGGATCTTGCGAGCTATTGTCACTTCTGCTGCGCTGTCTAGCATTGTCTGTGCCCACTCTCCGTTTTTCAGTTGTGTCCTTAGTATCCTCGGCATGTTTAATTATTTTAATACTGGCTACCTTCTTTCTTGGAAATTGTAATTTTTTACTTTGATGAGCAGGTTCCTTGTCTTTGGACTTGACGTGCTATTCCCTGAGTTCTGACCGTCCTCTTCTTTCCGATTTCTGCGAGGAAGTCTGAAAAGATCGAGAGGGACGTGTATCAATATCTTGATATCTATCAGGTTTCTTCAGATTATCCCTATTTCTAAGGTTGTATCTTTTCTCAGAGGGCTCCCTCTGGGGAGACTTGTGTCCTTGGTCCGGAGATCTTTCTCTCCGCCGAGGAGACCTTCCTCTGGACTGGAATCTTTTTTCTTTGGGAGTGGATTGTTTATTTCCATCCCAGCTCTTTTTTGGAGTGTTTAGATTATTTTTAATAAATATCTTTTCAGGATTTTCCGTTAGTTGGGGTTTTACTGGTTTCCCACCCAAACTATCTCTTCCTAGTTCTTCATATGATTTTTCTATGATTCTGGCAAGTTCAAATGGCTGTTCTGCTATATCTGTTTCTTTCAATTTCTGGCGGATCACCACAGATGCTGCTTCTCCTTTTATGTTGGCTAATAATATAGCCGAGACCTGTGTTAGAAAGGCAGCCCCGGGGCGGCAGAAGATGTCTGACAGACCACCTCTAGGTCCACCTCTCCTTCGAGGAGTGGCCGAGCAATGCAGAGAGGCCTCCGGAATGAGGGCCCTCTCTGAGGATCGTACAGCAGAGTAATCACAACACTACAAACGGACACCACGCAAGAGGTCAAGTTCTTAAGCTTTTATAGGTAATAACGGTTGCTGGTTCTTGGCAGTACATACAGATGGATCGAGGGATCCGTAAAGTCTCGACAAGGGGGGTAGGTAGCGGGACAGTCTAGTTTCTGGGCGGAGGAAGGGATACCCTACGCACAGCTCTCAATCCTCGAGCTGGGGGGTTCTGCGAGGTTCGAGCCGCGGCAGCGCCAGCAGGCTTACAGAATGGTTCGGCAAGGTAGGCCGCGGCAGCGCCAGCAGGCTCTCGGATGGTTCAGCAAGGGAGGCCGCGGCAGCGCCAGCAGGCTCTCGGAAGGTTCAGCAAGGTAGGCCGCGGCAGCGCCAGCAGGCTCTCGGAAGGTTCAGCAAGGGAGGCCGCGGCAGCGCCAGCAGGCTCTCGGAAGGTTCAGCAAGGGAGGCCGCGGCAGCGCCAGCAGGCTCTCGGATGGTTCAGCAAGGTAGGCCGCGGCAGCGCCAGCAGGCTCTCAGATGGTTTCAGGTTACCGGGAGGATGAGTTCGTCTGGTGTCGGCCGTGACAGCGTCAGCGGGGCTTCCAGTCCAGGATACAACTGGCGTCCTACTCCGGGGCTGGCCCAGATATAGGACGGAGGTCCTTTGATGTCCAGACCCTCGCGCCTGGGGGCCAGAGGGGCCGGGTTGATGTTGTCCAGACACCCAGCAGGGGGGTGGAGCCAGCGCCCAGGGAGGCCCGAGGGCGATCGATACCAGGCGTCCGGGGACGGCTGGAGGGCCATCGAAACTCCTCTTCCTCCGGGGTCTGTCGAGTGGCCACTCGACCACCTGGGTGGATCTTGGTGCCTCGATGTCGGTGCTTCGCTGGGGCCGAGGCTGGGGCCGAGGCCACGTGGTTGTGACGTGGTGGGCCCAAGATGGAGTCGGGCACGGCCTCGTGCTTGGGTCGTGATGGGCCTACGCTGGGGCCAGGCCGGTGATGGGGGACCGGGATGGTAGCCGGACCGGTGGTGTTGGGGCATGCAGGATCGGGCCGAGGGGGCCGTCCGAGGTCCGGTGGCGGGCCGATGTCGACCTGGGCCCGCCATGCGGGAGCGGTAGGACCACGCCAGGAGGCCGGGTCCAACACGCGTCCCCCCCAGCTGAAGGCAGGGGAGAGTCACCCATCTTCTTGGGGATTCTCCTCGCCGAGGCGGAAGAATCGGGACAGGCCGTCAGCATTGGCGTGGTCGTTGCCAGGGCGATGTTCTACCGTGAAATCCATCCCCTGCAGGGAAATGGACCAGCGCAGCAGTTTCGGGTTTTCTCCCCGCATTTGCATTAACCACCGCAGGGGCTGGTGGTCGGTCTGGACTCGGAAGTGGGTGCCGAAGAGGTAGGGTCGGAGCTTCTTGAGGGCCCACACCACGGCGAAGGCTTCCCTCTCGATGGTGCTCCATCGCAGTTCTCTTGCCAGTAGGCGTCGGCTGATGAAGGCCACAGGCCGGTCGATTCCTTCGGAGTTAACTTGGGACAGGACCGCCCCGATGCCGTGCTCTGAGGCGTCGGTTTGGACCACAAACTCTCTGCTGTAGTCGGGGGCCTGGAGCACAGGGGCGGTGCACATGGCAGTCTTCAGAGTCTCAAAGGCTGTCTGACACTCTGGGGTCCAGTGCACTTTTGGTGGTAGTTTCTTTGAGGTCAGTTCTGTGAGGGGCCCCACAATGCTCCCGTAGTTCTTTATAAATCGCCGATAATATCCCGTGAGCCCCAGGAAGGCTCGGACGGCGGTCTGGGTGACCGGGGGCTCCCAGGCCCGGATGGCGTCTATCTTTAGTTGGAGGGGAGCCACTTGGCCGCTCTCCACTTGGTGTCCCAGATAGGTCACGGACCCTTGGCCTATCTGGCACTTACTGGCTTTGATGGTGAGTCCGGCCCGCCGAAGGGCCGTCAGGACTGTCCAGAGGTGGGTCAGGTGCTCATCCCAGTGGAGGCTGTACACGGCAATGTCATCGAGATAGGCGGCGCTGTACTCCTCTAGACCGGCCAGCACCTGGTTCACTAGTCTCTGGAAGGTTGCTGGTGCGTTCTTCATGCCAAAGGGCATCACTTTGAAGTGATAGTGGCCATCTGGTGTCGAGAAGGCCGATCGCTCTTGTGCACCAAGGGTAAGGCCGATCTGCCAATACCCGCCGTGAGATCGAAGGTGCTGAGGTATTTGGCGGCCCCTAGGCAATCGATCAATTCATCCGCCCTGGGGATGGGATGGGCGTCGGTCCTGGTGACGGCATTCAGTCCCCTGTAGTCAACACAGAACCAGAGCTCCGGAGCTGCTCCGGGGGTGGCGGCTTTGGGGACCAGGACAACGGGACTGGCCCAGGGACTGTTGGAGGGTTCGACTACCCCCAGAGCTAACATCTTGGCCACTTCTGATTGGATGCAGGCCCGAACCCGGTCGGGCACTCGAAAAGCTCGGTGTTTTACAGGCGGGCTGTCTCCTGTGTCCACATCGTGGACACACCACCGGGTGACCCCCGGAGTGAGGGAAAACAGATCCGCAAACTACCCCAGCAGCCTCCGGCAGTCCTGTTGCTGCTCTGGGGTCAGGGTAGAGGAGAGCCGGACCCCTTCGAAGGAGCCGTCTTTCTCGGTGGTGCTGAGGAGATCTGGTAGTGGTTCGGAGTCGTCTTCAGCTCCGTCATCGGTCGCTAGCAGCAGACTCAGTTCAGTGCGTGCAAAGTGTGGCTTGAGTCGGTTAGCATGCAGAACCCGGAGGGGGTTCCTGGGGGACTCCATGTCCACCAGATAGGTGACGGGGCTCTTGCGCTCCACCACCTTGAAGGGCCCCGTCCATTTGTCCTGGAGGGCACAGGGTTCGACCGGGGACATGACCCAGACCTGCTGGCCCGGCTCGAATTCGATGGACGAGGCGTTCTGGTCATACCAGCGTTTCATTTTCCTCCTGACTGGCCTCAAGGTTGGCCTCGGCAAGTTCCCTGAACTTTCGAGTATGATTGCGGAGTGTCAGGAGGTACCGGTAGACATCAGGTGGGGCATCTCGAACTGCTGTCTCCCAGCCTTCCTTGACCAGGCTGAGGGGGCCTCCGACCGGGTGTCCGTACAAGAGTTCGAAAGGACTGAACCCCAGGGACTTCTGGGGTACTTCTCGGTAGGCGAACAGGAGGCAGGGTAGCAGGACATCCCATTTGCGCCGGAGTGGTTCCTCTAGGCCCTTGATCATCCCCTTCAGGGTTCTGTTAAATCGTTCCACTAGTCCATTTCCTTGGGGATGATACGGGGTGGTGAATTTATAGGCGACCCCGCACTGTTGCCATAGGGACCGCATATGCTTCGAGATAAAGTTGGAGCCCCGATCACTCACGACTTCTCGGGGGAAGCCGACTCGGGAGAAGATGCTCATGAGGGCTCGGCCCACCACGGGGGCCGTGATGGTTCGGAGGGGGATGGCTTCGGGATAGCGGGTAGCATGGTCCACCAGGACGAGGATGAAGCGGTGCCCCTGCGAGGTTCGAGGGTCCAGGGGCCCCACGATGTCTATTCCCACTCGCTCGAAGGGGGTAGTCACCACGGGAAACGGCTGGAGCGGGGCTTTGACTTTCCCCCCGCTCTTCCCGCTGGCTTGACAGGTCGGGCAGGTCCTGCAGTGGTTATGCACATCGGTGCGCATTTTTGGCCAGAAGAAATGGGTCACCAGGCGGCTGTAAGTTTTGTCCTGCCCCAGGTGCCCGGCGAGGGGCACATCATGTGCTAAGTTCAGGAGGAAGTCTCTGAATCGGAGGGGTACGACCAAGACCCGGCCGGCCCCTAGTTCAGCAATTTTCTGCTCACTGTAGAGAAGGTCGTTGTCCCAATAAATCCAGTGGGACCCCGCGGAGTCTCCAGCTGCTTGAGTAGCGGCTTGCTGTCGAATCCCCTCGAGGGAGGGGCAGGTTTTCTGTTCCTGCCGGAACTGTTCGCGGGTGGGGCCACCTTCTTGGCGCCATTGAGCGAGTTCTGGCAGGTGGCCGAGCTCGGTGAGATCTTCTTGGTCGGGCCCTTGGGGGCCGTGTTCGGGGTCGGCGTCCTCGGGGACGACGGGCGGCGGAGGCGCGGGCCACTCTGGCTCCTCGGTCGGAGCTTCCCCCGCTGGGGTGGAGGCCCGGGCGGTCATGGAGCGGGTGGTCGCACAGACCCACTCGGGAAGGCCTAGCATCCCCAGGTGCTCCCTTCGTTCAACGCTAGCCCAGGGGGAACTTTCTAGGTCGTTCCCAAGGAGGCAGTCCACGGGGGCATCGTCGCGGACAGTCACTTTCAGCACGCCCGACACTCCTCCCCACTCGAAGGGGATGCGGGCCATCTGGCACAAAGTCTCTGAGTTATCCGCGGACCGGACTGGGCAGAGGACGTTAGGAAGGATCTGTTCCGGGGTCACCAGATGGCAGCGGACCGCTGTCACGCTGGCCCCAGTGTCACGGAGGGCTTCGGTCCGGCGAGCATTGATGGTGACCCACTGGCGGTATTTCTGGGTGTTGCCGGGGATCGGGCCTCGGGGGATCAGGTCGTGAGTACCCAGGCATGCTAAGGTCATGGCGGCGGGCTCCCACTCGGCCTGCTCGGGGTTGTCGTCCTCCTCTTCACTCCTTTCTTCACCCAGGGCAGCGGCCGCGATCTGGCGGGTTGGGGGACCGGTAGTGCCGGGTCGCTGATTCATCGGGCAGATGGGGTCATTCGCATAATGACCCTGTCGCTGGCATCTGTGGCACGTAACGTTCAGGCGGGGCCCTGGTCTGGCTGGGGGGCCCCCTCTCCGGCCCAGGGTTGGTGACGTGGGGGTAGGGGAGGACCCCTGGGGGGCGTCTCGACCCCGACTCTGGTCTACTCCACCGCCTCGTGGTCGGTGGTTCCCCGGGGATCCCCGGCCGTAGTCTCCCATCGGATTCCGGGGGACTCGGGTGCTCACCCATCTATCCGCCTCGACAGTGAGTTTTCGTGGCTCAGTCAGTTTGCTGTCGAGGAGGTGTTGCCGGAGTTCGATGAAGCAGTTATTGGAAAGATGTTCCCATAGAATGAGGTTGATCAACTGCTGGTAGGTGGTGACCTGGCAGCCCCGAATCCACCCCTCGAAGGCTCTACTGTAATAGTTCACGTACTCCACCCACGTGGTACCGGGGATTTTTTTGCAGTCTCGGAATCGCTGCCGGTACATCTCGGGGGTGAGTCCGTAGCGAGTGAGGAGGGCGGTCTTCATGTGCTCGTACGAGGTCATCTCGGTATCAGGGAGCTCCAGCAGGGCGTCTCTCCCTTCGTTGATAAACTTCCCCCACAGGCCGGCGCCCCAGTCCTTGAGGGGTACTCGATGGGCGGTCATGGCGACCTCGTAGGCTTTGAACCACTGTTGGATGTCGTCGTTCTTATAGTACTCCTTGACGACATCCTTGGGTATGTGCACTTTTGTGTCCACCGGGGGGTGTGAGGTCTTACCCCCGGAGATGGCAGTCTCGTTTGCCTTGGCTTTAAGTTCCATTTCTTTGAGGACGCGCTCGTGCTCGAGCATGAGTTTTTTCTCTTCGAGGGCTAACTTCCTTTCTGCCAGTTGGATTTCTCCTTCTTGTCTGAGTCGAGCCAGATCCAACTCGTGGAGCCGGTTCCTCTCTCGTTCTCGGGCGTCTTCGTGGGAGAGGCCCGTGTCTGGGTTTGCGGGTCTCCCTCCCGCTGGGTTCGTCTCGGCCTCCGGGCCTCCGTTCGGGCCCGGGTTATCTTCACTCGGAGGTGGCGCCTCGCCGGCGTCCACCCAGGCCTGCAGGGCCGATTTAAAGTCTTCTTTGGTGCTTAAGCCAGTGGTAGCGATGCCTAGGTCTTTGCTGAATTGCTTTAGCTCCTTGTGACTGTAGTCTTCCATTTTCTCGTTCTGGAATTCTGTGCTCATGGTCGCAGTGGATTTCTCTGGGTAGCGAGTGAATCACTCGCTGTACGATCTGCGTGGGCTCGGATCCAGGCGCTTGCCACCAATGTTAGAAAGGCAGCCCCGGGGTGGCAGAAGATGTCTGACTGACCACCCCTAGGTCCACCTCTCCTTCGAGGAGTGGCCGAGCAATGCAGAGAGGCCTCCGGAATGAGGGCCCTCTCTGAGGATCGTACAGCAGAGTAATCACAACACTACAAACGGACACCACGCAAGAGGTCAAGTTCTTAAGCTTTTATAGGTAATAACGGTTGCTGGTTCTTGGCAGTACATACAGATGGATCGAGGGAGCCGTAAAGTCTCGACAAGGGGGGTAGGTAGCGGGACAGTCTAGTTTCTGGGCGGAGGAAGGGATACCCTACGCACAGCTCTCAATCCTCGAGCTGGGGGGTTCTGCGAGGTTCGAGCCGCGGCAGCGCCAGCAGGCTTACAGAATGGTTCGGCAAGGTAGGCCGCGGCAGCGCCAGCAGGCTCTCGGATGGTTCAGCAAGGGAGGCCGCGGCAGCGCCAGCAGGCTCTCGGAAGGTTCAGCAAGGTAGGCCGCGGCAGCGCCAGCAGGCTCTCGGAAGGTTCAGCAAGGGAGGCCGCGGCAGCGCCAGCAGGCTCTCGGAAGGTTCAGCAAGGGAGGCCGCGGCAACGCCAGCAGGCTCTCGGATGGTTCAGCAAGGTAGGCCGCGGCAGCGCCAGCAGGCTCTCAGATGGTTTCAGGTTACCGGGAGGATGAGTTCGTCTGGTGTTGGCCGTGACAGCGTCAGCGGGGCTTCCAGTCCAGGATACAACTGGCGTCCTACTCCGGGGCTGGCCCAGATATAGGACGGAGGTCCTTTGATGTCCGGACCCTCGCGCCTGGGGGCCAGAGGGGCCGGGTTGATGTTGTCCAGACACCCAGCAGGGGGGTGGAGCCAGCGCCCAGGGAGGCCGGAGGGCGATCGATACCAGGCGTCCGGGGACGGCTGGAGGGCCATCGAAACTCCTCTTCCTCCGGGGTCTGTCGAGTGGCCACTCGACCACCTGGGTGGATCTTGGTGCCTCGATGTCGGGGCTTCGCTGGGGCCGAGGCTGGGGCCGAGGCCACGTGGTTGTGACGTGGTGGGCCCAAGATGGAGTCGGGCACGGCCTCGTGCTTGGGTCGTGATGGGCCTACGCTGGGGCCAGGCCGGTGATGGGGGACCGGGATGGTAGCCGGACCGGTGGTGTTGGGGCGTGCAGGATCGGGCCGAGGGGGCCGTCCGAGGTCCGGTGGCGGGCCGATGTCGACCTGGGCCCGCCATGCGGGAGCGGTAGGACCACGCCAGGAGGCCGGGTCCAACAACCTGCTTGAAGTCTTTCAGTAATTTCATACCCAGAGTTAAAGCGGGTTCTGGACCGTATTCATTTTGAATCTGTCTTAGTACATCTGGTATTACTGCCATGGACGGAACACCATGTGTTTTTGTGTAAATGGAAGCAAAGACTGTGCCCCAAGTGTCACAGTGCTCCACATGTGGTGCGATCCCCATTGGAAGACAGATAGTCAGAATTCTGTGTTTCTCAGAAGGGGTAGTATCCGGAAATACTGCCTCTATTTGAGTTATTTTTTGTGCTAACCAGAATGGAATTTGTTCCCGTTTTACGGGTACTTTACCCAGACATGATTGTATGTTCTGTGGTGTAATTTTGTTCCTGTTCCCCTGATGAGGGGTCAGCTGTGGAATGTTAATAGCTGTTTGGACTGTTGAAGTCCGCATTTCATATTGGACTAATTGTCTATGTATTTTAATCCGTTGTTTTAGATGTGCTAATAGTTCCCGGTCTGACATTTTTTCTATGTCTGGATGTGGTGTGTAGCTGGCTAGAACCGGCCACGTTGCTCCTGGTCTACCTAGTGGACCGAGCCTGGTGATGTGATTATTTTGTTTTAGGGCGCCTTTAAACCAGAGCAGGTGCTCTTGGTAATTTAATGGGATTTCCACCTCCCCGAAAGGGGTGTATTCTTCCGGAGGTTCCTCTATTTTGTAATAGTGGAAGTCGTGTGTGACAGCGTTTGCTGCTGGAAAGTTTATCCATGAATAGAATACCTCTGTCTGCCGATATTCATGGGCCTCTACCACGAATATGACTGTACCACCTCTTGGTGTTAGTCCATTTTCTATAAGTTTAAGAGTTATAGTTTTTCTTATGTTGACCGGAATGAGTATAGCATCCGGGTCATTCTGTTGGAGACTTGTGTCATCCGCTAGGAGTTGAGCTGCTATTCTAGCTGCCTCCCTTTCGTCATCACTTTCTCCCATTTTACTGACAGAAAGGTTTTTGTTGCAGATCAAGTTTCAAGGAAACAAAGATTAGGTGCACAATATTTTGGAACACTGTATCCTTCAACGTTGACTAAACCAAAAACTATATATAGAAATCTCTTCCTACTAAGTTCCGGCGGATTTTAACCTTTTACCCACTCCAGACGTCTTTTGGAGTATTTACGGGAAAAAGGGACTGTGTGAAAAAGCACGACTGAGTTACTCTAACGTCTTGCGTTAGATTTATCGCCTTACCAAACGCTGGGCGCCATGTAGTGTAGTTCCTATATTCCCAATAGGCTCTGCGCATTGGAATAATATAAACAGCAGTGTAGACGTGGGACTGAGGTCACCTAGGTCTCTACTGACTATATTAGACTTAAGGTTTGCCAGCTAGCTCAGAGGTCACTGGAAACTTTCTGGAATAAACGAGGAGGAGTTTAACCTCCCTGGATAGACAAGAAGGGATTAGCTTCTGACAACCATAAAACATGACAACTTTGCTCCCCCAGAATAAGAGTGTATCTCTAGAGTCGTGTGAAAACAATAGACAGCTATTTCACTCAGTCAAGTGTGCATACTTAGTTTCACCAGAGTGCAGAGAAAAGAGAGACGGGCGTTTTCAATAAAAGGTGTAATTTATTGAGCAGTCTTCTTTCTCATGCAAGAGAAATGAATTGCCACAATTGCAATACTCATAGTAAAGTAAAGTGCGTACAGTAAAAGGAGGATTATAAAATAATACTGTAAAAGCATTGATATGGTTTCTTAGCCATATGATACTTTAAAATAGATGAAATATATACATACATATATACATTGACTAACGTACTCAACTGGTGCTTCTAAATACGCCTACCCCGGGATACCTGACCTAAGCCTAATACGTGGGAAGGAGTAAGTAAGTAGCAGTTTAAGTTAAGTTGGTTTTGCCAAGAATCTGACTCAAGAATTCTCTTTAAGGGTTTAGTCAGCTCCGTACCTGGGTAATAGAAAGCAGGAGGTCTTGTATCTCTCTCTCAGGACTCGATATCCCAGTAACCTGCGAAGGTATCTGGAAACACCGGAGCTGGATTTCTCGGCAGGAGAAAAGACAGCGTCTCTCTCAGTGCGTCAAAGGGGAGGGGCAGCGTCCGTGGGCTCTCGCATCAGCTGGGCTCTCGGGCAAGTAGATAGCTGCTCTGCTCCAAAACCACCACCGTGTGTTTGCTTAAGGCAACGTTGGTATATTTATACCTGAAAGGTGCGGGTTTGACGTAAGGTTGGACATAAGACGTCAATAAAGATGTCACTAAGAACTGGCCGTTCTTACAGTGCTTCACAGGAGTTCTAGGACGAAATCAAAACAAAAGCAATGGGGATTTCCCAGGTTGCTGGAGGTTTGTTTTGTTTAGAGAACTCGTTGTGCTTTCTAGGAGTCCGGGGAAGTAGCCTTGCTTAATGTGACTGCATGGGCTACGACTAAATATGGATATGATTCCTATGCCTTTATAGGGATATTATTGATTATAACCGTACAAGGGCATAAAATAGAAATATCGATTTAGGCTCCTAGATAAAAACACAATAGGGCAGGCCCAGTAAACTAGTTTTACAGATAATATTCCCCAGTAGACCAACCCTTCAACTAGTGCAAAAGTTACGTAACATATTCCCCCACATTGATTATATCACAGATCTTCAGGCTTTTGAACAGAATTGAAAGCAGTGGCTACCTGGTGGGAATCCCTTGAAACTTTTAACCTGAGCCTCAGCCCGAGCACTGGAGTCCAGGCAGTGCATGTTCAAGATGTGAATTAATATCTATGTGGCATCTTCAGAGATCTTCTCTAGTGGCTTACTACTTGGTCAGCATGCAATTAATGCATCACTCTATAACATTCAGGAGCCCCCTTCCCTTTCCTGATACAGGCGTGCTGGATTTCTCCTAGCAGAGTTGAATGCATGAACCAATGCATGGGTCTATCTATGCATTGTTTCAAAATAGGTCAACCCCTGGTTGCTGCCACAAGGGCTGCAAACTGCTCATTTGATGACTCCACTAATATTTAACCTTATCAGTACTCTCTCGGTGGGTCTAGGAGAATGTACATAGGAAAGAGCAAGGCAGTGGGATTCGTTGTAAGCTTGCATGTGTGCATGCCCGTGTTTGTGTTTTTGTGTGTGGCTGCATGATGTTCAGGCCCCTGATGCCTCAAGGTTGCACTGCTAGGAATTTGGTGGAGGCCCAGCATTCTCGGCTTAATGCTAGAGTTCAACCTACTGTTGGGGTGGGTCTGAACTCTTCTTCCTTGTGACATGCAGTTTATTCGTTTTCTGTTGTGTTACCAAACCTCCCTTCCATACATGCATACAACAGTAGCTTTTGACATTCTGTATCTATATGTACGGCAGCAATGCCACTGGGCTCTCATCTTGCCGCCACCACCACAACCAGAAAAACATGGTGCATTCATCAGACTTCCCTGTAACTGCAGCTGAGATGGTTGCTTTCCTTGTGAGAGAGTCTGCCTCTCTTATAATGTGCTCCAGAGTCTGTAGTGTGAGGCTCCATCAATCAATCAATTAAATTCAATCAATTCATTTGTAAAGCGCGCTACCTACCCGTGAGGGTCTCAAGGCGCTGGGAGGGAGGGCAGGAGGGGGGCCTGCTACTGATCGAAAAGCCAGGTCTTGAGAAGTCTTCTGAAGGCCAGCAGGTCCTGGGTCTGTCGTAGGCTTGTAGGGAGGGTGTTCCAGGTCTTGGCGGCGAGGTAGGAGAAGGATCTGCCTCCGGCGGTGGTTTTCCGGATGCGAGGGACTGTGGCGAGGCGAGGTTGGTCGAGCGGAGGATGCGGGTGGGGGTGTAGAAGCTGAGTCGGTTGTTGAGGTATGCTGGTCCGGCGTTGTGTAGAGCTTTGTGTGCGTGGATGAGGAGTTTGAAGGTGATCCTGTTGTTGACGGGGAGCCAGTTCAGGCCTCTCAGGTGTGGTGTGATGTGGCCGTGTCGGGGGATATCGAGGATCAGTCGTGCCGAGGCGTTCTGGATGCGTTGCAGCCGTCTCAGGAGCTTGTTTGTTGTTCCTGCGTAGAGGGCATTCCCGTAATCCAGTCTGCTGGTGACGAGGGCCAGGGTGACTGTTTTTCTCGTGTCGGAGGGGATCTATTTGAAGATCCTACGGAGCATTTGGAGGGTGTTGAAGCAGGAAGCAGGGACGGCGTTGACCTGCTTGGTCATGGAGAGGGAGGAGTCGAGGATGACCCCCAGGTTGCGTGCGTGGTCGGAGGATTCTGGGGCTGTTCCTAGCGATGTTGGCCACCAGGAGTCGTCCCAGGCTGAGGGGGTGAGGCCGAGAATGAGGACCTCTGTTTTGTCAGAATTCAGCTTCAGCCTGCTGTCCTTCATCGATTCGGCGACGGCCTTCATTCCTCTGTGGAGGTTGGTTTTGGCGGTGTGGGGGTCTTCGGTGAGGGATATGATCAGCTGGGTGTCGTCGGCGTAGGAGACGATGTTGAGGCTATGTTGTCGGGCGACATGGGCGAGTGGTGCCATGTAGATATTGAACAGCGTCGGGCTGTGGGATGATCCCTGTGGGATGCCGCAATGATCTCGGTGGTCTTGGAGCGGAAGGGTGGGAGGCGGACTCTCTGGGTTCTGCCGGAGAGGAAGGATGTGGTCCAGGCCAGGGCCTTCTCTTGGATTCCGGCGTCATGGAGGCGTGCTGTTAGGGTACGGTGGCAGACCGCGTCGAAGGCTGCTGATATGTCCAGAGGATGAGGGCAGCAGTTTGTCCTTTGTGCATGAGGATCCTGATGTCGTCGGTGGCGGCAATGAGGGCGGTCTCCGTGCTGTGGTTGCTGTGGAAGCCGGACTGGGATGGGTCCAGTATGTTGTTGTCTTCGAGGTAGCGGGTCAGCTGTCTGTTGACGATCTTCTCCGTGACTTTCGCCGGGAAGGGGAGCAGGGAGATGGGACGGAAGTTCTTGAGGTCGTTGGGTCCGCCTTGGGTTTCTTCAGTAGGGCGTTGATCTCAGCGTGCTTCCAGCTCTCTGGGAAGGTTGCTGTCTCGAAGGAGATGTTGATTGTTTTCCCGAGATGGGGTGCGATGGCTGTGCTGGCTTTCTTGAAAACGTGGTAAGGGCATGGGTCAGATGGGGATCCGGAGTGGATGGAGTTCATGGTCCTGATGGTGTCTTCGTCGCTGACGTTGGACCAGGCGGTCAGGCGATTGGTGCGGGTGTTGGTCGTAGGAGGGGTGGTCTCGGTTGTGGATGTGGGGGTAATGGAGTCGAAGCTGTCGTGGATGTCGATGATCTTACGGTGAAAGAAGGTGGCCAGTGAGTCGCACAGGTCTTGTGATGGTGGAATGTCATTGGTGCTGGAGAGTTATTTCACGATGTTGAAGAGCTCTTTGCTGTTGTGTGCGTTGCTGTCTAGGCGGTCCTTGAAGGCTGTCCTCTTGGCGGTCCTGATGAGTTGGTGGTGTCTGCGGGTGGCGCTCTTGTGGGCGGTGTAGCTGTCTGGTGTTCGGTCGCGGAGCCAGCTCTTCTCCAGCTTCCGACAGGTGCGCTTGGAGGTCCGGAGGTCTTCGGTGAACCATGCGGCTTTCTTGTTGGTGTGATTGGTGGCAGAGGGCTTGAGTGGGGCGAGGGTGTGCGCAGTGGTTGATCCACTGTTTGAGGTTGATGGCGGCGGTGTCAGGGTCGGTGGGGTCGGCAGGTGGTCCCAGGGCAAAAGTGGTGGTCAGTTGGTTCGCGGTGGCCTTGCCCGAGCAGCGGCGTGGCATCTATTGGGTGCGGTGGTGTGTGGTGGGTTTCCTGAAGGTGAAGTGGACGCATTGTGGTCTGTCCAGTGGTGTTCGGTGGTGTGGTTGAAGGAGACGTGGGGACTTGCGGAGAAGATGGGGTCCAGTGTGTGTCCAGCGGCGTGGGTGGGAGTTGTCACGAGTTGTTTGAGTCCGAGGTTGGCGAGGTTGTCGATCAGGGCGGTGGAGTTGGCGTCGTTGTTCTCGAGGTGGAAGTTCAGGTCCCTGAGGAGGATGTAATCCGTGGAGGCGAGGGCGTGTGTGCTGATGAGGTCAGCGATGGAGTCGCTGAATTGTGGTCGGGGTCCGGGTGGTCTGTAGATGAGTGTTCCTCTGAGGGTGGTGTTGGGTTCGGTGTGGATCTGGAAGTGCATGTGCTCGGCGGTGGTGAGGGTGTCATTGGTGTTGGTAGTGACTCTGAGAGTGTTCTTGTGGATGATGGCGATTCCTCCTCCCACTCCGTTGGTGTGGTCTCTGCGGGAGATCTTATAGCCTTCTGGGATGGCGATGTCTGGTGCTGAGGTGGTGTTCAGCCAGGACTCCGTCAGGAAGGCGACGTCGGGGGTGGTTGAGTCTAGGAGGTCCCAGAGTTCGATGGCGTGCTTGCGGCAGAGCGGGTGTTGAGGAGGAGGCATCGGAGGTGGTTGGGTTCTCTTGCTGATGGTTTGGCGTGCCATACAAGGGGGTGTGGGAGGGAGAGGGAGGTGGGAGCGGGGCGGCGATTGGGAGTGCGGGGGGGTGGGCCGCAGGGGGGCATCGGCGGGAAGAGCGGGACGGGGAGGCGACGCAGAGCAACACTAGATGCAAGAAACAACAGAAGGCACAGTAAAAAGAAGAAAGATAAAATGAAGATAAGTAAAAAGAGAAGTCAGGAACAAAACTGGAGCGCAGAGCGCAGAACGAGAGGCAGGCACAGCAGGGATACCAGCTGCGAACTCTCGAGGCGGCAGCAGCTGGCTGGGAGGCGGGAGCACACAGGCGGATCTGTGTGATGTGGAGGCGGCCTGACCTGCAAGTAGGGTCAAGGGTCGCTCCTTCTACCGCGCTGCGGCCGCCATATAAGGGGATGTGGGAGGGAGGGGCAGCTGGGAGGTGGGAGCGCGGGGGCGGCAAATGGGAGCGCGGGGGGGGCGGGCCGCAGGGGGGCAGCGGCGGGAAGAGCGGGACGGGGGAGGCGACGCAGGGCAACACTAAATGCAAGAAACAACAGAAGGCACAGTAAAAAGAAGAAAAATAAAATTAACATAAGTAGAAAGAAAAGTCAGGAACAAAACTGGAGTGCAGAGCGCAGAACAAGAGGCAGGCACAGCAGGGATACCAGAGGCGAATTCTCGAGGCGGCAGCAGCTGGCTGGGAGGCGGGAGCACACAGGCGGAGCTGTGCGGTGTGGGGGCGGCCTGACCTGCAAGCAGGTCAGGCCTCCCCCACACCGCCCCCCTGAGGTCATTCAGATAACAAGCAATCATGCCTTCGCTCTGCAACACACAGGGTATTACATCACACAACCCTGAGATACTTAGCGGAGAAATTGATCCTATTGGGTGGGAATAGAACCACTAGAAGCTCCCACAATCTTCTACTGAAACCACCACGTTTTACCAAGAAGAAAATATATAACCGTACCTTCTCAGGAATGGCTCCCAGGATCTGGAATGCCCTGCCCCCAGAAAGAAGACTGAACCCATCCACGGCATCGTTCAAAAAAAGAAGTGAAATTGATACTCTTGGCTAAATTCACTTGAACTGTTTCATACATTCCTTTATAAACCTGCGAATATGTAATAGCTATCACTAATCTATTTACTCAACCTATAGTATTTTTATTTCTATGCATGTGTATTCTACCTATATCGGACCTGTAAAGCACACTGTATGTTATCTACACCTGCCCTGGAAAGTGCTCTGATACCCGCAAGGGTCTCCTTTGCACTATACAAAACCTTAAAAGTAAAAACAATAGGGTGCCAGGGCCTTCATCGCTATCTTCACAACTGTCTGGAAATCATTGGAACCCACATAGACAAGCCATTGGCATTAATGGGAGGTTTCGTGGTAATGTGGGATCAGAGTAGACACTTCCACCTGTTTCCTGTTTGAAGATTTTATCTTTATTGAGCGGTGCGGCCTTCTCTTGTGGACATGAAGCAACTTAAGGGAGGAGTTTCTCAAACGGGAGGCAGAAAAGAACGTTTTTTTATACTTCTGTGCATAGAGAAGCATATTCAAGAAGAAGAGATGGTGCCACATGCGATACTTTGAAAAACTGTCCAAGAACGCAGGATCAGATGCCCACGGTATGGTCGGGAAAGTTGCAATCTGGCCTTTAAGAGGAGCGGAAGAAATGGGTAGTCTCTTAGCAATAGAATGGCCCTAAAGGTACTTAGGCGGTTAGCCTAAGAAGGAAGGTCCCACCACTTCTAAAACCTTTCTAAGGTTCCAAAAATTGCAGCTGTCAGATAAAGTCGAAAAAAGTTCTTTTTAGCAGGAAAATAATTTGGAAACAAGAGGTCTACAAAGTACTCACTGACTCAACGAGCAGCAGATGAATCCTTCATGGCTTGAAGGTGGACTTAGGTTTCCTTCACTCTTTGGCAGAGGTGATTTTAGCCTAAATGAGGTTGATCGGAGACTGTTATGAAGTTGGTTAGACTGCTGTGTTTTTTGAAGTACTGAGAATTCCGGGCCTGCATTGTAAAATATTACAAAAGTGTGAGTATCGATAATCACTCACGGCCAAATGGGGGGACATCACTACAGAACCACAAACGCATCTTACCTTGCAGTACTTACATGTAATGGGGTCGGGTAGACACTTAACGCGCTGGTTCGCAGCCTCACTAAGAACTCATGCTGCGATTAGCTTGGAAACATTCCGTCATAAATGGGAGCTGGTTTTGGGTCACCAACTCACGGACACGGATTGGGCCTGAGTGTTATAGAGTCCGGTCTGTATACCTTGGAATGTACGCTTCCGGCAAATACAGTTCTATGTAGTCCACAGGGCATACCTTACACCTACTAAAATCAACCAGTATTTCCATTGCGTGGATGCAGAGTGTCCGAGGTGCGCTGAAAATGGGGCTGACCTAGTGCACATGCTCTGGAGCTCTAGTGGGTACTTAGTGGAATGCAGTGGCAGACATTTTATACATCTGTACTGGTCACAGGCTATCTTTCGATTGGTCAACCTACCTGCTGCACAAATTCCGCAGGACACCCAGCACGAAGGTCACTTCCATATTTCTGGACCTAGGGCTGATAGTAGCTAAAAGGCTGATCACGAAGAAATGGAAATCACATATAGCTGCCTGGCGAGGTTCATTGCTTGCATGGGAGAAGGCGGAAAGCCTCACCAGCAGACGTGAAGAAACGTTGGGGCTGTGCAGGACTCCCATTGCAGCAAGCTGGGGTGCTCTGTGTACTGCTTTACAGCTCGGTGCAGACATGGTAAATGAGGACTCCACTGACACACACTATGTGAGCAACTAACACGCTTGCTCACAGAATGCAAGCTGCTTGTGTAAGTGTACTAGCGCACACCTGACGGGCGAAGGGGTGGCTGGTGACCACTGGCATTAAGAACAACACAAGAAGTTATACCTGAAACGATGGGACACTGTGGGCTCAGCATCTGTTTCACATGTTTATTGGTTTATTGTGTTAGTTCATGCAATTCTCTCTTTATTACTTGCCATCACTGACTATTCTATGGACACTAACTGGCCATCTGCAGATACTGATGTTATCACCTTGTCTGTGCGCTATCAAATGTAAAGGCAAACAGTAATAGACGTGTAATAACGTATTTGATGTACGAGATAACTAGAACTATATGGTCATGATAATTATCCTGATTCTATGTCCCTCGTTTCCTCTCTCTCTTGATTAGTAGATGTGAGTAATGGTTACACTCAAGAGTCTGTATTTAATCATATTTCTACTGTCTGGATATGGCAATTGGGACACAAATACATACAAGTACCATATCTATGATACAAACCAAAGTCTGATACTGTTTGCATGCAGAAATTGTATATATTGAAAATATAAAATCAATAAAGAGATTGCCAAAAAAATAGTGTGAGTATCGATAACGGTAGATTACCAGAAGCCATCAAGTTCTCTGTCTTTACTATTCAAACCACTAGTAAAATGGAAATCCTCTTTGAAAGATTTCCCCACAAATCAATTGACTGAAGATTTTTCTCGGGAAGAGCTGAACAGAGGCTGTAGTCCTCAAGGTCAAGTAGCTGTAGCTTCCATGAACTTGGTAGCCCTAATGACATTACCAAGATATTATTTAGACATCTCTGCTACAAAGGGAAATTCGGTTCTGTCATTGTATAAGTTTGAGATGCTTAAACCTTTAGTGGGGTATACAAAGGATGTATGACGTTACAACGCATACTTTTACCACGCATGCCTTTACAACGCGGTTTTTACATCGCAAACCTTTACAACGCATAGCGCGTAGAGGTGCTGGATAGTGGTAAGTATAATTTTCTATTCCAACTCCAGTCCCCGTGGACACTAGGGAAGGTGTTGGATAGAAAATTAAACTTATTCCCTATCCTAGAGCGCCCCCCAGCGCAATGCGTTGTAATGGTTTGCGTTGTAATGCCTGCGTTGTAATGGTAGTGTGTGGTAAAAGTTTAGTTGTAAACGTTGTACACCGTATACAAAGCATGATACTCTACCAATGATCCAGTACTCTACCGGGCACAACTTACGTCTACCTTTCACTTATAACTTCAGAAGTACTCAAAACTACACCCACATGGGTCTCACACATGCCAAGATGAGCTGTCCTTGGTACTATGCCTAACAGACATCATGCTCACCCACACAAAGATGAGGTCTTCAGCATCAGTTTCCACTCTCAATCTCTGGGCCCACGAATGACTAAAATGGCGGTCAGCAGAAATTCAGGTAATGCTCTTTTTAACGCCTTAACCGCGGCAGTTTTTCCGCCGTGGTGCGGGCGTTCTAAATGGTAGGCGAGGCTGCGTAAGCCATTGGTCGTCGGCAGCACTGGGGAGGGAGTGCTCCATTAACCCCTTCCGTGCTGGGAGCACGGAAGGGGTTAATGGAGCACTTAAAAGAATTTGCATGACTAAGAGCTGAGCAACAGTCACCCTCTTCTTACCTGCATTATTCATGTAACTTGTAAGAGCTGTTGACATACCTGGGCCTCTAACGTCCACGTCACGGCACTCGGGGTCTTCCTGTGGGGGTGTCAGTGCAATGGATTGTGGGATGTGGACTCCAGCCTTGATGTGCTTCTGTGTCCACTGGCGGTGATCCAGAACAGAGGAATCCTCATCCAACTGTGAAAGAGTTAACAGGCAGGAAAAGCCTTAGCAAGTCTGTGGTATAGCCCTTTGCCTTTCTAACTGTGACAGGCGAGGTAACAGGAAAAGGGAGCAGCCTCCTAGAAAACCAGGATGCTTTCCAAAAGGACACTTGCTCTTAAGGACTGGGAGGCCTAGAGAAGAACTGGTGTTGGTTGGCAATAATAAAGCTGTGCGCTAAACAAGGAGGGTTAAATAACATGACATGACAACCTTTTGCGCTTTGGACAGAAGTCAAAACCAAGAATGCACTGGACAATGCGTTTACACCAATGATGGAGCAGGGTTAACGCGAAATAAAACCTGCTCAAATTGAGCCCTCAGTAACATGTATTAACAGTGTGCGGTGCAAACAAATGGGGAAAAGTGCCTAACGTGTAGGAAAATGCTACTGCACAAGTGCATACTAAAAGCACTGAAGTAGGCCACAAATGCTTCTTGACAAATGAAAAATAAAAGGACTAATGCTGCTTTTGTGCACTTAATTAAAATTGGTTAGGAAAACAATATTCACTGGGGTTGTGCATGGATAAATGCAGCTCTGGGTGGGTGCGTGATGGAAAGCATTTTAAGGGATTAATAATGCCTGTGTTTGTTTTCCGTTGAAGCATGGTTTTCTATTCTGTAGGAAACTTTTGGGTTAATGAAATGAAAATAAATTCTGAAAGTAATGTTGAACAAGATGGGGAAGGTGGTGTTACAATCTAGATTGCGACTTAAACATTATCGGCGCCATCTTGTCCCTTTCAGGCTCATATGTGCGCGTAAGCAGCAGCCATTTTGAATGCCATGGCCTCTCTGCCCACTGCTGACAGCCAGCGCGTCTTTCTCTCTCTCTCTCGACCTCGCAAACATTCCCTGCGCATTGACAGCCCCCGCTCTCACACGCTCGGGCCATAAACCACCTCTTTCAGCGCGACCCTGCCTCGGAACCACATCCCGTACCCGCCCAACACCTCCCTCCGTCCCTTTGATGCACACATCCTTTGATAGACCCCCATCCTCAGTGCCCGATTGTCCGGCCCGATCCCAGGCCGTCACCTAGCCCTGCGGATACAGTTTATTGCCCATACAGTAGGCAGCTGCCCCTCTTCAAAGGATCTAAGACTAATCGAAACCCCCCACCTCATGAGATCCGATCAGCCGCACACATTCCGGGAATCGGCGGAATATCCAGCTGCGCGACAGTCATCACCTGCTGAGATCGGGGTGGGGACTTCTACTGTAAATGTGTGTGGGAACGGGCATGAAGCGGGGATTTCAAAGATGTCTTTCCGTACTTCAAAGCATTGACAGGAATATGTTTCATCCAATAAAGTCATAAACTTGTGTATAAGAGGCCAGGCCTCAGAGATGCGGGTAGAGCACCTCGAGAAGATACCCTGTTGTCTGATTTGACGTGTTCTGCTCCGTCGGAATAAACCTCTGTTTCCTGCCTTCCAGTCTCCAGCGCCTGCCTCTTTGTTTGATAATTTCGAGTGGTATGAGAGGCGATTAACGCCGGGCAATACTTGGGTGTTTATCGACTGAAACCTGCCTCACCTTTTACAGTGGAAGACGAGTGTCCTTCATAAATTGTGCGTGCCCGCCAAGAGTTAGCAGGAAGAAACAATTTCTTCATCGAGTGGAGGAACATTTCTTCAGAATGGGGCACAGGCAGATAAATGTGACACAGAATTTGCTACATGACCGGAATGAAGGAAATTAATATTATGACAGTGGCTTGAATTTGTATTTCTTGAGGTGAAAGTAAATAAATTGAATAAATAAACAATAAGACATTGAGTGAGATGGACATGATGAGAGTGGTGTGACAATACACCCCCTTCCTTAACCAATCGTGTGTAGAGAAATCTTCTGTTCTGACACGAATGGGGATTGGAAATATGGGTTTTAGGGTATAAATGAGTTTCCTAGTGGGAAGGGTTTTGGTTAGTCGGTGGCTTGCTTTCCTACCTGCGTGAGGATAGGCCTTGTTTTGCTGTCTCCTATTCTTGAGCTGGCTGTTCCTGTCTGCTGATTCCCGACTTAGTCTTTGCCTCTTCAACTCTTCTTGAGGGGCCTTACTGCTCTCATGGCCAGAGGGTAGTTTTCCTATTTCAATTGGGTTAGTATAGACAGAAAACTGCATTTGCATAATCATTTGCAAATGAAATTGTCTCTGAACCTTTTGTCTCTTCGCTTTTCCACTCCTTAATGCACTGTCACATGAGATGTGTTTTTATCATTATTTCTTTAATATTGTTACTCTGTGACGATCTCACTGTACATGTTGGTATTGATGAGTATTTATTTCAAATTTTTTAGATAAACATTATAAATATACAAATCAGTCTGTCTTTATTAGTGGTGTTTACTAGTTTATGAGTATTTTAGAACCAAGTATTAGTTTGTCAAACCCTGTCAACTATATAAAGATCGCATCACCATCATTGGTATATTAGAAATGAGGATACAAATTGGATTTTTGTAAGTTTAGTATATAGTTAAGTAATTCAATAACCCAGCGTGAAGGGACTCACTGGGTAAAGAAACTGGGCCTTGTCTGTAAAAAATTATTAGTCCCAGATAGCTGGATCACCATGAAGACCCACCAGCATCTCAGAGAGGTTCAGCTGAAACCAGAAATACCAGAAGGTATTAGATTGAGAGATTGACATTGCTTTAGGACCAAGAGGGTGATGGTGAAATTCAGTATCGTAGATCTTCAGCTTAAGAGTCAAACTAAAGCTCCCAAACCACTCTGGGAATGCAAACTCAGGAGAATAGAGCATCCGGACCATCTCTGAAGCATGACCTTCTTCGAAAATAGCATGTGTCCCTATTAGGAACTCTTACCTTGGCCTTCCTGGCATTGGGCTGGCCTTCATCCTCAGGGCTCGAGTACACATCTGAATCTTCTTCACAGTCAGTCTCTGGTCTTAGTGGTCTGAGAGGGGCAAATAAGGGAAGAAGAGATAGCTATGGAGATTGTGAAGCAGTATTACACTATTTCCAACCTGCTTCAATAAGGTTGAGAGGCGGAGGCAGATATAACTGGGGAAGAAGGCAGTGAAAGGAAAACACAGGAGCTGTGCAGGAACATTCACGGATGGAAGTTTGATAGTTACACCAATGACAGACTCAACAGCTGCATTTGGCATGGCACTAGGCTTAACTTGTGAAAACATTTGGTGATTGGTGAACGAGAGCACATGGTAGCAGAAGAGGCTGGTTGATGAAAGGACAACATTAATGTGTGGGATGTGCAAAGACCTTACTTTGCAAATGATGATCTACTTACTTCAACCCAATGGCATCCTCGCCCACTGGCTCCCTCCGGCGACGGACATTGGGATCTCGGTGGCGACTGAACCCAGCAGGTAGCCAGAGAGCACCATGCTTGCGCTTGCGCTGGCGGGCAAGCTGCACCCCAAGGAAGATCCCCAGGACCACAGCCAAGCCTACTGCTGCACCACTGTAGACGAGGTGCCATGGCGGTGGCTTTACCTGTCCTTGTGTATCTGTAAAGAGAGCAAGTGGCAGGGTGAAAAAAGAATAGCCCTTTAGCCCAATAAAGTCTAAGAAGGATGTGAAACAGAAAGGGTCAAGCCAGACGGGAGGCGAGAAAACTCAGACACATGCGCAGAAAGGACTACCAGAGAGGAAATACTCTGCCTTTACCAAACTTTCAACAGAGAAATGGGCCAGCAGGCTCTACCAATCTGCCCACTTCCTGCTTGATATAAATATGTAGTTGCTACATAGGCCATTATTTGGAAGGCAACATAAATCCAGGCTAGGTAAACTAGGACTTGCAGTAGTACTCCTGAATTTAGTGTGTATTAAAATCTGCGTCCACCAATCAGTAGATCCTATGGGCCACAAGGTCGTGCTGCTCCCAACACCCTTCTTCTTTCTTGACTGCGACCTTGAAAATATTGAGGCTTGTTATTCAGTCTTGGAACCCTCAGAGCTTAGGAAAAAGAAATATGAAAGTAACGATTCAACTCTCGAAACTGTGTGTTAAACAGAGGGTACTGCAAAGCACTTGCTATCATAGCAACAAGTCAGCTAGTAGAGTCAGACATGGTAGTAGTAGTAAAAAGCTTTATTCGATTTTAGAACAAGGTAAAATCATAAAAGCGACAGACATTATATACAAATTCATACACAATCATGGAAACAAATTTAAAATAGTATTTAACAGTTGAATGCATAAGCAAAATAAAGCCTTTTGTTGTAACTACTGTTCATTAAAATAAAGTTTGGGTACCGCCAACTAATTGTGAGGTCTCATACATGTGTACAATAAAAGCTATGGATTCCGAGCAAGAAAATTTAAATGAATCACTGGGACTATAATTAATCATGGCTACTCTGAATTTTCAAGCAACCTTTGAGAAACATTGCTATGCTTTTGGCATTTGATACTGTTTATAAATGTTGAAGTGCCAGAAGGGCAGGACAGCATCTTCTCAAGCCCTTGGATAACAATATTGGAATAATCCAACGTTTGCGTGGTAAAACATAATATTTACAGAATAAAAGTACATGAATAGTAGACTGTTCAGAAAATTCCATCACAGGGGCACCGGATAATAGAAGAGGACCAATCTTGTCTCCTTGGAAATGTTACCAGACGGAAAAACAAATTGAGCCTAAACCGGGTCAGCAAATATTTTTCATAGTTGGTCAGGCAAAAGGAAAGATACGGTTGGATGCCCAGAGTGCATTGAATAGTTAAGCTATGTCGGTTTGTAACTTTATTGATTTCTTGGGCTATACGTAATTCCCTTAAGTGTGACAAACAAGACAATCCCAAGGTCTTTCTGGTAATACTCGATAGCATCGCAGGTTCTTTAAAATATATTAGAAGATCCAAATCCTTGAGAAAATTATGCACATATGACAGCCACGAAATATCTGACCAATTGTCTAGACCAAAGCAATCTGATAATAGCGCACGAGTCAGGCTGCATTGGTCCGTAGTCCAAATACGGTGCCACAGTAGAATTGGCTGTATTTTTATGTAATCAGCTATATAGTCCAAGCCCAATTCGACATGACAAGCAAACGTTGGAGAACACTGCGGATCGGCCAGCAAATAACAAATAAAAATATTCTCTACCCTCTGCAAAATATCCACGGGTACATAGCCCCACACCCCAGCACCGTAGACAGCTACGCTGTGACACTTAGCATAATAGATTTGCATGAGTTCTTTTGGGGGAGGCTTCCCTATCTTACGTGAAAAGGCAATTAGGGAAGATGTTGCTCTTAAAAATAGGAGATGCCTACTAGCGATGGCCGGTTTCCATGAAGAAGTATTATCAAATAGGATACCAAGGTAGGGGTATGTCTTGGTGCAGTCCAACTTAGTTTCTTCAATTAGTATCGATTTTTTCTTGGATGTTTTTCTGCCAAAATGCATAGCATATGTTTTTTTGATATTGACCTTTAAATCAAATGAAGCCATGAATTTATAGTAGGAATTTAACTGGGTCTGAAGTTGCGGGTTCGCGCCATAATCACCGCGTCGTCCGCGTAAAGTAACGCAGGAATGGGATGACGGGCGATTGCTGGTAAGTCCTGGCTCCCCTCTAACATGGCCTTCTCGAGACCATTTGTATAAAGATTAAATAAAAAGGGAGCCAGGACACACCCCTGTCTGACCCGCTTTGTGACTGAAAATCTCACCCTGGCCGATGCTCCCAAGTACAACTCACGCAGGAAGGATATTATCGAGGGGTCGACACCCAGTTCCACTAGGACTGACCACAGCCTTGAATGTGAAACACAGTCAAAGGCTGCGGTCAGATCCACGTAGACCAGGTGTAGATTGCCCCTCTTTGTCTGAGCGTATTTCCCAATTAAAAGGGAGAGATTCAGAGCCTGCTCCACCGTGCCCAGCCCCTCCCGGAAACCGTATTGGAGGTCTGTCATGATGTTGTTATCTTCAGACCAGGCCCTTAGTCTGTCCAAAATCAAGCAGCCTGCAACCTTGCCGAGAGAATCCAGGAGGGAAATGGGCCTGTAGCATGCCGGGTTGTTGCGGTCTCCCTTCTTAAATATGGGCAGCAGAATAGAAGTTGACCAAGATTTTACGAGACCCCCTTCTAACGCTGATTCAATTACTCTGGTCAATACTGGTGACCAGAGCTCCTGATTATGCGTATAAATGTCTAAAGGTACGCCGTCCGGCCCGGGAGCTTTACCGGACTTCGAGGATGTCAGGGCTTCAATTACCTCCTCATGGGTAAAGGATAGTTTAATAGGGTAAGGTGATATGTATGTGTTTTCATTAAAATTGTCACCCTCAGCTAAAAATATTTTGGAAAAGTGGGAAACCCAGCCCTCTGCACTGAATGCTACCTCAATACTTGGACCAGTGTTCACGTCATTCAAGGAGGGTGAGTTGACCACTTTCCAAAACATTTGACTATCCTTTTTGTTGCAGCTCTCATGGAGCTTCTCCCACAGAGTCAGACATGGAAATACTGCACAGCAGAAAATCAACGGAAAACAAATACTTATCCCCTACGAGGGGAAAGCACCTCTTAATGAATCTCATGTAACTTGTATGATTCAGGTGGATATAGGTCTCCTTGAGCCTCGGGCGGGAATAATCCTCGCCTCCGCGTCCTTAATAGAATTAAAACTTTCTGTCATGATTACTAGGACATTTTTCATTCTATCTCAGAACCGGAGGCGAGGATTATGCTTGTTCAAAGCTTATCCACCACGAATGACGCCATATTCATGACTGGTTTAAAATAGAATCTTTTAAACATCGAATCCGTAGACCAGTCTGCGGCGTTTAAGATGTCCTCCAGTCTGGCGCCCAGTGAAAAAGCCTTAGAAGCCATTACTCCTCTCACTGAATGTGCACCAAATTGGGAAGTACTAATATCTGCTTCCTGCATCACCCATCTGATCCAACAGGCTATGGTTGGTGGCGAACCCACTTTGAAGTGCTTCCGCAAGAAAATTAATAACTGACGCTCCCCAGGAGGGCGAATCTCTTCCGTCATACTTTCATATTCTTTGAGGCATCTAACTACGCACAGCTTCGGGGATTTATCGAAAGCTGGGTCGGACACAATTATGGAGTCAGACTTAGTCTGGCGCTTTATATGAAAGGTGACCCTTTGGGTGTAATGACACTACCTGAAATGTCCAGAGCCCGGACATCGGAGACTCTAAGGCAAGACACTAAGCATAAAAGCATAGCCAGTTTGGCTGAAAGCTCATTGCGAGATAGGTACGTATTGGGTTGCCACGATTGGAACAGAATTAGCACCCTATTAACATCCCATAAGGAAGAATACCGGGGCTCCGGAGGGAGCGAAAGGCGAATCCTTCGCAACAATTTGCAAACCAATGGGTGCTCCCCCACGGCGGCTCCTGCGACCAGGAGGTGTTCGCCTGATATCGTCGATCTGTAGGAGTTAATAGTGCGATACGCCAGGCCTTGAACCTCTAAGGAGACCAGGGAATTCATAATGGCTACCACTTCGCACCCCATAGGATCGTGGTCGTTCCGAACACACCAACCGACCCATCTGGTCCATTCTGACTTATAGCGTTTGTTAGTTCTGTCAGCCCAAGCTGCTCCCAGTATTGTCTGAGCTTCTGTTGATAGGCCTGGGACTCTCCAGCAATGCCTGAAATTAGCCAAGCTATGCCAACAAAGCCTTGTTGGCGAAGGGGGTGTGGACTGCCCTGGGTATCCCTCAGAAAGAAAGGATTACGGGGTAGAAGGATTGGACAATCCCTAGAAAGTTCCAGAAGAACTGGAAACCACACTTGAGGTCTCCAATATGGGGTGATCAGGACTACCCTCGCCTTTTGTCTGCGGCCTTGCGATGTGAGCCTCATTATCATGGTGAACGGGGAAAAGCATACCCCGTTTCCTTGGACCAATCTTGGAGGAAAGCGTCCGTTGCTGTAGCTAGAAGGTCCAGCTTCCAACTCGGTCCAGTCGGGACAAAAAGAGGTCCACCAAGAACGGGCCCCACATGTTGTGGAGTCTCCGAAAGAGTGGCGGGTGCAACTGCCACAGGCTCATGTCCGCCTGGAGCACCATTCCGCTATTACATTGGAAGCTCCTGGAAGATACTCCGCTGTCACCGAGATTTTGTGGGACAGGCAGAACATCCAGAAATCCTTGGCTAGGTTCGCTAAGGCCTTTTATTTCGTTCCCCCGAGATGGTTGATATACCGGACTGACGATACGTTGTTCATCTTCAAGAGCACACTGCAAAACGCCTTCTCCTTCATCTCACATTGGATCCAAAATACCCTGCTATTAGTTCCAGCCGATTGATATGGAGTTGAGCTTTGTCTGCCGACCACTTTCCTCCAGTAAAGGAGTCCCCACACTGAGCCCCCAGCCTGACTTGCTGGTGTTGGACTCTATCACCAAGTCTGATTCACAACCGAATATGGCACTGCCGTTCCAGGCATCCATACGGTCCAGCCACCACCTCATCTCCATACGGACTTCCTCTGTCAGGGGCACCTGATCGGAGTATTGTAGACCTCTGCGGAGATGCGAGGCTTTCAGGTGCTGCAGCGCTCTGTAGTGGAGCGAGCCCGGGAAAAGCAACTGAATCGAGGAGGCGAGAAGGCGCACCAGACGGGTGATCTGTCTCAGTGAGGTCGAGGAATGAGCCAATACGCGCCTCAATTTCATTCGAATCTTGGTCATCTTCTTTGCAGGAAGGCTCAAGGTATGAGAAACCGAGTCTATGATGAACCCCAGGAAAGTTACCTGCTTGGAAGGTGTCAAAAGCGACTTCTTGGAATTGATGATGAACTCCATGTTTTGGAGGAGGTTTACTGGCTCTTGCAACTGTTGAGAGAGACGATGAGGACATTGCTCCAAGAGGAGGATTTCGTCCAGATAGATAATAAGGCAAAAGCCTTTCGCTAGCAACGTTTTCACCACTGGTTTGAGAACCTTTGGTGAAACATCAAGGGGGCAAGGATAGCCTGAAAGGGAGCGAGACGAACTCAAACACCTGGTCTTTCCACAGAAACTGTAGGAAGCGACGGTGCAGTGGAAAAATGGGGAACGGGGACTACCAAATACGCGTCTTGTAGGTCGAGTCTGGCCATCCAGTCGTCCGGTTGAAGGAGATCTCAGAGCAGGTGTATGCCCTCCATTTTGAAATGGCGGTAAATCAGCCATTGATTGAATTCCTTCAGGTTTATGACTGGATGTTGACCGCCGTCCGGCTTGTCTACGAGGAAGACTTTGCTGAGGAATCCTCAGGGGTGAAGATGCGTGGAGACCACCGCTCCTTTTTGCAACAAATCTGCTACCTCCTGATCTATGAGGTCTGCTTGATCTTGTGCAAAAACCAGCTGCCGGGGGCGAATCTCCTGAACGGGGGAACCATAGAACTCTATATGGAACCCCTGTACGGTCTGTAACACCCATGTGTCTGCTGTAATAGCCTTCCAATTGTGTACATAAACTGCAAACCTGCCGCCCACTGTGATAAGGGGACGGGTGGAAAGGCTCACCTGAGTTAGGCATAGACTGGCCTCTGGGTGCTCCTCTGCCGCCGCGGCCTCTGAATCACCTACGGGATTGGAAGAACTCTAGACGGTCCAGATCCTGGGCTTTTTTGCCGGTGCCTCATTGAGGGTCTTGGGTGTAGAAGCAACCGGTCGAACGCCCTCTCCCATGACCGGCCCCGACAAAAACGCTTGGGTTAAAGACCCACTTTGTGTAGGATTGCGTCTTATCTAATGATGTGAATGTGGCGACAAACTTAGTGAGCTCCTTAATGAACGGGTCCCCAAATCGACCTTCTTGCGCCACCACACCTGCCTCAGACGGGGAGAGGTCTCCCAATTTGGGGTCAACTATCAGTAGGAAAGAGCGCCACCTTTCTGTAGAAAGGGCGCCATTAGCTTTACCTAAATAGACAATCGCACACTGTGCCCAGTTGGAAATCCTTTCTGGGGAAAGTGGAGTACCTGCCTGCTTAGCTTCTTCCGCTAACACTAGGACTTTGGTGATAGGGCCCGCTATGTCAAGTATTTTATCCTGACACAATTTCCAGGATATGTCAATCCCTTTTTTTGGGTCGCGGATGTATTTTTGCAAGAAGGTTGCCATTCTGGGGTCAACCTCAGGAGTCATTGCCACTTTGCCCGGTAGGGCAAGGCGTGGGCACTCCGCCCTGAGGCAATCTCTAACCTCTTTCTCAAGAGGTTTATGCAAGCGCCCGGCTACGAATGCCGAAACCTTGGGTGAAGGGGTCCACTCTGAGGAGCGGGCGTGGACTAGGTCCTCAGGGACCAACATGTCCGAGTCTTCTTCCTTGGTGTCGGTGGTTGGAGACTCTACAGGGCACCAAGGCCTGGATAGGCCTGCCTCGTCAGTGGATTCCTCTCCGGATTCCTCCTCTTCTCCGAAAACAGAGGGCTCTGGGATCTCTGGCGGAGTATTCTGGGGTTCTGCATCTGGCCTTGCCAGAAACGCTTTTTTATGGCGGTCAAAGGCGCCTAAAACTATGCCTGACGTGCTTTTGCGCTTCGGCGGGCGCTGAGACTGGCATGAATAGGTAAATTGCATAATGTGGCGTTTAAAGGGCCCCTGGCATCTGAGACTGCCAGGTGGATGGATGCATCCATTGCGTCAGAAAACTCGTTGTCGAGGAGAATAACCTCAAGGGATTCCTCTTGGGTATATTCCTCTTCAATGATGAATGGGAGGTAAGGTGTCCTGAAGGCAAACTGATAATTAACTCAGGCGCTCTAAGCTCTTGCCGTGACGTCACTAGACTGATGGGAGGGGGTTAAGCTGTGTTTTTAGAGTGACTAACAAGCACAGGTTTGGGTACCCCAAGTGTAAAACTTTTTCCCTGCTGGGTGAAGTTTGGCGTGAGCTAGGGTCACTGTTTTTGGGCACTGCCAGGAGTTCTATTTCTTGGACTTATCAGGTCCCCAGGGGCGACTCACCCTATCTTCAAGTCGGTATCAAATGCTCTGGGCCCGTCCCCGACCAGTGCTCCCCACTGCAGCCACAAACAAACATGCAAATTCGCCTCATGACATTCACTTAAGAACCGCTTGAACACGGGCGTTAGGGGAGACCGGTCTGAAATACGGACCCACGTGTGTGGGTGTCAGGGCTTCCAAGAGCTCCGAGGCAGTGTAACGGTAGTGAGGGCGTTCGTCCTGTTCTCGTGGTTCCATTGCGTATTCTCTAGCGCACGACTCGAACCAACGAGACGGACCCGCGCCCCCTACCAGAGACAGTGCTTACTGAACCTCTCGCCTCTAGCGGGGCCCTGAGCGGAGTGGGAAACTTCCGCGCCCCAAACAAAAAACCACAGCGTGGAAATGAAACGCAGTGCGCTCGCGCACACCAGTACAAAGCACAGCAACGCGTGATACAACCAGAGTTAAATTAAGTGGAAAAACAATGAATAATAACGGTATAATTTCTCTCGCCCTGATGAGCGAGAAGGAAACATGACTTATCTTTTGCTGAGAGCCGGAAAGAAAGAGGAAAGGTGTTGGCAGCAGCACGTCCTTGTGACGCATAGGATCTACTGATTGGTGGACTATGCATAACCCCTGAACTACAGAGCTCACAAGACTTGAAGTATTTTGATTGTTAAAGTTAAAATTGCTGAGGATGGATAATAAAGAAAGATGAGCATAATTCTCGCCTCCGGTCCTGACACAGAATTCGCTATCAGGACATGCCACACACGCCAGGGCATGTCCTATCTTTCACACACAGTGCACCCGGCCCACAGGGGTACCTTTGGCCTACCTTAGGAGTTGCTGACATGTAAGAAAGGGGAAGGTGAGGGACTGGCAAGTGTGTGCACTGGCCAAGTCGACATGTCAGTTACAAACTGCGCACAGACTCCACAATGGAGGGTCTGAGTTACCTTTTCAGGGCTACTCACGTAGGTGGAACAATCAGTGCTGCAGGCCCACTAGTAGCATTTGATTCACAGGCCCTGGCACACTCAGTGCACTTTACTAGGGACTAACAAGTAAATCAAATATCCAATCATGGAAACACCAATCCATAACACAATTTACCACAGGAGCACCCGCACTTCACCACTGATCAGCAGTGAGAAAAGTGTGTAGAAACACTACGCCAGCAAAAAAAGAGTCAAAACCAGGAGGTCAGAAAGCAAAAACTATGGGAAAACACGCCAAAAGATGGCAAGTCTAACAGCTCTCCTGCATAACCCTGGCTTCATCTGCATTATTACTTTATGTGTCTGTCGGATTTATTGCTTCCTGACACTTTTATTGGAAAGCTATTTTAAGAGCCCATTACTTAATCCATTCATCCAACTTATTTAATAAATTGTAACTCTGCACCTGTATGCTTCAAGTAAAGAATCTGTGGACTTCACAAGGATTCTAGGAATAGTCTTGGAATCCTGCAACAATCAGGTTTTTCCATAAAATCAGAAATTTCCTAGCTTTTGTAACAGAAAGTTTCAATTCTATTAAGGACACGGAGGCGAGGATTAGGCTATTCTTTCTTCTTTCATTTTAACAGCAGGCATTAAAACCAATAACAGACAATCAAGACTTCATTTCCCATGAACCTTTAGACAAAAAAACATCATGTCTGTGTTAAAGTCTCTTAACCAATCAGGTGCCTCCTGTCACAATAACTGTCGATGACCCTTGCTGGACTTCCTCTTTCTTCCTGCGACAAAGCCGACTGCAGAAGTTTCTTGATCCTGCTTCGAGGACTCTGTATGTACGGGCAGAAAAGGAGTCACAAAATCTTGCGTGCGATGGGGCTATCTTGCACAGCATTACAATAGCGCATGAAAACACTTTACTTACATTTTAACCTATGTCTCTTTGCCCGAGTGGGCGCAGGTTCGTTCTGAGGGTAGGCTAATCCTCACCTCTCTGTCCTTAATAGAATTGAAACTTTCCGTTACGAAAGCTAGGACATTTTTCATTCTATGTCAGGTAACGGAGGCGAGGATTAGGCTAGTTCAAAGCTTATCCACCACTAGGGTCGCAATGGAGGAAACTGGTTTAAAGTAAAACCTCTTGAAGGTTGAGTCTGATGACCAGTCTGCTGCATTCAAAATGTCCTCCAAGCGAGCTCCTAGCACAAAGGCCTTTGATGCCATGGCGCCTCTTGCTGAGTGCACTTCGAAGACCTTGGTATGGAAGCCAGCTTCAAGCATCACCCAGCAAACCCATCTTGCGATGGTTGGGGAAGAGACTGGTGAAACGGTTTCCTCAAATCAATGAGAAGTTGCCGGTCTCCATGTGGGCGCACATCTGCCGTCATCGCTTCAAAGGCCTTGATACATCTTACTACACAGAGTTTGGGTACTCCTGGAAAGGCTGGGTATTAAATTACCCGCGACTGGCATTTGGTACGACGAGACACGTGGAAGGTGACGCCATCCGGGGTGAATGATTTTCCGGAAATTTCAAGGGCCCTAACATCCAAGACTCGTCTACAGGACACCAAGTACAGCAACATGGCCAGGTTGGATAATAGTTGCTTGTGTGACAAATACTTGTTGCTAGGCTATTCGGATAGCAGATGCAAGACCTTGTTGACATCCCAGAGGACTGAATATCTCGGTTCCGGAGGAAGAGAAAGCAGAATACAGTGCAGCAGCTTCTTTACCAACGGGTGGTCTCCCACCGGGTGATCCGCTATGGTGGCGTGCCTGGCCGAGATTGCAGAACGGAAGGTATTAATTGTCCTGTATTCCAGGCCCTCAGAAGCCAAATGGACCAGAACATTTAGGATGTGGAAAACGTCTTCCCCCATGGGATGCAGACTCCATTGCAGACACCAACCCATCCACGAGACCAGGCTGACCGGTATTGCTTAACAGTGCCGACAGCCCAGGCCCGGGAGAGGAGCTCCGCAGGGCTTCTTGAAAGTCCAGAGATCTTGCATCGAGCCCAGCAATCCTCCATGCCATGAGGAGCAGGGAGTCGCTCACTATCAGAGGGTGGGGATTGCCCGCTGGATCGCTCAGCAGATGAGGGAGCGGGAGTAGACAGACTGGAGAAGCCCAAGAAAGTTCCATCAGAACTGGAAACGATGCTTGAGCTCTCCAGACCGGGGTACTCACCACCAGTTACGGCTTCTGCCGGTGGATCTGGGTCATCAACCGCATTATCATGGCGAAGGGGGAAAGGCATAACGCCATTATGGGAACCACTCATGAAGGAACGTGTCGGTGCTGTCGCCCCCGGGTCCGGTCTCCAGCTGAAGTACCTGGGAAGCATGGATGTCGACGCGAGACAGAAACAGGTCGACGAAAAAGGGTCCCCACCAATCCTGAAGGGCTTGGAACATCGGAGGTAATAGTTTCCATAATATCGAGTCTAGAAGATGGCAGGATTGCCAGTCTGCCACCTGGGAGATGCTCCGTCATCACCGAAACCTGATGAAAATTTCCAGAAGTCCTTGCGGTGATCCACCAGGGCCTTGGAGCGGGTCCCACCCAGGTGGTTTATGTAGCAGACAGCCGCCACCTTGTTCATTTTTAGGAGGACGCAGGATTGAGCTCTGTCCCTGGTCCAACATCAGACCATGAAGGAGCCCGCCATCAGCTCCAGTCAGTTGATGTTTAGTGATCGTTCTGTGGCGGACCAACCTCCTCAGGACCGGACTGGCCGTTGTGGGCATCGGGCAATCCCCCGGTCGGCCGCATGGGTGGGGGCCGGTTTTGGGCCCCAGGGGGCCGTTTTTGTTACAAGGCTGTTTTTTGCAGCATAGCTGCAAAAACGGCCCTGTAACAAAATCGGCCAAAACCGGCCCTGGCAAAGAGTGCGGCTGCATCCCCAGGGGAGAGGGGGGGCCGGCTGAGCACTTTGCCAGGGCCGATTCCGGTTCCCAGTCCGGCCCTGAACCTCCTCCTGTGGTGAACTCTCCACAATGTGCCCCCCAGCCTGAACCGCTGGCGTCCGACTCGATCACGACGTCCGGAAAGGATCCACAGATGGCCCGACCGTTCCAGGCCTCCATGTGGGAAAGCCACCAATGGAACTCCTCCTTTGCCTCCTCGGACAATGGAACCTGATGGGCATAGGTTAAACCCCTGCGCAGGTGAGATGCCTTGAGTCTCTGAAGAGCCTAAAAATGACGAGGACCCTGGAAAATGGCCTGGATTGAGGCTGACAACAGTCCAACCACTCTGACGATGCTTCGCAGAGAGGTCTGTAGCTTCCGTAAAATCTGTCGTATCTCGTGACAAATTTTCACCATTTTCCTGGACGGGAAGCTTAGTGTGGCTTCCATTCTATTGATCACAAACCCTAGGAAGGTGATCGAGCGAGATGGAAGGAGGCAGGACTTTGCCTGGTTGATCACGAATCCCAGTGACTGGAGGAGAAGCACTGCTGACTGTAGCCGTTGCGATAAGTCTTGAGGACACTGATGCATGAACAGCATGTTGTCCAGATAAACGATCATCATGATGTCCTGTGATCTCAACCACTCCACTACCGGGAGCAAGATCTTGGTGAAGAACCACGGCGCGGACGATAGGCCAAAAGGAAGCGAGGTGAACTCGAAAGTTTGGCCCTGCCACAGGAACTGGAGGAAACGACAGTGAGGCGGAAAGATGGGAACCATAAGGTAAGCGTCCTTGAGGTGCGAGTGGGCCATCCAATTGTTGGGGCACAGAAGGTCGCAAAGCAGGTGAATACCCTCCATCTTGAAGTGGCGATAGACTAACCACTCGTTGAACTCTCAGAGGTTTATTGCCAGTCGTTGACCCCTGTCTTGCTTCTTTACCAGGAAGAGATTGCTTAAAAAGCCTCTGAAATGAGGAGTAGAACGGCAGATTGCCGGTTTGCCCAGGAGTTCCTGCACCTCTTGTTGCATTAGGACTGACTCCCTAACGGAAAAACGGATTGGTGTTGGGGGGAAATCTGAACAGGGGAGCCATAAAACTCTATGTGGAATCCCTGCACCGTTAGGAGAAACAAAGCATTGGTCGTGAGAGCCCGCCAGTTGTCTACGAATTGTGCTAGTCTGCCCCCCAAGCAACGAGATGAGATAATAAAAGAACTCACTGTGGGAGGGGGGGAGCGACTCCGCCGTGGGCTCCGTTACGTTGACCTCTGTGACTAGACCGACCTCTGGTGAAGTAGAAACCTTCAAAATGTGAGGAATCCTGATACTGTCCGCTCTGTGAGGAGTGGCCAGCCAAGCGCCCTTACCACTGACGTCCCCACAGAAAACCCACTCATTGAATATGCATTTCACTGTGGATTGGACTTTGTCTAAGGAGTTGAAAGTGGAGACAAATTTACTCAGCTCCTTCACAAACGGGTCCCCGAAGAGCCCACCCTGAGCCACTTGACCTGCTTCTGAGGTGGCTAGCTCACCGAGTTTAGGGTCCAGCTTGATGAGAAGCGGCCTGCACCTCTCTGTAGAGATGGCACAATTTGTGTTACCTAATAAAATGATGGATCTTTGCGCCCAACTAGAGAGGACATCTGGCAGGATCAGGGCTCCCGATGCCTTGACGTCCTCCGCCATGTCAAAAATCTTCACCAAGGGGGCCATGACATCCATCTCTACCTGTCTCTTCTGCTAGAGCTCGCCCTTCTGCTCCCTGGTTTTCAGCTGCCTTGCGTGAAGAAAAAGGCCGCTGCAAAAAATTAGAACGCAGATGGAGATTAACATATGATTTAGAGGCGAAACTTATCTATAAAACGGCCTCAAAACAATTTACCAAGCTCAAAAAATCTGCTATGAGAGAGTTTTTTGCCTCGCAAATTAAAAACGCAGACAACTCGGCAAAAACTTTGTTTAAAATTGTTAAAGACTTTGTCAAACCTCCTGCAATGACACCTAACAATGTTGCGAACCAGTCTCTTTGCAATGGACTATCAGACTTCTTTCTGGAAAAAATTGAGAAAATTGCAGCCTCCTTTCCTCCAGTTGTGGCGTCTGATCATTCCCTTTCCCCGATTTTAATCAGCCACGATACTGCTCCTGCCCTAGTGGCATTCAAGGATCTCACTCCTGATCTTGCACTTAAACTTCTTATACAGTGCAAATCGGGCTCTCCTTTGGACCCTGTCCCCCCTAAGATCATGAGTGACTTGTCTACACTATTGTTAGAGCCACTTACTTCCATATGGAATGCCTCCTTTACAATTAGGCCAATTCCCTTCAGCTTGGAAAGAAGCCTTGCTTGTGCCTATCCTGAAGAAAACAGATGCGGACCCCACACAATTCTGTAATTATCGGCCTATTTCTCTCCTTCCGAAACCAGCGAAGGTTTTGGAAAAGGCCGTCCAACTACAACTTGCAGAATATCTCCAGATTAATTCCCTACTCCATGACTCCCAGTCCGGTTTCCGTGCGGGTTTTAGCACTGAAACCGCATTACTGGAAGTATCGGAGACTGTTCGAGAATGTGTGGATAAGGGCGAGGAGGCCATGTTGGTTCTCCTCGACCTGTCCGCCGCTTTCGATACGGTGTCCCATAAAATACTCTTAGATCGACTGGAGGAGATTGGACTGGGCGGCTCTGCCCTGTTGTGGATCACTTCCTTTCTCCAGGGTCGATCTCAGAGGGTTCTTCTCAGACCTTTTAAATCGGAGTGCAAACCTCTTGCCTGTGGAGTCCCGCAGGGCTCGGCCCTGAGTCCTTTGTTCTTCAATGTTTACCTTGCCCCTTTGGCATGTGGAGGCATGTGGAGTCAGGGTGATCTCCTACGCTGATGATACACAGCTGATATTCTCCTTTAGAGATCACTCTGACTCCAGCCTCTCTAGCTTTCGCCACTGTTTGGGCGAAATCTGCTCTTGGATGGCCTCGAACCATCTTCGTCTTAACACTGACAAGACGGAGGTCTTGTTTTTCAATCAAAAAATGACAATACCCCCCTCACTTTGGTGGCCTATGGTACTCAACCCCCCCCCAATTCCGGTGCATACCGTTCGTAACTTGGGATTCCAGTTCGACGATACGCTCTCTTGTAGCACTCAAATTAACAAGGTCACTGCTGCCTGCTTTGGAAAATTAAAAATTATGAGAAAAATCTTTCCATTTCTGCCAATGGACGCACGCAGAACAGTCACCCAGGCCTTAATAACCTCCCATTTGGATTATGCCAACAGTCTTTATGCGGGGGCCCCTTTGTACCAAATTGAGCGCCTTCAAGTAGTTCAAAATGCGGCAGCAAGACTGATTGGCAACATTCCTTTCCGACATCCGATTTCAATGTTTCGTAAAAAGCTTCATTGGCTTCCTATAGCCTGCCGCATTAAGTTTAAAATACTCACTCTTGCTTTCCGTGCTCTGAACGGAAGCGGACCAGAATATCTGAGAAAGAGATTGATACTATCTCACTCAGTGAGAGACCTTCGCTCTAACAGCCTACGTCTTATGGTTATGCCACGCTTCCGCCGCACTAGAATGGGTGGCAGAGCCTTCGCTGTCCTTGCTGCTAAACATTGGAACAGCCTTCCTTTAGACCTCAGATTTGCCCCATCCGAAGCACTGTTTCGTAGCCGCTTGAAAACATGGCTATTTTCATCGATGTAGATAGGTCCTCCTTTTTTTCTGCTGACAGTTTTTAGCGCCGGGACGCCCCCGACGGGGGTAGCTGTGCGCTCTACAAGATTCATAAATAAATAATAAATCGAACAGTTGGTCTGGCATGCTCGTCAGGACCTGTCAATTCCCTTTGTTGGATCCTTAATATATTTAGTAAGGAAAGTCACAATCTTATCGTCGATTTCTGGGGTAACCGCCACTTTACTGTCGAGGGATGGGCGAGGGCATTCCGCCCTAAGGCTGAAGCGGACCTCCTGATCCAGGGGTTTCCATAACCGACTCACCAATCACTTTCCTACCTTCTCGTAAGGGACCCACTTTGTCGAACGAGAGTGTAGGAGCTCTTCTGGGTCCAGGAGGTACAACTGGGCATCGGCAGTGGGGTTAGTGGCCTGGACCGGGTACGTACAGGAGCAGGGAGGGAGAGGGGCGCCAAGACATGCTGTGGTCTGAATCACCATCCGATCCGACCTGAGATTCATCAGAGGGCTGCTGGGAGGCAGCTTATCCCTGACTACCTGAGGGCGCGGGGGGGTCTGGTGGGCTGAGCTCATTGGCGTAGTAGGGATTTTGGTGTCCAAGAACGCCTGTTTTAGTCTATTAAAAGCAACTAGGTCCACCCCCTTAGGGGGTGGACACTTGCGCGGTTTCTCAGAGGGGGAGGGTTGGCCACCTCTGGAGGTTTAGGACCCGAAGGCCTCGGAAGCTCTTCCCTCACGGGGAGGGGTTGCAGGCACTTCTGTGCCAGGTCAATCAACCTCTTCTCCAATGGGGCAACTGCCTCTGAGACTGCCCTGACAATGGAGGCATCCACCGGCGTCACAAAAGTCATCAGTGAGTGGGAAGTATTGAGATTTCTCCTCCTCCTCATAGTAGTCATCAAACTCCTCCATCTTCAAGGGGTTCCGGAGGCATTAAGGGCTAGAGGTAGGTATCAGGTAAGTAGGGTAAGTAAGGTGGTGGCCACCCATTAGGTAAGAGGGCTAATATGGTTGGGTCGGAATCCAAGATCAATATCGCTAGATAGGGAACCTACCCCAAACAAGAGCGAGGGTGTGGGAAGGGAGTCCTGGTTGTGGCAGAGAGGCACACACACCTGTGGACCTGTCCCAAGAGGTATTGAAAAACCCCACACTGTACCTGCTCGTAAGGTAGGCCAAAACGCCCCCACACCACTTGAATCAGTCCTTAAGTTTAGGTGGGGGAGAAAGGGAGGATGAAGACCCTGTAAATACTGCCAGGTAATGCTCTATACGACACAGGTGGGAAACAGGAAGAATTGCGATTCTCCTATTAACATGACCAGAGAATCTGGATTTCATTAAAGACACGGAGGCTGACATTATGCATTATCCTTTAATAGCAACTCACAGCAGCCGCACTACATCATAAAGGATAAAGCTCTAGAGTTTACACAACAGTGGACAAAGGATGTATCCAGGAGATGATCTGCCTCTTTTAAAAGAATCGCAGCACGAAAGAACTTCATAAACGGGAAATCCAAGTAGAGCTTGAAAACATCATGGAATAAACTTCAGTATCTCAAATGGAAAGGATCAGACGGTTAAACGGAATTACCTGTAAGGAGAAAGAAAGGATTAAGAACCAAATCCATAGTGAAGAGCCTAGAGAGCCAAAAGACTTCCTTACATTCAATAAAGATAACAGAAGCATAGGCATAAATCATAGAATAACAACAATTGAAGTAATCAATAAGATCATAAAAGACATATCAAAAGTTGTAAAAGGGAGGAGGGAGGGATAATGTCAGCCTCCGTGTCTTTAATGAAATCCAGATTCTCTGGTCATGTTAATAGGAGAATCGCAATTTCATTACAAGACCGGAGGCTAAGTTATGCATGTTCGTAGCTCCGAAGGACAACATCAGACATATGCTCGATAGGCTATCAATAATGACGAGCAAAGGTGTTAGCATTTGACCAGTCAGCAGCTTTCAGGATATCATCCAGCTTACCACCTGACCAGAAGGATTTACTGGCCATAGCTCCTCTGATAGAATGTGCTTGAAACTTAGAGAGGTCAATACCAGCAAGACTCATGGTAGACTTAACCCATCTAGCTATGGAGGTAGAAGAAACAGGTTTAAAAGGCTTAACAAAAGAAACTAAAAGTTTAGGGAAACTGTGAAAACGAGGATAAAAGATAAAATCTGACATGGTTTTAGTTCTTCTTAGTAATTCAAACTTAACACCAAATATGTCGTAACATCTATTAGAAATATCTAAGCTTCTGATGTCAGATACTCTCCTACAGGAGATTAAACACAAGAGAGTGGGGAGTTTGAAGGAGAGAAATTTTCTATTAAGGGAAGAGTTATCTGGCCAAGAACAAAAAAGGTCTAGAATACACTTGACATCCCAAAGGGTCTGATAGTTAGGTCTAGGGGGTCTTCTTAGTCTAATACTTTTGAGGACTCTACAAATGATAACATTTTTACCTACCGATTTACCGTTGATAGGGGAATGGCCCGCGGAGATTGCGGATCTAAAGCAATTAATAGTACAATAGGATAGGCCTCTGTCAAATTGTTTGACCCGAAAATTACGATATTGACGACAGGAGTCTCCACGGGATCCAGACTCCTTTCCAGGCACCAATGAAACCATTTTTTCCAAATGTTGTTATACCTGAGGTGTGTTCCGGGTGCCTAAGATTCTCAGAGAAGAGAGAGAGCCGATGACGAAAGTCCAGACAATTTATTAGATTGCCTGACACTTTCCAGGCAAGAAGGTTCAAATTCCCCTCGAGAATAAGGTGATGATCTTCCCCGTCTGCGTTTGAAACCAGACCTGGAGACGCAGGGATCAGAAAGGGAATGTCGCATGCTAGTTCCAGGGCTGTCGGGAACCAAGCTTGGGACGGCCAAAAGGGGGTTATTAGGATCAGAAGGCATTCTTCCTTCCTGACTTTCTGAAGGACCCTCTGAATCATGGAAAAAGGAGGGAAGGCATAACCCAGGAAGTGAGACCATGGTTGGAGAAAAGCGTTCACAGCAAGTGCGCCCGGGTCTGGCATCCAACTGAAGTAGTTGGGTAACTGGAACGTTAGTCTGCTGGCAAACAAGTCTACGTCTATGGGACCCCAAAAATGGAAGATGGCATTGAAGACGTTCATATTGAGTTTCCAATCTGAGAAGTCTAGAAGGAATCTCGAATTCCAATCTGCAGAAATGTTTGATTTCCCGGGAAGATATTCCGCCCTGAGCGAAATTTTGTGTTCTAGACAGAACATCCAAAGTTTCCTGGCAAGATTGGAGAGATCTGCAGATCTCGTTCCTCCAAGACGATTGATATAGGCCACAGCCGAAATGTTGTCCATTTTCAGAACAACAGACCTCCCTTGAAGGGAGTGTTTGAAGCTCATAAGAGCGTATAAACCAGCTGTCAATTCCAGAAAATGTATGTGTTGAGAAGATTCCGACAGGGTTCAAACCCCGCCGGTGTTCTGGTCTTGCAAACGTGCACCCCACCCATGAAGGCTGGCATCCGATTCTAGGATGAAATCCGGGGATGAACCAAAGATAGCCTTCCCGTTCCAGGCATCTAAGTTCTCCAGCCACCAAAAGAGCTCTGCTCTGGCATCTGGGTCCAGAGTGACAAGATCTCCATACCAGAGACCTGAATTGAGCGCTCTCCTCTTTATTCTCTGAAGTGCGCGATAATTCAGAGGACCAGGGAAGATGGCCTGGATAGAAGAAGAAAGAAGACCAAGAAGTCTGGCTAGTTCGCGGAGGGTTAAAGAATATTGTTTCAAGACGGACCTGATCTCCTTCCGGATCTTGGCAATCTTCTTGGCAGGAAGAAGGAATAGACATTCCGAGGTGTCCAGAGTGAAACCAAGGAACTCTATGGTCTTGCAGGGAGAGAGAATGGACTTTTCTCTGTTGATGATGAAGCCTAGACTCTCTATTACATTCATGGAAGTTTTGAGATCTCTCAGAAGGTCTGAGTGGGATTGGGACATGATAAGAATATCGTCCAGGTAGATGATAAGGCGGATACCTCTTTCTCTTAGAATTGTAACGATACACTTCATAATCTTGGTGAAACACCAAGCGGCAGAAGAAAGGCCGAAGGGTAGAGCCTGAAATTGGAATAGACGTTCCTTCCAGGCAAATTGAAGGAAAGGTTGGTGGTCTTTGTACATGGGGATGGTGAAGTAGGCATCCTTCAAGTCCAACTTGACTAGCCAATCTCCTTTGAGAAGGTGATCCCTTAGAAGGTGGATGCCCTCCATTTTGAAGTGACGATAAACGAGAAATTTGTTGACTTCTCGAAGGTTTATAACTGGTCTCCACCCTTTGTCTTTTTTCTGAACAAGAAAAAGTGTGCTTATGAATCTTGCATCGGACCAGGGAACCTCCACTATTGCGCCCTTTTTGAGCATAGAAATAATTTCTTCCTCCACGATCTTTTCTTGTTCCTCTGAAAGGACAAAGGGTTGGGTTAAAAAAGTTTGGAAGGGGACCTCTTGAAAGTCTATCTTGAATCCCATAACGGTTTCTAGAACCCATGGATCTTGGGTGATTGATTGCCAAACATGATAAAACTGCTTTAGTCTGCCCCCTATTATGGGAGGGGAAGAAGAAGAAAGAGTAGTACTTACTTGTAGCATTGGAGGCGTTGGGAGTACCACGACCTCTTGAACCTCGGTTTCTTGTACCTCTTCCTCTTCGGGGGAAGAAGGGTTGTCTAGGGGGGTAGAAGCCTCTTCCAGTTCCTCTGAATGACGAATAGGGCCGTTGGTTGCCTCGGCCGGAAGAGCGACCCCTTCTCCCGGCCTGACCAAAAAGGTTGGTGTTAAACACCCGTCTTAGGTTGTTTTGTGCCCTGTCGAGAGCAGTGAAGGTCGACACATATTTACCATTTCTCCTTGATTATGTCCTCCCCGAAAAGAAGGCCTTTAGGATTTTGGGAGGGTTCCCTCTCTGCTATGTCTCCTAATTTTGGGTTAATTTTATTTAAAATGGATCTCCTTCTTTCAACGTTTAAACTGGAATTAGCGTTGCCAAGGAGAACAACAGCTCTTTGGCTCCACCCTCGAATGAGGTCAACATTTAAAGGGGTAGAGGTGAGGTGGGACTGTTCAGCCATGTCCAAGATTCTAGCAAGTGGACCTAGAACATCTAAAAGGCGGTCTTGACAGCCTTTAAGAGCTCTCTCCAGGCTTTTTCTAGGGTCTCGCCCTAACTTGAATAGGAATTTGATACGGTCTGGATCTAGGTTTGGAGTCTGATAGACCCTCTCCTCAATAGTAGGTCTTGGAGATTCAGATCTAATGGTGTTTCTAGTATCTCTGTCTAGAAGGTTCCTTAACCAACGTGTTGCAAACTGGGAAACATGTTCCTGGGGGAACCACTTCGAACTATTAGGGCGAGAGATATTTAGGGGAGAGAACATCTCTTCTCCGATAGGGTTAAGTATAGTATTTTTAGAGGTCGGTTCCGGATCAGGTTGAGAATTAAAGTCATGTTGGACCTCATCTAGGTCAAAGACGAATTCGTCAGAGGGATCTCTGGAGGAGGAGTCATCATAAGAGGAGGTAGATGAGTTAAAACCAATATTCTTTTTTTGGTTAGCACTACTGCAAAGCGTGCCGCGAGGGACACCGTTCATACTTGTGCCGCCATGGGCACCGATCAAGAGAGTGTCCCGAGGGACATCAGGTTCAAGTGAGGCGCAGTGGCCTCCCATCCAAACTGAGGTGCTAGAACCTCCCGTACTGTGAGAGGCGCTAGGGCCTGTAGTGCTTTCACAATGTTTCGTCTTTTTGGGCCTCTTACCGTGTATAGAGGGGAGATCTTGGGAATCACACAGTCTCTTAGAGGACATGACTTCTTTGAGGGACGACATCATACAGGATTTAATCTCCTGTTGAAGGAATTTCTTAAGTGAATTGCCAATAGGCGCAGGTGAGCTTGCAGTAGCGTCATCTGAATCGATGTCGGACCTGGTGTATTAAAAATCTCAGAGGGTATTAAGTGATTTAAATCAAGGAAATGAAAGAATGTTATTAAAAAAATAAGTATTATAAAATTCTACTCTTTGTCCTCCTCTTTTTCTTTTTTTATATTTTAAATTTTAACTTAGAATCTAAAAACTTTTTTTTTTTTAAATAAAATATCACATGTAAGGTAAGTTCTGCGAATTAATATTCTTCTATCTGTTGTTAAATTATATCCCTCTATTGTTAATAATAAATTGGAATTAATTATAACTCGGGATTTGTGGGAAAAAACGTTAGAATTGATGAAAATAATAAATTGGAATTAACTATAACTCAGGATTTGAGCTAGAATTGAGGAAAAGGGCAAATGTGTAGGGCAGACAGGGTATCTCCGGCGGCTGAAGCAGAGCAACTGACAAATTATAAAGGATCGCTCGAGCTCAGCCGCCGGAGAAGAGGAAAGCCGCTTGGGAAAGGAGGCATGCAACGCGGGTGTTGCTAATGTCCCTTCCTTTGATTACAAGCGTACAACGGAGCCAAAAGCGAGGCGGACGAAAGAAAAGGTATAAGACGTCAGAAATATAACAGCGCGATCGTGCGCTCGAGGGGGACAAATAAAAGCATATGCACAGGTTCGTGGGGGGGGGACGACCATAAATTGGAAGTCCATATGGAGAGGGGGGGGTGGAATGGGGAAGCAAGCGCCACCCACGGGCAGAAAGGTAAGGATTCAAACCATGGCAGTAACGTTACATAAAACACAGCGTTAAAGGCTGAGAGGAAAACGAAAATAGTATAGAGCCACTAAAATATGATTTAAATTGCCATGAAAACAATTTAAATTAGTATAACATTGGCATGAAAAAGATTCAAATTAGCATAATATACAAAAATATAAGCATTAAGCCTAAAGTAAAGGAGAAGCAAGTAGTAGTGACTTATCTGCTGGCGAGCCGCTTTTAAAAGAGGCAGATCATCTCCTGGATACATCCTTTGTCCACTGTTGTGTAAACTCTAGAGCTTTATCCTTTATGATGTAGTGCGGCTGCTGTGAGTTGCTATTAAAGGATAATGCATAATGTAGCCTCCGGTCTTGTAATAAAATCCTGGGCCAGTCTGCCACACATTCAGGCTGAGGAAGCCTGATACCGTACCCCAGAGAGTTCTGCAACAGGCTTGACCGGAAAATTCAGCACGGAACGGCAGACGTGGACGGATGTGGTCGGCGATGGCAGTAACTGACGCGACCTCCATCCCGCGCTTGCCGAAGAGAAGCGTCTGAGGGAAAAGAGGGAAGTGCGCCCTCAGGGGGCCGATGGACCGCCGCGCACTCCCAGCCCGGCACTGAGAAATCAATCGCGGCTGCGTAGGAGTGACAGGAGTGAGGAGAAGCTCTGTGAAACAGACAACAAAGTATTGATTAAGTAGCAATACGGTACATAGCCAGACAAATGCGAACAACGATCCCAAGCAGCAGTACTGAGGGAAAGTGTGAACACTTAACTGACGCAGGTTGCAGCACCGAAGAAAGAGGAAGTCCAGCAGGGGTCATCGACAGTAATTGTGCTAGGAGGCGCCTGATTGGATGAGAGACTTTAATATGAACTTGATGGTTTTTTGTCTAAAGCTTCATGGGAAATGAAGTCTTTGTATTGTTTGTTATTGGTTTTGGCTGCTGTTAAAATTAAAAAAGAAAGAATAGCCTAATCCTCGCCTCCGTGTCTTGACATAGAATATTTTGTGAATTCACAAATAGGTATTTGTCAAGGCAGCCCTGCATGTATAATTGCATACAGTGTACACCTGTACTTGTACCTCCAATTAGTGTAATTTCACTTTTCTTTTCCCTGCAGGGAATACGTCTTAACCTCTTCCCCTGCATCACTACTAGTTTTGGGCATGCTGGATTTCCTTCTGACTTTTTCAGATGCAAATCCATGACGATTTCCAAGCTGGGAATGGGTTGAGAATTTTTTTTTTTAGATGTGCACAAACTTTCTAGGGCATCCCTGCCCTCAACACCCCCTAATTGCCCTTGGGAGATTTACTATCAAGGAACATTAATCCGTATCACTGAATATTGCAGCCCTCTACGTTGCATTAATGCAGAACAGCTCTGTTGTTGTAACAAGTTCTTCTTTACAACAGCGCTTTGAGTCTTGAGATTTTCGGTGTCCTGTCAATTCTTTTAGGCCATTTGTTTGGGTGGATTAATTTTTTGACAGACAGAGGTTTGGCAGTCAGGGTGACAGAGTAATATACTCTGCTGCCTTGACTGCACCTCCACCTGCCAAATTATGAAATGACCTCCAAACCAGAGATGAATTAATAAACCATTGCCAAGAACAGCGTCACAGTGGTTCCTGTCAATGCTTTTTGCAGTTTGATGCACGTCTCCAACTAACACAAAGGAGCCAAGCAGCAAACTGTTTTGTTTTTCATTTGCAAAAAGAAAATCCTGAAGCATTTTGTAGTTCACTGCCACTTACCTCTATGGTTTTCCTGGCGGTGATGGGCAGTGAAAAGTGATCACTAATTCTGCCCATCTAAATTAGAGGTTATCCTTGGCCAGTCCACAGTTTTAATCAAAGCAGAAACAGAGTAGTTTCCGCCCTGATTAAACCAATGGTCATCCGGCAATTTAACAGGTCAGGCAGCCTAGTCTTAAAAGTATAGAAATTCCATTGCGATGGAGTGTCCATGCCGCCACTATATAAATCTGGCCTTTTGTCCGACAATTTGTTCCCACTTCTCTTCAACTTCTGCATTACTTCCACTGCCATTATTGAGACAGAGCATTACTTCTATCAACGTATTGGGACTTTGGGTTTTTATAGTAAATTTCAATTAGCATTAGGGTTAGAATAAGGTTCTTTATTTATTTAATGCAAATTAGTTTAATTTAAATTGATAGAGATAGGGTGGGTTAGCAATACTTTAATTTTTAAATATAATAAAAACATTTATTGTATGGTTATAGTTAGTATTAACTTGGTTTTATATAATATAACGTATTATTGGTTTATATAGTATTAATTTACACTTAAAAGTAATTTCATTTAGGATTAGGGATAGTATTGATTTAATTTAATTAATTTCAAATTAATTTAATTTAGGGTTAGCAGTAGGTTTAGAATGAGAGTACTGCTAAGGTTATAATTACCCAGAATGTTTTTTTAGTGGCCTTCAGGAGTGAATACAGTACTACAGGTGCTACCTCAAGAACTTGACATAATTATCCAGACAACAGGGCGTACTCACAAGCCCCTTGCGCCGCCAGTTCGTCACTTATTATCACATTAAAAGTGATGCACCGGTGGGGCAACGGCCTTGGAAATATGCTCCAATGTGTCATTGGAGATGTATACAAGAGAACACAAAGCTGCATATTTACAAGGACTTAACGCCACTAGAACTTTGCTTTTGGAGACGTTCTGGTGGTGTTAAGTCCTTTGCCTTATTTACAAGGCGGCGTAAAGCCACTTAATGTTGCTTAACAATACAATGTGAATAATGCTCCTATTCACATAGCATTTATCGTGAAGAGGTGATGGAGTGGGTGTTCCACAAGACGCTGCCCCCTATTTACAAGGGTGGCGTAAATACCTGGTCTTACCCTGGTGCAACAAGGATTAATGATTACATTTTCCTTGTTTTTGCTGTTTCTATGTGTGCTGCACTCTGCCGAAAACATAGAAAGAGCAAATCACCACTTGTCCCTTCCTGCACATAAACAATAATTAAATAAATGAGTTGCAACTTCTATGAGTGCTGCACATTTCAGCACACATAGAGGTTACTAATCGCCATTAGTGATTGTTCATGAGCAGGAAGGAACACCTTCCTGCACATAAACAATTATTCCCTCAACTGAGGCATTCTTACACTAGGGTGCATTGGCACCTGCGCTGGCGCTAGGCAGCTAACTTTAGCACCAGAGCTAAGGGAAACGCAGGGGTGTGCCGTATTATTGTAAATAAGGCGCATCCCTGTGTTTTCAGAATTTCTGAGCGCAGCGTTAGCAATTATGGCGTAACACTTCTCTTCACCATGCTGTTGTACATATGCCCCAAAGTTACTTTATCTGCTGTTTTTAACTCTGTTCCTTCATATCTCTCATGCCTCTCCTTCCTTTATGCACTTCTCATTTCTAGTTCCAAGCCTAAGTACTATCCAAGAACCAAAGTTTCAACCTCCTGGGCCGCTCCAAGTAACATATCATCTAACCACTCTTATGTTTCCATGATCTAGCACACCCACAAATAAGCTCTAATCATAAGTAGCTGTCAAGAAGGCTGAGCAGGTTCAGCACGCGCTTCCAACATGCACATGCCCAATTCAGACATGACTATCTCAGCCTTCCATCCATTGGAAATCAGTGAATGAAGGCCTATGAAACAGCTAACAGGGAGAATTATTTACAGCACTTAGAAACAACCGAAATGCTTCATAAATGCACATTATTAATGCTATTATTAATTTAATAAGGCAGAGAGGAATGCAGTGCTAATGAAAGGTCCTAATCTGTATTGTATTGTGGTTGATAAAATATGCAGGTTTTCCAAACTTAAAGAGTGGACATAGTTCAAATATATAGTACATAAGAACTCTCAGTTATGGTGTCAACCTTAACTGTCATGGTGATGGTGTAAGAAACAGGAGAGGAGAACAAGATGGCACAAGTCTAGACAGGTCCCTGTGATGACCGCAGAATTATAAATGCACATGACACCGAATATGAATGAATGAATGAATGAATCAGCATTTCTTAAGCATCTTGTTTTAGGTCTTCAAGTAGGAGAGGACTCTTTTGAGCTGTATTAAAGTTGTAAAGGGATGCACCAGCCCACAATTCAAGAAGGAGGACGTCCTAGAGAGAAGGGATTGGCACCTTAAAGGTGAACAGAGAGATTAAGGGGACTATTAGCAAGAACCTGGTTAAAATTATCGCCGTTTTAGCAGCAGAAAACTGCCGCTAAAACAGCGATAATGGGCTTACTAATATGCGTTATAGAATTCCAATAGAAGCCCAGGATAGATGTGCAGGACACGATCATTTTAACGAGGTTCTTGCTAATATGCCCCTAAGATTTGTGGCCCAGACCCTATGGAACCAACTAGGCTTTAACATAAGAGCTCTTCCCACCCCTGGGTGTTTCATGAAGTCCAAAAGATCCCAGCTAGTCATAGAATTTACACCATCCAGACCTTCCTGCATTGCTTGTAGTGTGTGCATTATATGCAATAAATGTATACAATAACATATGAGAGCATGTTCTATCATTAAGCACCAGTGCAAGCTGTTGCGAGCGTAAGTTGACACATCCTACCGATATCCACGTGCTCATGGTGAACTGCCACCACTGGAAAGGGCAGCAGCGGTCCCAGGCTCCCACTGGCTGCCAGTGCTGCCAGGAAGAGGGCCATGCCATCAGCAGAAGCCAGGCACAGCTCACCAGCATCAGAGCAGGACTGGCTGTCCACCTCTAGGAACACAATGTACCTGGGGAGAGAGGTAAGAGTGGTCAGTGCCTTCGGAACTCAGCTCATGAGCAGGAGATGCCCACAACATGTCGAAGTTCTTTCCTACCATGACCCCACCGTAAAAGATAATGCATCAACCAATGGTAAGAACACAACACAAACAAGCAGATTCAAAACATATCATAACAAATGTAGCAGGAAAGTTTGATGATGCTTGATGTCTTTAATGTAGGTGGAATAAAATGCTTCTGTGCTATTGATATAGACTGTGACTGCTGCTAAACAGTCCAGTGCAATTCCATACCAGAGTCTGCCAGATAGTGTTAAAATGAGTGAATGTCATCAAGCAAGCAAGTGAGTACCCTTGAGACGATCCCAATGACAAAAAAAACCTCAGCAAATATCTCTTGACTCTTGATCCAGTGACGGCAAGGAGGAGGCAGGACAGCTGCGATGTCCAACAGGGCAGGTAAGTGCCTTTTACTAACTTTTCATTATTTGGAGAGGGTGGAGGGGCCGGCTAACTACACTGCACCAGGGAGTCATAGTTTTGCCTGAACGCCGCGTTCGCAATGGAACGCGGAGTAGGCAAAACAACTTAAACTCTTCTTCCTGAAGAGTCTATCTGCTGTGCACGGCACCAGACTACACATTTATCCCAATGACCGCCGCCCCTTTTTAATCGAGGGACATCTGGCTGCCAAAATGAAATCAACCACCTCTCGAGGAAGATTTAAGGTGTTCAGCTGTTGCTGCTCACCTCTAAGCATGAAGGTGGGTATTGGGAAGACCTGGGTGCAAAACTCTGACCTGCTGCTGCAACAGCAGATCCTCTTGGGGTTAGGCACCCTGATCAGAGGACAGGTGCCAAAGACCAGGATTTCTGGATACCAAACTATCCATGGACATTCCAGAGCCAATAGAATGACTTGGGCCTAGTTGATCCTGAGCTCTTTCAGACCTCAGGGCAGGAGTGGTATTGGCTGGAAGGCAAAAAGGCGTCTCGAGTTTCACTCAAGGGGAAACGCATCTCTGACGCAGGTGAAACGCAACTCCAACGTGCAGAAGTTCTAACATTGTCAGTTCCCAGAGGTGGCAAGCAGATCGAGCCACGGTTCTCCCGTTTCACGGCAGAGGCCTTGCGCCATCTTCGAATGTAACTGTCACTCATGATTTGTTAGACGCCGACAACTGAGTTTGTCTGCCATGGCATTCAACTGTCCTGCTACTCCTTGGCGGTCCAGTCATTTCTAGAGGTGCTGGGCCTCCTGGCATAGGGTCCTTGACCCCCACCCCGCCCTGCTTGTTGCTTTACAACATGCAGTGGTTTTGTACCGGCCTCCCTTTGATGGTCGGAAGCAAGGCTTTTAATGGGATGCCGATGGCCTTCAGCTCTAGAAGCCACATCTCTGCACACCTGAAAGATCTGCACTGGCTCCCCGTCAACAAAACGATCACGTTCAGACTCCTCACCCACGCTCATAAGGCTGAAGTACCTCAACAGTCGCCTCACATTCTACACACCTAACCGCCAGCTCCGATCCGCCAGCCTCGCCCTCGCCACAACCCCACTGATCCGCAAAGCCACCGTCGGAGGAAGATCATTCTCCTACCTGGCAGCCAAGACATGGAACACCCTCCCCACTCACCTACGGCTGACCGTGGACCATCTCTCCTTCAGGAAACAACTCAAGACCTGGCTGTTCGAGCAGTAGCGACCCCCCCCCCCCCCCCCCCAGTGCCTTGAGACCCTTACGGGTGAGTAGCGCGCTTTACAAATTCTGCTGATTGATTGATTGATTAAAAGTTGACACTTAAAAACTTTTCAAGGTGATTCTGAAAATGTTATCCAATGGGAGGAAATTCAGGTTACAGGTAAAGTACGATCGTGTTACTTTTGTATCCCAGCACTAGTCTTCTAGGGCCAGCACTGGGGGCTTAACTCAAAACAGGTAGGTAATTGCGTTTCAGTATTTCGTACGATTTTTAAAGAATGTTTGCAGTTTTCAAAAGAAGACACTTGGAAGAAATTTCATAGAAAAGCAGACAATGGATTCCTATGGAGAAAATACAGGTTACTAGTAAACCCGCTAGGGATTACTTTTGCGGTTCAGTACTGGGCTGAAAGGTACAGTACTGGCTTCTCCCCTGATCACAGGTGAGTACTTTCGAATTTGGACTTTGGCTGATTTTATAGGAATATTTTCAGTTTTCAAAACTTCACACTTAAAAATTTTCAAGTCAAAATGGGTCAATGTTATCCAATGGCAGGTAAGTAAATTACCGGCTTCCAGGTGAGTACTTGGTTGGTGAAGTTAGGGTTCTTGGCATAGACTCAGGGGTCCCCCAGGGTCAGGTAGGTACAGTTAGTACACCCTCAGCGGCTCAGGGGCGGCCGGGTGCAGAGATAGTTAGGCCCAATGTTAGTCAATGAGAGGCACGGGGCCTTCGGTTGGTGGCGGCTGGCTAGCAGGCCACGCGGCTGTGGGAGCTGGGCTCCTGGTCACTAGCTCAGGGCAAGGGGGGATGTAGATTAGGACAGAGAGGTCACAGCCAGCGGCACTCGGGCGGCTGGGCCATCGGGGGCTCAATGTTATCCAATGAGGATCTTGACAAAGGAACAAAGGTTTTCAGGCTCGGGGACGGTGACTCTCCAGGGGCGATCAGCACTTCGAGAGGTAAGTTGGGATCTTGGAGCACAGGTAGGTACCCTAAAGGGAGGCACAGGGGGCCGCGGGGCGCCGGGTGCAGGGGTGTCTTAAGGGGTCGGAGAAGCTTACCCTCGGCTGGTCGCGGTTGGGGTGGCCCCTGGTTCTGCGTCTGCAAGCGTCGGCTGGTTCGTCGAGGAGGATCTTTGGGCACTGGACTTCGGGTCCCGGTTGCCGGGGGGGGACTTCCTCGTGGTCTTGGTTCGGGTTGGCCCGGCCCGGGCTCGGTTGGTGCAGAGTGGGCTGGTCCGGAGCTTCCTGGTGGGCATCACGTGGGTTGTTGCAGCAGAGCCTCTGCTGATGGGAGACCCAATCTTCGAGAGGGTCAAGGCAGGCAGGTCCTCTAGGTGTCCCAAGGTTGCTGTCCGTGGTGGTCGCCGGGATTAGGCAGGAGCAGGTTCCAGAATCAACAGGCCGGTAGGGCGGGGGCCAAGTCAGTTGTTGTCCTGTTGTTAGCAGCTGCGCGGCGGGTCTTCTTCTTCTTGATCTTCTTTCTTCTTGTTGATATCGGGATCTAAGGAAGAAAGGTTCAGGGAGCCCCTAAATACTAAATTTAGGGGTGTTACAGGTAGGGCAAGGGCAGGGACCAATGGGTCGCTGTCCTGGGGTGAGTACACCCCCTAGCCTGCTCCTCTCCTGTGGTAGGGGGGCAGGAGCCTAGCTGGGATTGGGCAGGACTCCCCATCTACAAGATGGCTGGGGTCCGGGGTCGTGCTTCACCTCGCCTCCTCCACCTGAGGGTGGAGTTGGCACAGGTTGGCACACCCCCCTTCCTGATGTAGTTTTTCCTGCCAGTCTTCCCGCCAGAGTGGGGGTAGGCCTGGTGGGGAGCTGGTTACTGGGTACAGCAAAGGGTCTGGAGAAGCTCTCAGATGCGGTATGCCTTTGAAGCTTCTCCCTGTCCATCCTGTGGGACGAGACATAGCACCTCGCCCAGGATGTGCTTTGTTGCAGACCCAGGACAGCGGGGGGCTCTCCACCCGGGGGTCCAGCAACATGTCTGCTTGCTGTGTGGCAGCCTCTGCAGCCACTCAGCCCAGACGTGGATTGTCGGTTAAGATTTTTGGAGGGCATCTCTAAGATGCCTTCTCGTGCATTTTACATTAAATCCCACACTGGCATCAGTGCGGGTTTGATGTGCTGAGAAGTTTGGTACCAAACTTGTCAGTCTTCAGTGAAGCCATTATGGTGCTGTGGAGTTCGTAAATGACAACCTCCCAGCACCACATACTCTTAAATGGCAACACTGCACTTACAGTGCCCAGGAATGGCCCTGGGTACTGTAGGGGCACAGGGCTCATGCACATGGGCCCTCACCTCTGGCATAGGGCACCCAGCTAGAGGGGTGACTGAAGAATGCCAGGGCAGTGGGTTCTGTGGGCATGGCACACAGGGATGAGTGCCATGTCGACTCTTGCTTTAGTTCTGTACTTAGGCACTCAGTCTGCAAAGGCAGTGTGTGGGTGCCAGGGAACAGGGTCCCTGAAGGTGGCACAATAAGTGCTGCAGCCCTCAGAGGTCTTCTCTGGTCACCATGCCCTGGGTACCGAGGGTACCATTTACTAGGGGCTGACAGGTGGCCAGAGATGCCAATTGGGTGTTTTGTTTCAGCATAGATTTTCTTTGTAGGGAAGGAACACAGGCCCTGGGTACCTGGTTGGCAGGGACCCAGGGCACACTCAGTCAAAGTACATCAGCAGTTCAGAAAAAAGTGGGGGCATACCAAGGCAAGAAAGATGGCTCTTTCTCACACCCAGTAACTGCCAATGCAGAGCTTTTGCATTCTCCTCTGAAATCTGAGCATAGTTGGAGAGGTCCCCTTGATGGTGGGCCCAGTGAAACTTCAGATCTGGCAGGAATAAGCGGATACACGGGGTGACTGTGCTCCACTAAGGGCATACTTCAGGGGTCTGGCAGGTGGGGCTGCAGGAGGCGTAGTAAAATGGGCAGCCCTTTGACCTTGACTGCATGGCCAGTGGGCACCATAGCCTCGACCATGAAACTGATGGGCACTTTGTGGAGGATGGATTGGCTGGTGGTAGGTGGCACCACTACCAAAGCTGCAAAAGGAGTGGTAGGGCTGATGGGGCTGGCGAGGTAGGCAGATAAACACAGGAAGTGTGCCGTGGCCCTGCTCTCCTTGAACCACTCAAGTACAGACTCTTCCTTGTCCACAAAAAGGTGACCCACTTCGAATGGCATGTCCATGAGGGACGACTGGACAACACCTGAAAAACAGGTGGACCGCAGCCAAGCATGGCGGCAAATGATGACACTGGTGCCAATGGCCCACCCAATTAAGTCTGTGGTGTCCAAGCCACAAAATTGTGAACTTGACCGCATCACAACCGTCCTGTATAGCTGAGCGAGTACAGGTTTGAGATCTTCAGGAACACCTGGAAGTACTTGATCCATTGAATTCCAAAGGGCATGGGAATAGCACCCCAGCAGGCAGCTGGTATTCACAGGTCTTAGTGCTAAGCCTGCAACAAGAAGACCCTTTTTCCTAATGTTTCCACCCATTTTGATTCCTCATCAAGTAGGAGTAGTTGGGAATGTGTTGGGGTAGTTTTGCTAGTAGACACCTGCAACACCAAGCTTTAGGAGAGGGGTGCTGGGATAAAAATGCCTGGCTGCCCGAGGCATGGCGGTGGCACCATGCATTCTGGTGATTGACCAGGGGGTCAGAGCAAGGTTCGGCCATGCCCCCAAAAAAGTGCCTGTATGGTCCATGTTAAAATGTAAGAGGGTCTCAGAGGAGATTTGCCCTAGCTGGAAGCCCTCCGAAAGGACATTGACCTCCTTTTTGGCATAGTGGACGATCCCAAAAACGAGTTGCGGGATAGCCTCCAAAGTTGAACGACTTCAAGAGCATGATCAAGATGTTTGGTGTGTTTTGTTTTTTACTTAACCGATGACTTTGACCAAGACAAAGACTCACCCTGTAACTACTCCTGCGACTTCTGTATCTGAAACAGAGTTGTAACTTGACCCCAGTCCCCACAGGTGAATATGTGACGTTACAACGTGGTCGTTACACCACGGTACGTTACATCGCAGTTATTATAACGCAAGACGTTACAGCGACTTGCGCTGGAGGGCGATGGACTGAGGAATAGTATGATTTACTATTCCAACTCCAGCCTACGTAGCAGTAGGGAAGGTGTTGGAATAGTAAATCAAACTATTCCTTTGAGTATAGTGCCATCCAGTGCAAGTCGTTGTAACAACTTGTGTTGTAATGACAGCGATGTAAACGTACCGCGGTGTAATGACCATGTTGTAAAGGTCGTTTGCCCCACAGGCAATCCTGATGAGGGTCTGTCACAGACTTTTGTTTGTGACAGTCCCTATCAGGCTTAAAACCTGTCATTCTGGGAGGTGACATTTCCCTTGCACACTGTTTTCCAATCTGAAGAGGTTAAAGGGAGTTTCAATGAGATTAGAAGGAGCCCGGGATCCACATATGGTGGCGTGAAAAGAAAGGAACTGACGTCAGCCCGCAGGAGTGGCACCTCTATAGGCTACACATGTCATTTCCAAAGTGGAACCGCATCAGTGCAGAGTCGCACGGCGCAATCGATCGGTGTGCAGAGGCACTGCCAAAATGTTTATAGATCTAGTCGACACCAGGGGAACATTCAAAAGGTGAGGAATTTGTGCTTTTCAGCTCTCTTCCTGGCTGGCGCACTGATGACAGCCTACAACCAATGCTGGCACACTTGTTCATACCCAGTGTCAAGGCAGAATGCATCACGCATAGAAAGAGGAAGTAATGAGGGAAATAAACATATTTCTTCTCGTTGTTCCTCACTGAGGAAGATGTAGCATTTTGACTGGGACTGCACCAAAATCAATAGGTGGACGCTTGGGAAGGCCCATGCTCCATCCACAGAATGCTTCTCATACACAGTGTAATGCAACACAGCTCATGCGAGCGCATTGTGTTACATTTTCTTTATGTAAGGCGATGCAAATACCAACTAACATTTTGCATTGTGGCTGTATAAAAAAAAAAAAGTGTTAGGAAATTTGGGTCCAGGATCTGACACCCTGTCAGAAGGGTCGCAAAAACCAAGTATTTAAGACTCCTATAACCCACCAACCAAAATGAAGACACAATCCTGATCCCATGAAACAGGCAAAGATGAGGTATTCGGATATCAATGGACTGCAACTTTATACGGCAGCCCAGGCTCCCGCGATAAGTATCTGAGGTGCTGGGAAACCAGTTACTGTCACAGTTTGCAACAGAGTAACAACAAGGATTTAGGCTGAGCAGAAATGTGGCTGAGTGGATAATCCACTGGCCTTGGATGCCAGGCAGATCATTCCCTAATTGCAACTATGTGTAATGTAACATTAGTGTGTAATGTGAAAGTACATACAGCAGAGATGTAAAACCCAACTTGATGCACACAATCTAAAATCATCGCCCATTTAGATAAAGCAAAAGATACAGTGGTACAGTGCGCCGTAGCTCACTAGCAAGATTTGTGACATAAATGTACAAACAGAAGATACATACATTGGGTCTAACCCCAAATTTAAAGAACAACATCTCTGGGTTCATACTGTTTACACATAGTTCTAGAAGAGGATCAACAGGGCTCACCCAACAGGATACCATCCTACAACCTAGTGTGAAAATGAAAACACATATGCTCCCACAGTCGTGGATGGGGTGAACGGAGCAGGGACGATGTAGGCTCATCCCATTTGCAGTCTTGAATAGTTTTTTGCTTATTCTCACTCCTTTATATATTGCAGAGGCCCTTGGTCACATTATGGCCAGCTGGCTGCAAGATCCTCTTGGCTCAAGGCTTGGTCACTTCGTTGAGACAACCACCCTGCAGACTGGTGGGTTTTGATCTTCGGCTTCCTGATCCACTTCTTTCCATACCAAGCTTTCAACTTCCCCTTCCTCCATGGTAGGTTACAACCAGCAGGGCTTCTTTCAGAGTCCAAGGCTTGTTCATCACATGGCGCCCAGTTTCTGGCACATGTCCCTCTCTCCTCCTTCATCATCTTTATCATCTTGTTCTCAAATTCCAGACAAGTTACTGGCCCAAGGAGGGCAGTATTTTCCCTGCTTCAGGGCGAAACCAGGATTCAAGCTACATTTGAAATTTTGAAATTCCAGCCTACAATTGGCAAATTCGCCTTTTCAGAGTTTCTCTTAGGGATTTTGAAAGGACAGGAAGGGGGCAGGCATCAAAGGGGCAGGTTTTGGGTTGCAGGTAGAACCCATCCAGACACACCAAACCAGCATTCTCCGCTGGTAAGCAGCATCCATCACAACACAGAAGGGAAGGGCAACTCAGGTACCGATGGTAGACAGAGGTCTTGACCAGGCAGTACATGTATATACATTCCTCTGGCCACCTAGATGTGTATACCTTTCTAAAACAAGCATTTAGTGACCGCTGCATGTAGGCTGTCATATCTAAACAAATAACAAAGAAAACCTGAGGGTAAACCAACATTATTTGCAACATGCACATACCATCCGTTGGACACACTCACATTGCACATCATTTCTCAGCCACACGACACACCGACAACATGCCACATACACAAAAAGCACGCAGAGCCTGCACTGAGTGAAAGCAAGAACGCAGTTATGGGGTCACTGAAAAAACATCACCAGAAAGGACCAGTAAGCTGTGTCTTTTCAAGAGTACAGATAAAGAGACCCATGGACCTCATTGTTAGTTGAGAAGACGGTAGTAATCCACACATGTTGGATTATCTAAGTGTTCCTTGGCCAACAGCGCCAGGTGCTTTGCTGTTAAACTGGGAGCACCTCCATTGGACCCCAGTGAATGAACAGGACATGGTTTGCACTGCAGGAAAAGAATCGCAGGTCTGCTAAGGAAAAGTCTAACTGGGCCAGGATGGCACTAAGTGACTTGTATCACTTTGTTTTAACTCAAAGAAGAACGCACAGGTTATCTCCTTCATCAAATATCTAATGGATGGGTGTGCAGATTGCGAAACGCCTGAACAATCTTTTAAGCCTCCATGCTCCAAATATAAGGTTGCCAATATTTGGAGAGAACTGGTGGGTCCAGTGGAAGACTCAGATTTTGTGTGGATCCATGCTATCTGAAAACCTTGGCTGTTTTACGAAATAAAATCCTAAACACATAGGGGCAGATTTACAAGCCCCTTACGCTGCCAGTACGTCACTTTTTGTGACCCACTGGCAGCACATTTCTCTGCCCCATATTTACAAGGACAGGAAAAGCCACCGTGCGTGGCCCCTTTACACACAGCACTTTGAGTGAAAGGGGCGTTCCATGGGTGTTGCTGTGAAACAGACACATTTCCAGATTTACGAGAAATCGTAAACCTGGAAATGCGTCAGTTTGCTACGCCACACTAGGGGTGGCGTAGCCAGGCGCTACGAGGAGAAATGTTTTAATTTCTCCTCGTTTTTTCCTCTTTCAATGCATGCTGCATTCTACAGCATGCATTGACAGAGGAAAATGCCTGTAGTGATTGTTTTTGTTGAGGAAGGTGCCCCTTTCTTCACAAAAACAATCTCCCCATGGCGCAGGCATCCTTGCACCATGGTGCAAGGGTGCCTGCGCCGGCGCATGGCAGATGTTTGTGCGCCAGCGCAGGAAAGTGACATCATTGTAGATATGTTGCATTCCTGTGCTCTGAAAGTGCTGCAGCGTGGCACAACCAAAGGGCTTGCGATGCAGTGCTGCAGTACTTTCTTGTAGATCTGCCTCATGGTACCTTGCAGACGTTTGTTCTCTATGTACATCCTCCAGTAGAAATTTCGATATGGGATCCAATGCCACAAGTAAACCGCATAAAATGTATCCTTTATTGTACATTACATATGTAAGAATAGGACACAACTTGCCCCTTATTTCACTTGGTGCTATGCTTTCACACAAAGCCAGGTAATGCAGTTTTAGAAGATTTGGCCTTGTGTGAAACAGTGTTTCTGTAGTAGGGGATCTCTGTGTATAGTCATAATCTAGTGAATAGTCCCGCCCATGTGCGTGGACCCCGGAGCAATCAAAAATAATCTCTTACAGTGTCAAAAATGCATATGACACTTAAGAGAGAATTTAAAGACAGATAATGCAGCCAAAAAGGCTACACTGTCCAGTACTTCAACTAGAAATTCCACCATAAAATCCACAAAACAGCAAAGCCTGTACAGATTTCCCTTGCTTAACAGCAAAATCCCTCAGGAATGATAGAGAGAAGAACCTGGACAGACAAGCCCCATAGGCTGCCATTATGTGGCTTAAATAGGATACTGTGCCTTTAAGGAACCTTCCAGAACCTTCTCCCAGTATCCCAGAATGCATAGCAGGTCCAACTTAGCCTCAGTTCTTTTTTCCGGCTCCTGCAAGCAGGACCCTGGAGCATTGAGCTCTCCCTTTTCAAGGGTTTTGTTGGTGTTTTACACTAAATTCGATTTTTGGTGCTTTTAAAGTACTTTGGTGACTTTCTTCTTGAGTTTCTGCACTCTTTTTTGTCCATAATGCCTGCATTATTCGACAAATGCCCGGAGTGCTCAAGGAAGAAGGCCTAGTCAGACCCCCATGAGGTCTGTATTCTCTGCCTTCCCTGTCGAAGCCGGTGTCGATCTCCTCGTCGTCGGTGTCGGCGGCGAGTGGTCGACATCGGAGGGCCCGGCGTCGGCGCTCGCCGTCGAGACGACACCGCCGTTCGCCGTCGAGGACATCGTCGTCGAGGGGATCCTCGTCGTCGAGGCCGCCGTCGAGACGGAAGAAGTCTCCGGCGCCGAGGAGGTCGACGTCGAAGCATTCGAAAAGACCGACGTCGAGACGCTCGAGGAGATCGACGTCGAGACGGTCCGAGAGGTCGACGTCGAGACGATCCAAGAGGTCGACGTCGAGACAATCCAAGAGGTCGACGTCGAGACAGGCGAAGAGGTCGAGGTCGCCGTCGAGGCACCATCGCCCGTCGTCGAGGTTTCGTGGTTCGTCCATCTGGTCGGGGTCGACGTCGAGACGCAGACGCGGTTCGACGTCGAGAAGTGAGAAACGGTCGACGCCGAAGGGCCGCTCGACGTCGAAGGACCATCGGTCGTCGTCTGGGCACCGATCTTCGGCGTCTGGAGGTCCTAAGGACAGGCCCAGGACTGTGGGGGGCTCCCCACGGTCCGGACGGGATGGTGGCTCGCCGGGAACGGCGCATTCCGGGGTGGATACTCCGAAGAAGCCCTCTGCACCTCCTTCGCGGCCTACTTTGCCGAAGGGTCCGCCTCCGAAGGCCCCGACCCCACCTCCGATGCCGGCTCCGCAGACCCCGCGTCCGGTTACTCCTCCACCCCCGGTCCCGCCGAGGGCGGTGTCGATGCCCAAGTTTCCGACGCCACCGAAGAAGACTCCTAAGAAGCCTAGGACTCCTGACCCTGGGAGGCCGAAGGAACGTCCGAGACCCAAGAGGTCGAGGTCTCGCTCGGGGAGACGGGACAGATCGAGGAGTGGACGTGGATCTTCATCGAGATCCAGGCATCACCATAAGAGACGTCGGTCCAGGTCACGTTCTGCCTCTGGGACCCGTTCCTACTCGCCCACGTTGTCTGATTCACCGGAGACTAGGGTGTCTCCTATAGACGATATTGGCACGTTTCAGGAGGTTCTCCTGCGTGGAGCGGCGAAGTTGGGAATCAAGGTTGAAGCGCCTACAACTTCTACTTCTGTGATTTTTGAGACATTACACAAAAGGCACTTGTCTCGCCCCCTGTTACCTCTGGTGCCAGGGCTCCTTGAGCCAGCTGAACAGCTATTCCTGACGCCGGCAGTGGTGAAGTCTGCGCCTTCCAGGATCCTAAAAAAGTACAGGGCTCCGGACTCGGACCCAGCCTTCTTGAGGAAGGACCCGGTACCGGATTCGGTGATCGTGACGGCTGCCCGAAAGCTTCATGCCACCTCCCCTGCGTCCAGGGTGCCTCCGGACAAGGAGAGCCGCTGGATCGACTCTGCTGGTCGTAAAGCGTGTGGTACGTCCGCCTCTTCAATGAAGGCCGCCAGTGACTCGGCGTTGCTGGGGCGTTACGACCGGGCACTGTGGGACTCGATGGAGCAGTTTGCGGACCTTGTCCCTCGAGACCGCAAGGAGGACTTCATGGAGATCGTCCAGGAGGGGATGCTGGTCTCTAACCAGGCCATCGGCGCCGCAGCGGACATCTCCTTGCTGTCAGCGCACGGATACTGCCACGGGATTCACCAGAGACGCCATGCTTGGCTCAGGTTGACGTCACTGAAACCGGAAGCACAGCAACGCGTGGCGAATCTCCCGTTTTCCAGAGATACCCTCTTCGGAAAACACGCTGATGACGAGATGGCCAGGATGAAGACCGAGGCGGAGACCCTGACGGCGGTGGGCTTGGAGAAGCCCAAGGAGAAGAAACCCTACCGACAGTTCCAACGTCGGTTTGGGTCGCAGGGTCGTGGAAGGGGACAGTCTGCTGGACAACATCAACAGCAGCAACAGCAGCAGCAGTACAGGCGGCCCTTCCAGAAACGCCAAGGGGGTAGAGGTAGACAACAGTCCTCTACCGCGACCAAGGGCCCGGCCGGGTCTCGACCCTGAGCGGTTACTTCCCCCTCGTCCGTTACCCGCTCCGGTGGGGGGAAGCGTTCAATTTTTTCTGGCAGAGTGGAGAAAAATTACTCAGGACAAGTGGGTGCTGAATATTGTTTGCAATGGATACAGTCTGCGTTTCACCAGCCCTCCTCCATCGATTCCTCCCGTCAGCTCGCAGTATCAACTGCGCGAGCTTCAGGCGGAGGCGGACATTCTGCTAAGGAAAAGGGCGATCGAAGACGTACCTCTGTCTCAAAGAGGAAGAGGTCTTTACTCTCGGTTCTTTCTTGTCCGCAAGAAGGACAAAAACGAGTTCAGGCCCATTCTGGATTTGCGACAGGCAAACAAGTGGATTCGCAGAGAAAAGTTTTGCATGCTGTCGTTGCATCAGATCTACCCTCAGCTGCAACGAGGAGATTGGATGTGTGCCATAGATCTACAGGACGCATACTTCCACGTGCCCATTGCATACAAACACAGGAAGTTTCTGCGCTTTCAAGTCGGCACCAATCACTATCAGTACACGGTGCTACCCTTCGGGCTGAAGTCTGCACCCAGGACATTCTCGAAATGTATGGCAGTGGTAGCAGCACACCTGCGGAAGAACAAGGTGTTTGTCTACCCGTACCTGGACGATTGGTTGATCAAGGCCTCCTCCTTCTCGGAAGCTCAAGCACACTTCCAGAAGACGTGCGTTCTCTTGAACAAGCTGGGGTTGCACATCAACATGTCCAAGTCGGTCCCGATTCCGGTCCAGTGCATCCAGTACTTGGGAGCCTCCATCAATACGCTGTCAGCAAGCGTGTCTCCTTCGGAAGAGCGACGTTTATCACTCGTTCGGAAGGCTCAGGCTCTCATGAACACTCCGTCTACGACTGTGAGGACGGTGTCTTCTCTACTGGGATTGATGGCCTCTTGCATCTTCCTCACTCCTCACGCACGGCTACAGATGAGACCTCTGCAGGAGTGCTTGGAGGATCAGTGGGACCAGAGGAGAGGTTCTTGGGACGACAAGATACGACTGTCTCTACATGCTCTTCAGTCTCTGAAGTGGTGGTGCTCGAAGGAGAATCTCCTCAGAGGGGTTCCCTTCCACAAGGACATTCCCACACAGACCATCGTGACGGATGCGTCTCTCCAAGGCTGGGGAGCGCACTCCGAAGACCTACAAATTCAAGGGACGTGGTCCCCGACGGAGTCCACGTACCACATCAATTTCCTGGAACTGAGAGCTGTTCACTTGGCACTGAAGGCCTTTCATCCGTCCTTTCAGACCAACTCTCTGCTTGTTCAGACGGACAACACGACAACGATGTATTACCTCAACAAGCAGGGGGGTTCGAGATCGCGCACTCTGTCGCAGGAAGCGCAGGCGATCTGGCACTGGCTTCTGGCTCGAGGACTGTCGATAACGGCCACCCATCTGCCAGGTGTGCAGAATGTTCAGGCAGACGAACTGAGCAGACTCATTCAGGAAAACCACGAATGGGTCATAAACGACGAAGTACTGGGAGAAGTCTTCGCAAGGTGGGGAACTCCAGACGTAGATCTGTTCGCCACCGCCGAAAACAGCAAATGCCGAGGCTTCGCCTCCAGGTACTACCAGCCGGGGACGCTGGGGAACGCGTTATGGATCAACTGGTCGAACAGCTTTCTGTACGCTTTTCCACCAATTCCCCTGATTCCGGCGGTTCTCATCAAGCTGTCCCAATCCAGGGCGAGAATGATTCTGATTGCCCCGGAATGGCCCAGACAGTGGTGGTTCACGGACCTGCTTCACCGATCTCTCCTTCCTCACATGAAGCTGCCGTGCAGGCCGGACCTTCTCACGAAGTTCGGGGGGCGGATGGTGCACCCCAACCTCTCGTCTTTGAGTTTGGCGGCATGGCTCCTGAAATAGTGCAATATGGCCATCTGAATCTCCCAGAGGATTGTATGGACATACTGCAGGAGGCTAAGCGACCTTCCACTAGGACTTCTTATGCTTACAAGTGGAAGAGGTTTTGCATCTGGTGTAGGTCTAAGAACTATGACCCTACGACATGCAAGGAAGATGTCATCCTTCCATATCTGCTACATCTGGCGCAGTCGGGCCTTAATGTCCATTCCATTAAGGTTCATCTGGCTGCTTTGACTGCCTACAGGAAAGGCCCTTCACAGACTTCCTTTTTCCAGATCCCTGTGATCAAAGATTTTTTGGAAGGCTTGAAGAAAGTGTTCCCTCCTGTCAGGCTTCCTTCGCCTTCATGGGACCTGAATGTGGTGCTGTCCAGATTGATGAAGGAGCCTTTTGAACCCATTCATAAGGCTTCATTGCAGCACCTGTCCTGGAAGGCGGCGTTCCAGGTGGCCATTACATCGGCCCGCAGGGTGAGTGAGATTCAGGCATTGTGTTGCCAAGAACCTTATACTGTGTTTCATAATTCTAAGGTTGTTATGCGTACTCACCCTAAGTTTCTTCCCAAGGTTGTTTCTGATTTTCATATCAACCAGACTATCACTTTGCCTACGTTCTTTCAGAATCCTTCATCTCCAGCGGAAAGGTCTTTACATTCCCTGGATGTGCGGAGGGTGCTGAAGTTTTATCTTGATAAGACTAAAGATATTCGTAGGTCAGACCAATTGTTCATCAATTATGGCTCAGTCAGGACAGGTCTTGCTACCTCTAAACAGTCCATCTCGAGGTGGATTGTGTCCTGCATACAGTTGTGTTACTGCAAAGCTAATAAGACCATAGGGGGCAAGCCTAAGGCTCATTCCACCAGGGGCAAAGCTGCTACGACAGCTATGCTCCGTAATGTTCCCATTGCAGAGATCTGCAAGGCGGCCACTTGGAAGTCGGTCCATACCTTTGCTAAGCATTACTGCCTGGACACTGATGCCAGGGCAGACGCTCAGGTTGGGCAGGCTTCGCTGCGGAATCTGTTCGCACAGTAGTGGCGTTATTTTATTCTCCACCGCCGCTTGGTGTGGGGATGGGCTTGCCATTCTATTCACTAGATTATGACTATACACAGAGATCCCCTACTACAGAAGGAGTAGTTTCTGTCCTGTAACTCCAGTTCTGTAGTAGGGGTATCTCTGTTATAGTCATAAGCGCCCTCCCGCCTCCCCGGTGGAGAGTTATTCATGTTCATAATGCTACAGGTCTGGCGTTTTTTACGCCTTCAAAAAGAACTGAGGCTAAGTTGGACCTGCTATGCATTCTGGGATACTGGGAGAAGGTTCTGGAAGGTTCCTTAAAGGCACAGTATCCTATTTAAGCCACATAATGGCAGCCTATGGGGCTTGTCTGTCCAGGTTCTTCTCTCTATCATTCCTGAGGGATTTTGCTGTTAAGCAAGGGAAATCTGTACAGGCTTTGCTGTTTTGTGGATTTTATGGTGGAATTTTTAGTTGAAGTACTGGACAGTGTAGCCTTTTTGGCTGCATTATCTGTCTTTAAATTCTCTCTTAAGTGTCTATGCATTTCTGCATTTTTTGACACTGTAAGAGATTATTTTTGATTGCTCCGGGGTCCACGCACATGGGCGGGACTATTCACTAGATTATGACTATAACAGAGATACCCCTACTACAGAACTGGAGTTACAGGACAGAAACTACTCCTTATGCCCCATTTTCATACATAATAGGACATTTGCAGCTCTGCAATATACAGAAATGTCTGTGCTTGAGTTTTGTCCCATCACATCAGGCGCCCTCCTTTGGTGTCCTATTCGAAGCGCCACGCTTTGCGTGGCTGTCCAGGCCAAGAAAAAAGCACTCTGGAATTCAGGGTGGATGGTCTTAGGGACTTTGACCAATGGTCCAAAATCTGACAGCTCGCCAGTTGAAGGTTTCTATTGGTCATGTGGGAGGAGGCTCTGCCATCAGAAACACACACATTCCACAGACTGTAACTAGAACAAGTGAACAGTGAATATCTGGAAAAGACACCTGCTATGTTTTGGCAGATGTGCCCCATTAGCCAAACTTTAAATAAAGCCCTAAGGTCCACATGCATCATAGCAAAAACCAGGCAGATTCTCAGAATCTGCCCCTTTGCGACCGGTATTTTTGCATTTGGGATGCATCATCCCAAATGCAACAAGCATTGAAAATGCAATAGGTCTCGCAATAACGCGAGTCTGAACTATTAGCATTGTAAATGATTATGCCCTTTATTTTTGCGTTCTGGTTTTTGGAACATAAATAAAAGGCTTTGCCATTTACAAGGCCTATAGCTTAAATTTGCGTTAAAACGAGACGTATTGCATTGCAATGGTGGTGGTGCTGCTGAGTTTTCTCTGAATCTGCACCCACCACCCACAATCTGCACCCACAATGTGTGAGTGGCGTTGCGTGTGTGAGTGGCGTTGCGTGTGTGAGTGGCGTTGCGTGTGTGAGTGGCGTTGCGTGTGTGAGTGGCGTTGCCTGTGTGAGTGGCGTTGCCTGTGTGAGGTGAGTGGCGTTGCCTGTGTGAGTGGCGTTGCCTGTGTGAGTGGCGTTGTGTGTGTGAGTGGTGTTGCGTGTGTCAGTGGCGTTGCGTGTGCGAGTGGCGTTGCGTGTGTGAGTGGCGTTGCGTGTGTGAGTGGCGTTGCGTGTGTGAGTGGCGTTGCGTGTGCGAGCGGCGTTGCGCGTGCGAGCGGCATTGCGCGTGTGAGTGGCGTTGCGCGTGTGAGTGGCGTTGCGTGTGTGAGTGGCGTTGCACGTGTGAGTGGCGTTGCGCGTGTCAGTGGCGTTGCGCGTGTGAGTGGCGTTGCGCGTGTGAGTGGCGTTGCGCGTGTGAGTGGCGTTGCGCGTGTGAGTGGCGTTGCGCGTGTGAGTGGCGTTGCGCGTGTGAGTGGCGTTGCGCGTGTGAGTGGCGTTTCGCGTGTGAGTGGAGGTGCACGTGTGAGTGGCATTGCATGTGAGTGGCGTTGCACGTGAGTGGCATTGCGCGTGTCAGTGGCGTTGCGCGTGTGAGTGGCGTTGCACGTGTGAGTGGAGTTGCACGTGTGAGTGGCGTTGCGTGTGAGTGGCGTTGCGCGTGTCAGTGGCGTTGCGCGTGTGAGTGGCGTTGCACGTGTGAGTGGCGTTGCGTGTGTGAGTCGCGTTGCACGTGTGAGTGGCGTTGCGTGTGTGAGTGGCGTTGTGTGTGTGAGTGGCGTTGCGTGTGTGAGTGGCGTTGCGCGTGTGAGTGGCGTTGCGCGTGTGAGTGGCGTTGCGTGTGTGAGTGGCGTTGCGCGTGTGAGTGGCGTTGCGCGTGTGAGTGGTGTTGCGCGTGTGAGTGGCGTTGCGTGTGTGAGTGGCGTTGCGCGTGTGAGTGGCATTGCGTGTGTGCGTGGCGTTGCGTGTGTGAGTGGCGTTGCGTGCGTGAGTGGCGTTGCGTGCGTGAGTGGCGTTGCGTGTGTGAGTGGCGTTGCGTGTGTGAGTGGCATTGCACGTGTGAGTGGCGTTGCGCGTGTGAGTGGCATTGCACGTGTGAGTGGCGTTGCGCGTGTGAGTGGCGTTGCGCGTGTGAGTCGCGTTGGGTGTGTGAGAGGCGTTGCGTGTGTGAGTGGCGTTGCACGTGTGAGTGGCGTTGCGCGTGTGAGTGGTGTTGCGCGTGTGAGTGGCGTTGCGTGTGTGAGTGGCGTTGCGTGTGTGAGTGGCGTTGCGTGTGTGAGTGGCGTTGCGTGTGTGAGTGGCGTTGCATGGGTGAGTGGCGTTGCGTGGGTGAGTGGCGTTGCGTGAGTGAGTGGCGTTGCGTGGGTGAGTGGCGTTGCGTGGGTGAGTGGTGTTGCATGGGTGAGTGGTGTTGCGTGGGTGAGTGGTGTTGCGTGGGTGAGTGGCGTTGCATGTGTGAGTGGCGTTGCGTGGATGAGTGGCGTTGCGTGGATGAGTGGCATTGCGTGGATGAGTGGGGTTGCGTGGGTGAGTGGTGTTGCGTGGGTGAGTGGCGTTGCATGTGTGAGTGGCGGTGCGTGGATGAGTGGCGTTGCGTGGATGAGTGGGGTTGCTTAGATGAGTGGTGTTGCGTGGATGAGTGGGGTTGCGTGGATGAGTGGGGTTGCGTGTGTGAGTGGTGTTGCTTGGGTGAGTGGCGTTGCGTGGGTGAGTGTGGTGTTGCGTGGATGATAGTGGGCTTGCGTGGGTGTGAGTGGCGTTGCGTGTCTGTAAGTGTTGCTGTGTGGGTGAAAGTGGTACAGAGCCTTTGATGTGGCCTGGCACAGGAGAAATGCTGCTGCTGCTAATTAAATACAAGAGCGGCCGGGAAGCGGCCAGGAAACACAAGTACGTCGGGCCACATAATTAGGGGAGGAGAAGCCGCACAGCACACGCTGGGAGAAGCCCTTTGATGTGCTGTGCGGCCGCGATGTGCGCTCTGTGCTGGGGGAGGGGGGAGGGCCATTAGCCTGAACTCGCGGCAAGATCAAACGAAGGGTGGGAGGGACATTGAGGAACAGGAACAGATGGCCATGAAAGTGTATGGGCCAAAAGCGCGTGCCTCTACGTGCACTCGAAGAAAACGCCACGAAATAAGCGGTGGTTTGACAATCAGTTCGAGCACTTGAATTCTCGCCATTTCCCATTCCTTCGGAATGGTAAAGGACGAGACCTAAAAATCGCAATTTAAGTAATCTGTGAGTCGCAATTAAGGAATGTTTAGAAATCGCTATTTTTTTAGCGATTTCTACATGCATAGCCTTTTGCTATTCCTTATAAGCAAATCCTTATTTTTTCTCTAATAAGGAATCGCAAATGGCATTGTTGATGCATGTCCAGTAAGTGCTTTAGAAACAATACATTAAAAAAAATATGCACATGAGGTACATTTGTGCACAATTAATTTAATTATTTTGAAACTCAGTTGGTGCCTAAAAATTTGCAATGTATTTGGCCTTTGTAGATCAATGTTAGTCACTCTGTTGTTACAGTATAAAAAAACAGTTCATCACATATACCATAGAACAGCATGCATGGGAGAACTTGAAGGGACTCACCCAACTTTCTCTTGGTGGACGTCGCTGGACGTGTGGCTCCAGCTTGTGGGTGCCACAGATCTCTCCTGGCGGGTCACCCCATGTGGCCTCCACCGTTGCAGACTGGTCTTGTTCAAGTTCTCCAGATTCTCGTGCCCCGTGTAGCGGTAAATCATTTCACCCTCCGCGTCACGCTTGAGCCACACACTGGCACGGACGGTTATGGCTAGGATCCTGGTTAAAACGGCAAGCTCCTGGCTCAGGTTCTCAGCCGTCAGCACCACCACCAGAATGAGGGTGCCACCAGCACCGGCTCCTTTTTCATTCGATAGGCAGTCACCACCGTCCCACCCACACTCAATACTGTAGCAGCCCCTTTCACAGTGGCCATTGTTGAAGTGATCCTTGCAGTACTGGTTATAGAAGGGGCTGTGAAAGAAGCACATTACACTGATGTTATAAGTCAAATCAAGCAAACCTAGGAGAAAGCAGAGTTGAGAACGGATAAGGAGAGACTAGATGGAGAAAAGACTATAAGAGAAAATTTCAGAAGGGGAAAATATAAGAGATAGCTGAAGGCAGTGTGAGCGTATGGCTAGAAACACAGGATGATCTATTTGTAAGTTGTAAGAATGAATCTTGAAATGATTGCCCTCCTAGCCATACTTATCCAATGGTAAAGAGACAAAGTATGGGAAAATATGGAATGTCCTGCCCCGTCTGTGATGTAAACAGACAAACTGCCCCAATGGCCAGTACCTACCCCAGTGTCCCAATACCAAGAGTTTGATCAAGACCAACCACCAGTGTGCCAATGCTTCCTTGATGGGCCTGCTTGCCTATCCGGTGCAAACCATACAAAAGTATCAAACCACGACCACCTGAGACTCACTGAAGGGCTGAAGGATACAGGCAAGTCCCCTATTCTCAATAAACCGTGCCAGCCAGCGGTCAAAGCCAGAAATGAATTCAGTTAATCCGCCTCACTTTCAGACATTACTTAAGTACTATTTGGAAAATTGCCGGCCATGCCCTGTGGATATTAGTTGTGTCACAACAAAGATTGAGGAGATATGATGCTTTCTTCTAAGAGAAGGGACCACACAAACCATCAGTGGTAAACACTGGGTCCAGATTCACGAACATTTTGAATCATGGTGGTGCCACTTTTTTGGTGCTGCCACGATGCAAAACATTAGTTGGTATTTACTAAGCCATGCAAAGGCCGACTTGGTTACCATGCATTGCTTGGTAAACGAAATGTAACACAATGCAGCCCTTTGTGCTGTCTTGCGTTACTCTGCATCTAGGAGGCATTCCATGGATGGAGTATGGGCGTTCCGATGCATCCACCCATGGAATTTAGTGCATTCCCATATTGAATAAAGGTAGCAAACTGGGAATGGATCAAAATGCAACACCTTTCCTCGTGAGGCTTAATGAGGAGAAATATGTTTATTTCTCCTTGTTGCTTCCTCTTTCTATGTGTGAAGCATTCTGTATCACAAATAGAAGGAGGAAGGAATAGTTTCTTACCTGCAATCCTAGTTCTCTCTCAGGGTAATCTCCACTGAAATTATAAGCACTGAATAGTCCCGCCCATGTGCGGGGATCCCGGAGCACTTTCTCAAACTATATCTTCTTAAGTGTACATGTTCACCTAATTTCAGGAAGGCGAAGCCTAGGACATCATTTTGTTAAAAACATTTTGCATCCTATAAAGAAGGCAATTCTGGCCAATTAGTTAAGTTTGTATTTAAAAAAGGTCAAATATTATTAGTAGAATAAGAAGAATTTCCAGTAGCTGAGTATTTTTTTCTTATAAATATCCTTCATAAACATTTTTTGAAGGAAATGGAAAAGGATCACTGCCCTCCTGCGCTCCATCATGCCCAGCAGGTGACAGTTACCTCAGTTCTTTTTTCAGAGTTTAGGAGAGTACAACAAATTACAACAGAATGTGTATTAACCCCTTCGGGGCTGATGACGAGCTGGGCTCGTCATGGCGTAGCCTCCTCGCACGCTCATGACGAGCCCAGCTCGTCATGAGCCCCACCCTCGGGGGAAGCGCCAGCGCTCCCCCCGAGTCAGCCCGATTTTTTTAGTTTCTGCGGGGATGGCAGGGGAAGACCTTCCCCTGCCTCCCCCCGCCCTCCCCGCCCGCGTCATCAATGACGTCAGCGCGCGAGGCGCGCTGACGTCACCGGAGGCTCCTTTTGTTTACCGACGCGCAGGGAAGCCATTTGCTTCCTGCGCGTCGGATGGGAAAGAGGTTTGTTTTGCGGCTGGGGCGGGGGAGATTGCATTTTCACTTCTAACGAGGGAAAGGAAAGGCTTTTCCTTTCCCTCGAGGGCACTTTAGAGGTTTCTTGCTGCACGATCGTGCGATCGTGCAGCAGGAATGTTAGGGATTTTTTTTTTTTTTTCATGGATGATCAATTTCGTAGTTCGGGGAGCGGCCCCTTGGGGAAGGGTCGCTCCCCTTGTTGGGGGAACATTATCTATGAAGTCTTCTCTTTGCTGCAATGTTGTTGAAAGGCCGTTTTTTCTACAAAAATGCCGATGGGGGTCATTTATAAAGTAAAATAATAGTGCTCATTGTAATGAAGGATGCAAGTGCCTCTGTCCTTCATTACTTATACTGATGTGTGTTTCTGAAGTGGCTAAAAAACACACCTGTGCTGCCTAGGCAAAGCTCACTAGTGTTTTTGGCCTGATGAATGTTTTTTTTTTTGTGTGCTGCTTTTCAAACACATGCTTTGTCTCCAGTGACCATGTGTGTGTTACTATGCCATGTGCGAAGGGGTCCCTTGAGTGAGCTGTCCATCATAGTGGGAAGCTCACAAATGTTTTTGGGCTGTTGATTGTTACCTGAATTTGTGCTGCAACTCTAGCGCCATCTTTGTCTCCATTGACCATGGGTGCGTTACTATGCAACTGCACAAATGTGCGCAGGGGTCCCTTGAGTGGGCTGTCCATCATAGTGGGAAGCTCACAAATTTTTTTGTGTTGATGATTGTTTTCCTGAGTTTGTGCCGCAACTCGAGCGCCATCTTTGTCTCCAGTGTCCATGTGTGCGTTACTATGCAATTGCACAGATGTGCGCAGGGGTCCCTTGTGTGAGCTGTCCATCATAGTGTTTGGGGTATGCACGAAACATGTCGACGATAGGAGTTGATAGGTACATCTGGACACATTACGTTTAGGGCAGCCTATCTTTCCACCCCGTTTATTACCACCTAGAGGCAAGAATAAAGTTTATTGTAAACCTACTGGGCAGGTATTTCACACATCACATAGTCCACTCCTCAAATACACATGCACCACACATAGTCTAATAAAGTGCTCCTACGTAACTTTCGCAAGTCGCAGCACGCCCCAGCCCGTAGAGGACTGGGATGGCCCCAATGATGAAGCATGTCACCGTGGGGCAACCCTGGTGAGTGAGGGGACACCTAAAAGAGGAGCATTTCTCCCCTTTTTTGTACACAATACCATATTTTCACAATCGACCCCAGTGTGTGTTGGTTGTTATCTGAATAAACTAGCAACGCTCTTAGGTATCTGGAAGCAGAGACCATTTGTTCATCATAGTGGGAAGTTCACAAATGTTTTTGGGCTGATGATTGCTTTCCTGAGTTTGTGCTGCAACTCGAGCCCCATCTTTGTCTCCAGTGTCCATGTGTGCGTTACTATGCAATTGCACAGATGTGCGCAGGGGTCCCTTGTGTGAGCTGTGAATCATAGTGGGAAGGTCACAAATGTTTTTGGGCTGATGAATGTTTTTCTGAATTTGTGCTGCAACTCGAGCGCTTGCTTTGTCTCCAGTGTCCGTGTGTGTTACTATGCCATCGCACCAATGTGTGCACAGGTCCCTTGAGTGAGCTGTCCATCATAGTGGGTAAATTTAGGAAAGATGGTGCACTCCGCTAGTTGGTGGGCGTTGCCAATAGGGGATCTTCTGTGTGAGTTCACATGCCTCTTATGTGTATAAATGGTCAGAGACTGTTGAGAGCAGCAGATGGGGAGAAAGAAGCTCCTGGTCATAGGAACTGTTTTAGGATTGCGCTTGTGAAAATCAAGGATGCAAGTGCCTCTGTCCAGCATCGCAGTTAACCACAGTAATTCTGTTGTCCCCCTCCCCATGAGAATCCCTGATGATGTCAGCGCGCACAGCACGCGCCAACATCTTCAGGGATTCCCAGGCGGTCGGGAAGCCATTTGCTTCCTGCGCCTGGAGGTGTTAGGTTGGTTTTGAGATATTTGGGGGGGTTTGCAAAGAGGCTTCAGGGGAGAGGTAAGTGATTTTCCTCTCTTCTGATGTCTCTTTGCAGGGCATTTCTGGCTCACGGTCGCGCACAGCATTGCGATTGTGCGGTGGAAATGCCCTCACTAGCACCAGGGATTTTATTTTAGATTGTAGGAAGTGACCCATTGTGCAAGGGTCGCTTTCAGGTGGGTCGGATTTTAAATTTAGATGTTCTGGCCCCCCCCCCCCGGTGGGCAAATCAACCCGTACTTTTGTCCGTTTTGCCCTTTTTGATGGCCCATCTGTGTGGATGTGATTTTGGGGGTACATTTGTGTATTGTTTATTCATTTGTTATGTTGTTTGTGAAATGTAGTATTAAATTATTTTTTTTCTTCTTTGTTTTTGATCCAGGCTTTTGCTGTTTGTATTGGTGTAGGTTGTGGTTCGGTTAATGCTGGTTTTGCAGCTTGTGTAGTTGCATGTGCTTGGTAAGTAAATGTTTTTTGTACTATTTTTCCTAGATAAATGTGTTGTTATGAAAAGTGAAGTTATTGCTGTTTGTGTGGCTTTGTGTTTCTTGATTGTTAACTTTTTTTTTGTATTGCTGCTTGATGTGTACTTTGTCTAATCTATACTTGTTTTTTTTTCTTTCCAGTGGGATTTCCTTTCTTTTTGCTGTGTTTCAGCAGAGTAGGTGCTGGTGAGTCTTCTTATATTTGGTTAGATTTGAATTGTTTTTGAGTGTATTGATTTTTGTGTGAAGACTCTACCTTGTTTACTTCTTCCTTTGCACAGTGTAGGTTGTTGTTCACTTGTGTGTGTAGTCTTCTTGATTTGTAAGGATAATGGCTGCTCGCAGGATTACTGCTAAGCAGGTTGTTAGTTTGCTTTTTGAGTCTTCCTCTGACCATGGTCCAGACACTGACTCCGATTCGGAGCTTGAGTTAGGTGCAGAAGATTCAGGCAGTGAGTTTTCTCTTCGCATGGTATCATCGGATGATGATTCTTCTTCTAGTGCTGATGAAGTGCCTGTGGTAGAGAGGGACATTGATGTGCCGGTAGAGAGGGAAGAGCCATGTGAGCGGCAGCCTAGGTCCTCAAGGTTTCCCTTTTTTTCTCGTCAGGAACAGGCAAGTGTGGTAAAGGCTGCGCCCAAAAGGTTTCACATTGCTGTGGTGCGCCAAAGGTTATCTGGTGCTGCTAGTCTTCCTGTTGTTGAGCAGCATGAGGCATCTGGTGCTGCTAGTCTTTCTGTTGTTGTTGAGCAGCAAGTGGCATCTGGGGATGCGAGTTCTTCTGTTGATGTTGAGATGCAAGAGGCAGCTGGGGATGTGAGTTCGTCTGTTGGTGAAGAGATGCAAAATGTATCTGGGGATGCTAGTATTCCTGTTGGTGTAGTGAGGCAAGAGGCATCTGGGGATGCTAGTGTTCCCGTTGATGTAGTGCAGCAAGAGGCATCTGGCCTGCAGGCTAGGGTGGCTTCTTCTCCTCATGTTAGTGATGACGTCTGGGTTGCCCCTGGCATGGTGCAGCCGGAATTGCCAGACTTCACTGGTGTTCCAGGGTGTAGAGTGGATACTGACAATTTTTTGCCAATTCAATATTTTCAATTGTTTTTTGACGATGAGTTTTTGCAGGAGATTGTGGAGCAAACTAATTTGTATGCAGAGCAGTATTTGAGGGACCACAGTGCCAGCCTTAAGCCCCATTCCAGAGCTACCCATTGGTCTCCCACATATGTTGAAGAGATGAAGAAGTTTTTGGGATTAACTTTTTTGATGGGCTTGCTAAGGAAGCCATCAATGTCTTCTTATTGGTCCACTAGTCCCTTGATGGCAACATCTATATTTCCAGCACTTATGACTCGTGATCGATATATGCTTCTTCTTCGCATGATGCATTTTGTTGATAATGATTTAGCGTTGCCACGCGATCACCCTGATTGTGACCGTCTTTTTAAGATTCGGCCTGTCCTTGATCACTTTGTTGATCGTTTTCCTGAGATGTTTGCACCTGGAAGAGAAATAGCTGTGGACGAGTCTTTGGTGTTGTTCAAGGGCCGCTTGGTTTTTAGGCAATACATTCCTAGTAAGAGGGCACGCTATGGCATCAAACTGTATATGCTGTGTGACAGTGAGACTGGATATGTTTATAATTTCAGGGTGTACACCGGTAAGGATTCCAGCATTAACACTTCTGCTTGTCCGTCCACTTTTGGAGTGACTGAGAAAATTGTGTGGGAACTAGGTAGACGATTATTTAACAAAGGCCACCATTTATATGTAGATAACTTCTATACTAGTGTGCGTTTGTTCAAGGAGTTGGCCAAAGTGGGCACTGTTGCATGTGGCACGATGCGCAGTAACCGGAAAGGTTTTCCAATAGAACTTGTTTGCAAAAGGCTTGTGCGGGGACAGTCTACTGCATTGCGATGTGGGAAGCTTCTAGCTGTGAAGTTTTCAGACAGGAGAGATGTTTACATGCTGACTACTATCCATGACGAAAGCACTGAAGCTCTGCCAGTTCGGGGTGAGACTGCTGAAGTGCGTAAACCTGTGTGCATTTTAGACTATAATAGGCACATGGGTGGTGTTGACAGAGTAGATCAGAGGTTGGAACCTTATGCTGCTCTTCGAAAGGCTTACGTTTGGTACAAGAAGTTGGCTATCCATCTTTTCCACTTGGCATCCTTTAATGCTTTTGTTGTTTTCCAGAAATCTTGTCCTGAGTCAAAGATGCCTTTTGTTAAGTTTCAGGAGACTATAATAGGCAGCCTTGTACTAGTGGAACAGGCAAGTGTGCCAAGATTTGGAGTGGTGGAGGAAGTGGCTAGACTGAAAGATCGCCACTTTCCAGAATACATTCCTCCCACAACTGCAAAAGACAAACCCACTAAAAGATGTAGAGTCTGTTGGCGAAGAGAAGTGCGGAGGGAGTCTCGTATGCACTGTCCTGACTGTCCTTCAAATCCTGGATTGTGTGTGCCAGCTTGTTTTAAATCGTACCACACACAAAAGAAGTTTTGGGAGTTTCATTGAGCTTGTAAGTGTACTGTCTGGTTTGTTTTCTGTAATATTTTTTTGTTTGCTTTTAGGTTTGCATTAGTGCAAAGCATTTAGGTTTTGAATTTGTGTTAGCAGATTTGTAGGTTTCTACATTTGATTTGTGGTATTTCTTTAAAAAATTCTAATTTTGATGGTGGTGTGTGCAGGATTGTGCTTGGATTGTTGGTGTGCGTGGACAGGCGCTTGGCTGGTGGTGTGCGTGGTCTGGTGCTTGGCTGGAATAGTGCATGGATTGGAGTTGTGCTGGGGGGGTTAGTGGATTTTTGCTTGGCTGGCGGAGTGTATGGTTAGGTGCTTGGCTGGCGGTGTGAGTGGAGTGGTGCTTGGCTGGCGGTGTGTGTGGAGTGGTGCTTGGCTGGCGGCGTGTGTGGAGTGGTGCTTGGATGGTGTTGTGTTTGTGGAGTGGCGCTTGGCTGGTGGTGTGCGTGGAGTGATGCTTGGCTGGTGGTGTGTGTGGAGTGGTAGTTGGCTGTCGGTGTGCGCTGAGTGGTGTTTGGCTGGCAGTGTGCATGGTCTGGTGCTTGGATGGTGGTGTGGGTGGACTGGCGCTCGGCAGGCGGTGTGTGAGTAGTTACTTTCTGTTGGTCACTACACACACTGCTAGTTGAGTGACACTCCACACAGTCCATCATTTTGTGTAGTTGCAGTGTCAGAAATGTGGGCGTGTGAAAGTGATGGGCCCTTGAATGGCGCTGTTTGCTGGTGTGAGTGTTGAAATGTGATGGGTCCGCGGCTGGCGGTGTGAATGTTTTGTATGTGTCACGCGTACGAAAGGTGTATGAATGGCCTGTAAAGAGGTTGGTGCCTTGACGTGGCTTTACAGCTCACGAGCTGCGAGTCAGTGGTTCAGTTTATCATACTTTCAATTATACGCAGTGTATTTCATTTTTGATGAAATTACTTGCGTATCCAATTGTATGTACTGAATCATCACTCACCCTCGTGCCAAATCCAACCAGTATGTGTGTGTGCTTGCGGATTAGATGGGTGTGCAGTAATAATTGTTTTTTTTCTAATTTCTGCAGTAGGGTGTACCTTGCCCCTTATTGTGATTGTTGTTATGTGTTGCTTTTCCATTCGGATGGTGTCAATGGTCTGGTTTGTATCAGGTATGAAAGGTGCGTGAATGGCCTGTAAAACGGTTGGTGCCTTGTCGTGGCTTTACAGCTCACGAGTTGCGAGTCACTGGTTCAGTTTTTATGCATTTATTTATTGACAGAGCATTTCATTTTTTTGAAATATCTTGTTAATAAAATTTTATGTACTGAACCATCACTCGCCCTCGTGCCAAATCCAACCTGTATGTGTGTGTCTTTGAGGAATAGATAGCCGTGCTTGAATGTTTGACTTTTGAGTAACTCTGTTAAGGTGTGGTATCCTTTTACTTGGGAGAACAAGGGGAGCGCAGGGTGGTAGGACTTTTTTGCCGGCACGGCGATCCCACGCCAAAATGTTTGGAAAAGTGCTATTTTTACCTATTTTTAAGGTTTGCAAGGAGTTCTGGGTAGGAAAACATTGGTGGACCCACACATGCCATACCTCCCTGGACTCTCCCGGGTGTCTAGTTTTCAGAACTGTTTGGGTTTGCTACTTTCCAAAGAATACCACCCATCCCGGGCCAAAAACTCAGGTGCCTCCCCCCCAAAAAATCAAAGTTATATTGCTTCAGGGTATTTTATATTCACCACTGTTAGATTTGGACCTTTTCCTGTTGCAGCCACTATGGCTACCCACGCAAGTGAGGTACCGTTTTTATCGGGAGACCTGGGGGAATGCTGGGTGGGAGGTAATTTGTGTGAGCCCAGTGATGCCACGCTTTCCCAGACTACAACGTGTGAAAAAATTGATTTTTTTCTGCTAAAATTGAGGTTTGCAAGGGATTCTGGGTAAAGGAACGTTGGCGGATCCACGCAAGCCATACCTCCTTGGAAGCGCCCGGGTGTCTACTTTTCAGAAATGTGTGGGTTTCGTAGGTTTCCATAGATGGCTGTCTCGCACGGGGCCAGAAACCCAGGTAACCCCTAAGTCCACCAGCTTTTGCAAGAGGGGTTACCTGGGTTTTTGGCCCCGTGCGAGACAGCCATCTAGGGAAACCTACCAATCCCACACATTTCTGAAAAGTAGACAACCGGGGGCTTCCAAGGAGGTATGGCTTGCGTGGATCCTCCAACGTTCCTTTACCCAGAATCCCTTGCAAACCTCATTTTTTGCATGGTAAAAAATCAGTTTTTTCACACGTTTTAGTGTGGGAAAGCGTGGCATCACTGGGCACACACAAATTACCTCCCACCCAGCGTTCCCCAAGGTCTCCCGATAAAAATGGTACCTCACTTGCGTGGGTAGGCATAGCGGCTGCTTTAGGAAAAGGCCCAATTCATACTGTGGAGACAAAAACTTTACCTTTAGCCAAATAATCTTATTTTTTGAGGGGGTCACCTGAGCTTTTGGCCCGGGGCTTGGCAGGCATCTTTGGAAACTACCAAACCCAAACAGTTCTGAGAACTAGACACCCAGGGGAGTCCAGGGTGGTATGGCATGCGTGGGTCCCCCAATGTTTTCCTACCCAGAAACCCCTGCAAACCTGAAATTTTGCTCAAAAAACCCACTTTTCCATACTTTTTTGGGTGGGATCTCGCTGCCGGAACAAATGTCCTACCACCCAGTGTTTCCCTTGTTCTCCCGAGTAAAATGATACCTCACTTGTGTGGGTGGGCCAAAGGCATGTGACTTAGGCTGGGGTGCTTAATTTGTAAAACGTAAATATGAGTAAAAACTACTTTTTTCAAAATTCATTTTTGGCGTATTCTGCTTTGGGGCACCCACACAAGTGAGGTATCCTTTTACTCGGGAGAACAAGGGGAATGCAGGGTGGTATGACTTTTTTGCCGACCCGGCGATCCCACGCCAAAAAGTTTGGAAAAGTGCAATTTTTACCTAATTTTAAGGTTTGCAGAGAGTTCTGGGTAGGAAAACATTGGGGGACCCATGCATGCCATACCTCCCTGGAGTCCCCCGGGTGTCTAGTTTTCAGAACTGTTTGGGTTTGCTACTTTGCAAAGAATACCACCGAGCCCCGGGCCACAAACTCAGATGCCCCCCCCCCAAAATCAAGGTAGTTTTGCAATAAGGTAATGTAAATTCACCACCGTACAATTTGAACCGTTTCCTGTTGCAGCCACTATGTTTACCCACGCAAGTGAGGTACCGTTTTTTTCGGGAGACCTGGGGGCACGCTGGGTGGGTGGAAATTTGTTGATCCACGCAGATTCCAGAACTTTCCACCACAGAAATGTGAGGAAAATGTGTTTTTTTGGTCAAATTTTTATGTTTGCAAGGGATTCTGGGTAACAAAACCTGGGGGTAGGCAGGCGAGTCACCCCATCCTGAATTCCCCTGGGTGTCTAGTTTTCAAAAATGTATAGGTTTGCTAGGTTTCCCTAGGTGCTGGCAGAGCTACGGCGCAAAAACAAAAGGTAGTCTTTTTGTCCGAATCGTGCTAAATTTCACTGGGAAATTGAGGTGCGACCATGCTGCGTTTTGCGCTGTTTCATGTCGCAGCCACTATGCCTACCCACGCAAGTGAGGTACCGTTTTTTTCGGGAGACCTGGGGGCACGCTGGGTGGGTGGAAATTTGTTGATCCACGCAGATTCCAGAACTTTCCACCACAGAAATGTGAGGAAAATGTGTTTTTTTGGTCAAATTTTTATGTTTGCAAGGGATTCTGGGTAACAAAACCTGGGGGTAGGCAGGCGAGTCACCCCATCCTGAATTCCCCTGGGTGTCTAGTTTTCAAAAATGTATAGGTTTGCTAGGTTTCCCTAGGTGCTGGCAGAGCTACGGCGCAAAAACAAAAGGTAGTCTTTTTGTCCGAATCGTGCTAAATTTCACTGGGAAATTGAGGTGCGACCATGCTGCGTTTTGCGCTGTTTCATGTCGCAGCCACTATGCCTACCCACGCAAGTGAGGTACCGTTTTTTTCGGGAGACCTGGGGGCACGCTGGGTGGGTGGAAATTTGTTGATCCACGCAGATTCCAGAACTTTCCACCACAGAAATGTGAGGAAAATGTGTTTTTTTGGTCAAATTTTTATGTTTGCAAGGGATTCTGGGTAACAAAACCTGGGGGTAGGCAGGCGAGTCACCCCATCCTGAATTCCCCTGGGTGTCTAGTTTTCAAAAATGTATAGGTTTGCTAGGTTTCCCTAGGTGCTGGCAGAGCTACGGCGCAAAAACAAAAGGTAGTCTTTTTGTCCGAATCGTGCTAAATTTCACTGGGAAATTGAGGTGCGACCATGCTGCGTTTTGCGCTGTTTCATGTCGCAGCCACTATGCCTACCCACGCAAGTGAGGTACCGTTTTTTTCGGGAGACCTGGAGGCACGCTGGGTGGGTGGAAATTTGTTGATCCACGCAGATTCCAGAACTTTCCACCACAGAAATGTGAGGAAAATGTGTTTTTTTGGTCAAATTTTTATGTTTGCAAGGGATTCTGGGTAACAAAACCTGGGGGTAGGCAGGCGAGTCACCCCATCCTGAATTCCCCTGGGTGTCTAGTTTTCAAAAATGTATAGGTTTGCTAGGTTTCCCTAGGTGCTGGCAGAGCTACGGCGCAAAAACAAAAGGTAGTCTTTTTGTCCGAATCGTGCTAAATTTCACTGGGAAATTGAGGTGCGACTATGCTGCGTTTTGCGCTGTTTCATGTCGCAGCCACTATGCCTACCCACGCAAGTGAGGTACCGTTTTTTTCGGGAGACCTGGGGGCACGCTGGGTGGGTGGAAATTTGTTGATCCACGCAGATTCCAGAACTTTCCACCACAGAAATGTGAGGAAAATGTGTTTTTTTGGTCAAATTTTTATGTTTGCAAGGGATTCTGGGTAACAAAACCTGGGGGTAGGCAGGCGAGTCACCACATCCTGAATTCCCCTGGGTGTCTAGTTTTCAAAAATGTATAGGTTTGCTAGGTTTCCCTAGGTGCTGGCAGAGCTACGGCGCAAAAACAAAAGGTAGTCTTTTTGTCCGAATCGTGCTAAATTTCACTGGGAAATTGAGGTGCGACCATGCTGCGTTTTGCGCTGTTTCATGTCGCAGCCACTATGCCTACCCACGCAAGTGAGGTACCGTTTTTTTCGGGAGACCTGGGGGCACGCTGGGTGGGTGGAAATTTGTTGATCCACGCAGATTCCAGAACTTTCCACCACAGAAATGTGAGGAAAATGTGTTTTTTTGGTCAAATTTTTATGTTTGCAAGGGATTCTGGGTAACAAAACCTGGGGGTAGGCAGGCGAGTCACCCCATCCTGAATTCCCCTGGGTGTCTAGTTTTCAAAAATGTATAGGTTTGGTAGGTTTCCCTAGGTGCTGGCAGAGCTACGGCGCAAAAACAAAAGGTAGTCTTTTTGTCCGAATCGTGCTAAATTTCACTGGGAAATTGAGGTGCGACCATGCTGCGTTTTGCGCTGTTTCATGTCGCAGCCACTATGCCTACCCACGCAAGTGAGGTACCGTTTTTTTCGGGAGACCTGGGGGCACGCTGGGTGGGTGGAAATTTGTTGATCCACGCAGATTCCAGAACTTTCCACCACAGAAATGTGAGGAAAATGTGTTTTTTTGGTCAAATTTTTATGTTTGCAAGGGATTCTGGGTAACAAAACCTGGGGGTAGGCAGGCGAGTCACCCCATCCTGAATTCCCCTGGGTGTCTAGTTTTCAAAAATGTATAGGTTTGCTAGGTTTCCCTAGGTGCTGGCAGAGCTACGGCGCAAAAACAAAAGGTAGTCTTTTTGTCCGAATCGTGCTAAATTTCACTGGGAAATTGAGGTGCGACCATGCTGCGTTTTGCGCTGTTTCATGTCGCAGCCACTATGCCTACCCACGCAAGTGAGGTACCGTTTTTTTCGGGAGACCTGGGGGCACGCTGGGTGGGTGGAAATTTGTTGATCCACGCAGATTCCAGAACTTTCCACCACAGAAATGTGAGGAAAATGTGTTTTTTTGGTCAAATTTTTATGTTTGCAAGGGATTCTGGGTAACAAAACCTGGGGGTAGGCAGGCGAGTCACCCCATCCTGAATTCCCCTGGGTGTCTAGTTTTCAAAAATGTATAGGTTTGCTAGGTTTCCCTAGGTGCTGGCAGAGCTACGGCGCAAAAACAAAAGGTAGTCTTTTTGTCCGAATCGTGCTAAATTTCACTGGGAAATTGAGGTGCGACCATGCTGCGTTTTGCGCTGTTTCATGTCGCAGCCACTATGCCTACCCACGCAAGTGAGGTACCGTTTTTTTCGGGAGACCTGGGGGCACGCTGGGTGGGTGGAAATTTGTTGATCCACGCAGATTCCAGAACTTTCCACCACAGAAATGTGAGGAAAATGTGTTTTTTTGGTCAAATTTTTATGTTTGCAAGGGATTCTGGGTAACAAAACCTGGGGGTAGGCAGGCGAGTCACCCCATCCTGAATTTCCCTGGGTGTCTAGTTTTCAAAAATGTATAGGTTTGCTAGGTTTCCCTAGGTGCTGGCAGAGCTACGGCGCAAAAACAAAAGGTAGTCTTTTTGTCCGAATCGTGCTAAATTTCACTGGGAAATTGAGGTGCAACCATGCTGCGTTTTGCGCTGTTTCATGTCGCAGCCACTATGCCTACCCACGCAAGTGAGGTACCGTTTTTTTCGGGAGACCTGGGGGCACGCTGGGTGAGTGGAAATTTGTTGATCCACGCAGATTCCAGAACTTTCCACCACAGAAATGTGAGGAAAATGTGTTTTTTTGGTCAAATTTTTATGTTTGCAAGGGATTCTGGGTAACAAAACCTGGGGGTAGGCAGGCGAGTCACCCCATCCTGAATTCCCCTGGGTGTCTAGTTTTCAAAAATGTATAGGTTTGCTAGGTTTCCCTAGATGCTGGCAGAGCTACGGCGCAAAAACAAAAGGTAGTCTTTTTGTCCGAATCGTGCTAAATTTCACTGGGAAATTGAGGTGCGACCATGCTGCGTTTTGCGCTGTTTCATGTCGCAGCCACTATGCCTACCCACGCAAGTGAGGTACCGTTTTTTTCGGGAGACCTGGGGGCACGCTGGGTGGGTGGAAATTTGTTGATCCACGCAGATTCCAGAACTTTCCACCACAGAAATGTGAGGAAAATGTGTTTTTTTGGTCAAATTTTTATGTTTGCAAGGGATTCTGGGTAACAAAACCTGGGGGTAGGCAGGCGAGTCACCCCATCCTGAATTTCCCTGGGTGTCTAGTTTTCAAAAATGTATAGGTTTGCTAGGTTTCCCTAGGTGCTGGCAGAGCTACGGCGCAAAAACAAAAGGTAGTCTTTTTGTCCGAATCGTGCTAAATTTCACTGGGAAATTGAGGTGCGACCATGCTGCGTTTTGCGCTGTTTCATGTCGCAGCCACTATGCCTACCCACGCAAGTGAGGTACCGTTTTTTTCGGGAGACCTGGGGGCACGCTGGGTGGGTGGAAATTTGTTGATCCACGCAGATTCCAGAACTTACCACCACAGAAATGTGAGGAAAATGTGTTTTTTTGGTCAAATTTTTATGTTTGCAAGGGATTCTGGGTAACAAAACCTGGGGATAGGCAGGCGAGTCACCCCATCCTGAATTTCCCTGGGTGTCTAGTTTTCAAAAATGTATAGGTTTGCTAGGTTTCCCTAGGTGCTGGCAGAGCTACGGTGCAAAAACAAAAGGTAGTCTTTTTGTCCGAATCGTGCTAAATTTCACTGGGAAATTGAGGTGCGACCATGCTGCGTTTTGCGCTGTTTCATGTCGCAGCCACTATGCCTACCCACGCAAGTGAGGTACCGTTTTTTTCGGGAGACCTGGGGGCACGTTGGGTGGGTGGAAATTTGTTGATCCACGCAGATTCCAGAACTTTCCACCACAGAAATGTGAGGAAAATGTGTTTATTTTGTGAAAAACTTAGCTTTGCAAGGGATTCTGGGTAACAAAACCTGGTGGTAGGCAGTCGAGTCACCCCATCCTGAATTCCCCTGGGTGTCTACTTTTCAAAAATGTATAGGTTTGCAAGGTTTCCCTAGGTGCCGGCAGAGCTAGGGTGCAAAAACTACAGGTAGGCACTTTGCCAAAAAAGGGTCAATTTGTAACTGCTAAATTTAGGTGTGACCACGTTGCATTTTCCGCCGTTTCCTGTCGCAGGCACAAGGCCGACCCACACAAGTGAGGTACCGTTTTTATCGGGACACTTGGGGTAATTCAGATTTGTAAATCAACTGTTATTACCAATTGAGCTTTCATGCATTTCTCCCTTTGAATGAAAGACATTGAGTAAAAAAAAAATCTTTATGAAAAATGACCAATAATTCTCATGCTAGTATGAGTATTCCCAACTTTGAAAATGTGCAATTATATACTGTTTCTGAAGTCTATAATTTGTACCCAATTCAGAAATACATAGGTGTCTTTCATACAGATTATTCCATGTATACATTTTCCAAGACAAAGTGCACTATACCCAGTAAATGAAAAAATACCATTGCAAGTTGCTGCTCAGTTTTTGGATCTGGGTTCGTCGGGTTCTTGGTGAAACTACAAGTCCTATATATCCCCACAACCAGGAAGGTCTAACGGATGTAACGGTATATTGCTTTCCAAGAGCTGTCAAAATTAGAAAAAGTTATAGGTGAAAACGTTGAGACAAAAGGCTGTTTTTTTCAACAAAATTTCAAATATTCCAATATCTAACTGTTAGTTTCTATAACGAAACCTTCATGGATTTAGACAAATGACCCCTTTATGAATTCAGAATTTTGTCTACTTTTCGAAAATGTAAAGCTTTCCAGGATCCATTATTGCTTTCAAACTCATTTCTACCATTAACTGGAAGGAGGTGGAAAGCTCTAAAAATAGCAAAAATAGGCTATGTCCCAGAAAAATGCCAAAACTGAGTGAAAAATTTCGGTTCTCTGACAAAAGTCTGTCATTCCCTGAAAGCTGAGAAAATGGAGATTTCAGCCCCACAAACCTTTTTGTGATACCATTTTCAGGGAAACACCCAGAGGCTTTCATTTGCAGCCCGTTTTTCCCATTTTTCTGAAAAAAACAAAAAAACACTATATTTTGCTAAATTTCTGGGCCCCCTCCAAGGGAATCCACAAACCCAGGGCGCCTTTAGAATCCACATGATGTTGGAAGAAAAGGACGCAAATTTGGCGTGGATACCTTATGTGGTCAAAAAGTTACAAGGGCCTAAGCGCGCACTACTCCAAAACGCCAAAAAAAGCCTCAGCACAGGAGGGGAAAAGGCCTAGCAGCGAAGGGGTTAATAATCTTTGTCTCTTCCAATGGGGAGGTTGGTGGGTCGCTTATTGGGGATTCAACTGAGAGAGAACTAGGATTACAGGTAAGAAACCATCCCTTCTTTTCCAGGGGATCTCCATTGATAATCATAAGCACTGAGTACAGTACCAAGCCCATCCCTACAAACGGTAGTGGAAAAGAAAAAGATGGACCGTAGAAACAACTAAGCAAAGAGATTCCTGAGGGAAGCCTGTCCTACTCAAGCAGTTGAGTCCAAACAATAGTGTCTCATAAAAGTATGAACAGATGTCCGTGCAGCTGCTTTGAAGATATCTGTAGCAGGAATATTCCTCATTAAAGCAGCCATTCCTGCCTTCTCTCTGGTAGAATGGGCATTTGGTCTACCAGACAGAGTTGTATTTGCTTCTGGTAGCATAACAGGATGCAAGGCACTATCCACCTGGATATAGACTGTTTAAGTGTGGCCTAACCTATAAGCACATGACCATAATGGATCACTGAAAGAATATCGACTACCAAAATATCGACTACCCAAAATATCGAGGAAAAAATATCTACAGCAAAAATATCGAGTTTGTATGTACAAACAGGTAAGTACAAAAATATCGAGTACAAAATATCGTTTACAAAAATATAGTTGTAAAAAATATCGTATTTACTAAAAACAGTGTTAAATTAAATTAATATTAATAATTAATTACTAAAATATACTTAAAATTACTTAAATTAACTTATAATAATTAAATAATTAATGAAAGTTAAATAAATATTTTTTGTTACATATTTATTAAACATATATATATAGTAATAAAATATAATAAAATAATACCCAAAAACTGAAAACTGACCCTGAACCCTAAAAATACCCCTTTACCCAAAAACTGAAAACTGACCCTGAACCCTAAAAATACCCCTTTACCCAAAAACTGAAAACTGACCCTGAACCCAAAAAATACCCCTTTACCCAAAAACTGACCCTGAACCCTAAAAATACCCCTTTACCCAAAAACTGAAAACTGACCCTGAACCCTAAAAATACCCCTTTGCCCAAAAACTGAAAACTGACCCTGAACCCTAAAAAATACCCCTTTACCCAAAAACCCAAAACTGACCCTGAACCCTAAAAATACCCCTTCACCCAAAAACCCAAAACTGACCCTGAACCCTAAAAATACCCCTTTACCCAAAAACCCAAAACTGACCCTGAACCCTAAAAATAAAAACGATATTACTTCACTTACCTTAAAAACGATATTACTTCACTTACCTTAAAAACGATATTTTGGCTGTCGATATTCTGTCCTGTAGATATTTTCTCCAAACGATATTTTGGAGTCGATATTATGTCCAAACGATATTATGTAGTCGATATTATGTCTGTGCACCGACCATAATGTACACACAATTAAACAGTCTTAGTATATCTTTTGTTTTTACGATTTTAAGACCCTTATCACATTCAAAGTGTGGACAGATATTTCTGCTGTAGTAGATAGATTCTGAAAGAAAGTCAGCAAAGTAATAGTTTAATTGGTGTGAAAATCAGAAACAACTTTGGGGAAGAATTTCGGATGAGTTCCCATAACCACCTTATTGCTATGAAATATTGTATATTGTTCATGAGAACATACAGCTTGAACCTCACTAACTTTACATACTTGTTTCCGTTCCAGGGAAGACCTGGCTTGGCAGTTCGGGCGGAACTGTTCCCATGAGGAACTTGGTCAAGACTGATTTGCATATGGCTGGGTCTGAACTGGGGTGGCGAAGGGAGCTAAAGAACGATGATGGATTCAACTCAGATCTGTGACTGGGGGTGAGTGTCTGAAAAGTTTTGGCACTCTGTCCTTCACCTCCTTGTGTTTGCTATGACAACTAGGAAAGCGATTTTCCAAGAAAGGTGTTGTAATGAGGCTTTATGAATAAGTTCAAAAGGGGTGTCATGAGATGTGAAAGTTCTATGTTCAGTTCCCAGGGAGGGGAAGGATGGCGTACTGGGGGAAAAACCTTCTTAATGCCCTATTAGAAGTCTTTAATAACTGGGACTTTGAAAACAAAGGTTTGTGAAGGACACTTTCTGTAGGCACTAATAGCTGCTAAATTGACCTCAATAGAAGAGAATTGCAACCCAGATTTGATCAAATAAAGTATGTATGGTAGTAAAGCTTCTTCTTGGTACGTGGCTGGATTAAGATTCTTGAGAGAACACTAGATATAGAATCTCTTCCATTTAAAAGAGTAAGAGGAGCACGTTGACTTCTTTTAGAATTTTCATGGCATCTAGAGGTAAGTTGAAATGCCCACATTGTACGAGTTCTGCAGCCATGCTGCCAAAGTCCAAGAGGAAAGACTGGGACGGAACATCTGGCCTCCGAGCTTCATGAGAAGTCTGGCCTGCACAGCAGCCTCATGTGTGGATGTTCTGACATGTAGTAGGACCATGAACCACCATTATCAGGGCCACTTCGGAGCTATTATTGTCATTCTGACCAGTTTAATGATTACTGATGGAATCAAAGGTATCGGAGGAAAAGAGCAGAGAAATTCCCTGGACCAGTCGATCCATAGGGCATTCCAAAATGTTCCTGGTTGATAAAGCCTCGAGGTGAACATTGGGCATTTTTTGTTTTCTGCATTTTTTAAAAGATCTATGTGAGGAAAACCCCAGGTGCAGAAGATGTAATGAACGACGGCGTTGTTCAGCACCCACTCATGATTTTCATAAAGAATCCTTCTTATGGAGTCTGCTTGTATATTCTGGACATCCGGTAGATTGGTTGCAGTGATCCTCAGGTTTCTGGCCAGCCACCAATACCATATTGTTTGGGATTCCAGTGCTAAGGGTCTGGAATTTGCTCCTCCTTCCTTATTCAGATAGTACATCATTGTTTTCTTGTCTGTCTGAACAAGGAGGGATTCCGTCTTGAAGGATGGTAGGAGAGAATTCAGAGCCAAATGAAAAGCTCTTAGGGCCATATTATCAAGAGCCGCGATAACATGATTGCCGCTTTAGCCGCAGGAAACTGCCGCTAAAGCAACGATAAGGGACTTGATAATATGCCCTTGTGAATTCCCATAGAAGCCCAGGTTCACACCGAAATTGTCCGTTACCGACCGGTAAAAGCCTTTTCCTATGTAGGAGGCTATTTTACCGATTCTGTAAATAACGAATCGGTATTTACCGATTCGGTATTTACCGAATCATCATTTACCGATTCGGTATTTACCGAATCGGTAAATGACATGTAGAAAGCACTGTAAACAGTGCTTCTGGGCTTTAAGAATTCGTTATTTACCACCAACTATTAGTTGGTGGTAAATATGGAATTCCTATTTAAATGCATAAATGTACAGTTGCAACTGTGCCATGTGACAGACATACATGCCCTTAAGGCATGTATGTATGCCACATGTGCACACCAGCACTAATCAGGGGTGCAACTGTCGTGTATTTCTATAGGTTCTGAATCGATCCCCCTATTCCTGACCCTATTCTGGTTAAACTAACTATCAAGTTAACTAACAGTCAGCCCATGAGGCAAGAAATCCCCCATGATGCAGATACCGTTATCTGACGCAGTCACACTACGGCACAGGAACGTGTTATCTGATTAGGTCATAACGCTTGAGATCTAATTAGACAAGCGACATTCCTCCAGCTCCTGATAAGGCATACGACGTTCTCATAACAAATCAAACCTATGACAACCTGGATAATCCGTGCGGCCATTGTTTTGATTTCACAGAGAACTTTAGTAAAGAATGTGCTAACGAGCAAGTCGTATGACATCTTTATTGACGTACCTATGTCCATCCTTACGTCAATCCCGGCACCTTTAAGGTATAAATATTGCCGACCTTGCCCTATGCAAACACACGCGTGGTGACAAGACGGAGCAGCCATACTTGCCGAAGCCGAGAGCAGAAGCAGACCCCGCTGGCAGCAGCCCCGCCTTCCTGACGCGCTGAGAGACGCGCTGCTATCTCAAGCCGAGAGACCCAGCACCGGCGCTTCCGGGTAGCCCTCGCAGGCAGCCTGGAATATCGAGAGCAGAGAAAGAGATACCATTCCTCATCCATCCTAAATTCCAGGTACAGAACTGAATAACCCCTCACAGAGAATTCTTTAGTTATTCACTTGGCAAAAACAAACTTAACTTAAAACTGTAACTTTCTATTCCCGCCCACGCATTAGACTTAGGTCAGGTACACGGGGTAGGCGTATTTAGAAACACCAGTTGAGTACGTTTAGTCAAATGTATATGTGTATGTAAATATATTTTAATCATTTAAAACATCATATGGCTCAGAAACCATATCAATGTTTTTACAGTATTATTTTATACTATTGCTTTTAATGTATGCACTTTACTTAACTATAAGTATTGCAATAATATCGATCCATTTCTCTTGTACGAGAAAAGAGACTGATCAATAAATAACATCTTTTATTGAACACGCCCGTCTCTTCCTTTTCTCTACATTCTGATGAGACTAAGAATGCACGTACTGACTGAGTAAAATAATTGCCTTGTGCTCACACGACTCTTGAGATTGACTCTTGATTAGGGGAGAGCAAAGTTGTCATGTTCTATGGTTGTCAGAAACTAAATCCCTTCTTGTCTAATCAGGGGAGGTAATTCTCTCTTGAACATTCGAGAAAGTTTCTAGCGAACTCTGAGCTTAGCTGGCAAACCCAAAAATTAAGTCTAGTATCGACAGTAGTAGACCTAGTTAACGTCTGGCCTAGGCCTTTACTGCTGTAGGTACTATTCCAATGCGCAGAGCCTATTGGGAAAATAGGAGCTACACTACATGGCGCCCAACGCGTTTGGAAAGGGCGATAAAACTAACGTAAGACATTTAGAGTAACTCAGTCGTGCTTTCTCACTCAGACCCCTTTTCCCGAATACTCCAAAGACGTCTGGAGTGGGTGAAAGGTTATATCCTCCAAAACCTCGCAGGAGGGAACTCCTATGTATGGTTCTTGGTCAAGTCAACGTTGAAGGATAAAACAGTTCCGAAATATTGTGCATCTAATCTCTGTTTCCATAAAGAAACCTGATCTGCAAATAAATATAATACCATTCTGTCAGTAAAATGGCAGAGAGTGATGATGAAAGAGAGGCAGTTAGATTAGCAACTGAACTCGCAGATGCTGATGCTACCATGCAAGCAGCAGACGCGGATATAATACTCATTCCGGTCATCAAAAGGAGATCTATAACCTTAAAACTTATAGAAAATGGACTGACACCTAGAGGTGGCACAGTCATATTCGTAATTGAGGCACACGAATATCGGCAGACAGAGGTATACTATACATGGATACATTTTCCAGCAGCAAATGCTGTAACAAAGTACTTCCACTATTACAAAGTAGAGGAACCTCCTGAAACGTACACTCCTTTCGAGGAGGTGGAAGTACCACTCAAATTCCAAGAGCATTTGCTCTTATTTGATGGCGCCCTAAAACATAATAATCACATTACAAGGCTCGGTCCTTTAGGAAGACCAGGAGCAACGTGGCCGGTCCTAGCCGGATACACACCACATCCAGACATCGATAGGATGCCTGCAGCTGAAATATTAATACAGCTAAAACAACTACTAAAAATTCATAGACAATTAGTTCAGTATGTAATGCGGACTTCAACAATTCAGCCAGCGATTAAACTTCCACAGCTGACCCCCCACCAGGGGAACACAAACAAAATTACACCACAGAACATCCAATCCTGCCTAGGTAAAGTTCCAGCTAAACGGGAACAGATACCATTCTGGTTGGCACAGAAAATTACCCAAATAGAGGCGGTGTTTCCTGACACCACCCCATTAGAAAAACACAGGATTCTGACTATATGTCTCCCAATGGGAATCGCACCACACATTGAGGACTGTGACACTTGGGGTACAGTCTTTGCTTCTATCTACACAAAAACGCACGGTGTCCCATCCATTTCGGTGATACCAGATGTGCTAAAACAAATTCAAGATGAATACGGTCCAGAACCTGCTTTAACTCTTGGTATGAAATTACTAAAAGACTTCAAACAGGTTTCGGCTATATTACTAGCCAACATAAAAGGTGAAGCAGCAAACGTGGCGATCCGCCAGAGGTTAAAAGAGACAGATATAGCAGACCAACCAGCTGAAATTGCCAGAATCATAGAAAAATCCTATGAAGAACTAGGCAGAGATAGTCTAGGTGGAATACCAGTAAAACCGCAACTGACTACAAGTCCAGAAAAAATATTTTTTAATAATAATAATTCACCAAAAAAGAACTGGGATGGAAATAAACAATCCAATCCTAAAGAAAAGAAATTCCAGTCCAGAGGAAGGTCTCCTAGGCGAAGAGAGAAATCTCCAAACCAAAGACAGAGGTCACCGCAGAGTGACCCCTCTGGGAATAGATATAACCTTAGAAATAGGGATAATATTAAAAAACCTGATAGATATCAAGACATTGATACACGTCCCTCTCAATCTTTTCAGAATTCCTCACAGAAATCGGAAAGAAGAGGACGATCAGAAGAGCACGCCAAGTCCAAAGACAAGGAACCTGCTCAACTGAAAAAGAAATTACAATTTCCAAAAAAGAAGGTAGCCAGTATCAAGGTAGTTAACAATGCCGAGAATACTGAGGACACAACTGAAAAACGGAGAGTGGGCTCAGACAATGCTAGACAGCGCAGCAGAGGTGAGCATAGCTCGCAAAGTCCTTATGAATCATCTGGAGACAGTGGACACGAATGAATACCTTCAAGTGGAAACTGCAGATACCAGAGTTAGCAAGCCCCACAAGATATACGAGATAACATTACGTATAGAGGGAGATAAGACTAGGAAAATAAGGGGACTATTTTGGGATAACCTCTCCAAAGGCTATGACATCCTTCTAGCAGAAAAAGACTGGCCACCAGAGTTTGTCAGGGAGTGCCCTCATGGCGAAGAAGTAATTATGCCTGCCTTCTCGAATCAAATACCGATTCATAAAAAATATACACTTGCTAGAAAGTGGGCAGTGGCCTTAGCACCTGCTTTATATAAAAATCATGTAGGATGGGATGAGGATTCTCCTCCTCACAAAATCCAGTTAAAATCACAACCAACTGCACAAAGGCAGTACCCAATTAAGCAAGAAGCTAAAAAACAAGTAAATGAAATACTAGACCAGCTAGAATACCAGGGGGTGATTGAAACTTGCACCTCACAAATGAACAATCCTTTGTTTCCGGTCTCCAAACCAGACAATTCGTACCGTCTAGTTTTGGATTACCGACACCTTAACACATGTTGCAAAACCTTTGCAGTGCAAAACTCACACAGTGCTGCACTAATGAATAACATAGTGCGCAAAAAATACAAAACAACCTTGGACATCTCCAATGGATTCTTTTGTCAAAACATAGCACCAGAGAGCAGATCTTTAACTTCATTCTCAGTAAATGGCACTCAAAAACAATTCTGTCGGTTAGCCCAGGGGTACAAGAACAGCCCGGGGGTATTCTCAGCGAGAGTAACAGAATTACTACAACTATATGATGATGAAGCATTATCTTATGTTGATGACATTTACTTAACAGATGATGACTTGGAGACTCACTTGAAAAGAGTGAACACCATAATACTTGGGTTCGCTGCAGAGGGTTACAAATTCAACTTCAAAAAGTCCAGAATTGCCCATCTGACGGTCCTATTCTTAGGATATGAGTTATCAAGTGAAGGTAAAAGCCTGGCAGACAATTTCCTAGAGAAATGTGCCGTAATCCAAGCTCCTAAAACACTAAAAAACCTACAGTCAATTCTAGGCTTCCTAAATTTCGGAAGAACATACATTGCAAATTACGCAGAAAGGGTCAAACCCCTTTACGATCTAATTAAACCAGACTTTAAAAGATCCAGTTGGACTCAAAAACACACAGAAATTTTGAGATCCTTACAAACAGACATGCTAATTAAAACAAAATTAGAAACCCGTGATAATACACGCAACCTTGTGATCCGAGTCATCCCAGGGAGATGCGGATTCACATACCTGACCTCTAATGAGGGAGAAAAGGTACCAATTGCATTCAAATCACACTTGTACACAAAAGCTGAACAGAGATTCAGCAACAAAGGAAAAATTGTTCAAGCAGTTCAAACCGCAATAGCTAGAGAAAAAGACATAGCTGACGGTAGACATATCACAGTCAGAACAGCTGAATCAGCCTTTGAGGCATTAACAACACCGTGTAATTTACCATCAACAACATTGGATCCAGAATGGATACAATGGGTGAATTCAATCACAACGGACAAAGTATACTACTACTTTGATCCAGAACTAGAAGAATTAAAAAATCTAAAATATGAAAAGACGTATCCTCTGCCAATCGACATTCTTCCTCTACGACATTACGCCTGTGTAATCTATACAGACGGACATGCTCAACCCTCCGTTTGGGGAGAACATGCATACAACCCCACATGTGAGATTACAAAAGAAGTGTGGCGCGGAGGTAAACTAAAACCTCTATTAACAAAATCACACTCAGTAGAAACTAATTCAGAACTACAAACTGAAATAATAGCTTTGAAAATGGCGCTAGATAATGCGGATCGCGAATTCCCGACACTTATAGTGTCAGATTCATATTACTGCGTCAAAGCATATAACAAGGATTTGCAGACATGGATTCAGAACGGTTACAAAGATGACACAGATGCACCAATAAAGCAGAAACTGCTCTGGGAACAAATAGCTCTTTTACAAAAAGAACTACCAAAGACTCACGTGACGCACTCACTGAGTCATCAACGTGATGGCGTTCACGTTGTGGGGAATTCATTGGCTGAGATAGCCACAGCGGCAGCCACTAAACCGGCTCCCGTAGATCGAAAAAAGCGTACATTAAAATACATTGACGGTGAAACATTGCTGGCGGTGAAAACGTCATCAAAAGGCGACTGCTCAGCGTTACCGATCAACTATCCACTCAATTATACATACATAATCGATGCAAACTCCGTCCCTTTTGCTCGAATCCCTGGAGTGGGGGATAGAGTGATTCCAAACATGGACAGGAGAAACTTGTTAATCGCAGACGCACACATGGGCGAGGGTTACAGACACCTTAAATTAAAAGATTCTCTGGAAGAATTACAATCACGGTACTGGTGGCCAGGCATGAGCCTGCACTACACCATGTTTGTAAAAAACTGCCCAAACTGCAACAGAGATCGCAGAGGGGAGAGAAGCAGTTTAATACCTCGTCGAATCAAGGCAGATAATATTACCAGCAAAAATAATGGCTTGCGATTAACATATACAGGCTAGTTTCCACTTATAATGTAGATCCTCAGCACTCGGCTGACGTCCGGACTGTTATACAAAGATTTGCGAGTCTAAATGGCATATACGCTAAGAGCATGCTACGTTCGACCATTGTTTTCACTCAGGCAATCCAGCCTGGGGGGGAAACATGGCCAAATGAGCACAGCCCAGCGGGAATCTTCTCACTTCCTTCCTGAGGGTATGGGATGGTGTAAAGAAAAAACCAAGGCAGAAAGCAATCTATAATAGAAAGGATATTAGGTTCGGGAGCTGGGTGGGTCAAACATCTAATAAGTGTCCAACGTAGTCTAAATAACTTGCCAAGAAATTCTCTGAAGGGATTCAGTCCGTACGAATTATTATTCGGAACTAGGATGTTGATCTCTGACCTTGATAGTCAGACTTCAGTGGTAATAGAAAAAACCTTTGATGTCAAAGACCGTTTGGCTATTTTGCAGGACTTAAACAAAACAAGAAAAGACCTGAGCAACATACAGTTGAAACAACAGCCAACAACCACTGAAGAATCACCACCTGTCCCAGCAAGACCTGTCTGGATTCCAAAAGTCGGGGATCTAGTCAGGGAGAAGATCGCGGTAAAGAAGGAATTTGGGCCTTCTTACAGAAAAGCAGTTCCTGTCTTGTCTGTCAACGGGACAAGATCAGTTGTACTACCGCCACTTGCTGGAAAAAAGGAGAACCGAGTTGTATCCATCGACCTGGTAAAACCACAACATGTGGCCGATAACAAACAGTAGACCAAGTGGACTCCCAATAATTAGCAGAACACCAAGGTTTGCTACCAGTACAGAGGTCCTATCAAAGAGGCTCATCACATTCGAAACGCCTACAGAAGAACAACAAGGACTATGCAACAATGCAATAGAACTAAGACCTCTGAAAACCCAAATAAAAACATTTAGCAGAGACACACCAATCTACAATGAAGTTCCAAGTGAAAATGCAAGAAACAAAAATCCTGAACCAATTGGAACAATTGACAGAACTGCATCTGGTTACTTCATCAACTTCGATGATTCCTCTGAAGGTTTCAGCGAACAAAAAACACAGCCATCATCAAAATCCTTTAAAGACAAAGCTAAGGAACTTTTGAAACAACTGAAAGAAACATATCTGGTTTCTCCATGGATTGAATTTTGGGTGGGTTTTGGTGCATTTATCCTCATACTTTGGCTCATCATGGTATTTACTTTGTGACGCTTCATTGAGGGAAAATATGCTAAAATGGACACAGCAAGTCAGAACATCAACTTGATCCTCAAACCACACACATCTTCACACGTCGAGAAAAGAGAACTTTCTTCAGAACTTTCTTCAGCCAACTTCACAGCAATTCCAATACCTGGTGGGGTAGCCTGGGACAACACTGACTATGAAATTTATGGTCCGGTCGAGATCCTGAAATATCCACACCAAATCAAGATCTCCTTGAGTGACTTCGCAAAACCAAACTCATTTGCTGATGATTGGGACTTTGAAAGTATAAACAATATGATGTCTGACTTAGTGATGTCTGCTAAATTTACAAAACATGATTATTTGCAAGGTTCTACAAATTATGATAGTATGTATTGCTATAACCATTATGGTAACAGTTTTTTGCATAAATCTGCACAACCAAGAAATGTTTTAAATTATAATCAATGGGAACATTGTGCTACACCTCCAAAAGGGAGCTCTAGAACCGTTTATGACAAATATTCATACTTTCAAGGTTTTAACACTAGTAATGCTGAAACATTTTATTATAAATTATCAAACAAGACAGGGATGAAAACCATGATAACCAACACAAAATTGATTTATTCAGATTCATTCTTTGAAAAAATGAATACTTTTGGATTTGATTATTGGGACAAAAATGTTGATTTGAAGAGTGTTTGGGGTACAAAAGAATGGCAAGTACAGGGTTTAGAAGCTTTGTTCAGAGCCTGCATGATCCCAGAACAAATGATATTTTTAAATGACACTGTTCAACAAACCACCTGTCTTGGCTTAGCCAAAATCAAAGATTTAAATAACCTGTCTATTCCAAAGCCAACAATGTTTAGCAATAACTCTGATACAGATGAAGAAATAGACATAAACCATATACTTAACCAAAACAGAACATATCCTGATTGGAAACAATGGTTGATCTGGCCCACTGATACAAATAACTGTCAAGATAGATTCCTGAATAAAACACAGGGTTTCAAAATGACCAGGCCAGACCCTAGATATCCCCAAAGACATCACCCAGGGATAATAACAACCTACAGTGTGGGCAAATTATGCCTTCAATGGCTACAGACTTCCACACTGCCTGAAATTAAGCAACACCTAACTTTACTTACTGATGGTGCTGACTTGCGTGATTTCATTCTGGGACCACGCAAACAGCGTCAAAAGCGTTTCATAGCAGCCTCTGTATATGCAGCATACAATGAGGCCTGGAAGGTTACTCAAATTGAAACAGCAGAGAGAATACGTGAAATTGATCGTATTAATTTGGAAAAATCACTTTCTGTAGTGGACAATGGGTTAATGACTCTGTCCTCCAGAATTTTTTCATTGGACAACATTGTGTCTTCAGCAATCGATATATTATCGCAAGACTTACTGTTATTACAACATGGTCAGTCACAATTGCGTTCTATTGTACAGCTTGGCTGGACGTTACAAAATCTGCGTTCAGGCTATGTGCCTTGGCGTTTAATCAACACAACGTCACTATTCCAAATCTTTAACCTTACTGATAGACAAATCGGTATGGCGCAGAAGGGTGCTGATTATACAATCTTGAGCATTGAAAAACTAGAAAGATTACCAATGACAATGTCAGAACGACCTGTCAGTGAATGGATAATCCACGGAATCATAAATATTCCTATCTCAACCTTCAGGTTTCAATACTGCCAAAAATATATACAGGCTGGCATGTACGAGAAATTGGGAAAGGGGTACCTTAAAACAACTTGGAACCTGCCCTATTCACATGCATGTGTCAGTAATAAAGGACAGAAAGTGTTTCTTAGTGGCAACAATTGTGCTATGTCACTAAGCGGCACGCTTCTGTGTAACGGAATTAGTTTGCATGGAGCCTGTGAAGGGAATTCTTACAACCTTTCATGTCACCAGCAAGGCGCACCTGCAACTGAAATAGAACCATTCTTTCAAAGACTCTATAATGGGAGTTACATTCTTATTGTAGACCGCAGATGTTGTAGTCTTATGCCCGGGACTCCTTATCTCGTCACTACGACGGCGAAGGTCAAGTGCTGTGGACGTTCTTTATTCCCCAGCTCCTTTCCAGACAGGGAGGCAAGGGCATGGCCCAGTTTGAAAATTACTTCTATTCGAATAGACACTTTAAGCAGAATGAAAACAGTGCTTCTTCAGACGCCTACAAGGCTCACGTCATCTAAAGAAACGTATGATCTACAAGTCGCAAGGACGACTGCAGAGATACATACATTATTATCAACCAATTCCCCCGTACATTTCGCGGAAATCCTGAGCGAAATCTTAAATATTTCTGATACCACTGGGGTCTCAAAGGTATTTAAGACAGTATTTTCGATGGCATTAACACCATTCAAAGCCATACTGGGTATTTTTCCAGATTTCGTCCATTCGATTTTTGGCGGACTTCCCCTGATCCTGGGACTAATTGCAGGAATCCTATTCCTAGTCCTTATTTTTCGTTATGGCAACCCATGTCACAGATCAAACTCTCGCGACAATGGAAGATACGATCCTAGCCATTGGATACCGGGACCGGATATCAAAAATCCTGGGACTCTCCCGGCTTAGAGACCTAAACATGACTTGGTTTCTATCATTTCGACCAATGTGGCAAAGATGTGTTTTACCTGTACTAAGGTGTCTGCTATGCGGAGAAGAATGCGTGTTAGACACCTGTCTGACGCTACAATCGGATGCGCCAGTGGATGCAGATACACTGTTGGTTCCTACCAAGGTTCACGCTTTGTGCTGCCCTCAAAGGCTGCCAATCCTGATGACGGCATTCCTGGAATCTTCACCACTGCGATTGAAGAGTAGTGAAGTTCAAGATGAAAGCAACATCGAACAGGTACGACCTTCTGTCAGCAATGCAAATCAGAATGTCAATGCAGACAATCATGCGCATGAATGCATGGTTACACCTATTTCCGACTTAGTGGAACTTTCCCATGAAGCTGTTGACAGTTTTTTCGAAAGCCTGAATGATATGATGTTCTCTCCGGAACAGAAATAGAGACTTTTGAGTAAACTCGCACACGGCGTTCCCTGAATTCGGCCTTCAACTTTAAAAAAATAAAGTCACATGAACAATTACAATCCAGTTCACGGACAGCAACTTTTTTCAGCAAGCCCCCTAAAATATTTTTTCCAATATTTTTTTCCGGGACACTGATCTTCTGCTTAAAGTAAGAAACTATTCCTAGAGAACTAAGATTTCTATTTTTAGATACTTTATATAGACTTTAGCTGCCCGCTGGTAGGTTCACAGATATTTTATTATGTGATGAAATGGTCTCGAACTTCCTTTCTGTATAGCCATATTAAGAGCCATTTCATGTCTTTTTCTCATATACCAAAAAGCAATAATGCATAACAATGCGTGTTTACTTTTGCATTTAATTCATAGCTTAAGTGCATACGATATATATGACTGCAATTTTTCAGTATATTTGAAAATTTCAAAATGCATTTATGTATTTTGGGGTGGTAAGGTATACACTATACTCTATAGTATGTTGTACTATGTTATACTATGCATAGATTAGTAGATATGACCATAGTTAGCGTGGAGTGGGTGTCGTGTATTTCTATAGGTTCTGAATCGATCCCCCTATTCCTGACCCTATTCTGGTTAAACTAACTATCAAGTTAACTAACAGTCAGCCCATGAGGCAAGAAATCCCCCATGATGCAGATACCGTTATCTGACGCAGTCACACTACGGCACAGGAACGTGTTATCTGATTAGGTCATAACGCTTGAGATCTAATTAGACAAGCGACATTCCTCCAGCCCCTGATAAGGCATACGACGTTCTCATAACAAATCAAACCTATCACAACCTGGATAATCCGTGCGGCCATTGTTTTGATTTCACAGAGAACTTTAGTAAAGAATGTGCTAACGAGCAAGTCGTATGACATCTTTATTGACGTACCTATGTCCATCCTTACGTCAATCCCGGCACCTTTAAGGTATAAATATTGCCGACCTTGCCCTATGCAAACACACGCGTGGTGACAAGACGGAGCAGCCATACTTGCCGAAGCCGAGAGCAGAAGCAGACCCCGCTGGCAGCAGCCCCGCCTTCCTGACGCGCTGAGAGACGCGCTGCTATCTCAAGCCGAGAGACCCAGCACCGGCACTTCCGGGTAGCCCTCGCAGGCAGCCTGGAATATCGAGAGCAGAGAAAGAGATACCATTCCTCATCCATCCTAAATTCCAGGTACAGAACTGAATAACCCCTCACAGAGAATTCTTTAGTTATTCACTTGGCAAAAACAAACTTAACTTAAAACTGTAACTTTCTATTCCCGCCCACGCATTAGACTTAGGTCAGGTACACGGGGTAGGCGTATTTAGAAATACCAGTTGAGTCCGTTTAGTCAAATGTATATGTGTATGTAAATATATTTTAATCATTTAAAACATCATATGGCTCAGAAACCATATCAATGTTTTTACAGTATTATTTTATACTATTGCTTTTAATGTATGCACTTTACTTAACTATAAGTATTGCAATAATATCGATCCATTTCTCTTGTACGAGAAAAGAGACTGATCAATAAATAACATCTTTTATTGAACACGCCCGTCTCTTCCTTTTCTCTACATTCTGATGAGACTAAGAATGCAAGTACTGACTGAGTAAAATAATTGCCTTGTGCTCACACGACTCTTGAGATTGACTCTTGATTAGGGGAGAGCAAAGTTGTCATGTTCTATGGTTGTCAGAAACTAAATCCCTTCTTGTCTAATCAGGGGAGGTAATTCTCTCTTGAACATTCGAGAAAGTTTCTAGCGAACTCTGAGCTTAGCTGGCAAACCCAAAAATTAAGTCTAGTATCGACAGTAGTAGACCTAGTTAACGTCTGGCCTAGGCCTTTACTGCTGTAGGTACTATTCCAATGCGCAGAGCCTATTGGGAAAATAGGAGCTACACTACACAACAGGTTGTCAAAGTGACACCCTGCCACCCTTGAATTTTTCGGTATTTACCTCGGTAATCGACATTCATTCCTATGGGCCTCCAGGCCCATAGGAATGAATGGCAAATACCGAATCGGTAATTACCGATTCGGTAAATACCGAATCTTACCGATTCGGTATTCTTTACCGAATAATTACCTATATTGCATTTACCGATTCGAAAATACCTAATCAGTAAAATTCGGTATTTTCGAATCGGTAAATCTAAATTACCTACATCTAGCCCCTGATCACTTGACATAGAGTTACCTTAGAGACTATAGTTCATCATACCATAATACATTCAAAGCTCATATAAATAAATATAAGCGTATGGTAAGTCGAGTTCATTTCAAGGCAGATATAAAATTGAACCCAAAGAGTAATTCATATAATATACACCTGTCCAATTATACAAGTACCTCTTAGTCATAAAACCTCCCTTCGGACTAGACGTGCAAGTGGGCCCAGATCTGCTTCCCCCTTTTTAGGTCGAGCATCAGCGTGCAAGCTGTCGTAGTTTGACAACAATTGGGTTAGCATTTACTTCAGCTACACAAACTTTCCACTGTTAGCTTGACTATACTCTGGAGGCCATTTTGTATTCCTGACTTCTTTTTTGAGTGAATGCGCTGCCTCGTGCTCAGCATGCCCTTTCGTCCTTCCTCTCTCCCGATGACCACTTGATCTGCCCAGCAACAGGTTATTTTTAGTACTGGTCAAGCTTGCACATGCGCATTTAGGCCCTCAAGGTTAATGACCGGTCACTGCTTAGGGATGTTCTCCAAACTGACCAGTGGTACTAAACTCCTCCCACAAGTTGGCTGTGTTCCAAAAATGCCCTTATATGTACCTAAAGTTGTATAAAGTGTATACCGCCTACTTTTCAAATTCCTGTAAGCTGTATAAAAGAAGCTGTAGGATGGTATCACCACCCCATGGGGTGTAATAAACTTGTCTTTTGCATTTTCAGTCTCAGTGCCAAGTTCTACTCTAAGGTATCGAGAGTTTATGCAGAGTATGTAGGTCTGTTGAAACACAATACCACAAATTGGCGCCCGAATAGGGACTCATCGGCGACTTGGATGCCCGAAGGATTGGTCGTGACGAAGGATCGGAAACTCGCCCTGGACGTGCGCTGCCACTGAGTGACCCGAGTCTTGGCACCCACGGTGTTTTTCCTTTCTTCCGATCTGACCTTCCAGGTGGTGCCGGTCCTCGACTGAGATCCTGATCGCTGGGTTGCCGTGCAGTGACCGTTTGGCCGATTCGAGAACTTGGCAGTTGGAACCTGGACATTTGGAATATTTGGTAAGCTTTGGATTGGTAAGATAGTCTACGGACACTTACTGTGGCTTTTTTGGGGGGATTTGTTTTAGTTAGCTAACATTTGGATCTATGATTTGTACTATATGTGGATGGCACCTCACATAGGCAGGTAATGCGGAGATATTTCTCTGACTTTGTACTTGTTTGAACGGCGCACCATGTGTAAAACATATTAAGTGCCATTTAGTGTAATATCACGTTTTCGTGATATTTTTGACATGCCTGTTTTTAGCACGCACCGAGGAATGTGCTGTCTTGGAAATGGTACCAGTTATCGATTAAATGAATCTCATCCGGCTCCCCCAGAAGGAACACCTAATCGTGAAATGTACATAAAATTTGGCCTTCCCCCTATTATGTATAGTACATTATGGAATAGGTACACCAAGGCCGATCTTGAATTGCAATGGCCACTACATGGGTCGTTTGATTTACGAAAGGTTCAGTATGTGGAGCAGTGTTTGTTTCAGCGCAGGATATGTTTGAATGTATGCGTATGTGGGAGAAAGCGGCACATGAACGAATGAAACATGAACAAGCCTTGGCGGACAAGGAACAGCGAAAGGCTGCCCATGTTAAAGCTTTACAGCTACAAGATAAGGAATTGCAGGATCAGAAAGATTGGGAGATACGAGAGCGTAATTTACAAATTAATGGTCAGTTTCCTGTTCGACGGTCTCTTTATCCTGTCCTTAATAATGACTCTGATGATTTTTTATTGTTAGATCGTTGCCCGCCTCCATATATTATGCCTACGGCTCCAGATGTGGATCCTGATTCATCTGAGGAGCAGGATAAAAGAATGGACACTCGTTCTATGCTTTCTACTGCTCGATCCGCGGAATTACGCGGGTTGGCTCGTAAACTTAATGTTAATGTTATTACCATTTCATAGATTGACGATCATATGCACAAGTGGTCTGAAAAAGAGCGATTGTATTTTTTGGAACATTTTGGGAAAGAAGTTGTTGAACGATTTAGAAAGTATTCACCTGAGCTGGAATCTAAGGATAAAGCAGTTGGTTGTGAAAATTTACGTAAAGGTGTTTTTGTTCTCGCAGACGCAGATGGTTTCTTTCGGCGTTTGGTTCAGCTACGGGATGAGACGTTACGACTACGGGAGTTGAAAAAGGCATCGGGTTCGACTACGTCTGGATCGATGGCTGAGTTCAAAGAGTGTCCTATCTTTGACGCAGATAAGAGTGATGCAGTCCACGTTATGCCTATGCGAGAAGCTGCGCCTTTGTATGTCCCTCCCAAAGGTCAAGGTACAGATGATAATAAGTTGTCTGCGGATTCGAATGGCTATTTCATATACAATTGGGTTTATACTCCTTGGAATAGAGTGGATGTTATGGCGCTTAAAAATGCTTTGACTGACCCCCGCAAAAATCCGGCAGCTTTCTATGAGGGAGTAGACGGAGCTATTTCTTCATGTGTCATGACATTAGTTGACATTGATCTTTTCTTTGGGTTAATATTGCCTCCCGATATGTGGAGGGCAATTCGTAAGTTTGATGATCAACAGACATTAGGTGCAGGTTGGCGGGATATTGCACAGGCCGATTTGGACAGAGAACCCGCGTGTAAGCCATGTAAATTGATTTTAGACCTCCCGGCGGCTATTTTGAATAAATTAAAAACGCTCATTCCCCCTAAAAAGATTGATTGGACGATGCTGGCCTCTTGTAAACAGAAGCCAGATGAACCAGTCTCTGATTTCTTTACATGCTTCGAGGAAGCGTTTCATGATTACAGCGGCCAATTATTAACAGAGGACACGGGCAGGCATTTGTTTGTTGATAAGTACGTGGCTAATCTCCTACCGGAGATTGCAAAGCGTTTGAAGGCTAGTGAAAGTTCATGGACCACTGCAACTCCCGCTTCCCTCCTAACTATAGCTCAGTATTATGAACGACAGGAATTGGAGGCTAAGGAAAGTAGTGATAAAAAGGCAAAAGATTTGAAGACGAAGGTGATGTTGGCTCAGGTTTACGCAACACAGCCGAGGGGAAATGATAGGGGTAGACGTGGGTCTTATGGCCCGCCTTCTTCCCGCTCTGATCTCTCTGCAGATCAGTGTGCATACTGTAAACAGTTTGGACATTGGCTTGCAGATTGTCCAGTGCTTCGAGAACAGCGTATTCAGCGTGGACGAGGAAATAATTGGTTTCGGAATAGTTATTCAGGTTTGAGGGGTGGAAAGAATGAACGTGGTAGGTTTGAAGCTAGGGGTCGTGGTCCAGCTGACTACAATACTTTTGATCGTCGGAATCAGTATCAGATAGCTGAGGGTGAGTCTTCTGAGTCTCAGGATAATACGTATGCATAGGATTGCGTAGGATGGGGTATGGAATCGGTTGAGGTACCAGTAGATCAAAGGGGTCCATATATTTCGGCGCATGTTTTGAGGTCCACTGATCAGTTTCTGGTAGATACAGGAGCTACTCGTAGCGCTCTGTCCAAACAATTGGTTCCAAGGGCTCCCCTGTCTGGCAAAACGATTACATCAATAGGGTTCGATGGAACATCTTCCCTTAGCCCATTGTCTCAGCCCCTTCCATTTCACATTGATAAGTTCACTGCCCCATGTCCATTTTTGTTGTCTCCAAATACACCAGACAATATTGTGGGACTTGATATGCTCAAGTATTTTCGAGCAACCATACGCTGCGCCCCAGAAGGGGTGCGAGTTATTTTGAATGAGAATTACCCGGAGTTTGAGAGGTCGTGCCTCCTTCAGGAAGCAGATGCGTTAGCTTCCCTTCCAAGCACTTTATGGGCCACTTCTGATACTGATGTAGGAGAGATGAATATCCCTCCTGTACACATCACTGTAAAGGAGGGAGTACTTTTGCCCCATGTACCGCAGTACAAAATCTCTAGAGAAGGAGAAGCTGCTTTGACCCATATCGTAAATGACTTGATCATTGTAGGAGTGGTGGGGGAAGTTCCCTGTAATGTTTACAACAGCCTTATTCTTCCGATTCTAAAGAAAGATACAGATACCAGGGTTTAACGTTTTATTATTGATTTGAGGGAAGTCAATAGGATAGTAGTGCCCCAATATCCGGTAGTGTCTGATATTACAACCTTACTTCCTTTGGTCTCACCTACAGCTACCACCTTTTCTGTAATCGACTTAAAAAATGCTTTCTTTTCAATTCCTATTCACCCTGACAGCCGGTATCTCTTCGGATTTACTTTAAATAATAGATCATACAGATTTTGTCGAGTTCCTCAAGGCTACGCAGAAAGTCCCAGTATCTACAGTCAGGCTTTGAAAAGACAGCTTGATTCTTTTGAGCTACTGTCTGGAGTGGCTCTTATTCAAAATGTTGATGATATTTTGTTAGCAGTAGACACGCCTGAACAATGCGAGGAGAGTACTCTCTCCTTGCTTTCTTTTCTTGCCAAGAATAATCACAGGTGTCCAAAAAGAAATTGCAATATTGTAGACCGAAGGTGACCTAACTCGGTCATCTTCTGTCTAAGGAGGGGCGTGCATTGACATCAGATCAAATTCAAGCAATTTTAGACACACCAGTTCCTTGCACTCAGAAAGATGTTTGTGCTTTCATACGTCTGACGTCCTTTTGCAGGCAGTGGATATTAGGATTTTCACACATTATAAAACCTTTGTTAGTGTTGTTATCCAAAAATACACCGACTCCCTTTGAATGGACAGATGAATGTCAAAATGCTTTTGAACAATTGAGACAGGCCCTTTGCTCTGCACCAGTGTTAGGTACACCAGATTATACAAAGATATTTACATTATATGTTCATGAGAGAAATGGGTGCGCATTATCAGTTTTAGTGCAGATACACGGAGATAAGCAGCGACCTTGTGCGTACTTCTCAGCAGTACTTAATCCTGTAGCACGAGGATTACCTGGGTGCTTTCGAGCAGTTGCAGCAACAGCAGTGTCTATACGACAGAGTGAGGGAATAGTTTTGTCGCACAAATTGTTGGTGTTAGTGCCTCATGCGGTAGACGCCTTTTGAACCAAACGAAAACACAGCATCTAACTAGTGCTCGTTTGACAGGATACGAGTTAACGCTGTTGGCGCCACATATTTCACTGAAGAGGTGTGCCACTTTGAACCCTGCTACTTTACTGCCATATCCTGTTTCTGAGTCCCAAGAGGGAGGACAACATGATTGTGTTTTCCTGACTGAAGAACAAACAAAGGGTCGTATCGACTTACAGGATACGCCACTTCCAGATGTGGATGGGGAACTGTGGGTTGATGGATCATGTTTAAAACTGCCAGATGGTACGACTTCCGCAGCCTATGCAATCACGACACTTAAGACAGTGGTAGAGACAGCTCCCATACCACAAAAATCGGCCCAAGCAGCTGAATTGATAGCTCTAACGAAAGCATGTGAGCTAAGCGCTGGAATATGTGTGAATATTTACACTGATAGTCGTTATGCTTTCGGAGTAGCGCACGATTTTGGCCTACTCTGGAAGGAACGAGGGTTACTGACTTCGCATGGAGTGCAGATCATGCATGGAGAGTTAGTACATAATCTTCTGAATGCACTATTATGTCCAAAGAAAGTAGCGATAGTCAAATGCAGTGCACATAAAAAGGTGACCGACAAAATAGGACAAGGAAATGCCTTTGCAGATCGTACAGCGAGAGAGACTGCAATGTTAAAGAATGTCTCTCCCATGTATGTGGTGAAATCACAGGCTGAGCGATGGCATGACGCCAGAGACGAAATATTAGATATACAGAAATCAGCTTCTGAAGCAGAACTTGCAAGTTGGGCAACTGAGGGAGTATTGGATGATGAGGGCTGTTGGCGTAGCAAAGATATGGAAAGATGGAAATTGCCTGCCGCTTATTTGCAAGCAATGGTTCAAATGAAACATGGGCTGGCACATGTTGGAGCTCTTGCAATTACCAAATTGCTTACACGAGTTTGGGAGCATCCTGAAATTGCCAGCACGGCTAAGAGAGTAGTGCAGAACTGCTTGATATGCTTACAGTACAATCCTGCCAAAGGGACGTATACTCCTAAAGGAGGGTTCGCTCCACCTACTGCACCATTCGAAGTACTACAAATAGATTACATCCAGCTTGAGCGCTGTAACAATCTCAAGTATGTCTTAGTGGTGGTGTGTGCCTGCAGTAAATGGATAGAGGCCTACCCCACGAAGGACAATACAGCGCTGACAACAGCTAAGGTGTTACTCAAGGAGTACTTTCCGAGATATGGTGTTTGTAAATTTTTGTGGAGCGACAATGGTCCCCATTTTGTTGGGAAGATTGTGGAGTATGTCCTGAAAGGATTGGGGATAAAGCAAAAATTCCATGCTGTGTTTCATCCGCAGTCAGCAGGTTTGGTGGAGAGATACAATGCTACTTTGAAGCTGAAGCTAGCAAAGATCGTGGCATCCACGTCTTTGAAATGGCCGGATGCCCTGCCATTAGCATTACTATCTATTAGATCAGTACCACACTCCCGATATGGCCTCACACCCTATGATTCGGTGTTTGGAAGGCCTATGAATATTTGGGGAGTTCCTAAGCCCCACCCAGTACATGATGTGCCTTGTGTAATGATGAACGATTATTTGATACGATTAACAAATTATTTACTTTCTATTCATCAACAGGTTCGAGAAGCGCTTCCAGATAATTCGTCAGGAGAGGCTCATGATCTCCGACCTGGGGACTATGTGATGGTCCGAGCATTTGAGAGATCTAGCAGCGTAGAGCCAAGATGGCGTAGCCCTGAGCAAGTGTTACTTGCAACCCGAACAGCAGTCCGGATCACGAGCAAAAAGCGGTGGGTGCATTCTACTCATTGTCGCAGTGTCTCTCCGGATCTGGTGAACCCTGCTGTGCTGTCTGATTATCGGGATATTTTGGATGCAGAGAAGAGCCCAGCCGCTACGCTCAACGAATCTGAAGAAGCCTTCCCGGACCATACTGTTTCTGGTGCAGCGAAGTATAATCTACGATCGAGAAAATATGCTGTTTTGTGCGAGACTGGTTGAGTTACCGCCCTGAGGTTTGTGAAAACGGAAGCCGAGAATATCAAGGGGGTGGGGGGATCAGTTCTGTCCAGTGTAGAGACACCCGTCTTGAATCTCGGAGAAGAAACCAGCGACTATGGCATTTAATACGATGAGAAACAAGAAAATTCTTGGTGCTGTGATTTTTGTTGTTATAATAGTGGTGACAGCGATAATAGCTTGGGTTGTAGAACGAATGGCCCCGGCGAGAGAATATTTGCTGCCTACTACTCCAGTTCCATCTGAGCATTTTCATTTTGCTTTGCCTTATCATGAAGAAAGACATAGACAAACTTATTTGAATAACAGTTTCATCCAAATTCTACACCACACCCACAACATGACGAATACTACAAACTGTTGGGTATGTGGAATGTTGCCTGGACATCAAAAGAGAGGAGGAACGCCCCTTATTCCTCTTCCATTTTCTCATAATGGTTCCTGCAATGCCTGGTACACTCTCCTCTTCACCTTGAGATGGCCGACAAAAGGTGGACTTCTTTTCCGACTTAATAAAGTTTGTCATAATGATAAGGATGGTTACCCACAAGCAGAAGGAACTAAACTTGAGTGGGAAGAATATCGACCAGACAATGTGTCTTCACCTCGTATTTTTACTAATCAAAGAGCTGTGAATATGTCTAGTTTATTTGTAATTACAGTTATTGAAGCAAAGGCTGATCTTTGTGTAAGAAATAAAGGTACTATTCCGGTAGGGAAGAGTGAGTGTACTACTACTCTGGCATTTGACACACCAAATAATATTGCTTTTGTAGCATCACGCAACACTTATTTTATTTGTGGAAATAAGGGCTACCACCGCCTTCCGATTGGGTGGTTAGGAACCTGCTATATATCTTTTGTATTACGTCCTGTATTTATTGCCCCGCCAATGTACCATAACAATTTTGTGTTATATCATGATTTTATATTGAATAGAGTAAAAAGGACATTAGATATTGAGGATGTTGATCAGACTGATACTGCTCTGCAGCAATATGTTGATTTCAAATTAGGCCTGTTTTCGTTTGTAGGAGCATCTCTAAACAGTAGAAAAATAAGACGGCTAACACGTGTTGTGGAAGCAGTTGGTAATCAAACTGCTTCCGCTTTAGGGAACTTAACTGAGGAGCTTCAAATTACCAGAATTGTGATGCTCCAGAACCGAATGGTTCTAGACATAGTATTGGCTGATCATGGGGGTGCATGTCGCATTATCGGTAGTAGTTGCTGTGTGTACGTCCCAGACAATTCGCCTTCTGTATATGATGCTATTTCTAAATTACATAACATTGCTGCTGAAATCCACCCCGAACATGGTACATGGACATTCTCAAGTTGGTTCTGGACTTTGCTTAGTACCTGGGGTTGGAAACTATTAACTATTCTTTGTATTTGTATTGGAACACTCTTTCTCCTTTGCCTATGTATTCAATGTGGCCCTACATTATGTTCCGTATGTATTACTGCTTGCATTCCATCCAAACGAATTACTGTCAAAAATGAACAAATGATTAGCAATGAAATAGCAAAAATAATGCTAATTAACATTGATGATGAACACTCTGATTACATCAGATATGAGGTAGCTTCAGCTAAATGCTAAAAGGGCCGTCTGTCGTAGTTTGACAACGATTGGGTTAGCATTTACTTCAGCTACACAAACTTTCCACTGTTAGCTTGACTATACTCTGGAGGCCATTTTGTATTCCTGACTTCCATTTTGAGTGAATGCGCTGCCTCGTGCTCAGCATGCCCTTTCGTCCTTCCTCTCTCCCGATGACCACTTGATCTGCCAAGCAACAGGTTATTTTTAGTACTGGTCAAGCTTGCAAATGCGCATTTAGGCCCTCAAGATTAATGACCGGTCACTGCTTAGCAATGTTCTCCAAACTGACCAGTGGTACTAAACTCCTCCCACAAGTTGGCTGTGTTCCAAAAATGCCCTTATATGTACCTAAAGTTGTATAAAGTGTATACCGCCTACTTTTCAAATTCCTGTAAGCTGTATAAAAGAAGCTATTTACTCAGTATTCGATGTGATACTTTTCGCATTGCCGAAGGGTGCTGTAGGATTGTATCACCACCCCATAGGGTCTTAATAAACTTGTCTTTTGCATTTTCAGTTTCCGTGCCAAGTTCTACTCTACTCTAAGGTATCGAGAGTTTATGTAGAGTATGTAGGTCTGTTGAAACCCAATACCACAAAGCGCTGTCTGCAAGACCTGCTGTAATCACTCTACTGAGTGTAATCCAGCCTCCTGACTGCAATTGGTTCACTCCTGCATTGCTTCATTTCTGGTTTTACGCGAGGAGCACCAGCCAATTGCAGTTTCCTAACACTCCTAAATGTTATGTGTTTGTTGGGGACTCCTTGTTTATTTATTTTCCTACAAGTGTGTGGCACGCATACATACATTAAGTATGCCCTTTCACAAGTGCTTCACTATTTATGGTTTCATTGTTGTGTCTCTTTCCCTGCTCCTCCATCCCGCTCTCTCCGATCTCACTACCCCCTCCCTTTTCCCCCTCTCTTCTAGTCAGTCACCGGGCTCCAGCTTGTGAAAACAACAGGCGTCTATCTCTATGTGTTGCTCACCACAAATGCAACATTGTGCTTTAACTTTCAATATTAGAATACATTTTTATTTAAAAGTGCCACCCCGTGTTGCAGATTTAACACGGCAGCCACGCATCTTTCTTTTGTGCTGCGTGGCTTGCCTAAATAAACTTTTAAAAATCTTTATTTGTTTTTAAAAGCAGCAAAATGCCAAGCTTTAACTTTAACATTGGCACCTGTGTGCCTATTTTCAGCAGTTCGGTGTTGCCGCTTTTCCTACGTGAGCACGGCTGTTGCGTTGCCTAAACGTAGGTATCGCTGAGATTCCAGGAGCCCCTCCACACATTACGGACAGAGTTTGAAGGTTTGTTTACTTTAGCTGATCCTTTCATCTGAACCTCGAGAGTTTCACACCACCCCAACCTTTTCGCAGTGTGGGGGCAGCGCCGCCTGCCTTACGCAGAGTGGCACTGGAGAGCCTGCCTATCTTTTCTCCCACAGGATCCTCACTCCGCAACAGCTGTGATTGATCATGAGTAGCAACTGATGTGCTTATAGTTGGCACACAGCACAGTGAACACCCCTTTTGTGAAGCCTCATTCGAGTTCACAACGGCGCTCGCATAAAGCACAACACCTGTTGTAACAGATTTCTTTAGGGATGGCTTCCTTCGCTGCCATTAAGCGCTGCTCTGCAATGGCTCTTACTGTTTCATTAACTTTAAAAAATGTGCCCACAAGTCAACTATTCGTGATTTCCTGTCTGCTATCTGCAGGCAAATGCCAGAAGTGCTGTGCCATATTTGTAGGAAAGGTGTGTTTTTTTCAGCTGTGGGCGAAAATGGCCTTGTGTGTCTCTATTGAGCATAATAAATAAATAAACTGCACTTGTATAACAGACTTAAACCATGTACTAGTTTAGCGGCTCACAGTTTGTTTCAAAACAGTTTGGGACAGATTTACAAGAAAGTGACACATCTGAAGAGATGCGTCACTTTCCCGGCGCCACCATGCAAAACCCTTGCGTCACCATGGATGCGCCGTATTTACTATACAGGTTAAAGCGATAAGAGTAAAACCCATAGACCGAGTTGAGATCTGGGTGTACATGTGTTTTCAACAACAATATCTCAATCGTATTTAGTACTCTTTGCTTCACTAACACTCAGTGTACAAAGCCCCCTTGGGTTGCCATCGCATTTTATGCATACAATGCTGCTTTAACTGTCCTCTATGAAATGTGTTCTTGAAATATATGAAGCTACGTGCACTTTCTAAAAACTGAAATCCAAAGAGTCTCTCTTCCTTTTTTTCCACGTTCTCATAATGTCTTGTACATATATTGTTACTTGCACCTCGTACTAAATCCGATTGAAATATTGTTGTATTTACAATACGGCGAACCATGGTGCAAAATTCTGACGAACCTGTTGACGGAAAAGTCACTCATTGCTGGAGTCATGTCACAAGCAAGATGCAACTCCAGCAATGCGTTTTGCGGCCTATTCCCAATACACTGCGTCACTCCTTTTGCCTGCTTCAAGCAGGCGTAAGGTTTTGACGCAGTGGTGTCCTAAAAGTCACGCAGCAAAATCTTGTAGATTTCACTGCATCACTATTCCAAGGCTTTCCTGTGTGGGAACGCCTACCCTGCATACATTATACCCGACAAAGGTATAATGTCACACAGGGCTTTACTACGAGACGCATCTCCCTAGATGCGTCACGTTGTAAATGGGCCGCAACTTTTACGCTGCCGTTGCTTCACAAAAGTGACGCAACAACGGAGCAAATGTATTGCAAGGGGCTTGTAAATCTGCCCCTTAATATTTATAAAGAACTAAACTCATATTCTCAAGGAGTCTGTTTTTATGAAACAGTCAAAATGCAGCCTCTCTTTCTGTTCTTTTATTTTGCTGAATATAACCCATGTTAACCTTCAATCTGTATAAGGCAGCCTGGAGAAGTACAGAATAGATAAATGTTGTTGTAGAATGCCAAAATGAAGCGCCACAGCGAACTATTTTTACAATGTTTTTATACTATAATTTCGTTGAATTGTTTTTCGCATGCTTATACCCATCTATAATATCGAGCCACAGTGACGAATAACTTAGGGGCATATTAATAAGATGTGCGTTAAAGAAAGCACATCGCACATTTCACTATCGCCGGATTTTTTCACTGTGTTAGCACGTTATTATCAACGCGCAACATGTAGGCGATAGTAAATCCTGCGATAGCCGGCGATAGTGAACATTAGCGCGTGAAAACAAGCGTTGTTTTCACGCGCTAATATGTGCCTTGATAATATGGGGTGGGGGGTGGATTCAGCTTTATGATCCACACCCCCATGTTATTAATGCCTAACGCCTGGTCAGAGCAGGCGTTGGGAGACCTGGGATAAACAAGTTTATCGCAGGTCTTTTCCTCTCAACGCCTGCCTTGGTGATAGGGTGTTCCCACCTCCAACCACATTTTACATGTGGTTGGAGGTGGGAACGCCCACTTTGCATGTCATTAGCGATGTTTCTCGCTGACATGCAAAGTGGGCTTGAGGCAGGCGTTGCAATGCCCTTGTTAATAGGGCGCTGGAAGTATCGCCGCTTTCTCGGCGAAATATGCCCCTTAGTTCACTGATGTGCTTAGGTACAAGTAATGCGATACTTTTACACATACTAGAGTTACTTTTGCGGGTGATGAATGTGTAAGAGCTTGTGATGCTTTTTAAAGTGTTTATGAACCACTTTCGTGTATATGCTACATACGATTTCCATCAGCATTGCAATACCGAACAAACACAATGTCCCATAGACCATGTCATTTATGAGACGCCAGTCAGTGTTGGTTTTTAGTTAGAAGACTTGCATTAGATAACATTTGATTCTTTTTTGTTGGTTACCTTGTAATTAGCAGATAGATACCTCCGCATGCAAAGTGTGCTTGGTTAAAAATCCAACCTATTGGTTCAAGGATGGGGCCTAAAGATTGACCTGTGTTAAAGGCACACATTTCCCTCCTTCTTTTTGTTTGCTTTTTGGTGCATGCAGATCTGCATATGAGTGGGGAAAGCAGAACTGTCAATACCAGGCTTCCAGGAAGTACAACACAGATTTTGATACAAATGGACTGTCACGTAAGCTAAATGTTTATATGCAATACAAAAAAAGCATTTGCAATGCAATAGGTCTCACATTAGCAACAGTTTGAACTATTGGCATTGAAAATGACAATGTCTTTTATTTATGTTTTGAAAACCTTTAAGTGGTACGTAAACATGCACTTCGTACTTATAGTCCTTGCTTACAAGAAGCAAGGCTGGAAGTAAAAAAGGCACAGTTACTGGCAGCCTTGCTTATCCTCAACAACTATAAGTACAAAGTTCGTGCTTTGGCACCGCTTGCAGGTTTTCAAAACACATAAATGAGAGGCATTGTCATTTACAATGCCAATAACTCAAACTCTTGCAAATGCGAGACCTATTGCATTGCTAATGCTTGTTTGATTTCTTGCCTTTCCGTTGATTTAAGCTACTTTCCATGTTAAACATTGAAAGTAACCTAGCCAGCCATTCCTGAAATGTGCGGAGAACCGGGTTGAGCCAGGCTGCCTAGATTCATATACGACCAATTGCCATAGCTACAAAAACGAATGGCAGCCCAGTAATGCCACCTGCATTATTATGTACCCCCAACAGCATAAGTTGAGGAATTAAAACCACATCCGTGTGGAGAACTACCCCATTGCTTACTTAAGAGAGCCTAGCACTGAGCAAGTGCTGTACATGGGACCAAAGTCTGCCTCCCGACCTTGACATAACAGACAATAGATGCCGAAGTTTCTCCCCCAGCTCGCAATCTTTGCTGGAGTATAATACAAATAAAAAATTGTTTTATAATGTTGCGCCTGCAGCCCCACAGAAAAAAGTAAAGTGAGACCAAGACTATTGCCTTTTCATTCACTTCTCAAGCTGCTTCTCAAGATTGTCAGACTTGAAGCCACTCAAGGAATCCTAAATGTACCTTATCTTACAGCCGGTATTATTACGAATGACATCCAACAATGTTTCCTAAGTAAAATCCGATAGCTCCCCCACATTTTTAACAAGAAATCCTGGACATGTAGATATTTAACAAAAATCTCACTTGTCTATCTCTTACTCCTGTTGTAACTCCCCAAATGAGAGTACTTTATTTCCATCAAATAAATCACCTAGTTTGTGAAACCTGTTAGCTCCCCACCAGAGGCAACATGAATCTTGAAATATCTTTGGGGGCAACGGAGACCTCCAAATATGGGGTGTAGAAATGATATCTCTCGATGCCACTCTTCTCCCTGATGATTACCCAGATCTTAAAGGCAGCTTTTCGGGTCTTAAATGTAACTTTCAAGTAATGGCTTGGCTCAAACACGTCATAAAAACAAATCTTACTTTCATCCCCTATGAATAATTCATAGATAGGAAGGATCGCACCTCGCACCTGACAATTGCTCTGACTTCCCCCAATAAGAGATTTCACGTATTGTAGGGCAGCTGCCAACTGATATGATAGTATCTAAAATGTGGGACCCCCCCAAGCCACCACTTTCCCTAGCCAATATCAAAAGCCTGAGAGCACTACAAGCCTTAGCATAGGATCAAAAAAAGCTGCTAGATATATCCTCCATTATCTTAAACCATTTATTTGCAAACTTGAATGGTATTGTCCTAAATTAGGCAAGAATAACATTTTTATCACATTTAAGCGGCCAATAATTGTAAGATGGAGACTAACCCTTCTCCTAACGTCCTTTTTTTCTTTCTTTATTACTGGATCTAGAATTAGTTCCATGATCTGATCAATACTAAATGTAATATTTACTCCCATGTAAACCACCCGATCTACTATACGGTCATCCTCCAATTGTATCCGGTTATTACCAACTGCCTGGCCCTTTTACGATTCAAGGATTAGCCATAAAACGTCCCAAATCTTAGGGCTTCATTTACTAGCTCCTAAATTGTCCCTTAGGGGTCCAGTGTCACAACTGTGATATTGTTTGCATAAGTAAGAAAGTTTTTGTTTTTGCTAATACCATTAGATCTCATTGGTCTAATTAATACATTAGATTCTAATTTCCTTATCAAAGGATCAATATACAGAGCAAACAAAAAGGGTGAGCAGGGACTCCCCTGCCTCGTACCCTTTATTATCTGAAAAGGGTCAGACTGTCCCCTATAATTTTAAGCAGGGCTGTTGTGTTGGTACGTACTACTTGAAAAGCAGCCGCGGTCCATGCAGGTGACAGCGGTGGGGCAGTGGGGCCGAGTAAAGAGGGATTTCGAGGGACGATGGCAAGGGAAAATAATTATTTATTTAAATTTCCCTCAGCATCGTCCCTCGAAATGCCCCTTCACTCGGCCTCACCACTGTTACCTGAACGGACCGCAGCTGTTGAAAAGCTCTGACGAAGCTCTGAACTAATTTGTACCACTTCCACAGGGCCCACAAATAGCACCACTCTTAAAGATAAGGGTCAACTAAGCATGGGCGTAAAATCTGTTCCGCTCGCGGATTTTGCGGATTTTCGGCAAATTCGCAATCCGCGAACTCTCGCGAACTTGCCGAAAATTCGTAAAATCCGTGCGAATCGGATTTTTTGCTTGGTCGCACTTGCCAACTAGAATACTATACAATTTCGCGGGAGTAAACACTTGCGAACACGTAGATGCGGCGGGCAGTGACAATCTCGCAATTGCGAGATTGCAAAATTTGCAATTTCGCACAAGAAATTCTCTAGCAGGCAGCATAAACCTTGAAAATTATGATTTTTATCAGAATAATTCCTCAGGTTGACATTTGCCTGCACTTTTTCTTTGCAAGGAGTCCATTTTGGGGGTGGGGGGGGGTGGGAGGAAGGAAGTGCCCCACAGTCTCCAACTTCCTGTTCCTGTCCAGCAGGCTCCTCCCAGTGCTTTCTTCATGTGCTGGTCACTTTGATTTGGATCTTGACCTGGAAGGATTACTTTTTGTGGATGCTGCTGGATATTTGGATTTTTGCAAAACTGAAAGCACTCAGCAGGTGCAAAAGTTCAATCTTATCATTAGTAACCATTCCCTGTAGTGCTTCCTGAGGGGCCCCTTCAGAGTTCATTTGCCTACTTGCAACTATTCTATGACCCTGCTCTGACACTCACAGCAGGCTCAGAGAATAGCTACAAGTATACAACAAAGGTCCTGTTAAAAAAAATTACACTGCAACAGAAAGCAATTACAGACAAAACTGAAAGCACTCAGCAGGTGCAAAAGTTCAATCTGATCATTAGTAACCATTCCCTGTAGTGCTTCCTGAGGGGCCCCTTCAGAGTTCAGTTTCCTACTTGCAACTATTCTATGACCCTGCTCTGACCCTCACAGCAGGCTCAGAGAATAGCTACAAGTAGGCCACAAAGGTCCTGTGAAAAAAAATTGCACTGCAACAGAAAGAAAATTACAGATAAGGAAGCAGGTGCCAGCCAGACTGGAAGTTTAAATTCAGTGACACATTAATCAACCCCAAATTAATTCATGTCAGTTGAAGCAGGACAGGTGTGCTTGCTTTTTTTCACCCCCATAATCTACAGTGATAAACCAACCAGAGGGTGGCAGTGATGTACCAGAGGGTGGCATGGGTATACCAGAGGGTGGCAGTGGTGAAACAGAGGGTGCTGTGAACCTGTGATGATGAACCAGACGTAGAAACAACATAGTCGCGGCCGTTGCGAGCCGACAAGTAAGTTCGCAATTGCAAACTGGTACACAACCCTCGCGAACTGGCAGAAACCCTTGCGAACACAAAAAAAAAGAAAAAATCCACTAATTCGCGAGAGTTCGCGGATTTTGCGGATTGCGAATCCGTAAATACGCAAGTTCGCGGATTGCCAATTCGCAAAATCCGCCCATGCTTAGGGTCAACCCACTAGTCCTGGGACCTGGGTCAGACAATAATATAGACACAAATGGTCCCTTAGGGGGGAGTAAAACCCCTGACTTCCACTGCAATAGTTACTTGGCAAAAACCTTCAATGGATCGGTTCATAAATGTATTTAACAATTCTGAACACATTTATTTTTTCTTCCATTTAAAAACGTAGGGGTATATTACCAACAACTAGCGATAATTTTTGTCTCTAACTTGTTTAGAGACAAAAATTATCGCCGCACATCGGCGATTTTTATCGCAGATAAACCTTGCTATTAGCAAGGTTTATCGCAAATGCGATAAAAAACTCCCCCAATGCATGAATATCGCTGAAAAGTCAGCGATATTCATGCATTATCGAGCAAATGCTCTTAGCCATGTTATCCACCTCCCATTGGATAACATGGCTAAGAACTGCTCAGGGCAGGTGTTAGCTTTTGGAGATATTCGCGCTTAGCGCGAATGTCTCCAAAAGTTGGTAATAGGAGATAGCGATGTTAGCGACTGTTTCCAGTCGCTAACATCTTGGCACGCCCACTTTGCATGTCATTAGTGATAAATATCACTGACATGCAAAGCGGGGCCCAAGATGGTCGCTATCTCCTATTAGCTGTCGCTAACTGGTGTTAACGACAGCTTGGTAATAGGGAGATAATTTTATCTCCGCTTTCTTGGCTTTTAAAGCCAAAAAGCGGAGATAAACCCCCTTGATAATATGCCCCGTAATTCTTTACTCAAAAACTAAACTAAGCATAGGTGGTCCTAATAGTGTAATGGTGTAGTGGAAGTGAAAAAAGTGAATATAAAGTGCGCAAGTGCTATACAGAATGCAAATACATATACAAGTGACTGATAAGGATCAATAGTTGTAAAAGCCAAAACTCTGTGTAGGAGTGCGGAGAACCTTAAGCAAATTTAAAAAAAGTCCACAATATTCATTTTAAACGTTTCGACCCACAAAATTATTTAAATAAGGGTCATCATCAGGACGAAGGCTTTCAAAGGAGACACATAAGAATGAAAAAATCATGTATTAATCAGGATTTTAAAGAACAAGAATTTGGATTACTGCGTAGTATGCAGACATACCGGAAAGGACGTAGTAATGATTTCCATGATAGGTGGTGTGTTAGATAGTTATTAGAAAAACATCATCTGGTCTCACGTACGAATTAGACAGCTGTACAAAACTGTAAATGGTTAATTGTCCTACAAAGTTTAAGGCATCTTGTAGTGCCTAGATTAAGTGCTTAGTGGTCTACTAACATGCCAGAAAGATGTGGCTACGATTTATTCATTTATTTATTTTTGCTATTTATAGAGCGCAACAAATGCCTGTGGGCGTCTTGGCGCTATGAATTCAGTTAATGTCTCTGAGGAAAAAGATGGGGAAACCTGTCAGTAGTTAGGAGCGGACGAATTACTGGTTGAACAACCACGTCTTCAACAATTTCCTGAATTGGAGAAGAGAGTGACTTGACCTAATCGTTAGCGGAAGAGAGTTCCAGAGTCTGGCTGCTGTGACCACGAAGCGTCTGTCTCCCCAGGTGACAGTCCTCGTGCGCGGTACCACTAGTTGATGCTGTGTCATAGATCTTAGTTGTCTAATAGGACAGTAAGAAATAAGCTGCTCTCTAAGAAACTCCAGCCCTTGTTTGTGAAGCGCTTTGAATGTCAGGCATAGGGTTTTAAATTTAATCCGATTTTTAATCGTCAGCCAGTGGTAGTTCCTAATCATTTGCCTAATCGGTTTAAACTTGGGGGTCCTGGAAAGCAGTCTTGCCGCCGCATTCTGAATCGTTTGTAGTTTGGCGACCACCCGGGTTTGGGCATTGGCAAATAGGCCATTACAGTAATCCAGTGAGGAAAGCACCAATGAGCTCACCACAGTTTTTCCAGCACTTTCTGGAAGGAACGGGATTATTTTTCTTATAAGCCTAAGCTTGTGGAATACAGTGGACGCTGTTTGATTTGCATGGGTGACAAAATTAAGCTTATAATCAAAGATGACTCCCAAGTTCCTGACCTTTGGGACGGGACCGCGTCAACCAGCTAGGAGGAGGCATCGCCATCATCCACAGGACCTCCATCCGCATCACGACCAACACCGACGAAACCCTAGCACCCACCGAACACCTGCACTTCCAGATCCACATCAACCCCAAGACCACCCTTAGAGGCACCCTCATCTACAGACCCCCAGGACCACGCACACAATTCAGCGAAGACATCGCCGACTTCATCAGCCCGCACCCCCTCCTCTCCGCGGACTACATCCTCCTCGGGGACCTCAACTTCCACCTGGAGAACAACAACGACCGCAACACCACCACCCTGCTGGGCAACCTCGCCAACCTCGGTCTCAAGCAGCTGGTGACCACCCCCACCCACTACGCCGGACACACACTCGACCCTGTGTTCTCATCCAGCAAGGACATCACCTTCAGCCACGCCACCGGACTCCACTGGACGGACCACAGCTGCGTCCACTTCAGCTTCAGAAGAACCACGATCCACCACCACCAGCAACAGGTTGCACGCAAAAGCTGGAACAAGATCACAGCCGACCAGCTCGCGACCACCCTGAGCATGAACCCTCCCACCAGCGCAACTAACCCAAGCCAGGCGGCCACCAACCTCACGAAGTGGATCAGCAACTGCGCAGACAACCTCGCCCCTCTGAAGACCCTGCCTAGCAGACCCAGCAGCAAGAAAGCCCCATGGTTCACCGACGAACTCAAGAGCTCCAAGAAGACCTGCCGAGCACTCGAGAAAGCCTGGCGCAGAGACCCAACACCGAACAACATGACTGCCCTCAAGCTCGCCACCCGAAAACACCACCAACTGATCCATGCCACCAAGAAAACTGCATTCAAGGAACGACTGGACAACAACGCACACAACAGCAAGGAACTCTTCAACATCGTCAAAGAGCTCTCCAACCCCAATGCCGGAAACAACGACATCACCCCCTCGCAAGACCTCTGCAACTCCCTCGCCTCCTACTTCTACAACAAGATTGCGGACATACACAACAGCTTCAGCACTCAACCGACGCATGCCACGACTGAACCTTCGCCCCCACCACCACCCTCCGCGCCTGGACCCCGATCAGCACCGAAGACACCATCCGCACGATGAACTCCATCCACTCCGGATCTCCGACCGACCCCTGCCCTCACCACGTCTTCAACAAGGTCGACGCTGTCATCGCACCCCACCTGCGGGACATCATCAACTCCTCCTTCGACACCGCTACCTTCCCGGAGAGCTGGAAGCACGCCAAACTCAGCGCTCTTCTAAAGAAGCCATCAGCCGACCCCACCGACCTCAAGAACTACCACCCCATCTCGCTGCTCCCGTTTCCTGCAAAAGTCATCGAGAAGACCGTCAACAAGCAGCTGGCCGCCTTCCTCGAGACGAACGGATCCCTCGACCTCTCGCAGTCTGGCTTCCGGGCCAACCACAGCACCGAGACCGCCCTGATCGCTGCCACCGATGACATCCGAGCCCTGCTCGACAACGGAGAAACAGCGGCCCTCATCCTCCTAGACCTCTCCGCGGTCTTCGACACTGTCTGCCACCGTACCCTAGTGCGGCGCCTCAGCAACGTCGGAATCCAGGAGAAGGCACTGGAATGGATCATCTCGTTCCTCGCCGGAAGGACACAGAGAGTCCGCCTCCCCCCGTTCAGATCAGACGCCACCAAAGTCATCTGCGGCGTTCCTCAAGGCTCCTCGCTCAGCCCAACCCTCTTCAACGTCTACATGAGCCCCCTCGCAGCCATCGCACGCCAACACAACCTCAACATCATCTCCTACGCCGACGACACCCAGCTGATCCTCTCCCTCACCAACGACCCCGCCACCGCCAGAGCCAACTTACACGAAGGGATGACAGACGTAGCCAAGTGGATGATGAACAGCCGCCTGAAACTGAATTTGGAAAAGACGGAAGTCCTCATCCTGGGATCTTCACCCTCCGCCTGGGACGACTCCTGGTGGCGCCCCGCCCTGGGCAGCGCACCCAAACCAACAGACCACGCACGCAACCTGGGCTTCATCCTGGACTCCTCCCTTTCCATGACCAGACAAGTCAACGCCGTCTCCTCGTCGTGCTTCAACATCCACCGAGACCAGGAAGACGGTCACCCAGGCCCTCGTCACCAGTTGTATGGACTATGGCAACTCCCTCTACGCCGGAACCACTGCCAAACTCCAGAAGAGACTCCAGCGGATTCAGAACGCCTCAGTACGACTCATCCTGGACATCCCCCGACGCAGCCACATCTCCGGACACCTGAGAGATCTGCACTGGCTCCCGGTCAACAAGAGAATCACCTTCCGTCTCCTCACCCACGCACACAAAGCCCTACACAACCAAGGCCCAGGATACCTCAACAGCCGCCTCAACTTCTACGCTCCCACACACCAGCTACGATCGACCGGCCACGCCCTCGCCTCCGTCCCCCGCATCCGAAGAGCCACCGCAGGAGGAAGGTCCTTCTCCTACCTGGCCGCCAAGACTTGGAACTCCCTCCCGACCCACCTCCGCCTGACCCAGGACCACCTTGCCTTCAGGAAGCAGCTCAAGACCTGGCTGTTCGAGCAGTAGCGGACCCCCCGTCCCCTAGCGCCTTGAGACCCTCCGGGTGAGTAGTGCGCTATATAAATGCTGTGATTGATTGATGATTGATTGATTGACTTGGTAAAGCTCCTAATGATGGAGGCCACCAGACTGACGACCAAACCGGGAAGATTTTCCCGAAGATGACGACCTCCGTCTTCTCAGAATTAAGCTTAAGGCAGTTACCGGCCATCCAATCTTTGATCGCTAGCATGCCTTCTTGGAAGCGTGCAGCTACCTCTTCTCGATCATTGTTGATAGCGAGCACAAGCTGGGTGTCATCAGCATAGGAGGTAAGGCTCATCCGGTGGGTTTTGATAACTCTTGCTAAGTCCGACACATAAATGTTAAAAAGTGTCGGATTTAGGGATGAGCCTTGGGGGACCCCGCAGGGTAAAGCCAGTTCGGCCGACTTAAATGGTCCTAACGTTACAGCCTGTGTTCTGCCAGATAGAAAGGAAGCAAGCAGGTCCTTTGCTCTGGATTGAATGCCCAAATTTCCGACACGGTCAATCAGAATGGAGTGATCGACCGTGTCGAATGCTGCAGAGAAATCCAGCAGTATGAGCACTGCTGTCCCCCCCTGGTCTCTGATGACTCTGATATCATCAGCGGCTTTAATAAGGGCTGTCTCCATGCCGTGAAGTTTGCGAAACCCAAACTGTGAGTCATCTAGCAGGTTGTATTGTTCGATGTATTCGGACAGTTGACCGTTCATTGCCCTCTCGACCACTTTAGCAAGAAACGGCAAGCTGGCTATTGGTCTATAGTTATTCAGCACATCTTTATCTAGACAAGGTTTTTTGAGAAGTGGTTTTAAACGGGTGTTCTTCAACATGTCCGGATAGATCCCTGACTTAAACATCACATTACAAACTTGTGTAATGACTTTGGTTATAGAATCCATTATAGGAGGGAAAGACTTTGGGAGGGCAGGGGTCCAACGCCGACCCCGTTTTTATGAGTTTCATAATGTCCGTTATTTGTTCCTCCTCCATTTCTTTAAATTGAGTTAGTGAGCAATCAGGGGGTGTGATGTTAGTTATAAGAGTGGCGGACTTGTCCTTAGCTGAGAACTCTGAGTAGATGTCATTTACTTTAGCAAAAAAGAAATTGGCCAGGGAGTCGCAAAAGTCCTGAGAGGGAAAAGGGACCATATCTGGCGATTTCCCAGCCAGTTGTTTCACTACATCGTACAGTTGTTTACTGGAGTTCTTTGCATTGTCAATTTGTTCGCCAAAGAACCTCTTTTTCGCCTCAATAATTTTCTTTTTGTAGCTGAGCAATGTCTCCTTGTATCGCAATTTACTGTCCAGGTCATAGGACTTTCGCCAGTGTCTTTCGTGCTTCCTGCAAACTTGCTTTTGTTTTCTAAGATCTTCCGTGAACCAGGGTGCAGAGGGCACCGTCCTGTTTCTCGATATAGTCTTGGATGGCACTAGTATGTCCATCGCACTGCGTATCCAGACTGAGAATTGTTTCGCAGCTGTGTTAGCGTCTGCGGTGATAATTGGGCGGGTACTGCCCAGTAGCGCTCTAAGTGCTGCGTTATCGATATCCTTCCAGACTTTAAAAGGCTCTTGACTTGAGGGAACCTGCCTGGTTATGGGAACGTCACTGATGGAGATGGCACAGAAGATAGCATGATGATCGGACCATGTGAGGGGGAGGATGTCTTGTATACTTATCCCCTTTATGTTAGAAAAAATGCCATCCAGGGTGTGGCCGGCCTCATGTGTGGGTGCTTTTACCAGTTGAGCAAGCCCTAGGGTTTCCAGATCAACCATTAGGGCTTGAGTTTCGGTATCGTCCACTTTTTCTAGATGAAAATTCAGGTCACCCAGGACCATGAAGGAGTCTTCAATTGCCAGAGATTAAAGCAGTGTGTTAAGATTGGACAGAAATTCAGAGCGGGGACCAGGTGGTCTGTATATGAGAGCTCCTTGGAAATTGTACGAGGGGGTCAGCATAATAGCGAATTGGAAAGCTTCACATGTTGTTGAAGGTACAGGAAATGTTCTAACCGAGAAGGTGTTTCGGGTGATTATTGCCAGGCCCCCTCCTTTCTTTCCCTGTCCATCCAGTCGGTATACCTTATATCCCTGCGGTACTGCCACCACTAAATCTGGATCGGACGCACCGTCCATCCACGTCTCGGTAATAAATAGTATATCTATGTTCCTGTCTTGGATCAGATCTGCTATGTCCTGTCTGTGCCTACCTAAAGAGCGGGCATTAATGAGTGCTGTTATAATTTTCTTGGTTTTGTTGTTTGTACCGTTTCTAAGACTGGGTTTGTTATTAATAAAGGGTAAGGTGGACTTGCAGCTAGGACAGCTAGTGATTATGGTGCGTAGGATGAACTCAGGGTCATACTGAGGGCAGGTGCTACAGTGGGCTGACCTGAACTGAATGAGATCGGCGTGAGAATAGATAGTCTGAACCGTCGTCTTGCCTGGACCAGGGGTCATGGCCCTCGGCCCGGTCCCACAAAACAAAATTTAATGCACACTTTTAGAACGAACTAGCGAGCTAAGCCCCCGGCTTTCCGCCTCAGGGGTGAGACAAAACTGAAGTCAGCGCGCTCGCGCTCTGGTGATGCTTAAGTAACCTGGGAGGGCGGGAGGCGGCCAGCAGCTGGACCGCAACCCTTTCCTCCCCCCAATATGGCGGCTGAAAACATTCTCTTCCACAGCGTCAGCACTTGATCTGCTGCGCTGCGATTCACACGGAAGAAGATAAATCTACCTTACAGGACAAAAACAATCCTGCCCATATCAAAGGCACCTTTCCACCAAGACGCAAAGGTGCTTGCGCTGGCACAAGCCTGGTGCAAGTGCGATTGCATACATAAATGTACATTGATACTTGTATAGCGCACTACTCACCCGCAAGGGTCTCAAGGCGCTTGTACAAATACCGCTGTGGAACCCATCCTGGCTTTCCCTGTGAGATGTCCACTCCTGGGCACCCCCAAGGTGGAGGCCAGGCATCCTTAGCGTTGTGGGGGCCGTTGTGGAGATTAAGCAAGCTATAGCCCAGAGTTGCAGAGTGGGACTCCATGATTGGAATAGGCACCGAGGCGTGAATTACGAGAATTATCAGGTCCGTGGAATTTTGAGCCCAAGACCCGCCGAGGCGGGGAATTGAACCCTGGTCCCGGGCTAGACCTCTGCATCAGGGTCTGCCGCTCTAACCATTGAGAAAAAACTGAATGTGTACCCTCAAACTATACTTAATATAGTTTGATCCTTGTACAATAGGAGTCTTTGTAATAATTCATTATTTTACTTCAGGAACATGATGTGTCGTTTAAATGCGTAAATGTGATTTTGAGTCACACATCACAACTGTTTGTTTTTGTTATCTCTGTGATTTATTGTCATTATACTTGCTGTTTTTGTCATCATTGTAAATGATGTTTGTTGCATCATTATGTATATTGTTTATGAGATTGCACAGAATGAGATTGTCTGTTCAGTAGATTATGTGTTCTTTTTTGGAATTTAATGTAGTATGAAGAATAATTAAAATTAATTAGCCAAAATTGATGGCTAGGATAAACGCATCCATTTTCGTTTACTTCCTCACATTAGTAACATTTCCTTAAAAAATTGGAGGTGAGGGTACACATTCAGTTTTTTCTCGTTGATAGGCCCTACCTTCCCTCCTTCATCCTGTTGGGCCAAACCCCTTTTTTGCATAAGCTCTAACCATTGAGCCACACTTCTCCATGCTAGGCACTAGGCAGCCAGAAGTGCGCCAGTGCAAAGAGAGAGAGAGCTGAAGAGCGCCATATCTCAGTAGATATGGCACTTTTCAGCTCTCTCCCGTTTGCGCCCTGCAGCGCTAGCTGCCCTGTATTGAGTGAATTTATGATATATGTGTCCCTGGTAGTATTCTACAGGTAAGATTGTGCCCCAGAATGGATACACCCATCTGTAATCTCCTAAATCGACCATAAAGTGCCTTCTCCATGTTGTTGATATACTATATTGATAACATCTTTGTACAAAAGTTAAAAGATCTATTTAATTATTTACTCTCATCACCTTCATACCATTGCGATATTCCAACAACAACACTCATATTCGAAAAAATTGTGTGCATTTGCTTGGCATTTGGCCTGAAGACTAATTTGTCAAAAAGAGAATATTTCTACAGTTTCTTTTTTGGGATATTATATCTTAAAGCGATGTAGGCTGAATCAGCCTTTGGCTCATGTAGAGAAAAGCGAAAGCCCATTTTACAGGACAACCAGCGTCAACAGATAAATCCGTCACACTGTAGAACACTGTTCACACTGTAGAAGTGGGTCCGCAATGTTTGAAGCTAAGTCTTCTTACATACACTCACCCTAAAGGGAGAGCAATTATATGCATACCAAGCAATGCAACCAATAATTCATTTGGGATGGCCTAGGCACCTCTTCTGAGCCAAAGAAGAATGTCCCCAGTGCTTTAACAATTCAAACTCTCTAGAGCACTCAGATATGAATTTGTATCTGATTCACTACTCATGTTGGGCTACCACTTTCCCGGAGGAGAGAAATGACCGTACTGCTTACCTGTTTGGGATGCAGGGGGTATACTCGGGCCATGGCAACCTATGTGACGTCTGTATGATATGAAGCAATGAGAGCAAAAGGCCTGGAGAGACTGCCAAGAGGGGGAGCGCCAAGGTAAATCTTCAGATGGACTGACTTTGAAAGACTTGTGTAGCAAATCTTCCATCAGCCTTAATGTGGGAATTTGGTAAAATTGTGAAATGAAGCCATTCTTTCAATCCTGACCTTTCTGATGCAAGCAGTGGTCACTGTTACCTGGGGAGTAATATCCAGGGCATTCTGGCATAACCTCCCTGGCAAAACCATAAAAAAGTAACACACTCGACAATAATTCTGAAATTGTCTTCTTAATGACCATCTACGTCTGACCTCTACTTCTAAATGCCAATCATAGATGCCTTGGGAACACAATTCTGCTCTACCTTTACTGTCATATCATGCCCTTGTGCCTTCCAATTTGCAAAGCATTATTTCCCATTAGGAAGAGTGGGCCTAGAGAAGTGTACTGTCAGAGACACTGGCTGCTTTAGATAAAAATAGGAAATCCTCTCTGGAAAGAAGAGGATAATATTGAGGATCCACTGTTCTTGATGGGATTCTAAAAGAGGTTGCGTAGCACTCTAGGCCATCCTAGCAGAAGAAATAACTGGCAGTCTTTGAAGGTGGAAACCTCAAGGCATGCAAACAAATATGACACAAAATTAGGGGCTTATTACGATGGTGGGCGGACATAGTCCGCCCGCCACGGTAACGGTAATCGGGACCGCCTGCCAGGTGTGCTGCGGTCCCACCATGCAGATTAGGATGCGACCGCCACACTTGCGGTCACATCCAGCATATTATGCATTGTGGTGGGCGGTGCTGTCAGCAGCACCAGTAGCAATGCACAATATGTATGTTGTGCATTTGCATGCACAACGTGGCAGGCACCGTGCGGTGATTGCCTGCTTCTTCATGCAAATGGAGGGGGGTACCATAGCTACCCCCCATGTGCACCCCTCACCCCTTCAACACCATGGGGGCCCGCAACGGCCCACAATTGCAAAGACCGCATGCCGCCACGGAAAGGCCTATTTCCCATGCCATCATAATATGAAAGGCGGTGCCTGCAAGACACCGCACCATATTGTGTCCTTTTTCCACTGGTCGACAAATCGACCAGCAGACGGACTTTCCGTCCGCCACGGTACCCCCCGCCATCATAATATGGCGGGGGTAAAAGGCATGCGGGCGGTGTGTTATGGCGGGCGGATCGCCACCGCCATTTGGGCGGTGGTGTTCCGCACGCCATTGTAATGACCCCCTTAGTTCTCATGAGCAACTCTTACGGATGAATAAGGCTCCAAGGAGGAAGTATAATAGTAGAGACAGGCTGACTCTGATACCGTTCTATGCCTTTATTTATGCCTAGAAAAATGATGTAAATACACCTTAGGTACATCCTGTCATCCCTTTCCTCTGGTTACTCTTGTTACACAGATCCCATGTAGTTTCAGCTTTCCCACTGTTTCTGTGTGTGTCTACATTTAACTCGTTTCCTGCGTGTTTCTTCTGCTAACTGACTTCCCTACAGTTTCAGCACACAGCTGCTCTCCTCTTTTCGTGCCAGGTCTTCTGGTATTAATTTACTGTTTTTTATTTGCTGTTTACTTTAGGCTTGCAATGAAGCTGTTCCATGTACTCTGTCTTATAACATGTTTTTTAAATGTATTTTTTAGCTCCACGTTTATCACATCATCAAACAGTATCTCGCAGCAATCTTACATTTTATTGTTTTGTTCTCTTTAAAAGTTTGAATGCCTCACTACTATCCTTCCAGCTCTTCAACATCAAATAAGTATAAAAATTACGGAACCTCTCTTTAAAGCATGTCAATGGAGAAGCCAACAGGATTTGCAAGATTCCAGAAGGTGAGACCTCAGTGAGTATAGTCTTTTGTTTCAAGATTCCAGAAGGCAAGACCTCAGTTAGTCTAGTTTTCTGTTTCAAGATTCCAGAAGGCGAGACCTCAGTTAGTCTAGTCTTCTGTTTCAAGATTCCAGAAGGCGAGACCTCAGTTAGTCTAGTTTTCTGTTTCAAGATTCCAGAAGGCGAGACCTCAGTTAGTCTAGTCTTCTGTTTCAAGATTCCAGAAGGCGAGACCTCAGTTAGTCTAGTTTTCTGTTTCAAGATTCCAGAAGGCGAGACCTCAGTTAGTCTAGTCTTCTGTTTCAAGATTCCAGAAGGCAAGACCTCAGTTAGTCTAGTCTTCTGATTCAAGATTCCCAGAAGAGGAACATCGTTTACAATGCGGTGTTTACACCGCACTACCTTAACAACGCTACCATTACAACGCAAGTCGTTACTACGACTTGCGCTGGATGGCGCTGTTGGTTAAGGAATATTGTAATTTTATATTCCAACACCTTCCCTACTGTTACGTGGACTGGTGTTGGAATATAAAATTATAATATTCCACAGACCTCAGTTAGTCTAGTCTTCTGTTTCAAGATTCCAGAAGGTGAGACCTCAGTGAGTCTAGTCTTCTGTTTCAAGATTCCAGAAGGCAGGACATCAGTAAGTCTAGTCTTCTGTTTCAAGATTCCAGAAGGCAAGACCTCAGTTAGTCTAGTCTTCTGTTTCAAGACTCCAGAAGGCGAGACCTCAGTTAGTCTTGTCTTCTATTTCAAGATTTCTGAAGGTGAGACCTCAGTTAGTCTTGTCTTCTGTTTCAAGATTTCAGAAGGTGATACCTCAGTTAGTCTTGTCTCATGTTTCAAGATTCCAGAAGGTGAGATTGCAGTGAGTCTAGTCTTGTTTCAAGATTCCAGAAGGCGAGACCTCAGTTAGTCTAGTCTTATGTTTCAAGATTCCAGAAGGTGATATTGCAGTGAGTCTAGTCTTGTTTCAAGATTCCAGAAGGCGAGACGGCAGTGTGTCTAGTCTTCTGTTTCAAGATTCCAGAAGGTGAGATCGCAGTGAGTCTAGTCTTCTGTATCAAGATTCTAAAAGCCGAAACCTTGGTTAGTCTAGTCTTCTGGTTCAAGATTCCAGAAGGTGAGGCCTTAGTTAGTCTAGTCTTCTGTTTCAAGATTCCATAAGGTGAGACCTCAGTTAGTCTATCCTTCTATTTCTTATTGTGCAGCAATTCACACTAGATTACATAAAAAGGCTTGCACACAGAGGCACAACCACATAGATGCTTGAGTCTATGACTGAGAAGACATGTGAGCTTTAAAGTACTATCCCTAGCACGTGGTGCAGGAAGAAGGATGGACATTAAGAACATTCTGTTCCTCTGGAAGCACTTGGTTGATGATGGCCAATACAATGTTAGTATTTTATGAGTCTCTAAGATGACCAACAGATGCCCAGGAGCCCAGAAATTCTGGAAAGAAGCAAGATGAAGCTGTAGCCATGCTCATTTGAGAGAGAGAGAGAGAGAGAGAGAGAGAGAGAGAGAGAGAGAAAGAGAGAGAGATAGAGAGATAGAGAGAAATATAAAAGATATTCATGGGGCTCACTTGCAAGTCTTGGTGTCCGTGCAGTCAAAGCCGTCGTACAGACAATCATTGGTGTTACATTCAGATTGACACTGTCCATCCTTAAAGAACTGCCAGCAGTATTCAGGAACACAGGATTTCCAGGGGTCTGGCACCTGTAGGGAACAGTCGCCCCCATCCCAGTTGCTGCCATGAGTGTTGCACTGTGTATCACATTCACCATTACCTCTCAGCAGCTGGCATGGGCTGTGTTCATTCTCTGAATGTCCAGGCAACTGATTGGTGCCACCTCCAGCAGGGCCAGCTTGGCAGAGGCGCCCAGTGAAGCCAGCAGGGCAAGTGCATTGGTAGAATGGCTCAGTCTGGGTCTCAGAGCAGGAGGCATTGTGCTGGCAGGGGTTGGGGGCGCAGCCAGACTGCCTTGGTAACCGGCATTCTGGTCCAGCAAAGCGGCCAACGCAAAAGCAATAGGGCCCAGAGGGACGGGACACACATAGGCCGCCATTGTAACAGTGCAAAGGGCCACACTGCTGGACAACCACATTGCAAGTTGCACCATCAAAGCCCTATGAGAAAGAAAACAGAGGAGAATGAACATGATGGTAACAAGTAACACAGAAAACCAACACCCCCACCCCCCACCCAACCTGAAAATTGCCTGTGCCGTGCACTGACCTATCTATGTAGATATGGACCTGGAAGTCTGAACTAATGGCAAAAAAGTGTTTTGTAATATTTTCATAGATTGCGTTTTTAGATCCGTGACAATTGAAGCTAAGGCTTCTGGTAGGATTGATGATTTGTTACATATTGGTGGGTCTACCAATCTCTAGGAACTCTTGGGGGGCTTTTGACTGGGACATCTTCTGGGCCCACACAAGAAATGAGTTTAGGGAGTTGAGCTTGGCATCAATTCCTGGCATAGCCAGAATGTTTAGCAGGTCTACCTGAACCTCTAGTTTCTCAGAATGAAATGGGGGGTAAGGAACTTCAAGGGAGCCAGATTTGGCAGCTAAGAGAAGCGTGGATACTTGATTTGGAGATGTTAGAGTGAATTCAGTGAGCGACATATCATTGTTTACTCACTTGTCGTTTAGGTCTGTATTAACTTTAGTTTTGTCAAAATATTTGTCAACTTAATTTTTAAAAGTCCGTGAAAGCAAGTTGCAAAAATCTTGATTGTAAATAGAAGAATTGTTTTTTGTTACTGAGGTGAGTGTGTTCACAACCAAAACAATTCTTTTCTAGAATTACTGAGCGATGGCCACAAGTTCCTCCAGATTACTCTTGATTCCTGCCCAAGAGCCCGCTAGATGACTTCAGAGGATGGGGGCTCTGTGGGGTCTCAGAAGCTCTGCAGGGCTACCAGAGAAGAAATCTTCCAAGACAAATGTTGCTGGTAAGACTTATGATTGGGTTCAAGAGAAGGACCATCAATTTGATCCTGAAAGGATGGAAAAACTTTCCTTTGACCGTCGAGGAAATCTTTAATCACAGATACGGCAAAAAAGAAGCCTCGGGTGGATGTCTGTGATAAGCAATAATTGCAGATATATGTAATTTAGTATATTGTAGTCCTAATTAAGTCACATATAAAAGTAAGGATAGTGCGCTTTCTTCAGGGCACATTTAAAGGTCCCCCTGCTATTCCAAACAGCAAATATAGAACCACTACCGAAAGAAGGCAATCAGAGGTTGGACTTAAATGTCCCCTCTGTAAGTATGCAGGAAACCAGAGAAATGCCAGTTTTTTCAGTGTGCTTATTAAATTGGTGCTATTCGTGTACATTGTACAGTTTACAGTCAACCGGTAGCATGACATTACCATTTGACAACAAGCAATGTGTGCTAGAAAGCTGCCTGCAAAAAATTATTAGAAAATACAGCAGATTCAGCTTAAATGTATAGAATGCATATAAGGCTTCGAAGGCAAATATTCAATACTAGAGAAATGCCTTTGACAAATCTATTAAAGGGGACTGTTAGACCAAATATCAGCATTTCCATATCTTAATGTGGCAAACACATCAAGATGTGATCTCTCCCAAATAGAGAAGGGTTCCATAAGCACGTCATCGGATGTATGACATTACAACGCATGCTTTTACATCGCATGCCTTTACAACGCGGTTTTTACAACACAAACCTTTACAACGCATAGCGCTTTGGGGTGCTGGATAGTGAATAGTTTAATTTACTATTCCAACTCCAGTCCCCGTGGACACTAGGGAAGGTGTTGGATAGTAAATTAAACTTATTCCCTATCCTAGAGCGCCCCCCAGCGCAATGCGTTGTAATGGTTTGCGTTGTAAAAGTTGCGTCGAAAGGCACTGCGTGGTAAAAGTTGCGTTGTAAAGGATGTTTCCCACGTCATCATTTAACCTCAATTGCCTTCCAGCTGAGACGCATTATTAGTTTACGTGCCCTGGTGTTAGGAAGGCCTGGTAGTTCGATCACTGTGACATGGAGTTTCAGAGATAGGCCTTCCGACCGATTCTATGAGCTCTCCACCGAGAGGGTTTTGGGTCACATTCATCCTTGCTTGCTCATGTAATATCATTTTGAAATTACCCGTAATGATCAGAATAGAGGTTGATGTTATAGAAGGTTAGAAAGATGACAGTCCAGAATGCGGCCGCTAGAACGTTACTGGGTATTCCGGGTAGGTCCAGTACTAAGCAACAAACTCCGAGATTTGCACATGGTTCCGGTTGACCAGCGTGTTCTGTTTAAGGCTCTTACCATTGCCCACGATGGCCTTTACAAATCAGGGCCCATGTATCTCAGGAGGCGCCTTGACTTCTATGTACCTCCCAGACACCTTCGCACTACGGGAGAATGCCTTGCTGTTATTCCTCGTCACCTTCTAGTTAGAATGGGAGGCAGCTCCCTCTCTGTCAGGGCGGCGAAGGCCTGGAACAGTCTGCCCTTTGAGCTCAGGAACAACCATGACCGTAAGCTGTTTAAAAAGCAGTAACAAACCTTACTTTTTGATTAATCATCCAGCCAGGGTCTAGGCCATCCTGTCTCCTCCGAATTGGCTTTTGCGCCGGGACACTTCCGAGTATCCATGTGCGCTACAAATGGTGGATAACATAACATAACAGTACTAATGCCTGACCCTTGTATCAAAGAATCGGTCACGATGAGCTCTGGAGAAGGGGAAGTCATGAAGCCCTTCTCTCTCAACATGTGCTTCTTCTGCCACCACGAGGAAACAGCTGAAGACAATAGAGTCTGGTGTTCAGGACTGTGACCAAATAGGAATCCATGGGCCCCAGAAAAGAAGAGCCTAGTCTGGCCAGTGTTTGGTTTGATTGGTCCTCTACAGCAGCTGTCCCCTGAAGGATACACTTTTGTTAACCCTTGTCCTTATAACTGATGCTGAATTCTAGAAGAGCTCTATCAGAATGATGGTGAATTTGTTGAAGTTTATTTGGCGGGACAATTCATGTCAACCATGGATTGTTCTTTGCAAATATTGCATCATGTTTTGATATGAGTGGGCTCAGATTACTAAGTGGCTCAAGTTTATTACTGTCTCTTTTTCAGAAACCCAAGCTTTGCCCTCGTGCACGTTTCCCTCTATGCCACAAATCATTAGTGTGAATCTTGAAGGAAACCCAAACAAACTTTGCATTCCTTGCCTATGAAAAAGAGGTGGCACAGTGGTAGAAGAAGCAGCTGAGGAGAGATTGCCCTAGGTAACAAAGAGAAAAACTCCTACCTCCAGAAAAAAAGTTTCAGTTTTATGGCACATCACTAAAATGTTATGTGAATCCAATAAATGTAAGAAAGGTGATTTTTGCAATGGGAAACAATCCTAGAAAAGGCGGTCGTGTACAGCATCTGTACTCACAAAGCAGAAAAATGAACTGCCTCTACTAAATATGCCATGTATCGTGTTTCAGTGGAGTTTATGGACTCCCTATATTGCAGAGTCAGAAGTCCCACATATATAAGCTGATATAGGGTACTATTCTCTTCTTATCTGGGATTTTTTGAGAAGTGATTTAAAAAAAACGCGCTTTATGATGTCTGCATTTTATCCAATTGGATTTGTTTTAAAAGACAAAAAACATTTCCGTGTAGCAGTCGGTGACCTTCCGTTGGAGGGTGCGTAGAGATGCCAAGGAGAGTGTAAAATTCTGATTAAAGAAGCATATTTGGCAATCCTCCATTGCTTATTAAAAAAACATTCACAGTTTACATAAATGAGGGTGAGGAGGATGAACAAACTTGATTTAAATGTGGAAGGAGCTAGACACGAAAGGCTTACATGCTACTATCCTATAGCATGTTTAAAAAAAATTATTTTAATAAATGAACATTTTATTTATTTATAATATGTTCCAAGACTGCATGCACAGATAGAGATATTCAATTGTTTATCAAATAAAATTTGATACCAGAGAACTCTATTCTTGCAGTGTGCATTTACTTCCATTTGGTTTTAATTTTCTACATCTAATTTCTTGAATACAACCAACCAGGGAAGAGAAAAGGCCTGATTTAGAATGTGGTGGACTGCTTATGGCATCATAAAAAATATGGAGAAAAAAGACAAAAAACGTCCCTACACTCCAATATAAAGAGGGCAGAAGCCGCACTCACCGGTTCGATCATAAATAATATGACAGATATCGCATCCGATTTGTGAGAAGTGCTGTAGGATATAATGTACTTGTAATATGGCGGATTGGATATCCATCATGGTTGTCACGCAGTAACCTGTCCACTAATCTCCAAACCAGGCCCAGAGTGTCTTAGCAGTCACTGGTATGAAAAAAAATCAGATACGGCCATCTTCTGGCTGTCGAGATTGTATTTAGATTTGTGCTTTATAAGTGTTATCTAGTCATCCATCCATTCACCAACCCACCCACCCATTCGTCTGACCGTCTGTCCGTCAATCCATCCATAGCCATCCACCCTCACATCCATCTGCCTATCCTATTATACCCTCATGCTCAAAATAAGACTGTAATGGCCCCACTCAAACTTCCCAGCAGGGGCGGCTTTAGGCATGTGCAAGCTGTGCACCTGCACAGGGCCACCAAACCCCAGGGGCCACCACGCCAATATATATCCTTAATATAATAATCCTCTGAGGATGGATAAATATTGGCGTGGCGGCCCCTGGCAGGGATTTGGTGGCCTCCGTCTCTGTTCCTATTCCAAACACCCTGACCCCACCTCTTCACTGGCCTCCGCGCCTGCGTTCCTCCGGGGGCCCCCTACCTACGCTCCCTGCCCAGGGCCACCATGAGCCTAGAGCCGCCCCTGTTCCCAAAAAATGTAAACTGGATTCCAGAGTCACTGAACTTCTCAAATCTTCAAGATAGCAATATTTTAGCAGCTAGCAGTGACCCTGTGGTGGCCACAAATCTATGCCTTAATGTAGTACTCTACTGCAAAGAACTGCAGCTGAATCAGTTCTTGCTCAAGGGCAGCTTTTCCAACGCGAAGCGGTGTAGTATAGTGTAAATACCACAAGAGCTACTCGTCACTTACAGGTGGGCAGCTGCAGGTGTAGCCAAGCGGGGTGTTCACAGTGACTGCGCATGTCCCACCGTTGCTGCAGGGGTTAGCTTGGCAGGTGTTGATCACAGACTCGCAGCGTAGACCTGAAAAAAGGAGAGAACAACAGAAGTGTCACTACAGTTAACCGAACAACTCACAAAAGTCTTCTACGGGATACAAACGTAATGAGATACCTCAAGGAACTTAATAATGCTAGAATTTTAAAAATCAATGGTTTACTAATAACTGGGCTTCGATTTAACAGCATTGGAACAATCAAATCCAAGTCTTGCTGCTATCCTGTGCAAACCTGGAGGCAAGGAAATCTCCTTCGACTGTCCTCAGAAACAACATAAGTGATGAAAGGTCTGGCAATCTGGCATGGCCGGGTGGACCAAATGACACTTCTTTCTTCTGCAGACGCCCCTAAATCTGACCGAGCTGCCTTGACTGGGATGGCACCATCTCTGCCTCCACCACACCAGACATATGGCAGCAGGCCTGCAATGGTCTAAATGCCACCCTTAGTCTGTGTGCAAGAAAACATTTTCAGAGGCACAAACCACAAAATGTTGAGTCTGTCATAAAGGACAAAGCAGCACATCCCAGCCAGAAAATTGTTTGGTCAACTGTGCATGCCCATGGACTCACAGAGTGACAGCAAAATGTGGTTCTCATCAGTAAAAGTAAATGAGTATTCACAGTACACAGAAAGTGGTCAAACTAAATTTCCAGAAAATTGACCTAATTTGCTTTCACATGTGAAACTCTACCCCTTAAGCCTCTGAAAAATATGTAAGTGTGTTTCAGAAGGAGTTTATTCAGTTCTAAAGCTACTAATATATTCAAGGGCAATTCAAAGTAAATCATTTCCATAAAAAACATCAATGTTTTGGAAATACCAGTGATCACTAGATGGGAGACCGCTTGTCAAGCTGCGAAATAAGGGGAAAGTTTTGAAAAGTTACTGGAGACCCAAAGGTTTACTGTGGCAAGACCAAAAATGTAAAACACGCCACAACAAGCAAAATACCATTGTGGTTCTGCCTTTAACAAAGATGTTCCATGCCTAATTTCCCACCTCTGTTTTCCTATCTGCCTGCCAGAAGGAAGAAAAAATATAATTTTACCTCACAGCATTTACTAACCTATTTACCCCATGCTTACCTTTGGATATCTCACCCTTTATGTGTATCACACTTACCTGAAAAACCTGGGTTGCACATGAATCACACTCTACCTACATATTGCACCTTTACCTGACGTTACTGCGGACTCCACTCCTACCTGAAAACCGGCCTTAATACTGTATTCCAGGCTCACCTGTGTATTTCGTCTTGTCGTGTATTTCTATAGGTTCTGAATCGATCCCCCTATTCCTGACCCTATTCTGGTTAAACTAACTAGCTAGTTAACTAACAGTCAGCCCATGAGGCAAGAACAGCCCCCATGATGCAGATACCGTTATCTGACGCAGTCACACTACGGCACAGGAACGTGTTATCTGATTAGGTCATAACGCTTGAGATCTAATTAGACAAGCGACATTCCTCCAGCCCCTGATAAGGCATACGACGTTCTCATAACAAATCAAACCTATGACAACCTGGAAAATCCGTGCGGCCATTGTTTTGATTTCACAGAGAACTTTAGTAAAGAATGTGCTAACGAGCAAGTCGTATGACATCTTTATTGACGTATCTATGTCCATCCTTACGTCAATCTCGGCACCTTTAAGGTATAAATATTGCCGACCTTGCCCTATGCAAACACACGCGTGGTGACAAGACGGAGCAGCCACACTTGCCGAAGCCGAGAGCAGAAGCAGACCCCGCTGGCAGCAGCCCCGCCTTCCTGACGCGCTGAGAGACGCGCTGCTATCTCAAGCCGAGAGACCCAGCACCGGCGCTTTCGGGCAGCCCTCGCAGGCAGCCTGGAATATCGAGAGCAGAGAAAGAGATACCATTCCTCATTCATCCTAACTTCCAGGTACAGAACTGAATAACCCCTCACAGAGAATTCTTTAGTTATTCACTTGGCAAAAACAAACTTAACTTAAACTGTAACTTTCTATTCCCGCCCACGCATTAGACTTAGGTCAGGTACATGGGGTAGGCGTATTTAGAAACACCAGTTGAGTACGTTTAGTCAAATGTATATGTGTATGTAAATATATTTTAATCATTTTAAACATCATATGGCTCAGAAACCATATCAATGTTTTTTCAGTATTATTTTATACTATTGCTTTTAATGTATGCACTTTACTTAACTATAAGTATTGCAATAATATCGATCCATTTCTCATGTATGAGAAAAGAGACTGATCAATAAATAACACCTTTTTATTGAACACGCCCGTCTCTTCCTTTTCTCTACATTCTGATGAGACTAAGAATGCACGTACTGACTGAGTAAAATAATTGCCTTATGCTCACACGACTCTCGAGATTGACTCTTGATTAGGGGAGAGCAAAGTTGTCATGTTCTATGGTTGTCAGAAACTAAATCCCTTCTTGTCTAATCAGGGGAGGTAATTCTTTCCTGAACATTCGAGAAAGTTTCTAGCGAACTCTGAGCTTAGCTGGCAAACCCAAAAATTAAGTCTAGTATCGACAGTAGTAGACCTAGTTAACGTCTGGCCTAGGCCTTTACTGCTGTAGGTACTATTCCAATGCGCAGAGCCTATTGGGAAGATAGGAACTACACTACATGGCGCCCAACGCGTTTGGAAAGGGCGATAAAACTAACGTAAGACATTTAGAGTAACTCAGTCGTGCTTTCTCACTCAGACCCCTTTTCCCAAATACTCCAAAGACGTCTGGAGTGGGTGAAAGGTTATATCCTCCAAAACCTCGCAGGAGGGAACTCCTATGTATGGTTCTTGGTCTAGTCAACGTTGAAGGATAAACAGTTCCAAAATATTGTGCATCTAATCTTTGTTCCATAAAGAAACCTGATCTGCAAACAAACATAATACCATCCTGTTTGTAAAATGGCAGAGAGTGATGATGAAAGAGAGGCAGTTAGATTAGCAACTGAACTCGCAGATGCTGATGCTACCATGCAAGCAGCAGACGTGGACATAATACTCATTCCGGTCATCAAAAGGAGATCTATAACCTTAAAACTTATAGAAAATGGACTGACACCTAGAGGTGGCACAGTCATATTCGTAATTGAGGCACACGAATATCGGCAGACAGAGGTATACTATTCATGGATACATTTTCCGGCAGCAAATGCTGTAACAAAGTACTTCCACTATTACAAAGTAGAGGAACCTCCTGAAACATACACTCCTTTCGAGGAGGTGGAAGTACCACTCAAATTCCAAGAGCATTTGCTCTTATTTGATGGCGCCCTAAAACATAACAATCACATTACAAGGCTCGGTCCTTTAGGAAGACCAGGAGCAACGTGGCCGGTCTTAGCCGGATACACACCACATCCAGACATCGAAAGAATGCCTGCAGCAGAGCTGTTAATACAGCTAAAACAACTACAAAAAATTCATAGACAATTAGTTCAGTATGTAATGCGGACTTCAACAATTCAGCCAGCGATTAAACTTCCACAGCTGACCCCTCACCAGGGGAACACAAACAAAATTACACCACAGAACATCCAATCCTGCCTAGGTAAAGTTCCAGCTAAACGGGAACAAATACCATTCTGGTTGGCACAGAAAATCACCCAAATAGAGGCGGTGTTTCCTGACACCACCCCATTAGAAAAACACAGGATTCTGACTATATGTCTCCCAATGGGAATCGCACCACACATTGAGGACTGTGACACTTGGGGTACAGTCTTTGCTTCCATCTACACAAAAACGCACGGTGTTCCATCCATTTCGGTAATACCAGATGTGCTAAAACAAATTCAAGATGAATACGGTCCAGAACCTGCTTTAACTCTTGGTATGAAATTACTGAAAGACTTCAAGCAGGTCTCGGCTATATTACTAGCCAACATAAAAGGTGAAGCAGCAAACGTGGCGATCCGCCAGAGGTTAAAAGAGACAGATATAGCAGACCAACCAGCTGAAATTGCCAGAATCATAGAAAAATCCTATGAAGAACTAGGCAGAGATAGTCTAGGTGGAATACCAGTAAAACCGCAACTGACTACAAGTCCAGAAAAAATATTTTTTAATAATAATAATTCACCAAAAAAGAACTGGGATGGAAACAAACAATCCAATCCTAAAGAAAAGAAATTCCAGTCCAGAGGAAGGTCTCCCAGGCGAAGAGAGAAATCTCCAAACCAAAGACAGAGGTCACCACAGAGTGACCCCTCTGGGAATAGATATAACCTTAGAAATAGGGATAATATTAAAAAACCTGATAGATATCAAGACATTGATACACGTCCCTCTCAATCTTTTCAGACTTCCTCGCAGAAATCGGAAAGAAGAGGACGATCAGAAGAGCACGCCAAGTCCAAAGACAAGGAACCTGCTCAGCTAAAAAAGAAATTACAATTTCCAAAAAAGAAGGTAGCCAGTATCAAGGTAGTTAACAATGCCGAGAATACTGAGGACACAACTGAAAAACGGAGAGTGGGCTCAGACAATGCTAGACAGCGCAGCAGAGGTGAGCATAGCTCGCAAAGTCCTTATGAATCATCTGGAGACAGTGGACACGAATGAATATCTTCAAGTGGAAACTGCAGACACCAGAGTTAGCAAGCCCCACAAGATATACGAGATAACATTACGTATAGAGGGAGATAAGACTAGGAAAATAAGGGGACTATTTTGGGATAATCTATCCAAAGGCTATGACATCCTTCTAGCTGAAAAAGACTGGCCACCAGAGTTTGTCAGGGAGTGCCCTCATGGCGAAGAAGTAATTATGCCTGCCTTCTCGAATCAAATACCGATTCATAAAAAATACACACTTGCTAGAAAGTGGGCAGTGGCCTTAGCACCTGCTTTATATAAAAATCATGTAGGATGGGATGAGGATTCTCCTCCTCACAAAATCCAGTTAAAATCACAACCTACTGCACAAAGGCAGTACCCAATTAAGCAAGAAGCTAAAAAACAAGTAAATGAAATACTAGATCAGCTAGAATACCAGGGGGTGATTGAAACTTGCACCTCACAAATGAACAATCCTTTGTTTCCGGTCTCCAAACCAGACAATTCATATCGTCTAGTTTTGGATTACCGACACCTTAACACATGTTGCAAAACCTTTGCAGTGCAAAACTCACACAGTGCTGCACTAATGAATAACATAGTGCGCAAAAAATACAAAACAACCCTGGACATCTCCAATGGATTCTTTTGTCAAAACATAGCTCCAGAGAGCAGATCTTTAACTGCATTCTCAGTAAATGGCACTCAAAAACAATTCTGTCGGTTAGCCCAGGGGTACAAGAACAGCCCGGGGGTATTCTCAGCGAGAGTAACAGAATTACTACAACTATATGATGATGAAGCATTATCTTATGTCGATGACATTTACTTAACAGATGATGACTTGGAGACTCACTTGAAAAGGGTGAACACCATAATACTTGGGTTCGCTGCAGAGGGTTACAAATTCAACTTTAAAAAATCCAGAATTGCCCATCTGACAGTCTTGTACGTAGGATATGAATTATCAAGTATAGCCTGGTTGACAATTTTCTAAGAACTAGAAGAATTAAAAAATCTAAAATATGAAAAGACGTTTCCTCTGCCAACCGACATTCTTCCTCTACGACATTACGCCTGTGTAATCTATACAGACGGACATGCTCAACCCTCCGTTTGGGGAGAACATGCATACAATCCCACATGTGAGATTACAAAAGAAGTGTGGCGCGGAGGTAAACTAAGACCTCTATTAACAAAATCACACTCAGTAGAAACTAATTCAGAACTACAAACGGAAATAATAGCATTAAAAATGGCGCTGGATAATGCGGATCGCGAATTCCCGACACTTATAGTGTCAGATTCATATTACTGCGTCAAAGCATATAACAAGGATTTGCAGACATGGATTCAGAACGGTTACAAAGATGACACAGATGCACCAATAAAGCAGAAACTGCTCTGGGAACAAGTAGCTCTTTTGAAAAAAGAACTACCAAAGACTCACGTGACACACTCACTGAGTCATCAGCGTGATGGCGTTCACGTTGTGGGGAATTCATTGGCTGAAGCAGCCGCAGCGGCAGCCACTAAACCGGCTCCCGTAGATCGAAAAAAGCGTACATTAAAATACATTGACGGTGAAACAATGCTGGCGGTGAAAACGTCATCAAAAGGCGACTGCTCAGCGTTACCGATCAACTATCCACTCAATTATACATACATAATCGATGCAAACTCCGTCCCTTTTGCTCGAATCCCTGGAGTGGGGGATAGAGTGATTCCAAACATGGACAGGAGAAACTTGTTAATCGCAGACGCACACATGGGCGAGGGTCTCAGACACCTTAAATTAAAAGATTCTCTGGAAGAATTACAATCACGGTACTGGTGGCCAGGCATGAGCCTGCACTACACCATGTTTGTAAAAAACTGCCCAAACTGCAACAGAGATCGCAGTGGGGAGAGAAGCAGTTTAATACCTCGTCGTATCAAGGCAGATAATATTACCAGCAAAAAGAATGGCTTGCGATTAACATATACAGGCTAGTTTCCACTTATAATGTAGATCACCAGCACTCGGCTGACGTCCGGACTATTATACAAGATTTGCGAGTCTAATTGGCATATACGCTAAGAGCATGTTACGTTTGACCATTGTTTTCACTCACGGCAAACCAGCCTGGGGGGAAAACATGGCCAAATGAGCACAGCCCAGCGCGAATCTTCTCACTTCCTTCCTGAGGGTACGGGATGGTGTAAAGAAAAAACCAAGGCAGAAAGCAATCTATAATAGAAAGGATATTAGGTTCGGGAGCTGGGTGGGTCAAACATCTAATAAGTGTCCAACGTAGTCTAAATAACTTGCCAAGAAATTCTCTGAAGGGATTCAGTCCGTACGAATTATTATTCGGAACTAGGATGTTGATCTCTGACCTTGATAGTCAGACTTCAGTGGTAATAGAAAAAACCTTTGATGTCAAAGACCGTTTGGCTATTTTGCAGGACTTAAACAAAACAAGAAAAGACCTGAGCAACATACAGTTGAAACAACAGCCAACAACCACTGAAGAATCACCACCTGTCCCGGCAAGACCTGTCTGGATTCCAAAAGTCGGGGATCTAGTCAGGGAGAAGATCGCGGTAGAGAAGGAATTTGGGCCTTCTTACAGAAAAGCAGTTCCTGTCTTGTCTGTCAACGGGACAAGATCAGTTGTACTACCGCCACTTGCTGGAAAAAAGGAGAACCGAGTTGTATCTATCGACCTGGTAAAACCACAACATGTGGCCGATAACAAACAGTAGGCCAAGTGGACTCCCAATAAGTAGCAGAACACCAAGGTTTGCTACCAGTACAGAGGTCCTAACAAAAAGGCTCATCACATTCGAAACGCCTGTAGAAGAACAAGAAGGACTATGCAACAATGCAATAGAACTCAGACCTCTGAAAACCCAAATAAAGACATTTAGCAGAGACACACCAATCTACAATGAAGTACCAAGTGAAAATGCAAAAAAACAAAAATCCTGAACCAATTGGAACAATTGACAGAACTGCATCCGGTTACTTCATCAACTTCGATGATTCCTCTGACGGCTTCAGTGAATCAAAGACACAGCCATCATCAAAATCCTTTAAAGACAAAGCTAAGGAACTTTTGAAACAACTGAAAGAAACATATCTGGTTTCTCCATGGATTGAATTTTGGGTGGGTTTTGGTGCATTTATCCTCATACTTTGGCTCATCCTGGTATTTACTTTGGGACGCTTCATTGAGGGAAAATATGCTAAAATGGACACAGCAAGTCAGAACATCAACTTGGTCCTCAAACCACCACATCTTCACACGTCGAGAAAAGAGAACTCTCTCCAGAACTTTCTTCAGCCAACTTCACAGCCAATCCGATACCTGGTGGGGTAGCCTGGGACAACACTGACTATGAAATTTATGGTCCGGTCGAGATCCTGAAATATCCACACCAAATCAAGATCTCCTTGAGTGACTTTGCAAAACCAAACTCATTTGCTGATGATTGGGACTTCGAAAGTATTAACAACATGATGTCTGACTTAGTAATGTCTGCTAAATTTACAAAACATGATTATTTGCAAGGTTCTACAAATTATGATAGTATGTATTGCTATAACCATTATGGTAACCATTTTTTACATAAATCTGCACAACCTAGAAATGTTTTAAGTTATAATCAATGGGAACATTGTGCTACACCTCCAAAAGGAAGCTCTAGAACCGTGTATGACAAATATTCATATTTTTCAGGTTTTAACATAAGTAATGCTGAAACATTTTATTTTAAATTGTCAAACAAGATAGGGATGAAAACCATGATAACCAACACAAAACTGATATATTCAGATTCATTCTTTGAAAAAATGAATACTTTTGGATTTGATTATTGGGACAAAAATGTTGATTTGAAAAGTGTTTGGGGTACAAAAGAATGGCAAATACAGGGTTTAGAAGCTTTGTTTAGAGCCTGCATGATCCCAGAACAAATGATATTTTTAAATGACACTGTTCAACAAACCACCTGTCTTGGCTTAGCCAAAATCAAAGATTTAATTAAACCGTCTATTCCGAAGCCAACAATGTTTAGCAATAGCTCTGATACAGATGAAGAGATAGACGTAAACCATATATTAAACCAAAACAGAACACATCCTGATTGGAAACAATGGTTGATCTGGCCCACAGATACAAATTACTGTCAAGATAGATTCCTGAATAAAACACAGGGTTTCAAAATGACCAGGCCAGACCCAAGATATCCCCAAAGACATCACCCAGGGATAATTACAACCTACAGTGTGGGCAAATTATGCCTTCAATGGCTACAGACTTCCACACTGCCTGAAATTAAGCAACACCTAACTTTAGTTACTGATGGTGCTGACTTGCGTGATTTCATACTGGGACCACGCAAACAGCGTCAAAAGCGTTTCATAGCAGCCTCTGTATATGCAGCATACAATGAGGCCTGGAAGGTTACTCAAATTGAGACAGCAGAAAGAATACGGGAAATTGACCGTATCAATTTGGAAAAATCACTATCTGTAGTGGACAATGGGTTAATGACTCTGTCCTCCAGAATTTTTTCATTGGACAGCATTGTGTCTTCAGCAATCGATATATTATCGCAAGACTTACTGTTATTACAACATGGTCAGTCACAATTGCGTTCCATTGTACAGCTTGGCTGGACGTTACAAAATCTGCGTTCAGGCTAAGTGCCTTGGCGTTTAATCAACACAACGTCACTATTCCAAATCTTTAACCTTACTGATAGACAAATCGGTATGGCGCAAAAGGGTGCTGATTATACAATCTTGAGCATTGAAAAACTAGAAAGATTACCAATGACAATGTCAGAACGACCTGTCAGTGAATGGATAATCCACGGAATCATAAATATTCCAATCTCAACCTTCAGGTTTCAATACTGCCAAAAATATATACAGGCTGGCATGTACGAGAAATTGGGAAAGGGGTACCTTAAAACAACATGGAACCTGCCCTATTCACATGCATGTGTCAGTAATAAAGGACAGAAAGTGTTTCTTAGTGGCAACAATTGTGCTATGTCACTAAGCGGCACGCTTCTGTGTAACGGAATTAGTTTGCATGGAGCCTGTGAAGGGAATTCATACAACCTTTCATGTCACCAGCAAGGCGCACCTGCAACTGAAATAGAACCATTCTTTCAAAGACTCTATAATGGGAGTTACATTCTTATTGTAGACCGCAGATGTTGTAGTCTTATGCCCGGGACTCCTTATCTAGTCACTACAACGGCGAAGGTCAAGTGCTGTGGATGTTCTTTATTCCCCAGCTCCTTTCCAGACAGGGAGGCAAGGGCATGGCCCAGTTTGAAAATTACTTCTATTCGAATAGATACTTTAAGCAGAATGAAAACAGTGCTTCTTCAGACGCCTACAAGGCTCACGTCATCAAAAGAAACGTATGATCTACAAGTCGCAAGGACGACTGCAGAGATACATACATTATTATCAACTAATTCCCCCGTACATTTCGCGGAAATCCTGAGCGAAATCTTAAATATTTCTGATACCAATGGGATCTCAGGGGTATTTAAGACAGTATTTTCGATGGCATTAACACCATTCAAAGCCATACTGGGTATTTTTCCAGATTTCGTCCATTCGATTTTTGGCGGACTTCCCCTGATCCTGGGACTAATTGCAGGAATCCTATTCTTAGTCCTTATTTTTCGTTATGGCAACCCATGTCACAGATCAAACTCTCGCGACAATGGAAGATACGATCCTAGCCATTGGATACCGGGACCGGATATCAAAAATCCTGGGACTCTCCCGGCTTAGAGACCTAAACATGACTTGGTTTCTATCATTTCGACCAATGTGGCAAAGGTGTGTTTTACCTGTACTAAGGTGTCTGCTATGCGGAGAAGAATGCGTGTTAGACACCTGTCTGACGCTATCAATCAATCAATCAATCAATGGCATTTATAGAGCGCGCTACATACCCGTAGGGTCTCAAGGCGCTGGGGGGGGGGGGGGGGGTGCCGCTACTGCTCGAACAGCCAGGTCTTCAGCTTCTTCCTGAAGGAGAGGTGGTCTTGGGTCAGGCGCAGGTCGGTCGGGAGGGAGTTCCAGGTCTTGGCGGCCAGGTAGGAGAAGGACCTTCCTCCTGTTGTCGCTCTTCGGATGCGGGGGACGGCGGCGAGGGCGTGGTTGGCTGATCGGAGGTGGCGTTTCGGAGCGTAGAAGTTGACTCGGCTGTTGAGGTAGCTTGGGCCTTGGTCGTGTAGGGCTTTGTGTGCGTGGGTGAGGAGGCGGAAGGTGATTCTTTTGTTGACGGGGAGCCAGTGAAGGTCTCTCAGAGGTCCGGAGATGTGGCTGGTTCGTGGGATGTCGAGGATGAGTCTGGCTGAGGCGTTCTGGATCCGCTGGAGTCTCTTCTGGAGCTTGGCGGTGGTACCGGCGTAGAGGGCGTTGCCGTAGTCCAGTCGGCTGGTGACGAGGGCCTGGGTGACGGTCTTCCTGGTCTCGGTGGGGATCCACCAGAAGATCTTCCGTAGCATGCGTAGGATGTTGAAGCATGATGAGGAGACGGCGTTGACTTGTCTGGTCATGGAGAGGGAGGAGTCCAGGATGAAGCCCAGGTTGCGTGCGTGGTCCGTCGGTTTGGGTGCGGTGCCCAGGGCGGGAGGCCACCAGGAGTCGTCACAGGCGGAGGGTGAGGAGCCCAGGATGAGGACCTCCGTCTTGTCCGAGTTCAGTTTCAGGCGGCTGGTCGTCATCCACTCGGCTACCTCTTTCATCCCTTCGTGCAGGTTGGCTCTGGCGGCGGCGGGGTCGTTGGTCAGGGAGAGGATCAGCTGGGTGTCGTCGGCGTAGGAGATTATGCTGAGGTTGTGTTTGCGTACGATGGCCGCGAGGGGGCTCATGTAGACGTTGAAGAGGGTGGGGCTCAGAGATGATCCTTGGGGGACGCCGCAGATGACTTCGGAGGCCTCTGACTTGTACGGTGGTAGGCGGACTCTCTGTGTTCTTCCGTCGAGGAAGGAGATGATCCATTCCAGCGCCTTGTCCTGGATTCCGATGTTGCTGAGGCGCCGGACTAGGGTGCGGTGGCAGACCGTGTCGAATGCCGCGGAGAGGTCTAGGAGTATGAGGGCCGCTGTTTCTCCATTGTCCATCAGGGCTCGGATGTCATCGGTGGCGGCGATGAGGGCGGTCTCGGTGCTGTGGTTGGCTCGGAACCCGGACTGTGAGGGGTCGAGGGATCCGTTCGTCTCGAGGAAGGCGGCCAGTTGCTTGTTGACGGTCTTCTCGATGACTTTGGCTGGGAACGGGAGGAGCGAGATGGGGCGATAATTCTTGAGGTCGGTGGGGTCCGCTGTTGGTTTCTTTAGGAGAGCGCTGAGTTCGGCGTGTTTCCAGCTCTCAGGGAAGGTGGCGGTGTCAAAGGATGTGTTGATGATGTCTCGCAGGTGGGGTGCGATGACAGCGTCGGCCTTGTTGAAGACGTGGTGAGGGCAGGGGTCGGTCGGTGATCCGGAGTGGATGGAGTTCATCGTGCGGATGGTGTCTTCGGTGCTGATCGGGGTCCAGGCGTGGAGGGTGGTGGTGGGGGGTGGTTGTTCGGTCATGGTGTGCGTTGGTTGGTTGTTGAAGCTGTTGTGTATGTCCGTGATCTTGTTGTGGAAGTATGAAGCGAGGGAGTTGCAGAGGTCTTGCGATGGGGTGATGTCGTTGTTTCCTGCGCTGGGGTTGGAAAGCTCTTTCACGATGTTGAAGAGTTCCTTGCAGTTGTGTGCGTTGTTGTCCAGCCGGTCCTTGAATGCTGTTTTCTTGGCGGCGCGGATCAGCTGGTGGTGTTTCCGGGTGGCAAGTTTGAAGGAGGTCCTGTTGTCCGGTGTCGGTTCCCTTCTCCAGACTTTCTCGAGGGCTTGGCAGTTCTTCTTGGAGCTCTTGAGTTCATCAGTGAACCATGGGGCCTTCTTGCTGCCGGGTCTGCTAGGCGGGGTCCTCAGTGGGGCGAGTTCGTCCGCGCAGTTGCTGATCCACTTCGTGAGGTTGTCCGCGGCCTGGCTGGGGTTCGTTGAGCTGGCAGGAGGGTGCTGGCTCAGGGAGGTGGCGAGCTGGTGTGCTGTGATCTTGTTCCAGCTTCTGCGGGCGGCCTGTTGCTGGTGGTGGTGGGTCGTCGTTCTCTTGAAGGTGAAGTGGACGCAGCTGTGGTCCGTCCATTGAAGCTCAGTGGCGTGGCTGAAGTCGATGTCTGTGCTGGATGAGAAGACTGCGTCGAGTGTGTGTCCGGCGAGGTGGGTGGGGGTGGACACCAGTTGTTTGAGTCCCAGGTTGGCGAGGTTGTCGAGCAGGGTGCTGGTGTTGCGGTCGTTGTTGTTCTCTAGATGGAAGTTGAGGTCTCCCAGGAGGATGTAGTCAGCGGAGGGGAGGGCGTGCGGGCTGACGAAGTCGGCGATGTCCTCGCTGAATTGTGTGCGTGGTCCCGGAGGTCGGTAGATCAGGGTGCCTCTGAGGGTGGTGTTCGGGTTGGTGTGGATCTGGAAATGCAGGTGTTCGGCGCTGGTCAGGGTGTTGTCGGTGCTGGTCGTGAGATGGATGGTGTTCTTGTGGACGATGGCGATGCCTCCTCCCATCTGGTTGGCGTTTCGGTCCCTCCGGACGATCTTGTAGCCCTCTGGGATAGCGATGGCGATGTCGGGAGCTGAAGAGGCGTTCATCCAGGTCTCCGTGAGGAAGGCAACGTCAGGGGCTGTGGCGTCTAGGAGGTTCCAGAGTTCGATGGCGTGTCTGTGGACGGAGCGGGTGTTGAGCAGGATGCACTTGAGGTGGGTGCTGCTGGTGTTCGACTTGGCGGGTGCTGGTGCGAGGCAGGTCCGGATGCAGGAGAACTTGCAGGCGTGGCAGCTGAAGGGTCCGTGGGTGCGTCGTGGTGTGGCTTGGTGGCACTCTGGGCGTCGGCCGGTGTTGAGTGCGCTGAGGGTGGCGGCTGAGTACGTCCTGCGGGTCGGTCGGGATCCTCGCGGTCCAGGGGTCCTGGCGCTGGGCGCGGTCCGGTCGCGGACGGGCGCAGACGGGCTTGCCTTTGGCGCGCCTTCGGCGCACAATCGGCGCGCCCGCTGCGCGTGACCGCTGCGCGTTCGCACGGTCGCCATTTAAGGCCAAGTGCGCGGGTGGGCGGTGCAGCTGGGAGGCGGGAGCGGGGAGGGTTACAGAAGAGAAAAAAGGGGCGGGGACAAGCGGCGGTGGCGGGAAGGGAGGGCGGAGGGCGGCGAGGTAGGCGGACAACAAGGAAGGAGAGCAAAAACACGGGCAAAATTAATTTAAGCTAAACAGGCACAACTACACGACAAAACAAGGGAAAAAATGAAGTGAGACCAAGTTAAACAAAACAGGCACAAATGATTGACAAAACCAGGCAAAACAATCCCCGCAGCGGAGGCAGCCGGCAACCGGCAGACGAGGCAGCAGCGAGGCACAGGGCAGGCAGGGGGCACACGCAGCAGCTGGTGGCCGTGCGGTGCGGGGGTGTCCCACAAGTGGGTCACACTCACCTGCGTCGCACGGTCGCCATTTAAGGCCAAGTGCGCGGGTGGGCGGAGCAGCTGGGAGGCGGGAGCGGGGAGGGTTACAGAAGAGAAAAAAGGGGCGGGGACAAGCGGCGGTGGCGGGAAGGGAGGGCGGAGGGCGGCGAGGTAGGCGGACAACAAGGAAGGAGAGCAAAAACACGGGCAAAATGAATTTAAGCTAAACAGGCACAACTACACGACAAAACAAGGGAAAAATGAAGTGAGACCAAGTTAAACAAAACAGGCACAAATGATTGACAAAACCAGGCAAAACAATCCCCGCAGCGGAGGCAGCCGGCAACCGGCAGACGAGGCAGCAGCGAGGCACAGGGCAGGCAGGGGGCACACGCAGCAGCTGGTGGCCGTGCGGCGCGGGGGTGTCCCACAAGTGGGTCACACTCACCTGCGTCGCACGGTCGCCATTTAAGGCCAAGTGCGCGGGTGGGCGGAGCAGCTGGGAGGGGGGAGCGGGGAGGGTTACAGAAGAGAAAAAAGGGGCGGGGACAAGCGGCGGTGGCGGGAAGGGAGGGCGGAGGGCGGCGAGGTAGGCGGACAACAAGGAAGGAGAGCAAAAACACGGGCAAAATGAATTTAAGCTAAACAGGCACAACTACACGACAAAACAAGGGAAAAATGAAGTGAGACCAAGTTAAACAAAACAGGCACAAATGATTGACAAAACCAGGCAAAACAATCCCCGCAGCGGAGGCAGCCGGCAACCGGCAGACGAGGCAGCAGCGAGGCACAGGGCAGGCAGGGGGCACACGCAGCAGCTGGTGGCCGTGCGGCGCGGGGGTGTCCCACAAGTGGGTCACACTCACCTGCGTCGCACGGTCGCCATTTAAGGCCAAGTGCGCGGGTGGGCGGAGCAGCTGGGAGGCGGGAGCGGGGAGGGTTACAGAAGAGAAAAAAGGGGCGGGGACAAGCGGCGGTGGCGGGAAGGGAGGGCGGAGGGCGGCGAGGTAGGCGGACAACAAGGAAGGAGAGCAAAAACACGGGCAAAATGAATTTAAGCTAAACAGGCACAACTACACGACAAAACAAGGGAAAAATGAAGTGAGACCAAGTTAAACAAAACAGGCACAAATGATTGACAAAACCAGGCAAAACAATCCCCGCAGCGGAGGCAGCCGGCAACCGGCAGACGAGGCAGCAGCGAGGCACAGGGCAGGCAGGGGGCACACGCAGCAGCTGGTGGCCGTGCGGCGCGGGGGTGTCCCATGCGCCGCACGCTACAATCGGATGCGCCAGTGGATGCAGATACACTGTTGGTTCCTACCAAGGTTCACGCTTTGTGCTGCCCTCAAAGGCTGCCAATCCTGATGACGGCATTCCTGGAATCTTCACCACTGCGATTGAAGAGTAGTGAAGTTCAAGATGAAAGCAGCATCGAACAGGTACGACCTTCTGTCAGCAATGCGAATCAGAATGTCAATGCAGACAATCATGCGCACGAATGCATGGTTACCCCTATTTCCGACTTAGTGGAACTTTCCCATGAAGCTGTTGACAGTTTTTTCGAAAGCCTGAATGATATGATGTTCTCTCCAGAACAGAAATAGAGACTTTTGAGTAAACTCGCACACGGCGTTCCCTGAATTCGGCCTTCAACTTTAAAAATAAAGTCGCATGAACAATTTCACTCCAGCTCACGGACAGCAATTTTTTCAGCAAGCCCTTAAAATATTTTTCTACATATTTTTTTCCGGGACACTGATCTTCTGCTTAAAGTAAGGAACTATTCCTAGAGAACTAAAATTTCTTTTTTTAGATACTTTATAGACTTTAGCTGCCCGCTGGTATGTTCACAAATATTTTATTATGTGATGAAATGGTCTCGGACTTCCTTTCTGTATAGCCATATTAAGAGCCATTTCATGTGTATTTCTCATATACCAATAAGCAATAATGCATAAAAATGCGTGTTTACTTTTGCATTTAATTCATAGCTTAAGTGCATACAATATATATGACTGCAATTTTTCAGTATATTTGAAAATTTCAAAATGCATTTATGTATTTTGGGGTGGTAAGGTATACACTATACTCTATAGTATGTTGTACTATGTTATACTATGCATAGATTAGTAAATATGACCATAGTTAGCGTGGAGTGGGTGTCGTGTATTTCTATAGGTTCTGAATCGATCCCCCTATTCCTGACCCTATTCTGGTTAAACTAACTAGCTAGTTAACTAACAGTCAGCCCATGAGGCAAGAACAGCCCCCATGATGCAGATACCGTTATCTGACGCAGTCACACTACGGCACAGGAACGTGTTATCTGATTAGGTCATAACGCTTGAGATCTAATTAGACAAGCGACATTCCTCCAGCCCCTGATAAGGCATACGACGTTCTCATAACAAATCAAACCTATGACAACCTGGAAAATCCGTGCGGCCATTGTTTTGATTTCACAGAGAACTTTAGTAAAGAATGTGCTAACGAGCAAGTCGTATGACATCTTTATTGACGTATCTATGTCCATCCTTACGTCAATCTCGGCACCTTTAAGGTATAAATATTGCCGACCTTGCCCTATGCAAACACACGCGTGGTGACAAGACGGAGCAGCCACACTTGCCGAAGCCGAGAGCAGAAGCAGATCCCGCTGGCAGCAGCCCCGCCTTCCTGACGCGCTGAGAGACGCGCTGCTATCTCAAGCCGAGAGACCCAGCACCGGCGCTTTCGGGCAGCCCTCGCAGGCAGCCTGGAATATCGAGAGCAGAGAAAGAGATACCATTCCTCATTCATCCTAACTTCCAGGTACAGAACTGAATAACCCCTCACAGAGAATTCTTTAGTTATTCACTTGGCAAAAACAAACTTAACTTAAACTGTAACTTTCTATTCCCGCCCACGCATTAGACTTAGGTCAGGTACATGGGGTAGGCGTATTTAGAAACACCAGTTGAGTACGTTTAGTCAAATGTATATGTGTATGTAAATATATTTTAATCATTTTAAACATCATATGGCTCAGAAACCATATCAATGTTTTTACAGTATTATTTTATACTATTGCTTTTAATGTATGCACTTTAATTAACTATAAGTATTGCAATAATATCGATCCATTTCTCATGTATGAGAAAAGAGACTGATCAATAAATAACACCTTTTTATTGAACACGCCCGTCTCTTCCTTTTCTCTACATTCTGATGAGACTAAGAATGCACGTACTGACTGAGTAAAATAATTGCCTTATGCTCACACGACTCTCGAGATTGACTCTTGATTAGGGGAGAGCAAAGTTGTCATGTTCTATGGTTGTCAGAAACTAAATCCCTTCTTGTCTAATCAGGGGAGGTAATTCTTTCCTGAACATTCGAGAAAGTTTCTAGCGAACTCTGAGCTTAGCTGGCAAACCCAAAAATTAAGTCTAGTATCGACAGTAGTAGACCTAGTTAACGTCTGGCCTAGGCCTTTACTGCTGTAGGTACTATTCCAATGCGCAGAGCCTATTGGGAAGATAGGAACTACACTACAGTCTCTCCATCTGCCTCTAACCCTTGAGTGATCATTCAGCTTTACTCATGTGTCCCACTCATAGTTTATTCAACACTGGCCTCTGTACTCCACTTCTACAGATGTGGCCACTCTTACTTGTATATTGCACATATTCCTCAAATGGTTACCTGGACACCCTACAGTTGCAAGTGCACCCTAGCTTTACTTGGGTGTGCAACAATGAGTATCATGATCTTTAGCAGAAGCTATTGAGACCAGCTCTCTTTTTTGGTGAGGGCCCCTCCCCTTGCATTACCTCAGTATCAAGGCCCCAACATGTCTATCTCAAAGTTAAATTCCTATCTATGATGGTATGCCACCCTTGGACCTGATGATTTGTTATGAACTCCTGCACCTTTCCTTTAATCTCTGTAAAGGGACTGAGTGGCATGTTGGAAAGGTATAAATAAAAATTAATACAAAATTGTCTGCTCACAGCCTTACCTGTGTACCCCTGCTTGCACTCACACTGGTAGGCGTTGGCCAGCTGGACGCAGTCACGAGCCCCCCTAGCATCGCAAGGGTTCGAGAGGCACTCGTTTACATCACCCTCACACCGCTCACCCACATACCCTGGGGGGCAGTGGCAGGAGTAACCACCAATTCTGTCTACGCACGCGCCTCCATGGAAGCATTTGGGTTCAGAGGTGGCAGGATCACTAGGGGGGTCACAGTCGTTGATGTTAATTTCACAGTGGGTACCTGAGGAGTAGAGAGATGAGAGGAAAAGGTTCAATGTGGTGCTGATGAAAACAATGTCAATAACAATATATAAGATATTAATAGTTTGATTACAGTTGGATTAACTGCAACAACACTATAATCAAATAATAAACAATAGTTATTAAATTACACCACTCCTTTTCTGTTTTGTCATGCTTGTTGTATGAGCCCACCCCCTTTCTAACTACAGTTCACAGTAATAATGACAGACCCAAGACCTGCAGCCCACACCGTGTGTTGCGTTTTGTTCCATTATTCCTAGCAGGCAGGTATCTTTTCAAACAATACTGATAACTTTCCAAAGGCTTCATATGTTTTAGTCTTCTAGAAGGAATTCATCCCTCAATAACTCAAAGACTGGAGAATCAGTTCTGTAGGCAATGTATTTAATAGTAGACAAAACATTCTATTAATTGGTGTTTTACAATACTGTTATCCTTTATGGTTAATTCCCTATCCTCCATGAATTCTATACATATTACATGTACCCAAAATAACTTCCCCAAAGATCTGCAAATCTATTCAGGCATCCTGTTTCATTCACACAGTAAGAAATGAGGTACATCCTGCTAAGACACAGACAATATCATCATTCTATCATTGTCAATTTATTAATGTCAAAGTTGTATTCTTGACCACCTATTTTTTTCAGGCAGATTCTATTCTCTTATCAATTTCAATCACAAAGTTTCAGCTAATTGTAACTTCTCGCCTTCATCAGGATACACTTATGATTCTGGGCCTGATTTAGAAGTTATCGGAGGGAATACTCCATGACAAACGTGACGGATATCCCATCCACCGTATTAAGATCCCCATCGGATAGAATGTGATCATTATATACACATACATACATATATATATTTATTCCAGATTATCTCGCCTTCACTCCACTCTGACACGGAAAGAACGAGCGTGGACCCAAGATTCGTGCAAACTCTTTATTCAGCCATTGCCGCCATTACGCGTTTCGGGAGATCCCTCCCTTGATCACATGACCATATATATATCAGTGTTACCCTCTGCGGACTTCTAAATCAGGGCCTCTGTCTTTACAAATATTAATCTTCCAATCTTTCATAGAGTCCCTGGGCTGATGAAGACAAATGTGAGTAGCATGTAAATACCATCTTTTTTAGAGGTAAGAGTGGTGCTCAACCACAAATTCTGATAAAAGGTTGTGAGTAGTTGTACTGTTGTTGCATTTCTGTAGCACTTTATACCCTTTGAGATGGTTTTACCTCCAGATCCCATACAATTCATGAGCTTACCTTGCGTACCCCACCGACAGGAGCACTGGTAGCCATCGAGGCGATCGATGCAGATGCCCCCATTCTGGCACGGCCCGGAGAGGCACTCGTCTGCCTCCTCTGAGCAGTTTACACCGTGGAAACCCGGAGTGCACTGCAAGCAACACCAAAGGCATTAAGGCAACAAGATGCCAATGACTATGAGAAACAACAATGACTGCAGACAGAAATCTAATACAAACCAACTTAAGTAGAGTATTTTTAATTAAAATAGTTAATATGTTCTAATATTTTCCATACAAACCCAAAACCCCAAAAATATTTAAGGCCAGATGTACTAAACCATTTTGCAGTCACAAACCCTGTGATTCACAAAATCACAGAGATTACTAAACCCATTTGTGAATCTGTAAAGCCTTTCCAAAAGGCGAAATTGGTTTACTGACTCATTCCGAATCACAATTAAGAAGAGGTGTGAAAGGGGCATCGCCTCCTAACTGTGAATCGCAGTGAGATGCATCAATGGTTTGTGACCACAACTGCTGTCACTGATCATTGGAAAGTTACAGTTTCCTCAAAGGAGGTGGAAACTCATTCACAAAAGGTGAGCAGCCAGTGGCCCATTGACCACAGTCTCGTCGCCAGATGCTATCTGAAGTGCCACTCGCATCCCCGCTGGACAACATGGCTCCTCCGCATCAGTCACTTACCTGGCAGGAGTAGGCAGCGACAAGGTCCACGCAGGTGGCACCGTTGTTGCAGGGATTGGGCTCGCAGTCATTCACCTGCTCCTGGCAGTAGCTGCCCTGGTAGCCAGCCAGGCACTGGCAGTAGTGTGAGTTGCCGGCATCAAAGCATTGGCCGCCGTTCCGACACAGGCTGGAGATCTCCACACCTGGTGAGACAGAGAAGGATGAGGAAGCTAAGAACCAGACGTAAGACAGATGTAAGCTCACTATGTATGGCAAAGGACCATCTGGCATTATACACTTTTTACTCTATGTTTCTACGAAGGTTTTGTTGTGGAAGCAGGAGCAATGGAGAAAGGATGGTACCAAGAGACCCAACCGGGTGGGAGAACCAGAAAAAGGTTGGTCAAAAATTCTAACTTTCATCCTATGACTATTACAGGTTAAAGAGATAGGAACCTGGCTTCCACGGTGGCATCCAGCTGATATATATCCCACCCCAGTTTGCAAAAAGTCTACTTCCAAAGAAGTTCCATCTTCTGGGGCAAAGGACACCTCCTTGTCAGTTAGACAGCTCGGGGAACTAATGCCCTGACGAGATCTCTGCACAACCTAAAGGTCGCAGGGGCATCGCTTGAATGTTGATAATATGAGTAACACTGGCTTCAGCAAAATTAACAGTTGTTGTCAGCGTTTAGGGATGAAACAATTGAAGTGTTTACACCTATATATTTTATTGCTCTTTAACATTCAGAAATAACTTTTGATTGTTTTAAAAGAAAACAAAATGCTATCTAAAAAGTGGGGCTTGTTTGTAAAAATGCCATTCTTTGCAATGAAGAACAAGCGTTTAGAAAAATGGGAGAAGAGACTGAAACATTCATAACATTGTCAACTTTCTTCTAAAACTTCTGAGCAGCTTTGAAACTCAGGAATAAATGAGCCAACTTATAGAAAAATGTCAAGAGTTAGAAATGTTAAAAACACTAATTAAGAATGTCTAAATATATTTAGGTCCCACCAGACACTTCCTGCTAAGACTAAAAGACTATCAAATTATACATAAAAGTAGTGTGAACATCCTGGACGAGAATGCACATTTCATACAAGCCTCTGCCTTTTGTACTGCAAACTGAAGAGGGCAGAAATTCGCAATTTTCGTTTATAGGTAGTGACGTTTCAGACAGATGTACAGAAATTTGCAAGAAGGGAGAGATAAAAAGATCAGTGAGTATTAAAGTACACTAAAAGGGTGAAAAGGCATGGATGCCAGGATGGAATAGTCGAAGGGGTGAGACACATGGGTACAGAATGGGGGGTCTCATTTGGCCAAAGTACCTTCTCTCTTGGCGGCGATGTCGCAGGAGACCCTGGGGATGTCGCAGTAGAGTCCGGCCCAGCCACTCTGGCACTGGCAGTGGAATGCGGTGCCAGTCTGGGAGCACTTCGCTTCGTTCCGGCACACGGGCATGGTACACCAATCTATGAGCGTCTACAGGAGGTTGGAGGCAAAGAACAAACAGTCAATCACCAACCACAGTATCTAAATAGCTACGGTAACCCCAAATGCTTTGGTAACCCTTGTGGAATGCAAAGAAACAAGATATGGGCTGTGGGACCAATGCCTAAATATATGTCCCTGTGTCCTTCTCCAGCACTAGGCAAGATATAATCATGTAGGTGATAACCCCAAAACCAGATATGAGAATTTAGAAAGAAATACATTTTTTAATAGTTTTCAAACAAAATGCCATATACATAGGCAACATCATTTTTTGAATTAACGATTTGTCACTTCTACTTTTGAAACGTGTTTCACACCAAAAAAATCTAACAAAATAGGTTCTCTGGCACCATGGACTGCAGCCAATGGACGTAGGCCTATGCTGAAAAGAAGACTCACACAAAGAATATAAAAATGTAAAATGATCATGCTGCACACGAAAAATACATACAGGAATTACTTTGCCCCATTATTCCTTTAGATTCCATCTGCTGACAAATGCAGTCATCCATGAAATGTTATGCAACAGCCAATTGCTGACGAGGAATGCCTCAAAGCCCCTTTCTGTGTATTGTATGTTGTGAATTGTGTGTATTAATTGACAATACATTATTTACCTACCTACCATCCATGAACTGTGGTCGATGGTGGCCCTTATGGGTGACTGTCTGCAGCCATATCCTAATAAGGTCAACCATAAGGCCACCATCGACCACAGTTCATGGGTGGTAGGTAGGTAAATAATTTATTGTCAATTAATTAAAACCATTACAATAAAACAGAATAAGCTTACATCCTCAGACTATCTAGAGTTCATGGAGGGATCAACCACCTTCTTGTGCAGAGCAGCCTCCCTCATCCTTGCTGCTTTGAAGCGCTACTCTTAGATAGGCCTTCAGTCTACCCTACTGATGCGATCGTCCTTGAATGGACACGTATCTACTCCTAACTGAGCTGACACCATCGCTGGGCCTCGGTTTCTACGACACAGCACACCCTGAGCCCGGTTCCGAGAAGTCACCTTCATGCAGCAGTCGCCTTCACATGGGCCTACAGTCTTCCTACTTTACAGTGGTCCTCATCATAGGATCCCGTGGTCTGGTCCACGCTAAGACCATTGGGTGAAACAGCTTTCACAAAGGTGAAGCATTGGGAGTGTTGGTAAAAACATCTACCAGCTTCTGCAGGGACAGCTTGAAGAAGGCATACAGCGATAGGAGGCGGACTGCGAAAGCCCGGTCGGCGTCTTTTGAAATCACGTCAGCTTGATTTTGGCAAACACGGCCATTGTTTCAAGTACCAGAGTGAAATTCCACTTGGTTGCGCACGGTTGCTTCTGCTTTTATCACATCATTTTCTGGATACGTTATGTGCCTATAATACAGGGGTACGTTGGGATGCCAGCTATCAAGCAGCAAAGATACTGAACTGTGCCAGAGGGGTACTGATTGTATTCGTATTTTCTTTGCAGCATGCTTTAACGTTGCTTAGAAGCTGATGCTTTTTGACTCAATTTATGCAAATACTGCCCTGGTGAAGCCCTATTCAGGGTGAAACGCGTTGGCTGCATGAGTGTGTCTTATACCTCAATATTTTGAAAATAAAAAGAAACAACAGAGACACCGAAGACTCCTGATCTCATTCTGTGGAATCACACACCTGTATAACATTAATCTTTCCTGTTGGGTTGCCTCTCAGTACTTAGTTTTCTACAGCTTGAAGAGGCCTCTATTTCCAAGGTAATTGTAGAGGTGACAATTTGACTCGAACTGTTTTTTCTTAAATTAGATCTTTATTGCTTTTTATAAGTAAGCTTAAACAGTGTATACATGTTGCCATCATTTATAGTATCTTGTGCAGACATCAATGCATGGGTCAGAGAGCGCTTCCAGAATGAAGTGTGTGGGGTCCATGATGGGGTGGTGCAGGTTTGGACACCCTAAGGAGGGGTGGGGGACTCCTGCCTGATCTGAGGAACTACCAACAATGCTTAGCGCGTCCAGTCTCAGGACAGCCGCAAGTCAGTCTCGCATGACAGTGCCAACAACAGGATATCCTATCCCGTATGCCGATGGTGACGCTGTAAGAGCGTCATCCTCAGCTCCTTTCTAGTGCCTGTCATCTCTCTTCCTGGTGGTGGTACAGGTGTCTTCCAGTCCATAGCCATTGCATGGTGCGTCAGTGCGAGCGTAAGGTCTGTAAGCCTATTTCCTGTTTGGTCCATCTTTCGGCACGGCATCATTTATAGTAGGCATGTCTTAGGTGTACGGATAGGCTGTCTGCCCATCAGTGTGCGAGGTATATGCATACCTCCGTCCAGAGCACCACACAGCACTCCTGTGTCATGTGATATAGGTCTGCTTGTTCAGTTCTGCGTCTAAAGCTGCAGTGGTACGATGCAGTGAACATCTTGTGTAGGCGCATGGGGGTGAGGTATGTGCGGTGAACATAGTTGAACTACAGTAGTTTTAGAAGTGCATTCCTCAAGACAAGCGTGATTTGCCCAAGACTTTGTCCCAGTCTGTGTCTGGCGATTTGTATATCCTGACTCCACTGGTCCTTCAGGTTAAGCAGTTCCAGGGTCATTGCAGTGTACATGTTTGTTATTTGGTGACATTTCTGGCTATACGTCAGTAGTATCTGTAGTGTAGGGTCGGTCTCAGGCTCTTTGTCTGGGTCCTTCCATGTCTTGCCTACAGCTTGCATGAGCGCTGCATGGGCCAAGGATTGGTCCCCTGGGGTATCATATCCATTATGGAGGTCCTCAAACGAGATGGTGGTCCCATTTGCGAACAGGACCAATTGACTAGAATTAACTGACAAAGACACCCCCATCATTTTCTTTAAAGCAGCAATGGAGGGGGGCCTGAATAGATGCACAGGTGACACCTCACTCAACGAATGTGTGACTACAGAGGAGGTGTTCTCCCACATGGAACCATGAAGTCTGTAGTTTAGTAGAACACGGGTTTACACCATTCAGACGTCTAACTGATGTGAGAAAATGTTTTCCTTTTTTGCATAGAACAAAGGAACAGTATAGCTAGGGAGATCCATTACCCTGGTGAAGACCTTTGACCATAAATAGGCGTAGATATAGGTCGAAACATGTTGGTAGCTATGTATTTTGGAAGGGCACACTTCCTGCTTTTAATCACTACCAGGGGAACTCAATATTAAAGGAAATTCTTTGGGTATACCCCTAGGTATTTTTAACTTGTACGACTACAACCGAACCAGTGTAATTATCCTGAAATGGAAATAGATATATAAGAACTCCCAGGTCTTTGAACTTTGGTCCGCTGGAGGGGCACTGCTCCTACTCCAGTGTGGGAGGTCTCTGATAGTGAAGCATGCACGATTCGTTGTGGGTGAGGGGACTTCTCAAATATAATTTGATGACTCAACACAACGGTTTCCTAACTGAGATAGGATCCGTGAGATCATAGGTTTAAGGACTAGTGTATCTTTTGTGATGAAACCTCCATCATTTTCCCCAGTCCTAGGTGTTCCCCTCTGTCTCAACACGCACTCACACTCATATATAGAGAGACACAAACACACACACACACACACACACACACACACATGGACATACACACATAAAACCCACTCATCAGTGTGTACATAAGCACAAACATATTACACACATGGACACATTCACTCACGCACTCACATAAGCGCACACACACTCACCTCTCTGACTCACATTGTCTCACTGCCTTAGCCAATCCTCCAGTTTCACTGTGTGAGTGTGTGAATGTGCCTGGGGCCCCATAGCTTTGCTATGACCTGCCAGCAACTTTCAGGCATGTATCAAACAAGTCATAATGCAGAAATATTTACTTTAGTCCCTTGTGTGTGTGTGTGAGTGTCTGTGTGTGTGGGCTTGTGTTTATGTGTATGAATGTGATTCCACACGCACAAAGTGTCCTGTGTAGCAATAATGGAAAGTCGCCCACCCTGCCATTTACACCATAGGACACTCCCCCTGGCACCTACCTGGCAGTTGCTGCCCAAGTAGCCATGCGGGCAGGTGCAGCGGTAGGCCCCAGAGCCATCCTGGCACACGCCTCCGTTCTGGCAGGGCTCGGACTCGCACTCATCCACGTCCAGCTGGCAGTGGCTGCCGGTGAAGCCAGCTGGGCATGCGCATGAGAAGTTAGCGATGCCATCCACACAGTTGCCACCGTTCAAACACGAGCTGCCAGGGTCACGTGGGAGAAGAAAGAAGACAAGAAGTCTCTCATTCGTGGCTACAAGACAATAACTGCTCACTCCTCCCCTCCCTTTCAGTCCTTCGTCTGTTTCTCCTACACTGATCTCTCTCATATAGAAGTATTCTCCTAGAGTTTACACCTGCCAGGGTTGTGTCCTGTGTAGGTGTTGGGAGTAGGCACAGCGACGTCCACTGATATAAACGAGTTACACTTCTTTCGGCTCTATAAAAATTACAAAGTGTTTTAAACAAGAGGTGTCAGGAGGACAAGGAAAGGCAGCAGCCATTAGCTGCTGCAGGGTGTGTTGCATTCTGTCTTCAGCACACATAAGGAAAATGGCTCATTCATACAGCTCAAATTATGGGTGATGTAAAGTACAATATCTATCCAGGTGTATTTAATTATACTTTTCATGAACAGTCATTTACCACACACGTTAAAGTTAGTACAGCCCTACTCAGTGGTACTCATGTTTATCGGCCTTAAAAAATGAGTGTTTAAGTCGTCCTTTCAATGATTCAAACTTGTGCCTTCGTGTTTAAACAACAGTATTGGAAGCAGGCACATTATCTATTGAACTGTTTACCAGGATAGCAAATTAAGACCTAAAAGTTACACAAGGATCTCAACAAAAACACAGGCTCTCACCAACCTTTTTTACCAGGATTTAAACATATGGCTAGGCTGTGGGGTTTTAGGTTTAAACCTATATTAACTGATAAAACCCCACTGAAAGAGAAATAGCCCTCACCAGTGAAAACATATAAACACTGAAAAAACACCTGCACAACCACAAACTAAATGCCATTCAAAGGAAGGAAAAAGAGAGTGAAAGAGTATTTTATTTTCATCCTGAAGGGGCCAATACAATGTAACTTTGTTATACAAGCTAGCAGTAAGAAAGGCTGCTTGAGTTTTGATGTTTAGGGATTTCACTAAAATATTGTTTCTTCTTCCTTTTTCTTTTTTCAGTTTTGTGGTCTTTGGTCTGAAGATGCAGGGTTTAGAAGTCTCATTTAATTTTTTTATAAACTGTAGAGAATCAGGAAATATCAAAATCATATTTGATATTTTGGCTGCATTTGATTCTTTAACTGATAGGTAAAATGGCTGGTTTCATAAGATTCTTTCCTAATATGTGTCATCACATTTACCCACAGAGACTGAGTAAAAACCCTTAATACAGCAGCCCCCATATTCTAGTGGGTCAGTATTGATAGTAGGTGAATTGCCAACACCTCAGGCTTTAAACATTCAATGCAAGATATAGTGATCTATGAGAAATGGCTTGCAATGAGGCATAGAAATGTCCCTTCACCACCAATGGCATTTGAAGTCAATGAAATCTCACTGTGGTACTCTGTACAAGTTCTGGATCCCTTCAGTAAAGGGGTCAACGCCGACTCATCATCATGCTTCAACACCCTGCGCATGCTCCGTAAGATCTTCCGATGGATCCCCACCGAAACCAGGAAGACGGTCACCCAGGCACTCGTCACCAGCTGACTGGACTACGGAAACACCCTCTACGCCGGAACCACAGCCAAACGCCGTCTCATCATCATGCTTCAACACCCTGCGCATGCTCCGTAAGATCTTCCGATGGATCCCCACCGAAACCAGGAAGACGGTCACCCAGGCACTCGTCACCAGCTGACTGGACTACGGAAACACCCTCTATGCCGGAACCACAGCCAAACTTCAGAAAAGACTCCAGCGCATCCAGAATGCCTCCGCACGACTCGTCCTGGACGTCCCCCGACACAGCCACATCTCCGGCCACCTGAGAGACCTGCACTGGCTCCCCGTCAGCAAGAGGATCACGTTCAGACCGTGACCGTCCAGATTCCTTCTGAAGCGGTCGCTCCTCTCTGCTCCCTGGTGTGATCGGCGCTCGTGGTATCGTAGCGCTGTACTTCCCATTTGCTGTGTGCTTGCTCGCATTGCTGCCAAATATTCCTAGTGCCTGATCGCCTCGCATATTTGCATATTAGCGCTATACTACGATAGTGCGCTTTGACGAGATTTGCATTGCCATTAATATTTCATCTGCCTGTAACCATCATCTGTGCCTGACTGTGCCGGTGCCACTAGCGTTTCCGTCGCGTTTACTCACTGTGTGCCCCAATCGTGTTTCGCGTTTGGCTTGCAGCCATTTTGTTGTTTGTTTGTTGTTGTGACTCCCTGCCCGGCCCTCCACCCTGTTCCCGCCTCCCAGCTGCCCCTCCCTCGCCCCTCCCCCCTCCACTATCCACATATGACAGATGCCTCTACGCGCAGCGTTCACGCGCAGCGTTCACGCGCAGCGGTTGCGCCCCATGCGCGCCGAAGGCGCGCCAAAGGTAAGCCCGTCTACGCCCGTCCGCGCCTGGACCGCGCCCAGCGCCAGACCCCCTGGCCCTCGCAAAACCCTTTCCTCCCGCATTAAATACGACGCCGCAACGCTCTCAGCCCTTAACCCTGGCCCACTCCCAAACTGCTACCAAGCCGCTCCAGGACACACCCATGGACCCTTCACCTGCCGCTCCTGCAAGTTCGACTGCATCAGGACCCACACCAAATCCACAAACTCCAAACAGATCTCGGACACTAACCACCTAAAGTGCTTACTGCTCAACACCCGCTCGGTCCACAGACACGCCATTGAACTCTGGAACCTACTCGACACTACATCGCCGGACGTCGCCTTCCTTACAGAAACATGGATGAACGCCTCATCAGCCCCCGACATCGCCATAGCCATCCCGGACACCTACAAGATCATTCGAAAAGATAGCACCAACCAAACAGGAGGAGGTATCTCCATCGTCCATAAGAACACCATCCGCATCACGACCAGTTCCGACGATAACCTCGCTACCGCCGAACACCTTCACTTCCAGATTCACACCGACCCCAAAACCACACTCAGAGGCACCCTCATCTACAGACCACCAGGACCCCGCTCACAATTCAGTGAAGACATCGCTGACTTCATCAGCCCACATGCCATCCCATCTGAGAACTACATTCTACTGGGAGACCTCAACTTCCACCTGGACAATAAAAACGACAACAACACCACCACCCTCTTGGACAACATGGCCAATCTCGGACTCAAACAACTCGTGGACACCCCCACCCACTCTGCCGGACACACGCTCGACCCTATCTTCACCTCCAGCAAGCACATCTCCTTCGATCACACTACAGCTCTCCATTGGAAGGACCACAGCTGCGTTCACTTCCACTACAGAAAATCCTCAACCCATAACCCCCCACAACCTACCCCCGAAGAAATTGGAACAAAATCACCACTGACCAGCTCTGCTCATCGCTTCAACAAAATCCCCCTGTCAATTCATCGGACCCAAACCAAGCAGCCACCAACCTCACAAACTGGATCAACCACAGCGCAAACGAACTAGCACCCTTGAAAAACCATCTAATCAAGCAAGGTAACAAAAAAGCCCCCTGGTTCAACGATGACCTAAAGAAATCCAAGAAGTTCTGTCGGACTCTTGAGAAAACCTGGAGAAAAAACCCTACCACTGACAACCTGGCCTCCTTCAAGAACGCCACCCGCAAACACCACCAACTCATCCGATCCACCAAGAAATCAGCATTTAAGGATCGACTTGACAACAATGCCCAAAACAGCAAGGAACTATTCAAAATCATCAAAGAATTCACTAACCCCTCCGCAAGCACTAACGACATCACCCCCTCCCAAGACCTCTGGGACTCTCTATCATCTTTCTTCCACAACAAAATCGCTGAAATACATAACAGCTTTCAAAACCAGTCCGATGACCAGCCCACTCCACCCACCTCCGAACCAAAACCCCCCTCTAACAACCTTTACGCCTGGAACCCAATCACCACTGAAGACACCACCCGCCTGATGAATTCCATCAACTCAGGATCGCCAACCGGCCCTTGTCCCCACCACATATTCAACTAAGCAGACACCATCATTGCACCCCAGCTCCGAGACGTCATCAACTGCTCCCTCAACTCCGCCACCTTCCCGGAAAACTGGAAACATGCCGAACTCAGCGCCCTTCTGAAGAAACCCACAGCTGACCCAACCGAACGTAAGAACTACTGACCCATCTCGCTCCTCCCATTCCCCGCCAAAGTCATTGAGAAAGCCGTCAACAGTCAGCTCGCCGCCTTCCTCGAATCCAACAAATCCCTCGACTCCTCTCAATCAGGCTTCCGAGCCAAACACAGCACCGAAACCGCCCTCATCGCAGCAACAGATGCCATCCGAAAACTACTGGACAATGGAGAAACAGTTGCTCTCATCTTACTTGACCTCTCAGCAGCCTTCGACACAGTCTGCCACAGCACCCTCATACAACGCCTCAGCAACATCGGAGTACAAGGAAAGGCATTGGACTGGATCATATCGTTCCTCACCGGAAGAACACAGAGAGTCCGCCTCCCCCCTTTCAAATCAGAGGCCACCGAAGTCATCTGCGGCGTTCCACAAGGATCATCACTCAGTCCCACCCTCTTCAACGTATACATGAGTCCCCTCGCACCCATCGAGCGCCAACACAACCTCAACATCATCTCCTATGCAGACGACACCCAGCTGATCCTCTCCCTCACAAAAGATCCAAACACCGCCAAAACCAACCTAAACGAAGGAATGAAAGAAGTAGCCGAGTGGATGAAGAACAGCCGTTTAAAACTAAACTCGGACAAAACAGAAGTCCTCATCTTAGGACCATCCCCCTCTGCCTGGGATGACTCATGGTGGCCACCGGCCCTCGGAACGGCACCCATACCTACGGACCACGCACGTAACCTGGGCTTCATCCTCGACTCCTCCCTCTCGATGACCAGACAAGTCAACGCCGTCTCATCATCTTGCTTCAACATCCTACGAATGCTCAAAAAAATCTTCCGCTGGATCCCCACCGAAACAAGAAAGACGGTCACCCACGCACTGGTCACAAGCCGACTTGATTACGGCAACACCCTTTATGCCGGAACCACGGCCAAACTACAGAAAAAACTCCAACGCATCCAAAACGCCTCAGCCAGACTCATATTGGACATCCCTCGGCAAGCCCACATTTCCGACCACCTGAAAGACCTACATTGGCTCCCTGTCAACAAGAGAATTACGTTCCGTCTCCTCACCCACGCACACAAAGCCCTCTACGACCTAGGACCCGAATGCCTCAACACGCGTCTATCCTTCTACACCCCCTCCCGCCAACTACGATCGTCCAATCAAGCCCTCGCCGCAATTCCGCGCATCCACAGATCCACCATGGGGGGAATATCCTTCTCCTACTTATCGGCTAAGACCTGGAACTCTCTCCCCTCCCACCTCCGCCTCACTCAAAACCACCTCGCTTTCAGGAAGCAACTAAAAACCTGGATATTCGATAAGTAAATTCATCTCCCTCCCACAAGCACCTTGAGACCCACTGGGTGAGTAGTGCGCTATACAAATTATTGAACTTGAACTTGAACTTGTTCAGGCTCCTCACCCACGCACACAAGGCCCTCCACGACCTGGGCCCCAAGTACCTCAACAACCGCCTGACCTTCTACGTGCCCACCCACCAGCTACGATCGACCAGCCTCGCCCTCGCCACCGTACCACGCATCTGCAAGGCCACCGCCGGAGGAAGATCCTTCTCCTACCTGGCAGCCAAGACATGGAACTCCCTCCCCAGCCACCTTCGACTGACCCAGGATCACATTTCCTTCAGGAAGCTCCTCAAGACCTGGCTCTTCCAGCAGTAGCGGACCCCTCCCCCCCAGCGCCTTGAGACCCTACCGGGTGAGTAGCGCGCTATACAAATGTCCATGATTGATGATTGATTGAAAAGTGCTGCTTCATTTTTGACCGCTTCAATAACTGAGGGTATAAGCGCCCAGCTCAATGCAAATGTTGCAGAACCTGCCCTGAGAATCGCAATCTTCAAGTGCACTAGTATTGGCACGGAAAGCTATGTCAGTGGCTAGAGTTAACAAATTGTGTACTGGTTCTTTTGACGTTGTCTGTCCCAAATGCCATTGTTGAGAGGGCCTTTTCACAGAAGTTTACATGGGAAGGAAAGAGCGAACGCACATGACTAACAACTCACTAAAGAAGTCTTGTATGGTGTACTAGAATAAGTTTAATTTGCAAAAATCTATTTGGACCTCATATACACGATACGTACACTGTCTATTTACCATGTTCTATCAGTGCAGAAAGCAAGCAATAATAAAAGCAAAACGTTTCATAAACACCGTAAAAACACCTTTTCTGTTGTTTTTAGTGGTGTGAAAATGTGTAACCACTGATAACTGTTTTTTTAAGGTCTTGAAATCACTTGAAAACACTGAAAAAACCCCACCAGAATTTACCAAAAATAGAAACTGAAAACAGGAAAGCCTACATATGGCCCACACGATACACGTGGTACTCTGGAACAGGCACATTAACCCTCTAAGGTAGCTTATGATGAATCAAAACTGTGACCAGCCGATGATACACAGATCTATGCAGCAAGTGCATTAACTGTTTACACAATATTACTTATTCATAATCCTACAGTTCCTGGATACACACAGCTCTGCAGATGGTTCAACACCCTAGGCCATCCTGACAGCAGATCAACTTGGCCAACAGATACTACTGGCAAGGTAGCTCAGGGAAATTCTCTTGCTGAAGAATATTAAGCCAGCTTTTGCGCTTGATTACAAGATTTTCTTCTGACAATTGTGAAGAACGGATGCAAATGGTTCTTGTAACCAGCTTTACTGCCCGGAATTTCCATTAACACATATTTACAAGGGGATATTACCACCAGAATGTCACTTTTAGTGACTTTCTGGTGGCGATAGCCCCTTTTCCTTATTTACAAAGCTGTGTTAAGCCTTGTTAAGCCGCCTTGTAAATAAGGCCCCTTTTCAGGCTTCATTTAGCGTGAAAGAGGTATGCAATGGGTGTTGCAGTGCGCGCTCCGCTGCAACACCCCTTTGTTTTTGGGGCTACCCCATATTTACAAGGATGGGGCAGCGCCAAAAACTAAGACCAGGGAATACCTCGTCTTAGAATGGAGCTACGAGGAGGAATTATTATTTTCTCCTCATATTTTGCTCTTCCCACATGTGCTGCATTTTGCAACTCACATAGAAACAGCAACTCGCCTTTAAAGATTGTTTATGTGCAGGAAGGTGTCCCTTCCTGCACATAAACAATCGCCCCTGTAGCGCAGGCACCTTGCATCATGGCGCAAGAGTGCCTGAATCGGCACTAGGCAGCTTTCTTAGCTCCAGCACTAGGGGAAATGCAGGGGTGTGCTGTATTTTTGTAAATACGGCACATCCCTGCTTTTAAAAAATGTCGGAGCGCGGTGTTACCAAATTTGAAGAAACACCACACTCCGCAATTTTTTTGTAAATATCGCCCATTGTTTGCACTTGGTAATACTGAAGCCTAGCACAGCACTCGGAATCAGGTGTCTTTTGGGCAACAATACAGATAGTAACACTGCATCTGACATGATGAACTGTGTTGCAATCATCATGTAAAAACAGGTAAAAGTGTGCGAATGCTCTTATGCTTGCAAATAAACAACATGCACTGGCAAAACCCAAAGGTCTTGCCATTGGGAACTATTGGCCTTGCCAATGTTTTAGCAATATGTTACGGTACGTCCAATGCCTATTGTACTCAAGTAAAGACTTTGAATTTATTAACATTTGTAGATTCTCTTTGCTTTAGTGCAATTTTGCACTATAATTGTAATTTACATTACTAAACATTGGCAAAACCAAGAAGTCTCGACTGTAAAAGACTGAGCCACTGGGTTTTCCAATGCTTGCATAGTACATGTGAGCGAAGTCACATTTAGGTGTCAGGGTGAGTTTAGCTGTGGGATGCATTCACAATGCGGCACGATTGGGAGCTCAGCAGCAGAGGCTGAAGACAGTGGGAGTTAGAAGAGCACACTGTGTTCAGATTGCATGTTCATCCAATCTTTGGCCTCTCTCCAAGGTTCACATAATGATGGTCAAATATGCACCATTCTTAATTACCAATTGTAATTCTTTACAACAAAATCATTGTTAATCATTTATATCAAACTGCTAACAAACACCCACAAAGCCAACAGGTCTGGTTTGTTTTAGGCAGATGTTTGTTGTTGTGCGATATGTCTGGATGCGATAACACCAAACTCACAAACTGGCGCCTACAAGCTGGTCAGGCCGCATGCAGTGTAATTCACAGGATAATAGTTTCCATGTTTTAAGCCACATCCATAACTACTTAGGCCACGCCCCTTCTAGAGAACCATTTAAGGCACTTTTCGCCACAATAGGCTTTTGCCTACAAGCAGCTAAAAGCTTTCTCATAGGCAAGACCTAAAAATTGTGGCGCTCTTCGAGTCAAATCTCAAACTTGTGGAGCAGAAAAAAGAGTAACTGCTTTGCTCCTCTGCTGTACTCACTCAACAGTGGCTCTGAGACAGCAGCAGCAGGGGCGGCCTTAGGCATGTGCAAGCTGTGCACCGGCACAGGGCCACCAAACCCCAGGGCCCACCACGCCAATATATATCCGTAATATAATAATCCTCTGAGGATGGATACATATTTGCGTGGTCGCCCCTGGCAGGGATTTGGCGGCCTCCGGCTCGGTTCCACTTCCAAACACCCTGACCCCCCTCTTCACTGGCCTCCGCGCTCTGCCCCGCCCGGACTCCCTCTTCCGGGGCCCCCTACCTACGCTCCCTGCTCAGGGCCGCCATGAGCCTAGAGCCGCCCCTGGCAGCAGCACAACCTGTGTTATGTGTCAGGGGAGGGATTTGTGAACTTTGGTGAAAGAAAGCGGGGGACATGCCCTTCTAAACTGTCACACCCCTGTCCATGAGTGTAGCTCCCGGGGCTCTTGGTGCCACGCACCCCTTAATGAGTAGAGCTGCAATATTTGTTTCCTGGTGAGGTGGATACAAAATCCGTGCAGATTATTTGCTCCCTGGAAAAGCAGATCCAAATATCCTCAACTTCTCTCGGAGTCAAGTGCAAAAGGAGAAACATGGGTGAGAAATATCAATGTTGGGGGGGGGGGGTCAGAATCAATTTGAGGGCAGGGGGAATCACAGGGAAAAGAGTGGGGGAGAAACAAGAGGGCGAGGGGAAACAACACAGAGGGTGGTGGCAGAAGCAACGTGGAGACACAGGTGGGAGGGAAGCAGTGTGATGAAGCAGGGGAGGAAAAGTAAATAGGTGACAGCAACGGGGGAAGCACACAGGCAAGAGAGAGAGTGCAACATGGAGTGTAGGGAGGAGGGAAGCATACTACAGAGACAGCTGGAGTGCATACACTCTTGTGGAGGGCTGAAACAACTCAAACAAAAGTAAAAATGAGCAGTGCAAGGACACAAGTCATGCGCATTGCGTCCATGAAGAAGAAAACACAAGAGGAAGGTAAGCCCACACAAGCTGACAAATAGGAAGCAAGCAAATGAGAGTGACAATGAAGCCAACCAATGGTAAGCAATGGGCGGGCTCTAAGCCCACTGTAAGCTAACACTGCATCTCGAAATAGACAGCTCATGTGCTGTCTAGAAGAGGAGACCTAAAAAAAGGGTGCTGCAATGGGACCTTTCACTTTCACATGGTTGAGGCCTAAATTACAAATGTTTCTTTAAGTAAAGCAGAAAACTTTCCCCTCTATCATGTGACTCTGGTCTGTGACTCCATCTTGCTTTCATGTGCTTGTGTCCCACATGTCTCTCCATTCCTCTTTGTCTAGTCCTCTTTCTTGCACCATCTCAGGCACGTTCCTGCTCCCTGCCTCCATCCTGACAGGCCTCACTCACCTGTTTGTGCAGTCTGGGATGTTATGCTCGCAGTGCACCCCGTCAAAGCCTGGAGTGCACTGGCAGGTGTAAGAGTTCACATAGTCGGCGCACGTGCCTCCGGAAAGGCACGGACGGCTTGCACACTCGTCTACATCCAGCTCGCACCGCTTGCCGTGGAATCCAGGGGGGCAGGTACAGGTGTAGGCATCAACCAGGTCCACGCAAGAACCGCCATTCCAACAAGGATCTGTGGGACCAGAAGCAAAAGTGAGACATGTACAGCATCCATACTTTTCTAGCCGTAGGCACCGACATTTTTCTTTAAAGCACCTGGTATACCCCAACATCTCATGCCGTGCACACACACATATCCATACACACAGCGGCAGAGAGTCGATCCACTGCTTTTCAGCAGTACACAAAAGGAAAAAAAGAAGATAATAACACAATGTTATTATCATTTATTTTTCCGTACTGAAGCCAGTTTTGGGGTGGGACGGGCTTGGCTGTCATCAGAGCCAGCAGGGGGAGAAGTGGCTGGTGCAGTTAAGTGTGCATGGCAGTTTGGCTGGCTGTCTTGTGCCAGCCAAACAGTTATGTGCACTTAGTATGTCCTACACCCGATTGTATTGCACTACCTGGGTGGCGAACATGCACAGGTCCCCACTCCCTCTCTGAACGCCAAACGAGGCCACTCAGGCCAATCACAACATTGCTGTCATGCTCGTGACAGCAGCGTTGTGATTGGCTTAGGAGAGACTGTGTCCTTCCTGCTTCCGGGAGTCAGGAAGAGAAGCGGGGAAGAGACCCCGCCACTCCACCACCCCTGTTTCCGTACAAGCCGCCACTGCATACGCATATTTCTGCTAAAGCGGCGATAATTTTAACTCTGTTTCTTCATAATATGCCCCAGAGTCTCTGCCAGATAAAGCGTTACCACAGGTAAGTAACTTGTTCATCTGATACAGACTTCTAGCTGCAGATACCTTACCTTAGACTAGAAACCAAAGCACTCTATCCCCGTTGGTGGGTCTGTGGACTATTGTAGACTAAGAAGTCCTGGAAGACAGAATGGGCAGGAAGCCCATCTCTCTGGACCTGACTGTTGGGGCAGTAGTGCATGGTAAATGTGTGCAGTGATGCTCACGTAGCTGTATGAAAGACTCCTGTAGCTAATGCAGAGGTTGCAGCTGCTGAACCGATGATGTGTAAACTACAACTCTGGCATAGCTCCACAAGATTTACTTTTCCACCCACAGGTGACACATGTGAACTGGGTTCAATGCAGCAGCGCTGAATGTGAAAGACAGGTTATTGTAGCCCTGCAGAATCCCACCCAATACATTGTTGAAACGGAACAAATGCTTTTGAGTTACTAACAATCCCTACTATGGGATTTGGGCCACCATGGTACTGGAAACAAACGTATTTCACTCTTTGCAATATCACATACATACAAATGGTACTAAGAAGAATAGAAACTTTTAACTAAAAGCATTTATTGCAACTAGGTGAACCTGTTTCTCAGCACATCTAAAATAACCACACAGGATATCATAAAAACAACAAGAGTGAATGTTGCGACACAACAAGAATAACATGAACATTTCTAACACTTCTGTCATTTAAAAACCTAATGCCCTAAAACCTACTTCTATGCGTTATGCTAGGCGAGCATGGAGAGTAGAACTTGCCATCTGGACTTTCTTAGGGAGATGCAATGCCTGGCATGACTTGTTGATAGAAAAAGCTGTGGTTATCAGAGATGTGAAGGCAGTGTTCCCTGTGAAAGGAAAACATGCCACAGCATCATCCTTTCTTGCGGACTCAGCTCGTTATCTGCATAAAGTGCAATGTAGCATTTTCCCAGAGCATTGACAGCAATCAAGACCGTCTTCTGCAGTATGTTTTGCGATAATCAGGGTCGAAGAACCTCTCTGGCAAATGGTCAGGTGTCCTTCTTTTTATACTATCTTTTATCAAGGATTGGAATTTCTGACATAAGTTCAGGATTTATTTTACATAGTTTTTACATAGTTTGCATCAAGGTGTATGTCCCAGACATATCCTGATGATAATATAAGGTAAATGGACGTAAATTCAGGCTACACTGTTTTGGCTATATGTCTGTGCTTGTTCTTTTGTGACCTTGACATTGTGATAACAGGACACTTTTCCCAGACTGATGTCGCTTCAGGTGTTATATCTATGTCATTGTCTAAATTACTTGACACTTTCACAGTTCTTGGAGTTATAAGGTCAGACGACATCTGCTTCAATGGCAGACATTACAATGATTCTGCATACATTGGGGAAACATGGTGGCTCCCATTACTTAAGATGGAGTCTGGCCTACTCAAAACGGAGTTAGACCTTTGGGGCTTTACGTCATCTCCAGGTTGTATGTCTGAATGTGACGTCATGGGGCGCATTTAACATGTAGGGATTTTGCTTTGAGCAATACATGGAAAAACACAGTTTGCCTAAAATGTGTTCTAAAGATAGATGTGTGTTGGTGATTAGCATACCAATGATGATAAAAATAGACCAAATTAAAAATATTTGGCATAAAAGCAAACACTGAAAAGTAATCCCTTGAAAAAGTCTCTCCATTGCATGCGATTGTCTCTGTGGTATGCCGGTCTCTAGTCATTTCACACATTTGATTTTAATCCTCATCAGAGGACATGCCAACATCATCAGGTGCATACGCATCATACGTGTAGTCTTTAAGGAAACTAGGCAATGCATGCTTGTTGTAGTTAGACCACACATTTTATGGACCAGCAATTGGCTGTTGGTAGTCTCAGGCACTCTGTAATGTTGATAGTTATACCTTTGGAGGCTTGAATATTAACAATGAATCAAGCCACTCATTGAGTGCTGAATCGAAAAGTGTCTCGGCTGAGACTGCTCTGTCATACTCATCATCCTGTAGAAGGGACAGATCATTGCTAGCCATTGTCAATGGTGCTCATGCAGCGGTTGAATGATTGCTTCCATAGCAAGATATGCCACGGGGGGCTGTCCCAGCTGTAAGTCCAAGACAATTTGATTTGGGCAGTTTATGCACCAGAACACAAGGTTAAACTTTCATAGCGTCACTTTTGCGAAAGGATAGCATCCAATTTTTATGAGTTCGGATAGTCAAGCATGCCCCAAGTAATGTGCTAGAGTCTTTCTGCATCTTTGTTGATTTCCTCGTCGGAAAAAAAAGAATGACAATACTACAGCGAATTAGCTGTAAAATGGTTGGAAAATATAGCCACCACCTTGGCGCACTGACGTAAGTCAATTTATGCAACTTTCCAGGGCAAGAGCGCAGAGGCATGATGAAGTACATCCACTGGTGTGAGATTTAAGGGCTCTTTGTATGGGGCAAGCCCTCATCCTGTACTCAGGTCCCGGAGTGTGGAGAATTGAAGGGTCGGTAAGGAATCTGCGGCTAGAGTTTCTACCAGAGATAGCTTTAATGAAGGTAAGTAACTTGTTCATCTGATAAAGCCTTCTAGCCGCAGATTCCTTACCCTAGAATAGATATCCAAGTAATGCCTCCCAGGAGGTGGGTGTGCGAACTCAACTTAGACCAGGAAGTCCTGCAGGATAGAACAGAAAAAATGCCCATCCCGACAGACCTGACTGTCCAGGCAGTAGTGCTTAGTTAACATGTGCAATAAAGCCTGTGTTACAGGCTGACAGATATCCATGACTGGAACTCCACGCACTATAACAGTGGTCGCAGATTTTACTCTGGTAAAATGAGTGCACAAGCCCTGAGGAGGTTGCTTTTTGGCCAATGACCAGGAGATCTTTATGCAGATGGTTTGCTTCTGTACAGTCTTCCCTTTCTTGTCCCCGATGTATCCTACGAAGAGTTGGTCATCCATCTGGAATTCTTTTGTTCAGTCAAGGTAGAATGACAATGCTCTTTTTTGAGTAAGACGGTGGAGTTTCTCCTCTTTTTTGGAAGGATGAGGTGGAGCAAAAAAGGTAGTGGTCATCTGAGCTATGCAAAAAGGCATGACTAAATTCAGAAGGAATGAGGCACGTGTTCACAGAACCGGTTTGCCAGGGCACAAAGTAGTATATGGCGGGGGCACCGAGAGAGCCTGCATCTTGCTGACCCTCCTTGCCAATGTAATAGCCACCAAAAAGGCAGTCTTTATGGTTAATAAACAAAAGGGGCAGTTTTGTGACAGCTCAAAAGGAGCGAACATCAGGAAATTGAGGACCAGGTTCAAGTTCCATTGGGGCATGATGAATGGCCCAGGGGGAACGGTGTTATAAACCTTTGAGAAAGTTGCCACAACAGGTGATTTAAATAAGGAAGGTTGGTCTGGCAATTGCAAACATGCAGGAATGATTGAAAGATAGCCGTTAACTGCGTCCAGAACAGAGCCCTGCTGGGCCAAAGAAATAACAAATAATAGGATTGAGAGAGAGGAGCAGATAGGGATCAGTGCTTTCTGATACATAAAGTGCCACAAATTTGTGTCAGCGGCAGGCGTATACCATTTTGATGGAGGGACGCCTGTCTGCCTTGAATAACATTACAGACTTCGGGAGGATCCACAAGAATAACTTGGGTCTAGTTGTTCCTGATCTTCGAACTCTGTGCAGGTGCGGTATTGGGGAAAAGACTTATAGGGGGCATCACTTGAACCGATAAGTGTCTCCGAACAAGAGCTGCACTGGAAACTACAGCGTGCAGAATTGCTGACATTGTGAGTTTCACTAGGCATTGACGGCTGACTTTTGGCCGCCTTCGTGTTCAGAGAGCCTGCCATGTGTTGAGCCACTAGGGGAATGCCCTGGTGGTCCAGCCATGTCCAGAAAAGCAGAGCCTCTTGACAAAGGGTCCATAACTCCATCATGTCCTGCTTGTTGCAATATTACATGGCGATGGTGTTGTCTGTGAACACCTGAACTGACCTACCCTTGATAGAAGGAAGAAATGCATTCTATGGCAGTTGGATTGCTCTTAGGTCAAACAGATTAATGTTTAGATGAGCCTCCGCCAGAGACCAGAAGCCTCTGATCTCCACCTCTCCCAGGTGGCCGCCGCAACTCAGAAGTGAAATATCTTCCACCACTGTGAGATTTGGGTGGGGAAGAGAAAGAGTTCTGCTGTTGATCCAATGGCGGTCCTTGAACCACCACGGCAGGTCTTTTGCTGTTCCCCCTGATATCGGAGAGATTCCACTGATGTGCCCACTGGGTATTCATGTTTCATTGCAGCTCCAGCATAGGCCAACGGGCATGTTTTGCCAACAGGATGCAGGAGGCAATGAGGCCCAGCAGTCTCAGATTCAGTCTCACCAAAATCCAGGATAGAGGCTGAAACAATAGAATCCTAGCCTGAATATATCCTGGACTTGTAGTTTCGGAAGATAAGCTTGAAACTGAACTGCATCCAGAACAGCTTAGAAGAAAGGGGGCATCTAAGAGGGAATCAGGTGTGACTTTGGCACATGTTATGTTATGTTATGTTAAATTATATTTATATAGCGCACGGCTACTCCGACAGAGTGTCCCGGCGCTTTCCACAAACAAATCAGTGTGTAATAACATAACACAAAACAATACAGAAAAGAAAAACCCCCCAAAAAACAACTAAGCATTAAAAAGCCATGTCTTCAAGCTCTTCCTAAATTGAAGCAAATTAGGAGTACTGCGTAACGCCAGTGGTAAGGAGTTCCACAACTGAGGTGCCTTAAAGCCAAAGGAGCGGCCCCCAGTGCGGGCCTTATGCACGCGAGGAACCACGGCAGTAAAAAGAGCTGCAGAGCGCAGTAGGTGAGCAGGGCGATAGAAAATCAACCTGCGCCGTAAATATCCGGCCCCAGAGCCAAACAGTGCCTTGTGCATCAACGTAAGGGATTTGAACATAATCCGCTTACGGATAGGCAGCCAGTGGAGCTTCTGAAGCAGCCCCGAGGCTCGCGATCGCCTATGCAGGCCAAAAATCGCACGGGCAGCAGAGTTTTGTGCAACCTGTAGACGCTGGACCAGGTAGTCTGGGAGGCCGAGGAAAAGGGCATTGGCATAGACCAGCCTGGATCCAATGAGCGCCTGCACGGTAATCCGCCTATGCTCCGCAGAGAGCAATGGAAGAAACTTGCGGAGCATCCTCAAAACACCAAAGCAGGCGCCCACCAGACCAAGTACATGGGCTCTCAATGACAATTTATTGTCAAGTTTAACCCCGAGATTTTTGGCAACCAAAGATGACTGTGCCGGGGGATTCATTTCAACCGGCCACCATTGTCGCCACTCAGGGTCAGTGGCACATCCGAAAAAGAGAACCTCAGATTTGCTGGAATTGGCCTTAAAGTTGTTATGCTGGAACTAATCAAATACCATGGCCAAACAGGCCCGAATACCCTCTCCATCAAATGGCTGGTCTTTGCCACATGTGAAGAGGAGTTGCGTATCGTCGGCGTAGGACACGATCTGGGCCCCATACGCCTCCACCGCCGCCGTCAAAGGGGTCATAAAGATGTTAAATAATGATGGGCTCAACACAGAGCCCTGTGGAACCCCCACCCCCAGAGGCGGCATCTCGGCGGAGCGCTGCGAGACCCAGATCGTCTGGCGGCGGCCTTCCAAAAAAGATGTAAACCATTTGAACACCGTCCCCCTAATGCCGATGTCATGAAGCCTGGCGAGGAGCGCCGCATGAGGGACGGTTTCGAAGGCCGCCGACAGGTCCAACATGACTAGCATGGCCTTGCCACCAACATCCAGAGTCTCCCTGATAATCTCAGAGACCTCCAACAGTGCCGTTTCCGTACTAAAATTAGGACGGAATCCGGATTGGGAAGGATGGAGCAGATGGTTCGTTTCTAAAAAGCTCGACAAGACGCCATGAACATGTTTCTCGGTGATCTTAACCAGCGCCGGCAAGAGTGAAATTGGCCTATAATTGGCCAAGACCTCAGCATCAAGACCTGGCTTTTTCAAGAGGGGAATGACCATCGCCCTCTTCCAGGTACAAGGCACCTTCCCTTCCCTCAAGGAGGCGTTGAGGATAGGATTAACCAGAGGATTCACCACCGCCGCCATCTCAGCCAAAAATCTGGCGGGGCAGGGGTCAAGTGGCGAACCCGATTTAAGGCTGGCAAGCAGCACCCGCGACGCCTCGCTCGTGACAGCAGGAAAATCTGTCAAAACAGCAACAGGCGTGGGCGGTAGCTCACATCCCGCACCGGGGCCGCAATCACTATCCACGGTGCTCTCCGAGAAGGAGGCTTGAATCGCCTTGATTTTATTGGTGAAGAAGCTGGCAAGATCACAAGCCCACGACTCCGATTATACTAACGGGGGTGTCTGGGAGCTGGGGGACGTGAACTCCTTCACCACCGTGAAGATCTCCTTGCAGGAGTTTGCCGCTGCCTCAATCCTCCTAGCCAGGTATGCTTTCTTGGCCTCCAAGATGTCCCGGTGATAGGCCTTGATAGCCGCCCTGTAGGCAAGTTTAGCCTCCCCATTATACTGAAGGCGCCAGGCCCGCTCAGCAACCTTGCACTGGCTGCGAGCCACCCTCAACGCCTCAGTAAACCTCGGCGCAGATTGCCGTGCTACCGTGGACCGAGGGGCAACTTGCGGGGCAAGATCGTCCAACCTTTCGGTCAGCCACGACTGCCAGGCCTCCGTGTCTTTTTCCAGAACACCCGAAAGCTGACAGGGGTGTTCCGCGAGCGCCTGCTCCAGCATATCGGCTGTCACTCTGTGCAGCGCTCTCGAGGCTGGTCTGGGTAACACGGGAGCAATATTGCCCGGCCGCCCAATCTCCGACACCGAGAACTTGATCAGCCTGTGGTCTGTCCAGAGCACAGGCAAGGTTTCTACATCAGAAACCGGAACTGATGAGAACACTTGATCAAGAGTGTGCCCTCTCTCGTGCGTGGGACCCGACACATATGGGACAAGACCCAGAGGGGATGTTATATCCAGCAGTTTAATTGTGTCCGGGTCGCCTGTCACATCAAGATGGAAGTTAAAGTCGCCCGCCACTATACAATGCTGAGTGGTCAGTGCCAGCTCAGAGATGGCAACCTGCAGATCCTCCAGGAAGGAACCCATAGGGCCTGGCGCCCTATAAACCAACAGCACCTTAAGTGCTTGGGACGGGGTCAGTCTAAGCGTGAGGGCAATGGATTCCGAGCTCCCAATGGGGTTCGGGGGGAGAACCGAGCATGAGACACTCTTCCTCACCACCACCGCCACTCCACCGCCCCTGCCCTTCTCTCTGTCCTGCCGGTAGATGTTATAAGCCGGAGGAATAGCAGAGAAAATGTCAGGGTTCGACGCTTCTCCCAACCAAGTTTCGGTAAGGAGAAGACACAAAGGGTTTTCCCTCACAAGAAGATCGAATAAGTGTAGAGCGTGACAGCCCAGCGACCTTGTGTTCAGCAACAAGCACATTGATAGGGAACCCCTGTGAGTGCAAGAGGTCTGCGTAGTTTGGAGGTGGGAGACAACTGCCTGGGACGAGCCTGCCTTCAACAGCCAATCATTGAGGTAGGGGACAACTGGAACCTCTCACTTCCGCAGACGTGCTGCAACCACGGCTATCAACTTGGTGAACATCAAAGATGTACTGGTAATTCCAAAGGGGAGCACAGCGAACTAATAACACATCTGGCGCACCGTGAACTGCAGGTAGTGTCTGTCAGCAGGCAGGACAGGGATGTGGAAAGGACAACGCTACCATCAAGTCTTCAGGGTCCAGGGCAGATAAGACCTGAGCCAGGGTGAGTATCTTGAATTTTTCCAATTCAAGAAATAATTGAGAGGGTGCAGATGTGATATAGTACGGAGTCCTCCATCTATCTTTGGTACCAGAAAGTAAAGCTTCAATTTCTAGAATTCTTCTTATAGGGTTTAATAATTTACTTCTGAAAGTGGCACCCTCTCAACAGTTGTTTTGGGCAGAAGGGCCATTACTTTCTGCCAGAAGAGCGCAAGGTGGTCCTCTGTCAGCCGATCTGGGGATGGAGGCAGTGGTGTTGGGGTGTGTTGGCAGGAGATGGCGTAACCCCGCTAGACAATCAGGAGCACCCATTTGTCAATCATAATCTCCCACCGTTGGTACAGACGGTGTTGCATTCTGCTGCAACTTGATGCCCATGCTGGATTAAGGGCAAAGTAAGGAGGCTTTATCCTTGAGGCTGCAGTGGGGGGTGGATAAGGTAAGCAAATTGGGCAGACCTCTGGCTTTATACCCCACAAGGTTTGCTGGAGTCGCATCCACTGAGAGTCCCTACCATTGTCACGGTAAGGGGACGGGGTGTAAGGCGGAATGTGGCTGTTGTGGGGCCACAGAGAGCTTCAATGACCTGGCAGTGGCCCTACAGTCCTTTAATCTATCCAAGGCCGAATCTGTTTTGTCTCCAAAGAGGTGGGTTCCATCGAAGGGCATGTCCATGAGCAAGCCTTGGACAACCCAGAAAAGCCTGTATTCCGCAATCAGCTGTGACGCCGTAACGCCACCAAAGACTCTGCTTCTGATCATGAACTTTGCTGCATCTCGGCCATCAGCAATAGCTTAGGAGAGTATGGCCTGGGCCTCATTTGGGACCATAGCCAGCACTTGCGTAACCATATCCCACACAGTATTGGAATCACGGTGCAATAAGCACATGGTGTTCACAAACCGCAGTGCCAGGCTGGCTGAAGAGAAAATCTTCTTATCGAATGTATCTAGCCTCTTGGCTTCCCTAGCTGGTGGTTTGATAGGGAATGCACAGAGATTCATTTCAGAAGTTGAGGCCTAGACCACCAGACTATCAAGAGTAGGGTGAAGGTAGAGGAAAGCTGGAGCTAAGAAATCCGGGTAATGGCGGTGAACAATGGTTTTGTGGACAGCAGTGCCTGTGCAGGGCTTGGCCCAGGGTGTGAGCAGGGCATCAGTGAGGTTTTCAGTAAATGGTAGTAAGGGTTCTGATGAGGATACCCCCGGTTGAAGCACCTTCTGTAAAGGCATTTGGTTTAAATTGAACCACAGACAGCTTCAGGCCCAGGACCTCAGTGCCCTCCGGACCACGATTACAAAGGAAACCCCTTCGTCTGTAGCCACTGTGGGAGGAGAGGGGAGGCCAGTGTCTGGTGAAGTGTCTAGACTAGTGATACTCAAAGTACGGCCCTCTTGACCTTTACATGCACCGCCCCCCCCTCCCCCCCCGAGGAACAGCAGCACGGTTTAGTTGCTGAGCACTAATATGCAGAAAAAAATGTTAAATAAACGGGCACGCATTTATTAACTTGCAAATATATGCTTGCCTGATTATTTAAAAATTTTAAGACCATCTTGAACAATCCCTGACCCGCCTGGACCCCCTGCCGCCACCCTGTTGGCATCAGTGCAGCCCTCGGTTACACCACAGACCGTACATTGTGGACCCTGGGCAAATGTTTGCGAGTACCCATGGTCTAGACCATTAGTTCAAGTTCAAGTTCTGGCATTTATATAGCGCACTACTCACCCGGAGGGTCTCAAGGCGCTTGAGGAGGCGGGAGTATTTACTTATCGAATATCCAGGTTTTTAGTTGCTTTCTGAAGGAGAGGTGGTTTTGAGTCAGGCGTAGGTGGGTGGGGAGAGAATTCCAGATCTTGGCCGCTAAGTAGGAGAATGATCTTCCTCCCATGGTGGATCTGTGGATGCGTGGAATGGCGGCGAGGGCTTGGTTGGATGATCGTAGTTGGCGAGTGGGGGTGTAGAAGGACAGTCTCGAGTTGAGGCATTCAGGTCCTAAGTCATAGAGGGCTTTGTGTGCGTGGGTGAGGAGACGGAACGTTATTCTCTTGTTGACTGGAAGCCAGTGGAGATCTTTCAGGTGACCGGAAATGTGAGCTTGACGAGGGATGTTCAATATGAGTCTGGCTGAAGCGTTTTGGATGCGTTGAAGTTTTTTCTGTAGTTTGGCTGTGGTTCCGGCGTAAAGGGTGTTTCCGTAATCCAGTCGGCTGGTGACAAGTGCGTGGGTGACCGTCTTTCTTGTTTCAGTGGGGATCCATCGGAAGACTTTTTTGAGCATGCGTAGGATGTTGAAGCAGGATGATGAGACGGCATTGGCTTGTCTGGTCATCGAGAGGGAGGAGTCCAGGATGAAGCCCAGGTTACGTGCGTGATCCGTGGGTATGGGTGCGGTTCCCAGGGCTGGTGGCCACCAGGAGTCATCCCAGGCCGCGGGGGATGATCCTAAGATGAGGACTTCCGTTTTGTCCGAGTTCAGTTTTAGCCGGCTGTTCTTCATCCACTCGGCTACTTCCTTCATTCCTTCGTGGAGGTTAGTTTTGGCGATGTTCGGGTCTTTGGTGAGGGAGAGGATCAGCTGGGTGTCGTCTGCGTAGGAGATGATGTTTAGGTTGTGTTTGCGTGCGATGGATGCGAGGGGGCTCATGTATACGTTGAAGAGGGTGGGACTGAGTGATGATCCTTGTGGTATGCCGCAGGTGACTTCGTTGGCCTCTGATTTGAAGGGGGGGAGGCGGACTCTCTGGGTTCTTCCGGCAAGGAATGAGATGATCCAGTCCAATGCTTTTCCTTGTATTCCGACGTTGCTACGGCGTTGTATTAGGGTGTTATGACAGACTGTGTCGAAGGCTGCGGAGAGGTCAAGTAAGATGAGGGCAACTGTTTCTCCGTTGTCCAGTAGTGTTCGGATGTTGTCTGTTGCTGCTATGAGGGCAGTGTTGGTGCTGTGTTTGGCTCGGAAGCCGGATTGTGAGGGGTCGAGGGATTTGTTGGATTCGAGGAAGGCGGCGAGCTGACTATTGACTGCTTTCTCAATTACTTTGGCGGGAAATGGGAGGAGTGAGATGGGGCGGTAGTTCTTAAGTTCGGTGTGGTCTGCTGTGGGTTTCTTCAAAAGGGCGCTGAGTTCGGCATGTTTCCAGGTTTCCGGGAAGGCAGCGGATTTGAGGGAACAGTTGATGACGTCGCGGAGGTGGGGGGCGATGATGGAGTCTGCTTTGTTGAAGATGTGGTGAGGACATGGGTCGGTTGGCGATCCTGAGTGGATGGAGTTCATCAGGCGGATGGTGTCTTCGGTGGTGATTGGGTTCCAAGAGTAAAGGATGTTGGAGGGCGGTGTTGGATCGGAAATGGGTGGAGTGGACATGTCTTCGGGCTGGTTGTCAAAGCTGTTATGTATATCGGTGATTTTGTTGTGGAAGAATGAGGATAGAGAGTCGCAGAGGTCTTGGGAGGGAGAGATGTCGTTGGTGCCGGCTGTAGGGTTAGTAAATTCTTTGACGATGTTGAATAGTTCCTTGCTGTTTTGGGCATTGTTGTCGAGTCTATCCTTGAATGCTGATTTCCTGGTGGATCGGATTAGTTGGTGGTGTTTCGGATGGCGTTCTTGAAGGTGGCTAGGTTATCAGTAGTTGGGTTTTTTCTCCAGGTTTTCTCGAGAGTGCGACAGAGCTTCTTAGATTTCTTGAGGTCCTCGTTGAACCAGGGGGCCTTTTTGCTGTGTTGTTTGATTAGATGGTTTTTGAGGGGAGCAAGTTCGTCGGCGCTATGGGTGATCCATTGGGTGAGGTTAGTGGCTGCTTGGTTCGGGTCCGATGATTTAGTGGAGGGATTTTGTTGAAGCGATGTGAAGAGTTGTTCGGTGGTGATTTTGTTCCAATTTCTTCGAGGAATAGGTAGTGGAGGCTTGTGGGTCGTGGATTTTTTGTAGTTGAAGTGAACGCAACAGTGGTCCGTCCAATGGAGAACTGTGGTGTGATCGAAGGAGATGTGCTTGCTGGAGGTGAAGATAGGGTTGAGTGTGTGTCCGGCGTAGTGGGTGGGGGTGTCTACCAGTTGTTTGAGTCCTAGGTTGGTCAGGTTATCCAGAAGGGTGGTGGTGTTACTGTCATTTTTCTTTTCCAGGTGGAAGTTGAGGTCTCCCAGTAGAATGTAGTTTTCGGAGGGGAGGGCATGTGGGCTGATGAAGTCTGCGATGTCTTCGCTAAATTGTGTGTGGGGTCCTGGTGGTCTGTAGATGAGGGTGCCTCTGAGTGTGGTTTTGTGGTCGGTGTGAATCTGGAAGTGAAGGTGTTCGGCGGAAGCGAGGTTATCATCAGAACTGGTCGTGATGCGGATGGTGTTCTTGTGGACGATGGCGATGCCTCCTCCTATTTGGTTGGTGCGATCCTTTCGGATGATCTTGTAGGCTTCTGGGATAGCTATGGCGATGTCGGGCGCTGATGAGGCGTTCATCCATGTTTCTGTGAGGAAGGCGACGTCCGGCGATGTAGTGTTGAGTAGATTCCAGAGTTCAATGGAGTGTCTGTGGACTGAGCGGGTGTTGAGCAGGATGCACTTTAGGTGGTTGGTGTCGGGGCTTTGTTTGGAGTTTGTGGATTTGGTGTGGGTTCTGGTGTAGTCGAATTTGCAGGCAGGAGTGGCAGGCGAAGGGTCCATGGGTATGTCCTGGGGCGGCTTGGTAGCAATTTGGGAGTCGGCCGGGGTTGAGAGCGGAGAGGGATGCGGCGTCGTACGTTATGCGGGTGGAGAGGAGTTTGTGGGGGCCAGGGGGTCTGGCGCTGGGCGTCAGCCAGGTCCTCATACCAGTTGTCATTGGCCATGGGCTCTGACAGGGATCATTGTAAGTTTAGGGATACTCAGATCCACTTCATTCGTGTTCCTCATTAGGCCCTTAAGCAAAATGGGGCTCCATTTCCAAATCTGGGCGAGTGGGTCTGATTGGCGAAGGAACAAACATCGTGCAACGCTGGCCTGCCTCTGCGCCATTCCTGACAGGAACCCATCATGATCAGGAATCATGATGGGTTCATGTCAGGAATGGCGCCTCTGGAACAGTACCGGGGAAGGTCGCAAAACATAGCTGAGGCCGATCTGGATCTAGCAACGGTTTCTAAGGGGGTCAACTGGTGCCGAGGTGACAGCCCCAGTCAAAGACTTTCCTGAACCAGTGGGACCAAAAGATGCACCAGGGGGTGCGACTCCCCAAAAATGAGGCTCATGACTTCATACAACTCTTGGAGCTGGGTGGGGGCTTCAGGAAATTTGGGGAAGCACACAGCGGACCCAGTTTCTGACGCTGACTGCACAGAAACCACCTGCGAGTGAGGTCGAGATTTGTGACATTGTTCCCTCACATCGTCCAAAGAATGAGAGAGATGAAGAAAAGTCGAAGAAAGCTTTGACTTCTTGTACTTCTTCTTACAAGACTTACCTGAAGAAGTCCTGGAGTGCGACAAGGACTGACACAAGCGACTCTGGGAGAGGTCCCGAGACCTTCCACGGAGTCTCATGGCAAGCAGCTAAGAGCTTTATGGCCCCACATGGATGGCCTTGGGGTTCCTAGTATTGCACATGACGCAGAGTTGTGCTCTTTTTCTAGGCACCAGTGACACACCAAGTAGGGGGTCTGTCACAGACATCTGTAGATGACAGGCGCTACGAGGCTTGAACCTGGTAAGTTTCTTCGGAAAAAGAGGAAAAAAGGCTTTCTAAACTTTGACAAAATCTCAAAAGAAGTCAGTCAAAAAGGGACTGAGGGAACCTTGATCCGAATTCACACTGATGGTGTAGAAAAGAAGAAATTGAGGTCAGCGCGCTGGGAGGAAGCCTCCAGCCACGGAATTGGTTGAATTTGGCGGCAAAACACGTTATTCTTGTAAAGCGAAGTTCTCAAATTCTGGCAAGCACTGCATATGAGTATTTTTTACCCACAAGGCTTCAGAAATGCAAGCAAGAGTGAGTTTTGGCAGATGGTTAGAGTGCTGCTTTAAGTGTAAGTTTGCTGCCGCTCAAGTAGCAGCAAAATCAACTCGAATGGCCATGTGCTCTTGTGCACCACATGGTGCCGTTCATGCTGATTTTTCAGCGCTGCTGGAGCAAAATTGCAATGTGAGCAATGCAAATGCATATTTTCTGCCCATTGGTGGTACTGCGTGGAATCTCGCAGAGGTTTTATGTAATCCGTGGTATGAAACTCTGTGGGATACGCCCACCCAAGAAGCCTATATAGGCAACATGCACAACACTTCCTGTGCAGATGATGCCACGCAGAGCCAAACGACGACACCTACCGGTGTGCAAAAGGATTGCTCAAAAAGTTCCGTATCTAATCTGACGCCTGAAGAATATTCTAAGGTAAGGAATCTGCGGCTAGAAGTCTCTATCAGATATGATTCAAAATGTGCTCCACCTTAAGGGTAGGTGCTAGAACTTGTGAGGGTTCAAAAGCAGATATTTACCAGCTCAGAGACATTAGACTCCTTGATGTTATCATAATGCATGTTGATGTCACCCAGTATGATAAGACATTTTGACTCAAGGTATGTGGCTGAAAGTGCCTCTTAGAGCGAGTCAAAACCGTGTTTTGACAGTCCAATTGGTCTGTAAATCAATAAGCGAGAGCAACACAGTTAATGTTTTAGCATCTCTCAAAGAGTGCGTGTTCCAAAGAGAGTAAATATGAGTTATTTTGTATGAACACCACTTCTTCCCCTGTTCTGTTTCTGCGGTTGACTGGGTGATTAACATATCCATGCGGTATGGCTAAACCTACATTTATAGTCCTCTTTTATCCAGGTTATGGTTACAAACAAACAATCTAGCCTGTGGTCTTCCAATAGCATATGCACCTCAACCACATGAGCTATTAGAGAGCGTGCATCAATCAGAGGGCAATTGATAGCTTGTTCTGGATTGACTGGAGCCTGGTTGGTACATTGGCTATAGGAGGCTCTTCACTGTTTGCAGTTCATCTCCTTAGTACTAAGGTGTAGCAAAACTACTCCCAAATCTTAGAAAACGAGCTTTGGGTGGCAGGTATTGAGTGAACGGTTTTATATTCTGGAGCTCAGGAGGGCATATCCTGCTCAACGAAGAACAATTTGCTGATATGAGACACTCCCGACAAAGTAGAACGCGAAACAAATCTGAGGTAAAACCAGCCGTATGCTGGGCCCTGGGCCCGGAGTGGACGGGCACAGACGGTGTTACCTTTAGCGTGCCTTTGGGCTGCAGTCCTTAAGTAGCTAAAGGACAGTCTGCACATCGTGTTACAAAAATACACTAGAGCGCACACTTTGCAAGATTGCCGCTCTAAGAAGGAACCCTCCAAACTGTAAAAAATGGCTGCTCCAATTGAACAAGACCAATATTAAAAAGCCAGAAAATGTGTGGCAACTGTGTTCCAAACATAGTAGATTAATTTAAAAAGTCATGGAGCAGAAAAGGTAGAGCTTTAATACTGAGAAAGCATCGTGCTGGACATGATATCATCAAAACAGAGGAAACCAACAGTCTTCATAGGCCATGGGAGTATAGGAATGTGTATCTGAGTGAGCCAATACGGACATGTGTAATGCACTCCTTATCACTTTGTGTGGATTTGTGGACTGTGAACGCTCCTATGCAGACTTTTTCGAGTTAGAAGATGTACATAGGAACTCATCTACCACCCTGGGACACCGGAGAGGCATAAACCTTACAACCTCAGTGATCATGAATAAATGACTTACTTGGCCAGCAGTCGTTGACATCAGACTCGCAGTGTGGCCCCGTGTAGCCCCGGGAGCATGTGCAGCTGTATCCACCATCAGAGTTGTTGCACAGACCACCGTGCTGGCAGGGGCTGGACAGACATTCGTTCACATCCTCAGCACATGTGCGGCCTGTGAGGCAGGAGACAATGGGAACAGGTAAGAGTATGGCCTAATAACTACCTCCTCAGCTTTGTTTCTTGTCTGCTCCTCTTCTTAGCCTAACTTGCCTTTTATGTCCTGCCTCTTCTTTCCTGAGCTGGCTCCACCCCTTCCTGACCCCCCTGCACTTTACTTCCTCTGGTCTTTCTGGTCAGCCTCCCCCTCATCTTTTGCTACATCACCTCTTCCTGGTTCTACCACTTCCTCTACTAGCGCTTCTCTTGTCATGGCTTCATCCTGTCCTCCTTCTACATCTTCTTCCCAGTGCTCCTCCTTCTGTCCACCCTTCTCTACTTCCTGTTGTGCGTCCTCCTCCTTTCCAGGCTCCATCTTTTCCTATCCTTCCTCTTCCTGTTTTTGACTCTACATCTTCGTGTCTTCTGCCTCCGATACGTCTTGCTTTCCTCTTCCCCTCCTTCTTCCTCCTGTTCCAGTGTTGCCTCCAGTTCCTCTCATCTTGTCTCCACCTCGTCCTGTCCTCCCTCCATTATATTCAGAACTTCATCCACTTCTTCCAGTCCCTGCTCCCAACTACGTTTTTCCCTGCCTCTCTTTTTTTCTTCTATTGTTTTCTTTCTATCTTAGCATATCTTTTCCTGAACTCCTCACTCCCTGAGTCACTGTAACCTCACAGGAAATACTGCAGTTTGCACTGCATTTCATATATATATATATATATATGTATATATATATATACATATATATATATATATATATATCTTATATCTTGCTTGCCATTGTGGAAGCTGGAAGCCTCAAAACCTCAAAGCACTGCTAAGAATGTGGCCATTCCCTGCTTGAGGCCCCTGCATTGCATTGCAGTCCTCCATACCTTGCCAGCCACTGCTGCAGCTGCAGGAGAAGTTCCTGAAGTCATGGGAGTGTCCACAGGTGCCTCCGTTTCCGCAGGGGTCTGATTCACAAGGACTCAAAATGGCTTCACAGTTCAAACCTGCAGGGAAAGCGGGCGGAGGAGTCACTGAGAGTGTAGATCACTACACCATCCTGGTATCTACTTCCTTCATTATCACAAGAAATTTCAGTGCATGCATTGATCAGCTAGAACTAGTAAATCCACAGGAAATTGTAGAGAACGTTTAAATTATTACAATTCAAACAACTGGTGGTGTGCACGACCTGTATCGCAGGACATCAATAACGTCATGTCTTTTGCTCAAAAGAGATACCGGCTAGCAGATCAGTGCATATACCTACCTCAGTTCATAAAGCAATACATTTCCTCCTCTGGACAGGTGAGACATTGGAAACATCTATATAGATGCCACCCTCGGAGAGGCCACCTACAGCAGCACGGTCTTTGTCAAAGTCATACGTATGACTTTGACAAAGACTGTGCTGTCGAAACGCGTCAGTCAATAAATACTTAATTCTCTTCAAAAATCCTGAGTGCGACTCTTTCTTACAGACGTGGAATGTAAGGATATGCTAATACTACAGTGGGTCCAGTGCCTGCCTGTCTGCACCAACCCCGCCTGGTGGATGTGATCGGTAGAAAGGTTGGACTTCGCCTAACCATATATATATATATTTTTTCAAACTTACTTTAGTAATGCGTGGTAATGGCATGCGAGGTAATAGCATATGCATGCTAAACAAATGCGGGGTAACAAATGCGTTTTAAAGGTATGCAATATTTTTACTAGCGTTGTACCATCATATAACCTCCAGATATACAACGTGCCAACCACTGCTCTAATACGTAATGTACCCTCCAGTGTCCTGATACATGATGTGCCAGCTAAGGCTCTAGTAAGTAATGTACCCTCCAGTGTCTATGTACATAATGTGCCAACCACTGATCTAATAAGTAATGTACCCTCCAGTGTCTACATACATACTGTGGCAACTGTTGCTCTACTAAGGAATGTGCTCTCCAGCGTCCAGATACATAATGTGCCTGTCACTGCTCTAGTAAGTCATGTACCCTCCACTGTCTAGATACAGTGTCTAGATACATGAATGAATGAAGGGGCACTTATAAAGTGCCTGGTTTCCTAAAGGCATCCCAGCGCATACTGAGCAAGCCACTCCTCTAATAAGTAATGTGCCCGCCAGTGTCCAGATACATACTGTGCCAACCGCTGCTCTAATAAGGAATGTGCCCTCCAGTGTCCATACACAACTCTGCCAACCACTGCTCTGAAACGTAATGTGCCCTTTAGTATGCAGATACATAATTTGCCAACCACTGGTCTAATAAGTAATGTGCCCTCCAGTGTCCAGATACAACTGTGCCAACCACTACTCTAATAAGTAATATGACCTCCAGTGTCTAAATACATACTGTCCCAACCGCTGCTCTAATAAGGAAGGTGCCCTCCAGTGTCCATATACAACTCTGCCAACCACTGCTCTGAAACGTAATGTGCCCTCTAGTGTCCGGACACATAATGTGCCAACCACTGCTCTAATAAGGAATGTGCTCTCCAGCGTCCAGATGCATACTGTGCCAAACACTGCTCTAATAAGTAATGTATCCTCCTTTGTCCAGATGCCTACTGTTCGAACCACTGCTCTAGTAAGTAATGTTCCCTCCAGTGTCCAGATACATACTGTGCCAGCCACTGCTGTTGAAAATGGCAATGTATATGCATATAAGCGGCGTTCATTTATGTTCACTGTACCCCTTGTTGTAAGCAGAACGGATATCGCTAAACCCTGACTGTATTATCCCGCCAGCATAGACCCATGCACACACGTACACGACAGCCATTTTAGGCACCATGGCCTCTCTGCCCGTTTGTTCCCGGCACCCCTCCCCGCGCGCACTGCTCATGCATCGGCCACAAGACCCTCTCCCTCGGCGTGACCCTGCTCTAGAAGTAGCACTCCTGCTTGACCCACACCCCCCATTTCCTCCCAAGAACACCCTTCCCCTCAGCTGACGACCCCCCCCTCCGGCTGTACTTGGCCTCTCGACCCGGTCCCAAGTCCTAAGACCAAGCCTCGTGAATGTACACCCCCCCTTTTCCTGCCCAGCATAACAAAACCATGATACACCAGCCGAAGTGCACGATCTTATCGCCTGCCCAACCTTTGATCTGATCATCCCCTCCTGCCCTCGTGTCCTGTAGGAATGTCCGGCTGAGAGATCACAATCTCTTGTTACATTCAGGAGGGGAGGATGACATCTGAGCGACTGGTATGGGAATAGGCCTGAAGCTGGGATTCCAAGCATGTTTTTTCCTACTTCAAAGTGTCTTTATTGTAATAAGGAATGTTTGTGCATCATAAACATGTGTATAAAAGACGAAGCCTCAGAGAAACTGGTGTGGTGGGAGGAGAGAGCACCTCCTGAAGACACTATGCGAGTGTCCGAAATGACAGGCTCTCCTCATGAGAAATAAAACACTGTTCTTGTTTTCCTGCTTCCAGCGCCCGTCTCTTTATTTGGTAATTGTTCAAGATGGGAACTAAGAGGCGTCCTGCGCCAGCAGCCTGGGCATCAGGTGCGTTATGGGCTGACTTTTCCACAATTGGCGTCCCAACGCGGGGTCCATCAGCGACATAAGGTCCGGTAAGAGAGGTCCAGACGATGGGGTGAACATCTAAACGATTGGAGTATACCTGCCTTGAGAGGGCCCTCGTCCGGCTTCCGATTGAATGAACTTCACCGATTCCGAACGGACCTCTCTCAAGTGACCTACTGTCCTGACTGGAATCCCACAGGAATGCTGCGGTAAAAACATGGAGAAAGAGAACGATTGGGCGCTGGAAAAGGGAAGGCGAAGAATTGCCCACACGGTCCGGTCCGGGTAAGGTTAAGTAGGACGTCTTTACGTCCGATTGGTAGGATGGCTTTATCCATCTGATTGATTGATTGATTGTACTTGAAGTATTGGTTCTCTTTGAGACATTTTCTATTTGCAAACAGCGATGAATAGGAACGTTCCTCTCTCTTTGCAAATAGTAAAGGATAGGTAATGCAGACGTTTGTCCCCCATTGTAATCCGTCATGCCTATTTTTCTCCCCACTGATTGTTTGTTATCGATTTTTATCGATTATTGCTCTTTGAGATATTCTCTGTCTACAAACAGGGAAGAATAGAAATATTCTGCCCCCTTTGCAGATAGTGAAGGATAGGTAATGCAGATTTTTGTCCCCGTTGTAATCCGTCGTGCCTGTTTTTCTCCCCATTGATTGATTGATTGTCTGGACATTTATTGTTCAAAGAATAGTTCTTTTAAGGTATCCTCTGTTTGCAAATAACGTAGAAAAGAAATATTCTGTCTAATCTTTACAAGTAGTGAAGGGTAGGTAATGCGGACCTTTGTCCCCCGTTGTAATCTCTCGGGCCTATCTACTCCCCACTGATTGGTAAACTAGTTCCACCCGGACCATTTATTAGAGGTAGGTCATCTGGCTCGACCAGAGGGCACCCCTAATAAAAAGGACATATGCAACAATAACGAAGTAATAACCGTATCCTGTTAACAGAAACTTTAGCATGAAACACGTTAGGAAAAAAAGGGAAGAAAGGAATAAGAAAGCAAAATCAGTAGGCCACTGATGAGTTTTTATTTCGCTACAAATAAGAAAACTTTAGAAATAGCTCACGATGAAACACATGATTTCGCTAGAAATAAGAAACGTTAAGAAATAAGTCCGTAATAAGAAACATGAAAATGGTGAGAGAAGCCAAGCTTGACATCACGGCAGCCACAAGGCAACCAGGCTTCGCCACCCCTCACTGCTCCAAACATGTCTGTCCCACCGCCTGCCACGCCCCAATAACGGTAACATGAGATAGATACAGATCAGCAGATATCTACCCCCTTTCTGGAAAACTCCCGAAGTGCAACAGGTTCGCGGCTACGCCCATCCGGAAGACGAGATCTTCGGCACGTGTAGGGCGGGTCCTGATGCCAGCCGTCGGCCGGAGGTCGTCGAGTAAGGTGGGCCAAAAGAGGAGCCGAGGCCGACGGGATGCGGGCGTCCCCTCTTCTTTCTTCAATAATGGCTGCGACAACACGGGGGGGATGTCTTGCTCATGCCACCGACCCCCCCCCCCCTCGCATCTCCTGGTCCAGCCACGGCTTGGTAGAAGCTCCCCGTTCGGCCCTGAAGCGGCGCCTTGCAGGCCACCGGGGGGGGGGATGTCTTGCCTATGCCTCCGACCCCCCCCCTCTCATCGTCTGGTCCGGCCATCATGAATATTAGCGCCGAGAAAAACGGCGTGGGGTGCGCTGGGAGGGAGAGGCGGCGCGAACGAGCCTCTCCCACCTCCCCAGGTGGAGGCCCCCAGTGGCACCCCCAACGCTCCACTCACTCGACGAGGGTTCGCCCACTCGTAAAATGGCGGTTGATCCTGCTGGAGCGGGCCCGGCGTGAAGAGATGGCCCGGCTGCTTGTTGATTAAGAAATGAGTCCCACCATCATAAGTGTTCTCCTCGACTTTGAAGATTCTATAAGAGCCACGGGGGCCCCCGACCCCCGCAGACACCCCCGATGGGGAATGACTGCCATGATTGTCCGCGGAACGATGAAGATGTGGCCGCGAGACGTCGGCGCTCCCATGCTGACGCCAGCCTCAGTTTGAATGACTAAAATCCTGTAGACTACAGTTCGGATCAGTTCCGGTGAAAACCCAGTATGCCCCGGTAGGAAACAATTGTTGCCTCCCTCCCCCTTTGACTGATGGTTCATACGGCCGATCCTTTCTGTTGCCCTTTAACGGAACTTTTGGACTGCCGAAAGAGGCTCTGGGCCAACCACGAGTTGGTGGAGATTTTGACTATGCCTGGATCTGCCTGGCTGCTCCCAAAATGGCGCTGATACAAATGAAACTTTCAACTCCTTGTTGTACCCCGATTGCTCAGCCTTGGTGTCATGAAATATGTATGCAGTTTTTAAACACAATGAATTGATATGGGATGGGTACTGATTATGTGTTCGGACAATGAATTGACATGAGATGGGTACTGATTGAACATTCGGACAATGAATTGTTGTTGAGTTTTGGCGCACCATGATTATTGAAAGTTCGAATTTCAACACTTATGATACTCGCTCACACTGAAATTCCGATATGATTTTATTGCACTTGTCGCACTTTTTATTATGAAATCAACGACCACCGACTCCATTAGGTTTTCCACTAATAAGTATCTCCACATGTACAATTCTGGCCGGCCCACTGGGTTGTAGGCCCGTATTTATGCACCAACATTTTTATTAAAGATTTTTGGAAAAAGCAAACGTAGTTGTCACGCGTAAATTGGTAAATTTCGAATAAATGACCACTATTTCCGATATAACTAGATTACAGGTGAAATGGCTCAGCTCGACTAGTTAAGGGTTAAAAAGTATAGTACGCAGAAATATTGCAAATCTGAACGGTCCAGGTTTTTGTTGTATGTGTTTTTCATTTTTGTGCAAGCCTAAAACAACTGCTAAAGATCCTGGTATTTAGCCTATACTTTATATGCTACCTATATCAGGAAAGTTGTTTTAAAATGCCCCTAAGTCTCCCCGAAGGAGTGCCACCCCACCCCCCTGCACACGATCCGTAATATCACACTTGGGCGACCTATGCTATCCACAGGCTTCCGATAATCATCTCTCCCACACTAAACGGTCCACCTGGGCTCAAACGCCAAGATGGCAAGGACTGCATCCCGTGGAGATAGGCCGAGTATGTAGTAAGTAAAAGCCTTTTCGAGTTTATGCGCGCTGATGTGTTTTTAAAATGCTGCCCCCGCTCCCCTTCTTTTTCCGTCTTTCTGCAGGTCACATCGGAAAAAAATGATGATCTAGCGGACAAAGAGATGGGAAAAAGGGACTCGATTATGGCGCCTACACACTACGAGCGAACAATGACTATTTCTCTCCCTGAACTTAGCGCTTGGGAGGACAGCCTGAAGCGGAAACTACAAAATATGACTTCGCTTGGCACCCCGAATAATACAACCAAGAATGACATGCACTAATGAATAAATTCCTACGTTTAACTAAATAGGGAAAGATAAGGAATATTCCGAGGTGAGGTTTACCCGAGTACCCTCCTCTCGGAGGACTAGGAATGTTGCCAGTGTTTAAAAATCTACTACCTCCTTTTCGCACCCTCATAGACATGAAACTCAAAGCTGCCCTATTGTTCTCCCAACTGACACCCACTGTTGCCTCAGCCCACCGTGAGCATTAGCCCGACCAGGGTAATTCTTGACCAATTGCCAAAAGCGTAAGTTTGCGCAACCAAAGCCACCAGTGGAGGCAGCCGACGATAAACGAGAAGAAAAAGGTAAAAAGAGCTTAGGATGCTAAGGATGCGCAGCGTACAGGAAGAGATCATTTTGGCCAATAACTGTTCTATGTTTTGTCTTGGATTTTTGTATATAATACCAGTCACTGTTCTATGTTTTGTCTTGGATTTTTGTAAATAATACATGTACTGTCTCCCCCGCCTGAGTTTGTGTGTACGTAATGTATGGATCTACGTCGTCCCTCTGCCTGTGTTTCCGTATTACTTGACCCCTGCTGTTCTGTGTTGTGTGCGCACTGAATGGCCCATTATTGTACATGTCTCTCTCTCTCTCTCTCTCTCTCCCTCTCTCTCTCTCTCTCTCTCCCACTCTCTCTCTCTCTCTCTCCCACTCTCTCTCTCTCTCTCCATGGCATACGTGTACCGAATGGTTCGTTTAGAGTGCGGACGACTCTCTCTCACTCTCTCTCTCTCTCTCTCTCTCTCTCTCTCTCTCTCACTCTCTGAGGGTCCCCCTGTTCCCTCCTCCCTTGTATGGTAACGTTGTGCTCCACCGGCACACACCTAATTGGGTCTCTTCGAACACAAAGGTGTTCGGCAAAATTGACAGAAACTAAAACGATTGTAACTTACCATATTACTACCTCTCCTTTCTGCAAAACGATAGAACCCGAGTTGGTAATGAAAGAAAGGACAGGTAAGACGACTGATGTCCCCTAATCTGGCCTTTTATAGGGGGACTATAATGTCAATGGTCTTCTATTTTTCAGTTCATTAGAAATGCAATTCCCAATGCCCAGATTGCCTCACCCCTCTGCACTTAAGTGCGAATGTCCAAAGCGTCCTCGCTTCTCCCGATTGACCCCAGCTCCCTGTCCAAAGCATCCTCGCTTCTCCCGATTGACCCCAGCTCCCTGTCCAAAACGTCCTCACTTCTCCCGATTGACCCCAGCTCCCTGTCCAAAAGCGTCCTCGCTTCCCCCGATTGACGCCAGCTCCATATCAGCTATCCCCGAAGCGTAATTGATGACCTTGATTAACCGTCGCTCCCCAAGAAGAGCATGTTTAACCTCTGCCCACCTCTCATGATGATAACCCCCCTGCTTCTAAGGGTTAGCCGACCCCGAAGGGAAATGTAAGATTATCAGTACTTGGGTTAAAAAAGAAAAAGGGCGAGTCCCTACCTAAGGACTCAATTTCGAGTTTGATATAGTACACTGTCGATAGGAGTCCGATTTCTCTCCACGTACGTCACGAATGAACGCCAAATAGGCTTACGAATTAAGTGGAAATGCCCTCCTAAATACTCCTTAAGTGATGACTTCTGACTGTGACCAATGAACCTATCCCCCACCTACTTAGGAGTGGGGACGGAATTGAAATGTATAAATGTCTTCTCCTGCCAGTTTTTCTAAAATTTGTTTTGTACCCATTCAAAGATACAATCACCGGAGGAGAGGAGCTGGACGTGACGCACAGCCTGGCCACAGATCATGAAGCACGTGTGACCGCGACCAAAGGTGGAGTCGTAGAGCAACGAGACGCGGGACGAGGCACCACTCTCAAACTCGGCAGATGAAGGAATGAGGGGCTGCCTTGAAGCCCTCGATTTGCTGACCCACTCGTGCCTGAAGTCCCCGTCCCTTTTGAGCCCGACTGATGGGCCTGCCTGCTCGTCGTCCTTTGCTCCTTTGGTCCCTTGGTGTGTTCAAAGATCTGATCCCACTCCGCCCTCTCTTCCCTTGATTATTCAACAACATCACCCTTTTTCGCATAACTTTTGACTATAGAATAAGGTTTTGCCACGGAAGAAGAAAGACACACAGGTGCCCAGCATGAGGCACCCCAAAGAAGATCAGTTAGGAAACAGGACTGTGATCTAACAGCAGAGGACTGATCGCACCCTGCAACGCGTAAGGATGAATCCGAGCTGGACCTATAGCTCCACCGCCGGTGCTCAACAGCGCCAACGAAAGAAGACGGACTCTGTTAAAAAGACATTGTGACGAAGACCCCCCCTTCCTGAACTTTCTACTCACCCCCTTGACTAATTGCTTGTATCGAACTGAATTCCTCCCTCAACCATTTTGTATTGCTTTCTAAAATGTTTCATCGGTCACTCATGTATTTCGTTTTCCAAAAGTTTCTTATAGCACTGACAAGACCCGAAGGTATCAGAGTACTTTTACTGTATGTTGATGTCACCGGAGAGAAAGTCTGAACTTGATTCTATAATGTTTTGGAACATTTTCCTTGATTGACCCCGACTAAGTATTATGCCGATCTCTAGACTTGTATGAATAACCCAACAAATGTAAAATCATATGTACCGCATTCCGCCAATCGTATCGACTGTATAGAAATGAACTAGCTTATGTAAAAAAGCGGCGACTGTTGAAAATGGCAATGTATATGCACATAAGCGGCGTTCATTTATGTTCACTGTACCCCTTGTTGTAAGCAGAACGGATATCGCTAAACCCTGACTGTATTATCCCGCCAGCATAGACCCATGCACACACGTACACGACAGCCATTTTAGGCACCATGGCCTCTCTGCCCGTTTGTTCCCGGCACCCCTCCCCGCGCGCACTGCTCATGCATCGGCCACAAGACCCTCTCCCTCTGCGTGACCCTGCTCTAGAAGTAGCACTCCTGCTTGACCCACACCCCCCATTTCCTCCCAAGAACACCCTTCCCCTCAGCTGACGACCCCCCCCCCCCGGCTGCACTTGGCCTCTCGACCCGGTCCCAAGTCCTAAGACCAAGCCTCGTGAATGTACACCCCCCTTTTCCTGCCCAGCATAACAAAACCATGATACACCAGCCGAAGTGCACGATCTTATCGCCTGCCCAACCTTTGATCTGATCATCCCCTCCTGCCCTCGTGTCCTGTAGGAATGTCCGGCGAGAGATCACAATCTCTTGTTACATTCAGGAGGGGAGGATGACATCTGAGCGACTGGTATGGGAATAGGCCTGAAGCTGGGATTCCAAGCATGTTTTTTCCTACTTCAAAGTGTCTTTATTGTAATAAGGAATGTTTGTGCATCATAAACATGTGTATAAAAGACGAAGCCTCAGAGAAACTGGTGTGGTGGGAGGAGAGAGCACCTCCTGAAGACACTATGCGAATGTCCGAAATGACAGGCTCTCCTCATGAGAAATAAACCTCTGTTCTTGTTTTCCTGCCTCCAGCGCCCGTCTCTTTATTTGGTAATTGTTCAAGATGGGAACTAAGAGGCGTCCTGCGCCAGCAGCCTGGGCATCAGGTGCGTTATGGGCTGACTTTTCCACACTGCTCTAATAAGTAATGTTCCTTCCAGTGTATACATACATACAGTGCTAGTCACTGCTCTAATAAGTAATGTGCCCTCCAGTGTCCAAATACAACTGTGCCAACCACTGCTCTAATAAGTAATGTACCCGCCAGTGTCCAGATACATACTGTGCCAAACACTGCTCTAATAAGTAATGTGCCCTCCAGTGTGCAGATCATATTGTGCCAGCCACTATTCTAATAAGTAATGTTCCCTCCAGTGTCCAGATACAACTGTGCCAACCACTGTTCTAATAAGTAATGCACCATACAGTGCCTAGATACATACTGTTCCAGCCACTGCCCAATTTAGTAATGCACTCTCCAGCATCCATATATATATATAAAACGTGTCAGACAATGCTACATTAAGTAACGTATCCTCCAGTGTCCAGACGTTGGAAAACATATGGGGTAAGATGAAGGGGAACATTTATGAATAGGTATCAAAATTTGGCGAGGACAATCATCTTAGCTAGTGCAATGCGACCTGTTAGAGAAAGTGCAAGCGACCTGTTAGACCAGTACTCTGTCCTCCAGCCACTCCTCCGCACAACCGTAATTGCCACGCCTTAGTTCTACTGGATCACGCTCAGCCACACACCAAGATAACGAATCGGCTCTGAAACCTACATGAAGGGTACTCCGTAGCGAAGGGCACCATCCCGTCAGGAAGGGGAAATAAAATAGACTTTGCCCTATTGATATGTATGCCAAAATGTACCACTTCCCACTGGAGGGGAGCAAGGTTCTCTAGCGGGTCCTGCATATAAAACATAATGTCATCGGCATACATCGATGCACCCAGCCGCCTTGTGATGAAACCAATTTCCCTATTCTCGTGGTGCTGTCAGGGCCATGCTGACAGTGGCTCCATTGCTGTTGCAAAAAGAAGCGGCGACAGTGGGCAACCTTGCCTGTGCCTTGAGTGACAGGAAATGATTCTGATATTAAGCCCTTTAGCTAAACCCTAGCAGTGGGTAAAGAATAGAGAAGCTGTATCTGCTTGGCAAATTGTGGACTTAAGCCGAGGCGGCTCATCAAGGGAAAAAGGTAGGTCCATACTAAGGAATCAAATTCCTTAGTAGCATCTAAAAGGGCTGCAGTGGCCGACATCTTGGGGTCCAAGTGATAAATTTGTGCGAAAGTGGTGCACAGATTGTGTGCGGTGGAACAGCCAGGGACGAACCCCGACTGACGAGGCTGAACAATCACAGGCAGGAATGGCTGTAAGCAGCTAGCCAACAGCTTGGTGTAGATCTTATTATCAATGTTAATTAAAGAGAGTGGCCTTTAGGAGTCATGGAGATTAGCCTGTTTGTCTGGTTTTAAGAGCATGACTATGACTGCCGCTCTTAATGAGGGGGGTAGATATCAAACGTCGAGGGATTCCTGGAACATTGCCAGGTTGATGCGGGGCCAGCGGGGTTGAGTATTCTTTGTAAAACGCTGTGGTCAGGCCATCCAAGTCAGGTGCTTTGTCTCCCGGCATGGAACCAATAATTTGCACTATTTATTCTGCTGTGCAAATCTAAATACGCCAGATGAGCCTGATCTAGCCAAAGTAGCTGTATAGTATCAAGATAGGCAGTAAGCTCAGCTGGTCCCAGCACCGATGTGGCCCTGTTTAAACCAGTGTGAAAGGAAGTAATTGTTTGATGTAAATCTGATGGGAATGTGACAGGGATGGACTGCTCGTCAAACAATTCAGACACAAAGGTGGAGGTGCGTGGTCTATGGAGCATTCCCGTGAGTGTCTCTCCAGGACGGTCGCCCTCTCCGTACCATCTGGCTTGTGCATTGCAGCACAAATAATGGACATCCCTCTCGCCTCCTCCCGATGTTCTATCAGTGCCTCCCTAATATGAACCAAGGCAGTGGGGTCGTTAGTATGGAAATAATCCGACTCCCACCAGAGAAGTCGGCCTACAGACGGGTTAATAGGCCACGTATAGCCCTCAAGTCCCCAGATTGCTTAGAAATACAGACACCCCTGATGACCACTTTAAAAGCCTCCCAAAATAGTAGAGGGCATGCCGCTGATCCATCTCTGACCCAACACGGCTAAGAACATAATGCACATAAGCTTTCTGTTGTATATTTGAACACCCGCTCACTGGTCAAACACCAGATGGATATCTTTTTGCTGCTCCAATTTGAGCAGCCTGATCTTCTCCTGCTTACTGAAACCCGGGGCCATATTATCAAGAAAGGGCGATACATTATCGCAGCTTTTATCGGCAGGAAACTGCAGCTAAAGCAGCGATAATGGGCTTGATAATAGGCCCTTGTGAATTCCGATAGAAGCCCAGGTTCTGGTGTTAACCTTGAGTTCTATGGGAATTCACAAGGGCATATTATCAAGCCCATTATCGCCGCTTTATCTGCAGTTTCCTGCTGATAAAAGCGGCGATAATGTATCGCCCTTTCTTAATAATATGGCCACCGGTTATCCCAGGAATCATCTCCTGACATCCTTGCGGCATTACCTCCTGACTATCACATTATTCAAGCTAACCGCCCCTAGGGGAAAGTGGGCAGAGGAGTAGCGGTTATAACACACCATGACTGCAATTACGCGATTCTAACTTCGCTAGACCTACCATTGGTGGCCAACCTAGTGAGAAAATTCGATTTTGAAACAGTTACTGTCCCCTTGGTATGTGTCCCGCTTTATAGACCTCCTCTTAGGATGCCTCTCTTCCCTCACTCCCTGGGTGAACAGATAGCGCACCTGGTTGCCAACTATGTGAAGGTTTTGTTGATTGGCGATTTCAATTATTGGGCCAATGACCCTCTTGGTGGCCCTCAATCGGCTGAACTGACCGAGTTACTCTCAGGTTTAAATCTTATTCAATAGGTATCCACGGCCACACGTATTAAGGGACATATCCGTGACCAGGTCTGGACTGTTAACATCACCATGTCTTCTGTCTCAGTCTTATCTTGTACATGGTCCGATCATCACAAAATCAAATTTACAGTTCAAGATAATTTTGCGAATAAAACCCCCAGCCGTGCTGGTTGTTCTCACAGAAATTGGAATACGATTGAGAAATCTTTATTTTTTTATTCACTTGCCAATTCAACTCCTCCGGGTAACACTTCAATTAACCAGGTGGATGTACAGTTAACCAGTTGGTAACTGGCCGCCAGCAATAAGTTTGCTCCCTTAGAAACATCCATGCCCCTCGCCGCCATGATGCCCAGAAATGGTTCCCCACAGAGCTGAACCACCAAAAATTAGCTCTAATACAATTGGAAAGAAAGTGGCGAGGCAACTATTAACTCGAAGACAAGTTGCTTTACTTAAACTCTTCGAAAATGTATAAGAAATCTATTTAACTGCTAAAGCGGAGTATTTTTCATCCAAAATCCTATTGGCAAACAATAGTTCGAAGAAGATCTTTCATATTGTTAATGAGTTATCTAACACCGACAGAATATTATGCAAACCCCCCTCACACATTTTTTGTAATGCTTTGAACCTCTATTTTATTGATAAAATTAATAAAATTAAGTCCAGCATCCCAGCCTGTTGAAACCTGGCCTTTAGTTCTCATCCCATTTTAAACCGAAGCTCTTTCACACACTTTCCTTCAATATGTGAGAGCACTTTTATAAACCTTCTTTCAAAAGTCAAATCAGGCTCTCCCACTGACTGTTGCTCTCCCAGCATTTTGAAGGAAATTGTAACCATCCTTCCTAGTCCTGCTCTCAACCTTTTAAATGAGTCTTTGTCTCAAGGAACTGTCCCTGCAAATTTTAAAGAGGCAATTGTTGTTCCCCTTTTAAAGAAGGTGGGATCAGATCCACTCATCCTGACAAATTATTGCCCTATCTCCCTTCTTCCTTATTTAGCTAAGATTTTGGAAACCTATATTACAGGTTGTCTTACAGACTTCTTGGAGGAATCCGAATTTCTTGATTCCATCAAGCTGGCATTCGTCCAGCGCATTCTACTGAGGCGATAATCTTCACAGTTCTAGATACCCTCCGTGGTAAGGTTGACAGTGGCTCCTCGCAGGCTCTTGTCCTGCTTGATGTTTCCGCTGCCTTCGACACGGTCGACCATTCCCTTTTGGTCGACCGTGTGAAGGATGCAGGAATTGCGGGTCCTGCCCACAGCTGGATTAGCTCCTTTTTGGAGAACCGCTCCCAGGCAGTCTGTACAGCCAAGTTCACTGCCCCTAGAGTCAAAATCTCTTGTGGAGTCCCTCAGAGCTCCTCTCTTTCTCCCCTGTTGTTCAATCTCTACCTCCTCCCTCTTGTCCGAGCTCTGAAGGAGTGCAAAGTATGCACTTTTAACTATGCAGATGATTTTCAGCTAATTTTTCCCACCAGTAACTCCCCAGAGTCGGTTCACACCTTTCAATCGACCATGCTGTTCATCAGTCAATGGATGAACAAGAACCATTTAAAACTTAATCCAGACAAGACGGAGCTGGTTTTAACAGGTGGCATTGCTAAAAATCCATGGGGACCCCATTTCTGGCCTATGGAGCTGGGTCAGCCCCCTGTTCCTTCTAGTTCGGCCAAAAGCCTTGGGGTGATTATCAGTCAGGATCATACTTTGAAGCCTCAGCTTAGTTCAGTGATCTCCACCAGTTTTTTTCAACTTCGCAAAATAAAAAAGATTTGTAGATTTCACACTCATGATGCCCGGATTCAGGTGATTATCGCCATGGTCTTGTCCCATGTCGACTATGCCAATTCTTTATATTTTGGAATCCCTCTCTATCTTTCCAGACGCTTACAGTACAAAACCAGGCTGCACATCTGATTGTCCACCATCCTAGGCATCATCACATCACTCCTCTCTTGAAGCAATTACACTGGCTTCTGGTTGTTCAGCCGTGTGCTTTCAAGGTTGGATGTCTTATTTTTAAGTCACTTCACGGAAAGAGCCCGAAATTGGTTGATAATATGATCAACAAATACATTCCTACACGAAATCTTCGCTCAGCTCATAAAAATCTATCACTTATTCCTCATTTCAGACTAAAGCGAACTGGTGGTACCAGGTTTTCCACCTTGGCCCCCATATATTGGAACTCTCTTCCCCCAAAATTCGATTCTGTACCAATCTTCTTGGTTTCAGAAGTCTTTTAAAAACTTGGCTCTTCTGACAGGCTTTCTAAACCCTCTTTTGTGACCTGGATCTCAACCAAATTAGTGCCATGAAGCCTCCCCGGTGTACGTGCGCTCTCTAAATTCATTTTAGCATAACATAACATAACATCCATGGAGCCTGCGTTATTAGCAAAAAAATCCAAAATATCGTCTCTGATTTCTTCACGAAACACTGTTTTACATAGTGCCTCAGAAGGCAAGCACCAAGAATAGACAAGGGGCGGCGTCCGGGGAAGTAGTATCTGCTACAGAACAGGGGCATGGTCCAACAAGGTGCGGGTAGGTGAGCCACCTTAGTGGTCCATGGCTAGACCTCTCTAGATGTTAACCAAAAATGTATCCTGGACCAATGACATTAAGGTAGGAAGAGACACAGGTGCCCTCCCAGGCATCCCGATTCACGTATCACCAAACCCTACTTAGACAGTTATCTAGAATACTGGTGTTGAGTGTCCTTGCAGCATTGGGTTGCAGGCACCTGTAGGTGCCAGAGGAACCCAGAATGTAGTCTAGGGGAGCACTGAAATCCCCAGCCCAGATTAAGACCTGTGGGCAGAAGCTAGAGATCAATCTTCACAGCTCAGAAAAAAACAAGGGGCCATTAATGGCGGCAAGAACCACTGGGTGCATATATAATTGTACAGCTAAAATGACATGCCGCCCTTCACTGTCAATGTGGGAGTGAGATAGCTGCCATGGAAGTCCCTTTTGAAGCAGAACCGCAACGCCCCTAGCGTAGTTAGAATATGTGGAGGTATTTACCTCCCCGCACCAAAGAGAGCAAGCCCTAAATGTGATGTGCTCGTCAAGTGTGTTTCTTGTAGAAAGCAAATATCTACTTTGTGTCTAGTGAGGTAAGCATGGACTAAACACACCTTCCTGCAGCCCTTAAGCCAATGAATATTCCAAGTGACGCATGCTGGCAATGGATTGAGGACTTGAAGCTTAATGGGTCGCTTCGATGAGAAGTGTACAGCGTGAGCAAACGAACTAGAGTTGGTGTCCTGCGACTGGTCCCTAAATATAGACATAATGTACATCTGAAGTAAATAAAGGGAATAAACTACTTCCAACCACCCACAGCCCCAATCATTAATGGCTTGTCCCTGTCCCAGTCAGTAATGTGGCCTGACTGTCTCATCCTTCACTGTTCGAATCACTAATCTTTGCATTCCTCTTCATGGGCACTTTCTCACCCTTAAAGAGACAATGACCCATCTCCTTTCAACCTATGTTTTACCTGTGTATCTAAATCTTTGGGAGATGTGAACCGTCCAGTTTACCATTCCCTGTGTGTAATTTCTCTAATTGACCCCTTGGGGGCAGTGCTCCATCACCAAGCCCCAAGGTGTTATATCTCTATTTCACCCCTTGAGGTCAGTGTCTCACTCGTCACCAGTCCTCAGTATGTAAATCCGTCACCTTGTATTACCTGCGCATCTGACAACCTTTGGGAACTGTACCCCCTCCATGAGACCACTTGTTTGGGGGTGGGCGGAGGGGGCTGTGCCACCTTCAACAGCTCCTGTCTATGTGATCTCTTCACCCTGTATTACTTGTGTGCGTGATCCATTGGGCCGGTACTCACTCTGCCTTTTCACGAGTCCCTTTGTATGTGATTCTGTCACCTTGTATTACCTGTGCATCTGACCCCTTAGGGAACTGAACCCCATCCATGAGACCACCTTGGAGGGGGGCTGTACCACCTTCAGAAGCTCCTGTGTATGTGAGCCCTTCACCCAGTATTACCTGTGTATCCAGCGGCACAGGAGCAGTTGTACCCGTTGATGTGATTGTGACAGATCCCTTGGTTCTGGCAGGGGTTCGAGTCACATTCGTTGACATCCACATCACATTCAGAGCCGCTCCAGCCGGGATCACACTCACACTGGAAGCTGCAGGAGAGAGGAGAAGGAGGTGCAATAAGACAGGTGGGGAAGGACAAATAGGGAAGATCACAGGGCAGGAACAAATACATATCTTAAAACCCAACACCATCCTCACAACCTCAAGAGCAATGAAAGAACCCCAGAGCTTTAGCTGGAGTTTGGGGGGAACTGAAAATCTTCCACTCTGGAGAAAACTCTAAGGGCCATATTATCAAGAAAGGGCGATACATTATTGCTGATTTTATCGGCAAGAAACTACCGCTAAAGCGGCGATAATGGGCTTGATAATATGCCCTTGTGAATTCCCATAGAAGCCCAGGTTAACACCAGAACCTGGGCTTCTATGGAAATTCACAAGGGCCTATTATCAAGCTCATTATCGCCGCTTTAGCGGCAGTTTCCTACCAATAAAAGCGGCAATAATGTATCGCCCTTTCTTGATAATATGGCCCCTAATACGTAATAGAATCCACCAGCTGAATTTCCCCACCACAGGGACATTACTGCAGAGGCAATTCAGCCTGTCAATTCTATTACATATATATATATGTCTATAGTCCTGTGGAAGGCAAGCACCAAAACGCGTCAACTGTCCCTGTAAATTTGCATTAATGGTAAAGTAATAAAAAGTGGAGAAATCTAGCCCTGCAGTGCCACTTGATTTTTAACTGCGTCAAGAAAAAAGCAGTAGAAACACTTTGAACATATATATATATATATATATATGTATGTATGTACATGGGATTTCTATAGCACGACCCTAGCCAAATAGCAGCGGAGCATTGAACATGGTCAAAGAAAAGAGTAAAGTCAACGAGTAATAGGAGAGGAAGCTGGGCTGAGGACTGTTAATGCATTGTGATGTAGTGTTCTCTAAAGAGGTGAGTCTTCAACGCTTTCTATAAATTGGAGCAACGTTAGGGTGATCCTCATGGATACATCTTGTTTCAGATTCTGGGTACTTAGATGGAAAAGGTCTGCATATTTCACATTTCCTCCAGAAAGTGGTGAATTTCAGTTCTCTGAATGAGGCTTTATTATCTACATTATCCTTTGAAAGAAATCCTAGCACCCACAATTTTGCATGACAATGAAATATCTACCCGCACCCTCCTTCCACATTTCTTCAGGTTCTCACCCTTGGGCATGGCTCTGGCAGGTGCCATGGGTGCAGGGGCTTTGGGTGCAGTGGTCCACCTGGGAGCTGCAGAAAGGCGGTGCAAGCCCGGGTGGGCAGTGGCAGCGGGATCCATTCTTGCCGGACTCGCAGACACCACCATTCTGACATGGGCTGGAGGCACACTCGTCCACATATGTCTCACAGCGCCGCCCTGCAGGTAAAAATATTTAATAACAACCGGGTCTCAGTTGATTACCAGCATTAACTGTTTGATGGACGGCGGGGCAGACAAAGAAGAATGGACAGGAGATTCCTTGCACTCTATTTGTTATGGTGCTAGACACATCACTTCTATTAGAAGGGCAACCTAACTTGAATAAGCACATGCACAATTGAATAAACATACACATTTAAAGGCAACTCTGCTTCTCAGGCTTTAGGAAAAAAAAACTATGGTTAAAACCTAATCTTATTATCCACTGCACTAATAAATGTCTCGTTCAGAGGATGCAAAAATAACAATTGATGGACAGAATGCAGAACAATGTCATACATTCACCTCAGTACAGAGATCTGGGCCTAAATCCATTGTTTGTTTGCTCCCTATGCCATTCCAGTTTGAACCCAGCCATATGCAAATCAGTCTTGACCCTGCGCCCAATAGGAACAGTCCAGCCCGAACTGCCAGGCCAGATCCTCCCTAGACTGGAAACAAGCATCCTAGGACCGGTTTCGGAGTTTCACCCCTCATCAGCCAGGTCTGCATATGGCCAGGTGTAAACTGGGGTGGCATGGTGAGGAAAAGAATGATGGCTTTAACCCAGAACTCTTGACTGGGGTGAATGTTTTGATTTGTTCCGCATTCCATCCATCAATTTTGTGTCTCTTGCTTCCTCGCCCTAAGTGCGCCAGGTATGCTCAGAAGTGGGTCCCGGGCTCACTGTGCCACTGGAATCAAGCTATCCGGGCGGATGAGGGGTGAAACCCCAAAACCGGTCCTAGGATGCTCACTTACATACACAATATGTCTAATTAACACATCTCAAGTACCGCTAATAGGAGAGTAATTGGACCAGGAGGTTCAATGTGTCTTGGACTGGGCATAACGCAGAATTAATAAAACAAAACATGAAACGTAGGTAATAACAGGAAATATTGGAAAATTAGTGTAATCCATGTGCTCTTGAGCACTTGTGCCTGTGCACAAACTGTATGCCAATTGAGAAAGAAAGCCTCGGCAAGGCAAGGCGAAAATGCCGGTGTGGGCAGAAAAAAATAGTACCAAAATAATGTGATAACTTCTAAATGGAGAAACATAGGCAGAGCAGGCGGTTGTTTCATCGATTCAGCCTTCCACCCTCGGACAGCCAGAATGCCTTTCAGATTACTGCCACCCCTGTGTCCTACTTAGTCCCAAAGGTCATATATCTACCGGGAAACATCCTTTACAACGAAACTTTTACAACGCACTACCATTACGACGCAACTTTTACAAAGCAAACCATTACGACGCATAGCGCTGGGGGGCGCTCTAGGATAGGGAATAGGTTTAATGTACTATCCAACACCTTCCCTACTATCCACGGGGACTGGAGTTGGAATAGTAAATCAAACAATTCACTATCCAGCGCCTAAAAGCACTATGCGTTGTAATGGTATGCGTTGTAAAACTTGCGATGCAAAGGTAGGCATTGTAAAAGTATGCGTTGTAACGTCATACATCCATATCTACCAGCCACCCGGATGTAACACTGACTCTGTCACCACCTTATTTGCTGCTATTTTGTGCTATGGGTCATTTTTAATTACGCATGATTTTCTGAGCCTCTAATTATTTCTTTTCATCATTTTAGCCCAAAATTCCATCCAGATTTGCATTTCTAAGTCACTTCCATGGATGTTTCATCTCTTCCATCCCACACTTTTTTATTGGATGTGGTGATGTTGCAATTTGTTGACTATGGGCTGTGCATGGCAGGTTTGAAACCCAACTATCTTCATTACTCCGCTAACCAACAGTGTGGAAGAAGGTATTTGAACCTAAAGCAAACATGAATGCAAGTGTGGGTTGTCAGCCAGTCGAGGGAGACCTTCCTGCCAGTTATTTCCAAACAAGCAATTCAAAAGAAGAAGCGTGTGGGCCATAGGACTGCCTGGGCGACTTTAAGACACATGTGAACTTTCAGGGCCAAGCGCTGCAGCATACTTTCTGCATCACCCTTCTGCAGAAGTTATATCCTGGTTTCTTCCTGATACTTTGTCACCCCTCGATCATTTTACACTCCTGTCAGAGTTGGTCAGGTCTCTCTTCCTATGCAGTCCATTCTCAATTCACCTTTCAGTGTTGTATGTGATCATAGCCTTTGGAATGTAAAACTTGTACTTTTATTCAAAAGTCCTTGTGAGCACACAAAAGATTAATGGTAGATTATGTTCAATCTTGTCCAAAACCCAGTTCTTTATTTTCTTCTTCAACAGAAACTAGCGACCAGTCCAAATATGTAATTTTCAAAAGAACAACCAAGCTTCATCTGTGTGTATATATCTTTTCAATCTCCGTGAAAAATTACTATCATGTGAGCCCACATTGCTTTAAGTCACTTTCAGAAAATCAAATCCACCGATTAACGCATTGCAGTGTTGGTTTGCTCAACATTAACTTAAAACCTGGTTGTTCTGTAGAGAAAGACATATTAGGACTTTGACTGGGGACTAAAGGAAGGACACAGTTACCAGGAAGATATATTTCTGATTTGACCCAAGTGTGATGATATTCGAACAAGGCGTGCAGCTTTAGAGATTTGATGTTATAGCCCTGATGAAGTCCAGTTGATGATGTCAGATGAAACATGTTGGTTAGTTTCTGTTGAAGAGGAAAATAAAGAACTGTATACTGTAACATTGTATTTGGGATTTCCCTTAAATTTGATTGGCAATAGTGCAAACCACCCTTCCTTCGTTTGAGCGCCTTAAAAATGTTAGTATCCACAATATGTTTACCTGGGATTAGCTGCACCAACTTTTACTCTGGTCATCTGAGAGTAACTTGTACTTTTCTTAATTTCATTCTACGACTTTCTAGGCTGCAAGGGATACTGTCTGTCCTATCAAAAGATCTCCACCTGCCTGTGGAGACATGTGATGTCAGTGGGGATTTGGCAGCAGTGAATCTCATTTGAATCCTTGAACATTTGTGAAACGGGCACCATGTTTAAATCGCCAGGTCAGCATACGTTTTGTTTAGAGAAAACAAAGTCCAAAGATGGAGTTTGTTTTCTCTAAACAAAATCCGAAAAGGCTTTGAAGTGCAGGGAGTTTTCTTCCTGTGTTGGGGCCATTCTACACTTTCCTTTCCTCTGCCTCGCAGGTAAAATCAGTCAAGGTCGCCTTGCCCTCAATAGGATGGGGCGATTGCCACTATGGCACGGTGGTCCTGGGGTGGACAGGCCTCCAGGTCAGGAGTTACCACTGTCAGAGCCAGCTGAGGCTCCTCTACCAGAGGTAAACCAGTGATTCTCCCATTCTAAATGGTGTGGGCTGACCGTGGGTTTGGTGGTGCATGGAGACCACTAGTTTGTGGTTGTCTGTTCTAGCTTCACATTTAACATTTTACAAATATTATTCTCACCTAATCACAAATTTCCTTATGGAGGTGGTCATGCTAGGTAGAAAAATGCCCTCCCCCCTGATTGCCAGGTGCTCACAGTGGAAAGGAACCTTCATTGCTCTGTTTTTTTTGTTTCTAGGTCTTTTGTAAATGTTCTGGAGTAATGTCACATAGGGTTTCACCGCTCATCACAGCTATCCAAAGACATCCGCGCGATAAGTGAAGAAGCCGTAGGGTGAGATGGAATACCTTGCACTGAAAACGTTTCTGTGCCATTGAGGAACTTCGAACCTCTCCAGGACTTGTCAGATAGCTTCATATGATTGTTTTCTTGCTGTAGGGGAGGGGTAGGTGTGGCTGTTTAGACAGAGCAGGGCTCTCAAACCCCACACCCTTCTCCCAGTATGATCAAACTTTGAAAAATATTCATTCTAAGGTTGGCAGGTCTTGAGTCTAAATGACTGGCTCTGCTTTGGGCATCTGTCACTTCCGTTTCTGTGCCCCCCAGAGCTCCCAGGGTCAGCTTGTGAGTTGAGAGAAAGCCTACTTGGTGATGGTTTGGCAATGCACTGCGAATCGCCAGAAGGAGTAACTGGCTAGGAACAAAGATACTATTTCAGAAATGCAGACAAACAACTGGAAGCCAAATTCAGCAGGCCCACCAGGAAGTAAGGTACTGTGCTTGTTGTATGCTACTGTGGATGTCAGCGGGATGTCGCCAGGTAGCAGCCATAAAGCGCGTCTTGCCATTTAATTACCATGGTCGCAGGGGTCATGAAGAGAGTAAAAGGAACAGAAAGAAAATATTGCAGTGTTTATATTCTGATGGGTCCACTCCTTGCTCTTTCTGTAGTTTCTCAGCACAAACAGAAGGCTCTTTTGGGTCTAGGGAAAGTGCAAGGGGTCAACCATATGATTTCACCAGGGGGAGTCAAACGGCCTGTGATGTCACATCTGCTACCCCTGCATTTTAGTGATGTGACAGAAAGGGGTATGGAGGATAGTAAAATGGTCTGTGCTCTCACCTGTGGTCCCCAGCGGGCATACACATTGGTACCCGCTCACCAGGTCCTGACAGCTACCTCCATTCTGGCATGGCAGGGACAGGCAGTCGTCGATGTCCACTGCGCACATCTGGCCTGTGTATCCAGGATCACAGACGCAGGAGAAGGCTCCAACACCATCCACACAATGCCCATGGTGGCAGGATGTGTTCAAGCAGTCGTCAATGTTTTCCTGGCAAAGGTGCCCGCTAAAGCCTTGGAGAGATCAAAAAAGGGAGACATTGAGTGGGGTGAGCAGCAGGGAATGAATAAAGAGAAGAGATCGTAGGCTACCATCACAGTGAGAGCCATGTTTGGTTCAAACTTTATTAAATAATTAATAGAAGCTATTTTAATTTTAATATTGAGACAAACAAAATAGATTCCAGCGTTTCACAATAAAAATCTATTACTACAAACTTCTTGGACTCTTTAAAACCACAGCTTTCCATATAAATAAAGCCAACTACATTCAAGTATTTCAAAACATTTAATGAATTCCACGTGTTAATCTTTGCTAACCCTTCAGATTTTTGGGTATTGCGAGGTAACAGCATTCAACAATTCCCATAAGAAGCGAGCAAGCATTGCTTCTCTACTATACCAGGGCTGTTTTAGCCCAAAGTCCTTCCTCAGCCAACACCTATGATTTTGCACCTGGATCAGCCTCGTGCATATGATTTGGGTCAAGCGCTCCCCGTGCTCAGCAACACTGGCCTGTCCATGATGCACGCACGCTCATTGCAGACTGAGTTATAGGACTCAACATAAAGCAGAGACAAATGATTGTAAACCTTGTTCTTTAAGTCACAGGAATTGACATACAAGGAGTGCCCTACTCTGATGGTAGCCTGAACCTTTGTTTACCTAAATCCATAGTTTTGTCATCAGGAAGGGAATGCCCCCCCAAAGCTCAGTGTAAGGCCTGAAGGACATCATGAAGGGACTTCCTGGTGTTCAATGTCTTCAACCCCATTACATAAATCCCTCTCAGAAGCTGAGCTCCTCTCCGGTCTCTGCTATTTCACTACCCCGAACCTAGTACCCTACCTATCGCCTCGTAGCGCTCATGAGTACCTTCTGAACCTGGCTTTGTGGACTGCACTGCAGTCCAGAGTCTGATGTGTCTCGTAGAGCTGTGTCGTGAAAGATGTATTTGTGGAACAGCTAAGCATGGTTTCATCTTTGATATGTCAGTGAGTTAACATATTTGACTGGTAGTAGGTTTTATCGAATCTGCTGTCTTTGTTGTACAGCAGGGTTCTCCAAAGTCAGTCCTGGAGGGCCGGGTCTATGCCAGATTCTTAGCATATCCCCATTTAGATAAATGTAGTTATCTTAAAAATCTGGTATGTATCCGGCCCTCCAGGACCGACTTTGGAGAAAACCTGTTGAATGGCTTCAGTACCGCCTGGCAAGTATTATATGAACAAGCTGATTGAAGGCACATGGTAGAGCTGAGGAACCATCTGAGCCGCCGACTGCCATATATGGGCTGTGGAAGGCAGACGTGAGGAGTTATTTTTACCATGCTCTGTTGTACCGTTCAGTGTGGAGTAATGAGAAGGTGAGCACCTCTGTGAGCACAGTTGTGAGCACAGTGACACTCATCTCTAAGACCTAACTGTGCAGTGTGGGTGTGTGCGCTGTTTTATGTAGGGTGTTCTGTTGGATGTTGCTTGTTAGTGATTCATGCTATTGTTGTGAAGAGGGTGATACCAGGCTTTGGCCCTCATGTATAAAGATTCTATTTAAGGAATCATAATTTGCTGCAAATAACAATTTGCAATTTGTGATTTCTTAAATGGAATGTACACATTTTCATTTGTTAGAAGTGGTCACAAATTGCGCACTGACTTCTAACAAATTTATAGGTAATTTGGGAACAGACCTATATAGCAAAAGGTTGGTACTCAAAATACCGATTGGTTTTGGGTCACAACTTGGCCTGCCTCATTAATATGCACGACGAGGTAGGTTGCAAATAGTGAGCCGCTACGATTGGCTTCAATGGCAGGCATGGTGGCCTGCTGGGGTCAGAAAACCACTATGTCTGTGTTTGCCTTTAAATGAAACAATCTTTAAAAAAGAAAAAAAAATGCAGCCAGTTTTCCGTAAAGGAAAACGGGATGCATTTAAAAAAAGAAAAAATACACAAACCTATTTTATCAGCAGGCAGTAGTTTCATGGGCCACTGCCTGTTCATGGAAAACATTTTTATGAGCACACAAAGGGGAAGAGGTCCCATGGAGTCCACTTCCATTTGCAAATGGCTTAATACCTCCTTTAAGGACGTGGTAAAATATTAATGTTTTGCAACCGTATTTCTATTGCAAAACATTAATAAATAGCTTAGAGATTCAGTATCTGAAAGGCACGCCCTTAACACACTCCATCCAAATACCAAATCTGTATTTATTCCCAAACCCAATTTGCGATTCGGTACAATTCTGTAACATGTTACGGTGCCGCTATTTGAGTTTGGTGAATTAAAAAAATGCCATTTTGCAGTTGGTAAGGCTCTGATTTTACGCACTGCAGCCTTACCGGCTTCATAGCAGAGGGCCTAAACGTAAAATCTTTGTTGTGTTGGGCGCATGTGTGGGTTTTGGGTAATACTTTTCTGCTGGATACTAGTTAGTTCAGAGCAGTGCTTGAAATGGAAAAATAGAAGTGCAGGTACCCTGTAAGAGAGCACCTGCCTGTTTCTGAGAAGTGCCGGTACTCTCCAATTAAAAGTATTACATTGTGAAGTGCAGGTACTATCCCTCTCAAAATAAAAAACTGCCGGTACTCGGTACCGGACAGTACCGGCCTATTTAAAGCACTGGTTCAGAGTGAGATCTGTAAGGCAGTGTTACTTTCTCACCTGGTTACAATGAGTGTTGAGCAGCGATTGGAAGCTGTTTTTACAATTGCAAGGTTATTTAAAGGGGGGTTATTGTTTTGGGAATTAAACAATACACTTGATTAGTTTGCTTGAAAGATACAACAGTTATTTTATGCTGTATATTACAGTTCAAAATATCATTGCCTTTGGAAACCGTTCGCCTTTTGTGAGCTGGGACCTAATGTTCCTACTACACATGCGCGTGAGCTGGTTTGTGTGATTATTTTACTATTGCACAAGTTAAAAAAAGTTCATGACTCCCAGAGAGAATCACCACTACTCACACAGGGTGACGTCATGGCTCACATAGGGCCACTTAATACCAGCGTCATGATGTTATGGCGCTAATTGCACATTTATTCCATTATACTTCAGGGCCCTCGTCAGTAGCTCAGGAAGCTTGCACCACAACTACTAACCATCACAAGTGTGACATTTTAGACTGTTGCAGGCCCCAAAACGTTAAAGATTGCTTGAGCGACATGTGCTAGTCATTTTTAATGTATATTGAATTAATAAACAGCTGTTGTTGTGCTGAACTCCAAATTAATGAACAGCACTCATTGTGGCAGACTGCCATAAGAGCCGGTGCCGAGCACCGGAGACCACCGGCTCAAAGTAAGCACAGGTAAAGAGCAAGGCGGAAGTTCATGTATCACATGCTGATAGAAGGAACTTGTGTTAGGAAAAGGGGGAAATGATGGAAGGAAGATTTCAGGTTCATGAAGAACAGAACAATGGAAGGTGGAGGGGTGGTGGAAGAATAGAAGGGAAAGGAAATGGTGGGCAGAGAATGGAAGGATGACAAGGAGAGAGACGTGGGCAGAGAATAGAAGGGTGAAAGGGTGAGGGAAGGATGGGCAGAGAACAGAAGGATTAAAGAGAAAGGGAGGGCTGGACAGAGAATGGAAGGATGGAAGAGGAGAAAAGGACGGACAGGGAACTGAAGGATGAAAGAGGATAAAAGGACGGACAGGGATCAGAAGGATGAAAGAGGAGAAGAGAACGGACAGGGAACAGAAGGATGAAAGAGGATAAAAGAACGGACAGGGAACAGAAGGATGAAAGAGGAGAAAAGGATGGACAGAGACCAGAGGATGAAAGTGGATGGACGGATGGGCAGAGAATGGAAGGACTGAAGAGAAAGGGAAGGGTGGGCAAAGAATGGAAGGACCGAGTTGAAAGGGAAGGGTGGGCAGAGAACGTTGAAAGGGAAGGGTGGGCAGAGAATGGAAGAACTGAGTTGAAAGGGAAGGGTGGGCAGAGAATGGAAGGACTGAAAAGAAAGGGAAGGGTGGGCAGAGACTGGAAGGGATAAATGAGCAGATACTGGAAGGATTGAATGGAAAGAAAAGGCTGGGCAGAGAATGGAAGGATGAAAGTGGAGGGTAGGATGGGTAGAGAACAGAAGGATGGAACAGAATTCGAAAGGTAGGCAGGCAATGGAAGGATGCAAGGGGGACAGAACGATGGGCAAATAATAGAACGGTGGAATGGAAAGTGAAGCATGGGCAGAGAATGGAAGGGTGGAAGGGAAGGGAAGGGAAGGATGGGCAGAGTATGGAAAGATGGAGGGGAAAAGGAAGGGTGGGCAGGGAGTGGAAGGCTGAAAGGGAAGACTGGGCAGAGAATGGAAGGATCAGCAGAGAAAGGAATCATGGGCGGATAGTTGAAAGACAGATACAGGATGGGTATTGATCAGAAGGATGGGGGTTGACTGGAAGGAAAGATGTATAATACAATGTGCAGATACTGGAAGGATGGGAGAGAGGGATGGGCGGAGAGTAGAACGATGAGTGTTAAGCAGATTGATGGGTGTTGAACATAAACATGGATGGATAATAGAATGCACAGACACGGAAAGGATGGGTGGAGTGTAGGACAATGGATTGAGAGCAAAAGGATGGGTGGAGAATCAAATGATGGGTATTGATCAGAAGGATAGGTGTTGACTGTAAGGATGGGTGGTTAATAGAATGAATATTCAAAGGAAGCATGGGTGGAGAGTAGAAGGATGGGTGGAGAGTAGAAAGATCGGTAGAGAATTGAAGGATGGCTATTAAACACAAAGATTGGTGTTGAACATATGGATGGATGCATAATAGAATGCCCAGACATGGAAAGGATGGGTGGGGTGTAGAACAATGGATTGAGAGTAAGAGGATTGGTGGTGAATCGAAGGGCGGTATTGAAATGAAGGATGGTGGAGAACCGAAGGACTGGTATTGAATGGAAGGATGGATGTTGAGTATCTAAGGGTGGAAGGATAATAGAATGCGCAGACACTAGATGCACGGGTCGAGGGTAGGATGGGTGGAGAACTGAAGGACTGGTATTGAAAGGAAGGATGGATGTTGACTACATAAGGATGGGTGAGTAATAGAATGCGCAGGCACTGGATGCATGGGTGGAGTGTAGAAGGATGGGTGAAGAACTGAAGGACTGTTATTGAAAGGAAGGATGGATGTTGTGGATATAAGGGTAGAAGGATAATAGAATTTGCAGACACTGGATGCACGGGTGGAGTGTAGAAGGATGGGTGGAGAACCGAAGGACCGATAATGAACGGAAGGATGGATGTTGAGTATATAAGGATGAGTGGATAATAGACTGCGCAGACACTGGATGCACGGGTGGAGGGTAGGATGGGTGGAGACCTGAAGGACTGGTATTGAAAGGAAGGATGGATGTTGAGTATATAAGGATGGGAGGATAATAGAATACGCATACACTGTATGCACGGGTGGAGTGTAGAAGGATGGGTGGAGAACCGAAGGTCTGGTATTAAACTGAAGGATGGATGTTGAGTGTATAAGGATGGATGGATAATAGAATGCGCAGACACTGGATGCACGGGTGGAGGGAAGGATCAGTGGAAAACTAAAGGACTGGTATTGAACAAAAGGATGAATGTTGAGTATATAAGGATGGGTGAATAATAGAATACACAGACACTGGATGCACAGGTGGAGTGCAGAAGGATGGGTGGAGAACCGAAGGACTGGTATTGAAAGGAAGGATGGATGTTGAGGATATAAGGATAATAGAATGCGCAGACACTGGATGCACGGTTGGAGTGTAGAAGGATGGGTAGAGAACCGAAGGTCTGGTATTGAACGGAAGGATGGATGTTGAGTATATAAGGATGGGCGATAATAGAATTCGCAGACACTGGATGCACGGGTGGAGGGTAGGATGGGTGGAGAACTGAAGGACTGGTATTGAAAGGAAGGATGGATGTTGAGTATGTAAGGATGGGTGGATAAGACACTGGATGCACGGGTGGAGTGTATAAGGATGGGTGGAGAACCCAAGGACTGCTATTGAACGGAAGTATGGATGTTGAGTATATACAGGTGGATGGACAATAGAATGCGCAGACATTGGATGCACGGGTGGAGGGTAGGATGGGTGGGGAACTGAAGGGCACGCTGTGTAATTAAACAGTGGTCAGATTACGGAAGGTCGGGTGCATTATCCAATAATGGTGAATGGAAGGATGGGTAAATCATTGAAGGTTAAGCAGAGAATACAAGGGTGGAGGTAGAAAGGAAGGATAGAAATGGAACTGTTGTACTATCTGCTGTGGACCGTGCCCTCGGCCGCCATAAACTTATGACAAAATAGCGGAATGGGCAGAAAATAGAAGGATCAAGAATGGAAGGATGACACTGTGTAGAAGGCTGGTGGAGAATAGATTTGTGAATGGGGAATGACAGGATACGTGGATAACGGAAGATGGGCAGGGGATGGAATCTGGGCAGTAATGCAAAGGACGGACAGAGGATGCAACAGGGCAGTAATGGAAAAGATGGGCAGAGGATGGAATCTGGGCAGTAATGTAAAGGGTGGGCAGAGGATGGGATATGGGCAGTAACGGAACAGGTGGGCAGAGGATGCAATCTAGGCAGTAATGGTGGAAAGGGTGGACAGAGGATGCAATCTAGGTAGTAATGGAAAGGGTGGGCAGAGGATGGAATCTAGGCAGTATTGGAAAGAGTGAGCAGAGAATGGAATCTAGGCAGTAAAGGAAAGGGTGGGCAGAGGATGGAATCTAGGTAGTAATGGAAAGGGTGGGCAGAGGATGCAATCTAGGCAGCAATGGTGGAAAGGGTGGACAGAGGATGCAATCTAGGTAGTAATGGAAAGGGTGGGCAGAGGATGGAATCTAGACAGTATTGGAAAGAGTGAGCAGAGGATGCAATAAGGGTAGTAACGGAAAGGGTGGGCGCTGGATGAAATCTAGGCAGCAATGGTGGAAAGGATGGGCAGAGGATGGAATCTAGGCAGTAATGGAAAGGGTGGGCAGAGGATGGATTCTAGGCAGTATTGGAAAGGATGGGCAGAGGATGCAATCTAGGCAGTAATGGTGGAAAGGATGGGCAGAGGATGGAATCTAGGCAGTAATGGAAAGGGCGGGCGGTGGAAGGAGGGATATGTAGTTAAGGGGTGAGCAGATGGGAAAAGGATGAACAAATAATAACAGTAACACTAATTTACAGAATAGTTAGAAAAAACACATTTCTATATAAAGACAATCAAAACACGCGATTTAAAGAACCAGCAGCAAAAAAGTAAAACAAATCCCGTTAGAACAGAACATGTTTAAAAACAAATCTACAAATAGCTGTCATAATGTCCATCTCTTGCACGGCTAATACAGATGTAAAATCAGTTACAAGTACCCTTCTGCCATACTTTAAAAGCAGAGCTGCCATGGGCTGGATTCTAGCAATGCAGAACTTCCGACGACAAACACAGTCACAACCTGCTAGGAATTTTGAGAACACAACCAAAAGATTCCTTGTACTCCCAGGTTATTTTGGAGACGAGTGTAAGTGATTCAGAACTAAACCCGATCTAGCCATTAATAGTGAACAAAGCATGAATTTAGCAGGCACACTGGTTAAATAAAATAATTAAACCAAAGCCTCCATTAACTTCACTCCTTCTAAATGGACATTTTAATGTATTTTAAGCTGTTATAGACCTCCCAGGGCTTTTAGTGCTCAGCAGCAACAATCATTGCTAAATACCCTCACTAATATGGCAGCCACTCACGACAAATTAGTAATTTTGGGGGATTTTAATCTGTGGTTAAACGGTTCTCTTGACTCCCGTCTCCACAATTTACTTTACTCGTGCGAAGGTCTGGGCCTCCTCCAGTAGGTGTCTAAGGCCACTCATAAGGCTGGGCATCTCCTTGACCTTATCTTTTCCAAACCCCACCTTCTGCATATTGGCGAAATTTTGCCGATGGATTGGACGGATCATTCCTTGATAACATTTTTTGTTGAGCTTAAGACCCCGTTGACTCAGGTCTCACGCCCTTTGACTGAATATACCAGCAGAGATTGAAGGGCTCTGACACGTTCGAGGAGCTCTGGCCCTGTGTTCAAGGTTGGGAATTGCTTCTCTTCTGACATGCAAGTTGCGGAGAATTACGCCTCACTATGTCGAAAGATCACCTCGACGCTGGACTACTGTGCCCCTCTGAAAACCACAGGTGTAAGGGCAGAAATTCTGCCCCTTGGTTTAACACCACATTATTAGATCTTAAATTAATGTGTAAACAGGCTGAGAGGAGATGGAGGCGAGGCTATAAGGAGACTGACAGGATGTTGTGGAAAATAAAAATTGTGGAATATAAGAATGAGATTAGAAGGGCTAAAGACGACTATTTCTCCTCCGTAATTTGCAATGCCTCTCATAGCGCTAGAAGCATTTTTAATATTTTGAATAGTCTTACCAGTCCTGACTGCTCTAGGAATGTAATAGCCACCTCACAAGAACTCTGTGAGAACCTAGCTAGGTTCTTTCGGGAAAAGATCCAGCTGATTATTGATGATCTTGAGGGTGGCCAGCAAGCATCTGGGAATTTAGCCCTGGCGGCTGAGTGCACTGTAGCGCTAGAGGTGGGCGACTCAGAAGGTGTGGACAATGGTCCTGTTTGTCAGGTTCCTGAACAACTCTGCGAGTTTGCGCCTTTAACGGTGGAGGACTTCAGCAGATTGGCCCAGGGTATCTCCTCTGGATCACCTCTGGACCCGGTACCACATAAGATCTGGAAGGAGTATGCGGAAGAACTGTTCCCTTCTCTGCGTCTGATCTGTAATCAGTCGCTAATCAGTGGTGTTATTCCCCCACAGTGGAAGCAAGCTTTGGTGTCCACGCTATTGAATAAGCCCTCTCTTGATCCTGAATGTTCAAAAAATTATAGGCCTATTTCCTTGCTGCCGTTCCCTGCTAAAATCATGGAACGGGCTGTTAGTATCTCTCTGTCTTCACACCTAGAACACCACAATCTGTTGGAGGAGGTTCAGTTTGGATTCCGGCCGGCTCATGGGACCGAGACGGCTCTGTTGACCATCATGGACGAGCTTCAGAGGTGGGCAGACAGGGGACAAGCAGCAGCACTGATCTTGCTCGACCTGTCTGCCACCTTTGATACAGTCAACCATGAGATCCTGCTGAGAAGATTGAGCGAGGCTGGGGTGAAAGGCTGTGCCTTGCGATAGTTTCTATCCTTTTTGCAGGATAGACAGCAGGCGGTGTCCCTTCCCCCCTTCCAATCTGCCCCTCCAAAGTGTTTCATGGGGTACCTCAGGCATCGGCAATTAGCCCTATTTTATTTAATGTGTATTTAAAACCTTTGATTGCTGTCATCAAGGCATACAATATCGACATCATAAGTTATGCCCATGACAAGCAGCTGATCCTCTCCTTCGACGGAGAGGATTCGATATCAGTGGAGGCGTTTCACAACTGTCTGCAGGACATGGCCCGCTGGCTGCAGGATAATTCTTTACAATTCAATGCAGGAAAGACAGAGGTGATCTTTTGTGCTGCAAATAAGATCCCACATCTTCTTCCCCAGTTCTTCCGGCAACAACTGTCCGAAATCTGGGCATTATATTTGAAAATAAGCTTACTTTGGAAGCTCAGGTCACTAAAACAACTGCCTCTTGTTTAGCGATCATCAGATCCCTTCGAAAAATTTTCCCGTTACTACCTTCTCAGGTACATACCCAAGTAGCAAGATGTACGATTCTCAGTAGGCTTGACTACTGTAACGCTCTCTTGTTTGATTCTCCAAACTTCCTGCTGGACAGACTGCAAAGGATCCAGTAAGCAGCTGCCAAACTAGTCTTAGGGTGGCCTAGTAGTTCCTCTGCCTCTGCAGCTTTGGCAGAACTTCATTGGCTCCCCCTGAGACAGAGAGTGCAGTTTAAATCCCCCTGCCTTGTTTTTAAAGCCCTTCATGGGATAGGGCCCGTGCGTATGATTGGTACACCTCCACAAGATTGCTTCGCTCCTCGTCGGGGAGATTGGTGAAGGTTCCTAGATTTAGGAAGGTTAGGTCAGGAGGTAGATCCTTTGAGGTGGCAGTGGCTAAATTGTCGAATAGACTCCCCAGGGAAATTAGGCAAATTAGGGAGCTCCTTCCCTTCAGAAAAAGGGGAAAAACCTGGCTGTTCCCCAAGACCTAGACGCCGGATCCCGCTCTTGACTCACTCCACTTTTGAGCTACTTAGCGCCAGGATGCCTGCAAGGTGACAGTGCGCTCTATAAGTTGAATAAATACATAAATAAATAAATAAATGTAGATAAAATCCTTTGTAAAAGAGGCATTGGTCCACGCCTTATCAAGACTGAGGCTTGAAAGGAAAGAAAAAAAGAGGCACAGTTCTTAAATAAAATAAGAAATAGCGCTGCTCTCTGACTGCCCAACTTGAATCACTGAAATAATGTCTGAAAGAGCAAACCAGCAACCGAGGGCGACGCTTTCATTGTCAAGCGAAAGAGAAATGTCCCTCCTACTTCAAGCATTTCAAGCCAGTCTGCAACTTTAAGCCATCAGCACTGGCTCACTTGAGCAAATGATAAGCTTATTTCCAGCATTCCCCTTCGGATTACTGTATTGTAAGATCTAAGATCTAAGATAATAGGTCAAATCTAAGATAAGAGCTGGACAACCATGCAAAGAACTCTCAATGTTTTGGTGGTATGCCGTAAGGATAAGTGTGACAGGGAACCATAAACTGAGAATAGTAAGGGCCTTCTTTGGAGTTGGATAGACAGGGTGCTCCATCACAAACATGGCGGGTGCCAGGACGGCTAAACTTTTGGTTTGCCTGCTTTATTGAGAGTCGGGCAAACCGTTGTGTTCCTGCAGCCCAACCCTCCTCTCGCTCCACCAGCTGAAACCTTAGACCGAGAGGATCATGGACATTAGGCCACCTGTCTAATCACATCAAAACATCTGTCCTATCAAGGGAAGGCATTCTGGTGTACCTTTGTCCTGCTCAGGACTGCCAGGGAAAGCCTGGTGGTCCCAAAAAGGAAAACACACAAATGACGCCTACACTTTGGGATAAAGCTCCCAGTGTGTCAGGGACATTTAATTTCAGTTTTTTAATAATAAACGTTCACTGTGGGTGTTTTTATTTGAAAAACTCAACCCTATAATGTGTAGGCGCATTAAAAAAGCCGCCCGTACAGCAAAGCAAGTGTCTTTATGGAGCCGCTGTAACGGTGACCGCTCTAAAGGCGCAGAAAACTCTGGGCCTGAATTAGAGTTCGGCGGGTGGGTTACTACATCACAAACATGACAGATATACCGTCCGCCGTATTACTGGTGCCATAGGTCATAATGCATTTGTATAACGACAGACTGTCACATTTGTAAAGAAATATACTGTCCGCCAAATCTAAATCATGCACTCTGTCTGCCTGGCGGAGAACTCTGAATACGTTGGGTTGTAGATCACCTGGGAATGGAGTACAGAAGACCAGGGTCTAAATAAGGCCCTATTTGGCCTCAAATCACTCACTAATTAAAGAGCAGTTTTAGATGTAAATTTCAAATCAGGTTTCCAGTTTAGGTCATCCATGAATAACACTCCGGGATACATGTGTTGCTTTACAGATGCATGATGATGATGAAAAGAAGAAGATTATATTATTACAAATGGGAGACACAGGGTGGACGAAAGAAGGACACATGCGAAAAGAGAACAAGATTATATTATTACAAATGGAAGACACAGGGTGGACGAAAGAATGACACTTGCGAAAAGAGAACAAGATTATATTATTACAAATGGAAGACACAGGGTGGACGAAAGAATGACACTTGCGAAAAGAGAACAAGATTATATTATTACAAATGGAAGACACAGGGTGGACGAAAGAATGACACTTGCGAAAAGAGAACAAGATTATATTATTACAAATGGAAGACACAGGGTGGACGAAAGAATGACACTTGCGAAAAGAGAACAAGATTATATTATTACAAATGAAAGACACAGGATAGATGCAAGAAGGACGCTGGGTGGACATAGGAAGCATGCAGGGTGGATACAGTGCAGGTGTAGTCAGTTAAGGAAGCAGAAGGACAGTTTCATCACTTACCTTCCGAACAGTGGCAGGTGAATGTGCCCACCCCGTCCATGCACTGCCCTCCGTTCTGGCAGGGGGCGCTGGTGCACTCATCGATGTTATTCTCACACAGGGAGCCATTGAATCCTGAGAGGAACGGACAGCAAGTGTTATAAACCAAAGGAGTTCAAGGACCAGGTGTGTGACCATCCAGGTGAGAATGGCGTCATCCGCTCGCCCCCTCACAAGTATTTAATCTAGTCTAAGCCTACTCTCCTTCTGCACATACCCCTGCTTTACTCTTTCATCAGACCCATTACACTGCCTATAATTTATTGATGGGCCTCAGCAGTTTTACAATTACAATTACAATTACACCAAAATAACTATACATTAAAGCAACTATGCCCATATTAGAATTGTACGGAACTAGGACCCACGTCAATCCCATCGGAATAAACCAGAAACCTAGGATTTGTCCTGGACAACAAACTCACCATTGCACCTCGGGAAAACGCTGTCACTTCCTCTTGCTACCTCATCTTAGGAATGCTATGCAAGATCTTCAAGGGGTTACCCCAAACAACCAGAGTCTCCATCACTCAAGCCCTCATCACAAGCAGGCTAGTCTATGGCAATACACTCAATGTCGGAATTCCAACCCACCTCACACAGAGACTGCAGACCATTTAGAACAATGCTGCCAGTTCCATCCTCTACCTCCCTCGCCACACCAACATCTTGCCTCACTTCAGAGAGGTCCACTGGCTCTTCTTTCAGAAACGCTGCTAATTAAAGCTGCTCGCCCACGCATTCAAGGCCCTCCACAACACTGGACCTGCCTACCTCAACCACCGCCTACACTTCTACCAACCCACCAAACAACTGCGATCTACATCTCTCTCTCTTGCATATATCTCACACATCCACAGAAGTAGCGTTGGAGGTCGCTCTTTTTCCTTTATTGCCACCAAGACCTGGAACTATCTCCCCTACACATCGGGCACTCTTCTTCACTACTAGACTTCCGCAAGAAGCTGAAGACATGGCAAGTCAACTAACCCTATGGATCTCATTCGGTTGACTCAACCAGTCTCGCTTGAACTACACACCTGCTCAAGAGCCTGGATATCTTCACGCGTGACAAGCGTGTGCAACAAATCGACTTAACAGAACATAACATACCATACAAAAATGTCAACAGAAATTCTCTCACAGGCTACAATGGAAATAAAATGAGAATCCCATTTAGGGTTAGGTACTACATAGGCTTCTGTCAAAAATTGACAGATGCAATGTTGGCCCAACCACTGTTTTCCCCACCTCATTTGGAGGTTAAGTGAACACTGTGTTCAAGCAATAGTGCCTCCACCCCCGAACTGTTTATCGGCTCTCCGACTCAAGCATAATAGTGGTACTTATTGTTTCCTGAACACCTTGTGTTACTCTTCTGGGGTGGACGTCCTGAGATGGCAGGTAGCACCACAGAGCCTTGACTCTTACAGACAGGCTCGCATCCTATGGCTTTAGAGCATCTACGTAGCTGATATATCAACGTGAACAGACATATATGTGCCTTGTTGACACTCGATCCTCTCTAATGTGTTGTCCCAACATCTTAACACTCACTTTCTACAGTTTTGTCTGCTTTCATTAGATTTTTTCATCTCTTCCCTGTTGCCCATTCTTCCTCTTTCCGCCCAGGTCTCTTTCTGTCTCTGATTATGCTCTTTGACCTTTTAATCCATCCACCCCGACGACTTACCTGGTTGGCACTCACAGTCAACCCCATTCGGGCGATCGGTGCAGACCCCTCCATTTTGACAGGGGCTGGTGAGGCACTCGTCCGTCTCGATCTCACAAAAAACACCTTCATATCCTGCAGCAGGGGAGAAGAAGTAGAAAGAGCAAAGTCATTATGGAGCAGGTTGGTAGGAAGAACAAAGACAATCAAAACGAAAACAAGTAAAATAAAGGGCTTTCATCCCTGGAGGCCGTGATCCAGTCAGGAGGAATGCTTACCTGCACAGAGCAACCGCGTTCACATAGTAAAGTTGTTTTAGGACCTTATGCCAGTGAGTTCTCTGTCTGCTAAGATTAAACATAGCCTCAGGCTAAAAGATTTTAGCAATGAAGAGGGGAAAGCGGTAATCAGGAGTTATATGTCGGAGAACTTTCTTTGGGTCCTGAGCCGGTGACTTCAATAGCCCACAAGGGATGTATGACGTTACAACGCAGGCTATTACAACGCCTGCCTTTACAACGCGGTTTTTACATCGCAAACCTTTACAACGCATAGCGCTTAGAGGTGCTGGATAGTGATAAGTTTAATTTTCTATTCCAACTCCAGTCCCCGTGGACAGTAGGGAAGGTGTTGGATAGAAAATTAAACGTATTCCCTATCCTAGAGCGCCCCCCAGCGCAATGCGTTGTAATGGTTTGCGTTGTAATGACCGTGTTGTAATGGTAGTGCGTTGTAAAAGTTTCGTTGTAAAGGTTGTTCACCGCCCACAAGTGATCCGCAGATAGACATGGAGCAAAGTAGAAGAAGCGGACATTGAGGTAAGACACGCAAATAGAGGTGACGTTGTTTATTTTACTAATGGTCTGTTAATCAACAAGTAATGCCATTTAGCACTTTCCAGTGAGAGTTTGTGACTTTGTAGACTTTTAAATTGCAGTGTCCATGCTTTTCTTTCATCTCATTAAGTCAATGGTATTTGCAAACTAATCTTCCATGATAATCTGTACTGGCGTTCAGTCTTTGACTGGTGGTGTTGGATTCAAATCTGTAATGTTTCCAGAGGGCTGGACTCAATAATGAGCAGAACCTGGATCCAGAGAGGTATAAGGCAGTAGCCCCGGCTTGCCGAGCCTCTCCACCCCTAGCTAAGAGCTAAAATCACGGAGACTCGCTCCAAAAGACTGGATCCACAGCCTATGTAGCAGGGTAAGTTTGGCTTCACCCTTTCTCGTCTTGACAATGCCATATAAATGTGCATACAGTACAATATGTTTGTGGGCTTTAATATCAATAAACGTAAAGTGGTGCAATTGACCGAGATACGGAAGGCGCATTTGCTGTATAATACAGATATTTTACATGAGTGAGCATACTAATATTTGCCCAATAGTGGAACCAAATTTCAGTTTTCATATATATCTGCATTTGTGTAGTTTGAGAAATGTTGTTAATATACTCAAGTATTCATTTGAAGAGTCCCCAGCATTTATTTTATAACTGTGTATGTATCCATAACAATGCATTTGAATGTGTATTGTATTTTTTGCTATGTTAGCTTGACCAAAGGCCTTAATCATTTGGATCCTACTGTTTAACCTTCAATGTGAAAGTTTGTTCGGGTTGCAATGTTTTCTTCTTCTACGCAGATGCGCTCATGTGATCCCATAGTTAGTCGAAGGCAGATTGTGTATGAGAGATAGTAAGGCTCGGAGGAGAACTCTTGGCAAGGACGAGAGGCATTAACGAACAAAGGGTATATTTACAAGGGAAGTGGTGGAGCACGGCGTTAGCCTACTTGGATTAACACCGTGCTCCTCCACTTTGGAAATGCAGGACTGCACTGTATTTACAACAATACGGTGCAAACCTGCGCTGGCGCTAATTACAGCTGCATAAGCAGGCAGCCTTGCACCATAATGCACGGGTATCTGCATTGTGGGAATGATTGTTTATGTGCAGAAAGGTGCCCCTTCCTGCACATAAACAATCTTAAATGCCGATTTGTAACTTCTATGTGTGCTGTTTGTGCACCTAGAAGTAGCAACTCGTCTTTTTTAAAATGATTGTTTATGTGCTATGTGCACATTGCAGCACACATAGAAACAATAAAAACGAGGAGAAATAAAGCATTTCTCCTCGTTGCACTATGTTAAGACCAGGTTTTGTTTGATCTTAATTTTGGCACTGCCCCATATTTACGCCACCCTTGTAAATATGGAGCAGCGTCAAAATCAATGGGTGTTGCAGTGGAACGCCCACCACAACCCCCACTGCCCTACCCTTTCCCGGTAAGTATAGCGTGAAAGAGTGCCTTATTTACAAGGCAGCATTAAGCCAAGGGGTTAAGGGGCTGTAGATCACCTGGGAATGGAGTGAAGACGGCCAGGGTCTAAATAAGGCCCTATATTTCCTCAAATCACTGACTAATTAAAGAGCAGTTTTAGATGTAAATTTCCAAACAGGTTTCCAGTTTAGGTCACCCATGAATAACACTCCATGATACAAACGTTGCTTTACAAATGCATGATGATGAAAAGAGAACAAGATTATATTATTACAAATGGGAGACACAGGGTGGACGCTAGAAGGACGCTGGGTGGATGTAGGAAGGAAGCAGGGTGGATACAGGGCAGGTGTACTCAGCTAAGGAAGCAGAAGCACAGTTTCATGACTTACCTTCGGAACAGTCACAGGTGAATGTGCCCACCCCGTCCATGCACCGCCCTCCGTTCAGGCAAGGGGTACTGGTGCACTCATCTATGTTATTCTCACACAGGGAGCCATTGAATCCTGAGAGGAAGGAACAGCAAGTGTCATAAACCAAAGGAGTTCAAAGACTAGGTGTGTGGCCATCCAGGTAAGAATGGAGTCATCCGCTCGTCTCCTACGATTTCATCTAGTCTAAGCCTACTCTCCTCCTGCACATTCCCCTGCTTTACTCTCTCATCAGACCCCTTACACTGCCTCTTATTTATTGATGGGCCAAAGCAATTTTACAATTACACCAAAACAACTATACATGAAAGCAGGTAAATCCGATTGTAGCCCATATTATAATTGTACGGAATTAGGACCCACGTCAATCCCATTGGAACAAGCCAGAAACCTAGGATTTATCCTGGACAACAAACTCACCATGGCACCTCAGGAAAACGCTGTCACTTCCTCTTGCTTCCTCATCTTACGAATGCTATGCAAGATTTTCAAGTGGCCACCCCAAACCACCAGACGCACCGTCACTTAAGCCCTCATCAGGAGCAGGCTGGATTACGGCAACACTCTATGCTGGAAATCCAACCCACTTCACACGGAGACTCCAGACCATTTTGAACGCTGCCCCCAGGCTCCCTTGCTGCACTCACATCTCGCCTCACCTCAGAGAGCTCCATTGGGTCCCCATTCAGAAATGCTACTAATTCAAACTGCTCACCCACGCATTCAAGGCCCTCCACAACATTGGACCTGCCTACCTTAACCACAGCCTACACTTCTACGAACCCGCCATACAACTGCGATCTACGTCTCTCTCGCTCATATTCCATGCATCCACAGAAGCAGAGCTGGAGGTCGCTCTTTTTCATACATCGCCACCAAGACCTGGAACTATCTTCCCTACACATCAGGAGCTCTTCTTCACTACTAGACCAGCAAGAAGCTAAAGACCTAGCAAGTCAAGTAACCCTACAGCTCTCTTTCGGTTGACTCACAGCCACTCTCACTTGACCTACAGACCTGCTCAAGAGCCTAGATACCTTCACGGGTGACAAGTGTGTGCAACAAATCATCTTAACATAACATAACATGAAGAAATATCAACAGACATTCTCTCACAGGCTACAATGGAAATAAAATGACAAACCCAGTCAGGACTGGGTACTGCATATACTTCTGTCAAAAATTGACAGATTCTTTGTTAGCCCAACCACTGCTTCCACCACCTCATTTGGAGGTTAGAGGAGCCTTGTGTTTGAAGCAACTGTGCCTCCGCTATCCCAAGTTTATCAACTGGTTCCCTCAAGCCTAACAGTGGTACTTAATGTTTCCTGAACACCTTGTCTTACTCTTCTGAGGTGGATGTCCTGAGATGGCAGATACCACCAATTCCTCAAGCCTTGACTCTTACAGGCCACCATCCAATGCATCTACAAGACCAGAACGGGAGGAAAGTCCTTTTCCTGCCTTGCAGCCAAGGTCTGGAACAATTTCCACCTCCGGCAAGTCCCTACACTGCTCCAGTTCAGGAAGGACCTCAGGATCTGGCTCTTTGGATGACCCAAGCACTCAACTGAGCAGCCTCCCTACACCCTAGCACCTTGAGACCCTCGCGGGTGAGTAGCTGCACTTTACCAACCCTAATTAATTGACTGAGACAGGCTCACGTCTTATGGCTTTAGAGCATCTGTGCAGCTGATATATCAACATTAAGAGACGTTTACGTGCCTTATTGGCACTGTAGCCTCACTTGTCCTATCATCTTTTTACTCACTTTCTACAGTTTCTTCTGCTTTCGTTAGATGTTCCCATCTCTCCCCTGTTGCCCATTCTTCCTCTTTCAGAGTGGGCTAAAGAACGGTGATGGATTAAACCCAGATCTTTTCACTGGGTGTGAGTGTTTGATGGGTTCAGGTGCTCCGTCCATTACCACCCCCTTTTGTACCGCTTTTGGCCGCCATAAGTGTGGCAGGGTATGCTCAGACGTGAGTCCCTTGCTCCGTCCATTACCACTCCCTTTTGTACCGCTTTTGACTCTTACAGGCCACCATCCAATGCATCTACAAGACCAGAACGGGAGGAAAGTCCTTCTCTTGCCTTGCAGCCAAGGTCTGGAACAATTTCCACCTCCGGCAAGTCCCTACACTGCTCCAGTTCAGGAAGGACCTCAGGATCTGGCTCTTTGGATGACCCAAGCACTCAACGGAGCAGCCCCCCTACACCCTAGCACCCTAATTAATTGACTGAGACAGGCTCACGTCTTATGGCTTTAGAGCATCTGTGCAGCTGATATATCAACATTAAGAGACGTTTACGTGCCTTATTGGCACTGTAGCCTCACTCGTCCTATCATCTTTTTACTCACTTTCTACAGTTTCTTCTGCTTTCGTTAGATGTTCCCATCTCTCCCCTGTTGCCCATTCTTCCTCTTTCCGCTCAGATCTCTTTCTGCCTCTGATTATACTCTTAGCCCTTTTCATCCATCTATCCTGAAGTCTTACCTGCTTGACACTCACAGTCAACCCCGTTTGGGCGATCGGTGCAGACCCCTCCATTTTGGCAGGGGCTGGTGAGGCACTCGTCCGTCTCGATTTCGCAAAAAACACCTTCATATCCTGCAGCAGGGAAAAAGAGCAAAGTAAATATAGAGCATGCTGGTAGGACGAAGAAAAGCATTCAAAACTAAGACAAGTAACATAAAGAGCTTTCATCCATGGAGGTTGGTGATCCAGTCCGGAAGCGCGCTTACCTGAGCAGAGCAACCTCGTTCACATAGTAAAGTTGTTTCAGGATCTTATGCCAGGGAGTTCTCTGTCTGATAAGATTAGACATAGCCTTAGGGTAAAAGATTTTAGCAATGAAAAGGGGAAAGCGACAATAGGGAGTTGTATGCTAAAGAAGTTTTTTGGGTCCTAAACAGGTAATGCCAATAACCCACAAGTGATCGTCAGGTAGACATGGAGGAAAGCAGAAGAAGCGGACATTGTGGTAGGACAGGCAAACAGAGGTGTCATTGTTTATTTTACTAGGGGTCTGTTCATCAACTAGTAATGGCATTAAGCACTTTCCTGTTTGTAGACTTTTAAATTGCACCATCAGTGCTTTTCTTTCATCTCATTAAGTCTATGGCATTTGCAAACTAATCTTCCATGATAATCTGTACTGGCTTTCAGGGCCAGATGTACAACCATGTCATTTTGCAAGTCGCAAATTGCGCTAAATTTTGCGACTCGCAAAATGACATGGACACTGTTAGCGATTCTCAATGTGGTTCCAAATTGCATGCCTCATCAATATTCATGAGGCACTCGCAATTTGCGATCTCATTGAGAATGGCAGGACCTTCCACGCATTGTGGCTTGCTGGGCTCACCAGACCTCCATGTCTAGGACTGCTTCTAAATAAAGCAGTTTTTTTTTAAATACAGTCAGTTTTCCTTAAAGGAAAACAGGCTGCCTTAAAACAAAAAATGAAACGTTTTTGTTTCTTCTTTCAAGGGCAGGTATTGTTCCCTGGGACCCATGCCTGCCCCCACAAAATATTTTCCCCTGCATTTGGAAAGGGGAAGGGGTCCCCTTGGGACCACTTCCCATTTGTGAGTGCATTACCATTCTCTTGAAGAGGGCTGTAAATTGTGAGTGTTTTGCAACCGCAAATGCGGTTGCAAAACATTCTTACATAGGGTAGCTAGGCGCAATTTGGAAGGGACGCCCTTGGAACGCCCCTTTCTAATTGCGAGTCGCAAATAAATTGTGACTCTCTAAATAGGGTTTGTACATGGCCCTGTAGGTTTTTGCATGCAGGGTCGCAAACCCGTTTGCGCATGCAAAAACCTGTCATACATCTGACCCTCAGTCTTTTACTGGTAGTGTTGGATTCAAGCCTGTAAATGTTTCCAGAGGGCTGGACCCAATGAAAGGAGCAGGACCTGCGTCCGGAGAAGGCCGGCGAAGAGCTCGAATCACGGAGACTTGCTCCACAAGACTGGATTCACAGATTTCACTTCAACAGGAAAACTTAGAAACCTCAAAATATAGCAGAATGGAAAATGGTCAGGCAGGGTGAGATTCGGGCCTCAAAGGTATGGCTGGGCCACAGAATGGCCCCCTGGTTTCACTGGCAGCCTTTATTCTCCCTTGATTGCAGCAACATGGTCTGTGTAGTTATTTGAGTCTGCCCACAGCTGCCCACTCACAAGTTGTAAGTCAAGAAATCGCCAACTCTGTCCTACCACGCCTGCTTGCAGCCCTCACCAGAACTACTTCTACATATGTAGCAAACTGATAGCAAGCGAGCAGCGAGCCTCACGGATAATAAATAACCACCTCTGGCTGGATCTGAAGCGTTACAACTGGTTATTACCTAAGGTTACAAACTGTGGGCTATGAAGACCCCTTCCCCTCCAGCATCATCCAATGTAGTGAGGTTGAGGGCTCTCTTGGACTCATCCCTTTCTCACATACGTTCTATGCTGAGAGATTGCTATAGCCCCTTTACCAGGGAAAAATCCTTGAAATGAATTTGCTTAGTCTTAATTCTCACTTTGGCGCCCGGCATCTCAAAAAGGTGTCTTATCTTCAGAGAATTTACTGATCTTTGAAAGATAATGCTACAATAACTACTTTTTTGGATTTAGTGTGTGTTGAGCTCTAGAAGGATGTGGCTAAGGCATGGCGGGGCCACATGAGGATCCTTCCTGGTTCTTGAACAGGTTCTAGCATTGTCTAAACCTCCACTCTCTTGAGCCGGAGACTGGCTCTGGCACCCTATGCGAATGTATGACGTTACAACGAATTCCGTTGCAACGCATGCCTTTACCACGCATGCGTTACAACGGAATTCGTTTTCCACGCTTAACCTTTACCTCGAATATTCCTTTACCACGCATACATTTACACCGTTTTTTGTTGTAGATGTATGCATGGTGAGGGCATACTCTTGATAAAGATTAAAACTCTCCCCTTACATTCCCCCAGCCTCATTCCTTATATTTACCCTTAACCCTTAATATATATATATATATGTATTTTACTAAAATACCCCTTACCTTTTAACTCGCCTTCCCTCCATCTTCTCTGGTTACGTCGGACATACGTCGTTAAGAGGAAGCGGAAGTTACTTTCCGTTTCCTCCCTAACGACGTTGATAGCTTCGGCTTTAGCTTCGGCTCCTCAGGTTAGTTTTGTTTTTTGGGGGGGAGACCCCCCAGCCCCCCTTTTTATCCCAGCGCTTTATTTTTTTTTATGGGGGAGACCCCCCAAACCCCCCTTCGTTTTTCTTTTCATTTACCACACATGCCTTTACTACGTATTTCGTAGTAAAGGTATGCGTGGTAAAGCCTTTAGTTGTAACCACGCATGCGTTGTAGTGCATGCGTGGTTAATGATTTCGTGGAAACGGCTTCGTTGTAGAGGTCGTTTCCCCCCTATGCACTAGAGGAGCCAGCGACAAGTCTGCAGTCCTTTGCAGCTCATCATGGTAGATTTGTTTACAGATATCCCAGAGTGAATCACATGAAAGAAAGGCACTTGTGGCGCATTTATATTAGGGTCGTAGGACCACAATATCCTTATTGCCCCTTCTCATAGTTTTTAATCTTCCCGCTCACCCCGCTAATAAAGGGATACCTGGGTTGAGTTAGGGCTTTTTATTTAAATGGAAAAAAAGCAGACAATTGTCTTCAACATGCTCCCTGCAATACGGTTGAGCCCACCCTGACCTCTAGGAGTCAGGGTGAAACCGATGATGAAGCATGACACTCCTAGAGTGGGCGAGGGTTGTATATTAAAACAATAGGTTTTCCTCTTCCCAACTCTTGAGTATGGTTGAAGTACATGTTCTTTCCTCTTTTCCCTTGATCATTTACTTTCGTAGAGAGGATACCTTTTTTAAGTTAGGATTGTTCCAGTGCGAGTACGTATTCCCTCACCTTTCATTTTACTCTTCACCCATTCCAAGTCTCTGAGGCACCCCCGCACACCCTACTTGTTAGAACCACCTAATTGTGCTCCATGTTTTATTACGCTAATAGTAAGTAATGTAATATTATTCACTATTAGTGTAATACAAAAAAAAAGGAAAACAAAGCGAGTGGCTCCCCAACTAATGTCGGAAAGGACGAGCTGTCACTATTCCTGGCACTGATTTTGCCACCTCTGAGGCCAGAGGTCACAAAGGCAGTGCCAAGGGTCACACTGAGCAAGCCAGGAGGTCGCAGCTGCGACCTCGGTCGACCCCTAAATGACGTCCATAATCTGAGCTGGCTTAGGATAAGTCCATTGCCAAGGGACAACATTTTACCTATACACTGGGGAGTTGTAGTACACACAATCCGGAACTCTGCTCTGTAGGCTTCGTTTTCTTGTAGTTTAAGGTTTACCCGCCGGTGCATCACTTTTTCTGACGCACTGGTAGTGCAGGATGGTACTCCCTATATATAGAGTTTTACAACTGGCCATCCACTGATTAGCTAGTATTTTCACTTTCCCCTTATGCCTGCCACGAAATACCCCCTTCCACTGTGTCAGAGAAATGCCTGCTAATCAGGCCTCAGAAGCAGTTGTGCATCAGCTAAATGTATACATGTAACAGTCACCCTGGCACCTAGGCCTGGCTTGGCGTTGGGCGGTGATAGAAATAATCACAATATCTAGAGGAATTGCCAAATCTAAAGAATAAACATGTAGGAATTTAATCTTCCAATTCTCTGATTTTTTTAAGGAACTTCTAAATCCACTAGGGGATTCTCTTCTAGGTTTAGCCCGTCCTACAAAAATCAAAATTTCCTAATGCTACCCAGCCGCGGCCGGTGGCGGGAGTACCTGCGGGCGGTGACGTGGGGAGGGGGAGGGGCAGGGTGGGGGGGGGGGTAGTAATGTATGGATTACGGACTTTAACAGGTAAGTCAACATATATATAAATAAAACGAATTTCGTTGCGTGCACTGCATCACCAAATGCGATGCAGTGCGCGCAACGAATTTCGTTTTATTTATTTATATGCTTATTTACCTGTTAAACTCCGTAATCCATACATTACTACCCCCCACCTTGCCCCTCCCCCCTTTCACCGCCCACAGGTATTCCCACCACCGGCCGGGGCTGATGCTACCCATACTGCTCCTTCCCGAGAAGAGGGAGGGAAGACGACATGGCAAGCGGTGAAGATCAATACTACAGGTGGGTTCCGCTTGTGTTCCCTCCCCCCAGCTCACCTGGCACACACAGGCACTGGAAGTGCCCCAGGAGGTCCAGGCAGGAGGCCCCGTTGGCACAGGGCTGGGACTCGCACTCATTGAAGTCCACCTCACAGCGCGCTCCAGAGAAGCCCTTCTCGCAGCGGCAGAGGAAGGAGCCCTGCGTGTTCTCGCAGCTGCCGTTGTGTTCGCAGGGGTCGGCACCTGTGGCGGAAGGCGATGGGAGAAGCAGAAAATGAACAAGCGAATGAGTCACGATTGTGGTGGCTCAACCACTGGACAGGTGCAACCAGGGCTGGCTTTAGTGTTGGTGGTGCCTGGTGTGACAATCTTTGTTGGGGTGAACCCCTCTGCACGGGCCAATGACCCCCTTATTCAAAGATTCTCTCACTACCACCATCCAATGGTGCCACTCACCTCTCCTCAGCCCCTTCTCACATTCATTTATTTTATTGCACTACTCATCCCAACATAGCGTATCCTAGTACTTTAAATCACCAGCATATTATACAGAGACAATGAGTCATACAAGTGTGTAAATCAATGTATAGCAAATGTCATTTAAGACAATAAGGACTACAAGGTGTATGAGTCACATCATTCATACTGATAGGCTTTTTATGCTAAGACTGCTTGGTCTGGAGAAAGAAAGGGGCACAAACACTCTGAAAAAGAGAAAGGGAGGAAAGAAAGAAGTAAAGCCAGAAAAAGGAAAGAACGAAGAACGAAGAAAGAAGAAGGCAAAAGGGAAAGACTAGATAAAGAAGCAAAGAAGGATGACTAGAAATAAGGAAAGAAAGAAGGAATGCAAGAAAGAAGGAAGGATGTGAAGGCAAACAGAAGGGAGGAAAGAAAGAAAGAAAAAAGAATGAAAGAAAGAAAGAAAGAAAGAAAGAAAGAAAGAAAAGAGAGAAAGAAGGAAAGATGGGAAGCAGGAAGGGAAAAAAGAAAGAAAGAAAGCAAAAAAGAGAATGAAATCAAAACAAGGATTGAAAGCAGGAAAGAAGAAATGAAAGCAAGAAAGAAGGGGACTAGGAAACAAGAAAGCAAGAGAGAAAAAAGCAAAAGCAAAGGAATGAAAGAAGGCAAGAATGAAGAGAAGGAAGAAAGAAGGAAAGGTTGCAAGTGTTGCAAATTAAACACGATAAAGGTTGTTTTTCTTCCTGTGCCAGGTTTATTAAAGAAACATTGGTGAAATTGAGTCCAGAATAAACATGTTCTGAAGACTTGTCTGCTTATGAATTTATATTTATAATATTAAAGAATTCAATAACTTAATACAGAACTGTTTCAAATGGACACACTCTGTTATGGTGTGAAATACCATCCCTGAAACTGCAAATAAAGTACATTTCAAAAGTAATTTACAACAGCATTGGCAGGAGACAGGAACTGATACAGTGTGGACTGTGGCCTGTGTTCACCTCTGGTCTAAAGTGTCCTGCTGTCACATAATAATAATAATAATAATAATAATAATACAAATAATAATAATAATAATAATAATAATAATAATAATAATAATAATCAAACTCCAAACACAAAGGCAACATCACAGTAATAAATTAAAAACATTGGCACATAAGGGAACTAGCTTGAGTGTGGATGTGTTCCTTGTGAAAGAGCAAAATGCAGTCACTCAAAGTGAAGTTATCCAGTGGCTGAAGTTCGCAGATCTCCCTCCCCCGCCCAATGTTATAATGGGCGGAAGCAAAATGAGAATGACATACCAACAGGCTAATGGGTGAAGAAAGCTGGCTAAAAGCCCCCTTAAATGAGTAAATTGTACATACGTTTTTTTAATTGAAAGCACTTGGCTAACACCAGACATAAAAACAAGCACTGGCAAAGCCAATAGGTCTTGCTATACAAGTGCTATGGTCTTTGCCAATGTGTTTTAGCCATGTTGTACACCAGGGTGGCTGCTGATCAGCATGGCTAAAATTTTGTGGAGTAGAGAAGAGTAGAGTCAGGTGTTGTAGAATGGAGTGTAATAGAATAGAGTGTTTTGGAGTAGAGTGGAGTGTTGTGGATCGGGGTGCATTGAGTAGAGTGGAGTGTTGTGGATCGGGGTGGCATTGAGTAGAGTGGAGTGTTGTGGAGTAGGTTAGATTAGAGTGGAGTGGAATGGTGTTGAGTGGAGTAGAGTGAAGTGGTGTAGAGTGGAGTGGTGTGGAGTAGTAAAGTGGAGGGGTCTTGAGTGAAATAGAGTGCTGTATAATGGAGCAAAGTCGAGAAGTGTGTTGTACATTGTCATATAGTGTAGTGGCATACAGTATCATAGAGTGGAGGGGGAAGAGTGGAGGGGTGTAGAGTGGAGTAGACTGTCATAGAGTGGAGTGGCAACGAGTGGAGTAGAGTGTCGTAGAGTGAAGAGACTTTGAATGGAGTAGAGTGTTGTAGAGTTGAGTAGAGTGTCGTGGAGTGGAGAAGAGTAGCGTGGAGAGGGGTAGAGTGGCCTAAAAGAGGGTGGCATAGAGTGGTTTAGAGTGATATAGAGTGTAGTACAGTGGAGAAAAGTGTTATAGAGTGGAGTGACGTAGAGTGGAGAGGCATAGAGTGGAGTGCCAAAATCAAATAAAGAAATTCCTTTCTGTGTTCAAAATCAAATAAAGAAATTCCTTTCTGGGTTTATTTGGGAAAACTCTCTCTTTTTCTAGAGTCATAGAGTGGAATGCCACAGACTGGCGTAGCGTAACATGGAGTAAAGTATTGTAGAGTGGAATAAAGTGTTGTTGCGTGCTGTGGAGTGAAGATAAGTGGAGTAGAGTGGAGTGGAGTGGCATAGCGTGGAGTGAAGTATCATAGAGTGAAGTTGCATAGTGTGGAGTGTCTTTGAGTGGAGTAAAGTGGGATGGAGTGTAGTAGAGTGGAGTGGTATAAAATGTCCTAGAGTGGAGTGTCGTAGAGTGGAGTGGTGAAGAATGTTGTGGAGTAGCATAGACTGGAGCGGCGTAGAGAGGAGTAGAGTGGAGTGGCATAGTGTTATAGATTGGCATACGGTGTTGTGGCGCTGAGCGACATACAGTGTCAAAGAGTGAAGTGGCGTAGAGTGGAGTGGCGTAGAGTGGCATGGCATAGAGTGTAGTAGAGTGGAATTGAGCAGAGTGTCATAGAATAGAGTACTGTGGAGTGTCATAGTGTGGAGCGTTGCATAGTGAAATGTTGTAGAATGGCGTGTCATAGAGAGGAGTAGAGTGGAGTAGATGTGTAGAGTATCACAGAGTGTCTTAGAGTGGAATGGAATAGAGTGTCAAAGAGTAGAGTGGCGTAGAGTAGAGTGGCAGAGTAGAGTGGCGTAGAGTGACGTCGAGTAGAGTGGTGTAGAGTGGAGTGGCATAGAGTGGAGTAGAAGTTACCAAGGCTCCTACACCAGGGTACGTCGTATTACTCCTGCTAGCTGTAAATGATGCACCATAGAGAAGGGATGGCAGAGAAACCTTTGACCTCACCATGGTTGACAAAAACTTGTGTAGAATATGGGGAGACAGATAGAAATAGGAGATAGGTGAGGGAGAGAGGGGTAAAATGAGATAGAGTAGGCTAATGCACACCTTGTACCTGTTTGGTGTGGGAAGGAAGCTTGACCTGCAGCTGCTCTGCCTCATCTGCGTAACTGATCTCTGAGGCAGTGAGGCTTGCCCCATTGATGCTCACCTTATAACTTTTGGTGTGGGAAGGAAGCTTGACCTGCAGCTGCTCTGCCTCATCTGCGTAACTGATCTCTGAGGCTTGCCCCGCTGATTCTCACCTTTACCTGTTTAGTGTGGGAAGGAAGCTTGACCTGCAGCTGCTCTGCCTCATCTGCGTAACTGATCTCTGAGGCTTGCCCCGCTGATTCTCACCTTTACCTGTTTGGTGTCGGAAGGAAGCTTGACCTACAGCTGCTCTGTCTCATCTGTGTACCTGATCTCTGAGGCAGTGAGGCTTGCCCCATTGATGCTCACCTTATAACTTTTGGTGTGGGAAGGAAGCTTGGCCTACAGCTGCTCTGCTTCGTCTGTGTACCTGATCTCTGAGGCTTGCCCCGCTGATGCTCACCTTGTACCTGTTTAGTGTGGGAAGGAAGCTTGACCTGCACGTGCTCTGCCTCATCTGTGTACCTGATCTCTGAGGCAGTGAGGCTTGTCCTGCTGATGCTCACCTTTACCTGTTTGGTGTGGGAAGGAAGCTTGACCTGCAGCTGCTCTGCCTCATCTGTGTACCTGATCTCTGAGGCTTGCCCCGCTGATGTTCACCTTGTACCTGTTTGGTGTGGGAAGGAAGCTTGACCTGCAGCTGCTCTGCCTCATCTGTGTACCTGATCTCTGATGCAGTGAGGCTTGCCCTGCTGATGATCACCTTTACCTGTTTGGTGTGGGAAGGAAGCTTGACCTGCACGTGCTCTGCCTCATCTGTGTACCTGGTCTCTGAGGCAGTGAGGCATGCCCCATTGATGCTCACCTTATAACTTTTGGTGTGGGAAGGAAGCTTGACCGACAGCTGCTCTGCTTCGTCTGTGTACCTGATCTCTCAGGCTTGCCCCGCTGATGCTCACCTTGTACTTGTTTAGTGTGGGCAGGAAGCTTGACTTGCAGCTGCTCTGCCTCATCTGTGTACCTGATCTCTGAGGCAGTGAGGCTTGCCCCGCTGATGCTCACCTTGTACCTATTTAGTGTGGGAAGGAAGCTTGATCTGCATGTGCTCTGCCTCATCTGTGTACCTGATCTCTGAGGCAGTGAGGTTTGCCCTGCTGATGCTGACCTTTACCTGCTTGGTGTGGGAAGGAAGCTTGACCTGCAGCTGCTCTGTCTCATCTGTGTACCTGATCTCTGAGGCAGTAAGGCTTGCCCCATTGATGCTCACCTTATAACTTTTGGTGTGGGAAGGAAGCTTGACCTACCGCTGCTCTGCTTCGTCTGTGTACCTGATCTCTCAGGCTTGCCCCGCTGATTCTCACCTTTACCTGTTTAGTGTGGGCAGGAAGCTTGACCTGCAGCTGCTCTGCCTCGTCTGCACACCTGATCTCTGAGGCAGTGAGGCTTGCCCCAATGATGCTCACCTTTTACCTGTTTGATGTGGGAAGGAAGCTTGACCTGCAGCTGCTCTGCCTCATCTGTGTAACTGATCTCTGAGGCAGTGAGGCTTGCCCTGCTGATGCTCACCTTTACCTGTTTGGTGTCGGAAGGAAGCTTGACCTGCAGCTGCTCTGCCTCATCTGCGTACCTGATCTCTGAGGCTTGCCCCGCTGATGCTCACCTTGTACCTGTTTAGTGTGGGAAGGAAGCTTGACCTGCAGCTGCTCTGCCTCATCTGTGTACCTGATCTCTGAGGCAGTGAGGTTTGCCCCATTGATGCTCACCTTATAACTTTTGGTGTGGGAAGGAAGCTTGACCTGCAGCTGCTCTGCCTCATCTGCGTAACTGATCTCTGAGGCTTGCCCCGCTGATTCTCACCTTTACCTGTTTGGTGTCGGAAGGAAGCTTGACCTACAGCTGCTCTGTCTCATCTGTGTACCTGATCTCTGAGGCAGTGAGGCTTGCCCCATTGATGCTCACCTTATAACTTTTGGTGTGGGAAGGAAGCTTGGCCTACAGCTGCTCTGCTTCGTCTGTGTACCTGATCTCTGAGGCTTGCCCCGCTGATGCTCACCTTGTACCTGTTTAGTGTGGGAAGGAAGCTTGACCTGCACGTGCTCTGCCTCATCTGTGTACCTGATCTCTGAGGCAGTGAGGCTTGTCCTGCTGATGCTCACCTTTACCTGTTTGGTGTGGGAAGGAAGCTTGACCTGCAGCTGCTCTGCCTCATCTGTGTACCTGATCTCTGAGGCTTGCCCCGCTGATGTTCACCTTGTACCTGTTTGGTGTGGGAAGGAAGCTTGACCTGCAGCTGCTCTGCCTCATCTGTGTACCTGATCTCTGATGCAGTGAGGCTTGCCCTGCTGATGATCACCTTTACCTGTTTGGTGTGGGAAGGAAGCTTGACCTGCACGTGCTCTGCCTCATCTGTGTACCTGGTCTCTGAGGCAGTGAGGCATGCCCCATTGATGCTCACCTTATAACTTTTGGTGTGGGAAGGAAGCTTGACCGACAGCTGCTCTGCTTTGTCTGTGTACCTGATCTCTCAGGCTTGCCCCGCTGATGCTCACCTTGTACTTGTTTAGTGTGGGCAGGAAGCTTGACTTGCAGCTGCTCTGCCTCATCTGTGTACCTGATCTCTGAGGCAGTGAGGCTTGCCCCGCTGATGCTCACCTTGTACCTGTTTAGTGTGGGACAGAAGCTTGACCTGCAGCTGCTCTGCTTCGTCTGTGTACCTGATCTCTGAGGCTTGCCTTGTACCTGTTCAGTGTGGGAAGGAAGCTTGACCTGCAGCTGTTCTGCCTCATCTGTGTACCTGATCTCTGAGGCAGTGAGGCTTGCCCCATTGATGCTCACCTTATAACTTTTGGTGTGGGAAGGAAGCTTGACCTACAGCTGCTCTGCCTCATCTGTGTACCTGATCTCTGAGGCAGTGAGGCTTGCCCCATTGATGCTCACCTTTACCTGTTTGGTGTGGGAAGGAAGCTTGACCTGCAGCTGTTCTGCCTCATCTGTGTACCTGATCTCTGAGGCAGTGAGGCTTGCCCCATTGATGCTCACCTTATAACTTTTGGTGTGGGAAGGAAGCTTGACCTACAGCTGCTCTGCCTCGTCTGCGCACTTGATCTCTGAGGCAGTAAGGCTTGCCCCATTGATGCTCACCTTATAACTTTTGGTGTGGGAAGGAAGCTTGACCTGCAGCTGCTTTGCCTCATCTCTGTACCTGATCTCTGAGGCTTGCCCTGCTGATGCTCACCTTGTACCTGTTTGGTGTGGGAAGGAAGCTTGACCTGCAGCTGCTCTGCCTCATCTGTGTACCTGATCTCTGATGCAGTGGGGCTTGCCCTGCTGATGCTCACCTTGTACCTGTTTGGTGTCGGACGGAAGCTTGACCTGCAGCTGCTCTGCCTCATCTGTGTATCTGATCTCTGAGGCTTGCCCCGCTGATGCTCACCTTGTACCTGTTTGGTGTGGGAAGGAAGCTTGACCTGCACGTGCTCTGCCTCATCTGTGTACCTGATCTCTGAGGCTTGCCCTGCTGATGCTCACCTATACCTGTTTGGTGTGGGACGGAAGCTTGACCTGCATGTGCTCTGCCTCATCTGTGTACCTGATCTCTGAGGCAGTGAGGCTTGCCCCGTTGATGCTCACCTTATAACGTTTGGTGTGGGAAGGAAGCTTGACCTGCAGCTGCTCTGCCTCATCTGCGTACCTGATCTCTGATGCAGTGAGGCTTGCCCTGCTGATGATCACCTTGTACCTGTTTGGTGTCGGAAGGAAGCTTGACCTGCAGCTGCTCTGCCTCATCTGTGTACCTGATCTCTGAGGCTTGCCCCGCTGATGCTCACCTTGTACCTGTTTGGTGTGGGAAGGAAGCTTGACCTGCACGTGCTCTGCCTCATCTGTGTACCTGATCTCTGAGGCTTGCCCTGCTGATGCTCACCTATACCTGTTTGGTGTGGGACGGAAGCTTGACCTGCACGTGCTCTGCCTCATCTGTGTACCTGATCTCTGAGGCAGTGAGGCTTGCCCCGTTGATGCTCACCTTATAACGTTTTGTGTGGGAAGGAAGCTTGACCTGCAGCTGCTCTGCCTCATCTGCGTACCTGATCTCTGATGCAGTGAGGCTTGCCCCTCTGATGCTCACCTTGTACCTGTTTAGTGTGGGAAGGAAGCTTGACCTGCAGCTGCTCTGCCTCATCTGTGTACCTGATCTCTGATGCAGTGAGGCTTGCCCCGCTGATGCTCACCTTGTACCTGTTTAGTGTGGGAAGGAAGCTTGACCTGCAGCTGCTTTGCCTCATCTGTGTACCTGATCTCTGAGGCTTGCCCTGCTGATGCTCACCTTGTACCTGTTTGGTGTGGGAAGGAAGCTTGACCTGCAGCTGCTCTGCCTCATCTGTGTACCTGATCTCTGATGCAGTGGGGCTTGCCCTGCTGATGCTCACCTTGTACCTGTTTGGTGTCGGACGGAAGCTTGACCTGCAGCTGCTCTGCCTCATCTGTGTATCTGATCTCTGAGGCTTGCCCCGCTGATGCTCACCTTGTACCTGTTTGGTGTGGGAAGGAAGCTTGACCTGCACGTGCTCTGCCTCATCTGTGTACCTGATCTCTGAGGCTTGCCCTGCTGATGCTCACCTATACCTGTTTGGTGTGGGACGGAAGCTTGACCTGCATGTGCTCTGCCTCATCTGTGTACCTGATCTCTGAGGCAGTGAGGCTTGCCCCGTTGATGCTCACCTTATAACGTTTGGTGTGGGAAGGAAGCTTGACCTGCAGCTGCTCTGCCTCATCTGCGTACCTGATCTCTGATGCGGTGAGGCTTGCCCTGCTGATGATCACCTTGTACCTGTTTGGTGTCGGAAGGAAGCTTGACCTGCAGCTGCTCTGCCTCATCTGTGTACCTGATCTCTGAGGCTTGCCCCGCTGATGCTCACCTTGTACCTGTTTGGTGTGGGAAGGAAGCTTGACCTGCACGTGCTCTGCCTCATCTGTGTACCTGATCTCTGAGGCTTGCCCTGCTGATGCTCACCTATACCTGTTTGGTGTGGGACGGAAGCTTGACCTGCACGTGCTCTGCCTCATCTGTGTACCTGATCTCTGAGGCAGTGAGGCTTGCCCCGTTGATGCTCACCTTATAACATTTGGTGTGGGAAGGAAGCTTGACCTGCAGCTGCTCTGCCTCATCTGCGTACCTGATCTCTGATGCAGTGAGGCTTGCCCCTCTGATGCTCACCTTGTACCTGTTTAGTCTGGGAAGGAAGCTTGACCTGCAGCTGCTCTGCCTCATCTGTGTACCTGATCTCTGATGCAGTGAGGCTTGCCCCGCTGATGTTCACCTTGTACCTGTTTGGTGTGGGAAGGAAGCTTGACCTGCAGCTGCTCTGCCTCATCTGTGTACCTGATCTCTGATGCAGTGAGGCTTGCCCTGCTGATGATCACCTTTACCTGTTTGGTGTGGGAAGGAAGCTTGACCTGCACGTGCTCTGCCTCATCTGTGTACCTGGTCTCTGAGGCAGTGAGGCATGCCCCATTGATGCTCACCTTATAACTTTTGGTGTGGGAAGGAAGCTTGACCGACAGCTGCTCTGCTTCGTCTGTGTACCTGATCTCTCAGGCTTGCCCCGCTGATGCTCACCTTGTACTTGTTTAGTGTGGGCAGGAAGCTTGACTTGCAGCTGCTCTGCCTCATCTGTGTACCTGATCTCTGAGGCAGTGAGGCTTGCCCCGCTGATGCTCACCTTGTACCTATTTAGTGTGGGAAGGAAGCTTGATCTGCATGTGCTCTGCCTCATCTGTGTACCTGATCTCTGAGGCAGTGAGGTTTGCCCTGCTGATGCTGACCTTTACCTGCTTGGTGTGGGAAGGAAGCTTGACCTGCAGCTGCTCTGTCTCATCTGTGTACCTGATCTCTGAGGCAGTAAGGCTTGCCCCATTGATGCTCACCTTATAACTTTTGGTGTGGGAAGGAAGCTTGACCTACCGCTGCTCTGCTTCGTCTGTGTACCTGATCTCTCAGGCTTGCCCCGCTGATTCTCACCTTTACCTGTTTAGTGTGGGCAGGAAGCTTGACCTGCAGCTGCTCTGCCTCGTCTGCACACCTGATCTCTGAGGCAGTGAGGCTTGCCCCAATGATGCTCACCTTTTACCTGTTTGATGTGGGAAGGAAGCTTGACCTGCAGCTGCTCTGCCTCATCTGTGTAACTGATCTCTGAGGCAGTGAGGCTTGCCCTGCTGATGCTCACCTTTACCTGTTTGGTGTCGGAAGGAAGCTTGACCTGCAGCTGCTCTGCCTCATCTGCGTACCTGATCTCTGAGGCTTGCCCCGCTGATGCTCACCTTGTACCTGTTTAGTGTGGGAAGGAAGCTTGACCTGCAGCTGCTCTGCCTCATCTGTGTACCTGATCTCTGAGGCAGTGAGGTTTGCCCCATTGATGCTCACCTTATAACTTTTGGTGTGGGAAGGAAGCTTGACCTGCAGCTGCTCTGCCTCATCTGCGTAACTGATCTCTGAGGCTTGCCCCGCTGATTCTCACCTTTACCTGTTTAGTGTGGGAAGGAAGCTTGACCTGCAGCTGCTCTGCCTCATCTGCGTAACTGATCTCTGAGGCTTGCCCCGCTGATTCTCACCTTTACCTGTTTGGTGTCGGAAGGAAGCTTGACCTACAGCTGCTCTGTCTCATCTGTGTACCTGATCTCTGAGGCAGTGAGGCTTGCCCCATTGATGCTCACCTTATAACTTTTGGTGTGGGAAGGAAGCTTGGCCTACAGCTGCTCTGCTTCGTCTGTGTACCTGATCTCTGAGGCTTGCCCCGCTGATGCTCACCTTGTACCTGTTTAGTGTGGGAAGGAAGCTTGACCTGCACGTGCTCTGCCTCATCTGTGTACCTGATCTCTGAGGCAGTGAGGCTTGTCCTGCTGATGCTCACCTTTACCTGTTTGGTGTGGGAAGGAAGCTTGACCTGCAGCTGCTCTGCCTCATCTGTGTACCTGATCTCTGAGGCTTGCCCCGCTGATGTTCACCTTGTACCTGTTTGGTGTGGGAAGGAAGCTTGACCTGCAGCTGCTCTGCCTCATCTGTGTACCTGATCTCTGATGCAGTGAGGCTTGCCCTGCTGATGATCACCTTTACCTGTTTGGTGTGGGAAGGAAGCTTGACCTGCACGTGCTCTGCCTCATCTGTGTACCTGGTCTCTGAGGCAGTGAGGCATGCCCCATTGATGCTCACCTTATAACTTTTGGTGTGGGAAGGAAGCTTGACCGACAGCTGCTCTGCTTCGTCTGTGTACCTGATCTCTCAGGCTTGCCCCGCTGATGCTCACCTTGTACTTGTTTAGTGTGGGCAGGAAGCTTGACTTGCAGCTGCTCTGCCTCATCTGTGTACCTGATCTCTGAGGCAGTGAGGCTTGCCCCGCTGATGCTCACCTTGTACCTGTTTAGTGTGGGACAGAAGCTTGACCTGCAGCTGCTCTGCTTCGTCTGTGTACCTGATCTCTGAGGCTTGCCTTGTACCTGTTCAGTGTGGGAAGGAAGCTTGACCTGCAGCTGTTCTGCCTCATCTGTGTACCTGATCTCTGAGGCAGTGAGGCTTGCCCCATTGATGCTCACCTTATAACTTTTGGTGTGGGAAGGAAGCTTGACCTACAGCTGCTCTGCCTCATCTGTGTACCTGATCTCTGAGGCAGTGAGGCTTGCCCCATTGATGCTCACCTTTACCTGTTTGGTGTGGGAAGGAAGCTTGACCTGCAGCTGTTCTGCCTCATCTGTGTACCTGATCTCTGAGGCAGTGAGGCTTGCCCCATTGATGCTCACCTTATAACTTTTGGTGTGGGAAGGAAGCTTGACCTACAGCTGCTCTGCCTCGTCTGCGCACTTGATCTCTGAGGCAGTAAGGCTTGCCCCATTGATGCTCACCTTATAACTTTTGGTGTGGGAAGGAAGCTTGACCTGCAGCTGCTTTGCCTCATCTCTGTACCTGATCTCTGAGGCTTGCCCTGCTGATGCTCACCTTGTACCTGTTTGGTGTGGGAAGGAAGCTTGACCTGCAGCTGCTCTGCCTCATCTGTGTACCTGATCTCTGATGCAGTGGGGCTTGCCCTGCTGATGCTCACCTTGTACCTGTTTGGTGTCGGACGGAAGCTTGACCTGCAGCTGCTCTGCCTCATCTGTGTATCTGATCTCTGAGGCTTGCCCCGCTGATGCTCACCTTGTACCTGTTTGGTGTGGGAAGGAAGCTTGACCTGCACGTGCTCTGCCTCATCTGTGTACCTGATCTCTGAGGCTTGCCCTGCTGATGCTCACCTATACCTGTTTGGTGTGGGACGGAAGCTTGACCTGCATGTGCTCTGCCTCATCTGTGTACCTGATCTCTGAGGCAGTGAGGCTTGCCCCGTTGATGCTCACCTTATAACGTTTGGTGTGGGAAGGAAGCTTGACCTGCAGCTGCTCTGCCTCATCTGCGTACCTGATCTCTGATGCAGTGAGGCTTGCCCTGCTGATGATCACCTTGTACCTGTTTGGTGTCGGAAGGAAGCTTGACCTGCAGCTGCTCTGCCTCATCTGTGTACCTGATCTCTGAGGCTTGCCCCGCTGATGCTCACCTTGTACCTGTTTGGTGTGGGAAGGAAGCTTGACCTGCACGTGCTCTGCCTCATCTGTGTACCTGATCTCTGAGGCTTGCCCTGCTGATGCTCACCTATACCTGTTTGGTGTGGGACGGAAGCTTGACCTGCACGTGCTCTGCCTCATCTGTGTACCTGATCTCTGAGGCAGTGAGGCTTGCCCCGTTGATGCTCACCTTATAACGTTTTGTGTGGGAAGGAAGCTTGACCTGCAGCTGCTCTGCCTCATCTGCGTACCTGATCTCTGATGCAGTGAGGCTTGCCCCTCTGATGCTCACCTTGTACCTGTTTAGTGTGGGAAGGAAGCTTGACCTGCAGCTGCTCTGCCTCATCTGTGTACCTGATCTCTGATGCAGTGAGGCTTGCCCCGCTGATGCTCACCTTGTACCTGTTTAGTGTGGGAAGGAAGCTTGACCTGCAGCTGCTTTGCCTCATCTGTGTACCTGATCTCTGAGGCTTGCCCTGCTGATGCTCACCTTGTACCTGTTTGGTGTGGGAAGGAAGCTTGACCTGCAGCTGCTCTGCCTCATCTGTGTACCTGATCTCTGATGCAGTGGGGCTTGCCCTGCTGATGCTCACCTTGTACCTGTTTGGTGTCGGACGGAAGCTTGACCTGCAGCTGCTCTGCCTCATCTGTGTATCTGATCTCTGAGGCTTGCCCCGCTGATGCTCACCTTGTACCTGTTTGGTGTGGGAAGGAAGCTTGACCTGCACGTGCTCTGCCTCATCTGTGTACCTGATCTCTGAGGCTTGCCCTGCTGATGCTCACCTATACCTGTTTGGTGTGGGACGGAAGCTTGACCTGCATGTGCTCTGCCTCATCTGTGTACCTGATCTCTGAGGCAGTGAGGCTTGCCCCGTTGATGCTCACCTTATAACGTTTGGTGTGGGAAGGAAGCTTGACCTGCAGCTGCTCTGCCTCATCTGCGTACCTGATCTCTGATGCGGTGAGGCTTGCCCTGCTGATGATCACCTTGTACCTGTTTGGTGTCGGAAGGAAGCTTGACCTGCAGCTGCTCTGCCTCATCTGTGTACCTGATCTCTGAGGCTTGCCCCGCTGATGCTCACCTTGTACCTGTTTGGTGTGGGAAGGAAGCTTGACCTGCACGTGCTCTGCCTCATCTGTGTACCTGATCTCTGAGGCTTGCCCTGCTGATGCTCACCTATACCTGTTTGGTGTGGGACGGAAGCTTGACCTGCACGTGCTCTGCCTCATCTGTGTACCTGATCTCTGAGGCAGTGAGGCTTGCCCCGTTGATGCTCACCTTATAACATTTGGTGTGGGAAGGAAGCTTGACCTGCAGCTGCTCTGCCTCATCTGCGTACCTGATCTCTGATGCAGTGAGGCTTGCCCCTCTGATGCTCACCTTGTACCTGTTTAGTCTGGGAAGGAAGCTTGACCTGCAGCTGCTCTGCCTCATCTGTGTACCTGATCTCTGATGCAGTGAGGCTTGCCCCGCTGATGCTCACCTTGTACCTGTTTAGTGTGGGAAGGAATCTTGACATACAGCTGCTCTGCCTCATCTGTGTACCTGATCTCTGAGGCTTGCCCCGCTGATGCTCACCTTGTACCTGTTTGGTGTCGGAAGGAAGCTTGACCTGCAGCTGCTCTGCCTCATCTGTGTACCTGATCTCTGAGGCTTGCCCCGCTGATGCTCACCTTGTACCTATTTAGTGTGGGAAGGAAGCTTGATCTGCATGTGCTCTGCCTCATCTGTGTACCTGATCTCTGAGGCAGTGAGGTTTGCCCTGCTGATGCTGACCTTTACCTGCTTGGTGTGGGAAGGAAGCTTGACCTGCAGCTGCTCTGTCTCATCTGTGTACCTGATCTCTGAGGCAGTAAGGCTTGCCCCATTGATGCTCACCTTATAACTTTTGGTGTGGGAAGGAAGCTTGACCTACCGCTGCTCTGCTTCGTCTGTGTACCTGATCTCTCAGGCTTGCCCCGCTGATTCTCACCTTTACCTGTTTAGTGTGGGCAGGAAGCTTGACCTGCAGCTGCTCTGCCTCGTCTGCACACCTGATCTCTGAGGCAGTGAGGCTTGCCCCATTGATGCTCACCTTTTACCTGTTTGATGTGGGAAGGAAGCTTGACCTGCAGCTGCTCTGCCTCATCTGTGTAACTGATCTCTGAGGCAGTGAGGCTTGCCCTGCTGATGCTCACCTTTACCTGTTTGGTGTCGGAAGGAAGCTTGACCTGCAGCTGCTCTGCCTCATCTGCGTACCTGATCTCTGAGGCTTGCCCCGCTGATGCTCACCTTGTACCTGTTTAGTGTGGGAAGGAAGCTTGACCTGCAGCTGCTCTGCCTCATCTGTGTACCTGATCTCTGAGGCAGTGAGGTTTGCCCCATTGATGCTCACCTTATAACTTTTGGTGTGGGAAGGAAGCTTGACCTGCAGCTGCTCTGACTCATCTGTGTACCTGATCTCTGAGGCTTGCCCCGCTGATGCTCACCTTGTACCTGTTTGGTGTGGGAAGGAAGCTTGACCTGCAGCTGCTCTGCCTCATCTGTGTACCTGATCTCTGATGCAGTGAGGCTTGCCCTGCTGATGCTCACCTTTACCTGTTTGGTGTGGGAAGGAAGCTTGACCTGCACGTGCTCTGCCTCATCTGTGTACCTGATCTCTGAGGCTTGCCCCGCTGATGCTCACCTTGTACCTGTTTAGTGTGGGAAGGAAGCTTGACCTGCAGCTGCTCTGCCTCGTCTGCACACCTGATCTCTGAGGTAGTGAGGCTTGCCCCATTGATGCTCACCTTATAACTATTGGTGTGGGAAGGAAGCTTGACCTGCAGCTGCTCTGCCTCATCTGTGTACCTGATCTCTCAGGCTTGCCCCGCTGATGCTCACCTTGTACCTGTTTGGTGTGGGAAGGGAGCTTGACCTGCAGCTGTTCTGCCTCATCTGTGTACCTGCTCTCTGATGCAGTGAGGCTTGCCTTGCTGATGCTCACCTTGTACCTGTTTGGTGTCGGAAGGAAGCTTGACCTGCAGCTGCTCTGCCTCATCTGTGTACCTGATCTCTGAGGCTTGCCCCGCTGATGCTCACCTTGTACCTGTTTGGTGTGGGAAGGAAGCTTGACCTACAGTTGCTCTGCCTCGTCTGCGCACCTGATCTCTGAGACAGTGAGGCTTGCCCCGCTGATGCTCACCTTATATCGTTTGGTATGGGAAGGAAGCTTGACTTGCAGCTGCTCTGCCTCATCTGCGTACCTGATCTCTGAGGCTTGCCCCGCTGATGCTCACCTTGTACCTGTTTGGTGTGGGAAGGAAGCTTGACCTGCACGTGCTCTGCCTCATCTGTGTACCTGATCTCTGAGGCTTGCCCTGCTGATGCTCACCTTTACCTGTTTGGTGTGGGAAGGAAGCTTGACCTGCAGCTGCTCTGCCTCATCTGTGTACCTGATCTCTGAGGCTTGCCCTGCTGATGCTCACCTTTACCTGTTTGGTGTGGGAAGGAAGCTTGACCTGCACGTGCTCTGCCTCATCTGTGTACCTGATCTCTGAGGCTTGCCCCGCTGATGCTCACCTTTACCTGTTTGGTGTGGGAAGGAAGCTTGACCTGCAGCTGCTCTGCCTCGTCTGCACACCTGATCTCTGAGGCAGTGAGGCTTGCCCCATTGATGCTCACCGTATAACTTTTGGTGTGGGAAGGAAGCTTAACCTGCAGCTGCTCTGCCTCATCTGTGTACCTGATCTTTGAGGCAGTGAGGCGTGCCCCGTTGATGCTCACCTTGTACCTGTTTAGTGTGGGAAGGAAGCTTGGCCTGCACATGCTCTGCCTCATTTGCGTACCTGATCTCTGAAGCAGTGAGGCTTGCCCCGCTGATGCTCACCTTATTAGTTTTGGTGTGGGAAGGAAGCTTGACCTGCATGTGCTCTGCCTCATCTGTGTACCTGATCTCTGAGGCTTGCCCTGCTGATGCTCACCTTGTACCTGTTTAGTGTGGGCAGGGAGCTTGACCTGCAGCTGCTCTGCCTCATCTGTGTACCTGATCTCTGATGCTGAGGCTTGCCCTTCTGATGCTCACCTTATTAGTTTTGGGTGGGAAGGAAGCTTGACCTACAGCTGCTCTGCTTCGTCTGTGTACCTGATCTCTGAGGCTTGCCCCGCTGATGCTCACCTTGTACCTGTTTAGTGTGGGCAGGAAGCTTGACCTGCAGCTGCTCTGCCTCGTCTGTGTACCTGATCTCTGAGTCAGTGAGGCTTGCCCCGCTGATGCTCACCTTGTACCTGTTTAGTGTGGGAAGGAAGCTTGACCTGCAGCTGCTCTGCCTCATCTGCATACCTGATCTCTGAGGCTTGCCCCGCTGATGCTCACCTTGTACCTGTTTAGTGTGGGAAGGAAGCTTGACCTGCAGCTGCTCTGCCTCATCTGCATACCTGATCTCTGAGGCTTGCCCCGCTGATGCTCACCGCGTACCTGTTTAGTGTGGGAAGGAAGCTTGACCTGCAGCTGCTCTGCCTCATCTGCATACCTGATCTCTGAGGCTTGCCCCGCTGATGCTCACCTTGTACCTGTTTGGTGTGGGAAGGAAGCTTGACCTGCAGCTGCTCTGCCTCGTCTGTGCACCTGATCTCTGAGGCAGTGAAACTTGCCCCGTTGATGCTCACCTTATAACGTTTGGTATGGGAAGGAAGCTTGACCTGCAGCTGCTCTGCCTCATCTGTGTACCTGATCTCTGAGACTTGCCCCGCTGATGCTCACCCTGTACCTGTTTGGTGTGGGAAGGAAGCTTGACCTGCAGCTGCAAGGCTTAATCTGTGTACCTGATCTCTATGAGGCAGTGACGCTTGCATTAGAGCTACTCTGCTTCATCTGCGTACCTGATCCCTAGAGGCAGTGACGCTTGCACCGCTGATGCTCAACTTGTACCTGTTCGATGTGGGAAGGAAGCTTGACCTGCAGCTCGTCTCATGTGATACTAAGTGGCCTGTACAGATACTCTTTTCCTCCACTCCTCTTAGAAAGACTGTACGAGAGCTACATCACTTCTGGTGGCAAAGACCAGTTTTCACAGGAATCGTCATTCCATTTATAATTGCACATCCAGAGCCTTGAGAAAGTCCAAAGGACGACACACATGTTGACTCTTCTTTGACACAATTTGTAACTGGTCATGACGTAATCTGATGTGAACTCAACAAATCAGCTTCAAACAAAACCAAACACGACAACTCCACAAAGGTGTATGAACATTATTGAGATAGATTCTCATGGTATAAATACTGGTGCGCTCTTCAAGTACTCTATAGAATACAGAGAGGTTTTAAAGCATGGGCAAAGTGGGCCCTGTCCCAGGGCACCAGGCTTTCAAGGGGGCCCCTGATAGAGCCAGCTCTGTTCTTTCCCTGATGACCTTGAATAATTCTTTTAAAAAAAATTAAATACCGTTTTCATTTTTAGGTTTTGCCTAGCGAAAGCTGCGCTCTGCGCAGCTTTTCGCGCAGGCGAAATCCTGTTGAGAACTGTAGGGTGCTTTGGGTCGGCCCTCGTCATTGATTGGCTGGCTCCGTAAACGGAGCCTTGCCATTGGACGAGGGGCCTGTCCGTCAATGCCGGACCAGACACGGGGGCGTTCCTGACATTCTTTGCCTTTTGCCGACGTCACGCGACGCCGGGAACGCCCCCGAGTCTGGTCCGGCATTGCCGGCACCTCCCTTGCTCTACTGTCATCACCACAACACTGCGCCCATTTTATCCCAAGCTAAACACTCGGAGAGGCGCAGTGACCGGGTCTTTGAAGGCCGCTCTCCCAATGAAAACAAGTTTTCTCTCCGAGTCAGCACGAGCAGGAAGACGAGCAGCGCGCCTCCCAGCTGGCCTCTCGCATCAGCATCCAGAGCTGCCCTGCGCGGTGTGTAGCTTCAGTGGAGCTTCAGAGTGCAGAGTGGAGCTTCAGAGTGGAGCTTCAGAGTGGAGCTTCAGAGTGGAGCTTCAGAGTGGAGCTTCAGAGTGGAGCTTCAGAGTGCAGAGTGGAGCTTCAGAGTGGAGCTTCAGAGTGCAGAGTGGAGCTTCAGAGTGCAGATTCAGAGTGGAGCTTCAGAGTGCAGAGTGGAGCTTCAGAGTGCAGATTCAGAGTGGAGCTTCAGAGTGCAGAGTGGAGCTTCAGAGTGCAGATTCAGAGTGGAGCTTCAGAGTGCAGAGTGGAGCTTCAGAGTGGAGCTTCAGAGTGCAGATTCAGAGTGGAGCTTCAGAGTGCAGAGTGGAGCTTCAGAGTGCAGATTCAGAGTGGAGCTTCAGAGTGCAGAGTGGAGCTTCAGAGTGGAGCTTCAGAGTGGAGCTTCAGAGTGGAGCTTCAGAGTGGAGCTTCAGAGTGCAGCTTCAGAGTGGAGCTTCAGAGTGGAGCTTCAGAGTGCAGCTTCAGAGTGGAGCTTCAGAGTGGAGCTTCAGAGTGCAGCTTCAGAGTGGAGCTTCAGAGTGCAGAGTGGAGCTTCAGAGTGCAGATTCAGAGTGGAGCTTCAGAGTGCAGAGTGGAGCTTCAGAGTGCAGATTCAGAGTGGAGCTTCAGAGTGCAGAGTGGAGCTTCATAGTGGAGCTTCAGAGTGCAGAGTGGAGCTTCAGAGTGCAGAGTGGAGCTTCAGAGTGGAGCTTCAGAGTGCAGAGTGGAGCTTCAGAGTGGAGCTTCAGAGTGCAGAGTGGAGCTTCAGAGTGGAGCTTCAGAGTGGAGCTTCAGAGTGGAGCTTCAGAGTGGAGCTTCAGAGTGGAGCTTCAGAGTGGAGCTTCAGAGTGGAGCTTCAGAGTGGAGCTTCAGAGTGCAGAGTGGAGCTTCAGAGTGGAGCTTCAGAGTGGAGCTTCAGAGTGGAGCTTCAGAGTGGAGCTTCAGAGTGGAGCTTCAGAGTGGAGCTTCAGAGTGCAGATTCAGAGTGGAGCTGCAGAGTGCAGATTCAGAGTGCAGAGTGGAGCTTCAGAGTGCAGATTCAGAGTGCAGAGTGGAGCTTCAGAGTGCAGATTCAGAGTGGAGCTTCAGAGTGCAGAGTGGAGCTTCAGAGTGCAGATTCAGAGTGGAGCTTCAGAGTGCAGAGTGGAGCTTCAGAGTGCAGATTCAGAGTGGAGCTTCAGAGTGCAGAGTGGAGCTTCAGAGTGGAGCTTCAGAGTGGAGCTTCAGAGTGGAGCTTCAGAGTGGAGCTTCAGAGTGGAGCTTCAGAGTGCAGAGTGGAGCTTCAGAGTGCAGAGTGGAGCTTCAGAGTGCAGATTCAGAGTGGAGCTTCAGAGTGCAGAGTGGAGCTTCAGAGTGCAGATTCAGAGTGGAGCTTCAGAGTGCAGAGTGGAGCTTCAGAGTGGAGCTTCAGAGTGCAGAGTGGAGCTTCAGAGTGGAGCTTCAGAGTGGAGCTTCAGAGTGGAGCTTCAGAGTGCAGCTTCAGAGTGCAGATTCAGAGTGCAGATTCAGAGTGGAGCTTCAGAGTGCAGATTCAGAGTGGAGCTTCAGAGTGGAGCTTCAGAGTGGAGCTTCAGAGTGGAGCTTCAGAGTGGAGCTTCAGAGTGGAGCTTCAGAGTGGAGCTTCAGAGTGGAGCTTCAGAGTGGAGCTTCAGAGTGGAGCTTCAGAGTGGAGCTTCAGAGTGCAGATTCAGAGTGGAGCATCAGAGTGCAGATTCAGAGTGGAGCTTCAGAGTGCAGAGTGGAACTTCAGAGTGCAGATTCAGAGTGGAGCTTCAGAGTGCAGAGTGGAGCTTCAGAGTGCAGATTCAGAGTGGAGCTTCAGAGTGCAGAGTGGAGCTTCAGAGTGCAGAGTGGAGCTTCAGAGTGCAGATTCAGAGTGGAGCTTCAGAGTGCAGAGTGGAGCTTCAGAGTGCAGATTCAGAGTGGAGCTTCAGAGTGCAGAGTGGAGCTTCAGAGTGGAGCTTCAGAGTGCAGAGTGGAGCTTCAGAGTGGAGCTTCAGAGTGCAGATTCAGAGTGGAGCTTCAGAGTGGAGCTTCAGAGTGGAGCTTCAGAGTGGAGCTTCAGAGTGGAGCTTCAGAGTGGAGCTTCAGAGTGGAGCTTCAGAGTGGAGCTTCAGAGTGGAGCTTCAGAGTGCAGCTTCAGAGTGGAGCTTCAGAGTGGAGCTTCAGAGTGCAGCTTCAGAGTGGAGCTTCAGAGTGCAGATTCAGAGTGCAGATTCAGAGTGGAGCTTCAGAGTGCAGATTCAGAGTGGAGCTTCAGAGTGCAGATTCAGAGTGGAGCTTCAGAGTGGAGCTTCAGAGTGCAGATTCAGAGTGGAGCTTCAGAGTGGAGCTTCAGAGTGGAGCTTCAGAGTGGAGCTTCAGAGTGGAGCTTCAGAGTGGAGCTTCAGAGTGGAGCTTCAGAGTGGAGCTTCAGAGTGGAGCTTCAGAGTGGAGCTTCAGAGTGCAGAGTGGAGCTTCAGAGTGCAGATTCAGAGTGGAGCTTCAGAGTGCAGATTCAGAGTGGAGCTTCAGAGTGGAGCTTCAGAGTGGAGCTTCAGAGTGGAGCTTCAGAGTGGAGCTTCAGAGTGGAGCTTCAGAGTGGAGCTTCAGAGTGCAGAGTGGAGCTTCAGAGTGCAGAGTGGAGCTTCAGAGTGCAGAGTGGAGCTTCAGAGTGCAGATTCAGAGTGGAGCTTCAGAGTGCAGAGTGGAGCTTCAGAGTGCAGATTCAGAGTGGAGCTTCAGAGTGCAGAGTGGAGCTGCAGAGTGGAGCTTCAGAGTGCAGAGTGGAGCTTCAGAGTGCAGAGTGGAGCTTCAGAGTGCAGAGTGGAGCTTCAGAGTGGAGCTTCAGAGTGCAGAGTGGAGCTTCAGAGTGGAGCTTCAGAGTGGAGCTTCAGAGTGCAGAGTGGAGCTTCAGAGTGGAGCTTCAGAGTGCAGAGTGGAGCTTCAGAGTGCAGAGTGGAGCTTCAGAGTGGAGCTTCAGAGTGGAGCTTCAGAGTGGAGCTTCAGAGTGGAGCTTCAGAGTGGAGCTTCAGAGTGGAGCTTCAGAGTGGAGCTTCAGAGTGGAGCTTCAGAGTGGAGCTTCAGAGTGCAGCTTCAGAGTGCAGAGTGGAGCTTCAGAGTGCAGAGTGGAGCTTCAGAGTGCAGCTTCAGAGTGCAGAGTGCAGCTTCAGAGTGCAGAGTGGAGCTTCAGAGTGCAGAGTGGAGCTTCAGAGTGCAGAGTGGAGCTTCAGAGTGCAGAGTGGAGCTTCAGAGTGGAGCTTCAGAGTGTCAAGAGCAATGCCAATAGCTCTAACTTTAACAAAGGCAAAACCATTGCATTGTAAATGCTTGTTTTTTATGTGGGTGATGGATTGGATACTATTACAGACATTTGGCAGAGAAATGTTTGTGTTTCAACACCATGCAACATTCATAAAAATAGTCTATTTTAAATCAAAACAGGACCTCACATATGAGGAATGGTAGGGGCCAGAAAGATTATTAGCAATACTATTGGTGAGCTTCTGCTGAATTAAAATATCGAAAACACCCCTCACCATCCCTGGATGCTAGCTGTAAATACCCTTAGAATTAGGACCAGTGTGCCTTGTGAACTGTCAGTGACCTGGCCAAAGAGGGCATGAAAGAGTTGAAATCGGATCATGAATTCAAAGCTCTTGCGAACAAGGGCCCACTAAATACGTTTGGTCCAGGCCCCCAAAATCCGTAAGATGTCCCTGATAGAATACTTTTCATATAAACATCGCGTGCACTGGCTTCAGCTGGCTTTCACTTGCTTCTATAGGAGGTACTGGAACCAATTGTAACTATGAAGCAGTGTGACAACACACCTTGACAAAGATACACTTCTGCTACTTCAAAGAGCAGCAATTAGAGTGAAACCTTTGTGAGGAACTCACTACACAATAACTATATATGCAATATGAACATGTGAATAGAAAGACTCCCTGTCCCAGCATGAACTGAGGTCATAAGAAGTACCAGCATCTCTGAAACCTTTCAAACTGATACATTAACCCTCTGTCCTATCTTGTCAGCAGAATCAGAGTCTTTTGGGGAAGTTGATCGGGAGCAAAACATGTCTTTTTAAATCTAGGAACCCAAACATCCAAGACTTAAGCCTTCTCTGGTCTGGAATTATCTGCTGACTGCCCCAAAAGTGAATTATTATCTGCTGGAGCAGATCTTTCTGTAAGTTAGGTCTACGTGTTTCATTTTAAGTTTTGAAATATTTTTAGAACAAGTAGAACTGTTTCCTCTGCTTTTGTTAACCTTTTTAGCTTCTATTTTAAATTATTATAACTAAAAAAACCTGAAAAACAAAAAAATAAAAAATACATTGAAAACGAGAGGGGATTTTACAAGGAGATACAAAGGCAAGAGATGGGGGCGAGAGATGGGTAAGAGAAACATGACATGAATGGAGTTTCAGAGTGGAACGAATAATTCCGGTTTGGACCCCCACCCATGCCCCTTCCCCGCGCACCCATCCTGCACTCGTCCAGGTCTTGCCGGCAGGTGGGCCCGGTGTAGCCAGGCTGGCACATGCAGATGGCAGAGCCCGTCAGGGGGTTGGTGTCACAGGTGGCACTCTCGTGGCACGGGTTGCTTAGGCAGGCGTTGTCGATGTGACACAGGAGCCCTGCAAACAAGAAAGAGGTGTTTACCTTTTCCTTAGTCGTTGCTCATTAGATTTCATAGCAAAGCCACCGACACATCTGCCTGTCTCACCACTTTCAGCACAAGAGCTCTTTAAGAAGGTTGTCTTAACTTACTTTGCCAGCAGCTTTCAAAGAAATTCGCACATTCCATCAAAATCATGTAATATTTACTATACTGATACACTTGCTCCTTTGAAATATGTTAAACAGGTAAAGTGTCTGTCTCACAGACAAGCCTAGACATCTCTGAAAGACAATTTGCAAATGATCACAGATAAATAACATGACACATATCACATAGGAACCCACCGTGTTTGCCAAGCACAAGAATGTGTTATGGAGGCAGACTAGTGAGACATCGCTATCTCATAATAAATGCAGTTTCTGTCAATTTCGAGCACACCTCTACGAACAGGTAAAAGCTGTGATTGATTTATGTTGAATGTGTCTAAGAGTATTGCAACGTCAAGCAACGTCTTCAAGCCTCCTTTCACAGCACTTCTACGGTTCTGGCTTCCGGCTCCATCATCTCCAGAGAACCCAGGTTTTAGTTTAGAACACCCTCTTCACACTCCTCAACAGCAGAAGGAACACAGACTTTGGTCCAGAAGGTCTCTCTGGCCCCAATCAGGCAGAAAATGGAAGAATCTAAAGGTCGCTGATGTTTGTGCATGTAACTTGCATGATCGAGGTAACTATTAGCTTTGTTACTACGTGCCTCTCGGACCTCTTTCAAATGCTCGCCGTCTTTTTTCCCCAGCACCCCTGCCCCCCCAGGGGCGGCAATCTGAAGGATAGCGCCGGGCGCCAAAAGCTCTAGCTACGCCTCTGTCGCTGTATAACAAACAACCGCAGTTTATCAAAGCTAATTCTATGCCCCGTGGTCTTCAGCTTGGGTTTAGACCGGAACAGGATACCACTCTGTGATCCAACGGGGACAGAGTTTATAGGCTCCTCCCAGGGAAGGACCACGCAACATCAACCCCAGGAGACACAATGGAAGGACCTAGGGGCTTGTTCTACTGAGGAGCTGTGCAATAGGTTTCTAAGGGGGACAACAGAAGCTCATTCCAGGCTACAAATGTGTAATGTGTTCCCCATAGACACATTAGAGGCCATCCTGTGAGAGCACTGTGCAGTGGGTGCCTCTGGGAGGCAGAGTGCTGAAGTTCAGGCTATGCAGTGACCAGCACTGGAAAACCCAAGGAGGACAGAATGCTGGGAGTCCTGCTGCACCAAGACTGTACCATGAGGACCCAGATGGGGCAGAATTCAGGGAGTCACCTTACGCTTTCTTTGATAACAGAGAGCCAGAATTACAAGTACTACATCACAAAAGTTCAGTTTGCTTCTTCCACTCCATCCCTGTCTCTGCGTGTTCCAGTACCCACCCGTCTTGTCATGCGGACATAGGCAGTAGAAGGTTCCGACGCGGTCAATGCAGGTGGAGCCTTGCAAGCACGTGGCGGAGGCACAGTCGTCGATGTTGATGCCGCAGTCCTCGCCCTCCCAGCCGTTCACGCAGATGCAGCCCGAGCCTCCAGGGGTGTTGTGGCACGTGCCCCCGTTCAGGCAGACTCGGATATGGAGGAGGCACTCATCCACGTCCTGGGAGCAGTCCCATCCTGGACCAAAGGAAGAGAACAAAAGGCAAAAGACAATATGAACGCTCCATTTTGTGTCAAGCTAAATGCCAAAGAATGTGGTTCATCCAATCAGCTTCCTAAGACCAACATTTTGAACATTATGGAGTCAATAAGGCTACTTCCTAATCAAAATCAATGAGTGTACCTCAGCAAATCAGAACACTGAATTAGCATTTATAAAGAGATTACTAGCAAATAAAAATGCTTGAAATTCAATGTGAATGGATTTGTTTCAGCCAATCCTCAGGCTCAAAGTAGCATGTTGAACACACAAAGGAGCCAATGTACCTATTTCATAATCCATACCAAGGGAAGTGTGTCAGCTAATCAGAAGACTAAGAGTAACATGCTTAAACAATAACAGTCCAGAATCTCTAAAGATTCAACAACTGTTCTAAAGAGGGGTAAACACACAAAAAGGGAGACCACAGAGTAAATGCTGAGTTTGAAAGGACAGGTCAATGCATGTCAGATCAGAACTAACGTCACACCTTGTGCATACAGTGAGGGGAGATGTGGTGTAGGGAATAATGTTACATGTGATCTGGTATCGGGATTTAAATGTGTGTTTGTGAATAAATAAAGATTTGGTCAAGTGGTTAAGTGGAGATCTGGACAAGTGATTCTGATGTATTGCGGTCTAGTGGATACGTTGAGCTGCGCTCTTGAAGATACGTGGAAATGGGGTCTAGTGGTTTGGAGGAGGTGCAATCTAGTGGTTAAGGAGAGATGTGGTCTATAGGTTACTTGTGGTTACAATGACATGTATTTTATCAGCTAAATTGAAAGAGGAGTTTAGTGGTTAGGTTGAGATATGGTCTAATGGCTTAAAAGTGCTATGTTGCAAGCAGCAAAGTTGCTATAAAATGTATTAGGTAAAATTGAGAAGAGGTCTGTACTTATGTTGAAATGCATTCACTCTGCTAGTTTTTATGAAATCCAACTTCTAAATTGAGATAAGATCTAAAGGCTAGATTTAAATTTGGTCTAGGGGCTAATATGAGATATGGTTTAGTAGTCAAGCTGAAATGAAGTGCATAATTAGAGACCTGGTCATAGGGTAAGTTGACATATGGTCTTGTGGATAAATCAATGGACAAAGGGATGAGTTGTTTTTTGTAAAAAACAGCAAACCTCAATCCTAATCAAAGGTTTTCCATGTAAGAAAACTTTTTTGATAGGCAAATCTCTTTACCTCCCTTTGATTCACGTATCTTACCTCTGTTTTCTTCAAGGACTGGTAGCTCTTACAACCAGGTATTACATTTTACATAAAACCTTGGAATTGACTGGCATCCCCATCTTATACCTTTACAAGAGGTGAATAAATGTATGCCAGCTTTGGGTGGTGTGTGCTGAGGAATGACACTATAGGAACAAGAGAGGACCTTGTCTGACCTGCCCACTGTGGCGGACACTTGCAGGTGTAGGTGCCAATGCCATCCACGCAGGTGCCACCATTCTGACAGGCATGGCTTGCACAGTCATCCACATTCAGCCTGCACCGCGAGCCCCTGAAACCTGGAACGAGAAAGAGAGAGTGCTCATGCCTTGACTGCCATAGGGGCCCGGCAACCATATGTTCTGTCCCAAAGGGTCTCATTCCAATATTTCTTTGATGCCGCTTTTGATTCAATTTCCTTGTTTCCAAGCTGTCCCAGTCACTCGCCTAGTATTTATGTACGAGGAGTATCTCTTCTCGCCAGGATTTTCCTGCTGCTTACCTTACCTGAAGAGGGATAGTATTTTGTCCACAATTTGGTGCTTAATCATGGGAATTCTGAAGACCAGGATATTACTGTGGGAACCCAGAATACATTAAAAATGTACATTTAGAATTTAAGTCAATTACAAAATATATAGAAAAGAAAAACAAATCGCAGAATATTTTGTCTGTCAAAAAAACACACAATGCTGTGGAAATAGCATCTGCCAGACCTAGAGCTTCCTTGTCTGCCCAGACTTGGAGCTATTAGAACAAAGGCAATAATACAGGTTATTAACAGTGCTTAAAACAGCAGCAATTGTGGGATTGAAATCTATGTAAAAAGAATATTGTTATTATTATTATTGAAATGGAAATGGTAATTACAAAACAATACTTCTACTACTACTACTAATAATAATAATAATAACATAAGAATCATAATATAAGAGATAAAGAACCCCCTGACGTGCATTATGAGGATACTAAAAGGCACAGAGGAGTTTCATAACCATGTACAGGAACAAATCCAAAGGCCAAGTTCCTTTACAAGGTTATGGAACACCGAGCTGACTTGCAATATACTTATCATTTACGCTAGGGGGGACTTCATATCCCATATAATACATAGCCACACCATCACCTTTCCCACAAATCACTAGGTTTCATGAAGAATAAAAATAAAACCTCTAGTGCAAAATTACACACTTCAAAAACCTGTTGAATATTTGTTGCAAACAGATATTAGAAGCAGTTCACTGCTACTCAGTTAAGAAAAAAAAAGCTGCAGTAGCTCGGAATGTGTAGAAACATGTAGAAAGATTCTAGCTATTCTCTATCTAATGAGTGCAAAAAATAAACATATTCTCTTTGCTTGTCATTATAAGTTATAAAGATAAAGCACAAGGAACAAAAGCAACATTCGGTTTTTCGTTGCTTTAAACAGCTGCTTCAATTATGCTCTGTGAATCACGAGTCGTTGATTATAAAGAAATTGAAGACCAACGTTTATACAGGGATTACAGAACCCCAGGTATTATAATAATAGTTATAATAGTTAATAATAAAAATAACAATTTTGAGACAATGTAACACATAAACAATGTATTTGTCACACTCACCTGGGGCGCAGACACATTCCAAGAGCCCCGGTCCGATCTGCCGACAGCTGCCCCCGTTGAGACAGGCCCCGGGGCTGCAGGTGCCGGCCAGGAACTCGCAGCCGGAGCCCGAGAAGCCCTGCGGGCAGTGGCACTGGTAGGACCCAACCTCATTGGTGCAGGAGGCTCCATTATGGCACGGTGGGGGCTCGCCGGTGCACTCGTCCACATCTTGCTCGCACAGCTCGCCCTCGAAGCCTGGCGGGCACTGGCACACAAAGTTGGGGTAGGTGTTGATACACTTGCCGCCATTGACGCAGCGGTTGCTGGAGCAGTAGTCCTTTTGCTGGCAGTTCTTACCTGAAGACAGGCAGGAGTAAAACTGAATGTAGGTATAGTGCTATTACCACCCGAGTCTGGTACCAGGACACCCATCATGCATTGCCCATGGCAAACCATGCTTGCTGTCCCAATATGGTGGACAAACCTATGGCCACTGTCTAAAGAGCTCAACTCTAATGGTTTAACCCCTTGCCCGTGGGGCTAATTCCCCTGCGGTGCGGGGGAAGGGGGGCCACGCGCGGCGCCACGGTCACGAATTTTGAATTCCAGAAGATGGAGAGTTCGTAATGAATCCGAACAATGTTTGGTTGTGTACCGCTAAGCTTGGTCGTTGGCATTGTCTACAGCATACAGCATACACGTTCAGACATGGTGGTCTAAATCTGAAAACGCATTACGGGAAAGTGATGGCTGTCATCTGTAAACGGCCATTTATCAGCCGTTTACAGATGACAGCCATCACTTTCCCGTAATGCGTTTTCAGATTTAGACCACCATGTCCGACACCACTGCAAAGGTAGTCCTTACCCGCGTGCACTCATCAGCCACTAATTAGTCATAGACATGTGAACGCCAATACTCCCTCGCTATGTCTGAACGTGTATGCTGTAGACAATGCCCCTGACCAAGCACCAATCGGCTATCACTCGCATGATACTTTTGAAAGATACCGGCACATTCCACAAGATATGCTCGTTTGTGCAACAAGCGCACTCCACAGGTGACTTATACATGCGTTTTTCCTATATAGGAGCTGATACCGACTGCTTAGCGGTACACAACCAAACATTGTTCAGATTCATTACAAACTCTCAATTTTCTGGAATTCAAAATTCAATGGGATAAAACCAAGGCGTTTTTTCCTTCTAATACAGAGTGAGTCCTTTTCTAACTACCAGAATAATTGGTCCCACTTGCTCCCCTTCCCAATACTAACAATGTGGTGATCATTACCCACAGACACGGCTCTCTCCAGCGGCCATCAATCAAAATTGGACCCCCTGAGCCAGCGTACCACAGTAGGTACCCACTAATCCTTTTGTAATAATAATAGTGGACTATGATTACTCAATCCAGTTATTGATTTACATCTACATGTTTTTAGGTGCTCACACCCCTACACTTGTCCTGAGGAAGACCCCAAAATGAGGATTAATTAACCCTTTGCCAATAGGGGTCGAAACGTCGACAACACCTTTCAAGCAACATACACTTTAGGATCACAAGAAGCTATCACTGCCCTATGTGTAATGTTGTATTATGGGAACTCATGATCAACAATAGACTGTAAAGGTTCCATCATAGATTACTGAATTGTGTTTTTATCACAACACCTTTACCCTGTCCCTCACTGACCTAACCACACCTATCCTACCTTAAGTACTGTCCTTTTCTTGCACTTCTGAGCACTGTATAATAATGTATAAAAGACTGTGTATTTCCAAAAGTGTTTCTGATACAGAAGTATGTATTGACACAACCCACTGAATGAATTAAATTCAGGTTATATCAGAGGAACACATGTGTATATAGTTTTGTATTTACCTATGGTCCACTGTTGAGTTGTTTTTATGAATGAACATTGCGCCGACCATTTCACATTTGTACAAGAGTGTAGTCTAGCCAGCTTGGAGAGGAATACCTCCATGACACCTTACCTCAATGTCTATTTACCAATCTTTCAGGTATCATGACGGGAGACGCTCACTTTACCTCACAGTGTGGAGTCTGGAATCTTAGTAGTAGACACCGGAGCAGCTGGTGGACCCACAAGTGACTCAATCTACAAGAAAGAGACCAGCCCTGAGGCGTCTCCTCTGTGATCAACCTCTGGACCTTGAGGCCTATCAGTCCAACCTTCTCAACCTTCTCTTCGACCACCTTTACTCTCAGCCTCACAGCATCGCCCTCAGCTTCCTCTTACACACGGCTCCATCAGCATAAAGCAGGTACCGTGTAATATCACCATTAAACTATGAGATGTGTCACAACCTGTGCCCTGTAGGGAAGTCCTCTATGACGATGTGTATATAACGTTGGCTACCAAATGGATTTCAAGCTCTTTTGATGCCAGTGGTGGTCTTTCTCCTGTCACATGGGAGCCCTGTCTCCTGCCGGGGCAGAGCAGCATTTGCCTTGTTGAGCTTGGCTAGCTCCATTGGGTCCTGAGGATAAGAAAGCAACTTCAGAACTGCTGTCCAAGCCCTTATCTCCACATCTGGATGGTGGCCATGCCATGCCGCAGCACACCTCATCAAGGAGAAGAAGGAATCGGACAACGTCATCCTATGCTTGTAGAGCCGCGCTGGTTCCACATGCGGGTCCACACCATCTTCAACACTACCTCCTCAACACAGCCATCACCACTGGCGTTCCTGCCTGTCTGGGTGACAAGCTCGCCATCTATAGCAGGCCTTGGCACAGCCGCAGCCAGGAGACCATCAGATGGAGAGATAGAAGTGGAAAAGAGAAAAAGAGAAAAAACGCAAGGCACAGGTCTTCTCCAGCGATGCACTCAGGATTTGGGCCGGCATCCCTGCAGTCATCAGGACCAGCCCAACCCCCTCCAGTGCAGACAAATGCTGAAGACACCTCATAACAAAGTAACAGTCCTTGTCCACTCTCAGATGCCAACTACCCCTACAGTCACTTGTTGACTGTACCTTAGCCTTTGGCCCTAAAAGTACCCTGCTGCCTTGTGGCTAGGTTTGTGCTTTACCACATACATGCAGGGTGTTGGGCCACATAGCACATGCATGCATGGTGTTGTGCCAAATACCACATACATGCATGTTGTTGTGCCACATATGACATGCATGCATAATGTTGTGCCACATACTACATGCATGCATGGTGTTGGGCCACATACCACATACACGCATGGTGCTATGCCACATACCACATACATGCATGGTGTTGGGCCACATACACGCATGGTGCTATGCCACATACCACATACATGCATGGTGTTGGGCCACATACTAGATACATGCATGGTGTTGCTCCACATACTTTCAGAAAACTGCACTAGAAGGGTGGCACCCATTGCTGGTTGTGGTCACTGTGATGGGCACCGTAGGCATCTGCACCAGGAACTCTGCTGTTCCTAAGCATTCTGCATTGGACGCAGTGCCAGAGGTCACTGCCATGAGCGCAATCTGGCGATGAAAATAAATTATTATCACTTTGTACCAGGGTGTCCGGCTCCTCTGTCACCACTGCCCTTGCCCTCGAGCCCCTGCCCCCCCCCCCTCCTGGGCATCATCCCCTCCTCCCCCGCTCGTCACACTCCAGATCCGGCTCTCACCCGTCCAGCCTGGCAGGCACTCGCAGCGGTACTCAGTGGCTGAAAAGCGGTGGCAGGAGGCTCCATTCTGGCAGGGCTGCTGGAAGCAGGGGTCCCCGGCCACCCCTTCACACTCCCTGCCGATGAATCCGGGCGGGCAGGCGCACTGGAACGTCACCAGGACCCCGCGCTGGACCCCGGGGCGACAGGTACCCCCATTCCGGCAGCGGCCCACGAGGCAGGGGTTCTGGAACTGACACTTCTCGCCCATGAACCCCACCTCGCACCTGTGAGAGAGGGAAGAAACAACCGTGTGAGAGAGAGGCATCGTCAGACATGGAAGAGACTCAGGGAAGAAACAACCGTGTGAGAGAGAGGCGTCGTCAGACATGGAAGAGACTCAGGGAAGAAACAACCGTGTGAGAGAGGCACCGTCAGACATGGAAGAGACTCAGGAAGGAAACAACTATGTGAGAGAGAGGCAACGTCAGTCATTGGAGAGACTCAGGGAGAAACAACCGTGTGAGAGAGAGGCACCGTCAGACATGGAAGAGACTCAGGGAAGAAACAACCATGTGAGAGAGGCAACGTCAGACAGGGAGAGACTCAGGGAAGAATCAACCGTGTGAGAGAGAGGCAGCGTCAGCCATGGAAGAGACTCAGGAAAGAAACAACCGTGTGAGACAGAGGCAACATCAGACATGGAAAAGACTCAGGAAAGAAACAACCGTGTGAGAGAGAGGCAACATCGGACATGGAAAAGACTCAGGAAAGAAACAACAGTGTGAGAGAGAGGCACCGTCAGACATGGAAGAGACTCAGGAAAGAAACAACCGTGTGAGAAGAAACAACCGTGTGAGAGAGAGGCAGCGTCAGCCATGGAAAAGACTCAGGAAAGAAACAACTGTGTGAGAGAGAGGCAACATCAGACATGGAAAAGACTCAGGAAAGAAACAACCGTGTGAGAGAGAGGCAACATCGGACATGGAAAAGACTCAGGAAAGAAACAACAGTGTGAGAGAGAGGCACCGTCAGACATGGAAGAGACTCAGGAAAGAAACAACCGTGTGAGAAGAAACAACCGTGTGAGAGAGAGGCAGCGTCAGCCATGGAAGAGACTCAGGAAAGAAACAACCGTGTGAGAGAGAGGCAGCGTCAGCCATGGAAAAGACTCAGGAAAGAAACAACTGTGTGAGAGAGAGGCAACATCAGACATGGAAAAGACTCAGGAAAGAAACAACCGTGTGAGAGAGAGGCACCGTCAGACATGGAAGAGACTCAGGAAAGAAACAACCGCGTGAGAGAGAGGCAACGTCAGACATGGAAAAGACTCGGGGAAGAAACAACCATGTGAGAGAGAGGCACCGTCAGACAGGAAGAGACTCAGGGAAGAAACAACCGTGTGAGAGAGAGGCAGCGTCAGCCATGGAAGAGACTCAGGAAAGAAACAACCGTTTGAGAGAGAGGCAACATCAGACATGGAAAAGACTCAGGAAAGAAACAACCGCGTGAGAGAGAGGCAACGTCAGACATGGAAAAGACTCGGGGAAGAAACAACCATGTGAGAGAGAGGCACCGTCAGACAGGAAGAGACTCAGGGAAGAAACAACCGTGTGAGAGAGAGGCAGCGTCAGCCATGGAAGAGACTCAGGAAAGAAACAACCGTTTGAGAGAGAGGCAACATCAGACATGGAAAAGACTCAGGAAAGAAACAACCGTGTGAGAGAGAGGCTACGTCAGACATGGAAGAGACTCAGAGATAAACAACCGTGTGAGAGAGAGGCAACGTCAGACATGGAAGAGACTCAGGGATAAACAACCGTGTGAGAGAGAGGCAACGAACGTCAGACAGTAAGAGACTCAGGGAAGAAACAACCGTGTGAGAGAGTCAGACATGGGCGAGACTCAGGGAGCAACAACCGTGTGTGCGTCTGTGTCAGGGCAGGGAGAGGTTCGAGGAGATACGCATGTGCGCAGAGAGAGGTATGAGAAGGTAGAAATGCGGGGGAGGGAGAGGCGAGGGCAGAAGAGAGGTGCATGCGGGCATGTGGAGGTACGGGGAGGGTCAAGGGCCAGCGAAGAGACGTGTGACCAAAGAAAGGGTATGTGAGCAAAGAGGGGCATGTTGGAACAGGGACAGGCTAAGAGAAGTGTGAAAGGAGAAAGGTGCAGCCTGGGAGAGGTGCAGACAGGGGAGGTACAGACAGAGAGAGGTGCAGACAGGGGCAGGGGCAGGGAGAGAGAGGTGCAGACAGAGAGAGGACAGAGAGAGGTGTTGCCAGGTGCAGGCTGAGAGAGGTGTGGGATGGGTACAGACAGAGAGAGGTGTGGGGTGGGTGTAGACAGAGAGAGGTGCTGACCGTGGTCCGTGAAGGGGACCCTCCTAAGAGGGCACACAAGTCTTTGGCTAGTGGTTCCCCCTTTCTAGTGGCCAAAAGGGCCAGTGGGCCACGTCACTCCCGGCAGTGGTGGGGGAGGGCAGAATGTATATATACTTTCCACCACCTACAGTGCAGCCTCTTGTTTGCTGCCTGTCTCGCTGTTTCCCGCCCTACCGCTTACCCTGCGAACGGCAAGGGATGGTAGGGAGAGGCGAATATTCTAATTTATTGTGTTGTGTTGCAGGAGGAGTTACAGGGCGATCCAGAGACTGTAAGGTACAGAAGGGTACTCTATGCAGGAGCACAACAAGGGCGCAAAGCCAAGTGTACCCAGAAATGTCCTGGCGCTGTCCCCTGGAAGAGCGACGGCACCCCGTTAGTCCTATGGGCGGTTGTGGGCCGGAGTAACCGGGGGCTGCCTGGAATGCTCCGCCCCCCCTTTGGGGGCGTGAGTAAGGGCGTGGACTGGCGGTCCACCGTTGGGAAGGGTGGTCCCTCCCAAAATTGGTAACCACCGATTGGCGTCAACCACTGTGTAATTTGGCTCATCAGGCGGGCAGGCGGTATAGGGGGCTTGCCTGCCCCTGGATCGCCCGTAAGATAACCCACCATGTTGTCATATTTGTTATGCAAAGAAACCTGCAGCAATTTTCTCCACTAACAAGGTGTTGTGTAGTTTATTTAAGTATTTTGCTGTACGAGAATTGGGGAGTGTTGCTTATATTGCCACCAAGGAGGAGGTGCAGGGATAGAGGGAGCATCAGACGTGGAAGAGACTCAGGGAAGAAACAACCGTGTGTGCATCTGTTTCAGGGCAGAGAGAGGTTTGAGCAGGTACACATGTGTGCAGGGAGAGTTAGGAAAAGGGAGAAATTGGGGCGTTGGGGGTGGGAGAGTCGAGGGCAGAAGAGAGGTGCATGCGGGCACGGAGAGGTATGGTGAGGGTCAGTGCCAGCGAAGAGACGTGTGGCAAGAGAAAGGCTTGTGAGCGAAGAGGGGCATGCTGGGACAGGCTAAGAGAAGTGCGAGTGGAGAAAGGTGCAGCCTGGGAGAGGGGGCAGATGGGGGAGGTACAGACAGAGAGAGGTGCAGACAGGGGGAGATGCAGGGAGAGAGGCAACGTCAGACATGGAAGAGAAACAGGAAGAAACAACCGTGTGTGCATCTGTGTCAAGGCAGGGAGAGGTTCGGGCAGGTACAATGTGTACTGGGAGAGGTATGAGAAGGGAGAACTGGGGGAGGGAGAGGGGAGGGCGGAAGAGATGTGCATGGGTGCAGGCTGAGAGAGGACAGTGAGAGGTGTGGGATGGGTGCAGGCTGAGAGAAGACTGAGAGAGGTCTGGGATGGGTGCAGCTAGAGGTCGGCATGGAATGGGTGCAGGCTGAGAGTGGTGCTGGTTGGCAGAGGTGCAGCTAGAGATAGACAAGTAATGACTCCAGTCTGGGCGGGTAGAGGTGAGGACAGAGAGAAGTATACAATGGGTGCAGGCGGGGATTGGTTGTGGCTGGCAGAGGTGCAGAATGACGTAGCTATTGGATGACAGGTTTTAAGAGGTTTCTGTGTGGTGGGACAGGCGGACAGGTGTGGGTAGGTTAGGGGAGCAGACAGAGGCAGGTGAGAGATGTGTAGCGTTCTAGTTTATGCACGTCACGCAGACGTGACGTGCGGCGGCCATGTTGGCGGTGATGCGCGCGCATTGCATTGCGCGCCGAGAATTGCAACGAGAGCAGCGCCGGCCGGCGCTCCTCGGATGAGTTAGATACACATCTTTATTAAACGAAGTTATACCACAACCACTGGCTCCCTGTGGTCATTGAGGAACTTTACAGTGGCGACGAGGTCGGGAGGCAATTCTGGACAACCACAACACGGAAAGAAAAAAAAAACGGACCCTCCACGTGGGCAACCTCAAAGGATATTACAAATCCGGACACAGCTATTGGGCTCATCCAGACCCGGGCAAGGTTCCCTGCACAGCCCTGCTGACGAGATTGTTCACCAGGCCACAGCAGGACACGCATGAGGTACGGCAAATCCGAGGAGCGTGGCAGAGCCACAGCTAACCGCAGAGGCGGCGAATAGGCCAGAGCAGTGGTGCGATCACCCCACAGCTGCAGAGACACGCGCGACACCCCTGAATAACCACGCCAGGGCGGAACAGCACTGGCTACCAAAGGGGAAGAGGTGGGGACCGACACCAAGAGTCCCCAGGGAGAAACGAGCACAGGGTTCAAGGACAGCACCCCAGGTAGCCCCTCCGGCAAAGACGCCGACACAAAAGCCACCAGAGAGGTGAAAATGAGCGCACCGGCGGGGTATGCAATAGCACCTGTGCAATTTCTACTGAAACCCGGAGAACCACTGATGAAGTGGGAGGACTGGAAAGAATATATTGATAATTTCATAGGGGTCCTGGAGGACGAAAATGAAGAAAAATTCACCCCCCAAAGAAAGAAACGTATCCTGTTATTGAACCTGGGACCGGAGGGACTCAGAATCTACAAGAGTCTGGTGCCCAAAAAGAGAGATAATTAACAACAAGGGGTGGTGATGGACAGAGTCTCTGAATTAAGCAGAAAACTCTCACCCAGTCAAGAGATCAGGGCTAGATCCAACACCGTTTTTTAGCTCACTGCATCATCCCAGTTTCAGAACCTGGCTGTATGCAAATTAGTCTGTTCCTGTCCCAGTGCATGATGGGAACAGAGCAAACCAAACTACAAAGCCAATTCTTACACTGGAAAGGAAACAAGCTACCGGGGACCGGTTTCTGGCATTTCAGCCTCTTCGGGTATACTCAGATGTGAGTCCCTTGCTCATTGCACCATCAGGATTCAAGCAAGCCGGGCCGAAGACGCCTGAAATGGCAGAAACCGGTCCCCGGAAGCTTGTTTCCTTCCCAGTGTAAGAATTGGCTTTTGTAGTCTGGTCTGCCCTGTTCCCATGATGCACTGGGCCAGGGACAGACTAATTTGCATACAGCCAGGTTCTGAAACTGGGATGGTGCAATGAGCTAAAAAACGGTGGTGGATCTAGCCTTGATCTCTTGACTGGGTGAGAGTACTCTGCTTAATTCAGAGACTCTGTCCATCACCACCCCTTGTTGTAAATAATTTTGTCCACCCTAAGCGTGGAAGGGTATACTCAGATGTGAGTCCCTTGCTCATTGCACCATCAGGATTCAAGCAAGCCGGGCCGAAGACGCCTGAAATGGCAGAAACCGGTCCCCGGAAGCTTGTTTCCTTCCCAGTGTAAGAATTGGCTTTTGTAGTCTGGTCTGCCCTGTTCCCATGATGCACTGGGCCAGGGACAGACTAATTTGCATACAGCCAGGTTCTGAAACTGGGATGGTGCAATGAGCTAAAAAACGGTGGTGGATCTAGCCTTGATCTCTTGACTGGGTGAGAGTACTCTGCTTAATTCAGAGACTCTGTCCATCACCACCCCTTGTTGTAAATAATTTTGTCCACCCTAAGCGTGGAAGGGTATACTCAGATGTGAGTCCCTTGCTCATTGCACCATCAGGATTCAAGCAAGCCGGGCCGAAGACGCCTGAAATGGCAGAAACCGGTCCCCGGAAGCTTGTTTCCTTCCCAGTGTAAGAATTGGCTTTTGTAGTCTGGTCTGCCCTGTTCCCATGATGCACTGGGCCAGGGACAGACTAATTTGCATACAGCCAGGTTCTGAAACTGGGATGGTGCAATGAGCTAAAAAACGGTGGTGGATCTAGCCTTGATCTCTTGACTGGGTGAGAGTACTCTGCTTAATTCAGAGACTCTGTCCATCACCACCCCTTGTTGTAAACAAAAAGAGAGATGACACCGATGACGACGTGTATGCCCATGCAGTGGAAGACCTAGATGAACGTTATCGTCCCACTATCTGTGTGTCAGTGGATAGATTTAACTTCCAGCAGAGGAAACAACGGGCTGGGGAAACCATAGAAGAATACGTAGCGGCTTTGAGGAAGTTGGCGGCCCCGTGTAAATATGCACTGTGGGAGGACGAATTCATCAAGGATCAAATCGTGATGCACACTACGAGCACAAATGTTCAAGACAAGTTATGGGCAAGTGGCGACACCACACTCAAAGACGTGATGGTCATCGTAAAGAGGGCGGAACTCGCACGGAGGTGCGCTGACGCAACCAAGAAAGACGTTGCCACCCCAACCATGGTGAACAGGATACAAGAGGGAGACCACCGCAAAGACCAGAGAGGCAAGACTCCAGTGACCAAAGGAACCAACAGATGGCAAGGGAAGCAGACGGGCAATGACGGCAAGAAAACGTGCTACAGATGTGGAAGTTGGTCCCACGAAGCACATGATAGAAGATGTCCGGCGTTTCGAGCCAAGTGCCTACACTGTGGCATCTTAGGCCACTATGAGAAAGTGTGCAGGAAGAAACAACCCAAGGGCATGGTGAGATGTGTCGACCAAGGCGAAGAAGATCAGGAGGAGACTGCAGAGGAAGAGGTGGTCACCGTCTTATGCATATATGACCAGGTATTGAGCGTGGAAGGCAAGAGGTCAACGAAACCCGTCCTGGACATGTCAATGGGCGGGATCACCATCACGGTGGTGGCAGACACCGGATCTCCATTCACCATTGTACAACGGACAGTGTGGGAAGAAGCGTTCAGACCCACGTTGGGCCCAGAGTTGGAGAAACTAGACATTCGGCCGGTCACCTACAATGGCGACCGCATTCCAATGGTAGGGTTCCGACGCCTGTTGTTTGAATTTAGGGGCCGATCAGCATGGTGCAAGCTGTACATTGCAGAGAGAGGACCCTCCGTCCTAGGATGGCTAGACCAGGGCGACCTAGGAATAAAGCTGGATCCAGGAGGGAAAGAGCAAATACTACTCACAGAACAAGAGGAATGGCTGGACCTGAACAAATGGAAGGAGAACTACCCAAAAGTGTTTGGAGGCACGGTGGGAAAGATGGAGAAATTCCAACACAAGATCGTGCTCAAGGAAGGAGCCATCCCGGTAGCTCACAAAGTGAGGAACGTACCAATTGCGGTAAGAGAGGCAGTCCAGATGGAACTCCAAGAATTGGAAAAGAAGGGTATAATAGAACCGATCACCTGCGCCGAATGGCTGGCGCCCTTAGTGGTTGTAATGAAGCCCAATGGGAAGGTCCGGCTCTGTGTGGACCTGAGAGAACTGAATAAAAACATTGTAGTGGAGAAATTTCCCCTCCCCAGAATCGAGAGATGTTGGCCAAGACCAGAGGAGTAAGGTGGTACTCCACCATCGACTTGACCTCGGCCTACCACCAAATAGCACTTCATCCGGACAGCAAAAGCCTTACATCTTTCATCACTCCGTTTGGGTGCTACCAATTCTGTCGCATGCCGTTTGGGCTGGCCTCGGCGGCTGCAGTCTTTCAGAAAATGATGCACCAACTGTTCAGAGACTGCAAAGGCGTCCAGTATTTCCAGGACGACATCCTGGTGATGGGGTGTGACAGGCTGGATCACGATCAGAAGCTGGAAAAAGTGCTACAAACATTGGAAAACAAAGGCCTCACAGCGGAGTGGACGAAGTGCCGATTGGGCTTACAATCGGTAACGTACCTAGGCCATGAAATCGGACAACAGGGCGTCACACCTAAGGTGGAAAACGTAAAGGCCATCGCTGAAGCACCGCCCCCCAGGAACAAGGAAGAGGTCAGGTCGTTCTTGGGGATGGCGGAGTACTACAGCAAGTTCGTGGTACACTTTGCTTCAAAGACCCACAACATGAGGCTGCTGACCAGGGAGAGCACTGCGTTCCAGTGGACACCGGAAGCTCAAGCAGAGTTCGAAACCATCAAAAAGGACGTCATAGGGGCTGTACCTCTCAAAGGGTACGATCCACAAGGCTCCACTGTGCTCACGACTGACGCCAGCGACAAGGGCCTGGGCGCTGTGCTCATGCAAGACCGAGGAAGAGGGGAAATGGAGACAATCAGTTTTGCATCCAGAGCATTGACGGATACAGAGAGCAAATACAGCGTGATTGAGAAGGAGATGCTGGCGGTGGTATGGGCCATGACGAGATTCCGGCAATTCCTTTGGGGTACCCGATTTCTACTCAAAACAGATCACAAGCCGTTGGCAAAAGTACTAACATCAAGCGGACACGCCAGTGCCACACCCAGGATATCCAAAATGTCTCTAAAGCTACTCGAGTTCAGGTATGATGTGGAGTACATCCCTGGGAACCAGAACCGAGTAGCGGATTACCTGAGTAGAGCAGCCGCCATGGAGCCTGGAGAGGAAGACCCTGCAGGCAGAGGGGAGCTGGTAGCTCTCATAGAAGACCAGGAGAAGTTAATCAGCCAACAAGAATGGGCTGAGGCATACGAGGAGGACACCGACATGAAGGAAGTGAAGATGCACATCATACAAGGATGGCCAGACAAAAGAAATGTGAGGGTGAGCCTCAGGCCATACTATGAAGTGCGGGAAGAACTGTCGGTAGGAGACAAGGGGTATTCATTTACAGAGGAGACAAGGTGATCCCCCCAAGGAACCTCACCACAAAACTCTTGGACCTGCTACACGAGGGCCACCTAGGCATAGGGAAACTCAAGGCAAGAGCTAAACTAAACTACTGGTGGCCAGGCATGCACATAAGGGCCGAAAGGCACGTCAGGGAGTGTCCACAATGTCAAGGAGCAGACAAGACCCTAAAACCTTTGAGGCCAGCGCTAGGGAAGTTTGACCATCCCTTAAATCCGTGGGAAGAACTATCTGTAGACATTTTGGGACCCGTCCTAGATGACCAGGGCACACAGAAATACGTGTGTGTACTCATGGATCGATATTCCAAATGGCCGGAGTTAAAAGTGGACGAGTCCATGGACACAGAGAACATCTTAAAGTTTCTGTCAGAGACCTTCACAAGGGAAGGAATCCCCAAATCCATCCTGAGTGACAATGGCCCCCAGTTCACGTCGGAGAGGTGGAACAAGTTTATGCAAAGAAATGGCATCACTATCAAACATACGGCCATCTACCATCCAGCCGGAAATGGCCTAGTGGAGCGATTTAACAGGGTAGTGATGGGAGCCATACAAGCCGCCATATCCAGCGAAAAAAACTGGGAGAAAGCGCTAGAGAACATGGTGTGGGCCTACAGAATAATCCCCACTGGCACGGGGTACAGCCCATTCCAAATATTGAGGGGGCGAGAACCATTCACGCATGACAACAGGATTTGGAAGGAAAAGGTCGTCACCAGCGAATGGTCCCCTGCAGTGGTACGGGCCAATCTGGAAAGAGCACAGACAATCTACACCGACCACTACAACAAACGCAAGAATGTGAAAGGGACAAGCCTGGAAAAGGGAGAGTGGGTGAGAGTAAAGCTAGCCACCCTACAGAAGAAAGGAGACAGCAAGTATAGCAAGCCTATGCAAGTCAAGGAAGTGTATGATCGAGCGGCCCTGCTGAGCGACGGAAATGTGTGGTCCCAGGACCGCATGGCCCAGTGCAACAAGGTATTGAGATGGGAACGACCTGAAATGGAATGGGAAGAAGTGGACGAATTGAATATGGAAAGGGGACAAGAAGGAAGTGAACAATGCGACGGAGCAAGTACAGAGAAGGTGAGAGAGAGTGAAGAAGTGAGCGAGAGTCAAGGAGCTGAGATGGACCGGCCAGGGAGAAGCGTGAACGATGATGGAGCGGTGAGTGAAGAAATGGAAGGAACTGGTATGCAGTACCAAGGGACTCTGGGGAACCCCGGCAGGGTTACCAGGAGCGGAAGGCAGGTGGTGAGGCCTTCCAGATTTCGAGACTTCGAATTGGACAATGATTGTAAGTGACTGCTTAAAGTTCAGTAAAAGGGGGAGATATGTAGCGTTCGTGACGTGCGGCGGCCATGTTGGCGGTGATGCGCGCGCATTGCATTGCCGAGAATTGCAACGAGAGCAGCGCTGGCCGGCGCTCCTCGGATGAGTTAGATACACATCTTTATTAAACGAAGTTATACCACAACCACTGGCTCCCTGTGGTCATTGAGGAACTTTACAAGATGGGCACAGACTGACAGGGAGTGGGGCAGGGAGATGTACGTGTACGGAAAGGTAAAGGTACAGAAAGGTAGAGGCTGGTAAGTCGCAGCAGGAGGAGGCATTGCCAGAGAGAGGCACAGGCAAAAAGACCTAAAGTGAAATTGGCTACATTCCAAAAAGAAATGTCAATAATTAGTAACAAAAAACATGTCAATTTCTTTGTAAAGTCGAAATCTGAAACGTAAGTACAACAGGGTGGTTTCACGGAACACAGGCCACACTAACAATGCTTACATAATAGCTGCAGCACGAAGATTTGTGCAATTTCAGAGCAAACAGCCAAAAGGACAGTTTTTGGTGTGTTTCATCAGAAAATCCTATTCATGTTATACAAATTCACAGTCTATGTAGCTCTCGTTCTATTATCGTGACAGCAAAGTACACCACATCAAAGAGCAAGGCTGATTAGCAATGTGTGCTGTCTCTTAATTAAAGATACAGGCCATCTCCCATCTGCAGTCTAACAAAGGAACTACGTCATAGCTGCTTGGAACAGAACTGGGACAATCTAAACATCCTCAAAATGTCCTGGGCATGACGAACACTCCATCCAGGAATGCAAAACATAAAAACACATATGCAAGCCAAGGAGGGCAGACGCAGAGCGCCCACTCTCGCCTCTCCCCCCCACTATCTCTCTCTAACTATCTCTTCGTCTCCCCCTCTCTCTTTGTCTCGCCCTCTCTCCTATCTCCTCCTTCCTCTCCCCTTCTCTCTCTCTCTTTCTCTGTCTATCCCCCTCTCTCTTTCTCCTCCTCTCTCTCTCTCTCTCCGTCTCTTTCTTCCCTCCTCTCTCTCTCTCTCCTCCCCCTCTCTCTCTATCTCTCTGTCGTCCCCCCCTCTCACTCTCTCTATCTTTCTCTCTATGCCTCTTACACGGCTTACTGTGTGTTTTTATATGAGCAATCGTTACAGCTAAACCTGTCTTTAGCCAGACACAAATTTGAAATGAGCGCTAACAAAAGGCAAGGGTTGGTGTCAGAGGATTCTGAGAGCAGAACCTCATTTGGGCTATTTTATTGGTTGTCCAAAGTGAAGTTAAAGAGACATCCGGACACATTTTGTCCAGTGAGATGTTTCACAAAGCAGAGGTGTCGACTTGATTCAAAGTGTTGTCTCTTTTCAAGTAATATTGAGGTGACATGGATGTTTCTCCTGGTAGTAGTTCTCGCCTCTCCGTGTAATGGTAATTTGTCTTTCTGATGAATAATTAAGAGGTGCTTTAACTGTGATGCAACACAGTTTGAGTTTGATACAGAGGTCAAGAGGCAGTCAGGGATGAGAGAGCAGCAGAGGGGGTGATATGGTCTGATTTCTTAGCCATGGCAGGTACAGAGTAGAGTTTTTTCCTCTGTAATGTAGGACAGCTCTACACCTTACACTGCTGGCCAGAGGTTGTCAGATGGTACAACTTTGAACCAAAGACAATGAAGCTTGTGAGTGGAGGCTTTGGGGAGCTCAGCTACACATTTGTTAAGGGAGAGATGAGGATGAAGGAATATCAGGTAGCTGGACATGCCCGGCAAGCGACAGCAAAGCGCCTAGAGGTGTGGCTGGGGACTGGTCGTTCTGAATGGGCAGCGGGGATTGTTTAAGGCAGTGATTCCCAACCTGTGGTCCGGGGACCCCTGGGGGTCACAAAGCCTACCAGGGGGTATACGTGATTACTTAGAACACTAAATAATATTAACTGATTCATAAAGTGTAGATAAATAAAGAAGCTAAAGGTACAATTTCAAAGTTTAAATGTTCTGTAAAGGTGAAGAAATGTAAAATTGGAGGCTAAAAATGGAGTTAGTATCCTCAGATTGATGTGTGGGACCGGTGCAAGAGCATCAAGCAGAATAGTGTACGGACGATGAGTGGCCTCAATTGAATTTAGAAACACTCCAGCCCTCCTGGTAAACTTACAATTTTGATTTTTGTTATATTTGATTGTGAATTAAAAAATTATTTTATCATTTCTGTATTTGTTTGATGAATGCTTGTTTCTGTATTGTTTGTGAATCGTTTAGGCAAGCAAATGATCGAAAATGCTTAGGCCAGGGTCCCTGGCTTCCATCAATAACTCAGTGAGGGTCCCGATTCCAATAATAATTCCCTGGGGGTCCCCGGTTTCCAGTAATGATTACTGGCTTAAGGTATATAGAATACCACTTTGTGATCTGCACTGATGGAGTGTGGGGCCGCCTTTCACATGTCAAACATTGTAAGACATGGGTAGACTGTGTGATATTATTCGACTGAGAAGCAGAAACGAGAATTTTGTTATTCCTACTAATTACTTCACAGTAGTGACATTTATGTAAAGTAGAGCATAGTATCTTGGGCAAAATTTAAATATAGATCCTATTCTGATGTAAGGAAAGATTATCCTTCAACGTAGTAAGGACTGAATAATTTTTTTATCTCAGTGATCTGCTGACCTCCTTTTTGGAAGAGTTTATTTTCTCAATTATTGAGAGGGCGAGACATAAGTTGTGAACTCAGTTTAGATATTGGTGACACAACACCTGAGTGGGTACCATTATTGTTGTTATATATATGTTGGACAGTGAGTTATCCTTGTCTAATTCGATCTGAAAGCCTCTGGCAAGGTGGACGCACTGATGAGCAAGATCTATGGATGAACAGAGGGTCACACATACAGGTAAATGTGCAAGTAATGCTAGAATCTACTCCAGGAAATCAGAGTTTCTGATGGCACATTTCAAGTTCCTTAGACTTACTTCGCTTACCACCTGCGTCTGCCCAAAGGGAGTAGCCAATGCGTACATAGAGCATCACAGTGGCAAGTAGGGACGTGTTGCGCTGAGGGAGCATCTTTGGTTCCTGGCACTGGCTGGTCATTTCAAGACAGTCCTGGGAGGCCAGCAGGGCACAACAGGAACTAAGAAGAAGTCTTCCCTACTTTCAAAAGGCATCAAGGCATGGGCCTAGCAGGTCTTGTAGAGGTGATGGTGAGGGTCTAGCTTCCAATTCTTGGCAAGCGAGTGCAGTCCATCGCTCATCACCTGTATCTCATATTTTCGGGCTGAAAGTTTAACCATTCATGTAGGATGAGTCTTCCTGCTTCTGAGAGGATAATATATAATCCTTGGCAGAGGTGGGTTTACCAAACCCCCAACCTGCACTGCAGGCTGCTAGGTCAGGGATACTCTTGTGTCCCTAACAAATGTTCCCTTTGTGAGCTGGCCCTGTTTCTGAGGACACCACCCATCCTCCACATTGGATTCAACATGTAAAAAAGAGATCTCCGCAATCACCATTAGATAACCCTAGTAACAGGTGCACCATAGATGCTCGCCATCTTTCTTCCCACTCGTATGCATTCTGATGAATGCAAACTATGCTTTGATCATACTGGTAATCATAAACATTATCATTAAAAAAATAAGAGGGGGAGTGGCTTAGCGGGCCAACATGGCGGTCACTCCTCTATAGAACTTCTGATTGGCCCTGCCTGAAGTAGTCATACCCTGGGTGCTGACAGGGTAATCACAACCTAGAGAGCCCTCCACCTCATCTGTGGAGGCATGCTTTGAGCCAGGAGGGAGCACTACAGCTGCCAGTCGATGGCACGGCAAACACAGCAAAGACCGGCGGGCCAGCTGGAGGAGACCAAAATGACTGCTCCAGAGCTGCGTGCCACCAGAACCAAAGGAATCTCAACGGGGAAGAACCTGCCAACCTTACCGGCACCCTCGCAGTGAGACTGGGCTAGCAGCCCCGGGGCAGCTGGTGGAATTTTCTTCTCTTTCTCCCCCCTCTTCTCCCTCTAAGAAACGCAACACATGCAGTTGGTGCCAGAGCAGATGGCGCCTTTCGCTGCATAAGCCTGCTGGGGTCCGAGAAGACCATGGAGGGCGATAGACCGCTTCCCTCAGCCGACCTTTACAGCGGGGGAGGCCTGGGGATGGCACCCCCATGTACTGGACTGACACCTGTTCGTCTCTTCTGGAGGCTTCCTCTTCTCTACCTCTCCATACCCCTCCTCTGTGCCTGCAAATGCTCGACTGCTGGCTGATGTAGACCCGAGGAACCCTGGTATCACAACTCCACAAACACCAAAGGGGTAGCCACTATCACTACTGGAGGCCCCCACCAGAGACTCACTACCCACCTACCTGTGAAGAATCAGGGGCGGAAGACGTTGGCCATGTGCTCCGGCAGACACTAGATGGAGGATGTTAGGGCTGGCGAGGGGCATGGTCACTGCTGAAGCTGACCGCTAGACCACCTCCCACTGTGCCCCCTCCTGAATACCCCTATACCTGGGGCTGTCTAAAGTATGGCCAGTGCATAGACAATGACTGAGAACAAGTGAAAGGCCCCAGTGGCACGTGCAGCTCACCCCGACTAGGTGGAGCAAGCAGGCTGCCAGGACCCCCCAACCCTGGTGTTGGTACCTGTGGACCACCCTGCTCACTCTAGCGGAACAACCTCTTGGACAGACTCAGTACTCTTGGCCAGAATCTGAAGCAGACCATGCTGCTCAGCCATGGAACACGATAAACCCACTGAAACCAAAGGGCAAACAAGATTGACAAGTACACAACCCCCACCTCTGGGGCCCCAAAACTCGGTGGAAAATCCACCGGCCTCGTCTTCAGTGGAAGACACTGGGGCGCTCCTAAAAGCAAATAAATCCCCCAAAATGTGTTTGAATTCAAGAACGGGGAGGTGGGGGAGGAGGAATCCCTCCTGCATCAAGACCTTTGCGGTGTAGCAGAAAGGGTCACCAAAGAAGAAAGCGGAGACTCAACACTGGAGGATACCTCGAGTGAGTCTCCAAACTGTCTGCTATGTTGAAAATCCTGGAAGACCGTGCAGAGGACGCCGAAAACAGGGCCTGGTACTAAAATCTTAGTTTTGTGGGCTTCCCAGAAGATACAGAGGGCCTAACTCCTGTGACCTTCCTTGAGAGATGGACTACTTCTTGGGTGGCCACATCCCAATTATCCACCTGATTTGTGGTGAAAAAAGCACACAGATCACTGGCACCCAAACGCCCTTCCTCGTCCAACAATTCTGGAATTCCCACAATAAAGTCTAGGTGACACTCCGGGCAATGAACCTAAAGTACATGCTGATGTTCGCAGCATGGCTCCAGATCATTTACAACTCTAATGCCAGTATGGGAATTAACGCGAATTTTGCGGTTGCCAGCGCTATTGCTAGCGCGCTTGTTTTAACCTACCTGATTTTGTACTTTGATTTTCTTTCTTTTCTGCACTTTCCCCTGGTTTTAACAGGGTCTTGCCCCCGTCCCCATTCCGCACATAATTGTTCCCGCACTGCCGTTTTGGCGGGCCTGGATCCCGGGGGTGGCTCACTGCGGGCGCCATCTTGGATTGGGCAGTAAGTCTAGCTTTAGGCGCCATCTTGGAGCGTCCTCGCGCTCGCGCCACGATTGGAGAGCCTATTTAAGGCGGACCCTGGCTCTTGTCAGGTCTTGACAGATGCTGATTTTAACGCGCAAATTTTGCGGTTGCCAGCGCTATTGCTAGCGCGCTTGTTTTAACCTACCTGATTTTGTACTTTGATTTTCTTTCTTTTCTGCACTTTCCCCTGGTTTTAACAGGGTCTTGCCCCCGTCCCCATTCCGCACATAATTGTTCCCGCACTGCCGTTTTGGCGGGCCTGGATCCCGGGGGTGGCTCACTGCGGGCGCCATCTTGGATTGGGCAGTAAGTCTAGCTTTAGGCGCCATCTTGGAGCGTCCTCGCGCTCGCGCCACGATTGGAGAGCCTATTTAAGGCGGACCCTGGCTCTTGTCAGGTCTTGACAGATGCTGATTTTAACGCGCAAATTTTGCGGTTGCCAGCGCTATTGCTAGCGCGCTTGTTTTAACCTACCTGATTTTGTACTTTGATTTTCTTTCTTTTCTGCACTTTCCCCTGGTTTTAACAGGGTCTTGCCCCCGTCCCCATTCCGCACATAATTGTTCCCGCACTGCCGTTTTGGCGGGCCTGGATCCCGGGGGTGGCTCACTGCGGGCGCCATCTTGGATTGGGCAGTAAGTCTAGCTTTAGGCGCCATCTTGGAGCGTCCTCGCGCTCGCGCCACGATTGGAGAGCCTATTTAAGGCGGACCCTGGCTCTTGTCAGGTCTTGACAGATGCTGATTTTAACGCGCAAATTTTGCGGTTGCCAGCGCTATTGCTAGCGCGCTTGTTTTAACCTACCTGATTTTGTACTTTGATTTTCTTTCTTTTCTGCACTTTCCCCTGGTTTTAACAGGGTCTTGCCCCCGTCCCCATTCCGCACATAATTGTTCCCGCACTGCCGTTTTGGCGGGCCTGGATCCCGGGGGTGGCTCACTGCGGGCGCCATCTTGGATTGGGCAGTAAGTCTAGCTTTAGGCGCCATCTTGGAGCGTCCTCGCGCTCGCGCCACGATTGGAGAGCCTATTTAAAGCTCCCCCCTCCCGCGCAGCGGGACGCGCAGTTGTGGACGCCGTCGCTTAGCCGGAGTCGTGCCTGAGTCCTGCCCGTCTGCGCTCGTCCGCGTCGAGGCAGCGCGGGGCAGGGCAGGCTCGGTCGTAATTGCTATCTCAGCGTCTCATCGCGCTGCCAGGTATGATATTTTATACACGTTCGGAGCTGTTGGCCATAGGTCATCGGTCCAGGAGTTCTGTGTGTACGCCTGTGGACCCTTTAGCTGGCCCTTACAGCTGCGTTTGTGAAGGCTGGTCTCTTAAGAGCCCAACCAAAATACGATCCTTAGAAAACGTCGTCCCTGTCATACGGCCTCGTGCTGTTTCGCGAGATCTCCGTATCTGGTGTCTTAATGTGAGATCTCTTGTAAAGCACCACCTGTCCATCTATGACTTGATAGATAAAGAGGATCCAGACGTTTTCTTAATGACAGAAACCTGGCTTCAGGACTCTGACTCTGCCATATTGAACTTGGCATTTCCCCAGAACTATACCATCTTCACCTCTAATAGGATCACAAGAGGTGGTGGTATTGCTATGGCTGTCAAATCCTGCTTCCCAGCAGAATGGAAGCCATCAGGACTACCCGCATGTGAAAGCGCCATTTTTAAAGTCGCCTTCTCCCATCAGTTCACCTTTAGTGGGCTGCTGGTCTATCGCCCCCCCGGCAATGACTCGGTATTTAGATCCGCCTTGGCCGATATGGTCAGTCCTATAGCATTGGGCTGTGCCAACTTTAATATTCTGGGTGACCTTAATATCCATTTTGATAATGGGTCATCCACTACCGTTAGCTCCCTGTTGGCTGACTTGGAAGCTCTCCAACTTATTCAGCTTGTCACCTGTCCAACTCATGTTGGAGGCCATATCCTTGACCCCTTCTTTTCCACACTCGAGGGGTTAAGGGTGTCAGATCCAAGGAGGATAGGGTGGACTGATCATCTACTTGTAGAGGCACTTTGCCCGGTCCATGACAAGCCGTTTATATCCAGGGAAAGGCTAACTCTAAAAAGGCCGTGGTATAAACTTACGCTGGAGGAGTTCTACGGTATATTAGAGCGGAAACCTTTAAACAATCTCATCAATGTGGAACAAGGCTACCAACAGTTTTGCCTGTGGATAACTGATGCCTTGGACTCTCTGATACCTTTACGATGGGCGAAAGGCCGAACAAAAGTACCTAGCCCCTGGTATAACGAGTCTTTGGCAGAATTGAAAAGATCCTGCCGTAAGACAGAGAGGGAATGGAGACGATCATATGACCCGGCCCAGAAAATCCGGTATTTTACTGAGTTAAAGTTTTATCACAGAGCTATATGCAGAGCTAGAGCTGCATTTTATGCCCAGGAATTTGCCACCAGTACCAACCGCTCAAAACTGATTTTTAAGGTACTGAAGGACCTAATGAAAAATAGATCCTCAGCAGAGGCGATTTGCACAGACTCACACTGTGATAAACTGGCCTCTTTTTTTGTGGAGAAAGTGGAAAAAATATATCACGGGTTCGACACACTCCATCAGGATCGAGAAGCCACTGTCTCTGATACATTGGATCATGAGCCTCTGGCTATCTTACCTGAATTGTCGGTTGAGGCTTTTGACAGACTCAGCCTCAGGGTCAAATCAGGTTCCCCGGCGGACCCGCTGAAGCCTGCCTTCATTAATACACTCTCCCCGTTGTGTCGTAATCCCATACTGGATCTCATTAATATGTCCCTGTCTTCTGGAACTGTACCCGCGGCCTGGAAGCAGGCAGTGGTTACCCCCATATTAAAAAAAGCAAATTCTGACCCCCGACTGCCAGAAAATTACCGACCTATCTCCCTGTTGCCGTGGATTGCCAAGGTAACAGAAGCGCATGTCAACTCGGTTCTGTCCGAGCATCTGGCTTGCAACCAGATCTTGGACCCCAGCCAGAATGGATTTAGGTCAGGACACAGTACCGAGACGGCACTACTTTACATCTTGGAACATCTTCGCCAGGTACTTGACATGGGTCATACCGCAGCGCTTATATTATTAGATTTAAGCGCTGCTTTCGATACTGTGTCCCACCAAATACTTATCCAGCGCTTACAGGAGGTGGGAGTGACGGATGTCGCTCTCCAATGGTTTCGGTCCTTTCTGGCTGATCGTACTTTTAAAGTGGCTATACCACCTGGCCAATCCACTACTTACCCCCTGAAGACGGGGGTTCCTCAGGGATCTTCACTGAGCCCGACTATATTTAATCTCTATGTGAAACCGCTGGCTGGTGTCGTCAAACAGTGGGGCCTTACGATGGCCTCATATGCGGACGACACACAGCTAGCGGTGACACTTAGCGGAGATCCCGAGGTAGCAGCTTCGAGATTCCGTGCGGGTCTCTTGGCAGTAGCAAGCTGGCTTCGCACCAACTGCCTCCAGTTGAATGCCACCAAAACGGAGGTATTGGTTCTTGGGAAGCACGCTGAGCTATGGGGTAATCAGTGGTGGCCGTCAGAGCTTGGTGTCACACCTATTCCAGTGGCTGGAGTGAGAAATCTAGGAGTCTGGGTAGACTCTGCGCTTTCCTTCAAGGACCATACCATGAAGGTGGCTGCCACATGTTATGGAATACTGCGTGGTATTAGGCCAGTCTTGAAGTACTTTGATCCCCCTACCAGACAGCTCGTAGTTCAGGCCTCAATACTATCTAGGCTGGATTACGGTAGCTCACTGTTGTTAGGGGTGAATCAAGCGGAGGCCTCTAGGCTCCAAAGAGTACAAAATGCCGCGGCACGAGCCATTGTGGGCCTTCCCAGACACTGTTCGGTGTCGGGTACCATCATGGCCTTGCATTGGCTCCCGGTCAGACAGCGAATCAAGTTCAAGGCGCTGTGTCTGGCCTTCAAAATTTTGAAAACTTCTTCGCCACCGGCACTTGTCACTCTGCTTACACCCTATGTGCCATCGAGATCTTTAAGATCGGAGGGTCTCCATTTGGCTGTCTGCCCACGCTTCAGGTTGAGCAGGATGGGTGGCCGTTCTTTTAGGGTTTTAGCGGCTGGCCTATGGAACTCGCTACCAGTCCACATTCGTGCTCTTGAGGATATGTTCGCCTTCAGGCAGGCCATTAAAACTTTCCTCTTTCCAGTTTCTGGTTAGTCTTTTTAGTGTGTTATGTTATAGCATCTGTCAAAGCGCCAGGACGCCCCTTTGCTGGGGCAGCTGTGCGCTCTAGAAATTTTAATAACATAACATAACATAACAGAAATTGAACAACAGACCCTGAGACGTAACCTTCCCTCTACCTGGGGGCCCCCCCTCCCCCGGGGGAGCCCCAATTAGGGAATACACCAGGCTCCCTGTCAGATGCAGGAAATCATGAAAAAGAAGTCATAGAGGATCGGTTGCCGAATCCCAGTCCAACTCAGATGACCCCACCTCATAACCAGGGCACCAACACCCGCAAAGACAACCGCTACATCATTCACCAACCCGTCTTGTGGCCCTGGAGCCTTCCATGGACAAGACAGACATGGCATGATGTCTCCTTAGATTTTCATAGTCATAAACCCTGTCAACACCGACACCTCCTTTTCTTATAACGTGCCGGCATGGACCTACGTCAGGATTATTCTCTTGGACCTATACCAGAGTTTGCATTAATTTGCTTCTGAGGGGAAGGCGACAGATGCTTCTGGGAGGATGGGGTTTTTTGAGGGGTACAGACGTTTTTTAGATCAGCCAGTTTGGGCTTTATCGAGTTAAAAGTTTTGTTGATTCTCTGTTCTACATAACTTGACTATGGCCACCACACAAGTGAAGCTTGCACTCTGTTCACACAGTACTTGACATGATCACTAGCTGCCCCGTGCGCAGGTCAGGAAGCTGCCCATGATTATACCACTCTCCTCGCGATAGGCTCCTTCACCCTGAGGATATGGAACATCAATGGTCTTAACAACTGGATTAAAAGGAGGGCAGTCATGGCTTAATTTGAGCCAGTGGTTTCCAGTGCTCGGCAATGGCACTTAATGGTCAACACCAGCGCTTGTGACAGTCTGCCACAAGGTGGCGCTGTCTGGCTAATTTAGAGATGACTTAAACAAAAATTAATTGTTAATTCAATATACATTAAAATGACTATAAACTGCCATTCTTATAGCTTTGGGGGCCTGAAATAGTCTCAATTGTCACACTTGTAGGAGTGTGATGGTTAGTAGTTGTGTTGTTACTATCAATGGTATCATGGCAGGAGCAATGTCTAGTGCAGGCTGCAGTGTCCTCCTTACACGAGTCCTGGCACTTTTTTGTTTACAAATCAAACACGGGCGGTACTTCAAATTGCAAAATGACATGCTACTGCTTCTACAGGAAACACACTTGCTGGGGACCAACTGTTCCTTTCTGGCCCGCCACTGGTATGAAAGGACCTACATGAAAGATATACACGGGAATTTAGGGTAACACCACTGGCTGTCTACCAAGTGAAGTTAGAGTCCGTGGGGTGATACGTTGTGGTAAAGGGCACCCACGAAGTCCATATGCATCAGTTTATTAACATATATGTCGACCCAACCTGATGCATCGCACCATGGAGGACCTGCAGAAGACAGTCCTCCAACTTCCCCACTGGATTACTCTTATTGAAGGTGACTTTAGTGATATTATGGCCCCAGCATTAGATCCATAGGCCCTGGTACTGCCCATGCAAGGGGGTGGAACGCGAACACAGCGAGGAACATAGACCCCCAATTACGACAGCGGACTGCAGAGATTAACTCCCGGCAGGACTATGGATAGGACCTTGATCTTACCGGAGATTGAACCCGGGATTAATTCCCTCTCTTCGAACCCACATGCTGGGAAATAAATGAGGACAAAACTTACATGAGACTGAATCCAGGATTAATTCTCTCGCTTCAAGCTCCTTTCAGAAACCCACATACTGGGATAAAAATGAATCAAATCCCTGCAACTAGTACATTTCAAGACTGAAGTTTCTCTCACGCCCACAAGCTGGGACAGACTAGAGATATAACATTTCAGGAAGCTCCCCAGTCCTGATGATGATCGTAAATTACTAAAGATCGAAACATTGTCGACCCACCCAAGGAAATGCCCCCACACCATTGTATATAGCTCTGTGTACTACAGTTTGTTGTCATGTGACATTTCGTTCAGTCTCACTTTGTTGACTAATGTCACGATATGCACCTTGTCACTCATGTGAGCACCTGAAACGCAATTTTACATGTTGAAAATTTGAAATAAATAATTTTCTATATGTTACCCTACATATTCAGCTCCGAAGCGTGACTTAATTAAACGCTCCATTTTCACAGGACCTATTTAGGCCACCATTGAACCATTGTTTAGGGGGTGGTTATGGAGCAGGCTGGAAGGCATGGGCTTATATGATGCATGAAGGGTATGGAACACAATTTCTCAAGCATACAACAACCTTTAAGCAGCACATAAATCGCTGTCCCAAATTGACTTAATACTACTCCCGGCCTCAGACTTCTCTTACATTATGGGTTCACAGATACTCCCTGCAGTATTTCTGATCATACCCCTGTGACCCTAACTTTTGGCTGACAAGGAGTGGGTCGCTGGCAAATATGGCGATTTAACTCCTGGGGCCTACAGCACCGCAACTTTAAGGACTTTTTGCCCAAGAAATAAATTACAAATATGAATAAATCAGGATATTGTGGACTCCCCTGGCACGCTGTGGGTAATGGGTAAGGCCACCCTTCGAGGGCTAGCGTGATGCCCCTCGAAAGGTAAAGACCAAGCCAAACGCCAACAAATGACCGACCTAGAATCCAACATCCTTACCCTAGAATGTCAACATGACCGGCTCCGGTCATGGCACTCCGGGCTGGTGCAGGAGGGAACGTCCCTTCGGCAACTAGTTCTAGATGAGACCCATCAATGCTGTCTGGCATCAGCAAGATGAATCTCCCAGTGGGGGGACACGTTGGACAAGCTTCTTTACTGGCTGGTTATGAGGGTGGTTACCTCCAGGATTGTTCCGTCAATTTAGGCCACGGATGGGACAGTGGCTTAGACAGCCATGGCTGCTGATTCTACAGCATTTTATCATGATCTATAAGCTCCACGTGAACGGCCCCCAATGGGCGCCGACTCCCTGCTGGTGACCGATATCCCCAGGCCACAACTCAAATGGAGTGACTGGGAAACCCTGGATCTACTACTCACATCTCAGGAGATTACCCTGGTACTCCAGGTGATGAATTCTGGAAAGACCCCAGGTAGTTTCCCCATGGAATACTATCAACACTTCCAGACCAGGCTGACTTCTCACCTCCTAAAACTATATAAGGAGGTGATTGATAAAATGCTTTTCCCTCACGAGTTTGACTTGGCAACCATCGTGTTACTACTGAAGCCCGACTAACCGATGGACCGCTGCACATCTTACTGCCACATATCTCTCATCAACTCTGAAATAAAAATCTATGTCAAAATACTAGCCAACTGCCTCCTTACAATCCTCCCACGCGTGATTCACCCAGACAAATGCTGGTTCATGCCTAATAGGAGTACTAGGTACTGTCCCTGTGGGGAACACATGGTCCTAACCTGCCTTTTAATGCATGGGGATGATACCGCTCTCACCCTCCTGTATATTGAGGAAGCATTTGTCAACTGGGCCTTTCTGGAGGAGGTAATGACAATAGTGGGCCTAGGTTCCAAATTTCAATGGCTCATTCAAGTGCTGTGCTCCAACGCACAGGCCCAGGTCTGTGTTCATGTCACCCTTTCAGGTCCCTTCGCAAAAGTCCACAGCACCCGCCAGGGATGCCCCTATCAGGTCTTATCTTCACCCTAGCTGTAGAGCCCCTAGCAGCGTGAATTCAGTGCAATGTGCACAGGTGGGGATTTAACTGGGGGTGGGTGTGCGACAGAAGCCCTATATGTGGACGATGTGTTTCTCTTCATCTGTTGACCATCTCTTACGATCCCACCACTGCTCCGGAAGCGAACCTTATATGGAGACGCGTTGGGACTAAGAATCAACTGGTCTAAATCTGACCTGGTCAGACGAGGAGGGAGGGGGCAGGCGGACTAGCAATCAGAACTTACAATACTTAGACTGAGCTTTCGCTATTTAGGGATACGCATGGGTCTTGAACCAGGCTTAACCTGGAGCCTTAACATGAAGCCTTTAATAGCCCAACTTAATGCAGACCTCAACTGCCGAGCGACACTGCCCCTTAACATCCTGGGCCATACAGCCCTGTTTAAAATGATTGCACTGTCCTGCATACTCTACACACTATAAAACTACCCTCTGCGCATAGTATACACCTGATTTCACAGCCTCATGGACGAAATATGCGCATTCCTATTGCTTAACTGCCCCTTCAGCATCACCTTTGGTAAATGTGCCTAATCCACCCTGGGCATGGGCATGCCAGACCTCTGCCTATACTATTGGGAAGCCAACCTTTGATTGGTTCAATGGAGGATAGAGAAATGCAGTGTATCGGCTAAAGGTGGAAATTCTGGGATTAGAAAACATAAGAGGTACACTTTATGGGAACCCATCCCCTCACTGAACTCACTTGGGTGTTTCACTCGACACGGCACTGATATGGACAGACAGGGACAAAAGGATCATACTTGCTACTCCTCTGTGGACAGGACGGTGGCTACAACACTTGTCGTCCTTGTCTGGATTTGGGGGATAGGATAAACTTGGGATCTCTGCAGCTGGAGACATATGGCAGGGATCCCACATCAAAACATTCCAAGCAGACTATGACCTCCACAGATCCCAACTTTTAAGATACCTACAGCCACGCCTTCGAGCAACACCTCGAATCCCTCGGGACAGTCACCGAATACAGCCCCCTTAAACCCAAATCTCAATGTGCCCTATTGAAGGGGTGGACATCTCTCGGATCTACAAACCCCTTATACATAACTCCCCACTTCTGTTCACACAATTGTGTTCCTGGTGGTAGGAATGGCTAGGTACCCTAGACGACGCGAATTGGAGGGTTACCCGCATGTGCCCCAGGGTACTGGTCATCCCCTCGAGGCTCAGCCTCATCCAACTCAACTTCTAACACATGACCTTCCTGATGCCACTGGGGCTATGGCACGCAGGCACACAAGCAACAACGCCCTGTTGGCACCGCCTAGAACCACAAACACACTTTTACCACCTTGTATGGGAATGCCACAAATCACCCAATACTGGTAGGAAATCTTTACTAAACTAGTTAGAGTTATTGGGAGGGCAATAGATATCTCCCTCGCAATGGCAATTTTAGGAGTCACAGGCGGGATCAGTGACATGGTTGGGGAAAATACCTTGATGGGGGTTGGACCCACTGCAGGCCAAAGAAGACATTGCTGAATTCTGGAAGACTGCCTCCCTGGATTCTCTGGGAGCAGGCAATGGACCGGTGTGTTAAACAGGAAGAAACTGTCTATTTGTTGAGTTGCCACTAATTAGGACAAAGTAAGTTAAAAAATATATATTTCTCTGTGTTTGTTTGTTTGTGAGTGATTGGGAGTAAATGGGATTGAGTGAAAGTGTGTGTGTCAGAGTGGGTCAATGAGCGTGAAATGAGTAACAATTTGAGTTTGAGAGTGTGTATAAGTGAAAGTGAGTATGAGAAAGTGAGTTTGTGAAGAGGTGTAAGTGTGCTGGAACGAGTGATTGATTAGAGGTTGTGATATTGTGGCAAAATATTAAGGCATCATGATATTCAGTTCTTGATATGCCAGTTCCATGTGCCTTACAGGAGCAAGAGGCTGGTTTAGAGTTTGGTGGAGAGGTACTCCGTCACAAACGTGAAACGAATAGCCCATCTGACTTATTACAAGTGCAATACGATATACAGCCAGGAGGTGTTCACGATACCTGGACCCCAGTGGTCACCCGAGGGCTGATCACTGTCCCATGAAGGGACTCAGGCAGTCACTATACAGGGCCTGGCACTGCCTGGCTCAACTCAGCTGGTGGGTGAGACTTAGATACAAGTGTGAATTGCCCCACCCTATCCCCGGATAGGAGGGTCTGGGGTTGGTCAGGGTCAGTATGTCTATGCAAGGGGAAAAAAGCTAATACTCCCTTCTCTATGCGACACTAGTCTTTGCCGAGGACTCTTGATGCTGTTGAATATATTTGAACCCATGAAAGAGAATTTGTGGGTTCTAAGCCGTGAGATGAGGGAGCCTAGGAGTGTTGTAGGGTGGAGTAGTATCATGGGTAGCATGGTTGAGAGTAGCATGTTGTGTATATGTTTGATCCAGGACTGGAATGAGTCCTGTGGTGGAGCGGGATCATGGGTAGCATGGTTGAGAGTAGCATGTTGTGTATATGTTTGATCCAGGACTGGAATGAGTCCTGTGGTGGAGCGGGATCATGGGTAGCATGGTTGAGAGTAGCATGTTGTGTATATGTTTGATCCAGGACTGGAATGTGTCCTGTGGTGGAGCGGGATCATGGGTAGTGTGGTAGAGGTTAATATTCTTGTATATGTTCAGCCCGGGACTGGAATGCGTCCTCTGGTGAAGTAGGACCATGAGTATCATGGATGAGGTTAACATGTATGTTTGGCTGTGGTATGGTGCGTGTAGCTGGAGATGTTTACGTATTGGGGTACATGTCATGTACATGCCCTCTGAAAGTCTGGTATGTGCATTGCCAGTTGAGGTAGGTGTATGAGAATCTTCAGCTGATGGTGTCTGGTTAGGACCCACGATATCCCTTCGTTCATACTAGACTAGGAGCCAGGTGTGGAGTGGTGTCGGGTCAGTTTGATGTGCGCTGTCTTGATGAGACGTGTTGTTTGTACGGTCTGCTTTTCCATGATCTGGGTAGGGATCAGTGTATGTGTAATGAGAAGATCCTGCTTATTAACACTATCCATGAATATTGCTGCTCTCACGCTTGAAGGATAAACATTGATGTCTACGGGTTGATGAAACGTTCCTCATCTAAGAGCAGGCTAGGGTCTGACGTGCCGCCCGTGGTCAGAGCTGGTGACCACAGATGCAACAGAGGAGAGGCGAGAAGGCTACATCACACCAATACTTACTGGCAAAAGGCAGTCCCATTCTGCTGCGTGACACACCTGCCGCCATTGGCACAGGGCTCCCACGCGTTAAGGCACCGGAGACCTGGAAGAGAGAGAAGAACTGCTTAGAAACTACAGATTATGTGCTAAAATGCCTTAAAGTCACCCAGGCTCGAGTTGAGGGTAGACGCTGTCTATCCACTATTTTCTGAAATAGACACCGCCTACCCTGCTGCAAAGCTGGCCACTTTCAGCAAACAACCATGTTCAGTTTCTACAATTCACAGAAATATGCTGAACTCATCCTCGTGTAAATTTCTGACAACAGGACACTTTCAGCAGCGCCTGCACGTTCTTTGCTTTTGTGCCGAGCAGCAACATGCAGGCCAGGCGGGGGATGGGCTAATCATATTCGAGCTTCACCCATAACAATAGCCAGAGTTTTGGGGCCACTAGGCCTCTTTTTGTTGGAGCATCCTAGCTGGGAGCTATGGGGAGCCTCGCACCTACATGCACTGGAGGAGAAACAAAAGGCTCACATCTTATCATTTCACAGGTACTCAAAAGAGAACTGCTTTTGACTTTGTTCTGTCGCTGTATGTAAGAGATATGCATACACTGTACGAATGTCAGATGTGTTGGTCGCCCTAGTACTTACACAATAACAATTTAAATACCACTGTTTTGCTTTATTTCTTTTATAGCTCTTTTAGCAGTACTCATCTAAATACAGGTTGTCAGAGCACTTTACATAACTCATACACATTAAACATTGACAATACATCACATGAATACATCAATATAAAGGATGTGTTACATAAGACAATGAGGGTTACAAGGTGTAGGAGCCACATGTTCTTCATACCTCACTGTGCTGTATTAAAAGGATTACAATTTATGAACTGCAAGTAACAAAAGGAGGTCTGTCTTAAAAGCAGTAACCCACTTACTCATTTACATAAAATAAAAATATGTCATCTGTGTGTTGCATAATGTGCTTTGCAGGAGACATATTAACCCTCTATGCTACTTTGATTCAAAACTAGGACTAAGCAAAACACAGATCTCTCCAGCATATACATTATCCTTCAGTGTTATCTTACCATCAATATTATTCCCTGAGATTTAGCTGGCACACAAAGATCTTTGCAGCAGGTGCCTTAACCCCAAAAGATATTTTAAAATAAAGGCATTGCAACCAATTAAGCCGGACAGATTTACTGCCAATTTTCTCCTTGTTGCCAATTTCTTTGTGGCAGGGTTTAGAAAAACATGAATGTATAAGTTGAGGTCCTGATTGTGTATTGGGGTTGAGTCAATATTTTGGCACAACCCCAATACAAAATCAATTTTTGTTAAATATTGAAATGCGCTCAAATGTAGTAATGTAGACCTGCTAAACCTATGTGAGGCCTTAAAGTTCTGTTGTCACTCCCTGGGAAGTCATGGGTTGTTATACCACTTCCGGTGATGCCACATGCAATGTCACACGCTGTGATGTCACTTCCTGTGAATTCACTCGTGCTGATGTCACTTCCTGGTATGTCACGAGCGGTGATGTCACTGCAACCTTTAAGGCCGTAGAGAAGGATCTTCTAAGCACTTGCCAAAAATGGGAACCCTCCAGGCTACTACAAGAGCCGTAGCAGATGGCTTAAACATTTTAACCCCTACTCCCCTAGCAAGGGCAGCCTGACACACTCTAATAGAATGAATGAATGAGTTAATAGAGCGCAGCTATCACTTCAGGGAGCATCATGGCGCTACAGCAGATATGAGAAAAGAGAGGAAGCAGTGATATGTTCTTCCAGATCAGATGAGTGAGAACACCATGTTATCTGGGGCTCCAAAGATCCAAGTTTTCAGGGATTTCTTGAAACTGGATTCTGTCAGAGAGCCGGAGATGGTTGGGTAGAGAGTTCCAGGCTTTAGTCCCTAGAACTGCCATTGATTTTCCCCCTCTGGAAACAGAATGAAGCTGGGTGGTGCAAGGAGATTCGCTGATGAGGCTCAGTGAATGATGGATGATGGCTCCATCACCCTCCCTCCGAGAGGAAGACATTCCTGGGAGAGTCTGGACTGATGACTTCTCACCATGATATATGGCCCGTGCCCCATCCATGCAGGAACGTCTCAGGCCGTAGGGCAGTGGTTCCCAAACTTTTTCAACCCTTGGCTCCCTTGGCTTATTGATCATTGGCCTTGGCTCCCTATTATTGTGTGACATTTTTTAGTGACCGGGCAGAGGCCCTTCTGGAGCGCTGCAGAGTTTCTAAGGCCCCTCTAGACCATCACAGTGATCTAGACACTGCCTTAGGAGGTTATTATGTTAATGTAATTATATTTACCCAGTTTTACTAAGGCAGTGTCTAGATCACGCCTTAGAAACTCTGCAGCGCTCCTGAAGGGCCTCTGCCCAATCACTAGCCAATGGCTTTTTAGCATGCTCGATGCCCAAAGCAGCTGTTGTGGGAGCGTGTTCTTCCTACCTACGGTGTACCCCTCTGCTAGTGAAAGATTTTAGACTGGGACTGAACGTGTTGAATGACAGTCACACCCTTCCCACAATACACATGCAGATCTGCAGATCGGCAAGAATGATTGGCTGCTGTGATGGGCCCTGGCATCTGCGGGTGGGCACCATTCTCCTGCACTTCCAGTGGCTTGGGGTTTCTGTTTATGAGTATCTTAAGCTCCAAATGCTTTCAAAGGCAAGCCTCGAAAATAAATGGGCTTGTTTTGCCCCTGGATGTAGGCAGGCCTAAGGCCTGATTCAGAGCTAAACTTCAATGGAAGAAAGAATACCACCCTGTCGCGCTCCCAGTGCCAAAACTTCCAATTTGGTTTTAGTGTCTCGGTTTTTATGTGGTGTTCCACTGAGTTGCGTTTGATTAGCAAAGATGAACAATTTGCATCTCACATTCTTCGGTAGACAATGTCTGACTGTGATAAGACATTGTGCATTATATATGGATCAGTCATCACAAATGCTGTCATTAATAAGTAAAACGACCATATGACATCTGTCTTCCAACTACTTCTCGGCCCATTTCTTTATCGACCATCATTCCCTATTTGTCGTAATTTATAAAGCCAGCTTTTTCTATAGCACTTGGTGAAACTTCTCTTCCCTGTCCCAATATATAATAACGGCGTTTTTTTTCCCGTTACATTTGGTTTACGGCCTTCTAATTACTCCACGACCCCCAAACTCTTGTTTCAGTATGCACTTAGTAGTCAGGGACACTGCAAGATCAAGCAACTTGCATATAGGCAGGCCCGGACTGGCCGTGGTGGGCACCGGGCAATCCCCCGGTTGGCCGCAAGGGTGGGGCCGGTTTTGGGCCCTGGGGGCCGTTTTTGTTGCAGAGCCGTTTTTGCAGCATAGCTGCAAAATCGGCCCTGTAACAAAATCGGCTGAAAAGCGGCCCTGGCAAAGCGCTCGCCCCCCTCCCGCCCAGGGGGCGGGGGGGCCGGCCGAGCACTCTGCCAGGGCCGGTTTTGGTTCCCAGTCCGGCCCTGCATATAGTGGCACAATTTGGGAAGCAGTGGCTTGAATGATGCAGACCTCGGCAGTGCAGAGACATCACAACAGGAGTTTGTTTTTTTATGTATTTATTGTACATTGCACCCATGCAAGCACCAGATTAAGATGCTCCTGCTGACTGTACAACACCAGTGTGAGGTCAGCATTCACTTGCTGGGCAGCAGCAGGCCAAGTCGGGGGGCTTTGCCCACAGTGCCTGAATATGGGCAGCCTTGCCGCAGGGGACCTTAAACTGAGGCTTCACAGAGCATGCATGAGTGATGTCCAGTGCCACTGCCCCTTCTCTGAGCCCTCGCAGTAAACTGGGGTAGACATCTGCTACAGCCAGGCGCGCAACACCCATTGGAATCAAAGGGCTTCAGCCCCCCTGTCGTGTGTGGCAGCCCGGGCTCAGACAGCTACCGGGCATGCACACAGCCGCACCCGAGCACTTCACAGGTCTTTAAAAGACCATGTGCATGTTAAAGAGGCTTTGTTGATGTTTCACCCCTTCTAAGAGCCCCTGCAGTGCCACTCTACCTACTGCTTAAAGTTTCAGCCCCTCCCCCCCCCGAAATTTTTTCTTAGCCCCCCCCGAAATGTGGCTCTAGTTGCGCCTCTGGCTGCAGCCCACCCGCTGAGCTCCTGTTGAACAGTGTGTCAAGTATTGGGAGACCCTGGACAGGGTGAAGGAAGTGATGTTAACAGGTCTCATTTTTTTGCAGAATTTTCCATGGCTTTTTTGGTTGGGAGAAGTGTTGCATGGCTATTCACTTTAAGGTCCCAAAATCGAGACCTATTGGCTGCTATGCCAATGCTTGTTTCTCTTTGTGGTTTAGACACTCTCCCAAAATTTGCTTCCCACCTTCCTCCCTTTTCTCTCTCCCTATCCCGTCCCATTCTCCCCGTTCACGCCAGGTTTGGCGCATAGATTGGGAACCACTGCCGTAGTGGCACTGTGCGACCCCCAACAGCCAAAAGCACAACCCTGCAGCCAGGGGCGGATTGGCACTGCGGGCATTCGGGAATGTGGGCCGTTTTTTTTCTCCCCTTTCCCAGTCCACAGAGTCATGGTTGCAGCTTTTCTATTTTATGCAACTAACAACCATTGACAAAACCTATAGTTCTGGCTTGTTGTAGGTGTAACATTACTTGCTGTATTATATATCTGAACGCAATGACAGAAGCAGCAAAATACCAGTCGGGCGGCACACTATGCTAAGCACAGATTTGTAGCTTAGGTGTTTTAAGCTACGCCCATAATTACATTGAACACCCCCTTTGGAGAGACCCCTCAGTTTTGTCATCCCACTTAAAGCCCTGGAAACAACACCATGTCACAGACACCTCAGGGCCTGGCACTGTGCATCATGCATGACTCATGACTTCCAAGGTTTCAGATTGACTATGTGCAGGGGCATCTTGAACGCCTCCCTTTGCTTTAGGAACTACAGCGAGGGGTGAGTTCCCGATGAGTCTCTTCTGTCTGCAACGCTGCTTACAAAGGCTCAGCTCACAATTATTGTGAAAAGGTGGGTGAGAGAGTACGTGAAGGGATGGCTGGATGGATCAGTGAAAGGGTGAATGGATGAATGAAAGGGTGAATGGATGGATGATGAGAGCGAATGGGTGGATGGATGAGTGAAATGATGAATGGATTGATTAATTGATAAGTGAAAGTGTGAATGGATGAACAGATGTGTGAAAGGGTGGCCGTAAGGATGGATGAGTGAGTGAAAGGGAGGGTACATGGGCAAAAGATTGGATAGATGAGTGAAGGAGTGAAAGGATGGATGGATGGATGATTGAAAGGATGGATGAGTGATAGGGTCAATGGATGGATGCATGAGTGGATGAGTAGATGGATAGTTGGGTGGATGGAAGGAAGGATGGATGGCTAAGTGAAAGGGTCGATGGAGAGAGAAAGGGAGAATGGATGGCTGAAAGGGTGAATAGGTGGAAGGATGAGTGACTGGGTGGATGGATAAGAAAGTGAAAGGATGGCTGGATAGGTGAGAGGGCAAATGGCTAGATGGATGAGTGAAGAGATGAATTGGGTGAAAGGGTGGATGGAGAGAAAAAATGAGGATGGATGTGTGGGTGACTGAAAGGGTGAATGTGTCTAAGGGTGAGTGACTGGGTGGATGGATGAGTAAGTGAAAGGGTGGCTGGATGGGTGAAAGGGTAAATGGATGGATGAGTGAATGGATGGATGGGTGGAAGAGTGGATGAATGGGTGGATAATGGGTGGATGAGTAAAAGGGTGGATGGAGGGATGGATGAGTGAAATGATGGATGGAAGAATACATGATGGATAGGTTTGCAAATGGTTGAATATGTTTGGATCTGGATTAGCGTTATCTTATGTTTGCCACTTTACATCTCACAATGACTATCCAAGCAGATCTTCCCGACCATTTCTCTCACCAAACATGCCTGCTCAGAACCATGAATTGTAAACAAAATATCAGACTGGACAACCCAGTGCTGTAACCATATATATAGATTATTATCACATGAAATATCACAAAAAGACCTGCACAGTTGATCAAAGCTGCGTGCATACCGAAAAACCGTGAAGTACACGATTGGTTCAACCTGATATAAACTTATTTTGACTAGTGCTTAAATGGTTGTCTATTTACTTACTTACATAATAATGCGCAACCTCCTCTGATGGGTCTGTAAAACGTACCTTTTGTCCAGAAGGTTTGTTCTGAATTTTAACCCTTTGTCCTGAATTTTTACACTCCCCATCCTGAATTTGCACCCATGCCAGTTGGTCACCCTAGTCCTGACACTCCCATACAGAACTACAGAGTGTTCACCCTGCCTTTTCTATTTGGTTACTCTTGTAACCAGATGCACCACACTGCCAAGCTCTAACTCAAGAGGGGCCATCTAATCCCCTTGGCATCCCACTCTCCACAGGGCTGACCAAAGTAGGCTGAGTAAAGCTAGTAGCTAAGTACTCAAAGCTACATCGAGTGTGCCTCAATTGTCATCCCACCGAATCCAGAAAATACTGCACTAGACTCAGTTCAGTAGGTCTTCCTCAAAGGTTTACTTGACTTGCCACATCCAGCACCCAGAAATGCAATGTGTTGCTAGCCGATCCCTTCTTCTGAAGCAAGAAGGAACCGGTAGGAACCATTTTGTTTACCATTTCTTTGCACAATTTACTGATTCATTTGTGTGCCAGTTAATAATGTAACTTTATTTTAAAGGCCTCATCCAAAATGCAGACAAGGGGCATATTTCTCTATATGCGAAACATATTAATTAGTAAGTTTTGGTTCGTTTTTGCACTCTATTTTAGGTCCTAGGCCAGAATGTGGCAACATGTTTGTGTGTTGATTTCAGGACATGTCTAAGACTTTATGTAATGTGATTTCTCAAAAGAGAGCTGTTTAGCCTCATTCTATGCTAGGCCTTGTTCGAGGCCTAAGCAAAATTTGCAAACTTGGCACTTCTTTCTCTGTGCAGAAGAATTAACTTTTCTAGCATGTTCAGGTTAGAATTCCTTTTTGCAGATTTTATATCATTTTCATGGTTAATTGAGTAATCCTCGGTCTCCTCATGGCCCAGACTTGAAGGCAGCAACAGATGTGAATAAAACTGTGTTTTTTGTATATAGACATCACTTGCTGGCTGTGAAATAAATTTATGACTAGATTGTACAGATACATTTTTTCAGCATTCTTTACACCCCAGACTGCCTTTTCCTCATTTGTGAATTCTTACTTTTGTTATTACATGTTCTGTTGCCAGAGATTCCAGTCTTACCCTTTCTCCTTGACTTTGTACTAGATTTCTGATTTATGTGATGATTAGCTGGTTGGGAAAGAGTATCTAACGACCTTGTGCAGGGCGTTAAGACTGCATGTAAGTATTCAGTTATCAGACCTGCAGTGCTCCTAGTCTTTACCAATGTTACTTGCTCTGTAAGCTTTAAAAGGCTTAATTTACTAAATATTTCTCTACGAATTAGACCTCAAAGAGTAATCAAATAGTGTTTCATGAAAGGGCACGCCCCTTGAATGTGGGCCACGCCCCTTAACTGTAGGCCACGCCCCTTAAATGTATGCCACGCCCCTTGAACGTGGGCCACTTTTTTCGTCAGTGCCCGGGCCAAATTGTGATCCCAATCCGACCCTGCCTGCAGCCCTGCCAACTGTGACGCATCTCGTGTTAGAATAACGCATTTCTGGTAATTTTCCCTCGTTACTGCAATGCCTGAGATTTCCAACGCACAAGAAACGTGTTCTGAAGTTCGATAAAACCATGTAGTTCCAGTTCCTCGCTTTGCTCGGATGAACAAATGAGCGCTGAGTACTGTTTTTCAAAAGGGCACAGATGGCGCTAGTGTACAACAGGGGGATAGGATTCTCAATATCCTGCTATCACAAGAAACCTAAATCCAAGTCAAAAGAAGTTCAGAGATTTGAAGAGCGAAAACCAAACCACACACCCGCCCAATTAACGTAATAAGCACCCCCTGCTCAAACCATAGTATCAACAGATGTGGATGTTAAACAGCAAAACTAAGCTATTATGGGGCGGGGGAAGGTACTTGTTCGCTCTGCGGACTTGACCGAGCCACACTCACAGTTAGACCTTACTTTAAGGAGCTGGGCCACCACTGTGCCAATTGTATGGAGCAAAGTGAGTGTGAACGCTATAATTTTCCCTTTTGTGTACTGTGTAACTGGCTACATGTTTTTGTTGACAATTTACATCATTGGCATAAGTATATATGTATGCACTGTGTTATAACTTCCTGTAATGCTGAGTGTCGAAGTTGTTCGATGAAAATCAATAAAATATATTTATTTATTTTAAAAGAGAGGACTAATTGAAGAACTGTACCGGGAGAATGTGGGAGGAGATGTGGCATAGCCACCAGAAATGTCTACTGACTACATTCTCCAACATCCTAATAATTAAATTTACTTTTGTGTCACTACCCCCTTCTCCAATAGCCTAATAATTTAATTTACTTTTAAGAGCGCGTGACGCGTCATGATCCTGATGAGCCTTCATGTAAAGTTCCAGCTGTTGCTGAGGAGCTGTCAGGCAGCTGAGCTCATGATCCACGCTGGAGCCCCTCTTGCATCCTATGCAGGGCCGGCTCTAGGCTCACGGAGGCCCTGAGCAGGGAGTGTAGGTAGGGGGCCCGAGGCCGCCAAATCCCTGCCAGGGGCCGCCACGCAAATATGTATCTAAGGATATATATTGGCGTGGCGGCCCCTGGGGTTTGGCGGCCCTGTGCAGGTGCACAGCTTGAACATGCCTTAGGCCGGGCCTGTCCTATGGTCGGCCTCGGGTCCAAGTGGCAGAGAGCCTCGACAGACTGTCAATTGATCATGATCTGATCATGCCATTAATTTGATTGACTGCCAGCCAGGAAAGAACCTGGAGGTCCGGTCCGGGTCGGTGCAGGCTGGCTAAGGCCCGGAATCTATGTTTAGTGTATTGTTTCTCTGCCGCTCCCTGCGCAGCAACAGGTGTCTGACCTAGGCTGTGGGCTGTGCCATGCTACTACTGGATGTGGGTGACATTATACTGTTGGCGAGTAAGTGTCACTCTTAGTCGTTGAATGTCACTCATAATTACACTGAATTTATGAAAATGTCACACATATGCAATCTGAAACCTTGGCAGCTATAAACCTGGGAGGGCACGCAATGCGCCCTCTGGTTTGCCCATACCCTGCCCTGTCATGCCACGACCCATCCAATCTCTGCCTGTCACCCACTGACCCCCACCAGTCCTACCACTGACGTTTTCCTCCTTCTCTGAGCAGAAGGAAATGTCAGTAGATTCCGTAGGATTATTTCCCTTTCCGGGGTCAAATCTCATAAATGCTGCATATTGTTGTGGGGATACTGGGGGAGGTTTCGCACTAAAATCTGGGAAACCCCTAGCGAGGGCCGAGGTGGCAAACAACTGCCAAGGGCAGGTTTTGTTCTGTGGAACCCACTACATAGCTCCAACATATACACCTACAATCGAAACAGCATCAAGACAACACTGAAAAATACTACTCCACATCTGCGACCCAGTGCCCTCTCAAAACCTTTGAACTATTGACCTCATAAGACATATAGAACGCACTTTCAAGGATGTAAATATAGCATTCATGCCAAAATTTTAGAAAAGGAAAGTGGGATATTTAAAAAAATAATAGGGTAGGATGTATTTCCCCCTTTGACACATATTGAAGCAGAGACAATCCTGCCTGGATCAGATCCATTGGTATGTAATTTAGGCAGGACCCCTGGAATTATGCGGCAGGAGAGGGTCAAATTATGCTTCCTGAAAAGAGAAATTATGCAGCATAATGTGGCACATTTTGTAATAGCTTTACTGCACTTGGTAATACTGTCTGGGCATCGGTTGCACCTCATTAGTATCATTTTACTACCCAAATATAGCAGTAAGCAACAAAAAGGTGACAAGTCCAGCTTTGCAAAGGACCTTCCATTGAGCTGCAACATGTGTCGTTGCATTTTTAGAAACTTTAAAGTTAGTCACAATTTTTATTTTGTTAAAATTAACATTTTAAGTACCAGATGATGGATTATTTGAAAAGTGCGGCAAATCTATAATTAATATGCGAAAATGTCTGCAACCGCACACTTCCAGTAGCCCTGAATATAGGGAGCAATGGCCGACCTCCGCGCAGAGCATCTGCAGCACGTGCTGCACCATTTGAAGGCACGGTCCCGGGCAGGCACTGGGGAAGAGAGGTGTCTGCACACTGTTTTACCTTTTTTTAAGTATCCCTGCTGCTTGTGCTGTTCTAGGAAACAATGTCCTTTTAGCGTCCTCCATCAGAAGGAGTGTTAATGTTCATCCATTAGGAATGAGATTTTACTATTTGCATTGGAAAGGCTATCTCTGCCCTCTCACACCCTAAGCTGTATAACCATAAAGAAAAAAGACAGAAAGCCAGGAACAAACTTTTATTTTGCATTTATGTCAAGTGCACTCTGACATATCGGTCATTCCTCGCTTTCTAGCCTGAAGCATATTGCATTGTGGGATTTTGTGTCTTGCTGTAACACTTTCTTTATGGGTTTAAAGCTCCAGAATAGAAAGTGATGTTGGCTAAAATGTCAGAACTGGTATGACATGGAGCCACTTGTTTTAAAATGTCAATAAGTCATCTAGTCCATTTCAAAAACTGCTTGCTTCGTGCATAAAGCCAAAACTAAACTCTGCTCACATATTTTTGAGGGTTCACTTTTCCATTCACATAATGCATTAAAACAATCCTTGGCACACAACCAAGGTACAACATGGACAGTAGCAGCACAACTTTCACTAACCAAAGAATAAGACAAGGGCCGGTGGCAGTCATAGGAGGAACTTCATACATTTCACTCACATATAGAGTAGGGTACACCGCATGTGGCCACCACAGTAGAGAGGGAGTGAGAGGAGCTATAGCGCTGTTGTGAACTCTCTGGAAACATACAAGAAGCACAACACACCTGAAAGAGGGAACCAAACCTCTAGTGGAATTACCATACATTCATGTTCTTATATAGGATAATGAAACCTACCTATCTAGTGTGCAATCCACTTCTAGCACTCTACTACTACAGTTCACTGGTTGTACAGTCTGCTAGTTATAGGGTCCCTAGTCTTGGTCAGGTTATGTCTTTTATGCCAACATTTATGTTCTCTCTTTGCTAAACTCTCATAGCTATATTAAAATTGAGTGTGAGTGGGCTACATTATTTTTTGCAGCTGTCTCCCTACCACAACTATAACAAGCATTTGCAATGCAATCGGTCTCGCCTTTGGGACATTATATGTATTTAGCTATGCAGCAATGTGCTGTCTGGGCTAATGTAGCCTGGGTGCTGAAACATCTACTGTTCTTTAACATGGAGGGAAAGTAGGCACCAAACTGTGTGACACGCCAGGTATGGGAACACATGGAGAGAAATATTGCCTTTCAGTGGGAAATGGTATAGTCCAAAGCTCTATTTTTAATATAAAATCAGGGCCTTCGGTGGTTCACTGAAAATACAAGATTTGAAAAAAATATTATTGTCTACGGTTGATCATGGAAGACAATTTCTATGGACCGGAATCTAGAGAATGCTAAAGTGATTCTGGTATTTTACTGACCTCTGCTGGTCGTTTTCTATCAAGAAAGGTAAATAGAGGCAGTTGTCAGAAAAATTACAAAAAGAAAGTCCCTCAGCAGAAAGCAATTTTGGTATTTTACTGACCTCTACTGGTCGTTTTCTATCAAGACAGTTTAATAGAGGCAGTTTAACACGCAGAAAGCAAATCTGGTTTTTCACTGACCTCTACTGGTCGTTTTCTATCAAGACAGTTAAATAGAGGCAGTTGAACACACAGAAAGCAATTCTGGTATTTTTCTGACCTCTACTGGTCGTTTTCTATCAAGACAGTTAAACAGAGGCAGTTGAACACAAAAGAAAGTCCCTTAGCGGAACCAGACAAGTCCTAGGGCTGATCTCCAGAGCCCACAAACTACATAACTACATACACATATAAGTATATACTAAAGTATATACAAGACGTCTCAAGTGCTCAACCTAAAAAGAGAGGTTAGAGCAACAGACCCTGCTTCTCTGTCAACCTGTTTTAGCTCCTAAATATTATCTCCATGGTGACAAGAATTTCTTCAAGACTAAAGGCATCTCACATCAAATATTGTGGAAATTTCCCTGTTCATAACACATGCTATGAAAGGGCATCCAATGTACCCTTTTTTCTTCATAAGCAGTGGAAACACCTTCATCCATTAGTGGAAACACCTCTTTTTCTTAAAAAAGGTCCACTTTGAGCAGAAACATTGTATATTGTGCTCATTTATAGGCCAGGTACTGCAGAAGCAGTGCAAATGTTCCCCATCACATAATACAAAACATGTAGACAGCAGCAGCGTAAGCTTTGCTTCGTCATAGAACAGGCACAGCATGGCAGTAGCAAAGCTTTCTCTCCACTGTCACAGAAGACAACAAGTGCAATCATCCATTCACTGCAAAACAGACCCAGCAGGGCAGGCGAGTACAAGCTTTCATCGCTTACAGAACATGAATAATTATTGAATGAGTGACATATGGATTATAGACAGGTTTCTGGAGCGGGTGCATAACTCACTGAGGAGAATGTATAGATGGATGAGTGAGTGAATATGTGAGTACTGGCACCATTCTCACTTAGGTGACATTCCACGTCAGCATTCTGAATGTCCTACGTTTTCCAAACATTATGAAGTAGTAATTACCCCGTAAGTCATTCTTCTTCGAAGCAGCCTAAGAACAGGCTAAGTAACTGTGCTCTAGACAGGCGGCAACCTCTTTGAAAATGTCTAAATGCATGCACACCAGGTGCCATTCAAAACCACCCTGGGCACTGCTCTTGTTCAAAAAGTTGAGAGCCGCTAGTGATACATAGGGTCCATGTGCCACATACCCACCCTTGTCTCAGCTCTCCTTCTCGCCCTCCCCAATATAAACTCATTTCTCGCTTCTTCCCCTACCTCCTTCTCTTTCCCTTCTTGTTGCAATATCAATGCATCACTTTTTATGTGTTCTAAGTGATGTGATACTACATTTGGTACAGGTAATGATTATGCATTATGAAATAATGCATATACAACAATGCAAAGGAGTACAATTTGCATAAAGCACTAATTGTCCACAAATGTGAGATATGTAGGTGGGGTTTGGGTTAGAATTTGCTATTTTAAGAGAAAAGCAATCTGTCCAGGTGTGAGACTCATTGAAGTCTATAAACCTATAGTTAGAAATGGGGTCTCTAGTTGGCAGAGGTGTGTCCAAGTAGGGACCTCAATCCTAGTCAGGATAAATCAGATATACAACCTAAATTAACCTTTGCTCTCCCTCTGGCAGCTTGGCATAGAAATGTCAGGCTTAACTTTAAGAGGCAATGTATAAAGTATTTGTGCAACATGTAAATTACAGTAACACATTGAAAACATCACAAAAAGACTGCACACCAGTTTATAACAATAGAGAATATTTATGAGTAAAACACGACCAAAAACGTCAAAAATGTAATAAGCACAACTTGAGATCTGCATTTTTAAATAATAAATTGCAATTTATTGCCTATTTATTTCCACCACAATTCAGAATTACAAATAATTGTGCTTTATTTGTGCTTTTTTAACTCCTGATGTATGGCCCCTATGGCCTCCCCTAAAAACAAAGCCTGTTGGTCTGACTTTGAATATTATGACAAAGATTTCATCTCCAAAATCCTCTCTACCCTAAAACCAAACAATAACTTTAATGACCCCCTACCCTCCAACTGCCTCAATGCTGCCTCACAATCCATTGTTCCTTACTGGACTACAATAATAAATGCCTCTCTCCAACAGGGATCGATTCCGGACCCCTTGAAAGCTGGCCAAGTCCTCGCCATCTTAAAAAAAACAGCACTGGATCCATCCTCTCCCGACAATTGCAGACCCATCTCCAATATCCCGCTACTAGCCAATGTACTCGAGAAATGCGTACAGCTACAACTAAGTCAGCACATCAGTAACTTCCACCTACTTGATGACTTCCAATCTGGATTTAGACTGGGGCATAGCACTGAAACCACTATGCTCCACATTGTGGATGATGCCCTCCAAGCCCTAGACCAAGGCAAAACCTGCTTGCTAATCCTTTTAGACCTATCCTCCGCCTTCGACACGGTCAATCATGATAAACTTCTTGAACGCCTCAATTTCAGGATGGGTCTGGATGGTGTGGTCCTTGATTGGTTCAGGTCCTTCCTTCATAATCGTTCACAAAGATTCCTCATTAACGGCAACCTATCAGCTCCCTCTCCGGTTACGGTTGGAGTCCCCCAAGGATCAACCCTGTCCTCCACCCTCTTTAATCTTTATTTAGAGCCACTCACTGAAGTTCTTTGTACCGCCAACATTTCCTACCACATGTACGCGGACGATACCCAAATATACATCAATATCTCTTCATTGGAGGAGATCCTCTCCCTGAACGAGACCTTGAAAATGACTGTCCAGTGGCTAGCCGCTAACCAACTAAAACTCAATGCAAAGAAAACCGAATTTCTCCTAATCTCCCCTTCTAAAGCCAACCTTGAGATTCAGACGTGGATCAAGGCCATCACAGCCCTAAAGAGCCCGCTGACCATCGTGGACTCTGCTAAATCTTTGGGCTTAATCCTAGACTGTAATTTGAACATGCGGGATCACATCAACTCAATGGCTAAAGCAGCTAGATTCCACTTGAGCTATCTTTGGAAACTGAAACCATTCATGGAAGATGCTGACCTAAAAATGGCAGTGCAAGCACTAGTCATCTCCAGACTGGAATATGGGTGCTCCACCCTCACTGGCCTACCCAAGATCTCACTTGCACCCTTGAAAGCTTGCCTCAACGCGGCTGCCAGACTACTCACTGGCACCAGGAAATTCGACCACATCTCTCCACATTTGAAAGCACTGAACTGGCTCCCCATAGAGGCCAGAATTAAGCTGAATCTGGCATGCATTACTCATAAGGCTCTTTACTCAAACTCCCCTGCTTATCTGGCACAAAAACTAGTGATATCTGGACGAAGCAGGAACTCCAGGTCCGCCAGAAACCTCTTACTCCAACCCGCCTTCCACAAGAAAAAAAGAACCTATAATAGGGCATTCACTGGGGCAGCCCCTAGAATCTGGAACTTCTTCCCACCCAACATCAGAAGAATCCCCTCTCTCGCACTTTTCAAGAAGGAGGCCAAAACCTTCCTCTTGGGTAAATTCCTCGTCTAATTGCCTGACATACCTGACCATAAGTCTGTTGCTCTTCAGACTAGTGCTTCTCCGTTAGACCTCCAACTCTTCTCCCAGAGAACATTCGGGTTCCTCATTTTTCTTTTACTGTTTACTATGTTATTCCTATTTTATTTTTTTGCCGACTTTAAATATGATTGCATTTGTACTGTGTATCACTAGCATTTCCATGTTCCCTACACCCCGGCACATCGCCATCCCCCTGTACAGTTCTGTATGTATCTCATTGCACCTTAACGTTGTTTGTACTCCTCTGTATATCCTGTAAAGCGCTCTGATACCCTCATGGGTCAAGTTTGCGCTCTATAAAACACTAAAAATAAAAAATTAAAATAAATTACATTTTGTTGTGTGCTATGAAAAAATGAGATTCTACAGCCTTTCCTTTAAAACTCTCAGTAGCCAGCAAGAGTGTCACATAAATCCTCTCAATTTGCAGTCAGAGAAAGGAAAGGCAACACCAAACTCCCTTAAAAAAAAAAAAACAGTTATCTGTCACAAGACAAGGCCTGACATTTGACCTGTCTTTGAAAGCAAAGGAAATGTGACATGATCAAAATAACATTTAAAGGCCTCTTAATTGCTCACTAACTTCTGAACTCCAGCTTAGAGAGGATCATGTACGTTATGCTATAGGGTAAAAACACAATGACCAAAATAAACAAGCTTTTACGCAGAACATTGTTCCTCGCAGGCATGCATGATTGATGAACCGGTAGATCTAGGGATAGGTAGAATCAGTCATGCAGAAAGATAGGAGACAGGAAACCTTGTCAAAGAAACACAGCATGTTTACTGGTTCCTGAACTAGCATACAAGGAAGACAGCTGAAAACACATGCACTCTCATGGAGTACCTCACGAAAAATAAAAGAACAAAAAGAGTTCCTGGAAAGTGAGCACTTGTGGAAGAATATAGAGAGCCAGTCGGTGATGTGGTAAATAGGCTTTGGTTCACAGGAGGGACAAAAACATGCTGGATGGCCTAAAACAATTTAAGTCAGCGAATAGAAAGCAAGCAAATGTGAGATACAAAATACAAAGCTAATGGTAAATTAATGGGCTGAATACACTCTAGGTAAGCTTTCAGCATGTCTGCAATACGTCTTTTTAACCAGACAGCAGGTCTGTGTGGTAGGCGTCAACCTAAACAAACTGTACCTGATTACAAGTGGGTTAGAAAATTACTACTCCTACGCAAACACTGGTTTGAGCACTATGGATTTTGTGAAGAACATCTCGCTGCAACAAAGGTATGCAACAAAATATCAGATGCTGTCCCTCAAAAATCAGGATCATGCCAGGTCTATGGTATAAAATGTACCTTCCTACTGAGCTTTTGGAGGAGCCAGTTTGACTGCATACAGTGGTAACTGATCCAAACCCAACCCAACCAGCCTTTCAGACATAGTCTCTGTCACTCCAGTCGGAGTAAGGGCAGAGCGGCAATAGGCGAGTTGTGTATTACTCACCACTGGAGCCGCTGTGGCCACTGCCTTCAGGATCAGTGTGTTGTGCTGAGGTGAGGAGCCGGGGAAGACAATGTTAGGCAGGATGGAAGCTCTTGAATAGGTTTAAGTGCCAAGTACACAGGAAACGTGTAAGGCAGCAGTGATGGGCAGTTTTAATGTGGGCAGAGGGGGACAAATACAACTTTAAAACTCTTTTAGACAAGCACCCGGAGACGCGCGTATGACAGTAAGGAGCGTTCCAAGGGAAAGCTGATTGGGACAGGAATAACAAGTCTAGAGCTGCTGAGACCACGCAGGAAGAATTACTTAGCACCATGTACTATAAGAAAGCTATTGCTGTACAGATTCGTACGTCATAGTGTGTCCTATACAGCTCAGATTCACAACTATCACAAGACAATTAGAAGAGCTTTTCAATGTAGAAAAACAAAACAGTTTGTAGGTGGTAAAGCTTGAATGCTGCACCGCATGACACAGCATAGCCCTGGGTAGAACTGGCTGCCTGACCAATGGGAGTTTCGAGCCTTCTGAAGTAACCAGTCCCACATTAGACATACCCACCAAATATGACATCATACCAAACTGGAGACTGGAGACTGAAGTCACTCCGTAAAGGGACAGTCTTTCTTTAACTAACCTGCCAATTGGGTCAACATTTCAGTATGTGAGTTTTCGGTTTTCATAGTGAATTACCAGCTATTTTAATACGTGTGTATTTAGGGCCTCTTGAAAACGGGGTTTTAAGGGCGCTGACATTGTCTATTTTCCTAGTATTTTCCTTTCTAGTGCAATCCAGCTGCACATAATCTCTGGACCGAAGCTAGACTTGAAAGGTGTGAAACATGGCATATTTGGCAACTATGATGCGTACACATTACTAGGTAGTACGGGTGTCTTATCCTCAGGACCATGTTGTTTTCATGAGCTACTGAATCTGTGAAATTATGGAACTTCACTAAAGCGCAATACAAGCCCTGACAAAAAAAATAAAATAAAAATAAAAATGAACAACTGGGCGTATTTACTTTTTATTTCTGGTGCTAGCCAAAATCTTTTGATTTTACTGAATTATAAGTTTAAGATGCTTACTTATGGGGACTTGTAGCCATCAGTCTTAATCCATTGGTCTATTATTGTGTCATTCACGTTTTTCTACTGCTCACTACAGCATACAAAATGAGGCAATGGGTCAACCCACTTCAGCCATTGGCTAACATCATTGCTGGTGAAGGCATTCTGCCCTTTCACAAGGAGGACAACAGCACATAAAGTAGTTCTCTTTAGTGCCAGGGACTACTATTGCAATGTGTGATTTTAGAGAGCAAAAATATATTTTGGCTTTTGACCAATTTTTTCACCTATTTTTTTTACAGATTGATGAGGACCTGGCAGGTAACTCAGCAATAAAGTTTTGCACAAACCATGACAAAATAAAAACAATCATTGACAAAGTCAAAAGGCTGGTGGCCAATGCTACGCATACGGTTCTCTGTGGATTTGTCTTACATCTGTTTTAAGTCAATGAAGGGGAGGTACCGGCATAGCATGACAGAGTGACCGGATTATGAAGAAAGAGAGCAGGAGCCGCGCTGCTGCAGCACTCACAGGAAGCTGGCAAGCATGGGATGCTGCCTTAAAGGGCCTTCAACAGTAGCTACAGCCCGCAAGAGGAGCATTCTGATTGGCTGGCCAGCTCAATTCCATACCCAGTGTTTATATGTTGTATGCATGCCATAAAGGCAGCAATAAAAACGATATAGACAAAAGAATGTCCAAAAAGCACTCAGATAGATAATAATGATGTAAATAAGTAAGTCTGACTTCTCATTGAATCTTTTCAAAGTTCTGTTTCAGTCGCAAATTTCTTATGATACAACATGTTCTTTATCAGTCGAGCAAAGCCAACCTCCTACAGAGGGAAGGGGGTAGGGGAATCTTTTGACTTGCCCTTGAGGAACAGCTTGGGACAGTTTCAATCACAACTTGGAACAAAGCACTTTAGTTCCACCGTCGCATTATTAGCTTTTGTGTTTATCCTTTCACCTGCACGATGGACTATTTTACATTTGCAAAGTGCACTCAATCATACTACGTTGTGTCATTCATGCATCCTAGTCACACTCAATGGGAAAGAGAAACACCCCCACACCCCCTCCTTGCAAGCAAAAATTCTCTGGATTTGGATACTTCTGAGAAGATCCACTTCAGACTGAAAAACATTTCGTTTAGCTCACCGAAATAAGTATGCTTGAGTGCCAACGGTTTTAAATTCTGAGATCTGAAGTTGTAATGCTTGCCGAAAGTTGGATAGTTTTGTTAGTGATATTGGAACATATTTGAAGATAAATATTAGTACTTACAAGAGATCACATCTTGATGGCTTGTTGAAGAATTTACTCTTAACTCTAAATCAGCAAAGATAACAAGAATTGTATGTAGTGTTTTTAAGTTGCCAGAGGGAACCATTGGAACTTGATGGGTTTCCTGACAGATTTTCCCCCTGTAAAGTCTGGCAAGTCGTGATCTTTGATTAGGTGCTCAGCCAGATCAATGTCAGAGTTTGATGTGGACAACTTCTCCGGTACACCTACAAATTGTAAACGAGAAGGCCTTGCCTATTCTCAAAATCGTATTGCTTGGCCTTCTCTGGTATTTGGCCTTGCAGAATACTACTTAGTAGTTAATCGAGTGAATTGTCTGTTGTGACACCACTGAAGAAAGAGGTTTGACGCTCAAATCTAGGAGACAATAACTGCACCAGTGAGATCAACCTTATCATTCCTTTGTTTTGAATTCTTTACAAGCTTATTCAAATAAACTACAGTTATTTCCTTCTCTCTGGTAGCCTCATTGGTCTTATTGTTTCTGAAACAATGTGTATGAATTTGTGATTCAAGATACCAGTTTTAAATTTAAGATTACTTTGAAAGTCTGAACCCTTACATTTTCTTCTCTCTATATTTTTGTGTAATCTCCGATTTACTTTCAAATGTATGTGGAGTCTCTCACTGAGTGAGGAAATCTTAACTCAATAAGCAACAGACTGCAGAAAACTTTTCCTCAAGATGATCCAACACTGACTGTGATGATCAAATCCCCATGACCTTGGAGAAAACAGCATCCAGGACTGCATGCCCACAATTGCTGCACTCTTCTCCACAGCTGGAGCCTTCACTGCTCTTTAGTGGTATTTAACTGATTGTGGCACGTGCGCTCTAACCTGACCCCAACAAAATTGCTCATTGAGGTTCTTTTCTATTTTAATTGTCTCGCTATGAAAAGTTTGGGTTTTATTACTGATCTTTTTAAATGACCGTCACTGATCCTAGAGAATTCATCAATTCTCAAAATCGTTTGGCCTGTAGTATTTCTCCTTGCACCTGGATTAACTGGGCTCAAGAAATACTTCTCATCAGCCTTTTCTTGTAGTAAGAGCACAGAAGGTCCATCATAGATGTTTCCAGCAGTATAGGTGGCTTTCTCAGTTCTCCTGGCGATATCACCACTTAAATCATTTACAGTCACACAACTTTAACCCCCTCGAATAAATGCACATGGTGACCTTCAGTCAATAACTAAAAGGAGCACTCACAAGGAGACACAAAACTGAGCAGTCTCACCGAGTACAAACAGCAGATTTCAATAAGCCTTTCCTGGACCTTCCTAGCACTTCCAGGTGAACTCAAAAACAGAGGGTGTATAGCAAAACTTGAATGTATGAGTTTATTTATTACAATTTAAATCTGTATATATTCCCTTACTTATACATACATACCTTCTATGTACTTAAGTGCCGTTATATTTATTACTTTACTCCTAATTCAGCCTCTCCAATGCACCACCCTATATCTCACCCCCTCTCTCAGTATATCCTCTACCTCCACTCTGACTCATCTCAAACCTCATGCCACTACTATCGCTCTAATGCACTACCCCATTTCTCACCCTATACCTCTCTCAATATATCCTCTACCCCCACTCCCTGACTACTTTGATCCCCAAAATAACCCTTTCTAGACTCTTGCTCCTATTCCCCTCCTTGCATCATCTCAAACCTCTTTTTACTATACAGATCTCCCAAACAAGCCTTTGTAAACCCTTCCCTGTGGATCTTCCCCTTCCCCTCTACTCATCCCAAATCTCCTCCTACTACTATGGTCTCCAAATAAACACTTTCTAGACCCTTCTCTCTTCTATCCCTCCACTATCCTTTTGTCACGATTGCGACGTAATCAAACTACGTCTCCCGGCATGCCCTGGGCCGGAACTACAATTCCCGAGATCCTTAGCGGCGCGTCGCGTTCTCTCGATGAAAACGTTTAAGGAGGACGGCAACTGGGGATCGGTGTCGGGTATTCCGGTCAGACACCTTGGTAGGGATAGTGGACTCGGCTGTCCTGGTGCGGTAAGGTTGCTGGCACCTCCGTGCTTCTCAGCGGGATCGCTGTTTCCAGGTTGCTTGGTTATTTTGGGAGCCCACGGTAACGGCTGTTATCGTGGTATGGTTGTGTGACTTGTATATATATTTGGATTTGGCTCGGTTGGTATTTTCGGCCAACGGTGTATTCTCTGCTGTGTATTAACAGCCTTGTGAAACTCTATATACATTGGAGGTTGTTCTTTTCATTTCTTGGGATTCCGCCACAGACCCATCTAAGAGGCATTAGTTGGGTGCAAGGAATCGCCAAGAGTTCCAGGGGCGCTCTTTGTTTGTTTTCATTTGAACCTTTATTTATCTAGAAGTGGCAACGTGAATTACGTGATATAAAGGTGTTAACTGTTGTATATACCTCTTCTATAACAGGGGTTCTGGAGGTGTAGGTTACACTCTTCCCCTGTGATGCTTAGTAGAGGGATACATAGGTATGTTCTTACTCATGTGAATTCGGATAAGAAGATATAACATTGTATAGTATGACAAATATCATGCCTTTTGTGTTACTGTAGTTTCACCGCATCAACCCCTACGTTGCCTCTACACATCTACAAGATTTAAATATTCCTTTACAGGTATTATTCCGTACAGTAGTTCCAAGTGTATTGTTGATTCTAAGGCATAGAAACCTAGTCTTATGAGTGTGTTCTGTTTATGTCTTTCAGATCTCCCTCCCTGCTGTCCCCTTCCTTTCCTTCCCTGCTCTGTTCTATTTTTTCCCCTCGCTTGATCCTGTCAATGCTCTGTGCCATTACGGCAAATCAGGCGTTGGCTAGATCTAGAGGTGGGCATACCAATCAACAAACCGATCCTGAGGACTATATCATAACAGAATACCCGACCCAAGTATCTTAGTCCTCCCGGTCGGGTTGTGCTAGTATGGCCACTTTGGATGATGTGATAGAGGCTCTGGGCGCTCTACAGTTGGAGGTAGCAGCGTCCCGGTTAGAGACTGCTGACTTGAGGGCCCGTGTGGATGGCGTACAGCGCAATCCTTTTGATGCGGGGACCGCTCCTCCGCCGCAGCCGGTGGTAGTGGAGTTGCCAGTGTCTGTTCCATTAGCGTCACCTGAGCGTTTTCATGGGGATTCAGACAAAGTTCAGGTGTTCCTCACTCAGATAGCGTTACATTATTCTTGTAAGCCTAGATTGTTCCCTACCAATCAGGCCAAGGTGGCTTTTCTGATATCCTATTTAGCTGGCAACGCTGCGCAATGGGCGGTCCCGTTGGTTAATCGTAATGATCCTTTATTGCATGATTGGGAAGCCTTTCGAACAGAATTCCTGAGAGTGTTTGATAGAAGGGCTGATTCCTATACGGCTGATAGGGAATTGTTAGAATTAAGGCAAGGTAAAAAAGATTTGGTTACATATTTGAATGCCTTCAGGCGTTTAGTGACAGAAACCACATGGCCCGAAAATAAACAGGCATCCCTGTTTCATCAAGGGTTGAATGATGAACTTAAGGACGTCATAGCACAAATCGATCCTCAACCCACTACATGCGAAGGTTTGATTAATCTGGCCCTGCGGTTAGACCATCGACTAGGGGAGAGGAAAGGTGACAATCGGAGAAAACCAGTGGTTGAGACGCATGTCACCAAGGAAGGGAATCAGGCTTCCTCTTCTGAACCTAAGGAGATAGGGGCTGTGAGATCAGCTTTGACACCAGCTGAGAGAGAATCAAGGCGTAAACAAGGCCTTTGTTTATATTGTGGAAAAAAGGGCCACTATGTAAGAGAATGCCCAGTAAAGCCCAAAACAAACCGTTTCCGAGGTAACCAAGTGGCCTCTGCTGATACAGAAAAGGTGACGGAAAACGAATTGACTCTGGGAAACGGGAAGGGGTTTCTTGGAGTCCTATGTATGTCCCTTCATTAAGTGGCAGATTGAGTAGGGTGACAAATCATCTGTTTGTGTCCATTGTGTTAATGTTGGCCGGGGAATCTGTAGTAACATCAGCTATGGTGGATTCAGGGGCAACGGGCATGTTCATTGATATACAGGAAGCCCAACGCTTGGGAATAACTCTTGTGCATAAAGAGAGACCTGAAGAAGTGTATGCTGTTGATGGGAGGACGCTAAGTATGGGTCCCATTAGCTATGACACAGAAGAAATTGAGGTGTTACTAGGGGACACACACTCTGAGTTTCTTACATTCGGTGTTATCAGGGCTCCTCAATATGGTATAATTTTTGGTTTACCGTGGTTAGAGAAGCAAAACCCTAGTATAAATTGGGACACCAGAACCGTTCATATGGGTTCCGAGTATTGCATGAATCATTGTCATAAGGGAGTTATGAAACCTGCTCAAGCCTTATCTGGTGGGTCTTGTATTGCCACGGCCGCAGAAAAATGCGTTCAACTTCCTGCTGAGTATCAGTCCTTTGGCAAGGTGTTTAATGAGGTACAAGCTGAGGAGCTCCCTCCCCATAGGCAGTATGACTGCCAGATTGATCTGGTCCCGGGAGCCGCAATACCATGTGGGCGGATTTATGCTCTGACAGAGCCAGAGAACCTACACCTACGCGAGTATTTGGACAAACTGTTAGGTCTAGGTTTTATACGTCCATCCAAATCCCCAGCCGCCTCGCCTCCTTTTTTTATACCAAAAGCAAATGGCGAGCTGCGCGCGTTTGTTGACTTTAGGGCACTAAATGCCATTACTGTTAAGAACAGGTATCCTCTACCCTTGATTAGTGTTTTGCTGGAGCAGGTGAAAAAGGCTACTGTGTTCACAAAACTTGATTTGAAGGGGGCATATCATCTGGTCCGCATGCGTAGCGGGGATGAATGGAAGACCGCATTCAAGACCAGATATGGACTCTTCGAATACAGAGTGATGCCCTTCGGTCTCTGTAATGCCCCTGCGGCCTTTGAATTCTTTTTAAATGATGTGTTTCGTGACATCTTGGACCGGTATGTGATCGTCTACATAGACGATATTCTGGTTTACTCAGACTCGGAGGATTTGCACTGTCAGCATGTGGCAAATGTGCTTACCATTTTGCAGGCAAACAATCTTTACTGTAAACTCAGTAAATGTGACTTTCATGTTCGCACTGTGGAGTTTTTGGGGGTAATGTTGAGTCCTGAAGGCCAGGAGATGGCAGAACGGAAGGTAGCGGCTGTAAGGGATTGGCCTGTTCCATGTAATGTTCGTGATGTACAGTGTTTCATCGGATTTGCCAATTTTTACAGGCGGTTCATCAATCAGTTCTCTCGGTTGGTGGCGCCTATCACTCAGCTGTTGAGGAAATCGAAGGGTTTTGTATGGTCTGAGGATGCGCAATCCGCTTTCACCGATCTCAAAGACGCTTTTGTGTCAGCTCCTGTGTTGTCCCACCCTGATCCGGACAAGCCCTATGTCGTGGAGGCAGATGCCTCGGATGTGGCGATCGGAGCTATCCTGTCTCAACGCCATGCGGATACGGGTCAGTTGCACCCGGTGGCGTATATGTCTCGTAAACTGAATCCGTCCAAAAAGAACTACCACATCGCCGAAAAGGAGTTGTTGGCCATTCGGGACTCTTTTCAGGAATGGCGGCACTTCCTTATGGGTGCCCGTCATGTGGTCACTGTCTATTCCGACCACAGGAATTTACAATTCATGTCTGCTGCGCGTCATCTCTCACCTAGACAGCTCAGGTGGATGATGTTTTTCTCTGGTTTCAATTTTGTCATCACGTTCCGCCCTGGTACTGCCAATCGAAAGGCGGATGCACTCACTCGCCAGTCGACGGTTACTCCTTATGAGGAGAAGGCCGAGGCTAGCATTGTCGCTCCGAACAGAGTGGTATGTGCTTTGCAGCCTGATACGTTCTTGAGGGATGTCCAGAAAGGGGTGGCCTCCTTCGTTTGGAAGACCTGGCTTGGGTGTCATCAGGAATGGAGGTTGCATGGGGGCCTGCCGATGTTTCGTAACAGGTTATTGGTGCCGACGTTGGCCTTGAGGAAGCGGGTCTACGTCTGGTGCCATGAGTCGCCAAGTGCGGGTCATCTTGGTTTTGCCAAGACCCTGGAACGTGTACTGCGACAGTTCTGGTGGCCTTCTGTGAGACCTGATGTTGGGCTGTGGGTGGCCGCTTGTGCTCAATGTGCAAGGATGAAGTCCGACCACTCTTGTTCACAGGGGTTGTTGCAGCCTCTCCCTACTCCAACGATCCCTTGGGATCGGATATCAGTGGATTTCATCGTGGGTCTTCCCGCTGACCGTGGATGTACGGCAATAATGGTGGTGGTCGATTACCTGTCCAAGATGGGGCATTTTGTGGCCTGCAAACAAGTGCCTTCGGCGGGTCAGCTGGCTGTACTGCTCATGGTCAACGTGGTTCGGTTACATGGTTTGCCAAGTATCATTGTCTCCGACAGAGGGTCTCAGTTTACTGCCCAGTTTTGGAAGAAATGGTGTTCTTCATTGCATATCGACTCAGCCCTTTCCACCAGTTTTCACCCACAAACCGATGGACAGACTGAACGGTTGAACCAGACTCTTAAGCAGTATTTGAGATGCTATGTGGATAGTGGTAAGGAGAACTGGGTAGACTATTTGTGGTTGGCAGAAGTGGCTTATAATAACGCCACGCACAGTTCCACCAAGAACACTCCTTTCTATTGTTTGTATGGCAGACACCCTCGGTTTCTTCCCTTTGTGCACCTGAAAACGGACTCACTCCTTCCGGAGGTGGCACATAGAGTGGCTCACATTAAAGAGACACTGGTTAACGCGCAGGAACAGCTGCAGTCCGTGAAACTCAAATACAAGGCTGCCGCTGATAAACACCGGAGACAAGGGCCATTGTACTGCAAAGGTGATGAGGTGTGGTTGTCCACAAGGAATCTGCGTTTCAGAAAACACAGCGTGCTCAACCCTAGGTACATTGGACCCTATACGGTGTTGAAACGTGTGAACCCGGTGGCGGTGAAACTGAAGCTCCCTTCTCATCTACGCATCCATCCGGTGTTTCATGTCTCTTTGTTGAAACCTTCATTGTCTAAGGGCCAGCATCGTCCTCCTCCCTTGTTGGTACTGGGTGAGTGGGAGTATGTGGTTCGTCGAATTCTGGATTCCAAGTATCGGAGGAGTAAGTTGTGGTATCTGGTGTCATGGAAGGGGTATGGGCCTGAGGAAAATTCGTGGGAACCTACTCTAGGGATTCATGCACCGGTGTTGGTGTCTGCCTTTCATCGGAGATGCCCCACGAAGCCGGGTCCATGAACCCCTCTGTTGAGAGAGGGATGTACTGTCACGATCGTGACATAATCAAACTACGTCTCCCGGCATGCCCTGGGCCGGAACTACAATTCCCGAGATCCTTAGCGGCGCGTCGCGTTCTCCCGATGAAAACGTTTAAGGAGGACGGCGACTGGGGATCGGTGTCGGGTATTCTGGTCAGAGACCTTGGTTGGGATAGTGGACTCGGCTGTCCTGGTGCAGTAAGGTTGCTGGCACCTCTGCGCTTCTCAGCGGGATCGCTGTTTCCAGGTTGCTTGGTTATTTTGGGAGCCCACGGTAACGGCTGTTATCGTGGTATGGTTGTGTGACTTGTATATATATTTGGATTTGGCTCGGTTGGTATTTTCGGCCAACGGTGTATTCTCTGCTGTGTATTAACAGCCTTGTGAAACTCTATATACATTGGAGGTTGTTCTTTTCATTTCTTGGGATTCCGCCACAGACCCATCTAAGAGGCATTAGTTGGGTGCAAGGAATCGCCAAGAGTTCCAGGGGCGCTCTTTGTTTGTTTTCATTTGAACCTTTATTTATCTAGAAGTGGCAACGTGACTTACGTGATATAAAGGTGTTAACTGTTGTATATACCTCTTCTATTAACAGGGGTTCTGGAGGTGTAGGTTACACTCTTCCCCTGTGATGCTTAGTAGAGGGATACATAGGTATGTTCTTACTCATGTGAATTCGGATATGAAGATATAACATTGTATGGTATGACAAATAGTTTATCACGATTTCATGCCTTTTGTGTTACTGTAGTTTCACCGCATCAACCCCTACGTTGCCTCTACAGATCTACAAGATTTAAATATTCCTTTACAGGTGTTATTCCGTACAGTATTTCCAAGTGTATTGTTGATTCTAAGGCATAGAAACCTAATCTTATGAGTGTGTTCTGTTTATGTCTTTCAGATCTCCCTCCCTGCTGTCCCCTTCCTTTCCTTCCCTGCTCTGTTCTATTTTTTCCCCTCGCTTGATCCTGTCAATGCTCTGTGCCATTACGGCAATTCAGGCGTTGGCTAGATCTAGAGGTGCGCATACCAAGCAACAAACCGATCCTGAGGACTATATCATAACACCTTTTCAATCCAACTAACAGAATCTCACGTCCAAAGCTCAAATTAATTTTATATTTCCCTATACTAACTCAGCATTAATCCTTTGTGAGTTCTGGAGTTGCGTGCTACGTGCCAAGAAGACTTAGATGCCTTGTCAGGGGTAGTAAGTGCTATATAAATACAATTACAATGACACCAGCCTCTGTAATAAACAATGCCATAGAAGATGGTCTATTGTCTGTAAAAGAGGAGAAATCGAAAAAAAGAGAAACTGCAAACTGCTGGAAACATGCAGTATCCAACTGGGAGCAACCTGCTGAATAAAGCTGGATCCAACCATCACCAAGTATTTGGGGAGACCGCAGGTTTTCTTCATGCAGTGTGCCCTGGCTCCGCTTCCGAGCGATCAGCGCCACACACAGCACTATATGATGCATTGTCTGGGTCTGGTGTCTTACTGGACAAATGTGCCCACTGCAGGGGCCTGTGTTCGACCTCATGGTCACAGGTTCAAATCCCGGCGGGTCCACTCAGCCTTTCATCCATCTGAGGTCGATAAAATGTGTACCATTGAGTTGGGTAACAATAAACATCTGTTATTCAGCGTCAAGATACCCAAGGGTGAACGTGCGCTTCACAAATACACGTTATGTCATGGGGGGTGGTCACCAACCTGCAGCGTGCAGTGAGGGTGTGGCTGGACTGCATTAAAGGAGTACACACTTCACCCCCAAAACAACCTTATATATGAGAAGAACAGTAAGTAACATCCCTAGAAAATGGTTGAACATTTTCTTGGACAGAGAAGCTCTGTGAGCACAAACTGGGAAGATCACCATTTTGGTCAGGGATGAATATGACACTAACCGCACCCGTCACAGGGAAATGGCGCTGTCCTTGTAGGGTGGGTGCACAAAGCGAGATCCAATGCCCGACATCCTGCCCCTGGTACATCTGGAGTCTCTGATCCTCAGGACCACAGTACTCTCAGCCTGACATCATACACTGCCCATAGAGTGACCCCCAGCCAGTGAAGGCCCTTCGGGGCCACCGTAGCTGTGAGCATGCCAAAGCCAGCCCACAGCACTGGGAAAAGCAGAAGGGAAATCCTTCCTGCACACCAGGCCAAGCCACCCTCCCATCTACTGATGTTATATTGTTATAGCAATTTACTTATACCAAAGGTGTCTTGGCGCTAGCAGTCCTAAGATGTGGATCCAGATGACCAGACCACCACCGCCACCAAAAAACCTAAAGGCCGCTGTCCGGTGAGGTCTGGCTGCAACATCCTCCAAGCCTTCCAAAATATAAAAATACCTCATAAAGTGAAGACCTCTGCAAATGTACAGGATTTATAAAAGCATGGATTACCACCACGCAAATCACAGCACCAGCTAATGCATCTCTTCAGATGCAAAATGTCTAGATATTGAATCAAACTGACATCGATCTAAAAAGGCGCAATTTCATCCTTTTAGTGGGAAGAAATACCGGGGTGACCATGGATTAACAATGCCTCATGCTGGCATCAGTATGGATATTACCCAGAATGTTTGTTTTTCCACCCAGGCTTCACTTTCCAAACGCTTTCCAGGAAGCATTCAGGGCACACCTTCATTAATCTATTTCCACTGGGCGCATTCTTGATGCCACCTCAGTAAGGATGGGCACACAGCTGTGGCAGAGCCCTGTGCACTCTGAAAGGGAGTGGGCCAGGTTATTTCCTGCTTCTGCCTGTGGCTTTTCAAGAGAGAGGCTCGTGCTAGAGTCCCGGGGAGGAGACACATACCCTGAAAGTCAGTGAAGATCACAGCTGATCTGGCCATTCACCCCGTGGGCTGCTGTCAAAGGCGGGGGAGCTGCCATAACCTGGCCATGAAAGTCCCCATCTATCACTCTCTCCATGGACAGATGCAGTTTGGGGCTGGTTTGAACATTTTGACAGGGGCATCATGGCCTTAGACAGGGCTATGGTTTACACTAGTGTTGCAAAGGGTTGTATGACATCACAACGCATGCTTTTACCACGCATGCCATTACAACGCAGTTTTTACAACGCAAGTCGTTACAACGCTGGATAGTGGAATAGTTTAATTTTCTATTCCAGCTCCAGTCCCGTGGATAGTAGGGAAGGTGTTGAATAGAAAATTAAGCTATTCCTTATCCTACAGCGCCCTCCAGCGCAAGTCGTTGTAATGACTTGCGTTGTAATGGTTGCGTTGTAATGGTAGTGCGGGGTAAAAGTTGCGTTGTAAAGGATGTTCCCCGTTGCACAGGTATATCTGTGGAATTACCAGCACCATAGGATTATTGCTACTGCTAGTACCCTTGAATTGAGGAACAATTGCAGAAATTGGTTTTAGCGTATCAATATGAAAGAATGAATGAGAAACTTGTAAAGGGCACGGCTACTCCTAGAGTGTCCCAGTGCTGGAAGAAGATCATAGTTCCCATCACTGAATACCACAAGGGTGAGAATACGTGAGTTTAAGGGCTTTCCTGAATGTGAGCGCATTAGTAATGGACCACATTGTAAGGGGAACAAGGTTCCAGGCTTTGCTCGCTTGGACAACGAGGGCCCATCCCCCTCTCTGACTCTGCCTTTCCCTATCCACTCCATGCCCCTTTATGTCCTGGTTCTTAATGCCCGTCTCACTTTAGAGCGTATGCATCTCACTCTATTGACACTCCAGCCCCCACCCCACTAAAATCCGTCCTTTCCTGACACTCCATACCCTCCATGTCGAGGCATGCTGAGCCCTTCTCCTCTGATACTCCATGTCTTCCATCTCCTGACATGCTGTGCCCCCCTCCTCTGATACTCCATGTCCTCCATCTCCTGACATGCTGTGCCCCTCTCCTCTAATACTCCATGTCCTCCATCTCCTGACATGCTGTGCCCCTCTCCTCTGATACTAAATGTCCTCCATCTCCTGACATGCTGTGCCCCTCTCCTCTGATACTCCATGTCCTCCATCTCCTGACATGCTGAGCCCCTCTCCTCTGATACTCCATGTCCTCCATCTCCTGACATGCTGTGCCCCTCTCCTCTGATACTCCATGTCCTCCATCTCCTGACATGCTGAGCCCTTCTCCTCTGATACTCCATGTCCTCCATCTCCTGACATGCTGTGCCCCTCTCCTCTGATACTAAATGTCCTCCATCTCCTGACATGCTGTGCCCCTCTCCTCTGATACTAAATGTCCTCCATCTCCTGACATGCTGAGCCCTTCTCTTCTGATACTCCATGTCCTCCATCTCCTGACATGCTGTGCCCCTCTCCTCTGATACTCCATGTCCTCCATCTCCTGACATGCTGTGCCCCTCTCCTCTGATACTCCATGTCCTCCATCTCCTGACATGCTGAGCCCTTCTCCTCTGATACTCCATGTCCTCCATCACCTGACTTGCTGTGCCCCTCTCCTCGGATACTCCATGTCCTCCATCTCCTGACATGCTGTGCCCCTCTCTTCTGATACTCCATGTCCTCAATCTCCTGACATGCTGTGCCCCTCTCCTCTGACACTCCATGTCCTCCATGGCGAGGCATGCTGAGCCCCTCTCCTCTGATACTCCATGTCCTCCATCTACTGACATGCTGTGCCCCTCTCCTCTGATACTCCATGTCCTCCATCTCCTGACATGCTGAGCCCTTCTCCTCTAATACTCCATGTCCTCCATCTCCTGACATGATGTGCCCCTCTCCTCTGATACTCCATGTCCTCCATCTCCTGACATAATGTGCCCCTCTCCTCTGATACTCCATGTCCTCCATCTCCTGACATGCTGAGCCCTTCTCCTCTGATACTCCATGTCCTCCATCACCTGACATGCTGTGCCCTCTCCTCTGATACTCCATGTCCTCCATCTCATGACATGCTGTGCCCCTCTCCTCTGATACTCCATGTCCTCCATCTCCTGACATGCTGTGTCCCTCTCCTCTGATACTCCATGTCCTCCATCTCCTGACATGCTGTGCCCTCTCCTCTGATACTCCATGTCCTCCATCTCCTGACATGCTGTGCCCCTCTCCTCTGATACTCCATGTCCTCCACCTCCTGACATGCTGAGCCCTTCTCCTCTGATACTCCATGTCCTCCATCTCCTGACATGCTGAGCCCTTCTCCTCTGATACTCCATGTCCTCCATCTCCTGACATGCTGTGCCGCTCTCCTCTGATACTCCATGTCCTCCATCTCCTGACATGCTGAGCCCCTCTCCTCTGATACTCCATGTCCTCCATCTCCTGACGTGCTGTGCCCCTCTCCTCTGATATTCCATGTCCTCCATCTCCTGACATGCTGAGCCCTTCTCCTCTGATACTCCATGTCCTCCATCTCCTGACATGCTGTGCCCCTCTCCTCTGATACTCCATGTCCTCCATCTCCTGACATGCTGTGCCCCTCTCCTCTGATACTCCATGTCCTCCATCTCCTGACATGCTGAGCCCTTCTCCTCTGATACTCCATGTCCTCCATCTCCTGACATGCTGAGCCCCTCTCCTCTGATACTCCATGTCCTCCATCTCCTGACATGCTGTGCCCCTCTCCTCTGATATTCCATGTCCTCCATCTCCTGACATGCTGAGCCCTTCTCCTCTGATACTCCATGTCCTCCATCTCCTGACATGCTGTGCCCCTCTCCTCTGATACTCCATGTCCTCCATCTCCTGACATGCTGTGCCCCTCTCCTCTGATACTCCATGTCCTCCATCCCCTGACATGCTGTGCCCCTCTCCTCTGATACTCCATGTCCTCCATCTCCTGACATGCTGTGCCCCTCTCCTCTGATACTAAATGTCCTCCATCTCCTGACATGCTGAGCCCTTCTCCTCTGATACTCCATGTCCTCCATCTCCTGACATGCTGTGCCCCTCTCCTCTGATACTCCATGTCCTCCATCTCCTGACATGCTGTGCCCCTCTCCTCTGATACTCCATGTCCTCCATCTCCTGACATGCTGTGCCCCTCTCCTCTGATACTCCATGTCCTCCATCTCCTGACATGCTGTGCTCCTCTCCTCTGATACTCCATGTCCTCCATCTCCTGACATGCTGTGCCCCTCTCCTCTGATACTCCATGTCCTCCATCTCCTGACATGCTGTGCCCCTCTCCTCTGATACTCCATGTCCTCCATCTCCTGACATGCTGTGCCCCTCTCCTCTGATACTCCATGTCCTCCATCTCCTGACATGCTGTGCCCCTCTCCTCTGATACTTCATGTCCTCCATCTCCTGACATGCTGTGCCCCTCTCCTCTGATACTCCATGTCCTCCATCTCCTGACATCCTCTGATACTCCATGTCCTCCATCTCCTGACATGCTGTGCCCCTCTCCTCTGATACTCCATGTCCTACATCTCCTGACATGCTGTGCCGCTCTCCTCCGATACTCCATGTTCTCCATCTCCTGACATGCTGTGCCCCTCTCCTCTGATACTCCATGTCCTCCATCTCCTGACATGCTGTGCCCCTCTCCTCTGATACTCCATGTCCTCCATCTCCTGACATGCTGTGCCCCTCTCCTCTGATACTCCATGTCCTCCATCTCCTGACATGCTGTGCCCCTCTCCTCTGATACTCCATGTCCTCCATCTCCTGACATGCTGTGTCCCTCTCCTCTGATACTCCATGTCCTCCATCTCCTGAGATGCTGTGCCCCTCTCCTCTGATACTCCATGTCCTCCATCCCCTGACATACTGTGCCCCTCTCCTCTGATACTCCATGTCCTCCATCTCCTGACATGCTGTGCCCCTCTCCTCTGATACTAAATGTCCTCCATCTCCTGACATGCTGAGCCCTTCTCCTCTGATACTCCATGTCCTCCATCTCCTGACATGCTGTGCCCCTCTCCTCTGATACTCCATGTCCTCCATCTCCTGACATGCTGTGCCCCTCTCCTCTGATACTCCATGTCCTCCATCTCCTGACATGCTGTGCCCCTCTCCTCTGATACTCCATGTCCTCCATCTCCTGACATGCTGTGCCCCTCTCCTCTGATACTCCATGTCCTCCATCTCCTGACATGCTGTGCCCCTCTCCTCTGATACTCCATGTCCTCCATCTCCTGACATGCTGTGCCCCTCTCCTCTGATACTCCATGTCCTCCATCTCCTGACATGCTGTGCCCCTCTCCTCTGATACTCCATGTCCTCCATCTCCTGACATGCTGTGCCCCTCTCCTCTGATACTCCATGTCCTCCATCTCCTGACATCCTCTGATACTCCATGTCCTCCATCTCCTGACATGCTGTGCCCCTCTCCTCTGATACTCCATGTCCTCCATCTCCTGACATGCTGTGCCGCTCTCCTCTGATACTCCATGTTCTCCATCTCCTGACATGCTGTGCCCCTCTCCTCTGATACTCCATGTCCTCCATCTCCTGACATGCTGTGCCCCTCTCCTCTGATACTCCATGTCCTCCATCTCCTGACATGCTGTGCCCCTCTCCTCTGATACTCCATGTCCTCCATCTCCTGACATGATGTGCCCCTCTCCTCTGATACTTCATGTCCTCCATCTCCTGACATGCTGTGCCCCTCTCCTCTGATACTCCATGTCCTCCATCTCCTGACATCCTCTGATACTCCATGTCCTCCATCTCCTGACATGCTGTGCCCCTCTCCTCTGATACTCCATGTCCTCCATCTTCTGACATGCTGTGCCGCTCTCCTCTGATACTCCATGTTCTCCATCTCCTGACATGCTGTGCCCCTCTCCTCTGATACTCCATGTCCTCCATCTCCTGACATGCTGTGCCCCTCTCCTCTGATACTCCATGTCCTCCATCTCCTGACATGCTATGCCCCTCTCCTCTGATACTCCATGTCCTCCATCTCCTGACATGGTGTGCTGCTCTCCTCTGATATTCCATGCCCTCCCTCTCCAGACATGCTGTGCCCCTCTCCTCTGATATGCCATGCCCCTCACTGGCCTGATACTCCAAAGTCCAAATTATCCGAACACACCATGCCTGACATGTTGTTCTGATACCCAATGCCCTCCATCTCCGAACATGCTCTGCCCCTGTCCTCTGATACTCCATGCCCTCAATCTCCTGACTGTCCCCCTCTTCTCTGATACTCCATGCCGTGCCCCTCACTGGCCTGACACTTCATGCCCTTCGTCTCCTGACATGGTGTGCTGCTCTCCTCTGATATTCTATGTCTTCCCTCTCCAGACATGCTGTGCCCCTCTCCTCTGATATGCCTTGCCCCTCACTGTCCTGATATGTTATGCCCTCTATCTCCAGACATGCTGTGCCCCTCTCCTCTAATACGCCATGCCTCTCACTGTCCTGATACTTTACGACCTCCCTCTCCAGACATGCGGTGCTACTCTCCTCTGATACTCCACGCCCCTGACTTTCCTGACACTCCATGAACTCCCTCTTCAGACATGCAGTGCCCCTTTGCTCTGATTCTCCACGTCGCTTCTTGTCCTATCATTGTATGCCATTTCCCTGTCCTGACACTACCATCTCAATGTCTTCCTTATCTTCCTCACTCCTACTATCCAGACATGACAGCCTAGATAGACAATCTGCTGTGACATTACTATTTCCTGGAACGTATTCCTCCTTTAAATTACACTCTTGCAATCTGGAAGTGAGACTTGCTATGTGTGCAGTGGAATTCCACCGCCATCCTGGATTCAAGGTACTTACTAAAGGCTTGTGACCAGATCTGAGTAGGAATCTGTTGCCTCATACATAATTGCGAACGTGTTCTATGGCCCAAACAGGAGCAGGAAGCTCTTATTCAATAACTGCATACCTCCTCTCACATTCCGACAGTGCTCTAGACGCAAAAGCCACACACCGCTCATCCTTCCCACTCCTTTGACTCAAGACTCCCTCAATGCCATATAAACTATAATCTACAGTTATGATGACACACATTTTGTTCATGCAAAATGACTTAAGAGTGGGAGCACCCACAATTTCCTCCTTGATTTGCTGGAAAGCCCTTTGTTGTTTCTCCATCCATATGAACTCACTTTTGTTCCTCAATAGCTCTCTGAGAGGCTCCATTTTAGAAGCAAATCCTTGTATAAATTTGCTGCAATACTCACATAACCCAGCAAAAGATAACAACTTTTCCTTATTATCTGGGCCAGGCGCATTCACGATGGCATTCACCAGAGATTTCTTAGGAGCAACACCATCACCAGATAAAGTGTGTCTCAGACACTCTACAGTTTCACAAAAGAACTTACATTTTTCAGCTTTCAAAGTCAGCCCATGCATCTCTAACACGTAAACGTGTTTTACATGTTCCATATGTTACCCCTCATTCATCGAGAAAATCAAAATAACATCATTCTTTGAAATACAGAGGCTGCTGAGGTCAATCCAAAAGGCATCTTTCTGAATTGGAACAGTCCTTGAGGTGTTATAAGCGCAGTAAAATGCTTAGATTGTTCAGTGAGCTCAGCCTGGTGGTATGCTGAATGGAGATCTAATATAGTAAATAACCTAGCACCCTCAAGCATACACACCACTTTGTTTATATTTGGGATGACAATCCACCACAAGATTTGCATTTAGAGCTCTCAATCCACACACAATCTCAGACTTTTGTCCAGCTTGTGAGCCAAAACAATGGGAGAAACCCATTCCGATGACTCCACTTCTTCCACGATGCCCTTTCATCAACTTATCCAACATGTTTTTAAGCTCATCCCTCACATTTATCGACAATCCTAAAAATTTCTACTTCACTGGTAAAGCTCCCACTTTCGCTTTAATTCTGTGACTAAAACCAATTCACTTTCCTATCTTATCAGTGAAAACACTGGGGAATTGTAGAATCAAATTACTATAGTTTGAGTTATCTGATACCACTAATACAGGTTCTTTATTTCTGGAATTAAGGATGATACCTAACTTGGCCTGATCTCTTCAACCTAATGACTCCTTTGACCGCCATATACAATTTAGTTTGAGCCTTTCTGTCTTTGAACTCAATTTCCACATACCCTTCAATATCAATCCTAGATCCATCAAAGCTCTCAGCAATGATGTCTGATTCTTTAAGAGTACCCTACCCAACTGTACTTAGTCTCAAAACTTTTGCATACAGTACTCTTCGGTTATGATGGTCGAAGGTGACCCAGAATCAGCCATCAATACAAGCTCGACATTGCAAATCCTTCCTGAATACTTGGGAGGTCTTATTGTGTATTCTTCTCCAACTCTATTTCCCCATTCCACATTAGAATCTTTAATAGACAGGACAGTCCCACACTCTGCATTCTCCTCAGCACCCTGAATGGTATTTTCATCTATATATGAAACCTTACCCCTTGCAGTGTTATTGCTACCACTTCCTTTAAAACCCTTACATACACATTAAAAATGTCCCAGGTGAGGAGGAGCTACGCTAGCAACCAAGATGGCCGCGTAAGCTCCCGGCTCCGTCGACCTCCGCCAGTTGCTGATATATCCTGTTATTAATCCTGCATTCGCACCAGATTCCCGCGTGGCTGAATCGTTGCTGAACCTAAAGGTGCAATCCCGAGATCTCTATCGATTCGAATGAGGAAGTTACGCCGTGTTTCATTCTCGGCCTAACCCAGCGTGTGAGCTGGGTCCTCGATTACTGACCCGGCCGGGTTGGAGTTGAACAACAACGGCCACGGGACTTGGGCGGAGTCCGGTCTTCCAAAAGTGGAGAATATCCTGGTCCTGTGGCTTGGTTGATACTAAGGGAACGGCGGCAAGACGCATGTGTGGCTGTGGACGGTGGTCCGCTACCCGAAGACCCTGCTGTACCCCCCGGGGTCGACGGGTTTGGATCCTCGCTGGCGGCGACAGGGCAGAGATCGTAGGATCGACGGATCGCCCACCGTTACCATCCGCCCCACACGTGTCTGTTCCTCCCCGGAGTAGTCGACCTCCGGGGTTAAAGACCAGATCTGTCGCTGCACGAGAGAAGATGGAGCGGGCGGAATGTAATCCGTCGCTGAGAACAGTAATGGCCGCCATCGGGGTGCTTCACTCGAAAGTCAACACCATCTTTCAAAAAATGATCGTAACAGTAGAGACTGTGTGTCTGAGACCGGACTCCGACCCATTACCAGACCTAGAACACGTGGTGTTACCCGCGCAGCTGATTATACTCGAGAAGGAGGTCCCCGTGCGGAATCCAGAACTGGTGTCTTTTGTCAGCTCCCGAACAACAGCTTGCGAACTCGGAACTACTGAAAAATCAACATATTCAATAGCGATACCGCCCAAGATAGACACAGCCGATCTTTTACTCCTGGAGAAGGTTTTCAGTACTAATCGGATTGTCTTCCCATTTTTCTGCTCCCACTTGGTCCTACTACGTTCTCGAGGCTTACTGTCGGTTGAAGAGTATATCCGCGTACTTGGTGGATTTCGAGAACTAAAACTTTGGTCTCACTTCGAATGTAATGGTTTTGACTTTCCTGAACGTTTTGACTCTCCCGTAAATATGGCGGTTTTAGTGGAGGGCGCTCGCACGAAGGATCGGAAGGGCCAGGGATGAGTTTGACTGTCTGGGTTTGATATAAAGACTTCCTTGGATAACGGGACATGCTACATATAACGATGCGGGAGTCGGGCGATTTTTATAACTTCCCCTACTTGTTTGGCAAGTAATTTCTACTTTTTATAATGTTTTGATTGAATGTAGGGGTCGTTCTGTTTCTGGCAGGGGGAAGGGGAGACCGGGAGCCTGTATGACATCTCCTCCTCCACTCTTTTCCTACTTTTAGGACCTAGTTAGAGGGGCAACAGGCACGCTGCTCGTGGGGTCAGGCTGTAGCCATCTGCAGGGGTGCAGGGTGGGGGGATGGGGGGGTTCTTTTGTTTTGTTATAATTTAGTTTCTATGGCCTTTTTTTCTTTACTTTCTTTCTTTTTTTCTTATACGAGAGGCGGGTTGTTTATCCTGAGCTGATATTTTTCTCATATTCGGGTGTCTACTTTGGTTTAATTATCCTGATTTGTGGGTGGACAGACTCTGACTGCTTCAGCTTAGCGGGGTTGCGAATTGTGATGTTCTTTCTCCTGTCATGTACTTACTAATGTTGGTGTCTTGAACTCCCTTAATTGATCTGTACCTTATTAGTCTATTTGCCTGTCCACCGTTGTAATGTGTCCTATTGTATGATACCCGATATGTGTACTATTTTCTCTTGATTTTCTTCTATTAATAAAAACATATTTTTTTAAAAAAATGTCCCAGGTGACCACACTTACTACATTCCTATCCAATTGCAGGTCACCGGGTTAATGAAGCCACATGACCTATGTTTCCACCCATGAAACAGTGTAGTTGTCTGTTTCTGCTTCTTTTGTTTTGGAACCCATGTGAACTAGTGCCCCCTACCCTACAGAGATCACCACTACTTCCACTGTCTTTATTAGGTGACTTCATCCATCTCTCACTAGATACAACTTTAATAAAAACCTTCTCCCCTGCAAGTTAATCATCAGCTAACGGTTCTCTGGAATGACCCACCCTCCTAGAACCTTAGTGCACATCTAAAGGTATGATATGCACTGTAAGCTGTGGATATTTCATTTAATGATTCAACTTACATTAGAAGTGAGAAACATCAGATCAAAGATGAAATATTGAGGCTGAAGTCTAAAACATTGATGAACTCGATACAATTTCCGGGGTGAAACTGTAAAAGGGTGTAGACTGCGTTCACATCCTATTTTGGATTCAGGATCAAGCAAACTTGCACATATGGGTTATATGTTGTTACCACGAATTCCGTTGCAACGCATGCCTTTTCCACGCATGCGTTACCACGGAATTCGTTTTCCCCTCATCTTCTTTGCCACGTCGTTCTTACGTCATAAAGAGGAAACGGAAGTTTATTCCGCTTCCTCTCTTATGACACTGTTTTTTTCGGCACGGCGGGATCGTTTTTTTATGGGGGGGGAGACCCCCCCCAACCCCCCTTTTTAATCCTTCGGTTTTTTTTTTCGTGGTAAATACGATCGTTGAAGGCATACGCGTTGGAAAGACGTTTACGTGGTAAGTGCCTCGTTGTAAACGTTACGCGTAGTACTGCCTTCGTTGTTAATGATGTTTCCCGCACATATGATCTTCATATTTTTTACTCATGCAAATCCTTACACAGGGAGGGAAAGCAAGAGCGGTTTCATTCTAAAACCACGGGTGGTTATATGTTGTTACCACGAATTCCGTTGCAACGCATGCCTTTTCCACGCATGCGTTACCACGGAATTCGTTTTCCCCTCATCTTCTTTGCCACGTCGTTCTTACGTCATAAAGAGGAAACGGAAGTTTATTCCGCTTCCTCTCTTATGACACTGTTTTTTTCGGCACGGCGGGATCGTTTTTTTATGGGGGGGGAGACCCCCCCCAACCCCCCTTTTTAATCCTTCGGTTTTTTTTTTCGTGGTAAATACGATCGTTGAAGGCATACGCGTTGGAAAGACGTTTACGTGGTAAGTGCCTCGTTGTAAACGTTACGCGTAGTACTGCCTTCGTTGTTAATGATGTTTCCCGCACATATGATCTTCATATTTTTTACTCATGCAAATCCTTACACAGGGAGGGAAAGCAAGAGCGGTTTCATTCTAAAACCACGGGTAAATGCCAATTCTGACTTATAAAAATTGGAACTGTGCTTAAAAACCTGCTGGAGCAATACCAAGACCTCATGGTAACTGATGGTGCCCCCCTGGCAGTTTTACTGCTTGGTTATTTCAAGCAGGTCTGAATTAGACTATATTTGGAGATCTCTAGCACAATGTAAAACACAGTATAAGCGCAGTAGACTTCCATCCCTGTAGATACAGGGTCCATCGTCTGCTCCGCATTCCATCGCTGTCACTCTCATGGCATACCCGGTAGGAACAAACTCCCCTATGATGCGACCCTTCCTTCATCCCATTTATTTCTTTAACAAAGCATGGGTATAGCACATGTTGGAGTGTGATGCTTCTAAGCGATTCAGAATGCAAGATGCTACTGAACAAGAGAGGAAAGAGTGGGTATAATTGCATCTGGAAGGGGAGATAAAAGAAGGTAGGAAGGAGGATCTAATGTCAAGACAAGCCTACCAGAAAATTACAGCCGATGTTGGTGACAAACCGCAATATGCGGCTAAGAAGCACTGTCCCCACATCGCAAAGTGACCAAGGGATGTAAGAAGGCGGCAACAGTGCAAAATCCCCTAGGATTTAACTCAAGCCAGAATACTATACTAGAATGACCTGACTTTAGGTCAAATCATAGCCCCAAATGAAACCAAGCAGAAGCAAGGGGCAAGCGAGAGACCCACACAAAACACGCATGTCCACAAAATGATACCATTTGCAATCTGAAATATGTATTGAAGGCTGTACCTCAGGTGCATATCTCATGCTAGACATCACTTCCTCTCCAGTGCACTGTGATCTAAACCTCAGCGTCATGTCAAATAGGATTTTATGTTAGTAGATTTTTTTTTAACTAACATGGCTGATGGCAGGATGATCAAAACACACCTCTTAGTAAATTTGGTGCTGTGCAACCTTTTAACAAACAAATGGACCTGTAAATTTTCATGCACATTGTATCGCAAACATTTAAGTAAATCTCTCCCATATGTTTTACAATCAGCCCATCTGAGGGTTCTTCTTCAGAAGTGAATTCTGGTCCAAAATGTAGAGTAGTGAGGTACCCATTCACTAAAAGCACTTTACATCGCGTCAGGAGTATGAAATACTATAAATTACAGACCAATGAAAATGCCAACCATCGAACTTCCACCTACCCACTATCAACAAGTCAGGGCTGACTGGCATGATGCAGGTAACGATCTCCAAATACAATATTGTGTCAAAATATTCAGAAAACGCCTTCAGGTCTTGCATTCATTTCCCAGTTGCACCTGACATGCTTTTGTACTCTTGCATGTTTATGGAGCATCAGCGTTGCTTCCTTGTTACTTTGTGCCATCCACTTGCCCAGAGAAAGGACACGATTTTTCCATGCAGACATCTTGGATCAGGCTCAGTGCATGATGAGGGGCACCAATCAACACTCCTGAACCAAAACCAGCCTCAGCCAGAATGTTGAATTCAGCCCCACACTGCTTAAGGCTGCAGATAGAATGGGTCCATTGGGGCATGGTTGGGTCATGGCAGTCCTTCCAGCTCAGAAACAGCCCCTGAGCCTGAAGCTTCCTGGAAAATGTCCAAGTAGCAGAATGGCCAGTCAGAGCCTGCGTTTGGGCTGACTCGTGATTTGTATGCAGAAGGCGTAGTAAATGACTTTCAAAAACCCTTTGACTCAAAGGATTTCCAGGTAGTGGAGAAGACTGCACCTTCGAGAAAACTGGTGGCCCACCATGTGTATGTGCATAGCTACAAAGCCGCCACCATCAGAGACATATATTACGGAGGTGGCTAACTCTACAAAGGAACTCTTATGGTTATTGGAGGAACTTGTTGCATCATCTACAGAACTGTGCAACCCGGTTCAATAACAGCGTCCGTCTGACTATTGTCTATCTGACCATCCAATGGCCCGTCTCAGTAGTAAAATTGCCCCTCTGTAGGCTACCGTCCCTAAAGTCAACGCGTCAGGGACCCCAACAGCCAGATAACCCGCAGGCCTCCTCTGAACTAGAAAGATTCTAGTAACTTTAAAAATTGTTCATCTGGCACCTAATAATGTGTCTGCTGTCCCTGGGTACAGTCACATTATGGATGAAAAATAGGGAAGAGTTGCTCAATTTATGGAAAAGGCTCTTGTCCTCCCTGACTGGTTACAATCTCCAAGACATGGCTAAAAAAAAGTCCACACATGTCGCCCTTTAATTAATAACAATATGAACAATTAGGCAAGCTTTCGATTAAGCCAATTGTGTGAATCGTGTAACAAACTGATGTCTAAACACAATTGCACAAGTACATGCACAGGCAGACACAATACACAGCAACAACAGGTCTGTGCAGTCAGTAGTTTTATTTGCAGCCAAGCTCAGCCATCCTGTCGCGTTGGGATTCGGGAACATTAAACAATAATAACATTAAGGACTGAAGGGAAGTGACACATTATCCGCTCTCATTCACGGTATTAAACATTACTTAATGAATGTAAAGTGCCCACCCACCCCCCACGCTACCTCGGACCCTCCCACTTCTTGTACCCACTGTTTCGGCCATTTTGTTCCTTCTTCCCACCCTGGGAACCTTGCTTGCTGCAGGGGCTGCAGGGAGCCCCCATCCTCTCTAAGGGTGTCCTCCTCCCCACCCCCTGCTGAGGGACCCTCTTTCATCCCAAACTCCTTATTCTCGGAAGCTTGAAGGAATGTTTTGGCTGCGGACAAAGCCGGAAGGGCCGAGGTCTCTGCTGGCTTCCTGCTGTTGTTTGCACTTCCTGTTTAACATGGCGTACAAGGAGGAACATCCACGGCTTGAGCATTTCCTGCGATAGGGGTAATCGGAGCACCATTGTCCACTTAGGGTGCCCTTGAAGGACAGGAAGCGCCGAGAAGCCTGGCTCGATTACCACTGGCTCTAAGCGCTGAGATCAAGTAGCCAGGCCACGTATAGTTCCCACCCACACCACAGCAGAATAGGCATGCATGAATAAATACACAACACAACTTTTGTTTGGGGAAAATATTGCTGCAGGTTTATTCCAAATAAAAGTATGCAACAAAGAGGACCCAAAATGGAGGGGGGAGCCCTAAATATCCTCCCCACCCCACAGCGCGCAGGACATGACGTGTCTGGCGCGCCCTGTAGGGGACTCCTCCTGGAGTCCCGCAGTAGTGAGTGGGGGTGGGGAAGTGCCCAAATGGTTCTAAGGGGGGACCGCCCTCTGAGGTGGCCCCCTGCGGGGGCCGTGAGCAGCTGCAAAGTGCATATTGCTTTATGCGGATTAAGGGTTTTTAGTTGCTATTCTAGACCATGGGTACTCACAAACATTTTCCAGGGCGCCAATTTGTTTTGCCTGTAATGTGACCAAGGGCCACACTGATGCCAGCTGGGTGGCAGTCAGGAGGAGGTCCCAGGGGACTGTGCCAGTAAGGTGGTGTATTGGAAGCGACGCAAATACATCACCTTAGTTGCACAATGTGAAACCAGAAAACCTGGAATTAATCCCATCTTCTCCACAAATTGTGTGACCTTAGGCAATTGTTTTATTTTCTTTACCTCCTTTTTTCTTCATTTCACGTATAAAAGACTGCAGGATGTGCAATGTGCCAAACCATCTCCTATGTTTGATTTAATTAACTATAAGGCTGTTCGTGTATAATAGGAACCCAGCCCAAAAAGTGCACTTAACAACTGACTTGCATCTTAGTTCACTATTGACATTGTTGTCAGGGTGGGGGGAAGAATGAATGTAAATTCAAGTTTGAAAACTATTGCTTTAAAAAAAAATGCTTTTCAATGCACTGATATAATGTGATGTACTACGGTGAAATGGTTCTTTATGATAATGCAGCACACTTTTTTAATTTTGAAGAAATTCTCTCATGTTTTTACACATGTGCTGCAAAGATGTCTTGTTAATAAAGGTGTTTCTAAAGTTAACCCGTGCAAGATAACCTAGTTCATTTCTTGAACTTCAAAGAACCTTTACATATGGCTTGCCTGTTTATTTAACTTCTTTTTCAATGTTAGTGGTGAGTCGAGAAGACAGCTGCTCTGTGCTGCTTTTAAAAAGGGGGCAGCTGGTTAAGGGCAGGAGGGCTGAATGCGGGCCCGGGCGTACTTTCAGTATCGCTGTTCTAGACATAGAGACACAAGCAGTGCTTAATTTGCAAAAAACAAAACAATAAAAAACAAGTGCAAGGTCCCTTGAGAAGACCCCTGCAGCTTGCACCATCCCTGTCCCTGCCAGTGCCGACAAATGCTAATATCAACTCTACCTGCTATCCATCACACTGCAGCAAATGTGACCATTTGGGAAGTTCTGGGCCACTCAAAGCTCTTAAAATGGCCTGGGAGAGCTGGTATTATTTTTTTTTAATATACACTGAATTATTAAATATGCTGCTAATGTTCTCTGTTTAAAACTAGACAGACGTGTGACCATGTGGAGGAATATCAAATAAATGTATATAAAACAAGTGCTGGTGCCGAGCCCCGGCAAACACAGGCACAAATTAAGCACAGACAACAACCAAGCAATTTGTCAAGATATGGAGGCCACCAGAGACATGACCCTAAGACCTGACCTTGAGTTCAAGAACGGCACACACCACATGGTAGGTAGAGTGCAAGAGACCGCAGCTGGACCCCGAAACGCAGCATAAGGGGAAACCAAGAACTAAGCATGAAGGGAGATGGGGCAGGGCTTGCGCAGAAGGCATAAGCTTCCAAGACAGCAATAGTTACACCCTAAGGTTAGGAGGGATAGGGGGCACACACTTAACCCTAATACACAAAGGATGTGGCAAAACGACCAGAGCTGCAGACCTTAGAGCTAGGGAGCTAGGTTTAAGTCTCGGCGTCAGCTCAACATCCTGTGAATCTGGGCAAATCATGTAATCTCCCTGTGCCTACCAAAAATGAATGTGTCCTTGTGTAGCATAACTGATGGTCTCGTAAAGTGCTCCAATAACATCGGGTCGAGTTTGCTCGAGTGTAACTGCAAAAAAGGTGAGGAATCAGATCTTAAGACATGCATTTAAAAGAGATCCGTGGTCTTCAAACTTTTTTATGCTCAGTCCCTCGTGCCTTCTCCATCAGCCTGCCAAACTGTGAAGACTGACCTCTGCCAGCGCAGGTATCAGGTGTTTTACGGTAAAGTGGAAGGCAGCGCAGTACAATATTCAGTGATAGATGCCCCACCCCATCTCCACACACCGAGGGCCTCACAACAAGAACTACAGTAATCCCAATCTGTACATATGAGCGAAGTACAGGAATTCCTATCCGTAAACGAGTGAACTACAGTATTCTGAATCCGTAAACATGAGTGAACTACAGTAATCTGAATCCGTAAACATGAGTGAACTACAGTAATCCCAATCCATAAACATGAGTGAACTACGGTAATTTCAATCCGTAAACATGAATGAACTACAGTAATTCCAATCTGTAAGCATGAGTGAACAAAAGTAATACCAATCTGTACACAAGAGTGAAAAACAGTAATTCCAACCTGTAAATTTGAGTGAACTACAGTAATCCCAAACTGTACACAAGAGAGAATTACAGTAATTCCAATCCGTAAATATGAGTGAACTACATTAATCCCAATCTGTAAACATGAGTGAACTACAGTAATCCTAATCTGTAAACATGAGTGAACTACAGTAATTTCAAGCCGTAAACATGAATGAACTACAGTAATTCCTATCTGTAAACATGAGTTTACTATAGTAATCCCAAACCGTACACATGAGCGAATTACAGTAATTCCAATCCGTAAACATGAGTGAACTACATTAATCCCAATCTGTAAACATGAGTGAATTACAGTAATTCCAATCTATAAACATAGGTGAACTGCAGTAATCCCAATCTGTAAACATAAATTAACTAAAGTAATCCCAAACTGTACACATGTGCGAATTACAGAAATTCCAATCTGTAAACGAGTGAACTACAGTAATCCGAATCCGTAAACATGAGTGAACAACAGTAATCCCAATCCGTAAACATGAGTGAACTACAGTAATTTCAATCCGTAAACATGAGTGATCTACAGTAATTCCAATTTGTAAACATGAGTGAGCTACAGTAATCCCATCTGTACACATGAGCGAATTATAATAATTCCACACCGTAAACATAGTGAACTACAGTAATTCCAATCCGTGAACATGAGTGAACTACAGTAATTCCAATCCCTAAACATGAGTGAACTACAGTAATCCCAATCTGTAAACATGAGGGTATGGCCGAATCAGGTTTCTGTTGTGAGTGAGCCCTGCAGGATTCTGTTGTGAGTGAACCCCGCAGCATTCTGTTGTGAGTGAGCCCCGCACTGCAGACTTGGTCTCCACGGGTTCATCTCTCTAATAACAAGGTGTGATGTGAGAGAGGAAAACGGCCTGGAATGGGGGTGTGGGGGGCATGCAGGGAATGGTGCGCATTTGCTGGTTCCTCTGCAATACCCAGGACAAACGTATAATGGCGCAGTCATCCATGTCTCTGAATTAATTTACACCTGCAGGTGCGGGGTTAAAGATGCAGGGTCCCAGGGAAATTTATGAGATTTCACTGCGCCACTTCTAGGACGCAAATGTATCAAAACCTTATGCCTGCCTCATGGCAGGCATAAGAATGACGCAGTGCTATGTTCATAGCCCTCTCACCTGCATTGCTGGAGTTACATCACGCTTCCAACATAACGACACCAATGCATCATTTTTGCGCATCTTTGCGTATAACTGACATATCTGTCATTCCTTGCGACATGATGTGTCATACAGTAAATATGACGCATCCATCATGTCGCAAGTAGGGTGCAATGAAAAGTGACGCATCACTGTTTTCACGCTGTGATGCATCACTTTTCACAAATAAGGCCCTGAATGTTGTAAGCCCTGTAAGGATTAAAGATAGAGTGAATCTACCAATACTCTAAATTACAGGTTGACACAGATGTCTACAAGAGGCACTTTACACCACTAAACTCTACCAAATGTACATAAAACCAAAGTGTGCTTAGAAATAGGCGAACACAAGATTGAAGTACATATTTTTCCTCATTCAAGTTTGTGTCACTTTCATAGAGCGTCCGAGTCAATTGTGTTGCAGTGACATTGTTCCTATCCTCGCAAAACAAACTCTTCCCCTTCTGTTGTCCCTATCGTGGATAATCCCTGCCAATACCTATGCGTCTTTGAGTGTTTTTAAGCACAAAAAACTCATTGTTAGCTTCATCAATATTTCTTGCACTGGAGAAGGTTCAGCAGCAACGTTGGATACAGTGGTATAGATAAAACCGTCTGCTGTGGCACTGCCATGCTATAGGATTGTAGCGTGACAGATGTGCTGGATAAAAGTAGGGATGTCAGTCATTGACATGTGCCAGGCATTTGCCTTATTAATATAATTTCTTATCTTTTTAAAAGTTAGAAAACGCGTAGCCCGAGCCAAAGTCCACAATAAGGATTACAAAAAATTGTGTCAGTTAACAGAGTAGGATAAGAAATATAATGGTAATTTTGATCGAAGTAAATACTAAAATATTCATAAGTAGATGTTTAAATGACTAATTTGCAGTGCGTGTTACCTTATGCCACCATTCATTGAAAACAGGATGGAAGAAATGAACGTTCCAAAACAAGCAATAAAATCAAAGAGCGCCGGATACTCTATAACCTGGGAACGGTGTAATATACCTGTGCTTTGAATGCAATAGCACAATTCTTTTTGGTGGCATTCATGAAATTTTGCAAAGAACTGTAAAATGAAAAATGAGGCAATTTTTTTGCGAGCACAAAAATCGCAGTCATGGTGTACTGCACATTAATTTTTCATCTAAATTTCAGGAGGGAGAGCTCCTATAAAAATGCCAATCTCTACTGCATGGGAGATAGTTTTTATTAGGTCTTGCCTAGGCAGCACCTGCGCTGTCTCTTCAAGCCATGCTGTATTCAGGATAGGGGCTTGTAGCCCTTCCCAGCTTGTTTTAAGCCCCTCCCATCTTTTCTATTGACTCCTTTTATTGTCCTTGGGCTTTTCATTGGTGAAATAACTTACTGCCACTGGAGCTATTGCCAGGCTGTCTTTGGTTTTCTTGGCAGTTTATTCCTTGAGGTAGAGGTTGGTGTCCATGGGGAATCCAAGTGATTTGGGATTCGGTGAGATTTGAGGTTTGAAGCCATCATGGTTCATGTAATTGAGCCAGGTTTGTGCTGTATTTTGTTTGTCCTTCTCAGAAAATAACAGGAATTCTGTTCTGGTTGGTTTGTGCTTCAAGTAAGCGCTGGACATCTAGGTCTGAATAACGTGTAAGCATTGTTTGAGGTGTTGGATGCTTGAAGCAGAAGAGACTTTCAAGTAGGGTTGTGTATCATTGGCATATTGGTGAATCTTGATGCTGTTATTGGGTTATTTGTTTAAAGTTACAAAGTGCAGTCATACACACCTAAATACAGATTTTCATCATAAAAACGAATCGTAGTTTGTTAGAAGGTTTGTTGTTTATTATGGTTTCATTATGTCTGACGTTTAACTATGCAGGTACCTTTTGAATATAGTCATACCTCCTGCACCCCTAGTTCCGGCACAACTGGTAGGACATGATAGGGGAGTGCTAACGAAAGTCCACTGGGAAGTGCCAGAGGGCCCACCGTTTGGAGATGTTGTTAAACTGCCCACTGAATGCCGTATGGAATCCACCCAGTGGTGACAGATGGCTCATTCACTGGATGCAGGACATGTATTAGCCCTACAAGGGGATCCTGTAGAGAGGTAATGAAAAAGTAAATTGGTAAATGAGGGTCCACTCATTAGCAACACTGTTAAACCGCTAAGGGAGAACTATAGGGGACCTCGCGAGCCAAGGTCTACCCATTGGATGCACAGAAGAGAGAGTGGGGCAAAGTTAGTAAAGGGCGATATTTGGACCCATGTCCCTAATTGTTAGATTTCAAGTTAGTGAGGCCCTTACCTGCTGAAGTCCAAAGTGTGGATTGAGCCTGTCTGTCTCCTAGGAGATTCTGAACAGGAGAAGCTGCTGCCCAGCCCCCACCCCCAGGCCAGCCGACCATTGGCTATTCAGCTACCAGGAAAGTCTGAGCCCTCCTCTCACACCTGTCTAGGCCCATTACGGCCTTGTTGGGTGCACCCCAGATCATTCTCTTCCATCTTGTGAGTTGCAGCCTACCTGTGTCCCAGATTGCAGTGAGCAGAGTCCAGGAAGTGGTAAGGAGACAGACTAGTACTGTCTCTTCCCAAGACAAAAAGTTGTTTAAAAAACGATTTTCACTTTCTGTGTATACTGTCTTTGCCTGTGGTTGTAACAGTTTAATATTGTAGTTTTAGCCTGCCTGTAATTGCATATTTTATCACCTGTGTTGTGTTTTAAACTTGTGGTTTTCCCTGCCCATGATTGCCTCCATTTAGCGTGTTGAGTTGTGGGATTTGCAGTCCAACCTCTGTAGTTTGTCCCTCTCATTCCTTGGTGACAATTCTGTTTTCCCTCCAAATTTCTCCTTTGCTCTGTGCTAAGACCTGTATGTTAAAACAGTGCACTCCCACTCACCATTTTGTGTTCACAAGCCAGTGAAACCAGCCCCCCCCATGCCTCCCGCCCCTAGCAACAGGGATTTTCTACATCAGAGGATGCTTCTGTGAGCTGTTTAAACTATGTTTACTAGGGTTTGTGCACCTTGTTTGTTGGCCAGCAGAGGAAGTAAAGTTTTATTCAAACAGTATTGTTGGATTTCAAGTTAGTGATGCCCTTACCTGCTGAAGTCCAAAGTGTGGATTGAGCCTGTCTGTCTCCTAGGAGATTCTGAACAGGAGGAGCAGCTTCCAACTCCCTGGCCAGCAAACCTTGTCTAAGGTTGCTGGCACCTTATATGGTCTACACTGATTGTTAGTTGTATCTGGTGTTTCTATTGGATTAGGGTTGATGTCCTCATTGGTTGGGAATTTGAGGGTTGTTATTGGTTTCTGGGTCTGTGATTCAATCATTGTAGGGTTGGGACTAGGGCTAGGGTTAGGATTTCTATTGGAAGTAGGGACTAGGGCTTCCTATGTTATTGGTTGTTGGGAGTAGGGTGGGACTAGGGCTAGGGTTATACCTTTAATTGGAAGTAGCGATTAGGGCTTCTGGTGTGATTGGTTGCTGGACTAGGTGTGGGACTTAGAGTAGGGTAAGGCTTTCTATTGGAAGTAGGGACTAGGGCTACCTGTGCCATTGGTTGCATGGACTTGTTTTGGGACTAATGGTAGGGCTAGGGCTAGGGACGTAGAAATCAGGGCTTTTGAACTGATTGGGTTCTTGGACTAGGGCTAAGATTGGCTGTAAGGTCCTGGTCTCCTATTAGTTGTAGATTTTAGGGCTAGTGTTGTGATTGGATGGTGTTAGGGCTAGGGTTCCGATTGACTGAAGGGGTCACCTGATTACTAGGGCTATAAAAGGCCAGGCTTAGGGCGTCTCAGCCCAGGCGTCGAGGCGAAGGGCAAAGAGGACAAGGGCAGTTACCTGTTTGAGCCTGTTAAGGGCGGAGAGGACAAGGGCAGATGCCTGTTTGAGCCTGTTAAGGGCGGAGAGGACAAGGGCAGTTACCTGTTTGAGCCTGTTAAGGGTGGAGAGGACCAGGGCAGATGCCTGTTTGAGCCTGTTAAGGGCGGAGAGGACAACAGCAGTTACCTGTGTGAGCCTGTTCGAGACTGGTCGGGGCTAGGGCCAGAAATGCTGCCCTTTTTCTCATTTAGCAACACCCAGCCTACACCATCCACATCCACAAACAGAGCAACACACTCACACCAAATGTACACCACGCACAACACTATGCACAGATTAATGTACCAGCATGCACCACAAACCCAATCAAACCACATTTACACACCCTACTATCCCAACTACCACACATATCCACCATCACCTACAGTACACAACTCTATCCTTTACCACTAACCAATACACCCATCACTAACACAACGCCAATCAACACCATACATAACTACATCCCATTAAGACACACTCTCCCTGCTGTAATTACACCTAACAGACCACCTTTTATCACTAACAAACATATAATCATGCTTCCATCAGTTGTGCAAAAAAAAACACCCTCCTCTCCCTTCTACCATAATAACACTAACACGCAACACACACATACACACTGCACACCACCACCACACTGTAACTTTTGCAACAAACCAGTCTAAGATAAACACTCTCACCTCTACTTCATTCCCTCCTACACACAACATACACTCTACTCATAAACACATCACCACCCCCTCTACATCACAACCTCCTCTCACAAACAATGCTACACAACCAAATCCATTGCATGAAACATATACATCAGCACCCTTTTTCACTACTCCTCAAAAGCAAAACATATCACACACACCAGCACAACAAGATCTTCAAAGCGCAACACCTCATAATACTTACCATCACAAAATACAAACATATACCCACCTTTCAAATCAAACAAAGGAACACACTCCAATGCCAAGCTTTCACTCTTCCACCACGCCTAACACAGATACAGCAATACAGCACCTTTCTTCTAACCACCTCTCATCCATTGGACAATTTAGAACATTACTACATGACCCACATGCTGCACCACCTCCCCTGTCTCATACACCTTCCGCCTTAAACACACACAAAAATATAAGCAACATGCCATACCTCACAACTTTGCTTCCCCATGTCTACTTCACAACAATTTTATACCACAAAAGCACCACAGCACCCCAACTCACTTTCAAACACCATCTCCAACACATACACATGCAGACCCATCAAACTGCCTTCTTAGCATGCTGGATGAGGAACACGATACAGAACAGCTACATGATTACTATCCTAATACAGCTAATACCAGCACTAAAAACACACCTGCTACAAACCAACACAATACTGATCACTCTTCTACCAAACAAAGTCCCACTATCACCAAAGGCCACTCACTAAACTGTCTACTAATAAATGCTCGATCCCTCTCTAAAAACAAGCATCACATCTACGACCTTCTCACCGATGCAAAACCAGACATACTATTCATAATCGAATCATGGTTGGGAGAAGATATGGCTCCAGTCCTGCATGAAGCCATTCCTCTAGGCTATCAAATAATCACCCAAAATCGTATAGCCAAAAAAGGGGTGGTCTAGCTGTTGTATTCAGGCAAACAATACATATCACTAAAATTAACAACATCTCCATAAAGAATTGTAAGGCTCTTCTAACAAGATACAATCCTACACCGACTTCCTCCTGTAACTTCCTGCTCCTTTACAGACCTCCACCTAGCAAGGCAACATTCCCAGATACACTTCTAGACACAGTTTCAAACCTGATAACAATACACTCCAACCTTTGCGTTCTGGGTGACCTTAACATTTGGTTTGATAAACCCAATATGACCCATCCAAAAACTATAATCACTTGCCTAGACTCATTGAACCTGCATCAGATTGTCCACAATCCAACACACGGCGCTGGACATATCCTAGAAGTCATTTTTGCTAATACTGAACTAGTTACCTTTCAAACTATAACTCCAGTCACATGGTCAGAACGCCACTTGCTTGCCTTCCAACATAAAACAACACTAAGCGACTCACCTAAAACTACCTTACATCCATCCACCTATCGGCCGTGGAACAAACTCAATTTGGAACACTACAAACACAACTAACATCCAGTACAAATCTGGAAACCATAAATTCTGTTCAAAATCTATATGAGGTGCTACAGGAAGCTTTTGACATCCTGATACTACTCAAAACCACACAACACACCAAAAGAAAAAAAGCGCCTTGGAGAAACATAGAAATAAAAGACATAAAACAACATATTAGAAAGCTGCAACATACCTGGCTCAAAACAAACGCCAAACAAGACAAACTTCACCTACAGAAAATTAACAGATTATTCAAGTCTGCTATCAAAAAAGCTAAGAAAATGTACTATTCAGACAGAATTCAAAACGCTAAATGTGCAAATAAAGAATTCTATAAAATACTCAGTGAATTTCGCAAACCAAATTGCCTAGAAGGAACTCATCCTGTTACTCAAGATTTCACAGACGAACTGGCAAATCATTACACGGACAAAGCAGACATGTTGGAATCGTACTTAAAACAGAAACAAAGCACCAACACTAACCCTTGTACAAAACAACAATCCAAGAATGCTCTAATCAAGCCTCTCCATTCCTTCCAACACATCTCACTCGATGAATTTATGGACCTGGTCAAAGTAAGCAGGCCTGCCGGCAGCCCTTCTAACCCCTGTCCGCCACAAACTTTCAAGACAATTCATTTAACAACCTCTGCTGCCACTCCAGTAAGAAGAATCATCAATGATTCCTTAACTACTGGAATATTTCCAGAAGAACTCAAAAAGTCATACATACGCCCTTTACTGAAGAAAACAAACTTGGACTCGCTGAACCCTGACAACTACAGACCCATTACAAATGGACCGTTCCTGGGCAAACTGATAGAAAGAGCAGCGTTGGCCCAAATGTCACAATTCATTGAAGAGAATGACATACTTTCAGACTTCCAGAACAGAATTCCGTCCGGGAAGAGGCACTGAATCTACCCTCCTTGCCATCTGGGATGACCTAAAGAATACAGTTGACCGCAACGGGGTTGCTGCGCTACTCCTCTTAGACCTCTCAGCTGCCTTTGACATGGTTGACCATGACACTCTGAAACAAAGACTCTGTGAAGCCGGCATAGAGGGAACTGTTCTAGACTGGATCGTGTCCTACCTTCGAAACAGAACTAATGTCATCCATACCCTGCCTTTATCGTCCAAACCGTACTCTGCAAAAGCAGGGGTCCCTCAAGGTTCTATCATCTCGCCAGTGCTTTTCAAAATCTACATGAAGTCATTACCAGTACTGATCAATAAATTTCACCTCACGTGCTATAACTATGCAGATGACACGAAAATACTCCTTCAACTGGAATGCCCCAAAGACATTGGAAAATCACCAATTTTCAGCTGTCTCAGAGCCGTGGATCAGTGGATGACCTGGAGCCATCTCAAATTGAATGCTTCAAAAACTGAAATACTCACGTGTGGCGATTGGAAACATTACAACTCGCTTGCCGCATGGCCTGATGAACTGGGATCACTGCCTAAAGTATCGAAGGAAGTAAGAAACCTCGGAATGACCATGGACTCCAAGCTGTCGATGAATGCCCAAGAGGATAAACTAGCAAGATCAAGCTTTGCTACAATAAAAACGCTGCGACAAATTTTCCCTCATTTAGGATTTCCACACAAGGTCCAAGCTACCATCTGCCTTGTTCTGTCCAAACTCGATTACGCCAATAGCTTCTACCACGGATCACCTTTAATGACCATGAAAAGACTACAACGGATTCAGAACTCGGCTGCCAGACTACTCTTGCATACCAAACCGCGAGACCACATTTCCCCTGCCTTGAAAGCCCTGCATTGGTTACCGGTTGCCAGAAGATCCACGTTCCAGCCGCTTTGTATCACCCACAAATCAATACATGGAATGGGACCACTCTTCTTCAGGAATAAAATCACCAAACACATTCAACAAAGGAACTTCCGCTCTAAAGGAGCTTCTCGCCTTAAAATCCCACCATACAAGAAAAAAACATGGGTGGCACATCCTTCTCTGTTCAAGCAGCCTAACTATGAAACTCTTTACCCACCAACATAAGGTCCACCAACAACCACCTTATCTTCAGAAAACTACTCAAGATTTGGCTCTTCCCCACATAAGCACCGTACGCAAACAGAAATTTACAGCATATCCGTCTGTATACAAGCATTTGTTTTCACTATAGGTATGTACCTATCTTTGTGTATTACTTTGTATAAACATGTAAAATAATTATGTTGTTGAGAGAAAAAATAATAATAAATAAATAAAAATCATCTTTGGTCTACATGTACCTACTTCCATTGTGCATCTATGTACCTTCCATGTACTTGGATCTGTGTGTATGTTACTTTTCTCCTGAAAAAGCATATCCAATGCATTACCCTATTTCTCATCCTATGCCGCTATCAATATATTTAATCTACATATACTTACCTCCTTTAGGATTAAATATTTTTATTGAGCATGTCAACACAAAATAGGTACAGGACCGCTGAAGGAGGACGCCAGACCGCCCGACAAGTGACAAGTAAATTATTACAACTAGGGGGAGTACTGGACGGTGCAAAACAAGACAGGGAGTGATTATACACAGCAAGCCGCCTACAACCCAGTTTGGGCCGGCCGCGTTTAAAACGAGACAATGCAAGTGCACTACCAGTCTTCACAGCCGGATCTAGTATGCTGGTGGACTTAGAATGCGGAATTGTGTCACGCAGCCTGCCGTCTGCTCCACCGCCGACTTGCACTTCCCCCTCATCAAAGTGGTGCGGTGTCAGCCCAAAGCGTGACACACCTCCGTCGTTTGACACACCTGATAGACAAAATACCCACCCCCAGCCCAACCATCCCAACCCAACTTGAAGCCCAACAAACCAACTCCCCCCTACCCCCAACCCCCCCGTACCCACCCAAAACTCCCCACCCTCCGCCCGGATCCCTCCCTGTGTGGTCCATGGTCACCCCCTCTCTCACTTCCCAATAGCTCCCACTAACCTAACGGGTGGGTCCCTCCCCTTTCCTTCGCACATCAGTGTCAGTCAGTCTCAACAATCTAAGATACCTCGGGCATGTTACTTCTACAAATTCAGACAACAGGAGGGCTAGAAATGGCTTCCAGAGATCAGTGTATTTGGCCCCTTCTCCTGCTTTGTACAGGGAGAGCCTTTCCATTCCCAGGACCATCCATAAGCGATGGAGCCAACCTTGGCGCGTAGGAGTTGCGCAGAGCGCCAGTGCGCGAGGATATTCTGTATTGCTGACCCCAGCGCAATGGCTATCAAGCGACCCCTCCGTGACCTTAATGGGTAAGTCAGCGCATTAGGCAACCCTAGAATGACATACGAGGGGAAGCGTGGGATTTCTGTGTCAAAGTGGGCGTCAACTTCATCCAGGACCTGTTGCCAGTAATCTTGTAGGATCCTGCAATCCCAAAGTATGTGAGTTAATGGGCCTAATTGTCCGCAACCCCTCCAGCATAATGGGTCCCTGCTACTATCCATTTCATACAGGCGCTCCGGAGTGTAGTACCAATAGGTCGTCACCTTCATAAGGGTGTCTGTAAGCCCCATGTGATAGGCCGAGTGGCGCGCTCTATAGTATATTCCCTCCCATTCCTTATGCGTGAGAGTTCTCCCCAGCTCCCGCTCCCAGCGCACCCTGCTCACGCTGTAGGTGTATCTGTGCTTGTGCATTAGTGTTTTGTAGAGGTCCGAGATTAGCTGCTTGTCCGTTGTGCGGGAGATTAGCCACCGTTCAAAGTCAGTCAGGCGCCTATCCGCTTCAGACCTAATCGTGGGATTAAGGGCCCAGTGTCTGACTTGAAAGTACCGGAGTCTCTCGGATTCAGGGAGACCATAGTCATGCCGGAACTGTGGGAAGGGTATCACTCCCTCAGGTCCATATACGTGGCAAAGAGCGCGACAGCCAGCTGGTTTCCAACCTCCGAAGGCTGTCTTATCCATCCCTGGCTGGAAGTCGGGGTTGTCGAGGATGGGAGTGAGCGGTGATGGTATGGTGGTAAGGCTGTGCGAAACCCCCACCCGGTCCCAGATCTCCAACGGGACTCGCGTGATGAACGACGCGTAGAGGTTGGGTGATCTATGAGCCCGATGCATGAAAGGGATCTCCTGCAGGGTCCTCCCGGCAATTGCCTGATCTTGAAACAACCAATGCTTCCCAGATTCCCAGCGGACCCATTCCGCCAGATAGCGTAATTGCGTCGCTTGAAGGTATGTAGCTAGATTCGGGATCCCGATTCCTCCGTGTTCGGGAGCAAGCATCGCTATCTGCGATTTCAGGCGAGGCTTTCTCCCATTCCAAATAAATTGTGAGAGTTCTGACTGCATCAGTTTAATCCAGCCTTTGGGCGGGTTGAGGGGCATAGTGCGAAAGATGTAGAGGATCTGGGGAAGAATCGTCATTTTGACCGCAGCGACCTTGCCGAGCCATGACAGCGGGTAGTGTTTCCACTGCCCCAATTCCTGTCTGATTTTCCGTCTCAGTTTGGAGTAGTTAATATCGACTGTGGTCCGAAGAGAAGGGGCAAGTTGTATCCCGAGGTACGTGACCGCCTCCGTGGCCCACTGCAAGGGAAACGCGTCTTGCAATGTGGCGCGTGTGGCTGGTGCTAGGGCCAGGTCCAGGGCCACCGACTTCGTCATGTTGACTTTGAAGCCCGACACTCGGCCAAACCTGGCCAGATCGTCGAGGCACGCCGGGAGAGAACTCCGGGGCTCGGCGAGGGACAACAGAACGTCGTCGGCATATAGACTTATGGTATGCACATCGCCCCCAAACTTGATCCTTTTGACCTCCGGGTCCGTGCGAATCAGCTGCGCCAACGGCTCCATGTAGAGAGCGAATAGTAGGGGAGATAACGGGCATCCTTGTCTGGTGCCCCGTTCGATCTTGACTCGGGGCGAAGAGTAACCATTCACCCGGACCGATGCAGAAGGACATTTATAGCAGTTCATTACTCTGGTGTGAAACTTGGGTCCCATACCCGCCTTTATCAACACCTTCTCTAAATATGGCCAGTGCACTCTATTGAATGCCTTCTCGGCGTCGATAGCGAGCATCATGTATTCACCCTGCGTTCTGGAAGCTTTCTCCGGGAGATGGAGGGCCCTTTTGGTGTTGTCGGAGGTCTGCCGTTCTGGAATAAATCCAGACTGCTCCGGATTAATTAGTCCTTCCATACATGGACCCAATCTGGCGGCGAGTATCCCCGTATAGAGTTTGAGATCAACGTTCAAGAGGGAGATGGGCCTATATGCTCCACACTCCGTATGATCCTTGCCAGGCTTAGGTATAACCGCAATGGAGGCCTCAAGGAGATCTCCAGAGATCGCTCCTTCCTCCGCAAACGAGGTGAAGAGTCGGGAGAGCAGCGGGGCCAGCTGAGCACAGAAGATTTTATAAAAGCTCGCTGGGAAGCCGTCCGGGCCAGGTGCTTTGCCCGTTTTGAGTCAGGAGATAGCTGAAATAACCTCCTCTGGGCGTATGTCTTTCTCCAGACAGTCGATTTGGTCCTGCGAAAGGGCCGGTAGCGGGACAGACGCTAAAAAGTCTAGCTCCGCCTCCGGGTCTGTTGTGGCAGCCCCGTATAGCTCGGTGTAGTAATCACCGAAGGCCCCCGCTATTGCCCGATCCCCAGTGACCGGCAAACCATCTCTCCCCTTTAGTTCCCGGACCTCTCGTTTCTGGGTGATTGTACGTAACCTGTGCGCCAGGAGGCGTCCACATCTATCTCCCCCAGTGTAGTATGCGTGTTTGAGCAGTAGGGCCGCGTATTCCGCCCTGTCTAAATCTAATGCCGCCAGTTGCTGACGTGCCGCCTTCAACTGGCGCCATATTCTTGGGGCCCCAGTCCTCCTATGAATCTGTTCTAGTTCCCTAGTTTTCTGAGTGAGCTCGTCTCTCTTGGCTTGACGTTCTACGTTCTCCGCCGCCGTGATCGAAAAGAACTCTCCCCTTAGGACCGCTTTCAGCGCCCCCCACTGAGTGGCCAGTGTGGTGTCGTCATTACCATTGTGGGACATGTAGTCTTTTATTGCCCCTTGTATTTTGGCAACTGCCTCTCCCTTATGTAGCAAGGATTCCCGTAGCCGCCACACCCTACTGGAGCGAGGTACCACCGGCCCGGAAAGGGTGATAGTGACCGGCGCGTGGTCGGAGAGAGAGGCCGTACCGATTTCAACACTGGAGATAAGTGACTGCGTAGGTGTTGTGACAAGCAGATAATCTAGGCGCGCATATGTTTTGTGTGCAGCTGAATAGTAAGTGTAGTCCCTCTCCTCGGGGTGGGGCTCCCGCCAAGAATCTACCAACCCTAGCTCCCGCAGTCGGATCAAGCCTGCCGTTGACAGCGCCCCTACCTGACTAGTTCGCTGGCATGACCTATCTAGCAGATTATCAAAGACTAAGTTCAGGTCTCCTCCCAACAAGAGATGGCGATCCATCGTGTCAGTGGCTTCCGCGAGGGCTTTGTGCAAAAACTTTTCCTGACCCTCATTGGGCCCATAGATCGAGCCAATCGTGTAGTTCAGATCACCTATTGCAAACCTATAAACCAGCATTCGGCCTTTGATTTCTACCCAAAACCTTGCCCCTGAACTTGCGCGCCACCAGAATTGCCACTCCTGCCCGTTTGTCAGGACAAGAGGAGAAGAATTGAAGGAGGAACTTACTAGACTTAAGCCGATGGCAGTCCTTAGCTAGTAAGTGTGTTTCCTGCAAGAGACAAATGTCTGCCTGGGACTGTTCTAGAAGCAGCAGGACAGCTTTGCGCTTTACTGGGTTGTTTAGGCCCCTCACGTTCAGAGTGAGAACCACCACGTCATTCAGCCCCATTTATGGGAATGATACCACCAAAGTGCCAAGAAGTCGGGCCTGTGTCGTCCCTTCCGTGGATCCCTGAGCGACCCCTCAGAACCAGCAACCAACCTGACAGGGAAGCGAGCATTCCTATCTACTCTATGACCATGGACCCACAACCCGCCCCCGCCTCCCATCCCCACCCACCCCCAACTCCTGCATACCAACCCAACCCCCCTCAAAAACTGTAGAAAGTTGAAAATGAACCTGACAATTGTCCACACTTGACAGTTCAGCATGGGAGAAAAGTGGGGAAATGTGTCCGGATCCATTGTGACCCCCCCGCCGCCACCCGCCGGTTCCACTCCTCATCCGCATCTAGGGAATCTGCAGGGCGCCGAGTTTGATCTTCATCCATTGCCTGTTGCCGCCAATTCCGTCGCCGCTGTCTCCACCGCCGATCGCTGACCTTCCTCGATCACGTCTGGCGAGGGGCGTTTCGGCCTACGCCTCCTCCGTTGCTGCCGCCATTGACCTTCTGCCTCGGATCTTGGGGCCCCCTCGGCGCGTGGGCCTTCATCCTCCTTTGGCTCGTCGATGCCCAAGAGACGGCATGTGTCCCTGAGCGACCTGAGCTGGTACAGTTTGTTGTCCCACTTGAACACCAGGCGGAAAGGATGGCCCCAGCTATACGAGATGTTGTGTCGTCCCAGCTCCGTGGTGACCGGTTTGAAGGACCTACGCTTTTCCATGGTGAGGGCTGCCAGGTCCTGATACAAAGCCGGGGAGTGGTCGCCGAAGGAGATGGCCCCCATTTGTCGAGCTTTACTGAGAATCTCTTCTTTTGTGCGGAAATCTTGAATGCAGACCAGTATGTCTGCCGGCAATGCCGTGGAAGCTCTTGGGGGGCCCGTGCGATGGGCCCTATCGATGCGCAGGGCAGAGTCCGCTGGCCTGCCTAGAATGTGATTGAATAGGCCCTGTGTGAAGTGGAAAATGTCCACTGTGTCAGGGGAGTGCTTCACTCCACGGATTCTGATGTTATGCCGTCGAGAGCGGTTCTCCAAATCCTCCACGTGGGATTGCAAGTCCACTTGTTGATCATGTATGCGTATGATCTCCTGTTGTAGCGCTTCAATCTCCACGTCCCGGCTATCGCCTTTAGTCTCCAGTTCTGCCACTCTCTCACCTATGGCGTCAGTGTCCCGACGAAGCTCTCTGATCTCCGCTTTCAGCTCCGTTTTAAGGGCTTGAATGTCCTCTCGCAGGCTGCTGAAGAGGGACTCCAGAAAAGTTTTAGTAATTGGCTCATTCGTGATCGGTGTCCCAGGGGCAGGGGAGACGACCGCCATTTTGCTGGTGCCCGCCTTCTGTCCGGGCGAGTTGGGATCTGCCCGCTTCCCCGCTGCTGCAGTAGTGAGGAGATCTTTTATGGATCTGTCTTTACGCACCCTTGCCGTGGACATGACCCTGTGGCCCCGTGACGTGCACCGGACAGCCCCGTTCGCCCCAGCTGCTCTAATCCTCGACGTCGCGTGGGGTTCCGAATCGCCCCCCTGGCGCGGCTCTACCAACTCGAGAAGCCCCTCCGTGGAGCTCACCGATGTTGTCTCCCTCTCCCTGGGATCGCTGAGTGTGGCTTCAGGCACCCTAGCCGGTCGCCGCTCCGCTGTCCACTCCCTCGCCTCCAGCGCCCGGGCATAGCCTCGACCAATGGGCCCTTACTCACCTCCAAAGAAGCAAGGGTGGGGCGCCGCTGGACCGCCGTGCAGGACCCTTACTCCGCCATTCCAGCTCGTTCTCTTTCAACAGCACCACAGGGCCAGCCCTACTTCCACCCCCGCAGCAGGCCTGATGAGCAGATTCAAAATGGCGGACCCCTAACTGTCGCGCGGGATTCGACCGGCCTCCTCCTGAATCCCGCGGGAGACCAGGTTTCTTCCCCGATCATGCAGCCACGGTGCTCGTGTCTCTGGGACCCAGATGCTGGGGCAATGTCTCGTCGCCGTGCCTCCCAAAGCTACCAGGTGCTCTGCTGTGCAGCGCTCGGCGGGGAACCCTCCGCTCCTCACCTCTGTCCCCCGTCGGCTGGGCTCCGCTCTCGGGCGCCGGGCCAGCGGACCCCCGCTTGCGTGGCCTCACACCGATCTGCCCGGTCTTCCTTCCCAGTCTTCAGGGTCGGCGGCGGCAGGCCCGCAGTAGCCCCGGGGTAGAGTGCCCCCGGGAGCCTCGCGGAACCGCGCGGGTCAGGCCCGCCACCAAACTCCAAGCACCGACCTCACTTAGCAGCAAGCCGTCCGCCGCGCACCAGAGTCGGATGCGCTCCGCCGCTCTCCTCGGGCTCGCTCCGTCCCCGCCGGGCCCCCTCAGGCCTCACCACGCCGCATCAGTCTGGGTCGGTCACAGCGTGTCCCGGCTTCTGTTGCGGTCCGCCCGGGTCTCCACCAGCACCAGATGCGTCAGGGCAACACTCAGTCCGTAAATGAGCCCAAACGCGGACGAGGAGATGCTGTGTAGGATGCTATGATAGCGGCCGGCGGCGGGAGCTCCGAGAAGCACGTCCGTTCACACCGCCATCTTGGCCACGCCCCTTACCTCCTTTATGTATCTATATACTTTCAATGTAATTATGGATCTATATATTTATCACTTTCTTCTAATTTAGCATTTCCAATGCACTACCCTATTTCTCAGCCTATACTTCGCTCAATATATCTTCTAGCCCAACCTTCTGACTCATCTCAATCTTCTTCTACTACTCCTTCCAATGCACTACCCTATCTCTCATCCTATACGTCTATCAATATATCCTCTACATCCACTCTCTCATTTATCCCAAACCCCATACCACTACTATGATTGCCAAAATAACCCTTTCTAGACTCTCTCCTACTCTACCCCTCCTTGCATCATCTGACACCTCTTTTACTATACCGATCCCCTAAATCAAACCTTTCTAAACTCTTCCCTCTGAGTCCTCCCCTCCAAAACTCCTTTTTACTCATCCAAAAGCCTCCTCCTACTGCTAAGACCTAAAAAATAAATAAAATAAAAAAATCCTTCACTCTTTTATCCCTCCACTATCCTTTTCAATCGAAATTAACAGACTAACATGCTCACTTCTCAAATTCCATATTAAACTATACTAATATACTACCCAAATAACTGAATAACATATCCACTACTCAAATTACTTCATATTTTTTACTATACTCATTTTCAACAGTAATCCTTTATGGGTTCCGGAGTGGCGTGCTACTCGCCAGAAAAGCGCTTCAACACCCATCAGGAGTAACAAGTGCTATATGAATGCAAATCTTTCTTCCCCTTTTATCCCTCCGCTATCCTTCTCACTCCAAGTAACTGACTAATATCCACCACTGAAATTACTTCATATTTCACCATATAAATTCACCACTAATCCTTTGTAGGCTTCCTGAATAGCGTGTGTCAACAAGCGCTATATAATACTAATCTTTGTCCTCCTCTATCCTTCTGCTATCTTTCCAAATCCAAATAACTGACTAACCTTTCCACCACTTAAAATGTACTTGCATGTTTCACTATACAAATTCAACACTAATCCTCTCTGGGTCCCGGAGTAGCATGCTACCCGCCGAAAAAGCGCTTCGACGCCTCGTCAGGGGTAGTAAGCGCTATATAAATGCAATTACAATACAATACCTTGAGGATGCACGGCAGTGCCAGGTGCTACCATGAGGGTACACAGCAGTGTGTGGAACTATAGTGAGGATGCACTACCGCGAGGAGGCAATGCAGTGCCTGGGTATACCTTGAGGGCGTATGGCAGTTTGCAGACAGGCACCAGGACACTTCCATATGGTACTGCTTTGATGGTGCACTGCAGTGGATGGTACTGCTGCAGGGTACATTTCAGTCTGTGGTAGTGGCACTAATGTGAGGGTGCCCTGCAGTGGATAGTAATATCATGAGGGTGCACTGCAGTGCGTGGTATTACCGCGAGGGTGCATGGCAGTGGATGATGACACTACCATGAGGGGGCACTGCAGTGTGCACCACTACCACGAGGGTGCCATTCAGTGCATGGCTCTTCCGTGAGGATGCAATGCAGTGCCCAGCTCTACCGTGAGGGTACACAGCAGTGCCTGGTTCTACCGTGAGGGAGCACAGCAATGCCTGGGTGTACCGTGAGGGCGCACAGCAGAGCCTGGGTGTACCATGAGGGCGCACAGCAGTGCCTGGGTGTACTGTGAGGGCGCACAGCAGTACCTGGGTGTACCGTGAGGGCGCACAGCAGAGCCTGGGTGTGCCGTGAGGGCGCACAGCAGTGCCTGGGTGTACCGTGAGGGCGCACAGCAGTGCCTGGATGTACCGTGAGGACGCACAGCAGTGCCTGGGTGTACCGTGAGGGCGCACAGCAGTGCCTGGGTGTACCGTGAGGGTACACAGCAGTGCCCAGCTCTACCGTGAGGATACACAGCAGTGCCTGGTTCTACCGTGAGGGAGCACAGCAATGCCTGGGTGTACCGTGAGGGCGCACAGCAGAGCCTGGGTGTACCATGAGGGCGCACAGCAGTGCCTGGGTGTACTGTGAGGGCGCACAGCAGTACCTGGGTGTACCGTGAGGGCGCACAGCAGAGCCTGGGTGTACCGTGAGGGCGCACAGCAGTGCCTGGGTGTACCGTGAGGGCGCACAGCAGTGCCTGGGTGTACCGTGAGGACGCACAGCAGTGCCTGGGTGTACCATGAGGGCGCACAGCAGTGCCTGGGTGTACCGTGAGGGCGCACAGCAGTGCCTGGGTGTACCGTGAGGGCGCACAGCAGTGCCTGGGTGTACCGTGAGGACGCACAGCAGTGCCTGGGTGTACAATGAGGACGCACAGCAGTGCCTGGGTGTACCGTGAGGGCGCACAGCAGTGCCTGGGTGTACCGTGAGGGCGCACAGCAGTGCCTGGATGTACCGTGAGAGCGCACAGCAGTGCCTGGGTGTACCGTGAGGGCGCACAGCAGTGCCTGGGTGTACCGTGAGGGCGCACAGCAGTGCCTGGGTGTACCGTGAGGGCGCACAGCAGTGCCTGGGTGTACCGTGAGGGCGCACAGCAGTGCCTGGGTGTACCGTGAGGACGCACAGCAGTGCCTGGGTGTACCGTGAGGACGCACAGCAGTGCCTGGGTGTACCGTGAGGGCGCACAGCAGTGCCTGGATGTACCGTGAGAGCGCACAGCAGTGCCTGGGTGTACCATGAGGGCGCACAGCAGTGCCTGGGTGCACCGTGAGGATGCACAGCAGTGCCTGGGTGTACCGTGAGGGCACACAGCAGTGAGGCGCACAGCAGTGCCTGGGTGTACCGCGAGGGTGCACAGCAGTGCCTGGGTGTACCGTGAGGGCGCACAGCAGTGCCTGGGTGTACCATGAGGGCGCACAGCAGTGCCTGGGTGTACCATGAGAGCGCACAGCAGTGCCTGGGTGTACCGTGAGGGCGCACAGCAGTGCCTGGGTGTACCGTGAGGGCGCACAGCAGAGCCTGGGTGTACTGTGAGGGCGCACAGCAGTGCCTGGGTGTACCGTGAGGGCGCACAGCAGTGCCTGGGTGTACCGTGAGGACGCACAGTAGTGCCTGGGTGTACCGTGAGGACGCACAGCAGTGCCTGGGTGTACCGTGAGGACGCACAGCAGTGCCTGGGTGCACCGTGAGGACGCACAGCAGTGCCTGGGTGTACCGTGAGGGCACACAGCAGTGAGGCACACAGCAGTGCCTGGGTGTACCGCGAGGGTGCACAGCAGTGCCTGGGTGTACCGTGAGGGCGCACAGCAGTGCATGGATGTACCGTGAGGGCGCACAGCAGTGCCTGGGTCTGCCGTGAGGGCGCACAGCAGTGCCTGGGTGTACCGTGAGGGCGCACAGCCGTGCCTGGGTCTACCGTGAGGATGCAATCCAGTGCCTGTGTCTACTGTGAGGATGCAAAGCAGTGCCTTGGTTTTCCATTAGGATGCAATGCAGTGCCTGTGTCTACTGTGAGGATGCAATGCGGTGCCTGGGTGTACCGTGAGGGCGCACAGCAGTGCCTGGGTGTACCGTGAGGGTACACAGCAGTGCCCAGCTCTACCGTGAGGGCACACAGCAGTGCCTGGGTGTACCGTGAGGGCGCACAGCAGTGCCTGGGTCTACCGTGTGGGCGCACAGCAGCTTCCAGACAGGCGCCAGCACGCTTCCAGCTGAGTGTCAGGTCATTACTAGGTAAATATCTCAAAATACTCCAGCGAGGAGGTCGGGAACGGGGCCGCGCATTTCCTGTTGACTTTCCTGGAGGTGCTGGACCGGACAGGCCTCGCAAGGCATGACGTCACCAGGGATGGGAAACACTGGGCCATACGTGACAGTGACCAGCTAAAGCTCCAGTCCAGGGAGGAGGCGCCTCGACAGAGCTACAGGGCTCCCGGCGGCAGAGGAGCTGCATGCCGGGACTGAGGTGCTGGTGGAGCTGTCTGGGTCTCAGTACTGAGCCAGCAAAGGGAGTTCTGTGGGTTATTGAGGTGCATCCTTAAAGCTGTGGTTGGCACTGACTTAGACGCTTTGGCAGCACCACGCGTCATGGGCGTCCGCAGAAATTTTTCCAGGGGGGGGCAACATTTTTACTTCATCACCATCCTCCGGCATGATTGAGCACAAGTATTAAATAAACAAATAAAAAATCTAATAAGACAAAGAGCTTAAATAACAAAAGAAACCCATGGGGTGGGAGAAAAATCATGTGAAGGCTCCACAGCAGATTACCTGGCAACCACAATGAAACAGAGGAAAAAACAAACAAGCAATGGCATAGCCAAAAGGTCTCGCCATTGGGACCTTATAACTGTTTAGCCATGCAACACTTAATGTTGTTGCACCAAGGATATTGTACTGGACAACTAAACACTTATAAGGTCCCAAAGGGGAGACCTATTGGCTATGTCAATGCTTTTTTTTTTTAAATGACAAGCAGTGCTATAGGGCTCCGGCTGCCACTTAGTCCACCACATCCCACGTAGATGCTGCAGCCATCTTTGAATGGTTTTAAAGCCAATTCAAAAGTTGTCACCAGTGTATGTTAATCCCTATCTCAACTGTGAGACTGCTCTATTGCTTCCCAATTCTATTAAATACAAATTATGTAAAAAGAACATCCCTTTCTGAGCTACACAGCTCATTTTACCCACGTTTCATGCGCAAATTTGAAATACTGATGGTTTGGGCTTCCCGGAATTCAACTGTTGAAAGGTGGACAGGTGTAGAGAGGAAGAGAGAGAGAGGTGTAGAGAGGTAGAGAGAGGTAGAGAGAGAGAGAGAGGTAGAGAGAGGTAGAGAGAGGTAGAGAGAGAGAGAGAGGTAGAGAGAGAGGTAGAGAGAGAGTGGGAGAGGTAGGTAGAGAGGGGTAGAGGTAGGGAGAGAGAGATAGGTAGAGAGAGGTAGAGGTGTAAAGGTAGAGAGAGAGGTATAGAGAGAGGGAGGGGTAGAGAGAGAGAGAGAGGTAGAGGAGGAGAGGTAGAGAGAGAGGTAGAGAGGTAGAGGTAGAGAGAGAGAGTGGTAGAGGGAGAGGTAAGGAGAGGTAAAGAGGTAGAGAGAGAGAGGAAGAGAGAGAGGAAAAGAGAGAGGTAGAGAGAAAGGTAGAGAGGGGTAGAGAGAGAGGTAGAGAGAGAGAGAGGTAGAGAGAGAGGTAGAGGTAGGGAGAGAGAGAGAGGTAGAGAGAGAGAGGTAGAGAGAGAGAGGTAGAGAGAGAGAGGTAGAGAGAGAAAGGTAGAGGTAGAAAGGTAGAGTGAGAGAGAGAGGTAGAGAGAGAGAGGGAGCGAGAGAGAGGTAGAGAGAGAGAGAGAGAGAGCGGTAGATAGAGAGAGAGAGAGGTAGAGAGAGAGGTAGAGAGAGAGGTAGGAAAGGTAGAGAAAGAGAGGTAGAGAGAGAGGTAGAGGTAGGGAGAGAGAGGTAGAGGGAGAGAGGGAGAGAGAGAGGTAGAGAGAGATAGAGGTAGAGAGGTAAAGGTAGAGAGAGAGTGGTAGAGGGAGAGGTGGAGAAAGAGGTAAAGAGGTAGAGAAAGAGGTAGAGAGAGAGGTAGAGAGAGAGGAAGAGAGAGAGGAAGAGAGAGAGGTAGAAAGAGAGGTAGAGAGAGGGGTAAAGAGGGGTAGAGAGGGTTAGAGAGAGAGGGGTAGAGCGAGAGGTAGAGAGAGAGGTAGAGAGAGAGAGGTAGAGAGAGGTAGAGGTAGGGAGAGAGAGGTAGGGGGAGAGAGGTAGAGGTAGAGAGGTAAAGGTAGAGAGAGAGTGGTAGAGGGAGAGGTGGAGAGAGAGGTAAAGAGGTGGAGAGAGAGAGAGAGAGGAAGAGAGGAAGAGAGAGGTAGAGAGGGGTAGAGAGGGTTAGAGAGAGAGGGGTAGAGAGGTAGGTAGAGAGATAGGTAGAGAGAGAGGTAGAGGTAGAGGTAGGGAGAGAGAGAGGTAGAGAGGGAGGTAGAGAGAAAGAGAGGGGTAGAGAGAGAGAGGTAGAGAGAGAGAGGTAGAAAGAGAGGAAGAGAGAGGTAGAGAGAGAGGTAGAGAGTGGTAGAGAGGGTTAGAGAGAGAGGGGTATAGAGGTAGGTAGAGAGATAGGTAGAGAGAGAGGTAGAGGTAGAGGTAGGGAGAGAGAGGTAGAGAGAGAGGTAGAGAGAAAGAGAGGGGTAGAGAGAGAGAGAGAGCGGTAGAGAGAGAGAGGTAGAAAGAGAGGAAGAGAGAGAGGTAGAGAGAGAGGTAGAGAGGGGTAGAGAGGTAGAGAGAGAGGTAGAGAGAGAAGTAGAGGTAGGGAGAGAGATAGGTAGAGAGAGAGAGGTAGAGAGAGAGGTAGAGGTAGAGAGGTAGAGAGAGAGAGGAAGCAAGAGAGGTAGAGAGAGAGAGAGCGGTAGAGAGAGAGGTAGAGAGAGCGAGGTAGAGAGAGAGGTAGAGAGAGAGAGGTGGAGAGAAAGAGAGTTAGAGAGAGAGAGGTAGAGAGAGTGAGGTAGTGGTAGGGAGAGAGAGAGGGAGAGAGGTAGAGAGAGAGGTAGAGAGAGGTAGAGGTATAGGAAGGGAGAGAGAGAGGTAGAGAGAGGTAGAGAGAGAGAGGGGGGTAGAGAGGGAGAGGTAGGGGGCGAGAGGTAGAGAGAGAGGTAGAGGGAGAGAGAGCAGTAGAGAGAGAGAGGTAGAGAGAGAGAGGTAGGGAGAAAGAGAGGTAGAGAGGTAGAGAGAGAGGTAGAGAGAGAGAGTTAGAGGTAGAGAGGTGTAGAGAGGTAGAGAGAGAGAGAGAGAGGTAGAGAGAGAGGTAGAGAGAGGCAGAGAGAGAGAGGTAGATAGAGAGGTAGAGAGAGAGAGAGAGGTAGAGAGAGAGAGCGGTAGAGAGAGAGGTAGGGAGAGAGAGGTAGAGAGGGAGGTAGAGAGAGAGAGGTAGAGAGAGAGAGGTAGAGAGAGAGAGGTGGAGAGAGAGAGGTGGAGAGAGAGAGAGAGAGGTAGAGAGAGAGAGAGAGGTAGAGAGAGAGAGGTAGAGAGACAGGTAGAGAGAGAGGTAGAGAGAGAGAGGTAGAGAGAGAGAGGTAGAGAGAGAGGGGTAGAGAGAGAGAGAGGTAGCGAGAGGTAGAGAGGTGTAGAGAGAATGGTCTAGAGAGGTAGGTAGAGGTAGAGAGGTAAGGAGAGAGACGTAGAGAGAGAGGTAGAGCCACGTAGAGAGAGAGGTAGAGAGAGGTAGAGAGACGTAGAGAGAGAGGTAGAGAGAGAGGTAGAGGTAGAGAGAGAGAGGTAGAGAAAGAGGTAGAGAGAGAGAGGTAGAGAGAGGTAGAGAGACACAGAGAGAGAGGTGAGAGAGGTACAGAGGTAGAGAGAGGTAGAGCGATAGAGAGAGAGGTAGAGCGAGAGAGGTAGAGAAAGAGGTAGAGAGAGGTAGAGAGGTAGATTGGAGATCCTAGCATTTCCAGAGCATTAAAGGCACTACTCATTTGTAACGTCATTCCTTTCACTGCACATCCTGCTTTATCTAAACAACTAGGGCCCTTATATACAAAAGGATGTAGTGGTCATAAAGCTTACAATTTGCAGCATCACAGTGGTTGCTACTGATGGTTTTCACCCCTTCCTAGGGCCCCTGCAGCTCCACTCTCCCTTAGCTTAAAAAATGTGCCCTCCCCCCTCCTCCGAAATTTGACTCTAGGTGCGCCTCTGCTTCAAGCTGTGGGAGCAGCCAGGGCCGGACCTTCTCTCTTGCCCATCAGCAGCAGTTTTCCCGCTCATCAAGCAGGACAGTCACTGCAAGCGCTTTGTCACGCTTTTAAAATTGACGGCCCTGCAGACAAACACCACTGTCTGTGGGGGCTGTCAATAGTGACGGACCGGTGTTCCAGGGGGGGGCACTTGCCCCCCCTTGCCCTCCCCTGCGGACGCCCATGCCACGCGTGCTCCTAAAATGCTGGATTTTAAGTGGCTGCGACAGTTCGGATGCGTCGGCAGAGCGCACTTTTCACTGTACTGCATCGACGGGAGGCTTTTGTGGGTCAGGCTTAAGGCACACAGGCTGGGCTATATGCGGCTCCCAAAAACTGTATGGCTGGGCAGGGCCGGCGCTAGGCATGGGCAGCGTGGGCAGCTGCCCAGGGCCTCGCACTCTGCCTGCCAGGATGCGGCCCTCCCACAATGGCAATTAACACCCCACCAGTCCTCGTGCATTTACCCCTGCCGCTCAGAGTGAAAGAAATGCGTCTCTACACAATTGGGCTCATGGGAGGGCCCCCCTCCCGGGGCCTCTAAGGGATGGTGTGGGAAGGACTAGGGGAGGGGGACACTGCTCAGGCTGCCCACTCAGAGACTCAGCAGGGCGCCCATTGCCGGCACTTTAGCCCACACAGGTTTAACTCAGCCCCCAAGCAATTCTCACACCTTCAGTCCGAAATAGACTGTACAAGAGGTGCTTGGGGTGGCTGAGAGGAGGAGCTGTGGCCCAGGTGGAGTCTGCACAAAGCAGCTTCCCCCGAGATCAGAAGGTGTCACTTAGATACAGGGCCTTCCTACATTCCCTTTTGCCCAGGGCCCCGAAAATGCCCTGTAGCTGGGGCTGTGGGACAGGAGTGACCAGCCCTTTCATGTTTCTCCCAGTACTGGGACAGCAAGGGGCGATCAAGGTCAGGATTCAGGTGCCCTGGCAGAGCTGTGGAAGGATCTCTGTCAGGGCCACGTAATTATACGTGTCAGCGGCTGCGGCATTTCATTTTCCGCATAATTTTGATTTGACACACTTGCCAAGTAATCTGTCATCAACCCCAAAAAAAGTATTGCTAGCTCAAACGGATCAAAGGTACTAAAAACGCTGCCACACGTTTTGACTCAAAGTCAGTGCATTAAATGGGAAAAAATAGTGCAGGTCCTCATTCAAATTTGGCGAGTGGGCGGGGCTGGGGCGCGGCTAAAGGCAAGACATGTATGTATGTAGGAAATGTATAAAGCGCAGGAATCACCCCCGAAGGGTGATCTCCGTGCTAACATAGAAGCAAGTCAGGCAGACACAGATTCCCATAGCTCAAGCCTTGAATAATTCCATCTTCAGGAGTTTTCTGAAGCGAGCAAGACTAGGACATTTACGTAAATCCTCTGGCAGAAAATTCCAGTGGATTGGCACCAAATAAGCAACAGTTTTGCCTTCAGATCGTTTTTTCTTAAAACGAGGGACCACCATCAACTTTTTGCCTTCAGATCTGAGACACCGGATCGCACAGTATACTTTGAATTTATCCGTCATATAACTTGGGCTAGTACCATAAAGAGCTCTGTGAGCAAAGCAATAGAGCTTAAACTTTATTCTCTGGCAGATTGGAAGCCAATGGAACGATTTCAGTAATGGCCCGGGGGAGGTGCAGGGTGGTTTTTTAAGAGCTAGGCGAGCGGCCACATTCTGGACGATCCACAGTCTGCTAAGAAGCAACTCATTCGCAGATGCCAACAAATCATTATAATAGTCCAGGCAACCAATGATCAACGTTTGAATTAGGGCTCTAAGTACAGTGAAGGGTAGCCAAATAAACACTCTGAGCAAAAGGCTCAAGGTATGATAGCAGGTCCCGGCTGTGGTCATGACTTGGTCCTTCATCAATAACAGTATATCCAGCCGGACCCCTAGATTTATTGCCACTAAAGTTGGCGAAGGGGCGGGCCTAACACTGTCGGCCACCACTCAGGGGACCAGGAAGTTAGTGCAGCACCAAACAGCAGGATTTCTGTTTTGGCCGCATTCAACGGCAGAAAGTGTTCAGTCATTCATTCTGCTATTATGGCTGACATGCCATTAGCAAGGCGCTGATTGACTAACTCCATGTCCTTATCAAAGGACAGGAGTAATTGTGTGTCGTCAACGTAAGAGAACGGCGTAAAGCCGTACTCTCGGATGAATTTAGCAAGGGGGGCCACATAGATGTTAAACAGTGTAGGGCTCAGAAAGGAGCCCTGGGCACCCCCTTACTAAGCATCACAGTTTGAGATCGAAAAGGGCCTAGATTGATGGTTTGCTTGCGATGATCTAAAAAGATGACCAGCCAATTGAGAGCCATCCCCAGCAGACCGGCCTCTCTCAGTCCAAATATCAGTTTCTGATGAGAGACCGTGTCGAAGGCTGCTGTTAGATCCAACAAAACCAACATCACTCCATTATCATACAAGGTCATTTTTTATATAATCTGTGACCCCGATGAGAGTTGTCTCGGTGGAGTAGTTGGATTTAAACCCAGAATGTGAAGGATCAAGGATGCCATTGGCCTCAAAATAGTCCATTAGTTGAGTATTAACATAGCACTCCGCCATTTTGCCCATAAGCGGAAGGAGCAAGATGGGACAGTAATTGGATAGCACTTCAGCCGGCACCTGATCTTTCTTCTTAATAGGTAGTACTTGAGCGACCTTCCAATCTAAAGGCAGACTTCCTTCACTCAACGATGTATTCAAGATCTCAGCAATAGGGACGGCCAAGAGAGGGGCTAAAAGAACAAATTTGTGGGCGGGCATTATATCCAAAGGAGATACGGATTTCTCCTTTTTTAGCATAGCTTCTACTTTAGAGATCTCAATGTCCTTAAAGTGTGTCAAACCTTCACCTGAGCCTACTAGGGGTACTAAATCGGATTTAGTAAGTGGCACCTCGCAGACGTTTTGAGGGAATTGTTGATAAATCCAGTTGATTTTATCAACGAAGTATACAGCAATATTATCACACAGTCCCTGAGAGGGGTGGCCAGCTGTGCGCATGCCATGGGATTGGTAAAGGAGTTTAGAATTTTGTAAAGATCCTTTGCCGAATTTCCTGCCTGATTAAGTTCAGTTATAACATTATCTTTACGTGCCCTTTTTAGATTCTTATGGTAAGTAGTGAGGGCCAGTTTAAATTAAAAAAAATCTGTTTCCAGCTAGGATTTACTCCAGGATTTTTCTAGATGTTTACATCTAGATTTTTCACTTATCTTATCTTATCTTAAGTGGAATTTATAGAGCGCACTGACACCATGAGTTTCCTGGCGCTGAGAAAAAGAGTGCGGAAGTTGTAGAGGGAGGGCTAACCAGATTGGGTGAAGAGCCGAGTTTTCAGGAGTTTCCTAAAATTCAGTAGGGAGCCACTGGATTTAATTTAGAGAGGGAGAGAGTTCCAGAATTTGGGAACCAAATAGGCAAACCTGCGGCCACCAAATTTTTAGAGTTTTACTTTGGGGGTGACCAGCAGGTTGAGATGCACCGAGCGAAGGTTGCGCACCAGGCGGTGTGGCAAGATCAGGGTCTTAAGAAAGTCAGGGCTGGTGCAGTGAATTGCCTTGAAAGTCATGCAGTCGATCTTGAAAGCCGCCCTTTGCCCAACTGGAAGCCAGTGGAGTTTTCTTAGGAGTGGTTTCGCTGATTCCCATTCGGGGGTTTTATGGATGAGTCTGGCAGCCTGATTCTGCACAATCTGGAGACGGCGGAGGAGCGACAGGGGGAGACCATGGTAGAGAGAATTAGAAAAGTCGAGGCGGGATAGCACTAGGGAGATCACGACCTGTACCAGTGCCGCATGTGGTAACAGGTGGACAATTTTGCGAATTTTCCGCAGTTGAAACATGCAGCAGGCGATCACGGCACCAACTTGGGCCTTAAGAGAGAGCTCCACGTCAATGATGACCCCCAAGCTCTTAACCGCACTTGCTGGGCCGGGAGGGGAGCCCAATTCCGTAGGCCAGAACTGTGGCCCCAAAATGCTGGGCTGTTACCAGCGAGGATGAGTTCAGTTTTCCCTGGGTTTAGTTTCAGTTGGTTGTGATTCATCCACAGTTGTATATGGGTCATCACTGCTTGGAAGCTTTGGGCGGCATCAGGAGAATCGAGAGGAAAGATGATCTGCAGATCGTCTGCATAATTGAACACTGTAATATCCCAGTTTTTGAGCGAGTGAATGAGTGGCCGGAGGTATAGATTAAATAAAAGGGGGGAGAGGGAGGAGCCCTGAGGTACTCCACAAGTCGTGAGTGCCCTGGCTGCCGTGAAAGGGCCCGAACGAACAGCTTGTGTTCGGCCGACAAGGAAAGATTTAATCCAATTGAGAGCCGATCTCTGAATGCCGGCCTGTTCGACACGGTGGAGGAGGATGTTATGGTCCACCGTGTTGAAAGCGGCCGACAGATCTAATAACACAAGGGCCTGAGGAGACCCCTTGTCAGCATTCCCCCTTAAGGCATCCAGTACTGCCAAGATGACTGCCTCGGTCGAATGGCCCGGCCGAAAGCCGGCTTGATTAGGTTCGAGATACCCGGAGTGCTCGATAAAATTTGAAAGACATCGGGTGACATGAGCCTCGAGGAGTTTGGACAAGTAGGGCAAAAGGGAGATGGGACGGTAGTTGGCGGGATTGGCAGGGTCCGCGCTGGGTTTTTTCAACAGGGGCACAAGAGTGGCCTCCTTAAAGCAGCTAGGGACTGTGCCGGTGCTGAGAGAAGAGTTTAGTAGGGGCAGTATACAGTCCGTTAGGGTAAGGCAAATGTTCCAGAAGACCGAGGGAGGGCAACAGTCGTTGGGAGATCCAGATTTGACACGGACCGCCAACTCGGCAAGGGAGTCAGGGTTGAGGGTAGGGAATTGATCGAAGATGTGGTTATTGGTAGGAGAAGTGTCTGGCAATGCAGTGGGGGTGAGGAAAGGGATAGAAGTCTTGATTTTAACAATTTTTTTGATGAAAAAGGTGTTCAGAGCATCGCAGGTCTCCTGAGATGGAGCCTGGGTAGGGAGGGTTCTGTCATCCGTGGTGAACTCGTTCATGATTTTAAAAATTTCTTTAGGTTTGTTATCAGCTGATAGAATTCTATCGGAGATATGGGCGGATTTGGCCAGGGAAATAGCGCCTTTGTACTCTTTGCGAGCCTCCACGAAGCGCAGTCTGTCAGAGTCCGTGTAATTGCGTCTCCAGATCCGTTCGAGCTGACGCACCTTCAATTTCTGTTCCTTAAGAGCGCTGGAAAACCATCTATGGAATGGCTATGTCTGGTGCGTGGAAATTTAGAAAACGGGGCAAACTGATCACTGGCCGTCTTTAACCATTCCCTGATGTCCTTTTCTATTACCTTGACTCTAGCATTAATGTCGGTGGTCGGACGGGTCTTAATTAGGGCGGCAAGAAAGCCTTGAGCGTCATAGGAATTCCATTTGCGATATGAGCCGCCAGCCAAGATAGGGGCCTGGACCCTGCCACTGACAGTGATGGTGGTGTTAATTAGGTGATAATCTAACCAAATACACGGGGAGACAACTGGACAGGAAAGTGCTAATTCATGAGTCCAGATATGGTCCAGAGTGTGACCTTTGATGTGAGTGGGCACAAAGATTTGTTGGACAAAGTCAAGGCTGGTTAAGGCTTCGAATAATTCTGTTGCATGAGAGCCAGCTTTCTTGTCATTGAACCAGTAATTAAAATCTCCAAAGAGAGCAATTCTTGGGTGATGAATTAATAGGTTGGTTATCTGTTCTACCAAGGAGATAGGGAACGAAGGCATAGGGTGAGGGGGCCGATACAAGAGTAAAAATGTGATTGCACCATCCTCAGTTTCTAAACTAATGACAAGGTTATCCACCTCTGGGAGGACTAAGGACACAGAAGAAATAAATCTGATTTGTTTCGATATGATGGGTGCCACCCCGCCCCCTGAGCGGCCTGAGAGGCGGTCGGCGTGGAGGATGTAATAATCAGGAGGGAGGGCTGCAAGAATGTCGGGATGGGAATTAGTGGTAAGCCAAGTCTCTGTGAGTAACAGTATATCAGGGGTTTCTGTGGTGAGGAGGATAAAGATGTCTAAGTGGTGTTTTACCAAAGAACGTGTGTTCAGATACAGCACCCGGAGGTTTGTCGCACTCCTTGTAGGCCCTACACCGTGCTTGGGGTTCTCAAGGACGATGGGGGTCCTGCGAGCAATACCAGCGGAATTAATCCGCTGCACCACGCCAAGGGGAGGTAACAGAGACCAAGTTTTGAAATTTTTTAGGGAGTTTGGTGAATATGATAGTGTTTGAGCAGCATTACTGGGCCATGGGCCCGGTCTGGCGCGGACGGGTGCAGACGGGTTTGCCTTTGGCGCGCCCGCTGCACCCGTCCGCTGCACTCCCTGTAAGGGGGGCCATTTTATAGTTGTGGGTGCGGGAGGGGCCGAGCACTAGACCGGTCGCACAATTCACCCCCAAGATGGCGGGCGCCAAAAACGAGTCACACCCCCGGCAGCGTTAATCGGCTGCGATGGGGCTAAGAGGCAGAAGCAGGTAAGCGCTAAGTGCCAGAATGTGGCTGAATGTTTCCTAGTAATCACAGGCTAAAAATACACGCTTCTGTGCAAAAACGAAATTATAATGCAGTGAGCTTTAAAATACGGCGAAATTTGCTATCACAACATACCAGTCCCGACTTTCCGCCTCAGGACAATCAACACGCATGCTCTTAATCAGCAGTGCGGGTGGGAGTGAGGGCTTTTATAGTTGTGGGTGCGGGAGGGGCCGAGCACTAGACCGCTCGCACAATTCACCCCCAAGATGGCGGGCGCCAAAAACGAGTCACACCCCCGGCAGCGTCTTATCGGCTGCGATGGGGCTAAGAGGCAGAAGCAGGTAAGCGCTAAGTGCCAGAATGTAGCTGAATGTTTCCTAGTAACCACAGGCTAAAAATACACACTTCTGTGGAAAAAACTAAATTATAATGCAGTAAGCTTTAAAATACGGCGAAATTTGCTATCACAACATACCAGTCCCGGCTTCCCGACTCAGGACAATCAACACGCACGCTAGGTCATCCGTGTACCATTCTTCACTTTTTTTCGAAAGTTACTGAGTTGCTGTGTCATGGGCGCCAGCCTGTCAATCATATCACGCATGGTATCATTGAAAACCCTAAGTTTCGAGGTACTTTCCATATGCTCATTAAAAACACGGGGTACATATATTTTACTAAAAGATTTGGATGTGACTCTGTGCCAATGCCTTTGGAGACCATACGAGGGGCGTCCAGCCATTAGGGGACTAATACTGCTGTAGATCCTAAAAGGAATCATAAAATGATCTGACCACATCAATGGGCAAGTGGGATCAGCAACAATATGTGAGGATGTGGAAAGTATAATATCAAGAGTGTGACCAGCTGAATGTGTGGGTCCAGAATTGATCTTATTTAAGCCTAACGTGGCCATGTCAGCTAAAAAGCTCGCAGCCTCTACATGCTCCTTTTCTTCGCTATGGACATTAAAATCTCCCAGTAACAGGAAGTGCTTGGATGTAATTATGTAAGGGTCAATTTTCTCCATAATGTTTAGGTTAAAGTCCACACAGTATTGTAATCACGACTGAGGTAAGCACTGGATAGTATACATGATTGAGTGTTTAGAATATGATGGTTGGAGAGGAGTTCTGATATTGTGTTATTTACCCCACAGAGGACTGATGCCTCACTCGAGTGGTTTGGAGTGAGTACGATTATATATGTTTTAACTACGAGGTTGTACTGAGCATAATGATAGTTGAGTGTAGGGTTAGTTATCACTACTATGGTTGGTTATAATATAAATTTTGTTAGTTGATTGGTGATGGCACCGAATTAGCACATTTGTGGTGCATTTGGCTTTGGTTTAATGTGGGCAGACGATCACTTGTGCACTATATGGTAGACTGATAACTGTAGTATTGGGAATGATAAATGTATATATGTATATATGTTTTTTAGATTGTGTGCAACCCTCTCGTCCTGAAGATGGTCTCGTTGAACTAAGCTGGAGGAGACCGAAACGTCGACGCATTATCACCCTCTGTTTGTAGAAATGAATTGGTTTTGACATATGAACTGAATTAAGAGTGTCTAAAACTGTGTTTATTGTATGGCAAAACTGATGAGGGTGCTATACAGATGAACAGAGGTGATATACTAATCCTGTAGATAGACAATAACAGAACAGCATTTTTTGGTTGCCATGGTTGAATTGTAGAGATATCAATGTGTATGTATAAATGAATGATATACACTGTGATTTTGAAAAGAAAAACTTTATTGACTAAAGTATTTAAATATCAGTATACCTGGTGCATTTTCATTATTCGATAATTAATTTGACGACAGTACAACGGAGAAATAGTTGTGAATAAATCCTCAAGGATCATTTTGTGTACAATTATATATACCCATTTCCTTGGGGAAGATTGGGTTGCCCTATTCTATAATAGTCTCTATATATTATGGCAACCCCGCCACCCATTTTCCCTACTCAAGTCTAAGGATCCGATAGTACTCTGGGAGGGCGAGGGCAATATCAGGCAGGGAGGGGGGTTCAAGCAATGTTTCTCTTAAAAAAAACGAGATCTGGGGATTCTGAGCTCACCAGATCCCAGAGTTCAGTGGCATGTTTAGGTAAGGAACATACATTAGCCATGTACATGCGATGTTTATTGACTTATATACTAGTTGCAGCACATACCAAAACACGAGAAATGTGCTTCTATAAATAAAACAGGTCAATTTGTTATACAAAACGAAAGCCAGCCACAGTCATATTTTAACATTTCCTTATTTTGTAATATTTCTCTCACTTTCGCTCTCACACAAAAACATGCACACACAAGCAGGCAAACAGACAAACATAAGCAGACACTCACACAAAAGAATCAGGTGGGATTAAAGAACTTTTAACCTCCTTACCTCCCATGGCTTTCCTCATTGTGCTGTCACTGGGCTGCCTCGATTCCTTGCAATGCAGCATGATGGTGAAAACCCGAATATCATGCAAATGAGCCCACGCAGAATAGTTCAGGGGGGGCTCAGCTCGGGCTATAAAAGTGCTTTGGCTGTCAAAGAGAAGGGCTACCACCACTAGAGGCCAATGCGCTTACCCTTCAGGAGTACCGGTACTCTCCACAGCAGTAGAGAAGTGCTGGTACTCAGAGTGATACAAATAAGAAGTGCCGATACTCAGTACCTGTGAGTACCAGCCCATTTAAAGCACTGCGCACAGTGGAAGACCTTTAGCAAAGGTTAACTGGGCACCTTTCAGTTGCGGATCACTGCATTTAGGTGATAAACAGATACTAATGAGCGGAAACCTTTGCACAGACAGTGGTAACGTGTGTAAAAATCGAAGTAATCCTGCCAAAAATGGTGCCACATAAGTTACCGTTTCCCGCTGCATAATGTAGTCCTTGCAGCGTTTGCGTATCTCTTTTAGCCTCAGGGTTGTAATTGTATTTATATAGCGCTTACAACCCCTGCAGCGGCCTTGAACTGCTTTACTCTGGGCAGTGCGCTGCTGAGGAACACAAGGTTAGAAGTTAGTCCATTGTTATTATGACTAATCTTCTGAGTTCCAGCATGGGGAGAGGATGTAGCCTCATGGCTAGAGTGGTGGACCTCAAAGCTGGGGAACCGGGTTTGAGTCTCGGCAATGACTCAACATCCTGTGATTCTGGGCGAATCACTTAATAATCCCCCCCCCCCCCCCCCCTGCCTGACAGAAATGAATGTGTCCGTCTGTAACAAAACTGGTGCTCGTGATGCCCGATGTCTTGGGTCTAGTTTGTGCTATATAAAACTGTAAAAAGAAAAAAACATCCGATGTATTCACTCCTGTTTCTTTTTGGTAGGGGTGTACTGGGGGAGGATCATGCAGATGTTTGGTGGCATTCATTGATTAGGTAAAGATCAGTTTTTCTTGCTGAATTTTAAGACTATAGAGAAAGCTTTTTGTAACAGAATGGAGTTTGAGGACGCAATATTTGAGAGGGAAGCAACATTATTTGCCTGTGAAGATAGTGGTAAATTTGGTACTCTTGATAGATGTTAGAATCGGTGAACAATCTGTATGGTGCTAGGCAGGTGGGCAACTAGAGCCAAATTGGGGGGGGGGGCTGAAAAAGATTTCGGGGGGGCTACTTCTTCCAGCAATATACAGAGTGGCTGTAAGAAGGGGTGAACACACAACGAAAGCCTCATTTACAAGTAAATGGTCTTTTAAAGACCTGTTAAGTACTCGGGTGCGGCCCGCAAAGCTGTCTCAGCCTGGGCTGACACACACGAAGGGGGGGGGGGGGGGGTGTTGCGCGCCTGGTGCTAGGTTACCGCTTGACTACCGCTTTAGCAAGGACACCCTATAGTTTAGGGGTTCAGAGCTTAAAACAATGACTGGGCACACACCTTGAAAGGAGATTCTGCAGAGGCTGGAGTGGATGCCTTCTCAAGCTAGGCTCACAGTATTCATTGTAGATCAAAGTTGGATCCATGTTGGACGCCTTAGGCTTGACGCGGCACAAGATGGAGGGCGAAGACAGCTTCTCCGGACAGTGGAAGTGTACTGACTGCATTCCTGTGGCCTCAGTGCTGTGCCCTGGAGCTGCACTTTAGGGCCTCGCTGCCTGGAGTAGTATCTCACAGCCTGGGTGTAGTGCCTCAACAGCGGTAAGGTATGCTTTGCTTGCTTAATGGTAGCACTGTGAGGAATCAGGGTAGAGTTCCTTCCAGTCCTTGATATCCTTTGGGGGTTACCAGGGGTCGCAACTGAGACCCCTGGCACTGCCCTTGCGACCCCCTAACCTAAAAGGAGGCAAAGGCAGCATTAGGAACAGAGGAACAAGAGCATTTATCAGTGCTCGGAGGCTCTGCGACAGCATGCCTCAAGACTCTTAACAGTTGCAACTTGTAACTGTGACAGTTCTGGTCATGACGAACTCAGCTGAAGTGTAGCCGAGCAACACACTTAATAGGCCCCAAGCAGGCCTGGAGGTTTTCTATTCCAGATTGAGCAGCACAGGAGAAGTAATCTCTAAATTAGCCCCACCTTTGCAGTTCTAATATGCAAAGTATCGAAATGGCACTCATTTTTGAAGATTTATGATCAGTGCTTTTCTTTCACGTTTTATTCATTTGTATTTATATGTGTTTATTCATACCAGTGCACGTTTAGTTTCACTTCAGTACTACATTTTAACAGCATTCTATTTCAGGCATTTTCTTCTACTTTTTCATTAAAGTTTGTGTGAGAGAGAAGTGGGTTTCAGAGACCAGCAGGATGTGGTAGGGGCTGTAGATCAAGTTAGATGTGTGTGAATTGAGTAGTATGTATGGCGTACCGCAGCAGCTCTTTCAAGTGTCATACATCTGGGGTTCTAATTGGGTAATTTGGCTACAACCCCCGCATCCCAGCTCAGTTTGGAGATTGTCACAAAATCAGCTCAGCCAATAAGCTGAGTGGTGTATTTCTCTCCTTCATAGGCACCTGGTACGAATTCATTCATCTTCAGCTAAGCTCTAGCCAGAGTCAGTCACTCTGGGGGGCGTGGTTGCTGCAGCCAATCACACACATAGGCATCTTTCACCCTCACTGTGATTGGCCATGTAACTGAGCTGGCCCCCATTGGCTAACTTACTTCCTCGCTTGAGATACACTGCTCATCACAACCCGCCCATGTCTGCGATAGGTTTATCCATCTACCCCCAGGCACATGTATTTTTGAGTGCTGAGCCACTTGGAGCAAAGAAGACTCTCATGGAAATCTGGACACTTGGCATGCTACAATATGCCAAAATGGCACAGACAGCAGACGTGACATCAGGTGCCATTTAACCACTGCTGGCATCACAGGAAGTGGTCAACTTTAGATCCAAATGACATAAAAAAGGAATGTTACCAGTACGCCGACCATGGTGACCTCAGATAAATTCATTTCACTGAAGTGAAAAAAGCCATACAATAAATATAATGTCTTATCAGGGAGAACACAAACGGTTGACTTAGATAATAACAAATCTCAGCCTTTGAGCCTTCCTTGTGGGGTGCCTCAGGGGTCGTCACTGAGCCCTACGCTCTTTAATATCTATGTGATATACCTGGCAGCCCTGATTAGATTGTTTGATTTTCAGCTGACTTCTTACGCTGACGGCACTCAAATTGTGCTATCCTTCAACAACGGTCAGGTAAAAGAAACAGGAGTTCGCTTCCATAATTGCATGAAGGCCATTCCAAGTTGTATGTCGGCGAATTGTTTAAAACTGAATTCCAACAAAACCGAGGTGATTGTATTTGGAAACAACCCTTATGTAAGGACCCCAGACTGGTGGTCAACAGATATGGGAAATCATCCTACCCCCACTCCTAAAGTGAAAAATGTAGAAGTAATAGTGGGCAATAGACTGACTTTCTGTGACCACATTAGGTCAGTTGTATCCTCTTGTTTTCTGATTTTGCGAGTTCTAAGGAAAATAAAACCTTATCTCTCAGACATTAACTTTAGGACGGTAGTCACAGTCCTCATAATGGCACGCCTGGACTACTGCAATTGAATCTATCTGAATGCCCAAAAACAACTTCTCAATAGGCTTCAGATAGTCCAAAATGCAGCTGCCAGACTATTGTCTGGCATACCTACATTTGTTTCAGTCCGAAGTGAATTAACTTGGTTACACTGGCTCCCAGTGAAACAAAGGGTTCGCTTTAAGGCCCTTTGTATAGTCTTTAAAGCCCTTAATGGTACTGGCCCCGACCATCTGAGGCAAAGGTTCAAATGGTACACCACCAGTAGGACCCTACGATCCTTTGTGTCCACTCAACGAGCATGGGGGCTGGGAAGTATGAATCTAACCTGGGCCAGCCGACCAACGGGAGCAACGGGGAATATGGGGTTGTCCCGGGAGACATCAGGTGGATCTGAAGCATACATTGACGCGCCACCGTGACATGTAGAGGATATGTGTGCCGCGGTTTAGTGCCCGGGAGAAGAAGACGGGTGAGCTCCGGCGTCGTAATCCTACCCGTTGAGGTACTGGCCTCTTGTGTATGTCGGTCCGCTGTCCAGTACGATCACCATTGGAGCTGGGCCGCTAGAAAGTAGGACTCAAAGGATGGGGCTCCGAGGCCTCCATGGGTGGTGAGAAGCTGAAGGGTTTTCATGGCTACCCTGTGCCGGCCCGATCCCCAAATTAGGGCACCTAGGAGGGAATTGAGGTCCTGGAAGAAGGACCTTGGTGGGACCACCGGTAAGTTGGTAAAATGATATAGGAGCCGGGGAAGCATTATCATTTTAGCTAGGGCAATACGCCCTATCGGGGCGAGTGGGAGTCTGGTCCAGAAAGCAACCGTCGGTCGAAGGCTCGCGAGCGCCCTGCAGTGATTGCCCCCGAAGATGTCAGCGGGAGAATGGTAAAGTCAGACCCCAAGGTATCGGGGAGCTTCCGTGGATCATGAGATCCTTTGCGTCCCCAGCCAGGTATCGCGGGGTGGTAGGTCCGGGTGGAAGGCGTATACCGTGGATTTGTCCCAATTCACTCGGAGGCCCGAGGCGTCCGCGAATTCGGTAAGTGCCGTCCATATGGGGGTGAGGTCGGCCATAATATCCCGGACATAGATGAGGAGGTCATCTGCGTACATGGAGACGCTGTGCGTGACTCCCGCGAGTGGGATGCCCCAGTTCAGACCCCCCTGGCGTAACCTGTCGCTAGTGGTTCGACTGTGAGGGCGAAGAGGAGAGGCGAGAGGGGGCACCCCTGCCTCGTGCCTCGCCGGACCTCGAACGCCGCCGAGATGTGTCTCCCAATCCGGACCCGTGTAGACAGGTCTGTATATAGGAGACGCGTGTACGCCATGAGTACAGGGCCGATGTTGAAGCGGCGTAGGACTGACAAGAGGTATGGCCATGTGAGAGTGTCGAACGCCTTCTCCAGGTCCAGGATGAGACAGGCGGAGCGAGGATACCTGTCCCGTACCTGGTCCTGAACATGGAAGATGCGGCGGATGTTCTGTGAGGTGTTCCTCCCTGGGACAAAGCCGCACTGGTCCGGGTGGACCAGCGGGCGTATGATCTGGGCGTATCTGTCTGCCAATACCTTCCCGAGGAGTTTACAGTCTGCAGGCAGTAGTGTGATGGGGCGATACGAGCCCATAAGATGTGGGTCCCGGTGCGGTTTTAAAAAGGTCACGATTACCGATTACCGCAGTGAGCGGGGTAACACTCCCTGATTGAGGGCCGTCGCGAACACCTGTGCCAGGCGTGGGATCACCAGAGGGGAGAACGTCGAAAAGCATTCTAGCGGGAAGCCGTCGAGACCTTGGGCTTTATTGCGAGACAGGGCTCGTAGCGCCTGAGTGATTTCTGAAGGCACTATTTTGGCGTCGAGCGCGAGTTTGTCGGCATCCGAGATCGTGGGTAGTGACAGCGGATCGAGGAAATGGGTGACAGATGATGGAGAAAGCGAGATCGGGGCACCGTACACTATGGCGTAATAGCGTTGGAACGCCAGAAGAATCTCCGCCTGGGAGCGCACAAGCTCACCCTCCGGGTTGACGATGTCCGTGATCGGCCTAGTCTCGGTGTCTTGTTGCGCCAGCCATGCGGGCATCGCACCTGTTTTGTCCCTGTCTCTATGGACTCTGGAGGCATAGGCCCTGAAATTATATTTCCGGAGATCAGCGCAGGCTGCCTGGTAGGCTGACTTTGCTTCAGCTGTGAGCGCAGCGTGTTCCTCTGAGGGATCGCTCGTTTAGTGAGTGTAGCTAGGCCCTGTTCCGTGGTCGTAAGTGCCTGTTCCAATGTGCGTCGGACCCCTGTGATTTGTTTAATGCATTCCCCCCGTGCCACCACCTTGAACGCATCCCACTCTATCAATGCCGAGGAAGCTGTGTTCGTGTTGTGTGTGAAGTAGTCCTGTATGCTGTGTGTGTGTGCGAGTCTCGGAACACCTGATCAGTCAGACATTCCCTAGGTAGTCGCCAGGTAGGGACAGAATAGCGCTTACTAGGCGTGTGGAGGCCCCGTACATTGAGTGTGAGGACATTAACGTCCGATCGTGGAACTGCCATCAATCAGAGTCTGTGCAAACAATTGAGAACACCCAGTAGACCCGGGGGAATGTGAGTTTGTATATCGTGTACATGCCCGTGCACGCCTTGCTGCTGAGGGGAAGGGACAGGAACTGACAGGAGGGAAAACTGTTGTAACAGGGATTGGGAAACAGTCCCAATGCAGGGGATACATCACCGGGGGCGGTATATTCAAACTAGTGTCCCACTAGGGGAAGAATACAACAAGAAACTGCGGGGGCGGCAGCGCGTGTGTATGCGAGGCTGGGCACTGATCGGGCTTTTGCAGGAGAGATGTATGTCGCGTGTGAGCCTACATAGGAAGAGCGCTTAAGCAGATTCAGAGCGCATTCGGTAAGTAAGGTGTTCATAAAGAGGATACAATCCAGTCACATATCACTCAGAGGTGCCAGGTCGTCCATCCAGGATAGCGTCCATCGTTTGCGTGATGACTAGGGGGGAAGAGGCCAGACCTATTCCCGACATCGTGCCATCACTGTCACGGTCTTTTTCCGGAGTGAAGAGGTGTGGTTGGCGCTCCAGGTCTGGTGCTAGGGGTGACTAGTGCAGTTCAACCACCGCTCCCAGAGCATCCCGCCGCTCTCGCATGATCTGCGTTAAATCTGGTGATCTCGCGGGGGAGAATCCTTGGCTCTTGGAGGGGTCCGCCTGGGGGTGCTTCAGGCCACGTCTCCTGGATCTCCGCGAGTGACTGTTCTGGTCTCGCTGGACTCCCGCCTTGGGTAGTAATGGGCAGTGGAGCTCAGCCCAATCTCGCTCCTCCTCGGCGGTGACGAAGAAGATGGCCGTGCCCTTGTGTAAGACCTTGAGGTGGGCTGAGAACAGCAAGGTGTACTGGACATTGTTTGCACGGAGGCGTCTTTTAACCTCAAGAAATGTGGACCTCTGCTGCTGAACCTCTCGAGCATAGTCCGGGAACACCATGATCTGCTAGTCCTCCACCTGCAGGGGGCCCGCTGCCCGGGCCGCGCGGAGCACCGCGTCACAGTCACGGAAATGTAGGAACTTGGCTAACATGGGCCTTGGAGGGAAGCCTGCTCTTGGTTTCCGGGCGGGGACCCTATGAGCTCGTTCAATGGAGAAGAACGCCGAGCGTTCCACCTCGGGGGTGAAAGACCTGGTCCATGACTCCATATAGTTCAGGGGGTCTGAGTTCTCAATTCCCTCCGGAAGGCCCAGGACGCGGATATTGCAGCGTCTCGACCGCCCCTCCAAATCGACTGTGCGTTCTTCAAGGGCCGCCACGCGGCGCAGGACCTCCTGCAGATCTGTCCCCTGCGCCTTCACGGCGGGTTGCAGGTCGGTCAAGATCTTCTCCCCATCCCTCACTCTGTCCGCCAGTTTGCGGTGGTCGTCGCGGACCAAGCTGATGTCCGTCGAGAGGGTGCCCAAACGCTCCTCCATCGATAGTCGGGACATCTCTATGGCCGCCAGCACCTGGTCTAGTTTCGCCGATAAGGTGGGGTCCATTTGTGGCGCGTGGGTTTGCGACCAGGTCCGGGTGTGTGGCATGTTCTCGGGGCCGTTTCAGGGACGGCGGTCACCTGCGTGCCCTTAGGTTTCCCCATGCCAACAGCAGGTGGGGCGCTGGGAGTCAGTGAGGGCAGGGAGAGGCGGGTCCCTCGAGGAGAGGTCACCCGAGCAGACCCTAGTTAGGGTAGAATGCGTGGCCACAACAGGTGCAGGGTGGTCAAGGGCTAGCCCACCAGGCCCCGGGCTCCAGAGTGATGATGTGCTCACATTGGATGGGCGAAGCAGGGGCAGAGGCTGCGGAGTCTCCCCGCTGGCTGTCCTCGTCGTGGGTGTCGGCAATTCCGCTCCGGTGGTCCCCGCAACAGGGGGGGCCAGGCCTCTGGACGCTTCAGCAGGGCCAGGTGGCCGTAGCGATCAATTGGCAGGGAGAAAAGGCCAGTCCAACCTCCCGGCAGCAGGTAGCAGGAGCGTGTGGGCGGCGCGCGGCGAGCAGGGGCTCCAGGAGTGCAGCCGGGAGCTCCTCAGTCCCTCTCAGACGTGCACGGGCCCCATGTTGAGGTCAGGCACCTCTGGGGAGCAGGCGTCGGATGGCAACGGAGGGCGCCCCAGTCATGCAGTGGGTCTCTGCCCCGTGCCTACCTCCAGCGATGGGTGCAGCGATGACGGCAGGCTCCATGGGCTGCTCGGTGTGGCCACCAGGAACCAGGACGCAGCAAGGCGCCTGTAGCCGGAGGGGTGTCGCAGCAGCGGGGCACAACAGCGCTCAGCTCCCGCTGCTCTCGCCGCCTGGTCCGGGTAGTCCGCTGGCAGTCTCCTCACCGCTATGCCTAGGGGGTCCCGGGGAGAGCAGTGTCATCGGGCCGCGGCTGCCATCTTGGGTCTCGGCGCGCGGCTCCGGTGGGAGTATTCATGAAGTCAGTTCGCCCCTTCCAGCGCTGGCAGAGTCACCGTGGTCGACGCCCCGGTGTGCAGGGGTGTTCCGGTCTGCAGTTTTGCGTTGTGGGGCTACGGTGATCCTCCAGTCTGGGTAGAGTGCTAGCCCGATCGCGGAGCCTGAGTAAAACACGGCCGCCATTGTGGCTTGCTTAGCCACGCCCCATTCCATTTCCTAGCGATGGTGATGTTATTCCAATGCTAGTGAGGTTATTCTAGATCCTGGTGAAGGTATTCCAGATCCTGGTGATGTTATTCCAGATCCTTGTAATATTATACCAGATCCTAGTGATGCTATTCCAGATCCTGGTGATGTTATTCCAGATCCTTGTGATGTTATTCCAGATCCTAGTGATTTTAGTCCAGATTCTAGTGTTGTTATACAGATCCCAGTGAAGTTATTCCAAATCCTAGTGATTGTGATGTTATTCCAGATCCAAGTGATGTTATTCCAGATGCTAGTGAAGTTATTCCAGATCATGGTGATGTTATTCCTGATCCTAGTGAGGTTATTACAGATCCCGGGGATGTGAATTTAGATCCTAGTGACGTTATTCCATATACTAGTGATGGTGATGTTATTCCAATGCTAGTGAGGCTATTTCAGATGCTAATGAAGGTATTCCAGATCCTGGTGATGTTATTCCAGATCATTGTAATGTTATTCCAGATCCTAGTGAGGTTATTACAGATCCCGGGGATGTGAATTTAGATCCTAGTGACGTTATTCCATATACTAGTGATGGTGATGTTATTCCAATGCTAGTGAGGCTATTTCAGATGCTAATGAAGGTATTCCAGATCATGGTGATGTTATTCCTGATCCTAGTGAGGTTATTACAGATCCCGGGGATGTGAATTTAGATCCTAGTGACGTTATTCCATATACTAGTGATGGTGATGTTATTCCAATGCTAGTGAGGCTATTTCAGATGCTAATGAAGGTATTCCAGATCATGGTGATGTTATTCCTGATCCTAGTGAGGTTATTACAGATCCCGGGGATGTGAATTTAGATCCTAGTGACGTTATTCCATATACTAGTGATGGTGATGTTATTCCAATGCTAGTGAGGCTATTTCAGATGCTAGTGAAGGTATTCCAGATCCTGGTGATGTTATTCCAGATCATTGTAATGTTACTCCAGATCCTAGTGATGATTTTATTCCAGATTCTAGTGCTGTTATATAGATCCTAGTGACGTTATTCCAGATCCTACTGATGTCATTCTGGATCATGGAAATGTTATTCCAGATACTGGTGATGTTATTCCAGATCCTGGGGATGCTTTCCAGATCCTATTGATGTTATTCCAGATCCTAGTGATGGTGATGGTATTACAGAACCTGGGGATGTTATTCAAGTTCCTAGTGATGTTATTGCAGATCATATTGATAGTGATGTTAATCCAGATTCTGGGGATGTTATTCCAGATCCTAGTGATGTTATTCCAGATCCTAGTGATGGTGATGCTATTCCAGATCCTGGGGATGTTATTCCATATATTAGTGATATTATTATAGATCCTAGTAATGTTATTCCAGAACCTGTGGATGTTAATCCAGTTCCTTGTAATTTTATTCCAGATCCTAGTGATTTTATTCCAGATTCTAGTGCTGTTATATAGATCCTAGTGACGTGTTTCCAGATCCTACTGATGTCATTCTGGATCATGGAAATGAGATATATTTTTTTATTTACAAATGATACACTGCTAGTGACCTACTAAAAATGGAGTCCAAGTTAAGGAACCTTCACTGACTGCCAGTTTGAGCCGGGATCCACATAAGGCCCTGACTCATAAACAAATATATAGTGGGTACATTCACACCTTGACCAATGAGATCTCGCTGCGGGTTGCCCGTGACACCACTTACAACACCTTCCGGTAGAGAGGCTTCCCTCTCCAGAATTCCACATTCTGGGCAGTTCCCCTCATCCAGAGCAGAGCAAACAGCATCCTCACCATCTTCAGAAGGACCCTCAACATTGTCCTGTGCACACCTACCCCAAGAACCACCACAGCCAGGCGGACTGGAAGAGATCTGAGCACTGGCAAGGAGGCCAGCCCAGAGAGGCTTCTACTGGGAGGGTGCAGGTACAAGTCAATGAAAATAAATAAATCATCAAAACAATTACTACACGAGCTACTAGTTGCACCCATAGAGAGATGCCAATATAACAAGGATGCATTCCCACAGTCACTGAAAATGAACACAAATAAGAGAGGTAAGTGACATACACACTTAGACAACTCTACAGTACCTTTTGGTCACAGGTGCAAATCCCACAGGGTCCACTCAGCCTTTCATCCATCTGAGGTCAATAAAATGAGTACCATTGAGATGAGTAACAATAAACATCTGTAATTCAGCACCAAGATATCCTTGGGTGAACGTGCACTTTACAAACACACATGTTATGGTTTTTTATCAAAGCTGTCTGGAAGAACCCACTCTAGAGAAATCCACTCCTGAGAAATTAGATCCTGTAGGGATTCTGGGTTTAAGAAGCAGAGCCACGTTTTTGTAGGGAAGGTGGCATGAGGCAGAATTGTACAAAAACGCAATATTCACAAAAAGGGGCGCTACTTCACCACTCTGCGGCTCACCAGTGACACAAGTGCCAAGAAGCACCCACGTTGTGAGCAGAAAACGGCACTAATGGGGAAAAAAGGCACGAATCATGCATATATACTAAAATATATTAGTGAAGGAAAAAGGCCACCAACCTGCCCCACCTTTTACAGAAAGTGGCTTGGTGAAGGAAAAGAGCCACAAAATAACCAGATATTTTACTGAAACTACACTACTGAAAGAAAAGGGCGACAAAGAAGCCACATCAATTACAGAAAGGCTGCACCAGAACTACACAAATAGCACCTTATTTACCAACAGAGTCCTACTGGAGGAAAAGACTGTAAACCAGCCACTGTATCTACAGCGAGGCCTCTGCGGAAGGAAAGACACAAACTATCACAGAGCTCTCCTGGAGGGAAGGAGCCACAGAGCAGACACATAATTTACAGTGATGGCTAATTTAGGGGTGGTCGGAATTTGCGTAGTCATGCTACGCAAAGCTCCCGCGAAACGGTAAAAAATCTCTGGGAACACGCAGAGTTCCGCGAACACACGGAATTGCTTGTTTCGCCCATTCGCGATGCTTTTTTCCTGTTCGCGAATGCTGTTTGCGTGCTCGGGGGGAAATATCTCACATACACGCATTTTGAAAGAGCGAACAAGCAAAAAATTCTGCGAAGCCTCGGATCGCAGAAATACCCAAATTCCGCGAGCGGAACAAATTTACCGCCCAAGCCTAGAGGGCTTTCCCAGAAGAAACACTACAAAACAATCACATAATTTAATAAACAGAACTACTGACGCAAAAGACACAAAACAGCAGCATCAGTTCCACAGGGCGCTCCCTTCTTGGCAGTTCTCTTTAGTATCTATCCGCGTTATTCAGCGCCTTTAAGAACACAATGGTAGGGGCGCAATTCTAAGTGAGGACTGAGAGGCCTGGTTAAAGTTGTATCAAGTTCACACGCAATGGCTGATATACAATGTGTACTGAGAGATATTAAAATACGAATGAATAACAACTCTCCCCACCTCAATAACTCCAAAACAGAGGCTGGCTTACGGACAAATCATTTTACTTATCACTCCTAACCTGTGAGAACTTTAATCAGAAGGTTGCAAGATGCATTATTTGTGGGGCTGTGGCTTTGACATGACTCTAAGCATTTCAGAGGGAATAATATTTGATAGCTGCATTCCCGAACTGGCTATCCATTAAGCACAGCAACCCTGTTGGTGTGAGCAGCTATTAACTCAGGATTAAAACATTTGAATATTCACAGCGTGATTTAATACAATGAAGTGGATCAGGGTCATTAATGGTTGGTATAGGCCTTCTGCTTCAACATTCCAATGTTTTTTCTGTTCCTCCTTTTTAAATAAGACGATTCTCCGCCCAATGTGTGGAATATTCTAATAGCTTTATACAGCCCTGCCAAGTACCAGGCATCAGGGGTTTCACTAACGCATTTTAGTGCTGGTGTCCGCATCCCTGCACTAAAATTCTAACATCATGAATAACTAGTTCCTACACGTGTGACAAAACGCTGTAGGCAGCCACCTGTGGTATGGTAAACAAAGAAGGCAGCATGCTTGCTGCAACAGCTATGAAGACTCCCCCAACCCACCCCCGGCCCCCAGGTTGAGGAGATTTAACTCTTTGCTATGATGAGTGATGGCCTGGGCCCAGTCGATTGTTTACTTTGTAATCAATTATTTTCTTCACTTTAGCCGGGTCTGGTGGCTTAATGGACTAATACATCCATTGTAGTGGTTTGTGTTTGACCTCATGGTAACGGGTTCAAATTCTGGTGGGTTCGCACAGCCTTTCATCTTTCTAAGGTCGATAAAATGCATACCATTAAGTTGGGTAACAATAAAAATCTGGTATTCAGCTCCAAGATACCCTTATGGGTGAAAGTGTGCATTACAAATACATGTCACTTTAACAGCAACAAATTAAGCTGTGGCCTTTGGCACGACCCTCACACTGCTGGCGGCTTAGCGAGCACTGTTTTTAACCCCGCTGTCCCATCGGAACCATTCTCTTATTACACTGAATCGTCCTTCCCATTGTACGTAGGAGAAAATAGGTTCCCATTTCCCCCTCTGTTTTCCTTATCAATCTGGCATGCACAAACAGCAACACCCTTTAGTTTCCTCTACTGAACACGTGGCTGCACCAACGCCCTATTCCACATCAGAGGCGGGGGGTATTTGTCTTTTAAACTCACCTTCCTGGCGGGGATGCATGACATTACAACGCATGCTTTTACCACGCATGTCTTTACAACGCGTTTTTTACAACGCATGCCTTTACAACGCATAGTGCTTTGGGGAGCTGGATAGTGAATAGTTTAATTTACTATTCCAACTCCAGTCCCCGTGGATAGTAGGGAAGGTGTTGGATAGTAAATTAAACCTATTCCCTATCCTAGAGCGCTCCCCAGCACAATGCATTGTAATGGTTTGCGTTGTAAAAGTTGCGTCGTAAAGGCACTGCGTGGTAAAAGTTGCGTTGTAAAGGATGTTTCCCTCCTGGCGGCACTGGGTCTTTTCATGGTGTTTCATTGAGTCAAAACCAAAGAGAAGAGCAGGGGCTTTTGGGATACTGAATACTAAATTATCAGGACAGTGTCAGTTCGGGTCATTTAGGGCCTCATTTATGGCATTTTGGCATAGGGCACTGCTGCCTTACACCAAAGTGGAAGGGCAGGATAGCACCCGCCTCGTCAGGGGTAGTAAGCACTATACAAATGCAATTAAAAATACAATACAATACAACATATTTAAGCAATACAGTGTATTCCTGTCCTTTCTGCCTGTGCTGGCACTGTTACGGCAACCTAGCGCCAATGTAGGCACCCTTGAACCACAGGGCAAGGGTGCCTGTGTTGTCTGCAGGAAGGGGCACCTACTTGCATCAAAAACAATCCAAAGAGGCATCTTCCTCTTCCTGTGTGTGCTGTAGAATGCAGCACATATAGAAAGAGCGACTGCCCTTTGTTCTTTCACTGTTACTAGTCCATGAGTGTGCACACGGCTGAGTCCGGCTTCCTGCTGATGTACCACCCCAGGGCCGCTGGCACACTTGCTAAGCACATAAGGCAGCAAGACCTATCTGTCTATATGAGCAATTACTCCAATAACCATGCATATTCCATGTAATACGGCTTCAGTACTATCCAATGGAACTCTTTATTAGCAAACCTAGTAAAATGAAAACATACTAAGGTTACTTTGGACTTTGCATACAGCTCCTTGATGTCAGTTCTGAAGTCACTGAACTATTTTTTAAGGATTACAACTTGTAACTTGTGGGCAACACGAGGATCTCTGCAGCTAAAGCAGTGTTCCCTCGAGCTATCTACATAAAAAACAAATCTGTGAGTTGTGCCTCACATTGTGCTTTGCAGCAGGCGCTTTAACCCTCTATGTTATTTTATGATAACCCAAACCTATGACTAGATGGCACACAGATTTCTCCAGCAAATGCATTATCCACAATGTAGTATAATGACCTTTCATTTTGGGTTATATTGCAATTTCAGTCCATGAACGTTTCAGAGCAGGGGCGTTGTGAACCCCCCACTTTAGCAGCTACAGCGGGGGTGTAGTTCTTGATGGGCCTCTTCTGTCTGCAGCTTGGCAGATAAAGACTGACAATTTACGTGAAAGGCTTGGTGGGTAAGTGAATGAAAGGATGACTGGACTTGTGGGTGAATGAAAAGGTGGATGGATGGTGAGTGAAAGGGTGGATGGAGAGATGGCTGGATGAATGAGTGAAAGGATGGATGTAAGAATAGATGAGTGAAGGATGGATGGATGAGTGAAAGGGTGAATGCATGGCTGAGTGAAAGGATGCATGGGTGAGTGGATGGTTGAGTGAAAAGGTGGGCTGATGCATGAGTGGATGGATGGGTGAAAGGATGGATGGCTAAGTGAAAGGGTGTATGAATGGCTGAGTGAAAGGGTGGATGAATGGATGGGTGGATGGAACAGGTGGATGGGGGGGTGGATGGATGGAAGGGTGCGTGAAGGGTGGATGGATGAATGGATATGTGCTTAGCTGAGTCAAAGGATGGATAGATGAGTGAAAGGGAGGATGGATGGAGTAGCAAAAAGATAGATGAGTGAAAGGCGGGTTAAGAGGGGTGGATGAGTGAAAGCATAGACGGATTTGTGAAAGGGTAGATGGATGGGTGGATGAGTGGATAGATTAGTGGATGACTTAGTGAAAAGATGTATGGCTGAGTTAAAGAGTGGATGAATGGCTGAGTGACAGGGTAGATGGATGAGTGGATGAATGTGGATGAATCATGGATGGGTGGGTGGATGGAAGGGTGGGTGGAAGGGTGGATGGATGAATGGATATGTGAATGGCTGAGTGAAAGGATGGATGAATGAGTGAAAGGGAGGGGGTGGATGAGTAAAAGGGTAGACGGATGGATGGATGGATGAGATGATGGTTGAGTGAATGAATGGCTGGGTGGAAGAGTGGATGGTTTAGTGAAAGGATGGATGGATGAGTGAAAGGGAAGACGGCTGTATGAATCAATAGATGAGCGGATGGATGAATGAGTGAAAGGGAGGATGGATGTATGAATGGATGGAGCGGATAGATGGATGAGCGAAAGGGTGGATGGAGGGATGAATGACAAACGGTGGATGCATGACTGAAAGGATGGACAGGTTTGATGAATAGGTTTGGAGATGATTGGATAGGTTTGGATATGGATGGGCGGATGGATGGATAGACAGAATGGTGAAAGACTGAATGATAGTTTAAAGAATGAATGGATGACAAAATGTAAAGGTGAAATGGTGGTTATCAGTTAGCGGATGGAAAGGTGAAAGAATGAATGGATGGATGCTTGAATGGCAGGGAGCTGTTTTGGGGAGGGTCGCAATAATTTCCTTCACTTGTTTGGTGCTATAAGACATTTGGTTCAAAGTGAGGGTTATTTTAATTTTCTGGCTACCCCCTTTTTTCAGAGACCCGCAGAACAGCCACGATGCTTACAGTTAGTTGCAGAAAGGGTTACACGACAGTCATGTAATTAGCAGAAACTGAGATTCCCTGAGAAAGACAGACACAAACAACTATTTAATTTAGTCGAAGACATCCTTGAAGCAAATAGCCTTGTCACAATCACGTTATTTACACCGTGTTTTTCCCCTGGCGATAACACGAAGCAACCAGGCTTTTCACACACAGGGCGAGCCCCTGAGAGGCATGGAAGAAGGAATGACGTGAGGTGAGACAGAGTGGGAGACATGATAAAACATGTCACATGCAAGTGGCCACGGAGATTGAGCTAAAGAGAATTTTTTGTTTGTTTTGCAAACAGAGAGACACACAGCGACTTAATTTACTGAATGAGAGAGAGCGACACATAGGTAAGTAGGTAACGTAGGTAAAAGGGAATAATAGGCACTGATCAGTAGAAAGGAACACGTTTACTACCAGACAAATTGTGCCTTGATGATTAGAGCCCATCAGGACAAAGATATACATAAGTTTTGGAAGTTAGTCCAGAGTGGGGGCAGAGAGTCAAAGGACTCCCTAAGGTGTTTGGTGCCAGAGAACGCGTGGGGTTGCATTCCTATGTAATATCTATATGGCCAGAGGGGTATCTGAGAGAGGAAGGTGGCCCATTCCAGGGGAAGATTTATTGGGGTTCTTCTCTGAACTTTCCTCAGTGATACGGATATCCTCCTTAAAACTAACTAAGGCAGCAGGTCCGGATAACGTATCCGCCATTGTTATAAAATCCAACTCTGAATGGTGGACTTGTTTTTTCTCTAAAATCTTTGTTTTTGTAACAAGGACGGGTAACTTTCTGCCTAGTTGGAAGGGTGCAATAATTAAGCCTATTCACAAAAAAGGAGTTGGATGACCCAAAAAATTACAGTTTGATAAGTTTGCTCGATGTCGCAGCTAAATTGTATTCCAAGGTGATCGATCTTACAATCACTGAAAGATTGGACTGAGACCAATAACCTCGTCTCTATTAGGCCTGGGCGGTAAATTCCGTTCCGCTCGTGAAATTTGGGGAATTTCGCGTTTCGCGGAGAACGTAGAATTGCCAAAAATTCCGCGATCCGCTGCTTTGCGGAATTTTTTGCTTGTTTGCGCTTTCAAAATGCGTGTCCGTGAGATATTTCCCCCTGAGCATGCAAACAGCATTTGCGAACAGGAAAAAAAGCATCGAGAACGGATGTAACAAGCAATTCCACGTGTTCCCGAACTCTGCGTGCTGGCAGAGATTTTCTACCGTTTCGCTGAGCTTTGTGTAGCGCGACTATGCAAATTCCGCCCACCTCTTGTCTCTATGGAACAAGGAGGTTTTAAACAAGGTCGCTCTACGGTAGACCATTGTGTTAGTTTGTGGGCTCTTGGACAGAAGGCAATGGGAACTACAGAATCTTTGTTGTTGTTTTGTTGCTTTTAGCTCAGCATTTGACCTTGTGGCTCGCACTCTTCTGTGGGATAAGCGCCGACATCTGGCCATTCCCAGTAGCTTACTTGCAATCCTCCAGGACTTGCACCACCAGAACTGGGCTCAGGTAGAACTAGACTTCAATGGGAGCCTTTCTTCAAGAATCCCGCTGGGTAATGGGCCAAGGCAGGGCTGTGTCCTGGCTCCCACGCTGTTCTCAATATTCCTAGCAGATCTGCCCCGTGCCCTTGATTATCCAAAATCTCTTTTGTGGAAAATAAGTACCAGACATATTTCAAGTCTCCTCTATGCGGATGACTTGGCTATTTTAGACCTGACACAAGTGGGCCTCCAGAGGAACCTGGAAATGTATAATTCATACTGTGTGGCTAACAAATTAAAGGTTAATATGAAGAAAACCCCCATTTTTTTTTGTTTTCTTCATATATATTACAATACACTTTTTTGATTACATTTTATTCACTATACTATTGCTCACAAAGCTTGGAATGTGTACATGTTTCTAAAGCGCACACTTAGTCAACATGTCGATGTGGCCATGTGCAAGGATTGGTACAGAACATACAAACATGAGAGAGAGCCATCCGTGAAGCATAAGACGAGGCCAGTGGTCATGTTTAATGAGGGCTAATGGCACGTTACCCGAACATGAAGTTTCCATTGAAGGGCATCTGACTGAAGGGATAACAGCAGCAAAACTTACGTTTTTGTTCAAAAACGGTGTAAACTGAGTATATTCATCAAGTGGTGACTGAGGTGCAGGTGTTACTCTGAAGTATACTTGGGAAAAGGTACATCAAAGCACAGACTGCACGTAGCACTGGCTCATGCAACATGGTTTCACCTAATGTTGTGCCATTGCTCGACCTATAAAGCGCCCTGACATTGGCAGTGACATGCTCAGCGCTATAATCCACCACAAGACTACGAGGTGTCCAGTGGGATGGAAGCAGTGGTCACACCGGGTGGTCTGCGGGATCTGTGACAGGTGAGACCATGACCTCCCCCCGGCCCTAGGTCTCTCTTACCTCGGCAGTGCGGGAGGAGGGCGCTGCTGAGTAGAATAAGCAGCTGGGCGGAAGTCCTCATTCCACTCGGGCGCTAACAGGCCACCGTCGGTCCGTGGGGTATGCTGGGCCAACTGTGACCCGAGAAGTCCACTGCACCCACGAGCACCCCGACCACAGGCACTCCTGACACCCCGGCCACCCGCTGCCCACCCAAGTCTCACGCCTGAGGGAGTGAGTGAGTGAGGTCAGTCCCTGAGTTGGAAACACTCCCTCGCAAGCCACCCTTCCCCTGCCCAGAGGAACACCACCCCCGGCCGTGCTGTGGGAACCGCGCTCTAACCCACTCACGCGCCTAGACGCCATTTCCTGAGCACACAATGCAGAGGCCTGGGACTGAGGAAGGAGGGGGAGAGAGCAGCGTGGGAACAAGCAGGACTGGGAGGGGGGAGCAGTGGAGGGAGGGAGGGCAGAGATAAGGAGGGAAGTGAGGAGAGAAAAGGAAGGGGAACCGACGAGGGAACCATGAGAACTGAGACACAGATGGGCGCAGACGGTGGGAGAAGGAGTAAAAAGAAAGGGGCGAGATGGAGATAGTGAGTGCAAAGAGGGGAGAAAAGGAAACAGATGAGCTACGACAGAGAAAGAAAACAGATGAACAAGAATGCGATAAACGAAAACAAAGTCATGGAGAGAAACTAGGCAGAAAATAAACGATGAATGAAGAGCGTAAGATGCGAAACAGTTTAAACAAAAGAGAAAAAGCTAGAGAATGGAGCAGAGGACAATAGGATAACACAAGACTGAACTAAGTACATTTGGAAAGCAAGAAATATAATGAGAGAAGGGGCAATCAGTAGAAGGCAGCTTTTCCCAACCCGGGTTTGTTGGTCACACCTTGTACCATGTTCTATAGTGGGAGGCTGCCGGCCCTGCCTTCAAGTTGCATAAACACAAGCACTGTCCACCTTGTCACTGACCTGTTACAGGCCTGTTGTGTGCTAGAAAAACACAGGACTCATCCTGCCCCAGCTCTACCAGAATTCCAGAGCAACTGCCCCCGAGTCTGGTGTGTGATATTCCTAAGGCACCACATGATTCCTTCTCAGCATCCCATAAAAAAGGCACGACCTCCGGAAAATAATGTATTTATTCCGTTTGGACTAATGAAAATATGGATTTATTTCTCGGTTTAGGAAAGGATTAGAGCAAAATTATTGCATGAACAGTGCAATTTTCTGTTGCATTTTTAAAGCACAGTGGACACGCAATTCAAGCACATTCTTCTTAGCATTTTAGGTATCTTCCACCCAAATATGGTACAACGCTACCACCTAGTGGCTAAACGTAGTTATAACCTACAGAAGTAATCGATGGCATGTATGTAAACACCGACAATTTAAATTAAATTGAGCATATGTTTATTTCTCAAATTTCAATGGGAGCATTTTAGAAGAGCAAAAATACAATTTTAAGTTTAGAACGTGGATATTTTAGTTTTAATAGAAAGTCTCTTCTTTCTGGTCAGGTATCTGCAACAGGAGAGCTGCCGTTTCAACAATGTGAACATATCAAGTCTAGGGAGAAGTTTTAATTACGATGGCGAAAACAGTAAAAAAATAAAAATAAATCACAAAATTATGCAATATGCGTTTTCGCACCTTTTTACACCCAAGGATATCTCGCGGGGACTGACGTGCCTAGAAAGTTTCTCGCTGAGAGATTTTCTATTCGAATGAGTCTCCTATTGGTACCTGTTGAGAGCTTTTTTTACGAGACGTACTCGGTTGAAAAATGTGATGCGAGATACCGCAAATCACATTATGGAAAAAAAATGATAATTTTGAGAAAATGTGAAATTCACTTAATTAAGTTTGAAAAAAATTACGATATTCAACCAGTCCGAATATTGACATAAACACATGCGCAGCTGTTTATCCTAATTGTTTTGTTGGGATAATGACATTATCCTAGGTCCATAGCAGGGTCGCAACTACACCCGACCTTCAGGTGGGGTGGGGGCTAGCAATCCAGCCAGGACTGGCACTAGCACTGGTCGTACATGGCGCAACCGTCTTTTTTGGTGCCCCCTCCCCCATTTCCTCCTCCATAATTCCCTCACCACCGCTCACCAACAATGCACCTCATCTCGCTATAGCACCTTTCTGACAAACATTTTTAATTTTTTATAGCGCTATTCATAGTTTACTCACACTCAGGGGATCATTAGGATGGCGGGCGGACTTGAGTCCGCCCGCCATCCTAGAGGTAACAGGACCGCCCGCGTGCCATGCGGCGATCCTGCACCCCTTATAATGATGCAACCGCCACCGCGGCGGTCGCATCTGGCAATTTAACATTGCGGCGCGTGCTGCTGGCTGTAGCACCCGCCGCAATGTCAAATGGCCATGTTGTACATTTCCATGCATAATGTGGCAGGCACCGCGCGCCCCTGCCACCTTGTGCATGGAAATGGAGGGGGTTACCATGGGTATCCCCCCAGTGCACCCCCCCCCCCACAATTCCCCACTTAGGGGGCCCACAACGGGCCCCCAAAGCCAATCCCCGCCAGCCTTTCCATGGTGGCATCGCCGTCATGGAAAGGCCTGTCCAATACCCTGATCATAATATGGCGGACGGTGCCTGCTGGGCACCGCCACCATTTTACTGGCCCTGCTCTCCCCCGCAGTCAATCGTAACGATAGCCACCAGGGGAAAGGCGGGGGATGAACTTTGCGTACACCGCAATACCCACCTCCATCCTAATTTGGCGGTGGGTAAACCTCATTGTGATGGCTGGATGATTGTCACTGCCGGGCCGGCGGGGGTGATCCTCCCGCCATCATAATGAGCCCCTATGTTCTGTGAACTGCATGATACACGTTTTTTGTAGCAGGCACATTAACCCTCTGCACTGTGTGGGTGGCAGGAGTGATCAAGGGTGGAGAAAATAAATAATATGATGATCGTGCAACAAACTTCCAGCCTTATGATTATGGTTGCCAGCTCATTATTTTGATGTCCCAGGCAGTAAAAAGAAAAGCAGACATCTAAAGCTGTATTTTCAGCACTTATATGTGCATACTTCGAACAGCAAATATAAATAGTGTTGTAGGGCTGCCTGCATGATCTATGACTGATAATTAAAGGGAACAAAGACTGAAAAGTCACATTACAAATGAATACATACTTTTTCATTTATATCCCGATTTAGTGTCAAGACAAGGTCTTTGCAGGCTCTTTTAACAACACAAGGCTGGCATTTTTCTTTTGGCAACCCTACTTTATATTCCTTTTCATGAAATGCATTCTCACACTACGGCAGTAAATGTAAAATACAAATGTAAGGAATAGGCAGAGTGGGGGCCCAGGAGGGTACTGGAACCAGAAAAAAAACTAAGCCCCAGTAATCAGTTTACAAAGGTATTTATATATGCAGATGGCCTTTAAAGACCTGTGAAAAACTCGGGGAGGCCTGACATAAGACTGCAGACACTGCCCAGCCGGGCTCACAGCAGCTCGAGCTTTAGCAACCCAGGCTGAAACACACCACACGGTGCGGGGGTCTGAAGCCCTTTTAGCCCTATAGATGTTGTGCGCCTGGTCCATATCATCGTCTTCACAGTCATTACAACCCACTCACCCTCCCTTTTCTGCTGACCTATTGGACTTGGTAGGACCAGGAGGAACTATGGGTAGCCGGGCCTCTTATCTATGCCCATAGGGTGAGAGAGCACTAGGCTTGACTCCTCCTACTTCCTGATTTCTTTTTCCTGTCATGAGTTGGGAATCATCTCATTATTCCCACGTCCCGCTTCCTCGTCCCTGTCATTGCTAATATGGTATACTAAAGCAATGATGGTCGTAAAATTAATAAAGAATAAATTCTCACCATCAAATGCAAATCAAACGTAATAGTTAAGTATGAATGCGCAAAGAATCACATCATTGTAACATTTATAGCTAGAGGCTTTTAACACATTTTGAGCAAAGTTTTCTCCCTCTAGCCCCAGCCCTTGAATCTTATACTGCTTTATAAAGGTGGGAGGAGCTACCCATGTACCTGCTGTACATATTTCTGTCAGAGAAACTCCATTGAGTCCTCCACAAGATGCTGCTACACATCTAGTAGATCTTCCACTAACTATCTCTGGTAGGGGTACCGTAGTCAGATCTTAAGCTGACATAATTGTTTCTTTGATCCACCTACTGATGGACATCTTAGATGCTCTATTACCCTGATTACAGATAGCAAAAGAGATTTAAAAAATGGTCAGATATCCTGAAAGATTGGATCCATTCCAAATAGATGGGAACTGTCTCTTAAGATCTAAGGAATGTAAAGAAGGAAAGTCTTTAAAATCAGTATCAGGACAGAAAGATGGCAAACAAATATCTCCTGATCTCCATAGACCAAAAAAGAGATGTTAGGCAAAAAGTCTGGGCTTGGTCTCAAAACTATGCCCTCTTCTAAATCCTCAGATAAGGAGGTTTGCATAGGAGGGCACCTAATTCTCCAATCCTACATGCGTAGTTGATGGCAAACAGAAACAACACTTTTAGGGTAGGACTTTTTAATTCAAAAGAATTGAATGGTTCAAAAGGACACTTTTGAAGGGCTTGAAGAACAAGAGGTAAGTCCCTAGGAGAAAAGAAACGGTGAGCTGCAGGTCTATATAATGGATAACTCTTCAGCAGCTTACAACCTAAAACTTAATCTTGAGAGAGGCCTCCCCATGGTTCTCTAAAAGTGCTGACTGCTGCCCACTGAGCTCTTGAAATTGAAACTACCAAATGTTTGTGAAACCATCATATAGAAACTGAAGGACAACATTATTTTCACAATCAAGTGGAGAAAAATCTCTATCAAAACACCAAGAGTGAAAATGTTTCCAACTTTTAGAATATGCATGCAGAGAGGAAGACGTATATATTGTTGGAAGTTGGAGGCTAGAAAACCCTTATTCAGTAAGCATAACAACAGAGAAAGATTTCATAGACGAAGAGTCCTCAAAGACAGAACCGGAGATGGAAGTAGAGGGATCTCCCAGTGTGGAGCTATCGACATGGAGAGAAGAAAAAGTCAATAAGGCACCATCACAATTATATCCATTTCCTCCCTCAGTATTTTGACAGAATTCTTAGAATGAAAGGAAAAGGAGGGAAAGCAGATAGCAGAAGAGGAGGTCAAGGAATAGACATAGCATCCCCTCCCCAAGCTCCCAATGTTGGAAATCGACAGCAGAACCTCTCCAGCTGGGCATTATGAGGAGAGGCAAAAAGATCTGTGTCAGCAGTCCAGAAACTGCGACAAATCTCCTGAAATACAGAATGGGTCAGACATAGATTTGAGAGGTTAAGAACTTCCAACAATAACTGAGGAAGTTTGCAGCAATGTTCTCTCTCTTTATACATTTTTATGTATCTGGCAGTTAGAGAAAAAGATATCATTCCGACCAAGCTCCTATCCTCACAGCGACAGATTTCAAGGAGGGTGGTCTTGATCCACTCTGTCTGTTGACATAGCACATTGCCACCTCATTGTCAATATGGATGAGAACACGGTTTTCTGAAGAGTTGCCTGGAAATGAATGGATGCCTTTTATATGGCTGTCAATTCTCTTCAGTACCAGGTTTGTTGACACTCTAATAGATTCAATCTCTTTGTACAGTTTGGTGTGTCAGAGTTGCACCCCATCTCAGAAGGCTTGCATCCATAGTCACAATTAGTGGATAAGGTGGAGAAAGATGAAATCCAGAGATTCCAGCTTTAGCCACCATTGAAGCTGTTGACAAATGAAAGGAGTCAAATGCATTTGATTTCAAAAGTCATTGAAGAAGGTTTCCAATACTTCAGTAGGTGGGTTAATAAGGATTTTAAATGTTGTCTTTCCCATGGCATCAGAAATAAACAAGTAAACCATGTGCCAATTCTTTGAGATAGGAAGTATGTCAGAGCTTGCCATAGTCTGATTGCTCTCCCCTGAGGAAGGAACACCATAACTACATCTATCCTGAAAGGTGCCCCTATGAAAACTTGATCTTGACTGGGAATTAGGAACATTCAACAATAGACCATATCTGGATTGACAATCCATCATCACCCTGTATCCTTCCAGATCTGCTTCCTTTGATGTAGCCATCAGGAGCTAATCTTCCAAATATGGGAAAACAGTCAAGCCCTGAAGATGTAAAAGAGAGATTAAGGGAGCCATCATTTTCTAAAGTTCGGATCCCAAAGGGCAAGACATGGAACTCATAATGTTTTCCAAAATCACACGTCTTAGAAACCTCTGATGAGACACACCTGTAGGTATGTGAAACTGTGAAAATATGTCCATTAGATCTGGAGAGATCAAATATGCTCTGGGTTGAATTACAGGAATTATCTTCTTTATTGTTTCCACCTTGAAATGGATTACTTTGATCCATCTGTTCAAGTTCCTGAGACCTATGATCAATCTTAAACCTCCCGTTGATTTTGGGACGAGAAAGGTCATTGAGTATGTGCCTTTGACCTTCTGATTCTTGGGAATGCAAGAGATGGCTCCTTTGAGAATCAAGGAATGAATGGCTGTTTGCATGGCTTTCAGTTTCACACAGTCTTGTGGTCTTGGGATATGAATGAGGGAGGGATTGATGCAAACTCTATCAGGCCTTCTTGTTTGATTACTGATAGTACCAAAGAGAATGAAATGGATTTTACCCATTCCTGCAGGAAATGTTTTATCCTTCCCCCAAACTGCCACTCTAGGCCATCTCCGGCATCGTCAGGCCTGCTGAGAATTCTTGGGAGAAAAATACTTTTTTTTATTGTTATGATTGACTCTTGAAGTTCTCCCCAGCCATCATCTAAAAACACACAAAATGTCTAATTATAAGAAGGGAAATGCTGCCCGGGAATAGTGTGTACCCGCATATGACACACTCACATGGTAATGTGGTCCAGGGCTCTGTTTTATTAGCTACAGATTTCAACCACACCATCAGGTGTCAATGCTGAACAGTGAGAAGAGTTACAAATGAACAGTAACTCTAAAAGTAATTCACATCCTCTCTGGACCTCGATAGCTGGGAACTGATGCACAGTTCACTGAATTCATATCCGCGTTGGCTTCGACTGTGTGGGGGTAGAGAAGGCGAGCAGTCAAAGTTTGCTTTGGGAGGGTGGCAGCTGTGAGAAACTCAAATACTGTCTGCAAATGGAAAAATAGCCTGAATTAGAATGTCAAATCACTGCTGTAGCTTTTGCCACGGGGGTTAGATGTCTCTAAGTATAATGTGGAGGTCCCTCAGAAGTCTCTTTCTTCAGAGACAACCACTGGCACACAGGGAGGAGCTTCATAGGATCCCAAACAATGCACCCTACCCCAAAACGGTCACAGTGCAGTAACAATCCAATAACCAGATACCTCTCCTATCATTCATTGACTGGATGTTTGCCTTTGACCTTGTTCAGCGCCGCAGGGCCTTTTTGGTCAGGGTTGAGCTATACTAATACATACATGCCAAACAATCAACCTCAGACCCTGTAATGGCTTGTGATGGTTTCTTTAGGGGGTGCAGTTTTCTCTTCCAGGTGGTTGTGCAGACAGGTTTAGTCTGCAGTGCGTCCTCCGATTGGCTGAGATGGAAGGATACTGAACAGCCACCATGGGATGGAGTGAAATCTGATCAATGGCTACATGTTTGGGCTTGTCCTCTGCACTTCTGGTAGTTTATCATCTTTTTTTCAGTTCAATCAATCAATCAAGACATTTGTAAAGCACGCTACTCATCCGTAAGGGTCTCAAGGCGCTGGGGGGAGGGGGTGCTGCTACTGCTCGAACAACCAGGTCATGAGTAGCCTCCTGAAGGTTAGTAGGTCTTCGGTCTGCCATAGGAGAATGGGGAGGGTGTTCCAGGACTTGGTAGCGAGGTAGGAGAACGATCTGCCACCGGTGGTTGCTCTTCGGATGCCGGGCACGGTGGCGAGGGCGAGGTCGGCGGAGCGGAGCTGGCGGTTCGGGGTGTAGAAGGTGAGTCATTTGTTGAGGTATGCTGGTCCGGTGTTGTGAAGTGCCTTGTGTGTGTGCGTGGGTGAGGAGCTTGAAGGTGATCCTCTTGTTGAAGGGTAGCCAGTGCAGGTCTCTCAATTGGGGTATGATGAGGCGGTGGCGAGGGATGCCGAGGATCAGGCGTGCAGAGGCTTTCTGTATGCGATGTAGTTGTTTCAGTAGTTTGGCTGGAGCTCCCGCGTAGAGGGCGTTTCCGTAGTCCAGTCTGCTGCTGACGAGGGCCTGGGTGACCGTTCTGCTAGTGTCGGTGGGGATACACCTGTAGATCTTTCGGAGCATGCGGAGGGTGTTGAAACAGGAAGATGAGATGGCGTTGACTTGCTTGGTCATGGAGAGTGTTGAATCGAGGATGAATCCCAGGTTGGGTGCGTGGTCAGTGGGTGTCGGTGCTGCTCCCAGGGCTGGCGGCCACCAGGAGTCGTCCAAGGCAGATGTGGTGGAGCTTAGGATGAGGACCTCCGTCTTGTCCGAGTTCAGCTTCAGACAGCTGTTCTTCATCCATTCGGTGACGGCTTTCATTCCTTCGTGGAGTTCACAGCAACAGCAGATTTCTCCACAACCCCAGAGCCTACCCCTGGCGATGAAGACAGACACTAATGTAGGCATGTCTCAATTGAAATCCTCCCTCCCTGCAGGTGCACAGAGCTTTGCCGAAGTTAAAGGTGAGCCAAATATTTGGAAGGATTCATGTGAACACAGTGATGAGGCCCTCCACAGCACTTGATGCATGCTGCACATTCACTGGAGACAGTCCTCAGCACATCACTGTTGCTGGGACTGCATGTAATTCTTCCATCTGCTTGGACAAAGTGAGAGACCTTTGGCCATTCCTAAAAAGGATCTTTGATGCCACAGTTACAATCCGCTTGAGCAGATTATGGCCAAAAACAAGCATTTCCTATTGGCTGATTGCAGCTACTGAGGATCCATTCTAACACTAAGGTCCAGTGGAGTCCACCGGGTAGAGGTGGCTATTAGTCCGTACCTTTCACATGCATAATGAGAGAACAAGTGCAGTTCGGAGTCACTATTATAGAAATGCAGGTGCAGCAACAGTCATGACAGAAGACACAAGCGTTAACCTCCATCACCTGCATCAACCACCTGTCTCTATGTAGCCTGGTTGGGGGAACTAGTCTCTCCTCCTATCACAATTGGGGCATACTTATGACATTAGTGGCGCAGGGCAGCTGCGTCACAGGGAAAGAGCAGGGATGTAACGTCTTCATCCAATACAGCACATTCCTGTCCTTTCCCCTAGCACTGGCACCGCTTTGGCAGCCTAGCGCCAATGTTGGCACCCTTGCACTATCGTGCAAAGGTACTTGTGTTGTAGGCAGGATTGTTTTTGTGCAGGAAGGAACATGTTTCTCCTCATCACGCCTCCCCTGGGGAGGTGTATCTTTTTGGTGCATTCCTAGGTTTACAAGTTTGGTAAATCTGGTACTGCATCAAAAATCATGGGAGTTGCGTGAGCTCCACACAGGTTTTTCACCAGGCTTGTGGACATCCAAGACACCAGAAGGAATCTCCCTTGGAGTGAAGGAGTCACTCCCCTGCATCTGCAGGCACCGCAACAAAGCTGACCAGTCTGCTGTTCCGGAGCTACCATGGACTCTGATATGTTCAGCAACACATGTGGTGATTTTGCAACTCCCTTGAAGCCTGCACTGTCTTCACAGCAAGTTTGAAGTCCAGTATCCCTCGTCGGAACCCCTGGAGAAGTACCCCTGTGCATTACGTTGACTTGCTGTTGCCAAGGCTTGTAGACTCTCTTCACCAGAGATCTTCAGGCTCCAAGAAGCTCTACCCTACAGCATGTCTTGCTACCAATATCTTTGTCCTCACCACATTCTCTGCACGGTGGGCCTGGATGTATGACATTACACGCATGCTTTTACCACGCATGCTGTTACAACGCAGTTTTTACAACGCATGCTGTTACAACGCATAGTGCTTTGGGGCGCTGGATAGTGAATAGTTTAATTTACTATTCCATCTCCAGTCCCCGTGGATAGTAGGGAAGGTGTTGGATAGTAAATTAAAACTATTCCCTATCCTAGAGCGCCCCCCCAGTGCAATGAGTTGTAATGGTTTTCGTTGTAAAACCTGCGTTGTAAAAGCACTGCGTTGTAAAAGTTCCGTTGTAAAGGATGTTTCCCGGTGCGCCTGCATCATTGGTGAGCAGCTCAAGGTCCTCTTGTGACTTCTGTGCCTTGGGCCTGTGGGTCCTCTTGAGGGTCTTCTTTGACTCCTGTGGGCTCCCCTGTTTGCTGAGGGCCTACTCGGACGTACCTGCTTGTGGTGAGTCCCTTGGACCTTGCTGGTGACAACACTGCACCTTTCTTGTCTGCCACAGTTGTTGGCGCTGCCAAGGCTCGTTGGTGCTCCCGCCAGACACCGACCCCCTGGCTCTTGACATCTGACGTGGGACAGCTATTGAATGGCTCCAGGTCTTCCACAGCGTCGCCTGATCCGCACAACTGCAGCTTGAAGGTCACCGTCAACGCTACTGCATCTTCCAACGTCAGTGGGCATTCGTCTACCGTGCCTCCTGGTCACTCCTGAGTGGCATAAACTCTGTCCCCTCTGCTTGCAGGAACCTCTCTTCCTGAATCCACCCTTGGGTTGCACCGGACTCTTTCAACTTCTTCGCCAGCGGCATATTTACTGAAGTACTCCATGGTGGTCTTCAGCGGTTTCCGTTGTCACTTCGCACCTATGCACCCGGCTTCCCTGGTGTGGGGTTCTGGTTCCTGAGGTAATCACGGGTGGAGTGACTCACCAACCTTCCATCTTCCATGGGTTTTCTTCAGGGTCTTCTGGGAAGGGTCCATCTTCTTAAAAACTGCAACCGCAACGTACCCATTGACTTGTGTTGTTCACGCGGTCGTGTTCCCACTCTCCATAAGCCTCCGTGGGGTTCCTGGGTACTTACCTTGGGTGGTTCCTTGGGTCTCTCAACACTTCAAAGTCTTCTGGGTCTAGTGTCGACTTAGGTTGTCATTCGCATTCAACTTTCTTAGTATATGGTTTGGTCTCCCCATAGAGACCACTGTGTATTTGTGCTACGTAAGTGTTCTATTGTTGTAGTATTGTGTGTATTATGATTATACCTCAGGGTAGGAGATATTGCAATGTGTTAGTGAGTGTTTATAATAAATACTTATTTCCATAACTACACTGTGTGGTTCTTTTTCACTTAATCTACACTATATGATTAGTACTGGTAAAACAAGCTGATTTACACTCCTTATGGACTATGCCTGAAGGCTGCTCTCCACAGCTACCACTTAGAGGGCTTTCTATGGTTGTCTAAGACCACTAACATCACCATAAGGGTTGTCTGGATTAGTACAAGGTGCTTCACTTAGATAAGTGTGCACCATATACTAAGGTAGAATCCTGCCAAGGGGAACAAGGAGTGATAGGTGGAGAGAGTGGGTCAGGGAAAGCAACACAGAGTGCAGGAGTGGAGAGGACAAGCAACGTGCAAAAGAGCAGCGGGTGAGGGTAAAACACGACAGCAAGCCCAACATAGAGGTGACAGGAAACAGCACACGGGCAACAGAGAGCAACATGGAAGTCAGGGGATAAAATTACATTAGGGAGACAGCTGGAAAACACAGGCACTCTCGCTGAGTGTTTGACTACAAGACAAAAGTAGTGCTTGAAAAGCAACCACAGAAGCCAGCAAACCAGATAGATAGCAAAGTGGCTTTTGCTTCATTGGAGGGATAAAAATAAGATTGATAAGCTGGGACATGAAAAAGAAGAAGAAAAAATGGTGCTGCAGCAGCCGAATTTATTAGAAAGGCAGGTAGGCATGCCATGGCCAACCGACCCAGAGCTGCGGCTTTCTCACGCTGTGGCCTGGCACTGAAATGTTGTGCCCACTATATTGTAAAACGCTTGGGAAAGAAAAAGGCCTGGTTTGCGAATGTTGACGACAACCACTCTCCATACACTTTATATACAGTGCATTACAGTCAAAGGGCAGGCTCTTGGTGCACCTTTATGTATTCCGAAGGTGCATCACCAAAGTTCACGCTGGCACGAACTGCTAGTAGCAGCCTGAATACTTCTGACTCTGAAGACATTCCAAAGAATTTCTCCAAGCTTCCAATGGCTCCCAGTACAGAAGTCTCGTTTCTCCAAGCTTCCAATGGCTCCCAGTACAGAATTCTCATTTCTCCAAGCTTCCAATGGCTCCCAGTACAGAAGCCTCATTTCTCCAATTCTCCAATGGATCCCTGTACAGAAGTCTCATTTCTCCAATTCTCCAATGGATCCCTGTACAGAAGTCTCGTTTCTCTAAGCTTCCAATGGCTCCCAGTACAGAAGCCTCATTTCTCCAATTCTCCAATGGCTCCCAGTAGAGAAGCCTCATTTCTCCAATGGATCCCTCTACAGAAGTCTCGTTTCTCCAAGCTTCCAATGGCTCCCTGTACAGAAGTCTCATTTCTCCAAGCTTCCAATGGCTCCCAGTACAGAAGTCTCATCTCTCCAAGCTTCCAATGGCGCCCAGTACAGAAGTCTCATTTCTCCAAGCTTCCAATGGCTTCCAGTACAGAAGTCTCATTTCTCCAAGCTTCCAATGGCTTCCAGTACAGAAGTCTCATTTCTCCCAGCTTCCAATGGCTCCCAGTACAGAAGCCTCATTTCTCCAAGCTTCCAATGGCTCCCAGTACAGAAGTCTTGTTTCTCCAAGCTTCCAATGGCTCCCAGTACAGAAGTCTCATTTCTCCAAGCTTCCAATGGCTCTCGGTACAGAAGTCTCATTTCTCCAAGCTTCCAATGGCTCTCGGTACAGAAGTCTCGTTTCTCCAAGCTTCCAATGGCTCCCAGTACAGAAGTCTGTTTTCTCCAAGCTTCCAATGGCTCCCAGTACAGAAGCCTCATTTCTCCAATTCTCCAATGGCTTCCAGTACAGAAGCCTCATTTCTCCAAGCTTCCAATGGCTCCCAGTACAGAAGTCTAATTTTTCCAATTCTCCAATTGCTTCCAGTACAGAAGTCTCATTTCTCCAAGCTTCCAATGGCTCCCAGTACAGAAGCCTCATTTCTCCAAGCTTCCAATGGCTCCCAGTACAGACGTCTCGTTTCTTTAAGCTTCAATGGCTCCCAGTACAGAAGTCTTGTTTCTCCAAGCTTCCAATGGCTCCCAGTACAGAAGTCTCGTTTCTCCAAGCTTCTAATGGCTCCTGGTACAGAAGTCTCGTTTCTCCAAGCTTCCAATGGCTCCCAGTTCAGAAGTCTGTTTTCTCCAAGCTTCCACTGGCTCCCAGTACAGAAGTCTCATTTCTCCAAGCTTCCAATGGCTCTCCGTACAGAAGTCTCGTTTCTCCAAGCTTCCAATGGCTCTCGGTACAGAAGTCTCGTTTCTCCAAGCTTCCAATGGCTCCCAGTACAGAAGTCTGTTTTCTCCAAGCTTCAAATGGCTCCCAGTACAGACGCCTCATTTCTCCGAATCTCCAATGGCTTCCAGTACAGAAGCCTCATTTCTCCAACCTTCCAATGGCTCCCAGTACAGAAGTCTAATTTTTCCAATTCTCCAATTGCTTCCAGTACAGAAGTCTCATTTCTCCAAGCTTCCAATGGCTCCCAGTACAGAAGCCTCATTTCTCCAAGCTTCCAATGGCTCCCAGTACAGACGTCTCGTTTCTTTCAGCTTCCAATGGCTCCAAGTACAGAAGTCTTGTTTCTCCAAGCTTCCAATGGCTCCCAGTACAGAAGTCTCGTTTCTCCAAGCTTCCAATGGCTCCCAGTACAGAAGTCTTGTTTCTCCAAACTTCCAATGGCTCCCAGTACAGAAGCCTCATTTCTCCAATTCTCCAATGGCTCCCAGTACAGAAGTCTCATTTCTCCAAGCTTCAAATGGATCCCAGTACAGAAGTCTCATTTCTCCAAGCTTACAATGGCTCCCAGTACAGAAGCCTCATTTCTCCAAGCTTCCAATGGCTCCCAGTACAGAAGTCTCGTTTCTCCAAGCTTCCAATGGCTCCCAGTACAGAAGTCTGTTTTCTCCAAGCTTCCAATGGCTCCCAGTACAGAAACCTCATTTCTCCAAGCTTCCAATTGCTCCCAGTACAGAAGTCTCGTTTCTACAAATTTCCAATGGCTCCCAGTACAGAAGTCTCGTTTCTCCAAGCTTCCAATGGCTCCCAGTAGAGAAGTCTCATTTCTCCAATTCTCCAATTGCTTCCAGTACAGAAGTCTCATTTCACCAAGCCTACAATGGCTACCAGTACAGAAGTCTCGTTTCTCAAAGCTTTCAATGGCTCCCAGTACAGAAGTCTCGTTTCTCCAAGCTTCCAATGGCTCCCAGTACAGAAGCCTCATTTCTCCAATTCTCTAATGGATCCCTGTACAGAAGCCTCATTTCTCCAATTCTCCAATGGATCCCTGTACAGAAGCCTCATTTCTCCAATTCTCCAATGGCTCCCAGTACAGAAGCCTCATTTCTCCAATTCTCCAATGGCTCCCAGTACAGAAGTCTCATTTCTCCAAGCTTCCAATGGCTTCCAGTACAGACGCCTCATTTCTCCAATACTCCAATGGCTCCCAGTACAGAAGCCTCATTTCTCCAATGGATCCCTGTACAGAAGTCTTGTTTCTCCAAGCTTCCAATGGCTCCCAGTTCAGAAGTCTCGTTTCTCCAAGCTTCCAAAGGCTCCCAGTACAGAAGTCTAGTTTCTCCAAGCTTCCAATGGCTCCCAGTACAGAAGCCTCATTTCTCCAATTCTCCAATGCATCCCTGTACAGAAGCCTCATTTCTCCAATTCTCCAATGGATCCCTGTACAGAAGCCTCATTTCTCCAATTCTCCAATGGCTCCCAGTACAGAAGTCTCATTTCTCCAATAGCTCCCAGTACAGAAGTCTCGTTTCTCCAAGCTTCCAATGGCTCCCAGTACAGAAGAGTCATTTCTCCAATTCTCCAATGGATCCCTGTACAGAAGCCTCATTTCTCCAATTCTCCAATGGATCCCTGTACAGAAGCCTCATTTCTCCAATTCTCCAATGGATCCCTGTACAGAAGCCTCATTTCTCCAATTCTCCAATGGCTCCCAGTACAGAAGTCTCATTTCTCCAAGCTTACAATGGCTTCCAGTACAGACGCCTCATTTCTCCAATTCTCCAATGGCTCCCAGTACAGAAGCCTCATTTCTCCAATGGATCCCTGTACAGAAGTCTTGTTTCTCCAAGCTTCCAATGGCTCCCAGTTCAGAAGTCTCGTTTCTCCAAGCTTCCAATGGATCCCAGTACAGAAGTCTCGTTTCTCCAAGCTTCCAATGGCTCCCAGTACAGAAGTCTGTTTTCTCCAAGCTTCCAATGGCTCCCAGTACAGAAGTCTAATTTCTCCAAGCTTCCAATGGCTCCCAGTACAGAAGCCTCATTTCTCCAATTCTCCAATGGATCCCTGTACAGAAGTCTCATTTCTCCAATTCTCCAATGGATCCCTGTACAGAAGTCTCGTTTCTCTAAGCTTCCAATGGCTCCCAGTACAGAAGCCTCATTTCTCCAATTCTCCAATGGCTCCCAGTACAGAAGCCTCATTTCTCCAATGGATCCCTCTACAGAAGTCTTGTTTCTCCAAGCTTCCAATGGCTCCCTGTACAGAAGTCTCGTTTCTCCAAGCTTCCAATGGATCCCAGTACAGAAGTCTCGTTTCTCCAAGCTTCCAATGGCTCCCGGTACAGAAGTCTCATTTCTCCAAGCTTCCAATGGCTCCCAGTACAGAAGTCTCATCTCTCCAAGCTTCCAATGGCGCCCAGTACAGAAGTCCCATTTCTCCAAGCTTCCAATGGCTTCCAGTACAGAAGTCTCATTTCTCCAAGCTTCCAATGGCTCTCGGTACAGAAGTCTCGTTTCTCCAAGCTTCCAATGGCTCTCGGTACAGAAGTCTCGTTTCTCCAAGCTTCCAATGGCTCCCAATACAGAAGTCTGTTTTCTCCAAGCTTCCAATGGCTCCCAGTACAGAAGCCTCATTTCTCCAATTCTCCAATGGCTTCCAGTACAGAAGCCTCATTTCTCCAAGCTTCCAATGGCTCCCAGTACAGAAGTCTCATTTTTCCAATTCTCCAATTTCTTCCAGTACAGAAGTCTCATTTCTCCAAGCTTCCAATGGCTCCCAGTACAGAAGCCTCATTTCTCCAAGCTTCCAATGGCTCCCAGTACAGACGTCTCGTTTCTTTAAGCTTCCAATGGCTCCCAGTACAGAAGTCTTGTTTCTCCAAGCTTCCAATGGCTCCCAGTACAGAAGTCTCGTTTCTCCAAGCTTCTAATGGCTCCCAGTACAGAAGTCTCATTTCTCCAAGCTTCCAATGGCTCCCAGTTCAGAACTCTGTTTTCTCCAAGCTTCCACTGGCTCCCAGTACAGAAGTCTCATTTCTCCAAGCTTCCAATGGCTCTCGGTACAGAAGTCTCGTTTCTCCAAGCTTCCAATGGCTCTCGGTACAGAAGTCTCGTTTCTCCAAGCTTCCAATGGCTCCCAGTACAGAAGTCTGTTTTCGCCAAGCTTCAAATGGCTCCCAGTACAGACACCTCATTTTTCCAATTCTCCAATGGCTTCCAGTACAGAAGCCTCATTTCTCCAACCTTCCAATGGCTCCCAGTACAGAAGTCTCATTTTTCCAATTCTCCAATTGCTTCCAGCACAATTGTCTCATTTCTCCAAGCTTCCAATGGCTCCCAGTACAGAAGCCTCATTTCTCCAAGCTTCCAATGGCTCCCAGTACATACGTCTCGTTTCTTTCAGCTTCCAATGGCTCCAAGTACAGAAGTCTTGTTTCTCCAAGCTTCCAATGGCTCCCAGTACAGAAGTCTCGTTTCTCCAAGCTTCCAATGGCTCCCAGTACAGAAGTCTTGTTTCTCCAAACTTCCAATGGCTCCCAGTACAGAAGCCTCATTTCTCCAATTCTCCAATGGCTCCCAGTACAGAAGTCTCATTTCTCCAAGCTTCAAATGGATCCCAGTACAGAAGTCTCATTTCTCCAAGCTTACAATGGCTCCCAGTACAGAAGCCTCATTTCTCCAAGCGTCCAATGGCTCCCAGTACAGAAGTCTCGTTTCTCCAAGCTTCCAATGGCTCCCAGTACAGAAGCCTGTTTTCTCCAAGCTTCCAATGGCTCCCAGTACAGAAGCCTCATTTCTCCAAGCTTCCAATGGCTTCCAGTACAGACGCCTCATTTCTCCAATACTCCAATGGCTCCCAGTACAGAAGCCTCATTTCTCCAATGGATCCCTGTACAGAAGTCTTGTTTCTCCAAGCTTCCAATGGCTCCCAGTTCAGAAGTCTCGTTTCTCCAAGCTTCCAATGGCTCCCAGTACAGAAGTCTAGTTTCTCCAAGCTTCCAATGGCTCCCAGTACAGAAGCCTCATTTCTCCAATTCTCCAATGGATCCCTGTACAGAAGCCTCATTTCTCCAATTCTCCAATGGATCCATGTACAGAAGCCTCATTTCTCCAATTCTCCAATGGATCCCTGTACAGAAGCCTCATTTCTCCAATTCTCCAATGGCTCCCAGTACAGAAGTCTCATTTCTCCAATAGCTCCCAGTACAGAAGTCTCGTTTCTCCAAGCTTCCAATGGCTCCCAGTACAGAAGAGTCATTTCTCCAATTCTCCAATGGATCCCTGTACAGAAGCCTCATTTCTCCAATTCTCCAATGGATCCCTGTACAGAAGCCTCATTTCTCCAATTCTCCAATGGCTCCCAGTACAGAAGTCTCATTTCTCCAAGCTTCCAATGGCTTCCAGTACAGACGCCTCATTTCTCCAATTCTCCAATGGCTCCCAGTACAGAAGCCTCATTTCTCCAATGGATCCCTGTACAGAAGTCTTGTTTCTCCAAGCTTCCAATGGCTCCCAGTTCAGAAGTCTCGTTTCTCCACGCTTCCAATGGATCCCAGTACAGAAGTCTCGTTTCTCCAAGCTTCCAATGGCTCCCAGTACAGAAGTCTGTTTTCTCCAAGCTTCCAATGGCTCCCAGTACAGAAGTCTAATTTCTCCAAGCTTCCAATGGCTCCCAGTACAGAAGCCTCATTTCTCCAATTCTCCAATGGATCCCTGTACAGAAGTCTCATTTCTCCAATTCTCCAATGGATCGCTGTACAGATGTCTCGTTTCTCTAAGCTTCCAATGGCTCCCAGTACAGAAGCCTCATTTCTCCAATTCTCCAATGGCTCCCAGTACAGAAGCCTCATTTCTCCAATGGATCCCTCTACAGAAGTCTCGTTTCTCCAAGCTTCCAATGGCTCCCTGTACAGAAGTCTCGTTTCTCCAAGCTTCCAATGGATCCCAGTACAGAAGTCTTGTTTCTCCAAGCTTCCAATGGCTCCCGGTACAGAAGTCTCATTTCTCCAAGCTTCCAATGGCTCCCAGTACAGAAGTCTCATCTCTCCAAGCTTCCAATGAGGCCCAGTACAGAAGTCCCATTTCTCCAAGCTTCCAATGGCTTCCAGTACAGAAGTCTCATTTCTCCAAGCTTCCAATGGCTCTCGGTACAGAAGTCTCGTTTCTCCAAGCTTCCAATGGCTCTCGGTACAGAAGTCTCGTTTCTCCAAGCTTCCAATGGCTCCCAGTACAGAAGTCTGTTTTCTCCAAGCTTCCAATGGCTCCCAGTACAGAAGCCTCATTTCTCCAATTCTCCAATGGCTTCCAGTACAGAAGCCTCATTTCTCCAAGCTTCCAATGGCTCCCAGTACAGAAGTCTCATTTTTTCAATTCTCCAATTTCTTCCAGTACAGAAGTCTCATTTCTCCAAGCTTCCAATGGCTCCCAGTACAGAAGCCTCATTTCTCCAAGCTTCCAATGGCTCCCAGTACAGACGTCTCGTTTCTTTAAGCTTCCAATGGCTCCCAGTACAGAAGTCTTGTTTCTCCAAGCTTCCAATGGCTCCCAGTACAGAAGTCTCGTTTCTCGAAGCTTCTAATGGCTCCCAGTACAGAAGTCTCATTTCTCCAAGCTTCCAATGGCTCCCAGTTCAGAACTCTGTTTTCTCCAAGCTTCCACTGGCTCCCAGTACAGAAGTCTCATTTCTCCAAGCTTCCAATGGCTCTCGGTACAGAAGTCTCGTTTCTCCAAGCTTCCAATGGCTCTCGGTACAGAAGTCTCGTTTCTCCAAGCTTCCAATGGCTCCCAGTACAGAAGTCTGTTTTCTCCAAGTTTCAAATGGCTCCCAGTACAGACGCCTCATTTTTCCAATTCTCCAATGGCTTCCAGTACAGAAGCCTCATTTCTCCAACCTTCCAATGGCTCCCAGTACAGAAGTCTCATTTTTCCAATTCTCCAATTGCTTCCAGTACAGAAGTCTAATTTCTCCAAGCTTCCAATGGCTCCCAGTACAGAAGCCTCATTTCTCCAAGCTTCCAATGGCTCCCAGTACAGACGTCTCGTTTCTTTCAGCTTCCAATGGCTCCAAGTACAGAAGTCTTGTTTCTCCAAGCTTCCAATGGCTCCCAGTACAGAAGTCTCGTTTCTCCAAGCTTCCAATGGCTCCCAGTACAGAAGTCTTGTTTCTCCAAACTTCCAATGGCTCCCAGTACAGAAGCCTCATTTCTCCAATTCTCCAATGGCTCCCAGTACAGAAGTCTCATTTCTCCAAGCTTCAAATGGATCCCAGTACAGAAGTCTCATTTCTCCAAGCTTACAATGGCTCCCAGTACAGAAGCCTCATTTCTCCAAGCTTCCAATGGCTCCCAGTACAGAAGTCTCGTTTCTCCAAGCTTCCAATGGCTCCCAGTACAGAAGTCTGTTTTCTCCAAGCTTCCAATGGCTCCCAGTACAGAAGCCTCATTTCTCCAAGCTTCCAATGGCTCCCAGTACAGAAGTCTCATTTCTCCAATAGCTCCCAGTACAGAAGTCTCGTTTCTCCAAGCTTCCAATGGTTCCCAGTACAGAAGAGTCATTTCTCCAATTCTCCAATGGATCCCTGTACAGAAGCCTCATTTCTCCAATTCTCCAATGGATCCCTGTACAGAAGCCTCATTTCTCCAATTCTCCAATGGCTCCCAGTACAGAAGTCTCATTTCTCCAAGCTTCCAATGGCTTCCAGTACAGACGCCTCATTTCTCCAATTCTCCAATGGCTCCCAGTACAGAAGCCTCATTTCTCCAATGGATCCCTGTACAGAAGTCTTGTTTCTCCAAGCTTCCAATGGCTCCCAGTTCAGAAGTCTCGTTTCTCCAAGCTTCCATTGGATCCCAGTACAGAAGTCTCGTTTCTCCAAGCTTCCAATGGCTCCCAGTACAGAAGTCTGTTTTCTCCAAGCTTCCAATGGCTCCCAGTACAGAAGTCTAATTTCTCCAAGCTTCCAATGGCTCCCAGTACAGAAGCCTCATTTCTCCAATTCTCCAATGGATCCCTGTACAGAAGTCTCATTTCTCCAATTCTCCAATGGATCCCTGTACAGAAGTCTCGTTTCTCTAAGCTTCCAATGGCTCCGAGTACAGAAGCCTCATTTCTCCAATTCTCCAATGGCTCCCAGTACAGAAGCCTCATTCCTCCAATGGATCCCTCTACAGAAGTCTCGTTTCTCCAAGCTTCCAATGGCTCCCTGTACAGAAGTCTCGTTTCTCCAAGCTTCCAATGGATCCCAGTACAGAAGTCTCGTTTCTCCAAGCTTCCAATGGCTCCCGGTACAGAAGTCTCATTTCTCCAAGCTTCCAATGGCTCCCAGTACAGAAGTCTCATCTCTCCAAGCTTCCAATGAGGCCCAGTACAGAAGTCCCATTTCTCCAAGCTTCCAATGGCTTCCAGTACAGAAGTCTCATTTCTCCAAGCTTCCAATGGCTCTCGGTACAGAAGTCTCGTTTCTCCAAGCTTCCAATGGCTCTCGGTACAGAAGTCTTGTTTCTCCAAGCTTCCAATGGCTCCCAGTACAGAAGTCTGTTTTCGCCAAGCTTCAAATGGCTCCCAGTACAGACACCTCATTTTTCCAATTCTCCAATGGCTTCCAGTACAGAAGCCTCATTTCTCCAACCTTCCAATGGCTCCCAGTACAGAAGTCTCATTTTTCCAATTCTCCAATTTCTTCCAGTACAGAAGTCTCATTTCTCCAAGCTTCCAATGGCTCCCAGTACAGAAGCCTCATTTCTCCAAGCTTCCAATGGCTCCCAGTACAGACGTCTCGTTTCTTTAAGCTTCCAATGGCTCCCAGTACAGAAGTCTTGTTTCTCCAAGCTTCCAATGGCTCCCAGTACAGAAGTCTCGTTTCTCCAAGCTTCTAATGGCTCCCAGTACAGAAGTCTCATTTCTCCAAGCTTCCAATGGCTCCCAGTTCAGAACTCTGTTTTCTCCAGCCTTCCACTGGCTCCCAGTACAGAAGTCTCATTTCTCCAAGCTTCCAATGGCTCTCGGTACAGAAGTCTCGTTTCTCCAAGCTTCCAATGGCTCTCGGTACAGAAGTCTCGTTTCTCCAAGCTTCCAATGGCTCCCAGTACAGAAGTCTGTTTTCTCCAAGTTTCAAATGGCTCCCAGTACAGACGCCTCATTTTTCCAATTCTCCAATGGCTTCCAGTACAGAAGCCTCATTTCTCCAACCTTCCAATGGCTCCCAGTACAGAAGTCTCATTTTTCCAATTCTCCAATTGCTTCCAGTACAGAAGTCTAATTTCTCCAAGCTTCCAATGGCTCCCAGTACAGAAGCCTCATTTCTCCAAGCTTCCAATGGCTCCCAGTACAGACGTCTCGTTTCTTTCAGCTTCCAATGGCTCCAAGTACAGAAGTCTTGTTTCTCCAAGCTTCCAATGGCTCCCAGTACAGAAGTCTCGTTTCTCCAAGCTTCCAATGGCTCCCAGTACAGAAGTCTTGTTTCTCCAAACTTCCAATGGCTCCCAGTACAGAAGCCTCATTTCTCCAATTCTCCAATGGCTCCCAGTACAGAAGTCTCATTTCTCCAAGCTTCAAATGGATCCCAGTACAGAAGTCTCATTTCTCCAAGCTTACAATGGCTCCCAGTACAGAAGCCTCATTTCTCCAAGCTTCCAATGGCTCCCAGTACAGAAGTCTCGTTTCTCCAAGCTTCCAATGGCTCCCAGTACAGAAGTCTGTTTTCTCCAAGCTTCCAATGGCTCCCAGTACAGAAGCCTCATTTCTCCAAGCTTCCAATGGCTCCCAGTACAGAAGTCTCATTTCTCCAATAGCTCCCAGTACAGAAGTCTCGTTTCTCCAAGCTTCCAATGGCTCCCAGTACAGAAGAGTCATTTCTCCAATTCTCCAATGGATCCCTGTACAGAAGCCTCATTTCTCCAATTCTCCAATGGATCCCTGTACAGAAGCCTCATTTCTCCAATTCTCCAATGGCTCCCAGTACAGAAGTCTCCTTTCTCCAAGCTTCCAATGGCTTCCAGTACAGACGCCTCATTTCTCCAATTCTCCAATGGCTCCCAGTACAGAAGCCTCATTTCTCCAATGGATCCCTGTACAGAAGTCTTGTTTCTCCAAGCTTCCAATGGCTCCCAGTTCAGAAGTCTCGTTTCTCCAAGCTTCCAATGGATCCCAGTACAGAAGTCTCGTTTCTCCAAGCTTCCAATGGCTCCCAGTACAGAAGTCTGTTTTCTCCAAGCTTCCAATGGCTCCCAGTACAGAAGTCTAATTTCTCCAAGCTTCCAATGGCTCCCAGTACAGAAGCCTCATTTCTCCAATTCTCCAATGGATCCCTGTACAGAAGTCTCATTTCTCCAATTCTCCAATGGATCCCTGTACAGAAGTCTCGTTTCTCTAAGCTTCCAATGGCTCCCAGTACAGAAGCCTCATTTCTCCAATTCTCCAATGGCTCCCAGTACAGAAGCCTCATTTCTCCAATGGATCCCTCTACAGAAGTCTCGTTTCTCCAAGCTTCCAATGGCTCCCTGTACAGAAGTCTCGTTTCTCCAAGCTTCCAATGGATCCCAGTACAGAAGTCTCGTTTCTCCAAGCTTCCAATGGCTCCCGGTACAGAAGTCTCATTTCTCCAAGCTTCCAATGGCTCCCAGTACAGAAGTCTCATCTCTCCAAGCTTCCAATGAGGCCCAGTACAGAAGTCCCATTTCTCCAAGCTTCCAATGGCGTCCAGTACAGAAGTCTCATTTCTCCAAGCTTCCAATGGCTCTCGGTACAGAAGTCTCGTTTCTCCAAGCTTCCAATGGCTCTCGGTACAGAAGTCTCGTTTCTCCAAGCTTCCAATGGCTCCCAGTACAGAAGTCTGTTTTCTCCAAGCTTCCAATGGCTCCCAGTACAGAAGCCTCATTTCTCCAATTCTCCAATGGCTTCCAGTACAGAAGCCTCATTTCTCCAAGCTTCCAATGGCTCCCAGTACAGAAGTCTCATTTTTCCAATTCTCCAATTTCTTCCAGTACAGAAGTCTCATTTCTCCAAGCTTCCAATGGCTCCCAGTACAGAAGTCTAATTTCTCCAAGCTTCCAATGGCTCCCAGTACAGAAGCCTCATTTCTCCAATTCTCCAATGGATCCCTGTACAGAAGTCTCATTTCTCCAATTCTCCAATGGATCCCTGTACAGAAGTCTCGTTTCTCTAAGCTTCCAATGGCTCCGAGTACAGAAGCCTCATTTCTCCAATTCTCCAATGGCTCCCAGTACAGAAGCCTCATTCCTCCAATGGATCCCTCTACAGAAGTCTCGTTTCTCCAAGCTTCCAATGGCTCCCTGTACAGAAGTCTCGTTTCTCCAAGCTTCCAATGGATCCCAGTACAGAAGTCTCGTTTCTCCAAGCTTCCAATGGCTCCCGGTACAGAAGTCTCATTTCTCCAAGCTTCCAATGGCTCCCAGTACAGAAGTCTCATCTCTCCAAGCTTCCAATGAGGCCCAGTACAGAAGTCCCATTTCTCCAAGCTTCCAATGGCTTCCAGTACAGAAGTCTCATTTCTCCAAGCTTCCAATGGCTCTCGGTACAGAAGTCTCGTTTCTCCAAGCTTCCAATGGCTCTCGGTACAGAAGTCTTGTTTCTCCAAGCTTCCAATGGCTCCCAGTACAGAAGTCTGTTTTCGCCAAGCTTCAAATGGCTCCCAGTACAGACACCTCATTTTTCCAATTCTCCAATGGCTTCCAGTACAGAAGCCTCATTTCTCCAACCTTCCAATGGCTCCCAGTACAGAAGTCTCATTTTTCCAATTCTCCAATTTCTTCCAGTACAGAAGTCTCATTTCTCCAAGCTTCCAATGGCTCCCAGTACAGAAGCCTCATTTCTCCAAGCTTCCAATGGCTCCCAGTACAGACGTCTCGTTTCTTTAAGCTTCCAATGGCTCCCAGTACAGAAGTCTTGTTTCTCCAAGCTTCCAATGGCTCCCAGTACAGAAGTCTCGTTTCTCCAAGCTTCTAATGGCTCCCAGTACAGAAGTCTCATTTCTCCAAGCTTCCAATGGCTCCCAGTTCAGAACTCTGTTTTCTCCAGCCTTCCACTGGCTCCCAGTACAGAAGTCTCATTTCTCCAAGCTTCCAATGGCTCTCGGTACAGAAGTCTCGTTTCTCCAAGCTTCCAATGGCTCTCGGTACAGAAGTCTCGTTTCTCCAAGCTTCCAATGGCTCCCAGTACAGAAGTCTGTTTTCTCCAAGTTTCAAATGGCTCCCAGTACAGACGCCTCATTTTTCCAATTCTCCAATGGCTTCCAGTACAGAAGCCTCATTTCTCCAACCTTCCAATGGCTCCCAGTACAGAAGTCTCATTTTTCCAATTCTCCAATTGCTTCCAGTACAGAAGTCTAATTTCTCCAAGCTTCCAATGGCTCCCAGTACAGAAGCCTCATTTCTCCAAGCTTCCAATGGCTCCCAGTACAGACGTCTCGTTTCTTTCAGCTTCCAATGGCTCCAAGTACAGAAGTCTTGTTTCTCCAAGCTTCCAATGGCTCCCAGTACAGAAGTCTCGTTTCTCCAAGCTTCCAATGGCTCCCAGTACAGAAGTCTTGTTTCTCCAAACTTCCAATGGCTCCCAGTACAGAAGCCTCATTTCTCCAATTCTCCAATGGCTCCCAGTACAGAAGTCTCATTTCTCCAAGCTTCAAATGGATCCCAGTACAGAAGTCTCATTTCTCCAAGCTTACAATGGCTCCCAGTACAGAAGCCTCATTTCTCCAAGCTTCCAATGGCTCCCAGTACAGAAGTCTCGTTTCTCCAAGCTTCCAATGGCTCCCAGTACAGAAGTCTGTTTTCTCCAAGCTTCCAATGGCTCCCAGTACAGAAGCCTCATTTCTCCAAGCTTCCAATGGCTCCCAGTACAGAAGTCTCATTTCTCCAATAGCTCCCAGTACAGAAGTCTCGTTTCTCCAAGCTTCCAATGGCTCCCAGTACAGAAGAGTCATTTCTCCAATTCTCCAATGGATCCCTGTACAGAAGCCTCATTTCTCCAATTCTCCAATGGATCCCTGTACAGAAGCCTCATTTCTCCAATTCTCCAATGGCTCCCAGTACAGAAGTCTCCTTTCTCCAAGCTTCCAATGGCTTCCAGTACAGACGCCTCATTTCTCCAATTCTCCAATGGCTCCCAGTACAGAAGCCTCATTTCTCCAATGGATCCCTGTACAGAAGTCTTGTTTCTCCAAGCTTCCAATGGCTCCCAGTTCAGAAGTCTCGTTTCTCCAAGCTTCCAATGGATCCCAGTACAGAAGTCTCGTTTCTCCAAGCTTCCAATGGCTCCCAGTACAGAAGTCTGTTTTCTCCAAGCTTCCAATGGCTCCCAGTACAGAAGTCTAATTTCTCCAAGCTTCCAATGGCTCCCAGTACAGAAGCCTCATTTCTCCAATTCTCCAATGGATCCCTGTACAGAAGTCTCATTTCTCCAATTCTCCAATGGATCCCTGTACAGAAGTCTCGTTTCTCTAAGCTTCCAATGGCTCCCAGTACAGAAGCCTCATTTCTCCAATTCTCCAATGGCTCCCAGTACAGAAGCCTCATTTCTCCAATGGATCCCTCTACAGAAGTCTCGTTTCTCCAAGCTTCCAATGGCTCCCTGTACAGAAGTCTCGTTTCTCCAAGCTTCCAATGGATCCCAGTACAGAAGTCTCGTTTCTCCAAGCTTCCAATGGCTCCCGGTACAGAAGTCTCATTTCTCCAAGCTTCCAATGGCTCCCAGTACAGAAGTCTCATCTCTCCAAGCTTCCAATGAGGCCCAGTACAGAAGTCCCATTTCTCCAAGCTTCCAATGGCGTCCAGTACAGAAGTCTCATTTCTCCAAGCTTCCAATGGCTCTCGGTACAGAAGTCTCGTTTCTCCAAGCTTCCAATGGCTCTCGGTACAGAAGTCTCGTTTCTCCAAGCTTCCAATGGCTCCCAGTACAGAAGTCTGTTTTCTCCAAGCTTCCAATGGCTCCCAGTACAGAAGCCTCATTTCTCCAATTCTCCAATGGCTTCCAGTACAGAAGCCTCATTTCTCCAAGCTTCCAATGGCTCCCAGTACAGAAGTCTCATTTTTCCAATTCTCCAATTTCTTCCAGTACAGAAGTCTCATTTCTCCAAGCTTCCAATGGCTCCCAGTACAGAAGCCTCATTTCTCCAAGCTTCCAATGGCTCCCAGTACAGACGTCTCGTTTCTTTAAGCTTCCAATGGCTCCCAGTACAGAAGTCTTGTTTCTCCAAGCTTCCAATGGCTCCCAGTACAGAAGTCTCGTTTCTCCAAGCTTCTAATGGCTCCCAGTACAGAAGTCTCATTTCTCCAAGCTTCCAATGGCTCCCAGTTCAGAACTCTGTTTTCTCCAAGCTTCCACTGGCTCCCAGTACAGAAGTCTCATTTCTCCAAGCTTCCAATGGCTCTCGGTACAGAAGTCTCGTTTCTCCAAGCTTCCAATGGCTCTCGGTACAGAAGTCTCGTTTCTCCAAGCTTCCAATGGCTCCCAGTACAGAAGTCTGTTTTCTCCAAGTTTCAAATGGCTCCCAGTACAGACGCCTCATTTTTCCAATTCTCCAATGGCTTCCAGTACAGAAGCCTCATTTCTCCAACCTTCCAATGGCTCCCAGTACAGAAGTCTCATTTTTCCAATTCTCCAATTGCTTCCAGTACAGAAGTCTAATTTCTCCAAGCTTCCAATGGCTCCCAGTACAGAAGCCTCATTTCTCCAAGCTTCCAATGGCTCCCAGTACAGACGTCTCGTTTCTTTCAGCTTCCAATGGCTCCAAGTACAGAAGTCTTGTTTCTCCAAGCTTCCAATGGCTCCCAGTACAGAAGTCTCGTTTCTCCAAGCTTCCAATGGCTCCCAGTACAGAAGTCTTGTTTCTCCAAACTTCCAATGGCTCCCAGTACAGAAGCCTCATTTCTCCAATTCTCCAATGGCTCCCAGTACAGAAGTCTCATTTCTCCAAGCTTCAAATGGATCCCAGTACAGAAGTCTCATTTCTCCAAGCTTACAATGGCTCCCAGTACAGAAGTCTTGTTTCTCCAAGCTTCCAATGGCTCCCAGTTCAGAAGTCTCGTTTCTCCAAGCTTCCAATGGATCCCAGTACAGAAGTCTCGTTTCTCCAAGCTTCCAATGGCTCCCAGTACAGAAGTCTGTTTTCTCCAAGCTTCCAATGGCTCCCAGTACAGAAGTCTAATTTCTCCAAGCTTCCAATGGCTCCCAGTACAGAAGCCTCATTTCTCCAATTCTCCAATGGATCCCTGTACAGAAGTCTCATTTCTCCAATTCTCCAATGGATCCCTGTACAGAAGTCTCGTTTCTCTAAGCTTCCATTGGATCCCAGTACAGAAGTCTCGTTTCTCCAAGCTTCCAATGGCTCCCAGTACAGAAGTCTGTTTTCTCCAAGCTTCCAATGGCTCCCAGTACAGAAGTCTAATTTCTCCAAGCTTCCAATGGCTCCCAGTACAGAAGCCTCATTTCTCCAATTCTCCAATGGATCCCTGTACAGAAGTCTCATTTCTCCAATTCTCCAATGGATCCCTGTACAGAAGTCTCGTTTCTCTAAGCTTCCAATGGCTCCGAGTACAGAAGCCTCATTTCTCCAATTCTCCAATGGCTCCCAGTACAGAAGCCTCATTCCTCCAATGGATCCCTCTACAGAAGTCTCGTTTCTCCAAGCTTCCAATGGCTCCCTGTACAGAAGTCTCGTTTCTCCAAGCTTCCAATGGATCCCAGTACAGAAGTCTCGTTTCTCCAAGCTTCCAATGGCTCCCGGTACAGAAGTCTCATTTCTCCAAGCTTCCAATGGCTCCCAGTACAGAAGTCTCATCTCTCCAAGCTTCCAATGAGGCCCAGTACAGAAGTCCCATTTCTCCAAGCTTCCAATGGCTTCCAGTACAGAAGTCTCATTTCTCCAAGCTTCCAATGGCTCTCGGTACAGAAGTCTCGTTTCTCCAAGCTTCCAATGGCTCTCGGTACAGAAGTCTTGTTTCTCCAAGCTTCCAATGGCTCCCAGTACAGAAGTCTGTTTTCGCCAAGCTTCAAATGGCTCCCAGTACAGACACCTCATTTTTCCAATTCTCCAATGGCTTCCAGTACAGAAGCCTCATTTCTCCAACCTTCCAATGGCTCCCAGTACAGAAGTCTCATTTTTCCAATTCTCCAATTTCTTCCAGTACAGAAGTCTCATTTCTCCAAGCTTCCAATGGCTCCCAGTACAGAAGCCTCATTTCTCCAAGCTTCCAATGGCTCCCAGTACAGACGTCTCGTTTCTTTAAGCTTCCAATGGCTCCCAGTACAGAAGTCTTGTTTCTCCAAGCTTCCAATGGCTCCCAGTACAGAAGTCTCGTTTCTCCAAGCTTCTAATGGCTCCCAGTACAGAAGTCTCATTTCTCCAAGCTTCCAATGGCTCCCAGTTCAGAACTCTGTTTTCTCCAGCCTTCCACTGGCTCCCAGTACAGAAGTCTCATTTCTCCAAGCTTCCAATGGCTCTCGGTACAGAAGTCTCGTTTCTCCAAGCTTCCAATGGCTCTCGGTACAGAAGTCTCGTTTCTCCAAGCTTCCAATGGCTCCCAGTACAGAAGTCTGTTTTCTCCAAGTTTCAAATGGCTCCCAGTACAGACGCCTCATTTTTCCAATTCTCCAATGGCTTCCAGTACAGAAGCCTCATTTCTCCAACCTTCCAATGGCTCCCAGTACAGAAGTCTCATTTTTCCAATTCTCCAATTGCTTCCAGTACAGAAGTCTAATTTCTCCAAGCTTCCAATGGCTCCCAGTACAGAAGCCTCATTTCTCCAAGCTTCCAATGGCTCCCAGTACAGACGTCTCGTTTCTTTCAGCTTCCAATGGCTCCAAGTACAGAAGTCTTGTTTCTCCAAGCTTCCAATGGCTCCCAGTACAGAAGTCTCGTTTCTCCAAGCTTCCAATGGCTCCCAGTACAGAAGTCTTGTTTCTCCAAACTTCCAATGGCTCCCAGTACAGAAGCCTCATTTCTCCAATTCTCCAATGGCTCCCAGTACAGAAGTCTCATTTCTCCAAGCTTCAAATGGATCCCAGTACAGAAGTCTCATTTCTCCAAGCTTACAATGGCTCCCAGTACAGAAGCCTCATTTCTCCAAGCTTCCAATGGCTCCCAGTACAGAAGTCTCGTTTCTCCAAGCTTCCAATGGCTCCCAGTACAGAAGTCTGTTTTCTCCAAGCTTCCAATGGCTCCCAGTACAGAAGCCTCATTTCTCCAAGCTTCCAATGGCTCCCAGTACAGAAGTCTCATTTCTCCAATAGCTCCCAGTACAGAAGTCTCGTTTCTCCAAGCTTCCAATGGCTCCCAGTACAGAAGAGTCATTTCTCCAATTCTCCAATGGATCCCTGTACAGAAGCCTCATTTCTCCAATTCTCCAATGGATCCCTGTACAGAAGCCTCATTTCTCCAATTCTCCAATGGCTCCCAGTACAGAAGTCTCCTTTCTCCAAGCTTCCAATGGCTTCCAGTACAGACGCCTCATTTCTCCAATTCTCCAATGGCTCCCAGTACAGAAGCCTCATTTCTCCAATGGATCCCTGTACAGAAGTCTTGTTTCTCCAAGCTTCCAATGGCTCCCAGTTCAGAAGTCTCGTTTCTCCAAGCTTCCAATGGATCCCAGTACAGAAGTCTCGTTTCTCCAAGCTTCCAATGGCTCCCAGTACAGAAGTCTGTTTTCTCCAAGCTTCCAATGGCTCCCAGTACAGAAGTCTAATTTCTCCAAGCTTCCAATGGCTCCCAGTACAGAAGCCTCATTTCTCCAATTCTCCAATGGATCCCTGTACAGAAGTCTCATTTCTCCAATTCTCCAATGGATCCCTGTACAGAAGTCTCGTTTCTCTAAGCTTCCAATGGCTCCCAGTACAGAAGCCTCATTTCTCCAATTCTCCAATGGCTCCCAGTACAGAAGCCTCATTTCTCCAATGGATCCCTCTACAGAAGTCTCGTTTCTCCAAGCTTCCAATGGCTCCCTGTACAGAAGTCTCGTTTCTCCAAGCTTCCAATGGATCCCAGTACAGAAGTCTCGTTTCTCCAAGCTTCCAATGGCTCCCGGTACAGAAGTCTCATTTCTCCAAGCTTCCAATGGCTCCCAGTACAGAAGTCTCATCTCTCCAAGCTTCCAATGAGGCCCAGTACAGAAGTCCCATTTCTCCAAGCTTCCAATGGCTTCCAGTACAGAAGTCTCATTTCTCCAAGCTTCCAATGGCTCTCGGTACAGAAGTCTCGTTTCTCCAAGCTTCCAATGGCTCTCGGTACAGAAGTCTCGTTTCTCCAAGCTTCCAATGGCTCCCAGTACAGAAGTCTGTTTTCTCCAAGCTTCCAATGGCTCCCAGTACAGAAGCCTCATTTCTCCAATTCTCCAATGGCTTCCAGTACAGAAGCCTCATTTCTCCAAGCTTCCAATGGCTCCCAGTACAGAAGTCTCATTTTTCCAATTCTCCAATTTCTTCCAGTACAGAAGTCTCATTTCTCCAAGCTTCCAATGGCTCCCAGTACAGAAGCCTCATTTCTCCAAGCTTCCAATGGCTCCCAGTACAGACGTCTCGTTTCTTTAAGCTTCCAATGGCTCCCAGTACAGAAGTCTTGTTTCTCCAAGCTTCCAATGGCTCCCAGTACAGAAGTCTCGTTTCTCCAAGCTTCTAATGGCTCCCAGTACAGAAGTCTCATTTCTCCAAGCTTCCAATGGCTCCCAGTTCAGAACTCTGTTTTCTCCAAGCTTCCACTGGCTCCCAGTACAGAAGTCTCATTTCTCCAAGCTTCCAATGGCTCTCGGTACAGAAGTCTCGTTTCTCCAAGCTTCCAATGGCTCTCGGTACAGAAGTCTCGTTTCTCCAAGCTTCCAATGGCTCCCAGTACAGAAGTCTGTTTTCTCCAAGTTTCAAATGGCTCCCAGTACAGACGCCTCATTTTTCCAATTCTCCAATGGCTTCCAGTACAGAAGCCTCATTTCTCCAACCTTCCAATGGCTCCCAGTACAGAAGTCTCATTTTTCCAATTCTCCAATTGCTTCCAGTACAGAAGTCTAATTTCTCCAAGCTTCCAATGGCTCCCAGTACAGAAGCCTCATTTCTCCAAGCTTCCAATGGCTCCCAGTACAGACGTCTCGTTTCTTTCAGCTTCCAATGGCTCCAAGTACAGAAGTCTTGTTTCTCCAAGCTTCCAATGGCTCCCAGTACAGAAGTCTCGTTTCTCCAAGCTTCCAATGGCTCCCAGTACAGAAGTCTTGTTTCTCCAAACTTCCAATGGCTCCCAGTACAGAAGCCTCATTTCTCCAATTCTCCAATGGCTCCCAGTACAGAAGTCTCATTTCTCCAAGCTTCAAATGGATCCCAGTACAGAAGTCTCATTTCTCCAAGCTTACAATGGCTCCCAGTACAGAAGCCTCATTTCTCCAAGCTTCCAATGGCTCCCAGTACAGAAGTCTCGTTTCTCCAAGCTTCCAATGGCTCCCAGTACAGAAGTCTGTTTTCTCCAAGCTTCCAATGGCTCCCAGTACAGAAGCCTCATTTCTCCAAGCTTCCAATGGCTCCCAGTACAGAAGTCTCGTTTCTACAAGTTTCCAATGGCTCCCAGTAAAGAAGTCTCGTTTCTCTAAGCTTCCAATGGCTCCCAGTAGAGAAGTCTCATTTCTCCAATTCTCCAATTGCTTCCAGTACAGAAGTCTCATTTCACCAAGCTTCCAATAGCTCCCAGTACAGAAGTCTCGTTTCTCCAAGCTTCCAATGGCTCCCAGTACAGAAGCCTCATTTCTCCAATTCTCCAATGGATCCCTGTACAGAAGCCTCATTTCTCCAATTCTCCAATGGATCCCTGTACAGAAGCCTCATTTCTCCAATTCTCCAATGGCTCCCAGTACAGAAGTCTCATTTCTCCAAGCTTCCAATGGCTTCCAGTACAGAAGCCTAATTTCTCCAATTCTCCAATGGCTCCCAGTACAGAAGCCTCATTTCTCCAATGGATCCCTGTACAGAAGTCTTGTTTCTCCAAGCTTCCAATGGCTCCCAGTTCACAAGTATCGTTTCTCCAAGCTTCCAATGGCTCCCAGTACAGACGTCTCGTTTCTCCAAGCTTCCAATGGCTCCCAGTACAGAAGTCTGTTTTCTCCAAGCTTTCAATGGCTCCCAGTACAGAAGTCTAATTTCTCTAAGCTTCCAATGGCTCTCGGTACAGAAGTTTCATTTCTCCAAGCTTCCAATGGCTCTCGGTACCGAAGTCTCGTTTCTCCAAGCTTCCAATGGCTCCCAGTACAGAAGTCTGTTTTCTCCAAGCTTCCAATGGCTCCCAGTACAGAAGCCTCATTTCTCCAATTCTCCAATGGCTTCCAGTACAGAAGCCTCGTTTCTCCAAGCTTCCAATGGCTCCCAGTACAGAAGTCTCATTTTTACAATTCTCCAATTGCTTCCAGTACAGAAGTCTCATTTCTCCAAGCTTCCAATGGCTCCCAGTACAGAAGCCTCATTTCTCCAAGCTTCCAATGGCTCCCAGTACAGACGTCTTGTTTCTTTAAGCTTCCAATGGCTCCCAGTACAGAAGTCTTGTTTCTCCAAGCTTCCAATGGCTCCCAGTACAGAAGTCTCGTTTCTCCAAGCTTCCAATGGCTCCCAGTACAGAAGTCTTGTTTCTCCAAACTTCCAATGGCTCAAAGTACAGAAGCCTCATTTCTCCAATTCTCCAATGGCTCCCAGTACAGAAGTCTCATTTCTCCAAGCTTCAAATGGATCCCAGTACAGAAGTCTCATTTCTCCAAGCTTACAATGGCTCCCAGTACAGAAGCGTCATTTCTCCAAGCTTACAATGGCTCCCAGTACAGAAGTCTTGTTTCTTCAAGCTTCCAATGGCTCCCAGTACATAAGTCTGTTGTCTCCAAGCTTCCAATGGCTCCCAGTACAGAAGCCTCATTTCTCCAAGCTTCCAATGGCTCCCAGTACAGAAGTCTCGTTTCTCCAAGCTTCCAATGGCTCCCAGTACAGAAGTCTCGTTTCTCCAAGCTTCCAATGGCTCCCAGTACAGAAGTCTCGTTTCTCCAAGCTTCCAATGACTCCCAGTACAGAAGTCTCGTTTCTCCAAGCTTCCAATGGCTCCCAGTATAGAAGCCTCATTTCTCCAATTCTCCAATGGATGCCTGTACAGAAGCCTCATTTCTCCAATTCTCCAATGGCTCCCAGTACAAAAGTCTCATTTCTCCAAGCTTCCAATGGCTTCCAGTACAGAAGCCTCATTTCTCCAGTTCTCCAATGGCTCCCAGTACAGAAGCCTCATTTCTCCAATGGATCCCTGTACAGAAGTCTCGTTTCTCCAAACTTCCAATGGATCCCAGTGCAGAAGTCTCGTTTCTCCAAGCTTCCAATGGCTCTCGGTACAGAAGTCTCGTTTCTCCAAGCTTCCAATGGCACCCAGTACAGAAGTCTCGTTTCTCCAAGCTTCCAATGGCTTCCAGTACAGAAGTCTAATTTCTCCAAGCTTCCAATGGCTCCCAGTACAGAAGTCTCGTTTCTCCAAGCTTCCAATGGCTCCCAGTACAGAAGCCTCATTTCTCCAATTCTCCAATGGCTCCCAGTACAGAAGTCTTGTTTCTCCAAGCTTCCAATGGCTCCCAGTAGAGTAGTCTCATTTCTCCAAGCTTCCAATGGCTCCCAGTAAAGAAGTCTCATTTCTCCAAGCTTCCAATGGCTCCCAGTTCAGAAGTCTCATTTCTCCAAGCTTCCAATGGCTCCCAGTACAGAAGTCTCATTTCTCCAGTACAGAAGTCTAATTTCTCCAAGCTTGCAATGGTGCCCAGTACAGAAGTCTCATTTCTCCAAGCTTCCAATGGCTCCCAGTACAGAAGTCTCATTTCTCCAGTACAGAAGTCTAATTTCTCCAAGCTTGCAATGGTGCCCAGTACAGAAGTCTCATTTCTCCAAGCTTCCAATGGTGCCCAGTTCAGAAGTCTCACTTCTCCAAGCTTCCAATGGCTCCAAGTACAGAAGTCTCATTTCTCCAGTACAGAAGTCTAACTTCTCCAAGCTTCCAATGGTGCCCAGTACATAAGTCTCATTTCCCCAAGCTTCCAATGGCTCCCAGTACAGAAGTCTTTCTCTTTTCAACTTCTCTGCATTTCTACATCCAAACTACTATTCCTGGGCCTTGCTATTCTTAGAGACCCAAGTACTTGACAAACACTCCAAGGCAATCCTGAGAGCTGCTGCCAGAAATCTACTAGTACCTTCTTCCTTTAAATGAAAGGGCTTTCCCCCTTTGCACAGGGCCGGACTGGCCGTTGCGGGCACCGGGCAATCCCCCGGTGCGCCGCAAGGGTGGGGGCCGGTTTTGGGCCCCTGGGGGCCGATTTTGTTACAGGGCCATTTTGCATAGCTGCAAAATTGGCCCTGTAACAAAATCGGCCGAAAGAGCTCGGTCGCACCCCCAACTCCCCTGGGTGTGGGGGGGGGGGGCGGCCAGCCGAGCACTTTGCCAGGGCCGGTTTTGGTTCCCAGTCCGGCCCTGCCTTTGCATCATTAACCAGGTGTATCGTCCCTCCCTTGTTTCGTTCAGGTACATCTTCCTTTATTCTGGTCCAGAATGGCAGTGAGGGGCATCATCCCAAACCACAGGCCTTAGGTATAAATGTAACCAGGTTCTTCTTCCATATCATCTGCTAAACATGCAGCCGTCACCAGCAGTACCATTCCTATTTCTAATTCATGAACTGGCTTTTATTAGGTGTTTCCTATTTTTAAAGAATACACATTGAGCTGTGTGGCAAACGTCCATATGTATATTTAATGTTACATACAATACCGCCCCGGCTGTATGTATCATTGGTGCATCATTAAGTAAAGTGTCTTGCTTTGTTTTCATCCTAATTAAATCTTTATAGCACACTTCAAAACTACAAAAAAATGTGCTTCGTTTTTGCTTTCCTAACTGTTGAATGTGTACAGTTAATTAATAGGTATCTCCATTAAAAAAATATGCAGCAGTTTGGCAGAAGACTTAACCTGACATTTGACCTCTGTGTTTGAAGCACAGCAAATGTGAGAGGATACAACATTTAAAGGCATCTTTATTTATTGACATTGGTGACCCAACAACCATTGGCTCGTAACTCACCATTAAGTTGTGACACCCCAGTTTTGGAATCACTGCCAGAAGAAGGCCAAAACACAAAATTCTGACTTCAGGACTGATGGCAACATAAGATACGCAGGTAGGTGTTAGGGTATAGAGTGAGCCTGACTCTGGACGTTTTGATTGCTGGTACTCAGCCGGTCTGTTGACTTTCTTTCAGACTCTTTGGTTTCCCTTTAAGTACTTTCACCCTTGCCGGTCCGCCTGATCCCACCCGCATTCCAACCCTTTTACTTCCCCGCTTTCTCCTATGCCCCATTGTTCTGAGTCATGTATCTATGTAACATAGTTTTTTCTTTTTTTCCTATGTAATGCTATGCTCCAGTAACTGATGTAACCATGTAACACGCTAATCCTTATGTAAAGTGCTCTGATACCTTCGGGTCTAGCCAGCAGTATATAAAACTCTTCAAATAAAAATTACAAAAAATAAACTGTTACATGGCTATGTTAGACAGTTAGTTAAAACTAAGGCAAATCTTAGACTAACTGATTAGGAATGTATGATGAAATACGCTTGAAGCTTTGCACAACTAGACCCAACCTCTAGGTGGGGGCAGGGGAAGGGGTAACACTTCCAGTAATTAGGCCGGGGCAAGCATTTGAAGCGATGTAGGCGTATACATCTTTAAAGCCAATAAGAGGGAAAGAAGTAACAAACTGCCATTTAACCCCTTCCGTGCGGCCGCGATTCCCCCCGTATGCGGCAGCCGCACGAACAGGGCGGGGCCGTGACGAACCCCAGCCGTCATCAGCACACGAGCACCGTGGAGCGTGACGGCTGGGGTTCGTCACCAGCATGGAATGGGTTAAACATATTAGAAGAACTCTGTAGGATTATGTTTGACAGACTGGTGTTCGTATTTACCCCTAGAATCCTTACTTGGGCTCAGCTGTTTGGTGGCAGGCCTAATTGTTGAGGCCATATTGTTGATGGGTCGTGTTTAATCCATTTACCACATACAAATATTTTGATTTGTGATGTGTATATATTGCTGCGGTTGGTATCATGCGGTTGCTATCATGCATTATTTGAGAACGCTTGGTTGGTGGCAGCAACCTAGCCCTCTGGGAACTCTGAAATTACTCGTGGTAATAACGCTGTCACTGGCAGACATTGTAGCAGCTCTGGCGCGATCAAGGCGCTAGCGCTCGAAAATCTTTTTATGCTCATTTTTAAAATTGTAGTAATATTTTACTTCACATACCGACTGTAGTGATTGCATCTTTGCTACCCGCCCTGTTCCATCGCGGCTTGTGCCGTTTGTGTGGAGGGTGAGGCGAGCCGCCATCTTAGGTGGGGCTAGACCGGATCTAGCGGTCTAGTCCTCCCGGGAGGCAGGCTTTATAACCAATGTGCATACAGGAGCGCAGCGGACGAGCGCAGCGGGCGCGACGAATGCGCGCCGAAGTCGCGCATAAGTCAAGCCCGTCTGCACCCGTCCGCGGCAGACCGGGGCTCGGGGCCACAACCCCTGGTCAAAAACATAAATACTCCTCTTCTGAGTTATTGTTACTTAGACCCTCTATTAGTGCGGAACTCGCCCTTCCTGCGTATGTTTTAAAACGTGCTGCCACCTATGGTATTTTAAGGCCAGAGTTCACTATTGTTAAAACCCCAAGGCCAAGCCCTCTAGATTCTCTTCTACCCTCTCCTGACCTAAATACCATTCTTAAATGCTCATATCTTAACACTAGGTCCATGGTTAAGCACCACCTGGACATCTTTCTTTATCTCCAAACTGAGCAGCCAGACATTTTATTTCTCACGGAGACTTGGCTTAATGCAGACTCCCTACCCGACATTTTGGCAGCGGTTCCTTCCGATTACTACATTTTGCATGTGGATAGACCCGCTGATAAAAGGGGCGGGGGGGTCGCTGTGATCATTCGTAACTCCCATAAAGTCTCCCTTTTACCGTCCCTGGACCTCACATGCTCAGATAATCTGATTATCAAAATGGATAATAATAGCGGCACTCTACTCATGATCCTCATATATCGCCCCCCTCAAAATATGCCCACTTTTGCGGCAGCCCTAGCAGAACAGCTTGCTCCCTTAATAATCTCGCATAAAACAATTGTGCTGCTAGGCGATCTTAATTTTTGGCTGGATTTGGCTGAGTTAGATACTCAGGCAGCTGCACTGAAAGATGCCCTCCTAGACATGAACCTCATTCAACAGATTCACCTCCCTACTCATGTAAAAGGGCATAGCCTTGACCAAATCTGGTCTCAGAACATCCCTCTGGCTATCAATTCCATCATGCCCTGCATCTGGTCAGATCACTTCATGATCAAATTCACCATGACCATCGAAAATAGTAGGAAGCCTCCGGCCCAGATAGGAGGCAAAACTAGAATCTGGAAGAATGTTGATATTTCTGCTTTCATTGGCACCTTAACATCCTCTTTTCCTCCTTTAGATCGGGATATTGAAGAAATGGAAGCAGCATTCTCTAGGTGGCTACTTCAGGCAGCTGATGCTTATGCCCCTTGCACCAACTTTCCCCGCTCTCGCCCCAATGACGCTCATAAGTGGTTTACACCTCTCTTGAAAAATCTTAAACTTGAAGTCCGTCAAATGGAGCGTAAGTGGCGAACAGCCTACTTAGAAGTAGATAGAATTAACTATTGTAAGACACGAAAGGATTACCAAAAACTTATTCAGGAACATAAAACTGATTACTTCTCTAAAAAGATCCTTAATGCCCACAACAAATCCAAAGAGCTGTTCAACGTCGTGGAGAATTTGAGTGCTAGCGATAGAACGTCTCTCCCGGTAGTTCCTACTCAGGAGCTTTGTAATTCTCTAAATTCATTTTTTTCTGATAAAATTAGCACTATCAAACAAAGCATTCCCATCACTCAGTCTCCGCTCTTACTGGCTGACACTTTCCACAATACTGCGACCCTGAGTTTGCTCCCCCCTGTTGATAGCACTATGTTACTCAAACTTCTCGCCAAAGTTAAATCAGGCTCCCCTGATGACATTTGCCCCCCTTACATCCTGAAAGAAGTGGGAACCAGTATTCCTGAGGGTATACTTTCTTTATTGAATGGAACGCTCACTCAGGGTAAAGTCCCCGACAACTTTAAAAAAGCCCTTCTCATTCCCTTGATAAAAAAGTAGGAGCCAACCCGCAGGACCTGCAAAATTATAGGCCCATATCCCTGCTGCCTTACTGTGCCAAACTTTTGGAGGCTCATGTCTGCAACAGCATCTCCAAATTTTTGGAAGAATCAGAGTACCTTGCACCGAACCAGGCTGGCTTCCGCCCATGTCACTCTACCGAGGCGGTCATTCTTTCGGTGCAGAATACTCTGAGACGGAATGCGGACGAAGGAATACACCAGGCTCTGGTGCTACTGGACCTCTCGGCTGCTTTCGACACGGTCGACTATAACATCTTGGTCGACCGTGTCGAGCAGGCAGGTCTAAGGGGCCCGGCGCTGAGCTGGATTCGCTCATTTATCACTGGGCGTACTCAGGCTGTCAGACTGGGACCTTTCACTGCCCCCACTATACCTTCCACCTGTGGAGTCCCTCAGGGCTCTTCGTTATCACCCCTGCTTTTTAATTTGTATTTACGTCCCCTTCTGTACTCCCTTAGGAGGGCCAAAGTGACAATTTTCAACTATGCAGATGATTTGCAGCTCATTTTTCCTTTAAACACCAAGGACGCTGTGGTTGAATTTCAAAATACTATGTCCCACATTTTGAACTGGATGAACTGCAGTCATCTGAAACTTAACCCTGGCAAGACCGAATTGGTCTTGCCGGGACAGAGTGCTCTCAGTTGGAACCCCAGCTTTTGGCCTTCCAGTATGGGAGCCCCTCCATCCAAGTCCTCCTCGGTCAAGAGCCTGGGAATACACATTAGCGAGGACCTCTCTCTCAAAAAAACAAGTAGGAGCAGTTGTCTCAGCTAGTTTTTTCCAGCTGAAGAAAATCAAGAAAATTGCCTGCTTCTTTTCCCCAGCTGCCCTCACTCAGATTGTCATCTCCCTGGTTCTGTCCAGATTAGATTTTTCCAACAGTCTTTATTTTGGCATTCAAGTTGGAGAGCTAAAACGCCTTCAGCTGGTTCAGAATCAGGCTGCCAGACTTCTCCTGAACCTCTCTAAGAGGCAGTCTGTTAGACTCGGCCTGAAACAGCTACATTGGCTGCCCGTGGAGCAGCGTGTGGCCTTTAAAACAGGGTGCATTTTATTTAAATCTCTGCATGACTCTGGCCCCCTTTTCATTAGAGACATGTTTAAGAGATACATCCCTCCCCGCAACCTCCGGTCTATCCACAAATCCCTTCTGACTGTCCCACCCTACAAGAGGAAACGTCTTGGAGGCAGCTGTTTTGACCATCTTGCAGCTGGCTTCTGGAACTCTCTCCCCCTTCACCTAAAACTGAATGATAACATCCTCAGTTTCAGACACTCCCTGAAAACTTGGCTTTTCACTCAGGCGCATTGCTGAGCTGCTCCCCCTCTTCTGTGACCTTTGCGTTCGTTCCTTCCTACAGCGCCATGAAGCCCCCGGGTGTACGAGCGCTTACAAATACATACTAACATTAACATTAACATTAACATTAACATTTGACAGTTTAAGGCATTGTACAATTGAGTATGAGACTAAGTCAGATGGGTTTTCATACATATCATCTGCTTAACAGTAACACTTAAGATTGAAGGAGGAGATTAGGTCCAGTAGAGATTTAGGGTACATGTTAAAGAGGTGGTAAAGTTGTCTGGTGCATTAGTTGTGAATTGAATGGAGCTCACCAGAAGGGATCAGTGAGATGAAGATCTGTCTGATAAAAAAGATGCAGCCTGCTTCAGTTATGCGCCCTGCACTATGATGTTGTCAGGTTTCTGTAGAAGCTTGGGACGATGAACAGTATCAAAGGCAAAGGAGAGTTCAAGTAATAGGCGGGCCAGTACTTAATTTTTAATCCACTGTAGTTTTAAAATCATTCCATGTGAAAATCACTGCTGCTTCTGTGCCTCAGCCATGAGAGAATCTGTGTTGATAATCTGAAAGCAGTTTATTTTCTTTGATGTTTACAGACGTATGTTTTGAGGCAGATTTTTCAATTGTTCTTTCTTTTTTATTAAAACAGTCTGTTATTGGCCAGAGGTTAGAAAGATCTCTTGGCTCAAGGTCTGTTTGGTTTTGGGAGGGTTTTATGTAAAATATTTAATGTTGCTTTGGAAAAATACCTATATGTAAAGAGTTAACTGTTCGGGCTGGATATTCATGAGGACATTGGTTTGCTGATGATCCCACTCACTCATAAGCATCTGCAGCACTGATGAAGCCTTGATGATGTTCTGTGGTTAGGAGATTAAAAGAGAGTGACTGTAAATTATTTTGTGTTTTGTTATCTGATGAACTGCACTGCACTGCTGGAACTGTGGGTGAGCAGGGCAAAGGGATGCAGAAATAGTGCTATTGGTGGCTCTGAAGTAATGAAGGTGTGCCCTCAAACAGAATGGTCCTGTGATGAGGAGGCCCTCTGCTGTATTGCCAAAGAATCAAGATGTTGTAAAGTATGACCTTAACCTTTCTCCTCTGCAATCTTCTAGTGGAGCTGTTGTTTGTCACATTGAGGACTCATATCAGGTCTGTAGACACTTCAACATCTTTCCCAATTCAAATATTCTGTCCCATGTTAAGGGCTCTTGGCCATTCTCAACTCTCCAGGCTGAAGGACAGCTTCCCAGGACATACAGCAGGTCTCCCTTGAAAAAGCAGACATCAGGTCTGTGGCTCGTTACCTGTATGACTCCAGTCAACTTTCCTCTCTACCAACTTGTGGGTCCAAAGAAGAAACAAAATGAAACATCCAAGCTGCTCACCAGGAGGAGTGGCTATTCCTGCATGTGTGCGCTGTGTAGACATGGGCAGTGATTGGAAATAATGTATATTTAGACCAATGATTATATAGTGAGACACAGTATGCACTTGTTTAGTAGCTCACACTAATATAACGTGCAAAGAGGTTTACCCCTGTCCCAAACGTGAGTGAGGTCCTGGAACAGTTCTGTAACCTGGAGAGATGCACCAAGTGTACCCAAATGTTGCTGACAGTTTACTACTGCCCCTGTCATGGGTTTAACAGGTACAGTGGTGGTGGTACAATGCAATGTTCTATTTAAGTTGCCACCCACACTTGTGTAAAGTTCTGCTTCAATGTGTAACCCAGAACCTACTGCTAACATCCCAAGTGAATTTTGTGTGTTTGTGGCGTGTGTAGTACATGCAGCATGTACAGAAGTTAGCCAAAGTAATGGAAGCCTTTGAGTCCCATTTTGGAAGCCCGAAACCTGCTCTTGTGCAAAAGTTTGATGTGAGATTGTTTTCCCAGCCAGTGGAAGAGTATTACTGGCATTCATCAAGCTGGAATAAGGAGGCAAGGCTCCTTGAGAAATTACATAAACACTTCTGCTAAAAGGAGCAGCTGATTAGTCTTCCTGTGGTACTGCTATTTGGTAGGTGGTGTGGGTGGGATTCTCGTCTATGTTGCTCAGAGCGGAAGTTTTTTTGTGGTGAGGTCAGTCTTTTGTCTTCATCTAATAACTCTTCAGTGTGGCTAGTGACAGGCCAGTTGCAAAAAGCGCACGTGGTTCAGTGCCACTTTTGTGGGTACGCCTGGCTAGAAACTACTCTGCTGTGAGGAGCATCACTACAAAAAGGCTGTGTCTGGTAACAGCCTAGAGAGGACACTAGAAAGAAGAACCTCCCCAAACGTGTTCTGAGATTGCAGACAGAGAATCCACATCTCCTATCATCTTTGACTCTATAAAAGTGGGAGCTACTTACATCCTTGTTTCTCCAATTCCAAGTCCTTTTACCAAGGAAGGGAGTATTCCACTGCATAATCTGAGGATTGCTATGCAACCACAGCTTGTTTCCGTATGATAGTCAGCTTCTGAGAGGAGAAGGTACATCTCCTAGAGTCTTTACGTGCTGGAAGAGTTGACCTGAAGCGCCTGAAGACATTCTGTCTGCTGAGAGAGGGCAAGAACCTGTCAAGCCTGCAGGAGGTTTGACTGTCCAGGGAATATTAGAAACAGCCTGACTCTAGTGTAGAGGGCCTACCAGGAGCAAGAACACCGAAGAGAGGTATCTACGAGTTCAAAGAGTATGAGTGCAGTCTCTGCAGAAGTGCAGGTCCAAGAGGGAACTGCGGGCTGGCAGCAGACCTAGCTTCTGTGCAATAGGAACAATCACAGTTGAGCTCGCTGTTTAAATCAAGTCCTGTTTCTATGGTGCACGTAGCCACAAAATCCTAGATCTGTGTCTGTGGCGCATGTTGCCACGCAAGTCACGAACTATGCTTGTGGTGGACGTCGCCACTGAAGCCAAAGCCTGTCTGTGCCCATGGCGGTCACCACATATGCAAAGTGCATCCAGCAGCTGCCATTGTGAACGCAGCCTTGACTTTTTGTTTTCTTGTACTATGTACGATTGTAAATTGTATTTTAATATGAAATGTTTTTAACTTTACTTGTACATTTTTACAGAATAAATGTTATATGTCCCATTTAATTTGTCAATAGTTTTCCATGTGGTACTGACTCTTGTAATTGAAGACTGTATGATTGTATGTATTCCTGACTCTAATTCAAGCCACAGTATTGTGTAATACCCATGATCCAAATTAGTTTGCATATTGAGCAGGAACTTCTGCTTTCTCTGGCTCACTAGCGTTACCACTGAGATTCAAGTGCTGAAGGGGTTGTACTTGGCCTAGTCATAGTCAAAGTCATAGTAGGATGGAAACCTGGATATCCGAGGCAAACCACCCCTGCCCCACGGCTGTGGGCCAGCAGCTCCTGCTTGCCACATACCCCCTAACTGAATCTAACACATACACTCTGCCAGAAAGGATATGTATTCAGAGTGACCAACTATACTCAGAGTGCCATCTAAGTCTGTATAATCACAGTCATTTACTTAATACTAGGTTTCAATGGTACTCTAGGGCACAATGGGTAGAGTTAGGAATGGTGCACTAAAGGCATGAAACAAATGATTCTGAATAAAACTATATGGTTATAAAAATCACTTCACTGGTTTTGGTAAACCTTCAGTACTACACAATACATATAATCCCTCCATGTGTTATTCTTGAAGCGTTAATGTTCTTAAGTTACGGTATTGAGCGATTATGTGTTTTTTAAGCTTCTTATTGGATACGTTTCACTACTTCTGAGTAGTTTTTAGGTCTGGCTTGATAACTCAGCTGTCGCCATATCTTGTGTGGTCAACAGAAAAAAAGCTTTAAGAAGCACAATTGTGAGTGAGGCTTTGACTCCGTCCACATGGTTCACCTTCAGTACAGCAATTGATTGGGCAGAACTTGTGTGGTGCTGCCAAGAAAGAGTTCTTGTTACACTCCTATTGGTTCGTGAGTGGTCTTTCCTCATTTAACATGGCTGCCTAATTAAAACACAGTGACATGGCAGTATACTAAAGGAAGACCCCTCCACAATGATGTGATAGTACTGTCTAAGAATATACCTCTGTGAGCCAGCAGTTTGACTATAGACGTCTTGGTGAATGGAGCTTCCCAATAAGGGTTTTTGCTTCACCCAAAATGGATGTTATGTCCAGTATGATGAAGCAGTGGCGTATGGTCTGCCCAACATTCCTGGCACCAGGAAGTGCTGATCACTGCAGCCTTAACCTGTGGTCCTGTGTCACAATAACCTCATGCCAATCTCTTTTCCCACACCAACCTACAACCTCAGTTCACTCTCCCCAACTTCACTGGCTCCCCTACAGCCTGTTTCCATCACCAAGATGAGCTGCAGCCTCAGCACCCTGCAGAGTGGTATGGCTATGCAGGCCAATACGACCCAGATGCTGGTCTACATCATTGCTTCAGAAGCAGAACACAGCATGCCTGGCCATATGTGACCTCCATCTTCCTTGACAATAGTTGTTGTGAAAGCCATGGGGCTCAGTGCAGGTCCAAAAAGTACCTCTTGAGCTTGTGCGTTCTTACCCCACCTGCGCCACCCCCTTTGCTAGCAGTCGCCTCTCAGTTCCCAAACCAGCTCACAGCCACAGTTCCAGCGCTTCAACCTTCTCTGTTGTGCTGCTGCTCCCTCTCCTGCAGCTTTCACCACTCTCTTTTGGCTGATTCCCATGGCCTAAGACAGATTCCATCTCCCACAACAGCCACCACAGGCTCAGCTAAATCCTCTTTAGAGTACTATCCCACAGCCTCAGTGCATCCTCTCCTCTTGCACTGGACTTTTAGTTACAGATGGAATTGAATAGACATTTAGTAATGCAGGAAGAGCAGATATCATGTGGGTGCATGTGTAGACATATGTGCATGTTTACGAGTGTTAGGTAATTTAATTAATGCTTTGTTAGAAGTGTGCCTGTGCAAAGATGGGTGACAGTGAGTGGTGTGAGTGCAAAGGGAGCAGTTTGAGTGCAGGGTGTAAGGTGAGCCAGTGTGAGAGGTGTGATTGCAGAGTGAATAGTGTGCCCATGTGAGAACTGAGTGACCAGTGTGCTCTGCCAGGTGAGTCATGAACCAGTGCAAGTGTAGGGTAATTAGTGTGAGCTGTGTGAATGTAGGATGATGTATCCATTGACAGTAAGTACCTCTCCATAACATTGATGGTTCGCAAGTGGCAAGGCAGATCCACCTACAAGATCGCCTGCATCACACACAAAGCCCTTCCCTAAAATACCCCTTCTAACCTCTCTGACAAACTTAAAAAACCTGGGTGTACTAGAACATTGAGTAGCACTAACCCTCTTGTCCTAGTCCCTCCTCTGATAAAAAAGAAATCAACTCAATCTCACTCATTCTCTGGTAACGCGCCTTCTATCTGGAATACTCATCCCAAAGATCTACGTTGTAACCCATCCTACCCCTGCTTCAAAAAAGACCTCAAAATGCTCCTTCTCAACAAATACTGGGGTTCTTAATTATACTTACTGTCTCTGGCCAGGAACTCCTTCACTATACTCTGTTTATACTGCCCCCCTTTACTTATAATTCACCCCTCCCTCCCTTCCACAAATGTACCTCAATCTCTCACCTTTCCATCTACTGACATACTATATAATTCTTCTCTGTCTTCCTGATCTACTATCTTCAATTTGCTACATGATTTTGATCTTCCGAACTTAAAACATTCTTAAAGTTCAATTGCCTTACCTTAATTTCTCAATTGTACTAAGTTTTGTCTGTTTTTATGTTTAACCAAATCCTGTAGAGTGCTCTGATACTCTTGGGTTCAGCAAGCTCTATACAAAACATTTTTAAATACAATAAAAATCCCTCAACACCCATGGTTGACCCCTGCATGACCCTGGCCTTCTGACTGTCCTACATGTCCTTTCTGGGGGAGACCCAATCATAGCAAGATTGCAAAAGATATTGCAATTGATATCCTACGCTACCCCCTTAGATGACGGAATACAATTAGCAATGATTAAAGCCATTTCTAGTGAGGTATCTTTACTAAAACGTTGTCTAGATCTTTTTGTCATTGATTTATCTACCAGTTGGTGTCTGATCAAGCATTCAGTCAGTTATCCATACTTGCTTGGTGATGCTGTATTTCTTAAAGTAGCTATGTACGTGTCAATACTTACAACTGCTAAATACACTGACATAAACAATTTAAATCTTCTATAAACCAATCTTTTTGTGAAGAAAGCTGTAAGAAATTGAGTTACTGGTTGAGGGGGTGTGAAGCCCAATTCCAGCAACCACAATTCTCTGTTAGGGTGAAGTAACAAACAACCCCAAATTAACCTGTGCTGACCACTCTGGTAGCTTGGCACATGCAGTCAGGCTTAACTTAGAGGCAATGTGCAAAGTATTAATGCGGCACTTCAAACAGCAATAAGATGAAAACACAACCAATGGGACGATCCATCACACAAAGGCAGTTCCCAGGAGCTGTTGTAAGTGATGTGCGAGGAAATGTGTCATGCAGCGGCAGTTCCGATAGGCTGGGATGCGATGTCCTGCATCAGGGATGGGCTGCGCCTTGGTTTCGATGCCGAGCTTGGCAAGGCAATATGTCGTGATGCGCCGGTTCTGCTGGGACCACAGATGGGCTAGCACAGCACGTTCATGCCCACTTCCAAGGGTCCAGAACTGGGGTGGCACCACTTGGGGAGGGGGCATGAGTCAGAACTGGCAGAGTCCAGGTGCTGGGTTCAAGGTCATTGGAGCCTGTTCTGTCCCTGAGGCTCTGATCAAGAGGCCAGACAACTAGTCCTTGGAATCACTCTGTGTGGTCCTGGGTCCAAGATTCAGGTACGGTCCTTCTCACTCGGGCAGGAGGGCAGGGCAGCACAGCAGAGTGGCAGTTCTTTTTGCAGCAAAGCAGCACAGCAGTCCTTCTTCTGAGTCCTCACAGGTCCAAAAGTGCACTGAAGAGTTTGGTTTGAGGGTCCATTATTTATACCTGGTGCCCGCTTTGAAGTAGATGAACGTTCTGGAGGTTTCCACCCTCCTGAGGTGTCAGGCATCTTTTTCTTCCCTGGCACCAGCTTGTCTGAGGACACAAAAGATAAGTGATGAACCCTTTGTGACTCTGTTCATTCAGAGCCTTTGTGATATGCAAGTGTGGTAGGTGACAGCTCTGCCTCCTCATTAAGAGAAAGTCGCTTATCCTGCCAACACCTATCTAACCTTTGTCTGACTGTCTGAGAGCAATATACAATGACCAACTGTCAGATACTACTTGTCATGTGACTCAGCGACAGGCTGCAGGCACCAAATGGTTAGGACTAGAAAATATTAACTTTCTAAAAGTGCAACAACAAGGTGATGGATGGAATACTTGAATTAATCTGAGCCACTGACAATCATTCAGGCCGCATTATAATCCATCATTTTTCACCCACTGTGCCACCTCAGTTTGGACCCAGCCATATGCAAGACAGTTTTGACCATGCTCCTCATGGGAACAGTTCAGCTCAAACTGCCAAGCCAGATCCTCTCTCAACCGGACTACAAGCAACCCAGGATCTGTTTCTCCCTGGTAAGTGCTCATCAGCCAGGTATAGCTCGATTCCAGTGGCTCAGTGAGCTTAGGATCCACGTCTGTACATATCCATGCACTTAGGTTGCATGGTGTGCAAAACAACAATGAAGTGCGAAGTGGACCAAGTAATTGCCAGTGGCTGAGACTGATTCAAGCATTCCATCCATCACTTTTTGTACACTTTAGTGTGTTGCACTAAGTGGCAAGGCCGTGCCCAGACGTGGGTCCTATGCAAACTATGTCCCTGAAACCAAGCTATACCCGGCTGATGAGCCCATAACATGGGTAAAACCGGTCCTGGGTTTAATAGTGTCCCTGTCAGGGATGACCTGGCTTGGCACCTCTTTTACTATTCAGATCTCCACAACACGCCTCTCTAAACACTTCCCTCTGACTCTTCCCCCCTCACCTCTACTCATCCCAAAGCTCCTCCTGCTGCTATGATCTCCAAATAAACACTTTCTAGAACCATCCCTCTTCTATCCCTCCACTACCCTTTTCAATCCAACTATCAGGCTCACATGTCCATCGCTCAAATTAATTTCATATTTACCTATACTAATTCATCACTGCTCCTGTTTAGTTTCTGGAGTAGTGTGCTACTTGCCGAAAAGTACTTCGATGCTTCATTATTAAACTGTGGCTATTACTTGTTTTTATTGCTCCAATCGGATCCGATTGCTTCAGTCATCTTGTTCTTTTTCAATTGGGGAACTCCTCTCCTCCATTTTTGCCGACTCTCTGGTCCGTCGTGGCTTTCCGTTTGAGTGGAGAGAGTCTTTTCCTTTCTCTTACTATTGTTGCTCCTTTGCTGGCCACCATCTTGTGAGGGTGACAGTCCAGCTCTTTCCCACTTCCGATTCTGGGGGTTTCAAAAATGGATGCAGGTCGGAGCGTGCAGTGGGTGTGCAGCTGGCGCACAGAAGACGGGGAAAACATAAGCCCGTCTGTGCCTGTCCGCGCTCGGACCGTGCTCAGCGCCAGCCCCCCCGGTAGTCTGGCCTTAGATACCAAAGGTCAAATTACCTATTCCAGGGATACCCTCTTAACCATTAATGGCTCATGTGAACTAAGCACATGTCGCCCATTAGACCCTTGCTGTGGCATCGATGGCATTACATTTCCAATCTGTATCCTCTCTCTAACTAATCTGCACTGTATGTCTCACAGCTACTTATCAGCAAAGGTACCTCCAAAAACAACAAAAACTAGCTGCAGTTGCACTCTCATTAACGCCAGATCGCTCGTTAAGCATGCACTAGAGTTTGCAGTCTTCATGGAAAGTCAAAACATTGACCTAGCTTTTATCACTGAGACCTGGACAGACTCAACATCTGACCCAGACCTACTCAAAGCACTACCTGCAGGTTTCAGGATATTCAGACACGACCACCCTTTAAAAAAGGGCAGAGGCCTCGCAATTATATTCAGAGAACATTTTAAAACCATTTTGAGAAGCTATGTATTCTAAAACTGAAGTTAACAGCCACTATTCCTCTAACGGACTTCTCATCTATCAGCCACCCGGTTCCAGAACAGCTTTTAACCAATCCATTGGCAATCTTATAGAATATAAAGTGGACGCTTCAGATTTCACTATTTTAGGCGATTTTAATTTCCATATGGAAAATTCTCTGGATTCAAATTCCATGAATCTACTGGATCATATGGCCGGGGCAGGTCTAAAACAAATTGTCCTGGGTCCCTCACACATAGCTGGTCATCTTCTAGATGGCATTTTCATGCAGTCACTCTCACTCTGCAGTCACTCTCACTCTGCAGTCTCTTATGCTGCCACTCTCACTCTGCAGTAACTCATGCTGTCACTCTCACTCTGCAATCACTCATGCTGTCACTCTCACTCTGCAATCATTCACTCTGCTGTCACTCATGCTGTCACTCTCACTCTGCTGTCACTCATGCTTTCACTCTCATTCTGCTGTCACTCATGCTGTCACTCTCACTCTGCTGTCACTCATGCTGTCACTCTAACTCTGCAGTCACTCTCACTCTGCAGTCACTCATGCAGTCACTCTCACTCTGCTGTCACTCATGGAGTCACTCTCACTCTGCTGTCAGTCATGCAGTTACTCTCACTCTGCTGTCACTCATACAGTCATACTCACTCTGCTTTCACTCTCACTCTGCTGTCACTCATGCAGTCACTCTCACTCTGCAGTCACTCTCACTCTGCAGTCACTCAAACTCTGCTGTCATTCATGCTGTCACTCTCACTCTGCAGTCACTCATGCTATCACTCTCACTCTGCAGTCACTCATGCTGTCACTCTCACTCTGCAGTCACTCATGCTGTCACTCTTACTCTGTAGTCACTCATGCTGTCCCTCTCACTCTGCAGTCCCTCTCACCCTGCAGTCACTCTCACCCTGCAGTCACTCTCACTCTGCAGTCACTCTCACTCTGCAGTCACTCATGCTGTCACGTCTTTAGCACAGTTTGGTATTGATCAATGTAGGAAGCTGGCTCTGTATATACTATTCCAGTGGTTCCCAAACTTTTTTGACCTGTGGCTCCCTTGACCTAATTGGCAGTTGGCCGTGGCTCCCAGCCATTTTTTTACCGGTGGGGGGATGTAAACCTGACCTCGGGAGTACTTACAGTTTTCTCCCTAAAATTAATTGGGAGGAAGGAATGTAAAAAAGAAAAATTACAAGCCTAAGAATGCACTATTAACAGCTAAACAAAGAGCCAAAGAGCAGCTATATGTGTGCCTGTTCTGTGCATTAAAGGAAGCTTGCTTTGTTGCAACCTCTGCTGGAGCGGTTTTATGGTCAGTTAATGACGCTTTGTGAAACTTTCAATTATGAAAAACCCTGCTAAAAACCTGTTCCATTGATTCCCTCTTCCTTTGCGTTTCTTCACCTCTTGTTGCTGCCTTTCCTCTTCAAACATTCTTTTGCTCCCCTCTCTGTGCCTTTATTTCCTGCTTTCCTTCTCTTCCCCCTTTTGATTCTTTCACACTTTGTTTTACCCAGTGTATTCCTTCTTACACCTGCCGCTTGCCCTAGTTTTCTCAGACTGAAAGTCTTGGTGTCACTTTTAGTTTCCTGTATGTCTCATCCCTCTGCCGCACTCCTCTTCCCAGAAATAAAACACATGTGGCACAGTCTGGGGTGATTTAACAGCCTCTCCAATGCCCAGTTTGCTGCAGTCGGAGCTGAACTTATATCAGGGCTGTGATGTCTCGTCCAAGGTAGTAAGGAAGCGCTAGCTAGTGTAAAAAATAGCGTAGTACCAGTTCCAGATAAGGTACTGATACTCATTTAATTTGGGAGGCCTCTTGTACACCATACCTGCACCAAGAAAGTGTAGCAGTATAAGACTGCCACAAGTGAACTGCTACTTTTTGCAACTATTTTAATATAAATGAAGGTGAATGCAATATGTTAATCTTTTATGCTGCAAGGCTAACAAGAAAGATCAATAAGTATATATTGACATGAGCAGCACAATCTCTCTAAATAATGTATTGACCAACACAGCTAATCAGAGAAAACAGCTTCAAGCATCACAGAGTTTTGAGATATAAAATAGAGAATTGAATTTCAGCCTTCCTTAAGCAATGAAGAGGGAATAGAAAATAATTGTCTTTGACATGCTTCCTGTCCGGCCTTGGCAGAGGATCAGACTAGGGCTGGGCAATTAATCACGGCTGCAATACAGCCCCCTATTTCCACAGCCAGTTTGCCCATTGGAATTTCTGGCTTATTTATTTATTTATTCTTGAAATTTATAGAGCGCGAACAAATACCCTTAGGCGTCTCGGCGCTACAGATTCAGTGCTGGATATAGAGGCTAGGTGTACTGATTAAACAACCATGTTTTTATCATTTTGAAATCCAGCGCTTGTTTCTTCACATTAACAAAGTGCGGGAACAACATTCAGCATAAATAACTAAGTGAGTGTGAAGTTCTATCTGTGTCAGTTTTTGAAATCTCTCTCTTGATTGAAAATGTCATGAGTCTGTGTTTATCCCCCACATAACTCTTGTTCCCCAGGAAGCTTTACTGCATCAGAAATGTCATACATATGCACCTGTTTGCGTCATTTGTTCTGCAAGCTGCCGTGCTCATTAAGAATGCTGTCCTGTTGTCCGACGAGACTGCGGACCACTGTACATTGTTAAACAGTAACTGTTTATTTTTGTCCCTTTCAATCTCGACATGTCAAAATAAATGGAGTCAATGAGAGAGCAGTGTCAGCCCTCTTACCTACTTGTAGTGAGAGGGTTCCCAGATGCACGGCAGAACACAGGCAGCAATAACGCTAGTCAATCATAGCTGCTAATGCTGAGGCTACGTGAAAGCACGTATGCGCGTTTGGTGGCAGTGCACTCCTGGGACAAACCATGTTCACGGATTAGGCAGGAGGCATTTGTAACTTCCCCCTGTTTTTAGCTGCGGCTAGAATAAGCTTCACTTGCAACCTTCAGGCTGAAAGGTAGGGTGTAAAAAGATGCACACTTTTTTACGAGCCCACATTCTCACAACAGCATGATTCCAAGCTTCCTCAGCACGGCCTCATGATACCTTTCCCACATTGTGCGCGGCACCTATGGCTGCTACTAACGGCGCACAGGGGCGCCGCGGCGCACAGTTTGCGAACCACCGTATTATACCTAAGTAAGGTATAGTGTGCACTGAGTCCAGTGGATCCCCAAAGGCTTTACAGTGCCTAAAGTAGATAACACTAAAAGCCCTAATTGTGGTGGTTGAGCAGTTAGGCTTATCAGCGGGCTGTGTTAAGCATTTGTTGTACATACTCAGGCAACAAATTATTACACACTCAAAGACTGAATCTGAGATCAATTATTTTGTATAAAAAATTAGTTGCAGGTAAGTAACACTTTTTAAGAATGATAATACTTTTCAAATGCAGCAAGTATTGTTCTGTAAAGGCAGTCAAATACTTTACAGTAGTATGAAAATACTTTGGCAATGTCAATCAAATAGAAGTAAACTTAGCATATGTAACAGATAGACATTTAGCGTAATAGGTAGAAATGCAATGAAATCCTATGGAAGGAAAACAGTTATATGCAGTTACAGGTAAGTACTCAATTTACATATCCAGTCCCAACACTGGACAAGGGTCAGACCAGGGTAGGTACTGCACCGCCAGCAGCACTGGGGCGGCAAGGTGCAGAGGTCACTGGGCCCAATGTTAGTCAATGGAGTCTAGGGGCACCCACAAGAGGTGCAGTTTGTAGGTAGGTACCCGGGTTTCAGGGTACCGGCCCTGGGGGTTAAAGCAAGCACAGGTGGGAGCCACAAGGTAGCGCCAACCCTAAAAACCAGCAGTATAGGGGCGGCTGGGTGCAGGGTACAAATCAGCGACAAGCACCCAATGCTTTTCAACGGGGAATCTCGGTCGCACAAAGAAGCTGCAGGCTGCAGGCTCAGGCCAGGGGGCTGGATGAAGGTGATCACTGGCAGGGTAGGTAAGTTGAAATGTGGAAGGAGGGCTAGGCACCATTGGCTGGGCTCCATAAAGTTCGGGACGGAGGATGCAGGGGTGAACCTTGGTGTTGGATTTTCTTTACCGGAACCGGTAGCGGTCAGGGAGACCCTTCCAGATGAGGCTGCAGGCGTCTTCGTGGAGTCCAGGAAAGGTCAGGCCAACGCTGGATTCGAGGTCAGGAACACTGGGAAGACTTTGCTGGGCAGGTGAACAACTAAGACTCGGGACGTGGGCGTCAGCTGCTGAGCGGGCAGGGGTCACGGATCCGCCTGGATCCAGAATCCTTGAAGTTGGACTGGGCCACGGTCCTCTGAAGATCTGGTCTTTGTTGAAGAGTGGCAGTCTTTCTGTGGTTCTTGGAAGTCGCAGGCCATAGGACAGGCATCTTCTTCCTCGCTGGAGACAGTCCGGTAGAGCTGGGGCAAAGTTGGTAGTCATCTACAAGCTTTGCTACACTGTGTATTTTTCCTCCTCCTTCTTCGTAGGTTGCCGGAATCTGAGGATCAAGGTTATGGGGTGCCACTAAATACTGAATGTAGGAGAGTAGGGTCTGCTTCCTATGGTTCCCCCACTTTTTGCTCTGATTCTCTGGTTTTTCGACTTTAGTATGGCTGTGGCCCTGCTAAACAGGCCCACAGCCTAGCTGTTCTCTCTCTAAATTGATACCATGTACTTTAGGTACATACCAATTTGGTTACTGGGTCACCCTTATGAGCCCCTGTATAGTGTACCCTAGGTACCCAGGGCATAGGTGCACCCTAGGCCTACCAGGGGCTGCAGCATATATTGTGCCATCCCTGGTTAGCCTTCCAAACTGACACCACAGGTCTGTACTTACAGTCTGAGTAAGGTGGTGTAATCACCCCTTACTTAGATATAGTATATCTATATCTACCTTATATATAGACACATAGTAACCTATAAGACACTCTTATGGCAGGCTTTGACAATCCTGGAGGCATAGTGCTTGGTTTTGTGTGAGAGGGAGCCCTAGCATGAGCTGAGCCCCTCTGCAGCTTTCGGAACCATCTCCTTATAGCTGTTCTATAATATAGCCATACCATATACTCTTAAGTGCATTATAATCCTCGCGGTTAATGCTAACTTTGTTTTGGCTTTATCAAAACATGTCATGTAAGGTGTCAAACACTTTGGAATACTACCCCACCCGCTAGTTCTGGTGGCGGGGGTAGCCATCCACCCTTCTAGTGGGAGAAGACATGTAGTTACTGGTTTACCCGGTTAAAGTTAAACAGAGCCCCAGCATCACAAAATGGATGTTGCTGCCACAGACACCAGTCTGCCCTCCTGCTTCTGGATGAAACTCCGGCAGGGGAGGCCTGGACAATAGGTTTCCTGCCCAGGGAGGTGTTAGCACCTCCCCAGACAGGCTTTAGTGTATTTGGCAGGGAGGGTTGCATTCAGTGAATGCTTTCAGACATTGCCTGGGGCATACAAGGTGCTCCATGCAGTTCCCAGTTCAAACTGGTTGCTGGGGCACTCAGCCCCAGCTCTGGTGTGAAACTGGACAAAGGGGAAGGGGTGTAACCACCCCCTCCCCCAGGTCCACCCATAGGAGGGACCTTGGAGTTAGTCCCACCCCTAAACTTGCTATAAGTATAGAACCCCAGTACTTTAGATTACCCTGGACAAAACTCTGCAACATATATCCTGGACCTTCGACATTCCATATCGACAGGAAGATGGAAGAAATCTCCCTTGTAGTCAAGGAGTGACCACCCTGTTCATACAGGCCCCAACTGCATCTTTGCCGGTCTGCATTTTCGAGGCTCCCTCCGGATCCTGAAGAATCTGCGACTCAGGACACGGGCTTCCAGACATCTCTGATGCTGACCTGCGCTGCCAGCAAAGCTGTGATCTGTGGCGGACACGAGAGACCTGGAACCGGTACTCCTGGACACCCTGCATTTTGCAAGCTGCACCAACTTTCCTAGGTATCCCGAAGTTGTGCATTGGGGTGCTTGAAGCCCAGCCCCAAGCACCTTTTGCACTGAAGCTCAGAGGCCCACACTCCACGAGTCTCCCTTGGGCCCGCGTTGTGCATTTCAGCTCAACGCGTATTTGCGGTACCTAGTTCGTTGGCTAGTGAGCCCCCACAAAGACCAATCGTTAATTCCTTTGCTTTCCTGGTTGCTCCAGGCTTACTCCAACTTCTCCCCAAAAGAGAAGTTCCTCATACTTTGCTGTTCTGCACCAAAGCCAATCTCGACATCCTTCGTGGATTGCATTTGCCAAGGCTTGTTGGGTCCAATCCGGATACCGACACCGCTGTCAACTAGATTCTTTGTGGCACAGCTCGAAACCTGCTCCTGGTCATCGTCGACGCCTCCTGGTCCTCGTGGCTGAAGAGACAAACTTCACCTTTTCACCTGAAACCACCCGACATTGGCTGGCAGCTTCCCATCGCCATCCTGGTCACTGGCTAGTGACCCAGACTCTGTCCCTTCTGCTTTCAGGTTCTTCACATCTCCGATCCACCCTTGGATCCACCCAGACACTTTTCTTCTGTTCACCTGCAGCATTTCTTCGCAGCTCTCCATTGGAATCGACAACGACACTCGACCAGAAAATGCAAACGGCTTCCCTGGGTGAGGTAACACGAGTGCTCCGGTGCTCCCGTGGGTATTGACTCTCCAAGTGTCCTAGTCTAAAAGGGTTCCATCGCAGTTCACCTCATTGTACCCTTAATCTTTAAAATTGTAACTTGTTTGTTTCCCATAGAAAGTCAACGGTAACCCGCGGCTGTGTTTAGACACTGCACACGTCTCCCGTGGGCCTCCTACATCCTAACCCTTGGTTGTTCCTAGAAGCCCCAGCGATTCCACAGGCCCTAAGCCTGCTTTCCATTCCTCACGAGGTTCTTATACCATTATTTTAGTATATGGTTTGTGAGGCCCCTAGGGAAAAACGTATACTGTGCAACTTATAGTATGCTAATTAAGTTCCTTGTATTGTACTTTTTACCTCTGACCTCATAAAGAGTGCAGAGAGTTGTGTTTAGAATAAATACATATATATTTGATATATACCTTGTGTGGTGTGCTTTCATTTGGTACTCAAAAGATTATAAATGGTAATACAACTTGCTTAACTCGTCTCCAAGTCTTAGCCTGAAGGCTGCTCCCCACAGATACCACTAGGATAGCTTTCTATAAGGTTGACTTTATAACCTACCATCAATAAGGGTCGATTGGACTGGGGCAAGGTGCCCACTAGAATAGTGGACATCATATACCAGGCCAACTTCTCACACTGAATTTAGAGGAGTTACAGGTACTGGCAGCTGGTAGCCAATGGGCTACTTGTCTTTTAGGATGACTACACCCTTAGATTGTCTCCTCCCTTTGCCGCGGGAGCATCCCCATACCTGATTGGCTACAATCCTTCCATTCAAGATGCAGGGTTTTCTAAGGAGGGGGGTCACCTCAGTATACGGCACCTTAGGGGTTGTCCTGGCAGAAGGGGGACACACCTCTCTTGATTCCTAATTTTCCCACTGACCTTGCAGCCAAAAATAAGGCTTGGTCAGGGGGGCGGGCATCTTCAGTAGCTGTAGAGGCCCTGGTCAGCATAACATAGGGCAGGAAGCCTTTGAGGTCACTGCCCTGTAAGCTGTTTATGCTTGCGGGTAGGTGAGAAGCGCCTTAACCCCAAGCAGGCTTTGCTCCTGACCCATGAGAGCACAAGGGCTCCTACCACAGGGGGTCAGAAACTTGTCTGTGTGTGGCAGGCTGGTGTAGACTAGTCAGGTGAACACGAGGGAGTTGGTCGTTTTTCAGGGGCCATATCTAATATAGATAGGTATGCTGCTCCACTCGCTATCGGTAAAGCCTCATATGTAGTCTTATTTTACTTGCTTGGTGTGTTTTAAAGCAGCGTCATTCTTTTTACCTTTTTTACACTCTGTTTGCTACTTACTGCTCCTTTATGCTGAGGGTAGAGGAGCATTCATACTTCCAGCTTGGTTAATGGGCCAGTTGCTGGGGGGAAGGCTTGTAAATTAAATGGCCAGTCAGACGAGTGCAGCAGGAGTGCTGCTGGTGCACCAAAGATCGCGCCTAAGGCAAATCCGTCTGCGCCCATCCCGTCTGACCGGGGCCAGGAACCCTGGTCCTTCTTAGCCAAAGGCAAAGTCCTATACTGCAACATTTTTTCTTTCAATGCGGTCACTTGATAACTCATGCTGTTCGATCATCAACCCGGGTTTGAGATCTTTCATGTGCCGCTACTACAATTTTGCTTGCTCCACTCCCACATACTTCGAGGATGCTCAAGGGGTACAACATCTGCCTTTAAAGGAGTCAATGGTTGAAAAGCATAATTACCCTCATGGCGAGAGGCCTTTTGCTGGGTACCATCGCAGTCAGGGCTTTAATTTTTTAGTTTAAACTGTCGCTCACTGCCCAAACATCAACAACATTTGTTTAATTTCCTTAACGATTATAACCCATATGCGCTATTCCTCACTGAGACCTGGCTACATGCAGGCTCTCTGCCAGATATTATTGCTGCACTTCTTGTTAATTTTACGTTAGTTGGGATAAATAGACAAGATAGAACAGGCAGAGGAATCGCCATCATTTTTAAAAACGACCACAAATGCAAAATTGATGTACTTTCGATCCCAGAGTGCGAAGCTTTGACATTTACACATGTTCTTACACTGAAATTTACATTTTCTGGGGCCTTGATCTACCGCCTCCCTGGGTCCCTTAGAAAATGAGGTACTTCCCTACTCAATTCATTGGCCCCTCATATTTTGCGTACTGCTAATTTTACATTACTAGGTGACATTAATCTCCATCTTGAGGACCTGAATAGCAACTGTAATATGTATTTCATTGGGGATCTGGGTGTTCTTAATCTGACACTTTTAAACTCATTGCCTACTCAGGTTGCAGGGCCTTTTTTCCAATATAAAGGACTTGATGATTGCCCCTACTGTCGTAATTTGGCAGCAACTGAATTAGCATTTAGCTCAGCTACACAAACTTTTCATTGTTAACTTTACCAAATGAGCGGGGGGCATTTTGTATTCCCTGGCTTCCATTTTGTATGAACATGCGGCCTCGTGGTCAGCGTGCCCTTTCGTCCTTCCTCCATGCCAATGACCATTTACCTTGCCCAGCAACAGGCTATTTTTAGCACTGGTCAAGCCCACGCATGCGTACTCGAACATTTGGATTAATGAGCGGTCACCTCTCAGGAATGTTCTCCAAACTGACCAGTGGTACAAAAACTCCTCCCACATGTTGGCTGTGTTCCAAAAATGCCCATATATGTACCTAAAACTGTGAAAAGAGTATACTGTCTACCTTTTTATTACTGTTTAAATTGTATAAAAGAGGTCGCACACCGATGTTCGGTGTGATACTTCTTGCATTGCCGAAGGGTGCTGTAGGAATGTACCACCACCCCATGGGGTCTTAATAAACTTGTCTTTTGCATTTTTCAGTTTCCGTGCCAACTTCTATTCTATGTTGTGCGAGAGTTTTTGCGCAGAGTATGTAGATCTGACGAAACCCAATACCACAAATTGGCGACCACGAAGGGACTCATCGGCGACTCGGATGCCCGAAAGAGAGGTCGCGACGAAGGCTTGGAAACTCGCCATGGACGCGTACGCTGCCACTGAGTGACCCGAGTCTTGGCATCCACGGTGTTTTTTCCTTTCCTTCTGACTCGACCTTCCAGATGGCGCCGGTCCTCGACTGAGATCCTGATCGGTTGGGTTGTCGTGCAGTGCCTGTTTGGCTGATTCGATTACGGAACTTGGCAGTTGGAACCTGGACGCTTGAGAATATTTGGTAAGCTTGTGATTGGTAAGGTAGTCTACTGACACTTACTGTGGCTTTTTGAATTTGTTTGAGTTAGCTAACGTTTGGACCTATGCCTTGAGTTATATGTGGAGTGCACCTCACATAGACAGGCACGTAGAGATATTTCTCTGACTTTGTATTTGTTTGAACGGCACACTGTGTGTAAACATATTTAAGTGCCATTTTATGTAATATCGCGTTTTCGTGATATTTTGACATGCCTGTTCTAAGCACACTCCGAGGACTGTGCTGTTTTGGAAATGGTACCAGTTATCGATTAAATTAATCTCAGCCGGCTCCCCCAGAGGGGACACCTAATCGTGAAATGTACATAAAATTTGGCCTCCCTCCCATTATCTATAGTACATTATGGCACAAATATACAAAAACTGACCGTGAATTGCAATGGCCACTACATGGGTCGTTTGATCTGCGGAAAGTTCAGTATGTGGAACAGTGTTTGTTTCAGCGCAGGTCTGGACAGGATATGTTTGATTGTGTGCGTATGTGGGAGAAAGCGGTGCGTGAACGAATGAAGCGTGAACAAGCCTTGGTGGACAAAGAGCAGCGAAAGGCTGCTCATGATAAAGCTTTACAGTTGCAGGAAAAAGAATTGCAGGAACAGAAAGAGAAGGAGATTCGAGAACGTAATTTGCAGGTTAATGGTCAGTTTCCTATTCGACGTCCTCTTTATCCTGTCCTTACTAACAAATCAGATGATTTTTCATTATTAGACCGTTGCCCGTCTCCGTATGTTCCGCCTACGGCCCCGGATGAGGCCTCGAGCGAAGAAGATCAGGATAATCAGCGTACCAGGTTAACTGCGGAGCGAACCACGGAATTGCGCTCGGTTGCTCGTAAACTCAATACAAATTTTTATAACTGTTTCAGAGGTTAATGGTCTTATGAGTACGTGGTCTGATAAGGAACGATTGTATTTTCTAGATCATTTTGCAGATGAAGTTGTTGAACGGTTTAGGAAGCATTCTCCTGAGTTGGAACCTAAAGTTATATCAGTTGGTCGTGAGAATTTCCATAAAGGCCTTTTTGTTCTTGCAGATGTGGATGAGTTCTTCCAGCGTTTGGTTCAACTACGGGATGAGGCGACACGGCTGCGAGCGGCGAAAAAGGCATCGGGTTAGCCAGCATCTGGATCAACGGAAGTATCCAACGAGTGCCCTATCTTTGACACAGATAAGAGCGTTGCAGTTAATGTTATGCCTATGCGAGAAGCTGCGCCTTTGTATGTCCCTCCTAAAGGGCAAGGCACAGATGACGATAAGAGGTCTAAAGATGCAAAGGGTTATTTTGTGTATAATTGGGTTTATACGCCATGGAATAGAACTGACGTTATGGCGCTTAAGAATGCTTTACCTGACCTCCGTAAAAACCCAGCAGCTTTTTATGAAGGTGTGGAAGGTGCTATTTCTTCGTGTGTCATGACATTAGTCGATATTGACCTTTTCTTTGGGTTGATATTGTCTCCTGATATGTGGAGGGCGATTCGTAAGTTTGATGACCAAGCGATTCTAGGTGCCGATTGGAAGGAATTAGTCGGAGCTGATTTAGATAGAGATCCTGCATGCAAGCCGTGTCAATTGATTTTAGATCTTCCGGCGGCTATTTTGAATAAATTAAAAACGCTTGTTCCTCCTAAGAAAATTGACTGGACGATGCTGGCATCTTGCAAACAGAAACCGGATGAATCGGTCTCTGATTTTTTTTCACGTTTTGAGGAAGCATTCCATGATTACAGTGGGCAATCATTAACAGAGGATACAGGCAGGCATTTGTTCGTTGATAAGTACGTGGCTAATCTCCTACCGGAGATTGCAAAACGTTTAAAAACTAGTGAAAGTTCATGGACTACAGCAACCCCTGCTTCTTTATTAACTATGGCTCAGTATTACGAACGACAGGAATTGGAGGCTAAAGAAAGTAGTGATAAGAAAGCGAAGGATTTAAAGACGAAGGTGATGTTGGCTCAGGTTTATGCGACACAGTGGAGAGGGAACGATAGGGGTAGACGAGGATCGTATGGTACGTCTTCTACTCGTACTGATATTTCTGAGGATCAGTGTGCATACTGTAAACAGTTTGGACATTGGGCTTCGGATTGTCCGGTGCTTCGTGAACAGCGTACTCAGCGTGGACGAGGGAGTGGAAGGTCACGGAATAGTTATGCAGGACCGAGAGGTGGAACGAATGATCGTGGTAGGTTTGAGGCAAGGGGTCGTGGTCAGGCTGATTATAATACTTTGGATCGACGGAATCAGTATCAGATAGCTGAAGGAGAGTTTACCGAGTCTCAGGATAATGATTATGCATAGGATTGCGTAGGATGGGGTGTGGAATCGGTTGAAGTACCAGTCGATCAAAGGGGTCCATATATATCAGCACATGTTTTGGGTTCTACTGATCAGTTTCTGGTCGATACAGGAGCTACTCGTAGCGCTCTGTCCAAACGCTTGGTTCCAAGGGCTCCCCTGTCTGGCGAAACAATTACTTCAATAGGGTTCGATGGAACACCTTCTCTTAGCCCATTGTCTCAACCCCTTATATTTCACATTGACAAATTTACTGCCCCATGTCCGTTTTTGTTATCTCCAAACACACCAGATAATATTGTGGGACTTGATATGCTAAAACATTTTCGAGCAACCATACGTTGTGCCCCTGAAGGGGTGCGGGTTATCTTAAATGAGAACTACCCGGAGGTTGAGAGATCGTGCCTCATGCAGGAGGCCGATACGTTAGCTTCTCTCCCAAGTACTTTATGGGCCACTTCTGATACCGATGTGGGTCAAATGACTATTCCTCCTGTGCGTATTACTGTGAAGGAAGGAGTGTCTTTGCCCCGTGTACCTCCATACAAGATTTCCAGAGAAGGTGAAGTGGCTTTGACACACATTGTGAATGACTTGATTATGGCAGGGGTGGTGGAGGAAGTTCCCTATAATGTTTGCAACAGCCCGATTCTTCCGATCCTAAAGAAAGACACAGACACTAAGATTTATCGTTTCATTATTGATTTGAGGGAAATTAATAAGATAGTTGTACCGCAGTATCCGGTGGTGTCTGATATTACCACCTTACTCACTTTGATTCCACCCACAGCCACTACCTTCACGGTAATCGACTTGAAAAATGCTTTCTTTTCGATTCCCATTCACCCTGATAGTCGATATTTGTTCGGCTTCACATTAAATAACAAATCATATAGATTTTGTCGAGTTCCTCAAGGTTACACAGAAAGCCCTAGTATTTACAGTCAGGCTTTGAAAAGACAGCTTGATTCTTTCGACTTACAGTCTGGGGTGGCTCTTATTCAATACGTTGACGATATTTTGCTTGCAGCAGATACGCAGGAGCAATGTGAGGAGAGTACTCTCTCCCTACTTTCTTTTCTTGCTAAAAATCATCACAAGGTTTCGAGGAAGAAGTTGCAATATTGTAGACCAAAGGTGACCTACCTCGGTCATCTTTTGTCTAAGGAGGGACGTGCATTGACATCAGACCGAATTCAAGCAATTTTAGATACGCCAGTCCCTTGCACTCAGAAAGATGTTCGTGCCTTCATAGGTTTGACGTCTTTTTGTAGGCAATGGATACTAGGATTTTCGCACATTGTAAAACCCTTGTTAGCATTGTTGTCCAAAGCTACACCAATTCCCCTTGAATGGACAGATAAATGTCAGAATGCTTTTGAGCAATTGAGACAAGCTCTTTGCTCTGCACCAGTGTTAGGTACACCAGATTATACGAAGCTCTTTACATTGTATGTACATGAGAAGGATGGGTGCGCATTATCAGTCTTAGTGCAGATACACGAAGATAAACAGAGACCTTGCGCATACTTTTCAGCAGTACTCGATCCTGTGGCTCGAGGATTGGCTGGATGTTTTCGAGCAGTTGCAGCAACAGCAGTAGCTATACGACAGAGTGAGGGAATAGTTCTGTCACACAAATTGTTGGTGTTAGTTCCCCATGCGGTAGATGCTTTACTGAATCAAACGAAAATACAGCATCTAACTAGCGCCCGTTTAACAGGATACAAGCTAACACTGTTGGCGCCACACATTACACTGAAGAGGTGCGCCACTTTGAACCCTGCTACTTTATTGCCCTATCCTGTTGCTGAGACCCAGAAGGAAGAACATCATGATTGTGTTTTTCTGACCGAAGAACAAACAAAGGGTCGTATTGATTTACAGGATACGCCACTTCCAGATGTAGATGGGGACCTGTGGGTTGATGGATCATGTTTAAAGTTGCCAGATGGTACGACTTCCACAGCCTATGCGATCACGACACTTAAGACAGTGGTAGAAACGGCACGAATACCGCAAAAATCGGCCCAAACAGCTGAATTGATAGCCTTAACAAAAGCATGCGAGTTAAGTGCTGGATTATGTGTAAATATCTACACTGATAGCCGTTACGCTTTTGGAGTAGTGCACGATTTCGGCCTACTCTGGAAGGAACGAGGGTTTCTGACCTCGCATGGAGTACACATCATGCATGGAGAGCTGGTACGTGACCTCCTGAATGCACTGTTATGTCCAAAGAAGGTAGCGATAATCAAATGTAGTGCACATAAGAAGGTGACAGACAAAATAGGACAAGGAAACGCTTTTGCAGATTGCATAGCGAGAGAGACTGCCATGTTACAAAACACCTCTCCTATGTATGTGGTGAGATCACAAGCTGAGCGATGGCATGATGCTAGAGAGGAAATTTTAGACATACAAAAATCAGCATCTGAAGCAGAACTTGCGACCTGGGCAACAGAGGGAGTGTTGGATGATGAGAGTTGCTGGCGTAGTAAAGACATGGAGAGATGGAAATTGCCTGCCGCTTACTTGCAAGCAATGGTTCAAATGACACATGGGCTGGCACATGTTGGAGCTCTTACAATTACTAAATTGCTTACTCGAGTTTGGGAGCATCCTGAGATTGCTAGCACGGCTAAGAGAGTAGTACAGACCTGTCTGATATGCCTACAGTACAATCCTGCAAAAGGGACTTATACTCCTAAAGGAGGGTTTGTTCCACCTACTGCACCATTCGAAGTACTGCAAATGGATTATATCCAGCTTGAGCGTTGTAATAACCTTAAATATGTCCTAGTGGTGGTGTGTGCCTTTAGCAAATGGGTTGAGGCTTACCCCACGAAGGATAATACAGCATTAACAACAGCTAAGGTGTTGCTCAAAGAGTACTTCCCACGCTATGGTGTTTGCAAATTTTTGTGGAATGCAATGGTCCTCATTTTGTTGGGAAAGTAGTGGAGCATGTCCTGAAAGGATTGGGAATCAAACAGAGATTCCACTCTGTATTCCACCCGCAGTCAGCAGGTCTAGTAGAACGGTATAATGCAACTCTGAAGCTGAAGCTAGCGAAGATTGTGGCATCCACGTCTTTGAAATGGCCGGACGCTTTGCCTTTGGCATTACTGTCTATTAGATCAGTGCCACATTCCCGATCTGGCCTCACACCCTATGAAGTGGTGTTCGGAAGGCCCATGAATATTTGGGGAGTTCCAAAGCCTCGTTTGATACATGATGTGCCTTGTATAATGATGAACGATTATTTGGCACGATTAACGAATGATTTACTTTCTATTCATCAACAGGTTCGAGAAGCGCTCCCCGACAATTCCATTGGAGAGGCTCACGATCTTCGTCCTGGGGACCACGTGATGGTCCGCGTGTTTGAGCGAGCCAGCAGTTTGGAGCCGCGGTGGCGTGGCCCTGAACAGGTGTTGCTGGCAACTCGGACAGCTGTGCGAGTCACGAACAAGAAGCGGTGGATACATTCAACTCACTGCCGTCGTGTTTCTCCGGATCTGGTGAATCCTGCGGTGCTGTCTGATTATCGAGACATCTTGGATGCAGAGAAGAGCCCAGCTGTTAAGCCTCACGAGTCGGAGAGAGCCTTCCCGGACCACGCTGTTTCTGGTGGAGCGAAGTATAATCTACGGCCAAGGAAATAGAGTTCTTTTTTTCATTTTTTCCAAGACTGGTTGAGTTACCGTTCTGAGGTTTGTGAAAACGGAAGCCGAGAATATCAAGGGGGGGGATCAGTTCTGGCTAGTGTAGCGACACCCGTCTTGAATCTCGGAGAAGAAACCAGCGGCTACCTCGGATCTTAGCACTCAATTTTTATTTTTTAGTTTGGTTTTTGAAACTTTGTTCTTTGTACTATGGCACCTATGACAACGAGAAGCAGAAGAATTCTGGGTGCAGTTCTTTTCCTTACGACTATAGTGGTGATAGCGGTAATAGCTTGGACTATAGAACGATTGCTTCCTGCTCGAGAATATTTATTGCCTACCACTCCAATTCCATCTGAACATTTCCATTTTACTCTGCCTTATCATGAAGAGAGACATAGACAGACTTACTTGAATAATAGCTTCATACAAATTCTGCATCATACCCACAACATGACGAACACTTCGAACTGTTGGGTATGTGGAATGTTGCCTGGACATCAAAAGAAAGGAGGAACTCCACTCATTCCTCTTCCGTTCTCACATAATGGTTCTTGTAATGCTTGGTACACTCTTCTTTTTACCCTAAGATGGCCAACAAAAGGTGGCCTACTTTTTCGATTAAACAAAGTATGTTACCATGATAGAGATGGTTATCCACAAGCAGAAGGGACTAAATTTGAGTGGGAAGAATATCGAACGGACAATGTATCTACACCTCGTATTTTCACTAATCAAAGACTTATAAATATGTCCAGTTTACATGTGATTACAGTTATTGATACTAAGGCTGATCTTTGTGTAAGAAACAAAGGAACAATTCCGGTAGGGAGAAGTGAATGTAATACTACTCTCACATTTGACACACCAAGTGGTATTGCGTTTGTAGCCTTACGAAATACTTATTTTATTTGTGGTAATAAAGGATATCATCGTCTTCCCCTTGGATGGTTAGGAACTTGCTATATATCTTTTGTACTACCCCCTGTATTTATCGCTCCGCCTATGTATCATAATGACTTTGTACTGTATCATGATTTTATATTAAATAGGGTTAAGAGAACAATAGAGATTGAAAATGTGGACCAAACTGACACCTCCTTACAACAATATGTAGATTTTAACTTAGGCCTGTTCTCCTTTGTTGGTGCTGCCTTAAACAGCAGGAAAATAAGACGGCTAACACGTGTTGTGGAAGCTGTTGCTAATGAAACTGCCTCTGCTTTGGGGAATTTAACTGAGGAGCTCCAAATTACCAGAATTGTAACGCTTCAGAACCGAATGGTTCTTGATGTAGTATTGGCTGATCGTGGGGGTGCATGCCGCATTATCAGAAGTAGTTGTTGTGTTTACGTTCCAGACAATTCGCCTTCTGTGTACGATGCCATTTCCAAATTGCACAAAATTGCTGCTGAAATCCACCCCGAAAATGGTACATGGACATTTTCAAATTGCTTCTGGACTTTGCTTAGTACCTGGGGTTGGAAATTACTGACTATTATATGTACGATTATTGGAATACTCTTTTTCCTTTGTCTATGTATCCAATGTGGCCCTTCCCTATGCTCTGTATGTATTACGGCTTGTATCCCATCCAGACGAGCTATTGCCAAAAATGAGCAAATGAGTTATATAGAAGTGATGAAGATAATGATGATCAATATTGATGACGAACATCCTGACTACTTCCATTATGAGGTAGCTTCAGCTAAATGCTAAAAGGGCCGTCTGTCCTAATTTGGCAGCAACTGAATTAGCATTTAGCTCAGCTACACAAACTTTTCATCGTTAACTTTACCAAATGAGCGGGGGCCATTTTGTATTCCCTGGCTTCCATTTTGTATGAACATGCGGCCTCGTGGTCAGCGTGCCCTTTCGTCCTTCCTCCATGCCAATGACCATTTACCTTGCCCAGCAACAGGCTATTTTTAGCACTGGTCAAGCCCACGCATGCATACTCGAACATTTGGATTAATGAGCGGTCACCTCTCAGGAATGTTCTCCAAACTGACCAGTGGTACTAAAACTCCTCCCACATGTTGGCTGTGTTCCAAAAATGCCCTTATATGTACCTAAAACTGTGAAAAGAGTATACCGCCTACCTTTTTATTACTGTTAAAATTGTATAAAAGAGGTCGCACACCGATGTTCGGTGTGATACTTCTTGCATTGCCGAAGGGTGCTGTAGGAATGTACCACCACAAAAGCAATAAACAATGAACAATGTTCCCTCACGACCTATATAGTGAAAGTGATACCACTTCTATACTTTTACTCTTATTATTTCACACAGTATACGGCAACATCAACTTTTTTTCATTTGTATTTTTTATTCTGAAATTTTTTATATATTTTTATAAGTACAAAAGTCACTTTTATCAATTTATCATTTATAACATATATGTTTCCTGAAAATCATTTAGTCGAATACACAATAATTAATTTAAGACAATAAAAACATTTTTGTCTACCGTGCAGAAAAAAACATACTTGAATACACCAATAAACTTCACCACACACAAACTCACTCATTCATACTACATTCGCTCCTTTCTCTGTGTCTGAGGGATCGCAGATAGACACGCGATTTTTTACGCAAGGTCGACGCGTTTCGGTGGTATGAAACCACCTTCCTCAGGACCTTCTGGCAGAAAAGACAGATACTCTTTGCACAAAAATAATCACTGCACGGTATGATATCTGTAACAATAAGAAAATATATATATTTGTAACATGCGTTTTTACAGATTTGTACAAATAAATTTATCTAGGAACCACACTTCCAGTTGCCCTGTGTAGTCATATCAGACCAACATTTCATTTTTTTTAAAAAAGATTCAATACTTTGTTACTGGCATAATTGGTGCATATCCAGTGTAACAACACCCTTCTTTAGCTTCATACAATTATAGTTTGTCGAGATGTCAAACAAATTTAAAAAGAGTCATAGAAAAAGAAGAGAAAAAGGAAGAAAGATCTCTTTGACTTCCTATTTAGCTGCACACCTTCCATTTTAGAAACTTAAATATGATTTATATACTAGAACTATGAGACTCAGATTCTACGCTAAATTCAAAAATTAGGTCTACAGAAATGATCATCTTTTCTTACCCGCAATTTTTAGAGTGGAAACCTGCTTCGGTCAGCTAGTCTCAACTTAAACACCCAAAATTCTTTAGGCGATCCTGCATTAGGTTAGAAATTGTTCTGTATAAATGCATACTAGTAAAAGATAGTGACAAATCAAAATGCTGATATACACTAAACCCAGCTTACCACGTATTAAAAACGCCTATTCCTTAATCTTATGTAGACCTCGGGTTTTTGTCTTGGGTTCTTCCTTTTTTTCAAAAGCCAAATTATTCTGTAAAGAACCAACAGTTTTCTCAGGACTATGTACAGTGAACTAAAGATTATTCATTAGAGAGAAAAACCATAATACTAACCTTTTTATCGCTCTCGTGTCCACAAAATTAGGGGCCTCCTTTTGTAACTATTGTGTTCCGATAGTTTTTTGGTTTTGGTCACGTCTATTTTGGATGTTTTATATCTGTAATTAACAGAATACCAAACGTTTAATTGATTATGTCCTAGGCTGCAGTCTATTTCTTAAATTCGGCTCAAGAATTTTTTAGCCTATAACTTCCCATGTATATCAGCATAATTTAATATACGCGAGTACTAGTTCCCCCCGTAAAACTGGACAGCACGGCGTCACACTCTCTACCTCGATTTAGGTGAAGTAAGGTATAGGACTGACTTACTAGCTTTTTTTACGCGTTGTTGTACTTCCCAAATCCGTAGATATCACCTCTTCACCTTCTCTTGTATCTGGTATTTGCAGACTTATTTCTTTTAGGTTGACCACGTCTGTCTTGATTTTAAATCGCTGGAATCAACAAAAGGCCATCAGTCATGTACTCACCCCATATGGGATTTGGTAACTACTAAGGTGAAATCTATCTCTTTATTTGGAAAAAAGCGTGTTGGGCTGGCAGCCTCCCATTCAAATTAAATATTAAAGAGTCCTCTTACACCCGGATAGTCGTAGAGACAGAGCGTCTCCCTACACTCAGCTAGTATAGATTGGGCCATAAAGCTTCCCATTTAGTTCAAAGTTAAAAGAGTCCTGTGGTGTCCCTGTTAAACTTGGAGCCAGGGCATAGCGCTCTCTACCCTTGCTTCGCCGACCCGAATTCAGGATTGACTTACCAGTGCTCAAATTCCCGATTCCGAAGGTGTATCCTCGTCACAACGCGTGGACCGAACACACTATCACTCGCATTTCTATTTAAATACCCGTCGGGTGGCGCCAAAGTGTTTGGTCATGTGACCACCATATTGGTCGCCATTGTTAAGTAGTTTACAAACATCGGCCTGACTTCGTTTGTTTAAGTATATTTATTTTTATTATTGGTGAATGAGTTATTCTTATTTCGGTCCTCATTTCAAATTTAATTAACCACAGAATGGAGCGAATTTTTCGAGCGTATCGTATTATTACAACAGTTACGATCTGTATGTGGTATAGGTCACGTGATCGCAGACCCGACCGCCATTATTAAGTGGCAGTTTTTCTACAGTGATTTTATGCTGCAATCTCACTCCTATTTACACATCGCCTGCAGATTTATCAGTCATCCTAACTCTTATCATATTGTAAGATTGTAAGCAAGTTGACTCTTTATTGTTTATCCGGTGGTCCAGAGGGTCTAACATACCGCATATGGGGCGAGACAGATTTCTTCCGCGCCATTACTAAGTGATGTAAGTACCTCGACAAAGAGCCAGGCTAAAGTATACCACAAAACGTGAATACCTCCAATAATTCACGTAGTTGTAGTGGGATTAGCGCGTGTATCTCTGCATGCCAATATATACAGGGGCCATGAATTACAAACATGGACAATACCATAAAAAGTATTTTGTAAGATTTTACTTGAAATAGTTTACTCGCTATGTACGATGTAGACGTGTATTATGGTTCTCCTCTAAGGGACAAAACAAAGTATCAGTGTACTCATTACAGTTTATATAGGGAATCACAAATCCAATTCATTATAGACCTATCAAGGCTGCTCCCTACGTTATGCATTGTCCTGCCCACGCAAACTATTTTGGCCATTTTGTTGTGATGCATCACTATCTATTTATACTAATCATATTGGACAAATAGGGGGGGGGTTTATGTTAACCAAATTGGACAAAGAAAGGGGGGGGGCCTATTCTGTCACATACCACGATATATTTTCATTGAGGCCTTTCTTGACACTATCAAAGAAAAAAATCCAATAACACTCTCTTTTTTTCCTTGTTCTCTCAAGTGATTCCCCTTTCCTGCATTGAATTTTTTCTAAGATACACCATTTGAGTTCTATTTCCTTGTGATTTAGGTCCAAACAATGTTGGGTTAAAGGGGCTGTTATTTTGCTGGTTCTCACTGACGATTTATGTTCACTAAATCGTTGTCTAAATTCTCGTCCTGTCTCGCCTATGTATGGAAGGCCACAGGGACAGACAATATAATAGACAATGTTCTTACTTCGGCAATTCGTGAATGATTTTAATGAGATAGTTATATTGTTGTGTTGAAGGTCATTCCCAACAATCGCGGAATCACATGCGTGGCAATTGCCACATCTATGATTCCCTCGAATGATGTCACCACTTGTCAGGGTGGTTTGCTTCTCAACTAAGTTATTCCTGGGTCTAGTGTGGACCAACCGGTCTCTAAGATTCTGGTTGCGCCTATATGTCACCAATGGTTTTTCTAAGGTGGTTTCGTTATCTACTTCAAGAATACGCCAGTTTTTGTTAATTATATTCTTTATTTTATAGTTGAGAGTAGAGTGATTTATGACACAAACGATCTTATCCTGAGTTTTGTCTCTCTTGTTTTTGAGTAGGGCATCTCTGTCATAAAATCTCGCCCTTTTATACGCTTGGCGGACTAGTCGGTGTGGGTATCCCCTTTCGGTTAGACGCTCTCGCAAAGATATACTGTGGTAATCATAATCAGCAAGGGAAGTACAATTGCGTCGGGTGCGAAGGAATTCCCCGAAGGGGATAGAATCCTTCTGGCAGTGAGGGTGAAAGCTCTCAAACTTTAAAATGGTGTTTTTCGCAGTGGGCTTCCGATAGAGACTTACTTTCAACTGACCATCAAGTCCTTCAATTACAATATCCAAGTATTCAACTCTTGTATCACTATGATTCGAAGTGAATTTAAGATTTTTGTCACTGGCGTTTAACCATTTGATATATTCTTCCAGTTGAGTTTCATTGCCACGCCATATAAAGAATATATCATCTATGAAACGTCTCCATTGCGAGACGTTCTCATAGAAGGGGGCATCTATATTGTAGATATTCTTTATTTCCCATTCGCCCATATATGTATTTGCCACAGATGGGGCACAAGAAGCACCCATACTTGTACCCTTTATCTGTTTAAAAAGGGTACCCTCAAACTCAAAAAAATTATTCAAAAGTACAATTTCCAGACACTGAATGATGAATTCATCTGGTCTGTTGTTGGGATATCTTTGTAACAATGCTGTGACAGCCTGTAACGCTTGATGTTGAGGAATGTTGGTATAAAGTGCCTCAACATCAAGCGTTACTAGGATGTCTGTCACAGGGTTAAAAGCCAGGCCTTCTATTTTGTTGATCATATCACCTGTGTCCTTTACGAAAGAGTCGTATCTCTGAGTCAAGGGGCAGATAAATGTATCTACATATTTAGATAATGGTTCAGTATTTGAGCCAATTGTTGAGATGATTGGGCGTAACGGGGGATCAATTTCGCTCTTGTGTGTCTTTGGGAGACCGTACATTGCCGGAGTAACAGGGCAGGTTTTGTTAAGAAATTGAAGTTCTTTGTCACATATATAGCCATTGGTAAAGGCTTCTTGGGTCATTTCTTTAATTTGACCACTCAGTCTGTGCATCTCTCTAACATTGGCCGGTCTGTAATGATCTATATTTGCTAGCATTACTCTCATTCTGGTATTGTAGTCAGATTTATCAAACACCAATATACCCCCACCTTTATCACAAGGTTTTATTACTATTTCGCTATTGTTGGCAAGGTTCTTTAAGGCTAGATTCTCCTGTCTGGTAAGGTTGTATTTATACTTTTCAGGTCTTGCTAAGAGTCTACTAATGTCTGTCAGAACTTGTTTTTCAAAAATCTGTACCTCAGGGCCAACCATATCCAAGGTGGGAGAGAATATAGATGGAGGTTTACATCTGGATAGATTCTCTTCATCTTCAATCGAATCTCTACCTTCAAAGAATTTTTTTAATCTAACCTTTCTAAAAAAGGCATGGAGGTCAACATGTAATTTGAATTTGTCTAGAGTTGAAAAGGGGACAAAAGAGAGGCCTTTACTTAGAACTGAGGATTCTTCCTCTTTCAACATGTTTGAAGATAAATTGTAAATTGGAAGAATATCTGTGGCCCTATTTTGTTCTCCTGTTCCCTCTACCACCAGTACTGTTGATTCCTGGTCTTCACATACCGTTGTTGCGGTTGTGGACTCGAGGTGTGTGGGCCCCCATTGTGCGGTTGCCAATGGACCTGCTTCCCCCTGTACGGGCCCCTTGATAAAAAACCCCTGTTATAATAGTTTCGTTGTCCCTGTCTTCCTCTAAAAGGCCCTGGATTATATCCCCCTCTACTCGGACCAGGGTGAGAGAAATTGTCATTGTCAGACCCTGATGAACCAGTATCAGAGAAGTTCGTATAGTTTTTCTTATAAGTGCCATTTGGTGGATATTCATTAGGGTTATTTGCTTGGAAATAACTTGGGTTCAGATAAGGATAGATTTTCTCCTTGGAGAACCACCTCACATCATTTTTTAGTTTTTCTGTCTTTTTATTAGTTAAGTAGATGTCAAAATCCTTCATCTCTGTCTGTATCTTGTCTAATTTGGCTTTAGCATCTTCCACTGCATCTGAGGAATTAAGTTTGTCTTCAAGTTTCTGAATTTCATCATTTAGTGTGATCAGAATGTCCCTGGCGGTCTCGATGATTAATAACATCCAATCTCTGGAACAGCGATTGGATATTAGGGACCAGCGCTCAAGAAATTTGCGTATTTCAACAAATAAGGCTGGGGCATTCCTGACTCTAAGGCCTGACGGTATAACCCCTGCTATTAGGTATTCTCTCATGTAATGAGCATGTGATTCAATTCATCTCGCTCTCTTCCTAAGGTTTAATAGGTTTTGCCACTCGCTATTATCACCCAATGTGTTACTTGTGGTGCTGTTGGTATCCACCACATGACCCAGCAGAGAGCTGAAATCTGCATCCGTAAACCCAAAGGTTTCTAATTTGTCCATGATATGTTGTTCCTACAGGGGAAGGTACTTTTATATCTCCCTATCTAATACTATGGCAAGTAAAGAAGAGAGAGGAAAAGGGAGAGTCAAAAAAGAGAAGTAACCCTATTTACAACTGGAAAGAAAAGAAAAGGCACTGCACCAAAGGTATGCTCCAAAATGCCAGAGTGGATTATATCCTCGTCATATGATCCAACAAACAAATCCCACAGTTGAACAACCGTGAATGTATTAACATGTATATGGGACCCCCTCTATATTTACTTTGCAGGTCAGGGAACGAGGGGAGCAACAAAAGCAATAAACAATGAACAATGTTCCCTCACGACCTATATAGTGAAAGTGATACCACTTCTATACTTTTACTCTTATTATTTCACACAGTATACGGCAACATCAACTTTTTTTCATTTGTATTTTTTATTCTGAAATTTTTTATATATTTTTATAAGTACAAAAGTCACTTTTATCAATTTATCATTTAAAACATATATGTTTCCTGAAAATCATTTAGTCGAATACACAATAATTCATTTAAGACAATAAAAACATTTTTGTCTACCGTGCAGAAAAAAACATACTTGAATACACCAATAAACTTCACCACACACAAACTCACTCATTCATACTACATTCGCTCCTTTCTCTGTGTCTGAGGGATCGCAGATAGACACGCGATTTTTTACGCAAGGTCGACGCGTTTCGGTGGTATGAAACCACCTTCCTCAGGACCTTCTGGCAGAAAAGACAGATACTCTTTGCACAAAAATAATCACTGCACGGTATGATATCTGTAACAATAAGAAAATATATATATTTGTAACATGCGTTTTTACAGATTTGTACAAATAAATTTATCTAGGAACCACACTTCCAGTTGCCCTGTGTAGTCATATCAGACCAACATTTCATTTTTTTTAAAAAAGATTCAATACTTTGTTACTGGCATAATTGGTGCATATCCAGTGTAACAACACCCTTCTTTAGCTTCATACAATTATAGTTTGTCGAGATGTCAAACAAATTTAAAAAGAGTCATAGAAAAAGAAGAGAAAAAGGAAGAAAGATCTCTTTGACTTCCTATTTAGCTGCACACCTTCCATTTTAGAAACTTAAATATGATTTATATACTAGAACTATGAGACTCAGATTCTACGCTAAATTCAAAAATTAGGTCTACAGAAATGATCATCTTTTCTTACCCGCAATTTTTAGAGTGGAAACCTGCTTCGGTCAGCTAGTCTCAACTTAAACACCCAAAATTCTTTAGGCGATCCTGCATTAGGTTAGAAATTGTTCTGTATAAATGCATACTAGTAAAAGATAGTGACAAATCAAAATGCTGATATACACTAAACCCAGCTTACCACGTATTAAAAACGCCTATTCCTTAATCTTATGTAGACCTCGGGTTTTTGTCTTGGGTTCTTCCTGTTTTTCAAAAGCCAAATTATTCTGTAAAGAACCAACAGTTTTCTCAGGACTATGTACAGTGAACTAAAGATTATTCATTAGAGAGAAAAACCATAATACTAACCTTTTTATCGCTCTCGTGTCCACAAAATTAGGGGCCTCCTTTTGTAACTATTGTGTTCCGATAGTTTTTTGGTTTTGGTCACGTCTATTTTGGATGTTTTATATCTGTAATTAACAGAATACCAAACGTTTAATTGATTATGTCCTAGGCTGCAGTCTATTTCTTAAATTCGGCTCAAGAATTTTTTAGCCTATAACTTCCCATGTATATCAGCATAATTTAATATACGCAAGTACTAGTTCCCCCCGTAAAACTGGTGTAAAAACATGGTGTCTTAATAAACTTGTCTTTTGCATTTTTCAGTTTCCGTGCCAACTTCTATTCTATGGTGTTCGAGAGTTTTTGCGCAGAGTATGTAGATCTGACGAAACCCAATACCACACTACACTCCCTCAACTCTGTTGGTCTGACCATTTTGCTGTTCCATTTCACATTAGAGTTTTTTCCCATCCCCTACAGCACAGCCGAATCTGACATCTAAAGTCAGAAACTGGTCTAAACTTAACCTCTCAGCACTAAATGAGCAGCTACTTAACACTAAGCCTACCTCTTTTCAACAGCTTGATCTCGTGCCGCTGAGTACCCACATTTGTCACCACTTCAAGGATCTTGTTATCACCTGTGTGTGCCGCTGGGTGCCCGCCTTGAGGCATCGTCCCAGGATTATCGTGAGTGCATGCCACGGACAGCTACAGCTGGGAGCTGCTGCGAGTCCGCCTGTCATCACTGTGGCTTCCTTGTGAGGCTGCCTTCCGTGCCCTTTTAAATCTCAGGTACATTGTGCATCACCGGGTCACGTGGACCCTGGCCTCAAACTAAGTTTGTTCTACAAACTTTTTGAGTGCCTTTAAAGCTTTTAAAGTGAATCTGTAATGTGGCTCCTTGAGCGCTTTTAGCCTCGTGTTTAGTCTATATAAAGATAACTATTTTTCTATAACTACTTGTGGTGTCCGTTTGTAGCGTCTCCTGCGTAAATGTGTATGGTCATAAATGCTTCACACACAGCCTCTGAGATAGGCCTGTCTGCTCGTGCTACGTTACCACAGCGTTGAGCAGGGGCTATTAAAGGGTGTAGCCCCCTTACTCTGAATTATGAAGAAGGATCCCTATTTGGACCTCGGCGCAGCCACTGCCAACTAGAGATCCCCATTTCTAACAGGAGGGTGTCACCCTCTTTTTAGGTTTCGCTTATGAGACATTTTGTTAACTTACAGTGAATTAGAGCCCGCCTATTGCTCGCCATTGGTTGGTTTCATTGTCACTCTCATTTCCTTGCTTCTCTTTGGTCAGCGTGTGTGGGGTTCACTTATTTGCGTTTGTCCCTCCCCTGGAGCATAGTCCAAGTACTGCTTCCTTCCCCAGCGACTGTCCTCTGCTATTAGCACGTTCATACTAGGCTACTCCATAAGAGTGCATGTGCTCGCAGGCCCTCCCACTTCCCTCCTGCATTGTGTTGCTTCTCCTGAGCCTCCCATCCACCTCTCATGTTGCATTGCTTCTACTGTCCCTCCCACTCACATCGTGTGATGTGTTGCTTCTCCCAACCCTCTGGTATTATATTGCTTCTCCCGTGTTCCTAGCCCCCTCTTTCACTTCCTTGTGATGTTTGTCCACTCCCTCCTCTTGATGTCTGAGTTGGCTAGTCCCCACCCACTGTAACAAAAACAAGCATTGGCACAGCCCATAGGTTTCGCCTTTGGGACCTTATAAGTGTTTAGTTATCCAGTACAATATCCTTGGTGCAACAACATGAACTGTTGCATGGCTAAACACTTATAAGATCCCAAAGGCGAGACCTATGGGCTATGCCAATGCTTGTTTTCCTTCTTATGATCCATTTTTCTAAATCCAGCAGTGGAGGGAAAGGAGAGATTTGTGGGATCATATTTATTTTTTACCCATATTTCAATTACAGGACATAAAGAATCCATCTTTGTGTTACCACTCATTCTGATATTCAGATTTTGTATTTCTGATTTTCAATAAAGTGGTGCTAATGTTTTTTGTCACAAATTACGCACTTTTGATGTGTTCCATTTTTCAGGACAGATTCCGCTTTTAGCCGTCATTCCTGATAACTCTTTCAAAAGAGCCACACCCTAAGGAGTCAAGAGATTTGTGGGAAGAACAAATACGATTTACGTTTCGTGGAGGAAATGTAATTTTTGGGGTACATAGCGACTCTCCCGACTAGATATGAGTAGCAGCATGCAGTGGATCATGTGCTGAAAGGAAAGGAAGGTTGAGGAGGATGACTAAAGCTTTCTTATGCCACTACTTAAAACGGTTAATGAACGAAAACTACTTTCTCTAATTTTATCAGGCCTACTGCACATTCTAAAGGTAACTTTCTAAATGGTTTAGTACTTGATTCATTCTTGTTGAGTTCAGCTAAAAACAACAGGGGTGTCTCCCTGCGGCTTGGTCCAGTAAATAGTGGCTCAAAGAGGCAGCAGGGCAGACTTTCTTTTGTTCGGATGTTCTGTGACAGCTTGGAAGCCCGAGGCCTACAAAACAAGCAGTCTGCATTTTTCAAGCACTTGTGCTTGTGGCGGCATCCACCTTGCAGGAGCGAGCGGCGCCGCACAGGGGCCATCTGTTTGTAATTAAAGTGGCCGTGCCGCTGCTCCCTCCCGCAAGGTGGATGCCGCCACAAGCACGAGTGCTTGAAAAGTAAAGACCGGGTCTGTCTATATCAGCCTCCAAAAAAGTGTACATCCTCTATTCATCTTAATGGAATCACTCTCCTAAACGCCTGACAATTGGCATTTTTGGGAGTTAAGAAGTTGCTAGGTATGAACTGTGAATTAGAGCAGCTGAGCTCTTCCTCCCAGCCAACCTCATCAACACATGTGGCCGCTCCCAAGCTTGCTCATACTACCCCCATTACACTCCTAGCATTCCTTTAAAAACATAGAATCTCAAAAGTCACACAATGCAAGGTGGACGTTCATGTTAGGAAAGCGACGCAGGTGAGTGACCTTATGTAAGTACCTCATGGCCACTGTTGTGCATGGCCATTTGTAATCATACCATTGCACATAAAGTAATACATGAAATGTACCTTATCTCATGAATGTGGATTTTTTCTGCACACAAACAGTTTTACACAACAAAAGCCTTAAAGTGTCACCATAGGATAACTAACTTAAAACATTAAAAAGTAACATACAGGGGGAGGAGCTTGGCAGGCATCCGAGATGGCCGCTTGAGCACAGCGCTCTCCGGACCCTCGCCGCTCCCGACATTTTATCCTGGCTGAATCCTGATTTCTTGCAAGAATTCGTGTAGGGGACGTTTGGCTGATTACCCTAGCACTTTTCAGAAATCGATTTGGATCTCGTATTCCTGAGATATGGTGCTCTGAACTTTTGGGCTCCGCCCTTGTGGTGCGCCCGGGACGGGGTGCGGTACTGTAGCCGTCCTGCAATTGAACAACAACGGCAGGAGATCTGGCCTTGTGGGTCCCCCCTTCCTAAGTTTCGGTTTCGATTCCGTTCCGACTTGGGCCACGGCTGTGGATGCCGTGTTGCGACTGAGACTTGGAGGCAGATCGGCTGTTGGGCTTTCATGTGACCTATTTGCTGGTTTGGCGACCTCTACCCGAGTTGTGCCCCCTTTTTCTGTACTTTTGATCCTGTACTTTGGGTGTCGGGCCCGTCGGACCTGGTGGCTTGTCCTGTGACGCATCTTCAAAATGGCGGGCAGAGGGGACAGAGAGACGCGCAAGACGAAAACACCTCTGCGCGGAGCTCCAGTTCAATCAAATGTCATGGACCGTTATACCCATTCTAAGGGGTCCCCCGGAGCTGCCCTGCCTGGTTCTAGTATTGCGTCTGAACGAATTTTGGAAGAGTCGGCGGAGCCCTCCTTACAGGATATCATGGGCGCCATCTCGGGTGTGAGAGAATCCATCGGCCTACAGTACGAGGCCTTGGCCCACAAACTTGACACCGTGGCTATTGAGGTGAATCTGATTCGTGCTGACCTCGGCAAGACGAATGAGAGGGTACAATCACTGGATATTAAATCCTCTAGCCTTACGAATGACGTCTCGGAGCTCCAAACAGAGATTGGAAATCTCCGTCGGGGGAACGACTTCATGACCCGTCGCCTGGAAGACTTTGAAAATAGGGCGCGTCGCTGCAATGTTCGCCTGGTTGGTGTACCGGAAAACCCTGAACCCCACTCGGTGGATCTCCTGGTTGAGGATCTGGTCTTGAACCATTTGGCCCCTTCTGGTCTCACAAAATTTTTCACGGTGGAACGTGCACATCGTGTTCCAGGGGGCAAAGTCAAGCCGGGAGCCCCGCCGAGACCCATTGTAGCGAAGCTTTTTCATTATAGAGACCGGGACGCTATCCTGCAGGCCTCGCGGGTGAAGGGCCCGGTGGCCTTTGAGAATGCTACGGTGAACTTTTACCCGGACTTTTCCCAACAGGTTCAGAGACAACGTATGGAGTTTCGTGGTGCCAAGAAACGTCTCCGGGATCGGGGCCTACGTTACGCCATGCTCTTTCCCACTAGACTCCGGGTTGAATACAATGAACGTACCCTTTTCTTTGATCGGCCAGATGCTGTTAATGACTGGCTGGACTCATTGCCTGACTGTCCTTCTGAGACAGACTCCGCCGCTCACCCTGGCGGTGCCGAAGGTGGTGTGGAGATCTAACTGTTCGGCTCTTATGTCTTATTTTGAATACATTCTCAGGAGTGTTGGCCGGCGTCCCTCTACATTGTGATCATTCTGTCTTTTCGTTTGTTATTTTTGTTCTTGCTGAGGTCGGGGGGTGGATGGAACGGAGACCTTTCCTCCTCCGGGGTCTTTGTGTAGAATAGGGGTTCTTGGGCGACAGGCACACTGCAGGTTGGGGTGGCTCTTTAGCTTTTTGCAGGGGTGCAGGGTGGGGGGTGTTTCTCTTCAGTTTGGGGGAGGGGGGTTGGGAAGTTTTTTCTTTTCTGTGTGTTGTTTTCAAGGCGAGTTGCTCCTGTGTTTGCTGCTGTTTCTGATGTCTAGCTCATGGACGAGGGGTCTTGGCTCGGGTGGTTGGGATGGGGGGTAGAGGGTTGAAATTTCTTTCCTGGAACGTTAATGGCCTGGGAGATCGTATTAAGCGCAGTGTGGTCTTAAAATGTATACGACGTTTGTCACCGGACATTGTTTTCATGCAAGAAACCCATTTGATTGGTAATGTTTGTTATGCGATGAATAGATGGGGCTACCGCCTTGTGGCGCACTCAGGGTTTACCTCCGGATCTAGGGGTGTGGGTATTCTTGTTCGAACCTCCCTCCCCCTGGCTATCGATGAGGTGATTCATGATGACCGTGGGAGATATACTGTCCTGGTGGGTAGATATGAAGGCCGCACCCTATCTCTCTTCAATGTTTATGTTCCCCCGGGTTTGCAGGCCTCTACTTTTACTGACTTGGGCCGTGTTCTGTTGGATCTCCCTGATAGCACTCTCTTTCTTGCCGGTGATTTTAATTCGGTGCTTTCCGGCCTTCACGATCGCCATCCCCCTAGAGATACCCCGCAGGCTCAGCAGTGGTTGGGTGGGTTTTTAGATACCTTTGGCCTTGTGGACTGCTGGCGACTGTTGCATCCTACTCAGCTCCAATACACCTTTCATTCTGGGGCCCATGGCAGTCTGTCCCGGCTGGATTATTTCCTGATGCCCGCAGCCCAATCATCGGCGGTTCGTGAGATTTTACACTTGCCGAGGGGTATTTCTGATCACTCGCCGCTCTGGCTTCGTTTCGAGGTTGGGGTAGAGGCGGCGGGCCGAGTGGCTCCCATTAACCCTTAGTATCTTTCCTCCCCTGAGACTCGTACCCTCTTGCTCAAGTCCATGGATGCATATTTCCTGGAAAATGAGGGGTCGGTCTCTTCGGCTGTGTCCCTGTGGGAAGCTTTTAAAACTGTGATTCGTGGACAGGCCCTTTCCTTGATTGTTGAAGTTAAGAGGGCAGGGAGGAAGGAGGTGGTGGACCTTGAGGGGGAGATCTCTGCTTTGGAGGACGAGTTGGAATCTGGTGTCACGCCTGACAAACTCCATGCCCTGGGTCTAAAACAGTTTGCATATAAATCTCTGGTCACTGACGCTGCAAAGGTGATGTTTCGTGAGCAGCAGGGCAGATTGTACGATGTGGGTGACAAGGCGGGCAAACTCCTAGCGTGGTTGGACAAGAAAGAAAGAGTTAATCGTGTGGTGCCCGTGATTCAGTCTGCGAGTGGTGAGAATGTGATTGATCCGACCGCCATTGTTGATCGTTTTGCAGAATATTTCCGTGTGGTATATGCTCCCGTGTCTGTGAGGGATGTTGCCGACTCCCGCCTTCTTCTGCGTGATATCACTTTGCCCTGTGTCACCGACTTGGACCGTATTGCTTTGGACTCCCCTTTTACGAATGATGAGATAGCCAATGCAGTTCGATCGCTCCGTTCGGGCAAAGCACTGGGCCCGAACGGTTTGCCTATTGAGTTGTACAAATTATGCCCCGATAAGGTGGCGCCGTATCTCCGCGCCATGTTTCTAGAATCTCGTGAGCGGAACATGCTTCCCTATGATCAGCGTCTGGGGACAATCGTCGTCATTCCCAAAGAGGGTAAACCGCGTGACCTCTGTTCCTCGTATAGGCCCATATCCCTATTAAATGTTGAACCTAAGGTGTTGGCTAAACTTTTGGCGACCCGTCTCCTTTCGGTTCTTGGGGAGTTGGTCCATCCGGATCAGTCTGGCTTTATCCCGCATCGCAACACTGCTCTGAATTTACGTCGCCTCCACGGCGCGCTGGCGAGGGCGGGGCTTTTGACTGAACCGGCCATTTTGGCGTCCCTGGATGCCTCCATGGCCTTTGATACTGTGGAGTGGCCCTATTTATGGGCGACACTTGAGAAATTTGGATTCGGGTGCGAGTTTATTAGCTGGGTTAGACTGTTGTACGCGGAACCTCTGGCGCAAGTTGTAGTGAACGGTAGAGTGTCGACCCCCTTCTCCTTGGGCAGGGGTACCCGTCAGGGTTGCCCCTTGTCCCCTCTGTTGTTCGCGCTCGCTCTTGAACCGTTGGCGGCCTGGCTCAGTTGGGAACCGTCCCTTAAAGGTATTCGATGGGCCCCGGACTTCGAAGACCGCGTCTCGCTTTATGCGGACGACATCCTCTTGTATCTTACTTCCCCTCGCAAGTCTTTATCTGTTTTATTTGACGTTCTTGCGTCCTTTGGTGCTAACTCAGGCCTCGTCATCAACTGGTCTAAATCCTGTGTATACGTTTTATCTGGTATCTTGCCTCCGTTGCCGAGTAGACTTCCTCTTCAGGTGGTCCGGGATGGTTTCAAATACTTGGGGGTTTTCGTTACCTTGGATCCGTCCCTTCGTTTTGATCGTAATCTCCTTCCCCCGTTGCTTAGGCTCCGTTTGGACGTTGCCCGCTGGCGCAAACTTCCCCTGTCTCCACTGGGTCGGGCGGCCCTGTTTAAGATGATGTCACTACCGCGGTTTCTCTACGCTCTCCAGAATTATTATGATCCTATCCCCAAGACCTATTTTCGGGAGATTGAGAGCCTTCAGAGGCAACTTATTTGGGATGGGCGACCGCGCATTGCTCTCGCGAAACTTTCTATCCCGTGGTACGATGGGGGCATGGCGCTCCCCGATATTAAGAGATACTACTGGGCTTCCCATCTGTCCGCTATTAATCACGCTATGTTCTCTCCGGGTCGTAATCCGGCGTTTGAGATGGATAAACTTCAGCTTCCGGGAGGTGACTTTAATAGAGTGCTCTATTCTCGCTCCGCTGGGCGCCATCTTGTGGGACCTACTTTGACTGCTTTGACGGTGTGGCGTGCTGCGAATGTGAGCCTGGGCTGGGAGGATCGCTTGACGTTGGCGACGCCTCTTTATGCTTCAGAACGTCTGGGCGGTCTTTGGTCTTCCAAGGGTTTTGACCGTTGGGACTTGATTGGGATCTCTAAAGTGGGGGATGTATATTCTAAGGGTTCTGTGCGCCCGTTTCAGGCCCTCCAGGCTGACTATGTTGGTCAGTACAAATAAGAATGGTCTGAGTGTAACAAATGTACTATACATATACATACAAATTCAAATATAACCATGTTCACCTAGAAAGTTTTAACAAATCAAAAGAAACAATTTAATTTTTTGTATTTCTTTCCGGCGTTTTATTCAATCATTACCAAAGTTGTGTTGAGCAATTTATGTTAAAGACATGTAATTGTTTCGTCATTACATTCTGTATTCGGAATCGGTGCTCTCAGTGAAAAGGGAAGGGTAGGTGAGTACGTGAGGGGGACAGAGTAAAGGTGTTGTGACATAAATAGTTGCATCCAAGTTAAAAATGAAAAAAACCTCTACAACCAAGCTAATGGGCAAAGGTTCCCAGTTTTACATCACACATAGATTTATGAGAATATATCTCTTAATTGGCTCCTATGGTGTGTCAAGGAAAAACAGCGATTCCGAATACAGAATGTAATGACGAAACAATTACATGTCTTTAACATAAATTGCTCAACACAACTTTGGTAATGATTGAATAAAACGCCGGAAAGAAATACAAAAAATTAAATTGTTTCTTTTGATTTGTTAAAACTTTCTAGGTGAACATGGTTATATTTGAATTTGTATGTATATGTATAGTACATTTGTTACACTCAGACCATTCTTATTTGTACTGACCAACTGACCCAGGTCCTGAGTTTTAAGGGCTAACCCCTTTCATACTCACACTCCAGGCTGACTATGGCCTGAGTAGTCGGGAATTCTTTCGTTATTTACAGATCAGGCACGCTTTGGTTTCGGTGTTTGCTCCTGGTGAGATTCCGCCTGACTCTTCCCCACTTGAAGACCGTATCCTTGACGGACATCTTCCTGATAGCACTATCTCCCTGATCTATAAAAAGTTGATCAACAATCGGACTGACTTATTGGCCCGACTTCGGGAACAGTGGATGGGAGATGGGTTGGAACTTGATGATGAGGATTGGCAATCGGCCCTCTCCTCTCCGAAGGAGGTGGCTATACCGGCTCGACTCCGTCTGGTCCAATTGAAGATCCTTCATCGGGTGTACGTGACGGGACCGCGACTGATGGTGATGGGCTTTTCCTCTGATGGACTGTGTAAGCGTGGATGTGGTTTGCGTGCTACTTTCCTGCATATTCTTTGGGAGTGCCCGATGGTGGCTGCTTATTGGGTGGCCGTGCTTGATCTGATGACTGAGGTGACGGGGATATCCTTGCGACCGGAACCTCGTCGCTGTCTTTTGAATGTTTGGGAGCCCACGGACTATTCGGTGGCACAGACTAGATGGGCCACCCTGGGCTATATGATTGCGAAGCGAGATATTGCGCAACTCTGGGGGGCCTCCAGGCCCCCTGCCCTCGCGCAATGGGAGGATAATATGGATTGGTCCATGTTCCGTGAGAAAACTGTTTATGTGGCCAGGGGTAGACCCAGGGCATGGGTGAAGGTATGGGGTCAATGGAACGAATACCGTGGCGACATTTGTACTCCTCCCCTTGTGGACACTATCGAGATTACCCTATCTCCCTAGGCTAGCGTTCCCGGAATCTTCATATAGGGACTGAGCTGGTGTCACCGGCTCTTCCCCCCCTTCTTCTTCCTGATCTCTGCCCCCCTCCCCCCCCCCCCCCGCTCCATACTCCTTAGTGCTTAGGATATTATTACCGCACCTCCGCTGCTGTCCCCCCCTTGCGTCCCTTGGGCTGACCTTCAGTGATACACTCTCGCCTTTTTGTATGTTTGTTCTTTCATATATATAAAACCTGTTTTGGTCCTGTAATTAATGTGGAATATTGCATTGTTGATTGACGGTTACCTCTGCGGGCTTATGTGATATGTGTCTACTCCTTTTTAGCGGCTGGCCCGTGTGGTTGTAGGCCCATCCTTGTACGTTTCTGCTTGCTCAAATAAAGGTTTTAAAAAAAAAAAAAAAAAAAAAAAAAAAAAAGTAACATACAAACATACCAGAATCCAGCCCTGCCAAGGATCATGCATCGGTTGTTAGACTAACGCATTCCAGTGCGGTGATCCACATCACCGCACTGAAATGCCAAGTCACGCATAATAGCGCCAAGCGCTTCCTCAGCTGTGAAGCTAGAGCGCTATTAGCACCACCGGTAAAAAAACCTGTCTGGCTCCGGGCTGCTTGCAAGCAGACGTTGGGGCTGGCTCAGCTTGTGTCTTTTCTTAAGCAGTTTGTTGCAAAAAAATGTAGCATTATTCAATCTCGCCTGCCGCAGCATTAACTGACGTCAGGATTTGACTCGGACAAGTTTAACCAATAAGAAGCGCCGCACGGCCTCATGTAGCGTGGGTAGACAGTGACGTTAGCTGCCTCACACTCCGTGTTGAGGACTGGTCGCAAGGCCTAATTATGCTGCGAGAACTTGCCGCAACCGGACACACACCGTGGCCGGAGGGCTGCTGCACTACAGTCTAGCAGCCATGTAAATGATGGGGCCGGAGCGAGTCATGCACCCACTGCCGCTGATGCCAGGAGCAGAAAGTAGTTGCAGCAGGCCGGCCCTTTCCGCTGATGGCGCTGCCTGCTACAGCGTACTAGTAAGTGTCTGTGTGTCACAAGATTATCTCCAATCCTTCTCCAGTTATTTTTAGCACGTCTCATACTGAGCAAGTAAAGTTGCGGCAGCTGAACCTGAGGCCTCAAAGCCTGTAGCTCCACTGTGACCATTATGGGCTGAGTATACTCAAGCTGCTGCTGGTGCCGCACAGGCTGTGGGGCTGGGGCAGAGGCACTGCACTGCACCTACTCGAAAATCGTTTGCGGAAGTGACAAGCCACTTCTCATTTGTAAGACACATTTGATGCCCTATATCCCCGTTTACAGGGGTGGGGGTCCTCATCATCAGGCAGAACTGTAATCCTAGGTAACGTTGGGACATGTTCTGCAGTGACGTGCCTGCAATGCCACACCCAGAGAAGGTGACACAGAGCAACCCTATGCTTTGTAGTCTACGGGGCCTTGTCTGTAGGTGGTCGTGCTCCTTGCAAAGCCATATGTCTGAACACCGTCCGTCCAAGCCTAAGAGCAGACCTTCCTCAGTCTGCAACCCTGTGATCCCCCAGTATGGCCTCAGTTTGAAGATTATTACAGCTATCGCCTGGCTCAACCGGTCCCTGCTGTCATGTCTGGTCAGCATCGGTGTTCGCAGTTACCGAGTGTAAGGTACAGGCACAGTTCACTTAAAGTTGCATTAAAAATTATACCGCACACACATTAAAAATGAAAGACAAGCGAAACTTAAATAATCAGAAGGAAATTAATTTTTTTACATTACGAACTCCTGATCTTTTTCGTTTCTAAATGTTTTCATCACATCCACCATACTACATAGAAGAGTTAAAGAAAATTAGCATTATTTTGTTTCTATTTTGTTTTACATCTGCAATATTTTGTAATTCAGAATATTGTGTATTTTTACAGGAGCTACAGTCAAATGCCCTGTTCTTATTGGCGTTTCTCTCTCTGTACTTTCAGTTGAAGTTTTTAATAACACTAATGTGCACTCTGGTATTGTTGCGAGCATGGAAGCTGATATTTCCTACCAGATACAAGTGGCATGTATGGGGGGAAGGTCTCTCTATGTGTCGTGTTGGTTAGTATCCTTCCATTTCTAGTGTATTGTAGCAGTTCTAAGATCTTTTTAGAGTTTCTTGTTGCTCAGATGGCTTTAACTTCTAATATGTGTATGTTTCAATCGTCTTCATTACTTGATTTTGCTCGCGAGAAAGTGTCACTCATAGTCATTCAAATATCACTCATAATTACAATGAAATTATGAAAATGTCACACATAGCAATATGAAACCTTGGCAGCTATAAGAATGATCAGGCGCTCTCCTCACCTAGAGGAGGGGCGCACACAATTCAAACACGTCGTGCACAAACAACCCAACCGTGCCGTCCTCTTTCCTTTGTTATTAACACGCGCAAGACGCCCGGTAGCTAGTTACATTGTACGCATGCGCGCCAGAAGGACCGCACGCATGCGCGCCAGAAGGTCGAAACGCTGACGCTGCGAAGAACGTGAAAACAACATAACCACGGCACATGCGTTCTGTTGCCATGGTGAAGTTGATTTTTAAATGACACCGGAAGTGATGTCGATACATGAGCGAGTGCTGCCCGGGCTCTTTGAAAACGTATGTGCTGGGAAGACTGACAGCCACGGAGCGCTGCTTCACTGCACACGGAAGAGCATGGTAGACGATGGGTGAACGAAGGCTATGAGGGGTCGCAGGGAGACACCCTTAATTGGCTTGTTTGCAAAAGGTATTTTTTATATATTATATATATTAACCTTTCATTTTAGTAAACGTTACGTTAACAAGCGGCGAACGGCTTTAGGGGTGGCTGGCTTCCCCCTCCTGAAATGGTGGTTATGTCTGGCACTGCTCCGAAATCGGGTGCAAGGGACTGGTGCTTAACGCCTAGCAAGCGTTGTCGCAGGTGCCTGATGTCACCCGCTGGAGGGTTTAAAGGGATGGCAGGACAGAGCGCGCCAAGTACGCCTAACCTTCCATCCAGTGGTGTTACTTATTTTTTTTATTTATTATATTTAAATTAAGCGTTTTTGTATAGCGCGGACTTTACCCGAAGGTGTCAGAGCGCTTCACAATAGGAACAGTACTGATACATGAGGAGAAAATTACAAGTGAACAAATTACAAAAGCAAACTTTAAGTTACATGAGGCAATAGTGACAATTGTGAGCAAATAAAATACAAGAGGTAGCAAAGGTACATTACAGGAGGAAAAAGTGACGTGTGCAGGTTACACAAGCGTACAAAGTACAAGTAGAGGTATAGTACTGCAATAAATGGCAGACACTCAAGCACAAGAACAAACGTTATTGTATGCAATGGTGGCACTTGTGCAAGTATCTAAAGCAAACACAATGTAAGAGGTAGCAAACAGTGTGTTACAAGAGAAAAGTGACGTGTGCATGTTACAAAAGAGTACCAAACACAAGTAGAAGGATATTACTGCAATAAATGGCAGACACTCAAATCACAAGAACACACTGGGAAGGCACTTATAGGAAGGCGTATGGGTACGTACTCAAGTCGTACTATATACTAATATCACATACGCACATTTCAAACCCACCCCACCAGTTTTTGTTTATCGAGACATTCGCATTCTGGAACATCTGATTCCAAGACACTACTTTTTGCACATTAAAGGCTGGATTACAGGTACCAGGATGCAATGCGTGTAAAGGACAGGTTGAGTGTGCTGGCAGTACAACAGCAAATCGCTGCTTTCAGATTATGAATCCTCACAAACCCCATTGCATAATTAGCATTTTATGACTACTGCAGCTATGCCGTAAAATATTTTTTATATTTTATATTATATATATATTTCTTTGTTTCCTGATTACATTATACTGTCTATTGACTGAAGTCTTTAGGCACCATGGCATTCTATTTATGGCCTCAAGGCAGGACAGACACCATACTTCACCGTACGTACCCCTGCCACCTGCAGATGGGGAGGTTAGAGTGCATGGACCACTGGCTCAGCTTGTGAGTGTACTACAGGGCCACTGGCCTTATGCAACAAGGGAAGACCGAATTATGTAGTAGGGTTGAGCAAATTCACCAAGAAAAGGCAAGTTTTACCAGTATTCATCACGTGCTGCTGAGCAAAAAGCGATGGTGAACTAAACAAGCATTTGCAATGCAATCAGTCTTGCCTTTTGAACCTTATATGTATTTAGCTATGCAGGTCATTAGCCTGGGTGCTGAAACATCTACTGTGCTTTAACATGGAGGTAAAGTTAGCACCAAACTTCGGAACAAGCCAGGTATGGGAACACCTCAAGAGAAATACTGTCTATCAGCAGGAAATTGTATCGTCCAAAGCACTGTTTTTAATTCAAAATCTCCCCCTTGGTAGTCATATCACTGAAAATACAAGATTTGAAAAAAATATTATTGTTCGTGATTGCTCGTTGAATTCAAGTTTCTGTGGCCTCGAATCTAGGGAATGCTAAAGTGATTCTGGTATTTTACTGACTTCTGCAGGTCGCTTTCTATCAAGAAAGGTAAACAGAGGCAGTTGCTAGAAAAATAAAACAATAAAATCCCTAAGCAGAAAGCAATTCTGGTATTTTACTGACCTCTACTGGTCGTTTTCTATCAAGACAGCTAATTACAGGCAGTTGAGCAAGCAAAAAGCAATTCTGATATTTTACTGACCTCTACAGGTCGTTTTCTTTCAAGACAGTTAAACCGAAGGCAGTTGAACAGAAAAAAGTACCAAAGCTAAGGCAGAAGCAGACAAGTCCTAGGGCTGATCTCCAGATCCCACAATGTACCTACAGCGGATCTTTCAGACAGCGCTGTCTAGGCTCAACTAAAAATGGGTGGGTTGAGATGGGAATGGAGGAGACTGTTTGAGAAATATTTAGAGGAAGGTTGGCCATAGTAAAGAGCATTGGCCTTTAGTTGCACTTTTGTTCTTCGTGGCTCGAGGAGAGTTGTCAATTGAGATGGTTGTACCATCTGGCAGAAAGAACTGCATTCCACCTGCTGGTATGCATAGTTTTTCATGTGATATGGCCTATGGTAGCCATTTGTTTAGGAGAAATGCTCTGACCAAGCAAAGATTAAGAGAGTGATACCGGAAGCCTAGAATAGATGGGGAAGATGGCAGAGTGGGTGAAGAGCTGCGTAGAGTTGGTGAATGCTGAAAGGAAGTTGATGGCAATAAACCACCTTTGACTGATGTGAGCCTGGCATGTAAGGTGTGGGAATGGGCTTTATCTACATATTATCAGACTCCTCTTTGATTTGCAATTTGAAAGGCAATGTTTTTTTGTAGTGGCTGATGTATCTATTATAACTGGTACAGGTGAAGTTGTGAGAGATCTATCCAGAATGCACGTTTTTTAAACTTCTAATATTTGATGAACAACTACCTCATTCCATTAAATTATTACACGTCTATATAACTAATGATATCATGGCATCATTAAACATTTTGAGCATGTAGCTGTTTAGTGAGATCTATTTTTAAAAGATACTTTACATTTTCACATCTCGCTCCTAATCTATAAATTAATCTATACATTTGTTGAGTTATTTTTAAGAGAGAGGGACCAAGCAGCTAAAATTCTGATGGATAATGGCTACGTTTTTATTATTGGAAGACATTAAAGTCTATGGTTTTCGGTATAGCAGGGTAACAAGTAGAGCATATGAATTTCCTTAAAAGTTGCTATAAAAGTGCCTGTAGGCAAAAGGTCGATGTTACTAAAGTGGCTGACGAAATGCTAAGCGTGTATAAGAGCACCCAGAATGATGTCAGTGGATGACAACTTTTTCGTGTTCCGTCCATGAAGAGTAAAGTTTGACAGCCTCAAAGAGATGAGCAAGACTGAATATAGAGGCGAAATGATTAATATAATAAAGAAAGAAGGGAGTGATAATTGTCCAGGCAATGCAATTAAAGCGCAACTGCATGCCGGCGCATGAACAATCCCAACGGTGGTTATTTTCGTACAACATTTTCAGAACTGGAATATCATCAAAGAGTCTTCGTTTGTAAAAACAGCAGAAAATGGCACTTAGATTGCAAGCGAGAATAGAGTGACGAACTGGAGGCTGGGCTAAAAGACGAGGTGGATGTTTGTGAAGACACCCATATTGAGAGCAATGTTCCCTCTAATTTGTTTCTCTCTGTGTGCAGCAACGTAAGGTCTCTGTGTGCTGCAGCCAAGGCTATGTGAACCCAAAACCTGACCACGCGTTGGGGCAGCGACTAATATCATATAACAAAAATATAGGCATTAGGACGGGGAGGGCAAGTAGGGGGTATGTAATTTAGGGTGGGGTGGTCGGAGTAGTGGCGACCTTAGCCACGCAAACCCCTTCACCATTCATGCCTTTGCCACGAAAATGCATGGCAAATGAATGCGCGGTTAAGACACATTTGTGGTTCGGGCTGAGTGGTAGAAGTGTGGTTTAGCCACGCATATCTTTATCATACAACCAGTCAAAGTGCATTAAAAACAAGCATTTACAATGCAATGGTTTCGCCTTTGGAAAAGTTAGAGCTATTGGCATTGTAAATGACAACATTTGTATTTATGTGTTGGTTTTGAAAACAGATAAATAAATGGCATTGTCATTTACATTGCCAATAGCTGGCTATTCTGAACAAACCATTGGTATCCGGCCTGGCACTGAAACGAAAACAACTCCCAGAATACCTTAAATAGCTAAATGAAACCTCAGAAGTAGAAACATTATGTCCTGACTACACGAGAGAGGCTGCAATTGTAACTGCGAGGGCCAAATACCACTGAACTGGGAAGAAGACGGTGTACAACTATAGTGGAGGAATAACAACCTCGTACACTACTGCATACCACTGTGCTTTGGATCCAGGAACACCACAGGCCCAGGTTTGGACGCTACTTCAGAAATGCCACAGCACAGAAAGAATAACATTACCTAATGTACTTGCGTAATGTAGTTGGTGCTCATGTAAAGCACTCCAATACCTACTTTTGCGTTATTTAAAACTGCCCAGAAATAGAAGCGGGGTTGAAGTCCTGGCAACGTGTTACAAATGCAGTTCATTAAAAAACTTTTTTCTTGTTATTGAGGCCGCAGAAACAGCCAGTCTCGAGGAGCAGCGTCCAGCATGGGGAGTAACTGTGACGGTGAGTACGCTGTATTCTGGGTTAGTTCTTTAGATGCTTACCGTGCCGCGAGAGCGGGGACGGGGCTTCATGATAGGAGAATAAAGACTCTGCAATGGACAGAGGCTGGTAATCTATAAGAGCGGCATACGTGGCATTGTGTGAGGAGTTGGGCACGAGGTGAGACATACCCTCCTATCTGAAATGAAAGAAGAGGTAAAATGACCGTGCCTCCAGGAATGAAGAGAGATGGAGGCAGACCTTGCTATCAGTAATGAAGGAAGAGAGACCCTGCTACCTCTAATGAAGGAAGAGAGACCCTGCTACCTCTAATGAAGGGAGAGGGAGACAGACACCGCTACCACTACCCCTCACGATAGAAGAGAGAGGCAGGCATCACTTACGAAGGAGGTGGAATGCAGAATCTTTTACAGCATACGAAAACGAAGGAGGGCGATGAAGACCCTGCTATTAATAATAAAGGAATTGGGGACCCACCCCACTAATGTTAACCTGCAATACAGGTCAGTAATTACATATTCATCTTCTGCGGGTCATAACATTGAGCCCTGCAAGGCCAACTCCGATTCCTATGCTTCGGAGGTGGGTACAATGAGCACCATTGAATTGGGCAGTAGTAACACCTGTTGTTTACAGCATCTAGAAACAACAGCATTGAAACTTTATGTAAGAAGTTATCATTGCTAATAAAAGATGAGGAGGGCCTTCTACCACTGACACAAGAACAGGAAACAGGAAAATAAAAAAAAACGGAAAACTGACCCACTGACTATTGGGCAGGATGCAGGCCACACTACACTACAGACAGGAAGTCAAGCACAGCCTGCTCCAATAATGAAAGATGGAATAAGACGGAAACACCAGCGATGGACAGAGGAAGTAAGGCCACCCTGGTGGTCCATAATGTTATAACATGGTCTGCTACGAACCATAATGTACACTGTGTTCTTTCTTAGAAGCCCAAACTCATTCAGTGAGCTCTTGCTTTCCCCTCCCCTCTCCGCTTAAGGGTCATTGTGCACAACCATCTAATCTGCGTGTGAATTAGCAGCCTCATATGCTGCAACAAATAAACTGAAATACTATGGTAGAATGTACGCCATAGAAATAGGTCTAACATAACATAAACGTGCAGTGACTGACTCTCGGGAATGTATCAGCTCACTGCACACTTCTCGATGTGTACATGTCGTTTTTATTTTCAACATTATCATATGCACCCGGGGGTATGAATTCACTTTATCGACCTTGTCATTAGAGATGGGCGTACAAATCATTGCAGCTGGTGTATTTATCCACTCAACAAGCGCTCTTTCTTGTTGCTCTGACCAACAATGAGTTATGTTAAACAGGGGCCGACAATGTCACGGACCATCGCGATTAAACAAAAACATTAAAAAATTAATTTCCCAAAAATACTCTATACGTGCTTTTATCCGAATTGCATCAGAGATACATATCAGGTGTACATTGAACAAAGGGGTTGAATCAAGAACTGCACGTGAATGTGGCTTAACGGCGAGAGCGGCGACTTTGACGCTGGGAAACCGGGTTCGAGTCTGGCGGGAGGCTCAAACATCCTGTGATTCTGGGCAAATCTCCCCGAGCCTAAAAACGAATGTGTCCGTCTGTAACGTATCTGGTGCTCACGTAAAGCGCTCTGATACTTTCGGGTCGAGTTCACGCTATATAAAAAACATAAATCGAACATTCTGAGGTTTAAAATAAAAACTCTTTTCTCAAGCCCACTCGTGAGTTAACATGGTGCGTAGGGAACGTTTCATGTTCCTTCTTCGTAACTTGGGCGGGGGGGTGGGGGATGTTATGACTTCAATTTATTTGGGAAGAGATGAGGAAAGAGCTGATGACCCCCTACAGGGAACAGTTTGGTGCTGTAATTGTTCCAATTGCCTTTACAAAGTGCTTACTGCCCCTGACGAAGCGCGTGATTGGTTCTCGCACAGGATCGATTAGCACGTCGGGTGATCCGCCTCTTTCTAAACGACCATTTTCTCCCATCTGCAGATGTAACCGTTTCTTCAGGAAGTGCTCCATTCACGAAGGCGCCGTCCCAGCAGGAGTGTCGGCTCAGGACAAAGGGCGCCCAAAGGCAGACAGATAAGCGCCATTTACCGTTAAGCACTGCGAATTAACTGTTCCTGGTCCAAACAAGCACCTACGAGGACAGGGGGGGGGGGCGGGAGATGACACGAACGGCGGGAGAGGACACGGACGGGGGGAGGGAGACGGGAAACGTGCACAGGACAGCGAGGGGAGGGGGGACGGCGGGAGGAGGGACACGGAGGAAGGCAGGACAGCAGCAAGCACGGCCCGGCCGGACCAGATTCGGGGGCGTTCCCGGCTGACGTCGCGTGACGTCAGCAAAAGCCAAAGAATCTCGGGAACGCCCCCGAATCTGGTCCGGCATTGACGGACAGGCCCCTCGTCCAATGGCTAGGCTCCATTTATGGAGCCAGCCAATGAATGACGAGGGCCGACCCAAAGCCACACTACAGTTCTCATAAGATTTCTCCTGCGCAAAAGCTGCTTGCGCAGCTTTTTGCAGTCGAAACCTAAAAAAAGTATGGGAACTGTGATGCTGTGTGAAAGGGGGCAGGGTGAGTGAGGTTATGGGCGAAGCTAAAAAAACAAAATATTCTGTAACTTTTCACAGTCTTTATCTTCCGGTAACTACATATAAAATAACAAACAGCTTAAATGAAAAATAATTTTAATCGGTGAGCGATACACTATTGTAGACTATAAAATATCTATTAGTTAATGCATTGCACCAAATCTTGGTTGATGCGTTGGAGAATGGTGACTTGTGTATGTTTAGTGCTACAAGGTCCCAGTCTGTGACAGAAAGCACTGTGAACATATAAGTCATTATGTTGAACTTGCATTACACACGATATAAGACCGGCTGCTAAAAAATGCGCTAAAATGTTTACGATAAAAAATGTTTCCAAAATATAGGTTTTTGGCGGCTATACGTAGGACAGTTTTTGTTTTTTTAATGATTTTTTTTTAAAAGCACACACTTCACATCTTCGCTGGTAGCTAGCTTCCTTACAATACCTCTCAAAATTAATAAATGTGTGTCACCAGGAAGCTTCAAGTGATACCATCAGTTAAAGCCAACACGGATTTCCAGAATCTATTTACAATTGCCGATTGGGCATTTGTGCACATTTACATTTCTTTGCCACTTCTTTCTTAATACTTCACTTGCCAAGAAGGCTTATTTAGCTGTCTGCTCCTCCTTGGGTTTCACAGCTCAGGAGGCTCCTGGAATAGCACTTCAGCGGAAGCTTTTCAACTCCTGTTAACCGTTTACCTTTGACAAAAACTAGCAGAACTGATGTCCTAAAATTAAAAAGGTAATGGCAGGCTGTGGCCCTCAGACACAACACCCCCCATCACTCCTCTGCTCTAAGGCCAAGTAAAAATCTGTCTCTGTTTATGATCCCTGAATGGGAAATGCTAGGCTTTCTTTTCAACCCTCAGCCTCCTCCTGTTAAAAAAAGAAACGGAGCAGGTCTACAAACACGGCGTGTGCTTTCAGATGATTCTGAAAGCACACATCATGTTTGTAGAATGCTGCATTCCTTTTGTTAATAGAGCACTGCTGCGGGTGATTGTGTGCCTTTGAGAACATGTTCATGTTAATTGCACTGCAATTAACATGAACACTTTCTCAAAGGCACCCAATCACCCCGCAGCTGGCTCTATTAACCAAAGGAATGCAGCAAGTGCAGGAGCCACTTGCTGCTGAATGTGTGCCGCTCTTTACCTGCACGGTCTCTCGCAGGATCTGTGCTAGATAAAAGAAACTATGTGCTCAGGGGAACATAGGTGCGTGCATCTTACAGGGAACCCTGGTTAAAAGCGAAAGTACGTTTTAAGGGGCGGATCAAAACTGAAACAATTAGACCCAGTTTTTTGAAGAGATAATGTATAATAATAATTACTACTAGGTTTTGCATCTTCAGTTTTCTATGTGACTAGGGTTGTTTTTAGTTGAAATAAAATTTCTGTAAGACAGGGGTGTTTTCCATTTTGCGTTACAGTGTTTGTATTGTGTTAAGGAAAGGTGGACTATTGTGTATAGAATATGACATTCTATGCTGGGAAGGCAATGTCTACTGCATGTCTCAGTCAAGCGTGCAACCTTAGTTAAAGTTCCCTTTACAATGAGTCCCTATGTACTTTTTCCGCATCAATGCACAGGACAATAATGGATACATGCTGAGCATCTGTAGCAAAATGAAATGAGACTTGGAACGAGGACCTATGGTCTGGAGGCGCACACCTCCTTTTCTGAGTGAGTGGCTATTGTATCTCACAGGACAGAGAACAGGCAGTTGTGGTAGCAAAAGTTTACAGTTGAAGCAGCAGGCTGTTTTACTGGTAAATCTTCGTCTTTGAGTCGCCTGCTTTCATCTCCTGGTTAAAATGGTGTGTGACATCCTTTGAACAGGGTCCTTTGCTTCATCTATGTATGTGCATGATTGACACACGTTTGCTCTTCAAGTATGAGGCTATGCTTGACTGCATGAATTTGAGAATCCATTTTGGAACCCCTGTGGGTGAATTTCTAACAAGATGGAAGATGGTGAAAGACTGCAAGACAGGAATATAATTTGGAAGAATTCTTGAGGTCTTTTGAAATGGACAAGGCTCCCCGAACTGCTTGACTGACTACTATAGCAAGGGTGCAGAATTCCTACAGCATTCAAGACATTTTGTTTGGCCAATAACTGCTTAAGGTGTCACGCTTGAGACTGACCTACTTACCAGATTTATTCTAAAGCTTAAATTGCACAATTCTTGTTCAACCACCAGTCTTAACATCACCTAACTTGACAGCAGTGAATTTATCGCCCTCAAAATGATGAAAAGCTAAATGCACCACCTAGTTTTAACTTGTCTCCAGCCAGTTGCACGAAGCCCTCTGCAGCAGGCACGTCACTCCATTGAGCTACCTGTATAGCTCTTGATTGTTTTTCCACATCGTCCTTGTTCAACCTCTTGTCATTTGTAGCTATGCCACACACTTCATAGAAGCCCTTTTTAGGTTGCTTCTGCCTGGTTTGCTAATGACGTTTTGTGGACCTTCTGAAAGCTTTCCTGGGAATGCATTCTGCCCACTGCTGGCCCTTGGCTTTGAGGTTAGTAACTCACATTTACTTGCTTTCTGTTTGCTAGTTTAATTTGCTTTAGGCTGTCCAGCTCAACAAACCCATGATTGATTGAGCTTGAGTCCGTCCAGCTGGAGGAGGAGTATCTTGTGTTTACTGTATCCTTCTGAGTGCTCGTTTTCAGTAAACAAGCCTTTCAAACTTGTTCTTATCTTGTCACATTTCGTGTGCATTAATATAAGGAGGTCAGATGTCGGGCTCTGTCTTCCAGGAAGCCTAGTGTTAACTTTTCTTTCTCTGACTTCAAAGTGAGAGAATTTATGTGACCATCTTGCTCTAAAAGGGAAAGGCTTTTTCCTAGCACACAACAAGCAATTGCAATGCAATACGTCTCGCATTACTTAAAGTCTAAGCTATTGTTGTTGCAAATAATATTGCAACGCTAATAGCTCATACTTTCAGTAATGTGAGACTTATTGCATTACAAATAAGTGTTTCTTTTATCCAATGAGAGTGCATGTGTGTTGCTTTCCCTCTCACATTCCCACCTAGAGCCCTCTGTGTTGCTTCACTTGAGCGATTGTGCTGTTCTTTGAGAGCAAACTTTTGGTTTTGTACTATCTTTATGATCACATTTTTAGAAGTGTCTTTACGTTCTTTTGCTTTTTTTCTGGGGTCATGTTTTGTAAATTAAAGCATTTGCTCAGTTTTGATTTAACAACGGTATGCATAAAGGCACTTTTCCCTTAGACTTTTTATAGAAACACTTTTTTTTGTTTTCTTCTCGCACTCTTAGTTTGCTTTTTACAACAGTTTTGTCCAAATGTGTGTGTTTAAATGCTACCTAACTTTGTTTAAGGTAATTTTAGTTATCCTCAGAGGTTGCTTGTAAAGCACCTCCTAAGAAAGATTGCCAAACAACACTACTTTGTAATGATCAAATAATATTTTATGGTTAAAGAAGAGCTGAGCATTGTAGATGGAAAGTTGATGAGAAGGAGCCAGTTTGTTCCTCCAGAAGGAATTCATGCACATATTGTTGATATTGCGCATGAGGGGCATCTGGGACGTGGAATGACAAAGAGGAAGGTGAAAGAGTCTTTTTGGTGGCCAGGAATGGATGGTGTGGTTGAGGACAAGGTAAAGAACTGTGTGGCTTGTAGCAATAGTGATCAGACTAAAATTATGAGACAACCTCCTTTGGGTTGTGTAGTTTTTCCAAACAAACAGTGGGAGAAGTTGGCTGTTGACTTTTTGGGGCCTATAGCGAGATTGGGTTCATTTTGTAAATATATGTTGGTGTTAATTGACTATCATAGCAAGTGGTTTGTAGTGGAGCCGGTTGAACAAGTGAATACTTCTGGATTGATTCAGTTCTTTAAAGAGACATTTCTGTAGGAGGGAATTCCGAAGACCATATTATCGGATAATGGAGTACAGTCTATTTCCAGGGAGAAGACTAGTTATTTTGCAAAAATGGGAATTGTTCATGAGAGGGTGGCTTTATTCCGACCACAGGCCAATGGACTGGTGGAAAGGATAAATAGGTTGATCATGGAAAATGTGCAGTTGTCTTTGGCAAATGGTCTTCTGTGAAAGAGAGAGTTGAGGAGGATGATTTGGGCACATAGGACGACTCCCAATTCTGTCACCGGCATGTCGCCTTTTCTGTCCTTGAAAGGTAGAGAACCGGATGTGAAGTAGTGTCCTATTTGGTTGAGGGGAAGGAGTGATGTGATGGTTGATCGTGAGGAGGTGAGAAGGAGAGTGGAAGGTTCTCAGATTAAGAATATGGAGTATTACAATAGGAGGAAATGCGTGAGAGAGTCTTTGATTCAGAAGTGAGATTGGGTTGTTGTACGGAGAACTGGTTTTGTGAGCAAAGGGGCCAACAAGTATCCTAATCCCTGTAAAGTGATGGGGGTTAGAAAAAATGTGGTAATTTTGGATGATGGAACGACGAGGAGTAGGGGATGTGTGCAAAGTTTGAAGATAATATATATATATATATATATATATTTGTATTTCAAGGTGGCTCTTGGCCAAGGAAGGCACACACAGCGGGTGGAAATTATCCTAGTTTATTTGCATCAGAGGTCCACAATCACCGTCATTTCATCTGTTTGGCCGACGCGTTTCGATGCTGTTCACATCTTCTTCCTGGGCAGTGATGACAAAAAACGGCATTTCATTCCCAACCCACTTTCCGCTTTAGTAGTGACTGGAGGTGGGTGTGTCCGCTTAGTAGCTCATGGTTTCTGGGATACGTAGTTTTAACTCATAGTGAGTTCCGTTTTGTCACCATATTTTACACAGTCTTACGGTGGTAAGTGACTTCACCATAAGATTCCAAGCACCACAGTGTGCTCCGATGTTTTGTGTTCCTCCGCAGTATTGCAATCCCGCTGTGCCGATTGACCAGAATTGCATTGGTTGACACGGCTCCTGACACCAGCGGCTCCTTCCTCCTTTCCTAGGCGGTGCTCCTCCATACGACGAGCAGTCGCAGCAAATGTTTGTATTTCAAGGTGGCTCTTGGCCAAGGAAGGCACACACAGCGGGTGGAAATTATCCTAGTTTATTTGCATCAGAGGTCCACAATCACCGTCATTTCATCTGTTTGGCCGACGCGTTTCGATGCTGTTCACATCTTCTTCCTGGGCAGTGATGACAAAAAACGGCATTTCATTCCCAACCCACTTTCCGCTTTAGTAGTGACTGGAGGTGGGTGTGTCCGCTTAGTAGCTCATGGTTTCTGGGATACGTAGTTTTAACTCATAGTGAGTTCCGTTTTGTCACCATATTTTACACAGTCTTACGGTGGTAAGTGACTTCACCATAAGATTCCAAGCACCACAGTGTGCTCCGATGTTTTGTGTTCCTCCGCAGTATTGCAATCCCGCTGTGCCGATTGACCAGAATTGCATTGGTTGACACGGCTCCTGACACCAGCGGCTCCTTCCTCCTTTCCTAGGCGGTGCTCCTCCATACGACGAGCAGTCGCAGCAAATGTTTGTATTTCAAGGTGACAAAACGGAACTCACTATGAGTTAAAACTACGTATCCCAGAAACCATGAGCTACTAAGCGGACACACCCACCTCCAGTCACTACTAAAGCGGAAAGTGGGTTGGGAATGAAATGCCGTTTTTTGTCATCACTGCCCAGGAAGAAGATGTGAACAGCATCGAAACGCGTCGGCCAAACAGATGAAATGACGGTGATTGTGGACCTCTGATGCAAATAAACTAGGATAATTTCCACCCGCTGTGTGTGCCTTCCTTGGCCAAGAGCCACCTTGAAATACAAACATTTGCTGCGACTGCTCGTCGTATGGAGGAGCACCGCCTAGGAAAGGAGGAAGGAGCCGCTGGTGTCAGGAGCCGTGTCAACCAATGCAATTCTGGTCAATCGGCACAGCGGGATTGCAACACTGCGGAGGAACACAGAACATCGGAGCACACTGTGGTGCTTGGAATCTTATGGTGAAGTCACTTACCACCGTAAGACTGTGTAAAATATGGTGACAAAACGGAACTCACTATGAGTTAAAACTACGTATCCCAGAAACCATGAGCTACTAAGCGGACACACCCACCTCCAGTCACTACTAAAGCGGAAAGTGGGTTGGGAATGAAATGCCGTTTTTTGTCATCACTGCCCAGGAAGAAGATGTGAACAGCATCGAAACGCGTCGGCCAAACAGATGAAATGACGGTGATTGTGGACCTCTGATGCAAATAAACTAGGATAATTTCCACCCGCTGTGTGTGCCTTCCTTGGCCAAGAGCCACCTTGAAATACAAACATTTGCTGCGACTGCTCGTCGTATGGAGGAGCACCGCCTAGGAAAGGAGGAAGGAGCCGCTGGTGTCAGGAGCCGTGTCAACCAATGCAATTCTGGTCAATCGGCACAGCGGGATTGCAACACTGCGGAGGAACACAGAACATCGGAGCACACTGTGGTGCTTGGAATCTTATGGTGAAGTCACTTACCACCGTAAGACTGTGTAAAATATGGTGACAAAACGGAACTCACTATGAGTTAAAACTACGTATCCCAGAAACCATGAGCTACTAAGCGGACACACCCACCTCCAGTCACTACTAAAGCGGAAAGTGGGTTGGGAATGAAATGCCGTTTTTTGTCATCACTGCCCAGGAAGAAGATGTGAACAGCATCGAAACGCGTCGGCCAAACAGATGAAATGACGGTGATTGTGGACCTCTGATGCAAATAAACTAGGATAATTTCCACCCGCTGTGTGTGCCTTCCTTGGCCAAGAGCCACCTTGAAATACAAACATTTGCTGCGACTGCTCGTCGTATGGAGGAGCACCGCCTAGGAAAGGAGGAAGGAGCCGCTGGTGTCAGGAGCCGTGTCAACCAATGCAATTCTGGTCAATCGGCACAGCGGGATTGCAACACTGCGGAGGAACACAGAACATCGGAGCACACTGTGGTGCTTGGAATCTTATGGTGAAGTCACTTACCACCGTAAGACTGTGTAAAATATGGTGACAAAACGGAACTCACTATGAGTTAAAACTACGTATCCCAGAAACCATGAGCTACTAAGCGGACACACCCACCTCCAGTCACTACTAAAGCGGAAAGTGGGTTGGGAATGAAATGCCGTTTTTTGTCATCACTGCCCAGGAAGAAGATGTGAACAGCATCGAAACGCGTCGGCCAAACAGATGAAATGACGGTGATTGTGGACCTCTGATGCAAATAAACTAGGATAATTTCCACCCGCTGTGTGTGCCTTCCTTGGCCAAGAGCCACCTTGAAATACAAATATATATATATATATATATATATATATATATATATATATATTATGTGCATAGTTTTATGATGCATATATGTATAGTAGCACTATAGGATATCCTAATTTTGCTTGTTTTATGTTATGCCTATGAATTTTGGTTTTTATTTGTTTAGATTTCTGTCAATTCTGTGAGGGGGAAGATGGTAGTGTTGACTAAAGAATGTTGGGACGTTAGAATGTCATGAAGGGATGACATCAGAAGAAGGAAATCTGGAGAGAGACAGGCGGTGGATCTACCGGCTGGGGATGGGAACAATTTCTTTTAATAAAGAAGACGTCTTGGGGGCGTGGCTTGGATGGCAAGGGGGAGAGGAGCCTAAATCCGGAGCTCCGTCCGACCCCCGGGAAAGAGCCAAACTAACGGCGCGAACGAGCAGCACAAAATCAAAAAAAAGAGAAGCAACACTGATGGGAATGGTGTAGGCACTGGAACGGACCAGACAGAACAGTAAAGCCTAAAAGAAAACAGAGTTTTTAAGCATAAGCCGCGGAGAACTGCCTTACCACGGAGCTCAAAATTGCGAATGGCTGCAATACCAAACAACGAACGAGCGCAAACAAGAACTGAGAATAAACGATACTGCTGGAGGAACAGTGCACCAAAGGTCAGTCGCTCAGTAATGTTACTCAGATAGGCGCCCCCCCGCGGAATATATGGAATAAAGCCGATATTGAGCAATAACAACGTTAAACGTAATCAAGCGCATGTGAAAACGAAACCAACATTGGGCGCAGCCATTTTGGGGGCGAGTGAAAACAAATCCAGGTGCGGCCAAGCTGAGGCAGATAATCGGAACAGAGCTGGTAGCGCGCGGATGCAACAACAGCGCTACCGATCAGACGTGCTCATGAGAGCCATCCTTGGGGCGAGAGGAAAACAATTACAAGCGCGGCCAGGCGGAGGCAGATAAACGGAAGGAAGCTGGAAGCGAGCAGATACAACAACAGCACTAACGATCAGATGCGTTAACGATACTGCTAGAGGAACAGCGCACCGAAGGCCAGTCGCTCCGTAATGGTCCGCAGATGAGCAATAACAAAGATAAATGTAATTAAGCGCATGTGAAAGCGAAACTCACATTGGAAGCAGCCATTTTGAGGGCGAGAAGAACACGCAGATAATTGGAACGAAGCAAGTAGCGCGCGGATGCAACAAAAAACGCTACCGATCAGACGCGGTCACGAGTGCTCCCAATCAACAGTAGTAGAAGGCGGAAACTCCAGAGTGGAGGGGCACAGCCTACAAATCCTGTAAGCTGACCAAGACGAAACCGTTACCTATCGTGGCGCCCATCCGGAGCACCATTTTGTGCACCAAACGATAAGGACAAAGGCAAGCGGAGAGAATAACAACACAAATCCTGGAAGCAGACTAAAACGAAACCGAAGCCTACCGCGGCCGCCATTCTGAGCGCCATTTTAAGCACCAACCGATAAGAACAAAAGCGTGCGCAGTGAATAAGAACCTGAGGTGTGTGAGTAGCAGCGCTAATGGACGTAAACAGCGCAAAGAAATACCCTACAGTCTAACGAGAGAACCCAGCATAAATAAAGTAGTAGACAAAGCTGCAGCAAACTAGAAAGACCCGATTAACGGAACGAGCGTAGACAAAACCTACCATAAACAAAGCTCATCATCAAAAAGGGTCGATAATAAACTACAAAGCCCAGGGTATAATGTCTTAACTACAAAAGAAAAACAGACCAGAGAGCAATACGGAATCTCCAGTCAAGAATAGATCGGATGTCTCTGGTACATTGGACAGCATGCTCAAGAAACTGGCGGAGGTACATGACCTTGCCAGATCTACGAAGAAAACAACGGACAAGATTGAGCTCGAGCTCGCAGCCATCAGAGCAGACATACATGCCACGAACAACAAAGTCGAAGCGGTGGAACAAACAGTCAGCGACATAGAGGACAGGTCACAACTAACGGGGAAAGCCAGAGGCAACATAGCCAAAGCTACCAAAGAACTCCGGAGACAAGCAGCAGAGCTCGAAGACTGAAACAGAAAAGGCAACATCAGAATCCTAGGAATACCGGAAGGTGAGGAAGATGCCGCCGGTTCGTGCATGGCACTACTACAGAACCTCATCCCAAAGCTAACTAATCTGAAATTTGAGGGGCCCTTCGAACTAGACAAAGCGTATAGGATACCAGCAAACAGACAACAAGGAAGCAGAACAAACCCTAGACCAATAATATGCAGACCACTATTGTCACACCAAACCGACCCCATATTTGGGGTAGCGAGAAAAACCCCCAACCTAGTTTAGAACAGTCACAAAATAATTCTCACACAAGACTTCTCAAAGCCAAGGTGGAAATAAGGAAAAGGTTTCTAGCCCTACGCGACAAACTAAGGAAGGAAAACATTACCTTCTCATTCACAGGGCCAACAAGGTTCAGGATCAACAACAAAGGCATCAACTTGACCTTCGAAGACCCAGAAGAACTTTCACGCTATCTAAGAGGACCTCCTACAGAAGAGATGGAAAACTCGACACCGTCTGGGAAAAGAAGCGCATCACCCACCGCCGGAACCGACAGTGGCTAAGCAAATGACAAGTCTACACCCGAACATCTACAACAAAGAACACCTAGGTAGCTAACCGCAAACATTCAGTTGGAAACAAGACACGGACACTACAACAACTTGGTACCCCAAATGCTCCACAAGTTGAAGCCAAGATAACCCAAACAAAGCATACAGGTACCAAGCCAGTAGCTCTATCACCACAACATCCTACCTCAACGTTGCACGTGCAAGGAGAGAAAGGCGGAGAGAATTTGAACTGAGGTGTCCAGAGGCAGCGGATGAACATTATGATACAACTTTCTACCTCAATATCCTTTACAGTCTATTTTCATCAGCCATAAGCTAGCTAAAGACATGTGGCTCAATTCCGGGGGGAGGGCGGAAGTGGGAGGGTCTTGCTGTCGTCCGTCCACAGTACGAGAGAACAATGGGCGAACAGGAGGGCGGGAGGGGAGGGAGAGGAGGGGTCCAAGGGAGGTAGAGTAGAAAGTATAGAATGTATAGTAAGTCTTGTACGTTATGTTTGTCATGTTTGTCTTGTCCAAAGTAATGCCATCAACATAAACAGATCGACGGTAGCATCTGCACAACCAGGCCAAATCTGCGCCGCCAGTGGACAGCATAGTTCCACCACACTGCGGGCGTCTGGGGCCATAAAAAGCACTCGTCAGTATAACCACTACGATGACAAAACCGAGTAACACACCACTCCAGACCGACCTTAAGGTCATCTCACTCAATGTGAAGGGTCTCAATCACCCAGTCAAAAAGAAAAAAATACTAGAATATCTAGCCAAAACAAAGGGAGACATCATACTATTAGAAGAGACAAAACTAGGCCTAGAAGACGCAGACAAAATTAGGGCAAGGTGGATAGGCCAGGTTGCCTGCTCCCCGGCAGTTGGGAAAAAAAGAGGCGTCATTACTCTGGTCAGCAGCAAATCCAAGATTACCATTGAAACATCTCGGCAGGATGAGGAGGGCCGACTACTGATTACACACATGAAGAGGGGAGAGGAGAAAATACTAGTGGCAAATATCTATGCGCCCAACACAGACGACATACCATTCTGGGAGAAAGTAACCAACGACCTGGAAAACAGCACGCCTCACGACCTGATGGTAGAAGCAGGAGATTTCAATATGGCAATAGACCAAACACTAGACAGGCAAGCCAAAAACAGGACACGCACGCCGTCCTCGCACAAAACGTTAGTGAACCTTTGCAGTAAACTAGACCTGGCAGACCCGTGGCGCCTACAACACCCTGACACTAGAGATTACACTTTCTACTCGCACCCACACAACTCTTACAGCAGAATCGACTACATTCTCATAACCGCATCCCACACCCACCTAACGGAACACACAGACATCGCTGCCAGAACGATATCAGATCACGCCTGTATCAGCCTACACCTAGCAGGCAGGCACAACGAGCACCTTACACGAAGATGGCGTCTTAACCCCACAACCATATCAAAACAGGAAGACAGAGTTAGAATTCAGAAAGCTATCACAGATTACATCACAGAAAACGAAACACCAGACACAGACCCGGGCATGCTATGGGAAGCTCTCAAAGCAACCATAAGGGGAATACTAATAGAAATAAAGGCGAGAAGAGACAAAGAGATAAGAGCACAGTTAGCACAACTAGAAGCAGACATAAAACGACTAGAAACACAACACATAAGGGACACCACCAATCAGAACGCACTGACGGAACTCACTAAGAAGAAATATGAATTCAATAGAATACTCAGCGAACGCGCGGGCCTCTGGACAAGGAAATAAAAGGAGATTAACCTCTGCGAAGCAAACAAAGCTGGCAGATCATTAGCGGCCTACCTCAAACGCAAACAAAGACAACACAACACCACATCGATCACTGACAACTTAAACAAATCACACACTCGACACGAGGATATTGTTAAAACCTTCAGAGAATTCTATGTTGAGCTATACAAGAAAGATGAGGGGCTAGACACTGAACGAACAAAAGCCTACCTAGACAAACTAAAGCTACCAAAAATCACTGAAGAAGAAGCAGATGCTTTAGGCCAAGACTTCAAGCCGCTAGAGATCAGGACAGCCATCAAATCACTTAAAGATAACAATGCCCCGGGGCCCGATGGCTACACAGCAATGTTCTACAAATCGTTCCAAGAGCAACTAGTACCCACCCTAACAAAAACATTCAACTTCTGCGGGAAAACTGGGGAAGTCACTGCCACAATGGCACAGGCAAACATTATAGTCATCCCAAAGGAGAACAAAGACCCACAATGGCCTAAGAACTACTGTCCAATTTCACTCATTAACCTAGACTGCAAACTGTACGCCAAAATACTAGCCACGAGACTAAGCAACCTGCTACCACAGCTGATAGGCAATACACAAGTAGGGTACATGAAAGGTAGGATGTCCAGTGACAACACCAGACTACTTTGCCAAGTCATTGAACATTGCACACAGACACAGAAACCAGCAGTCACAATCGTGCTTGATGCAGAGAAAGCATTTGACAGAGTGTCGTGGCACTTCTTAAAAGAATCCCTACAAGCATACAACCTAGGAGATACGTTTGCTAGGAGAGTCATGGCCATGTACAAAAGCCCGAAAGCACAGATCACAATTAACGGCACAAACTCAGCCCCTTTTGACCTACAAAGAGGGACCAGGCAAGGGTGCCCCCTATCCCCACTACTGTTCCTACTGGTTCTAGAACCCTTGATCAAAGACATTATCAACAACAACAGCATAACAGGCATCTCCATCAACAAAACGACAGCCAAACTAGCGGCATACGCAGCTGACCTACTGATAATAACAGAGGATCCCACATCATCCATACCCGCACTCATGACCACCATTGACACATACACCTCTCACTCAGGGTACAAACTAAACCGAGACAAATCAGAATGCATGCCCATGAACATATATACGACCAGAGAGGTACTAGGGAATTCTGGGCTGGTATGGCAACCGCAATCTATTAAATATCTAGACATCAACTTTGGTAGAGACCTAAAGACCACCCTAGACCTGAACGAAAGGAAGACACTTATAAAAATAAGAGACATGCTAGAAAATTGGTCACCCAAATTTATTACCTGGAGGGGAAGGACAGAAACGATCAAGATGATGGTTACTCCTATAGCTAACTATTTGGTTAGTATGCTCCCCCTACCAATGACTTACGACTTCCACAAGAAAATAGATCAAGCAATAAACAAATTCATCTGGAGAGGTAAAAAAAACCAGAATTGCGCTACCAAAACTTAGACTGGGGAAGGAACTAGGAGATCTGAACCTGGCGGATTTAAAGACATTTCAGACGGCCTGCATAGCCAGACAAGGGTTGGACTGGGCTTCCCAAAAACAGAAATACACACCGACCTGGCTGGAGCTAGAAAAAGCTATCCTAGACAACTCAGACCCTTTAACCATCCTCACAGCCAACAAACTGGCACTTAGGAGTAACCCGATATTCAAGGCAACCAGATCGGCCCTCCTCAGGCTAGATCAGAAATTAGAAGTAAGTGTTAAGAACTCGAAATGGATAGCACTCTGGAATAACACAAAAATAAGATACAAAGGGAAAACCCTGGATATAAAATCATGGCGAGCTCTAGGCATCTCACACCCAGCACCCCTAGAAGAAGCTGGCAGTCCCCTCACTTTCAACACCTTAAAGAGTAGGTTCAAACTCTCAGAAGCCGAGCTATACAACTTTCTGACCATTAAGACAGCGATTACAAAGGCGAATCTCAGCAGCCTAACCCCCTCAATCTTCAAATTCACAGAAAACCTAAACAAAATGGGGCACCAAATATCTCACATATACAAAATCCTTCGACCTACTACATCAAAACTCAACGACAAAAACATAAAGTATTGGGAAAACCAGATAGGCCGAACCCTCACAGAACAAGAACCAACACACTTCTGGACCTCCTCCTCGCATAATATAATTTCACCAGTAATCGCACAAAGCAAATTCTGGCTACTGCACCAGGCACACTGGACTCCAACAAAGGTGGCAAAACTTAACCTCAGAGAAAACAGCCAATGTTGGAACTGCAACAAGGCAGCGGGGGACCTGGTCCATCTAATATTCAAGTGTAGCAAGGTCAAAAAATTCTGGGATAGAGTCTTCGTTTTTATCAACCAAACACTAAGATGCAACCTCAAGAGAGAGTTCCATACCCTGACAACAGCCCTTCTTAACACTGAGATCACCACACAGCAAGACCGGAACCTTCTAGACTTTCTCCTAACTAGCGCCATAAAGGTTATACTGTCCAAATGGAAGAACACCGCCAAAGCGACTTTTAAGGGGTGGATAAACTGGGTGACATTCCTGAGAGGGGCGGACAATACGGCTCTGAGAAATACTCCATGGAGGAAACCAACTAGACAGATGTGGGCATCCCTAGACAAAGCACTAGACCCTTTCAAACCGCCTTAAGTAACGGGTAAAGCAGAGAATGTACAAGGCAGAATGTCGCACGCCGATCACCAACAAACGGGCCAACACCTATATGTTACATGTTTTATGTTATATGTGTAGGAACAAACATAAAGCCACCGGAGCCATACCAGGAGTATGTTTACAGCGTTAACCAGCACAATGGACTTGAACCAAACGCCAAGAATATGGTAGAGCAACCTTGTATAATAAGCTATGTAACTTACCGGCGCAGTGCCCTGTCAATGCTATATATGCTCATACTTCTGTGTTCACCGTGTCTATGTAAAAATCAATAAAAATATATTTTTTTAAATAAATAAAGAAGACTTCTTATTTGGAGAAGACTTGTGAGTGTCCTCTTTACACCATTCCAGAATCTTATCAGCAGACGTACAAAGAACAACAAGCATTGGCAAAGCCAATAGGTCACGCCAATGCAAGATAAATTGGCTTTGACAATCTGTTTTTCAGCTATGTTATGCAGCAGCATGAATGCTGTGCAGCATGGTTGGAAGTAAATAAAAGTGTGAAGCACATGTGCCAGAGAGAGAGGAGCATGGAGCTGTTGGGGTGCAGCACATGGGCAGGAAAGCAACACAGAGTGAGCGGAATCACATGGGTGATAGCGAGAGCACCACATAGGGGGTGAGGGGGAAAGAGCCCTACTCCGGGAGACATTTGCAAAGCTCATGCGTTCTCGTGTCGTGCTGAAACAAAAATAGAAAGTGGGGCTTCAAAAGGGAGCATGGGAAGGATACAAATAATGCTTTCATGTTCCAGAGGTGGGGCAAACCCAAAACGAGGAAGTAAAGTGCACACAAGCTAACAAATAATACACACTGGCAAAGCCAATAGGCTTCGCCCACACAAAATCTATTGGCTTGGTCAATATTTAGGTTTCGCCTGAGCCAGCGCTTGAGCTACTCTGGCGAGACTTTTAGTAAGTGGGCTTCAAGCTCACCACGCGCTTTTTGTGTGGCCTAGACCGTGCGGTTATGCGCACAGTTACGCGCCCAGGCGCCACCCGGCTTTCCTGTCTCGTCATGGCTCATTAAGCGTATCGCTCATGGGCACCCTTACAGCATGCAATCACTTTCGCAGCCGGGTCACTTTCACGGCCGGGTCACTTTCATGGCCGCGCGGCCAATGCTTGTTTGTGTTACTGTTATTTGTATCTTACTCTTGCTCTGGATACAAATGTATTAAAAATGTCAAATCTATTGACATTGTCCAACGTGTCATCGCCCTGCGAAATAAATACTCTACAATCCTGCAGCAGGATGGTATTATGTAAGAGATCTCAATCTGTTAATAATGCCCATCGTGCGTGTCTTTAAAACATGGATTTAGACATGTTTAATCCAAAAACTTGCAGTCAAAACTTGTTTTTGTGTGGCATATTTTGTATGTAAACTTTAGTAAGTGGTTCTTGTGACGTGTCTTTCAAAGCGGTAAAATGTGTATTTTGTTTTATAATTTTCTGGTTGCAGCTTCACTATGTTTTTAAGTTTCGATACTAGTTAAAAGTGTCGCCCTACATGCTTCAACTGCCACGAGTGTGCAGCATGCTTCGGCCCGATCTTCCAAGCTAGTGCTGACATTGGTCGCCGCTCATCTGAGAAATGTCTCCTGCCTGCCAAAGCGTTGCAGGGAGTGAGTGTTCTGGATGTGGAAGCGCTCATGCAATTTGACAGAGAGCGGCTCTTTGTCAGCGATTACTCACTGTGGTAATGCTACACAGGCCCTCATCACATCCGTGAACGATAGTCTCTATTTAAGAATGTATCGACATCTGAAACGTTTGCTAATTAATTGATCTGTGGTGGAGTTAATAGTTGAGTTTTCTGCAGTGTTGAACATTTTAACACAGAAGCAGGTGGATGGATATATACGTTTATTCGAATCCTAAGGTAAACGAAGCAGTTCCGAAGATTCTGCATGTACTATTTTAGTACCCCCAGCTAGCCGCACAGATCTGTTTCTGTCGCCATGTGCAGTTTGAATCTTTAGATACTTTTTGTATTTATTTTTTATATAACATGTGTTTTTTTTTTATTATTATATATAATATTATATATAAATATATAATATTATATAACAAGTGCGGGCTGCGATGCATTGTGTTTTTATTATTACGAGGAGTAAAAAGTTATTTTTTTTAGAGTACCTCCACTGCTGCCATGGTTTCATTTTCTTTTTAAATATAGTTTTGCACGGTTAAGGACAAATAAATTACGGTTTCAAAAAGTATACCTGTTGTATGCAGCACTGTTTTGGCAGGGGCTTCCCTCAGGATTTCTGTGGCATGCTATGAATGGACTGCCTTCCTATGTCGTTTCAAGTTTGTTTGCTTACTTACTGCTTTGGAAGTATTTTAAACACGGGAAAAACAAAGGGGATGATGGACGGAGTGTTGAACATTGCAAACACTCACCCCCAATCAACTGATCTGGGTTTAATCCATCATCATTCTTTAGCTCACTCCACCACCCCAGTTCAGACATGGCCATATGCAAATCAGTCTGACCCTGTGCCTCATGGGAACAGTCCAGCCCAAACTGCCAAGCCGTGTCTTCCCTGGACCGGAAACAAGCATCCTGGGACTGGTTTCTGGCTAATCAGCTGTCATCAGCCAGGTTAGCTGGAATCCAGTGGCAAAGTGAGCAAGGGACCCACGTCTGGGCATACCCTGCCAACTTACGGCGAACAAAGCAAAACCAAAGGGGATGATGGACGGAGTGTTGAACATTGCAAGCACTCACCCTCAGTCAAATGATCTGGGTTTAATCCATCCTCATTCTTTAGCTCACTCCGCCACCCCAGTTCAGACATGGCCATATGCAACTCAGTCTGACCCTGTGCCTCATGGGAACAGTCCAGCCCGAACTGCCAAGCCATGTCTTCCCTGGACTGGACACAAGCATCCTGAGATCGGTTTCTGGCTAATCAAACGTGGCCTGCCCAAGTTATGTGGTTTTTCTACTGAGTTTTGTAACATTAGCCAAGAATTACAATTGCGCCCAAGTCAGGAGATACTTTTTCAATAGATAACAAGCATTGGCATAGCCAATAGGTCTCGCCTTTGGTACATTATAAGTGTTTAGTTATCCAGCACAATATACAGGGTGCAACAACATCAACTGTTTCATGGCTAAACACTTATAAGGTCCCAAAGGCGAGACCTATTGGCTATGCCAATGCTTGTTTTTTACCTGCTGCTCAGCAGATGAGCTACTGTGCAACATGGCATGAGGTAAAAAAAAAATTCTATGACTAGGCCAGTGTGGGAGCCAGCCAATGGTAATTATTGGGCAGGCTCTAAGCCACTTTTAAGATTTAAAAACTATATTTTAATTCAAAAGATTTTGCAAGCACAGCACAGGGTTTTTTTGTGGGAGTGAGGGTGTTATTTTGGATAATAGCCCAGGCCGCACAACTGTAAAATGCACTGTACAACCAGCTATGGCTCACTCCTGCTCAGGAAAGCCCTGGAAATTGTATTGTTTTAGAAAGAGATTGTCTGCCACTATGCTTGGTTACCTCTGGTCACCAATGGAAAGCTCTAGATATACCATGATGATGATGATCATGATGATGGCAGTGGTGATGGTGGTTTTCTGCAGAAAAGGAATGATTGTTTAAATGTCCAGAGACAGAACGGCGGCCCCCTGATTCCGCACCTCACGCTCGTTCCAATTCGTAGTGTTCCTGCGCAGCCAACCCCAACGCCAGCCATTGCTTGACGCCTCTGTGCTCGAGATCCAAAATTGTAGTTAAATAAATGGGGGTGCACCAGGTCATGAAGTCCAATAGTCAGATAGTAGTGTAAAAATAGTTCTTTATTTCAAATTCATAAGTCCGCAATACGAAAAGCTTAGCCAACGCGTTTCATTCCTTCACGGGGAACTTCATCAGGGCAAGAAAGTAAAAGATGGATTGTACTAGCTCAGATGGCTGATGTGTGGGTTCAGTTGTGGCTTGTACTGCGGGTACTTTCCGATATAATTCCAGATTCTCAAAGACTGTGTTTAGAAACATGTTGGAGAACAGCGAGAGTGATCACGCGTACAGATAGTCAAATACGTATTTTAGTCGAGTGTATTGTGCTGGAACAAACAAGATTCGTCTGGTTGTGACCTCCGCGATTGTTTAGTTGAGAGATCTCTGTGTGCACACTACTTACTTATGCTTTACTGCATAGATGGAGCAAGTAATGAACTCTGAGGTGCTGGGGTGACCTTTAATGCTGTGTGGTGGTGACGGGCTACGTTCTACGTTTGGCAAACCCAGACACGCAGAATATTAGGCGCCTATGGACCATGTTTAGATGAAGTGGGTAGAGTGTCCTCTAGGAGAGGAGCTGAATTATCACTCACTACTGCCACTGAGCTACAGGCCCAGACTCTGCTCTCTGTATATGCCACTCCACAGAGGCCACATGATGTTTGGTTATTTGACCCCATTCATGAAGTTTACACAACCCACTAGGACTTGAAGAGTAGACACAGTGGGATAGGCCGATGGAGCCCAGCCTTATAGCAATATACCAATAAAGCGTGATATGCATAGGAACTACAGCAAAGTCTAACTCATTTTCACCTATGATGACACAAACGCGCTAAGTTCCATAAAAAGTACCTGTAGGAATTTGAATGGCAGATGTTGGCCACTGGAAGCAGTGCTTGACCCAGACTCCACTGTGTAATGAAGACTTGAAGTCTAAGAGGAACACCGTGTCTGAGAGGAGGTGCTGACATGGGAGTCACGTTGGAGCCAGTCAATAGTAAGGAAACATGACATGGGAACCAGTCAGTGGTATGTGGCCCTTTTACAATTTTCTTTTTTTTAAATACAAGCGATTTCATGAGCACATGCATAGGGAAGATGAAACCTAAAAAGCAAGCAAATGAGTGAAAATAAAGGCAACCATTAGTGAGAGGTCTTTTCGCCAACATATTAGTGCTGTCTGGTAGGTGAGACCTAATTAAAAAAAAAAACTAATACTGATCGTCATCCTGCAGTAAGCTGACCCTTCCATGGAACACACTGATAAGCCGTGGTGAATATTGGTACCAACTGATCTTCTTCTGCCTTACAAAATGTGGTGTTTGATTGTTCTTTCAGGTGAATAGCCTCCGCCACCAGAGATCACTGGTCCACTCGTTTATACAACCCATGATATTCACTATAATAAATACTGTTCGTATAATGCATCTACTTTTGTGAGGTTCTTACTCTACCATTAAATGAGACATTTTTCATTTCACTGTTATTTGTTTTTGGCTGAGCGATCCAGCTACTATTTTGGGATATAGGATTTTGCATTGCTGAGTATGCTAGAATGTGAATTCTCACTACCTTGTAGGCAATGCAGCATATTTTAAAGGTATTGCCGGCAGAGAGGTACCATGAGTATCTGCCTCCTAAAACAAATTGTGGCTCCATCCTATCTGGTACAAATGTTTTGGAAAAATAATTACCAATGACTCCACTATTTGAAACTACTGCAACCTATAAATAACCATGTAATGGAACTTCCTGCATGGCATAAGAGAATTGCAATTCTCCTCATAATATGACGAGCATCTGGATTCCATTAAAGACACAGAGGCTAACATTATGCATATTTCTTTTAACCCCTTGGATACGTCGGACGGCTCTCCCGGCTGTCCGACACTACGGGTGGCGTATGCGTCGGACGGCCGGGAGCCGTCCGAATTGCACACTGCGATAAAATTTTGAACGCATCCAAGTGGTTAATGCTAACTCCAAGCAGCCATTTAGAAGCAATACATCACAAAGTAAAAAGATCTAGAATAGTATCTGCCATGCACATAGAATAGTCTGCCTCTTTCAAATGCGAGGTATCAAGGTAAGTCTTTTCTGTATAACATTTTTTCTTTATTTTCTTTCTTTGTTTCTTCTTTTTTTTTTTTTTTTTTTTTTGCGTTCCGGACGGGAAGGACAATGAGAATTTGATAGATAAAAGAACGAAAGTTGGATGAAGGGAAGTGAAGGAAACACAGAGTTTACATCTTCAGAACATCCTCTTGCAGATATAGCTGTATAGAAGAATCAGTTATGATAACTATCTGAAATAAGAGACAGTATTAGTGTTCTATTTTCATGCAACCTAGGAAAGGTGAAGTGTAACATGCAGAAGTTACAATAACTTTTTTTTATTTCATTATCTTTATTAGTTTTTTTTAAACAATTCACTGAAAGAATGTTGTACGAAGACTTTAAACAGTACATTCAATGAAACTTCCAACAATACATCAAATAAAACTGGCATTATAAATTATGCATCTGTTATTCAGTATTTCATCATCCACTCATGGGAGTGAAAGGGTGGGATAATGTTAGCCTCCGTGTCTTTAGTGAAATCCAGATTCTCTTGTCATATTATTAGGAGAATAGCAATTTCATTAGAAGACAGGTGGCTACCATTTTGCATGTTGATAATTTTGTAAAACATATAGGTGAGACCCGCACTCACATTTCATCAAAGTTCATCAAATGTAGTCATTTAGGGGTGCTATCCTGGTTAGTGCTATGTCCTAGAGCACTATGAAAACTATGTCGAACTAGCTGATATTGAATATAGTAGTCCCAGGATTCACCCACCGCATTTCTGGATCATACAAATCATCATAAACCAGAAGTAATCAATCTTAATCCACATTCATTTTCATTAGAAATGTTTATTGTCCATTTAGTAGAATTGGTGAAACATGATAACTCCAATGTGCAAATGCATGTATAATGCCGTGGCCTTTAATACAGCATATCGGATTTCCACGTTTCGTAATTATGTATTTAACCCAATGCATTTCAGCCCTTCGGCCTTCGTCAAGGGTAACTCTGAAGTAAAGAAAAACATTGTATCAAAAAGTGTTTTTATTTCCTCTAAACAAAACATACTTAACTAGTAGCTTGGCTGTCTAAACTTAAAAAACACTCTAGTAATGAAACCCTCATTTCTTTTAAAGCAACACAATCCACTATTTGTTTGAGCCCATCCCATTAACAATTCACCCGCATTATAGTCAAAGTAGTCGTTTGTTGTTAACCCTCAGTTTTGTAACACTACATCTGACATATGTTCAATAGGTTTACAGTAGTGCATAGAAAAAGTGCTAGAATTAGACCAGTCCTCTGCTTTGAGAATGTCTTCTAGTTTACCCCCCTTTACAAAAGGATTTACTTGCCATAGCACCCCTTATTGAGTGTGCTTGGAACCTTTTACGGTCAATACCGGCTGATTGCATTGCATATTTTACCCATCTTGCTATAGAAGCTAAACTAATGGGTTTGAAGGGTTTCAAAAAAGGAGATAAGTAATTGGTTCACACCATGTGCACGAAGTTCGCTCATTCTTCGCCATCATATTCTTCCATACAATCAACCACACAAAGTTTTGTGCATGCATTAAACCTTGGATAGAAAATTGTCTTAATTCTTTAATAATCTCGAAACTGACACCAAAGGCGTCATAGGTTCTGTTAGTTATTTCCAGCACTTTAACGTCTGAAACTCTGCTGCAGGAGATTAGGCAGAGTAGAGAAGCTAGTTTTATGGAGAGTCTCTTCTTATCAAGGTGTCTTTTATCAGGCCAGTTAAAGAAAAGGTCAAGTAATAGTTTAACATCCCAGAGGGTTTCATATTTTGGTTTGGGTAGTCTCCTTCGTCTGAATCTTTTCATAATTCTGTATATTAGGGTGTTTTCCCCTATGGTCTTGCCATGTATTAGAGTGTGTCATGCCGAAATAGATGATCTCTAGCAATTCATTGATCTGTGCGTAAGCCCTCTCTCAAATTTTTCGACTAAGAAGTTTGCCGCGTGTACGATGGGAACCACAACGGAATCCAAGTTTCTCTCCAGACACCAACATACCCAACTTTTCCAGATGCCATTGTATCTATGGTGGGTTCCAGGTGCCCATGACTCTTGGAGGAGTGTTGTAGCCTGTCGCAAAAGGTTTGTGATATCATTAGATTTCCTGACACTTTCCAGGGGAGAAGGTTCAAAGTCCCTGTCTGGACTAAGGATATTCCCATCCGTCTATGTCTCTTAAAAGGACTTCTGTGGCTGGGATTAGGAAAGGAATTTCGCAGGCAAATTCCAAGCTTGTCTGAAACCACCGTTGAGAAGGCCAGAAAGAGGTTACTAGTATTAAGAAGCATTGTTCCTGTCTCACTTTCTGGAGGACTCTGGATTATTGCAAAGGGGTGGAAAGGCGTATGCTCGAATTGTTTTCCATGGTTGGAGAAAGGCTTTGACTGCTTGAGCATCCAGGTCTTGCATCCAGCTGAAAAAATTCTGCAGTTGGAAAGTCAATCTGCTTGTGAAAAGGTCTATTTCTAGAGGGCCCCAGAACTGATCTAGAGCTCTGAATGCATTCACGTTGAGTTTCCAGTCACTGTGGTCTAAAAGGAACCTTGAATTCCAGTCTGCAGTGATGTTCTTTTTTCCCGGTAGGTATTCTGCTTTTAGGGCGATCGCGTGTTCCAGACAGAACATCCAAAGCTTTTTGGCTAAATTCAATAGGTCTGAAGATTTTTTGCACCCTAAATGATTAATGTATGCGAGAGCCGATATGTTGCCCATTTTTTGAATTGCCGATCTGCCTTGAAGGGAGTGTTTGAAGCTCATCAGAGTGTAAAGCCCAGCGGTTAATTCCAGGTAGTTTGTGGTGTGAGCTCTCTGTATAGGACCATAGACTTCCCATGTTGTGATTGTGTAAGCACATACCCCAGCCATGAAGGCTTGCATCTGACTCTCGGATAAATTCTGGTGAGTTTCCAAAAATTGCTTTGTTGTTCCAGGTATCTAGATTTTCTAGCCACCAGCTCAGGTCTGATTTGCCTTCGTGGTCTAGGGATACTTGGTCTCCGTATCATAGACCGGCATGGAGGACTTAGGCCATTATCTTTTGGAAGGCTTGATAATCTAACGGACCCAGAAAGATTGCTTGGATAGAGGAAGATGGGAGGCCGAGGACTCTCGCTAGTTCTCTTTGGGATAAGAGTTCTCGCTTTAATACCAGTCTAATTGCTTTTTGTATTTTTGTGATCTTCTTTTGGGGTAGAAGTAAACTTTATTTTACTGTGTCTACTGTGAATCCCACAAATTCCAGGGATTTCGAGGGAGTCGTATAGATTTTTGTCGGTTTATTATGAAGCCATGGTTTTCTATGAGATTTTCTGCTGTAGTCCGGTCTTGAAGGATCTGTAAGTGGTGTTGTGACATAATGAGAATGTCGTCGATAGACAATCATTCATATCCCTCTTTCTCTTAAGAAGGATGCTATAGCTCTCATTACCTTGGTGAAGAACCAGGGAGCAGAGGAGAGTCCAAAGGGGAGAGCCTGGAATTTGAATAGACTATTGTTCCATGTGAATTGGAGTTATGGTTGGGATTCTAAGGCCATGGGAATTGTGAAGTAGGCATCTTTTAAGTCTAGCTTCACCAGCCAGTCCTTCACCTCCTGAGGAGGTGTATACCCTCCATTTTGAAGTGTCTGTAGATGAGATATTTGTTCAGTTCTCTCAGATTTATGACCAGTCTTTTTTCTCTACCAGAAACAAATTGCTTACAAATTTCATACATTCCGAAGTTACTTCTACAATTGCTCCTTTCTCTATCATAGACATTACCTCTTCCTCTACTATTTTCTGTTGTTCTATTGTCAGTGTTAGGTTTCTTGGGGGTGAGGGTTGTGTCAGTGTTTTTGTAAATTCTATTTTGAAGCCTTGAATGGTTTCTTAAACCCACGGGTCTTGAGTAACTGTTTTCCTTGTGTGTAAAAGTAATTTGAGTCAACCTCCCACTTTTCCCGGCAAAAAAGGAGAAGGAGGGTTGTTGGTACTCACTTTGGAAGTTACTGTAGCCAAGTCCTCGTGCTTTGAATCCTTTACATTGGTAGGTTCTTCCTCTTTGGGTGTAGAATGGTGGGGGGTATATTCGATTCCTCGTTGTCTATATGAGGGTCTTTGGTAAGCACGACCTGTAGGCGACCCCCTTCTGCTGACCCGGGCAAAAATACTAGGGTTAAATACTTGACGCATTCTGTTTTGGGCCTTGTCTAGGGCTGTGAAGGTTGCAACCTATTTGCATAGGCACTTAATCATGTCCTTGTGGGGGCTAATTTTGGTCAGGACTACTATACGACTCTCTCTGCATTTATCCCTGCGTTCACATTCCCCAGTAGTATCAGGGTTCTTTGACTCCATCCTATTAGTAGTTCTATGTTTAGCGGAGTACGGTTAGTGAGGCTCTCCTTAGCCATATCGATTTTTCTGCTCAGAGGTCCTAAAATATCAAACATGCGATCTTGGCAGGCCTTCAGAGACCTTTGCATGGCATTTCCTGGGACTCTACCCAGTTTAAATAAGAACTTGATTGGCTCTGGATCCAGATTGGGTTGGAGGCATACTTTTTCTTGGACCACTGGTCTGGGACATTCTGCTCTTAGGATGTTTTGTGTCTCCCTTTCTAGAGGGTTCCTAATCCGTCTTTTGAGGTATTTAGCTATGTGATTTTGGGGCCACCATTCTGAGCTCATAGGGTGTCTGATGTTGTATGGAGAAAACATCTCCTCACCTAATGGGTTAGTTATGATTTCTTTAGAGGAAGAAGGTAGTTCTTCCTCTGATAGGAGGAATTCGAGGTCAGTTTTGTCCTGGTCTAGGTCAAGGATCAGGTTTAGGTCCCCTTGTGGTTCAGATTAAAGTTCTTGTGTATCAGGATGAGCACTTAGATATTTGGTGCCGCTTGGGACACCTTGATAGAATGTGTCGCTTAGGACACCTGATACGTTTGAGGTGCTTAGACCTCCTTTATATGATGAGATGCTTTGATCTTTTGCCCCCTTTTTAAATTATATTCCCCGTTATGACCTTTCTGGGATTCGGTAGTGCCATCTTCTTCCTCAATTAGAGGTCTTTTGCTTATAAGTGGCTGCTTGGAGTTCGCATTAAAAAAATATGCATAATGGCAGCCTCCGGTCTTGTAATGAAATTCACCAGCTAACTATGGTGCCTTGCTTAGAGTTTGATTAATGTGATTGACCTTTGACACCCATCATGGCCAATCATGGAGTTTCTATAGGCTCTAAGTACCAGTGGGCAAGCTGACCAGTAATTTATGGATTACTATTATTTCACAAATGGCAAAGAGGGGAAACCTGGAAAAGCTACAAAGTATTCCCTTATAATTACCAACAACTTTGTACTGAGAGCCACTGGTGGACTCGAGCATTTTGTGACAGCAGGGGTAAAGCGAGTGCAAGGATCTACTCAGTAGTGCATGGACATGCCATGGGTATATAGGCTCAGGAGTGGCTAAGTACAAAGTCAGTGGCTGCAGAGCAGCTAATCAGTATGTGCTAAAAGACAAAGATGGTGAATTAGTTTAAACTGAAGTAAATGGCCAAAAGGGCAATCATTTACAAAAACAAAAATACTGTAAATTAATATTTATTCATTTAGAAACCTATAACACACTGAATGAAATTCATAAGAATTAATCAGATATCTGATATTATGGATTCATGTAACTAAACATTAAATGAAGGAGCAGGAGTACAATGACAATCAGATGGTATGTATTTGAACAAGAGGTTTCAAAGGGTTCTTTTAAAAACAAAGTATGGACATCTGTCCAGCGTATTGGTTGTACAAATTTCCATAGACCATTTTGTTTAGATAGAAGTGTGCGATCCCTTCTTGATGCAAGGAACATTCCTGGAAAGCTTATCTCTGTGGTGTAGGAAATGTCTAATAATGATACATCTATGTGAAAGTAGTGAAATGTACTTCAAAGTTAGTTGAGAGAAAAGTGTTTAGGAAACATGAATAAAACTATGGACCTAAACAGACATGATATGGTTATCAACACAATTTTGGCTAAAAATGATTGTGTTTTGTTTTTCAAAGTGTCCATTATAATTTGATGAATTTAGAAAAGTGATTATTGAACCTTACTAACTGTGACGTTTAAATATATATTAGCACAGAAGTATTATAATTTCTGATGGATACATCTGCCAGTGGATTCCACACCTTGTGAATATCCCCCTGCGTCAGCAACGTTCGGAAAATTCTTTTGTAGTACGCCGGCGTGGACGACGTCATAGGAGCACGGCATCACGCGCGACTCTGACTGACGTCACTGACTCCTTATTAGGCCTACGTTGGCGTGATGACATCAGTTCCCTTTTTTCCGCGTCGTCGACGCTAATGGTTTTGAGGGATCTTCTGTTGAGTTGATAGTAACTTTATTACTATTGTGAGTTTTCTGTATCTCTTCGATGTTGATGTCTTCTGTCGTGATGTCGTCGAAGAAGACTGGGTTTAAGCCGTGTGATTCCTGCGGAAAGATGATGTTCATTAGAGATCCGCATGGTGACTGTCTATGGTGTCTGGGTTCGGATCACGACGTCCAGGGTTGTCGATCCTGTTTGAAGATGAACCCAAAGGCTCTTCGAGAACGTGAGGCAAAACTTCTTGTTGCCAAATTGAAGGGTAAGGATGCCAGGAAGAGTTCTAGGTCGAGGTCCCGGTCTGCATCGAAGTCGACTTCGGGACATGCTTCCAGATCGTCGAAGAAGAAGCATAAGAGAAGGAAGCCTAGTTCAAGGCACCATTCCGGAAAACGAAGTAGTCTTCTAGAAGGCATCATAAGGCAGTGGCGGCTGGTGGAATTTGAAACTGGTGGGCCGTATGCATACTGAATCAACGTGAGCGAGCGATCTCAACGGCAATAAGGTGGGTTCGGGGGGGTTCTCCCCCCGTGAAGAAATTTTTAAAAAATGTGCATCTTTTTGGAGCGATTTTCAGCACTATGTCTGTGATAAATTTACTAAAAATTCAGTTCTTCTAGGCATTCATAAAATAAAACTCATACATTATTTCAGAGAATTTCTGGTTTGCCAAGCAAGTCTGACTTCTGAAGTGGGCTAGGGTACTAAGCAAGACTGCTTTGGCTCTACCCTTTGCAATAGAAAACACTAGTTAGCGATGTGAACAAGTTCAATGGACAAACCTGGGGTCTAGGGAGAGTTCCTCTCCTGAGAAAGAAATGTAAAAAAGATTGGCAAATGATGCATTTTAAAGCAAATGAATGCATTGATAAAGCAAGGCTTATTATGCAGTAGGAACGTATAGTCTTGAAATATTAAACACATTAAAAACTGTCCTGTATCTTCTAGCATGATTTTGTTCAACAGTTACTGTAATATGTAAATTGTTCTGCATGACAACTTTTGCCTTTTAAAATGTATGCTTGCCCGGTGTCTTGCACTGCATGCAGCATTAACATTGGAAAATATGCTCTAACTAGACTTCGAGAAGCACCCACAGCTGCTGACTGTAACCAGTCATATAGAAATATGCGCAGATGAGCGAGTTGAGGCAGCCTATCAAGTGTCCTTTTATAACAATATCCCAATAATGTTGACCGTGCCTTTTATTTCATTAGACATACCCTTAGCACCAGAAGCGCAGAAGATTTAAAGTCTCTTGGTTCCAGTGCTAACACCTAACCACTAAAATATATGTAGTGTTGGCATTGGTGGTCTTTTCAACCCAGTGAACTTCCCACCATGGTAGGTGTGCTGTTGGCATGAGTTTGTTTAATTGGCAGGCATTCCCTACACGAAATTAAACCCTCCCAGTGCTTGCAGATAAGGGCATAATGAGGATAGAAAGGGATGGGAGGAGCTGGAGGGAGACAGTGGATAGGCTTTTTTCCTGAGTCCTGGGCCCCAAGCGGCCACTGACCAGAATCCCTGGTGGATGCTATTGTTCACCATTGGTGTCACATGGTCAAGGATGTCATTGGATAACAAACTAACTCTTAGCCCCTTCAAAGGGACAAAGGCAATCTCCGGAGGTGAGAGAGGAAAGAAATACTGTCACAACTAATCTTAGTAAAAAGTCAATGTCCGCAGATCTATGTTTATTAAAGAGATGAGGGGCCTGGTTTGTAGGAGGATGGTGTGGCTTGAACCCCAGAAAATGCACTCCCAACATAGTACATATTAACATCCAAGCCCACAAAGTGTCCTGTAAAATCAAAAAGTGAAGTAGGCCATCCTGAGCTAACATCACAGAGCTGTCTGAAATTAAAAACTAAATAGACAAGTGGAGAAAACACCCAGCCGTTAATAAAACAACAACATAAAACACGTCCTCCCATCAGTGTACGATTGTCCATTCTGCCTCTGGGTTCATCAACTCAAAAACTGCACCTTTATAAAATGTCTACTTTACATTTTTGGAGAAATTAGATGTTTGCTGTGTGCAAAGAGCAATGTTCAATAATAGACATGGGGATGGACGGCTGTTACAACCAATGCGGTGAGATCGCATTCATTTCCTCTCATTGAATTTGCACACAGACTGCCATCTGCGCCTGCCTTGCCAACAAGTGGCTGTAAACATGCAGCCGCAGGATGAAGGCTGGAAGCTATTAAAAGCATCTCTGAGCTTATACAGCCAAGCGTCGCTTGGGAGTCTTTTAAGGCTAATCAAAAAGCCAATACATGCTGCAGTGAGACAATAAAAGCTCCTTTCGTGGTGTCTGATCTGACTAATCAAGTCTATTAGTTGGTGGCTGAGCGAGCTGATTTATCTTTGACTACATCAGAGGGAAAAAACAGAGCTTAAGATGAAAAAGACAAGGGAGATCACCTCTCGCGCGCCACGGCTGACTCTGCAGGTTTACCAATCTCCACACCTGATGCTTCGGATGGGAGGATGGGGGTGGCAAGCCAATGGCGCTTCTGGAATGCAGTGCAACCACTGACATTTTAGCAAAGTAAGCAGTGACATTTACAGCACCGCTTGCCTCTAAGAAATGCGAGCAAACAACACACTATAAACAACACCAGACTCCTCTGTGATGAACTCCTTGAAACCGGGGCATGAAGGTTATCGACCCAAGAGGTGTAATAAGGCTATACTAAAGGTAAAAGGTGCACCATGCAAAAACGTGTCACATAAAGTTACTTGACTATAAAAAGAAAAGAAAACTATAAAAAAAAATCTAGGAGGCAATGGATTTTGGTTTAAGCCTGTAACTCAAACTGATGTCACAAAGTGGAAAGCAAGAGAAGGATTTAGATTCAAATTTGATTTATGTTTTTTAGGTTAATATTCCCAATGTTTGTATTATTTGCATGTGAATGAAATAATCCACTCGTGAGAGAAACCATGCGGCACGGCTTCAGCTGTTTTAATGTTGAGTCTCTTTTTGTGATGCTTAAGAGTAAGACCACTAATCGCTTGGCTAGGATATGCTTTGTGTTAGACCTGTCTGCTTCTGGGAAGACTCTAACCATCGTGATTTATTTTTGTCCCCCTTAGCCTCCCAGAGTTTCTATTTTTATTTTTACATATGTCCATCAGGAATTTTTTAATGCTGTCAGGGGGCTAGGTGTTCCTTGGCGATGACGCCATTTTTCCCTCATAACCTGTGAGGCCTAGTCAGCCCCCTTGAAAATCTAGGAATCTCCAGAGACCTAAGATGGTGTCCACCAACTGCCATAACGGACACCACTGGAGGACAGGTCCATAGGTTAACATTAGGGAACTTTCTAGAATACCCTAGAGAATTCTGCAGGTCTCAGGCCACCCTATATAAGGCCAGTGACCAGCAGCCATTTTGTGCTGACCCCAGAGTAGAGGAGTGAGGCAGTGGTGAGAGGAGGTGGACACACTGAGAGCAGCTAGTTTGTCACTGAGGCTGACAGTTACTTCAGAGGATTGTTCCCCCTTCAGCCTTTGACCGATCCCTCTCTCAAGACAACCCCTACTAACAAAGAAATCGAACTACTGAAAGAAGAAGATCCTTTTATCTCAGCGGCCTCAGCAAAACCACCCAGAACACCCTTAACTGTGGGTATTCCTGACTGACCATATCCAGCGCTGTGCTTACCGGTATTGTGGATCAGCTGTAGGAAAGGTGGGCGTCTGTGGCACCTTAGCGCCTTGAAGAGCGAGGGCGCCGTGTCTGCGCAACCTTCCTGAGAGGCCGGAGCTGTAGGTGACTGAGGAGGGGCAGCGGCGCTGTATTAGCGGATTGCGGGACCCCGGGGGCACCAGCTGCGTCAAGCAGAGCAGGTAGTGCTTCTGCGCATGCTCCCAGCGCGCCCGCTATCGAGAGCAGGAGGGGCCTAGGGTCGGGCAGGCCCAGGAGATCAGCGTCAACGTGAGGAGCAGCGTCCTTCCTATGAGCGAGTGCGGAGGCGGAAGAGGTACGAGAACGTCTGCGCATGCCCGGAGGTTCAGCGCGACTGCCGGCTTAGCTGAGGAGACGCCGGAAGATCTCCAAGGGCGCCGCCTCGTCCACAGTGACCCCCCTGCGTGCGAGCGCTCTCTACGAGGCCAGCGCCACAGCGGACGTCACAGCAAGGAGCCTGGGGGCCAGGGAAGCCTTCCTCAACCTTCCTCGACCGCCGATTGCTGCCAGGTTTCAGCGCGAGCGGGGAGAGCCCTCGCATCACACCCAGAAGCCTACAAGTAAGCTGGTAGTGTGGGAAAGGGAGGCAGCAGCACCAGGGAAAGGAGACAAGACAGTGGGGCTATAACTGAGACTTAGACTGAACTGCACCAGGAAGCCCAAGTGAAGAAAACGGGCTTGTGTTCAGCCTAATAATAACTACAGTGGCCCAAAAGTAATTGGAGCAAAGAGGAGGAAGCGGTGTAGGGAATTACAGGGTTCCTGGGGGAGAAACCCTTGTAGTTTCTTGGTAAATTGGAGGAATAGATCTCCTTTTAGCAAATTGAGCCTTTAAATTAGAGTGTGTGGAACTTGGCTAATATTATTGTGTCTCCCCTTTTTAGTCACATTGCGGGTTGGTTATGCAGTGAAGAACTACATCCAGGTCATTCTGTGAGTTGAGCAGTGCTTTAGAGAGTGGGGTAATGTACCTGCTAATGAGTCTTTAAATACATATTGCACTGTCAGGCTGCATTTTCCTTCTGTAAAGTTCTAGTGAAGTGTATTGTGTCCTGAATAATTCTAAACCTTAAATGTACCTTTGATTCTTAAATTCTGAACAGGAAAAATATTGAAGTGTGATTTGCATTCCATGTAAAAGGTGTAATTTGATTGACTTTCATCCCTGACTAAATAGCATAACAGAAAAACATATTATTTTTATAAAAGGTAACGGTATTTTTCCAAACAGAGGTGTTGTGTCTTTATTTTAGTGGTTCATTACTGAGTTACTGTGAGTGAGACTTGTAAGTACTTAGCCAACGCCTTGAGTTAGCTGTAGACCACTACTGTGCCAAGCTACCATATGTAGGCTTGGGTAATCTAGGTCTAACATAATTGGTGTTTCAGCGGTGGGATCACGGATTTGTACTTACACTCACTTATTAGTAACGCAGTGCTAACCACAAGACCTCACCTGGAGTTTTCTCCCTGCGGCCCTCCTAATTTATATTTTTGATTTTTCTAAATTTACTTCTGGTGGTGGGTGGAGGTTAACCTCAAGTCACTTCGTGGGTTTCTCCTGTGAGTAATTTTATACCATGGCAAAGCTGGAGGTGAATCTTAAAGAGTTGGAAGCCAATACTGTGGCCCAACTCAGGGATTGGTGTCAGCAGAACGGGGTATTTTTCAATAAAGGTGCCAAGAAAGGAGAGTTGCTGACAAGCATAAGGGCATGGTTAGAAGCTCGCCTAAGGGAGGAACCAGAAATGGAAGTGGGTGATGGGGACACTGTTACTGAGGCTGCATTGCTGAATCAAATGGGGAGAGGGAATCTTCTGACAGGTCCCAGGCTACCTTCAAGGGCAAGCAGCAGTGTTTCAGACAGGGGCTTAACCGAAGCCGAGCTGGAGGATAGGAGGGAGGAGAGGAGGTTGAAAATAGAACTAGCCAGGATGGACATGGAAAGGGAGGATAGGAGGTTGGCACATGAGCGAACCATCAAAGAGATGGATTTACAAGCCCTAAACCGAGGATCCCCCAAATCAGAGAATGGTGGCAGCGATACCCAGACCAACATCAAAGAACCTAGACCGTACCTACCAAAAGATATTATGGCTTGTTATGTACCCAGTGACGACATTGCTAAGTGGCTAGCCGCCTACGAGGTCTCGCTAAGGGCCCATGGGATTCTGGAAGTCCACTGGGGAGGTGGGTTGTACAAATACATGCCCCCCACTGGCAGGGATACTTTGTTGGCTCTTGACCAGAGTGAACAGACCTACTATCCGGCTATGAAATCAGCGCTGCTCAAGAAGTTTGGGTTGACCCCTGAGAAATATAGGCAAAAGTTCCGGGGTAGCTACAAGCTGGGCACGCAAAACTGGGTAGATTTCTTGGACTACGCCAGGAAGGCCCTGGAGGGTTGGGTAAGAGGCAGCGAAGTAGGAGACTATGAGGGACTATATGACCTCATACTCAAGGAACACCTACTCGAGAAGTGTCTTCCCGAACTAAGACAGCATCTGGTGGACAGCAAGCTGACCAGCCCCAGGAAGCTTGCTGAGGAGGCGGACATCTGGGTTAGTACCCGGGTGTCGACTAAGGGGACTGGAGGGAATTCCCAGAAGCAAGGACAGGGCGCCCCCCAGAGGAAAGAGGGAGGGGAAACTAAGAGGGAGTTCTCAAAAGGGCCACAAAATACTTCGCAAGGAAGGGGCAGAGGATTCATCCCCAAGAGTAACCCCCCTCGCAACCCTACCCCTGGCCAAAGCCAGCAGCCAAGGGTTGTTCATTGTTTTGAGTGTGGTGGTGTGGGACACTATAAAGGAGATGTGAGGTGCCCAAAAAGACCACCCCCTCCCACTGGAGGAAAAGCCCCGGGAATCACTAGTGTAGTGCTCGGGGAGGAGATGCCTTTGGTTAATGGAGGGAAGCGGGCGGGTGTCACCTTAGTGTCCCTAGGAGATAAGGAGATGGTTCCCAAGACCCAGCTGCCCTCTAATACTACTAAGTATGAGCAGTGGGTCACCATCAATGGCCGTAGAGGGGAGGCTCTGAGAGACACAGGAGCCAGCATGACTATGGTAAGGAGTCAGCTGGTGTCTCCAGAGCAGGTCATCCCAGATGTACTCCATCCCGCCGTAATGGCTGACGGCAGAGTGGGCCACTATCCTGTGGCTGAGGTTCCCTTTGAGTGGGGAGGGGTTGCAGGTCCACTTCGAGTTGCCGTAAGCCCTGCCGTGCCTGTTGACTGCCTGTTAGGGAATGATATGGAGCACAATGCTTGGAGGAGGGTGGAGTACCAGACTCACTCTGAGATGCTGGGACCCCCTGACTGGACTTGCGTCAGCACCAGGTCCGCGACTGCCCGAAGGGGGAGTTCATTGAAGCTGGAGCCTGGAACAATGGCCCAGCCGACTGCCAGAGAGGAGAAGGACAGGAGGCCGGAGGACCCGGCCTCGACATCTCCACCTCGTGAGACAACTGGACCACCTGCGGAGGTGGATCTGGAGTCCACCGGGGAGAATGTTGCTTCCCTGGAAAACCTACCCATCCCAACTGAATGGCATGTGGAGGGAGGTCCTTCCCGGGAAGAGTTCTGCAAAGCTCAGAAAGAGTGTCCTACTCTCGAGGGGCTGCGGCAACAGGCCAACGCCCAGGCAGCGGGAAACATTGAAGGGAGCTACCAGATTTACTGGGAGGATGGACTCCTCTACAGTGAGCCCAAGACACCTGGTCACGGTTCAGCCAGAGCCTTGGTGGTCCCTCAATGCTTTAGAGCCTTTCTACTGGAACTGGCTCATGAGATACCATTGGCAGGACACCTGGGACAGGACAAGACCTTTGCCCGGCTTGTCCCCCATTTCTACTGGCCTCGAATGAAAGTGGCGTCGGATACATATTGTCGGACGTGTGTGTCTTGCCAAGCCAGTGGGAAAACTGGGGTGAAGCTAAAAGCTCCCCTGGAACCACTACCCGTCGTTAGCACCCCCTTTGAGAGGGTGGGCATCGACATTGTAGGGCCATTGGATCCACCAACTTCAGCTGGACATCGGTTCATACTGGTTTTGGTGGATCATGCCACCCGGTACCCAGAGGCAATACCTCTGAGGACCATCACTGCACCTGCAGTGGCAAGGGCCCTGATGGGGATTTTCACCAGAGTGGGTTTCCCCAAGGAGGTCATTTCCGACAGGGGGACTAACTTCCTTTCAGCATACATGCGGGCCATGTGGAAGGAGTGCGGCGTTACCTATCGGTTTACTACTCCCTATCACCCACAAACCAATGGTCTTGTGGAAAGGTTTAACAAAACCTTGAAAGGTATGATACGGAGCCTTCCTGAGAGCTTGCGAAAGAAATGGGACATTCTCCTACCCTGTCTCTTGTTTTCCTACAGGGAAGTGCCACAGAAGGGAGTGGGCTTCAGCCCCTTCGAACTTTTGTATGGGCACCCTGTAAGGGGACCTCTCAGCCTGGTGAAAGACGGATGGGAACAGACTCCCAGGAAGCTTCCCCAGGACGTGGTGAGCTACATGCTGGCCTTCCGGAGCCAAATGGCTAAGTTGTGGAAGCAGGCTTCAGACAACTTGGAGGCCAGCCAAGCAGTTATGAAAGAGTGGTATGACCACAACGCTCACCCAGTGGAACTGGAGCCTGGACAGAAAGTGTGGGTAATGGAACCTGGCGAGCTAAATGCCCTCCAGGACCGTTGGACAGGCCCCTTTGAGGTTTTAGAGAAAAAGGGGAAGTCTACCTATTTGGTGGATCTTAAGACCCCGAGGCAGCCCCTCAGGGTGCTGCATGCCAATCGCCTCAAGCCACATCATGAGAGGCCCGAGGTTGTCTTAATGCTGGTGACCGATGGAGCAGAGGAAGAAGAAAGTGAACCTCTCCCTGATCTTCTCTCGTACAAAGAAAAAGATGGATCAGTGGAGGGAGTGATTCTCTCGCCATCCCTGACTTCTGAACAGCAAAGCGATTGCCGTCAGATCCTGGAGCAATTTTCTCCCCTGTTCTCCCTTGTCCCAGGTAGGACCCACCTGTGTACCCATGACGTGGACACAGGAGACAGCCCACCTGTGAAATCTAAAATCTACCGGCTGTCGGACAAGGTGAAGGCCAACATCAAAAGTGAAGTCGCCAAGATGCTGGAGCTAGGGGTGATTGAACCTTCTGGTAGCCCTTGGTCTAGCCCGGTGGTTTTGGTACCAAAAGCTGCCCCACCAGGCACCACACCTGAATTGAGATTCTGTGTGGACTACCGAGGCTTGAACTCCGTGACTAAAACTGATGCACATCCTATCCCACGGGCGGATGAGCTTATTGACCGGCTGGGAGCTGCCCAATACTTAAGTACCTTTGACCTGACTTCAGGGTACTGGCAGATTTCCCTTACTGAGGAGGCGAAGGAAAGATCAGCCTTCTCTACACCTGAGGGACACTACCAATTTCGTGTGATGCCCTTTGGGCTCAAGAATGCCCCTGCCACTTTTCAGAGGCTGGTGAACAGGGTCCTTTCGGGAATGGAAGCTTTTTCTGCTGCATACCTGGACGATATTGCTGTCTTCAGCAGCAGCTGGGAGGACCATTTGCAGCACCTGCAAGCTGTTCTTCATGCCCTGCAACAGGCTGGCTTGACCATCAAGGCCAGCAAGTGTCAGATCGGACAAGGGTCGGTGGTGTACCTAGGTCACTTGGTGGGCAGAGGGACGGTGCAGCCCCTCCAGGCAAAGATTGAGACCATCATCGCCTGGGAGCCCCCCAAGACTCAAACCGAGGTCCGAGCCTTCCTGGGCCTCACTGGATACTACCGTCGCTTCGTGAAGGGGTATGGCACTATCGTGGCCCCCCTCACTGAACTTACTTCCAAGAAGCAACCCCGACGGGTAGTCTGGACAGAGGCTTGCCAGCGAGCCTTCATGACCTTGAAACAAGCATTGTGTTCCGCTCCCATTCTCAAGGCCCCTAATTTTGCTAGAGAATTCATTGTCCAAACAGATGCGTCAGAACATGGCATTGGGGCAGTGTTATCGCAGCTAAATGATGAGGGCTTGGATCAACCCGTGGTCTTCTTGTCCAGAAGGCTACTCCCCAGGGAAAGGAGATGGAGTACAATTGAGAGAGAAGCCTTTGCGGTGGTTTGGGCTCTGAAGAAGCTGCGACCATACCTGTTTGGTTCGCACTTCCTAGTTCAGACTGACCATCGCCCCCTTCGTTGGCTGATGCAAATGAAGGGGGAGAATCCCAAGTTGTTAAGGTGGTCCATCTCCCTACAGGGAATGGACTTTAGGGTGGAACACCGACCTGGGGCAGACCATGCCAACGCAGACGGTCTATCCAGATATTTCCGCCTTAGTGATGAGGACTCCCAAGGGGTTGGGTAGTTCTCCCCACTTTCAGCTGGGGGGGACGCGTGTTAGACCTGTCTGCTTCTGGGAAGACTCTAACCATCGTGATTTATTTTTGTCCCCCTTAGCCTCCCAGAGTTTCTATTTTTATTTTTACATATGTCCATCAGGAATTTTTTAATGCTGTCAGGGGGCTAGGTGTTCCTTGGCGATGACGCCATTTTTCCCTCATAACCTGTGAGGCCTAGTCAGCCCCCTTGAAAATCTAGGAATCTCCAGAGACCTAAGATGGTGTCCACCAACTGCCATAACGGACACCACTGGAGGACAGGTCCATAGGTTAACATTAGGGAACTTTCTAGAATACCCTAGAGAATTCTGCAGGTCTCAGGCCACCCTATATAAGGCCAGTGACCAGCAGCCATTTTGTGCTGACCCCAGAGTAGAGGAGTGAGGCAGTGGTGAGAGGAGGTGGACACACTGAGAGCAGCTAGTTTGTCACTGAGGCTGACAGTTACTTCAGAGGATTGTTCCCCCTTCAGCCTTTGACCGATCCCTCTCTCAAGACAACCCCTACTAACAAAGAAATCGAACTACTGAAAGAAGAAGATCCTTTTATCTCAGCGGCCTCAGCAAAACCACCCAGAACACCCTTAACTGTGGGTATTCCTGACTGACCATATCCAGCGCTGTGCTTACCGGTATTGTGGATCAGCTGTAGGAAAGGTGGGCGTCTGTGGCACCTTAGCGCCTTGAAGAGCGAGGGCGCCGTGTCTGCGCAACCTTCCTGAGAGGCCGGAGCTGTAGGTGACTGAGGAGGGGCAGCGGCGCTGTATTAGCGGATTGCGGGACCCCGGGGGCACCAGCTGCGTCAAGCAGAGCAGGTAGTGCTTCTGCGCATGCTCCCAGCGCGCCCGCTATCGAGAGCAGGAGGGGCCTAGGGTCGGGCAGGCCCAGGAGATCAGCGTCAACGTGAGGAGCAGCGTCCTTCCTATGAGCGAGTGCGGAGGCGGAAGAGGTACGAGAACGTCTGCGCATGCCCGGAGGTTCAGCGCGACTGCCGGCTTAGCTGAGGAGACGCCGGAAGATCTCCAAGGGCGCCGCCTCGTCCACAGTGACCCCCCTGCGTGCGAGCGCTCTCTACGAGGCCAGCGCCACAGCGGACGTCACAGCAAGGAGCCTGGGGGCCAGGGAAGCCTTCCTCAACCTTCCTCGACCGCCGATTGCTGCCAGGTTTCAGCGCGAGCGGGGAGAGCCCTCGCATCACACCCAGAAGCCTACAAGTAAGCTGGTAGTGTGGGAAAGGGAGGCAGCAGCACCAGGGAAAGGAGACAAGACAGTGGGGCTATAACTGAGACTTAGACTGAACTGCACCAGGAAGCCCAAGTGAAGAAAACGGGCTTGTGTTCAGCCTAATAATAACTACAGTGGCCCAAAAGTAATTGGAGCAAAGAGGAGGAAGCGGTGTAGGGAATTACAGGGTTCCTGGGGGAGAAACCCTTGTAGTTTCTTGGTAAATTGGAGGAATAGATCTCCTTTTAGCAAATTGAGCCTTTAAATTAGAGTGTGTGGAACTTGGCTAATATTATTGTGTCTCCCCTTTTTAGTCACATTGCGGGTTGGTTATGCAGTGAAGAACTACATCCAGGTCATTCTGTGAGTTGAGCAGTGCTTTAGAGAGTGGGGTAATGTACCTGCTAATGAGTCTTTAAATACATATTGCACTGTCAGGCTGCATTTTCCTTCTGTAAAGTTCTAGTGAAGTGTATTGTGTCCTGAATAATTCTAAACCTTAAATGTACCTTTGATTCTTAAATTCTGAACAGGAAAAATATTGAAGTGTGATTTGCATTCCATGTAAAAGGTGTAATTTGATTGACTTTCATCCCTGACTAAATAGCATAACAGAAAAACATATTATTTTTATAAAAGGTAACGGTATTTTTCCAAACAGAGGTGTTGTGTCTTTATTTTAGTGGTTCATTACTGAGTTACTGTGAGTGAGACTTGTAAGTACTTAGCCAACGCCTTGAGTTAGCTGTAGACCACTACTGTGCCAAGCTACCATATGTAGGCTTGGGTAATCTAGGTCTAACACTTTGTGTTAGCATATCTGCTCTACCATGAAAAGTTTAATCCAAATATTCAAATTGCAGTGAAGCACGTGTTGGCAGACCATTAATTGTTTGATTCATGTGTAAAACAGACACACTTTGAAAATGTAAACTTGAAATAACAAATGTAACGACTTTATAGTGCCTGCAAGTGCTTCTCAATGCACACGTAATGAGAATAAAATGTCATCACGTCAGTGCACTACCTCAGTACAACGCACCCTTTCCTCACAACTATCTTCAATGTGACAAAAATGTGGAATTACACATTGACCGTTTCCAATAAAGGGGGTGGTTTCCACAAAGAGGTTACATGTGACATCATAAAGAGCAAAACTCAAAATATTTACTACTGGGCTCATAGCTTTAAATTTACATTGGCGATATGAAGTTTCCCCTGCTCACAAATTTAAACATATGGGCTATTTTCCATTGTGCATGAAGTGTTCTCAATAAAGGACAGAGCATCCTGTTAACAAAACGGTCATGGAGGTTATTATATTGTGTTTTAAAACACCCATGAAAGTGACTGGTAGGGCTGGTCTTGGTGGGGGGAAAGACTTATTTTGAGCGACCATACATTGAATGTAGATGTGCGATGGGCAATGGATACCTTGCTATGGGAGTGAAGTGGAAAGGCAATATTGTCTGGGAGGCTGGGACAATACAAGCGATTAGAGAGAGGAGTTATTCCCAAGTGGGTGTGAATTTCGTCCTGCATTTAACGAGTGAAGCACATAAGTTTTGCATGCACAGTGAAATTATTTATTCAACATCCACAAGGTGGCAGTACAGAGCTATTAATGCTTTTTGATAGAAATTAGTTAATTTCTATGTCAATGATCTCGCTAAAATATACGAGTCTCTGGACAGTTACGAATTTTGTCATGTTATTAGATATTACAACACCTGTTTTATAAAGGATTGTGTTCAGTACATTACCCAGCTTTTGAAACGTCAAAGTATGAAAAGTAGTTAAAAAATGTGCAATGCTTGATTAATATTGGAAGCTTTTAACATTTGCTCCTGCGTCATGCTGACTGACAGGCATTGTCAGTTCTCCCTCGGCGTCTTTGAACGTAAGTAAACTGAGAGTTTACTTCAGTTCAGAGACGCCGAGGGAGCTGCGGGGGCGGGGGGCAACGCCCCCCCCACGCCCCAATGGACGCACCGCCCATGTCGTAAGGACATGGTATCACCCTCTCCAGTTCAGAGTCCTGGAGGTGAGGCCTCGCCTTTGGAGTCACGGGAACATTCACCGGCTCCGGTGTTGAATCCGTCTCCGGATCCATCTCAGTCTTCGGGACATGAGGAAGAAGAAGAGGAAGTTCCTGTTGCTCAGGGTTCGACTACTCCGGTTCACCAACCCGAGGAACAGGAGGAACAAGAGGAGTCGAATCCGGTGCAGCCTCCTCAGGAGCAGCCGGTGGATTCGTACCCTCCTTTTCCGGGTCCAGGACAGGACCCTTCGCATTTTTTTAACGCCATGTGTGGTGTTTATGCTCGGGCGCCGTTCTTACCATTTATGCCAGCACCGGCTCCACCTTGGCATCTCTTGGCGCCGCCCAAGTCATCGACGCCGCTTAAGGCTTCACCGGCACCGGAACGACCTCGAGATCCAGCTCCATGTTCGACGCCGGCTCCAGCTCCTCGTTCAATGCCGGCTCCAGCTCCATATTCGACGCCGGCTCCTTCGGAGTCGATACCGGATCCGACGACGTCAGTTCGAAATAGAGTGGTCGAGGCGTAAAGCACAGCGCCTTTTGGAGGAGAAGAGTTATGGGGAAGCTGAAATTGAAGACAGTGAGCTTCAAGATCAGTAGGATTATTTTGACGATCTACAAGATGCAAGTGGTCTAGAACTGTCTCCTGATTGGGAGTTGGCCACAGTGTCTGATGCTCCTTCAAAAGATGTGGCTCCCTACCATGTGGTAATTAAAAAGGCTGCAGATCTGTTAAATTTGACTTTGCCATATGTTGAATATAAGTCGAACATTCTGACTGAAGTTCTCCATTCACCTTCATCTGTGGTTGAGCCTTTACTTCCTTTTACTGAGGCTCTAACTGATCCCATCTTGGAGGTATGGAATAGACCACTTACAGCTCCTGCAGTTTCTAAGGCTGTTGCAAGGCGTTATAGAGTGGCTCCTGGCGACCCTGAATTTTTGTCTACTCATCCCTTACCAGAGAGTTTGGTAGTACAAGCTGCCTGCTCTAAAAGATCTGCAGGTGCTTTTCCCCAGGTACCTGGCGATAAGGATTCCAAAAAGCAGGACCAAAATGCAAAAAAAGTGTTTTCGTCAGCCAGTATGACCCTAAAATCTACAAATGCCACTTGTTTGCTGGGTCGATATATCCATGCTTTGATGGATACTGTTAAACAGCTATCTCCTAAGCTTCCTGAAGAGGACAGAAAGAATTTTAATGAGGTGGTTTCTGACACGCAGGCTGCTGCTCGGCAGGTCATACAAAGTGGTATGGACACAGCGGATTCGGTGGCTAGAGTCATGGGGTCTTCGATTGCCACCAGAAGAGCTGCCTGGCTGAAGACTTCCGAGTTCTCTGCGGATGTTCAGGCTGCTTTAATGGATTTGCCCTTTGATGGCTCAGGCCTTTTCGGTAAGAAAGCTGATGCTGCATTGGAGAGGTTCAAGGACAGCAGAGCTACAGCCAGATCTTTAGGTTTGCAAACTAGAGGATCTGTGGGCAAAAGATATAGGGGCTTTGGAAGATCTTTTTTTCGTCCCTACAAGCAATCACAGCAACAGCAGCAGCAACAAAATACGTTGTATAAATCTTAGAGGAAAACAAAGGGGTCGTCCTCGAGGACGTCGGGTCTCCTCCTCCTCCTCCTACTCTTCCTCTTCCTCTTCCCACCCCCCTCATACTACAGCAAAGCAGCCCTAGATCCGCCATTCCGGATCATGCGGGTCCTGTAGGGGATCGGCTTACCTATTTTCTACGGGATTGGGAATCGGTCACGTCGGACCTTTGGGTTCTCAATCTCGTAGAGAATGGGTATGCACTTCCCTTTCGGGAATTCCCTCCGAATTACCCTCCTTGCCAAGGTTTGTGCTCGGAGGACCACCTGCTACTTCTGCAGGAGGAAGTCCTGGCATTGTTGAGAAAGGGTGCGATAGAAGTGGTTCCGGAGCAAGAAAGGGGTCAGGGATGCTACTCCCGGTATTTCCTGATCCCAGGAACTTCGTCCAATCCTGGATCTCAGGATCTTGAACCGTTGTTTTTTTTTTTTTAACTTCTCTTTATTGGTTTTTGTAATACTGCAAACTGTGTCCTTAGGTTATGAGAGGTTGCCCTGCCTGGCACAAAGCCTGATTGGTCTGGCAGTAACAAATTTTCCATTAACAGACTTGGGCGCGTTGCAATTAACTTAGCCAAAATCTTTGTGTCACAGTTGAGGAGTTAGTGGTCTATAGGAGTCACACTGTGTGGGCTCCTTCCCCGGCTTGATTAGGGACAATATGAGCGCCTCCCTCATGGTAGCAGGTAAATGTCCCACTTCCAGTGCGTATTCGTATACTTCCCTAAGTATAGGGGCCATCACGTCTATGTACGTTTTATAAATTTCCGCCGGTATACCGTCCGTACCCGTGGCTTTCCCGGACTGAAGACTCATGATCGCCTCCCTCACCTCATCTAACTCAAATGGTGCACACAGAAAAGCCCTCTGTCTGTCGCTAAGCCAGCCCAACGTCACATCTCCCAGAAAGTCCTCTAAGTCGAGCGTGGATGTTCTTGTAGTGGTGTAAAGTTGTTCATAATGTCTCGGAAAGGCGTTAAGTATTGCAGGTGTCTCTCGACAAGCTAACCCTTCCGGGCCACCCACTTCCATCACATATGTGCTACATCGGGGCCGCCCCACCTTTTGCGCCAGAATCTTGCCGGGCCTATCTCCCTCACCATATTGCCAGGCTACCCAATGTTTCCCTCTGAACTGCACCTCCCTCTTAGCCTCGTCCATATATGCCGTGAGCTTTTTCCTGAAGGCTGCCTGCGCTTCGCCCTTGGGATTCGTCGTGAGGTCCAGCTCTAGTGCTTTTAACTCGGTTTCTAATGTTCGAAGGGTGTGTAATATGTCCTTAAGTACTCCTGCTCCCTTAGCTATGCAAAAACCCCTAATCGTCACCTTGAAGGCTTCCCAGACTATCTCCACGCTTTCAACAGAGCCCTTATTACGCTCAAAAAAATCAATGATCTCCACTCGTAGTTACTCCTGGAAAACCGTGTCAATCAGCATGAAGGGGTACAGTCGCCAGGGGCTACGGGGTAGGCTAAGCCAGCAGCAGAAAGACCCATCACTACCGGCGCATGGTCTGAATATGTCCTGGCTAGGTGATCCACCCTGGCTAGCGCTGGCGCCGTCCCTCAGGACTCTAGAAAATAATCCAGCCGTGCCCACGTGTGCGCATGTGCAGTGAAATGCGTGCCTTCTTTCCCATTCAGATACTTATGCCTCCAGGCATCAGTCAACTGGTACTCGGCTATGATATCTGTTAACACCCCCTGCACTCTAGTGTAGTGATGTGGTGCCGGGTGTGATCTATCTAACCGTGGGTTGTAAGTCACATTAAAGTCCCCTTCCCAAAGGACGTGTGTAGAATCTATCTCGAATATTTTGGCCCAAAGCGTGTTAAAGTACCCGGGGTCATCTGTGTTAGGCCCATAGCAGCATGCGAGTGTAACTGTCGTGGTACCCACCCACCCCCATGCTAGGCAGTACCGACCTTCCGGGTCCTCTGCTGTGCCCACAATCCAGAACGGGACCTGCTTTTTAATTAGTATCGCCATTCCCCGTGCATACGTGGAATATGAGGATAAGATCCTATGGTCCGCCCATCTAGCGGCAAAGGTGTGTTGTTTGTGCCGTGCAAAGTGGGTTTCCTGCAGCATGTGTATAGTATGGCGGTCCAAGTATGCTAATATTTGCCGTCTCTTTCTCGGATCCCCCAGACCTCTAACATTCCATGTGATGATCTTCAAAGCACCAGTGGATGGATTAGCCATAATATCCGGTTCCTGTGTTTAGAATGAATGTGAGACATGCATTCCATGCCTGCCCTGACCCAAATTCCTTCTGCAAGCCTCTTTTCCGACGCTGTACACCTTCTACCCTGCCCAACCTTTCCTCTTTTTGTGAACTATGTTGACAGACATCCTCCCATACATAACTAACCATTAAGCTGCCTGTTCCTCCACCCCCCTCCCACTGAAGCTTCCCCAACTTGCCAGAATTGAAGTCCCCCCCCCTTCCCGTCTCAACTCGCATCTCCCCAACAGTTTCCAAGATCCCACCACTTGCAGAGGTGTACCACCATAACTCCAATTTGCAACTGCCATTGTAGCATTCACAGGTAGAAAACACGTCATTCATGTGTAGTGTCCCCCAACAACCCCCCTCCCAACCCCAATCACTCTTCCAAATAGTCGCCCTTCCCTCCGCCACCCACTGAAGCAATCCAAACTTGCCAGCAACTAGAACCCACCCCCTTTCCCCACCTCCCTCAAACATCATCCACCATGTTAGCACCTCTACCCCCTTTAGAACATTAACCAGTGTGGGGGAATACCCGTTTGGGTACATAACCAGACAGTTGCACAGTTCCTCCACTCCCCGCAAGCCCCCTCGAGATGGTGCGGAAGGCCTGAGCTCGGGGGGGCGGGGGGTGAGGGGGGAAGGGTGGAGCCTGAGATTCAAATAAGTACATGTAAATGAATCAATTGGAAAGGTCTCACCTCCCATTAGGACATTCAGGCCATGTGATACATCAGTCCGCTAGTGTCCAAACCACATGTTTGAGATTCTACCTTGAAAAGAAAAAAAGGCATTATTCTATATGTTCATCATCATTATCACGTTCTCGTCGCTGCAGCGCCTCCTGGCCGCCTGCTCCTCTGGTCGCTCGCTTCACTGATCGAAGAAAGTCCTCCACTTGTTGCGGGTTCGTGAATAAGCTCTGAGTCCCTTGATGCGTCACTCTGAGTTTCGCTGGATACAGGAGCGCGTAGTCAATTTGTGCAGCTCGTAATATCCTTTTTACATCCATGAATTTGCACCTTTCCTCTTGCACCATAGGTGTAAAGTCAAGATAAATAGAGAAGTTGTTCCCATCATAGGACAGTGACTGTTTGGTTCCTGCTGCCCTGAGGGCCACATCCCTATCTCGATAGTTCAGTAATCTTGAGATAATTGGACGTGGCGGTGCTCCAGGCGCCGGCCTCGGCCCAAGTGACCTATGCGCTCTTTCCACGATAAACTGCGATGAGAAAGCGTCCTGGCCTACAGGCGCCAACAGTAGCTTCTCAATATATTCCTCCATATGCCCAGTGTTGGGGGACTCTGGTATGCCCGTGACGCGAATGTTATTGCGCCGACTGCGCGCCTCCAAGTCCTCATTCTTGGCTGCTATCGTGCGCAAGATTTTTTCTTCATTCTCGGGAGCTGTATCGTATGCTGGACAGTGACATCATCAGCCTCCGATATGCGACGTTCCGCCTCTGTAATGCGGTCTTCGTGTCCATCCAGCTTATGTGCGATTGCATCCATCCTGGATGACATGCGATCCACCTTGTCCACCACCGTTGCAAAACCCTGACAGATCTCCTGCAATATCGTGCTAATTTCCGGCGATTGATCAGTAGTGCTTCCGCTTGTTTGCGCCACAGTCCCCTGCTCTTGGTCACCTTGCACCTGCTTAGGCCCTCTCTTTCCCGCATCAAAGGTCAGTTTAGGTTGTCTAGCGTCCGGTCGACCCATGATTCAGCAGACAGCGTAGGTGGGGGGCCACCGGGTGGTTCCCTGTGTATGGTTTGGCTGCTGTGTCTGAGCCGACCCGATGAGCGACCTCCGCTCCTACTGGACGGCAGTCTTCACTCATGCAGCAGCCACTATATCGCGTCCTGTATGCCCCCTTGCGTCATCCAGCCAAATATGCGGCCTGTCTCCTTGTCCCCCTCACTGGCGTGATAGGTGTTATGATTTATCTCCAGGACCTCGTGGCAGCACCTCTGCTTCGTATCCAGGACCACTCCAGGGGGACTGAATGCCTGACCATCGCCCCCAGGCACCGCAGCGCCAACACCACAGACTCCCCACACCGTCTAGCGCTCCGCATAGGCCTCTAGCAGCCTCCAGTCTCTATCAGCTCCCAAATGCGCAAATCGTTGCCCCACTCACAACGCTGTTTGCAGTGCTTCTTACAGGGTGCCTCGCCGTTCAACGTCCAGCACCCTCTCTCTAGCCGGGGGGGGGGGGCCGTGGCAGGGCAAGGGGGAGTAAGCCACTCTCCGGGCCGCTCCAACTATGATTTGCCACGCGACGGAAGCGTCACCACTCCCAGGGCCCCAGGCACACCGCCGTCCAACTGCAGGGTGCACTCACCGCCGACTGTATCCCCCGCCGCGCCGTGTATTTCCCGGCAGCAGTTCTCCGGCGCGCCGCCCGCTCCGATATCCTAGCTGTGGTGAGCGAGTTCAAGACTGTCTCTACCCCCCCCGGGGGCAAGCACCCGCCGCCGCCTACTGGTCTTCACGGTCCCGAGCCACCACAATCCGACCGCCGGTCCCCAGGGCAATGTCCCAGTAGCCCAGGGACGGGCGGCCTAACTGCCCCGTGGGACGCCTCGGTGTTTCCTGGACGCGGCAGCCGGGCAGACGGTCTCCCCCGTTCCAGCGGCCAGCGCGGTCTCAGTTTCTGCTGCGCTGTTCTCAGCCTTCTAATCACCGATCTTCCCGTTGTTACCGGAGGTGCAGGGAGGTATTTCCAATCCTGTGCCGATTGTCTCACGTTGTTTTTATGCCATTCACACAGGATAAGTGAAGGATAGGAATCCCAGGAAGCAGGAGCCTCACAGAAGTGCGGCCATACTGCTTGCGAGCTCTCTGGTACCCTCCCAGCGCAACCTGTTCATTGGTGCGGTACTGGATACAACTGTATGTCGGGCATTCCCTCCTCCACTACGGATTCGCGATATACAGGAAATGATTCCTTTATTTCACAATGGAGGGTCGTTCCAGTCTTGAAGGTCCTTCGTCTGCTCGGTCTGATGGCTTCCTGCATTCTGCTGGTCAACCATGCACGCTGGCATATGAGGTCACTCCAGTGGTGCCTCCGCAGGCAGTGGTATCAACACAACGGAGATCTCAGGGAGTCGATCAGGATCTCCAGAGAAACTGCAGCGGATCTGTCTTGGTGGAGTGTGGATGGCACTCTCTCTCAAGGAAAGCCCTTCCAACTACCTCCATCGGTGGCCACAGTAATAATGGATGCATCCACTCTAGGGTGGGGTGCTCATCTGGGGGATCTGGGGGATCTGGAGATCAAGGGTCTTTGGTCTCCAGAGGAAAGGTTGCTTCACATCAACCTTCTGGAATTGCGGGCGATACGTCTGGCACTCAAGGCCTTCCTCCCTTCCCTTCGCGGTCGGTGTGTTCAGGTCCTGACGGATAACACCACCACGATGTGGTATGTCAACAAGCAGGGAGGAGTAGGGTCGCAGTGTCTCTGCAGAGAGGCTCTGCGTCTCTGCTCCTTGGTTCAGGACCATCAGATTTGTCTGATGGCAAATCATCTAGCCGGAGTTCTGAACGTGCCTGCAGACAGTCTGTCAGCAGTTCTCGGCCGACCACAAGTGGAGGCTTCATCCAGAGGTAGTTTGTCACCTCTTTCGGACGTGAGAACACAACTGTTTGTTCACAGAAAATAAGTAAAGTAAATCACCATTTGACAACAAGACACCAAAATAACCATATACCCCACCCAAAATCACTAAGATTTTAATCAAGTAGAAAATGCAGAAAACTGGAAAACCTACTATGGTTGCATCCTGTAGTGTCTTGCGAGTTAGATATGATGAAACCCTTTAGGCTACTGATGGACTCTGTGGAGGTATGACGTAGGGGTTAGAGCGGAATGCAATGAAGGCTAATTTTATTTATTTATGAGATTTGTAGAGCACGCAAATACCCGTGGGTGTCTCGGCGCTGAGGACAACAGACCTGTACCCTATAGCAGAGAGCTTACTGATTGAACAGCCAGGTTTTTGTCCTTCTTCTGAAAACGAATAGAGACGGGCTGGATCTAATCCCAGCTGGAAGGACATTCCAAAGTTTTGCGGTGGCCACGATGAAACTCTTGTCACCCCAAGAAGCAGTTTTTGTACGTGGGACAGTGAGCAGATTAGCTGTAGAAGAGTGCAAGGACCGAGTAGGAATGTAAGCTGCTAAAGCCTTGTTAAGGAACTGAGGTACAGAGTTGCAAGAAGCTTTATAAGCAATGCATAGAGCCTTAAACTTTATGCGGTTTCTCACAGGGAGCCAGTGATATTGTCAAATGATGTGGGAAATAGACTTGTGTATTCAAAACGCACCTGGCGGGAGACTTTACTGGAGGCATACTGCATCTTCCTGAGCATTTTTCTTAACCTGCCCTCGGACCTCGCCGCACCCGCTCCGCGGGTGCCGCATCGCCGGCCTGTGAGTGGGGCTGGACACTGGACCTTGCAGGGAACAGAGGAGTGCTGCCATCGGGCTGAGGGCTGCAGCGGGGCAGCGAGCGTTGCAGGGACTCCATTGCCCAGGAGTCCCTGCATGACCGAGTGAGAGCTTCCGGTCCGCTCTCCCTGTTGGCCCGCCCACCGCCCACTAGGAGGCCTTTTAAAAACCCCTGCCCCCGTTGTAACTTTGGGACGATATTCAAAACGCACCTGGCGGGAGACTTTACTGGAGGCATACTGCATCTTCCTGAGCATTTTTCTTAACTTGCCCTCGGACCTCGCCGCACCCGCTCCGCGGGTGCCGCATCGCCGGCCTGTGAGTGAGGCTGGACACTGGACCTTGCAGGGAGCAGAGGAGTGCTGCCATCGGGCTGAGGGCTGCAGCGGGGCTGCGAGCGTTGCAGGGACTCCATTGCCCAGGAGTCCCTGCGTGACCGAGTGAGAGCTTCCGGTCCGCTCTCCCTGTTGGCCCGCCCAACGCCCATAACGCCCACTATATCCAAGACCTGTTCTCCCGCAGCGCGGGACGCAGCTCGGGGCGAAGACCGGGCAAAGAGCGGGCCGTTTGAGGCCGTTCGAGGATGGAAAGGACTGGACTGGGCCCCCCCCCCCCCTGACTAAATTGTGATCACACGCGCAGGTTTTAACCATTTTATATTTGTTTAATATTTAACATGTGCTCACGGGGTACTCGTAGTAAAACTGCCAAGGGAGGGCTAAAATCCAATGGGACACTCGATGATTTCATTGTCAAGACCAACATAGCCATTGACAATGAAATCACTAAAATGCAACATAGAGTGTCACTGGAGCTAGAGGCAGCGCGAAGACTATCTCAGGATTTAGCATTTTCTAAAAAATCATCTTTAGGCAATATTGCCTCTGCTAAAACTCCTGAACGCCTGTCCGGCCCCCGGCCCCTGTTAGTTCAGGCGGACATCCACCCCCCCCCATCAATCCCTCCACCAGAGTCACAATCTATTCCTTTGTCGATATCCCCTAAGCTCACCCAGCCTCTGATGTTAAAAACCCCAAGTTTAACTTTGGCTATCTCCAAACAATCTGACATGTTAAAGCAGCCAGCTAATGTTAATAAAAGGGATGCTGCACACTTAAGAAAACGTCTTGCCAGGTCAGCTTATGCTCGGAAAAAGGCCAAAATTGCGAGGGCAAATTTTTTTAATAATCGTCGTCTCCTGGCCTTAAATAGAGCAGGCACTAGTGTCGTGCCGACTAATACTTGCACTTTTGGTGTGGACACTGGTATTAGTATAGATAGTACAGACCTAGATCCAAAAATGTGGGAATTAATCCCGAATCCTGTTGAGGGAGCCCCTGAGGCACCGCTAGGTGAGTCTGGCAAGTCACAGGGGTGTGATGAAGGCTTCATCAAAATTGTATGGGACACATTGAAGAGGCTTCTATCCCCCCTGGAACTTCGACTCTCACGAATTGAAAACAATCTATTAGAAATGGACAAAACAATTGTCACTCTAGCTAGTCTTGGCCTAAAGCAGATGGAGGCAAATACCCTACTTGGTGTTGAGAGCATCCCACAGGCCCCAGTTGCACTTATACCGGCCCCACCCTTGCCTAAACCCAAACCCATACCAAAACCTCGCACTAAGGACTGTAACCCTTTAGCTATTAACCCCCATCCTATTGCCCCAATTCCTTGCCCCTTACAGAATAAAGTACCTACAAAAATGGGCTCTCAGGCTAGTGCCCAACAAATAAATAAGAGTGTGAATCCACGCACCCACTCCAAGGGATTTAGAAATGGAAATAGTCACAACTTTCGTGGAGGCTACATTGATTTACCACCAGATGCCAGGTCTTATGTTGCAGTGTTGGCAGGTGTGCCTGTTCTGGAGCCATGGTCTCAAGAGGATCATTGTTCACTAAAGAACAAGGCTATTCATTGGCTTAATGTAAATAGACAACTACCGAATAACCTCAGAAGTAACATCCTAATGGTTCGCAGGGTTCCATGGGTAGGCCCTTCACCCAAGTCAATCCCGGGTGATTGCATAGTTATTTCCTTCGCGGACCCAAAGACTGCTTACCATCTATGTTCATGGGATGTACGAAGCGATAACTCTGGTATTACTGTTAAGCCACTTACCTTTTTTTACCCCCCACGACCACAAACAAACCTAGGAGGGAATTGGTCCACAGTTCATAATACCTTATGGGGTGGACGTAGGGTGGGCTGGAAGGGTCAAAATGGCTGGTGGGAAGGGGTCCCCACTTCGAACAGGTTTGGTTGCCTTGACGAGGTCGATTGACTTCGGAGGGCTAAAGTATTAGCTCACAATTCTGAATCCATCCCCATCCCTGTGCTTTCTGTCCCTACCCCTCTAGAAGTTTGTGCAGAAAATGTTGTTCCCTCTGAAGTAGCAGGGCCAGCTCTAAGACCTGCAATTAGGCTTTCAAATTCTAATTTTTTTGAAACACATGTGGTTATTGATACACCCTTGGAAAGCCCACAATCTGTTTCAAAACCTGTAATTGGCCCTATTGAGATCAGGGTTGAAGAGGCAGGTCTATCAGAGGCAACACCCCTCAGAGTCCTAGTGAGTCCGCCAAGGGTGGCTTTTTGTAACAGTCGGGCCAAGGGGAGGTATGGTACTGTCCCCTGCTGCGCCTGTACGAATGATCCCTCTGGTAGTTCCATCATTGGATACATCAAACATACTGTCTTGGAATGTTGCAGGGGTCAGGGGAAGTTTGAATTCAGAAGATTGGTTGGAGTTTGTGGACAATTTTGATATCATCCTGCTACAGGAAACTTGGGCACCCGACCCAGTCCATAGAGTAGGCTTTGTAAATTTCTTCAAACCAGCTATCAAGGGTGCCAAAGGGCGCGCCTCCGGTGGGTCTCCTGACTTGGGTGAAACAGTCATCAGGATATCGCCCATCGGAGATTCCTGTAGACAACCCGGACCTTCTGGCAATCAAATTGAGCAAAGAGGGCTATCGGGACATGATTATTATCAATGTATATGCACGGGGGCTTCCAGGGGGCCGCTGCCCTGCTGTGTTGGATGTATTGGATCACCTTCTCGCAGGACAGGCCAGAGAAGACTTTATCCTCCTGGCAGGCGATTTTAACTGCACCTTCGAGCCACTACATGTAGCTGGAGACAGCTGGGGCTCTGCAGAAGATGCAGCCTGGAATATTCCAGATTTACTGTTAAATAAAACTGTTAAAGCTACTGAGGCCGCGTTGAACTGGATGGCTCTGTGTCTCACCCAGGGGCTCAGGGCAATAAATGGTCGGTCTAGATCGGACTTGGGTGCTAACTACACCTTTGATAATGGTACGAGGAAAAGCAGGATTGATTATTTCCTGCTGAAGTTGGAATACTGGCCGCAGCTGGTTGATATGGAAGTTGTACCTCGCCCAGAAAGCGACCATAACCCCCTTGCACTTAAATTGAGGTTGCCAGGTATGAAGAGACTAAAAGAATTTGATATCACCCGGACAGGGGATGTTTTCCTGACTAATGACCGTAGAAGGTTAAAATGGTCTAGGCTAGCGGGGGATGAGACCTTCCATGAGAGCGTTGAGATCGTGGTTTCTAACACGTCTAGCGAAATTGTGCGTGAGGAATTGCAGGGGGGTGGATTTGTAAATACTGCTATTGATCTCCACGAGCGTTGTTTTAATGAGCTCAAATTCCTTCTCTCTCTACCAGGTCAGAAGGGTACTGCTAAACAGAATGCAATTCGCCAGAAATGGTACAACAAAAAGTGCAGGGAGGCCCACAGACAACTCGTTAAAGAGGTTAAGTCCCGAAATATGGGTGCGGTTAAGACAGCCAGGGAGCAATACAAGAAAGCTCAGTGGGAAGCCAAACGGGAGTGGTAGGACATGTATTGGTCCGATCTCCTGGACACCTCCACCTCAAATAACCAGCTTAGGTTCTGGAATCTAGTGAAATGGGGTAGGGACTCTGACTCGCGCATCCCTACAAACCATGTATCCCCTGAAGTCTGGGTAACTCATTACTCGGCCGAAACATCTGAAACTCCCTTTAAATTGGATGAGGTATCTCTGTCACCCATTCGAGGGGAGAAACTCATATTCACAGAAACCGAGGTGGAGGTGGAGCTAGCACTTGGCCTGTCCCAGCGGGGTAAAGCACCAGGTATGGACCTAATTCCTGCTGACCTGTTTAAAGCCAACCCCGCTCTTTGGGTGCCCTACATAACAAAGATTGCTAACGCAATAGCCAAAGGGGCAAGAATTCCTAGGTCGTGGAAGGGTGCGGAGATACTCCCAATCCACAAAAAAGGCGATAGGTCTAATCCGGGCAACTATCGCCCGATTAGTCTTATCGACTCCCTCCAAAAAATTATTGCACGCATGGTTTTGAGTAGAGTTCAAGGCTGGATCGAACTAGAGGATATTCTATCTCCCATGCAAGCGGGCTTCAGATCTGGAACGAGCACCATCGATCAGGTGTTCAGATTTTGTCTGATCTACTGGAAGGTGGTTTTGCTCGGCGGCGGTACCATCTATGCCGCTTTTATTGATCTGAAGTCCGCTTTCGATCTCGTGCCGGGGGTAAAACTGTGGTGCGTCTTGAGGGACTTGGGTCTACCAAGGGAACTTCTTGATCTGATGGTTAAAATGCATGAGGATAACTACGCTAGGGTGAGGTGGGGAGGCCAGGGACAAGTATCAAAATCTTTCCCCGTGACCCGTGGCGTTCGACAGGGTTGTGTCCTGGCCCCAACACTCTTCCTGCTATTCATCGATCAAGTAGTCAAATTTTTCGCAGACACTCCCACTGACGCCCCCTGTTGGCAGGGACGAGGTTTCCAATGCTTATCTTTGCTGATGACACTCTGCTCCTCTCAAAAACACGCAGCGGTCTGCAGCTGGCGCTGGATCGCTTTGAGGAGTTTTGTGCCATCAATGATCTTAGGGTAAACGTTGGTAAAACCAAGTTCATGGTTCTTAGCAGGAGGCATCTTGTCCGTAGCTCCGTAAGTGTGAGTGGAGTCGACTTGGAACAAGTCGAAACCATGACGTACTTGGGGGTCACCTTGGACCGTCGCCTGGGTTGGAAAGATCAGGTTGGTGCCCAACAGCTTAAACTTGCCCGACTCACTGGGTGCCTTCTGAGTGAGCAAAGGAGATCAATTACCAAACGGGTTTCCCCAGCGCTAAAAATTTATGACACTAAGATCAACACCGCAATATTGTATGGTGCTGATCTCTGGGGTTATACTGATCTCTCCAGCCTATTCAGAACCCAGTGCAAGTTTTTGAGGGGCTTGATCGGGTTACCCCAATCATCACCTTCTATACCTCTATGTTTGGACATGGGATGCAACCCTATCAATAAGATGGCTAGATTTAGACTGGTGGCCTTCAGGAGGCGTCTATGGACATCCCCTGACCTTACCCTTTTTGCCAGGGAATTGGCCGAAGTTAGGTCAATTGGGGGATCTGGGAGCATCCCCTGGTTAAAAAGTGTAAAATCCATCCTGATTGAAATGGGACTTTAACATCTGTGAATTTCTCCAAGCACCAACGTTTTCCCATCCAAACAGGATTTCAAGGCATTGTATTGGGCCTCAGTCCGTTCATTGTTAATAACGGCCACCAGTTCTGTTGGTCTCACGGGGAGGTTCCTGACCATCAAGTTGGATCCCTCCCGTGAGACCTACTGGGATATCATTACCAAACCACTGGACAAGAAACTTTACCACCAGTTTCGGGTAGGATCACTGCCTCTGAATTCCTTTATAAAAAAATGGGCTAAAGGAGCATCTGAATTTTGTAGTTGTTGTACAAGTTATAAAGAAACTGAGGGTCATTTCCTGTTTGCCTGCCCGATTTATTCTGCACCCCGTACAAAATGGCTAAAACCCTTGTTCCAGCACCTCCCTTATAGAAGGTCCTCGGAGGCTATTCAGGTTTTAAAAACCAATACCTCAGAGTTGATTGTGGTGAGTACAGCCAAATTCCTAGGGTGGTCCCGGGCCATTAGGGCAAGAAGCAGATAACTTGTTAGGGCCTTTTAATTTCCTCATAAAGGCCTCCCCACACCACTCTTAAACTAAATTTTGGGAAAAATTGTATATAGCATGAGGTACGTTTTTTGTATCTTTTGTCTGTCTCACAAATTTTAATACGTTCTGGTCAGGTTTGTCTTGTATTTCTGTATGTTTAATAACTTTTTAAAGATAATGTGTTGTTGTTTTTAAGGAATAATGTAATTATAATGAAATGTGTTGAAATATTGTCTTTTATGATTTTGATATCGAAATAAAGACTTTAAAACCTGAAAACCTGACTTGTGTTTAGCAGTTCCTGATAACATTCTGGCTGCAGCATTTTGAACAAGTTGGAGTTTATAGATGACTTTGTTTTGGGCATTCATAAGAAATCCACTACAGTAGTCAATGGTGGACATGACCAGGGTACTGACTAATGTTTTCCCCGCATTCAGAGGTAGACATGGCAGAAGCTTATTTATCATTTTATCATACGCAACTTGTGGAATGATGATGATACCACCGAGTTGGCATGGGGAACAAAGGACAGTCTGTTGTCCTATATGACGCCCAGATTCCTAACCTTGGTCACTGAAACAGTGCGAAGAAGGCCACCAGCTGGGGGACCAGGTTGGTGATAGCTTACCCAGTATCATCACCTCTGTTTTCTCAGAGTTCAATTTGAGACAAGTAGTGGTCATCCAACTACTGATGGCAAGCATGCCCTTCTGAAAGTTAGCTGCCACTATATCGCCATCATTATGTACTGTGAGCACCAATTGGGTATCGTCGGCATATGATGTAAGGCCCATCCCGTGTGATTTGATGATTTTAGCCAGGTCCGACACATAGATGTTAAAAAGTGTCGGACTTAAAGAAGATCCTTGTGGAACACCACATGGGAGGGGCAGTTGGGATGAGTTAAAGGGGCCTAGATTTACCGATTGTGAACGGTCAATAAGAAAAGAAGACAGTAAGGCTCTGGCTGTCTGTGTGATGCCTATTTGTGTTACACAGTCGATCAGAATCGGTACAAAAGGGGGTGGTGATGGACGGAGCATCTGAACCAATCAAACACTCACACCCAGTCAAAAGATCTGGGTTTGATCCATTACCGTTCTTTAGCCCACTCTGCCACCCCAGTTCAGACATGGCTATATGCAAATCAGTCTGACCCTGTGCCTCATGGGAACAGTCCAGCCCGAACTGCCAAGCCATGCCTTCCCTGGACCGGAAACAAGCTTCCGAGGACCGGTTTCTGGCATTTCAGCCGTCTTCAGCCCGGCTTGCTTGAATCCAGTGGCAAAGTGAGCAAGGGACTCACGTCTGAGCATACCCTGCCACACTTATGGCGGCCAAAAGCGGTACAAAAGGGGGTGGTGATGGACGGAGCATCTGAACCAATCAAACACTCACACCCAGTCAAAAGATCTGGGTTTGATCCATCACCGTTCTTTAGCCCACTCTGCCACCCCAGTTCAGACATGGCTATATGCAAATCAGTCTGACCCTGTGCCTCATGGGAATAGTCCAGCCCGAACTGGGAAGACAGGGCTTGGCAGTTCAGGCTGGACTGTTCCCATGAGGCACAGGGACAGCTTCCCCAGATCCCAATTTAGAATCATCAAATTATTCTAATTGGCTGCATAATGCTTTTAATCTGTTGGTGCCTAATAAGACTTTCTCGAAAATTTGCTGCTCTCCATCGGCCCCCTGGTTCTCTGAACCCCTTGGAGCACAGAAGAAATTGTGCAGGAACCGCAAAAGACAGTGGCGTAAAAATGACAAAAGTCAAGATAAAATTCTTTACAAAGAATCACTTAACAAATACAAATTGCTGATCATACAGGAGAAAAGTAAATATTAGATCGCACAGATTGAATCTGCGCAAGACTCCAACAAACAGCTTTACCAGGTAGTCGCCAAACTGTCAGGACAAGCCTCAAATTGTAATCCAGCTCCATCACAGGCATTATGCGACTCCCTGGCTAATCATTTTTTTGAAAAGGTGAATGACATTTACACCAATTTCTCATCTCACACCCAAACGAATGATCAGCCTTTAAACCTTGACCCCACTAAATACTCTCCCTCCCTAGCGCAATTTGAGAAAACCACCCCCGACCAGATGTCAAACCTAATCGCCACCATCAAGTCCGGCTCTGCCACTGACCCTTGCCCTCCTTCAGTACTCAAACCCCTAGCTGACCTAGTTGCACCATCACTTTCTAACTTCTGTAATGCAATGTTTACATCAGGCATCTATCCCAGAGTTTGGAAAAAAACATTATTCAACCCCTATTGAAAAAAACTAATCTGGATCCGAATGAAACTACGAATTACAGACCCTTAGCTAGTCTGCCGTTCCCAGACAAAATAATTGAAAAAAGTCATAAATACCCAGCTCTCCAAGTACATTGAAGATCACCAACTCTTGGATGACACTCAGTTTGGCTTCCGTAAAGGCCACGGAACAGAAACGGCGCTTATCAAAGCATCAGAAGACATTAGAATTATGCTCAATCAGGGAGGGGCAGCTGTCCTCATACTGCTGATCTCTCAGCAGCTTAGACACGGTCGATCATGCCATTCTGATCGACTGTGGTACAAAAGGGGGTGGTGATGGATGGAGCATCTGAATCAATCAAACACTCACACCCAGTCAAAAGATCAGGGTTTAATCCATCACCGTTCTTTAGCCCACTCTGCCACCCCAGTTCAGACATGAGTCCCATGCTCACTTGGCCACTGGATTCAAGATAGCCTGGATGATGAGGATTATGAATCCGAAACCGGTCCCAGGATGCTTGTTTCCGGTCCAGGGAAGACAGGGCTTGGCAGTTCGGGCTGGACTGTTCCCATGAGGCACAGGGTCAGACTGATTTGCATATAGCCATGTCTGAACTGGGGTGGCTGAGTGAGCTAAAGAATGGTGATGGATTAAACCCAGATCAGTTGACTGGGGGTGAGTGTTTGATTTGCTCAAACGCTTCGTCCATCATCCCCTTTTGTATCGCTTTGTTCGCCCGAAGTGTGGCATGGTATGCTCAGACGTGAGTCCCTTGCTCACTTGGCCACTGGATTCAAGATAGCCTGGCTGATGAGTATTATGAATCCGAAACCGGTCCCAGGATGCTTGTTTCCGGTCCAGGGAAGACCGGGCTTGGCAGTTCGGGCTGGACTGTTCCCATGAGGCACAGGGTCAGACTGATTTGCATATAGCCATGTCTGAACTGGGGTGGCTGAGTGAGCTAAAGAATGGTGATGGATTAAACCCAGATCAGTTGACTGGGGGTGAGTGTTTGATTTGCTCAAACGCTTCGTCCATCATCCCCTTTTGTATCCCATTAGGGATAGCGGCAGCCTACACCACGCCTCTACATCGTCTTCCAGCTTGCTGAACGCGACTCCATAGTTCTCTCTAAGCAGTATTTCCGATTCTGTGTGCAGCTGGGCTCCAAAATATCGCACCGACTCCAGAGACCATTGCAGCGGGTATTCCATGTCAAACTGACTGGTCGCTGGGTTTAGGGGAAAGGCCACCGATTTCGTCCAGTTGACCCTCAAGCCGGAGACAGCCCCAAATCGCACCACCTCTCTAAGTACCGATGACAGATTGTTCTCCGGATCTCGAACATACAGCAGTGTACCATCTGCGTACATTGATACTACGATTTAGTACGTTGGAAAACAGACACCTTCATTACCATGATACTCACGCAACGCGCAGGCTAGGGGTTCTGCCACTAGTGCGTAAAGCAGTGGCGATAGCGGGCAGCCTTGTCTAGTTCCTCTGCTGACCGAGAAGGAGTCCGTCACTAGATCGCCTAGGCGAAGCCTTGCCATCGGTTTGTGGTATAAGGCGCCAAGCATTTGGAGAAATGGCTCGCCCAATCCCAATCTCCGCAACACTTGAGTCATGAACTACCACTCAACTGAATCAAAAGCCTTCTCCATATCGAGGAAGACTGCTATAGCTTTCGCATCTTGTTTAACATGTTGCATAGTGCCCAGTACTATTCGTATATTATAGGTGAGGTTCCGACCAGGAACAAAAAACGCCTGTTCTGGTGCAACTAACTTGGGAGCCAGCAGCGCAAGACGGGTCGCCAATACTTTTGCATATATCTTAGCATCTACGTTAAGGATGGATAAAGGCCTATACGAACCACACTCGTCGTGAGGCTTGCCAGGCTTAAGTATTGACTATCAGCGCTTCCCTCATGGATTGCGGCATGCTGCCCTCTACACAAATGTCATCAAATAGTGTGGACAAGTGTGTGAGTAATTTATCCTGAAATGCTTTGTAGAAGCCCACCGTGAGACCGTCTGCCCCAGGAGCACTACCGGAGCGCATGCCAGCCAACGCCTCTATATTTTCATCTTTACCTATAGGCTGCATGAGGAACTCCCGGTGTGTGTTCGTAAGCATAGGCAGGTCTATATGCTCCAGGTATTCCACTATGTCATCAGTGAGGTCACCACATTTAGAGGTGTACAGATCCGAATAGTAACTCCTAAACCCGTTTGCTATCTCTGCCTCATCCGTGACTACTCCACCGTCGGTTGTCTTTAGTTCGGATATCTGTATCTTCCCTCTTGTGCCTTTCAGCACCCTAGCGAGGAGCGAGCTGGGACACTCCCCCTCTCCGTATGTTCGAGCTGTTGCTTATTTCCCCATGTGCTGAACTTCTCTGTCCGCCTCTTCGTTATATTCCGCTATCAATAACTTTATTTCCTCTGTAACTGTTGTGTCCGGACTGCTTTGCTGCTGCCTCTCTAGTGACTCTAACTGCTGTTCTAGTAGCAGTAAACGTTGCCTAATAGATTTGAGGACGCTCAAGTGTTTGGACATAGCTATACCCCTTATGTAAACCTTAAAGGCCTCCCATATTGATTGAAAACTGTCTACCGAACCTATGTTGGCCTCGAAAAAGACATCAATCTCTTCCGCTAGCTCCCCCCGGAATTGGTCGTCTAGTAGTGAGTATGGAGGAAAACGCCACGTGAATGGTGGGATCTTCTTCGTAGGTGACTCCAGCACCAGTAGCAGGGGCGAGTGTTGAGAGAGAGTACGCGGCAGGATGTACAAGCCTTGATGCGCCCCATTATGTAAGAAGACGCCAGCCAATAGTCAATTCTGGTGTGAATATTGTGGTAGGCAGAATAGTGTGTGTAACCTCCCTGTGCTGTGTGCCTACGCCTCCATACGTCCTCCAAGCCTAGATCAATAAGCTCTGTTTGCAGCGTTTGCGCAGCAGCTGAAGATCTACGCGGTGAGCCTGCTGGTCTGTCCAGCGCTGGGTTTAGTACCAAGTTAAAATCCCCACCCCAAAGCATCTGTGTAGTAGTGTAAGAGCGGGAGACATGCTCTAAATTACTATAAAAATCCGGGGAGTCATAATTAGGACCATAGACATTGATGACTATTAAATCGAAACCCATCCCTTTGCATCTGGATATCACAAAACGGCCCTCCGGGTCCGCCCGCAGTAAAGTCAGTGTTAACTTCGATCTAGGGTTAACCCAAGTCAAAACTCCCCTGGAGTGTGTCGTGAACCCAGCAGCTGTGGCATTGCTCGCCAAACCCCTACTGAGCAACATTTTGCTTGTGAGCGGTAGATGTGTCTCCTGTATCAGTGCTAAATCCACCTTTTGTCGCTGCAAGTAGCTCAGCACCTTCCTAAGTTTGCGGTAATCATTGAGTCCCTTTACATTCCATGTGAGGGTTCTAAGCACAGCAGGCCCATCATTAGAGATCACTTCACCTACCCTCGTCATTGCACCAAAGTATGTGAAGTTCATGTGACGGAGCATGGTGTGGGCCCGATGTGGGCAGTGTGTGCAGTCGGTATCTGACAACCACCCCCATCTCAACCTTGTGTAACAAAGAACCACAGACCTTCCCCTCCCACAGCAGACCTCCCCCCCAACCTGGCCTTGCCGAGCCCAAACCCACCCGTTTCTCCCCTCTTCCCAACCCTCAACTTAGTAAAAGAAAACACTGGTGTGCATTGCGCGCGGGGGCCAAGGTCGCCGAGCAGCTCATATGCTCTGGTGTCGTACATTTCGCTAGCAAGTCTCGACCCCCGCTGCCCCCACGCTCTGCGGTATGCATCATTAGAGCACTGAAAGAATACTAATGTTTGCGTTCAAATAGTCCCGTCCCAGCCCTCCCCCTCCCGTCAGATAGTGATCCCACCCTAGTGCATTCGCAAAGAGGCAATCAAAACGATGTCCAGTTTCCAGGTGTGATCCATATATTGGCAGGGCTCCAACCGTCCCCCTCCCCCCAATGTCATTAGGCCCAACATCTGAATGACAGTCCAACGGTATGAAGCCTATCTGAAAGAAACAGGTTAGTATTAGATTCCTTACCTTAGAATATCCCCAGGCGTCAGTCTGGATCCGGAAACTTTTGCGTAGCAGTACCCCTGCACGTCGGTAGGCGTCGTCTGCAGGCGTCCCCTGCGGCTCCGCGTCCGTCGTCCGCGTCGTGCGCCGTGATGACGTCGCTGGAGTATATAGACGCCGCCTCCGCGCGCTGACGTCAGTTCTTCTTTTTTCCGCGCCAGTTAGCGCAGATCCGAGAAGTGCAGTACTCCTGTCTTTTGAACAAAGTTTTTGTGAATCTTGATTACTTGTTACGGTGCCGGTAGGATGCCCGGTTTTAAGAACTGTGACGGTTGTGACCGCACGATGTCGGTCACGGATCATCACCGACTCTGCCTCCGGTGTCTGGGCCCCGACCACGCCGTGGACGACTGTGTCGATTGCCGGGCCCTGACGAGTAAAGCTAGGCGGGAGCGGTCCCGCAAGCTACTCGAACTACGGCGCCTTCGGGCCCTGTGCTCCCGTCCGGGGGTCCTAGCGGTTCGGGTGTTCCTGCCTCAACGCCGTCGGGTGCTCCGGCTCCGACGCCGCCGACGGCTCCGATCCCGGCGCCGCAGGGACCCTCAGGGTCGACGCCGGCTGGTCTACCGGCCTCTCCGGCGCCGATTCCATCGGGGTTGCCCCCGACGCCGCCCCCGCGCGGCGCCGGTGCTCCGGGGCCGGCTCCGGGCGGCGCCGTCCCCACGACCTCTCCGACTCCGGACGCGGAGTCGGACCGGCGTCGCCCGACGCCGAGTCCGACACCGATGGGGCCTGTGGACCCCGAGGAGCCGGTCTACATTGTTGACTCCGAATATGGTGAAGATGTAGAATACGGAGAGGTTTGGGAGGGGTCTGAGGACCCTCTGTCACGTGAGTGTCAGTACAATGTGGACTGGACAGGTGATTTGGGTGACGCCAGTGGTCTGGACGACTCTCCTAACCCTGGTTTTGTCTCGCCTCCTACTGTGGCTTCGGAGGCTGGGGCTGCTTATTCAGTGGTGTTGATGAGGGCTGCCAAGGCCTTACACCTTGAGCTCCCCGTCGCGGTCGTGAGGCCTAACATCCTCACTGTGGTCTTCAAACCGCAGTCATGCCCACAGGAGCCTCTGCTGCCGTTCAACGAAGCCTTGACAGACGTTCTTTTGGGCACGTGGTCCAGGCCCGCTTCAGGTTCGCCTGTTGATAGGAACGTGGCCAGACGCCACCGTCCGTGTCCGGACGACCCCAAGTTCCTGTCCACCCATCCCACCCCTGAGAGTCTGGTGATCCAGGCCTCGACCTCCCAGACCGCATTCCCGTCGGCCCCGCCCGACCGGGAATCCAAGAGGTACGACCAATATGGAAAGAAGGTCTTCTCGGCCCTGAGTTTGGGACTGCGGTCTTGCAACACCGCATGCCTCTTGGGCCGCTACACCCACTCTCTGTGGGATACGGTCACGGAGTTGCTGCCAGAATGCCCGCAGGAGGTACGGGTAAAGCTCGGCAAGGCTATGATTGAAGGCCGAGATGCAGCAAGATACTCCATCAGGTGTGGTCTTGATACGACCGACTCGCTGGGCAGAGTGATGTCCACGACGGTGGCGATTCGTCGCCACGCCTGGCTGAGATCCGCCAACTTTTCAGCAGATGTCCAAAATACTTTGATGGACATGCCGTTCGATGGCAGTCGCCTGTTTGGCGACAAGGCGGACCACGCGCTGGAGCGCTTCAAGGACTCCAGGGTCACGGCCAAGTCCTTGGGTCTCTCGACCCAGCGCCAGCAAACGGGTTCGTTTCGCTCCTTTCGTGGCCACGGAAGGGGCGGTCCCACACGTGCTGCCAGCCACGCACCGCAGAACACTTCTCAACGCGGTGGCGGCCGTGGATTCCGCCGTGGAGGCGGTCGGGGACAACGGCGAGGTCAGACCACTCCTCTGCCCGCAGCATCAGCCTCCAAATCCTCCTAGTCCGTGCTTTCAGGCCCATGTGACGCCAGTGGGTGGCAGGGTTCGCCATCACCACTCCCATTGGCGCTCTATCACATCGGACAGGTGGGTGCTGCAGCTCGTCCGAAGGGGCTACTCCCTCCCCTTCGAGACCTCTCCTCCAGCCATGCCACCGCAGAACCACCGTGTGTCGGGGGACCACTTGACACTTCTGCAGGAGGAAGTTACGGCCCTCTTGGCCAAGGGGGCCATCGAGCGCGTTCCTGGGCCAGAAGTAGGGCGTGGTTGCTATTCCCACTACTTTCTGGTACCCAAGAAGGACAAGGGGGGCCTACGTCCTATCTTGGATCTACGGAACGTCAACGGCTTCCTCCGGAAGGAGAAGTTCAAGATGTTGACTTTGGCTCAGGTCTTGGCTGCTCTAGACCCGCAAGACTGGATGGTGGCGTTGGACTTGCAGGATGCGTATTTTCACATCCCCGTCCTGCCGGCCCACCGGCGTTACCTGCGGTTCACGGTAGGCCACGAGCACTTTCAGTTTATCGTGCTCCCATTCGGCCTTACCAGCGCCCCACGGGTGTTCACGAAAGTGATGGCGGTGGTCGCAGCTCATCTGCGCCGGTTAGGGGTTTCAGTCTTCCCCTACCTCGACCACTGGTTGTTGAAGGCGGGCTCGCCCCAGACAGTCGTCCACCACCTTCAGATGACGGCAGACCTCCTGCACGAGCTGGGGTTTTCCATCAATGTGCCGAAATCACACCTGTGTCCCCCTCAAAAGCTCCTTTTCATCGGAGCGGTTCTCGACTCGGCGCAGTTTCGGGTTTATCCTCCGGAACGGCGGGTCCGGGATATACAGGCTTTGATTCCCATCTTTCAGCCGTTATCCCGGGTTTCGGTCAGGTTGACGTTGCGGCTGCTGGGGCTGATGGCTTCCTGCATCCTTCTGGTGCATCACGCCCGGTGGCGGATGCGGGCTCTGCAGTGGGACCTGAAGTTTCAGTGGGCCCAGCATCAAGGCAACCTATTCGACCATGTCCTGATCTCGGAGGGCACTGCGAGCCAGTTGCAGTGGTGGCTTACGGACCGCGATTAGGTCAGAGGCAGATCCCTCTCCCTTCCCCAACCGGAGCACGTAGTTGTGACGGACGCGTCCCTCCAGGGCTGGGGAGGCCACTTGGGAGAGACGGAGATCAGAGGCATCTGGTCTCCGGCGGAGTCCCGGCTCCACATCAACATGTTGGAGCTGCGGGCAATTCGCCTAGCACTGAAGGCATTCCTCCCCTTTGTCAACGGGAGTGTAGTGCAGGTGTTCACGGACAACACCACCGCCATGTGGTACTGCAACAAGCAGGGCGGAGTGGGGTCGTGGACCCTTTGCCAGGAGGCTCTGCGTCTCTGGCAATGGCTGGAACGTCAGGGCGTGACTCTGACGGTTCAACACCTGGCAGGTTCTCTGAACGCCAGGGCGGACGAACTCAGCCGTCGGTGCTCGGTGGATCACGAATGGCGTCTGAACTCGGACGTGTCGAAAGGCCTCTTTCTGCAATGGGGAGAGCCTTGGTTAGATCTATTTGCCACAGAAGAGAACGCGCAATGTCATCAGTTCTGCGCGTTGGAGTTTCCAAGACGGCACTCGCACGGCGACGCCTTTCGGCGCGAGTGGAGCTGCGGTCTGTTGTACGCCTTTCCGCCTATACCACTTCTGCCCAGAGTGCTGAAGAAGATCAGGTGCGACCGGGCCCAAGTTATCCTTGTGGCTCCGGACTGGGCTCGAAGGTACTGGTATCCCGAGCTACTCAGCATGTCAGTCGGTCCCTCGATCCGACTGCCCCTTTGGGAGGACCTTCTGTCGCAGCAGCAGGGGACGGTCCTCCACCCGAACCTGTCCAGTCTCCACCTCCATGCGTGGAGATTGAGCGGCGACAGTTGAGGCCATTTGACTTGCCTCCTGAGGTTTGTGATGTGATTCTGGCAGCCAGGCGTCCCTCCACAAAGTCGGTATACGCCTGCCGGTGGAACAAATTTGTGGCATGGTGCACAGCAAAGGCTGTGGACCCTCTCTCTGCCCCTCTTTCCGAGGTTCTCCTTTCTTCTCTCTCTTGCCCAGCAGGGCTCTGCTCTGGGCACTATCAAGGGCTACCTTTCTGCCCTTTCAGCCTTTCTAAGGCTGCCTGATCAACCTTCTTTGTTCAAGTCCCCTATTGTAACGAGATTCTTGAAGGGCATCACGCACATGTATCCACCTGTTCCGTTCGTGATGCCTCAGTGGGACTTCAACCTGGTTCTGACCTTCTTGATGTGCGCTCCCTTTGAGCCACTTCATTCCTGTCCTCTCCGTCTCCTGACTTTAAAGACGGCCTTCCTGGTTGCCATCACCTCTGCCAGGAGAGTGAGTGAGCTCCAGGCTCTTTCTGTCAAACCTCCTTTCATGTCCATTCATCCAGACAAGGTGGTTTTGAGAACTAGACCTTCTTTCCTGCCCAAAGTAGTTTCTGCTTTTCACATCGGGCAGTCCATCACCTTACCCTCCTTCTTCCCGCCTCCGCATCCCTCAAAGGATGAAGAGCGGCTCCATCGTCTGGACCCAAAACGTGCGCTTTCATTTTATATGGATCGCACACGCCAGTTCCGGGTGGATGACCAACTGTGGCTACGTGGGTGCGAAGAAGGGAAGGGCGGTGCATAAACGAACCATCTCTCGGTGGGTCGTCCTGTGCATCAAAGCGTGCTACTCTTTGGCTCGGAAGGAGCCTCCTGTTGGGCTGCGAGCCCATTCCACTCGGGCCACGGCGGCTACTACTGCCCTGGGCCGGGGAGTCCCCTTGCAGGACATTTGTCAGGCGGCTACGTGGGCCTCGCTGCACACGTTTGCGAGGCACTACTGCCTGGACAGTCAAGTCCGGAGGGATGGCTTTTTTGGCCGTTCTGTCCTCCAGGACTTTCTGGTGTAAGCTGTATTGGTTCGCAGACCCACCACCGGGGTTGGTATTGCTGGGGTATCTATTCTAAGGTAAGGAATCTAATACTAACCTGTTTCTTTCAGATGAACAAGTTACTTACCTTCGGTAACGATATATATGTAAGAAACAGTAGTTGGTATTAGATTCCTCACCCCGCCCATCCTCCCCGTTCTGCGAACTGATACATAGGGTTAAGGTCATCCCCTTCAGGGCCCTAGTTTCGCATGGCACCAGTGTTGGTTCTTACATGGCTCTGCGTGTTCTGGCGCGGAGGCGGCGTCTATATACTCCAGCGACGTCATCACGGCGCACGACGCCGACGACGGACGCGGAGCCGCAGGGGACGCCTACCGACGCGCAGGGGTACTGCTACGCAAAAGTTTCCGGATCCAGACTGACGCCTGGGGATATTCTAAGGTAAGGAATCTAATACTAACTACTGTTTCTTACAGATATATCGTTACCGAAGGTAAGTAACTTGTTCAATACCGCCATAGGTATAGTTCCCAATCACTCAGCCTCAGGGGCTGACTTACAAAGTTGTGTGCCCAGTCGCCATAGGCGAGTCTTACCATACAGCACGCCGTTCAAGGTCATTCCTGTTCATCAAGTTGGCTGCTTCCCTCTCCCTCTTCCGACGGTCTGTTAGTACCACTGGTCCGCTCCCCCGACCAGCGTTTCAGCGCCTGTTGTAGTGCCCGCGGGTCTGTAAAGAGGTGCGAGTGGCCCTGCCGATTCACTCGCAGTTTAGCCGGGTATAACATTGCGTAGTCCAGCCCAAGATCTCTGAGTTGCTTCTTAAAGGGGATGAAGTGCTTGCGTGCCTCCTGGACCCTGGCAGTGAATTCCGGATATAGGGAGATAACCAAACCCTCCAATTGCAGTGATGATTTAGCCCTTGCCAGTCTGAGGGCAGTGTTCCTGCCGCGATAATTAAGAAGCTTTGCGATGATAGGACGAGGGGGAGCCCCGGGGCGCGGGCCCAACGAGCAATGCGCCCATTCCACCACAAACATCGTTGAGAACACCCCCTCTCCCAGAAGGGTGGTGAGGAGTCTTTCCACAAACGTTTCAATGGTGCCCGTCTGTGTGGTTTCTGGCAGGCCCGTGATGCGAAGGTTACAGCGTCGTGAACGGGCTGCCAAATCCTCCGTCTTATCCTGTAAAGCTTGCATGATCTTTTCTAGCTTCTTGTGACCCGTATCCAATTCCGTCTGGGCCTCCTCCACCTCTGTTATTCTTCTCTCCGACATATCATGTCTCTTAGCATGTTTGTCAAGGTGCTCCGCCATGCGGTCCATCCTGTAGGTTAGCGCATCTATCTTGGTGCCCAGCGAGGACATGCTTGTCTGTAGGCTCTTTTCAATATATAAAAGCATAGTCTTAATGTCGGGTCCTGCTACCTGGGCAACTTGCTCTGAGTTTTGTCACCCTTCACCATCTTGGTAACTTGTCTTCAACGCGGACTGAAGGGCGCACCGGCGGTTGGGCTCTTGGGAGACTGCAGGGCGCCACGGTCTGTGACGCTCCACTCTGTAGCCCCACCAAGTTATGGGGGACTGTCCAGCAACCACTACTTCCAAGCCCAGAGCACTATCAGTGCGACTCGCCGCCGTAAAGGCAGATCTTTGCAGTCTGTGTACCGTTGCTGGGCCCACCACATGGCGAGGAAGGCCTTCTGTCCAACTCCGATGTTCCCAGTCGATCCGCAGCCTCACCCCCTCTGCGCTCCCACCCCTCTGCACCTCCAGCGGGCAGTAACTTCTATTGCAGTGGCATCGCTAACGTCCACTCAGCGATAGGGGAGTGCCTACTATACATCGCAACTTGCCGCTCAGGGCTCGTGGCCGCCCTGGCAATTCGCCCCTTCTGGCGACGTATTGGCTGTACTCGAGTGCTCCTGCTACAGCTGGACACTGTCCTGATACTCTTAGGGCCCGTGTGCAGCCCACCGGACCCCCTCTGATGGTCTTCCCTCCATGCTATCGCCTCTACGTCAGCGGGGGTGCGTGGGGGTCCCCAGGCTCTAGCGTGAGAATGTTCTCGTGTCCCGGGGTTGAGGACTCGTCTTCGGCATTACTTCTCCCCTGGCTCCACGCTGTAGACTCCCCCACGCCCGTGCAGCCCTGCTTTCCGGGCCTAGATATGTGACCGGCCACGCTACTCCTCCGGCCTCACACCGATCCACAGGAGTTTCTCCGCCTCACTCCCTCAGCGCCCACACTCCTCAAGCGTGTGGGCTAGGTGGGATGGCCCGGGGGGGACAGGGGGGGCGCCAGTGCCCCAGTGTATAGACCCCCTCCTCACCTAGTTTTCCAATCACGCAGATTAATCCGGGGTCTCCGGGCGCTTCACCTGATATCCCTGACAATGTCGCTCCCTCCTCCCGCACGTCTCGTCACGTCCCTCGGCCTCGCGGCACTCTCTGGCCCACGGCTTCAAGGCCTACCAGGTCACGGCCTGCCGCTTCGCGTGTCTCAGCCCAGACATCGCCGAATCTCGGGGGAAAGGGCTCCGCCGGTGGCCCCGCTGGTCGGCTGGCTTAGGAGGGGTCAGGGAACCGAGACAAACGTGCTCTAATGCAGGATATTTTAGGATAGGTGAGATTGCGTGGCGGAGCTACGGGCTCAGGCGACCATCGCAGTTGCTAGCAAGCTCCGCCCCCCTGCTCACAGTATTTTTAAGTGTCTGTACCACTCCCAGAGCACAGATTCATCCCAGAGCTTGCCTGTCCAACAACTCAACAAGGAGCCAATCACAAAACGGGGAAGGAGGACACTGCTTGGCTGTGCGACCAATGGTAAAAACTAAATACTTTTACTGAAGCAAGTGTTATCATGCACTGAATTTACAATAATGCATCTGAGCGAACTGAGTCCTGGGGTGTGAGGCAGTGTACTCCCTTCTTCCTTTCTTTGATAGGGTTCCCTTAATCTTATGAGCTGACTAGTTCTTGTTGCCAGTGAGTAGGGCAAAGACTTGAGAAGACGGAGAGCAGCATTCCCAGCACCTTTAATATAACTTAATACTCTCTACTGAAGAAGGAAAGCAATCCTAAAACACGTGTCTAGAGATACACAGTACTGCCTGCACCAACAATGATGAAAACTAAAGACTTTTACTGAAGTAAGCGTTACCATACAGCAAATTTCCATAATGCATCTGAACGAACTGAAAGCTGGGATGTGAAGCAGTGTGCTCCTTTGTTCGATATGGCTTCTGCTGTTATGCTATTAACTCTGCATCTTTCCCATCCGCTCTGATTGATTTATCAGTGCAGACCAAATCAGCAGCCACTAATCAAAACTATCCCACCAGGATCCACCTAAGGTACAAACTATCGCTGGGCTAAGTGAAGATGTGGACTAGTGACTGCCAGTTGTTTTTTTCTGAGTATGTCTTCCCTTCTTCCTGTTTTTTCATTTTGGGTAGTTATGAGTTCTGTCTTTGGGCCACAAAACACTGACCGGTTCCAGTGACCTGCCTAGACTTCTGTCTTCTTTTATTTCCATTTTCAGTCATTTGGAGGATACACTACACAGGTTTTTATGTACGTAGCGTTAGATCATCGACAAAAGTACAGGCTCTTGAAATCTCTGCAAGATCATACGTTTGCTGACACCTTGTAGGTGATTGAAAAGGGGGTCATGGCTCTGATTCTGATGATAGTCTGTTTTTCCTCCTCAGGTGCATGCTGCTCGCTGGGGAGGCCTGCAAACCCTGAAAAGCTATGCGGCATACCATAAGTCCTCCTAGCACATCTGGCTCGAAGCGCAAGGCCAAGGCGCCAAAGAAGGTGGTAGACCCCAGAAGACCCCCTTCACCACAGCCTGGGCCTTCTACTGAGCGCCGGGGTCAGCCTTCCCCACAGCGCCGGGGTCAGCCTTCCCCACAGCGCCGGGGTCAGCCTTCCCCACAGCGCCGGGCTCAGCCTTCCCCACAGCGCCGGGCTCAGTCTCCCCCACGAAGACGTCCATCTCGAGCAGGTAAGAATTCAGGAGGCAATTGATTTCAGTGAGATGGTGGATTAAAGGCTGAGTTTTGATATTCATATGCAGTACAGTTGTGACCTATGTATTCACAAGTCAAACCAAGAGGGATGCAGTTCCTAAGGAAGGGGATGGGTTTGGTCTATGTGGGGGCAGAAGACTAGAATAGAGAAGGATCTGGAAAGGGGGGGGGGGGAGTGCTCCAATAAGGAGCAAGGGCACTTGCACACCCCGAAAGGTGTCATGCTTCATCATAGGGCAGCTCCTTGTTGGGCCGGCGCTGCAATGCCCAATGGGCCCTGCAGGGGGGGGGCTCTGTGCCAGAGGTCTTCTGTGTTGTAAGTCGGGAGGCCCTATGTGATGAGGTGGTGGGGCAGACGAGTGGTGAGTAGAGTGGATGTAGTGAGCTTGAAGGCAACAAGCCTTGGCAATGCCAATTGGTCTCGTCATATTGATGAGTTTAGTGGTGTAGGTATTAATAAAGTAAAGTATTATAATGCTAATGTTATGTGAAGTTGAAAGGAACAGAAATGTTTTTAAAGTATAGCTTAATGTTTTCTTTAAAATATTTGTTGGCTCTATTTTTTTGTAAGAATCTCTCTTTACGAATTCCCCTCCCCCAGACAGAAAATCGCAGGACGAACGAGTGGGCCCTGAGACATTGCACAACGTAGAAGTTCTTCAAACTGTTTGCACGATTGTGACTGCTTAAGTAATGGGCAACGGAGTGAACTAATGTTACCTTTACACGAGTGTCCTCTTTCATGTTTGGAAAGGGAAGAGCCCTTTATTAGGTCTCTGCTAGCGTAGGCTGCGCACATGCCAGTCTCGCTGGCGAGATTTAATGACTCTGAGTAGCGAGGTTAAGCCCCGCCCCTCTTCTCCATTGGCTGGCCTCCTAAACGGCGGCTAACCATTGGAGAAGAGGTCCTAGTGACGACATTCTTTCGATGTAAGCCCCCTCCTTTTCGGATTGGGGGCGTGTTTTTGACATTCTTTCTAGGCTGTAAACAACAGTCAAAAACATGCCCCCCCAGTCTGAAAAGGACGGGGCTTGGAGACAAATGGCGAGGGTTTTTTTTTTTACGTAGACGAGAGGAGGTTTCGGGGCTAGACGGAGGAAACGCGTGCCCTGCTTCAGACCCTCGTCTCGCAGCAGCAACGAAGTTTACAGCCTGGCAGAAAAGGCTTTTTCACTGTCCTGACAGAAGCTTGTCACTTTTATTCTTTATAATTTAAAACCACAAAGCACCACGCGCGGGCGGAGCAGTGGAGTTGGCAGAAGGAATGTCCCTGGTCTGTGGCTCCTGCAGCAACCCCCGTCCATATGTGTCCTGCAGCAACCCCCACCCCCGCGTTAAACTTTGCCCGCGCTGCTTCTATGTTCTTCCCGACCGGGGAAAGTTCTTAAGTGCGGAGCAGGATGAAAGCTAAGCGAAGTGAGTTGTGTTTGAGTGCCAGGGAGTGGGTTCCAGGCTGGTTACTATGCCAGGAGGCCGCCGAGCGATCATGGTGTGCTTCATTGTGGAGAGGTCAGTGACAAGTTCCGTGAACTTTAAGGTGCGCAAGCTGAGGTAATAAAAAAGTGGACTGAACCGACCGTGGCAAGAGGCTTTTGGTTTTCACCAACTCGACATATCTTTGCGGGTTTATGTGGCACCTACTGTCGACAAAGTGACCACATGTCAAAAATCTTGTGAACATTTGTCCTCTAACGCGAATACCAACCGACCTTAATTAAAAGGCATTGTGTCTAGTATGTTTATGTGTTTGTTTGTTTTTTACGTTTTACGCTGTCCTTTTAACCGCATGCGTGCTAGCGGTTTTCCCGCTGTGCACTGCGTTTTTCTAAAACCCGCGGTTCATGACGAGCTGAGCTCGTCATGAGCGTACGAGAGGCGTAACTCATGACGAGCTCAGCTCGTCATGAGCGTCGAAGGGGTTAAAACAGCGAGGTGGCTGAGTAAATTATAAGCACACCACCCGCATATGAACGGACGCACATGTGCTCGGGCAGTGTGCCTCGTCGTGCGTGCTCCAGAGGTTGACATGTGTGGACACAGCTCATTGTATGCTGCCAGCCATGTGCTCTGTTGTTCCTGCGCTCGGCTCTCACAGAAGGGGTCAGTACTGCTGCAGCCGCCGACCGAACACACGAGGCGAGAAAACACGCAGATGCCAGAACCTTTTCCTCCCCTCCTCCAGCTCGCTGGGACAAAGGCTTGCGTTTCTCCCCTTGGCTCCAGGCGGGAATCCAGAGCTTTTTGTTCTGGTTTGTCAGCCACTGGTGCTTGACAAAGGTGGTGGGAGTCACCCACCCACAAGGTGGTGGTGTAGTGTAGCTCCTATTTTCCCAATAGGCTCTGCGCATTGGAATAGTACCTACAGCAGTAAAGGCCTAGGCCAGACGTTAACTAGGTCTACTACTGTCGAAACTAGACTTAATTTTTGGGTTTGCCACCTAAGCTCAGAGTTCGCTAGAAACTTTCTCGAATGTTCAAGGAAGGATGAACTCCCCTGATTAGACAAGAAGGGATTTAGTTTCTGACAACCATAGAACATGACAACTTTGCTCTCCCCTAATCAAGAGTCAATCTCGAGAGTCGTGTGAGCACAAGGCAATTATTTTACTCAGTCAGTACGTGCATTCTTAGTCTCATCAGAATGTAGAGAAAAGGAAGAGACGGGCGTGTTCAATAAAAGATGTTATTTATTGATCAGTCTCTTTTCTCGTACAAGAGAAATGGATCGATATTATTGCAATACTTATAGTTAAGTAAAGTGCATACATTAGAAGCAATAGTATAAAATAATACTGTAAAAACATTGATATGGTTTCTGAGCCATATGATGTTTAAAATGATTAAAATATATTTACATACACATATACATTTGACTAAACGTACTCAACTGGTGTTTCTAAATACGCCTACCCCGTGTACCTGACCTAAGTCTAATGCGTGGGCGGGAATAGAAAGTTACAGTTTAGTTTAAGTTTGTTTTTGCCAAGTGAATAACTAAAGAATTCTCTAGGAGGGGTTATTCAGTTCTGTACCTGGAATTTAGGATGAATGAGGAATGGTATCTCTTTCTCTGCTCTCGATATTCCAGGCTGCCTGCGAGGGCTGCCCAGAAGCGCCGGTGCTGGGTCTCTCGGCTTGAGATAGCAGCGCGTCTCTCAGCGCGTCAGGAAGGCGGGGCTGCTGCCTGCGGGGTCTGCTTCTGCTCTCGGCTTCGGCAAGTATGGCTGCTCCGTCTTGTCACCACGCGTGTGTTTGCATAGGGCAAGGTCGGCAATATTTATACCTTAAAGGTGCCGAGATTGACGTAAGGATGGACATAGGTACGTCAATAAAGATGTCATACGACTTGCTCGTTAGCACATTCTTTACTAAAGTTCTCTGTGAAATCAAAACAATGGCCGCACGGATTATCCAGGTTGTCATAGGTTTGATTTGTTATGAGAACGTCGTATGCCTTATCAGGGGCTGGAGGAATGTCGCTTGTCTAATTAGATCTCAAGCGTTATGACCTAATCAGATAACACGTTCCTGTGCCGTAGTGTGACTGCGTCAGATAACGGTATCTGCATCATGGGGGATTTCTTGCCTCATGGGCTGACTGTTAGTTAACTAGCTAGTAAGTTTAACCAGAATAGGGTCAGGAATAGGGGGATCGAATCAGAACCTATAGAAATACACGACACCCACTCCACGCTAACTATGGTCATATCTACTAATCTATGCATAGTATAACATAGTACAACATACTATAGAGTATAGTGTATACCTTACCACCCCAAAATACATAAATGCATTTCGAAATTTTCAAATATACTGAAAAATTGCAGTCATATATATTGTATGCACTTAAGCTATGAATTAAATGCAAAAGTGAACACGCATTGTTATGCATTATTGATTGTTGGTATATGAGAAATACACATGAAATGGCTCTTAATATGGCTATACAGAAAAAAAGTCGAAACCATTTCATCACATAAAATCTATTGCGAACATACCAGCGGGCAGCTAAAGTCTATAAAGTCTATAAAGTATCTAAAATAGAAATCTTAGTTCTCTAGGAATAGTCTCTTACTTTAAGCAGAAAATCAGTGTCCCGGGAAAAAATATATAGAAAAATATTTTAGGGGCTTGCTGAAAAAAGTTGCTGTCCGTGAACTGGATTGTAATTGTTCATGTGACTTTATTTTTAAAGTTGAAGGCCGAATTCAGGGAACGCCGTGTGCGAGTTTACTCAAAAGTCTCTATTTCTGTTCCGGAGAGAACATCATATCATTCAGGCTTTCGAAAAAACTGTCAACAGCTTCATGGGAAAGTTCCTCTAAGTCGGAAATAGGGGTAACCATGCATTCATGCGCATGATTGTCTCCATTGACATTCTGATTTGCATTGCTGACAGAAGGTCGTACCTGTTCGATGCTGCTTTCATCTTGAACTTCACTACTCTTCAATCGCAGTGGTGAAGATTCCAGGAATGCCGTCATCAGAATTGGCAGCCTTTGAGGGCAGCACAGTGCGTGAACCTTGGTAGGAACCAACAGTGTATCTGCATCCACCGGCGCATCCGATTGTAGCGTCAGACAGGTGTCTAACACGCATTCTTCTCCGCATAGCAGACACCTTAGTACAGGTAAAACACACCTTTGCCACATTGGTCGAAATGATAGAAACCAAGTCATGTTTAGGTCTCTAAGCCGGGATAGTCCCAGGATTTTTGATATCCGGTCCCGGTATCCAATGGCTAGGATCGTATCTTCCATTGTCGCGAGAGTTTGATCTGTGACATGGGTTGCCATAACGAAAAATAAGGACTAGGAATAGGATTCCTGCAATTAGTCCTAGGATCAGGGGAAGTCCGCCAAAAATCGAATGGACGAAGTCTGGAAAAATACCCAGTATGGCTTTGAATGGTGTTAATGCCATCGAAAATACTGTCTTAAATACCTTTGAGACCCCTGTGGTATCAGAAATATTTAAGATTTCGCTCAGGATTTCCGCGAAATGTACGGGGGAATTAGTTGATAATAATGTATGTATCTCTGCAGTCGTCCTTGCGACTTGTAGATCATACGTTTCTTTAGATGACGTGAGCCTTGTAGGCGTCTGAAGAAGCACTGTTTTCATTCTGCTTAAAGTGTCTATTCGAATAGAAGTAATTTTCAAACTGGGCCATGCCCTCGCCTCCCTGTCTGGAAAGGAGCTGGGGAACAAAGAACGTCCACAGCACTTGACCTTCGCCGTCGTAGTGACGAGATAAGGAGTCCCGGGCATAAGACTACAGCATCTGCGGTCTACAATAAGAATGTAACTCCCATTATAGAGTCTTTGAAAGAATGGTTCTATTTCAGTTGCAGGTGCGCCTTGCTGGTGACATGAAAGGTTGTATGAATTCCCTTCACAGGCTCCGTGCAAACTAATACCGTTACACAGAAGCGTGCCGCTTAGTGACATAGCACAATTGATGCCACTAAGAAACACTTTCTGTCCTTTGTTACTGATACATGCATGTGAATAGGGCAGGTTCCATGTTGTTTTAAGGTACCCCTTTCCCAATTTCTCGTACATGCCAGCCTGTATATATTTTTGGCAGTATTGAAACCTGAAGGTTGAGATTGGAATATTTATGATTCCGTGGATTATCCATTCACTGACAGGTCGTTCTGACATTGTCAACGGTAATCTTTCTAGTTTTTCAATGCTCAAGATTGTATAATCAGCACCCTTCTGCGCCATACCGATTTGTCTATCAGTAAGGTTAAAGATTTGAAATAGTGACGTTGTGTTGATTAAACGCCAAGGCACATAGCCTGAACGCAGATTTTGTAACGTCCAGCCAAGCTGTACAATAGAACGCAATTGTGACTGACCATGTTGTAATAACAGTAAGTCTTGCGATAATATATCGATTGCTGAAGACACAATGCTGTCCAATGAAAAAATTCTGGAGGACAGAGTCATTAACCCATTGTCCACTACAGAAAGTGATTTTTCCAAATTAATACGGTCAATTTCCCGTATTCTTTCTGCTGTCTCAATTTGAGTAACCTTCCAGGCCTCATTGTATGCTGCATATACAGAGGCTGCTATGAAACGCTTTTGACGCTGTTTGCGTGGTCCCATTATGAAATCACGCAAGTCAGCACCATCAGTAAGTAAAGTTAGGTGTTGCTTAATTTCAGGCAGTGTGGAAGTTTGTAGCCATTGAAGGCATAATTTGCCCACACTGTAGGTTGTTATTATCCCTGGGTGATGTCTTTGGGGATATCTAGGGTCTGGCCTGTTCATTTTGAAACCCTGTGTTTTATTCAGGAATCTATCTTGACAGTTATTTGTATCTGTGGGCCAGATCAACCATTGTTTCCAATCAGGATGTGTTCTGTTTTGGTTAAGTATATGGTTTATGTCTATTTCTTCATCTGTTTCAGAGTTATTGCTAAACATTGTTGGCTTTGGAATAGACAGGTTATTTAAATCTTTGATTTTGGCTAAGCCAAGACAGGTGGTTTGTTGAACGGTGTCATTTAAAAATATCATTTGTTCTGGGATCATGCAGGCTCTAAACAAAGCTTCTATACCCTGTACTTGCCATTCTTTTGTACCCCAAACACTTTTCAAATCAACATGTTTGTCCCAATAATCAAATCCAAAAGTATTCATTTTTTCAAAGAAAGAATCTGAATATATCAATTTTGTGTTGGTTATCATGGTTTTCATCCCTGTCTTGTTTGACAATTTGTAATAAAATGTTTCAGCATTAGTTATGTTAAAACCTGAAAAATATGAATATTTGCCATACACGGTTCTAGAGCTCCCTTTTGGAGGTGTAGCACAATGTTCCCATTGATTAAAATTTAAAACATTTCTAGGTTGTGCAGATTTATGCAAGAAATGGTTACCATAATGGTTATAGCAGTACATGCTGTCATAATTTGTAGAACCCTGCAAATAATCATGTTTTGTAAATTTAGCAGACATTACTAAGTCAGACATCATATTGTTTATACTTTCAAAGTCCCAATCATCAGCAAATGAGTTTGGTTTTGCAAAGTCACTCAAGGAGATCTTGATTTGGTGTGGATATTTCAGGATCTCGACCGGACCATAAATTTCATAGTCAGTGTTGTCCCAGGCTACCCCACCAGATATTGGAATTGCTGTGAAGTTGGCTGAAGAAAGTTCTGAAGAAAGTTCTCTTTTCTCGACGTGTGAAGATGTGTGTGGTTTGAGGACCAAGTTGATGTTCTGACTTGCTGTGTCCATTTTAGCATATTTTCCCTCAATGAAGCGTCCCAAGGTAAATACCATGATGAGCCAAAGTATGAGGATAAATGCACCAAAACCCACCCAAAATTCAATCCATGGAGAAACTAGATATGTTTCTTTCAGTTGTTTCAAAAGTTCCTTCGCTTTGTCTTTAAAGGATTTTGATGATGGCTGTGTCTTTTGTTCGCTGAAGCCTTCAGAGGAATCATCGAAGTTGATGAAGTAACCGGATGCAGTTCTGTCAATTGTTCCAATTGGTTCAGGATTTTTGTTTCTTGCATTTTCACTTGGTACTTCTGTATAGATTGGTGTGTCTCTGCTAAATGTCTTTATTTGGGTTTTCAGAGGTCTAAGTTCTATTGCATTGTTGCATAGTCCTTGTTGTTCTTCTGTAGGCGTTTAGAATGTGATGAGCCTCTTTGATAGGACCTCTGTACTGGTAGCAAACCTTGGTGTTCTGCTACTTATTGGGAGTCCACTGGGCCTACTGTTGGTTATCGGCCACATGTTGTGGTTTTACCAGGTCGATGGATACAACTCGGTTCTCCTTTTTTCCAGCAAGTGGCGGTAGTACAACTGATCTTGTCCCGTTGACAGACAATACAGGAACTGCTTTTCTGTAAGAAGGCCCAAATTCCTTCTTTACCGCGATCTTCTCCCTGACTAGATCCCCGACTTTTGGAATCCAGACAGGTCTTGCTGGGACAGGTGGTGATTCTTCAGTGGTCGTTGGCTGTTCTTTCAACTGTATGTTGCTCAGGTCTTTTCTTGTTTTGTTTAAGTCCTGCAAAATAGCCAAACGGTCTTTGACATCAAAGCTTTTTTCTGTTACCACTGAAGTCTGACTATCAAGGTCAGAGATCAACATCCTAGTTCCGAATAATAATTCGTACGGACTGAATCCCTTCAGAGAATTTCTTGGCAAGTTATTTAGACTACGTTGGACACTTATTAGATGTTTGACCCACCCAGCTCCCGAACCTAATACCTTTGCCGTTATAGATTGCTTTATGTCACGGTTTTTTCTTTCAACAATTCCGTTCCCCTCAGGGTGAAATGGACAAGAGTACCGCAATTGCACGCCCATGCTGACCATGGCCTCCTTATAAGCCCGAGAGCTAAAAGCAGGACCATTGTCCGAATGCAGAATGCCAATTGCGTATGTGCCGATAAAGACCCGCAAATCTTTTATAACAGTTCTGGCGTCAGCCGTTCGCTGGGGCCACATCCATATGAATCTCGTGCATGAGTCCACTGCGACCAAGATATATTTATAGTTACCGTCCCTTTGTAAGGGACCACAGTGGTCTAGATAAACACAGGCTAATGGTTTATCCGAGATTAGAAGGGGCGTCTGTGCTGGACGTCTCACAGTTGATACTTTCATTTTTTGACATATTTCACATGCTAGAACATAGTTCCTTGTTTGTCTTCTCATTTGCGGCCACCAGTATCTCTGTTTTAATAATGATACTGTGGCTGAGACGCCAGCATGGGTAGAAGCAAGCCCTTCGTGTGCCGCTATTATTAGTCCTAATCTGTGTTCCATGTTTGGAATTGCCCTATCCCCCACTCCAGGGATTCGAGCAAAAGGAATGGAGTTTGCATCTATGATGTATGTGTAATTGATTGGATAGTTGATCGGTAACGCCGAGCAGTCGCCTTTTGATGACGTTTTTACTGCCAGCACTGTTTCGCCGTCAATGTATTTTAATGTACGCTTTTTTCGATCTACGGGAGCCGGTTTACTGGCTGCCGCTGCGGCTGTTTCAGCCAATGAATTCCCTACAACGTGAACGCCATCACGCTGGTGACTCAGTGAGTGTGTCACGTGAGTCTTTGGTAGTTCTTTTTGTAAAAGAGCTACTTGTTCCCATAGCATTTTATGCTTGATTGTGCCTCCTTTCGCATCCTTGAAACCATTTTGAAGCCAGATCTGCAAGTATTCATTATAAGATTGAACGCAATAATACGAATCGCACACTATGAGTGTGGGGAATTCTCGATCGGTATTTTCAAGCGCCATCTTGAATGCTAGTAATTCAGCTCGCTGAGCTGTGCAATCTCCTAGAGATTGGGTCTTAGTTAGGGTTGGTTTAAATTTCCCTTCGTGCCAACGACCTTTAACAATCGCGCACGCAGCACTGTAAGCTTGTTTACCCCCTACTGCGGGTTGTGCTGATCCGTCTGTATATATTATACAGCCGTATTGGTCTAGAGGCAGAATTTCGGTTGGCAGAGGACATTCGAATTCATATTGTAGAAATTCTTGTGTTTTTAAGTAAGGATCAAATTCGTACACCACGTCTGTTGCAGCAAGAGAGTTAGCCCATTGTATCCATCTCGGATGGAGTGCTTTCGCATTAGGAATGCTTGCCTTTGTTACCGCCTCTAAGGCTGGTATTGGTGTCACGATTATTATTCGTTTACCTTGTGCCAGGGCTCGTTCTTTTGCTATAGCTGTCTGTGTTGCTGTAAGAATTTTTTCCGTTGGGCTAAATTTCATTTCAGCCTTAGTGTACAAGTGCGATTTAAATGCAATTGGTACCTTATCTCCCTCATTAGAGGTTAGGTATGTGAATCCGCATCTCCCTGGGATGACTCGGATCACAAGGTTGCGTGTATTATCACGGGTTTCTAATTTTGTTTTAATTAGCATGTCTGTTTGTAAGGATCTCAAAATTTCTGTGTGTGCTTGAGTCCAACTGGATCTTTTAAAGTCTGGTTTAATTAGATCGTAAAGGGGTTTGACCCTTTCTGCGTAATTTGCAATGTAAGTTCTTCCGAAATTTAGGAAGCCTAGAATTGACTGTAGGTTTTTTAGTGTTTTAGGAGCTTGGATTACGGCACATTTCTCTAGGAAATTGTCTGCCAGGCTTTTGCCTTCACTTGATAACTCATATCCTAAGAATAGGACCGTCAGATGGGCAATTCTGGACTTTTTGAAGTTGAATTTGTAACCCTCTGCAGCGAAACCAAGTATTATGGTGTTCACTCTTTTCAAGTGAGTCTCCAAGTCATCATCTGTTAAGTAAATGTCATCGACATAAGATAATGCTTCATCATCATATAGTTGTAGTAATTCTGTTACTCTCGCTGAGAATACCCCCGGGCTGTTCTTGTACCCCTGGGCTAACCGACAGAATTGTTTTTGAGTGCCATTTACTGAAAATGCAGTTAAATATCTGCTCTCTGGTGCTATGTTTTGACAAAAGAATCCGTTGGAGATGTCCAAGGTTGTTTTGTATTTTTTGCGCACTATGTTATTCATTAGTGCAGCACTGTGTGAGTTTTGCACTGCAAAAGTTTTGCAACATGTGTTAAGGTGTCGGTAATCCAAAACTAGACGGTACGAATTGTCTGGTTTGGAGACCGGAAACAAAGGATTGTTCATTTGTGAGGTGCAAGTTTCAATCACCCCCTGGTATTCTAGCTGATCTAGTATTTCATTTACTTGTTTTTTAGCTTCTTGCTTAATTGGGTACTGCCTTTGTGCAGTAGGTTGTGATTTTAACTGGACTTTGTGAGGAGGAGAATCCTCATCCCATCCTACGTGATTTTTATATAAAGCAGGTGCTAAGGCCACTGCCCACTTTCTAGCAAGTGTGTATTTTTTATGAATCGGTATTTGATTCGAGAAGGCAGGCATAATTACTTCTTCGCCATGAGGGCACTCCCTGACAAACTCCGGTGGCCAGTCTTTTTCAGCTAGAAGGATGTCATAGCCCTTGGATAGGTTATCCCAAAATAGTCCCCTTATTTTCCTAGTCTTATCTCCCTCTATACGTAATGTTATCTCGTATATTTTGTGGGGCTTGCTAACTCTGGTATCTGCAGTTTCCACTTGAAGGTATTCATTCGTGTCCACTGTCTCCAGATGATTCATAAGGACTTTGCGAGCTATGCTCACCTCTGCTGCGCTGTCTAGCATTGTCTGAGCCCATTCTCCGTTTTTCAGTTGTGTCCTCAGTATTCTCGGCATTGTTAACTACCTTGATACTGGCTACCTTCTTTTTTGGAAATTGTGATTTCTTTTTCAGTTGAGCAGGTTCCTTGTCTTTGGACTTGGCGTGCTCTTCTGATCGTCCTCTTCTTTCCGATTTCTGCGAGGAATTCTGAAAAGATTGAGACGGACGTGTATCAATGTCTTGATATCTATCAGGTTTTTTAATATTATCCCTATTTCTAAGGTTATATCTATTCCCAGAGGGTTCACTCTGAGGTGACCTTTGTCTCGGGTTTGGAGATTTCTCTCTTCGCCTAGGAGACCTTCCTCTGGACTGGAATTTCTTTTCTTTAGGATTGGATTGTTTATTTCCATCCCAGTTCTTTTTTGGTGAATTATTATTAAAAAATATTTTTTCTGGACTTGTAGTCAGTTGCGGTTTTACTGGTATTCCACCTAGACTATCTCTGCCTAGTTCTTCATAGGATTTTTCTATGATTCTGGCAATTTCAGCTGGTTGGTCTGCTATATCTGTCTCTTTTAACCTCTGGCGGATCGCCACGTTTGCTGCTTCACCCTTTATGTTGGCTAGTAATATAGCCGAGACCTGCTTGAAGTCTTTCAGTAATTTCATACCAAGAGTTAAAGCAGGTTCTGGACCGTATTCATCTTGAATTTGTTTTAGCACATCTGGTATTACCGAAATGGATGGAACACCGTGCGTTTTTGTGTAGATTGAAGCAAAGACCGTACCCCAAGTGTCACAGTCCTCAATGTGTGGTGCGATTCCCATTGGGAGACATATAGTCAGAATCCTGTGCTTTTCTAATGGGGTGGTGTCAGGAAACACCGCCTCTATTTGGGTGATTTTCTGTGCCAACCAGAATGGTATCTGTTCCCGTTTAGCTGGAACTTTACCTAGGCAGGATTGGATGTTCTGTGGTGTGATTTTATTTGTGTTCCCCTGGTGAGGGGTCAGCTGTGGAATTTTAATCGCTGGCTGAATTGTTGAAGTCCGCATTACATACTGAACTAATTGTCTGTGAATTTTTAGTAGTTGTTTTATCTGTATTAATAGCTCTGGTGCAGTCATCTCGTCGATGTCTGGATGTGGTGTGTATCCGGCTAAGACCGGCCACGTTGCTCCTGGTCTTCCTAAAGGACCGAGCCTTGTAATGTGATTATTATGTTTTAGGGCGCCATCAAATAAGAGCAAATGCTCTTGGAATTTGAGTGGTACTTCCACCTCCTCGAAAGGAGTGTACGTTTCAGGAGGTTCCTCTACTTTGTAATAGTGGAAGTACTTTGTTACAGCATTTGCTGCTGGAAAATGTATCCATGTATAGTATACCTCTGTCTGCCGATATTCGTGTGCCTCAATTACGAATATGACTGTGCCACCTCTAGGTGTCAGTCCATTTTCTATAAGTTTTAAGGTTATAGATCTCCTTTTGGCGACCTGGATGAGTATTATATCCGGGTCTGCTGTTTGCATGGTAGCATCAGCATCTGCTATTTCAGTAGCTAATCTAATTGCCTCTCTTTCTCCATCACTGTCTCCCATTTTACTGACAGGATGGTATTATTTTTATTTGCAGATCAGGTTTCTTTATGGAAACAGAGATTAGGTGCACAATATTTTGGAACTGTTTTATCCTTCAACGTTGACTAGACCAAGAACCATACATAGGAGTTCCCTCCTGCGAGGTTTTGGAGGATATAATAACCTTTCACCCACTCCAGACGTCTTTGGAGTATTTGGGAGAAGGGGTCTGAGTGAGAAAGCACGACTGAGTTACTCTAAATGTCTTACGTTAGTTTTATCGCCCTTTCCAAACACGTTGGGCGCCATGTAGTGTAGCTCCTATTTTCCCAATAGGCTCTGCGCATTGGAATAGTACCTACAGCAGTAAAGGCCTAGGCCAGACGTTAACTAGGTCTACTACTGTCGAAACTAGACTTAATTTTTGGGTTTGCCAGCTAAGCTCAGAGTTCGCTAGAAACTTTCTCGAATGTTCAAGGAAGGATGAACTCCCCTGATTAGACAAGAAGGGATTTAGTTTCTGACAACCATAGAACATGACAACTTTGCTCTCCCCTAATCAAGAGTCAATCTCGAGAGTCGTGTGAGCACAAGGCAATTATTTTACTCAGTCAGTACGTGCATTCTTAGTCTCATCAGAATGTAGAGAAAAGGAAGAGACGGGCGTGTTCAATAAAAGATGTTATTTATTGATCAGTCTCTTTTCTCGTACAAGAGAAATGGATCGATATTATTGCAATACTTATAGTTAAGTAAAGTGCATACATTAGAAGCAATAGTATAAAATAATACTGTAAAAACATTGATATGGTTTCTGAGCCATATGATGTTTAAAATGATTAAAATATATTTACATACACATATACATTTGACTAAACGTACTCAACTGGTGTTTCTAAATACGCCTACCCCGTGTACCTGACCTAAGTCTAATGCGTGGGCGGGAATAGAAAGTTACAGTTTAGTTTAAGTTTGTTTTTGCCAAGTGAATAACTAAAGAATTCTCTAGGAGGGGTTATTCAGTTCTGTACCTGGAATTTAGGATGAATGAGGAATGGTATCTCTTTCTCTGCTCTCGATATTCCAGGCTGCCTGCGAGGGCTGCCCAGAAGCGCCGGTGCTGGGTCTCTCGGCTTGAGATAGCAGCGCGTCTCTCAGCGCGTCAGGAAGGCGGGGCTGCTGCCTGCGGGGTCTGCTTCTGCTCTCGGCTTCGGCAAGTATGGCTGCTCCGTCTTGTCACCACGCGTGTGTTTGCATAGGGCAAGGTCGGCAATATTTATACCTTAAAGGTGCCGAGATTGACGTAAGGATGGACATAGGTACGTCAATAAAGATGTCATACGACTTGCTCGTTAGCACATTCTTTACTAAAGTTCTCTGTGAAATCAAAACAATGGCCGCACGGATTATCCAGGTTGTCATAGGTTTGATTTGTTATGAGAACGTCGTATGCCTTATCAGGGGCTGGAGGAATGTCGCTTGTCTAATTAGATCTCAAGCGTTATGACCTAATCAGATAACACGTTCCTGTGCCGTAGTGTGACTGCGTCAGATAACGGTATCTGCATCATGGGGGATTTCTTGCCTCATGGGCTGACTGTTAGTTAACTAGCTAGTAAGTTTAACCAGAATAGGGTCAGGAATAGGGGGATCGAATCAGAACCTATAGAAATACACGACAGTGGAAGGTAGACAAAAAGGCTCTTTTCAAAATCAGTCCTTGTGTAATTTGAAACCCCTTTGATTCTTTTCCCAAGGCAGCGGCAAATTTCTGTTTTTCTGTGGGAACTTAAGATGTTGAGTTCAGGCAGGGGAAGAGACAAGAAAGGAAACTGGTTCAGCTGCTTTTTTGGAAGCTCGAGGTGAGAAAAGGCGGAAAGTCCCTGGCACCACTCTGGCGTCCTCATGCCAATCCCTCACCACCCTGCAAGGGGCACGAGTAACTCCTGCATAACTGGCCACTCTGAGGCGAACGCACGCCCCTCACTGGGCAGGTGAGGTGTTCACACACTGGGTGGCCTGTGGTTTTTAATCCGGTAAAGTTGGGGTACACACAGCGCCTAGCGCTGTCTGCTTTCCCTTGTTTCGACGACTTTAGCTCGGCGCTGTAATGTCTTAGGCTTAAAGTCTGGTACCAGTCTCTCGATTTCTGGGGAACTTTTGGAGCCTAGAAGCCTCCCCCCCCTCTCCACATGAAGAGTGCCAGGGATGTTATCCCTTCTGCTTCTGTTCTAGAATGTTCCCAGTATCTGTGCTGAGTGCCTGCCACCCCTCCCCCCCCAGTTCCCGGTATGCACACTTTCCTGTCTGTGCACATGTGCAGGTATCTCTACTATCAAGGTATCTCGCGCTCGGCAACTCCTTCGTTCGGTCCTAGCTGTTGGGTCATGAGATCGTTGCATTCTGGGGCCTGTAGTGTCTTTTCGTGTTGTACTGTAAGCCTTCAGTTCCAGCATGATCCGTGTGGCTGCGATCTTTGAGGGGTCCTGTAGGTGGCTAAACTACTAGCTAAATCCAAAGAGCCCCCAGCTCTGTACTGGGGGGCTGCAAGGCTCTGTGTGTGTGTGGCTCTGTGTGTGTGTGTGTGTGTGTGTGGCTCTGTGTGTGTGGCTCTGTGTGTGGCTCTGTGTGACTCTCTGTGTGGCTCTGTGTGTGTGGCTCTGTGTGGATGTGGCTATGTGTGGGTGTGGCTGTGTGTGGGTGTGGCTGTGTGTGGCTCTGTGTGTGTGTCTCTGTGTGTCTCTGTGTGTGTGTGGGTGCAAATGCAATAGGTCTCGCATTTGCGAGAGATTAAGCTATTGGCATTGTAAATGACAATGCCATTTATTTATCTGTTTTCAAAACCAACACATAAATAAAATGTCATTTACAATGCCAATAGCTCTAACTTTTGCAAAGGCGAGACCGTTGCATTGTAAATGCTTGTTAGCATCGCAATGAGTATTGGATGGTAAAAGTGGCATTTTTTTCTTTGGTGAAGAACATTGTGACCTGGTGCAAACTCTGCCTGCTCGGCCCTTTTTTCTACGATCAGCAAACACCAATCTTCTCATTTGCACATTGGTGCAAAATGGTAAGTAATAGTGAACAATCTCCATGTGAGATGGTTGTGTTATGAGGTTTTCCTATACATTACGAAATCAAAGCAGTGTTATGCACACGTTCCCAGGCAATATAAAGCTACTTTACAGAATCACTTTTTTCCCTTTTTAAAATAAAAACGGTCTTTGATAACGATGAGACGTACCCGCGCTTGGATACTCTAAAGATGTGGGACTCCTCTGCTGAATGAACCCTACGCGAAGTCTTGCCAGAACCTTAACGCGTTTTGTCTAATTAACAAAATATGTGTTTTTACATACGGAAGAGGTGGTCCCCACAACGGGTTTTGTGGGACACAAACCGAGCACGTTACCTTTAATTACATCTCCGCATTTAGAGGGAGAAATAGTTGTCAACGTTGTTTTTGCAGTAAAGACTTTTCCACTGTCCTAATGGGAAAACGAATGATTGTCCAAACATTTCAACGTTGATTACGTGTAAAAATCCTGAACTTGTCTCCATTGAGGGTTGAATAAATGAGCACGACTGGTCTCACAACAAAGATTAACCGGCGTTCTCGCAAAATTTAGCATTGAAAGCAAATTGCTCAAAGGTTAAAAATGAGTAGCGATTTTTATATTTTATATTTGTATATTAATTGTGTAGGGCACCTCGTGTCCTTCACAGAAGACATTTATGCTTCGGAGGCTGCAGTTTCTACAAAAACAAGTCTCGGCAGGGATGCTCAACATCCTGTGATTCTGGGCAAATCACGTAATCTCCCCGTGCCCAACAAAATGAAAGCGTCCATCTGTAATGCAACTGGTGCTCATGTAAAGCGCTCTGATACCTTCAAGTTGAGTTTATGCTATATACCCATCCCCCCCCCCCTCCAAAAAGAAAAAAACAGGATGGGGGCTGTTCGTGGTTACAATACCATTTTGTTGGTTTGAGTTCACAGCCTGGGGGTGAGGGGGGCCCCCCAGATGCCTTGCAGGGAGGCCCCCTTAAGGTTTGATACGCCAGTGGTTGAAGTTGGATAAAACTGCATAATAATCAAATATCTAATGCTATGGCAAAGTTACTCCAGTATTGGAACTTTCATAGATTCACATGCCTGAATCATTCCCCGTCGTCGAGACGGGAGTCTCCGGTATATAAAAAAGCAGTGCTTAGTAGTGTAGCAAACTGAAAAGAGGCCTAGGCCCATTTCCCTTTTGCAACCCTTAGCCTTTGTTATGTAAAAAAAGGCCCAAACTTTTCCCTGAACCAATCAGAGCTCCTCACCCTCTAGACAACTCCTGAGAGAACCTTCTGCCCCTCAGATTTTTCTACCGCACGTTGTGCTAGGGAGTCTCCTTTGAGCTCTGCTCAAACTCTTTAATTCTACAGTATTTTGGCTTGAATTGGAAGTTTCTTCATCAACCATGTCTGAGAAGGAGAAAAAAGGTTTATTTAGAGCTTGTTCAACCTGCTCCAAGAAAAGAACAAGATTGCAGACACTCTCTTAGTAAATGACAAAGTACATAAAAAACTCATCACATACTTCATTGTCAGTGGACAATTAGTTTCGACTGCACAAGTCCTATTAAGGCAATCTATGAGTAGCTGCAAAAACTGCTCCTGTTTCAGACTAGCCAGGAGCTTTCAATCCGCCACCTTCACTTGATCTGCCAATGAGCCTTCAGCCAGCAGAAACCTGGTGCAGATCACAGTGGTCCAGGACCGCCGACTTTGGTATATTCTGAGCTAAATAAACTACCTCTGCTTCAAGTTTTTGGTGGGTGTTCTGGGGTGCTGTGGAATGTGCTGGGAACGAGGAATCTTGGGGTGAGATCCAAAAGGGAGGGTTCTAGTATCTGCAGTTCCTGCCTCTTGGGGGAGGCCAGTGGTTGTGTGAATAAAACACCCAAAACCTTACCCGGCTCTTTCCATTTAGGTTTCGAAACGTGGAGCTATTCAGACTGATCTTCACCTGGGAGCTTCTTTGGGCGGTGAGTGAGGAGAACTTAATATGGGTGTAACTGCTGCATCTACACCACTCTTGAGATATTCTCCCTAATAAATAAAAAAATATCTGGCTCTATGGCAGAGTGCCCCAATCACTCAGCTTTATTTGCCACTGTTGGGGTCAGGTCCATCCCCAACACAGCTCATGAACAAGTCACTGGCCAGCTGTCCTCTAAGAACAAAGCACTCACAAACAAGTCCCCAGGCCAGGAGTCACTGACTACATGCGGATTCCATCCCATGCACTTTACTGTGGCCCTCAGTGCAGCATGGACCTCAATGCACATGCGCAGTTGCTGCATTTTTTGTTTAGTGTTTGGCTTCCGTCACAACTATAATGACCAGATCGTCGCATCGCAGAATATACATGACCTACTGGGTTGGAATTATCACCGGTTCCAAGTTCTAAGCATCTACTTGGCTTGCAACAGCCCTGAAAAAGTCTAGGGTTTCAACAACCCATTAACGAAACACGTGTTGGCTGGCTTGCTCAGAAATACAACATTAAAAGTTAACATTACAAATACGGATACCATCGTCTTCATTCATGATTAACAGAACCTGTGTTGTACTGTTCTTTTACTCATTTGCGTGTGCATAGGACTTATTGTATTGATGTTGTGAGTGTTTTAAAAATAGCTATGAGTGTCCTTGGGAACATTTAATTGCTGGACACTGATGATATGACCTGTTTCACGCCTATAGTCTCCTAATGGATGAGTGGCGGTTCATCAAAACTGGGGGGGGGGAAAGAAGGAACTTCATCTTCTCTGAAAAAGAGGGACAAAGTGAAAAGTGGAAAAGAGTTTGTCCTTCTAGCGAACCTCTAAGGGGGATATCGTGGGGTATCAGCCTGGGCGTCCAAGACTGCTGTTACAATGATGGAAAGGAGTTACCACTAAGTCAGTGCTCTAATGTGTGGGACCTACCCACGTTCGGACGCCAGTCATTGTAATGGCTGCCTTGGACGCCCAGGCTGGTCCCACTTCATCCCCCTTAGAGGTTCACTAGAAGGACAAACTCTTTTCCACTTTTTGTTTTGTCTCTCTTCCCGGATTACCCTTGAATCGATGATACAGGGACGGTACACTTTAGGATACCCTTCTGATCATCTCCTCTATTTCAGAGTAGATGAGGTTTCTTCTTTTTTTCCTCCTGATCCTTATGAAACTCCACTCATCCATTAGGATACTATAGGCGTGAAACATGTCGACCTTTTAACCACTTTCACCCCTCATCACACACATCGAGCTGCAGCAGGTTTATTTCAACTTGCCAGTCATGACTCTTGTAGTCTGTTTTTAGCCACAGCATCAGTGTCCAGCAATTAAAGGTTCCAAAGGACACTCATAGCTATTTTTAACACACTTACTACATCCACTCTACCCACCACTCGTCTGCCTCACCATCTCATCACATAAGGCCTCCTGGCTTAAAAAACAGAACACCTCCGGCAAAGAGCCCCCCCTGCAGGGCCCATTGGGCATTGCAGCGCCGGCCCAACAAGGAGCTGCCCTGTGATGAAGCATGAAACCTCTCGGGTGTGTGTGGTCCTTAACTGAGCCCCCCCCCCCTCCTTCCTGATCCTTCTCTTACCTGGTCTTCTGTCCCCCCCCACCCCCTAGACCCACCCATCCCCTTCCTTAGGAACTGCATACCTCCTTGTTTGACTCCTACGTTTTAGGGCATGTATGCTGGACCTAGATCTTAAAAGCCCTTGTCCCTCTGATTATGTTTACTATATATTCACAAGCCTGCGTGTTTCAAGCAATAAAGACAATGGGTTCAATATTTAAAAGATTGCATAAAATATGCTACTTACACATTTGGTTGGGTTGACCGGAACAAGAGAGACTACACAGAGGCACCTTAGCCTGCTCTCATAAAGGGACCATTGTCACATGCCCCTTGAAGAAGTCATTGTTCATCCAGGAGGGCTTAACAGGCTGCTCATTTATCTCTTGTGGATGTATGAGCCATCTGAACTGATGAACATGGGATTAATAGGTGTAAAGCACTGAGATTCCACTCAGAAAATGTAACACACTTTAGCCGAGTTTTGCCGAGTATGAGATCATCGACCACAACTGCTAGAAGGGTAACTAGTAACTGGAAGCTAACTGCATCAATGATCTTCTAGACTGCGTTGTCTGTGTATAGTGTCTGTCGCTCTGATCTGTTTTACAGTTTAAAAGTTGCAGATTAATGGTGATGTTACATTTTTATAGCTTGCATTACATCTACAGCACTACCTTCTCAAATATATATCCTTCAATTCATTTCTGTTATCTGTACTCCTGGAAGCTGTACCAGGTATCACTTTTGGACATCTGAGGGCTGGACGATATCCCAGGAAAGGGTAGGATTAATAAAAGAAAAGTTGTATCTTTTTCCTAACTAAAATTGATTTCTTGGAGTCAAGCGTAATGTTTCTAACTTGTTGCCATGTACAGCAAATTATCTGTTCACCCAACCGGAGCGCTTGTACTCTATACCTTCGGAAGTAGCCTTGGATATAAACTTTGGCCAGATGATTGGTTCAATTGCCTTAGGGGAGAAGGGGGTTAAATGTTCCAACAGATGTAGATTGGTCATTGTTCAGGCTGCAGAGCTTTGCATTAGCTGTAGTTTATGAAAATGTGTTTTGGAATTGTCGATCAAGAGAGCATTTGCATAATCCATTTTGATCTTAAATGGTTTTATTTGGATGCTAATAACAGCTCCACATCTTATCATTTACCTCCAGTACAGCCAGCACCCTTATTGCTTAATTAATTTGAGTCTAATGGTAGCCCGTAGAGACTTTAAGAAACATGTTTTTATTTTTTTGTGTGTCAGAATACAATGTGTGGAGGGCTATGATATAATTACCTGGCAAAACTATATATATATATATACTTGTCCATTTTCCATCTGCTTTTGCTGTAGCTTACACTTTTGGAACCTTTTCACCCATCATCTTCCTGTGTCCTTGTTACTACATAACTGCCACTGTTGTGCCCAGATGTGAGCCTGTGTTTAGTATCTCCCTGGACAAGCAGCAGCTCACGGATGAGGCCCAGGTTGTATTCCTTTCGAGATGGCTCCTAGGGCCAGATATACGACCCTCAGTGTTTGCGACTCTCAATTTGCATTTATTTGCGACTCACAAATTGTGAGTCGCAAACACTGATGTACAACCATGTCTGAGACACTGTTTGCTATTCCCAAATGAGTCGCAAATGATATGCCTCATTAACCCCATAAACTGCTGGGCCTTTCCTCTCCCAGTGCTGAGCCCTTTTTGGCTATTTGAGGTAGTTTGTGCTTATGGCTCTATAACTTTTTTCCCCCACATAAGGTATGCAAGCCAAATGTACGCCCTTTTTTACCAAAGTACTAGGGGTGCTACAGGTAGCCAGGGTTTGTTGATTCCCTTAGATGGGCTGAGACAATAGTCAAACTATAGCAAAAAAAAAAGGGGAAAAGTGCTCCAGATAAATGTGTCTGATTTTTTCCCTAAAAATGGCATCTACAAACAGTTTCGTGTACTAATGTCACCATCTGCCCAGCTTTCAGGAACATGCAGAGCTGAATCAGAAAACCAAATTTTGTGGCATTTGTCTAAGTGGTAGTCCATATTCACAATTTTTGTGCTCTCAACCTACTTCTAGTTTGGGGTGGAAACAAGTGTAAAACCCAAGGGTGATATAGAAAAGTAAACATAATTCTGAATTCAGCAAGGGGTTACATCTGTAAATCCCTCCCGGTTTTCCCAAGGAAAATAACTGTTGAAAAGAAGAAATATTGGAGATGAGTAGGAAAAAACAGGCCTTTCTGATAGATACATCTGCCAGTGAATTCCTCACCTTGTTCCCTTTCTTCCGCGTCGTCGACGCTAACGGTTTCTGGGATCTTCTGTGGTTACAGATAGAGACTTTGTAGCTATTTGTGTATTACTGTTTCTGTTCTTCGTCGAGGATGTCGTCGAAGAAGACGGGATTCAAGCAGTGCGGCTCGTGTGCCCGGATGATGTCGATTACCGATCCACACGGAGATTGCATGTGGTGTCTGGGTTCAGATCATGACGTCAAGGGCTGTCGATCCTGCTCTAAGATGAATCCTAAGGCTCTGTAACAATATGAAAAACATATATACAGTGTACATAGTACATACAACTCAAAACTGCACACATAGTGCGTAGCAAAGGTATAAAAAAAACAATATATATACAAATATAAATATATATATATATATATATATATATATATATATATACATACATAAGAATGCATAAACTCAGGTATAGCAGAGTGGGCAATGGGGAGGCGGGTGGGTCAGTGAGGAATCCACAGGCAGATACTGTATCTACCAGAAAAAGCGTTACCGAAGGTAAGTAACTTGTTCTTCTGATAGATACATCTGCCAGTGGATTCCTCACCTTGTGAATAGAGTCCCACAGCAGTCCCCACTCCCGGAGGAGGGTGTCCACCCTGCTACACAAAGAAATCTTGAGGACAGAGCGCGCGAAGTGGCCGTCCCTCCTCACTTCGGTATCCAAGCAGTAATGCTTCGCGAAAGTGTGAAGGGAGGCCCAAGTCGCAGCTCTGCAAATGTCCTCAACAGGTACACCTCAAGACAATGCAGAAGTAGCAGACCTTGCCCTGATAGAATGAGCTCTTATACCCTCAGGAGGGTCCTTACCCGCCAGGGAGTAGCAAATCTTGATGCACAGGATTATCCACCTGGAAAGCGTGCGCTTGTGCACTGCTCTACCCTTCCGGGAGCCAGCAAAACCAACAAACAGCTGGCCGTCCATCCGAAAGTCTTTAGTTCTGTCCAGATAAAAAGACACCGTCCTCTTAGGGTCCAGACGGTGCAGTCTCTCTTCCTCCTTGGAAGGGTGAGGGGGAGGATAGAAGGAAGGAAGGAAGGAAGGGTAATGGACTGTCCTAGATGGAAGGGAGTTACCACCTTAGTCAGAAAATTAGCCCTGGTCCTAAGAACCATTCGATCAGCATGAATGATCAGGAATGGGGGCTTAGAACTAAGAGCTTGAAGCTCACTCACCCTCCTTGCCGAGGTGATTGCAACCAAGAAGACCGTCTTGAAAGACAAAAACCTCACAGGACACTTGTGTAAGGGTTTGAAGGGAGAACCCATTAAGAATGTTAAGACAAGATTTAAGTCTCATTGAGGCACGATAAATGGAGAAGGAGGGAACTTATTAGTGAGGCCCTTCAGAAACCTCAAAACCACTGGAGATTTAAAAAGAGACGGCTGATCCGGCAAACAGAGAAATGCCGATAACGCCGAAAGGTAACCCTTAACTGTGGCAACAGCAAATCCTTGCTGCGTCAAAGAAAGAGCAAACTGCAAAATATCGGACAGATGAGCCCTCAAAAGGTGAATAGCCTTCTCCCTACACCAAACAACAAATTTAGACCATCTATACGAATAGATGGAATTGGTGGAGTCACGCCTGGCCGAAAGAATGACATCCACCCCATCGTGAGGGAGAGTAAAGGAAATCCGGTTGCCCCGTTAAATCTCCAGGCATGAAGGTGTAATGTCTGGAGGTGGGGGTGTAGAACCTGCCCCTCCATCTGAGAGAGGAGATCTACCCTGAGAGGGAGACGGAGCAGCGGGTGAGAGGAGAGGTGGAGTAGGTCAGTGTACCACACCCTTCTTGGCCAAACCGGGGCGACCAATATGACTTGGGCCCAGTCCTGGCGAATCTTCCTCAGAACCCGAGGAATCCAGGGTATGGGAGGAAACGCGTAAAGGAGTTGACTTCCCCAACTCAACTGAAACGCGTCCCCCAAAGCTACTTGCTTCGGATACTGGAGGCTGCAGAATGACAGGCAGTGAGCATTCTCGCGAGTGGCGAACAGGTCCACTAGAGGAGTCCCCCACATCTGAAAGATGTCGTGAACAACCTCCGGATGGAGCCTCCACTCGTGGTCAGCAAAGAACTGCAGACTGAAAACGTCTGCACGTACGTTCAGAACTCCGGCCAGATGATTTGCCATCAGACAAATCTGATGGTCCTGAACCCAGGACCAGAGACGCAGAGACACTGCGACCCTACTCCTCCCTGCTTGTTGATATAACACATTGCGATCGTGTTGTCCGTCAGGACTTGAACCGAATGACCGCGAAGGGAAGGGAGGAAGGCCTTGAGCACCAGACGTATCGCCTGCAACTCTAGAAGGTTGATGTGAAGCAACCTTTCCTCTGGAGACCAAAGACCTTTGACCTCCAGATCCCCCAGATGAGCACCCCACCCGAGAGTGGATGCATCCGTTATCACTGTGGCAACCGATGGAGGCAGTTGGAAAGGCTTTCCTTGAGACAGATTGCCTTCCACGCCCCACCAGGACAGATCCGCTGCAGTTTCTCTGGAGATCCTCACTGACTCCCTGAGATCTCCATTGTGCTGATACCACTGCCTGCGGAGGCACCACTGGAGTGCCCTCATGTGCCAGCGTGCATGATTGACCAACAGATTGCAAGAAGCCATCAGTCCGAGCAGGCGAAGGACCTTCAGGACTGGAACGACCGCTCCATTGTAGAATAAAGGAATCGTTTCTTGTATGTCGCGAATCCTTTGAGGTGGAGGGAATGCACGACATACAGTAGTGTCCAGTACCGCAACCTATGAACAGGTTGCGCTGGGAGGGCACCAGGTGAGACTTGGGTACATTTATCGAAAAACCCAACCTGTGCAACACCTGAGTTGTCTCTTGCAGATGAAGGAGCACCTTCTCTGGCGACTCCGCTTTGATCAGCCAGTCGTCCAGATACGAGTGCCGCCACCATCACCTTGGTGAAAACTCGAGGCGCAGTAGTAAGTCCAAACGGAAGGACCGCAAACTGGTAGTGTTGCGACCCTACCTTAAAACGGAGATACTTCGTGTGCGACTTCAGGATGGGGATGTGGAAATAAGCATCCTGCAAGTCGATCGACACCATCCAGTCTTCTTCCAACAGCGCTTGAAGAACCTGCGCAAGAGTGAGCATCTTGAACTTTTCCTGTTTCAGATACAAGTTCAAAATCCTGAGATCCAGGATTGGTCGAAGTCTGCCATCTTTTTTGGGGATCAGGAAATACCGGGAGTAGCACCCCTGACCCCTCTCCTGCTCCGGAACCACCTCTATCGCACCCTTTCTGAACAGTGCCAGGACTTCTTCCTGCAGGAGAAGCAGGTGGATCTCCGAACAATAACCTTGGCAAGGAGGGTAATTGGGAGGGAACTCCTGAAAAGGAAGTGCATACCCATTTTCTACGAGATTGAGAACCCAAAGATCTGATGTAACCGATTCCCAATCCTGTAGAAAATGAGTAAGCCCCGCATGATCCAGAATGGCGGATCTAGGGCTGCTTTGCTGTTGTAGGTGGGGGGTGGGTATTAGAGGAGGAAGTAGAGGAGGAAGAGGCCTGATGTCCACGTCCCCTTTGTTTACCTCTGTATGACTTGTACAGAGGGGTCTGTTGTTGCTGCTGTTGTTGGCTTTGTTTGAAGGGACAAAAGGAGGACCTGCCAAAGCCCCTCAACTTCCTGGTGGTAGAGCCTTTCGCTTGCAGGCCCAAAGATCTAGCCGTCGCCCGGCTATGTTTGAACCACTTCAAAGCCGTATCCGCTTTCTTTCCAAAGAGGGCAACGCCGTCAAAAGGCAAATCCATAAGAGTAGCCTGAACGTCAGCGGAAAACTCTGAAGACTTTAGCCAAGCGGTTCTTCTGGTGGTCACTGAAGAACCCATCACTCTAGCCATAGAGTCCGCCGTGTCCATGCCACTCTGAATAACCTGGTTACTGATTTAACATCTGCTTCTTTTTTATTTAGAGCAGAGTACCACACCAAGGTAGTTAATCCTTAGATGTGTATGTTTGTTTTAAATAGATGAAAGGAATAATTACATCAATTTACATGTTCATAACAGTCCGAAGATTTACTCACTGTCCTGCACATCGGCACGTATACTTACAAGTGAATACATATATACATTACTATACAAAACAGAACAAAAAATTCTTGTGTGCATTTGTGACAATTCAAAACAACAATATTCGACAAATGAGTGATTGATTCATAGAAGTACCCTATCCACTATTTCATAGTCAGGCCAATAGCATGCAATTATTTTTCTATATGTTTTGGCCTGATAGCGCAAAGGCAAGTGTTGCAATGAGCATTCAATTATATTTTTTATTGTATGGAAAACAAAGCCTTATGCGCAACAAGAGGACATTCGGATTTAAGACGAATGAAGACGCCTGTGGGCCAGAGCGCCTGTGAGCCGACGCGTTTCCGAGCCTGTCTGTCTACTTGTTCAGGCTCTTCTTCAGGGCTGCGTGGTTGGGTACCTATGTGAATATAAGTGAGGGGCATATTAGACATGGGACCCTTACTGATGTTGTCACTAACGTGCTGAAGCAAACATTGTTTTTACCTTGTGATTCAATTTGACACTTTGATTTTTCATATGGTCAATCGCTTGGAGGACTCCTTGTATTCTGCAATAAAAGCAGTAATATAGTATCTGTACTAAAGTGGAGTTTTAAAACACTGTGTGTTCCGGAATTTCAGAGCGTCACTCACGTGATTTCATGCAAGGCGTTTTCCACTGAATGTAGGATTTCAGTGTTTGAAGTTGACTACCGCCGAGGCTGAAATAATAACAGACGTGCGTTTTAAGGAATGTTCGTCTTTTCCATGGAAAGCAGATTTTTTAACATTAGGTCACAGGTGACTGATCGTATCTGCACTTACTTGTTTATGTTCGATTGAGCGCGGAGTAGCTGGCACCACCTCCTATCTTTTGTGAGATTTCTGGAGCTGTGAACTGTAAATGATATTGCCATTTAAAAAGACGTCAATCTGATCGTCTGCGGTGTTTGAAGGTTTAAGCAAAGAAAACACCTACTTGCGCTATATTTTTAGATGTGCCGGGCGCCAGGTCTCTGCTGCTCGGAGCGTTGCTTGTCCTCGTATTCGTTCCGAGGGAGCCGTTGGTGCTGCAATTAATCAGCATATTACAAGTTTTTAAGATTCAGGTTTCCCAGTTTTGTGTGGAAACAATGTCTGAACGCAGTGCATACGATCATTTACCTGTGAAACTTTTGCTGGACGCTGCTGTCTGCTTCCTGGTTCCTCGAGTGAGTGAATGCTCAGGTCACATGGGTATTTGAAACTTAATCATGTGACTTGGAGGTTGTGGGACTTGTAGTCCAGAATATATTTGGTGATTATTTTGACCGTGGTTTGAACTGACTGGGACCCAGTTACTGATTCTGGCATTCTGTATGCTCGTTCAATCCTGCACTCACGCAGTCGTATTTCAAAATTAAATAGGCTTCCCTTTTTGATAGCAATGTTTCTACATTCCCTCCTCGTGTGGGAACCTTTATTTTTGATAGTACTGACCACTTCAACTCTTTCTCTGTGTGACCAAGGTCAATGCAGTGTTGTACCATTGGTGCAGTGAGAACTTTTTGTTTTATCCTTGATCTGTGCTGCGACAATCTCTGTGAGACTTGTTGTGTGGTTTTTCCAATGTAGAGTTTGTCACATGGACAAATAATTACGTACACTACATTTTTGCTCTTGCAGTTCGTGAATTCCGCATGGGTCCATCTAATGCTGTGATGTTCGAATGTGGAACCTTCAATGGTATTGGGACACGAGATACAATTACCACATTTGTGGTGTCCTTTTACCGGGTCTAATTTCCACAATGTCGGTAAATCACTTTTTGGTTGCTGGATGCCCATATCCGGGTGTCTGTTGTTCAACCATTCATAAAATTCTTTTAGCTGTTCCTCAGTTCCTCTCCACTGACACCAGATATCGTCAATATAGCGATACCAACTGTGGATGTGTATGCTATATGGATTTTGTTGGTAAATGAAACGTTCCTCATACAGTGACATGAAGAGCACCGCCATCTCTGGAGCATAAGGACACCCCATGGCGGTGCCCTTCACTTGCATGTAGAAAGTGTCCATGAATCTGAAGTAGTTGCGTTTGAGTGCCAGGCTTGCCAATTCTATGATGAATTTAGTTGGGACTCTATGGGGTCTGGGCCGTGTTTCAAGAAAGAATTCTATGGCTTCTAATCCCTCCTCTTGGGGGATTTGTGTGTATAAAGAGTTGACGTCAAATGTGACCATCAACTCCTTTGTGTCATCAAACTGAGTGGTTTCTATTTTGGTGATGAAATCTGTCGTATCTTATATATACGATTTCACATCACACATGAACGGCTTTAGGAACACGTCAACATATTTGGCCAGCGGTTCCAGAATCGAGTCACACCCCGAGACTATCGGTCTTCCGGGTGGATGTACCAGATTTTTATGAACTTTAGGTAAAAAATAAATTACCGGAGTTCGGGGATTTCGCTTGTTGAACAACAGACACCCGGATATAAAATTCAGTATGACCAGCAGCAATACCCGCTTAACCTTTCTTGATGTAGAAGTGTTTCAGGAGGATGGCAAGTTAGCTACCACTCTCCATCGTAAACAAACTGACAAAAACACAATTCTACACTATCAAAGCTTTCACCCGAAAAGCTTGAAATCAAATCTACCGTACAGCCAACTGTTACGAATCAGACGTAACTGCTCAAGGAAAGAGGATTACGAAATACATGCAAACACACTGTGTGACCAGCTGGTCAAACGAGGATACCCTAGAAAAATGTTGAAACATGCCACTAAACGTGCATGGTTCACGCCCAGAGAAGTGTTGCTAACAAAAAAAGACAAAAAACCATTGGAACAACTAGTTTGTGTCTCCACGTATGGTCCCCTTACAAATAAATTCAAAGCTATAGTACTAAAAAACTGGCATTTGTTGTCCAACTTAAACATACCCTTTCCAAAGCCCTTGTTCGCCTTAAAAAAGAACAAAAACATCGGACAACAAATAATTCGTGCGGATATGGGCATCCAGCAACCAAAAAGTGATTTACCGACATTGTGGAAATTAGACCCGGTAAAAGGACACCACAAATGTGGTAATTGTATCTCGTGTCCCAATACCATTGAAGGTTCCACATTCGAACATCACAGCATTAGATGGACCCATGCGGAATTCACGAACTGCAAGAGCAAAAATGTAGTGTACGTAATTATTTGTCCATGTGACAAACTCTACATTGGAAAAACCACACAACAAGTCTCACAGAGATTGTCGCAGCACAGATCAAGGATAAAACAAAAAGTTCTCACTGCACCAATGGTACAACACTGCATTGACCTTGGTCACACAGAGAAAGAGTTGAAGTGGTCAGTACTATCAAAAATAAAGGTTCCCACACGAGGAGGGAATGTAGAAACATTGCTATCAAAAAGGGAAGCCTATTTAATTTTGAAATACGACTGCGTGAGTGCAGGATTGAACGAGCATACAGAATGCCAGAATCAGTAACTGGGTCCCAGTCAGTTCAAACCACGGTCAAAATAATCACCAAATATATTCTGGACTACAAGTCCCACAACCTCCAAGTCACATGATTAAGTTTCAAATACCCATGTGACCTGAGCATTCACTCACTCGAGGAACCAGGAAGCAGACAGCAGCGTCCAGCAAAAGTTTCACAGGTAAATGATCGTATGCACTGCGTTCAGACATTGTTTCCACACAAAACTGGGAAACCTGAATCTTAAAAACTTGTAATATGCTGATTAATTGCAGCACCAACGGCTCCCTCGGAACGAATACGAGGACAAGCAACGCTCCGAGCAGCAGAGACCTGGCGCCCGGCACATCTAAAAATATAGCGCAAGTAGGTGTTTTCTTTGCTTAAACCTTCAAACACCGCAGACGATCAGATTGACGTCTTTTTAAATGGCAATATCATTTACAGTTCACAGCGCCAGAAATCTCACAAAAGATAGGAGGTGGTGCCAGCTACTCCGCGCTCAATCGAACATAAACAAGTGCAGATACGATCAGTCACCTGTGACCTAATGTTAAAAAATCTGCTTTCCATGGAAAAGACGAACATTCCTTAAAACGCACGTCTGTTATTATTTCAGCCTCGGCGGTAGTCAACTTCAAACACTGAAATCCTACATTCAGTGGAAAACGCCTTGCATGAAATCACGTGAGTGACGCTCTGAAATTCCGGAACACACAGTGTTTTAAAACTCCACTTTAGTACAGATACTATATTACTGCTTTTATTGCAGAATACAAGGAGTCCTCCAAGCGATTGACCATATGAAAAATCAAAGTGTCAAATTGAATCACAAGGTAAAAACAATGTTTGCTTCAGCACGTTAGTGACAACATCAGTAAGGGTCCCATGTCTAATATGCCCCTCACTTATATTCACATAGGTACCCAACCACGCAGCCCTGAAGAAGAGCCTGAACAAGTAGACAGACAGGCTCGGAAACGCGTCGGCTCACAGGCGCTCTGGCCCACAGGCGTCTTCATTCGTCTTAAATCCGAATGTCCTCTTGTTGCGCATAAGGCTTTGTTTTCCATACAATAAAAAATATAATTGAATGCTCATTGCAACACTTGCCTTTGCGCTATCAGGCCAAAAAATATAGAAAAATAATTGCATGCTATTGGCCTGACTATGAAATAGTGGATAGGGTACTTCTATGAATCAATCACTCATTTGTCGAATATTGTTGTTTTGAATTGTCACAAATGCATACAAGAATTTTTTGTTCTGTTTTGTATAGTAATGTATATATGTATTCACTTGTAAATATACGTGCCGATGTGCAGGACAGTGAGTAAATCTTCGGACTGTTATGAACATGTAAATTGATGTAATTATTCCTTTCATCTATTTAAAACAAACATACACATCTAAGGATTAACTACCTTGGTGTGGTACTCTGCTCTAAATAAAAAAGAAGCAGATGTTAAATCAGTAACCGGGTCCTTGTCTTCTTTCCACATTTGAATATTGTCCTACCCAGTTACATTGTTGGACACAACCCCACTTGTAAAAGACTCTGAATAACCTGGCGGGCTGCCGCCTGAGTGTCCAAGACAACCTCGTTGAAGTTTTTCCTGTCTTCCTCCGGAAGCTTAGCTGACAACTGCTTAACCGAATACATTAAGGCATGCACATACCTTCCTAGTAGGCAAGTAGCTTTTGTGGATTTCAAAGCCATGCTACCCGAGGAGAAACCCTTTTTAGCAGCTTGATCCAATTTCTTGGAGTCTTTATCTCCAGGAACCTGGGGAAAAGAGCCTGCTGACCTGTTCGAACAAGCGGCGTGCACCACCAGACTTTCCGGCGAAGGGTGAGAAGACAAGAACTCAGGGTCTCCAGGAGCCACCCTATAACGTCTCACCACTGATCTGGACACCGCAGGCGCAGACAAAGGCTTTTTCCAGACCTTTAAAATCGGTTCAGTCAGAGCCTCAGTGAATGGCAGAGTCGGCTCAACAACTGAAGAAGGCGAATGTAAGACCTCCGTGAGGATATTAGATTTGAACTCCACTGTAGGCAAAGTCAAATTCAGCAATTCAGTAGCCTTTTTGATTACAACATGGTATGGCACCACATCCCTAGAGGGTGCATCCGAAACCACAGACAACCCCCATTCTGGAGAAAGTTCAAGGCTACTTGCGCTATGCAGATCCTCAAAGCAATCCTCGTGCTCCTGAAGCCCGCCTTCCTCCACTTCAGGTACCCCAAATTCCTTCTCTTCCAAGAGACGCTGGGCTCTACGCCTCGACCACTCTAGTCGAATCGAAGTCGTCGGATCCGGTAACGACTCCGACGGAGTCGGAGCCGCTGTCGAACGAGGAACTGGAACTACAGGAGGTTGAGAAGCCGGAACCATCGTCGAGCCCCGATTCAAATCCCGAGGTTGCTCCGGAGCCGGCGAAGCAGTAAAAGGAGTCGATGACCTCGATGGCGCCGTGCCGAGCCAAGGAGGATATGGCGCCGGCATAAATGGTAGAAAAGGCGCCAGTGCATAAGCTTGGGGGACACTCAAGTTAAATGACAAAGGACCCATGGGACCCGCAGGTGCTCCAGTGGGGTACATTGCCCTCGCATAAACACCAAACATGGCATTTAGGAAATGCGAAGGGTCCTGACCAGGACCAGTAAAGGGAGGGTACGAACCCGTTGGCTGCTCCGTAGGAAAAAAACAGGCCTTTCTGACCACATTTTTATCTGCAACGTCTTGTCACGATGGCCGATTTTACTTAAGCAGTATACCATTGCGTCCGCTAGACCTTTTTGATTGCTGGAATATATAGGGTTTGCAGGCTTTCCAAGAACCAATGACACCCAGAGCCAACAACTGAGCTGCACTCTGCAATGGTTTTGCATAGAGTACCGAGTATAGACCAGTTTTAATATAGTTGAATAGGCAGATGGAAAAATGAGTATGTGGGAAACCTCTGAAATGGGCACAAGATATGGATTGTAGGAGCAGTGGTTATTTGTACATCTCTGAATTTGTGGGTACCCATACTAGAGCGGGATTTACAGGGATTTACAGGGATTAACAGTGTATTCTTCTAAATGTCATGTTTTTAATACACTCTTACATTTGAGGGGCACAAATGTAGCAAAAAAACTATTAGTGATAACAAATATTCTTCTACCCTATGCTCCCCTAGTCTTCTGATAAAAATGGTACCTCATTTCTGTGGGTAGGCCTAAGCCCACGCCAGAAGCCGGCTCTAAACTCAACATGGATGCATAAAATTTTTCCACCGAAAACTGGCCCTCTCTTCCAATGTGGGTCGATCTAGATTTTGGACACTAGCTCAGCCAACACCACGGGAAACCTAGCCAACCTGTACATTCTTTAAAACTAGACACCTAGGGGTACCCATGGTGGACTGACTTGCTTGGCTCTAATCATGTTTTGTTCAACCAGAATCTCTTGCAAACCTCAAACTGTGACTAAAAAGCACAATTTCCTCACATTTCTGTGAGGGAAAGTTCTGGAATCTGCGTGCAGCCACAACATTCCATCCACCCAGCTTTCCCCCCAAGTCTCTCAATAAAAATGGTTCCTCACTTCTGTGGGAAGGCCTAATAGATTTTACAGGAAACTGTCCAAAATGCAACTGGTCATGGTGCAAGTAGCGGCGTCATCATTGCTGAAACGCTGTCTGTAGACCCAAGTTCAAAAGAAATTGGTTCTGTTGGGTACGAACAAAACTTATTTTCAACATGGTCTTGTGAACCAAGATCCAATACCCTCTAGGTAACTAAACAACTGAACCCCCTCTGAAAGAAAAACGAAGAGAATTCTTGCAATCAATGAAAGAATAACCTGCAAGTGACTCGATATTTTCTTTATATTAAATGAATACCACTCTTACATAATTTTGTCTGTACAAGGACTGTCAATATCTCCAATAAAGTGCAAAAGAAAACAGTGATCGAAACAAAAAAACACAATAATGCAAAAGACAATATATACACAATCAATGCATTCAATTACGCAATCTATACAAGTATACAACAAATACAAAATTCTTGTTTCACAAAGGCCATCAACAGATATCAACTTCTTGAACTCTTTTTGATTTCTTTTATTTCATAGGAGTTCTGGAGTTAAGGCGCCTGTAGGAAGTGTCGACTCTATCAGCGCCAACTTATTGGTCGCGGCGGGTCTTTATCAAGACGGTTAGATGCACGACAGTCCTAAATTACAGGTGCAAGCTTGTCACCTGCAGTCAAGATAAAATCTTCTGTTCGGCAAATGGAAATGTCCGTGTCTATAATTAAGTCAGCACGGCGCTCTCCTCAAGACTGTTAACACCCGGCTCGTAATTTCCGACGTGTTGGTCTGTAGACCCATGGCTCTAGTGCCAGACAGGGCAATGTGTGGTGGGGTGCCCAGAGGTTGTGTTGCAACCATCTGTGTCAGGTGACGAGCTGGAGTCGATGGAGCTGGTGTCTGTGGGCCAAGGCTGCGGTGTGAGACGGGGTGGTCGTCGTGTAACTTCCGAGCTGTGCCCTCAAACCACGGTGGAAGCAGCGATGTTTATGTCAGCTTCGAGCATTGTCAGTTAGACCAGGGCTGTAGTCCACAAGTCACGATGCAGGCAGCGGCATCCTTGATGGCATTGTCGGGGCGGTGGTGTTAAGCAAGGCGATGAGGCGTGCGGTGCCCATAGGTCACAGTGCAAGCAGCGGCTCGGTGGCTTAGTCGGTGAGGCCAGGGTTGCAGTGCAAACTGCGGCGATGCCCTCTGCAGTTCCTTCAGGTCACGAAGCCAGCCGCGGCCCAGTTGACGGCGTCAGGCAACTTTTTCTTTTGTTGCAGCACAAAACACACCGTTCCCAGTGCTGATGGCAGATGAACTTGAAGTCTCTGTTGTTGAGACTTTTTGAACAGGAGAAAGCTCTACCTCAAGCCCTTGGGGAAACTCTGGGTAAAAAACAGATTCAGAAAGTCCAATCCAGTCCTTTCACTTGCCAAGACAGAAGCAGCCACTGTAGGCCAACACAGCAAAGCACACAGCAAAGTTGTAGTTCTCCTCACAGCTTCTCCAGCTCTTCTTCTTGGCAGGTTTCTTGTTCCAAAAGAGTTCTAAAGTTCTGGGGTCAGGGTCCCAATATTTATACCACATTTCCCTTTGAAGTTGGCACAAACAAAGTTCCACTGGCATACATAAACTAGTTCTGCCTGGCTCTAGCCCGGTTCACTTCAGTAGGGGGAAACTGCTTATTGGAAGGCATCCGCAGTCCGTTAAAGTGCAAGTGACCGTTCCGCCCCACCCCACCCAACTACTCTAAATGTAGCCAGGTCTTTCAGCCTGGCTATGAGTCACCCAGGAAAGGCAGGGCCCCCCTAAACCCTCCCCCGTGTCTGTCTAGTGTGAGCGTAATATGGAAGCCAGGGGTGAAGCCGGCATGTATGCTATCAGGATGCTCTCTGAGAGGCAGAGGGTGTTCTGTGTTTTCGTCGGTCTGGAGTATGTGGGTGATGTGGTGTTGTAGGCTATGATAAAACTCAGAACCAGCTGGATTGGTGTTCCTTGTGGCTAGGGTATTGGTGGAGTGATGACCTACTGTGATATCAAAGATTCAGGAAGAGGGAGTATATCCAGAAGCTATAAAGGTCTTGAAGTGGATCTTCTACTGCAGGGGTCTCCAAAGAGTAGCTAGGGAGCTACTAGTAACTCACTACCACCCACAAAGTTTCTTTCAGAGGTTAGCCAAGCCCAGTATCCCATTCAGAGAGTCTGTGTATATTAAATAAGACAGCAATGCTCAACTCAAGGCCCTTAGAATGACAGCCGGCCAAACCAATGACAAGACCTTATGATAACACTCAAACACATACTGTGTTGTCTCAGGGTATGCCACATGCACCCTGTAGCCACGATCAGTCTAACTAAAGCACAAGGACACTGGCCAAGTTGTAGGTGCTGCTCTATTATCAGTTGCACCAAGTGTGTAAACAATGGACCATGAAAGAAGTGACCATAGTACTACCTTGAGCTGTAACCAGGGTTGAAAAATAGAAGCATCCCTGTTTTATAGTGACAACATTTGCTAGTAGCTCAGGAGGATTTTCCTTGAACAGAAGCAGCTTTCACTACTGAAGAGGTTGAAGACTCCAGTCCTACTTGAATGAACATTCTTCGCCTCGCTGGGAAAATGGGCTGTTCCATGGGGACAACTGCGTCCGAGTGAACAGAATGGACTGAGATTGTGGAGTGTCTCCTTTTCAGGGTCCGGTGCCGGAGGGAGAGACATTCTTGGTGTTGAGATATCATTTTGCCTCGGCCTTGAAGATGGTTCCGCAAAGCATCTTGGCATCGAATGATTGTGCCGTGGAGTTACCATCAGTTTATGAGTCGTCATTGACAGGTCTCTCACCAGCATCCTCGTTTGCTCTGTGGCCGGTGCCGTCACTGTTTAAGGAGGAGTCCTTAACATTGAGGGCAGTAGTACGTAAAATTAGTAGTTGGTACTTTGGCTTGTGGTGAAAATGTTGTTGGAACTGTAGACCTTTTTGTCAGTGAGCCTGTTGGTGCTGAAGGTTTCATCATCTGTTGATGCACCCGGGAGTGCTTGTAGTTGTGATGGTGGCGTTTTCAATGCTTTCTCTCCATGGATCTTTTATGTGGGTAAACAGGAGGAACCTGGTTCAGTAGAGGAAGCCCCCTCCTCTCCCCTGCTTCTTCCTCGACCCTGAGTTCATTCAATTTTCCTGAGGTGTATTCCTTTGCCGTTATTAAAGCCTTTTTGCAATTTCTTATTGGCAAAAGGGTCAGTCTTTATCAGTGTGAGAGGTAAGTGGACCACACAAAGGTCATAAGTATCAGAAACAGCTTTCTTTCTTGCGCGGGAGGGCACATCACAAAAAGTGATGGCATTTTAACAGAAACAATATTCCCAGCTGTTAAAGCACGGGGAAAATGTTGGCGTCTCCAAGAAAAGTTGAGTGCATGTGAAACAAGCATTTACAATGCAATATGTCTCGCAGCATTAAAGTTTGAGTTATTAGCATTGTGTATGACAATGCGTTGCATCAATTATTTTTTAAACTTTGAATTGGTGTATAAATGAACACCTGGGCTTGGTGGTGCATAGCATGGCGAGAAGGGACAATATGATGTTACGTGGTGTCCTAATATAGCGTGCATAAGTCCTAAATCCGCCTTGGGGCGCTAAGTGACAACAATGAAGACATGGCTTGGCAGTTCGGGCTGGACTGTTCCCATGAGGCACAGGGTCAGACTGATTTGCATATAGCCATGTCAGAACTGGGGTGGCAGAGTGGGCTAAAGAACGGTGATGGATTAAACCCAGATCTTTTGACTGGGTGTGAGTGTTTGATTGATTCAAATGCTCCGTCCATCACACCCCCTTTTGTACCGCAAGTGACAACAATATGCGGAGGAAAGGAATGACAAGTTTAAGCTATCGGAATTGTAATTGTCCATGCTTTTTATTTAAAATTTAAAAAACAATACATAAATAAAAGGCATTGTCATTTACAATGCCAACAGCTCAAACTTGCATAAATACGAGATCTATTGCATTGGAAATGCTTGTTTCGAGTTGGTTGAGCTGCGTGTCTCATTAAGCGCGCCAGCCATTATTAAGCATGTAAATAAAACAATTAAAAAACAACGACCCCTTCTGCTTTCTTAAAAATATTTCCGAGATTGGGCAATGGGAACCACTTTTGTGGCTACGTCCTGACTCCTTGACATATGTCCATCCGGCAAAAATGTCACTAGTGTGCTGAAAGACGTTGTTCAGATCTTCTGCGAGAGTGCTCAGACATTTTCGTGTACTTTTGTGCAGCAAAAAAAAGTCAGTATAAACTGACTTTTCTGTGGGTATTTACACGAAATTCATTTAAAAAATGGGGGAAATCCTAAAGTGTCAATACCATCATGTTTTCAACATCTGAATATCACAACTGCACGCCACGAATTTTAATCCCGACTGGGTTGAGTCAGCCTTTCATCCTTCTGTGCTCGTTGAGCCTTTCATGGTGGCAAACAAACACCATAGGATAAACTGGAGGAGGCACAATATTGGGACTTCCGGGAATGGACAGGGGGCGTCAAGAAATACAGGAGATCACATTATTGCCAAAATAGAGGGTATCGGGGCGAGACAAGCAGCGCATGGAGTCGAACATGTGGGTCCATTGCTCCGGCACTGGGCCGTATTTTCCCTGCTCCGTGGCGGCTATTGATGACAGGTCATCATCGCGGAAAGCTGCCAGCGACTGTAGGCCCTGTGGAGTAGTGGGAGCCCGTATTTAAAGACCAAAGAGGCGACCGCGTTGCAAGATGAAGGGGCCCATCGGATTGTAGAGGTCCAGCTGTGGTGATTGCCCCCAGAACTGCCAAATTTGGGCGACGATGCATTTTACTTCGGTTCATTTCAGCGGTGTGAAGTATGAGAACACCGGGGGACACGACTAAAGTTCAACTCCGGCTGGCACCTGTACGATGCGGAGACAACGCAACCGCTCATCACGCCCGTCCTGCGAGCGCCCCTGGCGCAGCCAGCCTTCCCTCCATAGGATGCGCAGGAGCAGCCCTTACCTCCTTCCAGGTAGCAGCTCCCATTACTGACAGCCGCGGGGAGAGAAGGGCTCCGCCGCACGGGACCTGGTGCCCGCTCTGTCCCGGTGCCCGCCTGCCAATGGTTGCCCCGCTCAGAAGCCCGTCCCGGGGAGGGGGCGGCGGCGGCTCGGCTGCCGGACACAGGCTGTAGTTTCCTTGATGCTGTGGCAGCGCAAACCGCCTCCCGGGTGCCTAGTCTGGGCCATGCTCTTTGTCGGGAACCCCTCGCCTCCTCCGCTCTGACCGCTCCTTCTGACGCCCCAGGAGCGTCCCTCGCACTTTCCTTAAGTTTGGCAACTCGTCTGGCGCTCGCAGGGCAGCCTTGCTTAACCCGTGACCGCCGTCCGGTTCTTGCCGCTGTCCTCCTCACCTCCAGCGCCCGGACCCCTCCTCACTGTTGTGCAATCGGACCAGGGATGTGATGTCAGCGGGAGAGGCACTCACTCTGCTTGGCTAAAAAAACAAGCTGAAGCAGCGCACATCGTGCCTGCACAAAGAGAAACTCATTAAAACAAGAGCTGGCCATGCGCAGCATTCAGAAGCATGGCAGAGTCGGATTCCGACGCGTGCCTTGGGATTGGGTTGCGCGTGTGAGTTGTCTATGTTACAAGCTCACGCGCGACCAATCCGAAGGCGCACGTCGGAATCCGCCTCTGCCATAGACAATGCTGCGCGCGTGACCAGCTCTTGTCTCCACTCGTTGTCGGCTGAGCCGACAGCTATAGTTCTCTGGCGAGAACGCGACAATGCTGCGCGCATGGCCAGCTCTTGTCTCAACTCGTTGTCGGCTGAGCCGACAGCTATAGTTCTCTGGCAAGAACGCGCTTCGCGCGTTTCTAGCTGAGACCTAAAAAGGATTTTTTTCTAAATAAAAAAACTTCAGAAGAAGGAGGGTTGAAAACCACTGAAATGTTCTGATGTCAAGTCAGCATGGCCCCAAACAAGAGCTGGGGCTTTGTGGCGAACTGCCAGTACAGTGCATGTTAGGTAATGGAAGCTGTTGGTTTCTTTAAAGCTACAGTATATGCTGAATGCATATGGTGCACTTTTGATCTGACTGTCATCCTGTTCGTTCATGTTCCTCTGCAATTACAGCAGGTTATCAGGTTCTGTTAACTATATAACACATTTCTACAAATAGATGCTGCATTGTGGTTTAGTTTTATTATGATACTGCAGTCTTCTACATAATATTATGGAGATTTCACCTAACTGCAACTTTAGGATGTCTACAGGCAGGTGGGACTCCTATACATTTATGACTATCGGTGAGAATCCTACAATGCAGAAGTTATGCTTTGGAGGAGGAAGGAAAACAATGCCATAAGCAAGCACGAAAATCAGTGATAAGCAATGGGCAGGCTCTTGTTAGGTTTCACCCTTGCCCAAACACTGCAGGAACGAAGTATGGCCCAACACACTACCTGCACCCTAAGGCTGTTCCCCGAATACCACACAAAGAGCAGACAATTGAGTGCAGGGAGGGAGAGGGAAAAAAGGATCCTGGAGACTGTCGAGCACAGTTCGGACCACCCCAGATAACAGTACGGCCTCACCAGGTCTGCAGCTGGAAAACAAAATAAACACCAAATTACCTGTCTGCTGTGGCTCACACAAAAGGACTCCCACTCCCCTTATCTTTGACCATGCAACAACAACAACATTGACTAGACTCTTACCAGTCCGTGGTGTAGCGCAGTCCTCACTGGGGAGTCATGCAACCCTCTCGTGTGATATAGGGCTGTGATGTTCTCATAGGAAAAGGCAATATTAGGCGGCTACCAGACGTGTCTCCAGGGTATTTGAGGGGAAAAAAATCTGTGCATAGACATAAAAAACCCCTATGGATTCCGTATAAAGTCCCACGAAGCTTCTCAAAGTACAGAAAGTAAACCGAACCGAAGCGTAGCAGCCGCTACCTTCGTCTAACTTCAAACGCGGAAGGACCCAAAGTTCACACAACGATGTGGACAGAATCGCTAGGACGCGGAAGCAGGAGACGCGTCTTTGTTTGGTGCGGAACGGCTTTCCAGGACAAGCCGAAATACGACTCCTCGAACCACCGATTTCCAAGGGAAGGAAGGGAAGAGGGCTAGTCCAAAGGGTATCGGAGCCCCGAATACCCTAACAAAAACAAGGTGAGTGCTCAGGCTCAAAAACGGGAAAAATGAACCACACAAGTCACAAGAGGTGGGGGAAAAGGGGGCAGGAAACAAACAAGCCAAATCCAATGTGAATGGAACACGAGGAAGGATAAAAAGGATAGAAAACTCACGAGCCCGTGAGTGGAAATGAAGCAGATAACCTCTGCTAACAGGAACCAGACCTGGAGTTGAAACCCAACGCGAAAAAGAAACCAACCACTAACACAAAAGTGTGCACAGTATTTAACCAATGGCCAGGTAGGTCATGTGATGCTGAGTACATGGTCAAAGAAAAAGGACTAACGCTGATAACAGTACCTCCCCCCAAGGACCCTCCCCACAGGACGGGGCTTAGAGGGATGTTGCAAGTGAAACAATCTAACCAGCCTAGGAGCATGAACCCCACCCGCTGGTTCCCAAGTACGGTCTTCAGGAGCATACCCCTTCCAATCCACCAGATAATATAGTCAGACTCTCCTATATCTAGAATCTAAAATACCCTGGACCTCGAATTCCTCCTGACCATCAACTAACCAAGGGGGAGGAGGCGGCAACACCTGGGCAGACTCAACATAGGGTTTCAAGAGCGAGGTGTGAAAAACTGGATGGACCCTATATTCTACAAGCAACTTAAGCTTCATAGCAACAGGATTTATAACCTGAGAGATCGAAAAAGGGCCAACGAATCTGGGCTGCAGTTTCTTAGACCCCTGCATCCTAAGGTTTCTGGTGGCTAACCACACGCGCTCTCCAACCTTATATGGAGGAGCCGTGCTCTGTGTATCCGCATGCGCCTTCATAGTGGCATTAGCCTCCAACAGCGTCTCCCTGGCCTTCGCCCAAATGTCACTCAAAGCTTTACACATTTTGTCTATGGCTGGCACGTGTCCAGTGGGTTGAATGGCCATAGCTCTCGGGTGGTATCCCATCGAACAAAAGAACGGAGTCATTCCCAGGGCAGAGTGCAAACTGTTGTTATATGCAAACTCCACCAAGGGTAGAGCCGTTACCCAGTCACAGGAAAGAGAGGACACCAGACATCTGAGGTATTGTTCCATAGTCTGATTGGTGCGCTCAGTCTGCCCATCAGACTGCGGATGATAGGCGGAGGACATTCGTATCTCCATCTTTAACTTTACATGTGAATTCATCTGCTGTAGTAGCTCCTACTATCCGATCGCCAGAAATCATTGGTCTCACTTCCCTTTCCGGCCCCGCATCCCTTGGATCAACATGTATGTGGGAAAGAGCATCTGACTTCTTCTGCTGGGCAGCGGGCCTATACGTAATAACAAAATCAAATTCGTTAAGAAACAAGACCCACCTCATCTGGCGTGGTGTCGCAGCCCGAGCAGAACGAAAGAACTCCAAGTTCTTATGGTCGGTGTAAATAGTGATGGTATGCCTTGCTCCCCATAAATAATGCCTCTATTCCTCAAAGGAAAGCTTTACAGCCAACCGTTCCCTCTCGGCCACAGTATAACTACGTTCTGCCGGCAAGAGTGTTTTAGAGAAATAAGCTATAGGGTGCAGAAGACCGGACTGGACATTCCTCTGGGAGAGTACCCCACCTACAGCACACAATGATGCATCAGTCTCGACATAAAACGGCAGGGCAGGATCAGGATGCACCAACACCGGCGCAGATGTAAATTCCCCAAGCAACTGCTGGAAAGAGGCTTGCGCCTCGGATGACCAAACAAAAGGAACCCCTTTTCTCAACAGCCGTGTCATGGGTGCGACCACATCAGAAAAATGCGAGATGAAGCGCCTATAAAAGTTAGCAAACCCCAGAAGGACCTGTACGTCCTTGGCGGTAGATGGAATAGGCCGGGTAACAATAGACTCTATTTTCCCGGGGTCCATCTGAATCCCTCCTACAGACACAATGAAACCCAGGAACTCCACCTTGGGGGTGCTAAACTGACACTTCTCCAATTTGACAAACAGATGATGGTCTTTTAACGTCTGCAATACCTGTGTTACATGTTTCAGATGTTCCTAATTGGACTCCGAAAAGATCAAAATGTCGTCAATATAGACGATGACGCTTATATCCAAGTACTCTCTGAGGACTTCGTTTATAAAAAACTGAAAGGCCGCTGGCGCATTACATAAGCCAAATGGCATTACGCAATACTCAAACAGGCCGAATTTCGTTTTAAAAGCAGTCTTCCATTCGTCCCCAGAGCGAACTTGGATAAGATGATACGCGCCTCGAAGATCCAATTTAGTGAACACGGTGGCCTTCTTTAACCGCATGCGCGCTAGCGGTTTTCCCGCTGCGCGCTGCGTTTAAAAAAAACCCGCGTGACGAGCTGAGCTCGTCATCAGCCCCGAAGGGGTTAAAAGATCTAATAAGACCGGTATCAGAGGAAGAGGGTACTTGTTCTTCACTGTTACTTTGTTGAGGGCCCTGTAGTCCACACAGGCCCGCAACGTGCCCTCCTTCTTCGGTATAAAAATGATAGCCGACGACACAGGTGAACAAGACGGTCGTATGAACCCTTTTCCCAGCATCTCATCCAAATATGTTTTCAAATGCAGTTCCTCCGGTTCAGATAGTGCATAAATGCGGCTGCATGGCAAAACCGCACCCGAAACCAGATCGATCTTACAATCAAACGTTCGATGCGGGGGAAGACCTTGGGCTTGACCCTCATCGAACACATCCATGAAAGCTGAGTAAGGAGACGGCACAGATACTACCTCACCCACCGCACAGGTTAGCGGAGACACCCAATCCGTAGCCTCCTGGTAGCAATGTTTAAAACCATGCGTGGAATCAAGAGTCACGGAACGACGGACCCAATCAATCTTAGCGTTATGCCTTTGCAACCAAGGTACTCCCAACACTAACCCAAAAGAAGGAGCGTCTATTAAATCAAAACAGACTGACTCGGAGTGACCATTCTCACAAATCAAACATAACGGCTCTGTCTGTCGAGTGATGGACCCTGATGTCAACTCGGTCCAATCAATCGCTCGTACTAGTTCGGGCAACTCCTTATCCACACATGGCACCATCAATTTGTCTGCCAACGAGATGAGTTTCCTGTGGCACCAGAATCCAATAATACTGATACCATCACTCTATTGTTATTGGCAACCAATAAACAAGCGTTGATTATGAAATGCCTGGGGACCCTTTCCACAGCACCTACCACCTCATAGGCCCCCCAACATCCTGCATACCCAGCAACCCACTATCCCGTTGAACACAGGCCACCCCCTTACTCAACGTAGTACTAGATGGCTTTAACGGGCATTCTCTGGCATAATGGCCACCCTGACCACAATACAAACACAAGATCTTGTCCCTCCTTCTTCTCTTCTCTTCTCGTCAGGGGTCAAAGCACTCCTGACACCCCCAATCTCCATCGGTTCGGGTACAGATTTATGCTCCACCACCTGCTTTACATCAGGTCTAACATACCCCCCACGGGAAGGCTGAAAGCGGTTACGTTCCCCTCTGCGCTCCAACAGCCTATGATTTAATTTAACCACAAGGTCAATAAAGGCTGCGCAATCATCAGGGGTGTCAACTACCTGTGACACTATGTCCTTAAGATCGTCGCATAAACCCTGATAAAACAGTGATGTCCTTTTGGCCATAGGCCACTGGGTCTCTCATACAAGTCGATTAAAGGTGGATATGTATGTTAGTAAGTCCTGCCTGCCCTGCCGTAGCTTCAAGAGTTCCGCATCACTCGCCTGCATAAAGGCATGTTTGGCAAACAGACCTCTCATCATCTCCTTAAATGCGGGGTAATTATACAGAACCTGATCGTCGTTGTCCACCAAAGGGACAGCCCATACAGCAGCCGTGCCAGCCAAATACGAGATGATAAATGCTACTTTAGCTGAGTCGTCAGGAAAGGCAGCAGGCCTACACATAAAATGCAGATGGCACTGGTTCATAAATGTGCTGTATTTGTCACTGTCCCCCGAGAACCGCTCAGGGGCAGCCAAAGGCACCGGAACCGGTGTAGTGACTGTGACGGCAATAGGAGCCCCACCGCTAGCTGCCTGACCTGCCCCTCTCTCATACTGAAACGTAGCGGGCTGCAGTACAGTACCCTGTTGACCCCGGCCCTTTACCGTACCCAGTTCCTGTTTCAGCCCCAGGTTTTCTTGTCTCAACTCCTGGACCTGAGCTTGCAATGATGTTATAGCTCCCCATAAATCCTCTAAGGGATTCCCTAAATCATCCATACACGTCCGGGCAGCGCTATATAATTTGTGGGCTTGGTTTTCTGTTATGTTTCACCCTTGCCCAAACGCTGCAGGAACGAAGTATGGCCCAACACACTACCTGCACCCTAAGGCTGCTCCCCGAATACTACACAAAGAGCAGACAATTGAGTGCAGGGAGGGAGAGGGAAAAAAGGATCCTGGAGACTTTAATATGATACTGCAGTCTTCTACATAATATTATGGAGATTTCACCTAACTGCAACTTTAGGATGTCTACAGGCAGGTGGGACTCCTATACATTTATGACTATCGGTGAGAATCCTACAATGCAGAAGTTATGCTTTGGACGAGGAAGGAAAACAATACCATAAGCAAGCACGAAAATCAGTGATAAGCAATGGGCAGGCTCTTGTTAGGTTTCACCCTTGCCCAAACACTGCAGGAACGAAGTATGGCCCAACACACTACCTGCACCCTAAGGCTGTTCCCCGAATACCACACACAGAGCAGACAATTGAGTGCAGGGAGGGAGAGGGAAAAAAGGATCCTAGAGTCTGTCGAGCACAGTTCGGACCACCCCAGAGAACAGTACGGCCTCACCAGGTCTGCACCTGGAAAACAAAATAAACACCAAATTACCTGTCTGCTCTGGCTCACACAAAAGGACTCCCACTCCCCTTATCTTTGACCATGCAACAACAACAACATTGACTAGACTCTTACCAGTCCGTGGTGTAGCGCAGTCCTCACTGGGGAGTCATGCAACCCTCTCGTGTGATATAGGGCTGTGATGTTCTCATAGGAAAAGGCAATATCAGGCGGCTACCAGACGTGTCTCCAGGGTATTTGAGGGGAAAAAAAATCTGTCCATAAAAAACCCCTATGGATTCCGTATAAAGTCCCACGAATCTTCTCAAAGTGCAGAAAGTAAACAGAACCGAAGCGTAGCAGCCGCTACCTTCGTCTAACTTCAAACGCGGAAGGATCCAAAGTTCACACAACGATGTGGACAGAATCGCTAGGACGCGGAAGCAGGAGACGCGTCTTTGTTTGGTTTGTGGGGTACAGAAAAATTATGCACGGTCACTGAGCAAACATACAGCAGGATTAGACATGTTTTAAAAAAGCTTTACGTTTCACCTCCACATGGGCAAACGAAAAGAAGACGGTGGTAATTTGTAGTGGTCCGCATGCGGGGTGACGTGTGTACATGTGTCATTGCGCTCAGATGCTTTTTTTTTATCACCAATCTGAGCTGGGTTAATAAAAATGTTAAAAGTATCGGTAAAGCGAGCAAGTGGGGAAGCAAAGCAGAAGTATACGAGTGAAGAGAAAAGGAGCAAATGAGGTAGAGCAACACTGGTGTGGGGGAGAAGCACACAATCCAGAAAGCAACACTGGGTTTTGGGGGGAGGCATGGAAATTGGCAGCAGGATAAGCACATTAGTTCACACAACGATGTGGACAGAATTGGGAGGACGCGGAAGCAGGAGACGCTTCTTTGTTTGGTGCGGAACGGCTTTCCAGGACAAGTCGAAAGACGACTCCTTAAACCACCGAATTCCAAGGGAAGGAAGGGAAGAGGGCTAGTCCAAAGGGTATCGGAGCACCGAATAACCTAACAAAAACAAGGTGAGTGCTCAGGCTCAAAAACGGGAAAAAGGAACCACACAAGTCACAAGAGGTGGGGGAAAAGGGGGCAGGAAACAAACAAGCCAAATCCAATGTGAATGGAACACGAGGAAGGATAAAAAGGATAGAAAACTCATGAGCCCGTGAGTGGAAATGAAGCAGATAACCTCTGCTAACAGGAACCAGACCTGGATTTGAAACCCAACGCGAAAAAGAAACCAAGCACTAACACAAAAGTGTGCACAGTATTTAACCAATGGCCAGGTAGGTCATGTGATGCTGAGTACATGGTCAAAGAAAGAGGACTAACGCTGATCCTAACAGCTCTAAGCCCACTCTAAGCCCCTGGTATGTGTACGAGAGGTTCTGGCAAAGCAAACGTTCTTCGGTTTCCGTTGGGCTTGATGCCAGAGTCAGTCAAATATCGGTCTCTTGTTAATTGTTTGGCCCCTCTTTGCATCATGCTGCGGTTAAACACAAGATCTTAGTAAGTTTCAAGTACCTAACTTAATCTTGAAATGCCTGTAAATCTAATAAAGCGGTACAAAAGGGGGGGGGTGATGGACGGAGCATCTGAACCAATCAAACACTCACACCCAGTCAACAGATCTGGGTTTAATCCATCACCGTTCTTTAGCCCACTCTGCCACCCCAGTTCAGACATGGCCATATGCAAATCAGTCTGACCCTGTGCCTCATGGGATCTTTTGACTGGGTGTGAGTGTTTGATTCAGATGCTCCGTCCATCACCACCCCCTTTTGTACCGCTTTTGGCTGCCATAAGTGTGGCAGGGTATGCTCAGACGTGAGTCCCTTGCTCACTTTGCCACTGGATTCAAGCAAGCCGGGCTGAAGACGGCTGGAATGCCAGAAACCGGTCCTCGGAAGCTTGTTTCGGTCCAGGGAAGACATGGCTTGGCAGTTCGGGCTGGACTGTTCCCATGAGGCACAGGGTCAGACTGATTTGCATATAGCCATGTCTGAACTGGGGTGGCAGAGTGGGCTAAAGAACGGTGATGGATTAAACCCAGATCTTTTGACTGGGTGTGAGTGTTTGATTGATTCAGATGCTCCGTCCATCACCACCCCTTTTGTACTGTAAATCTAATAAGGCTGCCAGAAACCCACTTCTGTAATAAGATGTGGGTTAGAAAACGTGTCCGCCGAGTAACCAGGTTCTAACAAGCGATTTCTTGTCCTCATCTAATTTTGCCATTTGTTAGTTTTAAATGTACTGCTTTCTAAAAATGTTGTAATGGGTGCAATGAACATTCTGGAAAACTTGCTCGCTCTCTTAGATGTTTAAATGGGTAAAGGGGGAGCCAACTGATGCTCATGAATTGAGTCAGATGAACTCTACTTTGGCCAATGCCTTGGACTTGGGACACACCAATCTCATCAGTCAACTTCTTAAGCAACAGAAGACGTTAATTGTGAAATGTACCGTGATGAATGTTAGAATCAAATCACTCAGACTTCAAAGACTGCAGTTTTTGTTTAAAACAGTTCTATAGAATGAGTGTGGCCCAGGCAGGGTATTGCTTGGATGGAAGAAGAAATGTTGCTGAAGGTTCCAGCTCTGCCAAATTTCCCAGGTCAATGCTTGATGTGCAGCTTCAGGTTTAATAAACAATGCTACAGATTTTAAAGGAACGTACCATGACTGGAGCAGCACACCACAAATGGACCTGGGAACTTGATGGCTACAAGGTTCAATGCTCTGTGTTTAATACTTGGGCCAATGGTAATGGCCATCAACTGCGGAACAAATGGTGGTCCAGGTCACTTTATTAAAATTAATTACAAATCACACTTCACTAATAAAGGTCATGCAGAAAGATTTAGGCAGCTTGCAGGCGTTGGTACCCATCCTAGTAACAAACCAGCATTGGCAAAAGCAATAGGTCAATAGGTCTGTTGTTGACTGACGATTTTTGGCTTTGCTAATGTTTGTAAAACTGTACATGAGAACTACTTCTTGTGTGTAAGTCCACTTTGTGTAAGTGCAGACTGTTGTTATATATATATAGGGCAAACAGTTCTATGGTAGTCTCATCGTCATGACTTTAGTATATCTGTGTATGGTCCCATATAGTAATGGTCTAAAAGCAATTAAATTCCTTCGTGTTTGTAATGTTCCAAATTCAGCTTAATCAAAAAGCAGCGAAAAATTCCTTAAATTGGACTACTTTTTCCAGGTCCAATCAATTTATCAAATCGAAGTTCATTGGTCTTTTGTGGACTAGAAATACAGGTCCAAAAGTATAGTAGTGTAGTAAGTCCTTGATCAGGTCTCAGAGAGTACTCCCGCCATCATTCGAACGTCGTCAGTAAGCTCTATTATTTGCAATGCAATCGGTCTCACATTCGTGATAATTAGAGCTCTTGGAGTTGAAAATGACAATGTTTTTTACTTCTGTGGTTTTTGTAAGCAATGGAGTGATGATATTTGCATAGCGTGATAGCCATTCATATGACTTACGGCGCTGGAGAACCAGAAAATGGGAAATAGGTTATGACAAAAACCTCCTGAAAAGAGACATTACTGTCTTAAATGCTGTCATATCAATTAGTAAGGCAGGGGTTGGTATTTCAGAAGACGGTAAAGTGATAGACATGAAAGAGATGTAGGGTTTGATGAGGAGTTCTACAGCCCAAGCATAGGATATTTCATAAATTCACATACTTAAATTATCTCCTGTCACCAGTCTATGATCCCTGCGAATGTTAGCATAGCAGCGTAGGCCTTGCACTCAATAACACTGAACTTTCCAGTCGATTTTAGTAACCCATCTACATCCTTATAGATGAACTTGCAGCCAATCGGAGACCAGTAACCCCATGAGTTCCCTTGCTATAGGGTTCCAACTGTCAGGTTTTCTAGCAGGCGTCGCAGTGTGGAAACCTCTGAAGAAGCCCTCCCTCTTCAAGTATTTTTACAGCAGAAAACATATTTTAACATTATGGCAGGGCTGGGCCACAAGACATTGATCTTCAGAGCATGTATGGCTTGTGGAAAGGAGAACATCTATATGAATGATCGACATACCAAATGCCTTTACTGACTATACATTCCAGCTACAGGCTGAGGTCAAGCCACAGAAGCTCTGACAAGAAACTTTCAGAGCAGGATATGAGACCCAATGACCCCCTGCTAAGGGTCAGACACCTGGTCAGCTGCTATCCGTGCCTCCACTGGAGGTCCTGACAACCCAAAAAAAACACTGACAACATGAAGAGGAAGGTAGTCCAGTTAGGAAAACGTTGTTTTTATATTTTATTAAGTTATGGGTGAAGATAGAAAATACCGCAACAAAGATAAATATTACTTGAAAAACAGGAGAAAAGGACAAGTGATATGCCTATAAGTACAAACTTCTCTTTGTCTATTTGTCGACAACTAACATGCCACGAAAATCAACAGTAAGTCATTGTCCACATCGACAGATGAGTCATCGACGACATGATTACAGAGCCTACAAAAACCTCTTCCACGCAGCCAACTAGAGCCGAAGAATAATTGGTGATGCAACCATCGACGTAGACACCAGCAGAACTCTTGCCAATGAACAGAGCAACGCCAAAGTCCTCGTTGACAATGCGAATTAAAATCTCGATGAAAGCATTTTAACTAAAGAATTCACGATTTGCACAGCCGGTGGAGAAAAACACCCACCAAAAAATCCATTCCAATTTTAGAACACCTCTGGGAGGAAGGCTTTGTGACAATGGAAAATCCAGACACAGTTAATCTGTACTGTACTGAAAAGAAATACAAAGCCACAAATACAGCACCATCTTGTAATTCAAATCAGGTTAACAAGTGATTCACCGGTTTCTGCGGCTGCTCAGTGAACATTACGCAACCCCTGCAACAGTGTGTTCTGCACTCATCGATAAGGAAGGGCGCACCTGGAAACCAATGGGTAAAAGAGTACATGTATTCACTCTGGACGCAGGAAGATTTGTAGGTGCGTTTGCAATGGTAGCACGTTTGGACCAGCAATTATCGAGTGATATAACTCCTCTGTTTGAGAAACTTCAGAAGGTAAGGAGAAAGCAAAACCCATAATTATTGACGGGTAACAAGCATCTGCCTCCCTAATCGATGCAGCCATGAATGTGTCAACCTATGCCATTCAGACAAATACAGTAATGAGATTATATGGATGGTTGGAAACCACAACATTTAGACCTGAAGTTCAGTCCAGAGTTAGAATTATGCCTTTTGATGATTATAATCTCTTTGTTAAAAAGGTTGATATCACCTAACAATCCATTAAAGTGGATACTGAAACAGCAAGACCGTTGAGTGTACTTCAAAATAGACAACAATTCAGAAATTATAAAAGACAAGAACTTACACTCGGGTGTCTTTTTTTTTTTATTTGATTTGTATTACTCCTACAGGCAATATGGATTAGACTGGCAACATTCGAAACAGCAGAGAAAACCAATCCTAAAACAACAACAGTAACAACAAGGGACAAAAAAGGAAATCAGTCCTCAATATACAATACTTGGGGAGGATGAACATGATTTGCTAATCGAGGAATGATGCCTGTCAAGGTTGCCAGTAGGGGGCAAGGTAGCTTTGTTTAAGAAAACCTGCCAATGTGAAACAGACAGATGGGTATTAGATATAGTACATCGGGGTCACACGCTGGAGTTTTTAGAAAAACAACAAACTGTTCCTCCAAGAAAAGAAAAATACAAATATCTTCCACAATTGCAATTTGAGAAATCCACAATAATGTGGATTTCTCAAATTGAAAGAAAGAGTCAAAGAAGAAATACCAGTTGGAGAAAGATTTCAAGGTTCTCATTAAAGATATTTTCTCATGTTAAAAAGATCAGTGCATTGGTGACCAATCCTAAACCCGAGGAATCTCAGCAGTTTCTTAAAAAGCCAAAGATTTTGCAAGGTTGCTCTACGGGAGATTTTGCCCTTCCTGAAGCAACAATATTTTTTGACATCCATAGATCTGGAGGATGCCGATATCCGTATTCGAATACATTTAAAATCCAGAAGATACCGGTTTCATGGTGGCTGGTCATTACCACTTAACAGCCTTACCTTTTGGCCTAATGTTGGTGCCACATATTTTTTACCAAAATGCCTAGCACTCGTTGCCACATTTATAAGGCGAAGATGAGGTATGGTATAGGCATATATGGACAACTGGCTGTTATGTGTAAGAACTTATAATTCGGCAGTATGCACAACAAACTTAACAAAAAGTCTCCTATTGCTTCTAGGACTAGCTATCATATTTAATAGCAAGCAAAAACCTCACGTTTCTTGCAGCAAAAATCTCAAATATAGCCACAGCATACCCATCTTAACAAAGAGGAGAAAATTGAAACAGTAGTCAATATTCTTGCAGACAAAGAAGACCATCACATTAAGAATGCTAAAAGCTGTCTTGGGGGTAATGTCTACATGCAAACTGTTGATTGATACTTCATTATCACTTACACATGAAGATAAGCCAAGAACAGTTAAGCAACCAGTGGCTGCAGATGTCTGGAGACTTGAACAAAGTTGTCCATGTGACTACGCACATAATACAGTCACTCCTATTACGGTTGATAAGAGACCAATATTGTACAAATTGTACAAATTGTAACAACGGATGCTTCAGTCAAGGGGTGAGTTGCTTATCTGCAAGGAATGGTAACAAATGGTCTGTGGATAAAAGAAGAATGCGACTTGCATATAAATCTCCTACAGCTAAGAGCAGTAAGATTGGCACTGAAAGTGTTTTGCCTCTGGTGCAAAATACGCATATCTGAATATGATAAGACAACACCAAAACCATTTTTTCTATTTTGAATCTGGGAGGAACCAGGTTGCTCTCTCAAGCCAAGGAAACCCAAATGTTATCAGGATCTGTTGTTTGTTACAATGTGGAGCTATCGGTTGAGCATATTCGGATACCCATGAATGGGAGTTAACCCACAACCAACTCAATCTAATTTTTTAGAGAATGGGAACTCCACAATGGGGAAATGTTTGCAGCGGAGAAGAAATGTGTCAACTTTGAAAGCCCAGGTTGAAGAGGAAATGCATTTGCAACAGACTGGACTGGGAAGTTCATTGATGCATTCCCTCAATACATTTGATAATGAGAGTTCTTTGCAAGGTGAGAAGGGAACAATGCAGGATGATCTTAATAGCATCTGCATGAGCTCATCATCATTGGCACTTAGAACTATCGAAAAAGTATGTATAAACACTGATCCAGTTCAAATCAGATCCCCATCTACTGTCAAGAAAGAAGAGAAAAATCTTGCATCACAATAGTCTAGCTCTTAAATTGACAGCATGGCTCCTCAGGGCATGAATTTGGTCATTTGCTGATCCCAGAAAATTGTAGACAAGTACTGATGCTGCTAAAGCATAATTTACGGTCAAACCGTATAATGCAAAATTGAAACATTTTGTGATTTGGGCCAACAAGCAAAAGCTGGACCTTTTACGAATATCCTCTCATAAATTCTTGCTGTAGTTATTAAGCCTGGCTAAGAACTAGCTGCCTGATTAATCTATTATAGTGCATTCTGCTTCAATATCTATATTATTAAGAAGGCCAAATAAATTATCCCTTTGCTCCTAGATTATAAATAGTTTATGAAATGTGTCTTCTGGATGTTTCCTCCATCGCCAAGGTTGGCTTTGGAAAGACCGTTAAATATGGTTTTGGCAGTTCTAATGTGTCTGCCATTTGAGCAGATCCCAAAATCTACTATCCAACATAACTCTTAGAAAACCACTTTTCTACTATCCATCACCTCACCTAGACCACAAGCTCTCTCATACAAAAAAGTTCTTATATTTTGCAAAACGTAAGGTCATTTTATCAGCCAATCCTAAATCCCTTATGCTTTTTGTTTAAAGCAAAGAATCATTCTGCAAATAGAAAGATCTACATTCTTTGGATGTGACTAGATGCCTTACATTTTATTTAAATTCCACTAAAGGTTTCTGCAAATCAGACCAGTTATTTGTTCCCTTCAGACCACCAAACAAAGGAAGCCCGATAATGAAAACAGACTCTAGCAAGATGGATTGTTTTTGCATTACACAATACAAGAACATTGGAATGTTGAGTGCTCTGGGCGTCTAATGGACGGTAACAGCCCGAAGCATCAACATTCCAATGTTTGTTCACAGCAACAGCTGTAAACTAAGGGATTTCAACCCCCTCGGGCTCCGTGAGGCCTTTGTTTTACAAATTAGAACGATAGGCCCTCTAGGGGCAGAATGTTCTAATAGCCTCCAAGTGGCTCTACCGCCCATTAAAGGCCCAAACTTTGTTACGCTGGAGCGGGCCTTTAAAGGCTGGTAGAGCCCGCCATGGCGAGCTTTACAGCTACAGTACAAGCTCATGAATAAGACGCTAACAAGATGAATAAGAGCACACTCTACAATGGCAACTACAAAAGCTCTTTTTGCTAGACTCTTTTTGAAAGAAGATATTTCCAATGCTACGACCTGGAAGATAAAGCATGCATTCTCCAAGCATTACTCAATTGTTGTTGATGTCACCAGTGATGCAGCAGTGTGAAGGGCAGTGCTCAAAAGCCTTTTACATAAGGTAATCCGTAGGCCCTCTGTATTGTGAACTGCTATGATAATCTTAATTTAAGCATGGGACTCTATGAAAGATCCAATTCTGAAGGAATAAAGTTACCTATCTGTAAATCTGGTTCTCCAGCAATGGATTCACATGCAACCCACCATCCTACACTTGTCATGAGGCTTGGGGAAATTGTCATAAAAACATGTTACGAGCTAGAGAGTCTGACCATTGGAAGCCTCTAGCAAGGGAACAGCTGGGGGTGCTGGTCGCTGATTGGCTGTAGTTTGATAGTCTATAAGGATGTGGATAGGTTACTCCCGTCTATTGGAAAGGTTATTGTGTAAGGCCTACACTGCTATACTATCTTTGTTAACAGGGTGTCTCAGTCTGGCGACTGGAGATAATTCAAGCATGTGAATCTATGAAAAATGGCAATGCTGGAGAACCGGAGTTGCAGGTAAGTAACTTTTTTACTTTCATCACAACGTTATATCTCCTAATAGCTCAATGAAGTATACAGGCATTGGTCTCTTGGAAGGTGGGTGGCTAAGCACAGATGCAGAGTAATGTAGAAACATTGAACTTTTGATCCAACTTAACATGTCTTCGTGAAATGTAGTATTTAGGGGAACTGGAATTAAAAAATTTCTCCAGTATTAGGGGTGTCTTTCATAGATTCACATGCTTGAATATCCCCCGTCGTCGAAGTGGGAGTCCCACGGTACATAAAATAGCAGTAACATATGCATGTATACATGAAAAATATCCATAAATAAAAATATACATACATATAATGCAATAAATTGTAAATTCAAAAAGTACCATAGAACATAATAGGCCCATTGAAAAGCCTAAGGGATAACTCACTTTAGTAGCATATCAGTGTCATTATGTGTTGGTCCACATTCCAGCCAATCAGGCTGCAGCCTCCTCTAGAACCTTCTCCTCAGAAGCCCAAGTCCTCAGATTTTCTACCGCACGTCGTGTGAAGGGAGTCTCCCTGAGCTCTGCTCAGTTTTCTTCAATTCTAGCTGTTTTTTCATCAGAAAATGTCTTCTAATAAGAAATCTTTGTTTAAAGCCTGCCCTTCTTGTGGTAAACTATGCCTTTTCCACGAGGATCCACACAGTAAATGCATTTACTGTCTCTACCCAGACCACGAGGTGAAAAACTGTAAGTACTGTCGCACTTTCCCTCCCAAGACTCTGAGGGATAGAGAGGCCCGTCTCCTTCTGTGGCTACAGAAGTTGAAGACTTCAGAGTCTGTGGTTTCTGACGTGGAAAGCCTGTCATCTATTGTTTCTAAATCCTCTCAGAAGCGTGGGTCTGAGACTGAGGTTCCATCTCCTTTTCTTAAGAAGAGTAGACTGTTGGAGTCCTCCAGGATTGTCTCCCCACAGGATTTGCTTCAGGGCACGTCTACGGGACCTGGTTCTCTGACGTCTGCGCCCAAAGCCTTGCCTTCCATTAAAAAATCTGGTTTTGGCTCGTCGACGGGCTCGTCGACGCGTCCGTCGACGTCTTCAGCGTCAACGAAATCAGTGTCTGCCATCTCTACGTCGATGACGACATGTACTATGTCGACCAGCGCTACGTCGACGACGATCACCTCGTCGACGGCGACCCAGAAGGTGAGACCCATCTCTTCTATTGTGAAGATCTCGTCGACGACCGTCAAAGAGAAACCGTCGACGACGAAGTCATCGTCGACGCGAACACAGTCGACGAAGATCAAGCCTTCTAGAAGCAGCTCGTCGACGGGCCCGTCGACGGTTGTCTCGTCAACGGCGCCTCCGTCGACCACCATCACATCGTCGTCGGCCTCGTCGACGGTTGTCATCCCGTCGACGTCCACGTCATCGTCGACGATCAAGGTTCCAGTCTCGTCGATGGACAAGAAATCCTCGTCGACGATGAAAAAACCTTCCATTTCAGCGCCGAAAACCTCTGTGGTGACGACGCAGACGCCTCAGGTTGATTCTAACACTGCCACATTTACGTCAACGGGCTCGTTGACGTCTCATCAACCTTTGCCGAAAACAGCTGCCATCTATACAGTGGTTACTGCTTCTTCTTTGAGGAGAGTACCTCTCGTCCAACTGAGTCCAGTGAGAAGTGGCACTCATCTCCCAGACCAATTGTTCCAGTCTGGTGAGGAAGAATCTGGAAACGATTCAGAGGTGGAAGGACTCATCAAACAGGCAACCAGCCCTTCTGATTTACACATCAAGGAGTATAGTGATGAGGTGGATGTGATTGACAATGTCGAAGATGGGAATGAATTATTTCCTGTTGATGCGTCAGAACCAGTGTCGTCGGAACCGATTACACAGATACCTCTATCTCTGGTCATGAACCTACAGCACATGCTGGATGACTATAACCACAGGTTTCCTCCTTCTACACCTGCCTCTCCGGCACCACCACCTCCTCCGCAGCCTCATCCTCAACTTCCTCAGGCACCTGCACCAGTTTCACCCGCGTCACCGGGTGGTACTCATCCTGACACTGGCGACGAGGATCCGGATCCTCACAATACTGATGACGACAATGACGTCGATATGAATGAGTGGGACAATTACAGGGCTCAAACACCGTCCACTCCGCCCACCTCACCTCTAGCATCGCCTCCAGTAGACATTGCAAATTTCCACAATTTGATGATCCGTGCTGCAAAACGTTTTCACCTCAGTCGAAAAACACCAGCATGAAAGTGAATGCTTCTTATATGATTTTAAGGACCTATCTCAAAGGCAATCTCACACTATACCTATCGTTGATTATATTTGGCAAGAGGGCCTTAAATTAATGGAACGTCCAAATTCCGTACCGGCAGTTTTGCCCAGATTGGACAGGAAATACAAGGCTCCACCGTCTTCCCCGGCCTGTTTGGTGTCTCAACCAAAAGCAGATTCAGTTATAACTCAGGCTGCACAGAAAAGATCACGCAATCCTGCTACGCCACTCACGTCTCCTCCTGATCAGGAAGGCCGCAAGTTGGATTCTATAGGAAAGAAATTCACAACCATGGCGGCTACTACGGTGAGGGCGGCTAATACTTTGGCTATTTTGGGCCGTTACGACCGCCAGATGTGGTCCGAAGTTGCTGCACTGATTCCTCAATTACCTGATGCAATCCGGGCAGAAGCGCAGACCATTATACAAGAGGGGGAGTTGATTTCATCCGAAATCATTGATTGTGCACTTGACATTTCTTCAACGGGTTTTCGTCAATTGGCTGGGGCTGCAGTCTTGAGGCGTCAAGGCTGGTTGAAGTCTACCACCTTCCGTCCCGAGGTACAAGCTAGAGTCCTGGACTTGCCGTACGACGGAGAATTATTGTTTGGTAAACATGTTGATAATGCCCTAGAGGCGATCAAAAAGGACACCGACACTGCAAAGTCCTTGGCTACCCTACAGTAGAAGAAGCGGCCCTTTCGGGGGGCACGAGGTAGAGGCGGAGGTTCCTCTACTTTTCGAGGATCAAATCAATATCGTTCATACAACACCTATAACGATAACCGACAGAGGGGTTCTTACCAATCCCAAAATCGTCAGTTCACCACCAGACCATACCAACGGAAAACTACATATAGAGGTGGCTCAAACAACAAAAAGCAGTGACAGTCTCAGTTCCTTTCTTCTGCCGACTGTACATCTTGGAGGTCGCATCTCAAAGAACTTTTGCAAATGGTCCGAAATCACCTCCGACCAATGGGTCCTAGACGTTATTTCCAAAGGACATACCCTGGAATTCACAAAATTTCCTCCCACTCGTCCACCTTCGGGGCCACCCTCTCCCCATTTCAAAGAGCTTCTGGCCCAGGTGAAATTGATGATCAAAAAAGGAGCCATCGAACTCGTGCCGCAAGGTCAACGCAGCAAGGGGTTTTATTCCCGCTTTTTCTTAGTCAAGAAGAAGTCGGGGGAATGGCGTCCAATTTTACATTTCCGAGCCCTAAACAAATGTATCATTTCAAAAACTTTTCAGATGTTAACTCTGCTTCAAATTCTGAATTTTCTTAATCCAGGGGAATTCTATTCAACAATCGACCTCCAGGACGCATATTTCCATGTGCCAATCCACCCCAGACACAGGAAGTATTTACGCTTCACAGTCGGACAGCTGCACTTTCAATTCAAAGTCCTACCATTCGGCCTTCGATCAGCACCGAGGGTCTTTACCAAGATCTTAGCCCCGGTAGCTGCCTTCCTGCGTCTCCAAGGTGTCCAATTTTACCCATACCTGGACGACTGCCTCATCAAGGCCAAAACGTTTAACCTAACGGAGCAGCACACTCAAGTCTGCGTCTCCCTCTTCCAAACCTTGGGGCTTTCAATCAATTGCCAGAAGTCACACTTTCAGCCATCTCAAAGGCGAGATTTTCTCGGAGCCTCGCTAGATTCTCGGCAGGGAAAAGTGTTTGTTTCCCAGGAAAGACAGGACCGCATGGTAAAGATGGTGCGGTTCCTCCAATCAAAACTGTACGTTTCTGTCCGAATGTTCAAATCATTCCTTGGCATGGCTTCCTCGTGCATCCAACTTATTCCAAATTGCAGATTTCACATGAGGGCTCTACAGGAGGAATTGGACAAGCAGTGGATACAGGTGTCAGGGTCGTTCGAGGACAAGGTTCATCTAACACCTCGCATCCAGACAGCGCTGGAGTGGTGGGCTCACCCTCCAAACATATCTGCGGGCCGTACATTCCAGCACGAACCTCCAACTTTGGCACTTACAACAGACGCGTCTCTCGAGGGATGGGGAGCGCATCTCGACGGCATGTCTGTGAAAGGAAAGTGGACAGCAACCCAACGAACTTGGCACATCAATCGCCTGGAACTCTTGGCGATTTTCTTAGCCCTAAAATCCTTCCAGAGGTTAGTGCAGGGACACACTTTGCTGGTAAAGACGGACAACACCACCAGCATGCACTACCTCAACAAGCAGGGCGGAACGAGGTCTCTCCCACTTTCACAACTGGCACAAGAAATATGGGATTGGGCGATCCAATGTCAAATCCATCTCACAGCCATTCATGTGCCGGGTGTGGCCAATGTTCTTGCAGACTCACTCAGCCGGGCATCGTCGGACAATCACGAGTGGGAACTCAACCAGCCAACGGTCGAGTTCATCTTCCAGCGGTGGGGCCGACCGCAGATGGATCTTTTCGCGACTGCTGCCAACAGGAAATGCCAACGCTTTGCAAGTCGGCATCCCCACAGAGAGTCGAGCGAAAATGCATTTTCGATCAATTGGTTGAACGACTTCATCTATGCTTTCCCTCCGCTTCCTCTGATCCCTCGCCTGTTACACAGGATGAGGTTCCAACCTTGTCACATCATCCTGATTGCACCCAAATGGCCGAGACGTCCATGGTTCCCGGACCTGCTCCTCTTCTCGCAGTCCGACCCATTACCGCTTCATCCTCTACCGCACCTCCTCACGATGCAGCAAGGACAAATCTGTCACCCGGATCCAGCATACCTTCAACTCCATGCCTGGAACCTAAGTACAACGAATTTGCACGTTTAAATATCGACAAGGACTGCAGGGAGGTGTTAGCGCGTGCTCGCGCTCCCTCCACCATAAAAACGTACCAATTAAAGTGGAAGCTTTTCTGTGTCTGGTGCCGCACTAAAGATTTGGACCCAATGACTGCAAAACCTGAACAAATGTTGCCTTTCTTTTTATCACTGGCAAGATCGGGACTGTCACACTCGTCTCTTAAGGTGTTCCTGGCGGCGATTTCCCGTTTCCGCCATGATGGTTCCACATCTCTATGTTCCTTAAGGATTATTAAGCAATTTTACAAGGGCCTTTTTAGGATGTTTCCACTTATCCGTCGCCCTCCGCCTGCTTGGCGCTTAAATTTGGTATTGTCTCAACTGCTTTTACCACCATTTGAGCCTATTCACTCTGCAAATATAACATTTCTCACATGGAAAGTTGCTCTCTTGCTCGCCTTGACATCCTCAAGACGTGTCAGTGGCATCCAGGCGTTTACCATACAGCCTCCTTTCCTACAATTCTCCAATGAGGCCGTGACATTGCGAACTAATCCTAAGTTCATCCCGAAGGTTCCCAGTGACTTTCATCTCAACGAACCTGTAATTCTGAAAACTTTCTTTCCGGCTCCGCAAACTCCAGCTGAGCGGTCCTTGCATTCATTAGATGTCAAACGTTGTCTCAAATTCTACATTCAACGAACTGCAACTATCAGAAAGTCAGATCAATTGTTTGTGGCATATGGTCCAACTTGCAAAGGACAACCTGTTACCAAACAGACCATAACCAGGTGGATATCCTCTACCATATCCTTCTGCCACCAACGGGCTGGGAAGCCCCTTCCTGCTCCAGTTCGTGCTCATTCAACTAGAGCAGTGTCCACTTCGGCTGCCCTTTTTGCAGGGGTACTCCTACGACAGATCTGCAGAGCTGCTACTTGGTCGAGCAGCCATACTTTTACTAAGCACTACTGCCTGCAATCAACAGACGCCGCGGATGCGGCAGTAGGTCAAGCGGTGCTGCGGAATCTTTTCCAATAAAGGTGAGCCTCTGTTGCTACCCGCCTCCAGTCATAAAGGTTTTTTGCTAATAATGTTTTAGTATTTATTGCATATTGTCTAATATGTTTATCTTATTTGCTTGGTATGTCACCTTTATGACTTATGTGATGATTTACTGCTTTCTACTCTTATTCAAGCATGTGAATCTATGAAAGACACCCCTAATACTGGAGAAGAACAAAAGTTACTTACCTGTAAACTGTGGTTCTCCAGTATTGGTGTCTTTCATAGATTCACATGCGACCCTCCCATCCTCCCATCAGAGGCTCTCTTCTCCTCAGGCACTTTATTTACTTTGTGCTACGAAAATCTGAGGACTTGGGCTTCTGAGGAGAAGGTTCTAGAGGAGGCTACAGCCTGATTGGCTGGAATGTGGACCAACACATAATGACACTGATATGCTACGAAAGTGAGTTCTCCCTTAGGCTTTTCAATGGGCCTATTATGTTCTATGGTACTTTTTGAATTTACAATTTATTGCATTATATGTATGTATATTTTTATTTATGATATTTTTCATGTATACATGCATATGTTACTGCTATTTTATGTACCGTGGGACTCCCACTTCGACGACGGGGGATATTCAAGCATGTGAATCTATGAAAGACACCAATACTGGAGAACCACAGTTTACAGGTAAGTAACTTTTGTTCATATGGAGTATTTGAAGAAACAAAGCTGTTTGAAGTGAAGACCGATTCAGGGGCGACATAGCCTTCTTGATTTCCACTGATAATAAATTGAGTGCCCCAGCGCTGTCGCTGAGTGGAACTACGATAAAGGTTGTGTTGATCAGTAGTGAGGAAAAAGGACAACAGGAAACGTCTAATGTTATCCGTACTCCTTGCTACCATTAAAATTAAAGATGGGCATTTTTTTCCTTTGTCTTCTATGCCATGGTTCTTAACAAACGTGTCCTCGAGTTCAAATTGTAATGGCAAAGGTTTTAAACTATAATGTATTATACCAAGAGTAGTGTGAAGCCTCCTTCTGTAGTAAGGGATCTCTGTGTATAGTCATAATCTAGTGAATAGTCCCGCCCATGTGCGTGGACCCCGGAGCAATCAAAAATAATCTCTTAATGTGTCGAAAAATGCAGAACTGCACAGACACCTAAGAGAGAATTAAAGACAGATAATGCAGCCTATATCCACAGGCTACACTGTCCAGTACTTCAACTAGAAATTCCACCAAAAAACCACAAACAGCAATGCCTGTCCAGATTTCCCTTGCTTTAACAGCAAAAACCCTCTAGAATGATGGAGAGGGAGACATGGACAGACAAGCCCCATAGGCTGCCATTATGTGGCTCAGAACAGGATACTGTGCCTTTAAGAGAACTTTCCAGAACTTCACAGTATCCCAGAATGCACTGCAGGTCCCTTTTACTTTCAGTTCTTTTTTCCGGCTCCTGCAAGCAGGACCCTGGAGCATTGAGCTCTCCCTTTTCAAGGGTTTATTGGTGATTTGTTCATTTTTTTCACATATTTGAGTCCTTTTCTGAAGTACTTTGGGGCTTTGCTTCCTGGTGTGTGTTTTGGTGCACTCTTTAAGGTCAATATGCCTGCATTATTCAACAAATGCCCTGAGTGCTCCAGGAAGAAGGCCCAGTCGGACCCACACGAGGTGTGTATCATCTGCCTTCCTTCATCTCATGTCCCAGAGTAGTGTGACATCTGCCAGGGATTCTCTAGCAGGACCCTGAGGGATAGGATGAAGATCAGGCTTCAGGGCCTCGAAGACAGAAGACTGAAGGCACAAGGTGGGTCTGGAGGGGCTTCCTCTGCCCATGCTGAGACCTCTGGGGGGCTCCCCAGGGGCAGGAAGACCAGCAAACGTCACCATTCTCCGCCTGCGTCGATTGCACCGACTACGGCGTCGAGAGGGATGACTACAGTCTGTTCCCCGTCTCCCCAGGGCTCTGGGTCGAAGCGACGTCGCCGCTCGGCCTCGAGGGAACTGAACAGACCTCCGTCGAGGTCTCCGGTGACGATTTCGTCGTCGTCGTCGAGTACTCGACGTCGAGAGGTGACCCGGCGTCGGCGCTCGCCGCCACGGCGACTTCGCCATCGTCGAAGATGAGAAGGTAGTCGTCGAGGGGATCCTTGCCGTCGAGGAGAGGATCGCCGTCGAGGCGTAGGAGGTCGCCGTCGAGGCGTAGGAGGTCGCCGTTGAGGCGAAGGTCGTCGTCGCCGTCGAGGCGAAGGCATTCGCCGTCGAGGGATAGGCGCTCACCATCAAGGAGACGAAGCTGGCCGTCGAGGGGCCGACGTTCACCGTCGGGTCGCCGTTCTTCGACGCCGAGAAGGCGCAGAAGGAGTTCTGGCGCCAGGAGTCAGTCTGGCAGGCGTCAAGTGCCTATGGGAGACTCTCCAATGTCCCAGCCTAGTAAGGAGGGCGGGTCACCAGGCTCGGTGTACTCCGTTGTGTATACCCCTGCTAGGCCGAAGACAGTTACGCCTCCTCCTCCATTACCGAGAGGGATTCCTCCGCGGGTTCCCACTCCGCCTCCACTTCCACCACTTCCACCTCATCCTCAACCTCAGCCTCAACCTCAACCTCAGCTGCCGGCTGACAAGCCTCCTCCAATTCCTCCGAGGACAGTTTCTCTGCCACGATATCCGACTCCTCCAAAGGGGACCCCTCGGCCGAGGGCCCCAGCCAAGCCAAAGTCGCCCACCCCGGTGGAACCGGCGGGGCGACCAAAGCCAAGGAGGTCGCGATCCCGTTCCGGACGGAGGGGGAGATCGCGCAGTCGTCACAGACCCTCAAGGTCAAGACGGCGCCACAGGAGGCGCGGATCACGGTCCCGCACGGACTCTCCCAGGACCAGGACCTACTCCTCGACTTTGTCGGAATCCCCAGGGACGAAAGTGTCTCCTGTGGACGACATCAGCACGTTCCAGGATGTTCTCCTGAGGGGTGCAGCAAAATTGGGAATCACGGTGACGGCTCCAACACCTACAACGTCCGTGATCTTTGAGACGCTTCATAGGAAGCATTTGTCTCGCCCTTTACTACCGCTCGTACCAGGATTGGTAGAGCCCGCGGAGGAACTGTTCCTCACGCCTGCAGTGACGAAAGCCGCTCCATCCCGGCTTCTTAAGAAGTACAGGGCCCCGGATTCCTTCCCGGCTTTTCTGCGGATAGACCCGATTCCGGACTCCGTTATAGTGACGGCAGCCAGGAAACAACATTCTACCTCCCCGTCTTCTACCGTGCCTCCTGATAAGGAGAGCCGAAGGATCGACTCAGCTGGCAGGAAGGCCTGTGGGACGGCGTCTACGGCCATGAAGGCCTCTAGCGATGCGGCTTTGCTAGGGCGGCATGATCGTGCCCTGTGGGAATCCCTCCAGCAGTTCACGGAACTCCTGCCACGAGATAAGAAGGAGGATTTCCAGGAGATCCTGAAGGAGGGGATGCTGGTTTCGAACCAGGTCATCAGCGCGGCTGCTGATATCTCTCTTTTGGCGGCCCGTGGGTACTGTCATGGGATCAACCAGCGGCGCCATGCTTGGCTCAGGCTCACATCACTCAAGCCGGAGGCCCAGCAGCGGGTGGGCAATCTGCCCTTCTCGGGGGAAACCCTGTTCGGAAAGCATGCGGACGATGAGATGGCCCGCATGAAAGCGGAGGCCGAGACCCTGACGGCTGTGGGCTTGGAGAAGCCCAAAGAAAAGAAGGCCTATCGCCCGTTCCAGAGACGGTTCAGGGCACAGGGCAGAGGGCAAGGACAAGCTTCGGGACAGCAGCAGCAACAACAGCAGCAGTTCCGGAGGCCCTTCCAGAGCGCCGGAAGGATAGAGGAAGCCAGCAGTCCTCTACAGCGAACAAAGGCCCGGCTGGGTGTCAAATCTGAGCGTTTACTTCCCCTACATCCGTTACCTGCTCCGGTGGGGGGAAGCATTCAATTTTTTCTGGCAGAGTGGAGAAAAATTACTCGGGACAAGTGGGTGCTGAATATTGTTTGCAATGGATACAGTCTTCGGTTCACCAGCCCGCCTCCATCAATTCCTCCGGTCAGCTCACAGTTTCAGCTGCGAGAGCTCCAGGCGGAGGCCAATGTCCTGTTAAAGAAAAGGGCGATAGAAGACGTACCTCTGTCTCAAAGAGGAAGAGGTCTTGTAATCTCTGTTCTTCCTGGTTCGCAAGAAGGACAAGAACGAGTTCAGGCCCATTCTGGATTTGCGACAAGCAAACAAGTGGATTCGCAGAGCAAAGTTTTGCATGCTGTCGTTGCATCAGATTTATCCTCCGCTGCAACAGGGAGACTGGCTGTGTGCTATAGACCTACAGGATGCGTACTTCCATGTGCCCATTGCACACAAACACAGGAAGTTCCTGCGATTCCAAGTCAGCGCCAATCATTATCAGTACACAGTACTGCCATTCGGACTGAAGTCTGCACCCAGAACATTCTCGAAGTGCATGGCAGTGGTAGCCGCACACCTGAGGAAGAACAAGGTGTTTGTCTATCCGTACCTGGACGATTGGTTGATCAAGGCCTCCTCCTTCTCGGAAGCTCAAGCACACTTCCAGAAGACGTACGTTCTCTTGAACAAGCTGGGGTTGCGCATCAACATGTCCAAGTCGGTCCCGACTCCGGTCCAGTGCATACAGTACTTGGGAGCCTCCATCAATACGCTGTCAGCAAGCGTGTCTCCTACGGAGGAGCGACGATTATCACTCCTTCGGAAGGCTCAGGCTCTTAGGACCACTCCATCTACAACAGTGAGGACGGTGTCTTCTCTACTGGGATCGATGGCCTCTTGTATCTTCCTCACGCCACACGCACGGCTGCACATGAGACCATTGCAGGAGTGCTTGGAGGATCAGTGGGATCAGAGGAAAGGGTCTTGGGACGACAGGATACGACTGTCTCTGCATGCTCTTCAGTCTCTGAAGTGGTGGTGTTCGGCGGAGAATCTCCTGAGATGGGTTTTCTTCCACAAGGACATCCCACGCAGACTATCGTGACGGATGCGTCTCTCCACGGCTGGGGGGCGCACTCCGGAGACTTACAGATTCCCAGACGAAGTCCACGTACCATATCAATTTCCTGGAACTCAGAGCTGTTCACTTGGCGCTGAAGGCCTTTCTTCCGTCCTTCCAGACCAACTCTCTGCTTGTGCAGACGGGCAATACGACCACAATGTATTACCTCAACAAGCAGGGGGGCTCGAGATCGGGCACCCTGTCGCAGGAGGCGCAGGCGATTTGGAACTGGCTTCTGGCCAGAGGACTGACGATAACGGCTACCCATCTGCCAGGTGTGCAGAATGTTCAGGCGGACGCACTGAGCAGACTGATTCAGGAAAACCACGAATGGGTCATAAACGACGAAGTTCTAGGAGAAGTCTTTGCAAGGTGGGGGACTCCAGACGTAGATCTGTTCGCCACCGCCGAAAACAGCAAATGCCGAGACTTTGCCTCCAGGTACTACCAGCCGGGGACGCTGGGGAATGCGTTATGGATCAACTGGTCGAACAGCTTTCTATACGCTTTTCCACCCATTCCCCTGATTCCGAAGGTGCTCATCAAGCTGTCCCAGTCCAGGGCGTGGATGATCCTGATTGCCCCGGAATGGCCCAGGCAGTGGTGGTTCACAGACCTGCTTCACCGGTCTCTCCTTCCTCACATACGGTTGCCATGCAGGCCGGATCTTCTCACGAAGTTCTGGGGCCAGATGTTGCACCCCAACCTCTCGTCTTTGAGTTCGGCGGCATGGCTCCTGAGATAGTGCAATATGGCCATTTGAATCTACCTGAAGATTGCATAGACATACTGAAGGAGGCTAAGCGACCTTCCACTCGGACTTCCTATGCTTAAAAGTGGAAGAGGTTTTGCATCTGGTGCAAGTCCAAGAACTATGACCCTACGACGTGTAAGGAAGATGTCATCCTTCCTTATCTTCTCCATCTGGCGCAGTCTGGCCTTAATGTCCATTCCTACAGGAAATGCCCTTCACAGACTTCCTTCTTTCAAATTCCTGTGATCAAAGATTTCTTGGAAGGCTTGAAGAAAGTGTTCCCTCCTGTCCGGCTTCCTTCGCCTTCATGGGAATTGAATGTGGTGCTGTCCAGATTGATGAAGGAGCCTTTTGAACCTATTCATAAGGCTTCGTTGCAGCACCTGTCCTGGAAAGCGGCGTTCCTCGTGGCCATTACATCGGCCCACAGGGTGAGTGAAATTCAGGCGTTGTGAACCTTATACTGTATTTCATTCTGCTAAGGTTGTTATGCGTACTCACCCTAAATTTCTTCCAAAGGTTATATCTGATTTTCATGTTAACCAGACCATAACTTTACTTACGTTTTTTCAGAATCTGGATAAAACCAAGGATATGCATAGGTCAGACAATTGTTTATCAATTATGGATCAGTCAGGATGGGTCTTGCTACCTCTAAACAGTCCATCTCTCGGTGGATTGTGTCCTGTATACAATTGTGTTACCAAAAAGCTAATAAGACCTTAGGGGGTAAACCTAAGGCTCATTCCACCAGAGGCAAAGCTGCCACGACTGCTTTGCTCAGTAATGTTCCAATTGCAGAAATCTGCAAGGCGGCCACTTGGAAGTCGGTCCATACCTTTGCTAAGCATTACTGCCTGGACACTGATGCCACCGCAGACGCTCAGGTTGGGCAGGCTTCGCTGCGAAATCTGTTTGCACAGTAGTGGTGTTATTCCTCTTTTCTCCACCGCCGCTTTGGTGTGGGGATGGGCTTGCCATTCTATTCACTAGATTATGACTATACACAGAGATCCCCTACTACAGAAGGAGTAGTTTCTGTCCTGTAACTCCAGTTCTGTAGTAGGGGTATCTCTGTTATAGTCATAAGCGCCCGCAATCCTCCTCGGTGGAGAGAGATATTCATGTAAGGAATGCTACAGGTCTGGCGTGTTACGCCTTCAAAAAGAATTGAAAGTAAAAAGGACCGGCAGTGCATTCTGGGATACTGTGAAGTTCTGGAAAGTTCTCTTAAAGGCACAGTATCCTGTTCTGAGCCACATAATGGCAGCCTATGGGGCGTGTCTGTCCATGTCTCCCTCTCTATCATTCCAGAGGGTTTTTGCTGTTAAAGCAAGGGAAATCTGGACAGGCTTTGCTGTTTGTGGATTTTTGGTGGAATTTCTAGTTGAAGTACTGGACAGTGTAGCCTGTGGATATAGGCTGCATTAGCTCTTTAATTCTCTCTTAGGTGTCTGTGCAGTTCTGCATTTTTCGACACCATAAGAGATTATTTTTGTTTGCTCCAGGGTCCACGCACATGGGCGGGACTATTCACTAGATTATGAGTATAACAGAGATACCCCTACTACAGAACTGGAGTTACAGGACAGAAACTACTCCTTTTGATACATGTGACTGTCTAGGACCTTCCAAAAGCAATATCAATCAAACAAACTACAAATGCTAGAGGCAAGTTTCTCTGCGAAAAGCTTAGCTATACATTTTGAGCAATTTAATGCCTGGTGACCTTCAGGTTCCCCAGATTATCTTACACTTCCCAGCAAATGGCATTAAGAACGTGGTAGACTACATCCTAGTACAAAGGCAACACTTTGAACTTTGCATCAACTTTGCTGTGTTGGAACCTTTTGTGAATGACCACTTACGACCATTTTGTAACCTACAAGGATTTGACATACTGATGGAGACAAAAAGATTAATTGGACACTTTAAAGTGGCTGTCTCAACGGTTTAAGGCATTAATATATCTAATGGCCCCAATACCTGTTCCAATCACTGCATCTGTTCCCCATGGAAACTGAGAGGTAATTGGCTTTTATTAGCCTGTTCTGACATTTGCAAGGCATTCTGGGTAAAAAAAACAACAAGCTGCAATCCAGGCTGTCAATACCTCAGTGAATTCTCTTTAATCTTCAGAAATGCCATGGTTTTGTAGGAGTTTCTAGGTGTCCGATGACTCCAGCCTCAAATAATGCAGCAATCCCCGCCCACACACTTGTTCAGTCCACATTGACTTCCCCAGTCCTGCAAGTCGTGGTTTGGTTTACACTAATACATTTTAGTGCTGGTGCCTGCATCACTGCATTAAATAGATAAGTCAAGTAGATTCATGAAAATGTGCGAGGAGAAGCTACAGTTGATTGAATTATAGTGGTCGATGGTAGTTTTTAGAGTCTGTGTTAGCCAGACCTAGGTTGAAGAGAGGTGGGTTGTCATGGGTTGTTATGGAGCCTTAGCCCAGCTAAGAAATCCAACGGGCCAGTGACAGGCTCCTCATAAAAGACAATGACAACCAGAAGGCGTCTGTTCTCCTGCTAGACCACTAGAAGGCATCGGTTCTCTCTGCCAGTGGGAGGACACATCCCAATTTTCTAGGTCTCGCCTACGCAGCGCGCAAGCGCCTCATAGGAGGGCCTTCAGCTGTCGCTCTTCACTTTTTCATGCACTGCACTCGTGCTTGTGGCGGCATCCACCTTGCGGGAGCACGCAGCGGCGCACCACAAGCACGAGTGCAGTGCTTGAAAAGTGAAGACTGCTTTCCAAAGTGCGCACGCGCACTTCTCTCCTCGCCCACACGTCCCGGCCACTCACTCGCTCCGCCCTCTCCTTTTTCTGCTCCTGCTTCTCTTGCGCTTCTTGTTCTAAACATTCATCAGTTTTCCACCCTTGTTGGATATATTTTATTAATGAGGAATCCTTTACTTTTATGCCAAGCTCTCGCCTATCTTTTTTGATGTCTCTTACTCAAAGCGACCGTCACTCTGTTTAGCGCATTTTTTATTTTAAGCTTCCTCCTTGGGCGCCACTTTATTTGCTCAACCAACATCAGCACCCACTCAAGTATAAATGTCTTTCTCTATTTCCATTCTTGCTATGGGCTGAATGTTTTATTATATATGTGCACTGCCTTACCAGTGTGTGTGAGTACTTCTGAGCACTTTCTATTAGGACAGAAAGGAGAAGTCTTTCCACACACAGCCTTTTTCCTTCCATTAGTGATCTCCGGGGACGTTCATCTGGCCGGGACCGAGAAATTCTCCAACTGAAGTCCCTTCCATGGCCACACAGATGTTGCCTTTGACCCTGCCCTACAGCCAAACTCCCCAACGTCTTACTACTTTCTACCCATGCGGGGTTGTCACTTCAACAACCGAGCCTTCCTCCTCCAGGCCAAGGTAAATTCAGTTCCTCCCCTCTTCTCCTCATCAGGGATCGCAGTCCTTTTTTTCAAAACAAAAAAAAAGAACGTCAGCCTGTTAACACTACAGTCAGTCTCTACTGTATAGAGTTTTATCTCCTCCACCCCCCCATTTCAAATCTCGTCACCCCTGCCTATTTTCTATACTGCAGAGAAACTTGACCTAGTCGATCAAGAGATCCCAGAAACTTTGCATAAAGGTGTTATTGCTCCTGCTCCAGCCAAGTGTTGTTTTGAAAGCTCTATTTTCCTAGTACACAAGAAGGAGCAAGCATTTGCAATGCAATAGGTATTTACTCGAGTTTGAGCTATTGATATTGCAAATGACAATGCCTTTTATTTTTGTTTTTTAAACATAAATGAAAGGCATTGTCATTTACAATGCCAATAGCTTAAAATCGCCTAAATGCGAGACCTATTGCATTGCAAATTCTTGTATAACATGGTGGGATAAAGCGGCTAACAAATGGTTTCTGGACATCGTGCATTAAGGTCACACCCTAGGACTCATCAATAAACCTCTGGCACATCTCCGAAAAGTTCAACATAAGCAACTACAGGAGCTCAGAAAAACAATTGCAATTCTTCTATCCAAAAAGTGATAGAAAAGGTGCTGAAACATCACAAAACAAAGGATGCTATTCCGGATTCTTCCTAATCCTGAATAATTGAAAATGGAGACCAATCCAGGACCTACGGAGCAGCAAACCAATATCTTAAGAAGAAACAGTGTTACTGAATGGTAACTCCTTCTTTTAATTCAAAAACATGATTTGCTTTCAACAGATCTAGACGATGCATATTTTATATAACCATACTTCGTGCCCATTGCCAGTTTCTAAGATTTGAAGACTGCCAACATTATCAATTCAGAGCTTTTCTATTTGGCCTCTTTTCGGCCCCATCAATGTTCATGAAATGTATGGTACTGGTTGTTGTTGTTGTCTATCTACGGCAAAACAAATGCATGGCCTGTTAGTATCTATCTTACTGGATGATTAATAGCACCATCATACAATCATGCACAAAAGGAGATACAGTTCACACTGTCCACCTTTGCAAAGCTAGGTTTAGCAGTAAACATCAGAAAATCCAAGCTAGAGTGTGAAAGAGATAATCTGGAAGGTACGTCCATCACAGGAAATGGGAAGAACATTAAAAGACTGGGCATTCCTTACACAAGCCCGAAAAATAGTACCAGAAAGGTTCATAAAAAGACACTTGTCACATGTCTTCATACACCTAGCTACTTCCACATTGTCGCCTATGCATAATGCCAGTGCGGGAGGAATTCAGCGAGCAATGGATTCAGGCAGAAGGCAAATGAGGACAAAATCCATATAACGCAGCATAACGAAAGTAGCCTCACATGGTGGATGATAGAAACATGTTTGCAGGCTTACTATTAATGCTATCAGAACCCCAAGTTTGAATAATTACCAGGATGCATAGCACATCTCTAGGGACAGCTTATGAGCGGACATTAGAACAAATCGAAAAAATCAATGCACATCAATCTTCTGTAGTTAGAAGCAATGGGACTTGCTCTAAAAGGAGTCTATGATAACACGTGTTGATACGCATGGACAGTACAACTATGTACTATATAAAAAAGAAAGGGAGCACAAAATATTTTGCACTGTCCCAAGGACACCACATCTGTGGATGTGGGCACTCGAAAATGATGTGGTTGTTCCAGTGGCGCATGTACTATGGCGAAAAACTCTGCAGGCTTTGTTCAGTAAACCACGAATGGAAATCAACCAACATCTTCTGAACTATTGTTCAAGTCATAGGGACAGTCACAGATAGACTCCTATGCAATAAACACCAACCAAAAATGGTTGAAATTCTCAAGTTGATGCTGAAGAGCTGCAGTTCTGAGGTATGGGAATTTCAGCAGGCTGCATAGCAGTATTTAAAGCGCTACAAGTCCTGATTTTGCATTGATTTACGTAACCGAGCACACAATAAAATGTTACAGACATTGCTGTGGTACAGTCACTAAATGCTGGTGTTGTGCTGTTACCAAGTGTAAATGGAGTGAATTGCTGTAATAGAATGATGTACTAATGAAAGCCCCTCCTCTGTTCTTTCCCTGTAGGTGCTGAACACGGGTCTCCTCGGAGAAAAAGAAGATATCGGCCAGGCGAGCGGGCATTGATGGAGATCCGAAAATTCCAGAAGAGCACAAACCTGCTCATTCATAGGCTTCCTTTCTCCAGGCTGGTACTTGAGCCTCTTTTTTTCACCTGTGGTCGAGAGTTCAGGTGTTATAGTGGTTTACATTTTAAAGCTAGATTGAAGTCCTAGATGCCAAACGAAACAACTGCTTTGTGCCTTTTGCAGTACCCCGTGGCACTTCAGATCTTTCCTCGTTTACTGAGCAGTAATGGGCACTCTAGGGATGTGTGTCCTGTTCACCGCTTTAATGGAAGAGCCTGGTCTGGTCCTTGATTGTAGTGAACACCACAATACCTAGCCTCAGCACACTTGAACCACCTAGGTTGTACAGTAACGTGAACTGTGTTTGTGCCGGATTCAAGTTTCTCCTTGGTTGTGTCTTGATAGTATTGCTTTGAGCTTCCACGACAATGGTTGAGGGAGTGCTGCAGGTGGAGTGGGTGCTGAACAGGAGCACATAGGCTTTCGGAGTGTTCCTAACCTTTTATAATGGGCTCACCCCAGCTACCCGCTACATCTCACAGGGCTTGATTTCTTGTGCATAGCCCTGCGAGAGGCCCTGTGCTAATATACCAGCCCTGTGTTCACACCCTGGGCAGGCAACTTGTGAAAACAAGCAGTCCACACACTATGAAGCTATAGGCACCGTTTAGAGAATTCCTTTTGGTAGATGATCCTTACAGCCATCCTTGTGGGATGTAAGGGCCTAATAAGATTTTGCACTCAAGTGCCCTATGGAACTGACCACACGGGGTAGGAGGACCAGTGCAGGGGTGCCACCCTCTCCATTCAATCCTCCACAGCCGTCTTCCTTGCAGGTCTAATGTAAAGGTGCACACAGAGGTGTGGAATATAAATTGAGTATACAGAAAACTTCAAGGTCCACCTTCTTCTTTTAATCAGAATATGTTAGGGCGAGTAAGCCTTCTGGATTTGCTGGGACAGTCGGTAACAGCAAACGTTGATTAATTCAGTACATGCCTGGGCTTTCAGAAAGGGCTGAGTGAACACACAGAGATGCAAACTTACAGGTTTTTCAATGAACAAGTTAGCAGCCCCTAGCAATGTGGTCCCCATCAAATAGCTCTGAAGCAACATGTTGCTCACTACACCCTCAAATGCTGCTCCTCAGATGATCCAACCCATTTGATATTTATGTTTATCAGTCCTATAATGCCCACGTATTGTTTTTCTTTTGAAAGGGAGGACGAGGAGGCTTTTCTGATTTGGTGACCACTTCTCAAACACTTGTTCCCCAGAGGCACTGACAAAAGCACAAAGGTTTGAGCATCCTAGGGGGTAAACCACGCCAAAGATGCCAGGTCTAACTGTGTGCATTGACTGGAGTCTGGTACGCTATAACATGGCTAGCACGCTTGGATGTGTCACCTCGAATACCAATGCTGCGTCAGCAAGACTTTAACTTATATGGAAAGGGGCTCCTGGTATTGGAACCATCTCCCTAGTTGTATGAGCTTCTGCCAGTTTGCTGTGTTATGAGAGCCTATTTTATTTCCACAATGGATTTGAAAGCCAACAACTAATTGACTTAATAATCCTGTTTCAGGAGACCAGCTCCAGATCTTCATCTCACTGTTTTGAAACAGTCTGCCTTGTGACTGACTGGTTGTTCTCTGTATCTCTATCTGTGTGTGTATGGTATTTTTGTAGCGCAAACCTAGCCAAAAGGTAGTGGAACATTGTACATGGGTCTAAGTATGATAAATGGAAACATGCCAAAAGCAAACCACAATAGTTGCCCGAGTGTTAACATCCGTGCTGGGTTCACACATTCGTATTTTATGGCCTGTTTTGAGTTCACCTCGGGTAAAGCGCAGAAGGCTTTATTATCCAGAGGTGTACTTGTGTGGTCATATTTTATATGAAAAAGCAAGATTTGGTGGCAAAGAAATTCTTGCGGCAGGAGATAGTGAAGTTGTAGTCCCATGCTACTGAGAAAAGATTTTTTTTCTCTTCATCAAACATCAGGTGTATTAGTTAACGTACTTCGTGCCTCAATGCTCAGGATAGTGCATTGCAGACAGTTATGTAGCAGTGGGTTGGAATCTGACAGCCTACACAAAATCTGGGTGCAGGCTACTGAAAGTGGCCAAATGCATTTGACAGAGTCTTCAGTTTGCTGGGGGATTTGGTCTATTGTTTAATTGTTACACCTCCAGTCGGGAGACACAAATTGCACACTCTAATTATGGTAAATTACTTTATCTCCCAGTCCCTCAATTTATAAATTTGTTAAATTGTGTATATATTTGTGGTAGGGAAATGTAATAGTTTACTGTCCATGCAAATTATTTTCCATTTCCTGGTTACTGTAATCTGACTTCTGATAGATACATCTGCCTGTGGATTCCTCACCTTATGAATATCCCCTGCTCCAGCATTCCGCAGAATTTTTTCCTTAGCTCTCCGCGCTGACGAGGTCGTCACAAGGCCATGGCTTCGCATGCGGCTCCGCATTACGTCACTGGAGCCATAAGAGGACCACGCCAGCATGATGACGTCCGTTCCCTTTTTTCCGCGCTGTCTACACTAACGTTTTTTTCTAGGACTCCCCAATTCTTTCGTCTGGATACTTTTGTTTTTTCAATTGTATCTCTTTCTCTTTTGACATGTCTGTCCCGAAGAAGTCTGGCTTTAAGCCCTGTAAGGAATGTGGAGGGTATATGTCTATAACTGACCCAGATGAAGACTGTCTTTGGTGTTTGTCGTCTGACCACGACGTCGAGGATTGTTCTTCCAGCAGGAAAATGAACCCGAAGGCTCTGAAGGAACGGGAGGCTAAGCTGTATAAGTCTAAGTCGTCGACTTTGCATGACTCCAAGAGAAGACATAAGAAGAAGAAGAGACATGCTTCTCGGCGCCGATCGTCGAAGGTTGTGGTGTCTAAGTCGCCTTCTTCAGCTCCTCGACGTCGAGTTAATGACTTTCTCTCCTTCTCCTTCAGTGTCTCCTCAGGCGACTCCGGTCCATTCCCCATCAAACAAAGGTACTCCAGAGTGTTCACCTACGCCGAGGTTCTCGCTGGCTCCGGAGGGAGTGTTGAATCCGGCTGATGCTGAGGTTCCTTCAGCCCCTGCGGATGCGCCTGCTGGTTCAGCGGCTCCGTTTCCAGATGTGCCTCGTTTGGATCTCGAACCGGCTCATCTTCCACAGTTTCCGGCTCCGGGTTCAGATCCATAGTGTTTTTTTAATGCAATGTATGGTGTTTTCGCCAGGGCCTCATACCCCTCTGGTGCACCTGCAGGTCCCATGGGTCCTTTGGCTTACAATTTGGGTGTGCCTCAACAGTATCCACAGGCCCCTTTTGTGCCCTTTATGACAGCGACGCCGTCCTGGCACTTTCCGTCTCCGAGGATGTTGACGCCATATGGGCAGTCCCTGGCTCCATCCCGAGAAACTTCTCGGATTCGATCGGCGCCGGTTACTACAGTGGAACCTTCTTCGACGCCGCTCCCAGAGCATTGGACGCCGTGTGTGGTGCCGCTTATTCCGCAGCTGAAGATGCGCTCGAGGAGAGAAGCACAGAGGTTATTGGAGGAGGAGCAGTACCAGGATGAGAGGGAAGAAGGAGAGGTGCATGACACTCAGGATTTGTTTGAAGACTTGTGTGAGGGAAGTGGACTTGATGTTTCTCCTGAGTGGGACTTTGTTTCTCAGAAGGCTTCTCCCTCAAAGGAGGTTGCTCCATACCATTCTGTGATCAGAAAGGCGGCGGATCTTTTGGATTTGCAGCTTCCTTTGGATGAGTATAAGCCTAATCTTCTTACGGAGGTGCTCCATTCTCCTCCTTCGGTGGTTGAACCACTCTTACCATTTAATGATGCTCTGACTGAGTCAATACTTGAGGTTTGGCGCAACCCTCTGTCTGCTCCTGCAGTTTCAAGATCAGTGTCCAGAAGGTATAGGCCTGCTCCTGGGGATCCAGTGTTCCTTTTGTCTCAACCCTCTCCTGAGAGCTTGGTGGTACAGGCCTCTTTTTTTAAGGAGTCTACAGGAGCTTTTCCGCAAGCTCCCGCTGACAGGGATTCAAAGAAGCTGGAACAGTCTGCGAAAAAGGTCTTTCCTTAGGAAGAGGTGTGGCGCCGCGGCTAGGACGACTGACTCCGGAATCTGGGGATCACGGTTCAATCCCCGGTGGCAGATTAGTCCAGCACCATGTGACTCTGGGCAATAGCTTGCTTAATCTTCCCGACGGCCCCCAGCGCCTAGAGACCCTAACGGGTGATTGTGCGCTTTACAAATGTGGATTATTATTATTATTATTATTTCAGATATCATGGCTCTGAAATCTACCAACGCAACTTGTATCTTGGGTAGATATATTCATGCCTTAATGGACTCTGCCAAGCAGCTTCTTCCTAAGTTGTCTGAGGAAGACCAGGGAAATCTGAGTGAGGTGTTGGCGGACTCTCAGGCTGCTGCCCGTCAAGTCATCCAGTCTGGCTTGGACAAGGCTGACTCCGTTGCCAGAGTGATGGGCTCGTCCATTGCAACAAGGAGACATGAGCGGTTGAGGTCTTCTAGGTTCTCTCCCGATGTACAGGCTGCCCTTTTTGATCTGCCTTTTGATGGATCTAGACTTTTAGGTGAAAAGGCGGATTCTGCCTTGCAAAGATTTAAGGACAGTAAGGCAAAGTCTAAATCTTTAGGTCTGCATTCACAATCGAGAGGTTATGGCTATAAAAGGTACAGAGGCTTCGGGAAGTCTTCCTTTCGAAGTTTCAGACAGCCTCAGCAGCAGCAGCAACAACCGCAAAACCCCTTGTATAAGTCATATAGGGGTAAAAGCAGAGGTTGCCGATGTGGTTCCTCCTCCTCCTCCTCCTCTACCTCCCCAGCCCCTCCAGGTAATGCAGGAAAGCAGCCCTAGATCCGCCATCCTGGATCATGTAGGTCCTGTGGGAAGTCTGCTTACCCATTTTCTACGGAATTGGAAATTGATCACTTCAGACCTTTGGGTTCTAGGTCTCGTGGAGAATGGGTACGCCCTTCCCTTCAGGGATTTCCCACCTCCTTATCCTCCTTTCCAAGGTTTTTGCAGCATGCGTATTTTCACATCCCAATCCTGAAGTCGCACAGTAAGTAACACCGATTTACGGTTTGGTCGCATCATTATCAGTTTGCGGTCCTTCTGTTTGGTCTTACTATTGCACCTCGAGTCTTCACCAGGGTGGTGGCAGTGGTGGCTGCCCATCTCAGGAGGGCAGGGATCCCGGTTTTCCTCTATCTGGACGACTGGCTTCTGAAAGCAGAGGGACCAGAGATGGTGCGTCATCATCTGCAGGTAACAACTCAGCTGTTGTTCAAATTGGGTTTTTCAATAAATGTGCCCAAATCTCACCTGGTGCCCTCTCAGTGCAACCTGTTCATAAGTGCTGGACTGGACACTACTGTGTGTTGAGCATTTCCTCCACCACAAAGAATTCTCGACATTCAGGAGATGATCCCTTTATTCCACAATGGAGCGGTTGTTCCAGTTCTGAAGGTCCTTCACCTGCTCGGTCTTATCGCCTCCTGCATTCTGTTGGTCAACCATGCACACTGGCACATGAGGGCACTCCAGTGGTGCCTCCGCAGGCAGTGGTATCGGCACAACAGAGATCTCAGGGAACCAGTCAGGATTTCCAGAGAAGCTGCAGCGGATCTATCTTGGTGGAGCGTTTAGAACAATCTTCCACCTTCCTCCATGGAAGGCCACGTTGATAAACGGATGCCTCTACCCTATGGTGGGGAGCTCATCTGGGGGATCTGGAGATCAAGGGTCTTTTGTCTCGAGAGGAAAGGTTGTCTCATATCAATCTTCTGGAATTCCAGGCGATTCGTTTAGCGCTCAAGGCCTTTCTCCCTTCCCTTCGCGGTCAGTCGGTTCAAGTCCTGACTGACAACACTGCCGCGATGTGTTATGTCAACAAGCAGGGAGGAGTAGGGTCGTACCGTCTCTGCAGGGAGGTTTTGCGACTCTGGTCCTGGGCTCACGACCATCGTATTTGTTTGATGGCAAATCATCTAGCCGGGGTGCTGAACGTTCGTGCAGACCGTCTCAGTCGGCAGTTCTCCGCTGACCACGAGTGGACGCTTCATCCGTAGGTAGTTCGACACATTTTCGGACGTGGGGGACTCCTTGGGTGGACCTATTTGCTACTCTCGAGAATGCACACTGCCCGTCATTCTGCAGTCTCCAGTTTCCGCTGTAGGGAGTGTTGGGAGACACGTTTCAGTTGAGTTGGAGCTCACAACTCCCATACCCTTGATTCCTCGGGTTCTGAGGAAGATTCGCCGAGACCGGGCCCAAAGCACAAGTTACTTACCTTCGGTAATGATATATCTGTAAGATCAGTAGTTAGTATTAGATTCCTTACCTTAGAATATACCCTGGCGTCAGACTGGATCCGGAAAATTTTGCGTAGCAGTACCCCTGCGCGTCGGTAGGCGTCGTCTGCGGCTCCGCGTTCGTCGTCTGCGTCGTTGGCGCCGGGATGACGTCATCAGAGTACTTAGACGCCGCCCTCGCGCACTGACGTCCGTACTTATACACAGCTTTTCCGCACCAGAAACGCAGAGCCATGATAAAAACCAACACTGGTGCCATAAAAACTAGGGCCCTGAAAGGGGATGACCGTAACCATAGATATCGGTTCGCAGAACGGGGAGGATGGGTGGGGCGGTAAGGAATCTAATACTAACTACCGTTTCTTACAGATATATCGTTACCAAAGGTAAGTAACTTGTGCATCTGAAAGAAACAGGTTAGTATTAGATTCCTTACCTTAGAATAGATACCCCAGCAATACCAACCCCGGTGGTAGGTCTGCGAACCAATGATCACACCAGAAAGTCCTGGAGAACGGAACGGCTGAAAAAGCCATCTCTCCGGACTTAGCTGTCCAGGCAGTAGTGTCTTGCGAACGTGTGCAGCGAGGCCCACGTAGCTGCCTGACAGATGTCCTGCAAGGAGATACCCCGACCCAGGGCAGTAGTAGCCGCCGTGGCCCGAGTGGAATGGGCACTTAGCCCCCGAGGAGGCTCCTTTTTAGCCAGAGAGTAACAAGCCTTGATGCACAAGACGACCCATCGAGAAATGGTCCGTTTGTGCACCGCCCGTCCCTTCTTAGCGCCCACGTAACCAACAAAGAGTTGGTCATCCACCCGGAACTGGCGTGTGCGATCCAGATAATATGAGAGTGCACGTTTTGGGTCCAGACGGTGGAGCCTCTCTTCCTCTTTCGAGGGATGCGGAGGCGGAAAGAAGGTGGTCAAGGTGATGGACGGCCCGATATGGAAGGCTGTGACTACCTTGGGCAGGAAAGAGGGTCGCGTCCGCAACACAACTTTGTCCAGATGGACAGAAAGGAAGGGAGGTTGAGAAGAAAGAGCCTGGAGCTCACTCACTCTCCTGGCAGAGGTGATGGCAACCAGGAATGCAGTCTTAAAAGTAAGGAGACGAAGAGGACAGTTATGAAGTGGCTCGAAGGGAGCGCACTTCAGATAAGTCAGAACAAGGTTCAAGTCCCACTGAGGCATCACAAAAGGAACAGGAGGAAACATATGAGTGATGCCCTTCAAAAACCTATTTACAACCGGGGACTTGAACAAAGAGGGCTGATCAGGGAGCCTTAAGAAGGCCGAAATGGCAGAGAGGTAGCCCTTTAGAGTGCCCATAGCAGAGCCCTGCTGGGCAAGAGAAAGAAGAGAGGAGAACCTCTGAAAGAGGGGCAGAAAGGGGATCCACAGCCTTTGCTGTGCACCATGCCACAAATTTGTTCCACCTGCAGGCGTATACCGATTTTGTGGAGGGACGCCTGGCTGCCAGAATCACATTACAGACTTCAGGAGGCAAGTCAAATGGCCTCAACTGCCGCCGCTCAATCTCCACGCATGTAAGTGGAGACTGGACAGGTTGGAATACGTCCCCTGCTGCTGCGACTGAAGGTCCTCCTGAAGAGGCCGAGAATCGGGGGATCGACTGACATGCTGAGTAGCTCAGGATACTAGTATCTTCGTGCCCATTCCGGAGCCACAAGGATGACTTGGGCCTGGTCGCGCCTGATCTTCTTCAGCACTCCCAGGGCAGACGTGGTATAGGCGGAAAGGTTCTCTTCTGTGGCGAATAGATCTAACCAAGGCTCTCCCCACTGCTTTAAGAGGCCTTGCACCACGTCCGAGTTCAGACGTCATTCGTGATCCATCATGCACCGACGGTTGAGTTCGTCCGCCCTGGGGTTCAGGGAACATGCCAGGTGTTGAACCACCAGGGTCACGCCCTGATGTTCCAGCCACTGTCAGAGGCGCAGAGCCTCCTGGCAAAGGGTCCACGACCCCGCCCTGTTTGTTGCAGTACCACATGGTGGTGGTGGTGTCCGTGAACACCTGCACTACACTCCCCCGGACAGAGGGGAGGAATGCCTTCAGTGCAAGCCGGATCGCCCGCAGCTCCAGGTTTATGTGGAGCCGGGACTCCGCCGGAGACCAGAGGCCTCTGATCTCCGCCTCTCCCATGTGGCCCCCCCCAGCCCTGGAGGGACGCTTCCGTCACAACTACGTGCTCCGGTTGGGGTAGGGAGAGGGATCTGCCGCTGACCCAATCGCGGTCCGTGAGCCACCACTGCAACTGTCTTGCAGTGCCCTCCGAGATCAAGACATGGTCGGACAAGTTGCCCTGATGCTGGGCCCACTGAAACTTCAGGTCCCTGCAGAGCCCGCTTCCGCCACCTGGCGTGATGCACCAGAAGGATGCAGGAGGCCATCAATCCCAGAAGCCGCACCGTCAACCTGACCGAGACTCGGGATAAAGGCTGAAAGATCGGAATCAGAGCCTGAATATCCCGAACCCGCTGTTCGGGAGGATAAACCCGAAACTGCGCCAAGTCTAGAACCGCTCCGATGAAGAGGAGCTTCTGAGAGGGACACAGGTGCGACTTCGGCACATTGATGGAGAACCCCAGCAGGTGCAGGAGGTCGGCCGTAGTCTGGAGGTGGCTGATGACTGTCTGGGGCGAGCCCGCCTTCAACCACCAGTCATTGAGGTAGGGGAAGACTGAAACCCCTAACCTGCGCAGATGAGCTGCGACCACCGCCATCACTTTCGTGAACACCCGTGAGGTGCTGGTAAGGCCGAAGGGGAGCACGGTAAACTGAAAGTGCTCGCGGCCTACCGTGAACCGCAGGTAACGCCGGTGGGCCGGCAGGACAGGGGTGTGGAAATAGGCGTCCTGCAAGTCCAACGCTACCATCCAGTCTCCTTGGTCTAGGGCAGCTAAGACCCGAGCCAAAGTCAGCATTTTGAACTTCTCCTTCCGGAGGAAGCCGTTGACGTTCCGGAGGTCCAAGATAGGGCATACGCTTTGCCTTTCTTGGGAACCAGAAAGTAGTGGGAGTAACAACCACACCCTACTTCTGGCCCAGGAACGCGCTCGATGGCCCCTTTGGCCAAGAGGGCCGTAACTTCCTCCTGCAGGAGTTGCAAGTGATCCCCCGACACGCGGAGGTACTGTGGTGGCATGGTTGGAGGGGTCGCCTCAAAGGGGAGGGAGTAGCTCCTTCGGACGATTTGCAGTACCCACCTGTCCGATGTGATGGAGCCCCAGTGGAGGAGGTGATGGCGAACCCTGCCCCCCACTGGCGTCAAATGGGCCTGAAAGCTCGGACTAGGAAGGCTTTGAGGCGGATGCTGCGGGGGTGGATGTGGACTGGCCACGCCGTTGTCCCCTGTTACCGCCGCGACGGTAACCACGTCCGCCACCGCGCTAAATGTTAGTCTGCGGCCCATGGCTGGCAGGACGTGTGGGAGCACCCCTTCCGTGGCCACGAAAGGAGCGCTGGGCAGAAGATTGCTGGCGTGGGGCCGACCGGCCCAAGGACTTGGCCATAGCCCTGGAGTCCTTAAAGCGTTCCAGCGCATGATCTGCCTTGCCACCGAAGAGGTGGCTGCCATCGAACGGCATGTCCATAAGGGTGTTTTGGACATCGGCCGAAAAGTTGGCGGACCTCGGCGTGGCGGCGAACCGCCACAGATGTGGAAACGCTCTTCCTAGCGAGTTCGTGGTATCTAGTCCACATCTGATAGAGTACCGCACTGCGTCCCTTCCCTCCGCAAGGGCTTGAGCGAGTTTCGCCCGGGCTCCCTCCGGGCACTCAGGCAGCACGTCCGCAACCGTATCCCACAGAGAGTGGGTGTAACGGGCCAAGAGGCACGTGGTGTTGACTGACTGCAACCCCAAACTAAGGGAGGAGAACATCTTCTTTCCGAACTGTTCATACCTCTTGGATTCCCGATCTGGTGGTGCCGTCGGGAATGCAGATTGGGAAGTAGAGGCCTGGATAACCAGACTCTCGGGGGTGGGGTGGGTGGACAAGAAACTAGGGTCGCCCAGAGATGGGCGGTGGCGCCTAGCGACGTTCCGATCTACAGGAGGGCCTGTAGTGGGCCTGGACCAAGTTCCCAACAGGACATCTGTGAGAGCCTCAATAAACATCAGTAGAGGTTCTGGGGAGCTTACCTGCGGTTTAAGGACCTCTGTGAGGATGTTGGACCTCACTGTGGCGACGGGGAGCTCAAGAGCCAAGGCCTTGGCTGCCCTCATCAGCACCACACTATAAGCTGCCCCCTCCTCCGTAACCACAGTAGGAGGGGAGACAAAACCAGTGTCTGGGGAGTTATCCAGGCAACTGGCTTCCCCTAGTTCCTGTGTCCAGTCCTCATATGACTGGCACTCTCGTGCCAGGGGGTCCTCAGACCCCCCCCCCACCCCCCCCAGTCTCCCTCGTCGTCCATGTCCTGAAATTCAGGGATAAAGAATGGACTCAGATCCTCGAAGTATTTCTCTTCGGCAGCGCCGAACGCGGTGTCGAGCGACGCCGCTCCGGTGCCAGATCCAGACAGAGGGTTGGACCAGGGACGGCGGCGTCCGAGGACGGCGCCGGGGTTGACACCCTAGGGATCGACGCCGGCGGGGTCGTAAGTTCGACCAGCGGTGATCCAGAACCGGATCCGGCATCGGGACCGAAGTCGCCGACGGCGCCGGAGCCGAAGCACCCGGCCGCGGAACCCGACTGGGGAGAGAGTGACCTCATGGCCATGAGGAAGGCATCGATCTCCTCCGGCGTCGCGTTCTGCCCAGGGACCGGCGGGTATGGAGCAGGCCGCGATGCCTGCGGAGCCGCGTGGGCGGTGTCACCCGAACCCACGGCCGTGTCGCGCGAGTGTCGGGGGGGAGTCAGAAGAGCGATGTCGCCTCTTCGGCTTCTTGTGCCTCTTACCTGAGGACTTGGAGCCCGATGAGTGGTGTTGACTCGCCGAGCTGTGATGACTCTGGCCCCGCGACCGGTCCCTCGACCTCCTTCCGGACCGGGACCTCGAGCGGCGCGGGGCCGACTGCCGGAGCTGAGACGTTTGCTGGACCGCTCCCACCTAGCCTTCGACGTCAAGGCCCGTCAGTCGGGGCACGACTTGTCATCGTGGTCGGGCCCCAGGCAATGTAGGCACCGGCGGTGGTGGTCGGTAACCGACATCAGTCGGTTGCAGTCAGCACAGGGCTTGAACCCGGGCATCCCTACCGGCACCGATAGAGTCGGTAGACTCGAAATGGATCCAAAAAGGATCGAAAAAGCTTAGTCAAAAAGTGACTAAGGGTACCACTTTCTCCGGACCTGTGCTTCCTGGCGCGGAAAAAAGAAGCACTGACGTCAGCGCGCGAGGGCGGCGTCTAAGTACTCCGAACGACGTCACCCCGGCGCCAATGATGTCGACGACGGACGCAGAGCCACAGACTACGCCTACTGAAGCACAGGGGTACTGCTACGCAAAATTTCTGGATCCAGTCTGACGCCTGGGGATATTCTAAGGTAAGGAATCTGATACTAACATGTTTCTTTCAGATTCATATTGATCGCCCCGGATTGGCCAAGAAGGGTGTGATACACAGACCTTCTTCACCTCTCGCGCACCCTCTGCCCGTGGGATTTAAATCTAGTGTTAACTTTTTTAATGGGTTCCTCGTTTGAACCCATGCACAGTTGTCCTTTGAGACTGTTGTCATTCAAAACCGTCTTCCTTGTGGCGATCACGTCGGCCAGGAGGGTGAGTGAGCTTCATGCTTTGAGTTCATAGCCATCTTTTCTGACCATACATGCTGAAAGGATGGTCCTCAGGACCAGGGCTGCTTTTCTGCCTAAGGTGGTAAGTCCCTTCCATCTAGGGCAGTCCATTACCCTCTCTACTTTCTATCCTCCCCCTTCCAAGGAGGAGGGGAGACTTCATCGCTTGGATCCAAAGAGGGCGACTAGTTCTATTTGGATAGAATAAAGGACTTCCATCAGGATGATCAGCTGTTTGTGGGCTATGCTGGACGTATGAAGGGCAAGGCGGTGCACAAGCGCACTTTATCCAGATGGGTCATCTTGTGCATCAAGATCTGCTACACTCTGGCTGGTAAGGAGCCTCCTGAAGGCATTAGAGATTATTCCACCAGGGCTAAATCATCTACTTCTGCCTAGTCTAGGGGTGTTCCTGTGTTGGACATCTGTAAGGCTGCAACTTGGGTCTCCCTACACACTTTTGCGAAGCATTACTGCTTCGATTCCGAGGTGAAGAGGGACTGTCATTTTGCGTGCTCTGTTTTACAAGACTTTTTGGTATAGAGGGTTGACACCCTCCTCCGGGTGTTGGACTGCTGGGGAATTCTATTCATAAGATGAGGAATCCGCAGGCAAATGTATCAATCAAAAGAACAAGTTACTTACCTTCGGTAATGCTTTTTCTGGTGGATACAGTATCTGCCTGTGGATTCCTCACTGACCCACCCTCCTCCCCGTTATCCACTCTTTTATACTTTCAAAGAGGTATTGGTTAATATGGTTATTTCATATTGTCATTTTGTATTTCCTCTATTTGCCTTTGTGTAGGCTTATAGAAAATGCGTGTTGTCTTTTGATTTCCTAATTCATTTTACACTGTGTGTATTGTATGAATACTGTGTACTATGTATACATTGTCTCGATGGTCGGTCAGTCCATTTTGCCTCGGTGGCACAGAAAAAATGGGTAGAATTGACGCCCTCACGCAGACGTGGTCCTCTTATGGCTCCAGTGACATCATGCGGAGCTATGGCATTGTGACTACCTCGTCGGCGCAAAGAGCTAGAGAAAAATTTCCGAGGAATGCTGGCGCAGGGGATATTCATAAGGTGAGGAATCCACAGGCAGATACTGTATCCACCAGAAAAAGAGTTACCGAAGGTAAGTAACTTGTTCTTTAGCTATAGCTCCATCAACAAATACTGTTCAGTGTCGAACACCTTGATTTTAAGATCAATCAATCAGTCGGTATTTGTACAGTGCAGCTAATCGCCCCTGAGGGTATCTTGGTGCTTAGGTGAAGAACCATCGAGGGTGCTGTTCGAACAGGGACTTGGGAGCGAGGTGTTAGAAGGAGCGTACTCTGCTGTAGCTATGGCGTATGCACGGGGCCTGAGCCAGGGGAAGAGATGGAACAAAGGTTTCTGGATGGCTGGTGAAAGTTCAGTCGGTGGTTCATGTATGCTGGTCCTTGTTTATGGAGGGCTTTGCAGGCGTGTCAGTAGTTTGAATAGGCATAGTTTCTGAATGGGAAGCCACTAGGGGTTCCACAGATGCTGGGTGATGTGGGTCTGTTTGGATAGGTTGAGGATCAGGCTGGCCTGCGAATTCTGTACTGTCTGGAGCCTTCTCATGAGTTCGGTGGTGGTTTTTGCGTACAGTGCGTTGCTGTAGTCCAGACGGCTAGTGATTTAAGGCTTACATTACTGTTTTTCTGGTGCTTGTGGGGGAGCAATTTAAAGATTCTTCAGAGCATGCAGATGGTGGGGAAGCAGGCAGAGGAGACTGTGTTGATCTTTTGGTTCATGGTGAGTTTGCTGTCCAGGATGATGTCAAGTTTCTGGGCGTCGTCATTTGGTTTGGGAGTGGGTCAGAGTTCAGCAGGGCACCAGATGCCGTTCCAGAGGGAGGTATGGTTGCCAAAGATCAGCACTTCGGTCTTGTCTGTTTTGACCTGCAGACAGTTTTACTTCATCCAGGCTGTGGCATTCTTCAAGCAGTTGTGGAAGTTGGGCTTCGTTGTGGTGGGGTCAGATGAGAGCGAGAGGATGTGCTGGGTGTCGTCTGCATAGAATATGATGTTGATATTATCGGTTCTGACGATGTCGGATAGAGCCGTCACGTAGATGTTGAAGAATGTAGGGCTGAGGGATCAACCTTGGGGGGACACCGCAGATGGTGCTTTTGGGTTCAGAGGTTAAGGGGGGGGGGGGGTGACAGATTCTCTGCATGCATTTTGTGAGGAATGATGCAATCCATCTGAGCGAGTCTCCAATCTGGTGCAGTCTCTTAATGAGTGGTGAGAAACCATGTTGAAGGCTTCAGAGAGGTTGAGGAGGATCAGGAGCAGCTGATTCTCCTCAGTCGAGTAGGGTGGTGCGGGTGTCGTCCGTGTTGGTAATCAGAACAGACTCTGTTTTGTGGTTGGTTTGGAAACCAGACTGGGAGGGGTCTAGCAGATTGTTTCCCTTCAGGTGTTTGGTGAGCTGACAGTTGATGGCTTTCTTCAGGACCTTGGCAGGAAACTTGAGCAGCGAGATGGGGCGGTAGTTCTGGAGATAGCTGAAGTCTGCTGAGGGTTTGTTGAGGAGAGATCTGACCTCTGCGTGTTTCTATGCGTTGGGAAAGGTGGCAGTGGTATTGGATGCATTGAGGATTGTGATGAGTTGGTGGCTGATCTTGTTGCTTCTTAGGTTGAAGATGTGGTGGGGTCAGGGGTCACTGAGTGCTCATGAGTGGATGGAGTTCATTATGGCTGTTGTGTCCTGTGTGAAGAGCTGTTCTCGTGCAGTGAGATGTTGTTCGGGGGAGGCTTCTGTTTGAGTGGAGTGGCGGAGTCGGAGGAGGTCCATGGTTCAGGGCTTTAAGTTCCTGTAGATGGTGGTTATCTTATTCTGGAAGTGATTTGCTAGAGTATCTCAGAGTGCCTGTGAGGGAGGGATCATGTTCTTGGTGGCTGATGGGCAGGAGAACTCTCTGATGATGTGAAAGAGTTCCTTTGTGTGTTTAGCACTAGCCTCAATGTGGTCTGCAGGGGCGTCCGTTTTTGCGTCTTTTGAGTTGTTGGTGGGCTGACTTGAAGCTGGCTCGTCTGTATAATCTCTGCTGGTGTGCCATCTTCTCTCTAGTTGTCTGCAGCTTTGTTTCATTATGCTGAGTTCCAGAGTTTACCAGCTAGCTTGTTTAGTGGGTCTGCGAGTTTTGGCTGGTTTGATGGCGGCCGCTCGGTTGGCGGCATTGGTGATCCAGGTGTTGAGGTTCTCAACTGCCTGTTTCATGTTGGTTGCGACATTGAGCTGGGTGGTGTTGAGGGCATCAGTCCATTGGTTCTGTGTCAGTTTTTTCCAGCTGTGGAGGGAGGTGCTGGGAGGGTTGGGGTGGTGCAAGGTGGTCCTGTGATGGTGTAAATAATGGAGTGGTCAGTACAAGTGAGGTCTGTGGTATGGCTGTATTTGACTGTTGCTGGATGTGGAGATAGAGTAGGCCACACACTGGACCCTGTCTGTGGATTCTGCAACCAACTTGGTGAGGACGATATTGTCCATTCTTTGCAGGACATTGGCAGAGTTTGTGTATGTTTCGTCGTCCAGGTGGTAGTTGAGGTCTCTGATGAAGGTGTAGTGCTTAGAATCTATGGCAAGTGGGTCGATGAAGTCTGTGAGTGTGTCTTAGAGGCCGGTCTGTGGTCCTGGGGGTCTGTAGGCGAGGGTGATTTTGATGATTGTGCCTTTGATGGATTCTCCTGATACATAAAAAATGTTACCTTCTTAAAGTCCTTCTTGAATGTCACGCCCCCACCCTATCACACATTCCTTTTCTGTTTTCATCTTGAGCATTTCATTATGTTACAATGTCTCAAATCTTGCAAACTTGCGGCATCCAGTGACCATGACCTGGTGACGTAGAAGGTGGCCTTCTCTGAGAGTGTTCCACAGGTGGTGGCTATTTTAGACTAGCCATACTGAAAAAGCTCTTTGGCTAGACAGTAACTGATAGTTGGAACTCTAGCCCTCGTTTAAAATCTGCTCTGCAATTTTTCCATGTGTGGAACAGAAAGGCACGTAGCATAATTTGATGGCAGCTGGGGTGTGGACAGACAGCGGATGTGTGCTCCGTTGGTGTACCAATTCCAAACCTGACTGTCAGTCTGTGCCTGACCACGTTCGCAGCCAAGAACCAAGGTTCTCCCCTCAGCCACCGCTACCCTTCTGTGCTTCTCCATGTTCTCAACCTCAGCCGCCACTCACTGTACAGTTGCCTTGCCACGCCACGCCACTCAACACAGAAGCAGCATTCACATGCACTTCCTATAAGTTCTCATGCACTCTCCCACACACTACACCACCCACTCCTGCACCAACAGCACCCAGCAACCAACTTCCTCACTCTCGCACAAACCAGCCGCCCGTTCACACAGACCAAACACCACCCGCAAATCACACCACACTCGCATGCATGCATGCTTCTCAACATTTGTTCACTCGCCAAATATGCACTGGAGATATGGGACCTACTGCACAACCATGCTTAGGACCTGCTCTTCCTCACAAAAACATGGCTAAACCAAACCTCTGCTCGGACATCATTGACGGCTATGCGATCATTAGGCAAGACTGTCAGCAAAAGCCTGGAGGTGGAGTTGCCATTATTTTCAAAGATACAATCAGCTGCACCACCTACACAGACATCCCCACCACCTACATGGTACACCTCATGTTCAAGATACATATCAGAGCCAACTTCTTCCCGGGATGAACCGTTGTATACAGCCCACCAGGATCCTGCACAAATTTCACCAGCTACCCCACCCCTCATCTTCAACAACAGCACCATCCTCCTCCTCAGAGACCTTACTTTTAACCTAGAAGACTACACTGACCCAAACTATACAACCCTTCTAGAAAACCTAGCAAACCTGGCTACACCCAGCAACTTACCGAACCCACCCACACCACCAGACACCTGTTGGACCCGATTTTCTCCTCAAACGGCAACCTCACAGTGGACAACCCAGCAACTATGACCTGGTCAGATCACGCTTCCGTCAGTTTTAGCATACCCAACCCGCAGGACCACCGACCTGCCACCATAGGAACTGCCTGCCGCAGCTGGAAAAGCATCATAGAATAAAGTCGACTTCAGCCCTCTCCACACACAGGCCTGAGCACACCAGCAACTTGCCGAAAGCCATTGTGAACCTCAACAGCTAGATCACCACCTGCACTGATACCCTAGCTCCTCTCAAGCGCAATCCATTGGCATGAGCCCAACCACAGGCCAGTTGGTACACAGAGTCCCTGGGGCTGACAAAATGGCACTGCAATAAACTAGAGCTCTAATGAAGAAAAAGTCAAGACACCACACATAAACATCTTCAAATATGCACTCAGACGCTACCACCCTCTTCAACGCATACATGATTCCTCTGGCTAATGTGATCAATGCACATGACCTCAAAATATATTTTTCTACACTGATGACACATCTCATACTTTCCCTCTCGGACAAGACCCCCAATACGAGAAACTAGTTCACCGACTGCATGACCGAGTGGATGAAAGTCACCTGTCTCAAACTCAACACCAACATGAGAGAAGTAGCAATCTTCAGCAAAAACACCTCACCATGGGACTCCAACTAGTGGCAGACCGGACCCACATCCAGCACTGACGCTAGAAACCTCGGAATAATCATAAAGTAAACTGGACATGACTGCACATGTCAACAACTGTTACTGCATCCTGCTTCCAAACCCCGAAGATACAGAGGAAAATCTTTAAATGGGTTCCAAGCAACATTTGAAAAACTGACACATCTTTAACCTTGCACAAAATACTCACATCACGCCACATCTCTGGGAGCTGCACTGCCTCCAGACACCCAAATACAATCCTTTCAAACTCCTCGCACACTTATTCAAGGCACTACACAACTCTGGCCTCACTTACCGGACTGCTACATCTCCTTCCACCGTATAATCTAAATAAGAGTCACAGTCAATCTCATAGGCAGCTTTATACATGAATTCAAGGAGGCCCAAGCTAAAATGGCAAGATGCCTAAAGTACAGACTTCTACCGGGTATTTTATGTCCGTAAACCATAAAAGGCAAGTTAAACTCACATCCAATCAGAATACAGTAACAAGGTGATTACTTCATTGTCATGAACAAATACATCATATCTAGTTGTCCTGAGAGAAGAGAATGACACAATCTGTAAACATATAACTAGTCAAAGAAGGAAGATGGTTTGTGCCACTGGCGTGGCAGAGTGAGTGATACTTATTTGCCTAAAGATAGGGAAAGTAGGGGATTTTCTAATTTTTGATAACAACACAGTTTGAGCAAATGCTTTGTCCAATCAGGGTCAGACGCTTAGTCCTATCTATGCATGGTATGCGAAGGATGGCTGCTGCTGAGCCAGTATGCTAATGCATGTTGCTAGTTGTGTGATTGAGTAAGACTTGCATTGCAAGCTGTCTAGTTTAGATTGGTTTATGTGAGATCATTCAATTTCTGTACATATTACTCCGGCCTTGTCATCATTGAATATCACAAAACGAGACCAAGACGAGATTGATTCCACATAAAATAAAACACGCGTTCACATCAACAACCACCCAGACACCACCCGCTCTGCAGGACTCCTTCTCGCACACATGCCAAGCATAAATAAAACCAGATAAGGAGAACGTGAGTTCTCTTTATCGCTCCTGAAGAGTGGAACAGCCTTCCACTCCACATAAAAGCCTCCTCCTCTCGTTTTGATTCCCCGAGAAGTTGAAGACCTTTCTTTACGAGTAACCAACCTACCACAGGCGGAACTAGGTACACACCTGCTCAATACCAAGATACTCTTGCGGGTGATAGTGCGCTTTACAAATGCACATACCATTACGTGGCTGTACGTAGAAGCCACTTAACAGCAGGAACTATGGAATGCTGCATCATTTAACCCAATCAGTCTTAAATTCTCTCCCTCTCGTGCTGACGCTGTCATCCCTACATTGAACTCGGCTCCTTGTATGTAGAGAAAGCAAACTGTGTGGGGACAGTGGTCCATTTGGAGTATCCCATTCTTACAGGTTTCATTGAACCTTTCCCAGCACTGCCCGTTCTCACTGAATTTCCTATGTGCCTTACTGATGGGCTAACCATTCTACAGCTATTTGTGTAGAGGGTGAAAAAAACAAATGGAAGTGTTCCTGTTTGTCATACAATTCTAGATGTGGGAAAATGTAAATGCTACTTTAAAGGTGTTTCAAAAGAGTTGTAACATTCTCTCGAAATATGGAGAAAGGTCATTGCTGTGAGTGGGTGATTTGTACCAGTTCAGGTGTAAAATTGTTATTGACGAGTAACTTCCCTTGATCATTCCATCTCAACTCTGTTAGAACAGTTTTGCCTTAGTTAGGGATATTTCAAGAATTCAAAATGTTAACATCTGTGCCACGCATTCTTCCTCTTCCACTTCGTAGGTCCGCGAGATCACTTCAATGTTCACGAGGGAGGCCGATTTCCGATGGCAGGCAACAGCCCTGCTTGCACTGCAAGAGGTAAGAGAAGGGTTGGCTTGGGCTGAAGAGTGAATGTGCTGTCGTGGTAATTCATATGTATGGACTTTCTCTCTGGCTGGCTTTATTTCTTTAAAACACATGTGTACATTGTCACCTGAACAACTTCTAATATGGATCAAATGTTTTGTCTGTCCTCCCTTTAGTTGTGGGTATTTTTTCTCTTGTTTGAAAGTTGGTCTGACTTTCATGCCCTGCGATTAGTGATATTTGTAGCTTATTTTCTCTCTCTCTCTCTCCCTTCAGTGCTTTTTCTCTTCCTTGTTTTTTATATGTGTTGTTCTTTTTACTCTTTTGATACACCAGGTCTATTGCCACGTGACTGACTTGACTCACCTGATTCGCTGCCTTCTTGCTCTTGTTTAGTTCTTGTTGTTTTCAATTCAATAACTCTTTTTCCAAAATATTATCCTTGCTAGAACTTTAATCTGTACATTGTAGGAACTTCAGTGATCATCAAGTAGTGACTGCTGCCTGTGTGTGGAGATTCCATAAATCATTAAAATTGAGCCATGTGGTAAACAGGGGATCAGTTGCTGGATTTAGGGTGGTAAAGCTTGCCTGGGTCAAATATGAGCCCCCCATTTAAATCCAAAACTGAAGAGTTCTCTTAAGCGAGGAAACTCCAGTGGGAGTTGTTGCTGACAAGGGATGTAGCAGTAAATCATTAGCAAACTCACAATCCGAGATGAGGTCCACTTAAATATCCGCCTCCTTGCTGGTCACGAGGGGTGAAGAAACTAGGTCCTTGTCATCTATTACTCTAACTCTGCCATTGAGAGCAGAGGGCTCGATAGGATTTTAGAGCACAGCTGAGCATAAGCCAAGATTGGTAGAGCCGTTGGTAGGAGGATTGGGGGAGGCTATACTCTTGCTTTTGGATGGCCTTCTTGAATATACCACAAGTGTTTCCAGTGTTTGGCCTACTGGCAGACATGTCATACCAAACGTGCAAGGGTAAAAAAAAGATTGATCAGTTGTAGGGCAAGGGGGTCTTGAAGAGCCTGGCAGACTGATGAAAGGCGCTCTATGGAAAAGTCTGGGGAAGCCTGTCATGTTTAGGTGGAATTGACAAAGAGCTTCATAACATGCCTTTACAGATGGGAGGAGAGGAGGGGCCCGCCATGCAAAATTATCAGAATCATTTATTGTAAGGAGTCCTCAGGCAGTAAACCTGAGAACATTTGGCCATGGAGATGTGAATTCCCCATGAGCTGATCTTCTTCAAATTGGCTACGACCTGAAAATGTCACACGGTCTCCATTTCTTTGGGTAGATTGGCAGGACTTCCCTCTTCCTTCCCTTCTTTATAGGTCTTGCCTGTCAGCGCGTATGCGCTATTGCTGCTTGGGGTATTGTATTCAGTGAAGGGTTTGCAGACCGCCCATTACTTACTATTTGGTGGCTTCATTTTCACTCTTCTTGGCTGCCTCATAATTGGCCACCATATTGCTCACGTCACTTCCTATGGTCTCCCTGGCACACAGACCAAGTACATATTGATTTCGTTTGATTAGTGTCCTTGCGCTGCCTCGTCTTGCTTGCCCGTCCCCGACCTCCACCCTTTTTGCTGCTTGCCCACCCCTCCTCCCTTCTCTCGCTGCTGCTTGCTTCACCCGTTCCTGCATGTTGCCCAGTTTTGACTGAAATCTGTTATTTAACCCTTTCGCTGTTAGGCCCCCTCAACGCCCCCCCCCCCCCCCCCAACGCTAAGCCTTTTTTGTGTGGCTATTCTGGTTGTTCACGATTAGGCCCCTGTAACATTTTGTCCACATAAGGTATCCACGCCAAATGTGCGTCCTTTTCTTCCGACATCATGGGGATTTTTAAGGTGCCTAAAGTCTGTGGATTCCCCTGGAGGGGAATTAAATTATCTTAAATACAGGTACATTTGTTTTATTTTGGAAAAATGGGGAAAAGTGCTGCAGAAGAAAGAGTCTGTTTTTTTCCCCTGCAAATGGTTTCAACAAAGGATTTGTTTGTGGTGCTGGAATCACCATCTTCCCAGCTTTCAGGGACAGGCAGGCTTTTGTCAGAAAACCAAAATGTTCTACAGTTATTTGCCATTTTACCGGGACATAGCCCATTTTTCCTATTTTTTGTGCTTTCAACCTCCTTCCAGTTAGTGGTCGAAATGGGTGTGAAAGTAATAATGGATCCTGGAAAGCTATACATTCTGAAAAGTAGAAAAAAATCTGAACTCAGTAAGGGGTCATTTGTGTAGATCCTTCAAGGTGTTTTTTTTATAGAAACAGTTGAATGTAAGAAATAATAAAAATGTTTTGAAAAAAAACAGCCCTTTGCCCAAACGTCTTCACCTGCAACTTCTTCTAAGTATGACAGATTCTTTAAAGCAATACACCGTTACATACGCTGGAATCTTCTGCTTCTGGGGATGTAGAGGACTTGTAGGTTCACCAAGAACCTGAGAAACCCAGAGCCAATACCTGAGCTGCGTCTTGCAATGGTTTTTCATTGTGTACCGGGTATATATAGCAATTCATTTGGTAAAATATAAAAGTGAAAAATCGGTATCAAAGACGCCTATGTATTTATGAAATGGGAACAAAATATAGTGCTTAGAAGCAGTAGTTATTTGCACATCTCTGAAATTGTGTGTACCCGTACTAGCATGTGAATTCTAGGACATTTTTCAAAGGGACTTCTTTTTTACACATTGTCTTACAATTTGGAAGGTAGAAATGCACAGAAAGTCAATACGTTATAACAGTTGCTCTACAGTTCTGTGTTCCCCCTAAGTCTCCTGATAAAAAATGGTACCTCACTTGTGTGGGTAGGCCTAGTGCCCACAACAGGAAACGGGCCAAAACACAACGTGGACACACCACATTTTTACAGTGAAAAATGTCCCTTTTTTGCAAAGTGTCCATCTGTGGATTTTGAGCCCTAGCTCTGCTGTCACTTAGAAAAACCTAGCAAACCTATACATTTTTGAAGACTAGACACCCAGGGGAATCCAGGATTGGGTACTTGTGTGGCTCTCATCAGGTTCTGTTACACAGAATACCTTGCAAACCTCACACTTTGTAAAAACAAATAAAAAAAAAAATCCTCATATTTCTGTGATGGAAAGTTCTGAAATCTGCGTGGATGCACACAATTCCACGTACCCCGCATTCCCCAAAGTCTCTAGATAAAAATGGTACCTCGCTTGTGTGGGTAGGCCTCATGCACGCAACAGGAAACTGGCCAAAACACAATGTGAACACACCACATTTTTATAGTGAAAACGGACCCTTTTTTTTTTCAAAGTGTCTACCTGTGGATTTTGAACCCTAGCTCAGCTGGCACCTCGAGATACCTAGCAAACTTGTACATTTTTGAACAACAGACACCCGGGGAATCTAGGATGGGTTCACTTTTGTGGTTACCCAGGATCCCTTGAAGACCTCAAACTTTCTTTGAAAAAAAGACACATTTTCCTCAAATTTCTGCGATAGATCCACAAACTTTCACCCACTCCACATTCCCCAAAGATTCCCAATAAAAATTGTACCTCACTTGTGTGGGTAGTCCTAGTGCCCACGACATGAAACAGCCCACAACACAACGTGGACACATCACATTTCTACATTGAAAAATGACCTTTTATTGCAAATTGTCTAGCTGTGGATTTTGAAACCTAGCTCTGGCAGCACCCAGGGATACCAGGCAAACCTATACTTTTTTGAAAACTAGACACCCAGGGGAATCCAGGATGAGGTAACTTGTATGGCTTGCACCAGGATCTGTTACCCAGAATCCCTTGCAAATCTCACAAATTGAGTTTGCAGGGAATTCTGGGTAGGAAAACGTTGGGGGATCCATGCAAGCCAAACCTCCATGGACTCCCCAAAGTGTCTACTTTTCAAAAATGTGTGGGTTTGGTAGGTTTCCCTAGATGGCTGCCGAGCCCGGGGCCAAAAACCCCAGGTGCCCCACCTTGCAAAACCAGGTTGTTTTGTGATCAGTCATTTTTATGTCTCCACAATATGTTTTGGGCCCTTGCCTGTCGAGGTTACTTGGCCCACCCACACAATTGAGGTACCATTTTTCATGGGAGATCTGGGGGAATGCTGGGTGGTAGGAAATTTTTGTCAGCGGGTGATCCCACATCTTTCCCACACAGACGTTTTAGAAAAATTAGATTTGTTTTCCATCCGAATTTGAGGTTTGCAGGGGATTCTGGTTAGGAACGCTTTGGGGGATCCACACAACCCATACCTCCCTGAACTCCCCAGGGTGTCTAGTTTTCAGAAATGTGTGGGTTTGGTAGGTTTCCCTAGATGGCCGCCGAGCCCGGGGCCAAACACCCAGGTGACCCCTTGCCAAAACCAGGCCATTTTATGAGAAGTAGTTTTCAAATTTCCAAAGTACGATTTGGGCCATTTCCTGTTGCGGCCACTATGCCTACCCACACAAGTGAGGTACCATTTTTATCCGGATACCTGGGAGACCGCTGGGTGGTAGGAAATATGTGGCGGCTTGGCGATCCCACAACTTTCCCACACAGAATGTTGAGGAAAATGTGTTGTTTTTTAAAGCTAAATGTAAGGTTTGCAGAGGAATGTGGGTAGGAAAATGTTGGGATATCCACGCAAGACACACCTCCCTGGACTCCCCTGAGTGTCTAGTTTTCAGAAATGTCTGGGTTTTGTAGGTTGCCCTAGATGGCCGCAGAGACTAGAAAAAAGGGTTAGGGGTTCTGCCCACCTCACCCTCCCGTACCTGAGCAGGAGACATCCAAAGATAAAAAAGTAGAAACAAATGGTACTGAAGGGATCAATCTACTTTTAATTATCAAACAAGACACAATCAATTGTCTTGTGATTTGCGAATTATATGCAGCGTAAGTATATATTAGTTTTGCAGCGTGAATCTTTCTGGATTCACTATGCTGTGCATATTCCGCAATCTGGTGGTTGGGTCCGGATTCGTAGTCTTTTTTTCTCTCTTTTTTTTTTTTTTTTGTCGTAGCCCAGGTGGGCGTCGACGTCCCACCATTTGGTGTACCTTCGGTGACGTCGGCATGCTTCCGGCGGAAGCTACCACCCTTGGGCGCCATCTTCAGATTCTTTTTTCCGCCGTTGGGTCTGGATCGTCGCGTGAAGCTCCAGAAGTTTTTGAGGAGGAAAGGAGAAAATATAGCAAATCTTCAACAGAAAAGACCTGAGAAGATCGGGAGAAGAGGACCTTTAGAGAAGAGACGACGAAGAAAGGAGAGAACTTCGAAATCTTCGACGTCCTGGGAGGAATGCGCACACAGGGGGCCCCCTGAGCGCAGGGATGTACAAGACGCCCTTTAAATTCTGCAAGAACTGCCACCACAAGTTCGCACAGAAAGACCAGGACCCAGTCTGCAACCTCTGCCTGCCTATCGACCACGAGAGCAGAGACTGCAACGCCTGCTCCGTCTTCAAGCCGAAGACACTCCGAGTTCGAGAAAGACAGAGGACGGCTCACCACACGATGCAGGGCAAGGGCCAAGCCCCGACGCTTTATGAACTTGGCCTCTCCACAGACGACGAGGACAACATCGCCGAAGGCCCAGATGACTTCACGGTCGCTGAGACCGATAAGAAAACGCCTGATAAGGTAGGAGAGTCTACGACCCCGAAAACTCCCACAGGGCCTCGAAAACCAGAGGCAGACTCTCGAAAGTCTGAGCCCAGAGCCTCGAAAGGAGCACCGGCGCCGAACAAATCGACGACCGAAGCTGCATCCTCCGAAAAAAAGCCCAGCGGATCCTCCGAGAAGGACTCCCGGAGGCCGAAGACCAGCGAAAAGCAAAGGTCATCGAAGCAAGCCCCCCAAAAAGGGCCTTCGACTTCAACGTCGAAAGAAAAGGAGCCGAAGAAAGCTTCGATGGCGCCGCCGAAAAGGCATCATGCATACACTTGGTCCCCAATGTACGCCTACAAATGAGACCACTCCAAGAGTGGCTACAACAGCAATGGTCAAAAGCTACAGGAAGTTGGGAGGATCTAGTGGTTGTAACGCACAGGGTGCAGGAGGAGATAAGGTGGTGGACCAGGGAGAGAATAACAGAAGGGAAACCTCTAACACCACCGGACCCAACAGTGACCATCACCACAGACGCATCCCAGAAGGGGTGGGGCGCACACATGAACAGGCTCAGAGTGAGGGGTCTGTGGAGCCCTACAGATGCAGTCAGGCAGATCAACTACCTGGAACTGAAAACTGTGTTGCTAGCCCTCAAGGCTTTTCAGAAACACCTGTACAACCAGAAGGTGCTAATACAAACAGACAACACCACAACGATGTTTTACATAAACAAACAGGGGGGAACTCAGTCGTTCCCTCTGTCAAACTTGGCACAGGAGATCTGGAAATGGGCTATACCACTAAAAATAGACCTGCTAGCCATACACCTGCCAGGGAAGGACAATGTAGAAGCAGATTGGCTCAGCAGGCAGACCTCAGCGTCCCACGAGTGGGAACTCAATACTCTATTCAGGAAATGGGGCACGCCAACAATAGACCTATTTGCAACACACCGGAATGCAAAATGCCAGTACTTTGCATCCAGGCAACCAGAGGCACTGTCCAAGGGGAATGCCCTATGGATAAGCTGGTCGAAAACATTTGCCTACGCTTTTCCCCCGATACCACTGATCCCGAGGGTTCTCAACAAATGCATGAAGAGCAACATGACGCTCATCCTTGTGGCACCACAATGGGCCAGACAGACCTGGTTTTCTCAGATAATGGAGATGGCGCAGGGGCCACCACGCAAGTTCTCAAAAAGAAGAGACCTACTCTACATGGAAAACGGAGAAATCCTACACCCAGAGCCAGAGAGCCTCAACCTCTCAGCCTGGCTCCTGAGGACTTAGAATTCGCACACCTAAAACTACCAGAGAGCACCCTGCGGGTGCTACGAGAGGCAAGAAGGCCCAGCACACGCAAGTGCTATGGGGAAAAATGGAAAAGATTCACTCAATGGTGTTGCAAGAAACAGCTCCAAAGGAAACTGACCAAGGAATCCACGGTGCTAAGGTACCTCACGCACCTAATTAAGGCTAAGCTAAGCTCATCCTCGCTGAGGGTGCACCTGGCAGCGATTGTGGCATACACAAGAGGAGAAACAGGGAGAAGCTTCTTCACATCTCAAGTCGTAAAAAGATTCCTGGAAGGAGCTAAAAGAATAGCGCTGCCAAAAAGAATGCCGCCAACGGCATGGAACCTAAATGTGGTACTGACGGAGCTCATGAAAGCACCTTTCGAACCCATCCACAAAGCATCACTGCAAATGTTAACAATGAAGACGGCCTTTCTGGTAGCAATCACCTCGCTACGGAGGGTGAGCGAACTGCAGGCACTCACACTGCAAGAACCCTACATCCAGATACACAGTGACAGGATCGTGATGAGAACAGACCCACACTTCATGCCAAAGGTGGTGTCAAGGTTCCACATGAATCAGAGTATTCAGATCCCTAGCTTCTTCCAAAACCCCATTACAAGCGCAGAGAGGTCACTCCACACCCTAGACGCTAGAAGGGCTGTGATGCACTACATTGAGAGAACGAAGGAACACAGGAAAACAAAACAGTTCTTCGTATCCTTCGCAAACAGTTACATGGGCAAACCAGTGACTAAAAACACCATAGAGCGATGGATCGCACAGACAATACAATTCTGCCACAAACAAGCTGGCCAGGAGCTAACTGGAGGGGCACAGGCCCACTCCACCAGGAAGAAAGGAGCAACAATTGCCTTTCTGGCCAACACACCAATCCAGGACATATGCCTGGCGGCAACATGGGCTTCAGTGCACACTTTCACTAAGCACTATTGCGTGGATGTACAGATGAACAAAGAAGCACAAGTAGGACAGAAAGTGCTTCAACATATATTCAACAACCAACGCTCCTCTTCCACCCAACCGCCACAAAAGTGAGGAAAACTGCTACAAAATCTATGCACAGCATAGTGAATCAAGAAAGATTCGCGCTGCAAAACGAATAGTTTCTTACCTGTCGGTGTAGTTTTGCAGCTTGAAGATCTTTCTGGATTCACTAGCGAACCCACCCGCCTCCGCCAGAAAGATGAGGCTGGAGAAGAAGGTGGAAACACATAGAAAGAAAGCAAGTTGAAACTTAGAAGATACGTGAAAAGATACGTGAAAAGAATTACGTTGAAAAAACGATTAACAAACATAGCCATGGATTCACTACAAAGACAGAAAAGGAAAAAGAGACAGAAAAAAGAATCCGAAGATGGCGCCCAAGGGTGGTAGCTTCCGCCGGAAGCACGCCGACGTCACCGAAGGTACACCAAATGGTGGGACGTCGACGCCCACCTGGGCTACGACAAAAAAAAAAAAAAAAAGAGAAAAAAGACTACGAATCCGGACCCAACCACCAGATTGCGGAATATGCACAGCATAGTGAATCCAGAAAGATCTTCAAGCTGCAAAACTACACCGACAGGTAAAAAACTATTCGTTCATATACACATATATGAGCGAACAGCCAGAGAGGCACAATATAAACAGATAACACAATCTATATACAACACATCACATGTACATTATATACAAATACACAGAACACTATACAATACCAAAAACACTTCTCTGTACCCTTGAGACAAAAGAATATATATATACACCAATTTACATATGTACCTCCTCTCAATTTGGGGTGGAGTACACAACAAAATGGTAGTCCCAAAAACAAAAACACCAGGGGGTTAACTTATCAACCCAGCCTACATTTGTGTTGGTGCGCCTAGGAAAAAGTCCAATCTTCCTTAAATTTTTACAGGGGACTCCGTTCAAAGCCTAAGGTGTCGACGCGGTCGCGTTTCAGCCAGATGATATAGGCTTCATCAGGACATGGGCGCTCTATTCTTCGCGGCCCTGGCTAAACCTCGGGCTGGTATCGCCGGCCCCCCACAACCACCAAAGTGGGTGGGGTAGGAACCACCGTCTAGACTCTATTCCCGTAGACTCCTTATATCTTCATAATGTCCGCCCAGATAGAGAATAATCTCTGAAGAGGCTCAAGTCTCGCAGTCTTCCTTCAGCATCCAAACAAGGTCGGCGGCACGTTAACTCAGTGCTCGCTCCAACGCCTCTCCAGCCAAACCACCAGAGAATCAGGGATGGCCGCAGAGCCAGGGACCAAAAACACAGGTGACCCCCCCCCCCCTTTGAGAAACAAGGTCGTTTTGTGATGGATAGGTGGGCACCTGTCTATTTGGTCCCAGGTTTGCAGATATCTTGGGGAACCTAAACAACCCAGACATTTCTGAAAACTAGACACCCGTAAGAGTCCATAGATATGTGGCTTGAGTTGATCCCCCATCATTTTCCTTCCAAGAATCTGCTGCAAACCTCAAATTTAGCTACAAAGTCACATTTTCCTCTAATATCTGTGTGGGGAGGTTGTGAGATCTCCGCATAGCACACATTTCCGACCACTCCACGTTTCCCTCAGTATCCCGATAAAAATGATACCTTACTTGTGTGTATGGGCCAAGTGCCTATGACATGGAAGGGCTAAAAACCTGTAGAGATCGAGGGGGTCCAAAGGGGCAGTTTGTTTATACATTTATGAGCTGACGCTACTTTGGGCACCCACACTAGTGAGGGCTAATTTTTCTTGGGAGACCAAGGGGAATGCTGGGCAGTAGGAAATGTGTGCCTGCGCAGGGATCCTACAACTTTCCCACACAGAAATGTGAGGAAAATGTGACTTTGTATGTAAATTTGAGGTTTGCAGGGGATTCTGGGTAAACATCTATGGGGGATCCATGCAAGCCACACCGCCAGCCAAGAGTCAGTACACGCACACCACCATCTATGCACAGCACCGGTATTAAGACATAATATCGAAGTAAACATATAGAATGGCCATAATATCGAATTAAAAATATAGAATGGACAAAATATCGAATGGACACAATATAGTGGTTAAAAATATCGAATTGAAGGAAAGTAATATCGAAGTCAAAATATCGAAGTATATAATATAGGCATCAAAATATATCGAATTTTTAATAATATCGAATTTTTTAAAGTGTTTTGTATGTTAGTGTATGTGTGAAAAGTGTATATTTTTGTAATGTATGTTTAATTTTTTTTAAGTAATGAATTTTATGTTATTTAATTTTAGCGTAATTTAATTCTGTAGCGGGTTGTGGGTTTATAGGGGAAAAGGGTGGGAAGTAATTTAATTGTAATTAATTACATATTTTAATTTATTTATTGGTATTTATTTTTAATTATTGTTAAATAATTTTTAATTGATAATTAATTTTTATTAATTGGTCATTCATTTTTATTAATTGATTGATAATTATGTTAATTTCATTAATGTATTTTCCGTAGCAGGTTGTGGGTTTATAGGGGAATAGGCTGGGAAGTAATGTAATTGTAATTAATTACATATTAAAAATACTTTTTGTGTATTGATAATTAATTTACTGTTAATTATTAATTGGTATTCATTTTTTTTAATAATTCGATTTTGTTATTGAAAATTAATTTGTTAATTAAATATGAATAGGGAATTGATTTTTAATAACTAATATTTCTGTAGTAGGGGATCTCTGTGTGTAGTCATAATCTAGTGAATAGTCCCGCCCATGTGCAAGGACCCCGGCAATCAAAAATAATCTCTTAAGTTGTCAGAAAATTGCAGAACTGCACAGACACTTAAGAGAGAATTTAAAGACAAATAATGCAGCCTATATCCACAGGCTACACTGTCCAGTACTTCAACTAGAAATTCCACCAAAACAACCCACAAACAGCACAGCCTGCCCAGTTTCTCCCATAGAGAAACTTCTATCGCCCAGCAAAAGCCTCTGGAATAATAGAGAGGAAGGCATGGACAGACAAGCCCCATAGGCTGCCATTATGTGGCTTAAATAGGATACTGTGCCTTTAAGAGAACTTTCCAGAACTTCTCCCAGTATCCCAGAATGCACAGCAGGGCCCTCTTACTTTCAGTTCTTTTTAAAGGCGTAACATGCCAGACCTGTAGCATTCCTTTCATGAACATCTCTCTCCACCGGGGAGACGGTAGGGCGCTTATGACTATAACAGAGATACCCCTACTACAGAACTGGAGTTACAGAACAGAAACTACTCCTTCTGTAGTAGGGGATCTCTGTGTATAGTCATAATCTAGTTCTTTTTTCCGGCTCCTGCTAACAGGACCCTGGTGCATTGAGCTCTCCCTTTTTCAAGGGTTTATTGGATTTTTTGTGCACTTTTGGCTTTAAAAGTGTTTTCAGTTGTTTCCCTTCACTTCTGTGTATTTGTTCAGGCTTTGTAGGGCTCTAAAATGCCTGCTCTCTTCGACAAGTGCCCAGCATGTGGAAGGAAGAACGCCAAGACTGATCCACACGACGTCTGCATACTATGTCTCCCTGAAGCACATGTCCCTGAAGATTGTGACATCTGTCAGATCTTTTCTACAAGGACCCTGAGGGACAGGCTGAAGATTAGGCTTCAAGGCCTGGAGGAGAGACGACTGCAGGCTGCAGGTGGGTCTGGGCAGGCTGTGAAGGCTCCCTCTGCCCCTGCTGAGGCCTCTGGGTGGCTCCCTAGAGGCAGGAAGCCCAGCAAACGGTCCCGGTCTCCGTCGATCGCATCGACGGCGACGTCAAGAGGGATGACGATGGTGAGTTCCCCTTCTCCCCGGGGCTCCGGGTCGAGACAGCGTGGACGGTCGACGTCGAGAGGCCTGGATAGGCCGCCGTCGAAATCACCGCCGACGGCATCTTCGTCGTCGTCGACGTTAGCGTCGAGCCATCGACGTCGAAGAAGGACCGACAGGCACCGGCGCTCGCCGGCATAGCGACACCGCCGGTCGCCGTCGAGCAGACGGTCGCCGTCGAGGGGATCCTCGACGTCGAGGACCGCGAGGAAACGGTCGACGCGGAGGAGTCGACGCTCGTCGTCAAGGACTGACCGTTCGTCGTCGAGGAAGAAGCACTCGACGTCGAGGAGACGGCGTTCGACGCCGGAGTCGCGGGGTCGACGTTCGACGCCTGATAAACGACGCTCGACGTCGAGCAGAAAGAGATCGGCGTCTCCGAGGCTTTCCGCCTCCCCTAAGCGGCGCAGAAGGAGTTTTGGCGCAAAAAGTCACGCTGGGTCTGGTGAAGGACGCCGGAGGCGTCGCTCACATTCTGGAGGATCTGGGTCGCAGTCTCCTCCCCCGAAGAAGTCACCGGGCTCGGTGTACTCAGTGGTTTATACACCACCTCTGCCTAAAACTCCTCCTCCTCTACCTAAGGAGGATCCTCCCACCAACCCGCCGCTTCCTCCACTACCTCCACTTCCTCCTGCGGGGCAACCTCCGCCACCGGTCCCACCTCATGGGCCCGCTCCTCGGCCGGAGATACCTCCTGTCCTACCACCGAGATCGGTGTTACTGCCTCCGCTCCCTACACCGCCTAAGGGGACTCCAAAACCTAAACCCCAGGATAGGCCACGGAAGACGCCTCCACGGAAACCTGTGGAGCGCCCACGTACTGGGAGATCGCACTCCTGTTCCAGGAGGAGGGAACGATCGCGCAACAGGTCGTCCACACGGTCGAGATGGCGCCACAGGAGGCACAGGTCTCATTCCCGGACAAGGTCTTCAGGGACCAGGGACTATTCTCCGACCTTGTCGGATTCACCGGAAACAAGGGTTTCACCAATTGATGATCTGGTGTCTTTCCAGGACGTACTTTTATGAGGTGCAGCGAAGTTGGGCATTTCATTGACGGTGCCCACGCCCAAGACATCGGTGATCTTCGAGACGCTGCACCAGAAACATCTGTCTCGGCCGCTACTACCACTGGTACCGGGCCTGGAAGATCCGGCCATGGACCTTTTGCTCACCCCCTCGAGACTGCAGAAAAAATACCGGGCTCCTGACTCGGATCCGGCTTTTCTAAGGGTGGAACCCCCTCTAGATTCTGTGATTGTGACGGCAGCTCGTAAACCGCATGCCACCACTCCATCCTCCACAGTTCCGCCAGATAAGGAATCTAGGTGGCTGGATTCGTCTGGGAGAAAGGTTTGTGGGACGTCGGCGACTTCCATGAAGGTCGCGAGTGCCACGGCCTTGTTGGGGCGGTATGGCCGAGCCCTCTGGGAATCTCTACAACAGTTTGTGGAACATCTGCCGCGTGACAAGCGAGAAGATTTCCAAGAGGTGTTGAATGAGGGGATGTTGGTGGCGAATCAGTGCCGCAGCCGACTCTTCCCTGCTGGCGGCGCATGGTTTCTGCCATGGGATTAACCAGCGAAGACACGCCTGGCTCCGCCTCACTTCACTGAAACCGGACGCTCAGCAAAGGGTTGCCAATCTACCATTCTCTGGCGAAACCCTGTTCGGAAAACATGCGGATGATGAAATAGCCCGCATGAAGGCAGAGGCAGAAACGCTCACGGCGGTGGGTTTGGAAAAACCCAAGGAGACCAAGAAGGCGTACCGCCCGTTACTGCGGCGGTTCAGTGGCCAAGGCAGAGGGCGTGGACAGTCTTCAGGACAACAGCAGCAGTTCAGAAGACTGTTCCAGAAGTGCCAGAAAGGCAGAGGCGGCCACCAGTCGGCAACAGCGACTAAAGGCCAGGCCGGGTCTAGGCCCTGAGCGCTTACTTCCCCTGCATCCGTTACCCACTCCGGTGGGGGGAAGCGTTCAATTTTTTCTGGCAGAGTGGAGAAAAATTACTCGGGACAAGTGGGTGCTGAATATTGTTTGCAATGGATACAGTCTTCGGTTCACCAGCCCGCCTCCATCAATCCCTCCGGTCAGCTCGCAGTTTCAGCTGCACGAGCTCCAGGCGGAGGCCGATATCCTGTTAAGGAAAAGGGCGATAGAAGACGTACCTCGGTCTCAAAGTGGAAGAGGTTGTACTCCCGGTTCTTTCTGGTTCGCAAAAAGGACAAGAACGAGTTCAGGCCCATTCTGGATTTGCGACAAGCAAACAAGTGGATTCGCAGAGAAAAGTTTTGCATGCTGTCGTTGCATCAGATTTATCCTCAGCTGCAACGGGGAGACTGGCTGTATGCCATAGACCTACAGGATGCATACTTCCATGTGCCCATTGCACACAAACACAGGAAGTTCCTGCAATTCCAAGTTGGCGCCAATCATTATCAATACACAGTACTGCCATTTGGACTGAAGTCTGCGCCGAGAACATTCTCAAAGTGCATGGCGGTGGTAGCGGCACACCTGAGAAAGAACAAGGTTATTGTCTACCTGGACGATTGGTTGATCAAGGCCTCCTCCTTCTCGGAAGCGCAAGCACACTTCCAGAAGACGTGCGTTCTACTGAACAAGCTGGGGTTGCACATCAACATGTCCCAGTCAATCCCGACTCCGGTCCAGTGCATACAGTACTTGGGAGCCTCCATCAATACGCTGTCAGCAAGCGTGTCTCCTTTGGAGGAGCGACGATTATCACTCCTTCGGAAGGCTCAGGCTCTCATGACCACTCCATCTTCAACAGTGATGACGGTGTCTTCTCTACTGGGATCTACGGCCTCGTGTATCTTCCTAACGCCTCATGCAAGACTGCACATGAGACCGTTGCAAGAGTGCTTGGAGGACCAGTGGGATCAGAGGAAAGGATCTTGGGACGACAAGATACGACTGTCTCTGCATGCTCTTCAGTCTCTGAAGTGGTGGTGTTCGGCGGAGAATCTCCTGAGAGGGGTTCCCTTCCACAAGGACATTCCCACGCAGACTATAGTGACGGATGCGTCCCTCCACGGTTGGGGGGCGCACTCCGGGGACTTACAGATTTAGGGGACGTGGTCACAGACTTAGTCCACGTACCACATCAATTTCCTGGGACTCAGAGCTGTTCACTTGGCGCTGAAGGCCTTTCTTCCGTTCTTCCAGACCAATTCTCTGCTTGTACAGACGGACAATACGACCACGATGTATTACCTCAACAAACAGGGGGGCTCGAGATTGCGCACCCTGTCGCAGGAGGCGCAGGCGATCTGGCACTGGCTTCCCATCTACCAGGTGTACAGAATGATACTGATTGCCCCGGAATGGCCCAGACACAGTGGTGGTTCACGGACTTGCTTCACCGGTCTCTACTTCCTCACATGCGGCTGCCGTGCAGGCCGGACCTTCTCACGAAGTTTGGGGGGCAGATGTTGCACCCAAACCTCTCGTCTTTGAGTTTGGGGGCATGGCTACTGAGATAGTGCAATATGGCCATTTGAATCTCCCTGCAGATTGTATGGACATACTGAAGGAAGCTAAGAGACCTTCCACTAGGACTTCTTATGCGTACAAGTGGAAGAGATTTTGTATCTGGTGCAAGTCCAAGAACTATGATCCGACGACATGTAAGGAAGATGTCATCCTTCCTTATCTTCTACAGTTGGCGCAGTCTGGCCTTAATGTCCATTCCATTAAGGTTCATCTAGCTGCATTGACTGCCTACAGGAAATGCCCTTCACAGACTTCCTTTTTCCAGATCCCCGTGATTAAAGATTTTCTGGAAGGCTTGAAGAAAGTGTTCCCTCCTGTCAGGCTTCCTTCGCCTTCATGGGAATTGAATGTGGTGCTGTCCAGATTGATGAAGGAGCCTTTTGAACCTATTCATAAGGCTTCGTTGCAGCACCTGTCCTGGAAGGTGGCGTTCCTCGTGGCCATTACATCGGCCCGCAGGGTGAGTGAAATTCAGGCATTGTGTTGCCAAGAACCTTATACTGTATTTCATGCTGCTAAGGTTGTTATGTGTACTCACCCTAAATTTCTTCCCAAGGTTATTTCTGATTTTCACGTCAACCAGACCATAACTTTGCCTAGGTTTTTTGAGAATCCTTCGTCTCCAGCGGAAAGGTCGTTGCATTCCCTGGATGTTAGGAGGGTGTTGAAATTTTATCTGGATAAAACCAAAGATATTCATAGGTCAGACCAATTGTTTATCAATTATGGATCGGTCAGGACGGGTCTTGCGACCTCTAAGCAGTCTATCTCTAGGTGGATTGTGTCCTGCATACAATTGTGTTACCAAAAAGCTAATAAGACCTTAGTGGGTAAACCTAAGGCTCATTCCACCAGGGGCAAAGCTGCCACGACAGCTCTGCTCCGTAATGTTCCAATTGCAGAAATCTGCAAGGCGGCCACTTGGAAGTCGGTCCATACCTTTGCTAAGCATTACTGCCTGGATACTGATGCCAGGGCAGACGCTCAGGTTGGTCAGGCTTCGCTGGGAAATCTATTCGCACAATAGTGGTGTTATTTTTCTTTTCTCCACCGCCGCTTTGGTGTGGGGATGGGCTTGCCATTCTATTCACTAGATTATGACTATACACAGAGATCCCCTACTACAGAAGGAGTAGTTTCTGTCCTGTAACTCCAGTTCTGTAGTAGGGGTATCTCTGTTATATTAAGTAATCAATGGGATAGGGAGGAGGAATGGGTGTCCATTTGCTTCCCCTGGATAAGTATTGAGGTTATCAGATGCAAAAAAATTGCAAAGAAATGGACACTTGTAGCAGATCTAAACCATTGGATAGATTGGTTATGGTATTCTCAAAAACACAATGTTTTTGTTGGTATTGCGGTATATATCTTTCATCCGCCCCTACATTGTTGTTGTGGCAGTTATCATTGAATACCATAAAAGTGCAAGGTGCCTGCCTCATCCAGAGGCTCCTCTGGTCTAGATTCGCAGTGTCCAGAGATCAAAAGGTGAGGTGAAAAATGAAGAAGTGGTAACCCCAAGAAAAAAAATTTTAATTTAAAAATTAGGTCAACACCCAATTTTTTTTTATTAATGGTGTGGATCTAAAGGGTAAAATAATAGGTACTTGTACTAGATCAAGTAACTGGATCTAGAAGTATAGTGTTAAAAATGGTGTCGACATGTTTCAGCCCCCTATGGCTCAACGGAGTCTGCAGGGCTTTCGTCAGGACTAAACAAACATACAAACATTAAATAGTTACTCACACCATTTGTGTAGTTACTACGATGGCTTACTGGTTAACTAGTCAGTGGCCAATCATGCTCTTTCAACCTGCAAAAGAGGGACACAAAACAGAAGAATACAGTACATATATTGACATATTTTTGTATGTACGAAGGCACCAGAGTACGTATTGGTCTCTACTGAGCTATTAAGAAATTACAGAAAATTTTCTGATGTGGAGTTTGGAACAAATAAGGCAAAGAACTGAAAGGCTGAATTGAGCGACTATGCTGGTAAACGGGTCCTGCATTAGCATGGCTGGACCATTAAAACACTGCCAGCATAATTGTGACATTACAAGTAAAATGAGGGGGCAAGTGGCAAGGTGTCAATAATGTCAAAAAAATAAGGTTGCTTTGCATAGAATACACCGCTATCAAGGTTTACAGTCATTTGAGAAGTGCGGTGCGCATATAAACTCCAGTGTATGAGACAGAAAGCTATGAGATGTTTCAGGTAATAACATTAGTGCAATTGCAAACTCATCGCCAATATGTTAGTATTCATGGCGTCTGTGTGCTCTAGTTGTATGAAATCAAACGCTGTTACACAAAAGTAGCGCGGAGCATATATTGAAGAACTACGGGGCATATCGAAACACAAATGCAACTGAAGTATGTTTTTCAAAAGTACCCGGAGTGCGAGCGCTCTTACCTAATGTTAAGTAACAAGAGGCTCCGTCAGGGGATACCAGCTATTTTATAGCCACAGAGCTGGGAGAAAAGAAGAAAATGAATCAATAAGCAGTCACCTTACCGCTAGTTTTCAGAGGGAGAAAACACACATCCGCCGCCATTACCCGCGTGGGAGGAGACTTCCACCACTTGTGCTGACTCTGCCCCTGGACTCCGGGCAGACGTCAAGGCACGTATTTAAAGCGAGACACGTGATTGTTCCAATTTGAATGGAAAACTTTATCCTCTAGGATTGGGCTAAGTTGGAATAAGGTTTGGATATATGAATATATGGATATGTGTAACATAACACAGAGTGCCGCAGTAGTTTGGTCCAGTGTATTTCAGGATAAAAAGGAATCATGGGGTGCACTGCTCTAGTCGATGATTTTTTTCATTCATTAAGTGCGGATATAGTGGCTCACATGACAGAGTTTGCTCTAAAAAGTTGTTAATGTGTGGCGAACTGATGCCAGGGTATATTATCATTAAGTCCCCAGATATGGGTTCTAAGACGATTTACCCATCTCTGCTCTTTTTCGTACAGCTTTTTCTCGGCATTGCGTGTTTTGTCTGTGAGCATTTCAATGACAGTCCAGCGTATTTCATCACATGTGTGTCCTGCCTCCAAATAATCGGCACAGAGTTTGGTAGTAGTTTTTTTGAGCCTGATATTGCTCCTATGTTCGCCTATGCGAGTTTTTATTTTTCGGCAGGTCATCCCAATGTAGGTTTTATTACAGGGACAGTTGGCCATATAAATTACATAGGTGGAATTACAGTTTGTATGCTGTCTCTGGGTCCATGTGAGATTCTCTGAAAGTTGTAACTGTTTTGAAGGAGTTGTGTACTTGCAAGCTATACAGTTTCCACAGGGGTAGTGGCCTGTGACTGGGGCCATCGTAATGTCTCTAGGTAATTCCATTTGTTGTATTTTCCTAGGTCGAGTGTGTACCAAAGTATCACGTGGGTTTTTAGTTCTCCTATTGGCGAACCGGGGTTTTGGCCATTCAAATTTACCGGTCGTCAGGATTTTCCAGTTTTTGTTAACCAATTTTTGCATTTCATAGGTGGCTGAACAGAAAGTTGTTACACATGTGACTAGATCTGCTGGGGTTTTTTTTGGGATGAACCTGTAGGAGACACGCTCTCGGTTGGTTGTTGGCGCATTTCATACATCTGCGGATTGTTGCCTGAGTATAGTCACGTGCTTTCAATTTTTCGCAGAGTACCAATGCTTGCTCTTTGTAATCCTCATTTTTGGTACAGTTTCGTTTGATTCTAAGAAATTGACTGTATGGAAGATTGTCTCTTAGTGGTTTGGGATGGAAACTTTTATAAGAAAGTAAACTGTTTTTCGCAGTGGGTTTTGTGTAAGTCTTACTTTGTAGGCTATTTTCAACAAAAATGGTTAAATCCAAAAAGTCAATTGTGGAGTCATTTGCTGTATCTCTTCCAGTATACCGAAGGGGCAAAGGCACTGCCCATGGAAGTACCATGATTTTGTAAATATAGTACTCCTTCATATTCAAAAAAATTAAAAAGCGCTTAAAGAGAATTTTTTTGAATATGAAGGAGTACTATATTTACAAAATCATGGTACTTCCATGGGCAGTGCCTTTGCCCCTTCGGTGGCTGGACTGTATGTGAGTCAGTTTGAAGACCTACATGTACTCAACGATTCCAACCCGTACTCTTCCAGTATATTATACTGGAAGAGATACATAGATGATATTCTCCTCATATGGGACATCAAAAACGACCTCGAACTTTTCATAAATTGGCTGAATGAGTGTGACCCCTGGTTAAAATTCACATATACAGCAAATTACTCCACAATTGACTTTTTGGATTTAACCATTTTTGTTGAAAATAACAGCCTACAAAGTAACACTTTAATATCCCCCTCATCAATCCTAGGGGGTCAGGAGGGGTCTACCTTGCCCCCTTTCCTTCATTTCCCCCTTCGTTTTTCACCACATCTTGTCTCTCGATCTTACGGAGAGACAAGATGGCGGCCGCTCCGGACTGTTTAGAATGTTGACAGACACCGGAGAGCCAATCAGCTTTGCTTCGCGAAGTTCCGTGACGCGTCCGGTACGCGAACCGGGGCTCTAACCGGACTGCTGTCACAGATATATATATTTTTTTAAAACGTTAATTTCTCAAAATCCACTGGAGCACATATATTGAGACATAGCAAAGGCACGTCGGGCAAACCATATCTACAATTTTGCCAAGTTTCATGTAAATCCATTCAGCCGTTCGAGCTAAAAGGGAGTCCAACCGCCCTATGGAAATTAACATGGGAAAAACGCGTTTTGGGACCCCCCTTTTTTCTCGGCCCCCCCTTGACGAAAACCCCCCAAAATTTCAGGGGCTGCTCAGAAACAAAATGTGACATTTTCCTGAATATTTCAGCCAATTCCGTCCACCAACGCCAAAGTTATTAGACATAGAATTTTCAGAAATCCCATAGGAAAAAAATCCTAACTATATATACCTACTGGCTATCGCCATATGTATATATATATATATATATATGTATGTATATATGTATGTTTTAAAAAATCTAATTGTATGTTTCTTTATTTTAACTTACATTAATTATTTATTAATTTTATGGTTATTTACGTTTTTTAAGTGTGTTTAGGTTAATTATATTTATTATTTTATTAATTTTCAATTACTTTTAAGACATAAAAAAAATTCGATATTTTGGCTACCTATATTTTTTACAACGGTATTTTTGATTCGATATTTTTGTACTTACCTGTTTGGAGATAGGAATTCGATATTTTTGCATTCTATATTTTTTCCTCGATATTTTGGTAGTTCTATATTTATGTAATCGATATTATGTCAGTGATCCCACAGCACCATCCACGCACACCTCCAGCCAACTGCCATCCACATACACCGCCAGCCAAGCACCATCCACACACGCCCCAGCCAAGCGCCATCCATGCACGCCACCAGCCAAGCGCCATCCATGCACACAGCCAGCCAAGCGCCATCCATGCACACCGCCAGCCAAACGCCATCCACGTAATCCACCAGCCAAATGCTATCAATGCACACAGTCAACCAAGCAATATTCACGTACACCGCCAGCCAAACGCCACCCACGCACTCTGCCAGCCAAGCAGGGCCAGACTGGGAACAGCAACACTTGCCTATGTGGCTTCTAACTGGCATACCAAAAAACATATCCCTGGTGCCTAGTGGGCTTTATGCCCCCTCCCCCGTAGGGGGCAAGTAAGGAGCTATTGCCCTGATCTGCCTTCCGGGGGTGGTGGGGCAGGAAGCCTTATTTGGTAGTTCTTGGCATCCCCCACCCCTAAGTATAAAAAAGAATCCCTGGTGCTTAGTAGGCTTTCTGCACCCCACAGGGACTGATTAAGAACTATTGCCCCTGTCTGCCTCCCGGGGGAGACAGAAAGGCTGTGGTAATTTTTTAGGGGAGTGGAGGCATTGGCATGGCCATTTTGGGCAGCCCCCACCTCTAGGTATATAAAATAAAAATCTCTAGTGGGCTTTCTGCCCCCCCTCTTTTGCCGGGAGGGCAGATCGAGGGCCACTGCCCCATATGCCTTCTGAGGGGGCAGAAAGACGGGGAAGGGTATTTTTTATTGGGGGTGGGGCATTACCATGCCCATCTCGGGCAGCCCCCACCCCTTAAATAAAATAATTTAAATAATCCCTGGCATCTATTGCGCTTTCTCCCTTTTTTTCTCGACCCCCCCACACACCCCTGGGGAAGATCAGGGGCTATTGCCCCATCTGCCTCTCGGGGGGGGGGGGCAGAAACACTGTTGAATTTTGCAGATATGGGTCATTGGAATGCAGAAAGACTGATTTTCTAAAATATGTAAACCTGCGAAAAAACCTGTGAGGGGTACTGCAACTACACCTAACAGGGTCGAGATGGACCCCGTTCCGTCACTCCCTACTATAGGACTCCCTGTCTGGGCTACCCATCTGATAATCGATCTACAGACACACATGGAACAGCTTATCAATTCCCATTTTAAATCATTGTCCACTAGGATTGATAAACTAGTTTCACTGATCAACAGTAAAGGCCTAGGGCGAGTCCAGCCAACCGGCCCAACGGGAAATCCTGACACTATAGGAGCCCCAAGCACATCTAAGCTTGCTGCTAAGGGCCCTAACCTAGGTGCGAGTACCTGTCCTGACTCCTTTACATCTGCTTTGATTCCTCTTAGTCAGTTGAAATCCACCACAGCTCATATGGGGTCTGGCCAAACTAATCGCCCTATTCCACCTTCTGCTGTATCTGGTTCTAAACTATGTGACCCACTCCCTCCTCTGACTACCTCGGGAAATATGGGTTCAGATTTGGTTAGGCCCCAACCTAACCCTGTACCGAAATTCGGAAATAATTGACCTCATAAATCCCCCCCTCGCCCCCAGTTACCCCCAGAGGCATCCCCATATGTGGTGGTGCTTACGGGAGTACCCCCACTGGCCAGTGAACGAGGGGAAACTTTCCCTGAGTTAAAGAATAAAATCATCTTCTGGCTATGGAGTAATAGACCATTAATGGGTACGGGTCAGGGGGAGATTTTGTTTGCACGAAGAGTCAGTTGGCTGGGGACTAGACCTAAAGACATTTGCGGTGATTGTGTCATTGTCAACTTTAGGGATCCTAGTGTGGTGGGACACATATTAGCTAATGGAGGGTCCTACAAAGCAGGAGCTATCAACACTTTCCACCTGGGGTATTTTTACTCCTGTACCCCTGCTTCAGCCAGACTAGAGCCAACCTACACCCGCCATGTCAGGCAGGATCTTGACTATAACATACCATTGGGAAATAGATATAGCGTATTGGTCACTGTTGATTGACTCATGCCATCTTTGGGCGCAGATGGAATGGATCTGATTCTGGTTGTGAACCACGTACTGGAGGGAGCCAGCCCAGTGGACGTGTCTACTAAGCAGGCCCCTAGATCTGAGAAGTGTAGTTGAACGGTAGTGTTACCGACCCGAAATACTGGTTCAATAGGGCATGAAAGGGAGGTGGACACGCCCTCAGACTTGGCTCCCCCACCCCATATCTTGCATCAACAAGTCGAGGATCCATCAGCAGTGGTGGGGACACGTAGACCACTCATTGGGTCTTGGAATGTAGCGGGGTTGGGGGCAAAGCTGCATAACCCGGAATGGGGAGAGCTGATGGATACCTTTTGATCTATGCCTGTTCCAAGAGACTTGGCTGTTGTCCATTCCGGTTAGGGTAGGATTTGCGTCCTACTACTCACCGGCCGTCAAGGGACCTAGGGGTAGACCCTCGGGTGGGCTATGTATTTGGGTTGCCCTACACCTAGGTTGATCCGTTAAGACTATAGACTCTCATTGCCCGGACATCCTATGTATTGTACTTAACTTTTTGGATGGTCTGGCGTTGGCAGTGATTAATATGTATTTACGTCCTCAACCACACCAGTTGGGCTTATCAACTCTGGATGCCCTAGATTCCCTTCTCCACTCGCTTTCTTAGTCGTATCACCAAATAATTGGCGCTGACCTTAACTGTCATTTTGAACCGCTCTGGGGAATTCCCTCGGTAACCTCGGACGAGGATGAAAACTGGCTAATTCCGGACTGTACTACATACCTGGAAAAGCGCTTACTGCCCATGGCCCTTGCGATCAACAATTTGGTCGTGTCACATTCTCTTAGAGCCTGTAATGGCACACTTCTCCCAGACGTCCCGGGCACATCCACTTTTAATAGGCCAGGCAAAAGCACGTCCATAGATTATATTATGGTATATGTAGAATTCTGGGCCCGTCTAAAAGCCTTTTCCGTTATTTCCAGGGTCGATAGTGACCATAACCTACTGTCACTTGAACTATTAAATACCCTGGGCCACAAAAACATTTTGGGGAGAGTTGAGCTCCCCATAAATTCAAACCTTGTCACGGTGGCTGGTGGTAGACGAATTAGGTGGGCAAAGGTAGCGCTAGAACCTGAAAGGCTAGCTGAGGTATACGGCCATGTCGCAGGCTCTCTAATAGAGGTCTCCCACCTTTTGAGCTCTAATTGTGAACTGCCCCCCTGCCCCTAAACCCCCCCCCATTTCCAGGATTTTCAGCGCATCCATATTAAACTCCTCTGCTCCTTGGCCGGTTATTTTTATACGACCAACACTAAAAGGCCAAGTGGAAAGAAGTGCGACCACTGGTTCAATAAAAGCTGCAGGTTGGCCAAAAACATCCTGATAAAGGAGGTAAAATCTGGGTCCCCTTTAAGTATCAGAAATGCGAGGTATACTTATAAAAGTTTGATCAAGGAGGCCAGTTCGGAGTGGGAGGCGTCTAGGTGGGAAAACATTAAGGCAGCCCTGGAAGCCCGAGATTATAGGTTGTTTTGGAACCTTGTTCGATCAGGGTCAGTGGAAGGATCGTCCGCCATCACTCCTAATCTTAGTGAAGAGGTCTGGCTAAATCATTTTAAGCCTCTCTATTCACTCAGTAATCCTGATCCACAAGTAGATTTAGTGAATCAAATAACCCTCCTTGAACCACCGCTCCTGGAGGCCAGGAGCGCTGATTGTCCTCCGTGTACCCTCTTAGAAGTGCAGGCTGCCCTTAGAAGCTTGTCGATGGGAAAAGCTCCGGGCCTGGATAGGGTCCGTGGGGATTCATATAGAAGTGAGCAAAAGGTTTGGGCCCCTTATCTCCAGGTTTATTTTAATGCCATCTTACAGGGTCTGGAGATCCCCCTAACTTGGCTGGGAGCGGAAATCATCCCTATTCATAAAAAAGCTTCCCCTCTTGACCCGGTCAACTACCGCCCCATTAGTTTGATTGATGTCCTCCAGAAATTATTTGCCTGCTTTCTTCTAGCCAGGTTGCAGAGTTGGATGGATGAACATCACACCCTAACCTCCCTGCAAGCGGGCTTTAGAGCAAAGGTTTCTACCATAGACCAGCTGTTTAGATTACAGCTGGTCTACTGGAAGACGGTCACTATTGGGGCAGGTAGTTTATACTTGATTTTTGTGGACCTCCGGTCCGCTTTTGACCTGGTCCAAAGGGACAAGCTGTGGGCATTATTGCTGGAGATGGGAGCCCCGGTCTACCTGTGCCATCTATTTAAACGTATGCACCTTGGTACATACGCTAGGGTGAGATATGGGAGGAGTGGGGAGTTGTCGGCTCCGTTCCCGGTGGAAAGGGGAGTGAGGCAGGGGTGCGTGTTGGCCCCCACACTCTTCTCCCTTTTCCTGAACGGGCTGATAGACCATTTATTGGGAGCAAAAGATATGGACTCCCCAAGCCTAGCGGGGCGTAAGATACCTGCCCTCATGTTCGCTGATGACACCCTCCTACTGTCAACACCATCTACGGGTGTACAGCGAACTCTAGAGGCATTCTGCTCCTTCTGCAGATTGAGGAACCTGGAGATCAACCTTACTAAAACCAAGTTCATGGTCTAGAACACCAGACTAGCCAATTGTCCCCACCCCCACTTGGATGGAATGGCACTGGATCGAGTGTCAACCTTTGATTATCTGGGGGTCACACTTAACGACAGAATGGACTGTGGGTCCCACATGGCTAAGGCCAACCTGAAGCAGGCTCACTCATCTGGTGGGATTTCAAAGGTTTTTAACGATACTTCGCTCAAACTGCTGGGTCCGCCTATGGAAATCTATAAAGCTCAGGCGAGAGGAAGGGCGCTCAATGGCGCAGACCTATGGGGCCACGTGAGTGCTGCTCCCCTGTCTCTGACTGAGAATAGCTTCCTTAGGCGTCTTTTGAGGCTCCCCATAAGTACCCCCTTGACACCTCTTCGGCTGGACTTAGGATTGATACCCATCCAGGAGATCGTATCAAATCGTCCCCTCCTGTATTGGAGACGTTTGTGGTCGACCCTGGAGCTCTTAAGTTATAGGGAGGTATGGGGATCTCTTGTCTAGGAGGAGTGTGGGGAAAATCCCTTGGTTAAACCACATTAAGCAACTCTGTTATGCCATAGGAAGGGGGGATATGTGGTCGTCTCCCGAGGAGAGCTGTGCTTTGTACTCTAAGAAAACACTAAGCATGGCACTTGAGCGTTACCGTACGGAACGTATAACAACAAACGCGTCCATAGGTAGGCTGACCAGCACTTTGCTGGACATCAAGACCCATCCACAATTTGAGAAATTTTTGGATGATATCCAACCCCTCTGGCTAAGAAACTATATAGCAAAACACACAAGATGATGGACGGAATGTTGCACAATGGCAAAACATTCACCCCCAGTCACAGATCTGGGTTTAATCCATCGTTATTTTGCTCACCAAGCCACCCCAGTTCAGACATGGCCATATGCAAATCACTTGACCCTGTGCCTCATGGGAACAGTCCAGCCCGAACTGCCAAGCCATGTCTTTCCTGGACCAGAATCAAGCATCCTAGGACCGGTTTCTGGCTATCAGCTCAGACGTGAGTCCCTTGCTCACTTTGCCACTGGAGTCAAGCAAGCCCGGCTGAAGACGGCTGTAATGCCAGAAACCAGTCCTGGGAAGCTTGATTTCGGTCCATGAATGAGGTGGATGTCTGACTAGACTGAATGCACCACTGGTGGTAAGGACTGGACAGCCAAACCTCAATCAGTGACAGCTGCACATGAACTGTAAGACTGAGTGCAATTTTCCATGGTGTAGTAGGAGTGGCGATCCTAGTCACAATCTCACTACTGCATTGGCCCTGGAGGGAACCATGTAAATTGAGGGGAACCATGTAGACCAGAGGAGGAACCAGGGAGACGGCGAGTAAAGGTACAGCCTGATCTGTGTATTAACATTGCATCTTCCCTTTATCTTGTGTCTAGTATTTAGCTCTAGTGCATTTAAAAGTATTTTTATTCATGAAAGTTAAGCAATGGATTGGATAATCCATTATTGTACTCCTGTGTGATTGGCAATTTTAGAGCTCTAGCACCGCCACACACCCTATCTGAGAAGCCTATTCACTGCTTGCCGTCGTGGTCACTGAGATTCCAGTTCTGAAGGGGTTGAACATGGACCAGTTTGCAGAGCCATACTAGAACAGACACCAGATAGAAGAGGCAAATGAGCTCAACTGCAACCGTTCAGGCCCCGTAGCCCCTGTTTGACCCTTGCTCCCCTCCCCAACAGCGTCTAACAGGTACCAAGACTGCAAGTAGTTCTCTCTAAAGAGTACAAGTTAAAACATGTTCCATTAATTATTGACTCCACTGTTGCCAACCTAGGAGTGTGGAGCATAGGTGCCCCAATACAGCAGAGTACGATTCTGCTTGGGAGCACCATGCCGCTGGCCCTCCAGTGGCCTCCAGGATTAAGGCAGCAGTACGGTAAGAACAAAGGGAAATTTAAACTGTTGCATACATATAGGCATGAAAGCCCATGTCATCCTTTTGTGCTTTTGTAGTGTCCTGCTATTCTCGCCTAGGTATGCAGCTCTGCTCCTTCATTTTAACAACTGTCCTCTTTGTTCTCAATATTGACGTCTGTTTAGTTTTGTTTTTAGACCTTGTCCGTTCTTGCTCTTCTGGCATTCCTTTTTACTATACAGATCTCCAACTCTTTTGACAGCCCTTTTCGCCTGTTGGTTTATTCTGGTCTAATTTTATCTGTAATGATCAGTCACATATCCTCACACTTTTCTGACTTTTTCCTTTCAGGCCGCAGAGGCATTCTTGGTGCTTCTGCTCCAGGACTCCCACTACTGCACTCTCCATGCCAAACGGAAGACGTTATATGTTCAAGACATCCAGCTGGCGCGGCGTCTACGTGGTTTCGATGGCATGCTTACATGACCCATCACCATGATCGGATCAAACCAACCATTATGAGCATCACTTTTAAAGTTGAGTCTGTGGTAAAGCAAAGAGTGGGACTTTGGCAAAGGCCAGGTACTCTACCAGCATGAGGCCCCCATTGAACTGTTAAACCACAGACGAGCCTTATGGACCAGCTCCGTCAATTCGCAAATCCAGGAAGCGCACTGTACTGAAGAGAAGACTTCATTCCAGAATTGTGGAATGTAAACCACAGTAAAAGTTTATGGCCCATTGCTGTCGATATGAGTGATGGAGAAGTCCTCTTTTAAGAACTCCATGAATATATTTGGTTACCCTGATATTTGTACTGACCCAAGGTGATCGAAGAGGAGTCGCAGTAAAACAGCCCCTTGCTCCTCCTTACATCCCCTAATAACCTTTCATAGTGAAAAGGTTTTGAAGAGTAATTCCTGTCCCTCAGTCACGCCGCAGACTGTTGTGCCATTAAATTCGGCATGTTTTCGCCGTTTTTAATTTTTATATTGCATACTGTGGTGGACCAAGGCAATTACATTTTTTGGCCCACCTCTTTGAATCTTTCCTCCATTTAGGAAATGTATAGATTGACTTTTTATATATGTTGACTTTTTAATGAAAAGGGTTTTATGTATTTTATATTCTGCATTCTATGATTTTAAATTTATAGGAAACGAAAACCTATTGTAGTCCTCTAGATTATTTACGGTAGCAGTTGACGGTTGCTTTGGATCTGCATTGCTTTTAATGTTCAATGTTCCCATCATTTTCAACTCGACTTATTCCAGACTGAAAAAAATAATGTTTTTAGTTTAAAGTTTTATATTTCGATCATTTATGTACTTATGTTTAACATTCTCCCTACTACCTGCACTATGCGACCCCTCATGCTCCTCATTTCCATTTTTGCTCTTAAAAAATGCTAGCATGGAGGAGTTCCAATTTGGTCCGTTTCCCTCACCTACCCTGAGCTTAATTCTCTCTCTTACTGACTGTTTCTTCCTCTTTTCTCAGCTATTCCTTTAATGCTTTCTAGCATGTACTAATTGTCTCTCTCCTTGTAAGCTGTCTCAATTGTTACTGATACAGAGGCCCTTATTTCCAAGTCTCTTTTCTCCTGAGGAGTTGCTCCTTTTTTACTCCATTGTTTCCTCCAGTCTAGTCTTCTCGGGCTTGTTTCTGCTGTCCCTTAGTCCTAGTGTTTGCTTTTTATGTCTCCAAGCAGTTGTTCCTATTCAGTGCTCCATTGCCTGCTACCCTGGTGATTGAGCCTTTCCTGCTTTCCCCTGCACGACTAGCTGTTGTTGTTTTCCTTCTCAGATTTCCCACCTGCATTTTTCCATTTTCCTGTCTCTTCAGCAGTTACTGCTGCCTCTATCTGCCCCTCATCCTCGTGGTAGTTTCTGTGCTTCCCCTTCATGTGCCTTTCTCCACCTGCTCATGCTTATCTGATCTGTCCTCCAAAGCAGTTTCTCCTTGTAACTACCCCCTCTAGCATTTCTTGATTTCCCCTACTTTGTCTGTCCCCTCACCGTTCCTGCTTCCCTCACATCACCCTGTCTGCAGCCTCCTTCTGTCCCCTTCCTTATACTCCGTAGACCCTGTTACCTCTGCTTCATGTCTGATGCTCCTAAAGCTTTCAGCGGTGCTGCCTTTCCAGCTGCTGTCTTTTCACGTTCTAAACCTTTGTTACTGCTGAGTGCTTTGTATCAGCACCGTTTTTGACGATGCAAAGGAGCCAAAAGCACTATAGACAGTGTCCAGGCTTAATGCAGCCTTTACCAGTTGTGGTTTCTGACACATAAATGCGGTGGGGCGCGATTACTCCATACGTTAAAACATACACACATCAAAGAACTACACTCAAACACATTAAAATAAACATCCAAGAAACAAACCTTTTTTTTAACCTTAACCTGCAGAATGTCCTCTATCCTCTCCAGCCCCTGCTCCAGACTCCTCCAAGCACAAGGTGATGTCACACAGCCAACTGCCTTATCCAATCCATATGCTGCTCTCATGCTGTGAAGCAGCTTGATTGAAGCATCTGGATTGACTGAAGCAGGCTGCCTAAGCTCTCTGAAAGGCACTGGAGGCTTGTGCCTGCTCTCCAACCCAGCTATCTAAGGAAAGCTGGGTTGGAGAGTTTGAATTGTGCATGTTTGTTTGGCCATAGCAAGGTAGCCAGCCAAACTGACATGCGCAATTCATACTGAAGGAGCCACTCGTCGTTGCAGCCAATCAGCAGCACTGGCCCAGCCCTGCCTTATCCATTCGGCAGAAAGCCGGAAAAAAATAAATGGTAAGAAAACCCTTTTATTACCATTTAATCTTTCTGTGTAGTAGTGTGGGAGGCGACGCTCCTCCGCTGCTATGGAGGAACAGCCGCAGGCCTTTGCCCATAGCTTGTTTTCAGTTTTCATAGCCATCATGTAGTTTGACTGGATACCCTATACATTTGAAAAAACGTTTCCATAATTCCTCATCTTATTGGCGGGGGTGGTGGGGTGTATCTCATATGGTGGAATGTATAAAGTAATCAAATGTTTCGTTTTTTATTTTATTTAAAACAATGATTCCTCTGAGTGTGCAGAAACCGGTTTCCAAGTTAGGGTTTGCTTCTGAGAAAGTGGCTGTGAAAGAACTGAATGCCTTGAAGCATGGAGAAACAGAAATATTACCCACTGTAAACCAAAAATCGATTGCAGGGCATCCATAATTATTGTGGCGGTTTTACAATACAGGATATTCCCTGTTAAATGTTGTTTCCTAATTTGGAAACTGCAGTAAAATCTCAAGTCTTGTATACCAAAAAATGGCGTTTCAGATACTTTTTGCAAAAAGTGTATTTTGGAATCATATTTGAATCATATTTGAAATTGCTATCCATTAGTTGTTCATTGTGTAAACCAGAGGTTAGTTATTAAACACATTTATTTAGGAAAACAAGTTTGACATTTTACCATAGTTCTGTTTTTGATGCATTGAATGGAGTAAAATTGATGACTCAAAGATGGCCACGATTTTTATCTAGTGTGTACCTGTTCCATTTGAATCTTTTCACTAATTGTACAGTACCTTGTTTTTTTTTCTTTCTTGGTTTGGAGTCACATGCACAGCTAAGCTATTAAGTATAGTTTTATTTACCCTCCATAATCCGTTTTATTTAGTAGTTTTACTAAAATCCCAAGTAAGACTCGTGCTTTCTCCATTGTAAATATGCTGTTTCACATGCAAAAGTTCTGCTTTTGACATCAGTGGCGTTAGGTTTTTTATCCAATAAGGCTGTTTTTCTCAGACCCATGCTGAGGTAAAAGTTGATTCTAATAACTGTTTTAATTCTGTTTTCCGCTTCCTATTATGATTTCAATTTGTAAATTTTTGTGCAAAAGTCAATAAACATGTAAGAGTATTTCACATTGTTGTACTGCGTTGTCTTTTACTAACAAGGCTGAGTGATCTGAACTGTTAGGAGGATAGATCATTTTCTCTAAATGGCAGCCAGGCCCCTTCAGTCCGAGTGCCCAGCTGAAGATACTTCCAGTCTGTGCACACCCCAGACAGGTAGACTCTGCCGGGAACCAGCTATTCCTTTACTTATCTTATGAGTGGGTGGCATCTGCTTCATGTTCATCTTGTGTTCTACTTTCCTTCCTTCACAGTTCATAATAACAATATAAAAAATTCCAGCAATTCGCATAGTATTGTGCTCTTGACTGCATGATACATACTGTTAACACTGCCTTCATCTATTTTTATAGTTCTCCATGATTGGATCTTTCATAGATTCACATGCTTAAATCATCTCTGTCGTCGAGGTGGGAGTCACACAGTAACTTCTATAAAAGCAATAAATGCCATACATAGGCTACCGTGCAATGAGAAATCATCACTGCCATAACCTATACACATTCTTTTGTAAAAAGAACCAAAGTTGAAACTAACCAATCAAATGCCTTCACCCTTTAGAACACTCCAGAGAGAGGCTGAGTCTCTTAGATTTTCTCCCACACGTCATGTGAGAGGGAGTCCGCCTGAGCTCTGCTAATTTTTCTTCACAATTTTGCCATTTCTTTAAACCCTGTTACCAGAATGTCAGAATCCCCTCAAAAAGGACTCTTCAGATCATGTGGATTTTGTGGTAAGATGCGTTTGCATGTTAAAGACCCACATAAAGACTTCATTCATTGCTTGCATCATCATCACAAAGTTAAGGATTGCAAGAGAAGGAAGATTATTAATCTGGCAACCAAGACTTTTAACATAAATCTGAAGTGCCTTCTTCGGATGCCTCTTTTAACTTCCCTCAATGTAATTTTACGCTCCCGCCTTGGAGCCTTCGCCCTGCTCCCTGCCTCAGCCTGCCAAAACGCCTGTCCCACCCCCTGAAGCTAAAAGCAGGTCTGATTAACTGCCGTTCATTGCCCCGCCACGCCAACGAGATATGGACGTCAATAATCTCTGACGCCTGGGATATCCTGTTCCTCACCGAGTCTTGGCTCACGGATACCTCCTCTCCCGATATCCATCTTGCTATCCCTCCGGGTTACCTCTTAAAGGGCATCAATCGTGAAAGGGGCAAACCAGGAGGTGGTCTTGCCATCATCCTAAAATCCCACCTCACTCTGTCTATTACCAAATTAACGAACATCGGGATGATTGAAGCTTTGCACTTCACTATCTCGGATACCGCGGCAGTAGTTTTGGCGGGCATATTATTCTACAACCCTCCTACTGCCTCAACTCTCTCTTTAACGGCACTCACCCACCTGTTGGCGGATCTCTCCCTCAAACACCAACATTTTTTGGTGCTAGGAGATTTCAACCTCCACGTGGACAACTCTCTCTGCTCAAAAGCTAACAACCTGCTAGAAACAATGCAGAGCCTGAACTTACTCCAATTAGTTAAGGGCCCTACACACACAGCTGGGCACACCCTGGATCTTATCTTTGCTAATTTTTCTAATATCACAGTATTTCCTTCCCTCCAGCTCACCTGGTCTGATCATCATCTTGTCCCTTTTAACCTAGAGCTAAGTTCAAGACCTGCCCCTACTGTCCTGTAGGAAAGAGCTAGGGAGAAAATGGCACAAAGTTACCCGTGCTACCTTAGACCCCCTATTCAACTTTCAGCCAGACCCTCTATCCTGTGACATTGATGGAAACGTTTCTAGACTCAACTCTGCATTGCTCCTTGCCATCGACTCCATTGCCCCCCTCAAACCTATCTCCTCTGCTAGGACCCGCCCCTCTGCCCCTTGGTTCTCTACAACCCTCCGTGAGGAAAAAAGCCGATGCAAACTACTTGAACGCAAGTGGCGGCAGAACTACGACCCTGATTCCAAAGCTATCTACAAAACTGCTCTGAAAAAAATTCTTAAACAAAAAAAAGCCACCATGAGAGACTTCTTCTTATTACAAATCTCCAACGCTAAAAACTCCTCAAAAACCCTGTTTAACATTGTCAAAGAATTTGTAAACCCCCCCGCTAGGGTCACGCAGAATCCCTCCAGCCAGGTACTATGTGATGGACTCTCGGACTACTTCCTTGAAAAAATTGAAAAAAATTGTACCTCATTCCCTAAGGTACCCCCCCTGATCCCCCATGTGATTGCCCCGGAATCCGCCTCCTTGCAGTCCTATAACAAGTTGTCTCTTGAGTCCGCACTCAGGCTATTCACCCAATGCAGATCTGGTTCCCCCTCCGACCCAATTCCTGCCAAGACCATGGGTGACCTAGCCCTCTCACTGGCCAACCCTTTTCTTTCTATCTGGAATGCCTCCCTCCATCATGGCATTTTCCCAACTACGTGGAAAGAAGCCCTGCTAGTCCCCATTCTGAAAAAAACGGACGCCGATCCTACTAAATTTTCCAATTATCGCCCCATCTCCCTCCTCCCCAAACCCGCAAAAATTTTGGAAAATGCGTGCAGCTGCAACTAACAGAGTATCTGGAAGATAACTCCCTGCTGCACGACTCCCAATCCGGATTCAGAGCAGGTTTCAGCACTGAAACTGCTCTCCTGGAAGTGGCTGAGACTATCCGGGAGTGCGTGGATAGGGGTGAGGAGGCCATGCTGGTCCTCCTCGACCTATCCGCCGCTTTTGATACGGTCTCTCACAAAATCCTACTAAACCGTTTAAAGCAGGTCGGAATCGGTGGCTCCGCTCTCGCCTGGATCGAATCCTTCCTCACTGGCAGAACTCAGAAGGTGGTGCTTAGGCCTTTCAAGTCAGAGGGTAAACCCCTGCTATGTGGTGTGCCGCAGGGCTCTGCCCTGAGCCCTCTGTTTTTTAACGTTTATCTCGCACCCCTGGCCCCAGTGGTGGAGTCCTGCGGAGTCAGAGTGGTCTCTTACGCTGATGACACTCAGCTGATATTTTCCTTTAGAGACCACTCAGACTCCACCTTTGCCAACTTCCGCCAATGTCTGAACAACATCTGTGACTGGATGACCAACAATCACCTTAGACTGAATGCTGACAAGACAGAAGTCCTGTTTTTTAACCAAAAAACACCTATCTCTCCCAGCCTGTGGTGGCCCACTGCACTTGACCCTGCGCCCACCCCTGTCCAATCAGCACGTAACCTGGGCTTCCAGTTCGATAACTCACTCTCTTGCAAAGCACAAGTCAACAAGGTCACCTCTGCCTGCTTCGCGAAGCTGCGCATGATTAAGAAGATCCTTCCTTATCTTCCTTTGGACGCCCGCCGAACAATCACTCAGGCCCTCATCACTTCTCACCTAGACTACGCCAGCAGCTTATATGCCGGTGCTCCTCAATATCTGATCGATCGGCTTCAGATCGTCCAGAATGCGGCAGCCAGACTGATCGGAAATATTCCTTACCGTCAGTCGGTTGCCGCCTATCATAAAGAACTCCATTGGCTTCCCATTGCAAGCCGCATTCAATTTAAGATCCTCACCCTCGCCTTTCAAGCCAGCAACGACCTCGGACCTGCCTACTTAAGAAAGCGAGTGTCAATTTCTCAATCTGTCAGATCACTGAGATCTAACAACTTACGCCTTTTGATTACACCTCGCTTTCGACGTTCCAGAATGGGCGGCAGAGGGTTCAGCGTAATCACTGCCAAACTTTGGAACTGCCTCCCTCTTGACCTCAGGTTCAGCCCGTCTGAATCCATCTTCCGTGCTAAATTAAAAACCTGGCTGTTCTCCAGAATATGATCCCTGTCTTTTCAGACGCCGGTCCCACCCCTCCCTCCCTGAGGTTCTGTTTTTAGCGCCGGGACACCCCTCCGGGGGTAGCTGCGCGCTGTATAAGCTACTTAAATAAATAAATAAAGAAGGCAGTGTGTGATCTCAGATTTCCCCTCCATCCAAGAAAAGAGAAAGGTTTCGAGACTCCTGAGGGCCACAAACATCTTTAAAAAAGCATCATCATACTTCTACAGGTTCCTCAATCAAGGACAAACATGCAATTCCTACTGAGATACATTCTGATCCCCCTACTTCCACCTCTCTGGTGGTGTCAAAACCAAATAAATCTTCCACAGACTCTTCATTATCAAAGCACAAATCAGCTGGTAAATTCTCCTCGTCGACGGACACAACGTTGAGACATTCGTCGACAAGTAGATCACTGATGAGGGTGGCTTCATCAACGCCTGTGCCCGCTTCGTTGACGACACCAGTGCGGCCGGTATCTCCAGCACTGTCGACAACTATCCTGTCGACGACAGTCAAGCCAGTAACACTGTCTACGTTACAGGTTCCGTCGATGATACCTTCATCTGCGTCTGTACCTCTATCGACCTCCTTGTCGACGATGACTACTATGACGATGACCAAAGTCTTTGATACTTCTACCACTTCAGCATCTACTACCACCGCATCGTAGACGGTTACTCCACCGGCACCAGTGTCGACGAAGAGCTCGTTGATGACTCAGTTATAAAAAGACCTTCATCTTTACTGCTCACACCAGTCTTTCTCTCGTCGAAGACAGGATTTTTACAAAATCCTTCCCTGGTTTCACCTTTGCGACCAGGAATCAGAGGATGATTAACTTTTTGCCAAGCTTCTAGCCCATCAGCGCTTAATGTTAAATTTCAGCAAGATGAAGATGATGAGGGAATGTATTATGCCCAGGATTACCGTCATCAGTACTAAGAGCAGCAACCATACATTGACACTTATCATGAACCCATAGTTCACGTCAAAGTTGCATTGATTCAGGACCTACAGGCAATGATTCAAGATTATCGCACAAGCTTTCCTTCATCTAAAGACGTAGTTTTATCTCCTCCTTCAGTCAGACGAGTGTCTCTGCCTCATATATCACCTCCTATGCCTTTGATGTCACCGGTTTCAAATGTAGCCATTCCCATGAAACAGGATGAGGAGGTTAATCAGGACGACGGTTGTGAGGAAGGTAAACTTCCGGACACCCATTTTCAAGTCAATGAATTGGATGTTTATTTAATTCCCACACCTTTCCGTCCCATTCCTCAATCAACAGATTCGCCACTGGAGGACATAGGTGGTTTTCATGCCCTGATGGAGAGAGCAGCCTCCAGGCTCAAACTTCCCATGCAAATTAAACAGTCTGACTGTTATTATTTTAAGGACCAGTCCAGGTAGTCTGCTTAATTAATTCCTATAGTTGATTATATATGGGAGAAAGGTGTGAAGATTATGAAAACACCAGCTTCAGTGCTCGCAGTCCTTCCCTAGTTAGACAACAATTACAAAGCTCCAGCTGACACTCCAGCTTGTCTGGTAGGACAACCAAAACCAGATTCGGTAATTTCCCAGGCTGCGCAGTGCAGATCCAAAATTCTTTCTATGCCAGTCACAGCTCCACCTGACAAGGCACAGAGCCGCACAGAGAATAGAACAAGAAAGGGCTAAAATCAAGGTGTGCGCATATAACCTTGTAAAGACCACTGAAGGAATGGAATCTTACCTATATTTGCTACACAATGCACAGGAAAGGTTTTTAATGACCCGTTTTAGGCTCAATTTTTTACCATATTTATTGGGATCACCATTAGGTTATTCACCGACTATTGAGCAGAAGGGAACCTGCGGCTGCGACAATAGGTCTCCGCAGGATTCCCTTCATTTTATATTGATATGTTCATTTTATTCTGAACCCAGGCGTAGATTCTTGGTAGATATTTTGAAAAAATCAAATATAAAATGTGCTAAAGAGGCTTTGATATTTTTACAGCAGGCCTCGGACCCCCTTACATTGTGTTGTATCATTAATTTTATTAAAGTAGCTGTCAGACTAAGAGCAACTAGAGGGGCGGGGGAATTGTGAGAACTGTGAGAACTCTGTGATTGTTTTTAATGGATTATAATGTTTTCTTTATTTCACTGGGACTTTGGCGTTGTACTTACACCAGGTTACATGTTAATTTTATGGTTTGTCTTTTTAGAAGAAATGAACTCAATATACATTGAATGTTAGTACTTTTATGGTGATTTTTAATCATCGAATAAAGAATCCAAATGAAATTAAATGAATGTATTGGAAAAGGGTTACCACAACTTCTGGCACAATAGTTTGAGTTGCCAATTGTTTAGCAATTCTTGGGAGATACGATCGCCAGATGTGGTCTTATATCTCACCATATTTAGATCTTTTTCCATTAGAAAAAGCAGGTGGCACGAAAGATACTAATGGAGAAAGATCAGCGTCCAAAATTTGACATTATGTGATGGATGTGGGATCACTCGTCTTAGGACAACTAGCAGGAGCAGCGGTTCTTAGATGCCAGGGCTGGCTTAAGGCTATCACCTTTCGGCTGGAGATACAAAGCAAAATTCTAGATATGCCTTTCGATGGCGATGCCCTTTTTGGTAAGCACATTGATGATGCCTTTCAGTCCATCAAATCCAATATGGATAGGGCCAGATCCCTTGGGTCTCTACAGTTTAGAGGTGCCGGAGGTAGAGCTACCTACTCCTTCTGAGAGGGTTACCTTGCATTTTATTCATTTCAACCATACCAGTCATTTTACCTGGCCTACCAACAGCGCCAGGCGTACCATGCTCAACCAGCGGCTGCATATCCTAGACAACAGTCCAGACATGACAGCCATCATAGTCAAGGGTCGCTGTACAAAAACAATGACTGCTCAGTACCACTATCTAGACGGCTCCCCTCCTTTCATGAGGGTATTCATCGCTAAATAGTACCACTAATGGCAACAGATTTCTATGGACTGGTGGGTCCTGGATCTTCTCAAGTATGGCCATACATTAGAGGTCACGGAATCCTCTCCACCTCTTCCAGCACCTCCAACACACTTGCATATGCTGAAGCAGGAAGCATTCATTGTTCCACAGAAGGGGGTGATAGATAGAGTTCCATCTTCTCACAAGGGAATGGGATTTTATTCCCCATTTTTTCTAGTAAGGAAAAAGTTAGGAAAAAGGCATCCCATTCTGGATCTCAGACGAATAACCAAATGTTTTTGGGTTAGTCGCCTGAAGAATGTTTTTCTGCATGGTCACACTACAGGAGATAGTGCAAATGCTCAATCACATGCCCAATCTCAATTTGCAGGATATGTATTTCCATGTCCCTATACATCCCTATACACCCCAAGCAAAGAAAGTTCCCCCGTTTCACTGTAGGAGAAGATCATTATCAGTTCAAAGTCCTGCCATTCGGCCTATGTTCAGCCCCTCGAGTTTTTACAAAGTGCCTTGCCCCAAAATCTTTGGTTTAAGGGTCTTCAACTTTTTCCGTATTTAGACTGGCAGGTGAAAGCTCCATCTTGCCAACAAACAAACGAAGCCAAGTTTACATGACTGTGCTGTTTCCATTTTCTGGGGCTTGTCAATTATCAAACATCCCAACGTTCTCTAAAGCAAAGGATAACTTTCCAGGGGGCAACTCTAGGCATGTTACAGGACAAAGCATTTTTGTCAATAGAAAGACAGAAGACAATAATAAGCCTGGCAAACGACCTCTTCAAAAGAGTTGATTTCTGTCTGTCTCCTCAAATCTTTACTGGGCGTGATGTCCTCCACCATCCTTTTAATTCCTTGCGCCTGTCTCCGAATGAGACCCATTCAGGAGCAACTGCACAGCCAATGGCTTCAAGTCACCAGATTGTTTGATGATCTGGTTTGGGTCACGCCTACAATGAAAAAAAAGCACTTCTTCGGTGGCAGTCCTCCAAAAACGTCTCAGAAGGGCTAACTTTCCTATCGATACAAAAGGGGATGATGGACGGAGCATTTGAACAAATCAAACACTCACCCCCAGTCAACTGATCTGGGTTTAATCCATCACCATCCCAGGATACTTGTTTCCGGTCCAGGGAAGACATGGCTTGGCAGTTCGGGCTGGACTGTTCCCACGAGGCACAGGGTCAGACTGATTTGCATATAGCCATGTCTGAACTGGGGCGGCTGAGTGAACTAAAGAATGGTGATGGATTAAACCCAGATCGGTTGACTGGGGGTGAGTGTTTGATTTGTTCAAACGCTCTGTCCATCATCCCCTTTTGTATAACTTTCCTATCTCCAGTTCCTCACTTAATTATCACCATGGGCGCTTCTCTGAAGGGTTGAGGAGCGCATCTACAGGAGCTTCAAATCAGAAGCAGATGGCGTGTCGCGCTATCCCAAATGCACATCAACTTTCTGGAATTAAGAGCCATTGCTCTAGCACTTTAGTCTTTCCTTGCAAGAATACGAGACTCTTCCATCCTCATTTGGGTCTACAGTTCTCATCAGAACCTATAATACCACCTGCATGCATTACCTCAACAAGCATGGAGGTACTCGATCCCACATCCTGTCCATGGAAGCGCAAAAAATATGTAACTGTGCACTTTTGCACCGTTATCTCGATCTAAGCGGAACATCTGCCGGGAGTTCAAGAACAGCTGTGCAGACACTCTGAACAAAACCAGCCAAACTTGCCATGAGTGGGAGCTAAATCAACCAATTCTTCATTACATCTTTCATCAACAGGGCAAGCACATTCTAGATCTCTTGGCTTCTCGAGAAAATGCCAGTTCTTCACCAGCAGGGAACTTCAGAGAAAGGTCATGGGGGAATTTCTTTTCGTTAAGTTGGCCAGGGACCTTTGCTTAATCTTTTCCCCCATGCCATCTTATGCCTACGATTCTCATGAAAATGAAACCATGCCGGCTGATTCTAATAACTCCTCGCTCACCGTCTTGCTTTGCACTTCCAGAATATCACTCTCCCACACGGTGGCTCAAACACGATTAAGCAATAGACACAACATAAAAATCTCCTGGAAAGGGATTTCACTTTATAAAATAAAGCACATGAGAGACTCTTTTTTCAGATAAGGCTTGGGATTTTATTCATTCAATGCTCTCTAACGGAAAGGCTTTCCCAGATGTCAAATAAGCAGCATTTATATATATATATAATTATATATAAAAAAAATATAAAAAAATACATATATTATATATGTACACACACACACGCACACACACACACGTACACACACACGTACACACACACACACACACGTACACACACACACAGAAAAATGTTAAGAAAAAATTCATAATACAGGATCCTGCTTCAATTTTACAAATATGTTGTTATTTAGTCACGCGCACAGAACCATCATTGTGGGGACTTGGACATGTGTTACCATCCTTGTGGGGACCTACTCAATAATTCTCATTTGTGATTGAATACACTCATTATCTAATAGATAAATGCTATTTTTCAGTGCCATACATACATAACATGATACTTTAGTCAAATTTGAATAGGTCACTATGTCCTAGGTGCACCTAGAACAGGTATTTGTCTAATAATGCATTTTACAGTAGAAAATTATCATATCTATAAAGTGCATGAACAGGGATTCACGGATGTTTAGCCTATTACTGAGTGCAAACAAACATTAAGGAATATGAAAACAACACATAGTTAAAATAATTTAGAGGGTTAAGATCCTGCAATGGGGTCAGATGGCAAAACCAAGTTGCCATCTGACCACCTAGTTGTTTTTCATCAACCTCACCAATTGGCACCATCTTCGTATGGCTGTGCATTAATAGTCTCCAAAGAGATGGCATGATATTATAATAATATTCTAGAGCTGACAAAGTAAGTGTACGATGATGATAATTTTCAAGCCCCCACAGAGATATTGCATGATTAGATTAATGCCCAAGCCCCCACAGATATTGTGGTTTTGGTGTACGATGATAGTCATGCTGCAGTTCATGCATAAATAACACTATTACAGTAATGCACAGGTCCCACAGAGATAGTTTGTGATTATAGAAATGCCCAGGTCTCCACAGAGATAGTGTGGTATTATAGCCATGTTCAAGTCCCCACAGAGATAGTGTGTGATCATAGTAATGTTCAAGTCCCCACAGAGATAGTGTAATCATATTCACGTTCAAGTCCCCACAGAGATAGTGTGTGATCATAGTAATGTTCAAGTCCCCATAGAGATAGTGTGTGATTATAGTCATGTTCCAGTCCCCACTGAGATAGTGTGTGATCATAGTAATGTTCAAGTCCCCACAGAGATAGTGTGTGATCATAGTAATGTTCAAGTCCCCACAGAGATAGTGTGTGATCATAGTAATGTTCACGTCCCCACAGAGATAGTGTAATCATATTCACGTTCAAGTCCCCACAGAGATAGTGTGTGATCATAGTAATGTTCAAGTCCCCATAGAGATAGTGTGTGATTAGTCATGTTCCAGTCCCCACTGAGATAGTGTGTGATTATAGTCATGTTCAAGTCCCCACAGAGATAATGTGTTACTATAGGAATGCCCGGACCCCCACAGAGACAGTGTGTGATTATAACCATATTAAAGTCCCACATAGAGAGCATTATGATAGTGCTGTTCAAATCCCTGTAGAGAAAGTGTACGATGAATCATTCTGACATTTCTTCAGAATTCGTATAGCACTTAATTATAGTCACTCTCAAGACCCCGTTGACAAAATGTGTGATTATATTCATGTTCAAGTCCCCTCAGAGATAGTGTGTGATTATTGTTTTGTTACATCTCCGCAGAGATAGTATGTGATTACAGTCATGTTCGGGCCCCACATAGAGAGTGTTATAACAATGATGCTGAGGTTCTTGCTGTTATAACAGTCATGCTCAGGCTCCTGCACAGGTAGTATGTGATTATAATGATGCCTAGGTGCCTGCTCAGGTAGTGAGTCATTACAGTCATGTTCAAGTGATGTTGAGATATGTTGTGATTATAGTGAAGCTTAGGTCCCCAAAGCGATAGTGCACGATTACAGGGATGCCCACTAAGTTGGTGATTATTGACCTATAGCGAAAGTGTGTGATACATGTTATGTTCCAGTCCCTCTAAAGACAGCCTGTTATGATATACATGTTGATGTCCCTGCTGAGATAGTATGTGATGACAGTCATATTCAAGTCCCACAACGTTAAAGTATATTGAACCCACATCCCCACAGAGATAGAGTGTAATTATAGACATGCCAGGTCCCCATTGAGATATGTGTGATGAAAGTCATGTTCAATTACTCAAAGATAGCGCTTGATTGATTATATTGATGCCCAGGTCCCCACAGAGATAGTGTGTGATTATAGTGATGTGCAGGTCCCCACAGAGATAGTGTGTGACTAAAGGGATGCCGGGTCCCCACAGAGATAGTGTGTGATTATAGGGGTGCCAGGCCCCCACAGAGACAGTGTGTGATTATAACCATATTAAAGTCCCACATAGAGAGCATTATGATAGTGTTGTTCAAATCCCTGTAGAGAAAGTGTATGATGAGTCATTCTGACATTCATTCAGAATTCGTATAGCGCTTAATTATAGTCACTCTCAAGACCCCGTTGACAAAATGTGTGATTATATTCATGTTCAAGTCCCCTCAGAGATAGTGTGTGATTATTGTTATGTTACACCTCCGCAGAGGTAGTATGTGATTACAGTCATGTTCGGGCCCCACATAGAGAGTGTGATAACAATGATGCTGAGGTTCCTGCTGTTATAACAGTCATGCTCAGGCTCCTGCACAGGTAGTATGTGATTATAATGATGCCTAGGTGCCTGCTCAGGTAGTGTGTCATTACAGCCATGTTCAAGTGATGTTGAGATATGTTGTGATTATAGTGAAGCTTAGGTCCCCAAAGCGATAGTGCATGATAACAGGGATGCCCACTAAGATGGTGATTATTGACCTATAGAGAAAGTGTGTGATACATGTAATGTTCCAGTCCCTCTAAAGACAGCCTGTTATGATATACATGTTGATGTCCCTGCAGAGATAGTATGTGATGACAGTCATATTCAAGTCCCAAAAAGTTAAAGTATATTGAACCCACATCCCACAAGAGATAGAGTGTAATTATAGACATGCCAGGTCCCCATTGAGATATGTGTGATGAAAGTCATGTTCAATTACTCAAAGATAGCGCTTGATTGATTATATTGATGCCCAGGTCCCCACAGAGATAGTGTGTGATTATAGTGATGTGCAGGTCCCCACAGAGATAGTGTGTGACTACAAGGATGCCGGGTCCCCACAGAGATAGTGTGTGATTATAGGGGTGCCAGGCCCCCACAGAGATAGTGTGTGTTTATAGGGATGGCAGGTCCCCATGGAGATATGTGTGATGATAGTCATGTTCAATTACTGAAAGATAGCATTTGATTGGTTATATTGATGCCCAGGTCCCCACAGAGATAGTGTGTGATTATAGGGGTGCTAGGACCCCACAGAGATAGTCTATAATTATAGAGATGTCAAGCTCCCCACAGTGGTAGTGTGTAATTATAGAAATATCCAGGTCCTCACAGAGTTGGTGTGTGATTATAGCGTTACCACAGTCCCCGCAGAAATAGTGTGTGATGACAGTCTTGTTCAATTCCCCACAAAGGTAGTGTTTGATTGATTATATTGATACCCATGACCCCACTGAGATAGTGTGTGATTATAGACTTGTTCAAGTCCCCACAGAGATAGCATGTCTCCACAGTGATGTCTGTGATTATAGGTATTATGAAGACTACAGATAGTCTTAGTCTGGTGGCTTAGAAAACGAATGTAGCCACTTTAACAGTGGCAGCTGCTCCGCTAAGGCATCATTGGCATCATAAATCTGAAGCACTGGTGCTAAGGTTAAGCGTCAGTAGTTCCACCTGGGGTTTCCATGAGAGGTTGGAAGATAGAGTATCACTTAAATAATTGATAACATCTACCCTCTCGAGTGGTAAACGCCACAGCTCTAATCTGCCTCTGAATGACTTATGTTTTTTAAAGGACAAACAAATAGTCTTAACAAAATTGATCTCTAGATATGAGCAGAGAAAAAATTCCTTGAATCTGGATAATGTGTGCTGGAGTGTCTCAGAGATCAATAAGGTGTTGTCCACAAATGGCAGTATAGCTGTCTTTGTAACAGCCAGAGAAGGGACAACAATTTGTGAACTAGAAAGAAAAATTAACAATATCATTAAGAAATAGAGAAAACAAGGTGGCACCAGAACGCAGCCTTGCAGACTCTTTTATTAATGAGGAGCCAGTCAGATACTTGGCCCTGGCTACCCCTGGGCATAATTTTCCTCATGTATACGAATCAGTAAACTCAGGTGGTTCTTAGGAATACCCATGTCACCCAGCACTTGCCATAGCTTTTGTGCGTTGGACAAAGTCAAAAGATGATTTAAGATCGACAAAAGCAACATAAATACTTCCCCCACCGATCTCCACAGTCCTCCAATACAGAAGGAGAAAGCGAAAAACCTGGTCCATCATGGATATTTTTTTCGAAAACCTGCCTGGAATTATGATGTCATTTTCTATAGTCCACTCCTGTATTTTGCCCAAAACTAACAAGCAAAAATATTTGTATGCAGTCGATCAGACTGATTGGCCTGTAATTACACTGGAGCGATCTATCACCTTTCTATTGGGATGACCTCCGCTTCTTTTCAGGAGTCAGGTATTGGGGCTCTGTGTGCAATAGAGTTTGAAAGAGAGAGGCTATACCAGCACCAGTTTGCTCTTTCCTGATGAAATTTGTCTGCAGGAATGCCATCTGGTCCTGGTGCCCTGCTTCTGGAAACTGCATCCAAAGCAAGGGAAACATCAGCTAGATCAAATCAAAGGTCAGATATGTGTGTACTCACAGTAAAAAACTAAGACTAAAGTGATGTTATGAACTCTAAAAACACTGAAATTCAAACTGAAATAGTTAACTAAAGAAACTGTAACTCACATTTCATCATGCAGAATTTTGGCACCAATTATGTCATTTCACATGTCATCCATCATTGATTTTATCAAGGATGTCACAGAACATTTCATAAGTGATATAATATGTGAGATAAGTAACACATGACGAGGGAGCTATTAATTAAGTTGATAGCGATATGAGTTTTTTATATTGCTCTAAATTTAAAAAATATAAATAAATTTTATGTATATTAATTTCTAACATAAAAATATGTTATACATTTTTTTAAACCTTGATAAACTTTTTACATGTTCATTATACTTTACCACAGGGAGAGCACCGCCCCATTTCATCCTCAAACAAAAGTGATGCAGATGTGGTGCAAAGTGTTGTGTTGGAATTTACTTTCCAGTTCAAGTCCCTATTTCTGTTGAAAAGTTGCCAAAAGTAATGAAAAGTAGCGCTCCCTGCCACTTTGCGCTATCTTGTAGTAAGGTAGCATTCCATGGGTGATATAGTGGCATTCCCATTGAACCACCCATGGTTTTTGGTGCAAATCCATATCGACTATCATTTGTAGATAGTGTTTCGGTGTGTATGAGATAAACATGGACTTTTCCTGCATGTACTGTGAGAGACATAGAGAGAAAAGCTTTCTCTGCTGAGTATAACTAAGCTTGCACTGCCACTCCCCAAGATTTCTACTTGTTTTGTGCGTGAAAGAAGTAACACTTCTCTAACCTGTGCTGTACATATTCTGTCTATACAAGAAAGAAGTTTGCAGTCCTACCAATGGTGGTACAACTGTTAAGTGTGTTTGGAGCATGCATTGGTGTAAACTGAATAGTACCTATTGTATATGTGTGAGAGAAATGTACAGTCTATTTACAATCCCCTGTTCTGCACACGCGAGAGGCGAATATATGACATTACAATGCAAACAATTACAACGCATGCTTTTACAACGCGGTTTTTACAGCAAAACTACCATTTCATTGCATGATTGTACAATGCATGCCAATAAACGCATTTTTAAAACTACCATTACAATGAATTCCATTACAACACATACCTTTACAATGCATACCGTTACAACGCATAATACTTTTAGTGCAACAGTAGGGTAAGTGTTGGATAGTGTGGGGGTAAAAATGTATATTCCCACTCCAGTGAGTGCAACAGTACTGAAAGTGTTAGATAGTGTAGGGGTAAATATTACAATTCCCATCTTCCCCAAAACCTATACCCACCCTAGAACAAAAAAATCTCCATTACTTACCTTATAATGGGTTGTGATGCATGAGTTGTAGCGACATGCGTTGTAATGGATGTTTCCCGTGAGAGAATACTGCATTGTGTTGTACCTGTCCTGTAAGTGAAGTGACACTTGCAACACTAATGTCTAAAATGTTCTTTCTCTGTATTTTTGGAAGCTTGTTCTATACCTGTTAAAATAACTAAGATTATCTAGGACTCTTGATGATCTATGATGCACCTATTGTATAACCTATTGTATAACCCTTAATATAGGTTCAGCAGTGAGGGTAAAATACTGTTCTACCCAATCGTAACTGGCCTTGTGTTCTCAGACTCCGATTTCCTTGCTGCAGGAACACAAGTATACGAGACCCACATTTACCCGTAGTGAATTAACCCACCAGAATGTCTGTCTGGTACAAAGAAAACTGAGGCTGAGCTGCAAGACTTACCTCACCTCACCCCTAAATCCCCACCCAAATTAGCCCATCCTATTTTACTTAGGGGGACAGGTAATGTTGACAACATATTTGTTCCCTTTCCCTTGCCCCATTCCCTTCCCAAATTCCTCACTGGCCCTGCATGCCGCATCAGAGCAGGTGCTAAATGTGAGCATTATTCCACATAGAACTTGAAATTCTATGTAGAATTTCCACCTGATTAAATGGGTTTACAAATCATTCGCCATACTGTAGTCATGAACTTGTAATTGCATGGTATTGGCAGCTTGTAGCTTCACTGTGTTTACAGGTGCAGAGTATCCACTCCACGAGTACAGTGCAATATGTAACCAGGCGCTGAGTGTTAAAGAAGATTCAGAAAACCCATGTAATTCCTTTAAAAGCCAAGAAAACTCACTTTGTCAGTGTAGCATATCTTTTTTTTGTACAACACCATGTGCAGTGTTGAAGGTTGAAAAGACATAGGAACAAACATATTCCTACGAACTATCTATGCATTGGACAAATATATGTTTATAGTTGCATATTTTGCTGTTGTGGATATGCATGGAATTATAACAAAACCATGTGAAAATATCCATCATTTTGCATTATATTTTAGCATGTAATGCATCCTTCCATCAATTTTTGGACCAGGATAGATAGCATTTAAACATAAGCTCCGCAAACAACACCCAATTGTGTTCTGCTGTTCTTGTCCTTATGTAATAGTTTTTTACAACAAATTGCGCCATTTGCAGTAAATGCGTACCACGAACGGTGTATAATTATGCAAAGTGGCGTAATGGCATAATTTTGGGAATCTCAAGCAAGAAGAGTGGCCCGAAATTCCCAAATTCATGTGAATTATGCCAGTGTAATTTAAATTTCACCCTGGTGAATGCTTTATGGCAGAGTAGCTGCATCAAAAAGACACTCAGCTAGATTCATCAAAGGGCCGTTTTGTGAGTCTGTAATAGCGATTCATAAGGAATCGCTATTAAGGACTTGCAAAACGGGATTCATGTAGGAATCGCTAAATAAATTGCGATTCCTACATATTCCTTATTTCCGATTAGCAATAAGGATGCGATTTCAAGGGTGCAAGGGTGTCCAAAGGACACCCTGTAGCACCCCTGAAATGTGAATTTACACTGATGTTGTGCACACACATGTCCATTTAAATGCATTTTTCTAAGTTTTCGCTATTTACCACGAAGATTGACTTCGTGGTAAATAGCGGTCCTAAATTGCGATTTCGCAATTTGAAAATAATTCATGAATTGCATTTAAGGAATCTCAAATAGAGATTCCTTAAATGCAATTCCTCGCAAATGTACGAATTCTTTATTAGCAAATTTTGCATTTGGGATGATGAATCCCAAATGCAAAAATTGCACTCGCAAAGGGCCAGATTCTCAGAATCTGGAACTTTGCGAGCGCAATTAAGCTTGATGAATCTAGCTGACTGTTTTATCTGTGAAAAAAAATGGTTTTAGCTATGATAATGATAATATTCCTTACCATGACGTGCACAGCCCAAGTTAAACAGATCACGTTTAGGGGCCATCATTACCGAACCTAATTACATTGTACGATCAGGATTTTACCCATCAGTGATCCCCCAGTGTAGTCTGGCTCTCAGCCTAGTAAGTTATCTTTTTGGCCTACCACCACTGCAGGATACAGTGGTGGTAGGCCAAAAAGTGGAGTGGTGTGGCTCACTGGTTAGAGGCGGCAGACCCAGGAGCAGGGGACGGCCCGGGACCAGGGTTCAATTCCCGAAGCGGCAGGGTCTTGGACCAGGGTCAACGGACTCGATAATTCTCGCCTCAGTGCCTACTCTAACCAGGGATCACACTCGGTAACTCTGGGCATTAAGCTTGCCTCATCTCTACAACGGCCCCCCACAGACGCCGGGGATGCCTGGTTTCACCTTGGAGATACCCAGTAGGGACCATCTCACAGGGAAAGCCAGGACGGGTTCCCCAGTGGTCTACAGCGCAGAGATACTCCTTCGGGAGTCGATTCTAGCGCTTTAGAAACCTTCAATCAATCAATCAATCAAAGCATAATTTCAAACTAATTTGCCTCGTGCTTATATAGAGCTGGTGTTTTAGTAACGGTCATATTTGTGTGTGCTATTTTTTTTCACAGTGTGCCTTTTTGGATCTACACTATGCTAGTCCAGGAATGAGATACAGACAGTGCTCTTGCAGCGATACTCTAGTATCATGGCCTGCAGACATCAAATAATTTGAATACGATGCACTTGTATCATAATTGAAGTTTTTGCCAGTTTCTCTGCACTTTGACACCCAGTGGAATGAATGTGTGCTCAGTGCACTTCATGGGGGTTGAAGGCTGCCCGAGTGCCCCAAACCATGGCGTTTTTAGTGTCTTGAGATTCTTGTGGTTGTGTCACTTATTTCACACTAAGCACTGTCCCACCCGAACGGAATGCAGCATTTCCCCTTCTATCTCTTCCCGGCTAAAAAATGAGAAAGGCTTTAGCTGCCCAGATCAGAAAAACGTAAATAAAACATTTCAGAATGTTAGGAACTCCCCTCGTTTCTTGTTTTGTCTGTAATACGACAAAAAACAATGCTGTGAGACACGAAGGACAAACAAGTTACTTTTACTAAACAAGGACATAGGCAGGTCCTGCAAGTAGGCTTTTACAAAAGAAAGACATTCAAAAAGACACACTGCCATCAGTAGCTGTTGGAGCAGAAGCGCCGCATTAACAATACAAAGGTTTCTATGGAAGCACCTTTTAAGTGACCGGCATTCAGGTGTGAATGTATGCAGAGTGCATCCTTTGACTTCTCGGCCTGGAGACAGAGGTCACATTCAAAGCGCTGAACTACGCGCTGTGGGATGAAAGGAGTACCTCTCCCCACCCCCATCCCTTAAAAGCACGTTTTGGTTTTGGACTTGAAAGTGCAACGGAAAGGAACATTCAGAAAAAAAAAGAGAGAGATGGGGTTCTACATATGTTTCACATTATGTCTGCACTGTATTTATTTCAGCGTCCACGGAATTTACATGTATGTGACAATTGTACACACCCAATGATCGGCCAAAACCTACGATTTCAAATTGCAACCTGTAAATGAATACATGAAATATGTAACACATTCTACTACCGTTAATTCTTGCCATTCTAAGTTGAATATTTTTAAACAAATAGGATTAGGGAAAGAAACCAAACGATTTGGTACAATTAAAAAAATAATTTCTTTAAAGTATGTTCTATGAAGAGACACAATAAATGTACATCCTGCAGTTATTTATAGCAAGTTCAATCTGCCTTTTTGATTGTATGTTGGGTTTAATGCATTGAATATTGCTGGTTATAAGTTACACATCTCCTACAGGGCAAATTGACTTTGCCACAGATTGAACTTGCTATAAATAACTGCAGGATGTATACTTATTGTGTCTTGATTTAAATCCAGGACCTTCTTCGACATACAAACTGCTACCCAGGTCCTGTGACTAATTGGGTTAACCCCATTGATTCAATGGTCTATGAAGAGACACGGCACCAGCAAATTACATGCTGCTACATATTTGGGGTGCACTGCAGCTACTTACCAGTGCAGGAAAAGGGTTTCTAGACCGGAATAAGTGTTTCTGATCTCTCTAGAAGAAAATGTAGTAGCTATAGGCAGATTCACACTTGCTGTATATGCTGGCTTGAACTTTACATTGAATATATATATATTGGGAACGCAGTGTTTAAAGCAAAATAATTGAACCTTGAGTGTAATAAAGCCAGAAATGTAGTTTATGTTAGCAGTAGAAAGCTTTTTGGATTCTTAAAGAAACACACGGGACTTACTATCAATAATGCAGCAGGTGAAGTGACCTAATGGACCAGGGGCTTACTAGACTCATTGTTACTATTATTCTACCACCATTGCAAGGATTGGCAGACCTATTTTCTCTGCTTGCATTAGGGCTCAGCACAACCATGCTACTTCAATTAAACACTATCACTGGTGGGGCCTACTGCTCAAAACAGCACGGAAATCAGGCTAGCTTTGGGCAAAAGTTAAATTACAGTGGCATAATTCCTGTAATTGTGGATTTTCACATTATGCTTGTTGTGCGAATTTGCCAAAATGACACCATTATTTCACTTTGCATATTTAAACATCATATGTCTATGAGGACATATTTCAAACTAAAATATAGCATGAAATGACAGATTTGCATTTTGCGTAATACATTTTCTATGTACAATTTTGGGGGACAGAATCATAATGAAGGCAATTTATCATACCTAATGAATTCCAAATCTGAGGTACTGAATTTACTTGTGGGGGAGGCTATAAATAGCACCCCACCTTCCAGGACACTCATCTAACTTAAATGGATAGGAGGAAGTGTGATTCTTGAATGTAACTAAAGCATTTTATAGTAGCATGTTGTCATTTACAGCCAGCCCATTTTCCATTGAAATGACCACTAAATTTGCACACACATACAGTTTTACTGATAAAACCATACACACAAAAATGATACTGTGCAGGAATTGGGTTTATGTGAATCATTTGAGCATGGCCAAGTAAGTGTCTTGATTTGTTTTAATCCTATTAAAATCTCTGTTTCCCGCACACTTCATAATTACAATACAGTGCTTAATTTCTGCTTTCCTAACTGCTAGATGTATACAGTTCATTTACAGGTATTTACATTTTGTTGTGTATTGCAAAAAACAACATTCTACATTGTCACATAATTCACTTTAAAAACTCCTTTTACTGTCCAGTCAGAGCAAACACAATGAGATGATGGACGGAGCGCTGAAACTTTTCAGACACTTACCCCAGTCACATATCTGGGTTGAATCCATCATGGTTCTTTAGCTCAATTCGCCACCACAGTTCAGACATAGCTATCTGCAAATCAGTCTTGACCCTGCCCCTAATGGGAACAGTCCAGCCTGAACTGCCAAGCCATGTCTTTCCTGGACCGGAAACAAGCATACTGGGACCGGTGTCCTGCTAACACCCCTCATCAGCCAGGCTAGCTTGAATCCAGTGGTAAAGTGAGCAAGGGACCCATGTGGAGTAGTGTGGCTCACTGGTTAGAGGCGGCAGGCCCGAGAGCAGAAGTCAGCCTGGGACCAGGGTTCAATTCCCGACGCGGCAGGGTCGTGGACCTTGGTCAGCGGACTCGATAATTCTCGCTTCGGTGCTTACTCTAATCAGGGGTTCCACTCGGCAACTCTGGGCATTAGCTTGCCTAATCTCCACAACGGCCCCACCAATTCCGGGGATGCCTGGCTCCACCTTGGGGACTCCCAGCAAGGGACCATCCCACAGGGAAAGCCAGGACGGGTTCCCCAGAGTTATACAGCGCCGGGACGCCCCGTTGCTGGGGCAGCTGTGCGCTTTACAAGTATACTACATTTACATTTACATGTCTGGGTATACCCTGCCAATTTAGGTCAAACAAAGCAAACACAAGGAGATGATGGACGGAGCGCTGAAACGTTTCAGACACTCAACCCCAGTCACAGATCAGGGTTGAATCCATCATCGTTCTTTAGCTCACTTTGCCACCCCAGTTCAGAATCCGCTATATGCGAATCAATCTTAACTCTGTGCCTCATGGCACCCCCTGCTGCTTCGAGTCGAAACAGAGCTTGCGTTTGATTACAGGAATGCTCGAGCCCCCAGAGAGATCTGTTTTTATAGTGATGTTCAAGTCCCCACAAAGATAATGTTTTATTATAGTTTTTTCAAGCCCCCGCAAATATAGTGTGTTATTATAGCGATGTTTAAGTCCCCACAGATATACTGCATGAAGATGATTGAGTTTAAGTCCTCATTAAAATAAGGCCCGATTCACAATGGTAAACTTAGATTAAAAATCGAACTTTTCTGCTTTTCAGTTTCAACAATGTAAACTGAGACCAAAGTCTAACTTTACTACTTATCAGTGTTCACAAAGACCCATATAGAGAATGCAAAGCTAATGATGCTCAAGCATGTAATTACAGGAATGCTCAAGTCCACACAGAGATGGTGTGTGACTATGGTATTACCATGTTTGCCAAAGAGAATGTGCGTGATTATAGCCATGCCCAGGTCCCCACAGAAATAGTGTGATTATAGAGATCTTGAGGTCCCCACAGAGATGGCATGTGACTATAGAATTACCACGGTTGCCTAAAACTGTACGATTATATGTCGTTGACTTGGGGAAGAACAACATGATGTGGAAAGACTGATGCTCTGAAAGACTTTTAACTGCTGCTCATACGATCATCTTATAAAGAGTAGGGCATGTTATAAGAAAAAGAAGGCAATAGCACTATAAAGGACCTGCTTTTAAATATATCTTTTTTCCTTTTTTCTAAAACACAAACATAGGCATGCAGTCAACATTTGTATCTGAATGTAAATACAAGTTAAAGCTATTGGCTTTCTTACTGTTTCTGGAAAAAAGGTTATGCCATCAAATTACAATAGAAATGTGTTTTAGGTGATATAGGCATCTTTTAGGGTTTAGGGTGCGTACTGGCTTTTGGGTGGCAAGGTAATTTCTAGCGTTTAGGGTGGATATGGGTTTTTGGGTGGTAAGGTATTTTTTAGGGTTTAGGGTGAGTATAGGTTTTTAGGTGATAAGGGCTTTTTTAGGGTTTAGGGTGGGTATGGGTTTTGGGTGGAAAGGTATTTTTCAGGGTTTAGGGTGAGTATAGGTTTTTAGGTGAGAAGAGCTTTTTTTAGGGTTTAGGGTGGGTATGTGTTTTTGGGCGGCAAGGGAATTTTTAGGGTTCAGGATGGGTATGGATTTTTGAATGGTGAGGTATTTTTCAGGGTTTATGTGGGTATGGGTTTTGGGTGGCAGCTGAATTTGTTAGATTTAGGATGGGTATAGGTATTTGGGTGGAAAGTGGTTTTTTTGAGTTTAGGGTGGGTATAGGTTTTGGGTTGGTAAGAGCTATTTTAGGGTTTAGGATGGGTATGAATAATGGGTGGCAAGTGAATTTTTAGGGTTTAGGGTGGGTGTAGGTTTTTGTGTGTTGAGGGATTTTTTAAGGTTTAGGATGGGTATGGGTTTTATGGGTGACGTGGGGAATTTTTAAAATTTAAAATGGGTGTGGGATTTTTGGGGGCAAGAGATTTTGTAGGATGTACAGTTGGTATGGGTTTTTGAGTGGTAAGGGAATTTTTAGGGTTTAGGGTGGGTATGTGTTTTTGGGCGGCAAGGGAATTTTTAGGGTTCAGGATGGGTATGGATTTTTGAATGGTAAGGTATTTTTCAGGGTTTATGGTGTGTATGGGTTTTGGGTGGCAACTGAATTTGTTAGATTTAGGATCAATATAGGTATTTGGGTGGAAAGTGAATTTTTGGGGTTTAGGGTGGGTATAGGTTTTGGGTTGGTAAGAGCTATTTTATTTATTTATTTATTACATGTGTATGGCGCAACAGCTACCCTGAGGGTTTCCCGGCGCCTTGGATCTGTTTAACTGAACAAAGAGTACTGTGGATGCTACTGATTAAAAAGCCAGGCTTTGACTCCCCTCCGGTATTAGAGGTAACTAGGTTCCAGACGTAGTTTGAGTGGAAGAGAATTCCACAGAACTGGGGCCAAATAAATGAATGAGCGTCTGCCCAAGCGTGCTCGTTTGAACCTGGGGACAACAAATTTGGCTTGTGACATAGACCGAAGAGTGCGGGAGGGCAAGTATTTCTGGACCAGTTTACATAAATAGGTAGGTGCTTCCCTATTTTAGGGTTTAGGATGAATATGATTTTTGGGTGTCAAGTGCATTTTTAGGGTTTAGGGTGCGTGTAGGTTTTTGGGTGTTAAGGGATTTTTTAGGGTTTAGGATGGGTATGGGTTTTATGGGTGACGTGGGGAATTGTTGTCATTTAAAATGGGTGTGGGATTTTTGGTGGTAAAGGATTTTGTAGGATTTATAGTTGGTATGGGTTTTTGAGTGGCAAGGGAATTTTTATGGTTTTGGATGGTTGTTTGTTTTCGTGGGGCAAGGGAAATTTTATGGTTTAGGTTGGGTATGGGTTTTTGGGTGATAATGATTTTATTAGGGTTTAGCATTTCTATGGGTTTTTTGGTGGCAAGGGATTTTTAGGGTTTAGCATTTCTATGGGTTTTTGGGTGGTAAGAGATTTTTAAGGGTTTGGGGTGGGTATGGGTTTTTGAGTGGAATGGGATTTTTAGGGTTTATGGTGGGCATGGGTTTTTAGGTGGCAAGGGAACTCTAAGGGATTTGGGTGGGTATGTGTTTTTACGTGGTTAGGGAATTTCTAGGGTTTAGGGTGATGATAGGTTTTTGGGTGGTTTGGGAATTTTTACGGTTTCGGTATGTATGGGTATTTTTGGTGGTAAGGGATTTGTTAGGGTTTATGGTGGGCATAGGTTTTGGGTGGCAAGGGAACCTTTATGGTTTGGGATGGGTATGGGTTTTTGCGTGGTAATTACTCTTTTAGGGGTTTGTGTTTGTGTGGGTATTTGGGTGGCAAGAATATTTTTTAGGGTGCGTATGGGTTTTGGGTGGCAATTGAATTTTTAGGGTTTAGAATCGGTGTAGGTTTTTGAGTGTTAAATGATTGTTTAGGGTTTAGGATAGATATGGGTTTTTTCGGTGGCAGGGGTATTTATATTGTTTAGGATGTGTGTGGGATGTTTTGGTGGCAAGGAATTTTGTAGGGTTTATTGCTTGTATTGGTTTTTGGAAGGCAAGAGGTTTTTAAGGTTTAGGGTGGGTGTGGGTTTTTGAGGGGCAATAGAAATGTTATGGTATAGGGTGTGTATGGGTTTTCCGATGATAAGGAAGTTTTAGGGTTTAGGGTGGTTATGGTATTTTAGTTGTGAGGTTTGTCTTAGGGTTTATGGTGTGTATGTGTTTTTGGGTGGCAAGGGAATTTCTGGGGTTTAGGGTGGGCCTGGGTTTTTGTGTTAAGGTATTTTTTAGGGTTTAGGGTGAGTATAGGTTTATGGGTGATAAGGTTTTTTTTTAGGGTTTAGGGTGGGTATGGGTTTTTGGGCAGCACAGGAATTATTAGGGTTTAGGATGGGTATGACTTTTGGGTGGCAAGGGAATTTTATAGGTTTAGGGTGGGTATGGGTTTTTGGGTGGTAAGGGATTTATTAGGTTTTAGGCTGGCTATGGGTCTTTAGGTGATATGTTTTTTTTTAGGTTTTAGGGTGTGAATGGGTTTCAGGATGGCAAGGGAAATTCTAGGGTTTAGGGTGGGTACGGGTTTTTGGGTAGTAACGTATTTTTTAGGGTTTAGGGTGAGTATATGTTTTTAGGTGATAAGGGCTTTTTTAGGGTTTAGGGTGGGTATGGGTTTTTGGGTGGCAAGGGATTTTTTAGGGTTTACAGCGGGTATGGTTTTTTTGGTGTCAAGAGAATTTTTAAGTTTTACAGTGGGTGTGGGTTTTTGGGGGCAAGGGAAACTGTATGGTTTAGGTTGGGTATGGTTTTTCTGGTGATACAGATTTTTTAGGGTATAAGGTAGTTATGGGGTTTAGGGCTGTGAGGTTTGTCTTAGGTTTTGTTTTTTTGAGTGGTAATGATTCTTTTAGGGCTTAGTGTTTGTATGGGTTTTTGGGTGGCAAGGAATTTTTTTGTGAGGGTATTGGTTTTAGAGTGGCATGGTAATTTTTAGGGTTTAGGGCGAGTATGGGTTTTTGAATGGTTAGGGATATATTAGGGTTTAGGGTGGATATTAGTTTTTGGGTGGCAGTTGAATTTTTAGGGTTTATAATGGGTGTAGGCTTTGGGTGCCAAGGGTACCTTTAGGGTTTAGGATGGGTATGGGTTGTTGGGTGGTGATACCTCTTTTAGGGTTTAGTGTTTGTGTGGGTATTTGGGTGGCAAGTCTCTGTAGAGATCATGTGTGATGTCAGCCATGTCCATGTCCCACAAACCTAGTGTCTGATGATAGTGATGCCCTGGTCCCCAAAGATAATATGAGTGATAATAGCAATACCCAAGACCCCACAGAAATGTGTTAGTATATTCATGTTCAAGTTCATAGAGATAGTGTGTGATGCTAATCCTTTTGCAGTCACTAAAGATAGTGTTTGATGACAGTGATGCCTATAGTGTGTGATTACAGCCATTATCAAGATTCTGTAGAGAACATGTGTTATGTCAGTCATGTCCATGTCCCACAGTGATAGTGTGTGATGACAGTGTTGTCAAGGCACCCCAAAGATAGTATGGGATGATATCAATACCCAAGTCCCAACATAGATACTATGTGATTATAATTATATTCAAGTACCCACAGAGATAGTGTGTGATGATAATCTTTTAGAAGTCACTAGAGATGGTATGTTATGATAGTGATGCCTTAGTCCCCACAGAGATAGCTTGTGAATATAATCATGTTCAAGTTCCCACAGAGATGGTGTTAGGTTACAGTCATGATCAAGTGTCCTTAGAGATCGTGTGCAATGTGAGTCATGTATATGTCCCACAGAGATAGCCTCTGATGATAGTGATACCAGGTCCCCACAGAGATAGCCTGTGATTATAGTCATATCCATGTCGCACAAAGATAGTGTGATGATAATCATGTGGAACTCACTGAAGATAGTGTGTGATTAAAGTGATTACACAGAAATATTGTGTAATGGTAGGCATCCTCAGTGATAATGTGGGACTATAATTGTCGGAAGAGCATTATTATTTGAGGTGGATGTTAGTCCACCACAAGGAATAATGTCACTAATCATGTTGGGTCTAATAAAGGTTTCAGTACTTTAAACCTGAGCTCAATCCCTGGAAGCTATGGCATATAGCAACCAAGCTTAACATAAGAAAATCTGTGTTCTACAGAGATAATGTGAGATTAGAGAGATGCCCTGGTCCCCCCGGAGATAATGTGTGATTACAGCTATACTCAGGTCCCCACAGAAATGGAATGTGATGATAGTGATGCCCAGGCAGATAGTGTACGATAATCATGTTTAAGTGCCCAAAGAGATAGAGGGTGAGGATAATTAAGTTGAAGTCACCAGAGGAAGTGTGTGATGATTGTGATTCCCAGAGATGGTGTGCGAATATAATCATGTTCCCATAGAGATAGTCTGTGATTAGAGTCATGCTCAAGACTCTGTAGAGATCGTGTGTGATGGAAGTGATGTCCATGCCCCAGCGAAATAGAGTGTGATAGTTGCCAAGTCCCCACAGAGATAGTGTGTGATTATAATGTTTAAGTCACTAGAGATAGTCTGAGATGGTAGTGATGCCTAGGTCCTCACAAAGATTGTGTGTGATAATAGTCATGTTCAAAGCTCTCAGAGATTGTGTGTGATGTGAGTCATGTCCATGTCCCATAGAGATTGTGTCTGATGACAGTGAAACTCAGGTACCTACAGAGACAGTAAGTGATGATAGTGATGCCCAGGTTCCCACAGAGATAGTTTGTGATTATAGTCATATCCATACCCCACAAAGATAGTGTATGATAATAATCATGTTGAATTTACTCTAGATTGTGTGTGATTAGAGTGATGCTCTAGTCCCCACAGAGATAGTGTGTGATGGTAGACATTCTCAAGTTCCTGCAGTGATGATGTGTGATTATGATGACTTTGAGAAGAACAATTACCTTACCTTCGACAACACTTTATCTGGTAGAGGCTTTAGCTAGCAGCAGATTCATTATCTTAGAATATTCCCCCAGATAAGCAGACCCCTTATGTAGTAGAGACACTATTTAGCTGCAGAATCCTTACCTTAGAATATTTGAGCAAGGCGTACGTAGGTGCATGGCATCGTCAGTGTAGTCTCTGCCAGAAATGACAAGCCCAGTGTCTATATAGTCGCCAAATCAGTGCACTGTCCACAAGCTCTTGACTGTTCTAACACACCAGAAGCACAGAGCCAAACTGAGGTGGAATGACTAGTGTGCTAGGGAGAGGTCATGAAGGAGGATGGGAGAGTTGGTAAGGAATCTGCAGCTAGATAAAGTCCATACCAGATAGGCATTAAAGAAGGAAAGTAACGTGTTCAGCTGATAGAGACTTCTAGCCGCAGATTCCTTATCTTACAACAGATACCAAAGCAATCTCTCCCCAAAGGTGGGTCTGCGTACTAAGTTGCATTAAGAAGTCCTGGACAACCGACAGGTGAAATGACGATCTTGTGATGGTGTTTCTAAGTAATATGGAATTACTATTCTGAAGTTGATCGGTGTGGGCTTCTCTACCGTGAGTTCGCTGAAGATGGGGTCCAGTAGTTGTCTGATGGGCATGAGAAAGTCCGAGGTTGGACAGGTCCTCGAAGATGTTGGCAGTATTGAGATTGGCGAGGTCATCCAGTTGGTATTTGAGGTGACTGAGGACGATAAAGGCAGTTGAGTTGAAGATCATGGAGCTGACAATATTTGCTATGGTGCTATTGAAATTGGCGCATGGTGGTAGACGACAGTGCCACTCAGGATGTATTTCATGATGTAGAGGAGTTTGAAGTGGAGATACACAGTATTTTGCATCCACGTCAAGAAGATCAGTTAGTCTATCATAGTCAGGGTTTCCTTTTGCCACTTTTTTGTGAGCTGGGTGCAGAATTGAGCTTGTCCAAGATGCTGGGGCAGTTATGTTGGTATAACAGGTCATGCCATTAACTTCCATCACCATTTGGGTCTCTTGAGTTCCCTTATCTGTCCATCATTCCTCTATAGTTTCTTCATCCTGTGTTTGCCTTAAGTCTTATATTTCCTCTGCAGTTTTCGGTACCATTAAGCTGTTGGTTATTAGGCAGATAAAGCTTATCCAGCCCTGTTATTTTTCTTTACATCATTTTATTGTTCACTATGTTTTCTCCATTGAAAATGCAGCAAGTACCAATATGCAAAGAAAAAAATTAACACTAGATTAGATACTAGTATCTGGTACAGAACACTTTGACTGTGTCGTTGTGCTCCCTATGTTTTCTCCTTATCTGTCCATTTCCCCTATTTACTTCAGTTCTCCCTGTATTTTCTTTATCTGCAGGCCTTTCCCCAGTTATTTACTCTCTCTCTGCATTTTCTGTACCTGTCCATCTCTTCTTGACTGTTCCTGCCATCCTGTCTGTTTCTGTAGTTTTTGCTTTTCCTGCATATCCATCTATCACCTTGTCAGTTCTTCAAAGCCCTGCAGGTTTCATAGAGTTGGGCAAGTCTATAAAGGCTCGAGCCATATGACCAGCTCTGCCTCAACTCGAGGTCCTCATGTGCCCTCAAACCCACAACCAGCTGAGCCACCACGTGGCTTCTGCCTCCCACCTAAACTCTACCATCATGTGCTAGGTATTAGAGACAAACATTAAACGTTCATGTAAAAAACAGGAGAGAGAAAGAGATACCCACCTGGTGACTGCATTGCAAAAAGTTTATCCCGAAAAATTGGGATAAATCCAAGCTGTCCTCTTTGAGCAAATTGTGTGACAATAGACAAATATTTTATTTAGACAAGCCTCCTTTTTCCTAAATATTGCATATGTAGCATTCTGCACCTTAGTTTATTGCCTTTGTTTATTGCCCTCCTGGCCCAAAGAAAGAGTTCAGTCAAAAAGTAGCGGAACGATTAGCACCTTACGTTCTATCTAAACATAATTTCCTCCTAATCGGGGACTTTAACTATCACACCGACACAGCCACCAACCCTGACATACTCACATTGGTATCTGACCTTGAATTGCTAGACCGTCACCTGACCAAGAGCGGTCCTACCTATTCAGCAGGACACACATTGGATCTAATGTTTTTACTCTCAGGTCTCTTCAAGCTGATGCTCCACTTTCTCTAACCCTAACTTGGACTGACCATTTCCTAATAAGTGTTCAGGTTCCTACCATGATCATGTATGCCAAACCTACACCTCAGGTTATTTGTTCGAGAACATGGAAACAGATTACTGTGTAAACTTTCCAATCTGTTTTTTCTGCTCCCATCTTAGACAATTTGCAGAATATAAACTCAGCATTAGCTCAATTTCATGACACCATTTTACATGCACCTAATATTGTTTGCCCTCATAAGCCACTTTCTGCCAAAATGTCCAGGCCCAACGCTTTGTGGTACACAGCTGATTTGAAAAACGACAAAAAAAGTTGCAGGAGACTAGAACGTAAATGGAGCGCTACTAAAACAAATACAGAGAAACAAACACATAAAACAGCCCCTCAAGCCTACCACTGTAAAATAAGATCAGACTGAAGGCATTTCCTTGTCAACCAGATAGAGAAAGCAAGCAATTCCTCTAAGGAATTATTTAAAATCTTAAACAACTTTGCCAAACCTCAAGCCTATTCAACGGCCATACTTGCTTCACAACTACTCTGTAACATTTGAGCTAGCCACTTTCAAACCAAAATCAACAATAGCTACAATAGCTTTCATTCAGTGACTAATAAACCAGATATTTTCAAAACCAATGAACCACCTCAAATAACTGCATCAGTAATATTAGAAGGATTTGAGCCTATCTCTAAATCCAAGACGCACGACCTGCTGATTTATACAAATTCAGATTTTCCTTCTGATCTCTGTCTATCCCCCGTATATCGCTGCCATTCTCTCTTCTTTTCTCGCACCAGTTATCACAGTTCTAGGTAACCAGTCCCTGACTCTAGCCTCTATTCCGCGACTTTGGAAAGCAGTCCAGGTTACAGCAATCCTGAAAAAAATAAATGCAGATACGAGTGACCAAGCTAACTTTCGCCCCATATCCCATCATCCTCTATTGGGCAAAGATCAGGCAACTCATGTCAACAAATAACTCTTCTAATATTTGGAGACTTAAGGTTTGTTGGATGCCTCTCAGTCAGGCATCAGACCTTCCCACAGTATGTCCTTCTTGCAGTCGCAGATACTATCAGGCTATCCCTTGATGATGGAAATCGTGCCATGTTGGTTTTGCTTGATGTGTTGGTGGCATTCGATTTAATGTCTTATTCTACTCTAATACAACGGTGTAAACAGATTCTTATCCAGGGCACCGCCCTTGACTGGCTCAAGGACTTTTACAGAAAGGGTCCAGAATGTCTCTGTAGGTTACTATCACTCTAAAACCATCCACTTGGACAAGGGGTTTCCTTAGGGATCCTTGTAGAGGCCCACATTCTTTAACATATATGTGGCATCCTAGCCCAATTGGTGAAGTCCAGTGGGTTTGAAATACTCTCCTATGCTGATGACACCAAACTGGTTATCCCATTCGTGCATGACATTGAGAATGTCAAACAGCGATTTGTCGCTTGTGAGGAAAATAGGCATTTGGATGTCCCATAACTGTCTTCAACTGAATGGAGGCAAAACAGAGATTACTTTGTTTGGTAATGCCCAACTCTATTGGTTGAATGACTGGTGGCCAGCCATACTCGGTCTAGCCCCTGTGACCAGCAGAACAGCAAGGAACTTGGGTATACTTCTGGACGACACTTGTCCATGAAAGACCAGATCATTTCCGTCTGCAATACTTGCTTTGGGACACTGAGCCTTCTTAGAAAAGTCTTCCAATGGCTTTCTCTGTGTTCCTGGAAGACACTAATCAAAGCATTAATCGTCAGCATCTGAGATTATGGCAATGCTCTGTTCCTTGCCATAAATAAATCTCTGGTAGCTAAAATACAGACTGTTCGAGACACCGCTGTCCAAATGGTTTACAATATGCCTCCACGCACTCTGCTACCCGCCAAACTTAGAGCACTCCAATAGCTCCTCGCAAAAAGACAGAATTGTTCAAACTCCTTTGCCTCACTTACAAATCTAGGTTCGGACTAGGCCCAAACTATATTCAGGACAGACTTACCCCATACCTCCCTCACAGGAATTTAAGATCAAAAAAGCAGCATCTGCTGCATCCTCGATGCATTCACATGTCAAAATATGGATGCCAGGCATTTTCTTAGCTTGCACCGCTTTACTGGAATAAACTCACTCAGTTTATTCATGCATGTTCTAGCTTTTCCAGTTTTAAAAAACAACTCAAAGCATGACTGTTCTAACAAGCAGCTCTCACGATGCTCTCTCATCTCCTGCCTGCTAATGCACCGAGATGTCCCTTTGGGGATGAGCTGTGCGCTATTTCAAAATTCAATTAACATAACATATGAGAGCACCTTGAAATACAGGAGTTCAGAATGCGCACTGTACAAAAACTTCTCTTGTCCTTGGTGTAATAGACTATAATGTTTATTCATATATAGTTCAAATAAGTCATATATAGGTGGTGCACATGACAACTGTCTTGCCTCATAGTTCACTAACCCCATTGTCGTCAGGTTGGAGGGCAAGAATGTTTATAATTTCAAGTTAAAAAATTATCATTTTTATTAAATGTCTCTCTGTTTGGTGAAATTATCTAATGTAAAATGAAACACTCAGTATGTTAAAAAGCACATTTTGAAGAGACTTTATTATATTTTTATAGTTGTTTCATGATTCGCATGTCAAATATTTTCATGGCTCAACTAATGCATGGGCTCTTACAGGTAGATTCATCAAGCCGAAATCGGCTTGCAAAGGGTCAGATTCTGAGAATCTGGCCTTTTGCGAGCGCTATTTTTGCATGCGCTATTTTTGCATTTGGGATTCATCATCCCAAATGCAAAAATCGCAATTCTAGAATTTGCTAAATTGCGATTAATTGCATTTAAGGAATCTCAATTTGAGATTCCTTAAATGCAATTCAAGAACCATTTTAAAACTGCAAATTTGCAATTTGGGGCCGATATTTACCTCGAAGTCTAACTACGTGGTAAATAGCAAAAACTTAGAAAAATGCACTTTAGTGCATTTTTCTAAGTTGTATGTTACACACACACATGTCCTTAGGACATGTGTGTGCGCAACACCAATGTAGATTACCATTTCAGGGGTGCTACAGGGTGTCCTTTGGACACCCTGGCACCCTTGAAATTGCTTCCTTATTTGCGATTCGCTAATTGCTAATCGCAAATAAGGAATGACTCCCCATTCATTTCTATGGGCCTTAAGGCCCATAGGAATGAATGGGAAAGCCATTCCTTATTTGCGATTCGCAATTAGCGAATCGCAAATAAGGAAGCAGTAGAAATCGCATGAAATATTGCGATTTCTACATGCATCCCGTTTTGCGAGTCTTTAATAGCCAATCCTTAAAATTCGCTATTAAGGACTCGCAAAACATGACCATGATGAATCTGGGGGTTAGTGCCAGAGCTGACCCTTGGCACGGATCGTCCTGTTAGTTTGTTGGATCGCACACATCTATTGTTTCCTGTCTACCCTTCTTTCTCCCTGAAGTAGCTCCTTCCCTTTCCTTTGATGTGCACCTACCTCTTTACTCACCAGGTCCTGGTTTTCACTATCTGTGCCATCACTGTGTGTGTGTGAAATTTGCTGTCATGTACCTATGTGAAATTTCAGTAAAATGATGTGAAATTATACAAAATTACTTGAAGTGCAAATATGTTATCTGATGCTATATTTTAGCTCAAAATGTGTCCTCACATCAATTTTTGATGTGAAGTGCATTTCGTGCAAAAAATAGTGCAAAAAAACGATAGCACCATGAAAAGCAGCTACCCACGTCTTGTTTTTCCTGTGCGTTTATGATAACCTTTTCCCACAAATGGTGCGTAAATATGCAAAGTGGCATAACGGAGTAATTTGGGGAATTTGACATAAAAAGTGTAATGCGAATATCCCAAAATTATGTCAATTATGTAAGTGTAATATACACTTTGTTCATGCTTAACTATCAAGTCTCTTCTTAGGAGCTAAGTTTTCCAGGTCTTTACAATTCCTCCTTCTTTGTCTTTCCCCTCTATATGGATCTTAATTTTCATATTCTATTTTCCACCTCGACTTCTGCTGCTTCTCCTTCTTCCCTACATACCTTTCTCTGTAACCCATTTCACTCCATCTATACTTTTGTTTAAATGTGAAAAATGCCAAGGAATTCTATTGTAATTAGGACAACCCCCACTTCCAATGCCACCACCCCACGCAGGTATTTTGGTGAATAATCATTCACCAGCGCTCTCGGCCCCTTGAAGAGAAAGGAGCAGGTGGGAAAGGCTAGGCGCTCTCTCCAGTGGGATTTAGTAAAGCCAATATAGAAAATCAACCGCTACAGCTACGATATAGTTATTCGAAAATCATCAAAAATGTACCCATTTCAAAACAAACAATGAAATATCTCCAATAAACCATTGCCAAGTCGTTTTCCTGTCTCTGAGCCTTTCCACAAACACAGCTGCTGCTTGCGCACGAGGGAAGCTTTGTTTATTTACTAGGTAGTTTTAAAATTACAATTAAGTGACCTGGTGAATATAATGTTTGGCAGGCCACTTGAAATTTTTACTTTCTGTACTTCTTGAGAGCATAAAAAGGCCACAGCGCGATTTGGGAGAGCCTATTTTAAATTGACTCGGCCCCATCATTGCTGTTGTCAGATTCACCAGACAATCCGACACCATGCTGCTGCCCTGTCTGCCCGCTTTGTAAAGTCAAGGTGGGCTCTGAGCAGCCGGACCCTTCCCCCAGCCGGTGTGCAGCAAGTTCAGGGACTTTCAGAGCCTTGGCCTCTGGTCATGCTAATCAGTCTTTTGTTATGCGCGATCGTGCATTTGCACGTCGCTGGCTGGTCTAACTTCAGCGCTGCTTGGGATTCTCACTGTCAATAGGAACAGTTGCATTAGTCGGGGCTTGTTTCCTCTAAGCTATTCTCATTCCTACACGTTTTTGTCCTGGATCTTTATTTTAAACAAGTAGAAGAAAATACAAATAATGGCGCGATACTCCGGCGAGAAGCTAAAGAGTCTGCATTACATTCAAATCAGTTTTCATTCTGGCGTACCCAATTCATAAAATATTGTGAGTGAACAACTCTCCATGTTGCATGAAATTGGAACTCTAAAATTCATGACCTAATGTACATAACATGGAGCAGCTAAGGGGCACATTTAGTTGTTGTCCGCATAACATTTTTTCTCGTTTTTGTACCCTCATCGCAATGAATACATATGCACACAGATTAATATTGGCTCACACCTATATTGTGCACCCACTTTTTTTATTCATATGCACACAAAAACCTGCAGCATTGCATTGTACAAACATTATGTATGCTGATGCTAAAAGGACAGTGGTTTCATGATGCTAAAGATAATGGGCTTGATAATATGCCCTTTCCTGCCGCTAAAGAGGCGATAATTTTAAAGCAGTTCTTGATAATATGCCCCCAAGCACTTTAACTTTTTTAGCCATTCCTGTTCCGAAATCCAAGTGCTTAACATAATTGTTTTTTCGACTTGCACATCAGCAAAAAAGTGGTGAAGCAGACCGTAGAACTTCCTTCTGTCTCATAGAGTATTGTGAATCATAGTTTGCGAGGCCACACATGACTGGCCAGGTAGCATGGTTGATGTGTGTTGAAGGTGCTGCACCTGCATCTATTTCAGCGCTTAGAAGTTGCTAAGTATGTAACAAATCACTATATATATATGATCTATCATTTGTCAGCCTATTCCGATATCCAGTAATTGAGATCAGTGTCCACAATCAGACACATTCTGACTGGCGATGTGTTTACGTTTATTGGTCTGGTCTGAGGCCGAGGACTGCATTTGCTCCCTCTGCCTGGAGAGTTGAAGTGAGTTTCGGGCATAGAACACTGGCATGGGACAAACGTAAGGGCCTTTAAACTTTCCCCACTTATCAGCTTCCCATGCTTCTTGAGTGAAGTACAGGAAGAATGTATGTGCACACTGGGATAAATGTACGGGACATCATCAGACTGAGATAAAAGGATCATCGTTTTGTGAAGTATACATTAAGAGGGTCAAAATTGATGATCACTCTATTTGCATATCCCCCTGATAACCACACATCTCACAAATAGCTCACACATAACATGTATCCAACAAACCATGACATAAATAAGGTAAAAAAGCCAGCCTTTCGGCAGTCTCCCCAGAAGGAAACAAGAATGAAAAGCCATCATCACTCGCACAACTGCATATACTAGTCCTGGGTGAAATTTTACTTACGTCAGGGTAATCAGAGTAGTTTCAGTAATTTTGCATTACTACTGTGATGTGAAAATACCAAACATTATGTGATTTAACCCACTTAATCCACTTGCATAATTTAGAGTAATTTGGGCCAAAAATGCCTATCGCGAACTGCTGCTGGCTGTTGCTGTTCCTTTTCTGTTGCAATTAGCGCTATTTTCATAGCTCAAAATGCATCCTGTGGTCCATTTTGGACACACAAGTGCATTTTGCACTAGGAAAATAGCACTAAATGAATGGTTACACTCTTCACGTCATTCTGTGTGATGTTGGATAATTTAGCTGGCATTTGGCGTAATTACGCAACAGCAAATTATGCATGTTATGCCTACCCCTATTATAAACTCATTGCATGTTGCATGATGGCATATATAAAAACTAGGACAAAATAAAATGTTTAGTTTCATTATACTAGTACCTAAATGTATAGATAGTTGCGAGAAACTGTCTCTCATAGTCATTGAAATTTTACTCATAATTACACTGAAATTATGAAAATGTCATACATAATCTGAAACCTTGGCAGCTATAGTATATGATTATGGGAATGTTCAAAACGGCATATACATAGTGTGTGATAATGATGTTCAAGTCCTGTAGGAAAGTGGCTCTGTATATACTGCACCAAAGTGAGGTACAGTGTGCACAGAGTCCACAGTCCCCAGAGGTTTGGCAGAGGCTAAAGTCAGATATAACCTTACTCTCTAAAGTGGTAGCTTGGTCGAGCAGTAAGGCAGTATCAGAGGACAGTGTAAAGCATTTGTTGTACACACCCAGTCAGCAAATGGTCTCACACACTCAATTACTGTACTCCAGGCCAATTGTTTTATATCAAAATATATAGTTGTTTTATTTTAGAACCAACAGGTATCAAAATATACTTTCTCAGGATGAGTTATTTCAGTTAAATACTTTTCAAATAGGCAATATACTTTTTGAATGCAATAGTTACAGTTTGTTGCAATAGGCAACACAATTTCAAACACAATGCAACATTCAGCTCAAGGGGAATTTCTAGTTAAAAGCAATTAGTTACTTTGTAGATTACTTTTCTAACCACAGGACTGGATCCTTGATTCAGTCCCGTGACATGAGCTGTAAACAGTTAAGTAAAAGTGTTTTGGTTACAGTAGTGATTTTTAAGGAATCATATTGTATTTTAAAAGCTGACACAAAAACCTTTTCAGTTGAAATTACCAATGTTATCCTATGGAAGGAAATTCAATTTGCAGGTAAAGTATGTTCACGTTACTTTTGTAATCCAGTGCTGGACTCCTAGGCTCAGCCCTGGAACCTCTATCTAAAACAGGTAAGTAATTACATTTTTATCGTTGGTACGATTTTTAGAGAATATTTGTAAGTTTCAAAAATCGACTCTTCGAAACTTTTTCAGCAAAAAGCAGGCAATGATATCCAACGGAAGGAAATTCAAGTTACTGGTAAGTACGGTTAGAATTACTTTTCAGGGTCAGTACTGGGCTCAAAGATGCAGCACTAAGGTCTCTCCTGATAACAGGTGAGTAAATCGGAATTCGTAGTTCGGCTGATTTTAGATGAATATTTTAAAGTTCCAAAACTCCACACTTTAAAGAATTTCCAAGTTTAACCAGTCAATGTTAGCCTATGGAAGAAAAGTGAGTTATCAGCTTTTAGGTAAGTACTCGACTGGCAGAGTTAAGGTTCTGGGCATAGACTCAGGGGTCTCCCAGGGTCAGGTAGGTTCAGTTTGAAACCCTTAGTGGCACAGGGGCAGCCGGATGCAGAGGTAGTTAGGCCAAATGTTTTCCAAAAAAGGCAGGGGGCCTTCTGTTGGTGGCTGCTGGCTAGCAGGCCACCCACCCGGCTGTGGGAGCTGGGCTCCTGGTCACTTGCTCAGGGCAAAGGGGGAAGTAGGATAGGACAAAGGTTGCACTACCAGGGGCACTCGGGCAGTTGGGTTCAGGGTGCTTTTGAGCCATCGGGCGCTCAATGTTATTCAATGGAGATCTTAAAAAGGTAACAGAGGCTGCAGGCTCAGGAACGGAGGATCTTCTGGAGCGACCAACACTTTGAGGGGTAAGCTGGGATCTTGGAGGATAGGTAGGCACCCCGGAGTTGGGCACAGGAGGCCGGGGGGCGCCGGGGTGTCTTTGGACGTCAGGAAATCTTACCCTCTGCTGGTCGCGGTTGGAGGGGTCCCTGGTTCTGAGACTGCAGGCATCGTCTGGGTCATTGAGGAGGGTCTTTGGGCACTGGATTCCAGGACAGAATCGCCGGGGGGTCGTCCTCAGGGTCTTTGTCCACTTGGGCACAGGCCGGGCTCGGTGGATGCAGAGTGAGTTGGATTCGCGGTTCCTGGCTGGAGAAGCTCACAAAGGCGGCATGCATTTGAAGCTTCCCCCTGCCCATCTTGGGGGAGGAGACCTAGCACCTCGCCCAAGGTTTGCATTGTTGCAGGCCCAGGAGTGCGGGGGGCTCTCCACCCAGGAGTCCAGCAACATGTCTGCTGTGTGGCAGCCTAGGCAGCCTCTCAGACAAGACGTGGATTGTAGGTTAGGTTTCCGGGGCATCTCTAAGATGCCCTCTGTAGTGCATTTTACATTAAATCCCACACTGGCATCAGTGTGGGTTTAATGTGCTGAGAAGTTTGATATCAAACTTGTCAGTCTTCAGTGTAGCCATTATGGACTGTGGAGTTCATAATGACAACCTCCCAGCACCATATACTCTTAATGGCATCACTGCACTTACAGTGCCCAGGAATGGCCCTGGGTACTGTAGGGGCACAGGGCTCGTGCACCTGTGCCCACACCACTGGCATAGAGCACCCAGCTAGAGGGGTGACTGATGTATGCCAGGGCAGTGGGTTTGTGGGCATGACACACAGAGATGTGCGCGATGTCGACTCTTTGTTTAGTTCGGCACCAGGACACTCAGTTTGCAAAGGCAGTGTGTGGGTGTCAGGGTGCAGGGCCCCTAATGGTGGTACAATAAGTGCTGCAGCCCTTAGGGGTCTTCCCTGGTCAAAATTGGATGGTATAATTGGAAGGGTTGGCGTGGGTGAGTCACTCTATATGCTCTTGAGGCTTGAGCCGGGAGAAAAACGCTGCTGCTGTCTTTTTAGAAAGTGTACTTTTACCATTGTTTTATAAATTACCTTGTGTCCACGAGTTTTTTAGCCTTTACGTGATGTTTTTATGTCCGTTCTGACTGCTGCTAAAATTTGCTACCTTGCACTCATGCTGCTAGAGCCTGTTTTAATACTTAAAAACAGTACTTACTATTACATTTGGGCAGGCACTCTGGGATCTGGGTGCTCGATTCCGGCTGAGGCCGGGGGCTGTACTGGGCAAAGCGGGCCGCCATTTTGGGGGAAGTACGGTCAGCGGGCTAGTCTTTTTTGCCCCTGACGGTATAATTGGAAGGGTTGGCGCGGGTGCGTCACTCTATATGCTCTTGAGGCTTGAGCCGGGACAAAAAACGCTGCTGCTGTCTTTTTAGAAAGTGTACTTTTACCATTGTTTTATAAATTACCTTGTGTCCACGAGTTTTTTAGCCTTTACGTGATGTTTTTATGTCCGTTCTGACTGCTGCTAAAATTTGCTACCTTGCACTCATGCTGCTAGAGCCTGTTTTAATACTTAAAAACAGTACTTACTATTACATGTGGGCAGGCACTCTGGGATCTGGGTGCTCGATTCCGGCTGAGGCCGGGGGCTGTACTGGGCAAAGCGGGCCGCCATTTTGGGGGAAGTACGGTCAGCGGGCTAGTCTTTTTTGCCCCTGACGGTATAATTGGAAGGGTTGGCGCGGGTGCGTCACTCTATATGCTCCTGAGGCTTGAGCCAGGAGAAAAACGATGTTGCAATCTTTTTAGAAAGTTTTCTTTTACCATTGTTTTATAAATTACCTTGTGTCCACAAGTTTTTTACTCTTTACGTGATGTTTTTATGTCTGTTCTGACTGCTGCTAAAATTTGCTACCTTGCACTCATGCTGCTAGAGACTGTTTTAATACTTAAAAACAGTACTTAATATTAAATTTGGGAAGGCACTCTGGGATCCTGGTGCTCGATTCCGGCTGAGACCGGGGGGCTGTACTGCGCAAAGCGGGCCGCCATTTTGGGGGAAGTACGGTCAGCGGGCTAGTCTTTTTTGCCCCTGACGGTATAATTGGAAAGGATGGCTCATGCGCGCAGCGGGCACGCCACTGGCGCCCTGAAGGCGCGCCAAGGGCAAGCCCGTTTGCGCCCGTCCGCGCACGACTAGCGCTCAGCGCTAGTACCCCTGTAGGTTACGGAGCTGGTAAGCCAGTTATACAACAATACTCTGGTGTTTACTTAAGCAGTGTTAATAGCAGGGCTGGAGAGGTGGGGTGCCCACATATAAGTCTTGATAAGGAGGTTCCCTCCTGCTCTACTACATGCCCTAAGTGTAATGTGGTGCTACCTGCCCTACTTTACAGACCTGCTAACTTCTGTAATCATACTAGAAGGAATAAGACAGACACCTTACAATTGCATGGACTGAAGTGCATTCTGTTTAATGCTAGATCCTTGGTAAAGCACAGTCTGGAGTGCACCAATGGTAGCCTTTATCACAGAATCTTGGACTGATGAGGAATCGGGGCCAGATTTAGTGAAGGCTACGCCCCCAGGTTATGCTTGCTATACCTTAAATAGGCCTTTGAGGAAAGGGGGGGGGGGGAGTCTGGCGGTTATCTACCACACCTCCATCAATGTGACTTTTGGAACAGCATCCATCCCAGATTGTGAGGCATTGGAGTTCTGCCTATACTACTCCTATCAGGCTACTTTCAAAGGTACTCTCCTCTATAGAACTCCTGGCCTTAAGAGGCCTTTTTTTTTAACATTGGTGGGAAATCTGATGGAAAAATGGCTTTGTTCCAGCTCCTACACCATACTGGGAGATTTTAACTTCCACTTAGAGGCACACACAGACCCAGATACCGTGAATCTTTTGGACTTCATGAAAAGTGTTGATTTTAAACAGCATGTTGTGGGGCCTACTCATACGGCAGGGCACACGTTGGATGGGATCTTTTCCAACAACCGGCAACTTACTTTTACAGGTCTGCTGCCCCTGGTCTGGTCAGACCATGTGGCAGTATGCTTTGAGCTAACTGGTTCCAATCATCATGAGGTGGGTAAACTAATTAAGAAGCAAAGGATCTCAAGAGCATGGAATAAAATTTATGCTAAAGAATTAGAAGATCTGCTGAACTCTACCCTATTCTGTCCGTCTGTAGGCATTGAAGAGGCGACTACTCAATATTCTTAACAGGATCGATGTAGCTAGCAATAAGTTAGCATCTAAAAAAGTCTCTAACTCTAATAGAGCACGGCCCTCCGCCCCATGGTACTCTCAGGAGCTGAAAGATCAAAAACTAAAGTGTAAACTGCTTGAGAGGAAATGGAGGAGGGGATACAACATCGCAGAAAAAGAGGCATATAAACTAAGCCTGGTGGCCTATAAAGTTCTACTTTTTACAACTAAGAAAGATTTCTTTGCCAACCAAATTAATTCTGCAATAAAGTCAGCTAAAGAACTCTTCAAAATAGTCACCAACCTAGCGTACCCTGGCACACCTAGTGTCTCTCCAAGTCAAGGGCTTTGTGAGGAAATAGCCATTTTTTTCTGTAGTAATGTAGAGGCTATTTTTACCACATTCAAAGGGCCAAGGACAGATGGAACACTTGGTGTCGGGGAGAAATATAAAGCTCGGTCGGGTCTCTATCCGAGTTTTGAAGAATTCACACCTCTGTCCATCAAGGACATTCGTAAAATCACTGATGTCAGCCAAATCGGGTTTCCCCTATGACCCATGCCCGGTGGCGTTGGTAAAACTAGCCCCTGAACCCGTTGTTATAACGCTCACTGCCATGATGAACTCGATGTTTAAGGAAGGATATTTTCCTAAAGCCTGAAAAACTGCTTCGATACTTCCTCTACTCAAGAAGTCGAATCTGGACCCAAAGGATCCCAATAACCTTCGGCCGATCTCGCACATCCCCCTTCCAGCTAAATTGATAGAGAAAGGCATGAATGCACAACTAAGTACATTCTTACGAGAGGCACAAATATTGGATCCAACGCAATACGGGTTCAGAGGGGGACACAGTATTGAGTCCGCTCTCTTAAAATCAACAGAGGAAATTAGGGCCGCGCTCGATCAGGGAGGCAAAGCTGCAATGATTATGTTGAACCTGTCTGCGACTTTTGACACGGTCCACCATGACTTGTTGCTGGACCGTTTGTGGGATTGTGGAATCCAAGGTAAAGCTTGGGATCTCCTGAAGTCCTTCCTCTCCGACAGAGTGCAAACAGTTTTGCTCTGCGCATTCTGTTCCAAACTGGGCATGAGCGGTAAATTCGGTTCCGCTCACGGAAATTGCGGAATTTGGGTAATTTTGCGTTCCGCGGAGAACGCGAAATTGCCCAAAATTCTGCGTTCCGCGACTTCGCGAATTTATTTTGCTTGTTCGCGTTCTCAAATGCGTGTTTGCAAGATATTACCCCTCGAGCATGCAAACAGTGATTGTGAACAGTAAAAAAGCATCGCGAACAAGCAATTCCGCGTGTTCGCAGAATTTCTGCGTGTTCGCGGAGATTTTTTACCATTTCGCAGAGATTTGCATAACGCGATTACGCAAATTCCCCCACCCCTATTCCAAACCCTTCTCTCTGCCCTGCGGAGTTCCGCAGGGGTCCTCACTTACCCCCACGCTTTCTAATGTCTACGTGTCCCTGCTGGGCCCCCTGATCAAATCCTTTAGATTTTCTCTGACATCGTACGCAGACGACACTCAGATTGTGGTGCCCCTGCTGCCTGGGCAAGGGACGGTGACTGTAAAACGATTTCATGACTGTATGGGAGCAGTGGGTAAATGGATGACCCAAAATTGTTTAAAACCTAATTCGGGTAAGACAGAAGTTATTCTGTTTGGCAATGACCCAACGCTCTGGACCCCAAGTTGGTGGCCAGATTTGCTGGGGGTACTTCCGACTCTTATGAGGAAAGTAAAGAACTTGGGTGTCCTGATTGATGACAAACTCAACTTTGAGGACCAGGTCAATGCAGTTGTCTCAGCGACTACATTTGCTCTTAGAACATTCAAGAAAATCTTGCAGTTTCTACCTAAGGAAAACCAACGAACAGTAGTGACGGCATTAACTATATCGCGGTTGGACTACTGCAACAGCCTTTACCTAAACATTCAGGAACGTTTACTGCATAGACTCCAACTTTTACAAAATTCGTCCGCCAGACTGCTCACAGGGACAGCTAAATATGCTTCAGTCTCCGGAGATATCAGAAGACTTCGCTGGTTGCCCGTTAAGAAACGGGTGTAGTTCAAATCACTCTGTACAGCTTACAAAGCTCTTCATGGTTTCGGGCCAGAACATCTGAAGCAACACTTTCAGTGGTATGTCCCCAATAGACCACTTCACTCTCTGGGAGCAAAATTGGTATCGGCCCCCTCCTCTAAAAAAGCTAGCTGGGGAGGTAGGAGCTTATTAACAGGTGCAGCCAAGGCTAGGAATACCCTACCACTTCATCCTAGAAACATTCTGGATTTACTGGCATTCAGGAAAGCCTTAAAAACTTGGCTTTGTGGCGCTTAACGCCGGGCTCTTCATCTATATCTCTTTGGGTTGCGTATAGATAGTGCAAGGACACCTGCGGGTAGCAGTTTGCACTTTAAAAATACTATAACATAACATAACAATGCCCTGGGTACCTAGGGTACCATTTACCAGGGGCTGACATGTGGCCAGAGATGCCAATTGGGTTTTAGCTTCAATACAGTTTTAGGGAAGGAACACAGACCTTGGGCACCTGATTGGCAGGAGCCCAGGGCACACTCAGTCAAAGCACATCAGCAATTCAGTAAAAAGTGGGGGCATACCATGCAAGAAAAATGCCACTTTCTCACAGTCCCCACAGAGATAGTGTGAGATTATAGGTATGATCAAGACCTTGTATAGATGGTGTGAGAAGGTAATAATGATCAAGTTCCCACAAAGACAGTGTATGAAGACGATATTCAGGTCTCCACACAAATATGTAGATAATGATGTTCTAATCCCCATAGAGATCGAAACTATTACAGGAATGTTCAAGACCTTACTGATTTTGTGTGAAGGTAATCATGTTCAAGTCACCAAAAAAATAGTAGTTGAAAATAATGTTCAAGTCTCCATAAAGAGTGTGTGACTGTAATGCTGTTTTAGTATCAGAGAGATACTGTGGTGCTGATTCACAAAGGTATACTTACACCTTTGAGTAAGTTTACGATTTTTCGAAATTCCCATGGAATTTAACTAGTAGTATCTTTATGACTGAGGAGTCTCTGCACTCGGGGCAGAGACTCCCCACATAAAAAGGTAGAGAGTCTTAAAAATACTGCTCAATAAATTGCTTTGTGGATTACAAAATGTCATAAACTTTCACCACTGTTTACGTTTACCTTTGTGAATCAGGCCCTGTGTGATTATGGGAATGTTCAAGATCTTCCACAGATTATGTGTGAAGTTAATCATATTCAAGTCCCCGGAAAGATAGTGTGTGGATATAATAGTCGAATCTCCCCACAGATAGTATATGGTTAGTGATATGTTTGAGTACCTACAGAGACAGCATGTGGTTATTGGGATGTTCAAGCTGCCACAAAGATAGTGTGTGTTTATTATGATCATGTACCCCCAGAGATAGTGTGCAACTATAGTAGTGTTCAAGTCCCAAAAGTGATAGTGTTTAAATAATCTTCATGTCCTTACACAGATAGCATGTAAAGGTAAGATTGTTCACATTCAAACAGGGATTACAGGCATATATAACCCTGCACATATATAATGTTATTATAGTGATGTTCAAGTTTCAAAAAGATTGCGTGTGAAGTAAATGATGTTCAGGTCCCCACACAGATAGTGCATGATTATAGGACTGTTCAAGAATTGACATAGATTGTGTGTGAAATTATAATGTGTGAATATGATGTACAAATCTCCCCATAAAAATGGTGCGAATTTAAACATGTTCAAGTCCCCACAAAGATAGTGTGTGAATATGATGTTCAAATATCTCCATAAGAGGAGGAGCCTAGCCTGGAACCATGATGGCCGCCTGAACCCTCGGCTCCGCTGCCCCGCTCTACTCCCCTCCGTGCCGTCCCGCATCCTGTCACTTATCCGGTCTTCTTGAGACGGTATCGGACTCGGGGAGTGCTGCTGATTCCGGCGGTGTGCTTCCCGACGTGATCCCTTCGACGGGACGGATTGAGCGTCCCTGTTCACTTTCTGCTGTTAATGGCGGCGACCGGGTCTTTGTTCTCGGAGAAGACGGGCTCCGGCCACCACAACAACGGCCACAGACAGCAGGGCGCAGTCGACCAGCGAGAAACGGCGGCCGCTTGGAGTTTCTGCGGCGACACGCTCTCATTTCTTGTTACCCCGGCACTTGTTTAGACTCGTAGCGGTTTGTGCTACATTTGTATCTCCTGTGCCTTCCCTCTACGGAACAGAGAGGGGGGCCATTTTGTACCGTGTACACAGCGATTGTGCCTGGTGGATTAACCGACTACAGAGGGTGTTTGCTATAGCCGACGACACACTATATCCGTGTGCCACATTGCTATGGAACTTGCTGCTCATGTCCCCGTGACCTGGCTGTGCTTGCCGGGGCGCTCATGGGAGGACGAACTGCGAGAGAGGGATGCCGGCGTGTTGGCTCGAGGACTGCCCCTGGTCGTCGACCCTCGTTTACATGGAGCTGCATTATCCTCCTCTCCGGAGGTTCCCCTCCAGATCGCTGAGATTCTGAGCGCCCTGGCTGCCTTGCGTTCTGATTGGGTTGGTCACGCCTGGGGGGCCGCTTGGATTCTGTCTTATCTACGTTATCCTCAAATCGAGATGGAGATCGCGTGCTGAGCGCTTCGCCACACCCTGAGCCTGTGCACGGTGAGCTGTCTATCCGGATGTGCATGGAGGCGCTGGAGGTGCGAGAACTGGCTTCTGCAACGGCACTGTCTGCTACAATCATGGAGTGGTGTGAAAATCCTGGTCCGGCGCAGCTGCGGGGGAGTCGCCTTTGGGCGCCATGTTTTGCACTTTATTCTGGTCCGGCTGGAGATTCTTCCTGTGGTGTCCTGGGCGCGCCGGTTCTGCTTCCACTGTTCACCAATGGGGACCCGATGTTGCGCACCGCTCTTCTCTGTGCACCGCTGACTTTGTGTTGGACTGGCCTTAACGGACGGCGCCCTGTTTCGCTGTGGTACTTGCAGTTGTTCACATTACTCTGGTGGGTGGTTTTATTTTTGCCTCTCGCTGCCACTTCGGATCGTCAGGGACAAGGTTGACAATGCCTTTCACTGTTGTTTCCTGTTGTTGGCTTGCTGGGACTGTGATGTGTAGACAAGGGAACTGGACGATGGATCTGTTTTAATGGGGGATCGATGGGTTGGGCGGCCGCAAATATCCTGGTGTTTCCTTTTAGGACACGTAATTCTGGCCCTCCTCCGGTAACATATGTGTATTTTCTTCTTCCTTTCTCTTCTTTCTGTATTTCGGGTATTCTTTATTGGGCGACAGGCACGCCGTTACGGGGGGGGGTAGGCCGTAGCCGCTACGTGTGTGCAGGGTGGGGGGTAGGGGGGGGGGTCTTTGTTTCGTTTTTTTGTTCCTATGGGCCTTCTTTTCCTTTCTATTCTTTAACTCTTTCTCTTTTTCTTTTTTCTGGGGTCAATGGTTCGGGTCGGGGTTGGGTGGGGGGTGATCGGCGCACTGCTTGTTATGCGATTTTCAATCCTGCTCAGTTATCACAGTGCGGCCATTTTGCTCCTGTCTTAATGCTCGTGGACTTCCTTGCTTAACATCGCCCGCCTCTGTTGTTGATGTATATTGCGACTTTTGATCCTTTCTAATGTCTCTTAATTGAATTTGTTTTATGAACATTATAAAATCAAAACCTTGCTTTCTCCTGCTTCTCGGTGGTATAAATGCTTCTGTGTAACTTTGATCGCTTGTACTTGTATTTACATTGCTACTGAGTTGCCGTATTGCTTGCTATTGTGCACCGATTTCTGTCTAGGCCGGCCGGTTGGTTGTGGGCCGTAATTGTTTCTGATTTTGTGCAATAAAGGTTTTACAAAAAAAAAAAAATAAAAATATCTCCATAAGAATTGTATGATTATAAACATGTTCAAGTCCCCACAAAGATAGTGTGTGGTTACAGGAATGCTTAAGTCCCCACAGTGATAGTATGTGGTTACTGGGATGTTTAAGCTGCCACAAAGATAGTGTGTGTTAGAATATTCAAGTCCCAACAAAGATAGTGTGTGGTTACAGGGATGTTCAAATCCCCGCAGTGATAGTGTCTGGTTACTGAGATGTTCAAGCTGCCGCAAAGATAGTGTGTATTTATTAGGATGTTAAAGTTCCCACAAAGACAGTCTGTGGTTACAGGGATGCTCATGTCCCCACAGTGATAGTGTGTAGTTACTGGGATGTTTAAGCTGCCAAAAAGATAGCGTGTGTTTATTAGGATTTTCAAGTCCCCACAAAGATAGTGTGTGGTTACAGGGATGCTTAACTCCCCACAGAGACAGCATGCGGTTATTGGGATGTTCAAGCTGCCACAAAGATAGTGTGTGTTTATTATGATTATGATGTTCAAGTACCCACAGAGATAGTGTACAACTATAGTACTGTTCAAGTACCAACAGTGATAGTGTTTAAATAATCTTCATGTCCTTACACAGATAGCATGTAAAGGCAAGATTGTTCATATTCAAACCGGGATTATAGGCATGTTCAACCCTGCACATACATAGTGTGTAATTATAGGGATGTTCAAGTTTCAAAAGGATTGCATGTGAAGTAAATGATGTTCAGGTCCCACACAGACAGCGCGTGATTATAGGACTGTTTAAGAACTCACACAGATTGTGTGTGAAATTAATCTTATTCAAGTCCCCACGAAGATAATAGTGTGTGAATATATTGTTCAAATCTCCCCCCAAAAATTGTGTGATTACTAACAAGTTCAAGTCCCCACAAAGATAGTGTGTGGTTACAGGGGTGCTCATGTCCCAGTAGTGATAGTGTGGGGTTACTGGGATGTTCAAGCTACCACAAAGATAGTGTATGTTTATTAGGATGTTCAAGTCCCCACAAAGATAGTGTGCAAAGATAATAGTGTTCAAGGGCCTGATATAGATTTCGGCGGAAGGGCTACTCTGTCACAACAGTGACAGATATTGCATCCGCCGAAATATAAATCCCATAGAATATTATGGGATTTACATTTCGGTGGACGGGATATCCATCACTGTTGTGATGGAGTAACCCGTCTGCTGAAATCTAAATCAGGACCTACGTCCCTATAGTGGTAGTGTTTAAATACAAACTTCAAGTATTCTCACAGATAGTGTGTGAAGGTAATGATGTTCACATTTAAACAGGATTACTATCTGATTATAGGCATGTTCAAATCTGGGTGCAGAGACTATGGGGCTTATTATGATGGTGGGTGGACATCATTCTGTCTGTCATCATAATGGTGATGGGACCGCCGCACGCACCCAGCCCAATTAGGATGCGTCCGCTACACTGGGGGGCGCTTCCTGGTCATTTAACATTGCGGACGGTGCTGCTGGCTGCAGCACTGTGCACAATTTCAAAATGCCACGATGTGCATTTCCATGCACAACATGGCAGGCACCACGCAGTGCCTGCAACTTTGTGCATGGAAATGTAGGGGGGTACCATGGATACCCCCCAGTGCACCCCCCACAAAAGGGGCCCACAACGGGCCCCCAAAGCCAGTCTCTGCCTGTCTTTTTGCGGCGGGATATCCGCACCAAAAAGACAGGTGGAAGGGCTCATGTTAATCACTACGGCAGTGCCTGCATGGTACCACCGCAATGATGTCCTGGTTCCGGGTTCTGCAAGGCGGGCGGAAAAGGACTGCCTTGCGGAACCATGGCGGACAGACTTTCCGTCCGCCGCAGAACCTATGTGAATCCCACCGCCATCCTAATGTGGTGGTGGGTTAACCACGTTGTGATGGCAGGAGGATTGCCACCGCCGGCCCGGCGGTGGCAATCCTCCCGCCATCATAATGAGCACCTAAATATCAAATCACAAATATCGACTTAGCTGAATATCGTTGCAAAAATATTGTGGCTCAAGAATATCGACAGACAAAATATTGTGATGCAGACTATTGATGTAAAAAATGTCGAAGTGTTTAATATCGTTTGCAATAATATAGATGCTAAAAATATCGATTTTGTATTAATGTTATGTATGTTTGTATATATTTTGTATGTGTGTGATGCATGTATTTTTGGTATAAGATTTGTTTGTATTTTTATTATATGTGTAAAAATGTTAGTAGTTATTAAAACATTTTGTTCTAATTTTGCATTTTTAGTTCCGTAGCGGGATGTGGGTTTATAGGGAATAGGGTGGGAAGTTATTTAATTATATAAAGTGTATTGAATGTTTTGAGTAGTTATTAATTTTTTTTAATTTTAATTTTGTGTTTTTAGTATTGTAGAGGGTTGTGGGTTTATAGGGGAATAGGGTGGGAAGTAATTTAATTATATAGAATGTACAGAATAATTTTAATTTAGTATTAATTGTTGAATTGAGATGTTATAGTCTTAAATGTGTAAATATTTTTTTACCAATAATGTAATAATTAGTTGGTAATTAATTTTATTTAATTAATTGGCAATTAATTGTGTAATTATTTGTATGTGTGTGTTGTGCTATTTATTAGTGAAATTGGTGGGAAGTATTTAGGGGCTCATTATGGTGGCGAGCGGACTGATGTCCGCCCGCCATCATAGTGCTCGGACCTCCCGCCTGCCATGCGGTGGTCCCACCAGCCCAATTAGGATGCGCCTGCCAGTATGTCGGGCTCATCCTGGCCTTTTAACATTGCGGATGGTGCTGCTGGCTGCTGTTAAAATGCCACAATTTGCCTTTCCATGCACAACATGGCAGGCACCGGGTGGTGCCTGCGACCTTGTGCGTGGAAATGTAGAGGGGGTACCCTCGAGCCCAAACCTTAGCACTTAGGATAAAGGGGGGCCTGCTAGGGGCCCCCGAAGTCAGTTTCCAACAGCCTTTTCATGTTGGACAGACCGGGTCGGAAAGGCTGTTGGAATCTGACATCGTAATTGGTCATGCAGAAACGCTGACAGCTGAACTGTATGAATCAGTTCCGACCGACTCGGATTCTCCAAATGCTGGTCGGAAACGATTTGGAATTCACCTTCCGACAGCGAGCATCATAATCAGTCGGTCAGAATTGTTTCTGACTGAGTCGGGCGGTTGGGTTCCAACATGGTCTAGGGGAATCTGACTGTCGGTCAGACGCTTTCAGACCGACGTCGTAATGAGGATAGTGTGTGATTATAGGAATGTTTAAGATCTCAAAGAGATTGTGTGTGAAGGTAATCATGTTCAAGTAACCTCAACGATTGTGTGTGAAGATTATGATGATTAAGTGCCCACATAAATAGTGTGTGATCATAGGACTGTTCAAGAGCCCACACAGATTGTGTCTTATTCAAGTCCCCACAAAGAAAGTGTTTGAATATAATGTTCAAATCTCCACATAAATAATGTGTGGTTACTAACATGTTCAAGTCCCCACAGAGATATGGTGTCTCCCTGGCTGGCTGCAAATCCACAAACACACCTGTTGTGGATGATCACAGTTCAGTGGGAAGTCTGGGACTCTTCTTACTCCAGTTACATGCTTAAAGAGTCCGGAAAGAATATCCTGCTAAAGGGAGCAGTGCATCTGTTTTTAATGAACCCAGAATGTCTATGTGGGTATGTAATAACTTGAAAAGTACAAGTTAGTGAATACGCTGGAGCCAGCACAGCTCAGAAACAGCTGTGTTGTGTTGCTTCAGCAGCTAAAGTGGGGGCCATAGTTCTTTGTGCTCCTATTCTGTCTGCACCTGGGCAGACAAAATTTCGTAATTAATGCAATAAATGTATACTGCCTCAATAGAAAAGCAAACAGGAGAAAGGAAGAACAAAAGATGAGTAAAGAGAAAAGGGAATGAAAGAGGGAATATTTAAAGGAAGGATGGGTGAAAGGATGGAAGATGGGTGTATGAGTAGGTGGATGAATGAGTGGGTTGATGGATGAGTGAGTGAAAGGATGCATCGAATGAATGGATAGGTGGATGGACAGGTGAAAGAATGGCAGAGGTAAGACATGGATGGATGGCAAAGCGATATATGAATAGATAAATGGAAGGATATGTTAAAGAATGACAGAGTAAGTAGCTCGATGGATGAGAGAGAGAATAAATAGGTGGATGAACATGTGAAAGGATGGCAGAGGTAAGACATGGATGGATGGGAGCGAAAAGCAATGGATAGATAGGTATATGGTCATGTGAAATGATGACAGTGTAAAGGTATTGCTGGATGGATGAATGAATGGATAGGTGGATGGGCAGGTGAAAGGATGACAGACTAAAGTGATGGATCGATGGACAGATGGATGAATGGATGGATCGATGAGTGGATGAAATGAGTTAATGGATGACAGAGTAGATGGATGGCTGAATGGATGGCTGAGTGAATGGATGGCAGAGTGGCTGGATGGGTGGATAGTAGATGGCTAGATGGATGGCTGAGTGGGTAGATGAACAGCACAGTGGATGGATGATGATGGATGGCAGGATGGATGGCTGAGTGAGTAGATAAATGGTAGAATGGATGGGTGGATGGCAGAGAGGATCAGTGGAAGAGTGAATGGATGGATAGTGGAGTGGATAATGGATGGATGGCAGAGTGGATGATGGATGGATGCCAGAATGGAGAGAGAGATGACAAGGTGGCTGGATGGATGGATGGATGCATGGCAGAGTGGATGGATGGCAAAGTGGATTGACGGATGGCAGACTGGAAAGATGGATGGCTTGATGGATGTAAAGGGAAAGAATGAATGAATGACTGATACAATGTGAAGGTAAAATAGTGGATATCAAAAGGTGGTAGAGTGAAAGGATGCTTGGATGGAAGAGCCAAGGGAGCTCAGCTAGGGTGGGTTTGACTCACTTACTTAGGGCCATCAAAGCTTTAGTTCAAAATCGGGGAGTATGTTCATTTTCTGGCTACTCCCTTGTTTAGAAACATAGAGCTGTGGTGCCACCCAGTGATCTAGATAAATTAAACATGGGGCAGTGCTATATAAATATTTGTAATATTCCGTTGCACTCCCTTGTACAAACAGGAAAAATAGTAAAGCACCATATTTTCAAAGAGTCGCATGCCAACCATGTCTGTTTTGTGTGATTCTAAGCATTGCACGACAGTGCCAAGGCAAGCTAATAGTGTCTTTTGTGAAATTTATATATGACGAAGCCCTTCAGTACAAACTTCAATATAATGTCAAGAGTCTAGGGGTAAGCTGTGTGAAGTGGATATTTTTGCAGACATTATATGTGTGTCAGGAAATATCCTAGGCTTTTCCGTATACCCATTGTTTGCTCCTGGTTTCATTTGGTAGTATCACTTCATGCAAATGCAGGACACATTAGTTAAGTAGATCTGGCTTTGTGTGGATTCCAGTTGTCTTTGAACTGTTCCCACCCTGATAGTGGGTTTGTGATCGCAGAGCAGAGAATTTGGTGCTGCACTCACATCAATGTTTGACACATAAATCATTTTATATGGCAAAGTTGATTGAATCCCCCTCAATGTCACATGAGTACATGATCAAAATGTGAGCAAATGATGTCTGTATTTATAATAGATATAATATTTATAATATACTGCCTACAGCTTAGCCACTAACTTAGACTATTTCCATGCTAGGGTATGAGCTGTAGGTAATGTAGCACAATTACATTCCAAAACAGACACACATCTACTGTTTTCTGCCCGCACCCATATCCATACCTATGGCTCTTTCTTCTTAGATGTATTCCAATAATTTTCTAGGCTTACCCAAAATATTAAGTGTAGTCCCTCGTTTTAAAAAGTACTGCCCTCCTTAAATGACAGTCTATTTACTGCAACATTCATGCTTCAATTCCAATATACATATGGTAGATTCCTTGCTAAAGATAGGCCTCCAAAACCTATAAACACTCTTTATAGTCTGCAGTTAAGCAAACCCCACAATATCTTCTCCCAACTACTGACCAATATGATCATAGACAACATATTATGGCAAATACATTTTTCATTTCTAAACAAGACACTTTTCACCCCCTTAATGTGATATACTTGTCCATACTTTATGCATCCTATGTCTGCAGTGAAAGCCTTTCCTCTCTTGGGTGGAGTATGAGGCTCTCCAAGATTGAGTCATTTTTATACAGAATAAGTGTATAGTCATAGTAAGGGCTTTGAGTAGTTAAAATAGTTCAGTTGTGTACAGCAATTATGTTGTCCAGACATTTTGATATTGAAGTATGTTATGCCGTGAGCAAATGTTTTTGATCAGTGAGGCCCTCTGTTTTGGATGCTTCATTCCCTGACTAGTTGCTTTCAAGGTCCTAGGTCAGACACAACACATACTGCTTCTCTTTCCAGAGGTGTACTGTTACCAGCAGGGCCCATCTCCCACTATGGGAGTGGAATCAACTTCAGAAGGTTCAGGTGCCCCGGCCTATTCACTTGTTAATGGGAAATGTGTTATGTGCAAGGGTCATTGCCCTAAAGCCCTGCCTGAGTTTCTTCTCCAGACACATGATAGTAACATTCCCAATTGAAGGAAAGTGGAAGGAATATAAACACACATGCAGTTCATCTTCTCAGTAGGTCTAGTACTGATGTGTAACATGCTGCAGCTACTTCATGACAGATCTCGAGACCTGAGCAGTAGTCTATATCATCCTCACCCATGGCTGTGGTTGCATTAATAGACTTAACCAACACAAAAGTTCTCATGGTGAAGCACCAGAAGCCACTTCTCACATACTTCTGTAAATGCCTCATTCCCACCAGTGCTGTGCCTGTGTCACTCCACTTTGAAGCACTTTACATGAGCACCAGTTAAGTCATGTACAATTTCTTTAGTCACAGGAAAATTAAGTGATTTGACCAGAATCACAGGATATCAAGCTAACGTCAAGAATTGAGTTTGAAGTTTGCAGCTCTAGCATAACGCCACATCGTCTCCACTCTTCCGACTTGATCACCTTCTCACTTATAAGGCAGGTGGTTCAGCACAGCCTATGCTACTGCAGTATGTTGTAGTTAAACTAGTATGATCTTGGAAGGCAAACTATATTTAAATACAAAGGAAGGGCAAATTGAAGTGGACATCAACACGAGGGTGCCCCTTTTACAGCAGAACTTTGCACCTTAGCTGAAGCACTAGTCCAAACAGTAATAAGTGTGGGTGCCATTGCAGTAGTAAGGGCACTGTGAGCCCAAATGCAAGCTGGGGATTTGGTCTCCTATCCACCTCCCCTTTGTTGGCTTTTAAAACATACCCACTAGTTAGGGTGAACCAGGAATCTGTGCCTCTGCACCTAATTCACTACGGTTGATAGATATCAGAGTCTCATAGGTGACACCTGTTGGCTTTGCCAATGCTTGTTATATGACTGTTCTTCACCCATCTATGGGAATGAAGCTGATTTTAATTTGTAAAGCATTAGGAACAGTTTTAAAATTAAGCAATTCAATTAAATGTGATTTCAACTTATGGCAATATTTGAATATATTTTTTAAGAATGTCACTGATGTTCTAAGAACATGCTTTTCTGTTAAAATTAAACTTCCCATTGCTGTAGGCATGACATTACTGCAGTTCGGCATCTGAGAGAGCATAGCTGTTCGCACAATGCGACTCTAGGCACTCACTCATCTAGCCATCATCTTAAGAGCGTATTCCAAAGTGCATATTAATATGTAATCAAATTTGTGAAAAACGATCAATCAGTTATATTGTATCATGTTTTAATGCACCATCATTATTTAATTGCAGATAAGGATCATACCACAATAGTGATGTAATCTGGGATTCAAATTGTATCCAAATTGCTTGTAACAATGTTTAACAATTTTTAAACTCAAATAGTCTGAATTCAAAATTTTCATGTAAATAAAGTTTTACTTTATTAAATGGGGAAAATTTTACTTTGCATGAAAAATATGTTTTTATCCCGGGTTTTGCAGCTTTTCCTTTGAAACATCTGTGCTTTCTACTGCTAACTTGTGTTCCTGGTGAACAAAGTGTGTTTAAATGCAAAGTGTGTTTAAGACTGCAGTACCGCCTCCTGTCTATGGGGGCAGAGGGAGCAAAAATATAAACACACTTTCTGAAACACAGGTCCCCACAAGACAATTTTTTTTAACAGTTGTAAAAATTGACACAGATGTTCCTGAAGCCATTTTTTATCATTTAAAGGACATTACCTTGTGGGGACCTGGGTTCAGGTCCCCACAGTGCAATCAAGTCCCCACAGCGTGAGTGTGTTATCACACCCAAGTCCCCACAAGGATAGTCTCTCTCTCTCTCTCTCTCTCTCTCTCTCTCTCTCTCTCACACACACACACCCCCCACTCACACACCCCCCCCCCCCACACACACACACACACACACACCCACACCCACCCACCCACCAGGTGTGGAGATCTGTTAAGCGTATTGGTTATGCACCTGCGGCGGCTGCATGGGCCGAGGAATGGTGGACAGGCCTGCCCACAAGGAATAGTTCAAGATAGCAAGTTGGCTCTGTCAGGCGTGTTAGAATTGCGCCTAGGATGACAGAAGCACACAGTGGCTACCCGGATCAAGAGATTTGGTGATGGGGCACCTGCACGGAACGGCTCAGATGAGCAAAAGTAGCAGTGCTGGAGTAAGGTCTAAGTGAGGCAACTCTTACCTATTAAGAAGGAATTCCGAAATAGCGTAGGAGCTGCGTTTGCGATCTCCGTGGTACGGGAGTCCTCAGTGCAGACAGGATAGGTTTTCTATCCTGACTGCACTGAGGACTTGCTCGTGCTTCTCACCGGGACCTTGTTCCCCATCCGAAACGAGATGCCATCGGACATCTGTTTCACGGAGATCGCGATTCTCGGCTCCTCTGTAACCCCGGCATTCTCCATTTGGAGGACTCCCGTACCATGGAGACTGCAAACGTGGCTCCTACGCTATTCTGGAATTCCTTCTTAATAGGTAATAGCTGCCTCGCTCCCTATTCTGTTGTTTTCTTGTCCGTCGACTAAGGAAATCTCTTTATTGTGATGGTCGATCTTGTCATCGGAGATTTGAAATTCGCCGTTGATGCAGCGCCCATTGAGAGAGCCGACTGTGGTATTAAAATGGCTGTCCATTCTTCGTCGATGGTCCCGTCGTCGAAGATGTTGTCTACGATGCATTCGTTGTCGAGATGGTCGTCGTCGACGACGTGGTCAACGTCTTCTTCGTCTGCATCGTGACAGAAGATACTCCGGTCTTCCTCGACTGGAGCGACGACAAAGCCTTCGTATCTGAAGGCTTTTTGAGGGGTGTATGAGGCAAAGAAGATGACGATTCTTTGAGTTTAGATTTTTCTTTTTTCTGTTTCTTCACCTCCGCTTTTTCCTTCAAACCCCCTCTTATTATTTTAGAAGAGTGCCGTTTAGATCCTTCATCAGACTCAGAGTCTGAGGTGGTCTTCTGTAATGAGAAGTCCACAGGTAATCATATGGTTTTAGGATAGTTTATTCCAAGTAAGATAGACAGACCCCACCAGGAGCATCCATCATGGTGCTCAGCCCAGCCAACTGTGAACTCTCAGGCAGATCACCAACATTCTGATAGATGCATCACATGAACATTCTATTGGAGGTAGAGAAGGACAGCATAGGGAATACCAAGATACTACATTATCCTCTCTTCTTAACGGAAAACAAAAAGCTAAAAACAGCAACGGAGAACAGGAGAAAATGAAAGCAAGAGAACTGAGCAAAAGTGGAAAAAGGAACAGCAAAGAGAAAATATTCATAAAAAGAGGACAAAGAAAGAAGAATGGAAAAAAACGTATAAACCATCCTCCCTTCTTACACCATATAAACCATCCTCTCTTCTTACATAACTATAAAAAGAAGAAAACAAAGGAATGCAATATAAAAGAGAAGGAACAAAAGAAACCTTTGTTTCAAGAAAAAGGAAGACGAGGAAAAGTAGAGGTGAAACCTCATCAAAACACTATTACCTCTAAGCAAGATACAATAACGTAATGCAAGAGATAACAGTGCAAACAGTTACAATAAAAAATAGATCAAATCTGAACATATCTAGCATAGAAAGCAAAAATGCACATAAATAGAGAAAACACAAGCTAAATATGTGGATGCAAATCTTTAAAAACTTAGACTCTTAAAAGTGACTGGTAAACTAGCATATGTGAATGAAAATACAATAACGCTATAGGACTATAACCCAAGCATAGCTCCTCTGAAGGAGACTAAAATATGGACACCCCAAAAGGGCATAAAACAAAAATAGACGAGATCTGTGTGGACAACTGACATAGTGCCAGGTGGGACTAAAACCCACTACAGTAATTTAAATTAAGTAGATGGGACTATAACCCACTACAAACAAATGGGACTGGAACCCATAGCAAAAACATTAAATTAAGTAGATGGGACTAAAACCCACTACAAACAAATGGGACTGAGACCCATCGCAAATACACAGAAATAGCGCAAGTGGGACTAAAATCCCCTGCAAGCAAATGGGACAAAAATCCACAGCAAACAAATGGGACTGAAACCCATAGCAAATTAAATAGGTAGGACTGAAACCCACAGTAAGCAAATGGGACTGGGACCCACCGCAAAAACTTTGAAATTAAACAGGTGGGACTAAGACCCACTGTAAGCAAATGGGACTGGGACCCTTCGCAAAAACATTGAAATAAACAGGTGGGACTAAAACCCAACGTAAGCAAATGGGACTGGGACCCATTGCAAATTAAACAGGTGAGACTAAAACCCACTGCTTGCGAATGGGACTGGAACCCATCGCAGAAAAACGTGGCCTCTCAAATAGATATGTCAAAGAATGTGTACAATGAATGAACAATGCAAGGCAAAGTGTATGTTCATGAGAGTAGGCAAAATAATGCATGATTAAACTGTGAATGACATTTACTACTAAATAGTGCACTAAAATTAAGCGTCAAATGTGGCAAAACAATACATAACACTGTGGCATTAAACTTGAAGCTTGCAGGTACAAAATTGGCAAAGATTTAAGTCGATGTATATATATAACATGATCAGAAATAGGAATAAATCCTATTCAATTAAGCAACAGGTCTCTAGATGGCAGTACAGTGCTAAAAATAGAGAATTGAAAACCAATCCGCCAAAACAAATGCATGGAAGAACTGTTACTCGTTAACACCAATTCGAGAAAAAAAACGAGTCATTGAGGGTTTGATTCCCATTTTCCAGAACGGAGAAAAAAAACAAAAAGATTCCGGTATTTTCATGAAGGAAATGCACAGTACCTAGAAAAGATTTATGACAGAGCTCCGTTGAGCATGAGGGTAAATTTCACTTGTCTCGCTGTCCACTGCATCGCATTGGTTTAACAACTGTAAAGGAAACAGCTGAGATCGCATGAGGAAAACTCCAAATGACGTTGGGGCAGAGTATGAGGCTCGTGATTGTTTGAATATGGCAGGCCAGTTAAACTGCCATTGCGCAAAGGCACAATGTAAAGAGTAGGAAAGTAAAAATAAAAATTCCCCACTCACCGGATATTATGGCAACACAGTCCTGTTCTTCAAGAAACAAATGTCAGCTCACAGGGGTATAACTGCGCATAGAATAAATGACCGTGAATTAAATAAACCAAACCGGTTGGCAAAACACGGTAAGAAGGCAGCAGAAAAAAAACAGTTTAGGTACAGATGCACTGGTGCTGACGCAGGACTTGTCATGCAGGCAGGAAATGACCCAAATGTAGAGTGGCAGACATTCTCTAGATCTTGATGCACATGTAGAAACTGTCAGGAACCAAGACAGACACACTACTTCATCAGGTAGTATGTAAACGAACTCACCACAGGAGATGTGTTTGTTAGGAGGCTTGATAAAACGAATAGCTTGCTCTCACAGGGCACAGCACAGAATGAGCAAATGTTTGTTGTTAGAAAGGCTTACCCTCAGAGGGGGACAGCTACAGTCACACAATAGACTCTCCAGACGTTTGAACAACTGGCGGACTGCTGTGGGCGACCGGTGGCAGGTCACTGGTGGGGTCAAAACGCCAGTTGGGGTAGGTTTTCTTGTTGCAGGAGGTCCTTTCTACTTTAAAGTTGTATGAAATACTTCTTGACTTGACAGAATGTAGGTTCTTTCTTAAGATCGTCGCCAATATGTAATTATGAGAAGTCCACAGGTAATCATATGGTTTTAGGATAGTTTATCCTAAGTAAGATAGACAGACCCCACCAGGAGCATCCATCATGGTGCTCAGCCCAGCCAACTGTGAACTCTCAGGCAGATCACCAACATTCTGATAGATGCATCACATGAACATTCTATTAGAGGTAGAGAAGGACAGCATAGGGAATACCAAGATACTACATTTTCTTTTTCTGAAGCCATAACAAGCAAGCTTGTCTGTCTTTCAGGGTTTTAGCTGAGATTGTGCGACGGTCATTTACCCTCCTTGGGGACGTGCTTAGGGTAAAGGCAGTATAAGCATTCTTTGCGAGGGTCCGCAGAATATAATATGGCCTTCCCACAAGATCTGCAAGGTCTGAAAAGCCTCTTTTAGAGCTGTCCGACATGGTGAAGAAATAGAGGAAACACAGTACCTCAATCCAAAACTGTAGGTACATCAAAAGTTCACCAAGTAACCAAAAACTGAGCAGTGCTCAGGGAGACTCCTCACATGACAGCGGTTGGAAATCTGAGGTATGGTGGCTCTGCTGGGGATTGTGATCTCAGGGCTGGCAGCCGATTGGTTGGTATTTAGACCACATAATAATGATGATAAGCTACCAAACTATATACTTCCCTATGGATTATCTATGCAGTTTTTTCTTTTACTGCTATTGTTATTTTTTTTACCGTGAGACTCCCACCATGACGAGGAAGATACAAGCATGTGAATCTATGAAAGATTCAATACTGAAGAATGTCACATTTTGCATCATTATGACAGTTCTTTTGATGTCCATACTCTGTAAGAGGCGATGTATAATTGGCAATCCTGCCTAAATGGGCCTTTTACATAAACATCACAGATTATTTGAGATCTTTTGCACTCCTCCACGTCATATGATGATGATGTCTCCGTCTCCTACAACATAAAAACAAGTGTATGATCAATGATCTACCTATCACCAATTAAAAGTACAAACCTCACTGAGAAGCATATCATTTTGTTAGACAGTAAAATATATACACATCATTCAATCACAGTTCAACACTTAACCCAAATGGACAGATCATTCCTCATCCTTATTTAAACCTAATGGGTGGATAGTTTCATATTTGATGATCATTCTAGATTCTAATCGTCTGAGTTCTCTAATTCTATTCCCTCCCCTTTCAGAGTTTAGGATTCTGTCCAAAGTACAGTATTTTAAGACTGCCATTTTTATCAGGAACATCTGTGAAATGCCTCGCTGTTGGATACTGCTTGTCCTCATTGACAATGGCTCCCATTTTTCCAGGATACGTTTTTTTACCTGGTGAATGGTACTTACGATGTAAATTAGCGGGCATGGACAGCTCAGCGCATATACACAATACTCAGACTTGCATGTCAGGTGCTTGTTAATTACAAATGGTTTCTGATATTTAGACAACTCAATTTGCTTGTGATTGACACTATGCTTACACCATTTAGTTAATCTACATGTAAAGAAGCCTTGTATCTGATGGCGCTCTGTAGCTGTTTGCAAAGTGCTACTGCATAGCTTATTACTCAAAGCTGTGCATTTTCTAAAGATGGTTTTAGGATTATCTCCCACATGTTTTTTTTAGAGTTTCATCTGTACATAGAACATGCCAGAATTTCTTAAGGCACCTTCTAACTTTACATTCTTGGTTACTGTAAGTTGTTATAAATCAAATGGGTTCCTCCTTGTTGCCATCTCTATTTTTTACTTTTAACAGGTCTACTCTTTTTTTACTATTTTAACTTTCTCACATGCCTGATTTATTATTTTGCTAGGGTATTCCCTTTCATTAAAACGTACTGCCTTTTTATCCGTTTCTGCTTTAAAATCTGCATCCGAGCTACAGTTTCTTCTAGCTCTTAATAGCTCGCAATATGGTATGCTGTTAATGAGATTTCTCGGGTGACAGCGATCTGCATGCAACAAACTGTTGCCAGCGGTTTTTCTCTGAATCAATCAATCAGTGGATTGTAAGGGCGCTACTCGCCCGTGAGGGTTTCAAGACGCTACTCTGCAGTTATTCACCCTCCATTCAACATTCAGAAATTCAATTTTATCCATGTGAATAGAACAAGTAAACTTCAACTTAAGGTTATTATCATTAATGATTTCCACAAATCTTGTTGCTTCAGTTTTAGATCCCTCCAGATACAAAATACATCATATATATATCTGGCCCAGAGGACGACGTGTTGGGTAAAGGCATCGATCTTACCAGTAGCTGAGGGTGTAGCAGGTCCCCATCGCCGTTCCCTGGGTCTGACGATAGATCACATGATTGAATAAAAAGAACTTGTTGGTTAAACATGCATGCATCATGGTCAAAAGCATTTCAGTATGCAGGAAATATGACAGATCGCGTGTTTTAAAAAAAATAACTGCTAGCATCTATACCTGATGTCCAGTGTCATTAGCAACCTGCCTTTCTTCCAGGTGGTATTCTCTACCAGTCGAAGGAAATCTCCAGTGTCACGTGCATACAATAGAAGTGATTGTACATAGGGTCTTAGGAAAAAATCTATATATTTAGATGTATTTTCATATAGGCTTCCTGTGGAAGACACAATCAGTCTTCCTGGTGGATTCAGGCTATCCTTATGGAGTTTTGGCAACATGTACATTACTGACAGTTTGGGATACTTATGATATATGTACTTAAATTCTTCATTGGTTAATAGTTGCTCATTTCTCCACTTAACCAAATTCATTCTATATTGTTTGTTACTTTTTTCATAACACAATCTATTTGTTATCACATAGTTATTCACATCATCCAATTGTCTCTTCCCCTCTTCCAAATACATCTGTAACGGCCAAACAACAATGTTCCCACCCATGACGGATTTCTTAATCACCATAGACTTATTGTCTTGTAATTCCATAATCACTTCCTGTTGTTCAAGAGTGAGATTGCCTCGTTTGCATGATTTACTTTTCTCTAGCTTTTTCAATTCATTTTTCACCCCCTTATCAAATATCTAAATGGCATCATTGTGTATTTGGAGTACAAATATGGATTTTGTTTTGAATCCCCAATTACTGATGCAATCAAGAATCAATTGTTCTTGAATCAAAGTTTCCTGCCTCTTACAGTGTATGGACATCGAAAGAACTGTCATAATGATGCAAAATGTAATGTTAATGTTATGAGTTTATGCTCGTGCCACTCATATGGTTGCCATTTGAAATGTATTTCAATTTAAGCCCACTGGGGCTTTATTGGTTTATTTGAAATTCAGTATAATGAAATATGAGTTTGCTGATGAAATCATTAGCATTAGGTTCAGTATTAATGTATTGCTGGACAAGGTGAGATAATAATATGAGCACTCTAGCATCTCGAAGTGTCTCGGTTTGCTGCATGCAAGCAATTGCTCTGCGTGCTATAATATATAAAGATGTCACCACTTTAAAATGGATGCCGGTTTTGCTTAGCCCCAGATGTGATGTAGTAGTCCTACATTTATTCCAGTTTTTTTTTTATCTGAGCACTATATGTAATGTGTGATTACAAACGATACTTAACCCGTGAGAAAGGAGCGGCTGCTCCAAACGCGTCAGGCGTTTTGCCATATGAAATACATTTTTGTAAACCACCCTTTATGGAATTGGGCTTGGCTTCTTTTGTGAATTCATGAAGGAGTGTTGGAATATATATATATATATATATAGAATACAAGCTCCTCCTCGGATTTCACAGCGTTTCAGGCAGCAGCGCACGCCGGCAATCGAGGGAGACGGACCACAGGAATCAGCAAAGGTGATTTATTGTTGCAACCACACAGAGAACAGCTACGCGTTTCAGGCTAACTCGCCCTTGTTCACACTGCCATATATATAACTTAGTAGGAAGTGGCATCAGCCTCCCACTAGAGGTACATTATTTAAGGACTGCGATAACCAGAATGCACTCCGCACACGCCCATTGGGCAAGACTATCCATGAAGTTAAATCACCTGCTGGCTGCCATTCCACATAAGCCATTACCTAGGAAAAGGGCGAGAAGACGCCCGAAACACGTTGGAAATTGATGGCAGAGTCTGTTACTGTGCAGATGGAGTTTGTTTTTGAGCTGCCTTGCAGAAATAAAGAATTAAACACTGCATGTGGGCCTCCAAGTTTGGGTGCTTGCAAATGGAATATGTAGCGGCCTGCCTTGGTCGCGGAGAGCCCCGACCGCAGAAGAGCAGATCCAGCGTAGCCAGGAGTGCAGCGCAAACGGAGCGGTGTGTGCTCTGCGAGGGAAAGATACAGCTCCCCGGCACTCACCAACTGACACAGTGCCCACTGTGGGATTTGAGAACTTTGTAGGAAGTGGCAGCAGCGTCACACCAGAGGTATGTTGTTTAAGGACTGCGATAACCAGAATGCACTCAGCACACGCCCATTGGGCGGGACTATCCATGAAGTTAAATCACCTGCTGGCTGCCGTTCCACATAAGCTATTACCTGGGAAGAAGGGCGATAAGACGCCCGAAACACGTTGGAAATTGATGGCAGAGTCTGTTACTGTGCAGATGGAGTTTGTTTTTGAGCTGTCTTGCAGAAATAAAGAATTAAACGCCGCATGTGGGCCTCCAAGTTTGGTGCTTGCAAATGATATATATATATTATATATATATATATATATATATATCAACCACTTCCGACCACACTTGTGCTTCGGCGAAGAAGGAACTCAGACCACCACAGCAGTTTCAGGCAGGATGTAAGTTTATTCGCTTTCCTCACACAGCCTACAACAACGCATTTCGGGCTTCCAGAGCCCTTGATCACATTCAGCTAATTACACGTCACTGCACTTTTAAAATATTTTTTACACACACTGTGCACGCCCCCTTGCTTCCGTGAGATGCAGGTCACATGTCAATAGAAACGGACAACAGACTGTGGTATTTCTAATATATATATATATTTTTTTTGTTAAGCTCCCAGGGCAGGTACACACTCGAGTCATTGACTTTTAACAATTTAATGGTAAAGATGCAGTCCCATGAACAGAATGCTTTCACAGCATACCTCCGGTTCTTCGGTCAAAATTGCCTGATGCGTTTCGAAGAAACATTCTTCTTTCTCAAAGGCTCGACTCGTTGTGCTGTTGGAGACATACCCTTCTTTTGACCAGATACCATATAGATGGGTGTTGAATTATGGTCCATGTAGTGTGCCTCCATTCAAACCCTGTATGGGTGCACTCCGTTATATGCTGCTGCCTCAATTAACCCCTTCTACGCTCATGACAAGGTCAGCTCGTCATGGGCGTAACCTGCGCTACGCGGATGACGAGCTGACCTTGTCACGTAACGCGGGATTTTTAAAATCGCAGCGGGAAAACCGCTAGCACGCATGCGGTTAAAGTCCTCGGATGGATCTCCGAACATATGTGCATCATTAATCCAGTTTGTCAATGCCCCACGAACAGGTAAGGTCAATCAATCACCACGTGGAGCCCTCGCCTGGGCTTGTGCGTTCACTTGCGGCAAGGGCTGGCATGTTAAATATAAAGCCCCAGTGCCCCTAGGGCACGAACGCACTCGAGTCATTGACTTTTAACAATTTTATGGTAAAGATGCAGTCCCGTGAACAGAACCCTTTCACAGCATATCTCCTGTTCTTCGGTCGAAAAAAAATAAATATATATATATATGTGTATTTGTATATGTATATGTATATATGCAAGCAATAATAACACACTTGGCAAATTAAACTGGTAAATGCATTGATAATAATAAACGTAAGCAGCTAATAATACTGGACGTCCTGCAAGAAATCAGAAAGATATATATACACTAAATACATCACATGTAACTTGGATGTGCACTCAGACTCGCTCACAAATCACAAAGTCAATACTCAAAGAAAACACCTCCGATGATTATAGCCACTGGAAACTGAATATGCACGCAAACAGCCACGCATCACAATGGCAACAATCAAAAAGCAAACACTTCACCTGGTGGAATCTTGATCCTGGCCCACTACAGACTAGGGGATTAACATCCGAAGTCAGGAGACTCAGCAACTAGATGCCTGCACTGATGAGGAGTCCACCATTCAGGTTCGAACATTCCTGGTCTCTAAGTCAACAATTCTCAGCTTTATAATCTCAAAACACACTAGAAGGTTCAGAGAGGCTTTCTCTCTGCGCCAAGGAAATTTACTGGATTTGGCCACTTTCCATGCAAGCATTCTGAAGGCAAAAGGAGCTCCCACGTTCCTTCTGCATTCTCACATGTTCCAGCCTTTATCTTAAAGGAGGTTAGGAAAGTCTCCAGTGGTACAGTCAACAATCTTCTCTCCATAAACAAAGCAACCTTGAACGTGAATAACCCAAACAACTTGAGCAATCTGGGGCCTTCCTTTGGGTGCAAAAAGCTCAAGCAAGACAGTCAGAATTCAAGATGACATGAGGGCATGTCAAAGCCAATAGAAAGAACTTCATAATACTTCCCAATGCACATTTGTGCACCACTGCCTATAGAATAACATACTTCATCTCTGAAGGTACAACATAATGCACATTTGAGCACCACTGCTCATAACACTGCACTACTAGACCAAAAAGTACATTCCACACCTCTCTCTCATGCATTCAAATGCACATCTCACACTTTGTTCTTGGCAAGCTGTTCTACTCTATTATAGCTCCACTTTAAAACTATGAGAGATACAAAATAAATATTCAAGGGAAACTTGCATATGCAGAGAAAAATGTCGTACATTCAGGCTAGGGTAAATTAAAACACCAAAAGTCAATCAAAATGATGGTAGTCAAAGGTCATCACGTTGTTTCAAACCATAGGAGTGCCTCTAGCTAGCACTACACTCACATCGACAGCATTGGTTCACAGAGCTTTTGCTGCTGTCAGAAGCCCAGCCTTATCACCTCCCAGCAACACCGAACCTGTTGACTATGAACAAGGGCCAGGTCCTTCATCCATTTTCTGTGTCTCTCCAATTGCATAGATGGCTCCTGAATTTGTCAAGTTTAAAGATCTAGATCTCACTGTAGACTGCAGGGAAATTATTTCCACGGCAAGGGCTGATTCCACTAACAAACCCTAGAAGTTAAAATGGAAATTTTCTGTGTTTGGTGGTCCAAAAATAAAATTAATCCGCTTTACTCTTCTTCTGAGCAAATTTGATCCTGCTTTCTCTCTTTGGCGAAATCAGGATTGATATATGCATCTATCAAAGTTCACTTAGCTGCCACATACCTTTTTTTCAGACGAATTTCTAGCTCCTCTTCACTCTGTTCTGCAAAGATTATGAAGCAATTCGTGAAGGGTTTGTTCAGGGTATTTCCTCCAATCCAGGCACCTGCCCCGAATAAAGTCAACAACGTTCTTTCACTGGACTAGAGGTCCCAATAATGGAACAAACATATAGACATTGGTTGAAGCTCTGTTAAAATTAACCAATTTGAAAAAGGTGGAAAAACGTGCAGATGCGAGCGCACCTTGCTAAAATATAACAAATCAACTCATGGTATATAATAATGATGACATTATACCGAAATGGCTAGTTAGGAATAAATGAGACAACGTCTATCTCTACTGAAAATCTTGGAGACAGAAATTATGATTCCATAATTCTCAGGAATTATATCTTCTACCTAAATTCTATATTAGGGATCACAATATGAAACGTGGGGGCACAAGTGTATCAATGATGCCCTCCAAAAGTCAAGTTCAATCCGATGCGAGAAACAAAACTAGCATCTTGAAGAAATGCTGAGTGATCTAAGTATTGTATCTAATAGCGTTCTCCCACCTAATTTCATTGTTAATTCCTTTTTTGTGTGTGTCAAGGACAAATATCCAAAAGACCTCTTGCCTTTTACGGATTTCACTGCTTTTATATTCTTGCGTTCATTCCATTTTCTCAAAAATATGCCATCTGAAGGCATTGGCAGTCTGGGCTTTATCCAGATCATGTTTAACTAAGGGAGCTGTTATCTTTGAAGTCCTGATTGCCGATTGATGTTCAGTTAATCGCGTTGACAGTGCGCGTGCCGTTTCACCTGCATAGCTTAAATTACAAGGACATGAAAGGAGGTAAATCAAATTTTGGGTTTTACAGTTAGAAAATGTGTTGGCATGTACGGTGTACCCATTATGGGTGAAATTGTCTCCTCCTATAGCACTTTTGCATGCTTTACATTGCTACATTTGAATGTCCTCTTGATAGGTAAAGTGCGGTCTACAAAACCAGAACCTTCGGCCAAGCAAGAATGAAAAATCATGTCTTTGGGATTTTTCTTTTGTCGGGGTCTAAATAAAGGTTTTTGCAATTTAAGATCTTGTGTCATAGAAGTATTAAGGATATGCCAATTAGAGTTGATTATCTGTCTCACTGTCTCATTCATCATAGAGTGTTTAGTGACACACCCCAATTGTGTTGTCACTGGGTGTGAACGTTATCTTAGCAAAGCGTCTGTCATAGAATCTGGCTCATTAAAAAGATTCACACATAGGCGTTTTGGATAGCCTCTCACGAGAAATTTCTGTTTCATGGTACTGTCCTGGAGATTAAAGTCTTAAAGGATGGAGCAGTTATGGCGCAGTCGTAAAAACTGTCCAAAATGGATACTCTATTTTTGTGTACGGGGTGGTAGCTATCAAAATGCAACAATGTGTTTCTGGCTGGGGTTTCACAAAATGATCTACCTCAAGATTGCCATTATTATGGCGAATCAAAATATATAAGAACCCAACTTGGGAGTGACAGTGACTCTGTGGTATCATTCCATATAAAGAATATATCATCTATATAACCGGACCAGTATGACATGGATTCGTAGAATGGTGCAATGCTGTTGTAGATTAATTTCTTTCCAAACAGCGCCATGTAGATGTTGGCTACCGAGGGTGCAACAGATGCCCCCATACTTACACCATTGATTTGTTTATATAGAGTATTACCAAATTCAAAGTTGTTTTCACATAAAACAGTCTCAAGACATCCGAATAGAAAGTCTTTCGGATAGCTGATGTTGCGTCGATGAACCATCCAACTGCCTCATGTGCTTCTAGCTGAGGTATATTACTGTACATGGACTCTATGTCAAACATCACCAGATTATGACTTTGCAGATAGAATGGTAAATGTTCCACTTTATTAATGATATCTCTAGTATCCTTGATATGAGATGGAATGAGAGGTCTGATGGGTCGCAAAAAGTTGTATACATATTTCAACAACGGTCCAGTTACTGATCCAATAGTCGTCACAATGGGAAGATATAGTGGATCTGTTGAGCTTTTTGGGAATTCTATATATGCTTGATATTTTAAGGTTTTTGATATTGAGGAATTCAAACTCTTTTACACCTATACCACCTGCTATTAAAGCCTCATTAGTTAACCGTTGGATTTTAGATCACATTTTCGTAGTCGGGTCAATAGTGATTTTTTTCATAGAAACTAACATCACTTAATAAAGTGATCTTTTTTAATTCATATTTTGTGGTGTCTAGAACAACAATTCCACCTCCTTTGTCACAATTCTCGACAGTAAGTGATTTATCACTTGATAATTGCTGTGGAGACGCATATTCATCTTTGTGAAGGTTAGTATGAGGTTTCGAAATATACTTAGTAATATATCTCTTTACATTAGGGATTTTACTCCGTGATTCAAACACAATGCGGTCGTTCCAACAACCGCGTTGTCACACGCAAGTCGTTACAATGACTTGCGCTAGATGGCACGCTGGACTTAAAAATAGTATGATTTACTATTCCAACTCCAGTGTGTGCAACACTAGGGAAAGTGTTGGAATAGTAAATCATACTATTCCTTATCCTAGAGCGCCATCTAGCGCAAGTCGTTGTAAAGGTGGTGCGTTGTGACAACGCGGTCGTTGTGTTTGCATTGCGGAGTAAAATCCGCAATATAAACATTGTTTCCCATACAGGGCCGGTCGTTCTAGGATTTGCGAGGCCCTGGGCTAAAAGGGAATGTGCGAGGCCCCTCTAATGTAGATAAGTGGCCCCTTGCAAGGAGACCATTCACAGACACTGTGGGAGGCCTATTGTCCAGCATTTTGTCGCCCCCCACAGTTTTAACTTTGAGCCCACAAGCATTTCTCACACCTTCATTCCGATAGGTGTGAGAATTGCTTATGGGCTAAAAGTTAAAACTATGGGGGCGCCAAAATGATGGACAATGGGCCTCCCACAGTGTCTGTGAATGAGTCTCCTTTCAATTGAAGGGAGCGTCTCCCTCCCTTATGTATCCAGATACCATCCCTGAGAGGCCAAGGGAGGGGGGCCCCTCCATTTCAAAGAAAGGTGACCCCTTTCTTTGAAATGGATCACCAGGGAACCGACAGGACACATCACCAGTGCGTGGCCCCATGCTGGTGGGCTGAGTGCGAGGCCCTGGGCAGCTGCCCACGCTGCCCATGCCTAGCACCGGCCCTGTTCCCATACTTAGTCGGTCTGTCAAGACTTTGGAGGACTGCATGCTCAAACACAGCCACCTCCGGGCCAACTTGTCCAGTGTTGGGGTACAAGTGGATGGTTTAGAGAGTCCAGATGCATTCATAGATATGGATCAAAATGTTTTTATTGTTTGCAAGGAAGTTTTTTGAAACTTACTTTGTGATTGCATTTTTTTTAATGTCCTGGTAGAGTTCGAACACTCTTGCTGCTGTATGAAGAACAAACGAGAGTCCTTTTGACAATAGGGTCATACATGAAGTATCAAGCAACATGGAAGATAAATTGAAGATAGGCATTAAGTTCCCTGCAGGTCCGGACTGGCCATAGCGGGAACCGGGGTATCCCCCGGTACGCCGCACGGGTGGGGGCTGGTTTTGGGCCCCTGGGGGCCTTTTTTGTTACAGGGCCATAGGCCCTGTACCAAAATCAGCCGAAAACCGGCCCGGCAAAAAGCTTGGCGGCACCTCCAACCCCACCGAGGGGGGGGAGCAGCCGAGCACTTTGCCAGGTTGTGGTTCCCAGTCCGGCCCTGCCGGGAGTCCAGCACCGCTGGGATCTTTAAATGACAGCCACGAGGAAAATATCACAGAATACCTCGTTGCTGTCCAGACAGGTGACGTTGTAAGAATAAACTAGCTAAAGTCAGTCGCTGCTTCAAATTTCAAGGCGGCTAGCACTGCTGCTGTACTGTCCCGGCATCTACACTCGAGTAGTTCTGAAGAAAACACGGATTGAGGGGAGAAATGTACTCAAAGAGTACCTTAAAGTCAAAACGAGGCCTGCAGACCTTGGACTCCCGCCTACTCCAGACAGCTCTGCAAGAACCCTGGCATTATTTTCGTCTGTAAGCTATCTTTGCTACTCAAATTAGTTGTGTTGCTGTTCCTTATTTTCAAATACTGAGACTGCTACTCAGAGTTTTTCTATATGTCCCTACAACTGCTGGCACTGACTGCGAGTGTCTTGTCTTCGCCTGTCAGATGCCTTCTGACAGTGGTGAGTTTTTGGATACCAAGGCGGTAGCCTCATTACTCCACATTAATTTTGAGTTTTTTAGTAGCTGTTAAGGTTTTCCTTTTGATTTGTGACGCTTTGTCACAGTTGAAGTTGGATCACAAGGTCATCGCTGTGATGGGCTGCGGGTAGTGGTCAATTGGGTTTGCAGAAATGTCAGCAAGTTTTATCGCAGAATCTGGCACTGCAGCCGCGCAAGATCTTATATCCTCCCATCTTGACCTGGGAGCAGCACCTATCTTCCCCGTTGTCTCCCCCGTTGTCTCCAGGAGCTCTGCTGCCCAGCCTGCCCTCATCCTTCATCTTCCCAGCATGCTTCCTCTCTGCCCATCTTGAAGGCTTATTTTGACTGCCACTTTGCAAACGTTCCTCTTTCCCAGCCACCTGCTTCACTCACAGCGATATAACAATACTGGTCCCATTAATCTGAGTTATTTTTTCCATATTGTCCTACTCATCGACTCTGTTCCTCATCACTTACCAGGCCTGTTATTTTTCAGAATATACATCGCAGACAGGAACGCTCCATACTGAAACAACGAACAACAACAACCAGCAGCACCCGCTTTTCAGTTTCTTTATGAAAAAACTTAAAACCTGGCTCTTCCAGCCAGCTTCTCCAAGCACCAGGATGCCCTATGGATAACAGCTGCCCTTTATAAATCTAGCTTCATCATCATCACCCTTGACTGTCATTCACAGGGAGGAATTTTGATTTGGCAGATGTCCGTACCCCTGATGGCATAATATAATAACTGTCTCAGTGGATGTCAGGTCTATAGTCCAGATGCAGGCCCCTGGTCGACACCAACGAATGAAATATTTAAAGATGCCGAACCTGGGATTCTACCTCCTCCAACGCTGCACTTATGTCTTTGAATGGGCGTAGAGGAACTATGCTGCTGTGAAGTATGGGGTGAAAGAAGGCTTGCCTGCGTTCATTCTCAGCAGCTGGAGTGCGTGTGCCTGGAGGAGCAGTTTGTTCCTCAGGGATTCGCACATAATGTTCAGCTGATTGGAAGGACCTGCTCGAGAACATCTTGATGAACTGGCAAGCAGGAAAACAAGAAGAGCATCTGGGTCAAGAAGCTTCTCTGTCTCCGGATGTATGACGGTACAACGCGTGGTATTACCACGCGTACCGTTACAACGCAGGTTTTACAACTCAAGTCGTTACAACGACTTGCGTTGGGGGGTGCTGGATAGTGAATAGTTTAATTTACTATTCCAACTCCAGTCCCCGTGGATAGTAGGGAAGGTGTTGGATAGTAAATTAAACTATTCCCTATCCTACAGCGCCCTCCAGCGAAAGTCGTTGTAACGACTTTCGTTGTAAATCCTGCGTTGTAATGGTGCTGCGTTGTTAAAGTTTTGTTGTAAAGGATGTTCCCCCGTCTCCTCCTACATCAAGAATAATGCGCTTGCTTCCTCCCTGAAGTATGCTACAGCTATATTGTACCTGTGTAGCCCTTTCTTCAGGACCAAAGAGACCTGAATGCAGTAGACCTTCACACCGATTGAGTGGGGTCTGGTTCTATTTGCTTGCGGAAGTCATCCTGATTTTGGAACGGTTTAGCTGTCTATCCTTTACAGTTCTGGAGATATCGCTGGTTGAAGCAGGAGTCGGGCATAACCCTAAGCTGTCTTTTTCCCATATGGGACCATTGTCACCTGATCCTGTGGGTGCCACCTCATTTTGAAAATCTTGATTGTGACTGGCAGATTCCAAGATCCAGGCCCTAATGAAAAGTCACCTTTGGTACTCAGTATTGGGAGCAGGCCCGCTATTTCAATCATTTTCTTCAAAAAGCACAGGGACCAGTAGGATGCTTTACATATCTCTAGACTTCTGTTGACTGGACTGTGTCCGTAGCTAGACACTGGGTTGCCATGACATCAGCCCCAAGGAGTACTGGGACCACCTCAGACTTCGTTTGGTGGCATATTTTTGTTCTGACTTGGAATAAATATTACCCATGGACTAGATTTGGGTGGAGAGGCTCCACATCTGTTTGCCTTGCGCTCTCTTAAAGTTATTTTGGAAGAGTTTAGTTCTTGTTGAGAACTAAGGAGCTTTGCACTGTAGAAGTTACTTAAATTGACATGCTATGAGCTAAGGAGCTGAAATAGTACGGTGGTCCTATCTTTGCATCAAGCACAAGAAAAGTGACGTTAGGAATGGTTGCAACTACCAGCCGAGCATGGTGGATGTGAGTTGAGCTCGCTCCGTCCGAGACCCTAACATAAGCTAATTATCCTGCAACTTATGGACCTATGACCCCCACTCCCCCAGCCCACACGAAACGGGATGTGTACGGGAAGTGCGGGGCGAAATTTGGAGACTCCTGCTGCTGCGGAACGATGTGAGCAGACCACCGGAGGGAAGAGGCCTAGATGAACAGTGAAAACCGCGGCCCACAGTGAAAGGAGACGCCGGACGGAGCTCGCCCCTTGGAGACTGCAGCCACACTGTACGCGTTACCGGCAGATCTTGGAGCGGAAACATCTGCCGGGGCATAGTAAATGGGTACATTCCCACTCTACAACATCCAGTGCTGTAAATAGGCAGACGAAACAGGGACTGGGGTTCGTTGGTGCGGAGGACTCGGAACCGCATACAAAAGATGCACGCAACCCGGAAGAGCGACTCCACGGAGAGCGAGATTGCGTGGGCGCTCTAAGCTGGGACCTGCTTACGGAGGTGGGGAATCCTGCTCCATACCGCACTAGATTCCGGAGCTCTGACTGCGGGCGTGGAGCCCCGAGTCGGTGTGGCTGAAACACCTCTGTTTGCGGCGGCCGCCATTTTGAGCGACAGGCGCAAGAGTGCCCGGCAGATCCGGGACACGGGGGGCCAGCTGAGTCGCGAACAACACCAGGCAGATCGGTGATGGCCCCATAGCAGAACCCACAGAGATCCTTACTGCCACGGTGGGGAGGCCCCCCCTCCCTGTCCTCCATAGTCAGAGAGAGATGCTGTTGCGGGACCCACCAGTACAAGGATTGTAACACCACTGCACGGCCGATTGGGGAGAGCCAAAGGGGAGACCGGAACACTGGCACGACCCGGAGGGGAGACTGAAGGGCCACTTCACAACACGCTCTGGCGCAGACAACTGCTCTCTGCAGGACGTGGATTACAAGAAGCCATATCTATTGAATGTGGAAGGGCGCTGAATCGCAAGGGAGGTGAGAGTGCTGCATAACCGCAAAGCGTCACCCAGATATACCCTCCCACACAGTCGCGCTAAAGGGCATACTGCGCTATACCATCGGGAACTGAGGGCTACAACGTGAAGGCAACTGGAGCGACTATTAACCATATACCAGCGCTAACAGGCAGTGAGGACCACGCTTGAGCGGTGCGCTGTGACGCAGTGCTACAGGACACAAGGCGAGGGAGGAAAATCCTAGAACGTGTGGTCCTGACACAGTGCGGAGAGGTGTGTTCGGAACGCGAGTGGGAAGAGGAAAATGGGGCGCAACAGACTCAGGCAGGCAGACCCCACGGTGAATGCCACAACGCAACGTACTAGTTCTGAGGACCCGCTGGCTTCATCCAATAACGAAGTAGTACCACCGAGGGGCATGGGCTCGCAAGAGGCGAAACTAGACTTGATACTAACCGAAATCAGAGCCTCTAGGGAAGCGCTGGAAGCGCGCATGGACACGATGTCGACTGGCCTCTCCCTCCTGAAAGCTGACCACAACAAACTGGCGGAGAAGGTCACTGAACATAAACTCGCCCTGAATGATCTAATCCCCCAACAGGCAGAACACTACACGAGGTTAGAGGAGCTGGAACGGCAGGTCAAAGACTTGAGGGATAGAGTGGACGACGCGGAAAGACGCTCACGCCGCAACAATATACGCATTTTAGGTGTACCGGAACGCAGTTCGTGGAAAACTGGCTGAGGAACCTCGTGGACCCAGCGGAACTCACTCAGATGTACAGTGTAGAAAGAGCGCACAGAGTGCCCCCAAAACCGCCTAGACCAGGGGCTCCCCCGCGCCCTCTGATAGCTCGACTCCTACACTACAAGGACAGAGACGCAGTACTGAAGACTGCAAGGGGGAATGCCCCGGTGAAATATGAAAACAGCGTGGTCTCGATATATCCGGACTTTACCCGAGCAGTCCAGAAGGCTAGATCATCCTTTCTAGGTGTGAAGCGTACACTACAGGATCATAATATGAAATATGCGCTTTTCTTCCCGGCACGTCTGAGAATCATCCACGATCGCAAGACTTATTTTTTCGACACCCCGGAGGAGGCATCAGAATGGTTGGAAGGGACACTCACGCGAAACCGCTCACGAGGAACTGCAGAGGACGAAATAGAAGGGGTCTCATCTGACATACTTGAACCACGCCATAGTCCAAAAGTACATATAGAGGGGACGCCCGCCGAGAATGGAAACGACACTACTGACGACAGACGCACTGGCAGCACACAATGCGAGAGTAGAGGCAATCACGAACAGTCAGGCCAGCTCACATGCGGCAGCGTCGGAATCGGACACTAGCTTACAATTGTTCCCACGCATCACAGCCCAGGAGGCGAACGAATATTGAAGAGCTATAGTGAAGAGGCAGATTGGTAATGAACAATCAGCTGTTTGAAATGTTGGTGGAGGGGACAAGGGTCCAGAGTATATACTGTTTATAGGGCGATGTACACAGACTTAAGTGCTATCTGGTGAGAAGTAACGACTGGGCTACCCCCCCAGGCGAAGGGAATGATTAAGTTGTATTCTAACCCAAGTTGGGTACTACTGTTTGGTCCTCAGCAGTTTTTGGCTGGGGACCTTAAGGTTGGGAAGTTACACACAGATATGGCGCTTACAATGCAACCTGCACAGAAGCCCCCTACAATGGGGACGGTACATTCACGCATACTAGTCACGCACTGCCATGACGACCCCTAATACATATAAGTTCTGCACCTGGAATGTACGGGGAATGGGCTCAGTACGCAAGAGACACAGAGTGTTGGCACAATTACACAGGCGGCAGGTAATGATAGCCTACCTACAGGAGACCCACCTAAATAGGTCGGAGGGAACAAAATTGATAAAAAAATGGAAAGGTCAGTTTTACGCCACAGATTATTCAGTGTTTTCAAGGGGAGTGACCATCTGGATCAAAAACTCTGTCCCATTTAAAATTCTGGAGCAAAAGGTGGACAAGGAAGGGAGATATGTATTTGTGAGAGGGACTCTTGATGGATCCCACATAGTATTAGGATCTATATATGCGCCTAACACAGAACAGTCAAAGTTCTTCGAGAATATTAATGGGATATTGTCGGAGTGAGCGGATCATGACTGGATAATAGGCGGTGACTGCAACACGGTCCTGGATACATCCCTAGACAGGTCACACCCTCCCTTACATGCGACAGAGAGCAGAAAGCAGGCAGAAGCTTTAGCACACTGGGCGAGCAGCTGGGAGTTGGCGGATACCTGGCGAATCAAGCACCCACATCACAGGGAATATACATTTTACTCCCCACCTCATAAGCTGCACACAAGAATAGATTGCATGTTCTGCTCTACTGCTCTTAACAGGGTCCATAGAATCGATCACGCACATGGGTAAGACGCTGTCGGACCACAACCCAGTGGAACTGACAATGCGATGGGGGAGGATACCCACCCCGATACCAACATGGCGCCTGACGCCGAGGCTGCTGGAAGACTCTGTCTTCAGGTCTACCTTACTAGAGGCATCCACAAGATATTTTGCCGAAAATCAAAATACATCAAGTTCCAGACAAATTGAGTGGGACGCTTTCAAGGTAACAATACGGGGAGTGGCGATGGGGACGAAGTTCGGCATTAAACACTTGGTAGTAGACAGACTTAAGGAGGTAGAGGGTTGGCTAGCAATGCTCGAATCCGAAGCGGCGGGCACGGCGGACAGCCTCACACAACTCCAAGACGCACATATTCAGCATGCAGAACTACTAGAAGAATTGAGGGGGATAGATTATAGGGAGTACACATGCAGACAGCACACCCAGGCGGATAGATCGGGACCGATACTGGCACGGTTGGTACGCAATGCTCCAACGGCCACCCCTAAAATATAGGTGAACAGTAAACAGGGGACGACACTACGGACTCAACTAGACATAAAAGAAGCATTCGTAGGCTACTATACTGAACTATATAGGTCACACCCACCACTGTCGGAGGAGAACATTGAGTCCTTCCTGACGGACTTACACATTCCACAACTCACAGACACGCTACGAAAGGTCCTAGCGCAACCCATATCGGTGGCTGAAATTAGGCAGGCCATAAAAGCACTCCCACGGAACAAAGCCCCCGGGACGGACGGCTTACCGACAGAGTTTTATGTGACATATATTGACAAGTTAGCTCCCCAACTACACACACTATACAGGGAATCGATGGCGTCTCGTACCCTCCCGCCCACGACCCTACAGGCGTTGGTGGTTTCCCTCCTAAAACCCGGCAGGGATGCTTTGCAAATGGAGAATTATAGACCACTGTCCCTGTTAAATACGGACTACAAGATACTCAGTAAGATACTAGCGACGCATATATCCCAATATATTCCCGAACTCATACACTCGGATCAGTGTGGCTTTGTGCCAGGCAGGAGCACTGCGTTGAATCTGAGACGACTGAGCCAGTTAATGGTGCAGGAGACCTCGGGGGATAATTCTGAGGGGTGCATCTCTCCGGATCTCAAACAGGCCTTCGACTCCCTGGGATGGGAGTAGAGGTTTACAGAATTGGGCAAATTTGGCATACCCCCGGAATACATAGCATGGGTAAACCTACTGTATCTCAACCCCACGGCGTGAGCGCGCACCGACAAATACATTTCCGACCAGTTCAAAATAGCGAAGGGGACACGTCAGGGGTGCCCACTATCGCCCTTGCTGTTCATCCTAGCGCTGGAACCATTACTAATTAAAGTACGGACATTGGCCTATACGAAAGGTATAATGAGACATTCGACGTCACACATAATATCGGCTTATGCGGACGATATAATATTATACATAGGAGACATGAGGGATCGACTGGACCCGCTGCCAGAAATATTCTGTGATTTCCATGGGATATCGGGTCTCACGGTAAATGAATCCAAGTCATATGGTTACCACTTCCACATGACATCAGAGGACACCCATCTGCAGTTTGCACCATATAAGTTTCAAATGGCGCCCACAACTTTCAAATATCTGGGAATACAGATATACCGGGAGGCCCGGGATCTTATGGATGGGAATTTAGGAAAGGCATTAAACAATCTCAGGGCACAGGTAAAATTCTGGAATACATTACCACTGTCGGTGGCAGGAAAGGTAGCAATAGTGAAGATGGTGGTGCTGCCCAGAATGATTTGCTTTTTCACAAACTTACCGATTATGATCCCGATGAGTTACTTTAAATCCCTGAACACACTTATGACGGTACTGATCTGGAGCACGGGTAGGCGACGTATCAGCTTGGCAAAGTTGCAGCTACGGACGGACAGGGGCGGTATGGGAGTACCGGACTTAATCGCATATGGCTATGCCTGTCAACTCCAGTGGTTGGCCTATTGGTTGGCGGGCCGTAACCTGCACGAACTGGGTATGTCCGAGGCGGACAGGAATAAGGGAACTATCCACCGATTATTGTTACCGGGTACCAAAATTCCCAGAGCAGTACCACACCTGCTATGACTTGCTCTCAGGTACTGGAGGAAAGCGGTCAAATACACTAATGCGACATCAACATATGCACCCACGATACCGCTATTGGGGCTCCCCCTAGGAACTGGTACACTAACGGAAATGGAACTAAGACCTTGGCACGAAGCAGGTATCACACAAGTAGGGGATTTCTTTGCCGAAAGTAACATCATGTCACACGCAGACTTTTTACACACGCACAGGACTAACGGAGCACTCTTCTTATTACACGCGCGTGTCACACACTACATAGCCAAGACCTGGGTACGGGACGGTGTAGAACCAGCTACTAATTCGTTGCTCACGATGCAATACCTCATGGGGTCGGGCAACCATTTGACGAAGTGGATAACTAATGGTATAAGAGGAAATAGGGCGATTTCATTGCAACCTGTCCGGGAACGCTGGGAGCAGGACTTGGGCCGATCAGTTGGAGACAAGGAATGGGAAAAGATACTTAGTTTCCCAAAGAAGGTATCACGTAATCCCAAATTCAAGTTTATTCAGTTAATGATCGTACACAGAGCATATCTCACTCCTCATCGGCTACACGCTATGTTCCCAGAGGCAGTAGACACATGCCCTAGGTGCAGATCGGAAGATGCAGGATTACTACATATGTTCTGGGAATGCCCCAAGATAGGATATTACTGGGAAACAATACACAAGATTTTAGCAGAGATAGCACCGGGTAGGCCTTATGCCTCTCCAATATATAGTATGCTTGGGTTAGGAATCACAGAAAAGAAAAGGAGCGCTGCTTCACGATTTGCCGACATGGCGCTGTTAATAGCAAAACGATCAATAGCAATGAAGTGGAAGTCGGTTAGACCACCAGACATAGAGGGCTGGCACAGTGAGGTGGTGCGATGGGGTGGAGCGGAAGGCATGGAGCTGTAAAGGGAGGAACGTAGAGGCCTCAGGAAAAATCACATCTCGATAGACTGGAACTCTATGATAGCGGAATTTGAAAGGAGTATTGAACCATACCTGGAGTAGATATGTACTGTGAAGCGAGATGTATGGGGAATACATTAGAGATGTAACTATATTACCCCAATTGTCTTAATGCTCAGTGAGGGATGCCGCACATCCACGTGAAGGGATGCAGATACTGATTACAGAATGTTAAACCTACGTTCCTGCAGGGGAAGCGCAGGCGAGACGACAAGACTTAAGTGCACTTACCGGAATAACAATTTGTATGCGGACATTGAGTGCTTGGGGAACTGAGGGTGGGGGGAGTTCAAATTGTGAGGGAGTTCAAAATAATGAAAACTGCATTGTAAATGTATATTCGCATAAATATTGTATGACACTGTGCTTTCTACCTGAATATACGAAATTGATGTTTGTATGATCATGCTGTTTATGCAGGAATAAAAAATATTTTAAAAAAAAGGAATGGTTGCAACTAGTCTAACTACTGGCAAGTGCTTGGGGGTAGCTTTCCAGCCTATTGTTTGTTTGCCTGGACCAACAGGAACAGTCAAGCCTGATCTGTGAAGCCAGGTCTTTCCTAGACCGTAGCTCAAGCAATCCAAGACCGATTTCTGCCTACCTCTCAAGTCAGGTGCAACTTGGTTCCAGTGGCACAGCAAGCATAATGGCATAAGTGGCCAATAGTGTGCCCAGATGTGGTTTCTGTGCTTGCTGTGCCATAACCAAGCTATACCTAACTGATGAGGTCTAAAATGGTTGGAACCGGCCTGGGTATGCTTGTAGCTCTTTCCTGAGAGGGGCCTCACCCGGCAAGTTGGGATAGACTGTTTCAATGAAAATCAGGGTCAGTATTGATTTGAATAAAGCGGGACTTTCTTTGTCTAGAGCAGCACTGTGGATGATAAATGATGCTTTGCAATGGTACCCAAGTGGTTGGCAGCGGTTAGACAATTTTGAAACATTCCTCCCATCACCTTTTGTGTGTTTAATGTCCGTATCTTTCCTCCAAAGGGTTTGTTTTAAGTGTTGGGATTGATTTACCTGTTAATAAACTCATTTTCTTGTTCAATTGTAAAGCTCTTATTAGACAGTGATGTTCATCACGGTTATTGGCTGTGCGCACAGTAGCTTATGACCTATGTACTAAAGTGGGTTTGCAAAGTATTTGATATTTTTGCTACTGTATGCATGTGTGTATGCGGTAGTGAACCCACCAAACGACGTCATAGTGCTGTACAGAGTCAAAAGCAAAGGGAGGGAATGTTTTGTAAATGTTTTTGTACTTGTATAGCGCACAGCTACCCGCAGTGGGTTTCCCGGCGCTTCTATGAATACCGCAAGAGAACCCTTCCTGGCTTTCCCTGTGAAGTGTCCACTCCTGGGCACCCCCATGGTGCAGACCAGGCATCCCTCGCGTTGTGGGGGCCATTGTGGAGACTAAGCAAGCTATTGCCCAGAGTTGCAGCGTGGGACCCATGATCAGAATAGGCACTGAGGCAAGAATATCCGGTCAGGGGAATTAATGAGCCTGAGACCCGCCGAGGCGGGAATCGAACCCTGGTCCCTGGCCAGAGCTCTGCATCGAGGTCTGCCTGCTCTAACCATTGAGCCACACTTCTCCAATGGAGGGGTAACTTGGTTCTGGGAGCAGAAGTAGACTGCTACTGTATTCTAATGTAATTATCTTTAAAGAAGTATGTTTTGAGTTCTTTATTAAAAGGTAGGGGGGCTATGAAGGTATTGAAGGATACAGGGATGTTGTCCAGATCACGGGTGCATAGGTGGAGAAGGCCCATTCGAAGAGTCGCAAAAACTCTTGCATTGTTGATATTTTTGAGACAGGAGGCCCCTTTTGCAACTCTTTGTAAATGACTGTAAATTCAGAGATGGGGCATGTCGAGCGACAGCAGATCTCCTTCCATGCGTTCTCATTCACTAAATGCTAACATATTTTTTTTTTAGTAATGGTTAAAATGCCCCTGTCAATACCTATAGCATTTACACTTTGCCTTCAGAAAGAGCTTTCAAAAAGTGACTTCGCTGCTGCAGAGACATCTTGGGGGACCAGGTTTCCAGGGAGTTCCAAGACTTTGTCTGCCTAAAGTAAGCAATGCTTTGTTTTCACAAGCCCCTGCTCTGAGCAGCTTGTTTTTCCCAGATCAGATCCAGGCACCTCAGGGAAGCCGCAAGCTGTGCCTCCAGCCAGCTTCTCTTCCTAGGCAGCCTTGAGGTGATGCGATTTGCCCTGAGGAGTCAATGTCCTCTTCTTCCAGGAGAGTTTCAGAAGCAGATGCTCGAAGCGTTAGCTGAAAGATGACCTTTGCCTCGGCAGAAGTTTAGAACACTTTCAAACCCACCTGTGTTAAGTGCTATGAAAACAAATCTAGGGAATTAAATTTGTCAAAAAAGGCGGATGTTGCTAAAGATAAGCATTTGCAATGCAATAGGTCTTGCATTTGCCAGAGTTTGAGCTATTGGCATTGTAAACGGCAATGCATTTTATTTATCTGTTTTGAAAACCTGCAAGCGGTGCGTAAACACACAATTTGTACTTATAGGCATTGCTTACGAGAAGCAAGGCTGACAGTAAAAGAGGCGCAGTTACTGCCAGGCTTGCTTATAGTAAACAATGACTATGCACCGCTGGCAGGTTTTTCAAAAAACATACATAAAAGGCATTCTCATTTACAATGCCAAAAAAACGAACGCTAAGGCGAGACCTAGTGCATTGGTCCAAAAACAAAACAGCAGACCCTCTGAAGTACCAAAAGCTTCCATTTTCTGTATGTAAGGAAAAAAGAGTCCCCAACCACCATGCTTGTAAAATAGAAGAAACCAAACATGAGACCTTCTCACTTAATTAGAAATGGCAGGCCGAAGGCATTTTTTATTTACTGCCTGATAAAGATGAACGAAAAGGACAAGCAAGAAAAGGTAATGAAATAAAACAATTTCCAAATATTCTTTTACTTACCATAAGTAAAAACATTAATCCTTAAATATAATGTATGAAAATGCATTTACCTTAGAGCCAGGAATTAAATGTTTGTTACCCCTCTTCACCCTTTCTTGTACCCAAACAACAATAAATCAGCCTGGAGGCAAGTACCTTCGGCCACTTTGATTTATTCAAGGCTGGTAGGCTGGGGTGCAGAGTTTTCAGAAGGACACAAGGAGGTTTGTTTTTTTGCCTCTTCAGGTAGAAGGGAGCTCTGGCTGTTAAATGTTGATTGTTTTTTCAGCTGTGTTCGACTTTATTGGTGTTTTTTAGGTGGTTTACATGGATTGCTTTTACACGTCATGTCACAGAAACACAGTTATCAACAGATCTTCCTCTGAGCTGTGGCCCTACACTTCACCCACTCTGTCGATGATACACAGAGGAACCCTAGGAAACTTCCTTCTCCACTGGATCTGCCCTACTGTCCCTGACAACAGGAACCCATCCACAGGCCCTCTATGAGATAAACACGGCCACCTCAGAGGGAGAAGAGCCCACTCCCTGCCAGGGCCGAGAAAACACTGTTCTCTAAACACCTCTCACTCCTCTCCTTATCCAAAACCATTTGCCACTTTTTCCCGCCTGGCCACTCCGAATCCCTGGATACTTTTACAAAGCTTAAAAACTTCATAACAAATTTAAAAGAATGACATCCAAGATTATGGAAGGCTGCCAACACCCCCTCCACCCCTCCTGTACCCATCCTCATCCTCCACCCTTTTCCAGTTAATGGCTTGTTAACATTAATCTACATTTTCTCCCACAAGTTCACCCTTCCAAGCTCCACGAAGACCAGAATTTGCCTCAATTGTGATGGCGCCCGCCCCGCTGCCATGGCGAGAAATCCAGGAAATCAACACAAAATTAGGGCCAAATACTACTGGGGCCCCCTCCACTGACAATGTGCCGCCGAAATTTCTGACCTTACCCCGTTAATTGAACGGTACGACAGGCAGTCTGTTGCCAATTCCGCAAACATTTTTTAAATTGGAATGACACCTGCTACCACAGGATCCAAATCCCGTCGAAGACACCAACGCACACACCTTGACCAGGCAGAGCGATAAAGCTTTGAGGTCCTGTCTGCCAAGCTTTTGCTAAGAGAACCTCAGCTGGTCTCGAAAGGCATGGGAGCGACCATCGCTGCCTGAAAGCCACCATGCCACGAGGTGGAAAGACCCCTGGGTGACTAGATGATGTTGCTCTCCGTTTGGACTCGGAAGGAGATGAGGAAACCGGGGAAGTAAGATTGGAGAATCCCAAGAAAGTTCCATAAGAACCAGAAACCAAACTTGGGACCTCCAATACGGCGTCACCACCACCATCTCCGCTCTATGGTGGTGGATTTGGGCCACAGTCCTTACGATCATCGAGATTGGGGGAATGCGTAGCCCTTCTCCTGACCACAGTCCTGAAGAAACGCATCCATGGCAACCGCCAGTGGATCCGGCCTCCAGCTGAAAAATCGCGGAATCTGGTGATCCAGGCGGGACGCGAACAGGTCCACCGAAAACAGCCCCCTCAGGCTGAGCAACCACCTGAAGATCTGAGGATTCAGCTTCCATCGGCTGGAATCAAGAAGATGCCTCGAATGCCAATCTGCAACCCGGTTGTCCTGGCCTGGAAGGTACTCCGCTGTTACTGATATATGATGAGCCAGGCAGAAATCCCAAAAATCTTTTGCCAGATTCAAAAAAGCTTGGGAGTGAGGCCCCTCCAGATGGTTGACGTATCGGACCGCGTAAACATTGACCATCTTTAACAGGACACATAATCGCACTGTGTCCCTGGTCCAGCACCAAACTGCGAAAGGTCTGCCTGGAGTTCCAGGCAATTGATGTGCAACGCCTGCTCTTCTAATGACCAAGCACCTACGGTGGAGAACACTCCGCAGCGGGCGCCCCAACCTGACCTGCTGGCATCAGACTCTATGACCAGGTCTAGAACAGACCCAAAAATTGCATGGCGGTTCCACGCCTCCATATGAGTGAGCACTACGTAATCTCTTTCACCTCCACAGAACTGACTGATCGTAGGACAAACCTCTCCTTAGATGGTAAGCTTTTAAGCTCTGAAGGGCTCAATAGTGCAGGAGACCTGGGAAGATTGCCTGGATGGAAGAGGACAGCAGGCCCACCAACTGGGCGATCTGCTGGAGAGAAGTATGAGTTTTGGAGATGATCTGTCTTAGCTCAGCTCAAGCCGGATTTTGGCCATCTTTTGAGATGGCAAGTTCAGGGAGGAGCGTGCGGAATCAACGACAAACCCGAGGAACAACACACTCTGAGAGGGGCTCAGGACTGACTTGTCCTCGTTGATAACAAATTCCAGCCCCTGCAAAAGAGACACTGTCTGCTGAAGCTGACCGAATAACTTCCTGGGAGACTGCGCCATGAGAAGAATGTTGTCCAGGTACACAATCATACGTATGCCCTGGACTCTGAGAAACTCCAACGCCGGGTGGAGCACCTTTGTGAAGCACCAGGGTGCAGATGAAAGACAGAACGGAAGGGCGGTAAACATGTAAATTAGATCCCTCCAGCAAAGCTGCAGAAACCGCTGATGCGGTTGGTGAATTGGGGCCACCAAGTAAGCATCCTTGAGGTCCAGTCTCACCTTCCAATTGGACAGAAGCAGAACATCTCGGAGTAGATGGATCCCCTCCATCTTGAAATGCCGGTAGATCAACCACCCGTTGAACTCTTTTTGAGGTTGACAACCGGACGACGCCCCCCATCGGGCTTGTCCACCAAGAAAATGTTGCTTAGAAACCTGTTTGGATGCAGAGCTGACAGACAAACGGCCCCTTTGCGAAGCAGAGCGGATACCTCTTCGTCGACCAGCTGTGCATCGGCAACTGAGAAGGAAATAGGACAAGGGAAAACCAATTGCTGAGGGTGCTTGTAAAACTCTATATGAAAACCATCGATGGTTTGCAAGACCCAAGCGTCTGCCGTAATATCTGCCCTAGCATCCCGGAAGGCCGCTAACCGGCCCCCGATACAGACTTGCGCCACTGGCTGGACACTTACCGGTGGAACCGCTACCGCCGGTGTTGTTCTTAAAACCTCCACGGCCCTTGAACCACTGTCCTCTCGTGGGGTAAAAGTTAGTGTAGTTGGTGGTGGAATTGTATTGTCCATGACCGAAGCCTTGTCCCCTGTTGGGATTTTTCTGGAATCCACGGTCAGTTGAGCGGCCCCTGCCACGACCGGCCCTGTGGAAAACACGGGGGTGGAAACCCTCTTTATTTTGGACTGGGCTTTGTCCATTGAGGCAAACGTAGCCGCAAATGTACCTAATGCTGTCACAAAAGGGTCCCCAAAGAGGCCCCCCTGCACCACCGCTCCCACCGCCAAGGAGGCCGAATCCCCAAGCTTGGGGTCCAACTTAATTAACAGGTAGCCACAACGCTCAGTTGACCGGGCACAATTTGCATTGCCCATGAAAATTATAGCCCGCAGAGCCCAATTAGAGAGTACATCAGGGGATATAGTGGAGCTGGACACCTTAGCCTCTACCGCCATATCTAATATCTTTCTCATAGGACCTATGGCATGTAAAAGCTTGTTTTGGCAAGAACAACAAGAGCTATAATACCCTTCCGGGGATCCTTCATATATTTCGCCCAAAAAGTGGCCATCTTGGAGTCTAACTCCGGGGTGCAGGCTACTTTCCCCTCCAAAGTGGGCCTCGGACACTCCGTCCTCAAGCACCCCCGAACCTCCTTCTCTAGGGGCTTGCAGAGGCGGCCGGCCACGAACTTGGCCACCTTGTCCCAGGAGCCCAAGCTACCGACCGGGGATTAATTATTTAATCATGGTCTAACATGCCTGAGTCATCCTGCGGCAAGGAGGCGGAAGACCCAGCCGGGCACCAATACCGTGAAGACCCCGCTTCGTCATCTGAATCTTCCGGCGAATCTCCGCCAGGAATCAGCAAGCTGGATCTGGGACTGAAGGGGCTCCGCAACAGGAGAGGGAGCAGGGGAAGGGGGAACTACCTTAGCCAGAACATGCTCTTGAAACGCTCAAATACTCCCTTTAAGGACAACTCTTTTTGGAGGGCCCTCCCCAGATGCGAGATTGACAGCAGGAACCGAGGCCTCCCGGGGGGCCTGCGCCAATTTTGCACACTCCTGCACTATTCTCTCAGAGAGGCGCTCTATATATGGAGATGTCAACTGCTTCAAAAAAGTCATCATCATAGGGGAGGTACTCCTGGACCTCCTCCTCTGCATACACATCATTGTGGTCCATTTCAACAGAAAGCTCCAGGTTATAAAGGGTTAACTGGCTGTAATGACTACGACACAGGCCTTGGATAAAAAGCCAAGGAAATAACCCCCACTGTAATAGAGGAGACAACCCACCTTTCTGACCTGGGAACTCCAGAACCAATATAGGCAGACCGGAGGACTACAACAGCTTTTCATAGGCAGCCCCAAGGACCGCAATTAAGGCTGCACCTGCCTCAGAGGCGCACAAGCCCTCAGTGAAACTGACAGGGCCAAGCTGTCTCCCGGTGCGTCAACACGAAACAGACGTGCACAAAACCGAAACCTGCCCGGAGTAGATATTGCAGAACCAAGCCGCACTACAGACCCCTGCCGGGGCGTCTTTATAACCGGAGCCTCCCTTGGAGTTATGGGAATTGGAGTCCTTGTTCAGGCTTCTGTTCGTTTTTATTGTTGGATTGGATCAATTTTTCCTGTAATGTTTGGGAAAAAAGAATGTTAATGCTTTTCTGGCTGCTGTGAAATTTGTGTTTATTATAGGCGGAGAAGGAAAAGCATAATCTGAGCCTCCGGTCCTGACATAGAATTTATTAGGTTTAAACAATGGGAATCCACCTTTCGATGGATGGGTTTCCCTACAGTTGTGGGGAACACCCAGTGTTGGTAAAATACCCCTCACACACCAAAAGGACCCTTGGTGTCATGCTTCATCTTTGGGGTATTCGCACCCCTCTGCGGGATGCGGCGTGCTGCGACCTACGACTACGCGGGAACACTTAGTTAGATTGCTATGTGTGGTGCGTGTGAGGGGTTTAAATTATGTGTGTGAGTAGTGACGTTATAGGTGAGTGGTAGTTAAAAAAGACCTGGCTCGTGGGGTAAACTAAAAAATATTTAATGGGCCCCCGGGCTGGTACTATTAAAAGGTGTGAGTGGAGGTGCTGTATGCAGGACAATGTGCATCACCTCCTGTGTGTGTGTATCAACATGTTTCGGAGTCGGAACTCCTTCTTCAGGACGGGGTACACAAATCCCCACCTTACTCACGTTTCTCTACTTAACAAAAAGTGAGATGGTTGAGGGACTATAAGTATTATTACACACGTACCACCCACTATCCACCCGGGTAGGTTGGAGGGTTGCAAGACCCAGTTTTTGTGCAGTTAGATAAAGCGCAAAGTTGGGTCAATGGCATTAAAGCGCTTTACACAAGAACTACGCAATACATTTTTTTTAACATATAAAGGATACGTGATTTGCCCGGAATCACTGGATGTTGACCACACAAAGGCAGAACTCGGAATTTGTTCATTGGTACCACAGCCCACAGCTCCAAACGCTAGAATGCATCTCTCCCACCTGGAACACCTCCCTAAGGATAATCCGGGGAGTGGTATTCCGCAAGTGTAGATTTTCCTCTGCATTACAGAGCTTTGACGGCGGGCAATGCGCAAAAACGCTAGCTATTCAATGAGCAAAAAGCGGTAGCTATTCAATGAGTAAAAAGCGCTAACTATTCCCTGTGCCGTGGTGCTCACGCTTGCAGCGTAGCATAGACCTGCGCGCCTCCAGCTCGCCGTATCATCCTTCCGAGGCCCACAAAAGGAGTGTTTTTACGCGGAGTGACACTCACACCCACTCGTGAGAGCGCTGCAGAGTTACGAGCCTGCTGCAGCATTCACGATATGTTCGAGTGTGCAATAGTTGTGATATAATCGGGTCGCTCGTTGTCCCAAAGTATTCCGACAGGTTTCACCCCTCTGAGCCAACCTGTGTTTTACAGTGGGGCTGAGGGGGCGGGCGGGATTAGAAAGCCCCCTCCTTCATTCTCATGTTTATGCCGCCTGAATGAGCTTCGCAGGGAGTGGGAAGTGAGGTCGGGGGGGGCTGAAGGGAGGCAGCCCCATGGAGAAGAAAAGCCAGGCAGGCAGGGGGTAAAGAGCCGAGGGGAGGGGGGCGATTATTCATCGCTGGTAATCCCCCATCCCAGCTCCCTGTCCTCTTGCCCTCTCTGAGGCAAGGGGTGGGGGGGAGGGGTGAATGCGAGGGGCAGCACGCAGATGGGGAGAGAGGCAAGAGAACACACACTCGGAGAGAGGGTGCAATGTATGGCCTGTTGTCACTCCTGGCAAAGCACATCACCGTTGTAAGTATTTCAACCTGAAAACGCACTTTGTCAACAATAACCTCCCAAGACTTTTCACGGCAGTTCAGCACCCTTGGAACAATGCACCACGTAGAAGAGGTGTAGGATTGCTGTACTTGGACGCGAAGCCTCGCACAGAAACAAGACGTTAGTTAAATCGACCCAGGTAAGAAGTGTACATGTTGTGCAATAAAAAAGTAAAGTAGACCTCCTGAAAAGCGCGTGCACCATCTAATCAAAAGAACGAGTAGCTTCAACACTTCTGTAAAGCATAGTAAGCATGGTCCTTTGACAAGTCCCAGTACAGAGAGTTACATTAAAAGGAGGCTAGCCATGCAGCGTAGTTTTACCGCTACCACGTTAATACTATAATAGCTCACAGAGGGTTAAATAAACGAGGATGTATGTTAATAAAAGAACATCGCCGAAAGAAAAAAAAAGCGGCCGGGAAAGGATTCAACACTTCTGTAAAGCATAGTAAGCATGGTCCTTTGACAAGTCCCAGTACAGAGAGTTACATTAAAAGGAGGCTAGCCATGCAGCGTAGTTTTACCGCTACCACGTTAAAAGTATAATAGCTCACAGAGGGTTAAATAAACGAGGATGTATGTTAATAAAAGAACATCGCCGAAAGAAAGAAAACAAGTCAGGTCCCGGGCCGGCCAGCCAATCACAGCGCGGCCCGGGGAATGACGTCACGGGGGTGTCCCGGGCCGGCAGCCAATGACAGCGCGGCCCAGGACAAAGGGGCGGGACTTAAAAAAAGAATGAGAAATGCCCCCGAATCGCGTTTTCAGGGGAAAGCGTGATTGACAGCCTCTGTCTCCCAATGGCTAGCCTCCATTTATGGAGCTAGCCAATGGGAGACAGAGGCGGGACCAAAGCCCCATATGTAGGATCATGAGATTTCGCCCTGGCGGAGCAACTGTTACGCAGTTGCAACGCCAGGGCAAAACCTTAAAATCAGTTTCCTATGGTAAGTATGTCCCAACTATACACATAGACGGAACAAGAGACGGAGAGAGAGAGAGACAGCAATATTGTATCTGTAATTAGGTCTGGCCTTTCAGTGAAAAGCCAGGATTTTCTTTGTTTTCTTAATAACTTTGGTGCAGTTAAACCAATCTGCACTAAACTGTACTAACAACTCTCCTAAATATAAGTTATACGATTTGAATTAGGCATGACAACTTTCATGCTTATCTGTCTTGTGGGAGGTTGAGATGGCTATGGCAAAAAAGGGGAGAGGTAAAAAAAAGAAATGGCATTTTCTATTTTAATTCTCTTTAGTTTACACTACAGAATAAACAGCTAAACGTAATTAGACCAGCCTTTTCTTAAAAGTAGTTTACTCAAGGAAGTGCCTTTCATTTGGTGTAAGTCTGGTCAGTAGTTTTCAAGAAATTAGCATTAGAAAAGTGATTATAATTCATGTCACATGTCAATCAAATTAGAAATATGTGGACCATTCGCAGACCCAAATATTAAATCATACTCAAATGTGATTGGACAATGGAGCTTTTTCTCCCGTCATCCATTTTGGGTCCGCATAGCCAAATCTGAATCCACGGAACTAATGCTTTGTGATTGGCTGACCGTTCATGGCAACCCAGTGAAGGTCCTTAGGTCCATGAACCTAGGTCACCCCTTTACGTTTCAGGAAGGAGCCAGGCACTGTTTGGATTTTTTCCTTAGCCTAATTCCTTCCTCAGGCAGAGACATAAAACTCACTGCCCACACTACTAGCCAGACTCTCTCAATCACATGCATATAGTGTAGTTTGATTGAGAACCTACAATACCCTAAGACGCCAATCAAACTGTGGTTTGCAATGTTTTTACTGTGTACTGCAGATGCATGCATCACATCATGAAAATATAATGAATACAAATTAGAGTGAATAATAACTATGTATTTTTTAAATGTCCCTAACCATTTGCATTTAAGGACAGGGTATCATTTGAATAACTCAGAATTCTGGATGATCCAAAATGCCTGGTAATTGGGAGGAAGTTTTTTGAAAACCTATTTTTGTGGATAGGATATCAAAAACATAGGGAATTTCAATAGCTAACAAGAAATGTGTACCATCCTCCGTTTCCACACTTCTTCCAATTAGGAGGGTACGCCACAAGTTTGGGTGAGCCTATGATCTAGAAACAGGAGACGGTGGCAAGCTCAAGAAAGAATCTTAGAATTAGGTTAATTTTTGAGGTGCAGGCACTGCATTTTTTTACCACCTAGGGACACCTACCAATCTCCAACATTTCTTAAAAGACTATACACCTGGGGAGAACTGGGTGTTGTGATTTGTGTCAGTACCGCCACTTTTTACTACCAAGAATGCACTGCACCCATCAAACGTTGGTTCAAAGACAACATTCCATCAATTTATGTGGCAGAAAGTTCTGCAATTTGTGTTGAATAGCAAAAGTCCCACTAAGCAATTCTCCAACACTTCTACAGATAAAAACAGTACCTCACATGCGGGTGTGCCTATTGTAATCAACAGGAAGTAATGTAACCCTAGTTCTCTCTTGGGGGAATCTCCATTAAAGTAAAAACACTGAACGCTCCCACCCCAGAGCACTTCTTTACAAAATACCATCTAAAGAGTAGATGTTCATCTTTCTTCGGTAAGGCTTGGAGAAACACTTAAGACATTATTGTTTTACAGTCTATAAGGAAGGCATTATTGGCTAATTGCTTCAGATTGCATTTTAAAGAAAGGTAATTGTAGGAAGCTAGCTCTGTGTATATGATACCTAAGTAAGGTATAGTGTGCACAGAATCCAGTGGGTCCCCAGAGGTATAGCAGAGGCTAAATTAGATAATCACTAACAGCTCTATTTGTGGTAGTGTGGTCGAGCAGTTAGGCTTTTCAGGAGGGTATGTTAAGCATTTATTGTATTCACTTAATCAAGGCTGATGTCACTTACTCGGAGACGGAATCGAGACCAATTAGGTAAGTATATGAAAGGTATACTTATGGTTTATTTTATGAACCAATCAGTACTTAGTACAGATAGGTAATATATATTGGCAATTGCATGACTGTTCAAGGAAATGCAGTTGTATTTGCTCTGTCAATAGTTTCAGGTTTGTAATACTTTTAAAATGCTGGAAGAATTACACAGTAAATATTTTTAGGTACTTTCAATAACTTTGGGCATTGAGGGTGGTATGCCTAGATACCACGCCTTGGAATTCTTACATACAAGGTAAGTATGACTTGGTATAAATTACAATACTACTCACTTTTCCCCAAACATTAGCAGTTCTATACTTCGAACAATTTCTAGACTCAAAATGTCATCACATGAATCTCTGGGGAAGGAAAAGGGGTTATCGGTCTTGGAGGAAAGTATTCAACTCACAAGGGTGAGTTGAGGGGTTTAGGACCAACGTTCCCCTAGGTCTAGAAGGGTACTCAGGTTGCACCACCAGCGGCACTGGGGCAGCCAGGTTTAGAGTGGAGGGACCCAATGTTAGCCAACGGGGCTACGGGGATTCTTGGTTAGGGACTGCTAGCAAGCAGGCCACATGGGTGTTGGAGCAAAGCTCCTAGGATTAAGTTTGGCAATGCAGGGGCCAAAAATACCAACACAAGAGTAGCACCACCAGCGGCACTGGGGTGGCTGAGTGCAGGATGCAAAGTAGACGCCAGGGACCAGGTGTTTCCCAATGGAGAGTGTTGGTTGGAGAGCGTTGGTCTTGGGTCTGCCGTAGGTTGGTGGGAAGGGTGCTCCAGGTCTTGGCGGCGAGGTGGGAGGAGGATCTGCAGCCGCCGGTCGTTCTTCGGATGCGGGGAACTGTGGCGAGGGCGAGGCTGACGGAGCGGAGCTGGCGGGTGGGGAAGTAGAAGTTGAGTCGTCAGTTGAGGTATCCTGGGCCGGTCTTGTGGAGAGCTTTGTGTGCGTGGATGAGGAGTTTGAAGGTTATCCTCTTGTTGACGGGGAGCCAGTGCAGGTCTCTCAGGTGGGGTGTGATGTGGCTGCGGCGGGGTATGTCAAGGATCAGATGAGCCGAGGCATTCTGGATGCGTTGCAATCGTCTCAGGAGCTTGGCCGAAGTTCCTGCGTAGAGGGTGTTTCAATAGTCCAGCCTGCTGGTGACGAGGGCCTGGGTGACTGTTCTTCTCGTCTCGGTGGGGATCCACTTGAAGATCCTGCAGAGCATTCGGAGGGTGTTGAAGCAGGATGAGGAGACGGCATTGACCTGTTTAGTCATGGAGAGGGTGGAGTCGAGGATGACCCCCAGGTTGCGTGCGTGGTCGGTGGGTGTCGGGCTGTTCCTAGGGTTGTCAGCCACCAGGAGTCGTCCGAGGCTGAGGGGGTGGACCTCCGTCTTGTCCGAGTTCAGCTTCAGCCGGCTGTTCCTCATCCATTTGGCGACGGCCTTCATTCCTTCGTGGAGGTTGGTTTTGGTGGTGTAAGGGTCTTTGGTGAGGGAGATGATCAGCTGGGTGTTATCGGCATAGGAGATGATGTTGAGGTTGTGGGTGAGCGGTGCCATGTGGATGTTGAACAGCGTCGGGCTGAGGGAGGAGCCCTGGGGTACGCCGCAGATGATTTCGGTGGCAGTGGAGCGGAAGGGGGGAGGCGGACGCTCTGAGTTCTGCCAGAGAGGAAGGATGTGGTCCAGTCCAGGGCTTTCTCTTGGATCCAGGCGTTGTGTAGGCATGTTCGTAGAGTGCAGTGGCACTTCTGGAAGGCGACAAATGACTGTGAGGCTAATTGGGATCTGGGAGGATGCCTGTACACCATTGGTTGGGGCAAGCGAAGTCGTAGGGCGTTGGGTGCTGGGGAACCTTCTGGCATCGGATTCCTAAGGTTGCGATCGCTCGTGGTTGAAGTCGGTCGGTCAGTCGTGGTCGGGTTTCCTTGACCGCTTCCGTAATGGTGAAGGTCGCTTTACCGCCTTTGGTCACGTTGGGGGGATCCTTTTAGTAAAGGCTGTAGGTTTGGTTTCGAAGCTTGTGGGAGGTCAGTGGTTACCGGATCCCAAGTTAGGAACACGGTGGGACCTCCTCTGGGTATTGAACCACTCGGTCTGGGGCTGTGACAGCCAGGGGGAGAGCAATGCAGAATTGCGGAGTCAAAGGGAGGGGGCATGGTCTCGCTGCACATGGAGTGAGACGCACGCCGTTTGAGCTCCAGGCCGCCACCGCTACTAATAGTGATTTTCTGCATCGCCTTGTGCTGAAAGCGGCCCTGGTCTGGGTGCATCCACTGCGGAGTGGCTGGTGCTCATCTGTTGGGGCTCGAGAAGTCCTGGTGGTGCCTCAAGATAGAGACCCCGGCGATACGAGACGAGAGGCCTGGAGACGGCCGTTGCACCCGCCATCTTGAACGCCCAGGCCCGGAACGGCACTTGTCCCCCTCTGTGTGGCCTGGGGGCATTGAGGGTCCCCTGGTATCCCTGGGGTGTCTGGGCGGGCCCCTGAAGCTCCCTGACGCTGTGAGACCTTCAGCCGCCCCCCACCGGGCGCGCAAACAGCCTGGGCAGTGCGGGTTGAGTTGCTGAACAACGGACGAGGTGCCCGCCATTTTAGGCTCCCGGATCCTGCACTGCGATACTTGTCCCGCCTCAGAGGACTGGAGATGCCGGGGGCCTGCCGCGCTGTCCCGGGGCATATGAGGGGGCCTGAGACTGACCTGAAGCGGCGAAGTCCCCAGCTGCCCCATATTGATGACCTGGCTGGAAGGACACGTGAGGCCTAGAGTCGGGTGGCGTGCCACCATTTTCGCTGCCAGGGCACTGTGCTGCAGCTCCAGTTTCCACCTCGGAGGTCGGGGGAACTGGAGCCCTACTGTGACCCCTGGGGGGCCTTTGTGGAGCCGGAGGGCGAGCGGATGCTGTGAGGGCACAGACCCCCTCTACTCTGGATGCTCCCCGCAGGACGTCGCGGGAGGAGCCCACCACCTCTGCTGCCTGGGCTGTTGGGAGCTGCGGCGAGAAGAAGAAGCCTGCCATTTTGCGGTCCGAGTGATGCTAGTACCTTGCCTGGACTTCGGTGGCTGGCTGGAGGCGGCAGGGCCCTAGTGAACGGGCCCGGCGCAGGTACGATGGGGGGTGGGGGTGTTGTCGCCAATTCTGGGGGGTACAATAATGCGTCCCAGGCTGCCTGAATCTCTTGCACCCCTGCTGTTATTCCGGGACTAGAGCTGTGCCTCGGCGGTGGCGCCCCTACCCCTCTGCACGAGTTGGTCCCTGTTGCTGTGGTGCCTGGACATTGATTCCTCGCCCCCCGCTGCCTCCTGCAGTCCTTGCTGGGGCTGGACGTCCCCACCCGCCCCCCGGACAGAACTCCTGATCAGCGCTGGTGCATTCTTCCTATCGATCGGGGCCCTGCTGTCTGCTTGGTGCACTATCTGGGTTGTGTTTCCCTTGAGGCCTGTGGAAAGTGACCTTGTTACACAACCGCCCTGACCCCTGCACCGTTGACGGCCTCGTGTCTCCCGGAACCCATCCACGCCTCACGGTCTTTGGGAACGACGCCCCCCATTAATGCGCTGTTGAGCCTGATTCTCACTTGATTTGCACGCCGGCTGTCACCTGGGCCTTGAAGCAGGACGGTGGCAGCTGCTTACAAGGTGGTGCCTCCCGTGGGGTCCACAGTGACACGACATTACTCCTATGCGACCATGACTTGGTCAAAGTCCGGTAAGGATCCTTCAGCAACACCCAAAGAGGTTGCTAGCATGGCTGTGTGGGACAATCTGGGGCCAGCCCCCGCTTCGGACGCGGTGACAGCGACTGGGGGCCCTTCTGAGCCAGTCACACAAGCTTTCATGACACTCTTTATGAAGGAACTCAAATCTGAAATCGGGTCCTTGCGCAATGAGGTCCAGGCCTGCGTCAAAGAGCTCCGAAAGGATGTGGGGGAGCTGGGTGACCGAGTAGATGACCTGGAAAGAACCCTGGATACTCGCTCGGAGGATCAAAAGGCACTTATGGCAGCGGTTGGCCACCCTGGAGGAGCAGCACATCGAACTACTCCGCGACATCAGGGGGGATGATGATGCCCCATCGCCTGCCTTGGACGTGCGCATAGAGTGACTGGACCTACAGGGAGACCTGGCCTCGTCCCCGATATCCTGACTCAGGTCCATATTTTTACCGATAAAGGAAGGGATTCTTAAAGTAGCTCGAGACAAACCTGAAATTTGGTTCAATGGTGTGCCCATTCAGCTGTACCAAGACTTAGCTCCCACGACACTCGGATGCCGCTGAGACTTTAGACCGATCACTGATAAACTCCGGGAGCTTAACATCCGCTACCAATGGGGGCATCCCTTTGCTCTCATATTCCAGTGGGAATCCAAGCGGCGAGTGCTGAGATCATACAGAGAAGCGGCTCAACTACTTCAGATTCCCAACTACCCTCCGGCTAGCCACTCTTGTATGCCTGCGAAGGCCCGAGTACCACTAAAGCCTCCGTGGAATCTGGCGCGCCATACTCGACGACCCTCCTCCAGGGACCGCAGCAGCTCCTCCCAAGAGAAACAGGAAATAATCCAACACATCAAATCCTTAGAAGGAGGCCAATCACCTTTGAGCTCGCAAAGGGCTGCCACTAAGTAATTGAAGTTTCTAATTCACGACCGCCGCAAAGTATATACCATTTGCTTTACGGCTGATTCCCTCCAGCATCAACTATCCAGCAGTTTGGATGCCTCTCTGCCACACCCTGCACATGTACTCCCAAAGGATCGAACCTGGCTGAGACTGTAGTGGACCGCCACGCACCCTGCCAGACATCCACCTGCCATAGACCGCAGCCAATCGACCCAATGAAAGCAGGTAACGCTTCAGCATACATGGCTCCTGGTAGGAACCCGGCTTCCCGCAAGTTCACAAACTTCTGCCACTGAATGCTTAGCTGAAGTCTGGGTCGCTACACTGAATGGCCGTTATGTGTCTCAGGAAGGTCCCCTCTGCAAATACCATGGAAGGGGGTCTATTAGGCTGGGCACTCACCCGCAAGTGACTGCAATGGACTGCTACTCAAATAACAGGTCATACTACAGCGCGCAGGATGCCCTGACAGAAAACCATCATCTACAGGTCTATAAGCGGCCATGTCTACTTGAATCGACCCAGCTCTAGTCGCCATACTCAACATCTCCCCCGTGCCCTGGGCAGGCTCTAGACCACAAATGTGTCACTGCCGCATCCCCTTTATCTCCTTTGCTCCACTCCAGAAGGCACATTATTGGGCATCTAACCTACGATAGGGCAGCGGTGGCCTGGGGTCGCGTCCCAGACTTTTCAACTACTTTTCAGCACGATGACTGACCCCCACTCCCATTCCTGGAAGAGTGACATCTCCGGGACAGCCTGTGCCAGAGTGCCTGGCTACTCCCTGAACTGGACTAGGAAATGTTGGCCGTTACAGTTTTTGAATTGTTTTATTCATATCTACCCTTACCCCCTCTTCCCTTTCCCTACCCATCCCCTTGGCAGGGGGGGCACCTGACCACCTGGGAGAACTTCCAGGGATTAGCTAGTTCTGTGTAACATCTGCTCGAATGAGCGACTCTACCTGACGATAGATGACTATGGCCTCTGTACCCTGTTTGAAGGTTTTTTCCCTTAATGTGAAAGGACTTAACTCCCCTAATAAACACCGCCAAATATGGCGGTACCTATTGTTACAAAACCCTGACATAATCTTCTTGCAAGAGATCCACCTCCTCAAGAACGATGTAAAGCACTTGTCACACCCATGTTTCCCGCATCAGTTCTAGTTCTCGGCAGTCACCAAGACAGCGGGTGTAGCCATCATCTGCCGGGCGGGCATTCTTCAGGGTGACGCTAAGGTAGTTCGGGACTCTGAGGGCAGATTTCTTAAGGTGGAGGTCAAGAGAGGGCATCGCACACTCTCTCTCTGCAATGTGTACGCGCCAAAGCAGGGCCAAGACGCTTTTGTGCGCTGGATTCTCCATGAACATGTAGTACCGGTGAGTACGGACCTCATAGTGGGGGGAGACTTGAACTTGGTATGGAATGCGGAGTTGGGTCGCAGTGGGGGTGCGTTTCAAGGGGTGGGCGCTATGTCGGCGGCAACGAAAAAATCTCTCACCACTTTAAACCTTATAGATGCCTGGCGTTATCACTCCCCTGAGAGTCGCAATTACACTTATTACTATCATGCGCACCGCTCTTACTCTTGCATTGATTTTCTCTTTGTGTCCCACTCCCTGGTTAAGGATACCCTCTCCGCGGACATCTCTGATATATCGATATCCGACCACGCGCACGTGGAGCTACTCCTTCACGAGTGCTTCGCTCACCCCAAACGGCCTACGAGTTGGCGATTTCTGCCCCACGTTCTTAGGCATCCGGTGGATAGGGATGAACTCCAAGCTGAAAGACAGACAATAAAGGAGATTTAATCACCACATGGCGTTGTCCTTCCTGGGTAATACCGAGGTGGAGGTTCAGAGATTTTACCGGGTTAAGCTTGAGTAACCGGTGACGACGACGCGCCCTCTGGTCTGGTGGCGGAGGCTGTTTCTCAAGCACAGGAGGAAAATATATATATAAATATATATACGCAAATGAACTGGAATCACATAATTTGAGTGTTTAAATCTCATTCACAAACCTTTTTTAAAAGGAAAAAGATGAAGGAAGAAAGGACAATGTAGCCCTGTAGGCTCCTGCTATGTAAATATGAAATGAGCGTCTGTGCCTTTAAGGGCTCATAGTCGACCAGTATCCCATCATGCCCAGCAAGTGTCAATTGCCACAGTTCTTTTTACTGAGACAATGTCAGTATTGGTAAGGAAAACTGTACAATAATCGTCTCTCTTCCTTCCACTAGGGAGGAGGGCGTTTTGCTTATAACTTCAATGGAGATTCCCTTGAGAGACAACCAGGATTACAGGTAAGTTCAATTCAGTTCAATAAACTCTATTCGGCGAAGGCCATAAAAGTAATAACAACAACGCAGACATCTGCAATAATAAAACATTAAAACACAAAATCTCCATGAGACTCAATGATGAATAAAACCAGCAGGACATTAACAGTTAGATCAAATGTATATCTCTTCATAGTATTTACTAAAACCCTCTTGAAGTATTTTAAAACTACATGACAATTCTCTAATATAAAAAGTCTCTGCCAGGGTTCCAATCCTAACTGATGATGTCTGATATTTGACCTACGCGCTACAGTTACCAGAAAAAGAAGCGTGGTACCATATATGGTATACAAAACAGTATAATGTGACTTGAGCTTTGTTTTGAAACATTATTACAATGGCAAAAAATGGGTGGTACTGACATGCTTTTACTTTGGGGAGACTGGTGTAAAGTGCACAATGTTCATATGTATATCTCTCCATAACATTTCCTAATTGCCAAGGTGGTTTTACTGTAATTTAAAACTGCATAACAGATCTTGAATTTAGATTCTCTGCAAGAATTCCAATCTTAATTGGTGCTGTCTAATGTTTGGCCTTCATAATACAGGAACCGGCAATGAGGAACGTTGTGCTGGATACAATGGACAAAACAGTATAAAGGGACTTGTGCTTTGTTTTGAAACATTATTACAACAACATGGAGGTAGATCATGCTGCCAGACCTTATTATTGGAAAGGCCACCTTAAAGGGCACAATGTTCAACCTAAAATAAGATAAGATCGATGGTTTGGGTCAATAAACCAAAATAAATATGGTTCACCATGAGAGAGAACTAGTATTACAAGAAAGAAACCATTCCTTTTCTCTCAGGGGATTTCCACTGACAGTCAAAAACACTGAATAGAGTAGCAAGCTCAACACCACAAATTGTAGGGGGAAGGGAAAGAGACGACACATTGAGTGGATTAAGTAAATAGATTTCTTATGGCGGCCCCTCCTACTTCAGCATCTATTCTAGCATCCAAATCCAAATAACAGTGTTTGGTCAAAGTGTGAACAGATTTCTACATAGCTGATTTACATATTTCAGCAAGGGGTATATTCCATATTAAAGCAGCTGCAGCTGCTTTCCCTCTAGTGGAATGAGCTTTAGATCTACCGTTCAGGAACCTCATTTGGTTTCTGGTAGGATAACAGAATGCAAGACACTATCCATCGGGATATAGACTATTTAGATGTGGGTAGACCTATACGGACCGGCCAATAGTTTACAAGCAATTGGTTTTAATTATTCTTTGTTTTATCTAGCTATCATTTTTATACTCGCCTGACATCTACAGTATGGTGAGTTCTTTCAGCTGGAGTGGAAGGTTGCTAAAAAAAAGTAGGCAAAAAAATGTACTGATTAATGCGTGAATCCAAAACCACTTTCTGGTGAGTTCTCAATACCATCTTGCCACTATGAAACACTGAATATGGTTCATAAGAACATAATGACTGAATCTCATTAACCCTACATGCTGACGTGAAATCTATTAGGAAAGCAGCTTTCCAACAAAGGTGTTGCAAGTAGGCTTTAGGAATGGGCTCAAAGGGGGCCTGCTTGTCGCGTGGAAGGATTGTGTTCTACTTCCAGGGAGGGGATGGACACCTTATTGGAGGGAATACCTTTTTTGAAATTCACTAAGATGTCCTTAATAACAGGAATTTTGAAAAAAGAGGTTTGTGAAGGAGATTTCCTGTAGGCGGTAATAGTGCAAAAATAACTTTACTAGAAGAGAACTGAAAGCCTGCTTTAGCGAGATAAAGCAAATGTAGCAGAATCGATTCTTCTTGACAGCTTTTTGGATCAAAATCTTGTCAGAATACTAGATACAGAATCTCTTCAATTTAAATGAGTAAGTTGATGGTTGTTTAGCCTTCTTGAGAATGTTCAGGGATTCCTGTGGAAGATTTAAATGCCCATATTGTGTTCTCTCAGGGGCCATGCTGCCAAACTAAAAGAGGAGAGATTGGGATGAACCATCTGGCCCCCGAACTTCATGAGAAGGTTCAGTCTGCACTAAAGTTTCAAGCTTGGATTCTCTAACACATGAAGAAGGTCTGTGTACCACCATTGTCGGGGGCCACTCCAAAGGTATTACGATCATTCTGGCCAGAGTAAGACAGTTTGATGAGTACTGATGGAATCAGAGGGATCAGAGAAAATACGTAGAGGAATTTGCCAGACCAGTCAATCCATAGGACATTCCTCAGCATCCCTGGTTGATAATATCTCAAGGCGAAGCTTGGGCATTTTTTGTTTTCCATGGATGTAAATAAATCTATGTGAGGAGTATCTCACATGCTGAAGATACTTTGTACAATCTCATTGTGAATAACCCACTCATGGTTTTCCTGAAGAACCCTTCTTAGGGAGTCTGTTTGAACATTTTGATCCATTGGCAGAAGAGATGAAGTGATTCTCAAGTCTCTGGCTATCAACCAACTCCAAATTATCTGGGCTGGTGAGACAATGGCTTGGATATTGTTCCTGCTGTTTTTCCAAATAGTACATTGTTTTTGTGTTGACAAGCAGAAATGTCAGCTTGAAGGAAGGGAGTAAAGCCTTCAATGCTGGGTGAACGGCCCTTGCTCAAGGGAATTCATGTAACAAGTAATTTCCCTCGGAGACCATTTCCCTGGATTTTAAGATGATCCATATGTGCTCCCAACCTAACAGAGATGCATCTATTACTATTGTCTGAGCAGGAACATCCTGATGAAAAGGCATCCATTGAAGGAGATTTTTCAGCGAGCACCACCATTTCAAGGACTTTTTTGCTTTGGGAGAGAGTGTGATCTTGTCCTCCCAATTGCCTGAATATTGATCCCACTGATTCTCCTGACATTCTTGAAGTGATCTCATGTGGAGATGGTTGTTTGGAGTCAGAAAAATGCACAATGTGTAAGAGCCCAAGAGAGATTATGATTTTCTCACTGTGGAATGAAAGACTTTCTTGAGAGAGTGGCACTTCACACAAATCGATAACAGTCTCTCCTCTGAAGGATACACACTTGATTGTATGGTGTTTATGTTGGAACCAAGGTAATGTGGAAACTGTGATAAAGATCAATTCAAAATGGTCAGGCGATTTCAGTAGATGTATCCTAAGTTAAATTTGCCCGGCGTAAAACGCCTCTAATACCATACGAAGTTATTCAATAAAGAGGCAGGTGCTGGAGACAGGAAGACAGGAAACAAGTTTATTCCGTCGGAGTAGAACACATCAGATCAGACAACAAGGTATCGTCTCGAGGTGCTCTCCCAACCTCTCTGAGACCTGGTCTTTTATACACTGGTCTAAGACATGTGAACGTTCTTTATTACAGCAAGGGCATTGTGAAGCATGAGAACGACATCCCCGGCACCCCCCCAGTTCCGGCCCATTCCAACACATGACAACAGTAGAGGCCCTTTCCCCTCATATGATTGGGAGGGGCCATCACGCAGTTGAGTGTTCTGCCGATTCCTTTGGAATGTGTGCGCCTGATCGAATCTCAGGGGGTGGGGACGTCATGATCAATAGTGGTCTCTTTCAGGAGAGGTGAGTGCATGCAGTAGTGGGCAATAAACTGTATCCTCGGGCTAAGGGATGACCAGCGGTTCGTACAGGCAGTCGGGCTCAGAGGAAGGGGTCATCAAAGGAGGGGTATTCATGGGCGGAAAGGAGGTGTTGGTCAGGCGCGGGGTGTGATTCCCTGAGACAGAGTCATGGGGGGGGGGGGGTTTCATGGCTTGTGCATGTGAGCGCGGGGGCAGCCAGGAGGCGCGGGGAAGGCTTGCAAGGTTCAGGGAAGTGTGCTGACGGGTGATCGTGAACAGGGAGACCATGGTACCTAAAATGGCTGTCGTGTATGCTCATACGTGAGTCTGCAAGATGGCGTAGATGATGTTCAGTACACGAACTAAAATTCCACAGTCCTCCCTTTAACATGTCTCGCCAGCTTGTCAGTTCGGATCAATCCCCATGAGACCACGCACCTCTATCTCGTATAGGGGACTCATGTGCTCAGTTTTAAAGTTCAAAGTCTTTGGGCACATACAGTTGGAAATGAGTGCACATAAAGGTGGTAAACATTGAATACCTAGGCAACACCCACATAGTATCATGATTGGTATCAATAAAAACGTGAACAATCTCCACCCCCAGTTCTTCAAAGTGTCCCAGAACCAGCCTCCAAGCGACCATCCTTCCTGCTCCTGGTGAACCTCTGAGGACAGTCTGTGGAGGTGTTCGATTGCTTTGTAGACTGAAGGTGAGTTATCTGGCACGTAGGTGCAACAGCTGGAGCCGATGATGCGGCATGCTCCTCCGCGGTCGGCCAGAACCACATCTAGAACAAGGCGGTTTTGAAGAGCCACCAGGCGGACGGCCTGAAGGTCAGCCGTGTTGTTGGCGAGGATGCCAGCGGTGATGTTAATGGTTGTTTCTAATGCCTGAGTCAGGTGTCGGATAGCGCAGCTATTTGCCATTGGTCCCCACAGAGGAACAAGTCCCTTTGCTGCATCCAGGAACTGTGCTCCGGTGGAGTCGGCTTGTTCAACATCTCCGGCGCGCTTTTGCCGGTGGTGGTTGGCTGAAGCCACATACGTGGGAGGAAGAATGAAGGCGATGTAGCACGTACCCCTCCAGCCTCTTGGGAGCCAAGTGTAAGCTTTGGTGCCACAAACAAAGTACATATTCGGGGAAGCAACAAAGGTGGGGGGGTCAGCTGAGACCAATGTTTTGGTGATGCGACAAGAACTGTGACCCACCAGCTGCGTTCCTTGTCCTTCGAGGCATACGAGTCCTGTGACATTGATGACAGACAGGGCCACGGTCAGGGTGGCAGTCGTTTGTTTCCGCAGGTGGGAGAAGGTGGGTCTGGCTGGATTGTGGAGCACTTGCATTTCGACCCTTTCTTTGGCAGGGATGTTCGTAAGGAAGGTTGAACCTGAAATTTCAGGACAAAAGGGCTTTCCTGTCTTGTTCAGCCAGAACCCATAGTAGAAGTGTGACACGGTTTGACCAGAAGTGGCGTTGTCCTTGTGGCTTTCCTGCATGAGGATCAACCAGGCGAGGCAGGAGCCGTGAACTGAGAAAGGAGAAGGGATGAAGGGGATGGAGTGTCCGGTAGCATGTGGGAGCAACCCACAGATCCAGCAGTTTGTGGCATTTGCAGCAAGGTTGTGCTGGTGCAACAGTTGTACGAAGGAATTGTTCCAGAACTCCCTACGCCTTTCTCGGAGCTGAGGTGAAAGGGTGATCAGGTGGTGCTCTTTCATGGTGGTTGGCTGGACAGTGGTTGGCAACATCTGGTGAGCAGGTGTGCTTTCCTCCAAGATCCAGAAGGAAGTCATGAGGAGGAGGCAAAAGAGGAAGACAATGAAGAGAGCGATTGTCTTTGATTTGTGCAAATTGTCAGTCTTTGGGTTCCTGTAGTGGGTATTTCCTGTTGCTTCCGACGTCTTCTTATCTGGCGCTTCCATCATCTTCTTATCTGGCGCTTCCATCATCTTCATCTTCAAGGTGCTCGGTAGTGGGCAGAACCACAGACTTTGTTTAGCTTCTCTCCGGGTAACCCTTGGTTGCTTTTGGTCACCGTTCTGAGATTTTTAACTTAGTCAGTGGCCTACTTAGCCGAAGCTCCCTCCTTTCGACGCAGGAAATACCCTTCTCGAGATGGCACAGTGGGATCAGAGTGTTTTGCAAGTTCAAGTGCCTCGGTATCAGGATAGCAGTTCAGTGATGGTCGGTCTTTGTTCAGGAGCTCTTCTTGGGTGCTGACGTTGTCTGTCGTGGCCAGGGTCGATGAAATCTTCTTGCAGTGGTGTGCATGCAGCCAGTTCTTTTTCCCCTCCACTCGAAGAGCCGTCCGAGTGGTGATCAGTACTTGCCAGGGGCCCGTCCACCGGGGTTCCAGACTCTTCGCTCGTTGAAAGTTCCGGATTAGGATGTAGTCCCCCGGTTGGATATCGTGACCGGGACCCCTGGAAGCATCGGGGATGGCCTGCTGCACCTGTTGATGAATGACAGACAATGTTTTAGTTAACTTGTATAAATAATCTGACAGCAGGACGTCGGGGACGTCGTGAATGGAGGTCGGTTTGGGGGCAGTCCAGAGGTTCATAGGCCGCCCAAACACAACTTCATAGGGGGTCAAGTGGTGCTTAGTGGGAGTGGAGCGCATCGATAGTAATGCCAGTGGAAGGGCATCTGGCCACTTAAGTCCTGTGGTGGCCACTATTTTTGACAGTTTCAGTTTCAGTGTAGCGTTGTGTCGTTCAACCAGGCCAGCGGATTGGGGGTGGAAGACCGCATGGAACCTTTGTTTTACCCCCAACCCCTTCAGGATTAGTTGGATAACTTCAGCTACGAAGTGGGGGCCATTGTCGCTCCATAAAATTCGACAAAGGCCGTAGCGAGGGAAAAACTCTTTCAGTAGTACTTTGGCAGTAGTCATGGCAGTGTTATCACGGGTCGGATAGGCTTCCACCCATTTGCTGAAGGCACATACAATGACTAAAACGTACTTCAAGCCTTGGCACCTCTCTAGCTGGATGTAATCCATCTGAAGGACCTCAAAGGGGTGGTCGGGGATCCCAAACCCTCCCCGGGGTACCATAGTTCCTTTCCCGGGGTTGTGTTGTAAGCAGATAAGGCACTGCTGGACTAGGCGTTTGGCCGAGTCGGGGATCTTGTTGTTGTGCCAAACTTTGGAAATGAGTTCAATCATGGGGGCAGAGCCTATGTGTGCAGGGGAGTGTGCCATTGTCAGTATGGGGATCAAATATGCATCAGGCAGCAACCATTTGTTCGTGTCTTTTGTCCGCCAGCAGCCTTCATCATCCCTTAGACCCACCCGCGCCCACTCAGTCAATTCGTGTGGTGTGCTGGCCGATTGGATGTTCCTGATCGTTTCCCTAGCGTCAGTCCATTTTTCTGCTTGTGACCTGGTCACATACATGCGTGTCGTTGTCCTATTCTCAGCTGTGGTTCGGGCAGTGGTGTCGGCCAGTGCGTTTCCCTGTCCGACTAAATCTGTCACCTTCTTGTGTGCCTGGCATTTGATCACTGCTAATTGTCTGGGGAGAAGAACTGCTTCAATCAGGGCGGAGACTAAATCTCCGTGAAGGATGGGTGTACCGTGGGAGGTCAGGAATCCCCTTTCCCTCCACAGAAGCCCGAAATGATGAACCACCCCGAAGGCGTACTGGCTGTCCGTGTAAATGTTTGCCGTGGTTCCTGCTGCTATGATACATGCTCGTGTGAGGGCAATTAGTTCTGCTGCCTGTGCGGATCGTTGTGTGATGCGAGCTGTTTCAACTACTGTTCGAGCTGTCGTCACCGCATAGGCAGCAGAAGTGGTGCCGTCTGGGAGTTTGATACAAGAGCCATCTACCCATAGTTCTCCATCAGGATCTGTAAGAGCAATGTCTCGGAGGTCAACTCTACTCCTAGTCTGTTCGTCCGTGAGGGTCACACAGTCGTGTATAGGGGGCACATCGGGGTCATTTTCGGGCAAGGGTAACAGTGTAGCAGGGTTCAATGTCGTGCATCTCTTCAGGGTGATGTGGGGCGCAAGTAGAGTCAATTCGTACCCTGTTAGTCGTGCGCTAGTCAGATGTTGAGTCTTAGTCTGGTTCAAAAGGGTGTCAACTGCATGGGGTACTAATACCGTGAGGGAGTTTGAAAGCACAATTCCCTCACTCTGGCGGATAGCGACAGCAGCAGCGGCTACTGCTCGAAGGCAGGCAGGTAGAGCTCTGGCGACTGGATCAAGAGTGGCAGAGAAGTAGGCACAAGGGCGTTGTTTGGCGCCGATGGGCTGAGTTAGAACAGACAATGCGCATCCCTCCCTTTCGTGAGTGAAGAGGGAGAAGGGCTTGGAGTAATCTGGTGTTCCTAGAACGGGTGCCGAGCAAAGGGCATCCCGCAACTCCTTAAAGGATGCTTGGCATTCGGGAGTCCACGGGAGTGGGAACGGAACATCTTTGGCCAACAGGGAGAGTAGGGGTTTTATAATGAGACTGAAATTTGGTAACCATTATCGGCAGAAAGAAGTAAGGCCCACTAATGAACGGACTTGCTTCTGTGTTTTTGGAATGGGGGTGTCTAGGATGGTTTGGATTCGGTCAGGTGTAAGTTTCCTCCCTTCTTTGGACAGGAGATGGCCTAGGTATGTTACTTGGGACTGGCAGAACTGCAGTTTCTTTTTGGAGACTTTGTGGCCATTCTCCGCAAGAAAGTGCAAGAGTTGGATAGTGGCTGTGATTGCAAGTGGAGTGGTGTCGGCCGCCAGAAGGATATCATCAACATATTGGATCAACACCACTCCATCTGGTAGCTGGACGGCGTCCAGCTGTCTTTTGAGGGCCTGGCTGTAGATGCTGGGACTTTCAGTGTAGCCCTGGGGAGCTCTACAAAATCGGTACAACCGGTTTTTTAAAGTGAAGCCGAAGAGATAACGGCTGCCTGGATGGATGGGGATAGAGAAGAATGCATTTTTAAGATCAATAACGGTGAAGGTGGTGGCAGTGGACGGGATGAGAGTCAGAATGGTGGCGATGTCTGAGACTACGGGGTACTGTGGCACCACCACTTTGTTGACTTCTCGCAGGTCGATGATGAAGCGGTACGCTTTCTCATCTCCCTCACCTTGCTTCTTAACAATGGGTAGGATAGGGCTATTGCAGACATTACTAACCACTTCCTCTACCACTCCTGCATCTACCAAGGACTGAATAATTGCTACCAATGCCTTCTCGCCTTCGGGCGATATCCGGTACTGTGGGAGTTTCGGGAGTATTGCATCTGGTCGAACAGTTATGTGTACAGGATCGATCATCATTCGTCCTACATCCGAGTCGTTTCTGGCCCATAGGTACAGGGGTAAGGTATCGAGCAAGGATAGGTCAGCATCTGTTATGGCGTACATATGTCGTGCGGGGTGGGGTCTGGACATGCTCGGGTTGTCGTACAGGATGACTCGGACTCCATCCGGGGAACACCTAATAGTAGCTCGGAAATGTTTCAGTAAATCAATACCCATAATGGCGTCAGGGGAGTTGGAGGAGAGCAGAAATGTTGTGTCAGTGGGATTGTTTCCTAGGTCAAAGGAGATAGGTACAGACAGAGGATTAGTGGAGGGCGTTCCATCGAAACCTATCGAGGTAATGTGTGAGCCAGACAAGGGTGCCCTTGGAATCAGTCGTTTTGATAATACACTACGTGTCGCTCCAGTGTCTACCAAAAATGGAGACTTTGTACCCAGGACCTTAGTAGTGATGTAAGGACCTTGCTGGTCAACACAGAGCTCGACTGGATCCCTCCCTTGCCCCTGGCAGTCCTATGCAAAGTCGTGAGCATTGTTGCAGTCGGACTGTTGGCACTGATTCTGTCGGGGACGGTCAAATGTGTTTGGTCTGTCAGATCGGTCATTGGTGGTGTCGCGGGTCTGCCCTCGTCCTTGCCCTCCAGTTTTGGAGCCATTGGTCATGTCCCTTGTTTCTTTATTTCTAATCATTTCCCGAAGGGCCAGGCATTGAGACTTCCAATGCCCAAATTCTTTGCAAAATGCACACTGGTTCTCATCGAGGTCGGTTCGTGGAGCGCCAGATGTGGGGTTGCGGTCTCTAGGGGCCGAATTCCTAGGGGCATTCGACTGGTAGTTTCCCCTATACCGTTCCCTTCCTGTAGTCACTCCCTGCAATTGAGCAATCATTACTCGTTCCTTTAAGTCCTTTTTCTTTTTCTCAGTTGCCCTTTCGTTCTCGTTCTTTTGGTGTTCGTAGTACTGAGCCATCTGAAGGATAGCTGCAGGTTTAGAGGCTCCCCAACTACTCTCGCTAGTCTGTAACTTTTGGGAGACCTCTTGCGATAGCCCCTTTACGTAGTTTTGCACGAATAGGTGTTGTCCGGTTGCGGTGGTCATATCTTGGCCACTGTAGTCGGAGAACACTGTTTCAAATCGTGAGAAGTATTCTGATACATCTTCCTGAGGTTTCTGGCGACAAGCCGTGACTACCGACCAGTCTACCTTCTTTTCTGGGATCAACGTCTTTAGCTTCTGCACTATTTTGTCGGGGAGTTCCAGTATGTCTTTTACAGGTTTCTTTCCGGGCTCTCGCTGCCTATCTAGGTCATCGAGTTGTTTCCAGGTGTGTCCGAACAGGTCTGTGTGGTCGGCTTTCCGGATTTGCTTCCATATATCAGCCGGCAGACACAACCCGAAAAACAAATCAATGTCCGCTAGAGTCATTATGGTTGAGCCCAAGGCTGTGCCTAGTTCTGTATAAAATGCTGTAGGGTTCTTTCGTAAATCGGGCAGGGTTTGCCTAAAAGTTAAAATATCTTGCCGATCCCATGGTTGGTAAACCCAGTTGTACACAACCCTCCCTTTTGCATCTGCGTGGTTGATATCATCGTTTGTTCCCTGACCTCTTGGGGGAACCCAATAGGGGGCGGCTTCTCTGATAGGCATCATCGTGTTGGCTGCTTCTAATGAGGGCTCAATCGTCTCAGGGACTGTGATCTTGACCTCTGGTTTCTGTTCCGCGAGGTGGCGGAAGACCTCAAGCGTTTGCATGAAGAGGTCCGTCACATCGCTCTCAGTTCCATCTCCAACATCGACCCTTCTATATAGAGCCGTCAATTTAGCAGGACCTTTATTCTGGTATCTATCCTCATACGCGTTCAGGGTGTGGTAGCTGAACCGTAAGATGAAATGTCGTCTGTGACTACCGGCATGTGAATTATGCATATTCATCGTATATTCTTCGCTCTCCTTCCGTTCTACCAATGTTTTTGCTATCTTGTCGATTCCATCCCGCTCATCTTTGCTCAACCTATTTGGTCTGGCTGTTAGGTGCCTGCTAGTCTCATGTTCATCTGCTGCTGGTGCGAAGGCCGTAAGAGCCGGGGCACTAGCGCTAGGGTCACCCACACCTGCACTTTGAACTGGTGAGTGTTGTGCTAGAGGCTGGCTGGGAGCATAAGGAGGAGGCATGTAGATAATTGGAGGACCGAGTAGTAACTCGTCATTTGCCCGCTGTTTGGAGGGCATCTCCGGGTAGAGCGCAGAGGTGGTCCTGACAGGGCATTGGCCTGCCAGTCCTGATTCTTGCGTTTGTTTAACTTCCTCTCTTCTTCTTATTTCTTCATCTAGTTCTTTTGCGGCCAGATGGGCGGTTTTTCGTAACTCTTTCACTATTTTCGCTTCCTCTCTTTTCCTGCGATGTTCTGCTTCTTTGCGCCACATGCCAATACTATCAAGCATAGTGGGCGTTGCCTTGTTTATTTTTACAGCTGCTTCTAGTGTTTTTATTTTATTTTTATCAAAAGAACCTATCAGTGGCCACTGATTTTTAGGATCCTTTTTTGTATATTTATGCCATAACTTACTATAAGCTATAGCGACTAGTCCTTGCTTAGTAAACATGTCCTTATTAGGGGTGCCTTCCAGTGGAGCTGGATGGTTCATCTCTAATAAGCGGTCCGGGTTGACCCAACTATGAACCAATGGGGAGAAGATAGGCATGACGGATTACAATGGGGGGCAAAAGCCTGCACTACCTATCTTTTCACTATTTGCAAAGACTGGACAGAATATTCTATTCTACGCTATTTGCAAACAGAGAATACCTCCAGAAAGAACCAATTCCAAACAGTCAATGTTTGGACAAACAATCAATCAATGAGGAATGAAATAGGCACGACGTGTTAAAGGCTTGCGTTGCCTACCCTTCACTATCTGCAAAGGGAGGGAGAATATTCCTATTCTTCCCCGTTTGCAGGCAGAGAAGATCCTTAAGAGAACCAACTTCGAACAATTCAATGCTCGATTCAATCAATCAATCAATGAGGAGAAAAATAGGCACGACGTGTTAAAGGCTTGCGTTGCCTACCCTTCACTATCTGCAAAGACTAAACAGAGTATGGCGATTCTGTGCTTGTTTGCAAATAGAGAATTCCTCAGAAACAGTCAATAAGTAATACTAGTATTTTCAAACAATCAATCAATCAATTTCGCAATTTGTCGTGTGTCACGACCTTACCCGGACCGCATGGACAGTTTCTCGTCTTCCGCTTCCAGCGCCCGATCGTCCTCTATTCTCTTGTTGCTATCGCGGCACTCCTGGTGGTTCCCAGTCAGGACCGTAGATCACTCGGGAGAGGTCAGCTCGGAATCAGTGAAGTTCAGATGATCGGCTGTCAGACGAGGGTCTATCGGACAGGAGCTCTTTCCGATCGTTGCAGTTGTTCACTCTGTCGTCGGGACCTCTCCCACTGGATCCACGTGTCACTGATGGGCCCCGCGTTTGGGACGCCAATTGATAAAGATCAATTCAAATTGGTCAGGCGATTTTAGTAGATGTATCCTAAGTTAAATTTGCCCGGCGTAAAACGCCTCTAATACCATACGAAGTTATTCAATAAAGAGGCAGGCGCTGGAGACAGGAAGACAGGAAACAAGTTTATTCCGTCGGAGTAGAACACATCAGATCAGACAACAAGGTATCGTCTCGAGGTGCTCTCCCAACCTCTCTGAGACCTGGTCTTTTATACACTGGTCTAAGACATGTGAACGTTCTTTATTACAGCAAGGGCATTGTGAAGCATGAGAACGACATCCCCGGCACCCCCCCAGTTCCGGCCCATTCCAACACATGACAACAGTAGAGGCCCTTTCCCCTCATATGATTGGGAGGGGCCATCACGCAGCTGAGTGTTCTACCGATTCCTTTGGAATGTGTGCGCCTGATCGAATCTCAGGGGGTGGGAACGTCATGATCAATAGTGGTCTCTTTCAGGAGAGGCGAGTGCATGCAGTAGTGGGCAATAAACTGTATCCTCGGGCTAAGGGATGACCAGCGGTTCGTACAGGCAGTCGGGCTCAGAGGAAGGGGTCATCAAAGGAGGGGTATTCATGGGCGGAAAGGAGGTGTTGGTCAGGCGCGGGGTGTGATTCCCTGAGACAGAGTCATGGGGGGGGGTTTCATGGCTTGTGCATGTGAGCACGGGGGCAGCCAGGAGGCGCGGGGAAGGCTTGCAAGGTTCAGGGAAGTGTGCTGACGGGTGATCGTGAACAGGGAGACCATGGTACCTAAAATGGCTGTCTTGTATGCTCATACGTGAGTCTGCAAGATGGCGTAGATGATGTTCAGTACACAAACTAAAATTCCACAACTGGACTGGAGAATCGTTTGATTCATTGTGATTGACATGTAGGCCTAATCGGTGGCAAGCATTGATCTGATAATGGAGTTGGGCTTCTTGTCACGTTGACACCTTAATAAGCCAGTCGTCTAGATATAGATAGATAAATATTTGTAGTTTCCTGAGATGTGCGGCGACTACTGCCATGCATTTCAAGAAAGTGCTGGGGACTAATTTGAGGCTGATTTAAAGTTCCTTGTACTGATAGTGATTGTGACCTACTACAAATCTCTGGAATTTGCAGTGTTTTCTGGCTATCAGAATGTGAAAGTATGCATCCTGGAGGTCTACTGAGCAGATCCGGTCTTCCTGATAGATTTGGGCATAATTTAATGCAATGTTCATATTCATAGATTTTCTCTCCTAATCCATTTGTTGGCCAGTTTTAGATTTAGTATAGTTCTGAATACATTTTTTTGTTTTTTCACCAAAAAAACAGGAATAAATCCTCGTGCTTTGTTGTTTGGGAGGAATGATCTCCACCGCTTGCTTATGCAGAAGGATGTTTACTATTGATCTTAGCATCTGTAGTTGTTGAATGGATGATGATTTTGGTGGGATACTTGGAAGAGGGCTGGTAAATCTGAGACAATACCCATTCTGTACAATATTCAGGACCCAGACATCTTTTGTGAAGGATTGCCAATGCCAGGAAATTAGAAATACTTCCCCTACCAGAGTGGGTAATGGAAGGGGGGCAGCAGAGATTTATTGCTTGGAACCTGCTGGAGGCTTTCCTGCTGGAAAGGTCCGTTGCTGGTGGTAACTGTGCAACCATTGAGGGGTTTGAACCCTCTATGAATAGAAATGTTGTTCATACAGCGTATAAGCATCCCTGCATTGTTCCGTATGCTTTTCAAGACCCACTGCCTTTACGGTTCTTGATTTCTGATTTCATCCGAGCCATTTCATCGAGGGTATGACTGCAGAGTAAGGTGTTGCCAGAGAAGGCTATATTGAGAATCCACTGCAGGGATTTTTGTTTTAGTACTGTTAAATGAAGCCAATAATGCCAACGAATCCCTGGCAATATCCGTGGACTGCCAACAGTGAAGAGACTCCAACAGCACTAATGTCTTGGTTGGAGACCATCATGCCCTCATTCACAACTTTAAAGAAATCTTCTCTTTGATCTCTTTGAAGGTGTTCTGCAAATTTCTGAAAGGAGTCCCATAAGGTCTTATTGTACTTGCCCAGCATAGAAGATCCACTTGCTACCTTCTTTGTAGCTTCTTCTGTAGCACACACCTTGTGTCCCACAAAATCAAGTTTCTTACTCTCTTTGTCCGGAAGAACTGAAGATGAAGGAGTAATTGAATGCACCTTTTTTGCAGCTAGAATGACCACTGAATTACGGGGAGGATCAATAGAATGCACCTTTTTTGCAGCCAGAATGACCACTAAATCAGTGGGAGGATCAGAAAAAAGGAATGATGGGTCCTACTCTGGAGGTCTATACTTTTTCTGGAGCCTCGACGGAGATAATTTGGCTGCAGTAAGCGTAAGGAACAGTTGCATTGCTGGTTCCCCCCAAACAAAACTGGAAGTAGGGGAAGAAGGGCTATGTACGCCCTTCGTTTGTGAAGTGTCTAGAAAATCTCCAATGTTGATGTTGTCGGGGCAGGTAACGAAATATTTAATTTTGATGCCCCTTTCACTAGCACCTCTTCAAAGGTATTAATGCCGTTGACTGGAGAGACCCTTGGCTGAGGAGAGTCAGTCTGAGTTAGCAAATATCTTTCAGCACTGGAGGCAGAAGTGTAATAAGGGAGTATTGTATCATGATGTGGAATGTGAGGAGGCTGGGAACACATAGCAAACTACACAAGGTCCATGCATATTTGATAAGGGGCCGGGTCCAGTTTGCCTGCTTGCAGGAAACTCATATGGTGGCAGAGGAACTTAATAGACTGTGCAAGCGATGGCGTGGCCAGTTATACGGCACAACATACTCAGCTTACACAGGGTCACATTTTGCTGTGGGTGGCTCGAAGGGTAACCTTTGTGTGGGGACACACCTTGGTAGACCCAGAGGGCTGCTACGTCATAGTCGAGGGTACCCTGGATGTTGAATCTCTCATGTTTGTGGCACTGTATGCACCAAATGAGGGGCAAGCCCTGTTCTTGGCTACCTTAACCCAAGCTCTCTTTGCATCTGTACTTTCCCCAGTCTTCTGGTGTGGAGACTTTAGTTGCTGAGTGACTGATTGACACCTCCAGTGCCGGGGGTGTTATTGCACACAACTACTCGGCAGCTAAAACAATGGACATACAATACACAGGCGTTTGGACATTTTGTGCAATCGACAACAGCACGCGTGCAAATATTCCCAGTATGCTTTCCACACAAGGATTGTTCTGATATATGGCAGTGGGGCTCTGGTGGGTAAGTGCACAGTGCGTAGTATTTAAGCGGGAAGTTGTCTAACCACTGTCCTTTGTTGGTCCCATTTTTCTGGGGAAGACCCCTACTGGAGATGCCCATGAAGCGTTGGTGGACGCCCCATTCAGGATTAATGTGGGGGAACATCTCTATAGGTATTTCACAGATAACAAGGGCCATGCTACAGATGAATTAGTGGAATGGGACAACTTTAAGGTGGTACTGCGGGGGATATGTATGACAACATTGTATGAAATGAGGCAAGGACTGCGGACAGAGATGATGGCTTTGGAGGAAAGACTGAGAGCGGCGGAAAGAGAGTGGGAGGCTGACCCAGCTTTGTATCCCTCAATGGTAGGCATTAAATCAGACTACAGGGAGGCATTGAAACACTTATCAGCCTTAGATTACAAAACATATGTTAAACATTAGGAAAACCAGTGGGCTACTGGCCTGGCGCTCACGGTCTGAGACCTCTTGCATCTCTATAGGCGCAATTTGATCGTGAGCGGGCCCCTGATTAACTCACAGTTGCCCATCAATGGGGAATTCAACATGGGGCGCAATATGGGGCTCTGGAGGTGGAGGGTTCGGGGGGTGGGGGGAGCGATAATGTCTTCATGAGCAAAATAGAAAACTCCACTGTTACCCCATTACAAAGGCAGTAGCTAGGCACCCCTTTAACTTTGGAAGACCTTAAATTAGCCATCAAACAAATGGCCAGGGGCAAGACTTCAGGCACTGACAGGTTCCCCATTGAATTCTATACCACCTTTCAAGCTCAGCTAGCCCCCAGGTTCCTGTGGTATTTGAACAATCTAGGGCCCGGGGTAACATCTCCGACAGCATGAGTGAGGCTTTGATCGTAACACTTTCGAAGCCCGGGCAAGATCCCCTTGAGGCTATTTCTCATTGCCCAGTCTCTTTACTTAATGAGGACTACAAGATATTGGGCGTGGTCTTGCCAAATAGATTGACCGCACTCGTTCAGCATGTGTTGCAATCGGACCAGATGGTCTAATTCCGGGAAGACACATTCCTGATTCTGCAACATCTGTTCTCCATCATGGACCGGGCACGTGGGACAGATGCACAGTGCTGGGTGTCCTCCATAGATATCGAGAAAGCGTTTGACACCCAGGGGTGGGTCTAGCTCCAAACTGTGTTACTCAAATTTGGATCGGGGCTGGAGCTCTGCAGGTGGATAGGGGTGTTCTATGATTCGCCCTTGGCCAAGGTACACACCTATGAGATCATTTCTGGTAGTTCTACCATTGGCAGGGGCACCAGGCAGGGGTGCCCACTCTTCTGTTTGTTGTTCGCCATAGAGCCCGTGGCGTGATAGCTACGTGATCAGAATATTCAGTGGGGAGTGAGAGTCGAAGGTCTCACCATGTATGCTGATAACACCTTGATATATTTGAAGGCGGCCCGTTGAATCTCCAAGGAGTTCCGAGTACCCTAGAAGACTTCGGGTACATCTCCGGCCTCCGCATTAATTGGGGAAAGTCATGTTTATTCTCCTTGCTACAAACACCTGAACTGCTACGTCGCCCTGATGATATTGACCCCTGGCCTTGGAAGTATGACATCATCGAATACTTGGGATACAAATTTGTCATACAGAGCATTATATCATACAGTGCAAATTGGGAAAGGCACCGACATCGATAACTCTGACATGACCCTTTTAGACGCAGTTACCCCTTTGTCCCATGGGCAGGGTGTCCATAGCAAAAATGCCGGTCCTCCCCGGCTCATCTACTTCTTGGTGCCACTGAGGCCAGCATTATTCAGAGAGCTGCAGAGACTGTTACCCTTCTTGATTTGGGGTAACAAGAGACACATGGTGGTGATAGCCACTTTATATGCTGCGGGAGAGAACTGAGGCCTTGGGGCGCCTAACTATGAGCTGTATTATGCTGCAGCCCAGCTCCAATGGCCATTATGATGGCTAAGAAAAACTATGAACCTTGAGTGGGACATGCTGGGCATTGACTTTGTGAGTAAAACACTGTTGAAGTGATTCGTGGAATACCCCCTTTCTCTATTACCCCAAATGTATTGCTGAAAGTGGCAGTTTGGTGCTGGCGGCAATACATTCATAGGGTCAAGAGAGGGGTGCCATATGCTCTGGGACTGCAGTTATGGGCCCCTCGCTTTGTAAATAGCGGACATTGGTTTATCCGATTGGTCAATTGACTGATGCGGGATATAAGACGTGGGGCAATGTGGTGGCAGTGGGGAGAGTTTGAGGACCTGATTGCTGCAGGTGACCTGGACTCAGGGCAGTTCCCGCTGTATTCGACACTGTGTGGTTTAGCAGATGGGATGTGGGGCCCCCAAGGGTGACTTGCCTCCTGCATCGGAACCCCTGAAATGATGGGAGCCTCAGCTGGCACAAGTAAGGTAATGTCCTGCATATACAGTGCTCTACTTGGAGACCTAGTTTATGCAAGCATACAAGCTCTTAACGGGTATTTGGAGTAATAGTTGGAGACGGAATTCTAGGAACTGGCATGGAGGAGGTGGTGCTTGGGTTCCGTAGGAACGATTTTGAGGAACTCTTGTTTCCGCTTTATTCAGTCCAACAACATATACCATACGTACCTCTCTCCAGACAGGATAGGGAAGATGTTTGCCGATATAGTAGTAGTTTGTTTTAGATGTCAGGAGGTTAATGCAGACTTCTTGCACGTAGTGTGGGCATGTCCAGTGATTGTTGACTATTGGCCAGATGTGACTCAATGCATATCAGACATCACAGCCTCTATCTAATCACAGAACCCTCCTAGTTGCCTCCTTAACACTGGAACAGTGACAAAGTGGACGAAGCAGCTGACTGGGTTCCAGGACTTGGCTTTGGTACCCGCAAAGCGACGTCCTGCAATGGGTTGGAAAGAGGTGAAGTCCCCCTTATCTCATTGTGGTTGAGGGGTGTGGTCTGGTGGGCCACTGCGGAGTTCTCAGTGCTTGCAGATGCCAGGGCCCGGGACGAGAGATGTCTTCTCATCTGAATGACATACTGACGCCAGAGGTCCCCGATAGTAATGGTTGAAGGTGGTGGAAGGGTATTGCCCATATTGGGGGGGCATTTAAATCCGCTTGGTGAACACACAGGTGGATAACACGCTTATGTCGGTGTGTCAGATGATGGTGAGCACTGCAAGTGCACACTCGAAGGGGGTAGTCTAAGGGTTGCTCAGTATCTACATAGCTACGCAGGTGATTCACATTTGAGTTGCTCTGGGGGGAAAGATAGTGGGATCGACGGAAGCTGGATGGGTTGCGTTAGTTAAATGTTCTACAGTGCTTTTATTGATTTCTCCACCTGTGACCAAGCAGTTGGTTGGTTGGATATGATATACAGATGTGGTACAATCTCTTTGCTTGCCAATCTAGAAAGTTGCTGTGTGGGTTAAGGGTGCCATCTGACCTACGCATCACTGATTTATTTTTTTATTAAGGCCCAGCCTGCGACTGCAACCACAATACCCAATCAAACATGAAGCAAAATGCCCAGTTAAGAAAATTCTATTGCAATTAGAATATCAAAGTGCAATAGAGCCTTGTATATCAGCAATGAACAATCCATTATTTCCAGTAGCTAAACCAGATCATTCCTACTGCTTAGTCTGATTAAGGAATGATTGTTGAATGAGGGAAAAAGCATAGAAATGGCTTCTCTAATTCCATCCTTAGAGGCTGTTACAAAGGCAAACGTTCCTAATGCAAAAGCTTTACATTCAAGGTGGACACAATGGGCCACCTCCTTCACAGCTACTGATGTTGACTATGTCTTTGATGCCAGTTTGCAAACACAAGGACTTCTCTAGTATGAACAAGAATACCCTGTGTTCAGTGATGTTTTGCCTCTTCATCAGTCTGATTACATAATATGGACTAATAGATCAGCTCAGCCCGTGGTACGCACTAAACAATGATGCTCAGCAGCAGGTGCAGCAGTGTGCGGTGTTATGAAAAATGGAGAGTTCCCTCAACAAAAAACGTTTATACCTCCCATAGGGGATTTTACCACTCAGCTGGCTGAACTGAGAGCTTTAATTCTGGCACCACAGAATATTGATCCTGAATACACTATGAATGTGTGGTTCGTATTAATGTCTCCACTCTTTTAATGAAAACTTACATTATTGGAATGGATTCAGAGATTCTAAAAGAAACACTATCAAGTATGAACTGCTTCATGGTAGAGTGACACATCTTAAAGATTGCCAAAGGCTTATCTAATTCAAACATTGAGACACCAATGGATTGGAATACACTTTGTAGGGAATTCACTGCCTGATGAAGCCACCAAACTGGCAGATCAGGTTTCTGTTGTGACTGCAATTACTCGCTCACAGACAAGGGTGGATGATTACATCATGGTTGCTGTCACTGCTTCGCACAGTGGCACTCCAATACCTAAAACACAGCCAGAAAATACCCCTACCTTTTGAGTGCTCAAAACATACATTTTGCTCGCATTTCTGGGGTTGGTGATCGTGTGATACTCAACTAAGACTGCAGTCTACAATTAATCATAGCTATTGATGGAGGATTAGCGGCTGCCCATGCAGGTATAGCAACTAGTTTACTTATTAGAGAAACGTTATTGGTGGCATGGACTGTAAAGATAGGTCAAACTATAGGTACTCAGTTGTGACATTTATCAGCAAATTAAAAGTTTCACCGCAGCTCTCCCACCCCAGACTGTGCCAGTAGTTTCAATCAAACCGCTAACGTGTCTATTTAGATTAGTGTGGTCCTCTGCACTCGGATGGTGCATTCAAATTTACTCTATTAGCCAGTCATTCGTGTTCTAGATCTCTATCGGTGTCCACAGTGAACAGCTGACGATCCAACAGTTATTAAAGATTTGCAGGTCTTGATTTTGACATATGCAGTATCAGAATTTCACTTGCACCAAGGGCAGGCTTACTGGGATACCATGGTAACTCTGGGTAGTGCTGTGCATTATTCTTCTCCCTATTATCCTGTGGGAAATTTGATAGTGGGAAATAAGAACCATGACTTAACACAATCCTTAACAGCTAGAATTGAGTGTTAGGCCGTAGTTGGATCCATCATTTGTATGGAGTCCAGGATGCTTTTAATAATCTGCATAGATGAGCCTTGGGTGTTCGGACCCACTATGAGGGTATTTTTGATATCCAGATGTATGTTTCAGATCTGAATAACCCAGGCACAGTGTGGCCGATACGCTTTTTGACATCAATGGGCGTTTAGCTGTCTCACACAAACGTCAGTCCTTGGTATTCAAGGTATGAGAACTGTGATTTTTCCACTGCTTGCTGGTTGTACAAACACAAGTGTGATTTCAGTAGATTTGATGAAGCTACACTGTAGTGTTAGTGAGTTAAATATACTGTGATTAAATTATACACTGACTAGCATGTGAGCTGGAATGTCCAGAAAGATGTAGAGTGTCCTGTTCCAGATGTTCTATGATGAGTCATTACTGTTTGGCAGCGCTGTCAGCAGGACTGCTGTGCTGAAGATATCCATTTATCCAGAATAAACAACTTTGAATTAACTTTCTGGAAGTGAAATTACTACATTTTATGGCGACGAGGATGGAATACGAACCCACGCGTGCAAAGCACAATGGATTAGCAATCCATTATACCACTATATTTGGCATTTTCACACCTTTTCTCACATTGTAATAATCTCAGTAAGTCTTTGTTTCTCTGTAAAACTTGCCTTGACAGCAGGGTGGTGTACCTAAAACCATTGTATCAGATAATGGTGTACACTTTGTATCGAGGGAAATGAAGGAGTTTATGGAAAAATGGGGAGTTACTCATGAGAGAGTGGCTTTGTATAGACCACAAGCCAATGGAATGGTAGAGAGGATTAATCGCCTATTAATGGACAATATACAATTGTCATTAGCTAATGGTTTATCTTGGAAAGAAGAAGTAAAGAAACTAGTTTGGGCACACAGAATTACTCCTCATGCTATAACGGATATTTCTCCCTTTGCATCTCTTAAAGGGAGAGAACCAGGTAGAAAAGACATTCCCAGTTTGTTGGTTGTCAAGGATCCTTTATGGATAGACCACCATGCCGTCAAGGCAAGCATTACACAGAAACAAAGACTTACTGAAGATTATTACAATGTGAGAAAAGGTGTGAAAATTCCAAATATAGTGGTTGGAGATTGGGTTGTCACAAAGAAAAGTGGCGTGGTCATTAAAGGGGATAGCAAATTCTCTGTTCCATTAAAGGTAATTGAAGTAAAGCGCAATGTGGTAGTATTGGAAAATGGGACAGTTTGGAGTATTGGAAATGTTTGTAAAGTACCTAATGTACAATACAACTATTGTCATTTGTCATAGTGCTGCTATGAGATCTTTGTGTTATGTTTTTAAAAAAAAGTTTTTTCTTGTACAATTTTTAATGTTTCATGAGGGGGGAGATGTGTAGTGTTAGTGAAGTTAAATATACTATGATTACATTATACACGGACTAGCATGTGAGCTGGAATGTCCAGACAGATGTAGAGTGTCCTGTTTCAGATGTTCTATGATGAGTTATTACTGTTTGGCAGCGCTGTGAGCAGGACTGCTGTGCTGAGGATATCCATTTATCCAGAATAAATAACTTTGAATTAACTTTCTGGAAGTGAAATTACTACATACACCATGTGGATAGTCCTACACAGTAAGCAATGAGGGCACTGGTTAGTTACCTGCCTCCTCACTACCATTCAGGAAATCTATCTTCAAGCATTAAGTAATACAAATATTAAATGTAAATGTGTTTGTATTTATATAGCGCACTTCTACCCAGAGGTCTCGTAGCGGGGTATTCATACCGCTGTGGAACCCATCCTGGCTTTCCTGTGAAATGTCCACTCCTGGGCACCCCCAAGGTGAAGCCGGGCATCCAAGCGCTGCTGGGGCCGTTGTGGAGATTAAGCAAGCTATTGACCCATGATTAGACTAGGCACCGAGGCGAGAATTATCAGGTCCGGGGAAATTGAGTCCAAGAGCCGTCGAGGCAGGAATTGAACCCTGGTCCCGGGCCAAACCTCTGCATTAGGGTCTGCCGCTCTAACCATTGAGCCACGCGTCTCCACAAATATTGCTTCTACCAAGCTGGGGACTTCAGATGCTGAACTTTTTTTACTTCCTGTTACTACCACCAATACAAAATACACATCCGATGTGAGTCTACAGCTTTCTACTGCGACTAATAACAACAAATTTGTTTATTACTAACCACCTTTTGAGGTGTCTAACAGTTATCCTTTACAACGTGAGGTCCCAGTTTTTGCAAAGACTGCCTCATTACTTTGCAGACATTTATGATTTTCCTTCACATACTTCACTGCTTGGTAAAGATGTATTTTTTCTTTGGCTGAAACAGAGTTATCAGATTCCTCGTTGTCCTATATTTGGATTTTCATTTCACTACATTTCCTCTTCATTTGGACTGGATTTGGTACAGTATTTTTCTTGCTTCTGAATGGACTTTCCCTTCCAGAATGCTTTGCTTTAGAACTGGTAGTTAAGGTACCTCCGCCTCATTCTTCTTCACATAAAGTACGAAGAGTCTTGTCCTTTGTTAATATTTCTGCATTTCCTGTCTCTGATGGAATTGTATAAGATAAGGTCCCATTTTATATTTTTGGTCCTATAGAAACTTCATAGATTCCTTATGTGTTTAAGGTCGCTATGGGTGAAATTATTACACCTGGGTGTATGTCTGATGAATGGGCTGTAGAGACTGTCAAAAGCATGCTTTTTGAACTAGAATATTATACAACATTCGAAAATTAAGATTTGCATCTAAATTCTGCTTATTATGGTGAAAAGTTTTGTTATCACTAGGCCCATCACTTTTTACATGTACAGTTTTCAGTTACACACATTGGGGACATTGGCCAATGCTACCAGTGGGTAATTCAAAAACATATTTGCAAATGTTTGTATATTCTGATCACACTTCTTTAGACCAAGCTACTTGTTATTGTAAGCTTATCACTTTCACAGCGTAGAAAATATGCTGATCGAAACTTAATACATATACTCAGATCCATTTATTTCCCAGTTAGCTGTACAAGGGCTGTGAATATTGAAATGATAAAATTGATTGAAATTGATTTGAGGAACATGACACGGCAAGTCCAGCGCATTGATGCTTTATTTTGAGCTTGTCTGATCACTAGACAAATGAACGTTCTGAACAAAACAATGCAGCAAACTAAATGCCTAGGTTTGGCTAAAATTAAAGAAATGAACACACCAACTGTCCCTCTCCTGTACATTTTGACAATTGGCAACAGTTTCCAAATTGTACAGAAGAACATGTCAATAGTATGGTACAGAATGGTACATATAACTCTTTAATTTCAGGTTCAAATTGGTGGTTAGTGTGGCCAGTTGACACTAATGGTTGTAATGCACATTTTTTGGACTCATCAATGGGTTTCAAAGCAAGCAGACTAGACCGCCGGTACATGCAGGCACAATATTCAGGGGTGGTTACCACCCCTAGGGTGTAGGGAAGTTATGCCAACAATGGTTACAGCACTCAACTTTATCTGCTGTTATGGAACATCTATCTGTCCTTTGTCACCATGTTCTAAATGTTTTATATATGCCACTTACAATGAACTTTGGAAAACTCTCAGCAAGAAGCAGCCAGCTGAATGCTTAAGACAAATTTACAGAGCAATATTGGAAAAAACATTGGCTGTTGTGGATAATGGCATGACAACATTGTCAACTAGAATGTATTCTTTGAATAGTGTTGTAACATCTGCATTCAACATAATATAGAATGACGTGTCTTTTCTCTATCATGGACAAAGCAAACTAAAATAGATTATGGCAATAAGGGGAGTATTGACTAGTAGCCAATCGGCTACTTACCCCTGGTGTGACTACACGCTCTTGATGACCACTTCCTGGGGAGAGTGGGCATAAACCTGATCCAGAGTTCCTAGTTTCACCAAATTCAAAATGGTGAAACCCTTCCTTGAATGTCCACTTTAGGTGGCCAATCTTATGGGTATGCCTGGCCTGACTAACTACTTTCCTGCCTCCTCTAGTGTCAAATGGGCCTCAGGGTGGGGGATGTCCTTCCCCAGGTCTGGGGACAAGCTGTTTTTGCATATTTAGGGTGGCAGAGGTTTTTAAGCCTCTGGCCTTGACATGCTAATTCACTAGCCATCCTGCTGAAGAAGGTGTGAACACCTGCCTCCAGAGCACGCATTGATTCTGGCCTTTAAACGCGTAGGCTCTTACCTCCAGGGGGTCAGAAATGTATCTGTGGCGGCAGGCTAGACCATACTAGTCAGCCAGCACACTAGAGGACAAGAGGTTTTTAGGGTGCACCTCTAAGGTGCCCTTTGGGTGCATGCCATATTAAATCTAGTACTGGTATCAGTACAGATTTATTAAGACAAGGATTTTGATACCAAACACCAGTCAATCAATCAATCAGGTCTTTAGAAAGTGTGGCAAATCACCTGTGAGGGTTTCGAGGCGCTCGAGAAGTTTGCTGCTGCGTGGTAAGATTATCAGTCAAACATCCAAGTATTTATTTGCTTCCTGAATTGCTTGAGCGATGTTGCATTTCTGAGGAGCAGGGGGAGGTCATTCCATGCTTTGGCTGCCAGGTGTGAGAATGAACGTCCTTCACTGTTGGTTCAGCAGTTTCATGGGTTGTCTGCAAGGGATAGGGAGGCGGATTGAAGGTGTCTGGTTGGTTGGTGGAAAGTCAGGCATTTGGTGATGTATGTAGAACCTTTCTTGTGCAGGGTCTTGTAGGTGTGGGTCAGCATCTTGAACTAGCATATGTTCTGAATCAGGAACCAGTGTAGTTTCTTAAGCATCAGAGTGTTATGGGTACTTCTGGGAAGGTCGAGGATGAGTCCTGCTGCTGAGTTTTGTATATACTGGAGTCTCTTCATGAGGCGCGCAGTGAATCCTATGTAGAGTGTGTTTCTGCAGTCCAATCTGCTGCTGATGAGGGACTGTGTGACAGATCTTCCGGTGTTGGCCGGGAGCCACTTGAAAATCTTATGGAGCATGCAAAGGGTGTGGAACTAGGCAGATGAGACTGTGCTGACTTGTATCTTTATGGATAGCTTGCTATCCAGGATGATGCCAAGGTTGCGGGCATGGTCTCTTGGGGCGGGGGATGGGCTAAGTTCTGTGGGCCACCATGCGTCGCTCTACAGCGATGTGTTGTTCCCAAAGAAGAGGCCTTCCGTCTTGTTTGTGTTAAGTTTGAGACAGCTATCCTTCATCCAATCCATTATGTTCATCATGCAACTATGGAAGTTGGCTTTGGTGGTAGAGGATCTTCTGAGAGAATCAACTGGGTGTCGTTGGTGTAGGAGATGATGTTGAGTCCTTGTGATCTGACAGTGTCAGCCAGGAGTGTCATGTAGGCTTTGAAGAGGGTGGGGCTGGGAGGCAATCATTGGGGGACTCTGTAAATGATCTTCTTGGGCTCCAAAGTGAATGGTGGGAGGCGCGTCCACTGGGTTTTGCCGCAGAGGTAGGAGGTGATTCATCTGAGGGTGTCTACCTGGACCCCTAAGTGGTGAAGTCTGTTGATCAGGATGTGATGGGAAATGGTGGTGAACACGGCGGACAGGTCTAAGAGGATGAGGGCAGCCAATTCTACTTGGTCCAAGAGGGCTCAGATGTGGTCTGTTGCTGCAAACAGGGTTGTCTTGTGCTGTAGATAGCTCGAAATCCAGATTGGAAGGGTTCCAAAAGGTTGTTGAATGGTTGGTTGATCGCTTTCTCAAGGACTTTTGCTGGATAGAGGAACAGAGAGAAGGGCTGGTCGTTTTTTGGTTCAGTTGATGGTTTCTTCAGGAGAGATCTCTCTTCGACGTGTTTCCAATCCTCAGGCAAGGAGGCCGTGCTGATGGAGTTCTTCCGGACCTTCCTGAGCTCATCGCAGATTGTCTTGCTACCGAAGTTGAAACCGTAGTGGGTGCACGGGTCGGTAGATGCTCCTGAGTGTACAGAGTTCATGATGGAGATAGTGTCTTGCATGGTGAAGAGGTTCCATTGGGTGAACAGGTGTTTGGGGTTTGAGTTTGAGGTTGTTGTGAGCTGGTTGAAACTGTCAGAGGTGGAGGATAAGTGTTGGTAATATTCATAGATGGCTGAGATCTTGTGAAAAAGTCAGCAAGGTTGTCGCCTACTTCCTGGGAGGGTATGAGGTCGTTATTGATGCCTGTGGGATTGGAGAATTCCTTCACGATGGCGAAGAGTTCCTTGCTCTAGTTTGTGCTGGTTTTAATGCGGTCTGCTAGGGCATTCTTTTTGGTTTCTTTCAGGAGGCAGTGGTGTTGGCTGAGAGTGGTCCTGAAGGTGGTGCGGTCTTTCATTTTTTTGCTGAAGCTCCACTTCCTTTCCAGCAGTCTGCAGTTGCATTTTGTAGAGTGGAGTTCCTTGGTGGACCAGTTTGGTCCTTTGACTTTGGCTGGTTTGGCGGGAGCGATTGTGTCTGCACATTCTGTGATTCACTGGGAGATGTTTTTGCTGCTAGTTCTGGGTCGTGTGTAGAGTCTGGGAGGTGGGATTGGAGTGCGTTGTTCCACTGGTCTTCTGATACCTTTTTCAAGTCCCTGTGTATGGATCTTGAGGGTACAGTGTCAGAGTGGCTGGGTCCAGCGATAGTGAAGTGGACGCTATAGTGGTCGAACCAGGTAAGTTGGGTGGCGTGGTTGTATCTGACTGTGTCACTTGAGGTAAAAATGTGTTAGAGCGTCTGTCCTGCGATGTGGGTAGGGCCGGTGACAATCTGCTTGAGACTGATGTTGCCCATGCTCTCTAGAAGTTCGGTGGTGTTGGCGTTGCTGGAGTTTTCAAGGTGGAAATTTTGGTCCCCAAGGACGGTGTAGTGCTAATTTGTGAGTAGGGCTATGATATCCGGGATGTTGTTGCAGAAGCTGGTTCTGGGTCCTGGTGATCAGTAGGCAAGGGTGGAGGAGGGGTTTAGCCAGGTTTCTGTGAGGATGATGACGTCCGGGGTGAGGGATGAGATCGTGTCCCAGATATCTATGGCATGTTTACAGACTGAATGTGCGTTGAGTAGGATGCATTGGAGTTGTGTCCAGGTGGACTTGGTCAACATGGTGGATGCAGTTGTGCTCATCACATCTCAGCTTCCTGGCACATCATGCCCAGGTAGAGGGGTTAGGCTATCCCAATGTACCTGGCAGAGAGTATTCCCGCTATGCTCTTGATAATATAGGTAGTGTTAGGTAGGAGTAAATTCACATAGTAATGTTACTACATTTGAACTGTTTCTCTTTTTCACCATTTGCACAATGCTGGTTACAATGCTTTGTTTCATCTGCCTAATAATTGTAGTACAAGCTTTTTATACAAGAATACAATTGTTTCAATAAATGTTTGAAGAGCCATTTTTGTATCTTTCTTGTGTAACAACGAGAGAATAGATTTGATGCTACGATTTCGCTGGGGAATAAGTGGTCATGTTTAAGGTTGCCAATACCATCTTTTTACCTTGGTAAGGTTAGGGGTTCAGCTGGGACCCTGTGAGCTAGCAAGGCATTACGCCAATATTTTCTGATGATATGTGTGAACTGAGTCCCCTTATTCTGAAGTTCATTTTGTCCAAATACACAGTCCTACTTAATTCATAGGAACCATATAAAAACACTGGGGAACAAAGTTGGGGATTGAGCCTTTATAGGAATATGCACCACAAAAAGAAGACTTGAGGGTTTTAACATGTTTTGCACAAAAAAAGTGTGTTCTTCTGCTAGGCAATCAGCGCAAGGGCAGACAGCAATAGAAACCTTAGGATGTGTAGACCAAAAGACATGTACATTAAAGAAGCATTTCAATTTTAGTTGTTTTACATGTTTTCCAAATGCTGTAGAGTTTATCACCTGTGGGCACCCAGACCTATAGAAATTGTATTGTTTCTTAACTGTAACTCCAGTTCTCTTGTTGGGGTATTTCCACGATACTCATTAGTGTTGAATCGATGGGAAAAAAGTGGCGCAGTGGCCAGAATGGCTGACTCCGGAGCGCGGGGATCATTGTTCGATTGCCGGCGGCAGCTCAGCTCAGCTCAGCACTACTTGACCCTTGGCAATAGCTCACATAATCTCCCTGACGGCCCCCTGTGTTTTGAAACCTTTAGGGACGATATGTTCGCGCTTTACAAATAAGAATTATTATTATTATTATAGTCAAATCCGCATGCGGGGACCCCGGAGCACTTTTTCCCAATATAACATCCTAAATGCTGACGTTCGCCTTTCTTCGCGAAGGCCTTAAAAAGTCACTTAAAGTTGTAATGCAGCCAATAGGATTAGGCTACAGTGGTCAAACTTCTTCATCTTCCAGGAATGATAGGGAAATATCCAAGGAAACATGCACCTAATGCATGGACAACTTTGCAAGGTCAGAGAAAAAAAATCCTTCACAAACCCTTCTGCTCTGAGACAGAAGGATGAAGAAATGCAGGGAAATGTAGCCCATAGACTGCTATCACGAGGAAAGTAAAAGGAGACTGTGCCTTAAAGAACTGTGTGACCTCCAATATCCCATCATGCTCAGCCAGAGGCAGTTACCTCAGTTCTATTTGTAGGGTGTACTAACTGAATAATAGTGGAGCATGAACCTGTCTGTCTGATCCATCGGGGAGGAGGGAGGGTTGCTTATGACTATCATGGAAATACCCAACTGGAGTTATAGGTAAGAAAATATACCTCCTCTCATAGGGGATTTCCATGTGCATTCATAAGCGTTGAATGGATTAGCAAGCCCATCCCCCTGAGGCGGTGGAGTAGACAGAAACAATCGATAGCGAGATAGTTAACCAAAGAGATTTCTGAGGGATGCCTGTCTCACTTTAGCATCTGTTCTAGCATCAGTCAAGACAGTAATGCTTGGTGAATGTGTGGACTGACAGCCATGTAACAGCTTTGCAAATATCTGCCAAGGGGATATTTCTCATAAAGGCAGTAGTGGTTGCCTGGCCCTAGTGGCGTGTGCTCTGGGTGCCAGCAATAGTCTTATTAGCTAGCTGATAACAGAAGGATGCAAGAGGCAATCCACCTGGAAACTGACTGTTTGGAGGTAGCCAGAACTGAGCAAACTGGGCCATAATTGAAGAACAAGTGCTGGGATTTGCAAATAGATTTGGTTTTATCTAGGTAGAACTTTAACACCCTTTACATCCAGAGAGTGAAGGTCTCTTTCCGCTGGAGTGGATGGATTTTGAAAGAAAGTGGGTATAGATATAGTTTGGTTTACGTGAAAATCTGAGATAACGTCAGGGAGAAACTTGCGATTGGTCCACATTAAACTTTGGAAGAGTGGAAGGCTGTTTATGGCTCATGAGCACAAAGGGCCTGAGTGAGATGTTGAAGCAATGCGTTATGCATATGCTCAAAAGGAGGTAGCATGAGATGCGAAAGAACCATGTTGAGTTCCCATGGAGGAAAGGGCCGTTCAACAGGAGGAAAGACCTTAATTAACCCCTCAAGGAAATCTTTGATAACCAGAACCCTAAAGAAAGACATTTGTTTAAGACTTTTCCTGTATGTCATGAATGCAGCCAGGTAGACTTTGATGGGAGAAAATTGTAGGCCAGATTTAGCAAAGTGCAACAAATATTACATCCTCCTGGCAAGATGTAAGGTCTATCTGTCTGGATGAACACCAGATGCAAAATCTCCTCTATTTGAAGACATATGCATGCCTCATGGTTGGTCACTTTGCCACCGTTAGAATCTCCAAACAGTCCTGAGGTAGGTTGAGGTGTCCATACTGCATTATCTCAGGAGCCATGCTGCCAAATTCAAGGAGGCGAGGTTGGGGTGTAACAGTTGTCCTCTGAACTTTGTCAGAAGGTCTGGTTTGCATGATAGCCTGAGATGTGGACAGAGCACTCGTGAAGAAATTGTTTTGGCCACTCTGGTGCGTGGAGGTTCATCTTGGCTGTCCTGGCTGAAAGCTTGAGCAGGACTGCCGGGATCAGAGGGATTGGTGGAAAAGCGTAAATACATTTGTTGGACCAGTTGATCCATAGGGCATTCCCCAATTATCTTCGATGGTAAAACCCGGTGAGGAAGTTGCTGCATGTTTTCCGCAGTGGTGAAAAGGTCTGTAGGAGGTGTGCCCCACAAGCTGAAGATATCTTGCACAACATCTTTGTTCAACACTCATTCATGGTTTTCGTCGAAAGCCCTGCTGAGCGCATCTGCTTGGACATGCTGAACACCGGGTACTTAATGACCGTTATCTTTAGATTCCTGGCGAGGAGCCAGTGCCAGATTGTCTGAGCTTCTTGTGACAGGGCGCTAGACCTTGTTCCCCCCTGCTTGGTCAGGTAGTGAATGGTGGTTATATTGTCCTCTGAATGAGCAGGGTGTTGGTCGTGAACGCCTTGAGTGCTAGATGAACTGTGCCTTGAGTGCTAGATGAACTGTGCAGAGTTCAAGGAGGTTGATGTGATATGTCCTCTCCTTTGAAGACCATGCACCTAGTATTTGCAGGTGAACCATGTCGGCTCTCCATCCGAACAGAGAGGCAATCATCACAATGGTCTGTGTAGGATCCTGCTGGTGAAATGGCATCGCCATTAGGGGATTGCTCGGGGATCACTACCACTTGAGTGACCTGATGGCCTGAATGGATAGGATGATCCTGTTTTCCAAGTTTCCGGACAACTGGTCCCACTGATCCTTCAGACACTCGTGGAGAGGGCGCATGTGAAGGTGAGTGTTGGGAGTAAGAAAGATGCAGGAGGCCATCGAGCCGAGGATTGAGGAGACTATGTGCACTGTTGGATGGCACATCCGTTGAAGCGTGTGACACTTCTGGAGAATCGATAAGCGTAATTCCTCTAAAGGGCACACCCTTGTGTCCAGTGTGTCGATGGTAGATCCTAAGTAGTGTAACTTCTGGTCTGGTGTTGACGTGGATCTGGGAAAATTGACATGAAGACCCAACCAATGGAGGAGATCGCAAGTCCATTTGAAATGCAGGTGGGCTTCTGGAAGGTTGGACGCATTGATAATCCAGTCATCCTGGTAAGGGTAGACAAAGATTTGGTGCCTGCAACGATGTGCTGCCACCACAGCCATGCATTTGGAGAATGTCCTGGGTGCTGACTTGAGGCCAAGTGGTAGGCCAGCAGATTGGTAGGGGTGTGCCCCATAATGAATCTTAGGAACTGCTGATGCTTCTTTGCAATGAGAATATGAAAATAGGCATTGTGAAGGTTGATAGAGCAAAGCCAGTCTCCCTGGTGAAGATGAGGGTATATTTGGTGTAAAGCCAGCATCCTGAACTTCTCCTTTCAAATCCATTAGTTGACCATCCTGAGGTTGAGACTGGTCTGAACTCCTGTTTGCCCTTCTACAGCACGAGGACGTACCTGGAGTGAATGTCCTTTCCCTGTTGACTTTGGGAGACAGATTCCACCTTTTTTTTTTGACACAGAGTGTTGACTTCCTCCTTTAGAAGTCTGATGTGGGAAGTGGATGACTTTGGTAAAATGTACGGTAATGGGACAGTAAATCTGAGATAATACCCATGTTTGACAACATTCAAGACCCAGGCGTCTGTCGTTATGCGCTGCCATTCTGCCAAGTAATTTGAAATGCTTCCCCCTACTGGAGTGGGTACCGGAAGATTGGGAAGGAAGAATTCAGGGTTTGATACTGTTGGTTGGCCGACCCCTTGGTTAGGTTAGGTTGTTGTGCCACACATCCCCTCATCTGCTTGTGCTGAGGTTGGTAGGACATTTGGTACTGATGTGATCTCCCAGTCTGCCATTGGGGGGTTTGAACCGTCTGCGATGAGAAATAACAGTAGTACAGTCAGAACGACAGTCGCTGGTCCTTCAGTTTCTCAAGCCCTACAGCTTTTGAAGTATCCAAATCCATCTTCATTCTTGCCATTTCGTCATCAGCGTGCTATCCGAACAGAATGGAACCCGAAAAAGGCAAGTTCTGGATATGCAGCTTAGCGTCAGGCTTTAGTGATGTCAGTTAAAGCCATGCATGTCTGCGTAAGGACACTCCATGGCAGTAACCGTGAGGAGCCAGAATAGAGGAATCCACCTCCACACTAATGATCTGGTTAGAGGCCTTGGCGCCTTCTTGGAAGATTTCCAGAAAATCCTCCCCGTGATCTTTGGGAGGTGTTCCGAAAAGTGGAGAAAGGAATTCCACAAGTCTTGAACGTATCTACCCAAGAGGGCTGTTGCACGGTCCGCTTTCATGGATGTAGCTGCCGTGTTGCAGACTATGCGGCCGGTGAGTCCAACCTTTTATTCTCTTTATCTGGAGAAGAAGTGACAGAATGAGATGTGGTGTGAGACTTCCGGGCAGGTAGAAGCACCACGGAGTCTGGAGGAGAGTCTAAGCGCAGAAATAACAGATGTTACTCCGGAGGACGATATTTCTTCTGCAACCTGGAGGACGCCGACTTTACTACAGCTGGAGTAAGGAACAATTCCATGGCTGGCTCAAGAAGACCCAGCACTAGTGGGATTAAAGGTCTGAGACCATGCGCTGTTCAACTGTTTTGAAGATCACTGATGTTGATGGCGTCAGAACCACCATTGGTATATTTAATTTAGCTGCACCTCTAACAAGAACTTTCAACAAGAATTGGTGAGGAATGAGGTTGTGGAGAGCCAAACAAGGTGAGAGGATAGTCCTTGGTGGAAGAGGATGTATCCCCATAGTGATGACGGTGGTATTATGATCTTGATCTGTGGTGAGATCTGTGATGCGACAGAGAATGTCTTGATCTTGTAGAAGAACGCCCAGATGGATGTTGGCCCTGGATTGAGTGATGGCGTGTCCTGGAGCGTGATCTCCTAGGAACTGGAGTGCTAGGCACCTGTGACACTGGAGGAGGTAGAAAGACAGGTGCCGGTAGAGCTGGTGGTTTCAACAAACGCAGTACCTCTGACACCATAGATCACAATAGATTTTCTGCCACAAAAGTTCCTTTTATTGACTCTGTGCTTACCTTCTTCTTTTTTCTTTTTTCTTTTTTCTTCAAAAACTTCTAGTCATTTAAGTATCCCTTTACCTTATACATAACAAAATCTCTTCAATGTTTCGAAATAGACATAACATTTATAAAAAGCACATATACACAATACATTACTCACTAGACAGACTTTTACTTATTGAACATCAATACACATAAATACATTCAAGTATTCCTATATATCATATAGTATTTCATTTACTTCATACACTGGAATACATTTTACACTTTTATAGCACGAAATACCAACACTATATATTTTCCTAGATCTCTTTGTGTCCTACTTTTGTCTGGGGGGCTAGAACCGAGTCCCACTTAGTTCTCTGCACTATCTATTAATAGGTTCCTGTTAGGGGTCAGAGACTACTTGACAGCTTTTTAATGTGAGTCAGACTACTCCAACTCTACTGGCTGAATAAAGCAGCGTCTTTTGGTATCCTGGTTAGCTCTGAGACACTAAGTAAGCCGGCGCGTTTCGACCTTGTAAACGTGGGACCAACACACTTTATTTATACAAAGGTCTTCATCAGGTCTGAATTTGGTTGAGGTAGGACATCTTTAACCCCTTCAGTGCTGATGACAAAGCCAGCTCGTCATGGGCGTTACCTGCGCTACGCGGATGACGAGCTGGCTTTGTCATAAACAAGCCATTTTTTTTTTCAGCGCACAGCGGAAAAACGCGGTAGCGTGGTAGGGGTTAATCTGTATGGGATGATAATATAGATAGTTTTAGTGTGTGCTCATAGATATGTAGGATCATAAATATTCATGTGTTTTGAGACCTTACGTACCATCTTCTGTTGCAGAGGTAGATTGCTGTAGCTTTTCTACCTGTTTGAATAAAATTAAGAGAACATCTCAGTTATATGGCTACTTGTTGTGTTGAGTCCGAACTTTAAAATTAACTCGCCGAGCACCTACTGGTTCTCTTGTGGTTGTAAAGGCGAATAATCTTTATTTGTCTTTCCAGAAGTTCCGTTGCTTGTTGGACATTATAGGGGCTAGAGGGATAAGAGGGGCACTGTATTGTAATTTCTTGCCCTTGAGTGAACATTGTTGTTTCTTAACTTAGGCATGCCTATCAATGAAAGTAGTGAAGTGCTTCAAACTTACTACATGCATGCATAAGGGTGGAAAGTGTTCTCATACTCATAGGGTAATGACTGGAGCTGTGGCTGTACTTTTCGCACTGGTCTAGAAATATTGAGTGGTCCCCGTACTCTCGAATAATTGGTGTGCCGCCGTTATAGAATTTAAGTGCAAAAATGTAAGTGCAAGGGTATACTTTCGAGCAGAAGAAGGCTCAATACCTTTCTATATACAGTAATGGGATGGTCTATAACAGTACCCGGAGTTTCCCATGCTAGCGAGTGGGGATGTATGTCGTTTCAACGCATGCTTTTACCACGCATGCCTTTACAACGTGGGGATTACAACGCAAGTCGTTACAACGACTTGCATTGGGGGGGTGCTGGATAGTGGAATAGTTTAATTTTCTATTCCAACTCCAGTCCCCGTGGATAGTAGGGAAGGTGTTGAATAGAAAATTAAACTATTTCCTATCCAACAGCGCCCTCCAGCGAAAGTCGTTGTAACGACTTTCGTTGTAATTCCTGCGTTGTAATTGTATTGTGGTATTGTGGTATACTTATATAGCGCAAACCTGTCACCACCAAGGGCATCCTGGCGCTTCGACCCATGATCCAGCAAATTCAGCAGCCTAGCCTGTTCTAGGGAAGAGGTAGGTTTTCAGCGCCTTTCTAAAGGCTAAAAGATCCTCAAGACTTCTCAGGGATATTGGCAGGGAGTTCCAGAGTTTGGCCGCCGCTACTCTGAACGATCGGCCACCCATCCTCACTCTCTGGAAACGCGGAACTATTAGTAGCCTGGATGAAGAGGAGCGTAAGGCTCGGGATGGAAGGTACCAGGCAAACATTCTCCGCAAAGGGATTGGGCCCAGGCCATGGATAGCCCTGAACACAATGCACGCTGCTTTGTAGCGAACGCGTAGATGGACCGGCAACCAGTGGAGTTCCTGTAACGCTGCCGTGGCAGAGCTGTAATAGGGGCGGGAGAGGGCGAGTTTGGCAGCCATATTTTGCACCCTTTGGAGCTTGCCCAGAAGTGTTACCGGGGCCTCCAGAAGTAGTGCGTTACAAAGTCGAGTCGACTTAGGATGGTACTTCGCACTACTTCGGGCCTGGCTTGCTCAGGGAGGAGGGGTAAGACCTTGCACAGCATGCGGATCAGCATCATGCACGTTGAGGTGGTCTTATTTACGTGCAGATCCAGCTGCAGGTTGGGCCCAAAAATGACACCCAGATTACGTGCCGATTGTGCGGCTGACACCGTCTCTGAAAATGATGGGGGCCAAAAATCGTCTGGGAGATCTCGGGGAACTCGGTCGTTAGAGCAGTACAAGACCTCTGTCTTAGTTCCATTGAACTGTAATGAGTTCAAACGGAGCCATTCCGCTGTAGCCTGCATGCACCGGTGGAAGGTCTCCAGTGGGACTGCATCCTGTCCCTCCAGTGAAAAGACCAGCTGGGTATCATCCGCATAGTTAAATGCGGAGATCCCAAATGATTTGATGAGCTGGACTAGAGGGCGGAGGTAAATATTAAAGAGTAAAGGGCTGATGGCTGAGCCCTGAGGTACTCCTTGTCCTACTCTCCGCTCCTCTGAACTGAAGGGGGGGAGCAAAACCAGTTGCTGACGGTTGTCCAGATAGGAGATTAACCAGTCCCTGGCCTTATCTTTGACCCCGCACTCTTCCAGCCTCGAAATCAAGGTAGGATGGCTGACCGTGTCGAACGCGGCCGACATGTCGAGCAGCACCAAAAAGGCTGCCCGACCACTGTCGACTCGCGCCCGCAGATTGTCTAACACGGTCACCAACGCGGATTCCGTCCCATGAGCTAGGCGAAAACCGAATTGCGTCTCGTCCAGCCAGGTGTTCCCTTCTAAGAAGCCGGACAGAGTGCGGGTAACCAATTTTTCCATGATTTTGACTGGAAAAGGAAGCAGGGAGATTGGTCGGTAGTTGGAAAGGCAAACAGGGTCAAGCGTAGGTTTTTTTTAAGAGCAGAGATACCACTGCCTTCTTCCAGCAGCCCGGTACCGTCCCTGTTTCAAACGACTGGCAGCAGATGGAATGCAAGGGCTGGAAGAGATCCTCCTGAAACACCTTCCAGAGTTTTGGAGGAAGAGGATCAAGAGGCGAGCCGGATGAAATCGTAAGGGCAAGGCTGCCAAACTCCTCCAAGGAGGGAAGGGGAAAGCTACTCAGCTGGGGTCGACTGGCCGCAATCGCCGGAGCTCCCAGGCTGAGGGCCGGGTCCAAGGAGGGAGGGGAAAAGCTACTCAGCTGGGGTCGACTGGCCTCAATCGCCGGAGCTCCCAGGCTGAGGGCCGGGTCCAAGGAGGGAGGGGAGAAGCTACTCAGCTGGGGTCGACTGGCCTCAATCGCCGGAGCTCCCAGGCTGAGGGCCTGGTCCTCTGGTCGGGGTCGACTGGAAGGCGTGGCCAGAGCTTCCAAACAGAGGTGAGCAGCCCTCTGCAGGGGTCGACTGGCCACCTCCTCCGGAGCTCCCAGACCAGTAGTGGACTTAACTGGGTCCTGCAAACCCTCCAGGATTTTACGGGTTTTCTCCTCGAAGGCATCAGCAAGTGAGTCACAAAGAGCTTGCGATGAGGGGACGGCGCTAGCCACACACGTAGGGTGGGCAAGGTCCCTGACGATTTTAAAGAGGGCCTGTGCCTTGTTAGGGGCCTGATTCAAGGTAGATTCAAGATAGGTCACTTTGGCCATCTTGATCTGAGCCTTGTATTTTTGAATAGCGGACCTGAATACAGTTTTCTCCGAGTCTAAGTACTGTTTCCTCCAGGCCCTTTCTGCGCGTTTACAGTCAAGTTTAAGATGGCGTAATTCGCTCGTGTACCAAGGGCTAGCTCGATTCACCCTCCCTCGTGACTTCCGAAGGGGTGCAAACTTATCCAGCGAGCTCGATACGGACTGGCAGAAGAGAGTATAACTCTCTTCAGCTGTGTTGCCAAGCTTAAAGTACTTACCTAAGATGTTCGGCAGTGGAGAGGTTTTAAGAATTCGGGACCAAGGTCTCTCTAGCTTGGCTAGAGATAGTCCAGCCTTTCGTGAGATATGGTCCTCTGAACAAAGAGAGAACGTAATCAGAAAGTGGTCTGTCCAGAACTGGCACTTAATATCATCTAATGATACCCATAGTGGATCCGCAAATACTAAGTCCAGAATATGACCCTTCTGATGCGTGGAGGCGTTCACCAACTGTTCCAGATTGATATCCGTGCATGCTTGACTAAGGGAAGAGAATGCATTGTCCAGTGAACCGCCTGCCCACAGATGGTAGTGCGGGGTAAAAGTTTTGTTGTAAACGATGTTCCCCGCGAGTGGTTAATGTGCCGCCAATAGGATTTAGGTGCAAATGTTTGCTGCTGCAAAATTCCGGGCAGACTCAGGCTCAATACCTTTTTCTCTGAAATGTCCTGTTCTTCAGCAAGTGCAGAGTTTCCAATTCTCGCGTCCATCTGGTGGTGTCCGAATGCTGAAGAAGGTTTGGTGATCGAGAAGGTTTATTTCCTATTCCATCTCAGGTAGAGCTAGTGGTGGCATCACAGGAGGGTGTGGAGCCACTGGAGAAGGAGAGGCTGGTAGTACCGGTGACAGCGGAGCTGGTGGAGCTGGCAACTCTGGAGAGGTATAGGAGAAGATGGTACCTCTACCAGAGATGGAGATCTGGAGCGAGAATCCGATGAGGAATAGATTTACCTTCTTTTTATGGGGGTTCCGAGGTCTCCCCAAAGTCGATGGTCTCCTCGGAGGTGACATTTGTCATTGTCTCAATCTCGACTCTGATCGGCTTCTCGACATCCACCACTCCCATTGACTCTTGGCTCTCGATGTCCAGCATCTACTTCTTTGCGACGGCGAGTCAGAGTCTGTTGACGTCGATGTACTTGTTGACATCGGGCGGCGGTGTGTAAAAGATCTCAGCGTCGCTCAAGAGTGTCTTGCCGGTGATTATCGACGTTTATACGGCGTCAAACTTGTCATTGATGGGAAGCATATCGACGCTGTATCTCCTCTTGACGTCAACTGGGACCAATAGCATTTTGTTCCAGAAAAACGCCTCTCAGACCTTCCACAACCAGTGGAGGGAAGATCTCTGGTGGAATAATTACCTTCTCCTCGCTTAGAGGTCCCACTGGTTTCTTTCTTTTTTTCCTTGAAGACAAATGTTCTCCCTGTCAAGCAGGGTTCACCTGGAGAAAGTATTTCAAATACCAGAGGAGGCAGGTAGATGTGAAGCCGGCATGATACAGACCTCATGTTTTGGCCTTTTTTCTGCCACAGCGAGGACATCTGTCGAATAAAGAAGGCATTTTAAAGCAGACAAAAAAACCTTCTATCCCTGTCAGGAAAAAAACCTCACTCTATAGAGAAAGACAAAACACGTTGAGTGGAGCAAAAATATTTAAGGCTACATTTTGAAGAAAAAAAGTAAAAAAAAATGAGTTCGGTGCTCCAAGGGCCCTGTCAGAAGGAGCTGGAAAAAAGAGCCGAGTTAACTGACTTTTTGCTGAGCATGATGGGATATTGGAGTTCACACATTTCTTAAAGGCACAGTCTCCTTTTTCTTTCTTATAATGGCAGTCTATGAGGTTCGCTTTTTTTTTTGTCCTCATTCGCCATTAGATAAACCTAGAGCAATTTAGATTTCTCGGCGGCCCGCCACTTGATTGGCACCAACTGAAGAGCTCTGTATCTAAATGGATGCACTTTACACAAAACCTCCTATTCTCATATTCGGTCTGTTCTGTTCTTCTCTCTGGGCAGCTCGCAGAACAACCAGAGGGGTAAAGTAACTCAGTGTAGAGGCATAGCCATTGGACTATTTTCCCCCTGATGTTAGAAAGTGCTCAGCCATTCCTTACATGGTGCCCAAAAGTCTTTTTTCTTGCCCTTCTTTTTTTATTAAGGCCCTATCAAGCTTCATCGTATATTTAATAGAGTGTAACCACTATAAAAATATCAGAGATGTACTTTTAACCCAAAATGTACTAATTTCTCTCTCTGCAAGTAAAATTAAATAAAAGAATAACTTGTTTTCCTCCAGGGACATTCACTCATAGTATGGTAACACCCCAAAAAATACCAAAAATGTGCGCACCTGGATACCAGGCCTAAACATGGCTTCCATGCCTCTACTTACAGAGATCCAAAAAGGGTATAACATTGGGCAGGTTAAAAACTTATGGACATCATCAGCTTTAACCTGGAAACATTTTAGATATTTTGGAGTAGGACTCTTTGTGAATTTGGATAGCTTTAAGGGAGACCAGTACACCCTGTGGAGACAAAAGATGTGATTCCTTCTTAGGTTTGCTGCTTGAACTGTGGGATACAAAATGTTATAAGATACTTGCCTTAGTGCTTCTGGATGAGCACCAGGCAAGCACTCTCCCCACAGCTCCGATGGAAGTTTAAATTCGCCTTCTGGCAGGTCTAGCTAAAGCCAATATAGGATTGCCACCTTTTTGTTTTTCACAATTTTCTTCCTCCGGGTCTTCTCCACTTCGTTAGACAGGCCAACTGTCGTACTGACCGCTTGATACCAGCTCTTGATTTGCCAATACTTAAATTTGGATAATTAATTGTCCGTAAGTGTGCTCAAAGATTCCCAAGAAAGAAGAGAGCCCTCTGGTGCAAGTTGTTCCCGGCGTAATATTCTAGCTATTTTCAAAGGGGTTACCAGAGAGTCTTTAGTCCATTCGGGCGAAACCGGGGCATCCTAAATGGGCGCCAATGAGCTGTAATAGCTGATTTTCAATAACTTCCTAACTTTAAACCATGTAGAGGCTACACCATTTAAGATCTTTAAGCTAAACTTTTAAAAAAATCTTGGGTTACCAAATTTATGGATGAAGCCCTTGTCCCCTCCCTTGAGGTCTAACAGCATTTCCTTGAACATTATACTAATGTCTGAGCTGTCTGGTTCATTCATGAGCACCCCCCCCCCCCTCATTAAGAATATCCACGCATAAGAAACTAATTCTGGCAGGCACAACCCTCCCTTGTTTTTCTTTCTGCGTAGTTTCTTCCATGATATCCTAATACCTTTAGAGGCACATGTAAAACTATTTATTTTTGCCTGGAGTTTTTTAAATCCCTCTTCTTTAAATAAGTTTAGGTAGAACCATTATTTTTACTAAATTAACTCTACCTATTAGTGTTAAAGGTAGATATGACCAGCTCAGTAGGGAATTATATATTTCTTTACTAATTTTAGGAAAATTCATATCTATAATATCTTCAATATTTTGTGTGATCATTATGCCCAGACACCTTATCACTTTCTTTGTTAAATGTGCGTTTGTATCTAGGTTCCAGGCCATACACTCGGTCTTTGGCGCATCAATTTAATAACCAGAAACCTGACCAAACTGTTGCGCCTCTTTGTAAATTATTGGTATTGCAGTGTTTAAATATGATGTATATACCATTAAATCATCGGCGTATAAAGCCACCTTCATTTCCCAGGTCTTACATTTAAAAGGAGGTATTTCAGGATGGCTTCTAATCTTTCCAGCTAGGGGCTCAATATACAGCTTAGAAAGCAACGGGGATAGCGGGCAGCCCTACCTTGTGCCCCTTTGAATTTTAACTGGAGCAGACAGGTTCCCTTTCACTAAAATTCTGGCTGTCGGAGTTTGGTAGATCAAACTAACTGTCCTACAAAAGTTTTCTCCCAGATTACATAATCTTAGTATATGCTTTAAATAGGCCCAGTTAACTCTGTCGAATGCCTTTGTGGCATCCAATGTAATGACAGCCACTGGTGTTTTGTGAAGTGTTGCTAAATCAATTGCCCCAATCAAGTTATAAGTAAGGTCTTGAATTCCTCTCATCCCAGACGAAACTTTTTTGGCCCCTATGGAATAGATCCCCTATCACTCTATTCAACCTCTCTGGCAAAATCTAGGCAAAAACCTTATAGTCAAGATTGAGCAGAGATATAGGTCGGTATGAATCGCAGGAGCGAGGCGACTTTGACGGATTAAAAAGCAAAGCGACTGTAGCTTAATTCCAACATTGCTGCATATTCCCGCCCTTTTCAAAAATATGGGAAAATAGCTTCTCCATAATGGGAATAAGAGCTTCCATTAGAACCTTATATAGCCCCACCGGCAGGCCATCTGGTCCTGCAGCTTTACCAGATTTTCCTGCTGCTAATGCTTTCTTGACCTCATTACTTGTTATCGGACTATTCAAGTTATGATATTCATTCTCAGTGATTTTATTCGTGAGATCTTGGCCCAACCAGGCCCTAATTGCTTCCTCCTGGACAATTAAGTCCTCTCTTCAAAATGATTTTGAAAGGCCTCTTCAATTTCTACAGGGCTCTTAAGTAGAGTCCCTGAGGTGTTACAATTTACTTCTTTGATGTTCCCTCTTGCAATATCTTGTTTGGTTGTCCATGCCAGTAGCTTTCCACAGCCTTCCCCATACTCAAAGTGAGCAAGCTTGCTGGCTTGCCACCTCTTTTTTAACCTAGAATCAATCCCATTGGTCAGATCTGATTTAAGAAACTGCAAGTTTGCTGAGATAGCTTTGTCCGACAGATTGCTCCCATGAGTAATAAGGGTTTGCTCTGCCTTTTAAATTTTATTATCTATCTCTTCCACTTCAGCTCTATTTTTTTTCTGTCTAGCAATTTGGAGTGAAAAAGCTTTAATACGTGTCCCACACGACTTCTATTGGGGCAATATCCATATTGGTTAAAAAAAAAAGCTTTTGTCTCTACAATTAGGTTCTCATTGACATCTTCCTCCAAGAGAATGGCATGATCTAGGGTCGATCTCCTGTGGATCGGCTTTACTGACATCTTGAAGGATAAAGTTACTGCTGAGTGATCCCAGGGATGTTCCCCCAGATGTTTTATATCCTACACCCATCTTTTTAAATCCAGTATCACTAAGAAAATATCTAACCTGGACTTATGGCCATATTTCTTGTTATGAAAAGTGTACCCTCTCCTGTTCCCCATTTTGTCTCGCCAAACATCAAACCAAGCTAACTGCTTCATAGCGTTTTTAATCTTAGATCTCATTTTGCAATTCTGAATTGCTCTGCTTTTTAATGACCTGTCCATGGCTGGGTATAAGACCACATTAAAGTCACTTGCAAAATGTAATAATTCAGAGAGCAGATCTCTAAAGGGAGCTGGATCGTCTACATTGGGGCCATAGTATCCTGCCACCGTAAATTTGTAAGCATGACACTTAATGTTAGCTATGGCCCATCTCACCATCGTATCTACTCTACTGTATTCTAAAGAGATAGCTGGGTTTCTTTTGATAACTATGGCTATAATCAACAACAAAACGGATTCAGGGAGGGTCCAAGGGATATAAGGTTTAAAGACCCGTACCTGGTTATTATCCCCAGCAACTTCTATACGTATAACACAGAAAACACAGAGGGTCTATCAGCTTAATTATATAGCTGGACTGTCAGTCCGAGTCACCAGGATCTCGGGGTGTATAAATCACATGAAGACAGCATAATTCAATATACGGTGAACACCATGTGTATAGGAAAAGCCAACACAGCGCAGATCATTCATACATGGCTGACAAATCCAGAACAATTAGTGAAGGGTTTTCATCAAATAGACTCAGTGATCAGTCCTATCATTTGGCCAAACCCAAGTGCATGTCAGTTTGGTCCCCTGATCATTGGGACAGCAAACACTGTTAATTGTGGACTGACTGTGTCAGTTACCCACACACCTGGTATCACCAAAAATAAATGAAAAAACTATATAATATATTCATGCTCACCCTCCATGGTAGGGAGAAGGACCTCACCTGGACCTTGCTCAGGTTGTACGAGGCCCCGCGCTACATAGATACAAGAAGGGAAACAGAAATGGAGCACCCTAAAGCGTAGATTACACAGCCTATTGATATGCCCAATGTGATTCCTGTATATAAAATCCCCTTATATCTAGGGACCAACATGTAATGAGACTCTAGCACTCAAACTAGTTTTTTCATTTATTTTTGGTGATACCAGGTGTGTGGGTAACTGACACAGTCAGTCCACAATTAACGACTATACATTTTCCTCCATAGAATTTGTATTTCCTTATTGACATGGAGGGCTAATGTCTGCGGTTGTTACAGGTTGTACCGTATTCAACCTTTCTAATTTTGTATTTCTCTCACTTTGGTGGTGGTGGTGTTTCTTTTGTTTCACTACTACTTGTGCAACTATTGAAAGAACAGAGGCCCTGACGAATGCCATGGGATTTTATACCCGATAGGCAGAAACATGTTGGCCCGTTATCAGACAGATATTTGTTTGACTGTCTCTCTTGCACTGTTCTTGGTTTTTAACTAGGAGGTGTGGTTCGTCCGCAGAATAAAGTTATTAGTAGGAGGACACTCCATCCTATTTTAAAGTCACTATTTCTTTGTGAATGAATGAATGAATGAATGAATGAATGACTACTCATTTGTATAGCGCATGGTTACCCGGGGGCATCCCAGCGCTTCAGTGAACCAATTCATCCCCAGAGATTTAGTGAAATGGTTAGGTTTTCAGCATGTTCCTGAATCTAAGATGGTTCTCCTCCATCCGAATAGAGTCAGGCAGGCTGTTCCAAAGTTTTGCTGACTGAACAGCAAAACGCCTGCCACCCATACGGCTTCTCCTTATTCTGGGAACTGCAAGAAGGTTTTTATTGCTGGATCTAAGGGTCCTGTTGGTTTGATAGGGACAAAACAAAGGTTGAATAAGATCAGGTCCTGTTTTGGTTAGGGCTTTGTGGACAATGGTCATAGCCTTAATTTCAATCCTTTGTTGAACCGGCAGCCAGTGAAGTTTCCGGAGCGCTGGTTTGGCCGAGGTTCTGCGAGGAGTTGCACTGCTATTCACTTGACCATCAAGGATCAGCCATCACTGACGGTTCGCGTATGTTGGTGGACCAAATCCTTAACCAGCAATAGATGGTGCGGTGTTTGCTGTCCCAATGATCAGGGGACCAGACTGACATGCACTTGGGTTTGGCCAAATGATAGGACTGATCACTGAGTCTATTTGATGGAAACCCTTCACTAATTGTTCTGGATTTGTCAGCCATGTATGAATGATCTGCGCTGTGTTGGCTTTTCCTATACACATGGTGTTCACCGTATATTGAATTATGCTGTCTTCATGTGATTTATACACCCCGAGATCCTGGTGACTCGGACTGACAGTCCAGCTATATAATTAAGCTGATAGACCCTCTGTGTTTTCTGTGTTATACATAACTATGGCTATGCCATTGGTTAAAATGTGTTGCGTGGTGCAGACCACATCTTGGATCCAATTCCTGGACTTACACAAATTTTTCAACTTGCTCTCTGTTAGATGTGTCTCCTGAAGTATGAGAATTTGTTCTGGGGCATCTCTCAAATATTGAAATATCTTCTCCATCCTGTACTTTGCTCTTAAGCCATTCAGATTCCATGACAATACCCTTAAAAGAATATTGGCTGAGCTATCTCTCTATTTGTAAAACAAACAAAAAAAACAATTATTTTAAGAGCCCTACTTAGGCAACTTGGACACTTCCCCCCCCCCTCAATGTGCCCCAACCTGTGCTGCCCACCCTCTCCCTCGTGAACCCTCCCTTGGAGAGCCTATGAGCTATGTTGCCCTGCATTTCTCCATCCTTCTCTTTCAAAGCAGAAGGGTTTGTGAAGGATTTTTTCTGTGACCTTGCAAAATTGTGCATTCACTAGGTGCATGTTTCCTGGATATTCCCCTTTTTTTCCTTCAAGATGAAGAATTTTGACCCCTAAAGCCTAATCTTATAGGCTGCATTATGACTTTCTTAAGTGACTTTTCAAGGCCTTTCTGAAGAAAGGCGAACTTCAGCACTTAAGATGATATGTTGGAAAAAAAGTGCTTCACAGACTATTCAACGCTTATGACCATCATGGAAATACCCTTACGTGAGAACCTACATATGCCTACAACCTCCATGCTCTAAAGACCCAGAGGTATACAGAGTTGTCAAGCCCTGACAGGGACTTGTTCCAACATGATGAAGACTGGCAGAAACTACCACATTCTGGTAAAGAAATGCAAAAAATCTGACTAACGTCATTTTACTGGGTAGCCAATCATGATGAGGGAGATCCTACACAGAGGGATAGAAGCCTTAGAATGTGTAGCTGTGGACAATATATGGTATGACATGTTTCCATGCAGCACAGATGTGATTCATACAACTAAAAGATAGGTACACTAAACAAGAAGATCACTTTCGACTGCTTTCCAAATTTCCTAGATTTACTTCACCTAATTTATTACCTGTGGACATCCAAACCCATATATGTCTAGTGTCGCCACACTCAAGATATGTAGGAGAACACATATGGGTGTCAAACCCTGGCAGGATTGTGCTCCTGTGCAAGCGAGACTGAAAGATTTATTATCATATATTGGGAAACAAATGCTAAAACTCAAATTAGAAAATATATACTTTTTATTCTTCCTATGTAGTCCTTACCTTAATATCGGTTATAAAATGTTCAAAGGTATTTTGTGTTGCAAGGCCTTCAAAGAGCAAAAACACAGGGTTGTATGTCGTTACAGGGCATGCTTTTTCCACGCATGCCTTTACAACACAGGTTTTACAACGCAAGTGGTTACAGCGACTTGCGTTGGGGGGCGCTGGATAGTGAATAGTTTAATTTACTATTCCAACTCCAGTCCCCGTGGATAGTAGGGAAGGTTTTGAATAGTAAATTAAACTATTACCTATCCTACAGCCCCCTCCAGCGCAAGTCGTTGTAACGACTTGCGTTGTAACTTCTGCGTTGTAAAGGTACTGCGTGGAAAAAGTTTTGTTGTAAAGGATGTTTACCAAAACACAGAGTTCGCAACTTCTAGATTTTTTTCTGAAATTTACAAAACCTATTTTGCTAGTTGAAAAAGTAATACCAACTTCGACTTTTTCTGACTTGGGGGATGAAAGTAGTTAACTTTTTTCGAATTATAATGTGATGTATCAATGGTTTGTGACAGCAAACCATTCATCAGTAACTCACCCCTGGGTTTGGGGTGTAACTGGTTCGCAAAGAGGAGGCTTTCACCTTTTTTTACAGCACCTCCTTCTCCTCCAGGAATATAAGTTGCTTTACAAAATTGATGATATGCTTGAATTGCTAAACACAGAGGTAGGTTAGTGTTGTTTCTTATAATCTGCATTTCTGCATTTAACGCCTTAACCGCGGCGGTTTTTATGCCACAGTGCGGGCGTTCTAAAGGGTGGGCGGGACTGCGTCGGCCGTTGGTCGTGCGCAGCACTGGGGAGGGAGTGCTCGCGACGGCCAACGGCAGAACGTAACGGGTTAAATCCATTCGTAGAGGTCACAAAGGCTACCTGCCTCATTAATATTCTTGAGGAAAAGTATTTTATATACCTCCATGGTAATATACTTTGAGATGTGATTGATTACAGTGACGGCCAGTAGGGAAGAGTGGTCGGGGGCAGAGGAGGATTAGAAAAAAAGAAAACAACGTACCTGCTGGCCGCCGGTCACCAGTCGCCGCCACCTCTCCGCCGTCCTCCCGGTTTTCCTGGTTCAAAGCAGCACGTAGGCTCCCCTAGCCAATAACAACACTTATGACAGCAGCGTTGTGATTGGTCTGAGTGGCTTGGTTCAGCGCTCAAACAGGGAGTGGGAGCCTGTGCATGTTCTCCACCCAGACTGTTCAATACAGCTGGGTGGAGAACATTCTAAGTGCGCACTACTGTGTGGCCGGCCCAAGACAGCGTGCCAAACCGTCATGCTCACTTATAATGCATCAACCCCTTCTCCTCCCGCTAACGCGAGCTCATCCCTGCCCACCCTAACCTGGCTCCATACTAAAAACAAAATGACAATAACATTGTCATTGTCATTTTATTTTTTCTTTGCATTGCTTAGAGAGCAGTGGGGTGCCCCCCTCCCCTTCCCCCCTCCTCCGGCTTAACGGAGGAGCCGCCTGATTTATCAGTACATCATTTGCATCGCAAAATTAAAGAATGCTCATTGTCGCTGAGAGTCAGTGATACTAGACTGGGTAGCATCTAGCATCTGGCAATTGGATGGCCACTTTAAATTTTATTTCAAGCTGTTGCTTTGGTATAATCATCCAAGCAGCGGCCGTCATGGCATGAATAGCCTGCTGCGAGTTGTTGTTTAGGTGGCAACTGTTTTATCTACCTCACAATTAATTCATAAGTTAGTCAGAGTCAACTCGAAAGGCACCATTCATTTGATTGGGTCAAAACTGCGAGTCCAAAATCTCCATAGCACAAATGGTGAATACGTTGTGGAATTACTGCTTTCAACTTCCCACATTTATTTCGTTTAGTACAATTGTTGCAGTTGAGTCACCTTGGGTGTATAAAAAATATTTAAAAAACGTTTGACTGGTGTGACATGGTTGCTCTATCAACCTTGTAGGAGTGCTAGTACTCTGTAGTAATATTTTGTCTCTTCTAAACACACTTTTAGTGTTAGCTGTTGTGTCCTGTAGAGTGGTTGGACCAACCTAGCTAATCGGCACTAGGCCTGACACGTGGTCCTAGAAATAAAGGAGTCAGACACTGGGAATAACTTGCTGGCTCTCCGTGCGCCCGTCTCTCAATAGCGTACGTGCGTGCGGAGCCTTTCTTTATTATAAGCGGTCACATGACTTCAACACTGCACGCCCCTTACGCCAGGGGCGGATCATGGGCCCAGAACATAACATTAGCCACATTTCTTCCTCTCCCTTTACCCAGATCCTATCCTCTTCCAAACTGTTCAAAGAGGCAGTTTAACAACGGCTTTCTCATTAAGGTGATTATATGGCATGAATTCCCACAGTGCAACATCAACCCCATGTCCTACTAATGCTGCCAATTCCCGAAGGTTTATGTTGGACCCCTCTGAGAATCGCGACATACCCCACATAGCCAAGCAATTTGCAATAACGTGAATCCTTGCTCTTTTCCATATGTCTGCCCACAATCTTTGCATGCCTTGGAGCTTCTTAATCAGCATTCCCTACTTAGGTAAGGACGACTGAACACACACCCAAAGTAGCCTGGATTGTCAATTTTAACTAAGGACCGAATAAAAAAGTCTCTTTTTCACACAGCTTCTGTGTATTTAAACTGCTTATTCATAGAATATAAAGTCAGATCCAACCATGCCACCCACCGAAAATAACCATAGCTTTTGCTCGAATTCACCCAAATGTATCGACCAATCTTTGTTAAAGACACATTGGCATGCTGGTGTGGTGGTTACGTGTTTAATTTATTTTTAATTGCAAGCATATGCCATACAATAAAGGAAAAAAGAAAACATACTACCATCTAAATGCGGTCACCTTAGGCTTATCATAAATATCTTACATATAAAAAACATTAATTGCTGTGTTTTCTAATAATGTTTTAAATAAAAAGTCTTTTAGTTGTGAAATGCATTTTATTATTATTTGTGAAGGACACAGGAATAAATCACGATATAACCAAGCACCCAAATCACACTCTGGCATTGCCCATCAGTCTTTTTGCTTTGTCACTGCTTGTTTTATTTTACTAAGGTATTTTACAGGGCTCCCACCAAGATAAAAATAAGCATTGACTAAAAGCAGACAATGCTTTAGTCTCACAAAGCTCACATTGTCATAGTCGTTTGTGTCACTGTAGAGTAACTACTTTGTGTGAGGGTCTGCTCCTTGTGAAAGAGCAGAATGCCATGACTCAAAGGGAAGTTAGCCAATGGCCGAAATTGTTGACCCACTGCCCCAAATTGTGTGCTGTAGTGGGCGGATGAAACAGTGAATGACACAACAAGAGCAATGGAGGAATAAAATATATTATACAACTTTAGTGAAATCAAAAGGTCCTGGCTAAAGCCAGACCTAAAAAGAAGACAGAAAATATTTTACCATCTAACTGGGCACTGTAAGAGGTGCCGAAATAAACAGCAGATATTTAAGCAATCCAAAAAATAAATTACATTAAAAATGAGCACTTTGAACCAGCTTTGTTAATGACGAAAATGTGTTGTTTCTATGTGAGACGTGCCTCCTCCATTTTATTTATCCACAGAAATCATTCTTCAGACTGGATGATAATTTTCTAAATCATTCTTTATTGATATATTTCCTTATAATTCCAATATCCAGAGTACAAAACCAAATTCATGAAAAGATCCTATACAGCCGACACGTGTTTCGCCCTACAATGTCAGTCAGACCAGGGCTTGTTCAAGGTTTTCATAAAAGTGATTTAATCAAGTTCTAGTCACATTTGTCTATTTACGATATCATCTCCATTCAGATTTAGATGCGGTCTGTGCGGTGGCAATACTAGGGTGTCCGGTCACGATCCCTATTATTGTCCGCATCTAAATCTGAATGGAGATATCGTAAATCGACAAATGTGACTGGATTTATAAAATATATCAAGAACAGCCTCTCTCAAAACTGATTTAAGGCATTTCTGTCCTGGAAGAGACCCTCTGAACCTTCTCTTAGAGTCCCTAGAAATTGTTAATGAATAAAATGTAACTATTTCTAGGTGGATGTGAAGAATGTGCAAAGTCTTTGTGCAGTCTATCAAAGTGAAGGGAGCCAATGGACAAAATGGACTCATTGTCTCTTGCTGTACGATGTGGTGGGAGAAGCAAACTGTAAATTACAATTTAACAGACTACTGGATGAAGCCCGCTTAACAAAAGTCCCTCTATTTTCTGTATAATATTTGGGAAACAGTACTCTGGTGAGGCAGGTACCAGAGTTTCAAAGACTAGATCTAAAAACAGAAAAACCTTGGGATTTAGATCCATCAGGCCATCGGGGCCATCAGACCTGGGTACATCCACGTTACCTGAAATGATTTGTCAGTGTTGAAAACTTTCCTCCACTCATAAACACCACCAGCAGGTAAGTAGTAGTCAGTAAAGATTAATTTATTTTAAGCTCACAGAAAAGAGATCAGCAGAGCAGTGAGGCAACTGACAACTGTCCGCCACTTCAAATCCTAACATCCCGTTAGTTCCCAATAACCTAAATTTAAACCCAACACAACTTCTCACTCACATAGACAACAAGCTAACCCTCACATAAACACAACTTATATTTTTCCACATTAACAACAAAGCATAGTTTTTCCTTTTTATAGATACCATTGAACCCATACTTATCACTAAACGGTCTTTAAGTCTTTCAACAGGTCTCCATTCAGACACAGATGGAGACGCAGAACACAGACACTTATTGTAGCCAGAACTTTCACTGATGTGCATATTGTTGTTCTCACATTCAGCAACAAACATTTGTATTGACAATTGTTCCTTATTCCTCCATTTACCATCATCAAGCATGACCACCTGATCTTTGAACTTGTACCAATCTTTTTGGACCAGAGAACCGAGAGTGCCCCTTGACAGTACTGTAAGGTATTCTAATTCTAACCCAGTTAATGAATCAGAAGATATGTAGAGCTCCTACTTGTCACCCGATCCAGGCGCTAGCAGGGTCCAGTTGATTAGCCGAATAGCCAGATCTTCAGGGACTTTCAGAACTCTGGAAGAGATGGGGAGGCCTGTAGATAAAATGGTAGCTCGTTCCATGACTTCGTGCTAGGTAGAAGAAGTTACCTCCGCATCTGCTATGTCGGATGTGGGGGTGAGGGTTAGCAAAAGGGACATGGAGCGGAGTTGTCTAGTGGGCAGATGAAAGTTCAGGCGGTGGTTCAAGTAGGCAGGTCTGCAGTTGTTTAGGGCCTTGTATGCATGGGTCAGAAGCATGAATTAGCATTGTTTCTGTACAGGGAGCCAATGGAGTCCCTTGAGGTAGTGGGTGATGTGGGTTTGTCTATAGAGATCCAGTAGGAATTTCGCTGCAGCATTGTGTATGGTCTGTAGTCATCAGGGGAGGTAAGCTGCAATCTCTTCGTAGAGAGGGTTGCTGTAGTCCAGTTGGCTGGAGTTGAGGGCCTGGGTGTTCGTGCGTCTTGAACTTTGGGGTAGACATTTGAATATCTTACGAAGCAGGAGGAGGGTGAAGAAGCAGGAGGAGGAGACGGAGTTGACCTGAGTCGTCATGGCTAGCTTGTGGTCCAAAACGAGGCATAGGTTCTTTCCATGGTTAGTGGGGGTAGGAGTAGGTCCAAGTTCTGTGGCCCACCTGGATTCATCCCATGGGGAGCTTTTGTTTTAAAAAAGATGCACTTCTGTCTTGTCCTTGTTGAGCTACAGGCAGTTGTCCTTCATCAAGTTGGCGACGTCTGTCATGCAGTTGTGGAAGTTGATCTTGGTGGTGTCTTTGGAAATGGAGAGGATGAGTTGTGTGACTTCGGCCTAGGATATGATGTTTGGGTCTATGGGTTTTGGCAATGTTTGTAATAAATGTCTTATAAGTGTTGAAGAGTGTGGGCTGAGTAAGGCTCCTTGGGGTACTTCTCATATGATTTCCTTGGGGTTGGGGGGAAAGAGACTTTTTGCGTACTTCTGCTGAGGAAAGAGGTGATCCATCTGTGACCAGCTCCTTGGCTGCTTATGTTTTGCATCCTTTTGATAATGTATGGTGGGAGACCGTATAAAAGCCTGCTGAGAGGTCTTGAGGAATCAGAGCCGCAGTCTTTCAGCTTGATTTTCCTTCATCCGTGCCTTCATACATCTTTTTTGCATATGCACACTTTTTATTAACAAATTACACCTCCTCTCATCTCACTGACACCACCTTTCCATGAACGCCTGCATTTAGTGGCAGGCACTTGACCCTTTAGAATATAAAATGGAGAAAGATCAGTAAGAGCATTTGGGGTGATGTGGATAGCCCACAACAGAGCCTTGTGTATCTTTTCCCAATCCAATCCATTGACTATAGACAATTGCACATTGCCATTGAAACTTTGGCTGCATCAATCCACTAAATCATTGCCCCTAGAAATGTACAGCAAAGTATTAATGTGTCTAATTCCCTAATGTTTTAGAAACATTCCAAAATCATTGGAACTGAATTGGGCCCCATTATCAATTACCAATTCACCTGGAGCGCCATCCCTCAAAAATAACTTTGTAAAAATTCCATGATATCATTAGTGGTAGTCAAATCCACAAACTTAACTTCCAACCATCGAGAATAGTAATCCACAACTTCAATCCCAAACCTTTCTTTACGGACATTCACTGGACCTATGATATCCACGCTTCACTTGAACCAAGGCTCTTCCGGTACAGGAACTGCCTCAACCAAACTGGGAACTGTCACTCACAGCAGAAGAAACATAATCCCACATATAATGCTATCCAACCCAGGCCACCAAAACCTGTCCCTTATTCTCCTTTTCATTGCTCTCATTCCATCAAGCCCCAACCTCAACACATAAGTATGTATACCACTGGGAATTACTAACAAATCAGCTCTCCTAAGTATGCCAACAGACACATTAAGGTCCTCATACACATGTTGATAAGCATCTAAAGTTTTATTCTTATTATACACAGGCCATCCTTCGCTCTGTATTTCCTGGAATAAAACCTCACCTGTCAATTACATTTTCCATTCTTCTTCTGTTACGCTGTCTTCCTCCATGGTAGAAGTAAAGCCCAACATTCAAAAATGCTCATCTTGAGTATTTTTCACATGCTTTCTTTCATACAAAAGTAACCTGAATAGACAATCTGCAAAAACATATTTTACCCCGTAATATTTTCTAGCTAATACTGGAATGCTTGTAGTCTATATTGCTATTTGGAAAACCTTGGCGTGGCTTTACAAGCACCCTTAGTGGTAAATAAATTGCTCAAAGGCCTGTGATTCAGCCAAATGGTGGACCCCATGCCTCGGAAATAGTTTCTAAAATAACCAACACCCCATCAACATGCCAAGGCCTCGCGTTCGATTACTGAGTTCGAACACTCAGGCCCTCTTAAGCCATGACATGCAAATGCCACAACCTCATCACTTCCATTACGAGTCTGCAGTAATACTGCTCCCAGACTCTACTGACCATTATCAGCAACTACAGCACAAGGATAATGCAAATCAAAAGGTTTCAAAGTAATGGAATTTGCAATGTCCAATTTCACCTGATCACATTTCTCATTAACCTCTTTGGTCCATAAGAATATCATATTCTTCTTGAACAAAGAACTCAAATTGTATTGTCTTTTCCGCACAGCCTGGTGTAAAACGAGAATAAAATTGTTACACACAAAAAAAGGAATCACAATAGTTCTCTGGGGCAGGAAATTCACATATGGCTCTGAGCAAACTTTGGGTTCAATATTCCGTCATCAACCCAAATTCTCTCATTTAAATTTAAGCTAGTGCACATTCGATCCATTGAGTGTCCTTGCCAACACCAGAGGGGACAACCATTTCAAACGATCAATGAGATCAATAATACCTTGCTCACAACGTTTTCTAAGTCTTTTTTCTATGTATTCCGCATTGATATCGGCACACAACTGGCCTTGTACACCACTTGTTTTGCATTAGATTTCAAAACTGTTTAATGAGTAATCATCCAATTCAGATTGCATGATAGATTCTGTAACTGAAACTGACTCTGTTTGGATAGAATTAGCATTCCTAGTTGTGTAACAGAATACCCAATTTGTTTACATTTAGTAAATGTTTTATTTACACTTAGACAGTTTTGGGCATTGCCAAAATGACTTTTGCTACCACACTGATAATATTTCAAAATTCTAGGTTTGTTATAACTTTTCCATTTCTTTTTAGAATTATCATCACTACAGAGAGCATGCACATTCAATTTCTAAGTCCGTGTATGCAGTAGGAGATTCAATGCTACTCTCAATTTCTATAGCCTTATTCAAAGCTAAGTTCTCTGCTGTCAATAGTTTTTCTTGAATCTTCTTACTACTGGTCTTCACCACTTGGTTCTTTGTCATCTCTCCTTCAAATGTTCTGTAACAACATTAAGACACCAACAGTCTTAAGGCACTAACATCATTCTCCACAGATTTACCCGGTAATTGATGCCTCATATAAAATGTATGCCTCTACATTGGGACATTATTCTTTCTTTTAAAATGATTATCCTGCATTTTGATAGCAGTAGCTAATTCATCTACTACATCCTCTTCCCCTGACGCATTTGATACAGGTATATGCTTTGAAATATTCCTTCCTTTGGGACCTAAAGAGTGACAAAATATTGCTCCTGGTCGTCCTCGAGATCTCCTGGTCCTAGTGGCTGCAGAGTCGAGAACACCCTCAATGCACCTGAAGCATCCAACATCGGTGGGCATTCATCTACCGAGCCGCTGGTCACTCCTGAGTGCCCCAGAATCTTTCCCCTCTGCTTTCAGGTACTCTTCGACAAGAATCCACCTTTGGCTCCCTACTGACACTTTTTCCTTTCCCACAGTGGCATTTCCTTGAAGTCCTCCATTGAGATCGGCGGCGGTTTTCGACACCACTTCAGCCCTATGCATCTGGCTTCCCTGGGATTGGTAACTCTGCTACTAGGGTATCTACGGGCGGGGTATTAATGTGTCTAATTCCCTAATGTTTTAGAAACATCCCAAAATCATTGGAACTGAATTGTGCCCCATATTCAATTACCAATTCACCTGGAGCGCCATCCCTCAAAAACAACTTTGTAAAAATTCCATTATCTCATTAGTGGTAGTCAATTTCACAAACTTAACTACAAACCATCGAGAATAGTAATCCACAACTACAATCCCAAACCTTTGTTTACGGACATTCACTGGACTTATGATATCCACGCCTCACTTGATCCAAGGCCCCTCCAGTACAGGAACTGCCTCAACCAAACTGGGAACCATGACTTGTCACTCACAGCACAGGCAACATAGTCCCACATATAATGCTATCCAACCCAGGCCACCAAAATCTGTCCCTTATTCTCCTTTTCATGGCTCTCATTCCACCATGCACCAACCTCAAAACATAAACATGTATACCACTGGGAATTACTAACAAATCAGCTCTCCTAAGTATGCCAACAGATACATTAAGGTCCTCATACACATGTTGATAAGCATCTAAAGTTGTATTCTTATTATACACAGGCCATCCTTTGCTCTTTATTTCCTGGAATAACACCTCACCTGCTCCATCCATCACCACCCCATTTTGTACCGCTTTGTTCGCCATAAGTTGGCAGGCTATGCTCAGACGTGAGTCCCTTGCTCACTTTGCCACTGGATTCAAGCAAGCCTGGCTGAAGACGGCTGAAATGCCAATAACTGGTCCTAGGAAGCTTGATTCCGGTCCAGGGAAGGCATGGCTTGGCAGTTCGGGCTGGACTGTTCCCATGAGGCACGGGGTCAGACTGATTTGCATATGCCCATGTCTGAACTGGGGTGGCAGAGTGGGCTAAAGATCGGTGATGGATTAAACCCAGATCTGTTGACTGGGTGTGAGTGTTTGATTGGTTCAGATGCTCCGTCCATCACCACCCCCTTTTGTACTGCTTTGTTCACCATAAGTTGGCAGGGTATGCTCAGACGTGAGTCCCTTGCTCAATTTGCCACTGGATTCAAGCAAGCCTGGCTGAAGACGGCTGAATTGCCAGAAACTGGTCCTAGGAAGCTTGATTCCGGTCCAGGGAAGGCATGGCTTGGCAGTTCGGGCTGGACTGTTTCCATGAGGCACAGGGTCAGGCTGGTTTGCATATGGCCATGTCTGAACTGGGGTGGCAGAGTGGGCTAAAGAACGGTGATGGATTAAACCCAGATCTGTTGACTCGGTGTGAGTGTTTGATTGGTTCAGATGCTCCGTCCATCACCACCCCCTTTTGTACCGCTTTGTTCGCCATAAGTTGGTAGGGTATGCTCAGACGTGAGTCCCTTGCTCACTTTGCCACTGGATTCAAGCAAGCCTGGCAGTAGACGGCTGAAATGCCAGAAACTGGTCCTAGGAAGCTTGATTCTGGTCCAGGGAAGGTATGGCTTGGCAGTTCGGCCTGGACTGTTCCCATGAGGCACAGGATCAGACTGATTTGCATATGGCCATGTCTGAACTGGGGTGGCAGAGTGGGCTAAAGAACGGTGATGGATTAAACCCAGATCTGTTGACTGGGTGTGAGTGTTTGATTGGTTCAGATGCTCCGTCCATCACCACTCCCTTTTGTACTGCTTTGTTCGCCATAAGTTGGCAGGGTATGCTCAGACGTGAGTCCCTTGCTCACTTTGCCACCGGATTCAAGCAAGCCTGGCTGAAGACGGCTGAAATGCCAGAAACAGGTCCTAGGAAGCTTGATTCCGGTCCAGGGAAGGCATGGCTTGGCAGTTCGGGCTGGACTGTTCCCATGAGGCACAGGGTCAGACTGATTTGCATATGGCCAAGTCTGAACTGGGGTGGCAGAGTGGGCTAAAGAACGGTGATGGATTAAACCCAGATCTGTTGACTGGGTGTGAGTGTTTGATTGGTTCAGATGCTCCGTCCATCACCACCCCCATTTGTACCACTTTAATTAGTGGACAGCATATACCAGGCCAACCTCTCACACCTAGAATTTCTATATGTAATTGATTTGGAAGCCCAGGATCTGATGCTATTATTATACAGGAATACATTCCACTACATCATCGCTAAGGGGACCACCTGTGCTGCTCCCAATTGTTTGATAAATCTGACTACGGAGATGTTGTTCATTCACTGCCGCCTCTGAGGCAAATTGCGATGGTCTTAATGTGTTCTGCAGGGTTCAGCTACTTTTGAGGTAAATTCTTTGGGTTAAAGACTCTACTCAGGTTCTATTGATGGACCTTATCTAAGGTTGGCAACATACCAGCCTAACAAGATATGCAGAAATCTTACTTTAAACTATCTTCCGCTCCAGATACTGATGTTCACAGGTATGCAACAGTTTATCTTTAAATGCACAGACACCGGTATTCTACAATTGACACACTTATTCTACAGTTTCATTGCTCCATGACAGCTTACTGTACTGAAAGCTCAGCAGTGAATTCCCACTGCACACTTTATTCAGTGACAGTGATAACAGTATACTGCCCAAAATATCCAGCCTCATGTGCATAACTCAGTCACAATGTTCTATAATGAAAGCACAATCCTCGCACACTTGTGATGCGCACCTTACTCTGGCAGCGTGAAGTATTAACGGTACAATTGCACACAGAGACAGGCACGGGAATTACTATCAATAGTGCAGCAGGCGCAGTGGTACCGGAGACCTGGGTTGCATGGCACATACAGCACTCCAGTTGCTACTGCGTCAAATATGAAAGGTGCAGATGAGGCCCAATGTCCTTGCATGCACCGGGTCCCTTGGCACTCTGGCAGCACCACTGGTTAGACAAAGTGGCTTGGAAGTTCGTGCTGGATTGTTCCCATGAGGCGCAGGGTCAGACTGATTTGCATATGGCCATGTCTGAACTGAGGTGGCGGAGTGAGCTAAAGAATGATGATGGATTAAACCTAGATCAGTTGACTAGGGGTGAGTGCTTGCAATGTTCAACACTCCGTCCGTCATCCCCTTTGGTTTTGCTTTGTTCGCCCTAAGTTGGCAGGGTATGCCCAGACGCGGGTCCCTTGCTCACTTTGCCACTGGATGATTCAAGCTAACCTGGCTGATGAATGCTGATTAGTGAGAAACCGGTCCCAGGATTCGTGTTTCCGGTCCAGGGAAGACATGGCTTGGCAGTTCAGGCTGGACTGTTCCCATGAGGCACAGGGTCAGACTGATTTGCATATGGCCATGTCTGAACTGGGGTGGCGGAGTGAGCTAAAGAATGATGATGGATTAAACCCAGATTAGTTGACTGGGGGTGAGTGCTTGCAATGTTCAACACTCCGTCCATCATCCCCTTTGGTTTTGCTTTGTTCGCCCTAAATTGGCAGGGTATGCCCAGACGAGGGTCCCTTGCTCACTTTGCCACTGGATGATTCAAGCTAGCCTGGCTGATGACGGCTGATTTGCCAGAAATCGGTCCCAGGATGCTTGTTTCCGTTCCAGGGAAGACATAGCGTGGCAAGTCGGGCTGGACTGTTCCCATGAGGCGCAGGGTCAGACTGATTTGCATATGGCCATGTCTGAACTGAGGTGGCGGAGTGAGCTAAAGAATGATGATGGATTAAACCTAGATCAGTTGACTAGGGGTGAGTGCTTGCAATGTTCAACACTCCGTCCGTCATCCCCTTTGGTTTTGCTTTGTTCGCCCTAAGTTGGCAGGGTATGCCCAGACGCGGGTCCCTTGCTCACTTTGACACTGGATGATTCAAGCTAACCTGGCTGATGAATGCTGATTAGTCAGAAACCGGTCCCAGGATGCATGTTTCCGGTCCAGGGAAGACATGGCTTGGCAGTTCAGGCTGGACTGTTCCCATGAGGCACAGGGTCAGACTGATTTGCATATGGCCATCTCTGAACTGGGGTGGCGGAGTGAGCTAAAGAACGATGATGGATTAAACCCAGATCAGTTGACCTGGGGTGAGTGCTTGTAATGTTCAACACTCTGTCCATCATCCCCTTTGGTTTTGCTTTGTTCGCCCTAAATTGGCAGGGTATGCCCAGACGAGGGTCCCTTGCTCACTTTGCCACTGGATGATTCAAGCTAGCCTGGCTGATGACGGCTGATTTGCCAGAAATCGGTCCCAGGATGCTTGTTTCCGTTCCAGGGAAGACATAGCGTGGCAAGTCGGGCTGGACTGTTCCCATGAGGCGCAGGGTCAGACTGATTTGCATATGGCCATGTCTGAACTGAGGTGGCGGAGTGAGCTAAAGAATGATGATGGATTAAACCTAGATCAGTTGACTAGGGGTGAGTGCTTGCAATGTTCAACACTCCGTCCGTCATCCCCTTTGGTTTTGCTTTGTTCGCCCTAAGTTGGCAGGGTATGCCCAGACGCGGGTCCCTTGCTCACTTTGCCACTGGATGATTCAAGCTAACCTGGCTGATGAATGCTGATTAGTCAGAAACCGGTCCCAGGATGCGTGTTTCCGGTCCAGGGAAGACATGGCTTGGCAGTTCAGGCTGGACTGTTCCCATGAGGCACAGGGTCAGACTGATTTGCATATGGCCATCTCTGAACTGGGGTGGCGGAGTGAGCTAAAGAACGATGATGGATTAAACCCAGATCAGTTGACCTGGGGGTGAGTGCTTGTAATGTTCAACACTCTGTCCATCATCCCCTTTGGTTTTGCTTTGTTCGCCCTAAATTGGCAGGGTATGCCCAGACGAGGGTCCCTTGCTCACTTTGCCACTGGATGATTCAAGCTAGCCTGGCTGATGACGGCTGATTTGCCAGAAATCGGTCGCAGGATGCTTGTTTCCGTTCCAGGGAAGACATAGCGTGGCAAGTCGGGCTGGACTGTTCCCATGAGGCGCAGGGTCAGACTGATTTGCATATGGCCATGTCTGAACTGAGGTGGCGGAGTGAGCTAAAGAATGATGATGGATTAAACCTAGATCAGTTGACTAGGGGTGAGTGCTTGCAATGTTCAACACTCCGTCCGTCATCCCCTTTGGTTTTGCTTTGTTCGCCCTAAGTTGGCAGGGTATGCCCAGACGCGGGTCCCTTGCTCACTTTGCCACTGGATGATTCAAGCTAACCTGGCTGATGAATGCTGATTAGTCAGAAACCGGTCCCAGGATGCGTGTTTCCGGTCCAGGGAAGACATGGCGTGGCAGTTCAGGCTGGACTGTTCCCATGAGGCACAGGGTCAGACTAATTTGCATATGGCCGTCTCTGAACTGGGGTGGCGGAGTGAGCTAAAGAACGATGATGGATTAAACCCAGGGGGGCGTGGCTAGCAGCCAACGACGATGGTGGCAGCCTAGCGAGGCTCCCGAACCCACCGCCCGTAATCCGTAAAATCATCCTGTTTTAAAGCTCGGGGACCCCGTGAAAATTCGGGTGTCCTCGGCGATACACTGCCGCCTGCTCCGGCGCTGCTGAAGAGCCGCTTCTGGCACTAAGAGAGCCGTGCTGCCCTGCGAGCGTCCGGCGGCCCTGGGACGCAAGATGGCGGCGGCCCCCGTAATCCCGAGAAGCCGAGACCTCCAGCGCGACCCTGAAACCAGACTGTGAGCGCCGACGAGCGGCCCAGGGAGGAGCGGAGGAGACCGCCCGACGACAGGCTCCGGTGCCCTCTGCGATCGAGGGGAAGAGTCACTGAGGAGCCGAGCTAGGCGTCCCTTTGGTCCTGGGGCGACTCCTCGCTGCCCGGGAGACCAAACTCGAGACCCCGGCGCCGCCGGGGCCTACCACCCCCGATGTGAACGAGCGCTCCTGACCAGCGCGGAAGCCCGCGACTGATGCTCCGGCGCGGATGGCGCCCCCCTGGGTGAGTGCACCCCCCGCCCCGACACCTTGAGGCCGTGCACCCGGGGAGTGATTCCGAGTGGCCCGGGAGGGTATCGACCCTGCCCCCAGTCCTTGGGGCCGAACTGCAGTGCCCGGCCTTTGCTGGTGAGCGCGGAGAGAGCTCAGGGGAGCCGGGGAGGACCTGAGGAGCTCCGCTGCGGCCTGGGCGGTGTGGCGACTGTACCGCGCCTCTGCTGCCCTGGTGGGCTGCCACGACCAGGAGTGCATACGCCGGCCTGACTGCGAGAGATCCACGGAGGGGACCCGAGCTGACCTGACTTTGCTGGGACCCGCGCCTAGTGGGGACCTTGTGGGGCGGTAGTGCTGGACCAGAACAGGGGAGCCCCCCCGTCCGAGCTGAACACGCCCCACTGGCGCGGTAATCCACGGTGCACCTGAAGCCGAACGGAGAGTCTAGAGGGTGTTGGGGGCGAAGGCGAGCTCCAGGCGCCTATCACCGGACAGAGGTGGAACCCTGTGGTGAGGAGTGGGTCGCCCTCCTTGGCGGACAGCGACGTGGCCGTGAAGCGCCACGAGGCGAGCCCACTGCCCGCGACGCACGCTCCATACCATCGGCCCCTGAGACGGCGGAGAACGCGACTGGCTCCCCCGGATACTTCCGCGGCGGACTCCCACGGCTGCACCGCATAACGACTGCCGGGCCTCCCCCTCGCTCGCCACTGCCCAGTTCTCCCACTAACACGCCACTATGGGGAAACCGAAGGGACCGAAGGGAGATGCCAGCCCCACCACGGACCCTCCGCAAGACGCTCCTCCGCCGCCCGCGGACCTGCAAAGCATGCAAGACACAATCCTCCAGGCGATCACGGACACGAGGGATGCCCTACACCGTGATATTGCACAAATATCAACGGGCCTCGGTCTCCTACGCGCGGACCATGCAAAACTGGCGGATAGGGTCAAGGAGACGGAGGATTCTATTGCAACCTTGGCACCGGCGCAGACGTCAATGGAGGGCCGACTCACCGAGGCACTGGACCGCATTCAGGCTCTCGAGAGGCGGGCTGAGGATGCCGAAAACCGCAGTCGCAGGAACAACGTGCGCCTCGTGGGCCTTCCGGAGAAAACAGAAGGTACAGACATGGTGGGCTACCTCGATGGCTGGCTAAGAACTGTAGTGGCCCCTGAGGGTCTCTCACCCTTCTTCACGTTAGAAAGAGCGCACCGTGTCCCATCCAGACCCCCGAAGCCGGGCCTGCCTCCTCGCCCTGTGGTTATCAAACTGTTGCACTACAAAGACAGAGACTGGCTATTGCAACGAGCCAGGGATGCGGGACCCTTCCAAGTAGACAACAGCAAAGTAACCCTGTTTCCGGACTATACGTTTGAAACGCAAAAACAGCGCGCCTCTTTCCTCTCCATCAAAAAGGAACTCCGCACGGAAGGTATCCAATACTCTCTGCTGTTCCCCGCCAGGCTCAGAGTGGAACTAGATGGGAAAGCTCAGTTCTTTGTAACTGCGGAAGAGGCCTGGGCCTGGTGGGACACCTACAAAACGGGCACGGATGGGGCGCTCTTCAGAGCTGAGGAGGAACGCCGGAATCAACCTGTAAGGAAATCTCGGAGGCTCCGACGGCTGAGACAGCGCACCGGGAAACCGACGCAATCCCAGACGGGAGGCGAACGGCAGGCGGCGCTCCAGGCGGTGAAGGATGTTTTGGGATCAACGCTACACCAATCGGAGAAGGAATCGGGATCAGAGAACCGGGGCTCAGGCTCAGAAACTGAATTATCGGAAATGGGCAAAGCTGGTGGCCCGAGGCTCACGCCACAAACTTCGGAAGTTATCATTGGCAGCTAACCTCCCGAACTTGCCCACTAAACGCCTGGTGATGACAAGCCGATTGGCCTCTACGCACACCTGAGCAGGACAATGTTAGACTGCAGTTTCGTAAGTTGCACTGTGTATGGCGGGAGGGTTCTGTGGCGATGACGTTGGGAATTACCAGTAACTAGCTCACGCACCCCAGAGCCCATAAGGCTTCCGTGACACTAATCACGGTTACATAGAAGTTTTGAGCACGATCGCTCGCCTGTTTGGATGGGAGCTACTCTGTTGCAGTTAGGTCCTGTTCTGGGGGGGGAGGGAGCCTGGAGTAGTTGGGGACACTCGGGGCACAGTTTCAGGGGAGGGATTGTAGGGGTTGTTGGGGGGGTGGGAAATGTTGTCGTACCTATTGTCTGGTTGCCAACCATGATTGCATTGACTCGTACCCAATGGGACTATGGCTAACATGGGTTCGTTGAACTGTGTGTCCTGGAATGTGCGGGGGTTGAATTTGATGACGAGAAGACACAAGATTCACTCCTATCTAGTCCGCAGGGGGGTGCACATAGCATTCCTGCAAGAAACCCACCTGACACGGAAGGAGGGAGTGGCGCTACAGCGTAGATGGAGGAGCCACCTTTATTACACTACATACTCGGCCTTCGCTAGAGGGGTATTAATCTGGATCAGAGCGGGGGTCCCTTTCCAGGTCACTAGGCACACTGTGGACCCAGATGGGCGGTTCGTAGCAATCGAGGGCCTCCTCAGAGGCCGACACATAGCACTTGCTAGCGTATATGCCCCGAATGTAGACCAAGCGACATACTTCACGAAACTCTCTCGGACTCTAGCTAGCTACTTCACTAATCCGCTGCTGATAGGGGGGGACTTCAACTCAATAGTGGACGTCTCCCTGGACAGATCACACCCACCATTGCAGACATCCCCAGTACATAGACTAGCTAAGCACCGAGCAGACTGGCAGGGAAAATGGGACTTATCTGACGCTTGACGGGTACAACACCCGAGGGACAGAGACTATTCATTCTACTCCGGCATTCATGACCTCCATGTCCGTCTCGATGTCTTCCTGTGCTCGCAAACAGTGCTCCCGTCAGTGACCCGAACTGAATATTTAGCGCGAGCAATCTCCGACCATAACCCCCTACTCCTTACTCTGAACTGGATGAACGAACCCACACGTATCCCGACGTGGCGGCTACGACCGGACACGCTCGATGACCCGCCTTTCCGCGAAGCGTTAGGAGACAGGATTGACCAATACTTCGTGGAGAACATGGACACTGCCTCCTCTAGGGCTGTGGAATGGGATGCATTTAAAATAGTGGTGAGGGGACACTGTATAGGAAAATTTGCGGGGGTGCGCAGAATGCTAATTGGGGATCTGGATAAGGCAGAATCAACACTGAGAAAGGCGGAGCGGGAGCGCCCCAACCATCCTGAACTTCAGGATGTGGTCAGTAATGCGCGGGAAGCAGTGGCAGTAGAAGTGGAGCGCCTGCGCAGCTTTGATTATAAACTGTACCTGACGAGACCCCTCGCGGAAGGAGATAAACCCGGCGCGCTCCTGGCCTGGCTAGCGAACCCCAGCCGAAACAGTAAGCCAATTCTGTCTCTTAAGGGGAGCGGGGACTGTGTGCTCCAAACGCAGCCAGAGATACTGACCTGCTTCCGCTCCTATTACGAACGGTTATATCAGAGCAGGCTGGTGGACCGGGGCGCGGCAACGGAAGCCTTTCTGGCGGACTTGAACTTGCCCCAACTAACTCGAAAAGACGCCGAGTCCCTGGGCAGCCCGATAGATTTGTCGGAAATAAGGGGTGCAGTAAAACGTATGGCGCACAACAAAACGCCGGGACTGGATGGACTGCCCATTGAATTCTATGTCAAATACCTTGACCAGCTGGCCCCGCGCCTCCGAGTAATCTATAATGAAGCCAAGGAGACGGGCTGCCTCCCTCGCTCAATGCGCGAGGCCATAATGATTCCCCTCTTAAAACCTCGGAGAGACGGCACGGACCCGGCGTCCTACCGACCGCTCTCTATGTTGACGACGGATTACAAAATCCTCAGTACCATTTTAGCCACCAGATTACTATCCCACATGCAACATTTAATCCACAGAGATCAGTCGGGATTCATACCCACCAGAAACACGACTCACAACATACGCAGACTCCTCAGATTGGTAGATAACCCTCCTCCCGGAGCACAGTCCCCCCTGGTGCTCGCGGTCGACATAGAGAAAGCCTTCGACAGCCTGGAGTGGGATAACCTTTATAGAGTAATGAGAGTCTTTGGATTGGGTGAGGAGTACATAGCATGGACGAAAGTACTGTACGCGTCGGCGAGAGCCAGAGTGAGAATCGGAGCCTTGGTATCAGAAAGATATGAGGTGCACCGGGGAACCAGACAGGGGTGTGCACTCTCCCCCCTACTATTCACACTTGCAATGGAACCCCTAGCGGCAACTGCCAGACGGGGCGACCACTATTGTGGCCTGGACTCCGGGGAGGCCCGCCATTTTATCTCCCTATATGCAGATGACCTGCTCCTCTTCTTAGAGAATGCAGAGGAGGCAGTGGACAGGGCCGAGAGGCTGCTAGACTGCTTTGGCGACATCTCTGGTTTACGGGTGAACTGGTCGAAGACCTGCCTCTTCCCACTGCGGAGAGAAGGGGCGCGTCCCTCATCCCATTCGTTGGTGAGATGGGAGCCCAATTGCCTGAATTACTTGGGAGTGCACATATACCATGACCCGGCGGACTTATTGGACGGCAATATCGGACGCTGTATCAGAGCCCTGCAGGGCAGTGTTTCCTTCTGGGCAACCTTGCCCCTATCCATGTCAGGTCGAGTATCACTGCTGAAAATGATAGCCCTCCCGAGACTGCTGTACTTTTTCCGGACCCTCCCGATATGGATTCCGGGGACAACCTTTAAACGGCTTAGGTCATTAGTAATCTCCTTTTTATGGGGATCGGGCAGGCGTAGAATCGCTCTAGCGACGCTGACCCGCTCGAAAGACGAGGGTGGCCTGGCGGTCCGGGACTTTGAATTGTACTACCTGGCAGCCCAATTGCAACACTTTACGCAAGAGGTTGCAAGAGCCTACCGAGGTCCGGAGCAGGAAAGGGACGCCGGAACGCCCCGCCATGTTCTAGCGTACATTACCATGCAACAAAAGTTAGTCCTTAGGGGACTATCCCTGGAGGAACGAACACTGCGGCTATGCTGGAACAAGTCGCTGAAGCGAGCGGGACTGAAGCGCCCGTACGCGCCCGAAATTCCTCTGGGCATGGTGACGGCGCTGCCACATGGGGGGGATTGGTCGGGACTGCAGGACTGGGAGGAAGCGGGCTTGCAAATGATAGGGGACCTTTATGACGACGGAGTTCTGGTACCATTTCAGACTCTTCAGGAGCGCTACGATCTTCGAAGGGGCGACTATCTGATACACGCAGCGGTAGTGAGGGCCATACAAACACACTGGGGAGAGGGGCTGTCCGAGCCACAGACAACACTGGTGTGCCAATACGCAATGATGGCGGCAGGGACATTCAAAGCAGTCACGTGCCTTTATTCCCGACTATCCTCGGAAAACATTCAACCCCTCACTTCACTCAAAATGAAATGGGAGGCTGACTTGCAGAAAGAAATACCCGACACAACATGGTCCCAACTTGTGCGCAGGGCTAGGAAAGGTACCAGGAATGCGCGCTTTCAACTTATACATCTGTACATCCTCCACAGAGCCTACTTAACCCCGAACAAAGTGGCAACGTATTTCGGAGTCACAGATGCGGCGTGCCCCAGATGCGGCCTGGTGAAGGCAGATCTACTCCACATGCTCCGGGGTTGCCCTCACATACAGGATTATTGGAATGAGATAGGCGACACATTGAACACAGTAACAGACAGGGAACTACAATACGATAATGAGGTCGCACTACTCCACTGGTTCCCACACACACGCAAAAAAAAGCTGACAAGCAAATTCATAGACATGGGACTGATTTTAGCCAAACGGGAGCTGACCAAGGGTTGAAAGGCAAAGAAGGGCCCGACTCACAGGAGATGGCTCTCCGAATTCTTGAAATGGGCAACAGCCGAGAGCACGATTAGATACCAATTGGCACGCCGCGGCTCAGACGAGAAAGCGCAGGACGCGGCGAGAGCATGGGAGACGTTGGTCCAAGCTCTGAGGGACACTACACTGGAGGGACTAGAAGACGAAGAGGTGAAGGGCCCCCCCACTCCTTTAGCGTCTATCGCCCACCCAGCACCGACTCCGGACACACACACACAAGGGAACACGTGAAACTCCTTCAACATATACCATGGATATGGGCACCAGCATCGGACATAGGCACAGACACACAGTGGGGGAGGGGGGGGGGAGCGCAGACTACCATAAGCATCACCGGAATCCTACGAGCGGGACAAGAGGCAGAGCGGAGGGAGGAGGATGTAAACATAAAGCAGAATCTGATTGAATGATCCTTCTCTTCCATAGCCCAACACACCTCTGAACATACCTGACCCACACGATTCGCCACCCGGCCTCCGGGTTGAGGGCTAAAAGGCTGTGTATAATACTGTGGTGGGAACTATGATTACAACTGTGATGTGTAAACTGCTAATACGTCTAATGTGTAGATCTGCAATAAAAATTGTTTTACAAAAAAAAAAAAATGGATTAAACCCAGATCAGTTGACCTGGGGGTGAGTGCTTGTAATGTTCAACACTCTGTCCATCATCCCTTTTGGTTTTGCCTGGTTAGACAAAGGCTACATTTCACGTGTATTGTTTCCTAGCAGCGTAATATGTGTTCTCTTGCTCTACACATTATGGGGCATATTATCAAGCCCATTATGGCTGCTTTAGCTGCCGTTTTTGGCAGAAAAGCGGCGATTATATTATCGCAGTATTATCAAGGACACGCTAACAGGCTTTAGCACGTTTCCTTGTGCTAGCACCCGTTTTTTAATGCCCTGCATTGCATCGCTAATGAGATGCAAAGTAGGCGTTCCTCACATAACTTCATGGGAATACATCTCTAACGCAGCTTCGCGATATTTAAAACGATGCCCCGGACCCGCGTAGCGACAATTAAAATCACGCTAAGTCCCCATTAACGCTGGAATCTAAAGTCTGCAAAATTCTTGACTTAGCTATATTATGCTATGGGAGGTGGATTGTCAGGCTAAGTGCACCATGTCCTATTATCAAGGATTTATCAATCGCTATTTTATCGCTGGATTTCATGCAATATTCCTGCATTTCCCCGCTATGGCTGGATTTATTATCGCTTTGGATATAAGAGTTGATAATAACGTGCTATCTCGGCGATAAACTTCAGCGATGGCCGACGATAAGAAAAAACGCTAAACGCGCTTAGCGATAATCGTTGCTGTTTGTTGATAATATGGAAGGGCGAGATTTTGATCGATACCTCATCACTATTGATCCAAACCTCGATCTGGTCGACTGAACCTTTGTTGCCTGTCTTTGAGGAAGAAAGTGCATCTATTTCCAAGCTAGTTCACCCAATAAAGGACTCTGCTCCCAAAGATCACAAACAACTTCTAGCTTTCAAAAGTTTATTGTAAGGATATGATAAGCTGCAAATACAGGCATCTCAGAATGAGATTCACGAGATACACAGGTCCAACTACATACATGTGCTCTCTGAAAGCCCTCAGACGAGCAACGGAAATTACTAACACAAGTTCTAAGAATAATAAAGCTATCAGCATTGACGCATATCTCTCCTTCATTTAAGTTGGAGGAAAACGCACAGGTTAGGCTGTCCCTACCCTGCTCTAGATGGTATCCCTACTTAACCAAATCCCAACCTAACAAAGGTGTCAGCAGTGAATGACCCCCAAAGGAAGTCACTCACTCTTAGTCTCTTGGTGAAAACCTATAGTTCTCCAGTCATGACCCCTCTCTGCCTACCCATCCGCTCTCTAAAGGGTCCTCAGGTATCTGCTTCAACTCCACCCAAGGGTGCTGTCCCTAATACAAAACAGTCAACAACATTTGAGACGCCCTCACGAGACGCCCCTCACGTGGTGTAACTTCTGGTTTTTTCCATGATGCTTTGTATTGGGCCTCGTACGTTGGAGTTGACCTTGCTTCTCAGACTCTTCTCCGGCCCGCTGATACCCCTTAAACATTCCGGAACCCTCCTCCATGTCTGGGCCGTCTACTGAACAGACCTCTATTCATTTTATTTATAATTGGATTCCCCCTTTTCTCTTGCAGACAGACATCTGCAGCCTAGATCCCAACTCTCATAGACTTCCAAAAAGGTTCGCAACATTTCTTGGCCCAGACATGTACGTGTAAATCAATGTTAAAACATTTCAGGCCTACAATATTTCTCATAATGATTATAGCATTCAACTTCTTTATTCATTAAAGCATGTTAATACTCTTATTCTATTATTCAGTAAACACATCTATAAATCATGGCCCATTAATGCAATGACCAAAACATTAATGCAATCTATGTCGTGAAAAGAAACACCTTCCCTTTTTAGCTCTGGCCCTGAGGCCTACCACATTCTGCGTTTAACCACATACCATCTTACATTTTAACAGCTACACGACATGGATTCAGGAATAATCACATCTAATAAAATCATATAGTGTTACACATTTCTGTATTAGTTCCACTTCTACTTACATCTCTACATTAGCTATACATTCAGAATATAATTGCAGATACTACTAGCACTCATGGCATTTCTCCTCATGATTTGTGCTTACTACAGGTAAGTGTGATGCACTCATACATTTAGGTCAGTTTGCGCTCTCTCAGTTCCCCCCTTTGATGACCTCTCGGGGTCATCACTAACATTTAAACTGTAGTTATTGCTAGCATAACTTGTCTCTGCGCTTCCAGAGCCCTCAGACTCCTGTACTGATTATCTTGTATGGCAGCCAATCTCTGCAGCTGCTCTCTTTGGGCCTTTTCTGACCTTCTTGCTCTGTACCATTTGAATACCCTCACCAATCCCCACACTATGATCCCACAGATCAATATTATGATGATAGGTTTTAGTATATACCACACAAAGCTTTTGCCTAGGGTGGAAATCCACCCTCCAACTGCACTCATTCCGTGGCCCACCTTTTCCCAGACATTTTCTCTACTCAAGTCTTCGATCTCTTTGTGAATATCAGTTATGTTCCTAATAACTTTCTCAAGGGGCTTTGAATTGTCTGGAATGTAAGTACAACATTCCTGGACCTTCAAAGCCTTACAGACTCCGCCCTCTTTTGCTAGTAGGACATCTAACGCAAGACGGTTCTGAAGAACCATAGCCCTTATCGATTGCATCTCTCCTTCTACCAGCATTAAGGACTGAGCAGTGCTGGCAGACAACCTGTCGACGACTGTTGCCAGTCGTCTAATTTTAACATCATTAAGGATTAGACCCAAAAGAGGGAACATAGCTCCAAAGACATCTCCAACCATTTCTGCATCTCCTACATCTCTCCTTCCCCTCGATGCTGTCTTGCCCTCAATGATCACTAAGTCTTGTGCATGATATATTTTGGGGAAGACAATTGCTAGGTAACATGATCCATACCAGTTGTCAGGTAGTCTCACGTAGGCATTTCTTCCACATACAAAATACACATTTGGAATCACTTGCATTCCCTTCAGGAAATCTTTAGTATAGTACTCTATATTGAAAGCATGTTCACAGTCAACTTCTCCCACGTATACATTTTCATAATACGTTTTGGCTCGGTGAAGACATAGCTTTCCTCTCTGCGTCTTATCTAAAGCTATTGGACCACTACTACCCTTTCTCTTGTGTGCCTTCTCTTCCTCGGTCCAATCTGTTTTCCATTGTCCTGATTTTTTCAAAATCTTTTGTCTCCTGTAACGATCATCCACCTGCCCTATGAACTTCTTCTCGACTTCTGACACCTTGCATGTCAGGTTATTTCTACGGGCATGTGAAGTATCTAAGGTAATCCAAGGAATGAAGAACTTGGCCAGTCTGTCTTCACTCTTCCAGTAATCCCATTTGTTCATCTGCTTATAATTTGGGACTTCTGGCAACACTGAATCATAATTGGAGAAATAGTATTCGAAACTATCTCTCTCATAAAATATACTAAGCAATAAGCTACATGTAATGCCATATGTCAGCGGGAGGTGATGGTATCTAATGCCTTCATCTACAGACGCCGGCAACTGCATGCAGACGTAACAGTCCTTAACCTCCATGGCATCCACGTATTCATATAAAAGTTTAGCATAAGCATTTGACCTAAAGTCTCCTTGGGACTCATCTACGTGTAACCTGCGGGCTTCTGCAGCTAATAACGCTTTCTCTTGAGTGTTTTCCCTTTTCTCACCAGCAACAGTAGGTGTAAGCGTTTCTACAGAATTCACATCAGTTACCTTTGCCTCTTCCTCATGTCCCTTTACATAAGAAATTGTTACCACTAAAGCTATTAATATTATCACTCCTACTATTAGTGTACCTATTATACATTTAGCTCTGCGGTTCTGGGTGCCGGCTTCCATTTCGTCAGACAATATGGCTCTCTCTTATCTTAGCAAAAAGTTCTTTTCTTCTCGTTCCTTTACAGTCTCTTTTTAATCCTTTTGTCTTTAGAATCCACACAACTGGAAGCTGACAACCTTCTTCGCAAAAGTCCTTTAACAGTTCAATAAAGACAACCCTAGCCCTTCTCCATCAACTCAAGGGAAGTTCCCTAATATTCTCTGCTTCCTGGGCGCTAGGTAATCTTCTTTTTCTGCTTGCTTTATTTACAAAGTCCTTTAACAGTCTACTATCAGGTTTGTGCCTGCAGCTTCGATAGCATAGTTCAGTATTTCCAAACGAAGATTGTGCTCTTCATGTGCTGTTATCGTTGTACCAAAGTCGGGGAATTGCAATTCTGAGAGAAACATGTGTTTTAACTTGCTGAGGCGGGGAGGTCTGGGGAGCATGAATGTTAGTGACCCTTCTTGTTCGACTCCGGGTACCAACAGTCGTATTTCCACGGTGACAATGGGCTCAGAACTGGACACCACCACCGCTCGGATCCTCCCTGTCTCCGGTTTCACAGACATTTGTCGCCAGATATGTCCACTCAGGTGTAGAGTATCTTCTGTTAGGCACACGCACTCTTCTTGACCTTCTTCGGTCCGGTGCTTCAGCGCCCTGAGCACCTTCTTCCGGGTCTGAGTCTTCTGATATCGGAGGAAGGGTTACCTCTGGAGTTGACCTCAGGCTAGAGCTCCTTCTTTGCGGCCAATTAGCTTCTCCACGTGCCCTTCTACTCCTTCTCCTTCTTGTCTGTTCTCGCTCTCTGTCAGACCTGTCAGTGTCTGACTCGTACTCCCAGCTACTTTCTCCTTCTGTAGCGTCGTCTGTTTCGCTGTTGTACTGACCGTCCTCAGCTTGGTCAGACTCGTTCCCTGCTTCCACTGGCACCTCTACAGCTTGGCTAGCCCCCTCTATGGCTTCTCGGTCCTCTGCTGGGCGTCTATCCGAGAGAGGAGCTGTTTCTTCCCGAGGTGCTGGAACCCTTCGCGTATGTGACGCGTGGATCCAATTGGGCAGGCCTCCCACCTTCACAGCCGTGTTCGTGATCAGGATGATCTGGAAAGGCCCACGCCAACGAATATCCAAGCAGCTTCTTCTCACATGTTTTTTCACCAGGACCCAGTCCCCAGGGTACAGGTCATGGCACGGGCCCTGGCACGATGGAACCTCGGCAGCCTGCACCTGAAGGGACACAGAACGAATGGCGTCAGACAGCCCCTTACAATAGTCCAGGATCATATCATCTGTGATATTTAACAGTGCAGTAGTTGGGACAGATGGCAGCCTCATTGCTCTCCCCATTAACACCTCATGTGGTGACAACCCCGTTCTTCTGTCTGGGGTACTACGAAGGCTCATGAGGACCAATGGCAGGGCGTCAGGCCAACTCAGGGTCGTTGAGGAACAAACTTTGGCTATTCTGGCCTTGATCGTGCCATTGATCTGCTCCACAATTCCTGAGGCTTCTGGTCGGTAACTGCAATGCAACTTCTGATCGATATTCAGAGCTGCACAAATCATCTTCACAAGCTCGCTGTTAAAATGCGTTCCCCTATCTGATTCCAAAAAGGCCGGCACCCCGAAGCGCGGAATGAGTTCCCTAAGCAGTAACTTGGCCACTGTGAGGGTGTCGCACCTACGTGTAGGGTATGCCTCAACCCATCTGGAGAATACACAAACAACCACCAGGACATAGCGGAGGCGGTTGCACCTTGGCATTTCAATGAAATCTATCTGCATTCGATTGAATGGACCTCCAGACCTTCCTATGTGACTCAGTGCAACTGGTGTTCTTTTTCCTACGTTCAGCTGCTGGCAGGTCACACAACGCTGGCACACTGCTTCTGCTGCTATTCTAAACTTAGGATTGTACCAAGTCTGTCTAAACACTCTCAGCATAGCATCTCTCCCTAAGTGTACGGGACCATGTATGAGTCTGGCCATTGGACTCACCATCTCATTGGGCAACACTGCTCTGCCGTCTGCTGAGACCCAAAAATGGGACTCACCCATTACACATCCTGCCTTTTCCCATGTTTCTTTTTCAGAATCAGGAGCATTTTCTTGCATGTTTGACAGTTCATCCCAAGTATCGACAGTTTCCAATATCATGGCTAATTCAGTTCTTACATTTATTCCACCCACTTCCACCTCTGTGAAAGAGTACCCTTGTTCCGCGCAATACCGCGCAACTTCATCAGCATATCTATTGCCTTTCGAAACGAAGTCCTCATTTCTGGTATGTGCGGTGCACTTTACAACTGCGATACCTGCTGGGCATTGCAACGCCTCTAACAACAGGCGCACAAACTCTCCATTGCGAATGGGAGAGCCTGAAGAGGTCATGAACCCTCTTTGAGACCATAACTGCCCGTAATCATGAACCACCCCATAACCATATTGGCTGTCGGTGTATATGGTGACTCGAATTTGATTGCTTGCCAAGCAAGCACGTGTCAAGGCAATAATCTCGGCTACCTGAGCGGAGTGTACTCCTTCCAGGCACCCAGCTTCCACAACTCCAGCAATTGTACAAACAGCATAAGCTGCTCTCAACTGCCCAACTTCGTCTCTTACACATGAGCCATCGACAAAGAAAATTTCGTCTGGGTCGGTCAGTGGCTCATCTACGATGTCGGGTCTGGGTTTGGTGCATAGTTCAGTCACATCGAGGCAGTCATGGTCTGTACATTCATCATCATCCTCGATATCATTTGGGAGTGGCATCAAGGTGGCAGGGTTCAAAACAGAGCATCTCTTGAGGGTCACATTCTCTGCAGCAAGAATAACTTGCTCATAGCGCGTGAGCCTGCTGTTGGTCAGATGCTGTGTTTTGGTCCTGGTCATCAACAGTTCAACAGAATGGGGCACGCACACCTCTAACGGGTGCCCCATGACGATAATTTCACATCTCTCAATGCTGACACCCGTTGCAGCAACGGATTTGAGACATCCGGGCAACGCTGCGGCTACTGGGTCTAAAGTAGCCGAGAAATAAGCAACTGGTCTACGGGCATTCCCATGGATTTGGACTAACACAGACAACGCGCAACCTTCTCTCTCACAACAGTAAAGAAAAAATGGTTTATTGTAATCAGGCATTCCCAATGCCGGAGCACGACACAGGTCCTCTCGCAGCTGTAAGAATGCCATCAAACAGTCTTTGTCCCATGGTACCGGGTCGCTCACCTCCTTGTGCGTCAGTTTTTGCAAGGGCTTTGCTTTCAGTGAAAAGTTCACGATCCACTGTCGGCAATAACCCACCATCCCTAGGAACATCCTGACCTCTCTCTGTGTCTTAGGCGCATTCATTTTCATGATCGCCTCTATCCTGTCTGGTGACACCTTTCGTTTGCCTTTCTCTATTCTGTGTCCCAAGTACTGCACTTCTGTCAGGCAGTACTGCAATTTTCCCGGGGACACCTTGTGCCCATTGGCAGCTAGGTGATTTAACAAAGCAATGGAGTCCTCCCTGCAAGCTTCTTCTGTTTCTGACGCCACGAGGAGGTCGTCTATGTACTGGACCAGAACTGACTTCTGGGGCAGCACTAGACTTTCAAGATTTTTCTTCAAAAGCTGGTTAAAGATCGATGGGCTCTCTGTATACCCCTGAGGGATACGACACCATGTTAGGACGCGATTTTCCAGCTTAAATGCGAAAAGAAAATGGCTTTCTTCGTCCAGAGGGATCGAAAAGAAAGCCTGACAAAGATCGATCACAGTGAACCACTCAGCTTGGAATGGAATCTGAAACAGTATCACTGATGGATTCGGTACCACTGGACAACACGAAACGACTATGTTATTAATCTTTCGAAGGTCCTGTACTATCCGAAATTTCCCATTTGGTTTCTGCAGACCCATAATCGGGGAGTTGCATGGACTACCCACGATTTCTTTCAGTATTCCCTGTTTAATCATGGACTCGATCACGGGTTTTATGCCTGCAATCGTTTCTGGAGTCAATTTATATTGGGGTGTTCTCGGGAACTCAGCATGCGGTTTCACTACAATTTTCACTGGGTCCACCCCTTTGACCAATCCTATCTCTTCCCCAGTGAAATCCCATACTTCTGGTGCCACTGTCTCTCTCAAGTCCCAGGGGAGCTCATCTACTGTCAAAGTAGGGTACAGTTCCACGCATATTCTTGAGTTTGCAACTTTGAAATCTGCGTCATCATCATTGGTCAATACCTCCACTCCCTGAGGTGTACAGTATATAGTACAATTCAATTTACACAACAGGTCTCTCCCTAGCAGACACACAGGACTTGAATCGCAAACCACAAACTGGTGCTCATCGCTGTACTTCCCTATTTTCACCTGTACCGGTTCTGTCAATTGGCTGGTTATTCTCCTGTTTGCGACCCCTACCACTTGTATGGTCTCTCCAGACATGGGCAGGTCTGGAACTGCAGCTGATCTGATCGTGGATCTAGTGGCTCCTGTGTCCACCAGAAATGTCGTGGGGCACCCTGCTACTTCTGCTTCAACATAGGGTCCCCTCTGGTCCACCTCCAAGGCTGCCCCGAGGGTGCAGTCTTCTCTTTCCACTCTCTGTCCGGTTAATGGGTCCACATAATAGCACTCTTCTCCCTCTACAAACAGGGGCATCTGTCTATAGGTCTTACCCATAGTCCCTACTCGGGGAGGTTGCGGGAACTGGGCTCGGGGAGGAGCCCCCCCCCCCTTTGAGCACCTTTCCCTGGTATGGCATCACCCCTCTTGTAGGCGCGCTCTGGACCTCTTCCTCCTCTATCTCTTGTTCTCCTATCTCTACATTGTAGGGACACTCGCGTTTCCAATGCCCCACCTCGTTACACTGGTGGCACCTAGTCGTTTTCTTCAAGGCAGCTATGTCTAATCTGGGTCTGAAGGTGGAACTCTCCTCATTGCCCTTGTTCTGACTGTACTGCTTCTTTCCTCCTGTACCTGTCCCTTGCTGCTGTTGCTGCTGTCCCCCCTTCCCTGCTGCCTGCATCTGTACCACCATCAACTTTTCTTTTAGTTTCTTAGCCTTGGAGTCTATCTCATCACAGCAGTACCTGGCATATCTCAGTATTTCGTCTAGGGGTTTACTTTGCCAACAAATCGAGTGTTGCTGAATCATTAAACTAATATCCGGTCTCAGTCCCAGGACGAACTTGGACACGAATTGCCCTATGTCTTTTGGATCCATTACATCCAAGCCGCTATACTGTTTAAACGCCTTCAGCAATCTCTCGTAATATTCGTGGACTGTCTCTTTAGGTTCCTGTCTGGTTCGGTCTATTCTGACCCAATCTATGTCTTGCATTGGCACTTTCTCTTTCAGCCAAGTCATCACTCTCTCGAATTTTGCCATCACAATCTCGGACGGCCCATTAGTCTTAGCATCTCTCTCTGGCTCCGTTGTGGGCCACTCAGCGCTAACCTTGCATGCTGTCCACAGATCTCCTGGTACTACAATGTCAAACAGCGTGTTCAGATCTATCCATAGGACCTTTGAGATTTTTACAAATCTCTCGACTTGCTTGTACCACTCCACTGGGTTTTCCCGCAATTTGGGGAAGGAGGTGGTAAAAGCAGCTAAATCTCCCCTACTCCAAGGGACATGCACATAGTTCCCATTTGCGACTTCACGCAAAGGGTATGCTTCTATTCCCTGCAGTCCTGGTGTCATACCAAGCGTGCTTCTCCTGCCGGTCCCTTTCTTGGACCACCTCTCTTCCCACTTATCTAGAGCCCTCCATGTCCTTATTCCAGTAATCAGTTCCCTTATGTGCGTTTTCAGCCCAATCGTTCTCCTCTCATCTAGGTCTCGATCTGTATAATGTAGCCTGTGGTTACCCTGTAATGCTTTGGTTCTTGACAGGTCCACCATATATTTGCCTGCTAGTTCGACTAACTTCTCATGGATTGCTCTTGCTTTTCGAGTAATGTCCTTTGCCATATACAGTATTTCATCTTGCTCATACATTTCCATTCTTTCTAAAGGCAGGGTACCATCTATCATGTCATCCAGGTCTGACCTTAAGCTGGCGACATCAAGTCTCTTGGCTTTTATCTCAGCTCGCAATATGTCTTTCGAAGGGGGCTCACTGGTCTCCCTACCATCCCAACTCCGAGCTCTACGTTTGGGCTCGGGAGAGTTAATGAGTGGTCTCCCTTGCTCCCATCTCTCCAGGTCCCATGCTCGGCCATCCGATCTTGGAAGGTGATGGAACACGGGCCTGTTACCCCCACTCTTGATCTGCCCACTCTCTTCTTCTTCTCTCCTTTCACCGTACGCCTCTCTGTTATTTTCCCTCTGGTCGCTACTCTCCCTTTGCCTAGTATCGCTCAGTATCCGATACGATCCTTCCTGGTTCCCCATTTTCCCTGGGCTGCGCTCATTTCCGTCATCACAGGGACTATGGTGCGACCTCTCACAACTCCCATTCAGTTCTCTGGTGCCGGGCACACAGTGTGGACACTTAAAGCTGTTTCTGTACTCTTGCGCTCTCCTCTCCTCTTCACTGAGTATTGGGCGCGCCACCCTCCCATTCCCGGGGCCCCCGTTTTCCAGGTCTGTTCTACCTCCACTCCGGGCCCAATGGGTGACTCCCCTACTATCTCTCTCTCTACAGTCCCACTCCGGGCTGCTCTCCCCAGCCCCGCAGTGAGTCCGAGCTCTGCTGTCCTGACTTTCCCTTTCAGCTTCTGCAGCTATGATGCTCTTGTGAGCCTCCACTGCCTCATCCCACTTCTTCATGTACTCATTTAGCTCTTGAAAGGATTTTCGTCCAGATCCCCTCAGATCCACTGGCCATCTAGGGCCCCCAGGGTCCTCTTCTGGATCCCCTGCTGTGTGCATCGGGGTGCTCCACTCTCTGGGTATCGGCATCTGACTTGGGGAATTAATCGTATCGTTCCTCCTTGCCGTCCCTGCTCTTTCTCTGTCCTTCCGTACCCGTTCTTCCCCTCTTGCTCTCTCTTGGTCATATATCGATATTATAGGACCTATAGTAACAGGTACCTGTAGTGCATCTGGTAATGCGTAGGATGTGGCGCTCTCCGTTTCCGGCGCTCTTTGTACCACAAACCTCCCGACTACCTGTTGCACCTGACTAGGCTGGGACAGCTCTTTCTTTGCCTCAGGATCCCACTCTGAACTGGGAAGCGGTCCATGCTCTCCTGCATTGCCCCCCTTTTCTCCTTCACTATGCTCGACCTCTCCCCCTGCTCTATTATACGGGGGTGGCCTGTCAGTCAATAATCTGTTTATCAGGCTATCCTCTGTTTCGCTCTCATCATCTTCTTCTAGGGGACTTTTATTACCGGGCACCTCTAACACTGGATACAGTTTATTTACTTCCATGTTATGCACTCTCCATCTTTTAGCATCCGCATCCCACCTGGCATCCTGCACTGCCCTTACCGATCGTTTCACCCTTTCTTGTCGTCTGTTCATATTCTTTTCATGCGCTGCCCTAATCCATGCATCAAGAGCTTCAAACTGGGTCGGTCTAGGCAAGGGTCTCATTGAGGTCATGACTGATTTTAATCGATGTAACACCTCTAATCTGAACGTCCCGTACTTCGGGAACGTCAGTTCCTCATTTCCTTCCGTAATCTTACTCCACTCTGATATCCAAAGGATCGTATGCAACCCAACATTCACTGCCATGTAACGAGCCGGCGTACCCTCCGGCGGGGCCTCTTCCCCTTCATACGATCCCCGCTTCTCTTTTTTAAACACCGCTCTCAGCCATTTAAAACACTTCATAATTATGCGCACAATATCCAGCCTCGCTACTCTGTTTACTTCCTGATGACGATCCACCAATCCTGTCGCGGCTTTGCTAACTTGGCCTATCGCAGCGCGGTCTTTCTCCGGTCGGCCAATCACGTCGCGACCCTTTCTGACGTCTTTGCTAGCTGGCCTATCACGGCGCGGTCTTTCTCCGGTCGGCCAATCACGTCGCGACACTTTCTGACGTCACTTTTCTCCGCTTCGCAGCAGCACCCCTCCTTTCTCAACTCGTCTCCCGGTCATGCATGCGTCCCATTCATACACCGAAAAATGACTACTTCCGACCAAGCGGTCACTTCCCTCGACTGTACGTCCACAGTCTATATGTAATTGTCAACTCTCTGATAGGTTGCTTACACACACAGTAACCTCCGACCAGCGTCCGTTACTCACGCACTCACTCTTACGTTCCCCCTATCTCGGTCTTTCGGGTGATCAATGGTACCTCATGACCCCCTTCACACTAGTTAACAATTACTCTGGGTGTCCGATACACCCGAACCACTTAAGCTCTCCTTGAACTTAAGATTTCCACCGGTTGCGCGCGCTCACAACCTGTTCCACAGTCACTCTACAGACATTCAACTCCGCCAGACATTACAACATAGATACAATACAAAAACACCGCAATCTAACACGCATGACCCTTTATACTCACTCTCGACCGATACTGCTGCTTTTTCTGTCTCTCGTCATCCGGATCTTCTTCAGCGGGCGGTTCTTCCGATCATCGATCTCTAGGGGCCTTGGGGTAAGCTAACCTGGCCTAGGTCACCGTCCTCAAGAAGGCAACCATCCTCTATAGCTACCAACTGGAAGGGCGAGATTTTGATCGATACCTCATCACTATTGATCCAAACCTCGATCTGGTCGACTGAACCTTTGTTGCCTGTCTTTGAGGAAGAAAGTGCATCTATTTCCAAGCTAGTTCACCCAATAAAGGACTCTGCTCCCAAAGATCACAAACAACTTCTAGCTTTCAAAAGTTTATTGTAAGGATATGATAAGCTGCAAATACAGGCATCTCAGAATGAGATTCACGAGATACACAGGTCCAACTACATACATGTGCTCTCTGAAAGCCCTCAGACGAGCAACGGAAATTACTAACACAAGTTCTAAGAATAATAAAGCTATCAGCATTGACGCATATCTCTCCTTCATTTAAGTTGGAGGAAAACGCACAGGTTAGGCTGTCCCTACCCTGCTCTAGATGGTATCCCTACTTAACCAAATCCCAACCTAACAAAGGTGTCAGCAGTGAATGACCCCCAAAGGAAGTCACTCACTCTTAGTCTCTTGGTGAAAACCTATAGTTCTCCAGTCATGACCCCTCTCTGCCTACCCATCCGCTCTCTAAAGGGTCCTCAGGTATCTGCTTCAACTCCACCCAAGGGTGCTGTCCCTAATACAAAACAGTCAACAACATTTGAGACGCCCTCACGAGACGCCCCTCACGTGGTGTAACTTCTGGTTTTTTCCATGATGCTTTGTATTGGGCCTCGTACGTTGGAGTTGACCTTGCTTCTCAGACTCTTCTCCGGCCCGCTGATACCCCTTAAACATTCCGGAACCCTCCTCCATGTCTGGGCCGTCTACTGAACAGACCTCTATTCATTTTATTTATAATTGGATTCCCCCTTTTCTCTTGCAGACAGACATCTGCAGCCTAGATCCCAACTCTCATAGACTTCCAAAAAGGTTCGCAACATTTCTTGGCCCAGACATGTACGTGTAAATCAATGTTAAAACATTTCAGGCCTACAATATTTCTCATAATGATTATAGCATTCAACTTCTTTATTCATTAAAGCATGTTAATACTCTTATTCTATTATTCAGTAAACACATCTATAAATCATGGCCCATTAATGCAATGACCAAAACATTAATGCAATCTATGTCGTGAAAAGAAACACCTTCCCTTTTTAGCTCTGGCCCTGAGGCCTACCACATTCTGCGTTTAACCACATACCATCTTACATTTTAACAGCTACACGACATGGATTCAGGAATAATCACATCTAATAAAATCATATAGTGTTACACATTTCTGTATTAGTTCCACTTCTACTTACATCTCTACATTAGCTATACATTCAGAATATAATTGCAGATACTACTAGCACTCATGGCATTTCTCCTCATGATTTGTGCTTACTACAGGTAAGTGTGATGCACTCATACATTTAGGTCAGTTTGCGCTCTCTCAATATGCCCCTATGTTTCTCCTTGGGGATGGTGTTATTAATATGTATAAACAGAACTCTGTATTTACCAGGAGTCATACTTCCACTGCTAACAAGACAGTGCTTATTTGCCTTGAAATAATCTGCTAACTAAGGGCCATTACGACTCTGATGAATGAGAAGGAAGTGTCCACCAGATCTGGGTCTGAGCAGCAGGCGCCGTAACCCGCTGAGTTTAGCTGGACTGCATTCTCCGACTGTTTCGATTATCCCCTGTAAGAACAGTGGATAGAGATCGCCAACCCGTAAACACCAGCGCCTCCTTCCATCCGCGGCCCTTCTTCTCAATGGAGGGTTTTCTTTTTCCAGTTGGACTGCATTTGCTGGAGTGGCGGAGGTCATGGGGGAATACGAGGCGGGAGTGGGGGCAGGAATTATCACTAATTGCGATGCCTACCTCCTGCTACCTCCTTTCAGTCTCCTCCAGAGAGGGGCCTGGGATGAGAGGTTGTCATGGGCACCAGTCAGCAGAGGCGGTGGGGAAGCTGTGAGCCCCGAGGGGCATCCCTGGGAGAGATGGGGGCTGGTGTTACGCGCCACTAGATGCTTCTTCCAATGTCAAGTGCAAGGCCCCTCAATACCGACAGCCGCGCTCGCTGTGATTCCTGTACTAAGGCCCGCACATGGCTCTGCCAAAGCACCTCAATAGTGACATGCAATGCTGTTATTTTGGTACTGTCTAAAGCCGACACACAGCTCTGCTCAGGCACCTTACGCCTGACAGCAACACCTGTTGTGTTTCACACATCTCTGCCAATACCCCTCAACCCTGACCAGCAGCAGCACCTGCTGTTAATACAGTAGTAGTACACACACACAGCTCCCCTAAAACACCTCGGCTCTGACCTGCAGCAGCACCTGCTGTTATTCCAGTAGCAGTAGTAGTATACACCCCCCCCATGACACCTCTGTCCTGACCTGCAGCAGCAACTGCTGTTCTTCCAGTAGTAGTACACACACGCACCCGCAGACACACAAACAGCTCCCACAAGGCACCTCGGCCCTGACCTGCAGCAGAACCCACTGTTATTCCAAATGCACCCACACTCAGCTCCTCCAATGTATCTCATTTCTAACCTCTAGCAGGACCTTCTGTTATTTCAGTACTGGGACCCCCCACCCTGCCCCCCGGCCCACCTCACACAACCCTGCCAATAAATCACAATCCTCACCTGCCCCCTCACTCACTGTTATTCTCGCGCGCACTTACCCTTAATATGCAGATGCCTACAAGAAAAAATACAGAATGAATAGATTCTGTAAAACAGAATTTCATTAATAATGTCCGGTAGATTTAATTTTTTGCTTTCACCGATTTATGCTGTTTAAAGCGCGGGATTACAAAGTCAATTTTTTTTTCGCGCATGGACAACAGCTTGTTCATCTATGTAGTTTTCAAGAGTGTATACTATTTATGCAGGACAAAAAATTCAAGACTAAATTCCCTGATTAGAAGTTCAAGGCCAACTTCGCATTCAACAGCAGTTTGCAAAGGGGTCAAAATGATGAGTTTGATAATTTGTCACAACCTTATAGTTTTTCCCTGATACTTTCCGTAAGGACGAATCTGCTGAAACTTCGTGCTGCAAGAAAGGCGCAACACGCAGAATTCAGTGTCTTAAATAACAATTCTGCAGTCTACTCTATACATCATTTTCAAGTTGAAAACCCGGAATAGGAAGCACTCACCCACACTCGGTAAAAACCTGGCCTCCAGGTAATACTATTCATGAGGGACCCAAGTCAGACGCTCAATATGCAGATGCTTGGAATTTATCTGATGCAATACTTATTGCGATATTTGTTGCCTCTTCTGGAGTTTTAGAGGAACAAAATTCAGATTTTCGTTCTCACTGCAACAAAATGTGCATGTTCTGGTAAATACTGGGACCTTTTCCCTGTTAAATTTCAGCTGGTTTAACCTGCTTAAATGTAACAAAAGATGTGAATTTGATCACACCCGGTAATTACTGGTAAAATACACATCGCACCACTTATAACTGTCATCATACAGGGGTCCCAATTTTACAGGCCGCTTGAAATCAGGCCCAAGGTGTTATAAGTACCCCGCTCTATTCTGCACAATACTCAGGACTGATCCAAATAATTTTTTCATGAATGACATTTGCTTTATCCCATTTATTTTTATTTTTTAGAACCAGGTAACTTTCTAATGGGATTTATATATTTTTCAAGTTAGTGATTGAAAACATTGAACTTAAACAACTAGATTAACTCTCAAAATATAACTGTTGCCTGTGCTGGTTTCAGGCAGGTACCCGTGCTTTCAGGACTCAGGACCCGTGAGCTTAAGCAAGCACAGGGGGGTCACAAGGCAGGACCAAACTATGCACCACCAGCAGCATAGGGGTGTCCGGGTGCAAAGACAACATTGGGCTCCCAATGCAAGCGGATGGAAGAACTCAGTTTCACTAAGAGGCTGCAGGCTCAGGCAAAGAGGCTGGACAAAGGTGACCAATAACTGGGCAGGTAGGTTGGGATGTCGGGGGACGCCTGGACACTGTTGGCTGGGCTCTCCAAGGTCGGGGCTGAGATCCTTTAGATGTCAGAAAATCTACACCAGAGCTGGCTTACGGTCCAGGGGACCCTTTGTGTTGAGACTGCAGGCATCTTTGTGGAGACAAGGAGAGGTCAGCCACCGATGGTTTCGAGGTCAGGATTGCTGACAGACTTCACTGGACCAGTGGGACACTCAGACTCGTGAGGGAGTCCTTGGTGTTGGTTTCTTTGAGAACAGGGCCGCTGTCCTCATGAGTTCTTGGTCTTTAGGGAAGGCAGGCAGTCCTCCCAGGGTTGTGGAGGTCACTGGGCCTGCAGGACGAGTTGCTTCTTCAAGCAGGTTCCTTCGAGGGCTGCAGACAGGCCAGTAAGGCTGGGGCCAAGTCAGGAAACTTCACTGCTGCATGGCTTAACGGTCCTTTTTCTTCTTTAGGTCACCAGGAATCTGAGGATCAAGGTTACTCTGAGGATCAAGGTTACTCAATTTAGGGGCATTACAAGTACTGGCAGGACGTAGATAATGGGCTACTTACCTTATAGGGTGACTACACCCTTTGTATGTTCCTTCCCTTTGGGGAGGGGGCATCCCCATATCCTATTGGCTAAAATCCTTCCATCCAACATGGAGGATTTTTTAAGAAGGGGTCATCAGCTCCTGTTTACTAATTTTACAGCTGACCTTGCAGTCAAAAGTGTGGCTTGGTCTGGGTGATAGGCATCTCCACTATCTGGAGAGATCCTTGCTAGCATAACAAAGGGCAGGAAGCCTTTGAGGCTCACCACACTCAATGCTGTTCCTGCTTGTGGGTAGATGTGAAGCACCTCCACCCAGAACAGGCTTTGATTCTGACCTACGAGATTACAACGCTCCCACCTCAGGGGGTCAGAAACATGTCTGAAAGTGGCAGGCTGGTGCAGACCAGTCAGCTGCACACCAGAGAGTTGGGCGTTTTTCAGGTGGCATCTCTGAGGTGCCCTCTGAGTGCATTTTACAATAAATCCAATACTGGCATCAGTGCATTTTTATTGTGCTGAGAAGTGTGATATCAAACTAATTAGCATTCAGTAAAGCCATCATGTAGCTGTGGAGTTCATAATGACAAACTCACAGCCCCTGTACTCAATATAGCTTCACTGCCCTTACAATGTCTAAGAATGGACTTGGACACGATTGGGGCATATTGCTCATGCAGCTATGACCTCACCTGTGGTATCTTGCACCCTGCCTTAGGCTTTGAGGCCTGCTAGAGAGGTGACTTACATATGTCACAGGCAGTGGTTTGTAGGCATTGCACACAGGAATGTGTGAATTTGTGTGACACGCACGTTGCGTGTCACAAAAGAGTTGCACAGCAATGCACACATCAATTGACAATATTAACACGTACTCCGTAGTTAGTCCAAGTTCGTGTTTAAAGGCCTTAAGCACAATATGTTTATATTATCGGCAGGGATACAAGGAAGAAGGGATGAAATGTTACGTTGTAAATTGAATTGGTACATGAACGGTTAGTTGCAATACATATTGATTTATATGTTTTCTGAATATTATAGATGCCCCTGAAGAAGGTTGTAAATACCGAAATGCATTTGGCAAAAGTACACGTTTGAGAATCATGAAGTTTCGGCTCTTGCCTGTGAATAGACCCGGATGGGCAATCTCAGCGCATTAAGATGCACAAAGCATAAAAACGTTTTTGCCTTTGACGTGATGGTTAAAAATGAATGAAACCTTGGAATAAATTGGATGAACTTGGACTAACTACGGAGTACGTAATTGATGTGTACATTGCTGTGCAACTCTTTTGTGACACGCAACGTGCGTGTCACACAATTCACCAATGTAATGTTGGCGCTTAATTTGGGACGGAGCGCACAAGAGTGCTGCACGATAAAAATGAGGAAGCAACATACTAGAGTATTAAGAAGGAAAGGGTGTGCTTCAGGTTAAACAAAACACAGGAAGGTGTGCCATGTCGACTCTTCAGTTTTAGCTGCACCTAAACACACAGTCTGAAATGGCAGTGTGCATGTGTTTGGTGAGGAGTCTCTGAGAGTGGTACAATACATGCTGCAGTCCTTAGAGACCTTCTCTGGTCACAAGGCCCTTCTTACCAGTGGTACCTTTTACAGGGGACAAATATGTGTGCCAGAGGTGTGCCGATTGTGGAAACAAAGGTACAGCTTTGGGAAAGACCGCAGGCACTGGGAACCTGATTGGCAGGGACCCCGTGCACATTCAAAGTGCATCAGAAATCATGGAAAACGTAGGGGGTTACTATGTAAAAAGGGGCACTTTCCTACAACAGGCACTAAAAAGTTGTCACTGATTTCTGCGAGTGTCTCTTCTCTGCACTGGCTGCTTTCTCCTTGGTGGTAACTTGGAGTAGGCTGGTGGTGTTCTATATGTTTTGTGTTGTTGGTAAGCTGGCCTGAAGGGCTGCTGAAAGGGCTGCTAATTCTGATATCTCTGGTATCTGCCTTGATATGAATAAGTGTCTCTTCTGTGGGCCCCTCTAAAAGGTGTTTTATGAAACTGTAATGTGCGCAAAGACCTTGCAGCATCAGTGCCCGCCTTTATTATTTGCAAGGCGTCATGGATGTGCTAGCCAAACAGAGCATCACCATCGTAGGGCATGTCTAATATTTTTGTTTGTACCTCAGGTCTGAATGTTGCGGCTTCCAACCAAACTTGGCATCTAAGCACTTTGCATTATCAGAATTCGATTTAAGCTATAGCCATAGCGCAACCTATAATTTCCGATGAGGATCTTTCTCCCTCCTGCAATTTTTTTTTGCTTCTGCTTATTTGTCTTCAGGCAGAAAATCCATATATATATATATATCGATGTCTGACCACATCTGGTGGTCATATCTGGATAGTATTGCCAGCGAATGGGCCACTCCGACTATTGTTCCTGACATTGTTGAGAACCTTTTGCTATGTTATGTTATGTTATGGGGGATTTGAAAAGCGCACGTACACCAACAGGTTTCTTGGCGCTTTTCCCGATGTTATTGAGGCATCTGCCTTCTTTGTCAGGTGGGTTTGAGATCGATGTGGAAGAGTTCTTTGACCAGAGTTGGTTGGCTGTGTTATGACAGTCTGGTTCTCGGTGTCCAACTAGACATGCTGGCGAGTTTTGCATTTTTTATCTATCCCCGGCAGTACTGCTGAGACCTTGGCAGGATTTTTCATAATTTTTATTCCTTCCTCCCAGATGTAATCAACAATTGGAATTGCTAATACAGCCTTTCTAGTATGTTCCTTAAAAGCATATAGAAAACAATCTCATTGCTATTGGAAGTTAGAAACGGTCAGCCGCTCTCTCAATAAGGGGTTGGAAACCACTGATATTATTTGGTTAGCAGTTCACCGGTTGTGGTCCAGGAGGTGAAGGTGCTGGGATTAGATAACCATCCCATTCATTGGGCAAAGACTGATTATTTGGGATTTCACCTTCCTCTCTATCGTAATCTAAGGAGGACGGATCTTCCTGAGGAGGCATTGCAATATTAGAGTTGGAGTTTCAGGTGGTGGCATAGGGTCAGGAGATTTCTGGATTGGTGGTTGTGGATGCATCAGGGATGTTGGCCTTGCAGGTTCAGGAAAGCATTTGTAATAGTATCATTAGGCAAAACCTCCTAATCGTGTAGGAACGTTCTAGGTGAGACTGGGTATTCTTTTACCCGTGTGTCCAGCAGCCATAACCTGTGTTAAGTAATGGGAAACTGGCACGAGCTAGGGCGTGACGTTACAGGTCTGAAAGACCTTATCATACGGTTGCATTTTGTAAAATACTCATCTGTAGTAGTGGCCAACACGTGGTAGAAAAAGATTAACAGATAGCGTAGCTCCCCGCTTGTGCATGTTTAAACAAAAAATTGGTTCTGTCTGGTAAAAAAAGAATATAATTGGTGAAGCTATTAATGCATCAAAGAACATGAGACGGTTCTCTAACACACATAGAATTACTTCTTCACACTTAATGAATAAGACATAGGATTGAAGGATTTGATGCAACGTTGTTTTTATCATAATTACTTCATTAAATGATATATATACATTACATATGTAGACTGTCAAAATAAAAAAACAAGAAGCATTAATATAAAGTGTAAATCGGTGACATAAGTGCATGGTGCTTAAATGATGAACAGTATATACAGTGAAAGCAGTTCTCTATATTCAAGTATTGGGGTAGTTCAGATATAAGATACAGTCCAGAGATCCCTATTTCGACTAGTATGGAATCCTGGTATTACTGGTCCTAGAAAGAGCATTGACGTTTCGACCCTGTGGTGCCCCAATAGGTGGTCACGGCGGGTCTTCCTCAAGACAGGTGTGGTATTGTAAAGACAGTCCTGTGTGCAGGCCGGAGGTCTAAGCCTGGGGAAGGATGGTGCAATGCCAGTTATCTATAAATGGGATCAAGTTCCCTTCTAAGCGTGAGAAGATGGTCAGCCGTACCACCCATCTGCTGCCGATCGGTGGATGGTACGGCTGGATGGTGCGGCTGGTACGGCTGTGCATTATCCCTGAACATGAGACTCCAGACATGCACGCAGCTACGAGAGCCCAGGTCTCCTTAGCTTTGGACACACCCGTCCTATGGCCACGAGACTTCGATTCACCATTTTTTTCTACAAACGGCCCACGATCGGTTTAGATTATCCACCAGTCTTGCGAATTTCTCGATCCATCACATAATCGACAGCCCTGAAGAGTCACATCTAGACATGGTATGACGAAACACGTGTCGGCTGAATTTATGTCTTGTTGTACTGATCAAGTTGAAATATATCGCTTTGCAAATGAAACATTGGATGTCGACCTCCGTCATTTCTAAATACAAACAGTGAATAATACTTTTGAGTTATCAATCAACCCTCATTACACTTGAAACGTGTGCACAGGATTTTGAACATTATGTGTTGTATGGGTTTTCCCACACTCGGCAGGGGTTGTTTTCTCCTCTGGGTTTGATTCCCCTGAACGGTTTGCACCGTGGCTCTTGAATACTGTGTTCTTTGACCTTTATATGTACATGCTAGAGCGCCAATTCTTCCTGCACCCAATTTAAGCCCATTATACTGACATTCCATGCATGTAATTCTGGTGAGAATGCATTCCTAGTGACAGCTGGGGGAAAAAAAGGAAAAACCACAGTATACACAAACATTATTTTATTGGAACAGTTTACATGTTGACTCGATGTCATGTTGAGAAAAGGCCCAATATAGGTAGGTATAAAAAGGCAATTGCGTTGGGCATGGCATTATTACAGAGTTTCTGCATCACAGTTAAAGTGCAGGGCAAGTTATTCATTACCCAGACATGATAGTTGTGCATTTGTGGCATCTAGTTCATTCAGGCCACTATGGACAGTGCCCATGGTTTGCATCCATTTGCACTCTCCTACATTAAGGACAGCATTCAAATCGCCCCCCCTGATACCCAGGGTAACCTTTGCTAACCACCCACTTGATTGATTCGGTTGGTGTCCTAGTGTCTGAAAGTGATCTACCTAGGGTGCCCCGGCAGTGCCACACCTGCTCCTACTACAATGCTGTAAGATCCGTGCCTTTACCTTCTGTTGTATCTGGGCAAGGTAGATCTTTTCACACAGGCATAAGATTGCGTAAATTACGCCTTTAGTGTTACAGTTGGTGTGTACCTGTAAGTCGACCGTATGTTATTTATAGCAGAACTGTTTGGTTTCAATGGTCCATTTACAAGCTTTGCACTTGCCAAACTTGTAATGACCAATAATCTCTGGTAGGTGCCACATTGTTTGAATTGTGGGTTGGGGAGGTTCTTCCAGGAGTGATCGTACAACATAGTCTCTAACATTCTTACCTTTTTTGAAGGAATGCATTGGAAGGTTAGGTATCTCCGGATCATAGGAGATGAGTTTCCAATGTCTGTTGAGGATTTGTTTTATCTCATTGCTGTGAGTACCATATGTTGTAAAGCATATCATCCTGTAAAAGTAGTCCATTGGGTGTTGTTAATGTATCAACAGGGATTCCCTCAGGTTAAACCAAGCTCTCTTCCTTGCGCGTTTTACCATCCTTCTAGGATAACCACAATCCACAAGTCGGTTGATGAGATCATCTGATTCACTGAGGTAATCTTCCTTATGGGAGCAGTATCTCCGGATCCTCAGGAGCTGGCCAAAGGATAGGTTGTCCCGTAGGCCTCTCGGATGGTGGCTCCAATATCTCAGGAACGTGTTCCTCTCAGTTGGTTTTCTGTACAATGTCGTATACAGATGCTTATTTTCAACTTTGATAGATAGGTCCAAAAAGTCGGTGGTATATTTGTTCCAATGAATAGTGAACTTGATATCATTTAATTTTTCATTAATCCAATCAAAGAATGTTTGTAGCTCCGTCGGGCTGCCTGTCCAGATGAGCAGCACATCGTCGTCTATGTACCGTTTCCAGTACATCACGTTGTCTTTGAATGGGTTGGTTTGGTTGTAAATAAACTCATCCTCAATGTTGTCCATGTAAAGGATAGCCAGATCTGGGGCAAAGCTGGCGCCCATGGCCACTTCCTTGGTCTGCAGATGGTATTCACCTCGAAAGAAGAAAAAGTTCTTCATCTTTGCTATTGCTAAGAGTTGGATAATAAGTTCAGTTGGAATTTGTGCTGGGAGAGGTCCCCTATCCAGTGCTCTCCTGATGACTTCCAGGGCAGGCCGTTGAGGAATGCTGGTGTACAACGAGACGAAGTCCATGGTTACCAATAACTGGGATTCTGATTCAAATGGCATGTTATCAACCAGGTTGATGACTTCCATTGTGTCACGGAGATACTGTTGTAAACGTATCTAGGACCGTATTTAAATATTCCCGATTTATGCCCTTATGTGGTTATATCAAATCATATCCTTATAAAGGCATAAGAATCATACCCATATTAAGTCATAGCCAAAGCAGTCCAAATACGGCAAGGCTACTCCCATAGACTCCTAGAAAGCACAACACGTTCTTAAACAAACCAAGCCTTCAGCAGCCCGGGAATTCCCCCTGCTTCTGTATTGATTTGTCCTAGAACTCCTGGAGTCCTGAAAGAACTGCGAGTTCTTAGTGACGTCTTATGTCCAACCTTACGTCAAACTCGGCATCTTCTAGGTATAAATATACCAGCATCTGCCCTAGCAAACACACAGTGGTTTGGAACAGATCGGCTATCTACTTGCCCGACGCCCTGCTGAAGCGAGTGCCGAAGGAAGCCAACCCTCCCATTGACGCACTGAGAGAGACGCTGTCTTTTCTCCTGCCGAGAAATCCAGCTCCAGTGTTTCCCTGTCACCCTCGCGGGTTGCTGGGAAATCGAGTCCCGAGAGATAGATACAAGACCTCCTTCATTCTATAACCATCTACGGTGCTGATTAGACCCTTAGAGAATTCTTGATTCAGATTCTTGGCAAAAACTATCTTAACTCAAACTACAACTCATTTACTCCTTCCCACGTACTAGGCTTAGGTTAGTTTAGTCTACTTTTATCATTGTATGTATTTTATCCGTTTTAAGTATCTTATGGCTCAGAAACCATATAAATGCTTTTACAGTATTATTTCATAATACTCCTTTTACTGTACGCACTTTACTTTATGAAAAGTATTGCAATAATAGCAATTCACTTCTCTTGCATGAGAAAGAAGACTGCTCAATAAATAACCACTTTTATTGAAAACGCCCGTCTCTCTATTTCTCTGCACTCCTTTTGAAACTAAGCATGCACGATTGACTGAGTGAAATAGCTATCTATTGTTTCCGCGACTCTGGAGATATACTCCTTGTTCTAGGGGAGCAAAGTTGTCATGTTTATGCAGTTGTCAGAAACTAATCCCTTCTTGTGAATTCGAGAAAGCTTCTAGTGACCTATGAGCTAGCTGGCATTCATAATTAAGTCTAACATATTCAATAGAGACCAAGTCGACCTCAGTCCTACGTCTAAAATATCGTTTATGTTATTCCAATGCGCAGAGCCTATTGGGAATATAGGAACTACACTACATGGCGCCCAACGTTTGGTAAGGGGATAATTTAACGCTAGATACTAGAGTAACTCAGTCGTGCTTTTCACACAGACCCCTGTTCCCGTAAAAACTCCAATAGACGTCTGGAGTGGGTAAAAGGTTAATATCCGCCAGAACTCAGTAGGAAGATATTCCTATGTATTAGTTTTTGGTATAGTCAACGTTGAAGGATACAGTGTTCCAAAATATTGTGCACCTAATCTTTGTTTCCTTGAAACTTGCTCTGAAAACTTTCTATCAGCAAAAACGGCAGAAAGTGACGACGAAAGGGAAAGAGCTAGATTAGCAACTCAACTTTTAGCAGAAGACACAAGTCTCCAACAAAATGACCCGGATGCAATACTCATCCCGGTAAATATGAGGAAAACCATAACTATGAAACTTATAGAAAATGGAGTATCATCAAGAGGTGGTACAGTAATATTTGTGGTAGAGGCACATGAATATCGGCAGACAGAGGTATTCTATTCATGGATACATTTTCCAGCAGCAAATGCTGTGACACGCGAGTTCCACTACTACAAAATTGAGGAATCTCCAGAGCAATATGCCCCTTTCGAGGACGTTGAAATTCCACTAACTTACCAAGAGCATGAGCTCTGGTTTAATGGCGCCCTAAAACATCAAAATCACATTACCAGGCTTGGTCCACTAGGTAGACCAGGAGCCACATGGCCGGTTCTAGCCAGCTATACACCACATCCTGACATTGAAAAAATGTCAAGTGGAGAACTTTTAGTTCAGCTAAAACAACTAATTAAAATACATAGACAATTGGTACAATATGTCATGCGGACTTTAACAGTCCAACCAGCAATAAAAATATCACAGCACACCCCTCACCAGGGGAACACAAATAAAATTACACCACAGACTATACAATCAGTCATTGGCAAATTACCCGCAAAACGGGAACAAATTCCGTTCTGGTTAGCTCAAAAAATTACTCAGATAGAGGCAGTATTTCCAGATACTACACCTCTTGAAAAACACAGAATTCTGACAATCTGCCTACCAATGGGGATCGCACCATATGTGGAGGACTGTGACACTTGGGGAACGGTCTTTGCTTCAAAATATACAAAAGCACATGGTGTTCCGTCTATGGCGGTTATACCAGACGTACTAAGACAGATTCAAAATGAATACGGTCCAGAGCCTGCTTTAAATCTAGGTATGAAGTTCCTGAAAAACTTTAAGCAAGTCTTGGCTTAACTACTAGCCAACATAAAAGGAGAAGCAGCATCTGTGGCGATCTGCCAAAATTCTAAAGAAACAGATATAGCAGAACAACCTTTTGAACTTGCCAGAATAATTGAAAAATCCTATGAAGAACTAGGTAGAGATAGTTTGGGTGGGAAACCACTAAAACCACAACTAACTGAAAATCCTGAAAAAACGTTTATCAAGAATAATCTCAATACTCCAAAAAAGAGGTGGGAGGGTAATAAACAAACCACTCCTAGAGAAAAACAGTTTCAGTCCAGAGGAAAGTCTCCTCAACGGAGAGATAGATCTCCAGAACAGGGGGGCAAGTCTCCACAAAGGGAGCCCTCTGAAAAAAGATACAACCTTAGAAATAGGGACAATTTGAAAAAACCTGACAGATATCAAGATATTGATACACGTCCCTCTCGATCTTTTCAGATTTCCTCACAGAAATCGGAAAGAAGAGGACAGTCAGAACATAAAGAAGAGCGCGTCAAGTCCAAAGACAAGGAACCTGCTCATCAAAGTAAAAAAATACAATTTCCCAAAAAGAAGGTAGCTAGTATTAATATAAAACATGCCGAGGATTCTGAGGACACAACTCAAGAACGGAGAATGGGCCCAGACAATGCTAGACAGCGCAGCAGAAGGGACCATAGCTCGCAAGATCCTGATGAATCTTCTGGAGACAGTGGACACGAATGAATACATTCAAGTGGAAACTGCAGACACCAGAGTTAGCGAACCCCATAAATTATATGAAATAACATTACGTATAGAGGGGGACAAAACTAGGAAAATAAGAGGTCTCTTTTGGGAGAACTTATCTAAAGGCTCTGATATCCTTCTAGCTGAGAAAGACTGGCCCCCAGAGTTTGTTAGGGAGTGCCCACATGGCGAAGAAATGATTATGCCTGCCTTCTCAAATCACATTCCAATTCATAAAAAATACACATATGCTAGAAAATGGGCAGTGGCCCAAGCCCCTGCATTATATAAAAATCATGTAGGGCCGGGATGAGGATTCTCCTCACCATAAAATTCAGTTAAAAAATCAACCTACTGCACAAAGGCAGTATCCTGTTAAGCAAGAAGCTAAAAAACAAGTCAGGGAGATCTTAGATCAACTTGAATACCAGGGGGTGATTGAAACATGCACCTCACAAATGAACAATCCTTTGTTTCCTGTCTCCAAACCAGACGATTCATATCGTCTAGTTTTGGATTACAAACACCTAAACTCTTGTTGCATAACATTTGCAGTACAAAACTCACACAGTGCAGCACTAACGAATAACATTGTGCGCAAAAAATATAAAACAACATTAGATATTTCCAATGGTTTCTTCTGTCAAAACATTGCTCCAGAAAGCAGGTATTTGACCGCTTTCTCAAGTATGGGGGCCCAAAAGCAATTTTGTTGTCTCCCACAGGGATTCAAGAATAGCCCAGTATTATTTTCACCCAGGGTAACAGAGTTACTACAAATGTATGATGATGAGGCATTATCTTACGTCGATGACATCTATCTTACAGACGACGACCTGGAGACACACTAGAAAAGAGTGAACACCATCATACTTGGGTTCGCAGCTGAAGGGTACAAATTCAACTTTAAAAAATCACGAATTGCCCATCTAACTGTCCTATTTTTAGGATATGAGTTATCAAGTGAAGGCAAAAGCCTAGCAGACAACTTCTTAGAGAAGTGTGCAGTACTCCAAGCTCCAAAAACACTGAAGAACTTACAATCAATTCTAGGTTTCCTGAATTTCGGAAGAACTTACATTATAAACTATGCAGAGAGGGTTAAACCTCTCTACGAATTAATAAAACCTGATTTCAAACCAATTATTTGGACTCAGAAACACACAGAAATTTTACGATCATTACAAACAGACATGTTAACCAAAACAAAACTGCAAACACGGGCAAACGAACGCAACCTTGTAATCTGAGTCATCCCAGGAAGATGCGGATTCACGTACCTGACCTCTAATGAGGGAGAAACGGTACCAATAGCTTATAAGTGACACTTGTACACACAAGCTGAAATGAAATTCAGTTCTACTGAAAAAATTCTGACTGTGGTCCAAACTGCTGTAGCAAAAGAAAGAGCCCTCGAACAAGGTAAACGTATAATAATCGTTACACCAGTACCTGCCCTAGAGGCAGTAACAAGAGCCAGCATTCCGAATGCTAAAGCTTTACATCCGAGATGGATACAATGGGTTAATTCTCTTGCTGCATCAGACGTAGTATACGAATTTGACTGAGATCCTGCCTCTGGAACATTACAGTTGTATCATATATACAGACGGTTCAGCACAACCCGCAGTTGAGGGTAAACAAGCATATAGTGCTGCGTGCGCGATTGTTAAAGGTCGTTGGCACGAAGTAAAATTCAGACCATTGGTCACTAAAACTCAATCACTCGGAGACTGTACAGCTCAGCGAGCTGAACTACAGGCTTTTAAGATGGCGCTTGAAAATACCGATCGCGAATTCCCCACACTAATAGTGTGCGATTCGTATTATTGCGTCCAGTCTTACAATGAATACTTGCAGAACTGGGTTCAAAACGGTTTCAAAGATGCAAAAGGTGGCACAATCAAGCATAAAATGCTTTTGGAACAAGTAGTTCTTTTACAGAAAGAACTACAGAAGACTCACGTGATAAATACACTGAGTCATCAACGTGATGGCGTTCACGTTGCAGGGAATTCATTGGCTGATGAGGCCGCGAAGGCGGCTGTGCAAACGGCTTCCGTAGCTGACATTAACCGGTCAAAAACAAAAATAGACAGCGAGATAATGCAAGCTGTCAGTGCTTCAGTAAAAGACAGTGGTAAGACACTCCCGAAAGGCTTTCCAGTAAAGTACTCATACAAAACTGATGTGAATAATGTTCCTTTTGCTGTAATCCCTGCATGATCCCAGAACAGATAATATTCCTGAATGACACCATTCAACAAACAACCTGTCTTGGCCTAGCCAAGATAAAGGACTTAAACAAACCGTCTATACCAAAGCCCATACCTGATAGTAATAGCACTACAGATGTGGAGATAGACGTATCCCATATTTTACACCAAAACAGAACAAATCCTGATTGGAAAAAATGGTTGATCCGGCCCACAGACACTAATAACTGTCAAGATAGATTCCTGAACAAAACACAGGGGTTCAAACAGAATAGGCCAGACCCAAGATATTCCCAGAGACAACATCCAGGGATAATAACAACATACAGTGTAGGAAAATTATGCCTCGAATGGCTACAGAAATCAACACTACCTGAAATTAAGCAACACTTGACTTTACTTAAAGAAGGTGCTGACTTGCGAGATTTCTTAATGGGACCTCGCAAACAGCGTCAAAAACGTTTCATATACGCCGGTATATAAGCTGCTTACAACGAAGCTTGGAAAGTAACGCAAATTGAAACTGCTGAAAAAATACGAGAAATTGATCGTATTAATTTGGAAAAATCACTGTCTGTAGTGGACAATGGGTTAACGACTCTGTCCTCCAGAATTTTTTCACTGGACAGCATTGTATCATCTGCTATTGATATAATAGAACAGGCTATGCTAATGTTACAACATGGCCAGTCCCAATTACGTTCTATTGTACAGTTAGGCTGGACGTTACAAAATCTCCGTTCAGGCTACGTGCCATGGTGTCTAATCAACACAACGTCATTATTTTCTATCTTTAACCTTATAGATAAACAAATCTCTTTGGCACAAAAAGGAGCAGACTATACGGTGCTGAGCATTGAAAAACTAGAAAGATTGCCATTGACAATCTCCGAAAGACCTGTCATTGAATGGATAATACATGGCACCATTACAATTCCGATAACGACTTTTCAGTTTCAATATTGCCATAAGTATATACCAGCGGTCCTGTATGAAAGGTTGGGTAAAGGATACATCAAGTCAACCTGGAATTTACCTTATACACATAGATGTTATAGTGAAGGGAAAAAAGAGGTATTTCTTAGTGGTAACAACTGTAAAAATTCACTAAGCGGTACACTTCTGTGTCAAGGTATTAACTTGCATGGAGCCTGCGAAGGTTCATCAAATAACCTTTCATGTCACCTGCACGGTACCCCTGCTACACAGATAGAGCCTTTTTTCAGACAACTTTCCAACGGCAGTTACGTTATAATAAGTGACCACAGCTGTTGTGGCATAATGCCAGGAACGGCCTATCTCGTGAGTGTTACTTCCAGGGTCACTTGCTGTATGCAAGTATTGTATCCAAACAGCAAGCCAGACAAGGAGGCAGCAATATGGCCTTCTCTGAATATCTCTTCTATTCGAATTGATACTTTAAGCATAATGAAGTCTATTCTTTTACAAACAACTGTGCCTTTAACCTCGTCTAGAGAAACGTATGATCTGCAAGTTGCAAGGACAGCAGCAGAGATACATGCATTATTATCAACAAATTGCCCGGTGCATTTCGTAGAAATGTTAAGTCAAAGCTTAAACATGTCAGATACCAGTGGCATCGCACATGTATTTAAGACAATTTTTTCGGGACTGTTAGCACCCTTTGAAGCAGTCCTGAGCATCTTCCCGAATTTCGTGCACTCTGTGTTCTGCGGCCTGCCTCTCATCTTGGGACTCGTAGCGGGAATCTTATTTTTGTTCCTTCTGCTCCGATATGGCAAGTCAAGTCACAGACAAAATTCAGGCAACAATGGAAGACACAATCCTAGCAATGCGATACCGAGAGCGGATTACTAAAGTCCCCGGCATGGCTCGGCTAAGAGATCTGAATACTACCTGGTTTCTTTCATTCAGACCAATCTGGCAAGATTGCATCCTACCTGTTCTACGATGCCTGCTCTGCGGAGAAGAATGCGTGTTGGACATCTGTCTCACACTTCCATCAGCAGTACCTATGGATAGCGATACTTTGCTTGGTTCGGTAACGGCTCATGCAACGTGTTGTCCCCAGCGGCTACCTATTCTGATGACGGCATTCGTTGAGACCTCACCATTACGATTAGGTGGCGGTGAGGTACGAGATGAAAGCGGCACACAGGTACAACCTTCTGTGACCATTGCTGATCTAGACACCGATGACGGCAATGCTTCTCACATATGCACTATTTCTACTTTTTCGGACTTGGTCCAACTTTCACCTACTGTTGTAGACAAATTCTTTGCCAGCCTATCTGAGTTAATGTTCTCCCCTAACAACGAGAATAACTTTTGAAAGCGCGAGCACACAGCGTTCCCTGAACTCTGAATTCGGCCTTCAGTTTTGATAAACAGAACTTCTAAAAAACATTAGAACTATTTTTCTTCCCTGAAAGCGAAATTATTTTTCCGTTCCCAAAATATTTACCTTTTTGGCACATGGTACTCTGCTTAAAGTAGAACTATTCTTAGAGAACAAGATTTCTATTTTTAGAATCTCTAGAGACAATATGTTATGTTATGTTAGATCTGCTTGTATAGCGCATGGCTACCCCAGCAACGGGGCGTCCCAGCGCTGTAGACATACCAGAGAACAAAACAACGCAACAGGTGAAGATGAATTAGATGGAAGAAAACAACCAGGTTTTAATCTGTTTACGAAACAGCATGTGATTAGAAGTGGTCTGAGCCCCTAGAGGGATCGAGTTCCACAGCTTAGGGGCCAGATACCTGAAAGAGCGGCCACCAGCTCTACTCCTTCGGATCTTAATCGTACAGGCAAGAAATAAATCTGCCGAACGGAGGACATGCGAGGGGGCATAGAGGTAGCAGAGTCCCTGCAGGGTTTGGGGGGCAGTACCATACAACATTTTGTGAGTTAAACATAAGATTTTAAACTGGATGCGTTGTTTGACCGGCAGCCAGTGCAGACGTCGGAGAATAGGAGAGGTGTGGCAGGTTTTAGGTAGTGCAAATAGAATGCGGGCAGCTGCATTCTGGGCTCTTTGTAGCCTATTTATCACCGTCAGATTAGAGCCAAGCATGAGGGCATTACAGTAGTCTAGATGGGATAAGACTAAGGCCTGGATTATAATCTGACGGGTGCAGGGCTCAAAGAAACCGAGAATGGGTTTAAGAGAGCGTAGGCGACCATAACAGGTACCTGCCACTCTCTTAGCATGGGTTTCCAAGGAGAGTGAATTGTCTAACATCACACCCAAATTTTTAACAACCTCCTTAGGAGGAGGGGGATGTCCTAATGTAGGGGGCCACCAGTGTTTGTCCCATTGCTGTGTATCTTTACCTATAAGGAGTATCTCCGTTTTAGAAGAGTTTAACTGGAGATAGTTCTGCGACAACCAGTTTGATATAGCCAGAATATCTTCCTGGAACTTGATTTGGTCAGCCCCTGTGTTCTTAGAGAGGGTGAAAATGAGTTGTGTATCGTCCGCATATGATATTAGTTTAATCTTGCGTTCCCGGGCCAACATGGCCAGGGGGCGGACATACACATTGAACAATGTGGGGCTGAGCGCAGAACCCTGCGGGACCCCACATTCTAGGGGGTGTTTTCTGGATGAGTACGGCGGGGCGTGCACTTGGAAGGAACGGTCAGATAAAAATGACGCGAACCAATCCAAGGCACTCTCCCTGACTCCGATCTCCCATAGTCTCTCAAGCAAGATCCTGTGGGAGACCGTGTCGAAGGCCGCACTCAAATCCAGCAGAACCAGAGCAGATGTCTCACCCTGGTCCTGCACCTCCCTCAGATGTTCCGTTACAGCTAATAAAGCAGACTCCGTACTATGTTTAGCACGGAATCCGTTTTGAGACTCATCTAAGACTCCATTGGACTCCAAATAGGTAGTCAAAATGGAATTCACATGAGCCTCCATCACCTTAGTAAGGTACGGAAGCAAGGAGATGGGTCTAAAGCTATCCGGTCTGGTGGGGTCCAGTGAAGGTTTTGTTAGGAGGGGGACAACTTTAGCATGTTTCCAGGATGTGGGGATGATGGCTGACTGAAGTGAGTTGTTAATTAGCGCCTGCCCCTCCCGCAGAATGGAATCCTGGAATAATCTAAACAATTCTGGCTTGACGGGATCTTCCGGGGAACCGGACTTTACTTTTTTGATCAAGGATTCCATCTCAATCTGCTCAATGGGCAGAAGAGATTGTAGCGAGTATGGAAGATCATTAGAGCTATGATGGAACTATGATTCATAGTAAGTCCGTCTGAGGTCAGGGAGTTATAGATCCCTTTAACTTTTTCAACAAAGAAACTAACTCTTCGCATTGTACGTCGGACACAATCAAGTTGCCTGTACTCTCCGGGACCTTGGTCAGGTCCTTTACTAAAGCAAAGATGGTTTTGGAGCGATTGGTGCTGGAGTTGATCAGTTCTGTGTAATACTTGGCTTTGGACAGCTTTATAAGTTTATGGTAAGCTTTAGTGGCTGCTCTAAAGTTAATTTTGGCCAGATGGTCATATGACCTCCTCCAGAGGCGCTCCAATTGCTTACATTGCTTTTTTTTTTATTGTAAGGGCCTCAGAGTACCACGGATGCGACTGGCCACGCTTAGGCCTTGAGCATTTCATCGGAATGAAATGATCAAGTGATTCTTTTATCCACTCCCTCCAATATTTTGACTTAGCCTCTAGCACATGTACAGTCCTGTATAAATATGTGATGAAATGGTCTCGACCTTCTCTTCTGTATTAAGAGCCGTTTCATGAATGTAAATTTCGTGATTCATTCAGTCAAGATTACAACGCACTAAAATTATATTATCTAAATGATACCACTGCTTGAAAACGTACAGTATAATACTCATTTTTCGTGTATATACCATTTCAAATGCATTTTTATGTATTTTGGGGTGGGATGGAAAACACATGCATATTTATATGTTTAGAATTGCTTAGTATTTAGTAATGATGGACATTATACGTGGAGTGGGTGTTGTAAACGTATATAGGACCCTATTTAAATATTCCCGATTTATGCCCTTATGTGGTTATATCAAATCATATCCTTATAAAGGTATAAGAATCATACCCATATTAAGTCATAGCCAAAGCAGTCCAAATACGGCAAGGCTACTCCCATAGACTCCTAGGAAGCACAACGCGTTCTTAAACATACCAAGCCCCCAGCAGCCCGGGAATTCCCCCTGCTTCTGTATTGATTTGTCCTAGAACTCCTGGAGTCCTGAAAGAACTGCGAGTTCTTAGTGACGTCTTATGTCCAACCTTACGTCAAACTCGGCACCTTCCAGGTATAAATATACCAGCATCTGCCCTAGCAAACACACGGTGGTTTGGAGCAGATCGGCTATCTACTTGGCCGACGCCCTGCTGAAGCGAGTGCCGAAGGAAGCCGACCCTCCCATTGACGCACTGAGAGAGACGCTGTCTTTTCTCCTGCCGAGAAATCCAGCTCCAGTGTTTCCCTGTCACCCTCGCGGGTTGCTGGGAGATCGAGTCCTGAGAAAGAGATACAAGACCTCATTCATTCTATAACCAAGGTACAAAGCTGGTTAGACCCTCAGAGAATTCTTGATTCAGATTCTTGGCAAAAACTATCTTAACTCAAACTACAACTCATTTACTCCTTTCCACGTACTAGGCTTAGGTTAGGTACACCGGGGTAGGCATATTTTAGAAGCACCAGTTGAGTACGTTTAGTCAACTTTTATCATTGTATGTATTTTATTCGTTTTAAGTATCTTATGGCTTAGAAACCATATAAATGCTTTTACAGTATTATTTCATAATACTCCTTTTACTGTACGCACTTTACTTTATGACAAGTATTGCAATAATAGCAATTCACTTCTCTTGCATGAGAAAGAAGACTGCTCAATTAATAACCATTTTGATTGAAAACGCCGTCTCTCTATTTCTCTGCACTCCTGGTGAAACTAAGCATGCATGATTGACTGAGTGAAATAGCTATCTATTGTTTCCGCGACTCTGGAGATATACTCCTTGTTCTAGGGGAGCAAAGTTGTCATGTTTATGCGGTTGTCAGAAACTAATCCCTTCTTGTGAATTCGAGAAAGCTTCTAGTGACCTCTGAGCTAGCTGGCATTCATAATTTATTTATTTATTTATTTATTTATTTATTTATTGTAGAGTTTTATATAGCGCGAACAAGACCCGTGGGTATCAGAGCGCTTAACATCAAAATAGTTAACACACACAAGTGTTGACATTACAAAGAACAAACAGATATGAGGTATATAATAGCATGAATGTGATTGTGTAAGCAATATAAGTGCAAACAAAGTACATGTGCAAACCACCTTAGGAGGTGGGGTAAGGCTAAAATTAACTCATATGCCATCTGCATCGAAACGTGAGGTAGGCGATGGTCAGGTTTTGGCTTAACAACCAGTTAGGCTTTCCAAGAACAAAACCGTTGTGAGATAGATAATAGTGTGGCTATGACTATGTGAGAACAATATATATATGAACACACAGACATCATGCAATTCACATTAATAAGTGGGGTAGGGCTTATATCATATGTCATATACCCCGACAGGGGTGAGGTAGGAGAGGGTAGGTTTAGACTGTGAGATAAATGAATATTATCACATCGTCCCTCAGGGCAATTAGGTAAGGGTACATCTGCGTCTTATATAAGGCGTCAGTCTTGAGCCAAACTATTAGCTTACATATTATTCAGGTTGGTGCTTCTCGTTCTGAGAGCAGCCCCAGATCAGCGTCACTATGCAAGATATTTGCTCATCATGTGGCTCTTCACTTCCCGTTTGAATGATGAAATATTGCGAATCTTCCTAATGCTTGGAGGAAGAGAATTCCAGATTCTAGGGGCAGTTCCAGAGAACGCTCTGTCGTAAGTCTTTTTCTTTCGGAATCTGGCTGGCCGCAATAGCAGTTCAACGGCACTCCGAGCTGGTCTGTCACCTCCAGATATCTTAATTTTCTTGGCTAGATATCTAGGAGTGTTGCAGTGAAGCGCTTTATGGGTGATACATGCTAACTTCATTTGTATTCTGGCTTCATAAGGAAGCCAGTTTAATGCTTTCAAGTGAGGGGATATATGATCAAATTTCCTTGATCCTGTGATCAGTCTTGCCGCTGCGTGGAGGCAGGCTTTTAGCGGAGCTGTTGAGATTTTTGGTAAACCTGCTAAGGTGGAGCAGCCATATTCAATCCTAGAGATAACAAGAGATTGGATTGCTAATCTTAGATCAGTTTCCGAGATGTAGGGTTTCATTTTCCTTAAGTAGTTAAGGTGGAAGCGGGCACTTTTAGCCATTGCATTAATATGAGCTTTCATGTTGAGGTTCTCGTCTAGGGTGATTCCAAGTGATTTCGCTGATTCGACTAGTGTTGGGGTGCATTTTAGTGCAGACACTAGTTTGGTCCATTCCCTTATTTCCGACTGGCACCTAGGTGGTGAAATTAGAAGGAACTCTGTTTTGTGAGCGTTTAGCTTCAAGTGATTGGTGGATAACCATTGCAGTGCCCTTCTCAAGGCCTCGTTCATCCGATCAATGTCTTCAACAGAGGCGACCTTTAAGTAAATTTGCGTATCATCCGCATACATGTGGTAGGATATCTGAGATTCTCGGAGAATTTCTGTGAGTGGTTCGACATACAAATTAAACAGGTCTGGGGAAAGTGTCGATCCTTGTGGGACTCCTATTGAGTTGGGACATGGAGTTGAGGTAGAATGATTGACCAGGAATCTTTGTGTTCTGTTCCGTAAGAAGGAGTCGAACCATTTCAGCACATTTCCAGTTAATCCCATCCTATCTCGAAGTCTAGCCAGTAAGGCTTCGTGATTTACCGTGTCAAATGCAGATGACAGGTCCAGGAGAATCAGCAGGCACGCTCGATTTTGGTCTAGGGCTTGTAGCGCGTCGTCCACAATATGTAGTATAGCCGTTTCCGTGCTATGTCCTGCTCTGAATCCTGATTGGCAGTCATCTAGTAGTGAGAACTCGGAGATGTGTTGGCTTAGCTGCCCCTGCACACATTTCTCGATTAGTTTGGCCAGTAGAGGGATGTTAGTCACTGGGCGAAAGTTGTTCGGATCTGTTGCGTCCGCTGTAGGTTTTTTGATTATGGGAACCACTTGGCCTGTTTTCAGGCAATCAGGGAGGATCCCTTGTGATAGTGATGCATTTATTATTTTGGTCCATATTGGAACCAAGATGTGGCTGATATCTCTAACACATTTTCCGGGTAGAGGGTCTTGGTAGTGGTTATTAGGTTTAATTTCCGACAGCGTTTTGGCAATCTTATACTGGTCGTATAGTTTGAATGTGTCCCAGTTTGCCTCGTTTTTTGTCTTGGTACATTCTAGTGACTGGATGTCATCGTTCGGGGACAACGAATGTATAGCGAGGTTGGTCGCCACATTTGTGAGCTCTTCTTCCAGCGCTTTTGCCTTCTCTGTAAAAAATGTGGAGAATTCTTCACAGCCTAACGGAGTAATCGTGTTCTCTTGAGAGGATTTGGCTAGTTTATTAGATTGTTGTTTAAGGATTTCAGAGTTTTCGTGGTCTGTTTTTGGCATTGTCCAGTTCTGATCGGATAAATTCCTTTTTGGAATTGATGATCTTTTTGTTATATTGGCTTCTGATTTTTCTGAGAGCTTTCAGCTCCGGGGATGAGGGGTGTTGTCTCCATTTCCTTTCGGCCATTCTCAGTTTCCTTCTGTCTTCATTCAGTGCTCCACTAAACCAAGGATTTTTTGTCTTCTCTGTGACTCTTTTAAGTTTTAGTGGCATGGTGTTGTTGACGATGTTTTCAATTGATGATAATTGATAATTAAGTCTAACATATTCAATAGAGACCTAGTCGACCTCAGTCCTACGTCTAAACTATGGTTTATGTTATTCCAATGCGCAGAGCCTATTGGGAATATAGGAACTACACTACAATACAATCTGTTTGCTTTTGCCAAAGGTTTTAAAAAGAAAAAAATGTACAAATTTGCAGAGAAGTTCAAGCAAGGATCCACAACCGGACACAATGGGTCATCTGGGTGGGTGTTCCAGATTTTTGTGCACCTTGGGTAGGGTGTAAATGGTGGGTAGCGAGGTTGCTTCTGGTTGAGGTAATTGAACTCAAGGTCGGATAAGAAACCAAGTTCTCTTCCTTCGTCAGTAATGCGTAGAATCAATTTGCTGATATCTTTGGTATGGTCAGCAGTAAGCCATATGTAACTAACCCCATCCTTCAGTTAGGGGTAGATCTTGGTTTTGTAATCTGGGGTGTTCTGCACTACAATGGCCCCACCCTTATCGGACGGCTTAATCACAATTGACTTGTTGTTCTTGAGGGAGTTCAGTGCCTCGTGTTCACCCTTGGTGACGTTATGTTTGACATACTGTTTTGTGGAGCATATCTTCAACACATCTTTGAGCACCATGCTTTCATACTTTAGGATCTTGTGTGACATCATATGTGTTGGTGGCATGAACATAAATGGAACCCTCAGGGCTCTATGTGATGCAGAGGGCGTTGTTTGGGAATGTATAAAGTAATATCTCAGTCTTACTTTGCGAAAGAACCGATGCAGCTCTGTTTTTATGTTAAATTGGTTGGGGTGTGCAGTGGGCACTAAAGAAAGCCCTTTACTCAGAACCCTCGTTTCATCACTGGTGAGTTTATAGGATGATAAGTTAATTATCAGGCTTGTGGGTCTGGTCACCACCGGTATACCCATCGTCGTGTCTGGATCTCCCCGTAGCTCTCCTGGGGAAATCGCACCTGCTTCAGGTTATGGCCTCGTTGTCTCTCGCTTTCCCAGTTCTGGCCTTATTGGCGCGGGCCCGCTGTGGAACTCTGTTCCAAGTGTAGCTCCTCCCTCTGGGTGGTCTCCATTGAGCACCTTCAAAAAAAGACGGTCTCATGTTTGAGGTCCGTGATCTCCTTAAGTAGTTTCTCAACTTGCTCAATAGCGGTTTCTATCCCTAGTACCATCCAATAGCAAGAGCAATTGTTTGCCACGTAGCTAAAGCTTTCTTTGAACTTTGGGTTGTCTACAAATATAGCCGGTTCATTCTTTACTTGTAGTCCTACTGGTATGATACTATCCTGTAAATATTTTGTGAGAAGGTGGCCATGTAGTCGTGTCCATACTAGTTTCCATTCTAACCTTTCTAATTTACTGATCTATGTTGGGAGTATTAGATAATAGGAAACTAGTGTAGGATTGTCCCTGGATGAGCCTATTAATATAATCCTATGTGTAGGAAAGTGTCTCGTTCTCTGACATGTTGGGCATTCAATTTCAAAAGAATACACTTGCAGGTGAGAACCTGCTCTTAGAGAGTTATGCTCTTAGAGAGTTATGTAACAATGGGGTAACCCGAAATACCACTGGACCCGGTTAGCATACAGTACCAAAGAGAATGGTCACAGTGAAAAACTATTTTACAAGATATAGAGTTGAGTCATTCAAACATCACCATGATAAATGCAATGAATGTGATTTTATTATATCACATGATTATTGCAGACAGCAAAAATTGTCTTTACATTTAATTAGAATGGTGCTCGGAGAAGGGAATATCAATCAATCAATCAGTGACACTTATAAAGCGCGCTACATACCCGTAGGGTCTCAAGGCGCTGGGGGGGGGGGGGGGTGCCGCTACTGCTCGAACAGCCAGGTCTTCAGCTTCTTCCTGAAGGAGAGGTGGTCTTGGATCAGGCGCAGGTCGGGAGGGAGGGAGTTCCAGGTCTTGGCGGCCAGGTAGGAGAAGGACCTTCCTCCTGTAGTCGCTCTTCGGATGCGGGGGACGGCGGCGAGGGCGTGGTTGGCTGATCGGAGGTGGCGTTTGGGAGCGTAGAAGTTGACTCGGCTGTTGAGGTAGCTCGGGCCTCGGTCGTGTAGGGCTTTGTGTGCGTGGGTGAGGAGGCGGAAGGTGATTCTTTTGTTGACGGGGAGCCAGTGAAGGTCTCTCAGATGTCCGGAGATGTGGCTGGTTCGTGGGATGTCGAGGATGTCGAGGATGAGTCTGGCCGAGGCGTTCTGGATCCGCTGGAGTCTCTTCTGGAGCTTGGCGGTGGTACCGGCGTATAGGGCGTTGCCGTAGTCCAGACGGCTGGTGACGAGGGCCTGGGTGACGGTCTTCCTGGTCTCGGTGGGGATCCACCAGAAGATCTTTCGTAGCATGCGCAGGATGTTGAAGCACGACGAGGAGACGGCGTTGACTTGTCTGGTCATGGAGAGGGAGGAGTCCAGGATGAAGCCCAGGTTGCGTGCCTGGAATAGAGTGCTCAGGAGGGAATTTGTGCTGGTGAAGGTAATAGGAAAGGAAAGGCAACGTGCAATATATACATCAGATATAGCTGAAACCTATCCAGCCTAGTGATGGCAGACTAATACAAGTAATACACCCTTTAGGAGTGGCGCAAGGGAATGGAATAGTGTGTACAACTTGGAATACCCATTGCCTGCTAAAATATTTCCAGATATAGAGAAAATGGTTGAACTACTAAGCCTTAGAGACTTCGATCTCTCACAAGACTAGTGATACATGGTGGGTGTGTCAAGAAAGGTTGCGCGGGATGCAGCTGTGATTATGCGTTTTATTTGGTGCATTGTGTTGAATGGTGAGCAAAAAGGAGTATGGAGTTCCTCAGAATCAGAGTGAACGAACGTAGAGATGCAGGTGGCAGTAACACCAATAAATGGTCGTCCCACCTGGAGTAGACACAGGGGTGATTTCACTTGTCAGAACTAGGCTCTCACACACCTAGTAAGCTAGGTGTCATGCTTCATCATATGAGCCTGCCCCTGGATGTATGTCAGTACAACGCGATCTTTTAGATCGCGGTACTTGACATCGCAGATTTTACAACGCAAGTCGTTACAACGACTTGCGTTGGAGGGCGCGGATTTAGGAATTTTATAATTTTATATTCCAACACCAGTCCCTGTAACAGTAGGGAAGGTGTTGGAATATAAAATTACAACATTCTTTATCCCACAGCGCCATCCAGCGCAAGTCGTAGTAACGACTTGCGTTGTAATAGCTGCGTGGAAAAGGTCGTGCGGTGTGAATACCGCGTTGTGAACAACGTTTCCCCTGCCCCTTGTCAGGTCGGCGCTGCAATACCTGACGGACACCCAGTACGGGTCTCTTTGGCGGGGATCTTTTGTTCCTGTCGTTGGGTGCAGTGGGGTGAGGGGCCTAGTGTGTGTAGATGTGGAGTAAGTGGATTAAAACAGGCCAGTTAGTCCTAACAGTAATTTATTCAGGTTGGTAAACTGCCTGGGTAAAAACAGGAAGAGTGGCAGTGAACTAGATGTTAGGTTTCTAGCTGTGTATTCTCTACACTCTATCGGTCAGCATGTTTCGCGCTCTATGCGTCAGGAGGATAAAGGCACTTCATCAGGACCAAATTAACTATCTACACAACGTGATAAGTGAAAAACCTACATACCACGTTATCAGGTAGGTACCCTAAATGAGGGGACAAAGAATATGCAAATACTCAAAGTTATGTTCAAAACACTCAGATAAAGGTGTACTGGTATATATTGTGCTTGTACACCCATGCTCTACACCGTGCTCATGGTGTAGTGACAGGATAAAATCTCATGCACTGGTCGTGTAATGGGAACCCCAAATGTACAGGATAGACACACGGTGGAGGGTTCGACAATTAAAACATCAGGTAGAAGACACTAGAGATAAAACATTTATTATAACAGATAAGCTAGAGCAAGGCTCACCAAAGTAGCTGTCTATGGAGGCCTGCAACGGAGTCCGGCGGTCGTGTGGACACTAATGTGTGTTCTAATAAGTAAGGTAAGGAAAGAGGGGGCTGAATACAGTCATAACGGTGTAAAAACCACCTATGTATACGTAAGGTGCAAGGTAACCTAGGCGGCAAAAACATACAGAAGGCAGTAAACAGTAAAGAGGTGCCAACGGTCCGCTCCAGGCTCCCACATCCTGTGGTGGCAGCTGCGGACCCGTGCATCCCAGATAGTGGGGGTCCCAGGGTCGTGGTCGCTCAAAGTGGTGTACGTGATGGCTGAGCCCAGCACTGGACAGAGACCACCATAGCGCCAATCTCACAGGGATTGCACTATCTAAGGGTAGAGGACACCATTGCGCCAAGCTCACAGGGATTACACTATGTAAGGGTAGAAGACACAGGTTGCAAGCCCCTAGGGAAGAGCGAGGGCTAGAAGTGTCAACACTGAGCGCCCGCTGGGTCACTTACCCACATAGTAGTTTAGGCGTCGAGGCGATCTGGGCTGTGAAGGAGCTACTTACCCACATTCTAGTGCTTAGAAACCAACAGTGCCCCTTAAGTCATTTCGGGCCCGATGTAGGTAAATCTGATTTACCGACTCTAGAATACCGAATTTTACCGATTCGGTATTCTAGATTCGGTAAATCAGATGCAGGAAAAAATTCGGTAATTTTTACCGAATCTGTATGATTTGGTAATTACCGAATCGGTATTTACCGATTCGGTAATTGCCATTGATTCCTATGGGCCTTGAGGCCCATAGGAACCTATGGCAATTACCGAATCGGTAAATACTGATTCGGTAAAATTACCGAATTGACAAGGGGGACAGGGTGTCACTTTGACACCCTGTTGCACCCCTGATTTAGGCTTGTGTGCCATGTGACACACATACATGCCCTCAGGTGTCACATGGCACAGGTGTACATGCACAGATGTGCATGTACACAGGAATTCGTTATTTACCATGCAATAGTATTACATGGTAAATAACGAATTCTTAGGGGCCTGTGGCGCTGTTTCCAGTGCCACCTACATATAGATTTACCGATTCGGTATATATACCGAATCGGTATTTTACAGAATCGGTATTTTACAGAATCGGTAAATTTATCGAATCGGTAAATTTACCGATTCTGTAAAATATAGGCCCCCTACATCTCAATCACCAAATACCGGTCGGTAACGGCCGAAATCGGCCGTTACCGACCGGTATTTGGTGACCTACATCTGGCCCTTCGTTTTCTCTGTCAGGGACACACCTTTATAAATTGTTCTGAAGAATTCTCACCACTGTAGTGGGCCGCCTTCTTCAGCAAGCGGGGTCCAGTTAGAACAAATTCCTGGCGTTCTGCTTGCGGGTCCCAAAGTATCCAACACACAATCCAAGGTTCTGGAATCTCCAAGAGGGTCCTTGAAAGTGTGAAACTTCAATCCTGCAATCCACTTGAACAAAACCCTTACAAATCCACTGGTACTCCAGGCTTTGAATTCTTTGTGGGGCTGTCCAGGTGAGCTCTGTTAACCTGTAGCTTTCAGGGAGTTTCCACTCTTGAGTATTTTGGCAGCAAGGTAATCCACAGGGCTGTAGTTTCAGATGGTGCAGTCTTCATAGGTCAGGCCTTAGAGTTCCTTGCACACAGCAAAATCTTCAGCAGAGAACTTCTTGCTTCATTCAGTTTCAGGCAGATCTGGAGGGCTCTGCCCCTCTCAGATACTTATTAAAAATTCTCTGGGTCAAGCACCAGGTCCCTGCTGACCAATGAGAGCAGGGCAACTCCTCATAGTTATGACCACATCCTGTGGAGTGTGGCATTAGTTTGTCCCAGAGTGCATAATTCTTCCAAATCCATAATTGCTGATTTTCCAGCAAGGAGGTAAGAGCTGGCTAAACACACCCCCTACCATCTGCACATACCTTTCTTAACCCCTTCCATGCTCATGACGAGCTCAGCTCGTCATGCAGTACACTGCTCGTGTGCTCATGACGAGTTGAGCTCGTCATGAACAATGGATTTACATATTATTCAGCACAGCAGGATAATCTCCCTAGCAGCCAAGGTGTTAAGCCTAGCCCTGACTCTGGGTCACGACTGTCATAGTGGACTGAAACCCAGGCCTCCCCTCTTGCCTTTGAAGAGCGTAGTTTACGACGCCACCTCCATGCCTGGCATTCCTATAGAACAACACACTGCCCTCCCAGTAACCTGGCTAATCCACTTAACTCTGACCAATCAGGGCAGACCACTGAAAGGCTGAATTTGGACTTACAAACAATAACGTCTCATAACTTATTGTATGTACACTTTAGGAGAAATTTAACAATATAATATTGTTGGATTTACTACTACCATTCTGGGAAGACTTTGAGTGGTCCGGCTAGTCCTCTCTTATCAATATCTATTAATCAATCACTTCCTACCATGTGAACCTATGGGCCGGGGTTTGCAATAGGGAAAATGACCTGGGCCACTTTTCAAGAACCAGGGCTTATAAAACCATATTTAATAAGTAATTCCCTAATTTCTACAGGACCCCCACCCCCTGTGCAACTAGGGGAGACTTCAGGGGTTCTGAATCTGCAGAAATATTGGAGATCATCCTTACCCAATCCTTCTAGCATCAAAGTTGAATTTGAGCAGCTCTTTAATACAATGTGGGGAGTGAAATGTAAAATTTCACTTTACCCAGGCATATAAAAACTCATTTTATAAGGGCGCTCCTTATAGATAACTGACCTCCACCCCTGGGATACCTAGGGGTGACCCTGGGGTCCCTAATATGCAAAAACATGTTAGGTGTTTAATTTTTAACGGCCCCTACCCCCAAAGTTGAGTTTGGGCACAATTTAAGGTTTAAAAGCTGTCCTGGCCACCAGTGCAGCTTTTAAACTGACCTCAGGCTTTAGCACTGCACACATGCTGGTGCAGAGAATCTGCTGGCCTCTAAACTGCCATGCCCCAGGATACTGGAGACTTCTAGGTAGTTTCAATCCCCTGCCCTATTACATTATAGGGGCTTAGGTGGTAGGTCATGCCAATTACAGGGGTACCCCACCATACCATAGTGTACCCTAGTGTATGTTGGGTGTCTTAACTGTATTCTAATGTGTTCCTTTTAGCTTGCCACTAGCCCTGGGCCTGGTTAAACAGAGCCCAGGGTCAGTCAGAGTCAGTTACCACCAGTTCCAGTCAGCAAAAAGTTGGGGGGTGCCCAGGGCACAGGATGACTTTGCAACACCATCGAAGTACCCTGGCTTTGATGGTATAATTGTTTCTTATATTCAAAGAAGTTTTAGTCAAAGTCAGGGTCGCGCATTCCATGACGAATGACAGAGGGGTAGGTGAAGTCCATTCCAGAGCATTTAGCGCAGTCTCTACGACTGACAGTGTGGCTCTCTGGGGTATATTGGTATACAGAGCCTCCATGACAAGAGTGACAAGCAATGTGTTGAATGCAATCTGAAAATCAATACAACTATACAGAGCAACTTGCAGTCTAGAGCTTCTTAGGGAGAAGGGACGCACTCCATACCTTGTTGACAACAAAGGCTGTTTTTTTAAGCGAGGCATGAAGACAGTGTCCCCAACATAGGGCAAACACCTACTGTGGTAGCAGTCAGTCAGTTTTCCTCCGAGACTTGGCTTTATCAGCCAGCGTCGGGCTTCATGTGAGATGTGTCAACTGAGAAGTGCGATGTGCGCTGGCAGCAGGTGAGACTGTCTCTGGCATAATCTCAGGAGATAATCTGGGTGAAGTACCTCTCCTGAAAAATGGTCAAGTGGCAGTCCTTATATTCAAAATCCTATCAGAAATTGGAATTTCTGACATAAATTTAGAAATGTCTGACTTAGATTATGGGCATCAAGATATGCATCTCAGACGTTTGCTTAGGTACATATAAAGGACGTCAATTCGGACTACATTATTCTGATTATATGTCTGTATGGGTTCATTTTTAACCTTGGCATGGTGAGAAGAGGACATGTGGCCCAGGTGGATATTGCATTAGATGATGTATCTATGTTGGTATTTGAAGAACTTGAAGATATCACAGGTCCTAGAAAGATATGATCTGGCAACATTTGGTTAAATGTCAGCCATGACAATGACTCTGCAGAATCAGGGAATATGGTGGCTTCCATTGTTTAAGTTAAAGAAGTTGGCAGTCTCCATGGACTAAGACTGAGTTGGAGCTTATATAGGATGGAGTTGGACCTTAGAGACTTTACATCATCCCAGCTTTGTAGATCTGAATGTGACGTCATGGGGCATGCCCAATCAATAGGAATTTGATTAATGTGTAGGGAAATTCATGATCTCAAGTAACTGTCTATATTTATCTAGGATAGATGACATGTCTAAAAATGTCTAAAACATATTTAGTATACTTGTATTAAAATATAAAATAATATAAAAGCCAGTTATGTTTTGTAGATAAAAAAAGACAGATAAAACATGATCATTTATGGTTCACTGGTTGGATAACCGGTATCAAAAGAAAAAATAGAAACAGTCCATGAAAAATAACAAGTAAGCCGACAGACTTTTACCACATGGTCTGGTCCTGTCTCTGCCTTACCCTGTATTGCGATACAATAGAATCTGAACTCACAAACGGACTGGGCTGGCAGGTACCCCATAACCTCCTACACCTCATCCTGGGAGTCATGGACGGCTTAGACGGGTCCCGAGAGGATAAACTATTCATGGGTACGGCTACCATGGTAGCCAAATACGACATTGCAGCGGCATGAGCACAGCTTGACCCCCCAAGAGTGACTGAATGGCATAGGGTAGTGGACTGGTGTGCCACCCGAGAGAAACACTTGTTTGAGGCCAGGGGATGCCCAGCTAAACACAAAAGGATCTGGGGCATATGGTTAAATCAATTGAAATGATGGGGTCCTATGTCTTTCTAAACACATTGAATGTACTGTTTATGCATTGTGGATCTGGACTGATATGCATGCTCACACAAAACCACTGCTGGTATGCGCTGAAGTGCCAATGGTAATAATCAATTGTGCTGTAATTATGTTTTTTGTTTTTCAAAAAAATCAATAAAGTTGATTATCAAAAAAAACCAAGAAGTAACAAGATGTTCACATAGGCTTTGTGGTACACATGTTGGATACAGGTCATTTTTTTGTTGGTCGACATGATGGGTTAACTTCTCATCAGAGAACAGGTCGGCATTGTCTGGTGCATATGCAGCATGCACGTGGTCTTAGCTAAATCCACACAGAGCATGTTCATGGTTGACAGTTGATGAGCTAGATGAATCAGCAATCGGTTGCTCATCTGAGGCACTTGATGTTAGTTGTGACTCCTCTCCAGGGGGCATGAAGAGTAACAATGTGTCAAGCCATTCATTAGGACATGCATCAAAAAGTGCCACTGTTGATACAGCTCTGTTGTAGGTGACATTCTGTAGAAGGGACATGGGCATTGGTAGGCATTTCTGGTTGTCATATAGAGGTTGCAAGATCAGTTCCAAATCAGGACAAGCCCATGTGGGGGCTGCTCCAGATGTACGTCCAAGATAAAGTCAGTTGGGCAGTTTATGCATCAGGACACAGGTTTTACTTGCATAGCATTCACTTTGCGAAAGGTAAGCATCCAGTGCTGGCTGAGTCTGGATAGCCAAGCATGTCCCATTTAGTGTGCTAAAGTCTCTCTGCAGCATTGTTCTGTTCGATATGGGCACTCTATGTTGTTGAGTTCCTTGGTGGAACAAGAGAAAGATTATAATACCACAGCCAATTAGCATTATTATGAGCCAAAATCTTCCAAAAAGGCAGGAGAACAGAGAATGAAAAAATGATGAATCAGTCCAAATATTGCATCAAATTCAGTCACTAGACCAAGTCCAATGTGTGAGAAGTTGGCCTGGTATATGATGTTCACTATTCTAGTGAGCACCTTGCACCAGTCCAAACAACCCTTATAGTGATGGTTGTAAAGTCAACCTTATAGACCAGCTATCCTAGTGGTAGCATGGACAAAATCAGTCTTAGGCTAAACTCAAGAGGGCATGTGAAGCCAGCTGTTTTACCATATGCAAACCTTTTAATACCAAATGAAAGGACAACACACAGGTTATATATTCAAAATATATATGTATTTATTTCTAAACAACCCCCTGTACTATTTATGAGCACAGAAGCACAAGCGTATAACAAGGAACTTACTATAACATACAATAAGTTGCACAATATGGATAGGCCCTGGTGGCCCGTTAAACCATATACTAAAATAGTGGTATAAGTACCACACCACGAACAATGGTAAGGCCTAGGGCCTTGGGAATCGCTGGGGCTACACTGGACTAACAGTAGTTAGGGAGCAGGAGGCCCACAGGATGCGGGTGCAGTGTCTGAATGCACACGCGTGCACCTATAGAAGTCAATGGGTGCGTAAAGTTAGAAAGTTAAAGAGTTAGGAGTCTTTCTACTGGACCAGAACTAAACCACTTAAAACTAAGACACTAGGAGTGTAAATCTCTACAGGAGCACCGCAGTACTTACGTTACTTCACCCACAGGAAGCGGGTGCATAGGTGTCAAAGTGTGTCGGGTTTCGTTGTGGAGTTCTATGGAGCCTTGGAGAAAAGATGCTGCAGGCGACCAGGAGAGAAGAGTCCGGTTGGATCCAAGGGTGGATCGAGGATGACGAGTACCTGAAAGCAGAGGGGACAGAGTCTGGGTCACTAGCCAGTGACCAGGAAGGAACCAGGAAGGAACCAGGCGATGTCGGGAAGCAATCAGGTGATGTAGTGAAGCTTGTCTCTGCAGCCACGTGGACCAGGAGGTGTCGACGACAGCCAGGAGCTGGATATGGACTGTCTCACAAAGTCTCTAGCTGTTGGCGGTGTCAGATCTTGATTCGGAGTCAACAGGCCTTGGCAAATGCAACCCACGCAGGAATCAAAGATGGCTTCTTACTCAGGCCAGCAAGGACTGAGGGGCTTCTCCTTCGCAGGGAAGCAAGGGCCAGTCTGGAGCAACCAGACCAGTGGTGTAGATTTTAGATTTCGTCATCACAGAGGCCACTAGCCAACGGGCAAGTGACCGGACAGACGCGTCGAGCAGGAAAATGCAAAAGGCCCCACGCAGCACTCGGTGAGTGTGGAGAGGTGATCTTCGGTGCAGTTGGTGCTCGGAGCTGGGGCTTCTCAATCTCCAATGCACAACTTCGAGGGTGCCTCAGAAGTTGCACGGAAAGCAATTCGCTGGCTTTCCAAGATGGCCGGTCCCATGTCTCGCGTCGCCTCCACGGGTCTCAGCTTTGCTGTGGCTGTGGATCAGGTCGAAGGAAGTCTGGAAGTCCAGGTCTTGTCAGGCTCTGTGTTCAAGCTCCGGCGGGAGCAACGACAGAGCAAACCGTTGAGCGCTTGATGGTGCCTGCTTGCACAGTGTGGTCACTCCTTGACCACAAGGAAGATTCTTTAGTCTTCTACGTCAAATAGGATGTCGAAGGGTCCAGAGTTTTGTATCAGAGTTTCAGTCAGGATGATCTAAAGTCTAAGGACACAGCTCCTACCTTTATTCCAAATCAAGGGTGTTAGACGGGGACCTGGAGGGTCGGCCGAGCACAAGGGGAGAGGCCTCCGGTGAGGGCCGTCTCCAGCGATCGTACAGACAAGTAACTTCCCCCCCACAGATGGACACCACACGAAGATCAGATTAACACCTTTTATAGGCAGTTCTTGAAGTAAGGGAGTACTATACAAGGAGATCAGGACACGATGATCCTCTCAATTCTAGTCTCTAGTAGGGAAAGGGGGTAGCGGGACAGTCTTGGTACCTACGGGTACTGAGGTGAAACGGCGGTAGCTCACAATCCTCGAGCTCGGCGGTCGGATGGGTCGGACCGCGGCAGCGCCAGCAGGTCCCGAAGAGATCGTAGGTGGCAACGGGCCGCGGCAGCGCCAGCAGGTCCCAACGAGGATGATGGTTACACCGGGCCGCGGCAGCGCCAGCAGGTCCCACGAGGATGGAAGTTACAACGGGCCGCGGCAGCGCCAGCAGGTCCCACGAGGATGATGGTTGCAGAAGGCCGCGGCAGCGCCAGCAGGCAGGACGATAGTTCACAAGGCAGGGCTGTGGCAGCGCCAGCAGTCCGTCAAGGATGAGTTCTTCTCGGTGTCTCTCGACTCCAGGATACAACTACTCTCCTGCTCTGGGGCTGCCTCGGTTATAGGTCTGGCGCCCTTTGATGTCCGGACCCTCGCACTGGGAGGTCGGGAGGTCCGGGATGAGGGAGTCCAGACACCCAGCAGGGGGGTGGAGCCAGCACCCGGGGAGGCTGGGGGCGATCGGCACCTGGCGGGGGAGAGCCATCGACACTTCTTTCTCCCATTAGCCTGCCAAGTGGTCCGTTCACCTCCTGGATGGATGGTGGTGCCGGGATGGCGGGGCCTGGCCGGGCCCAGGGTTGGGGTCGAGCTGAGGCCACGCGGCCGCGTGGTGCAGTGTCCAAGATGGCGGCTGGGCCGGGCAATGGGGCTGACGGGGGCCCGGGCCCGTGACACAGAGATATCCGGGAGCAGGCGTCCCGGAGGGGACGGGTTGCGGGTTCCTTCTGCGGGTAGCCCCCGGAGAGCCGGTGTCTGGGCCCTGTCATGCGGGGAGGGAGCGAGCCCTTCGTGGGGCCTGTCCAACAAAGGGGTTGGATTACCTGCTAGGTCCCTCCTATGGGTGGGACCCAGGAAGAGGGTGGTTATACCCCTTTAGCTTTGTCCAGTTTCGCGCAAGAGCTGGGCTGGAGTGCCCCGGCACCGGTTTGAACTGGACTATGCATGGGACACCTTGTGTGCCCCAGGCAGTGTCTCCTTTCATTCAGCCCTCCCTGCACCAATCCACTATCTCCTGTCGCGGGTGGTGCTAGCACCTCCCTGTGACAGGAAACCTATTGTCCAAGCCTCCCTCGCTGGAAGGACTCCCAGCAGCAGGATGCCAGACTTGTGTCTGTGGCAGCAGCATCCATTTTGTGATGCTGAGGCTCTGGTTAACTTTAACCGGGATTGATGGAAGTAACATGTCGTTTCCCTCTAGAAGGGTGGAATGCTACCCCCGTCGCCAGAACTGGCGAGGGGGTAGTATTCCAAAGCGTATGACACCTTACACTACATGTTTTGATAAAGCCAAACCAAAGTTAGCAATAACCGCGAAGATTATAATGCACTTAAGAGTATATGGTATGGCAATATCCTGGAACAGCTATAAGGACATGGTTCCGAAAACTGCAGACAGGCTCAGCTCATGCTAGAGCACCATCTCACATAAAACCAAGCACTCTGCCTTCAGGATTGTTAAGGCCTGCCTTAGGAGTGACTTATAGGTCTATATGTGTCCAGATTTAAGGTTAGACATAAGAATACTATATCTAAGCAAGGGGTGATTACACGACCTTGCCCCAGCTGAGTGATTAGCCAGTTGTGTCAGTTTGGATGGCCAGCCAGGGGTGGCAAAAAATATGCTGCAGCCCCTGGTAGGCCTTGAATGCACCTATGCCCTGGGTACCTATAGTACACTATACAGGGGCTCATAAGGTGACCCAATATCCAATTAGTTATGTACCTAAGGTACATGGAGTCCATTTTATCGAGAGAGCAGATAGGGTGGGGCAGGATCCCAGGCCAACTAAGTCAAAAACCAGCTAAACACAAGGCAACAAATCTGGGGTAACCATAGTCGGGTATCCAACTTCCTACACAATGTTCTCAAAAAGGTGCACAACACCAGTTGTTACAGATGAATTAAATATCGTTTGCACGATATGTGAAAAATATGTTGGGTATTGTGTGTGTAACAGCCGCTGAATCTCTGAAGCTTAACTGGCTGTCTGACGATTATACACTTCAACTGCTGAAGTCTTTTTGTAAGAGAACAAACAATAGTTTGTTCATGTCGCCAAAACACATACATGTCATACTTGTACTAGGCCAAGAGATGTTTCTAATACCATTTCCAGGTGGAGGATACAGTGTCTTTCCACAACAATGTATTGTTTCTGAAACCGTTATCATGTACGGCTGGCCTCTTTCCAACCCACAGCAAGTAACATTTGTTAAAAACAAATAAGATACTTATTTAAAAAGTTCAGATAAGATACAACTTAACTGTTGCATCAAAGCGCTACACATTCCATGCAAAGATGTGGTATCACACAGAAGGGAGTGTCCAGAGGATTTCTGCAATTTGCTGAAATGATATACACAAGTTCATCTTCATTTTCATTCAAACAGATGTGGGTGAAAGTGAATTTCCATGAATAGAACACGGTTTCATACCAACCAACAGATTTATATTTTTGACAGTCATGAAAATGAAAAGTTGTTATGGGCAAGGAAATAATAGCAAGCATTAACCAGGTAATAGGTGGTGTATTACTGACTGCAAATGGTGCATCTTCAAGTTGTTCTACACTTACTAAAGTGTATATGGATTCTTTCTTGGCAATTGTTTTTTAAGTGAGTGTCAAATTATATGGTTCAAACAGAGTAAACAAAAGCTGCTCATAAGGGATCGGCAGCAGCCCATGATGGTGTGGCGGCTACAGTGTCTCTATTACAGAAACACTATTGGTGGGGGGGTCTTTATGAATAGACTAAGAAATGTGTTCTTCGATGTGACGTTTGTCAACAAATTAAAAGATCTACTGTTGCTTGCCCATTGCAGGCACCTCTTTTAGTTTCAAATAAGCCATTAGAATGCATCTATTTAGATCATTGCGGCCACTCCATGTGCATTTATCTTAGTGGCTGTTGATTCTTGTTCTCAATTTCTATGGGTGTGGCCAAAGCGATCGGCTGATGCTCGGATTGTTATTTAAGATTTACAAGTTTTTATCAGTGCACTGAGGCCATGCTGTTCTTTACCTCTAAGGCATTCTGTGTTACTATGGGCACCTTTGGTGTTGCTGTACATTATTCCACTCCCTATCATCCCGAGGAAAATTCAATAGTGAAATGGAAGAACTGTGACTTAAAGCTGTACTTAATAGCTAGAGTATTAGGTTCAGGTCACAGCTGAATGCATCCACTGTATGGGGTCTAGAGAGCATTAAATATTCTGCATAGACAGCCACTGGGTGTTCAGACTCCTTAGATTGTTTGGGGTCTAAATGTATGTTTCAGGTCCTCATAACTCTGGCATAGTGGGGACAGATGTGCCCTATGACATCAATGAACGTTTCAATGTGTTGCAGGAATTACAAGACATGAGCACTGGAATTTATATTCTAAACATTCAGACTCTGATGAAGTGAAGGAACGACTAGAGGTTTCGGGCTGGATTTCTAAAGTTGAGGATCTAATCGGAGGGAAGATTGCAGATAAAAAAAGAGTTTGGCCCGTCCTACCTTGCACCAGTGCCTGTCCTTGCCTGCAAGCAGTGGCCTTTGCCACTGCTTGCTTTTTGAAAACAGAAACAAATTTCCATTGATTTGATCAAGTTACACATTGTGGCCAGTTCTCCATAGTAGGCCACAAGGCTTTCTGTGTAGTTCCTTGACACCTCTCCATACTCTGCACGAAATCCCTCTACATGCACTACGCAGTCCTAATCTTTCCACACCTCGGCTGGGGTCTTCAGATGCTGGCCTTTTAAACATAACAGTGAATGATGAAAACACAGGATATGTTTCTTACAGGAGTTTGCCGTTTACTACTGCTTCTACTTGCAAGTAAATTGCTTACTATCAACCGCCTTTGGAGATACCTACATGCTCTCCTTTGTCTGATGTGGTCTTTGTTTTTCCTCAGATATTTTTCTTTCATTATTTTTTTCTCTTCTGCTGAATTGAATTTTTTTTACAGTTTTCTTCCTGCTGTTGAATTGATACTATCTCTCTGATCACTTTTCTCCTGAACTGGTAGCTGAGCTGCTTACTCTCCATTGGTACTCACATGAGGGCTGAAGAGACATGTCCCTTGTGAACATTACTACATTCTCTGTCCATGATGGTATAGTTTGGGATAAAGTCCCCTATGGCATTTGTGGTCTTTCAGACTTTGCAAATTCCAGTATGTTTTTAGGATTGCTGTGGATTTTTTTTTCAAACTTTGTTTTTTGGCATTTCCACAATTGTTTTACACATAATACAGGATATATGCATTTCTATTACAACTGCTCCTATTTACAGTTTACATTACCAGTTTCGATCTATTATTATTATTATCTGGAATTCAACACTCAACTTCATTTTGTAACAGTGTCCAACATTTGATGCATTTTTTTTAACATACTAGCTCTGTTTCCCTAGGAGTTGTTATATCTATTTTTAACCAACATCATGTTTCTCCCATTTTTCACTCATTTTGCACCTGTATTTGTAACCCCAAGTTTCATCAACGCCTTTTGCAACCTTAACTGAGAACTTAGGGCCAGATGTAGGAGGCCATTTACCGACCGGTAACGGCCGATTTCGGCCGTTACCGACCGGTAAATGGGTATTTGGGATGTAGGGGCATCATTTTACAGATTCTGTAATTTTACAGATTCGGTAAATCCCAGATGTAGGTGGGACTCTTCTGAGTCCCACAGGCCTTACAGATTCGGTATTTTACCACCCAATCCAATTGGGTGGTAAAATACCGAATCCAGGTGTGCATGTGACAGACATACATGCCCTTAGGGCATGTCTGTGTGCCACATGGCACACATGTCCGTCTTTGGGGTGCTAGAGGGTGTCAAAGTGACACCCCCTGCACCCTTGCTGGAATCGGTATTTACTGAATCGGTAAATACCGATTCGGTAATGCCCATTGATTCCTATGGGCTTCAATGCCCATAGGAATCAATGGGCATTACCGAATCGGTATTTACAGAATCGGTAAATACCGAATCTTAACGATTCGGTATTTACCGAGTCTGTGTTACCTACATCCCCCCCCCCTCTATTTTACCACTTCTTAATTACCGAATCGGTAAAATTCGGTATTTAAGAAGTGGTAAAATAGAATTACCTACATCTGGCCCTTAGTGCCTTACAACTTGTACCTATCCCGTTTCCGCATGTGATCTTCTTATTACTAATCAGTGCTGTGGAGGGTCTGAATGTGTGTGTGTGTGGGGTCTGCACTCGGAATGACATTTATACAGCTCTGGTCTCTGCAGTAGCCACTCGGGGTCCACTAGCTCTGAAGAGGCAGAGAGTGCGTTTGTGGCAAAGTAAGTGTCGATACAAGAGCTCAGTAATTCCCTGAAGGGGCCGTCTTCTAGCATCTCCTATCTGAACCGCCACATCGGGATCACAGGTCTATTTCTCGGGGGATGGTGAAAAAGTATTAGTGGGCTGTCATCTGAACAAGTGCGCCCCAAGTATTCGGTATGTGTGACTGCCTCATTGATGTCTGCGGAGCAAAGGAAGGTCTAGTGTGCAGCTGATGTAGAGGGAAAAAAAGGAGTATTCTCTTTCTGTTGCACGCTGTACCCTCCAAGTATTCACCAGGCCCCAGCGGTCTCCCCAGTCGTGAAGCCCTGCTGTGATAAGATGCGGCTGTGTCCCTATTAGGGTAGGGTGTGACCTATCCAGCCCCCCATCTTGCACACAGATAAAGTCACCCCTATTATTGTGGTTTCCAGCAGCAGGTCCGTCAGCCTGGCCGAGAGCTTCTGTAGGAAAGCCAACAGATCGTACTGGGCATATATGTTTCCAATGGTTATAGCCTTACCATTTAGTTTCCCATGTAATAGCACATATCGCCCATCTTTATCAATCTTGGTGTAATTGACTTCAAGAGGAACCTCAGCCCTTATCCACACCAGGACACCCTGGCCAATGCTGAGTGACTCGTGGCATAGATCTGCCCCTCCACCGTTTTGTGTAGCTACGTGCCTTCTGTGCCAAATGTGGTTCAAGGGGACCCTTAACCCTGCTTCAGGGCCGGTCGCTCCACACACTGCGTGACTCCCCGTGAGTGTGCCCAAGTTCCCCCACTACTGCCACGAGTTCGCCGCTGCCCGCAGCTGAGGATTCTGGGTCTGGTAGTCTGTGCCTGTCTCTGCCCGTGATTCGCCGCTGCTCTTGCAGCTGAGGATTCGGGGCTTTTCTTTTCTTTGTGTGCCTGTATTTGCTGCCTGTTACTGTGATCTAATTCGCCCTGCTCCCGCCTCCCAGCTGCTCCTCCCTCCCACTTCGCCATTTATGGCGGAGTCCACGCGTGCACGCAGCGGCCACGCGCAGCTGGCGCGCCGAAGGCGTGCCAAAGGCAAGCCCGTCTGCGCCCGTCCATGCCTGGACCGCGCCCAGCGCCAGGACCCCTGGCCCCCAAGGATACCAGACCACCCGACGGACTTACGAGGCCACCACCCTCCACGCACTCAACACCAACCGGAACCCCGCCTGCCACCTAGCCACCCCGAAACGCACCCACGGACCCTTCACCTGCCAAGCCTGCAAATTCACCTGCCTCCGAACCTGCACCGCACCCGCCAGGACAGGCACCAGCAACATTCACCTCAAGTGCATCCTGCTCAACACCCGCTCCGTCCACAGGCACGCCGTGGAACTCTGGAACCTCCTCGACACAACATCACCAGACGTCGCCTTCCTCACAGAAACCTGGATGAACACCTCCTCAGCCCCCGACATCGCCATAGCCATCCCGGATGGCTACACGATCACCCGGAGGGATCGCATCAACCAAACCGGAGGAGGCATCGCCATCGTCCACAGAAACACCATCCGCATCACGACCAACTCCGAAGACACCCTCACCGCCGCCGAGCACCTTTATTTCCAGATACACACCGACCCCCAGACCACCCTCAGAGGCACTCTCATCTACAGACCCCCGGGACCACGCACACAATTCAGCAAAGCCATCGCGGACTTCATCTGCCCACACGCCCTCACCTCCTCAGACTACATCCTCCTAGGGGACCTCAACTTCCACCTGGAAAACAACAACAACACCACCACCCTGCTGGACAACCTCGCCAACCTCGGACTCAAGCAACTGGTGAACACCCCCACCCACTACGCCGGCCACACGCTTGACCCCGTCTTCTCCTCCAGCAAGCACATCTCCTTCATCCACTCCACCGGACTGCACTGGACATACCACAGCTGCGTCCATTTCAACTACAGGAGAACCACGACCCACCACCACCCGCAACAGGCTCCCCGAAGAAGCTGGAGCAAGATAACCGCAGACTAGCTCACCACCTCCCTCAGCCAGAACCCTCCCACCAACACGACGGACCCCAACGAAGCAGCCCGCAACCTCACGCAGTGGCTCACCAACTGCGCCAATGACCTTGCACCGCTGAAGACTCCCCCCAGCAGACCCGGCAGCAAGAAAGCCTCCTGGTTCACCAACGACCTCAAAAATTCCAAGCAATCCTGCCGTACCCTCGAGAAAGCCTGGCGCCACGACCAGTCTACTGAAAACATGACAGCCCTCAAGAACGCCATCCGCAAACACCACCAGCTGATCCGAACCACCAAAAGGACAACATTCAGAGAACGACTAGACAACAACACCCACAACAGTAAGGAACTCTTCAGCATCAGAAAAGCGCTCTCCAACCCCAGCGCCTGCAACAACGACATCATGCCCTCGCAAGGCCTCTGCAACTCACTCGCCTCGTTCTTCCACCGCAAGATCGCCGACATACACAACAGCTTCGGCGCACAGACCACGCACCCAACCACCGAACCAGCACCCCCTACCACCACCCTCTGCACCTGGACCCCGGTCAGCACCGAAGACACCACCCGCATGATGAACACCATCCACTCCGGCTCCCCTACTGACCCCTGCCCACACCTCATCTTCAATAAAGCCGACTCCATCATCGCACCCCAACTCCGGGACATCATTAACAGCTCCTTCACATCCGCCACCTTCCCGGCGAGCTGGAAACATGCCGAGCTCAACGCCCTCCTGAAGAAACCCACCGCGGACCCCACGGACCTCAAGAACTTCCGCCCCATCTCGCTCCTCCCTTTTCCTGCCAAAGTCATCGAAAAGACCGTCAACAAACAACTCTCCGCCTTCCTCGAGACTAACGGATCCCTCGACCCCTCGCAGTCTGGTTTCCGAGCAAACCACAGCATCAAGACCGCCCTCATTACAGCGACCGACGGCATCAGGTCCCTGCTCGGCAACGGGGAAACAGCCGCCCTCATCCTCCTGGACCTCTCAGCAGCTTTTGACACCGTATGCCACCGCACACTAATACAGCGCCTCAGCAACACCGGAATCCAAGAGAAGGCCCTGGAGTGGATCATCTCGTTCCTCTCCGGAAGAACCCAGAGAGTCCGCCTCCCCCCCTTCCGATCCGCGGCCTCCGAAGTCATCTGCGGCGTTCCTCAAGGATCCTCGCTCAGCCCCACCCTCTTCAACGTCTACATGAGCCCCCTCGCAGCCATCGCACGCCAACACAACCTAAACATCATCTCCTACGCTGACAACACCCAGCTGATCCTCTCTCTCACCAAGGACCCCGCCACCACCAGAGCCAGCCTCCATGAAGGAATGAAAGACGTCGCGGAATGGATGAAGCTCAGCCGCCTGAAACTGAACTCAATATTTAGAAACAACAAGGAACCCAATTAGATCAGAGGGGACCTTTGGGGTAACGTTATTCAAACAACAGTGGTCCCATCTCAAGGGAATACAAGAGGAATAAATATAGACACAATTGTAGCTATATTGAATTATAGACATGTCCAGCCGGACAGAGGTCTAATATTTTTACTTCTGAAAGGTAAACCAGAATATTACACAACAGTACACAATGTGGGGCACAAGCCTGTACCAACCTTACACATGTGCAACTGACAGACACTAATGACAAAGAAACAAGAGGGCTTGTAGGCACAAGCGTGAGGTTCGAAGTACTAGGGTTTACACAATGTCATAGTACATCATAATATAGCCAGCACCTTTACAATAATTTATAACAATGCAATTTTGTATAAGGTGTCATTTGAGTCGACGGCGTTTCGATCTGTTAATTAGATACACAGATCATCATCAGGACATAATTCTTATGCCTAATATTAGAAGCCTCTGATGCCGAGAACCGATGCAGCTCGGAGTCAATGGTGCATAATGGCACTTGAGGGCTGCCCGTCGGCGTGGTGGCCGGGTGCGAGGCAGAAGCTGCGTCTCAATCTTGGCGTCTGGCTTGTAGTTCCTGAAACTGAACTCAGACAAGACGGAAGTTCACATCCTTGGACCATCCCCCTCTGCCTGGGACGACTCCTGGTGGCCCCCTGCACTGGGCACCGCCCCCAAGCCCACGGACCATGCACGCAACCTGGGCTTCATCCTGGACTCCTCCCTCACGATGACCAAACAAGTCAACGCCGTCTCGTCATCTTGTTTCAACACCCTGCGCATGCTCCGAAAGATCTTCCGGTGGATCTCCACCGAAACCAGAAAGACGGTCACCCACCCAGGCCCTCGTCACCAGCCGCCTGGACTACGGGAACACCCTATATGCCGGAACTGCCGGGTGGCTGATCATTGTGGTGGCAGCACTTTGAAACGCTGCTGGAGAAAGACGGGCAGACTGCGAGATTGACTCTTCTGCCCACTCGCTTTTCTGCACTATAGCTGTAGCGCTATTTTAAAAATTCTAATTTGCTATTTTACACTCAATTGATTTTACGAATTGTGTTGTATGTATTTTTAATTAAATTGCACACTGTTTTCCCAGTTCCCCTGTGCCCTGTTCCACCGCGGCTGCTCTGTGCCGATTGTTGTGGAGGGCCAGGTCGGGCGGCGCCATCTTGAGTGAGGCCCGGTCCCTGGCGGCTCGGGAGGTAGCGGTCCAGCTCGGGGAGGGGCTTGGGTGTTAAATAATGGTCCCCCATAGGGCGCGCAGCGGGCGCGCCGTCTGCGCGCCGAAGGAGCGCCAAAGGAGGGCCTGTCTGTGCCCGTCCGTGCCGCGGACGGGCGCAGGGCCAGCCACTCTGCTCGGCGACCTTTGGGAATGGCCAAATCTGAGACTCGTAGGTACTCACATCAAGACCTTTGGAGACTTGCCCCCTTAGCTAATAGTGTGCTTTGCACACGTGCGGATTTGAACTGTGATATGTCTAAATGCTCCTTCTGTGGTTTTCTCCCCCAACCCTCCCCCCCCCCCACGTTTAGTTAATAACGCCTCTGCCACGAACATTCGGGCGGGATTGATTAATGCCAGATCTGCAGTTAGGCATGCCGCCGAGATCTTTGAATTACTGGTGGACGACCAGCTGGAGGTGCTGTTCCTTACGGAGACATGGATGACCAGCACCTCCGCACCTAGCGTAGAACTTGCTGTCCCTAGGGGGTTTAAGATCGCTAGGGTGGACCGACCCCTGGGTAGAGGGGGCGGACTAGCGGTTGTTTTCAAGGAAGAGTGGAGCTTCGCTTCTGAGCCTCCGGTTGCGGATGCAGGGGGTGAGGTTCTTCACTTCTCCATCAAAACCTCTCCCCACTTTACCCTAGGAGGTTCTCTGATCTACAGACCTCCGGGCCTGGCTACTCGCTTTTTGGACTCCCTAGAAGAATATTTGGTCCCACGGGCCCTAGGTTTTCCTAGGTTCCTATTGGTTGGGGACCTGAATATTCATATGGATGTCCCTGACTCCCCCGATGCCCACAGGCTTGGTGAAATTCTGGAGCTTGCTCAGCTCAAGCAATGGGTGACTGCCCCGACGCATACGGGTGGCCATCTGCTTGACCTGGTATGCTCTAATTTCCCCATTCAGTCTGTGGCTGTTGAAAAAACGACCTGGTCCGACCATGATCTGGTCAGATTTAAATGGGAGATCGCGGAGCTCTGTCCCCCGCCATCTATTTGCCACTCCCAAAAGATCAATCTACCTGCGTTTAGACAGGCTCTGGCTAATACTCGCCCAAAATCTAAATTGCCTCTGGTCGATGCGGTCTGTGAATTTAATGTGTGGTTACAGCAGGCGGCTACCGCCTCCACTAAGCAGACCACGCTGACCAGATCCAGATGTTCCCCTTCCCAACCTTGGTTTTCCCCAGAATTGAGGGAATTAAAACTGGGGTGTAAAAAGCTTGAACGAGCGTGGAGGTGTGATTATAGCCCCGAGGCCAAATCCACTTTACGGCTCGCTCAAAAAAACTACTACACAGCCATCAAGGGTGCTAAGGGGAACTACTATGCTGGGCGTATCGCCAAGGCAGACAACAGTAGCAGAGAGATCTTTGCCATTGTGAAAAGCTTTGTGGCACCCGTCGCTGAGGCCGTCTCCCACCCATCCTCGATGCAATGGTGCGAGGAACTGTCCTCCTTTTTTATTACCAAAATAACGAGGATTCAGCAAGACCTCGCAGCAGCTCTTTCCACCGACTACCTAACAGTGGGCCCGTGTCCCGCCCTATGCCCTAGTTCTGAACAGCAGTTCATGAACTTTGAGCAAATTGCGGAGGATACTACTCTCCCTCTAATCCAGTCCCTGAAATCTGGCTCTCCCGCCGATCCGTGTCCAGCCCGGGTGCTCTCGGAGGTGGCAGAATTAGTCTGCACTGAGATCACGCAGATTGTGAACCTCTCTCTGGTTACGGGCGTGGTTCCTACTGCTTGGAAACAGGCTAAGCTTCTGCCACTCCTAAAGAAACCAGGACTGGACTGGACGGCCCCTGGGAATTATCGACCAATTTCCCTCCTACCGGCACTCACAAAGATCTGTGAGAAGGTGGCATTTCGACAATTAGAGAGCTTTGTTGAAACCTCCAATGCCCTCCACCCGGCCCAATCGGGCTTTAGGGCTGCTTACAGCACCGAGACAGCCCTGTTGGAGATGAGCGAGGCCATTCGGGACTGCTTAGACGGAGGTGGCAGAGCGGTCCTAATCCTATTGGACCTCTCTGCCGCGTTCGATACCGTCCCCCATGAGCTTCTTCTTGGCCGGCTGGCTGATATAGGCATTGGAGGGGTTGTGTTAGACTGGCTGTCCTCCTTCCTTTCTGACAGGACCCAGCAGGTCTGGCTGCCTCCCCATGCCTCCGAGCCCAAACCTCTGCTTACAGGTGTCCCGCAAGGATCCACTCTTAGCCCCTTACTGTTCAACGTTTACATTACCCCCCTGGTTTATCTAGCGGAACAGTTCGGGGCTAAGATCATAGGGTACGCAGATGATACCCAACTGCTGTTCACCTGGCCAGATGATAACCTTGATACATCGATAGTCCATCTGTGTTTGTCCTCTGTATTTCGCTGGCTGACGAAGGCCCAGTTGAAATGCAATGAGGACAAATCTGAAGTTCTTTTTTATGGCTCCTTTCCCCCCTCGTTCATGAGCACTTTATGGCCTCCTGACATTCCAGGCCCGAAAGAGATGGGGAGACCTGCCAAAAATCTTGGCACCTGGTTCGGAGAGGATTTAAGATTCGAGCACCACATTAAAAAACTCACTGGCACCTGTTTTGCGACCTTAAAAATGCTCCGCAAATTCTTTCCCCTGCTCCCAAGAGAGGCCAGGGAGTCTGTTGCTCGAGCGCTCATACTGGCCAGGTTGGACTATGCAAATGCATTGTTCAGTGGAATCCCCTCTTACCTGGTAAAACGCCTGCAAATTATCCAGAACGCGGCTGTCCGTCTATTATTCAATATTCCTAGATGGAAGAGCGTTCGCGCTGAGATGCGCACACTCCACTGGCTCCCGGTTGCACAGCGCATCCTGTTCAAATCTCTGGTTTTGGCGTTTCGTGCTACCCATAATCAAGGCCCCCAGTATTTGAGAAAAAGATTTACTAGCTATGTCCCTACACGCACCCTGAGATCCTCCACTCTGTTTCAACTGTCCCTTCCCCGTTTTAAACGTGCCAGACTTGGCGGTCAGTCGATCGCGGTGGTTGTGGCTCGCGCCTGGAATGCTCTTCCTTTTCATCTGCGCTCCACACCTACAGTAGCTGCATTCAAAAAACATTTGAAAACACATCTGTTTAAAAGTGTAACTTAAGAGTCCTTTCTATGTTCTGCTGTCTGCCTTTCTCTCTCCCGCGCCAGGATACTCCCCAGTAGCAGAGCGCGCTATAAAATGGTTTATAATAATAATAATAACCACAGCCAAACTACAGGAAAGACTCCAGCGCATTCAGAACGCTTCTGCACGACTCATCCTGGACATCCCCCGTCACGGCCACATCTCCGCCCATCAGAGAGACCTGCACTGGCTCCCCATCAGCAAGAGCATCACGTTCAGACTCCTCAACCACGCACACAAGGCTCTCCACGACATGGGCCCCAAATACCTCAACAACCGCCTCACATTCTACACACCCACCTGCCAGCTCCGTTCCACCAGCCTCGCCCTTGCCACCATCCCACGAATTCGCAGAGCCACCGCCGGAGGAAGATCCTTCTCCTACCTGGCGGCCAAGACATGGAACTCCCTCCCCACCCACCTACGGCTGACCCAGGACCATCTCTCCTTCAGGAAACAACTCAAGACCTGGCTGTTCGAGCAGTAGCGGCTCCCTCCCCTCCCAGCGCCTTGAGACCCTAGCGGGTGAGTAGCACGCTATACAAATTTGTTTGATTGATTGATTTCTTGGAGTAGGGCAATCTGGACCCCCCTCCTTCTCAAGTAACCACGTATAGCCCACCATTTATTCATTGAGCCCAGTCCCTTCACATTCCAAGTGAGGAATTTAACAGTACCTGAAATCACTGCCATGACTGCTATTATCTGGGAAACATCTACTTGCCCCCGACCCTCCCCAGGAGTTTGCCCCTACTTTTTGACCACTTATGTTGAATAGGAAGGACATTGGCACGTAAACTAGAAAAGAACACAAATTCTCCCCATAACTTACAACTCCCTTCTCCCAGAGCAGTTCAACAACGGTCAGCTGCCCAAATATTGTCTCAAGCACTAACCACCATTGTAGGGTGGGAACCACAGAGGTGGCCACCCTTCAGGGGGGGGTCTAGCCAGTAAAGTTCAGCAACTTGCCCTATTTCCGCACCAGCCTGATTCAGACTATCTAGGCCCCCTCAGCTTTCACAGATTCCATCTGCATACAATTCTCCATCTCAACTGACCATGTCTGGCACCTCTCCGATCTGTTTTTGAATAATGTCATCCGCTGTCCCAGGGGTGACTATCGGCAACTTCACGCTGCTGTTTTCAGAGGCCTCTGATTCCAAACTCCCCATCTCCTTAGTTGAGCTTGATCCTACCTCAGGGGAAGCCTCTACGCTATTCATGATGTCCATCACCGCCTGCAAAGCTGCTGCTCTCTCTTTCTCAGTCTGCGAGGGGCTTGCCTTTTCGATCTGTACCTACGGGGCCTTCTCCTGAGTCTTTTCCTCTGGTCTCCTTCTGGTTGTCTCCGCGTCTGGTTACCATCTCCCTTTGGAGTTCCAGTTTTGTATGTTTCCAACCAGTTCCAGGATGTCTAAGGGTCGTCACAAAAATGATATTGCCCATTGAGTACTATGCGTAGGTGGGCGGGGAACATCAGTGGATATTGAAGCCCTTCGTCGTGCAGGGCTTTCTTTACCTCCAGGTGGGACGCTCTTTGTCTTTGCACTTCTAGCGTGTCATCTGGAAATATGTAGACTGTTGTTTTGCACCATGAACGGGCATCTGATCTCGCATTTCACAGGAGCAGATCTCTGTCCTTATAGTGCAGCAGTCTGGCCACCACTGGGTGTGGGGGTCGACCCAGAGCCGGTGGTCTCCCAGGGAAGCTGTGCTCTCTTTCCAAGGTATAAAAAGTGGACAGCCATTCAGGCGCAACTACCGTCTGGAGCTAGGTCTCGAGGTAAGCAATCATGTCTTCACCTTCTACTTTTTTAGGTGGGCGTACTACGCAGATATCATTTCGCCTGTTGTGGTCTTCCGCTCTACGTTCAAGCATGTCCACTCTGGTAGCTAGCTCCGGAATTTGATGTGATGCCGTCGCCTGGGTCGGGGCCAGGTCCGCTATTGTTGCTTCTGCATTTTTTACCAGCTCCGATAACTTTTGATGTTAATTAGGAACCCGAGGCCCACCGAGACCGTACTGATATCCTGGTGGTTCTGCAGGCGGCTGGGGTTGAGCATCTGGTTGCTGTGAGGTCTGGGGGTCTTCCTCATGTGCCGGTGGGGCTCCCAAAGATTTAGTCCAGTGTTTACCCATGTTGCAGCCAACTAGCAGCCTCTTCAGGTCGACAGTTATGTGAAAGGTGCTGGTCAATGATTCCCACTGCAAGCGGTGTTTACCTCTGTTTTCTGGCTTGCACGGCACCTTCGGGCTTGTAGCACGTTCTGGTACGGTGCTCTCACCAGGCCGTACTCCTCTTATCAGGACAGAGCCAATAGCACCAGTTAGGCCTCTCCGCATCCCAGGGAGTACCCACAACTCACATCGCCTGGCTCTCTTTGCCCTTGAGTCGCGTTCCCGGCTTCACCGGTGTAGGCCTACTTCAACTTTTGATATCGGTGATTCAAGTTAGTGTCCCTACCGTAGCCTCTCACAAAATTCCAGGACTCCCTGGTGTCCCTCTCGCGGTATGTCCGCTGTGCTGCGGGCCTGTATTGTTCATCTGTTATGGCGCATCTCTCACTGCTCAACTCTTTTTCTCACCTGCAGTCAAGAAAGGCAGCCCACTACAGCCTCCTGGCTCGTCCTCTCAGTCAGGCGCAACCCGGCGATGCCGCCGCACCTCCCGGCCCTTGCCGCACAGACCCTGGTAGTGCGCGTGCAGCCTTCACTCAACGCTTTTGTGTTGGACGCCGCTGCAATATTTTCACCCCCCAAGGTACTCGAAACCCCTCTCCACCTCTAGAGGGGTTATCTGCCATTACCCAGTGCGGCCCAGCCTCCGGGATATGCAGGATAAGTAGCGGGCTGGTGTGGAGTTCCAGGCTCAAGCATCCACCATGTTTTCCGCAGTTAGGCCACGCCCCCCTTTACGATTGCAATGGATTATGTTTTTACTCCAGGTTCCATTTCTGATGAATGGATTTTAAGACTGTTTCTAATATGCTTTCTGAATTGGAATCGTACAGAGTATTTGAAAACGAGGGCTTGTATTTGAATTCTGCAAAATATGGTGAATGTTTTGCTACCGTCACTATTTACACAGCTAGTACTCCACGTGCCGCTTTTTAAATTATTTTTTTAACAAAACACTAAAACAGACTACATGTATTTGCTTGGCCAATTCTAAAAATGCAAATATAACAAGCATTCCCTCAGTTGCACGTTTTGATAACTGGCAGAAGTATGTTTTTTTTTTTGTTTAAGAAATTTTTATTGAGCATTTGATACAGAAAGAAAAACAAGTCATGAATAATGAGTAAAAAGTACAATGGTAAATAGCAATTAAATGACATAAATAAATCATAACAAAATGGTCAGCGGAGAAGGGGAAAAGAATAAAGAAAGAGAAAGTAAGGAAAGGGGAAAAGAAAAGAAAGAAAGAAAGAGGAGAGAAAAATAGGAAAAGGAAAAAGAGAAAAGAAAAAGAAGAGGAAGAAATACTACGTGGGATTAACTACACGTAAGAAAGGAGGAGGATTGGAAGAAAGGTATGAAGTGAAAGGAAGCCAGAGTAGATCAGATTTGATTTTTAAAGGGACAGAGGTGGAGGATGCAATAGAGATCCTGTGTTCATCACAGATAAAGTTCCACCAAGTGTGGACAGAAAGCTCAGAGTTATGCTTCCAACACGATAAAATAACTTTAAATGCAAGAGCAAGAAACAGGTCAAATAACTTAGCAGAAGAGGATACAATTACAATATCATCAGATAAGGAACCTAAAAACACATTCAGTAGTGTTAACTGGGAGGAAAAAGAAAACATTGGCATGCAAATATTCCATATTTCAGTCCAAAAAGATAAAACAGGTGAACAGTCATATAGTTGATGTTTAAGATTACCAGGTTCCTTGGAACATGACCAACATAAAGGTGAGGAAACTGGAGAGAACTTATGGATGCTAACCGGGGTAATACCCACTCTATGATATATAAAGAATAAAGATTGCGTAATACGTGCAGCAACAGATATTTTAAACAATCTGGACCATAAACAATCCCACAATGCAATAGATAAGGAGACATTAAGGTCAGTCTCCCAAACAACCTCTACATTTGATTTAGAACGTTCTGAAACAGTAGCTAACAAAATGGAATATACGAGTGCAGCTTTAGGTAGTTGAGTAGAAAATAAAGGGTACAGTGGAGTGGTGGGGGTGAAGGAAGAAACAGAAAGAGATGGGGAGAGAGAAGACAGGTGAGATTGGATGGAGGACGTTATAATGGTATATTCAGCAATAAATGATGATGGCAGATGAAATATAGTTTGCATTGTTGGGAAGGGAATAAGGGATGAATCATCAAAAAACTGATGTACAAATAGGATACCCTTTTCTTTCCAATGCTTAAAGTAAAACGATTTACCTTTATATCTAATGAATTTGTTATACCACACCACAGAGGCTAGGAAACATTGAAGAGGGGATAAAGTAGAAGAAAAAACAGTTTGTAATAAAAATTAGGAATATTTTAAAATGGGACATTTGGATAGAAAAGTGCAATTTGACATGAAAACAATATGCTGAAATGAGAAATCTTTGATAAGGGAACGTTCTAGGAGAACCCACTTAGGCACAGGGATATCAACAAAATCATAAGCCAAGGAAAAGGACTGTTTGATCAAAAAGGCAGAATGGTACGATTTAAAATCAGGAAAACGAACACCACCTTCTTGTTTAGGTCGAATTTGGCAGAAGTATGTTAATCTAACAGAAGTGCAGCTTAATTAAATGGTGCAGAATAGCACTTACAATTCTTCCCTTCCTGGTTTAGATGGGTAGTGATTATGGCCTATAGATATAAATGGGTGCAATGCTTGTTGTTTTAAACTCCTCAATGGGGTTTAAGTCAAGCAGCCAGACTCCTGATATATGCAGTCACAACACTTGGGAGTAGGTACTACCTATAACAGTGGAAAATGATGACCACAACGGCTGGAACACTTCCACATTATCAGCTGTTAAAGACCATTTATCTCTTCTTTAAGAAAACATGGATTTGCCAGATTTTTTGTTGGGTCCTAGGTCTCGTTCTAAAGGTTTTGTATCTCTCACATATAATGAAATTTCGAAAATCTCTCAACAAGAAGCTGCTGAACGGTTGAGACAAATTGTAATGGAAAACTTGGAAAAGCCTTTGGCTGTTGTCGATAATGGCATAACTGCACTGTCCACTCACATTTATTCATTGAATAATATTGTTTCAACTGCATTTGATATCATACAAAATTAAATGTCTATGCTTCTATAGTCTGTTAAGATGCAACTGAGTTGGGCATTGCAGGTTTTAAAATCAAATCAAGGGCAATGGAATTATTTGAATGAAGCTGGATTGTTTTTTGCCTTATAGTTTGATACGCATGCAGAAAATCATGGCTAAGAAGGATGCAACACACACTATGCTTAACGAACAAGTAATTTATCTATGGTAACGCTTTATCTGGTAGATACATTATCTACCTGTGAATTCCTCACATTTTGAATATCCCAAATGCACCAGTATTGAATGTACGGCTTTACAACGCTGGCTTTTACACCACGTGCCGTTACAACGCGTTTTTTTCAACGCAAGTCGTTACCACGACTTGCGTTGGAGGGGTGCGGACTTAGGAATTTTTTAATTTACTATTCTAACACCAGCCTACATACAGTAGGGAAGGCGTTGGATAGTAAATTAAAAAATTCCTTGTCCTGCAGCGCCCTCCAGCGCAAGCTCCAGCGCAAGTCGTGGTAACGACTTGCGTTGAAGAAACCGCGTTGTAACGGCACGGCGGTGTAACAGTCGCGTCGTAAAGGCTGTAAACCCCAGTATTCCATGGAAACTGTTCCTATCAGCTCTACCACATCGACGAGGACTTCACAATGCCCATGGCCCTGTACACCGCTCCGCATTACGTAATTGGACCCATAAGAGGCCCTCGTTGGCATGCTGACGTCAGTTTACACCCATTTTTCTCATGCCTTTGAGGCAAACTGGTGCAACAACCATCACAAATGCAATAGCATGTTTTAAACTTGAAATGAAAAATGTATTTATCTACAGATATATATACATATAAATACATGGAATGCAAACTGTATACACAATATGCAAATAGACTTCTTTTTCATATATGCAGACAAGCAATGGGGAGGTGGGTGGCTCAGTGAGGAATCCACAGGTAGATACTGTATGCAGGAGGCTAGCTCAGAATATTGTGTCTGCCTATGGGGAGGCACTGTGCACTAAGTCCAGGCAACCCTTAGTGATAGTGTTTACATCCCTGAAAACCAGTGCTCTCAAGGGATAGCTGCAGAGTGCAGATAAGGCGTATCTAAGAGGGTGTAAAGCAAGTGTATTTACTCCTAAAGTCAGTCAGTAAGTGTAGAAAGGTAGGATCCTTCTAGCATGGTTACCCCCACTTTTTGCTAGTGTCAGGATGTTTTTTTGATTGGTCTAACTGGGATCCTGCTAATTAGGGCCGCAGTCACTGTGCTTACTTCCTAAAATAAACATGGTAAGTACTTCTGTGCCTCCTCAATTGGCTACTGGTGTACCCCTATAAGTCCCTAGCATATAGAACTGAGATACCCAAGGCATAGGTACACCAGGGGTCTCTCATGGGCTGGAGCATGTATTGTGTCACCTATAAGAGACCACTCAAACTGTGACTAAAGGACTGCCATTGCAGGCTCTGTAAGCTGGTACTAGCACCACTTACGACAGTTATATGTTTTCTTATATCTGAGGTCACTACACTTAAAACCTAAGTAAGGCATTGTAATCCTGCAGACAGGGTGCTGGGTTATAAGTGTGTGGGAGCCCCTGCATGAGCAGGACACCCTACAAACCCCGAGTCGATTCCCCAGGCTTTGTAAGTGTGGTCAGCCATTTAAGTACATATAGAGGCCCTTGTCATTATGCAAGGGCTAACTATATAGTAGCTGTGACGAACCTGGGGCTTCCAGAGTCTGATAGCAAGCTAGTGCTGCTGCCAACTCCAGACACTATTCTGCCCTCCTGCTGCTGAGTTGAGCTCTAGCAGGGGAAGGTAGAACAATTGGTTTCTTGTCACAGGGAGGTGTGACCACCTCCCAGACAGGACTTAGTGTATTGGGCTGGGATGGGGCACTTGCCAGCACCATCAGACGAGTTTAAAGCACACTTTTGGTGCCCTCCTTGCTTACTCTGGTTTGAGCCATTTCAGGGAACCCTTGGCTCTCACTCTGGTGCAAAACTGGACTAAGGACATGGGAGTATCCTCGCCTTTGCCCAGCCTCTCTTCTGAGTCGACTTAACCCCTTTCCTAGGATATTTAGGGGTTTACCTGTGGGTGGGTCCTCACATTCGTTGTGGGACAAGACTCAAGCCTTAAACCACGTTACTCTTCAACCGTCTGGACACCTGGACTTTGTCTGGAACCAAAGACTAAATCATGGAAGACTCCTGCTGCTCCTGGTCTCGCTGTTCTGCAAGTTTTCTTCACTGTCTGTGCTTCATCCAGGTTCTTCAACAGACCTGTGGGCATCAAGAACACCCGAAGTAATCTACCTTGGAGTGAAGGAGTCACTCCCCTGCATCTGCAGGCACCGGAACGAAGCTGGCCGGTCTACTGCTCCTGACGTCTCATGGAGCGCTACTTTCTCCTGAGGCTTGAGCCGGATATGATTTTGCGTGTTTTGCACAACTGATGTTGCGTATTTTACACAACTGACTTTTTAATTCCTGCATACTGTTTGGTTTTAAATACTTTTAAAAATATCTTTTAAACTTTATGTTGCCTTGAATCTGTGTTGCACAGCCAGGAACGAGCAGAAGCTGGGGGACAGTGCTAGTTAGAGCGGGCCGCCATCATGGGGTGAAATCCGGTCAGTGTGCTAGTTCTTTTCCCCGGACTCTATATTAAGACATGCTGACAGGACGCGCAGCGGACGTGCACAGTGGGCGCGGTACTGGCACGCCTAAGTCAAACCCATCTGTGCCCGTCTGCGCTCGGCCTCCGCTCAGCACCAGCACCCCTGCCCATTAACACAAGGCCTTCAACTCCTTTAGTCATCTGCCACAAATGCAACATTGCTTTACCTAATCTCTTATACCAGACCATCAAACCCATTAAAAACAAAACAAGAATAACAGTCTGCTTAATGCCAGATCCCTGCTGGAGCACAGTACTGAGTGTGCAACACTTACATAGGGAGGGGATACAAAGCTGGCATTCATTACAGAAGCATGGACAGATGAAGCCTCAGGCCAAATCTAGTCAAAGCCACCCCCACCTGGGTTCCTATGCCACACTGTAAACAGGCCAAATAGGAAATGGGGGGGATTAGCAGTAATTTACCACAATTCAATTAAAGCGTTCTTTCACACAATCTCGAACCCAGCCTGCGAGGCACTGTCTATCAATCAATCAATCAGGGGTTTGTAAACCGCGCTACTCAACCGTAAGGGTCTCAAGGCACTAGGGGGGTGGGTGCAGTTCCGGATCAGTTGTAGAGCCAGATCTTGAGGCACTTCCTGAAGGTGTGCAGAGTGGGGGACTGTCTGATGTTGACTGGGAGCTTGTTCCAGGTCTACCCTGCGACATAGGAAAAGGCTCTTCTGCCTGTTCTGGTACTGGGAAGCGTGGGATCTCTGCAAGGGCGAGGTCGGCATAGCAGAGGTTCCTTGTGGGTACGTGGAAGGAGACTCTTATGTTGAGGTATTTGGGTCCGATGTTGTAGGGGGATTTGTAGCCGTGGGTGAGTAGCTTGAAGGTCACTTTTTCTCGATGGGGAGCCAGTGGAGGTCTCGTAGGTGCCGGGTCATGTGCTTGTGCCGTGGGGTCAGAAGATGAGTCTGGCTGCGGTGTTCTGGATGGTTTGGAGCTTGTGTTGCAGGGTTTTGTTGATTCCAGCATAGAGGGCGTTGCCATAGTCCAATCTGCTGATTATGAGTGCGTAGGTGACAGTCTTTCTGCATTCGGGGGGGGATCCACTTGAAAATCTTGGGGAGGATGCAGAGGGAGGTGGAGGCGACAGCGTTGATCTGGCGGGTCAAGGAGGGAGGAGTCCAGAATGATGCCGAGGTTCCGGGCGTGGTCCGAGGGGGTGGGTGGGTTTCCAAGTGCAGGGGTCCACCAGGAGCTGTCCCACACAGTGGGGGAGGATCTGAGGACGAGGACCTCTGTCTTCTCCGAGTTCAGTTTTAGGCATCTGTTGCTCATCCCTGCTGCAAAATCTTTCATTCCTTCTTCGAAGCTGAGTCTGGTGTCTTCGGGGTTCTTCGTGAGAGAGAGGATGAGCAGGGTGTTGTCGGCGTAAGATTCTATGCTGAGCCTATGCTGTCTGACGATGGCGGCGAGGGGGTCATGTAGATGTTGAAGAGCGTGGGGCTGAGCGAGGATCCTTGGGGTACTCCGCCGTTGATCCAGTCAAGGACGGTTCCCCGTATACCGGCGTTATGGATTCTGGCTGCCGATGGGAGACGGTGTCAAAGGCTGCGGAGAGGTCTAGTAGGATGAGGGCCGCAGTATGGCACTGGTCGAGTAGCATGCGAATGTCATCGGTTGCGGCACAGAGGGCATTCTCTGTGCTGTGGTTCCTTTAAAATCTAGATAGGGAGGGGTCGAGGATGGCGTTTTCTTCGATGAAGGTGGTCTGTTGGGTGTTGATGAATCTTACGGTAACTTTGGCTGCGACGGGAAGAAGAGAGATGATCCGTAGTTTTTCAGGTCCTTTGGGTCAGCTGATGGTTTCTTGAGGAGGGGCTAGACCTCTGCCCACTTCCAGTCGTCAAGGAAGATGCCGGAATCGAGGGAGGCGTTGATGGTCCAGCCTAGTTCAGGAGCTTTGGCAGTGGCGGCTCTGTGGTAGATGTGCAGTGGGCATGGGTCTGTGGGGGCTCTTGAGTGGGTGTTCTTCATGGTCGTGGTGGTGTTTTCAGTGGTGGCAGGTTTCCAGGTGGTGATGGTCGGCTGGTCATCGATGGTGGAGGGGCACGGTGTCCGGAGTCTGTTCGCTGAAATTGTTGTAGAGGGCCTTGATTTTCAGGTGGAAGTAGAAGCTTAGCTTGTTGCAGATGTCCTGAGAAGGAGTGACGTCCATGGCTTTGCTGGGGGGTTTGGTGAACTGCTGTATGATGTGGAAGAGTTCTTTTGCGTTGCTTGCGTTGGTGTAGATTTTGTTCTAGATAAAGGTCCGCTTGGTGGCTCTTATGCCCTGGTGGTATTCATTCATGGCATTTCTGTAGTTGTTTTGGTCTTCGGCGGTTTTCCTGTTCCACCAGAATTTCGCAAGGCACCTGCAGGAGCGTCTGGCTTCTAGGAGGTCGGTGGTGAACCAGGCAGCCTTCCGGGGGCGTGGTTTGATGGGGTGGTGGAGGGGTGCAAGCTTGCCAGCGCAGCTGGCGATCCAGGGGTGTAGTTCTTTGGATGCGGAGTTGGCGTTGGTTGTGGCGGAGAGTGGTCGTGGAGGAGGGTGGTGTTGAGGTGTTCCTCTGTGATCTTACTACGGTTCCTCCGTGGGTGCAGTGGTGTTGATGAAGGTGAAGTGTACGCAGTGGTCTGTCCTGAGGGGCTGCGTGGTGTGGCTAAAGTTGATGTTTGTTCCTCCTGCGAAGATGGGGTCCAGGGTGTGTCCAGCTCTGTGGGTGGGCATGGTCACAAACTGCTTCAGTCAGAGGTTGGCGAGGTTGTCATAGAGGATGGTGGAGTCAGGGTCGCTGCATTTGTCAAGGTGGAAATTTAGGTCTCCAGTGAGAATGTAGTCTGTGGAGGCGATGGCGTGGGGTGCAGCGAGGTCAGCAATGGTGGTGGTGGAAAAGGCCCAGCCTAAGCTTATCCCATCACCATACTTTTAAGGGCATCCTATTATATAGACCACCGGGACCTAGAAGCACCTTTATAACCTCAATTGGAAATCTGTTGGAAGAGGGGCTCTGCAGCAACTCCTATTCTATCATGGGAGATTTCAACTACTATCTGGAAGCACTTGCAGAACTAGATACAGTGACCCACATAGATATGATGAACAGTGCCAATCTTAGGCAGCACGTAACAGGCCCCACCCATCTCTCTGCACCGTTTACAAGGCCCTACAAGGAACAAGACCTGCCCATCTGAAGCGACAGTTTCAGTGGTATATGGAACAAAATTGAGGGCACAGACTTAGAAGAAATGCGAACCACAAATGCTGTCCGAATGCCTTCAGGAGTTGAGGAGGCTACCACCCGATATACTGACTGGGTGGACAACCCTCCGCCCCATGGTACACGGAGGAAGTTAGGAATAAAAATCTCATATGCAAACGTTTTGAGCAGAATTGGAGGAAAGAATACAAGGAAACAGAGAAAAAGATATACAAACAGAGCCTCGTGATTTATAAACAACTCTTATTCACTGCAAAGAAATTGTTCTTTGCTAATCGAATTAACTCAGCAAAAAAGTCTGCTAAAGAGCTCCTCAAAACTGTATCTGGCTTGGCGTCCCACTGCCAAGCTAAAATAAAGACAAGCCAGGACCTATGCGAGGACATAGCCAGGTTCTTTCTGAATAAAGTGGAGGTCATCTTCTCAGAGTTTAACTGTCCAAGCGCAGTGGGGACAGTTGTCCTAACGGAGGGACATAAGCCAGCATCTGGCCTCCTCCCTACCTTTGACAAGTTTGCACAGCTATCTACATTTGACACTCAAAGGCTCCTCATGTCAGCAAGATCAGGCTCTTCTTACGATCCAGTCTCTGTGATCAAACTTGCCCTGGGACCTGTTGCCCTTTCACTCACCTCCCTATTCAATGTAATGTTTGAAGCAGGGCACTTCCCCAAACTCTGGAAGTAGCCTCAATACTGCCACTGCTAAAGAAGCCCAGTTTGGACCCCAAGGATCCTAACAATTTTCGACCATTTGGACCCCAAGGATCCTAACAATTTTCGACCAATCTCACGCGACCCGCTCCCAGCAAAACTAGTTGACAAAACAATGAATGTGCAACTCAGTGCCTTTCTACGTGAAACTCAAGCTCTGGACCCCACTCAATTTGGTTTCAGAGAAGGACACATTACAGATTCCGCTCTCATACAATCCACCGAAGAGATTAGGGAAGCCTTGTATCGGGGAGGCAAGGCCGCTCTAATTATGCTGGATCTATCCGTGGCCATTGATACGGTCCATCATAAACTGTTGATGGATCGTTTTATAGCTTGCGGGGTCCAGGGTAAAACGTTGAAGCTTGTAAAGTTCTTTCTAATGGACAGATCACTAGTTGTGTCATTGGGTGAAATCTATTCCAAATCTTTCTCCCTGCTTTGTGGAGTACTGCAGGGGTTGTCTCTAAGCCCCACACCTTTTTATGTGTATGTATCATCTTTGGCCTCCCCGATCAGATCCTTTGGCTTTTGCCTCACCTCATATGCATATGACACACAAATTGTCATGTCTCTGCTTCCAGGACAGGAAGTGGGAATAGGCAAACGGTTCCATGACAGTATGGAAGCGGTAGGGAGGTGGATGTCACAAAATTGCCTGAAGCTCAATTTGGGCAAAATGGAGGACATCTTTTTTGGAAACAATGCTAACTTCTGGACCCCAAATTAGTGGGCAGATACACTGAGCACTCTTCCTACTCCTATCAGGAAAATAAAAAATGTAGGAGTCATAGTGGATGATAAGTGCAACTTTGCTGACCAAGTTAATGCAGTGGCATCTGCCACCTCGTCCTTCCTTGGAACGATCAAGAAAATATCGCCCTTTTTGCCGGCCGACAGTCGTTTCAGCACTTATCCTCTAAAGGCTGGACTACTGTAACAGTGGTTACTTAAATATTCAAGAATGTTTTCTGAACAAACTTCAAATGTTGCAAAACGCGGCCTCTAGACTGCTTACCGGCACATCTAAATTTGCATCGATTTCCATAGAAATCAAAATACTGCACTGGTTACCTGTTAGGAATCGGTTGCGTTTTAAATCTCTCTGCACCATTTACAAGGCCCTACAAGGAACAAGACCTGCCCATCTGAAGCGACAGTTTCAGTGGTATATGCCCAAAAGAACTCTTTGCTCTCTTGGAGCCAAATTGGTGACAGAACCATCCACTAAAAAAGCAATGTGAAGAGGGAGAAGTTTTGCTGCCTGCGCTGCAAAGGCCTGGAATGACCTTCCTTTCTACTGAGGAATGCCACCGACCTCCTGGCATTCAGGAAAGGATTAAAAACCAGGCTCTGTGTAATGTAAACTTATCTACAGCATCACTGCTCAGAGGACTGTAGCTAGCACCAGGACACCTTCGGGTAACCGCTGCAATTTAGAAATATCTATAACATAACATGGACTTCGAAAGGTTCAGCAATATAGGTGGTGGTTCTGCAACTCCCTCGACGCCTGACCTGTCCTCTCTGCAATTGTGAGGCCAATATCACTTGTTGGAACCGGTAGGAGCGGACCCCTGTGCACCGCATCGACTTGCCATTGCCATGGCTTGTTGGCTCTGCATTCCAGAGATCTCCAGGCTACAAGAAACTCCAGCCTTCAGAATTCCTTTCTGCCAAGATAAGCATTCTCACCTTATCTTCGGCACGGTGGGCCTTTATCCTTGGTGAGCTGTTCAAGGTCCTCTTGCAACTCCTGTGCCTTTGGCCTGTGGGTCCTCTTGAGGGTCTTCTCCTGCTTCAATGAGCTCCTCTGCTTGCTCAGGGCCTGCTCCGACACTCCTGCTTGCGGTAAGTCCCTCGGACCTTGCTGGTCCCACATTGCTCCCAGTGGAGGCTCCTCTAAAGGGGCGTTTGGGTGCTGCCCCCCTGCTTTCTCGCTGTGCGAGAAGTCACAAACCCCCCGACGATGCTGGAGCAAGATCACCACCGACCAACTCACCACCTCCCTGAGCCAAAATCCTCCCACCAACACTACAGACCCCAACGAGGCAGCCCGCAACCTCACACAGTGGATCTCCAACTGCGCAGATGCCCTTGCTCCACAGAAGAACCCTCCAAGCAACCCCGACAGCAAGAAAGTCGCATGGTTCACCAACGACCTCAAACACTCCAAGAAACCCTGCCGTGCCCTTGAGAAAGCCTGGCGTCACAACCAGTCATCGGAAAACATGATAGCCCTCAAGAACGCCACCCGCAAACACCACCAGCTGATCTGCACCACCAAAAGGACAGCATTCAGAGAACGACTGGACAACAACGCCCATAACAGCAAGGAACTCTTCAACATCGTGAAAAAGCTCTCCAACCCCAACGCCAGCAACAACGACATCACACCATCGCAAGACCTCTGCAGCTCTCTCGCCACTTTCTTCCACCGTAAGATCGTCGACATACACGACAGCTTTGGCGCCCAGAACTCTTACCCTGCCACCGAACCTACGCCCCCCACCACCACCCTATGCGCCTGGACCCAGGTCAGCACGGAAGACACCACCCACATGATGAACACCATCCACTCGGGCTCCCGAGCCGATCCCTGCCCACACCACATCTTCAACAAAGTCGACTCCATCATCTCACCCAAACTCCGGGACATCATCAACAACTCCTTCGCATCCGCCACCTTCCCGGAGAGCTGGAAGCATGAAGAGATCAACGCCCTCCTGAAGAAACCTACTGCAGACCCCACAGACCTCAAGAACTTCCGCCCGATGTCACTCCTCCCCTTCCCCGCAAAAGTCATCGAGAAAACCGCCAACAAACAGCTCACAGCCTTCCTGGAGACGAACGCCTCCCTCGACCCATCGCAGTCCAGATTCCGAGCGAACCACAGCACCGAGACCGCCCTCATCGCAGCCACCGATGACATCAGGACCCTGCTTGACAACGGAGAAACCGCCGCCCTCATCCTCCTCGACCTTTCGGCTGCATTCGACACGGTCTGCCACCGCACCCTGACAATCCGCCTCCACCACGCCGGGATCCAAGGAAAGGCCCTGGAATGGATCACCTCCTTCCTCTCTGACAGAACCCAAAGAGTCCGTCTCCCGCCTTTCCTCGCAGAAGCCACCAAGATCATCTGCGGTGTACCTCAAGGCTCCTCGCTCAGCCCCACCCTGTCTACATGAGCCCCCTCGCAGCCATCGCACGCAAGCACAACCTCAACATCATCTCCTACGCCGACGACACCCAACTGATCCTCTCCCTCACAAACGACCCCGCCTCACCCCAAACCCCCCTACACCATTTCCACCCCCGTCCATCATATGCCGGCCGTGACTGCGTGTTAGGTTTTGAAGTTAATACAAAGTCTTTGTATTAACTTCAAAACCTAACACCGTGAGGGTGAGTCTGGATTACAGGGCTCACATTCATCGATTTTGGAGGAGTCTGACTGGCTCCTACCTTTCTCTACCACAATGGCATTGAATATATCGCCCTTGTGTCAGCATTCAAACTCCCGACCCGCAAGTTTAACATAGGTGACAGAAGCGTACATGTAAACCACAGAGCCAGGTTATCTATCTTATTCAAAAACATTTCTCTGTTTCTGTCACTACTTTAACAGAAGAATTGGCTAGGTGATGAAACTGAGGGACCATTGCAAAGAGAAGAGCTGAAATGCAGCCCCAGTCTCCCTGAGCAAAAAACAATTCTTTGTAGGTCCTGGGCTCTTGCTTCTGGGGTGTCAGTTGCTGCTTGGCTGGTGTGCTGAGCATTTAATTAAAATGATGGTTGCGCCGCTCAAATGAAAGATTGGGAGCCCGGTTCACACTGCGAGTAGTATCTCTGTTTCTACAATAAATAAACCTCACAGTGCGCACATTTCTGTTTTGAACTGATTCACAAATATATTCACCAGCACACAAACAGAAATAATTAGGTGTCTTACTTCGTCTCACTAGACAAACATAAATCATCTCCTGTGTATGATATGTACCGCACACTCCAACATCTTTACTTGTTTCAACCTCTTTCTTACTGATATATATTATAGCTGGGCTAATTGTTTGGTTTTGAATGAAATAGATCTAGTATATATCTATTTGCAGAACTATTTTGCTCCTTGGTGGTGTTGGAAGGTGCAATTGTGGAATGATTTTTGCCAGCTAGTGAAAAGTGGAATCTTACATGCACAACTATTTGGACCACGTTTGATGCTTATAGGAACAACCTGACACTTTATAATACTGACAACATTCAGAGAGTGCACATATGCTTGTGGTTGTTACTACCTGGGCACATCCAAAGACAATTGGCCGGATACTGTAAACTCAGCAGCTGATATTGTTATTGTCCCCAAAATAAAGCCGTTTTGGGCTTCAAAAATCTGGGGGTCCCCCTTCCGAATCGGGTCTAGTGGCATGTATGAGTTAGCCAAGTACTGCAGCTTACGATTCGCTCCGCTACTTTCAAATGTCACTAGCCGCCACTGATTGCTCCTACTTTTCTTTACACGCCTGTTGCAGCTGCCAAGGCTTATTGGTGCTCCCACTAGACACCAACCCCCTCATTCTTGACTTCCAACACGGGACAGCACGTGCATGGCTCCTGGTCTTCCTCAGCATCACCTGGTCCTCACAGCTGCAGCGACAAGTTCACTGTCATCACTCTTGAACATTCGGCATCAGTGGGCATTGCTTTTCCTGGCCTCCTGATCACCTTTGAGTGGCATAGACTCTGTCGCGTCTGCTTGCAGGTTCTTCACTTCAAGCATCCATCCTTGGATTCTAGTGGACCCCTGCACAGTCTTCACCAGAGGCATCTTTGCTGAAGTCCTCCACTGTGGTCTACGGCATTTTCTGCCGTCACTTCACAACTATGTAAACGGCTTCCCTGGTGTAGGTATTCCGGTTCGAGGGGTATCCACGGTTGGGATGGTTCTACAACCTTCTGTCTTCCACTGGATTTCTTCAGAGTCCACTGGAAAGGGTCCTTCTTCTTCAAAACTGCAATCACGACTTTCCAGTTGACTTCTATTGAGTATGCAGCTGTATTTCCACTCTGCACACAGCCTCTGTGGGGTTCCTGGGTACTTACCTTGGGTGGTTTCTTGTGTCCCCAGCTCTTCTGAGTCTCCTGGTCCAAGTCTTGACTTCGGTTGCAGTTCGTATTACACTTTTTTAGTATATGGTTTGGTCTCCCCCTGGAGACTACTGTGTATTGTGTTTACTTACCTATTTGCAATTAAAGTATTGTTGCGTATTTGTGTTGATTTCTCCGGGTTGAGATATATCAATGTGTTAGGGAATTTTGTGTAATAAATAGACATATTTTTATATATATACACTGTGTGTTTTTTTTGTTTTATCTACACTACATGATTAGATCTGGTAAAACAAGCTGCTTAACACTCTTTCTGGATAAGCCTGAAGCCTGCTCTCCACAGCTACCATTTAGAGAGCTTTCTATGGTTGTCCACTAAAATTACCATTGTCTGGATTAGTGCAAGGTGCTTCACTTAAATACCTGTGCACCATATACTAAGCCAGCCTCCTACAGTAAGCTTTTCACACAAGAAAGAACACCACCAGGTGAGTATAAAAATACTTTATATTTTTTACTACACACTAAACACTAACTTGGTATATCTCCTACGCGGAGATATCAATTACACACAAGAAATACTTTAGAAATAGGTAAGTAGCATAGAAAATCATATAGGGCCATGCTGGGGGGCCAAGCCATATACTAAAATAGTGGGATGTGCGATAAGTACCAAAACGGGACTAGTACCCAAGGATGGAGGACCCCAGGGGAAACACGGAACCACCCAAGGTTAGTAGCTAGGGACCCGAAGGTGCCCGGGTGCAGAGTGGTTACACTGTGTCAAACGTTCATAGGATAACACAGGGTAAGTCATAGGACTGTTCCCAAAGGACCCTGTAGAAACCACTTGGATCAAGGAATGTTGGAGAGCCACCCCATCCGTGGATATCCCAGGAACCAGGATACCTACAACAGGTACCAAAAGACACAGGAGCCCAATACCAGCCTCTGTCTTTGGTTCCTGCTGTAGCGATGAAGCAGGAGCTGTGGAGACCAGGCAATGACGTAGGAGCACAGGAATCTTCTACCATCTGTTCCATAGTGGTCGACGAGTGCAGGAAGGTCAATGGCAGCAGGATCACCAACAAACCTCGGCAGATGCAAATAATGGATTTCGGATGAAGAAGAGGTGTTGCAGACCAGCAAAGTCTGTGGGACTAACCCAGCAAGGATAAGTCAGGGCCGGCCCTCAGCCTGTAGGAATGCCAGCAGGAATCAATGGAGCTCCCACATGGACCCTCTGGCAGCAGTCACAGAAAGTCGCAGGGAAGCCTCAGTAGCACACAGGAGATGAAGCCCCACGATGCAGAGGATACAGGCAGGATTTAGTTCTTGGAGCTGTGCCAGCCTGGGGGCTGGATCTTCGTGGCGCTTGAAGAACTTTTGTGAAGAGAGCCAGCAAGCCTTGGGAACGAGAAACAGATGCGGTGCACAGGGAGTTGGTTTAAGACGGCTACGGATGGATTACAGTCACCCAACTTGCAGGGAAGACTGGTCAGGCCTCTATAGAGCAAAAAACATGACCATCTGTTTTGCAGAGCCTGGCAATGTCAGTGGGACAACAGGATCACCAAACCGGCTGTCGTCGTATAGGTGCCTGCGGATGCAGGGAAGGGACTCCTTCACTTCAATGTAGATTCTTCTAGCTGGGATGCAGGCTGAGTCCTTGGTGATTCGGAGGATGCATATAAAGTATTTTGATGCACAGGGAAAAAGATGCCGCAGGAATCGTCCCACAAAAGCAGTCCTGTCAATGGCCCTGGCTCAAAGAACAGCGGAGTTCCAGTATCCACTAAAAGAAGAGTCTTTGGACAGTGTTCAGTCGACAGGCATTCGCATCTTGAAGTCGTTGTAAAGACGAATCTAAGGATCTACCTTCAGGGGAAGGGGAACCCTTAAGTAAACCTAGAAAGGGAGAGGACCTCTTCCATGGTGGCCTGCCTATTGGAGGGGGTCAGGGAAGCTACTCATCCGGCCTAGCCAGTCAGATGCTCCCAAGGGCCAAGATTCAACATGCCAGAATCAAGTGGCACCTGTAAGAGCTCTGGTCACCTCCCTAGGGAGGAGCTGGGCAGGGGGGTGGTGACTCCCCTGTCCTTTGTGTAGTTCCTTGCCAGAGTGGGGGCCAAGGGCTCCTGAACTGGGCAAAACAGATGTATGCAAGGAGAGCACCAAATGTGCCCTTTAATGCAGTCTGGTGGTGCTTGGAAGCACCCCCTCCCTACCTATATCTAAAGGAGAGGTGGTCACACATCTCCTTCACAGGAAATCTTTTGTGCATGTTCCCATTCCTGAGTTAAGCTCATCAGCAGGGAAGCAGAACACTGTCTAGGGTCGACAGGAGCGCGGGCTTGCAGTCAGACCCTGTAATGCTACACAGGTAGGTATTGGAGAGTCTTCAAAGGAGCCCCCAGTGCATGGTATCATGCAACTAACACTGGAATTAGTGTATTTGCATGGTTCCAACATTTTTATACCAAACATGACTAGGTCAGGCAGCCATTATGTGGTTGGACATCTCGACTTGACAGTCATCACTACACATCTTATAATGGCTGTCCGGCACTCACAAAGCCCAGAGAATGGGATTCAGGGTACCTCCGCTTGTGCAGGGGTACCCACACACTTAGAACCAAATACCCTGCCCTTGGACTGAAAGGCCTACCTTAGGGATAACTTATAGGTTAAAACTTTAGTGACCAGGATATAAAGGAAACTACATCCAAAGTGACGCAGTATTCACCAGAGAAAGTGTTACCGAAGGTACATAACTTGCTCTTCTGTGTATTTCTCACTTTTTAACAGAATCCCCAAGCAGTGCCGCACTCAGAGGTGGGTGTCTGTCTGTCTACAACAAAAAATTCTGCAAAACAGAATGAGCGAAGTGACTGCCCCTCCTCACTTAGGAGTCTAAGCAAAAGTGTTTTGCAAAAGTGTGGGGAGAGGCCCAACTACTCAATCCTGCTGTGCTTTGGAAAGCGCAAAACATACAATATCAGACAAATGGGCCCTTAGAATTTTCTTCACACCCCTTTACAAACTAAGCCCACCTGCCAGCATAAACCAGCTTGATGGAGTGTCTTATGCAGATAAAATAACATCCACCACATCAGGGGGGAGGCAAAATAAACTCAGGTTGCCCCGTTCAATGTCCAGGCATGAAAGTTCAGGCCCTGGAGGTAGGGGTGCAGAACCTTCTCCTGTGACTGTAAAAGGAGGTCTTCCCTGTGAGTGAGACAGAGCAGAGGGCACAGTGAGAGATGAAGGTCTGTATACCCAATCCTTCGAGGCCAATCCGTGGCAATTATTATGACTTGGGCCCAGTCTTGGCAAATCTTCCACAGAACCTGAGGGTGTGAGGAAAACATGTAAAACAGCTCAGAGCCCTAGTCCATTTGAAACACGTACTCCCTGCATCAGATACTGGAGGCTGCAGAATGACAGGCAGTGCATGTTCTTGTGAGTGGCAAAAAGGTCTATGTGAGAAAGTCCCCTATTACCAGAAAATGTGAAATACCACTACTGGATGGAGAAGCCACTCATGATTGGCTGAAAAATGCTAACTGAGACAGTCTGCACGCACGTTCAGAACTTCCGACAAGTGATTTGCTATGATACAAATCTGATGAGCCTAAGCCCAGGACCAGAGTCGTAGAGCTTCCCTGCAGAAAAGATACAAACCTACTCCACCCTGTCTGGTTATGTGCCACGTTGCGGTAGTATTGTCTGATAAGACCTGCACTGACTGACTGCAAAGGAAGGATGGCCTTGATAGCCAGTCATACCTCCGGTTATTCCAACAGATTGAAATGATATAATCATTCTTCCGGAGACCAAAGTCCTTTGATCTCCAGATCCCCCAGATTAGCTTCCCACTGTGGCCACCAGAAGCGGAGGGTGAAACTGCTTCTCTTGAGACAAGTTAGCGGACACATCCCACCATTGACGATCCACTGTAATGTCTCTGGAGATCTTGACCGATTATTTGACATCTCCGTAGTGTTGAAATCACTACCTGCGGAGGCACCACTCCGCAGGTGTGCCAGTGTGCATGGGTGACCAACAGAATGCAGGGGGCTATCAGACCTAGCAGGCACAAGAATTTCAAGACTGGAAACATAGCTCCATTCTGAAATATCGGAATCATAGCCTGAATGTCCAGAATCCTCTGAGGAGGAGGGTAGGCTCGATTCACTGTTGTGTCCAGTACTGCCCCTATTAGCAGGGTGCACTGAGAGGGCTCCAAATGGGATTTGGGCTTGTTGATGGAAACGCCCAGGTTGAACAACAATTGAGTTGGCAAATGGAAGTGACACAACAACAACTCTGGAGACTTCACTTTGATCACCAATTGTCCAGGTAAGGGAATACAGTTACTCCCCACTTTTTGAGATGTGCTGCGATCACTGCCCTCATCATTGTGAAGACTTGAAGTGCGTGAGGAAGACCAAACAGGGGGAATCACAAACTGGTATTCTTGAGACCCCACCATGAAGCTGAGATACTTCCTCTGCAACGGCAGAATGGGGATGTGTAGGAACGTGCCCCTTTTTGCATCGTTACCCCCCCCCCCCCGCCTGACACATGGTGCACTTTGACTTGGTGTGCACTGGGTGCCTGCCATTCAGGTTACCAGGGCCTGTGTTCTTTCCCAAAGCTGTACCTTTGTACCCACAATTGGCACATCTCTGGCCACAGATAAGCCCCTTGTAACATGTACCGTGGGTACCAAGGGCACTGTGACCAGAGAAGGCCTCTAAGGGCTGTAGGACCTATTGTGCCACCTTTAGCGACCTTGTACCTTAACACCCACACACTACCTTTGTAGGCTATGTTTTTTGGTACAGAGAAAAGTGAAGAGTCGACATAGCACACATCCCTGTGAGCCATGCCTGCAACCCACTGTCTGGGGGCCAGGTAAGTCACCCCTCTAGCAGGGTGCAGTAGCCCCCAGGTGAGGGTACAGTGGAATGAGCCCTGTACCCCTACAGTCTCTAAGTCCATTCTTAGACATTGTAAGTGTAGTAAAGCCATAAAGAGTATATGGTCTTGTAGTTGGTCATTATGAACACCACAGCTCCATAATGGCTTTACTAAAACCTGGGAAGTTTGGTAGCAAGTTTCTCAGCACATTAAACCCACTCTGATGCCAGTATGGAATTTAATGAAAAATTAACACAGAGGGCATCTTAGAGATCCCCCTGAAAAACAACAAGCCCGGGTGTGGTTCCTGAATGGCTGCCCACCATTTGCCACCACCAAACAGGTTTCTGGACCCCTCAGTAGAGAGCCCCCACTCTCCGGCTCCAGAGACAAAAGCCCATCCTGGGCAGAGGTGTCATGCCTCCTCCCCCAGGATGGGCTGGTTCAACAAGAGGGGAAGCTTCAAAGGCCTGCTGCCTTTGTAAGCTGTCCCTGCCTTTTGCTTCCCCCAGCACAGGCTCCTACAGGTTTTGAGTCCCACTTTTGGGAGGGAGAATTGGTGGGAAAACCAAGCTAGGAGGAGAGGTGTGCCCACCTTTGCCAACCCCACCCCTTAGGTGGGAGAGGCGAGATGAAGCACACATCTTAGTCCCCTCCATCATGGAGATGAGGGGACTCAACCAATTAGGAAGAGGCTCATGACCCCTCCCACTATCGGGTGGCATAATAGGGGGTGTACTCATCCCAATAGAGGGACCCATTAGTCCCGACCTGCTCACTTCTTTTAACGCCCCTAAATTCAGTACTTCTTGAGGAAGAAAGAAGTAGGCCCAGGAAGAAGAGGACACCTATTGCTTTGGCCCCAGCCCTACCGGCCTGTGCCAACTTCAACCTACCTACAGCGAGAACCCCGGCGAGTCAAGCAGCCAGCAACCCCCAGAGCCCAGACGACCTGCCCTGCTATCATTTAACAGACTCTGTATCCCATGAGCACCGGATTTGCTCAAGCCAGAATCCCCCACAGAATCCGGATCCAGGCGGCTCTGCAATTTAGCACCACTCTGCACCAGACACCCACATCCTGGGTTTTATTGGCTCATCGCCACAAGGAGGTCTTCCCAGTAATACCTGACCTGGGATCTGGTGATTTCCGAACTCGCTCAAGCTTCAAGACGACACCTGCAGCCTCAACCTAAAGGGTCTCCCCCAACTGCAACCAAAGCTGGTAAGAAGACCTGATGCCAGAAAACACCCCTGCACCCACCGCCTCACAGCCTTGGGTGGCCCAACCGACAATGTCCAGGCATCACCCAAGAACACAACTTACCTCTCCAGCCGGTTGTCACCTTCAGGAAGTCTCCCTGTCCGAACCTGCAGCCTCTTTGATGAACCGAAAGTCTCCATTGGAATCCACAGGGTACCCGACGTCTCCCTGGCACACTGCTCCCGGTCTCCCCAATACCGCTTGTGTTGTGGCATGTTTGTTGGCCCTTGCAGTGCTGACGTTAACTCCAGGAGCTTTGTTCCCACACCCGAGCAGCCTGCTCGTAAGCAGCCCCTGACGAAAGCCCCCTTAACCCCATTGGCCAACGTTGGGACCCTGCACCCTGCACCCGGCCGCCAAGTGCTGCCAGAGGTGCAACTTGAGTGCCAAGCTAGACCTTGGGGAACCTTGGTCCTAACCCTCAAAACACCCACTCGTGAGTTGAGTACTTATTTGTGAAACCGATAACCATTTTTATTCCATAAGGACCAATGTTACACGTTTTTGTCCCTAAAAGGTTGTTGAACTGATGTTTTGTATGGAGACAAAGTAACTACACTGCAAATCTTTAAATGTCTTACTTACTGTGTATTGTGAGATCCCCCGTGTAGTATATAGGCATATCATCCTGAGTAGTCAATGTAATCTAAAAGTAATTCAAAAGTAATCACTGTGTAATTTAAACCTTTTTTGAACCAATACCAACCTGCAATGATTGCAAATTCGACCACAACTGCATTTCCTTGTAAAGTCCTGCATTTGAGAGTATGTGTTACTTACCTGTGCCAAGTCCTACTTGGTTCTAAAAATAAAACTTAAGTATACCTTTTTTATACTGACCTAATTTGTCTGGATTCTGTCTCTGAGTGTGTGTAATCAGTCCTTGATTGAGTGAATACAATACATGCTTAACACACCCTCTAGATAAGCCTAACTGCTCGCCCACAGTACCACAATGGGAGCTATTATTACTTACCTAATTTATCCTTTGCTATACCTCTGGGGACCCTGGACTCTGTGCGCACTATACCTTACTTTGGTATAGTATATACAGAGCCAGCTTCCTACAGGATGTAAAAATACCCTTCCTGCAAATCGATCAAGACTATCCAGTCTTCCTTCGCCAGCGCAAGAAGCACCTGTGCCATGGTCAGCTTTTTGAACTTTTCCTGCTTGAGGAACCAATTCAAAATCCTGAGGTCTAGGACCGGCCGCAAACTACAGTCCTTTTTGGGAATCTGGAGAAACCAGGTATAGCATCCCTGACCACATTCCTCCTCTGGAACTAACTCAACTGCACCCTTTGAAAGCAAGGATTGGACTTCCTGTTGGAGGAGCAGAAGAAGGTCTTTGGAAAATAAACCTTGTTGGGGACACAAGAATCAGTTGGCATGGGACTGCTGCAGCAAGCTGGGATAGATAAAATGGGCGACTTATATGATGAGGGCCAATTTAAACAATTGGAGCACCTGACTTATAGCAGCAATCCAACACTACTGTTTAATTTCACATACTACCGACTACAAAGGGCAATGAAAGAACTTTACAAAGTCTATCCGGCTGAACCCCAGCAAATGACCTCACTGCAGTTTATATTAACGACACCCACAGCAGCTCACATAGTCTCTAGACTGTACACTAGATTGCAAGAGGATATTGCAGGTAACACTGAGAAAATGAGAAACAAATGGAGTGAAAACATGACAGACCCGCTATCCATAGAAGAATGGTCCACAACATGTATGCTAACTAACATGCTGACACCGAATGGTAATTTAAGAATCATTCACTATAAATATCTTCACCAAATGTATTATACACCGCACAGACTTTATAAATACGGTTTATGTGCAGATTCCCGATGTAAAAGATGCAAAATGGAAGATGCAGACTTCATTCACTTGGCTTGGCTATGCCCGAAAATTGCGAATTACTGAGTTCAGGTAACGGAGGCTCTGAGTGTTATGCTAGATGTTCCCATTGAATGTTCGATACGGGTATGCCTACTGGGCCTTGCTCCCCAAGTAAGAGCGAGAAAACGCAAGTTCTGTGTGATAGCGTTGTTAATGGCAAAACGCAGAATCTCGCTCCACTGGAGTGGCTCGAGGTACCCAATGTTGCGGCACTGGTTGGAAGACCTCACATACTGCAAAGATACACTGACGACCTATGAGGAGGAACTCCCAGCTGGTTCTAGACCTAAAGACTACTGGTGTGTTTAGTTGATTACCTAAATAAAAACACGACCACTGTAATGTCCCGAGTAAACTGGAGATGCTAGGCATGCCAATATGCTACAGGCTACAAGTATAACTCTATGATGATGGGAGGGAGAATGCTGTGGTGCAGTGATCAAAGGTTGGTTTTTCTGTTAGTTTTTTTATTTATGCTCAAACCAAAAATGAGTTCTAACACAATGCTTTACCATTTCTATTCTTCACGAGTTGTTTACCATTGCTATAAATACCTCTGAATCGCCGCCGGACCTCCGGGTTGTCGGCCAAAGGGCTGTGTCATTTTACGGAACATTCTATCTGATATATGCTGCCGGCCCCAGGGTTGTAGGCGTACGGCTGTGTTGCTTGTGCGAGACCAAATAAAGTTTTTTTTTTTACTCAAAAAAAAAAAAGCTTGTTGGGGAGAACAGGTTGGGGGAAATTCCTAGAAGAATAGGGCATACCATTTTTCTACAATATTTAAAACCCACTAATCCGATATTATGGATCTATACAGTTGTAGAAACTGGGACACCAATTCTGCCACAGGCAAAGCATGCTCCCTGATGGTGAAGCTAGGGTTGCTTTCCTGCGAAGTAGGCAAGGGAGGATGTGGAGGAGGAGGAGGAGGAAGGTGGCTAATGGGAGGTTCCCCTATAAATCCTATAGAGTGGATTGGACGGCTGCTGTTGCTACTTGTATTACCGCCTTCCACAAAAGGTGAAGTATTGGCCAAACCCCTGGAACATCAGAAACTGCTTATAATCTCTGGGCTGTGATTGAAAGCCCAAAGAACTTGCAGTCACCCTAATATCCTTGAATCTCTCCAAGGCAGAATCAGGTTTGGCCCCAAACAGTTTAGATCCATCAAATAGCAAATCCATCAGGGTAGCCTGCACGTCCATTAAGAAACCAGACACTCTCAGCCATGCGTGCCTCCTTGTTGCGACTGACGTCCCCATCGCTCTTGCGACTGAATCACCCTTATCCATGCCTGACTGAATAACCTGTCATGCTGCAGCAAGACTGTCGTTCAACAGTTCTGTAAAGTGTCCCTGAACATTCTCAGGTAGTTTCGGGACCACTGTTGTGGCTGATTCCATCAGAGTATGAATGTACTGTCCCAGCAAACGGATTGCGTTGGTTGACTTTAAAGGCATGCTACCAGAGAAAACCGCCTTTTTCGCAGACTGTTCCATTTTTTTAGGTTTTGCCTTAGCCATGCGTACGAAGTACGCATGCGCTAGCAAAACCTCTTGATTTCTATCTGGGGTGATGACCCGCCTCTGCCTATCATTGGCTAGCTCCATAAATGGAGGCTAGCCATTGGGAGGCAGAGGCTGTCAATCGCGTTTTCTCTCGAAAACGCGATTCGGGGGCGTTTCTGGTGCTTTTTTTAAGCCCCGCCCCTTTGTCCCGGGCCGCGCTGCGATTGGCTGCCGGCCCGGGACACCCCCGTGACGTCATTCCCGGGCCGCGCTGTGATTGGCTGCCGGCCGGGACACCCCCGTGACGTCAGCCAATCACAGCGCGGCCCGGGACCTGACTTGTTTTCTTAGTTGCTGCCTTTCCGCTAAATGACTGGCAGCTGATGGTGCAAATCACAAACATCATGAGACTGGTGATAAAACACTAGTATAAATGCATTCGTTTTCAAACAAACAGTAGGATTTTCACATTTCTTTGAAATCAGAGACGTGGCTACTTTTGATGTGGCGGCACCGGTACACAGAGGCGTGCTTGGTTGGCACGGTACTGTCTGAAACGAGTGTCATTTTGGGACTACGCGAACACACCATGGGTGGGAGGGCCTCCCTCTCAAATGCGTAATACTCACTTCTAGTGAGTGGCGGATGAGCGCGTGGGTAGGGCACTGTCTGGCTGTGGTGAGGTGTGCGCGGGCTCCTTGGTTCTCCCTCCCGGGCTCACAGCATCTGCTCAGTGCCGCTGCAGGGTCGGCCCCCGTGTTTCTGTTTCCCGCCCACAGCGCGAGAGGAGGAGCCACGGGGAGCGCTGGAAGTCTGCGCTGCTCCCGGGTGACAGCAGACTGGGAGCCCAGAGAGGAACTCCCGCAGCACCCGGGTGAAGCAAGGCGGGACTGGCCTGCAGTGCTGCCACTCCGGCCGCCTCACTTGGAAGTAGGGAGCAGCGGGCGAGGGTGGAGGGCTTACGGGAGCAGGAGCGGAGGACCGGCTAAAAGTTAGCACTGGAGGAGCCTGGGAGAGGAGGAAGGAGCCGGCGCTTGAGGAACATGCTGCGGCCGCCGGGGAGCCAGGAAGCCGGCCGGGGCTCCCTCCTCCTGCTGCTGGTGCTGGGCGTGCTGCCGCTGCACTGCCTGCTGGCTGACACCCCAGGTGAGTGCGTCCAGGGTCTGGTGGAGGTGGGGGTGGGGGTGCAGTACTGGCAGTGTCGTTGGAGCAAAGTGCCATAGAGCGCGAAGTGCTGCAAAGTGCTTACCGGGCATACAGCGCTAAGGGGCACCAGAGAAGGCGAGTGCTCTCTGTGCACTTGTCGAGCCTTTAGGATTGGGGGGCTAGTGCCTGTAATGGGGCAGTGGCAAAGCACGCCTTGCTGGGGGCAGATACAGTGTTAAAGGTGCACATGCGTTCTTGTAAGTGCAGTGCATTAAGTGCCGGGTGCAAAGGGGTAGCGTGAATGCACAGTGTGTGCAGTGTGTGTCTGCCCCATGGGGGTGCAAACAACGGCGGGTGTGATGCCCGAACGGTCCTCTTTTGGGGGCGGCGGGCACATGTGTGGCGGCTGGTGCTGAGCAGCCAGTAGTACGCACGTGTATGAATGTGAAAGTGCTTGCAAAAAAAATCCGGCGCCCCCTAGCATAGTGGTTTCAGACGCCACTGACTAACACTTTTACCGGACCCGGCAGTACAGAAACCTCGTCGATTCAGCGCCTTGTGCCCGGCTGCCCAATGACGCCGCAGACTTCGAATGTCTGCGGCGCGAACAGGTGACATGTTTTGGAGTTTACACTAGTGGGCAATCATGGCGCTGAAGCATTTATGATCCCGCAAGCGGGATTATCATTACTACCGGCGGCAGTCTTCGCTTGTGAAAGTGCTAGCAAAATTGAGAGGCCCTCGCACAGTGGCAGTATTTGTTGATTACATTTATCCAGGCTCCACGACCGGATTGACCTGACCCCACACTTGAGGCGAGGCTGAGAAAGAGCCTCGGACCGCGGCAGCCGCAGGAGTGGTTGTCCTCAGCTGCTGCAGAGTGCATCGATTCATGAAGCAGCAGTGCACTCACGACCTGGGAACCTCAGAGACTCTGAACTCTACAAAAGGGTGAACAATTTCATATATTTTCAATGAGATGAGAGGCTGATTAAACTGCTGTTATCGATAATATTTGCAATTGCTGCCACGTCCTACGAAGTGAACCTTTATAGGTTAATTATGACTCGGAATATTCCAATTGTGTTAGTCACTCCTTCGAGGTGCAACGTAGTACGTCAGCTGAGCTCATAAATGACCTTCACTTACAAGCGTGCGTGCGCCTACGAGCAGGTTTTCCTATTTCCCATTGTTTTCTTTAACTTTCCATTCTTGTCCATATGTGCGAATCTGTGTATAGTGTGTGTGTGCATCTGTGTGTGTGCCTGCCTGGCCTGCTTGGGTGTGTGCGCATCTGTGTATGTGTGCGCCTGTGTATGTGTGCACATCTGTGTGTATGCGTTCCTGGGCATATGTGCGCATCTGTGTGTGTGTGCGTGCCTGGATGTGTGTGCATCTGTGAGTGTGTGTGCCTGTGCGCATCTGTGTGTGTGTGCGCCTGTGTATGTGTGAGCATCTGTGTGGGGGTGCGTGCCTGGATGTGTGCATCTGTGAGTGTGTGTGCCTCTGTATGTGCGCATCTGTGTGTGTGTGTGCGCGCCTGTGTATGTGTGCGCATCTGTGTGGGGGTGCGTGCCTGGGTGTGTGTGCATCTGTGCTGTAAATAACGGGTGCCAGGCTACATATTGTATAGTTGATGCAGTGCACAGGGTTAGTACAAGAGCGATGTGCACTAATGAACAGGTGTTAAAAAAAAAAGACCTATATATCTACCATGGGCAAACATTTTTGGACTTGTCGGTGGGTGCAAAAGTGGACAGTGCCAATCTTCCACTGGCTGATAGGTCCTTAAATTAATGAGATGATTGTGTCACTTATCCTATTATCAAACTCGCTTGGGTCAATGTGGGACAGTTGATCATAACTCAGCCCAGCACTAAAAACGACGTTTTAGAGGCATTCTAAAGCAAATAAAATATAAGATGGGATGGGATGAAAACTGAAGTTTATCTTGATTGAGACAAGTTGCCAGTCGGATAACACCAAGGGAAATGCATTACATCTAGTCTTCCGGTCTAGCTTAAATGCCACTTTATTGCCATGTATGGCACATCTAGATTATATCTCCAAGAGGGACAACAGGCTTGGGGTTAGGATGTAAAATTGTAGGCTTTCTAATTGTTGCTGACAAAAATGAAATGTGATGTTTAGATGCTGATCTGTTAGTTTTTTTTCCTTATGTCACTGCTGTCATATGTTTTTATTTATTATTTTAAAGTGACTGTATTTATCCAGTCCATAATGGAGTCTGTCAATCATTGTAATTGCCTTTGTACAAATGTAGCAAAGTCTTTACTCAATTTAATGAATTTGGCAATATGAAGGGCTGAGTTGGCCCTGCCATAAGGGCACAAGAGATTTCAGCAGCAGTCACTTAATGTGCAGAATGAGCTTACCAGTTGAGATAAAAATTTGTCATAAACAATGTCAATAGCTCTAACTTTTTAAAAGGCGAAACCGTTGCATTGTAAATGCTTGTTTTATTCCCTGTCCGGCAGGAACGTAGGAAAAGAAGCAGCGGTTAACTTAGAAGCCTGTACCACCAAACTATCAGGTGGGTGAAGGAGAGAGTGAATGAAAACAGAGGCTCCCCTGGAGCAGGCTTGTATCTCCCCGCAATTAGTCTAGATACTGCAGAGGATGACACAGGCTTCTGCCAAATCTCCAGCATCGGCTCAGTCAGTGGCTCATTAAAAGACAATAAAGGCTCTGATGCCGAAGAAGTAGAATGTAGTACGTCTGTAAGTAAATTAAATTTGAGTTAAGTTGAAGGAAGTTCTAACATATCAGCCACCTTCCTTATCACTGAGAGGCACAACGTGACCTCAGGTGGAGGAATGCCTTTTGGCGACAACAGATCCCATTCTGCGGTAGTGTGTAAACAACTTGCCACTTCCAAATCCTCAAATGCTGGATCAAGTGACACTATTTCTCTCTCTTCCAGTTCTCTTTCTGCAAAAGAATACTGTTCCTCTTCAAGAAGCCTCTGAGCTTTCATTCGAGACCTATGTCTTGACTTCAACAATGGCATCTGTGAAGCCAGTACTAGCATTGGTGACATTAGTAATGGTGCCAGTGACTTTGGCATCTTTGAGAAGAGGTTAATGGTACTGGAGCCAAGTGATGTGACACCAGAGAGGATCCAGCTGACATCAGAGAGGGTGCAACCGGCGCCGGAGACTCCTGTCAAACTTCTTCTGGCGAAGTAGATGCCTTTCCCGATGCCAGAGGAGGCCAGGATACCTGGGTCATTACCATAAATGGCTGGACCGGCGCCTGCTGACATTGCACTGGAAAACCACCCAACAAATAGGAAAGCAGACCCATGGGGCCCGCAGGCATGCCAGATGGAGTCATCACCATAATGAAAATGCTGCACATAGCATTTAGGAAATTAAAATGGTTGGACCTTGAAGCCGGGAAACTTGGATAATCTTTCTCCTGTGGGGGTGGAGGAAGAATTGGATCAACCTCTTGCTCCGGATCAGGACATCCATGTGAAGCAAGAGACTGCCTTGGACTTGACGGCAATACCGGAAGGGCTACTGGACATGGGGACAGAGTCACCTCACCTGTATCTTTATGTGACTTCAAATCGAATAAAGACCTCTGAGACTTCCCCATCAAAGACCGACGCCAGGAATTATGACGCTGCTTCTTCTTGTGTTTCCTCTTTGATGACTTTGAGGAATGGGGCGACGGCGACTCTGAACAAAGATGAGATGTCCGACGTCCTCTCTTCTCCTTTCTTGCCTTGGCCATGAAGAGCTTCGTTTCTCTGTCCTTCAATGCTTGGGGTTCATCTTTTGGTATGATGAACAGGCATTGATGTTGTAGTCTGAACTAAGACACCAATGACAATCTTTATGAGGATCAGGGATTGACATCTGACCCTCACATTACCTGGAGCGCTTTAATCTAGACTTCCTTGGTGGAGAAATGTTTTCCTGCAACAATGTTGTGATTTCCTGCAAAAATGTTGCAGGACTCCTAACACTATGGAGAGCCTATGATATAAAGTTCTGCATCGTAGGTCTCTGACAAGGGCCTCCAAGAATGTCATGAGGAGCCATGGGCATTGTGACACCCTCATGGACGTGAGAGAGCTGATAAGAAATGTTTCCGTGGAAGCTTAAATATTGGGATATTCAAAAGGTGAAAAATCCACAAGTAGATGTATCCATCAGAAATTGAGCGTTTAGAGAAGTTGCCTTTTACTGTAGCTGAAACCCCATATGCTCTCTAACTTAGTTACAGTTTCATTTCTCACCCCATTTCAACGTTTAATTTCACTTCATGTCTTAGACATTTCAAAGTAGGCAGATATAAAGAGATAGGTACACAGTTTTTACACAAGGCTTGGTTTTTCTCTTCTGAATATAGATTTAGGCATGAGAACAAAGAGCTTTTTCTTAGTCTGCGTAAGTGTGGAACTTTTCTGGGTCACTCCATCTGTGAAGAGATAACACTTCATGGCATTTGTAATGCATCCGTGGCTAACTTTGTGTGTGATTTGAAGGGTGTTGCCATACCATCAATAAAGTAGGAACATTTGTTGCTTTCTAATAGAAGCTACTTGATTTTGAATGATCAAAGTTGTTGCGGGATGCAACCAGGTGTCCCTAATGTAGTCACTGTTTCCAGGGTTGTGCCTTGCTGTTTGAATATCTTATATACTCTCACACATTATACCGGGGAAGTTACTTTTTGTCCGAAGGTCCCCGTTTCAAAAAACAACCGTAATAGATTAAGCCAATTGAAAACCTTATCGTTTCAGATGCGGCATGAACATCTGTCCAAGAAACTTTTGATCTCCAAGTAGCACGTTCCTCGTCTGATGTACAATCACTGTTACATACTCAATTGCCACAGCATTTTGGTGAACTTGTACATAATCTTTCCAATTCTTCTAACACCACTAGAGAAGCACACTTTTTTAAAGTGACTAGGCCTGGATTTGTTTCTACGTTTCAGATGGTGCTTGGAGTTATTCCATCTTTTGTATATTTGTTGTTTTCAAGCATTTTTTGAGGCATTCCGATTGTGCTATTTCTTCTGGTTGCTATTTTGGTTCTATTTTTGTTGCTCCATATGGATTTCCCACAATTAGACCTAACTAGTCCTTCTATATCGTGAGTACATGATACCGTTTTTTTGGAGTATCTTTGTTATTGGAACTAAACAAGAACTGGTCTCTGTCCTTCCGACCTGTGTTGTTTCAGGAAGTGTAACCTGTGTGTCACTGTCTATGTGCTCTTGAGAGTGTGCACTCAACTTGCACCTTGCTATGCAATTGTCCTGCTCTCCGGATATAAATCGTCGTAAGTGCCCTTTGCGGTTGCATCAGTTGTGTTGTACTGCAACCCTGCCCCCTTTGCTGCAAGATGCCTATTATGAGCCGTCAATGCCAGATGCTCCTTTGGTTTCTTGTTTTCGTGGCTTTTGGTTTATCTTTTGAGGCTGCACTCCTGGTACTGTTCCCTTTGGTTTCGGCTGAGTAGGTTGATAATGACCATATGCATTCCTTGGATCTTGATCTTCAGGCCTTGGTTTATGTTTTGTCTGCAGACGCGGGTTTCATCCTGGACCCCAATGACACTCTGGATATGGATGTGGTAGACATTTCTGTGATGCCATCCTTCGATACGGATGCCTCCTAGACTCAGTAATTGACTTTTAGTTTTTTACAAAAAATGTTTTATTCATTTGCATGCTTTTTAAAAAAAATTGACATTCGATATGGCTTTTCTGCATCGGCTTATTCTGTTCAAGTGATTATACGAAACCCAAGGCTTTTTACATATTTTCATTGCTGTTAAGAAGTAACTCCACACGTTTAGAGTAGAAAAGGGAGTATATTCAGAACCGGATTCTTCAGTGCCAACCACTAGAGTGAGCTCACCAACATTCCAAGGCGAGCTTCATTCCAACATTCTAAGCTAGGTGAAACCAACGGGGGAGGGGGGAAAGGGAGAGAGGAGGGGCATACCATTACAACACACCTCCCTATGTAACAGCAGCACCACAAAGTAAATGCATAAGACGGGCATTAATAAGAGGAGGGTAGGCATAGAGAAACAGCAATGACCAAAACAGGGATAGTACCTTGCAGTGGGGACCACCAATGATGTGCATTAAAGATGAACAAGGATAAAATACATAATGAAACAAAAAGTGTAAAGGTGCACATAGCAGGGAACAAAGGTGCAAGTATCTGGAATGTATATAGACTTTACATACTGTAGTCAGCTTGCCATGCCGGACACCTACGTTGACGTGCAACTCTTTCCATAGTAGGATCACCCGACATATCTCCAGCGACATCATTGCTAGGAAGTTCGGAAACATGAACATTAGTGCAACGAGCCAATCTATCCATGCTCCATAAATTACCATCTTCTAACAAAACAGAGTTATTATGGACCTTCCTGATTTTAAGGAGGCTGGAGAAAGCAGAGGATTTGGACTTTAACAGAGTAGGTTTTTTGACTACCACCCACTCCCCGACCCTCCACTCTCTGTCAGTTGTGCCCCATTTAGTGTCATAACAATTTTTATACCTGACTTGATTTTCTTTCACTTTCTTCGAAACAGTGTCCCTGTCTACCCACACAGGGGACCCTCCATTCAACCAGTTTGGAGTAAGTTTTGAACCTGGGTTTCCGATCGTGGAGTAATTAACTTCAGCAGTCTTCAAGGTTCTTGAAGCGAAGGCTATCACTCTTTCTTCGCCATTCACCATTTGAGTCAAAGAGGCACCCAGACCTTTAATACTTGAGTCATTTGATAGTGTGGTTTTAGCATTTGAATCAAAAGTGTGCAGGATTGGGGCTTCCGAAATAGCTTCTTTGATGCGTTGAAATGTTTGCTGATGTTCCATGATCCATTCGAATTTGTTTCCCTGTTTGAGTAGTTCTCTTAGAGGTTGAACTTGGTCAGCGAAGTTCTTCACAAATTTTGACATATACTCAACCAGGCCCTAAAAGGATTTCAATTCGTCTTTATTCAAGGGAGCTGGTGCAAATTTAACAGCGTCTACCAGGCTGGCCTTGGGTTTGATACCTTCACTTGAAATTGTGTGCCCCAGATACACCACCGACTCCACACCAATCTTGCATTCATCTTTCTGAGTCATGACACCAGTTGTGCTGAGTTTAGATAATACTTCCTCCAAGATTTCATTGTGCTCTCTTTCATTTGCTCCATAGAGTAAGATATCGTCCTGGAAGCAGACTACTTTTTCAAGACCATGCAGGATGTTTTGCATAATACGCTGGAAGATAGCGGCCGCAGATGCGAGCCCAAAAGGTAATCTTGAAAACTGGTATGCACCAAAAGGGGTTATAAAAGACGTGAGGTGTTTAGATTCTGGATGGAGACCAACCTGGCGGTAAGCCGAGGACAGATCTAAGACTGAGAAAAACTTAGCACCTTGAATGGCCATCAACATTTCATTTATGTTGGGGAGAGGGTGTCTATCCACCCAGATGTTTGCATTCAAGTCCCTGAGGTCAACACAGAGGCGGATGCCTTCCCCCCCCCCCTTTTGCCGCTACTACAATGGGGGCCAACCACTTAGAGCTTTCAATACGCTCTATTATCCTGTTTTCTTCCAGTCTGTTCAATTCATCACGAAGGGGTTCTCTTAAAAGCAAAGGGATAGATCTAGCCTTGTGTACTACTGGCTTTGAATTAGATTTAAGTTTGATTTTGTGGAGGAACCCTTTAAGCTGCCCCAACTTATCTGTAAACACCTCTGGAAATTTTTCACACACTTCCTTTCCAACAGTCGGCCTATCAATGAGTAACACTGGTTCAGGGGCATTTGGGTCTAATTTGATCCCCAGGTCTTTTTAGTGCTTCCACCCTAACAGATTAGATCCCTTTTCCGTGATATATACTTTTCCCAATGTTGATCTATCTTTAAAATTTATCTGCATCAACAACATACCAACCAGGGGAATAGGATTGTAATTGTATCCACCTGGTTTAATGTCAGGAGGCAAAAGATTATAGTTTTTATGGCCTGAATTTAGCTTGAAAGAAGTTTCATTAATCAGTGTATAAGGTGAACATGAATCTGCAAAAACCTCATTTGCAACATTGTCCAGAAATATTTCACATTCAGGATAGGAATTTACATCCTGTTCTCCAATGTTCAACACTTGGAAAATAATGTCCCCTTGCAATGGTTGTTCAGAATCTTGGACCACCATGTGAGTAGCACTTTTCTTTTCATGGCACACTCTCGAAAAGTGACCCCTTTTTTTACAAATACTGCAAGTGACACTCCTTGCTGGACACTTTACATCATTTGCCAAATGGTTTGGGTTACCACATCTATAGCATTTGGGCTTGTTATACTGTGCGCTATGTTTATTCACCTCAGGTTGGGTAGATTTAGATTTGAATTCTTTTTGAACTACTTTGTGCACACAGTTGTCACTAACCTGTTTTACATCATTGGCTTCCTTCATTTCATTCATGCAGTAGCTTGTGTGCTCTATGCTAATAGCAATACCAATAGCTCTTTGTAAATCTGGAGCTTCTGCTAAAAGTCTCTCCTGGATTTTCTTTTCACATGTGCACCTGACCAACTGGTCCCTGATTAATGACTCAGTGAGCAAACCAAACTCACACGTGGCTGCCAAACCCCTCAAAACAGCAATGTAATTCTTTACTTTTTCATTTTTCCCTTGAAGCCTTAAGAAGAATTTATGACGCTCAAGGACTATATTAATTCTGTCCCCAAATTGCTCCGCCAATTTTTTAACCGTAGCCTCATACACATCAGGTTGAACTACTCCATCTCCCCCCACATTGATGTTAGCACCTCCATCAGCTATCTCAGGCAAATCTTCAAACACATCCCTTCCATATTTACCCAAATTATGGAGTAGAATATGTTGCTTCCTTAAGGATGAAAATCTATTTCCCCCAATTGCAATCAAGAAATCAGAGGATCGCCTGCCTCATCCAAAAATGGCGGTGGCTGGGACATATTTAACGCAGTCATGTTAGGGAAAAGGAAAGATGGAGAGAGTATATAAATATATATAAGAAGCAGGGGGAAAGAGAGAAGGGAACATTAAGAGGAGAAGGAAACAAGAAGGATAGCAGAACTGGCAATTACAGTTTCTTCAAAAATGTGAAAAACAACCAATAACCTAACAGAAGAAATTGTCCTAGGGGACACGATAATAAAATTCTGAAGGGAGATGAGAGTCCGGAGCTGTGCCTATCAGCGAAGAATGCGCTAGAAGGCACCTGAGGAGAAATATGTTAAAACTATATGTTCATTAATAGTGGAAACACCTGAATGCACGTATGTATGTTTTTTAACATGTTAAACCGACTATTTCAATGACAATAAAGAAAGAGGCCTTGAGAACGCTCTTAAAACTACAAATTGACACCCTATACACTGTAGTAATGTCTCTTCATAATTAATTGAGAGACTGAGTGAGTAAGGGAATTACACTCTTTTAGTCAAAACAAGGCCGTGGGGTGAGAAATCCTTGAGAAGCGGCACGCTATGGAGCAGTCAAAACTTGTTGACAACAAAAGTCAGTCACCTTATCCCTCGACGGCAATCGAAACCAATCCACGTAGAAGCCGAGAGCAAGTCTTGAACAAGAACGCAGCTTCACAGACAGAGCATTACCGGTGAGCAATAGTCAAGTCAAAATTCCCTCGATGACAGGATAGGCCCACAACCCAGCTTGTCGAGTGAAGAGAAATTCAATTATGAAGCTTCCTACCTCTTCCATGTCTTAAACTGTCCGTTCTGCACAGTTTCTTTATAACACGAACTGGGCAGGCAGAAGGCACCACAGGCACGCTAAACTTCGACTGAAAAGGCGGACCCCGCTCCTACCTCGTCAAGTTTCTCCTCAAAGGGCGGTCCGTCAACGATGAACTGACGAACAGGGTACGAGGAGGGCGGAGCAGGCACCCGACGTGAGTTCCTCTCTCAGCAACCGGGCGGAGCTGAAGGAAGCGTTCCGTAATCTAGGAACTACTTCGCAAGCACTTACTCGGCTTCCTGGTTGAAGAAGGCGGGACTGCTCAGCTGCTCGTCCTGAGGCAATTACATCTGGGAAGACGTCGAGATTCTTCAAATCATTTCGCCTTCCATTACGCCGCATACAGCAGACAGCAACCACCAACCAGCCAGAATCAGGTTGCCAACTCCATCCAATGGTCGTCGGAACTTACAGCTTAACATAAAGGATTTACTTGTCCTTCTTCAGTGCCAACCACTAGAGTGAGCTCACCAACATTCCAAGGCGAGCTTCACTCCAACATTCTAAGGTAGGTGAAACCAACGGGGGAGGAGGGAAAGGGAGAGAGGAGGGGCATACCAAGTTACAACAATTGCTATTGATTATTTTTATATAACTCATCTCATCTGACCGTATGACACCCTCCGGCTTCATGCCGGAGTTGGGGATGAGAATGGGGATGGCGCCAGGAGCGCAGGCATCAAGACTGGTGCCAATGAAGGTCGAGGTGGTATAACTAGCGCTGGTCCAGATCCATCTGTGCTTCCAAGGGGCCTGACTGGAGCCAGGGATGGAACCACCACTGGAGAACAAGTGGGGGGCCATCCCAAACAGATGGGGCCCGCAGATGTGCCAGCAGGAACAGGCTTCTCATTTATGAGATGCATGGCCTCAGAACTCATGGAGTTGGGCAAGGGTCGCTCTGGAAACGCGGGGGCCTGGAGCTGGCACAGGTGCAGCCTCAACCACGGACCCAGACCTGGAATGCTGATGCTTCCTCTTTGAGTTCTTCCTCTTCTTCTGTTGGTGGAATTTACCCGAGGACGACTTTGAGTGCAAAGAGGATCTCAGACTCTGCGGCCGATCCTCAGATCTTATTCTGGACGGGATCAAGACAGTCACAGCATTGCATGCAGAGCAGCAAGGAGCCTGAGGGAGCGCTCCCTAAAGGCCTTTGGGTGCATGAAGCGACAGGTCTTCACATTGTGGTCGCGCTCGAGGCACAAGAGGTAACAAGGTGTGGGTCGATCACCGACATCTGCCGGTGACAGGCACTGCAGGGTTTGAAGAGGGCCTTATTAGTTGGCATTCTGCCACACCAGGAGAAAATCTCAAAAAGACATTGACTAAATGTAAATAAAGTCAGTCCAAAAAATAACTGGGGTTAGTTGTCTGAAGATCTGCGCTGCCTGGCGTGGAAAGAAACTAAATGACATCAGCACCCTGGGGTGGTGCCTATATAGGTACCGAACACATCACTTACAGTGAGGAAGCCCACCCTACGTGGAGCCGAACAATGCCACTTACCAGCAGGCAGGAGTACTGCTCACAAAGAAAATTCCGGATACAGTCTGATGCCTGGCGATAATTCTAAGGTAGGCAATCTGGAGTTAGAAGTCTCTATCAGATTAACTATCTTAGCAGACTGTCTCAAAATGGTGCTCAACATTTCCTGACATCCAAGACAGTGACAGAGACTATACTCGCTTCTTACTGACGCCTGAAAAAGATCAACTGCTTTGTAGATCTTACTGCCCTACAGCACTTCTGCTTCTGATGCAAAATTATTTACTTCCATTCAGGTACAAAGACTTCATATTATATAGCCCAAACTGATATCTGTTCAACAATCGGGGTTTCATCAAAAAATCAATAAGCAGGAGAAACAAGGAGCATGCATTCAGCCAGATGGAGCTGTTCAAACGGACCAAACAGTCAATGGTCCTTCTCTCGCTCGACACCGAGAAAGCATTTAGCTGGTTTGATTGGTCATGCTTAATGAAAGTACTGGACACAACACATCTGTGTCCAACTATGAAAATGTTCATTCAAGCCCACTATAACATCCTCAAAGTAAATGGAGACTTAAAGTAAATGGAGAATATTCAGCCAGCATCCCCATATTGAGGGGGATTAGAAAGGGATGCCCTCTATCACCCTTGATGTTCTCACACTCAATGGGACCCTTGGTTCTGAGGATCCAACACAACCCAGATATTATGGACATCACGGTGGGAGATAAGGAGCATACATTGACATTGTTGACTGGTGACTTTCTCTGCTTCTAAACCAACCCAGAACAGTCTCTGTGAGCCTTTCAGTCAACCAATTCACCAACGTTTCGGGGTTCAGTATTAATTACTGAAAATCCCAGGGCATGGGAATTGTAGACCCACACATTATTAACACAAGCTGACTTTGCTGGCACTGGGAATCCTATTAGATACTTTGGTATTAACCTACCATCCACGACAAAAGGCTTATATAACTTCCTCATCTCCTCCAAAGATTATACAAAGACATGTACCACTGGGGCAAGTTCAAAATATCTTGGATGGGGAGGCAGCAAGCCTGAAAATGAACTTTAGGCCTCACTTTTTATATGTAGCCCAAATGCTGCCATTCAATTTCTGTAAATTAAACAAAACTCACATGCAAAACAAAATGCAAGACTTTCAGCCTGATTTATATATTGGCAGTAAGCATACTCCATTGCAACAGCGACAGATTATCCTTCCCACCAATTAATGGCCCGCCCACCGAATTTATATGTGGATGGACCATAGTTTGGCAATGGTGGAGAGATTAATCGCTCTCTGCCATGACCAAAACACAGGCCGTCAGAAAAATGGCTATATTTCCAACCACCCAATTTAGATGGGAGGACTTTCAGACATTTTCTAATGCCTGCCAGCACGAGGAAAATCCTGGTGGCAAGAGGCAGTAAAAAACTAAAAATGCTACCTGGCCATGGGCGAAGACGATCTCCCAAGGCAAGGGGAACATTGTTTTTTTTTATTTTCAAAAACAAAATCCGCCTTTGGGTTTTTGTTTTGAGAATAAAAAAAGCTTTAAAACTTTACCATAAGGCTCCATCATATTTGACTGAGCTGTATGTAAAAGTTCCAATACATTTACAAGAACCGCCTTGACGGCGGTTCCTTGAAGAGTAGAAATGTTAGTCAGGTGGACGGTCATTTTTTAATTTAGCATGCGGGTACTCGGTCAGGGCAGCAGAGTAATTTACTCTGTCACCCTGAAAGAGTACAATCAGTCCACCAAATATTAACCCATTGGCCGCTGCCATCGGAAGGAGCTTGTAAAGTAAGCCTATTAAAAAGAAGGAGGAAAAGGTTGCAGGAAAAACTACGGAAAGAAGGGGAGGATGCAACTTGGATTAAATTAAGAGAGGCCGCTTTTAAAGGGGATATGAGACAGTTTTGGTCACTTATAGGTGAGGGGTGTGGATCAAGAACACGTCCACTTCCTTTTCCCATAGATGAACACATATGGGTGGACCATTTTACAACCCTTTATGCAATAAATGGAATGCTGTCTCCTTATGTAGGTGTCAATGAAAAGGATCAGCCTCTGATTCCCCTATCCGAAAATGACATTAGAATAGCCATAAGGGAAATGCGCTCATTCGGGGCAATGGGGCCAGACGAACTACCAATCTCGGTTTTAAAACACAATAGCGAAAAATGGAGCAAGTTGTTATGTTCAGTGTTTAATGTTTGTTTCTGTAGCGGAAAGATAGTTCCCTCGTGGAAAGGAAGCATTTTAGTGCCTCTTTTTAAAAAGGGTGATCGATTAGCTCCCCAAAATTATCGCCAAATAGCTTTGTTAGACGCAATTGGAAAGGTTTTTACTAGATGCCTTCTGAAACAAGTTAATGATTGGGTAGTCCAGGCAAATATTCTTCCTCTAGAACAGACGGGATTCCGAAGAAATCATGGTACCTTGGATAATTTAACTGCTCTCCAGGTAATAACGGATAAATATGTCAAGGTCAGAGGTGGGGGAGTCTATGCTGCCTTCATAGACTTCTCCACGGCCTTTGACAAAGTTGACCGTCCATTATTATGGAAGAAATTATTTGCCCTGGGTATGCCAGTCAGGCTATTAAATCTAGTTCAGGAACTCCACTCTGAGACCTGGTGTAGAGTATTATTGGGGGGGGAGAGAGGCCTTTCCCAAGCAATTCCGACAGCCAATGGTCTTAAACAGGGCTGTTTATTAGCACCCTTACTATTTTCCCTTTAGGTTTGTGATCTCCCACAGATCCTTTCCCTGAGTGAAGGAATTGCCCCCACTTTAGGGGACAAACAGGTAGCATGTTTAATGTATGCAGATGACATACTTCTTCTTGACCTTACGCCTAAGGGTCTTAATAGTCGTCTGCATGCTTTGTATTTATTCTCTAAAGATAATTATTTGAAAATTAACATGTCTAAAAGCAAAGTAATGTGCTTCACGGGGAAGAAAAAAACCAAAATTGTGTAACTTCTGTTGGTTTTTAGGAAATGAGAAATTGGAAGTTGTAAAAACGTACGTTTTTTTGGGAAAAATAGTTTGTGGCAATTTGAGTGACAAGGCACACATAGATGGTAACACCAGGAAAGCCCTGACTCAGGGAAAGGGACTGAGCGCTCTTTATAAAGCCACCGGTAGAAGACATTTTGCCGTTCTCCTGGTGGCCTTTCGAGCAAAAATTCCTGCTTCCCTGCTCTATGGCACTGAGCTATTAGACCTAAGACAATGGGGTTTTTTGGATACCATTGAGGGTAGACTCTTGCGCTGCTTATTGTCAGTCAATAATGCGTGTACAGTGGAAACCCTTAGACTTGAATTAGGCTTACGAAGCAGCTGGGTTCAGGCCCTGGCAGGAGTAATACGCTGGGTTTTTCACCTAGCCAAGGGCAACCCGGCTACATTAAGATTCCTAATTATAAAAGAATTATTGGGTCCTATGAAAGAATATTCTTTACTTATAAAGAATTTTAGAAGGGCTGTTATGCTATTAGAATTGGAGGAATCATCGCTCTTTCTTTTATCCCTGCATCAGCTAAAGCTGTCTTTATAACGGGCTACATGGGAGCTAAGTTTTAAGAGGGATAGAGATGTTTTCTGTACAAAGAAAGGTGTTACCGAGGTTGTTAATTCCTATTTATTTAAAAAGATACAACCCTATGCATCTTGGTCCCTCCCTCACGGCTTACGCCGTTTTTGGTTTCTTTTGAGATATGACCTTCTCCCTCTAAATAAATTATTAGCCAGATGGCATGGTTGTTCTGATAAATGTAATCTATGTAGCATTGATTCTTCAACTCAGGATATTCCCCATATCCTTTTTATATGCCCTGCTCTAAGGGCCCATCGTCGAAAGTGGTTGAGACCAATATGCTTAAAGTTAAGCATTTTTTCTGCAAAATCTCTACTGGACGCTATGTGCAATCCGCCTAATGAAATGTTCTGTTACAGAATTTTTAATTTCTTTAAATGTTTCCTGGATTTATATTAATAGATATGATTTTATGTTTTTTGTACTATGTGAATATATTACACGGATAGGATACTTTGTAACTTTTGTTGTAACTTTATGTTTTTTGTCCTTTTAAATATGTGGATCTCAGCTGAGTTCCAAATCATATTCAAATAAAAAATTGAATTGAAATTGGCTGAGCTGTATGTAAAAGTTCCAATACATTTACAAGAACCGCCTTGACGGCGGTTCCTTGAAGAGTAGAAATGTTAGTCAGGTGGACGGTCATTTTTTAATTTAGCATGCGGGTACTCGGTCAGGGCAGCAGAGTAATTTACTCTGTCACCCTGAAAGAGTACAATCAGTCCACCAAATATTAACCCATTGGCCGCTGCCGTCGGAAGGAGCTTGTAAAGTAAGCCTATTAAAAAGAAGGAGGACACCTCGCTGGTGCTGTCGTCGGCCAATGGCCGACGCGACTGCGCCCGTTTTTTAAAACGGCTGCACTGCCGCAAAAAAGCAGAAGCAGCCAACGGGTTAAATCAGCAGACAGAGCATCTAAAGTTGTAAAAGCAACTCTATATCACACAGCAGCTGAACAAAGCTTGAGCTTCTGAGGCATAGGCACATATATCAAAGTGGCCCAGCTTAGACCAGCTCTAGACTGGAATTATATTCCCAAAAATAAGCCATGGATAGAAGAGGAGCAAGAAATGTCAAAAATCCCACTCTACCATTTGTTGTGACTGCACCCAAAGCTGGATGTAAAACACACACAGTTCTCCAATTTACATCAAACCTCCTAGTATATTGGCAGGAAGTAATGAGGAAGAAGGGCAATCTATGTCCTGTCTCTCCCAATTGACACTAATATATATATATATATATATATATATATATATATATATATATATATATATATATATATGTATATATGTATATATATATATATATATATATATATATATATATATATATATATATATATATATATATATATATATATATATATATATATATATATATATATATATATATATATATGATTTACCGCCATGCTTGACAAAATTAGACTTCTGTAACGAGAACCAGAATAACCTCCACTGCCAGGGAATTCTTTGAAAAAGGGAACCTTTTATCGCATGAGGTGATAAGCAATTTGATCTGAATAGAGATGAATATCGTCTATTGCAGGTATTGCCTTGAATCAACAAACAAGAATGTGTTATCAGAGAAAAAAACATCTAGAACAAGGGTGTGGAATTTAATGAAATATGTACTTGTCCATGGGACAAGTAGCTTCATAAATCTGCTTGTCCTGTAACAAAATCCACTTGTCCCTTTGGTGCCATGTAGTGCGCCGTCAAATAATGGCTGCAATCACTTTATAGAAGAGCTCTGATAATAGCCTCTCTGGTTATGTCAGGCTAATACTATAGAAGGATTTGAATTTTGGAGGTTTTCACCAGCTCTTCTCTAATCTTTCCCCATACTGAGAAAGGTCGGAAATGTACCTTCTTTCAGGGCTGGGAAAAATGTGGTTGGAGAAAAAGTGAACTTGTAAACACTCAACAGATTTCCGCTGGGGCATATTAATATTTGCTCATGCTAAGATGCAATTCACAAATATTTTCTAGGACTACGGTTACGGTTTCCTGGCCTACTTAAGGAAATTCATGTGAATTTATGAAAAACGTAAATCTGCATTAATACAAGGACATATATCATGGGTGCACTTTCGTAACCTTAACATTTGAGCCCCTAATTACATTTGAGTTAACCAAGACCTTTTATTTTTATTAAAATGCTATCTCTTCCTATCAGTGAGCTGGCTTCATTGTGTGTGACAGCATTCTGCTCTTTTACAAACTAGTTTTGTTCACTGCCAGGAATTTCTATGGCAATGTGGCCTTTATGAGACCAAATACTAGCTGTCTAGTAAGAACGTGCTCGCACACAGCACCACACCTAGCTGATAATCCCAAGGTAGAGAAAGGAGCATAGTGTAGGCCAAGTGAGTAACCAGAAATTTTAAATACTCCCCACGTGAATCTAAAGTTCTTATGATACCAAGCAAGCGAAAAAAAGTCATTGGAATCCTCTCCAGAATAGCTCTCTTGTCTCTTCCATCTAAGCATCTATGCATTCATCCTTTCACCCACTGATATCTAGCATTTCACTTTTACATTGGCACCCATTCATTCTTTTATCCATTAGCCTTTTACCAATCTGTTTGTCCATCTGTTCATCCGTCAGTCCATCCGCTCATCCATATCCAAACCTACCCATCCATCTCCACACCTATCCATTTCAACCATCCATTCATCCTTAGGCTAATCCATACACCCTCCCGTTCACTCCATCTATACACCCTTTTATTCACTCCATCCATCCACCCTCGCTTTCACTCATCCTTCCACCCATCCATTAACCCATCCTTCCACACATCCATCCATTTATCCTTTACACTCATCCATCCTTTCGCTCTCTAATCCTTACACCCACTCATTCACCATTTACTTCATTATAACATCCTTTGTCCATCCACCATCCCCCAACCATCCCGGTCACTCATTCATCCATCCATCCATCTAGCCAGCCACATTTCTACTCACTCATCGTTTCACCCACACATCCATTTATCCTTTCAAATTAATTACGAGTCTTTGTCTGCTGAGCTGCAGACAGAAGAGGCCCATCAAGAGCTCACCCTCTACTGTAGCTGCTAAAGCCTATCCTGGCATCTCCAAACCTATCGATCCAACTGATCCATCCCACCTTCCTTTGACTCATCCATCCATCCATCCTTTCATCCCACACATCCTCCTTTTCACTCCTATTCATCCACCCTTTCACTCATCCCTCCATCCATCCTTTCTCTCATCCATCCACCCCATCCATCCTCCTTTTCACTCATCTATCTACCTACCCTTTCACTTCCTCCATTTATGCTTTCGCTCATCCATCCAGCCTTTCACCCATCCATCTTCCGTTTCGCTCATATATCCATCCACACTTTCACTAATCCCTCCATCCACCTTTACACTCAACTGTCCACCCACCCAGCAGGTTCAGGCACCGGGTTTAACATAAGGTGTACAGGAAAGGCAAAGTGCAAAGGAGGGGGTGCATGAGAAGGGAAAGCAAAGTGAGTTGAAGATGAGCAGGGATATTGGAGCCCTATGAGGCCCAGGAGTGGAGCAGAGAATAGAAGGCAGGGGTCATACAGTTCAAGTCAGGGCAAGGGGCCAAGATGCAGATAAGGCAGCCTCTTACATGCTATTGCTGCAAGTGCACTGAAGCTGCAGAAGCTTGATGTTTGTCTCATGCTTGAAGAAAATAAAAGGAAGGGGAGGGCCCGGAAGCCACACAGCTGGCTCCAACTTTGAGCTCTTCTTTATCATTTTGTTGTTCTGTTCTGATGAAATTAAAGTGCAGGCCCCAGCTTTTGCATTCACCCTTTCACTGCCAATAAACTGCTCAGAGCAACTTATTAACTGGCTGTGACCTACAGGGTTGAACAGCTGTGTGTGTTTCAGATTACCATAAAACTGTCTACTTGTCCTTTGGACAAAATACTAATTAAAACCTCATGCCCTCCTAAGAAATTTAGATGTCTCGGCGTCAGGAGATAGGAATTCCCCACCCCTGCTCGAACCCCTATTTGCTAATACAGTGAGGCATAAAGCCATCTTATTGCTACACCAGTACATTCAAGCTCTCAGTCCGCTACTCAATCATAAATACACATTGAATGGGAAAGAGATGTAGAGAAGGAAATCCCAGCAGAGACCTCACTTGCAGTCTGGAAGAGGGCTGCAAAATCTTCCATAAGCATGCAATATATAGAAAGTGCCTACAAGCGCAGAGCCAGATGGAATTTGTCCCCCACGAGGCTGAAGGTAAAGTTAACGGGTTCCGAAACTTGTTGGAAGGAGTGTGAGAAGCGGGGTACATTACTTCGTGCTTAGTGCTCCGGGACTTACATTCAAACATTCTGGCATGACACATGAGAGCCAAATATGGTGTCATCTTGCCACTTCAACCATTGGTGCTATTGCTGGATCAACCAGAAGAAACAGTATCTTCCTTCTGATCACACCAATGGGAACATTAGGGAAAATAATATTGCTCTTGTTGCTCACAACCATATTGCCCATTGCCAAAACAGCCCCCAGATTAGTATGTGGTGGGGAAAGGTATGGCCTATTCTTGTTATGGAAAAGCTATTGGCTAGTGTACATGATTGAGTTTATACATTTGAAAGGTGTGGCTCTTGTCTGTTACCCATATGTAGATAAACCAGATATTGGAGATAATCCCACTATATTGTCTGATGTACTGCGCTTTTCCTAGGTGTGTGAGGTTTCTCCCCCAAGATATGATGATGACTCTAACAAGAGCCATGTTTCGTTATCAAAAACAAAAGTGTGGAAAACTAATAATTTATGCATCTTAGTTGGTTTTGCCCCATGCACTGTTCATTAAAAAAATGTAACATGTGATTACCAATATCTGTGGCAACAAAATCAAAATAAAATTTTTAAAACAAAAATGTGTGTGGGGGAGTAGGCACTGGGCCAGCGGACCACTGCCACCTCTCAAACAAACGTAATTAAAAAATACACCAAACCATTTCCTATACGGATAACAGGTTGCATTTGCAAAAAATATGTTTGACCTATTTTAAGGCAATCATAGACATGGTAGTCTGCTGACCCTAGCATGCCACCATCCCTGTATTGGCCACAAATCGAGTAAGTTGCAATTTGCACCCTTATTCATTAATATTTATGAGGTTGGTCAGACTAAAATCTACTCTTAATCTGAATTTGAACATAAGTAACTTTCTCGGGTTGTGAAATACTTTACTGTTCGCAAAAATATTGGTCGACCAGTTTTTTGTGACCAAAACCCCGTACATCTGACTCTTTGTCCCTTAAATTAATGGCAACTCTATGGCGGCAGCCGGCAAGTTTCCTGGGCCTTGTTATTGCCTGGCTGGTGCCCGCATGAGAAAAGACACAGGTGTGCCTGGTACAGAGAGACAAGGGAGACAGGGGTTTGTACAGCCAAGTACATGCCATCCCTAGAGCCCAATTAAAATTCCTGTTGTATGCTTATGTGATTTCAATAGGCAGCGGCTGTATCAGAGCACTGGCATTTCGGAAGAATCCAGACGGCTGAGGGTGGAGGTGACTTAGGTAGCCGAGCAATTATAGGCAGCAACCCCGGTCCAAATAATGTTGCTGCACTCTCCTGATCATCAATGGTGAGCTTTACCTCCCATAAAGAAACATACCCTAATAGAGATGGCCACTTGCACATTGAAACATCGACTGTAGGTCAGGGACACACACACAGCGCACGGACCCTGGGACAGTGAGACGTGAAGGACACGGGGAGCCACATATGCTGGAGTATGAGGGTGGATACATAAACTGGGTTAGAGAGAGACATTAACACGGAGACAAACACTGAGAGACTGATGCTAGGACATGAATGTATGTACTCAAACTGGGACAGAGGGACATGAACACAGGGAGACAAGGACAGATGGCAAAACAGATACTGAGATATGAAGTTAGATACATAAACTGGGACAGAGAGACATGGACACAGTTGCTGGGACAGGTAGAAGGAATAGTTTCTTACCTGTAACTCCAGTTCTCTAGTTGGGGAATCTCCGCTGAGGTCATAAGAGTTTAAACAGTCCCTGCCATGTCTAGGGATCACAGAGCACTAGCCATATGATATAATCTTAAGTTTAGACGTTGCCTTTCTTCAAGAAGGACTTTAAAACACTTAAGAAAGAACAAATGATGCAGCCTATAACCACAGGCTACAGATTGTACTTACAAAAAAGGGTAAACATAACCATACACACACACATATATATATGATGAGGGACACTAGCCGATCCACGGCTTGATTTGCGTTTATGTTAATAACAATGTGAATAACATATACATCACTGTGTTTTTTAAGGTGCGATTGCCCATCTGTGGGCTGCATTACATCCAATTTTCATTGACTAGCTGAGATATATGACAGATTATATGTCATTTCAAGATGGCGCGCACCTTGATCAATGTGATGAGAGTCCCTTGTCAATGTCTATGTCCATGACCACTTGAAAGCTTTATCAACATGTCGGTAATGCATTTTGTGTAACACACACTGACGAAGGCAGCACGCCGAAACGCGTCTGTGTGAGCCCCTTCCGCGAAATAAAACCAGCGTGATTGGCAAATTCCTTTTCGAGTGCTGTTTGTCTTCTTCACTAATGAGGAGGAGTTGGAGCGCAGTATATGTATATATATATATATATATATATATATATATATATCATGCTCCAGGTACCCACAGGCAAGGTCGCACACAGCAGCATGTGGTTTCGGGTAAAAGATAACGCCATAGTCCAGCTTCTTTACAGTTCACATGTCGGAAGTAGTAGCCTGACGCGTTTCTGAGCTTTCGCTCTCTTCAGAGGCACAATAAGGAGTTTGTGCCGCTTAAGACACGCCCCAGCAGTCCATCAATTAACGCCCTCCGATGGGCTTCTCAAGTACACAAAATGAATGCTGGGTCTTGTAGTTCAATGTCTCAAGCACAGGATAAGGCACATTAATTAAACTGTTGCATTTGAAGCCCTCTGATGGGCCTCGGACTGTGTGCTATCCATAAATCCCTCACACGCTGTTCCACAATGAGAGCTCGGCAGGATTCCGAGCCCCGTGGCCCCCTATGTTCGCGGGGTAGTGCGGTCCTTCGCGGCTGGGCTGCCGCGTATTACATCATGCTCCAGGTACCCACAGGCAAGGTCGCACACAGCAGCATGTGGTTTCGGGTAAAAGATAACGCCATAGTCCAGCTTCTTTACAGTTCACATGTCGGAAGTAGTAGCCTGACGCGTTTCTGAGCTTTCGCTCTCTTCAGAGGCACGACAAGGAGTTTGTGCCGCTTAAGACACGCCCCAGCAGTCCATCAATTAACGCCCTCCGATGGGCTTCTCAAGTACACAAAATGAATGCTGGGTCTTGTAGTTCAATGTCTCAAGCACAGGATAAGGCACATTAATTAAACTGTTGCATTTGAAGCCCTCTGATGGGCCTCGGACTGTGTGCTATCCATAAATCCCTCACACGCTGTTCCACAATGAGAGCTCGGCAGGATTCCGAGCCCCGTGGCCCCCTGTGTTCGCGGGGTAGTGCGGTCCTTCGCGGCTGGGCTGCCGCGTATTACATCATGCTCCAGGTACCCACAGGCAAGGTCGCACACAGCAGCATGTGGTTTCGGGTAAAAGATAACGCCATAGTCCAGCTTCTTTACAGTTCACATGTCGGAAGTAGTAGCCTGACGCGTTTCTGAGCTTTCGCTCTCTTCAGAGGCACGACAAGGAGTTTGTGCCGCTTAAGACACGCCCCAGCAGTCCATCAATTAACGCCCTCCGATGGGCTTCTCAAGTACACAAAATGAATGCTGGGTCTTGTAGTTCAATGTCTCAAGCACAGGATAAGGCACATTAATTAAACTGTTGCATTTGAAGCCCTCTGATGGGCCTCGGACTGTGTGCTATCCATAAATCCCTCACACGCTGTTCCACAATGAGAGCTCGGCAGGATTCCGAGCCCCGTGGCCCCCTATGTTCGCGGGGTAGTGCGGTCCTTCGCGGCTGGGCTGCCGCGTATTACATCATGCTCCAGGTACCCACAGGCAAGGTCGCACACAGCAGCATGTGGTTTCGGGTAAAAGATAACGCCATAGTCCAGCTTCTTTACAGTTCACATGTCGGAAGTAGTAGCCTGACGCGTTTCTGAGCTTTCGCTCTCTTCAGAGGCACGACAAGGAGTTTGTGCCGCTTAAGACACGCCCCAGCAGTCCATCAATTAACGCCCTCCGATGGGCTTCTCAAGTACACAAAATGAATGCTGGGTCTTGTAGTTCAATGTCTCAAGCACAGGATAAGGCACATTAATTAAACTGTTGCATTTGAAGCCCTCTGATGGGCCTCGGACTGTGTGCTATCCATAAATCCCTCACACTCTGTTCCACAATGAGAGCTCGGCAGGATTCCGAGCCCCGTGGCCCCCTATGTTCGCGGGGTAGTGCGGTCCTTCGCGGCTGGGCTGCCGCGTATTACATCATGCTCCAGGTACCCACAGGCAAGGTCGCACACAGCAGCATGTGGTTTCGGGTAAAAGATAACGCCATAGTCCAGCTTCTTTACAGTTCACATGTCGGAAGTAGTAGCCTGACGCGTTTCTGAGCTTTCGCTCTCTTCAGAGGCACGACAAGGAGTTTGTGCCGCTTAAGACACGCCCCAGCAGTCCATCAATTAACGCCCTCCGATGGGCTTCTCAAGTACACACAATGAATGCTGGGTCTTGTAGTTCAATGTCTCAAGCACAGGATAAGGCACATTAATTAAACTGTTGCATTTGAAGCCCTCTGATGGGCCTCGGACTGTGTGCTATCCATAAATCCCTCACACGCTGTTCCACAATGAGAGCTCGGCAGGATTCCGAGCCCCGTGGCCCCCTATGCTCGCGGGGTAGTGCGGTCCTTCGCGGCTGGGCTGCCGCGTATTACATCATGCTCCAGGTACCCACAGGCAAGGTCGCACACAGCAGCATGTGGTTTCGGGTAAAAGATAACGCCATAGTCCAGCTTCTTTACAGTTCACATGTCGGAAGTAGTAGCCTGACGCGTTTCTGAGCTTTCGCTCTCTTCAGAGGCACGACAAGGAGTTTGTGCCGCTTAAGACACGCCCCAGCAGTCCATCAATTAACGCCCTCCGATGGGCTTCTCAAGTACACAAAATGAATGATGGGTCTTGTAGTTCAATGTCTCAAGCACAGGATAAGGCACATTAATTAAACTGTTGCATTTGAAGCCCTCTGATGGGCCTCGGACTGTGTGCTATCCATAAATCCCTCACACGCTGTTCCACAATGAGAGCTCGGCAGGATTCCGAGCCCCGTGGCCCCCTATGTTCGCGGGGTAGTGCGGTCCTTCGCGGCTGGGCTGCCGCGTATTACATCATGCTCCAGGTACCCACAGGCAAGGTCGCACACAGCAGCATGTGGTTTCGGGTAAAAGATAACGCCATAGTCCAGCTTCTTTACAGTTCACATGTCGGAAGTTGTAGCCTGACGCGTTTCTGAGCTTTCGCTCTCTTCAGAGGACAAACTCCTTGTCGTGCCTCTGAAGAGAGCGAAAGCTCAGAAACGCGTCAGGCTACTACTTCCGACATGTGAACTGTAAAGAAGCTGGACTATGGTGTTATCTTTTACCCGAAACCACATGCTGCTGTGTGCGACCTTGCCTGTGGGTACCTGGAGCATGATGTAATACGCGGCAGCCCAGCCGCGAAGGACCGCACTACCCCGCGAACATAGGGGGCCACGGGGCTCGGAATCCTGCCGAGCTCTCATTGTGGAACAGCGTGTGACTGATTTATGGATAGCACACAGTCCGAGGCCCATCAGAGGGCTTCAAATGCAACAGTTTAATTAATGTGCCTTATCCTGTGCTTGAGACATTGAACTACAAGACCCAGCATTCATTTTGTGTACTTGAGAAGCCCATCGGAGGGCGTTAATTGATGGACTGCTGGGGCGTGTCTTAAGCGGCACAAACTCCTTGTCGTGCCTCTGAAGAGAGCGAAAGCTCAGAAACGCGTCAGGCTACTACTTCCGACATGTGAACTGTAAAGAAGCTGGACTATGGCGTTATCTTTTACCCGAAACCACATGCTGCTGTGTGCGACCTTGCCTGTGGGTACCTGGAGCATGATGTAATACGCGGCAGCCCAGCCGCGAAGGACCGCACTACCCCGCGAACATTGGGGGCCACGGGGCTCGGAATCCTGCCGAGCTCTCATTGTGGAACAGCGTGTGAGGGATTTATGGATAGCACACAGTCCGAGGCCCATCAGAGGGCTTCAAATGCAACAGTTTAATTAATGTGCCTTATCCTGTGCTTGAGACATTGAACTACAAGACCCAGCATTCATTTTGTGTACTTGAGAAGCCCATCGGAGGGCGTTAATCGATGGACTGCTGGGGCGTGTCTTAAGCGGCACAAACTCCTTGTCGTGCCTCTGAAGAGAGCGAAAGCTCAGAAACGCGTCAGGCTACTACTTCCGACATGTGAACTGTAAAGAAGCTGGACTATGGCGTTATCTTTTACCCGAAACCACATGCTGCTGTGTGCGACCTTGCCTGTGGGTACCTGGAGCATGATGTAATACGCGGCAGCCCAGCCGCGAAGGACCGCACTACCCCGCGAACATAGGGGGCCACGGGGCTTGGAATCCTGCCGAGCTCTCATTGTGGAACAGCGTGTGAGGGATTTATGGATAGCACACAGTCCGAGGCCCATCAGAGGGCTTCAAATGCAACAGTTTAATTAATGTGCCTTATCCTGTGCTTGAGACATTGAACTACAAGACCCAGCATTCATTTTGTGTACTTGAGAAGCTCATCGGAGGGCGTTAATTGATGGACTGCTGGGGCGTGTCTTAAGCAGCACAAACTCCTTGTCGTGCCTCTGAAGAGAGCGAAAGCTCAGAAACGCGTCAGGCTACTACTTCCGACATGTGAACTGTAAAGAAGCTGGACTATGGCGTTATCTTTTACCCGAAACCACATGCTGCTGTGTGCGACCTTGCCTGTGGGTACCTGGAGCATGATGTAATACGCGGCAGCCCAGCCGCGAAGGACCGCACTACCCCGCGAACATAGGGGGCCACGGGGCTCGGAATCCTGCCGAGCTCTCATTGTGGAACAGCGTGTGAGGGATTTATGGATAGCACACAGTCCGAGGCCCATCAGAGGGCTTCAAATGCAACAGTTTAATTAATGTGCCTTATCCTGTGCTTGAGACATTGAACTACAAGACCCAGCATTCATTTTGTGTACTTGAGAAGCCCATCGGAGGGCGTTAATTGATGGACTGCTGGGGCGTGTCTTAAGCGGCACAAACTCCTTGTCGTGCCTCTGAAGAGAGCGAAAGCTCAGAAACGCGTCAGGCTACTACTTCCGACATGTGAACTGTAAAGAAGCTGGACTATGGCGTTATCTTTTACCCGAAACCACATGCTGCTGTGTGCGACCTTGCCTGTGGGTACCTGGAGCATGATGTAATACGCGGCAGCCCAGCCGCGAAGGACCGCACTACCCCGCGAACATAGGGGGCCACGGGGCTCGGAATCCTGCCGAGCTCTCATTGTGGAACAGCGTGTGAGGGATTTATGGATAGCACACAGTCCGAGGCCCATCAGAGGGCTTCAAATGCAACAGTTTAATTAATGTGCCTTATCCTGTGCTTGAGACATTGAACTACAAGACCCAGCATTCATTTTGTGTACTTGAGAAGCCCATCGGAGGGCGTTAATTGATGGACTGCTGGGGCGTGTCTTAAGCGGCACAAACTCCTTGTCGTGCCTCTGAAGAGAGCGAAAGCTCAGAAACGCGTCAGGCTACTACTTCCGACATGTGAACTGTAAAGAAGCTGGACTATGGCGTTATCTTTTACCCGAAACCACATGCTGCTGTGTGCGACCTTGCCTGTGGGTACCTGGAGCATGATGTAATACGCGGCAGCCCAGCCGCGAAGGACCGCACTACCCCGCGAACATAGGGGGCCACGGGGCTCGGAATCCTGCCGAGCTCTCATTGTGGAACAGCGTGTGAGGGATTTATGGATAGCACACAGTCCGAGGCCCATCAGAGGGCTTCAAATGCAACAGTTTAATTAATGTGCCTTATCCTGTGCTTGAGACATTGAACTACAAGACCCAGCATTAATTTTGTGTACTTGAGAAGCCCATCGGAGGGCGTTAATTGATGGACTGCTGGGGCGTGTCTTAAGCGGCACAAACTCCTTGTCGTGCCTCTGAAGAGAGCGAAAGCTCAGAAACGCGTCAGGCTACTACTTCCGACATGTGAACTGTAAAGAAGCTGGACTATGGCGTTATCTTTTACCCGAAACCACATGCTGCTGTGTGCGACCTTGCCTGTGGGTACCTGGAGCATGATATATATATATATATATATATATATATATATATCCAACCATAGCAGAACCCAATTAGGAACAGGAGCCTCACGAAGGTTATGATGATTGCCCTCTTTATTTGTGCAACAGCCTGCCAGCAGGTTCAAGCAGAGAAACTTCGTTTAAAAAGTAAAACGCCAGACGCGTTTCAGGAATAACTTCCTTTCTTCAGTGGCGTGGTGGCAAGTTTTGGCAGCAGGCGGGGCAGGTATCAGCAAGACTCTTCCATTGACTGGCTATCACTTCGTCTTGGCGTGCGGGCGCACCCACAGTGGTTCAAACTTAAAGAGGACTACATCACCCAGAAAGCTCTTTAGCCACGCCTATCAAAGCGGGGATGATGAAACCGAGTGCTCTTTTACAAGCGCCTGCTGCCAAAACTTGCCACCACGCCACTGAAGAAAGGAAGTTATTCCTGAAACGCGTCTGGCGTTTTACTTTTTAAACGAAGTTTCTCTGCTTGAACCTGCTGGCAGGCTGTTGCACAAATAAAGAGGGCAATCATCATAACCTTCGTGAGGCTCCTGTTCCTAATTGGGTTCTGCTATGGTTGGATGTGTTAGCGGCCGCCCTGGTCGCGGAAGGGAGCCTGTCGCCCCAGCGGATCCAGGGAACACTTACCGGTGTTTCCAATCGGAGCGAAGGTGGTCGAGGGGTCGTGCAGAGGACTCACACTCCAAGCCCTATGCCACAGCACACAAAGCGGGGCAGGTATCAGCAAGACTCTTCCATTGACTGGCTATCACTTCGTCTTGGCGTGCGGGCGCGCCCGCAGTGGTTCAAACTTAAAGAGGACTACATCACCCAGAAAGCTCTTTAGCCACGCCTATCAAAGCGGGGATGATGAAACCGAGTGCTCTTTTACAAGCGCCTGCTGCCAAAACTTGCCACCACGCCACTGAAGAAAGGAAGTTATTCCTGAAACGCGTCTGGCGTTTTACTTTTTAAACGAAGTTTCTCTGCTTGAACCTGCTGGCAGGCTGTTGCACAAATAAAGAGGGCAATCATCATAACCTTCGTGAGGCTCCTGTTCCTAATTGGGTTCTGCTATGGTTGGATGTGTTAGCGGCCGCCCTGGTCGCGGAAGGGAGCCTGTCGCCCCAGCGGATCCAGGGAACACTTACCGGTGTTTCCAATCGGAGCGAAGGTGGTCGAGGGGTCGTGCAGAGGACTCCAACTCCAAGCCCTATGCCACAGCACACAAAGCGGGGCAGGTATCAGCAAGACTCTTCCATTGACTGGCTATCACTTCGTCTTGGCGTGCGGGCGCGCCCACAGTGGTTCAAACTTAAAGAGGACTACATCACCCAGAAAGCTCTTTAGCCACGCCTATCAAAGCGGGGATGATGAAACCGAGTGCTCTTTTACAAGCGCCTGCTGCCAAAACTTGCCACCACGCCACTGAAGAAAGGAAGTTATTCCTGAAACGCGTCTGGCGTTTTACTTTTTAAACGAAGTTTCTCTGCTTGAACCTGCTGGCAGGCTGTTGCACAAATAAAGAGGGCAATCATCATAACCTTCGTGAGGCTCCTGTTCCTAATTGGGTTCTGCTATGGTTGGATGTGTTAGCGGCCGCCCTGGTCGCGGAAGGGAGCCTGTCGCCCCAGCGGATCCAGGGAACACTTACCGGTGTTTCCAATCGGAGCGAAGGTGGTCGAGGGGTCGTGCAGAGGACTCCAACTCCAAGCCCTATGCCACAGCACACAAAGCGGGGCAGGTATCAGCAAGACTCTTCCATTGACTGGCTATCACTTCGTCTTGGCGTGCGGGCGCGCCCACAGTGGTTCAAACTTAAAGAGGACTACATCACCCAGAAAGCTCTTTAGCCACGCCTATCAAAGCGGGGATGATGAAACCGAGTGCTCTTTTACAAGCGCCTGCTGCCAAAACTTGCCACCACGCCACTGAAGAAAGGAAGTTATTCCTGAAACGCGTCTGGCGTTTTACTTTTTAAACGAAGTTTCTCTGCTTGAACCTGCTGGCAGGCTGTTGCACAAATAAAGAGGGCAATCATCATAACCTTCGTGAGGCTCCTGTTCCTAATTGGGTTATGCTATGGTTGGATGTGTTAGCGGCCGCCCTGGTCGCGGAAGGGAGCCTGTCGCCCCAGCGGATCCAGGGAACACTTACCGGTGTTTCCAATCGGAGCGAAGGTGGTCGAGGGGTCGTGCAGAGGACTCCAACTCCAAGCCCTATGCCACAGCACACAAAGCGGGGCAGGTATCAGCAAGACTCTTCCATTGACTGGCTATCACTTCGTCTTGGCGTGCGGGCGCGCCCACAGTGGTTCAAACTTAAAGAGGACTACATCACCCAGAAAGCTCTTTAGCCACGCCTATCAAAGCGGGGATGATGAAACCGAGTGCTCTTTTACAAGCGCCTGCTGCCAAAACTTGCCACCACGCCACTGAAGAAAGGAAGTTATTCCTGAAACGCGTCTGGCGTTTTACTTTTTAAACGAAGTTTTTCTGCTTGAACCTGCTGGCAGGCTGTTGCACAAATAAAGAGGGCAATCATCATAACCTTCGTGAGGCTCCTGTTCCTAATTGGGTTCTGCTATGGTTGGATGTGTTAGCGGCCGCCCTGGTCGCGGAAGGGAGCCTGTCGCCCCAGCGGATCCAGGGAACACTTACCGGTGTTTCCAATCGGAGCGAAGGTGGTCGAGGGGTCGTGCAGAGGACTCCAACTCCAAGCCCTATGTCACAGCACACAAAGCGGGGCAGGTATCAGCAAGACTCTTCCATTGACTGGCTATCACTTCGTCTTGGCGTGCGGGCGCGCCCACAGTGGTTCAAACTTAAAGAGGACTACATCACCCAGAAAGCTCTTTAGCCACGCCTATCAAAGCGGGGATGATGAAACCGAGTGCTCTTTTACAAGCGCCTGCTGCCAAAACTTGCCACCACGCCACTGAAGAAAGGAAGTTATTCCTGAAACGCGTCTGGCGTTTTACTTTTTAAACGAAGTTTCTCTGCTTGAACCTGCTGGCAGGCTGTTGCACAAATAAAGAGGGCAATCATCATAACCTTCGTGAGGCTCCTGTTCCTAATTGGGTTCTGCTATGGTTGGATGTGTTAGCGGCCGCCCTGGTCGCGGAAGGGAGCCTGTCGCCCCAGCGGATCCAGGGAACACTTACCGGTGTTTCCAATCGGAGCGAAGGTGGTCGAGGGGTCGTGCAGAGGACTCCAACTCCAAGCCCTATGCCACAGCACACAAAGCGGGGCAGGTATCAGCAAGACTCTTCCATTGACTGGCTATCACTTCGTCTTGGCGTGCGGGCACGCCCACAGTGGTTCAAACTTAAAGAGGACTACATCACCCAGAAAGCTCTTTAGCCACGCCTATCAAAGCGGGGATGATGAAACCGAGTGCTCTTTTACAAGCGCCTGCTGCCAAAACTTGCCACCACGCCACTGAAGAAAGGAAGTTATTCCTGAAACGCGTCTGGCGTTTTACTTTTTAAACGAAGTTTCTCTGCTTGAACCTGCTGGCAGGCTGTTGCACAAATAAAGAGGGCAATCATCATAACCTTCGTGAGGCTCCTGTTCCTAATTGGGTTCTGCTATGGTTGGATGTGTTAGCGGCCGCCCTGGTCGCGGAAGGGAGCCTGTCGCCCCAGCGGATCCAGGGAACACTTACCGGTGTTTCCAATCGAAGCGAAGGTGGTCGAGGGGTCGTGCAGAGGACTCCAACTCCAAGCCCTATGCCACAGCACACAAAGCGGGGCAGGTATCAGCAAGACTCTTCCATTGACTGGCTATCACTTCGTCTTGGCGTGCGGGCGCGCCCACAGTGGTTCAAACTTAAAGAGGACTACATCACCCAGAAAGCTCTTTAGCCACGCCTATCAAAGCGGGGATGATGAAACCGAGTGCTCTTTTACAAGCGCCTGCTGCCAAAACTTGCCACCACGCCACTGAAGAAAGGAAGTTATTCCTGAAACGCGTCTGGCGTTTTACTTTTTAAACGAAGTTTCTCTGCTTGAACCTGCTGGCAGGCTGTTGCACAAATAAAGAGGGCAATCATCATAACCTTCGTGAGGCTCCTGTTCCTAATTGGGTTCTGCTATGGTTGGATGTGTTAGCGGCCGCCCTGGTCGCGGAAGGGAGCCTGTCGCCCCAGCGGATCCAGGGAACACTTACCGGTGTTTCCAATCGGAGCGAAGGTGGTCGAGGGGTCGTGCAGAGGACTCCAACTCCAAGCCCTATGCCACAGCACACAAAGCGGGGCAGGTATCAGCAAGACTCTTCCATTGACTGGCTATCACTTCGTCTTGGCGTGCGGGCGCGCCCACAGTGGTTCAAACTTAAAGAGGACTACATCACCCAGAAAGCTCTTTAGCCACGCCTATCAAAGCGGGGATGATGAAACCGAGTGCTCTTTTACAAGCGCCTGCTGCCAAAACTTGCCACCACGCCACTGAAGAAAGGAAGTTATTCCTGAAACGCGTCTGGCGTTTTACTTTTTAAACGAAGTTTCTCTGCTTGAACCTGCTGGCAGGCTGTTGCACAAATAAAGAGGGCAATCATCATAACCTTCGTGAGGCTCCTGTTCCTAATTGGGTTCTGCTATGGTTGGATGTGTTAGCGGCCGCCCTGGTCGCGGAAGGGAGCCTGTCGCCCCAGCGGATCCAGGGAACACTTACCGGTGTTTCCAATCGGAGCGAAGGTGGTCGAGGGGTCGTGCAGAGGACTCCAACTCCAAGCCCTATGCCACAGCACACAAAGCGGGGCAGGTATCAGCAAGACTCTTCCATTGACTGGCTATCACTTCGTCTTGGCGTGCGGGCGCGCCCACAGTGGTTCAAACTTAAAGAGGACTACATCACCCAGAAAGCTCTTTAGCCACGCCTATCAAAGCGGGGATGATGAAACCGAGTGCTCTTTTACAAGCGCCTGCTGCCAAAACTTGCCACCACGCCACTGAAGAAAGGAAGTTATTCCTGAAACGCGTCTGGCGTTTTACTTTTTAAACGAAGTTTCTCTGCTTGAACCTGCTGGCAGGCTGTTGCACAAATAAAGAGGGCAATCATCATAACCTTCGTGAGGCTCCTGTTCCTAATTGGGTTCTGCTATGGTTGGATGTGTTAGCGGCCGCCCTGGTCGCGGAAGGGAGCCTGTCGCCCCAGCGGATCCAGGGAACACTTACCGGTGTTTCCAATCGGAGCGAAGGTGGTCGAGGGGTCGTGCAGAGGACTCCAACTCCAAGCCCTATGCCACAGCACACAAAGCGGGGCAGGTATCAGCAAGACTCTTCCATTGACTGGCTATCACTTCGTCTTGGCGTGCGGGCGCGCCCACAGTGGTTCAAACTTAAAGAGGACTACATCACCCAGAAAGCTCTTTAGCCACGCCTATCAAAGCGGGGATGATGAAACCGAGTGCTCTTTTACAAGCGCCTGCTGCCAAAACTTGCCACCACGCCACTGAAGAAAGGAAGTTATTCCTGAAACGCGTCTGGCGTTTTACTTTTTAAACGAAGTTTCTCTGCTTGAACCTGCTGGCAGGCTGTTGCACAAATAAAGAGGGCAATCATCATAACCTTCGTGAGGCTCCTGTTCTTAATTGGGTTCTGCTATGGTTGGATATATATATATATATATATATATATATATATTCACTGAAAAAACCATAGGTTTCACACCAGTTATAGTTAGGAATTAGCATTTGAAAAACCTATTAAATTCACTGAAAAAACCATAGGTTTCACACCAGTTATAGTTAGCTGGAAATTTTACTCGCATAAAACCATTGAAATTCCCACGTTATAGTTAGTTGGACTTACTATAACTTGCGCGTGTAATGCACTGCTGATGACGTCACATATTACATCACTCATGACATGGTCAGTGATATCACTCATGACATCACTGATGACACCATCCAGTGAATGTGTGTCTTTCTGAAAAATAAATATGTTTTATATATGTATATGTAAAAGTTGATGGAAGAATAAATGTTTAAATAAATGTCTAAATGGATTTTTTTTTTTTTTATTGATTGGTTAACTGGCTTATTAAGTGTATCTTAGTGAATACATATATTAGTGAGTAATGTTTAAATATTTAAATATATGTATTAGTGTTTCTCTTTGTGTATAAGTGGTTGCATGGGTTGGTGAGTAGCTACATGTGTATGTATATGGGTTATTAGATGTTTTTTTAATATCAGTATGAGTGTGTATATGGTTTGGTGGGGGTATTACTTAGCACATAGATGCATGAATGACTGACTCTCTGTTTCTATGTGTTTTGAAGACAGCATATGTGCAGGAGTGAATGGGTGAATGAGTGTGTATATGTGTGTGTTAGTGAGTGAATGACTGTCTCACTAGTGTCTTTGTCAGTAACTACTTATGTTTTAATCTAGTATATGTGAATGTTGATGTATATAATTGAGTATATGTGAGAGTAAGAGATTGTAAGAGTTCCTGTTTAAATAAGTATGTGTTTCTATAAGTGATTGTTTAAGAGAGTAAATATGTGTATGTTTCCTTAGAAGTAAGGTGGTAGTGTGTGTATAGCTGTATATGCAAATAAATGGATGTTCAATAGTTTATTTGCATGTGTGAGTATGTGTGTGAGTAACTTTTGGATGACTGTCGGTGTGTAACAGGATGTATAGGAGTATCACTACATATGATGAGTGTGTATATGTATGAGTGACTACATAGAACTGTTGGTGAATGAGTGGATGTGTATATAGATGGTGGAATTACTGAATTGGTTGTTGTAACTGATATGGGTATCTCCAATTTTTTTGAAAATTTTAGTTTCTATTTTTGAATATGTGTTCAAGGGTTACATTACAGTGAAAGGAGGTCTGTCACTCTGTCACAAGGATGGTGTCATCAGTGATGTCATGAGTGATGTCACTGACCATGTCATGAGTGATGTAATATGTGACGTCATCAGCAGTGCATTACACGCGCAAGTTATAGTGAGTCCTACTAACTATAACGTGGGAATTTCAATGGTTTTATGCAAGTAAAATTTCCAGCTAACTATAACTGGTGTGAAACCTATGGTTTTTTCAGAGAATTTAATAGGTTTTTTAAATGCTAATTCCTAACTATAACTGGTGTGAAACCTATGGTTTTTTCAGTGAATTTCAAAGGTTTTGTAATAGCAAATATCTATAGGTATGAAAAGTAATATTTTTATAACGAATTTTATATTGTATAATTATGTAATAGTATTTTTTTATGTTTATTTATTTATTTATATATTTTTTGCCCCGGAGCGCTCCCGGGGCGCGTACCGATGCGCTCACCGGTAAGCGCAGAAATGGCGCGCGCCGTTGCGCGTACCGGTGAGCGTCCCGTTAGCGCTATTGCCGCGAACAAAAACATCATCTTGACGTATCGCGTAGCCACGTGATGCGTCTTATGACGCACGGCGTAAACGCACCCGGAAGCGCCCGAGCGCATACGATCGCGCTACGTAAACGCCCCCGAGCACAACCCGACGCGCTTACACAACGCGCCCCCGGGCGCGACCCGGGGCGCGTAGCGTAAGCGCGTCGGGTCATGTGACCTGAAAATAACACTTTTCATTGGTTCAAAACACTTTTGGTTTCCAAATGATGAAAGCCCGGGTCATGTGACTTGAAAAAACACTTTTCATTGGTTCAGAACAGTTTTGTTTTCCAGATGATGAAAGCCCCCACCTTTTTTCCTCATTCTCACTTTGTTGTTTGAGTGAGGAAGACCTGCTTGTATTGTTACAGAAATGGCTACAGTAGCAGCAGCAGCTGGAGCATCTGCACCACCACCACCACCACCACAAGGACCACCACAACATCACATTGGTGTTCAAGAAGAAGAGGAGGAGGAGGAGGAGGAGGAGGAGAGAAGGCAGGTCCTGCCTGAAGACAATCCCCCATACAAACCTAGGGAGCATTTTATATGGGACTTTTTTAAAATCCCAAGGGGTGCAAAAAAAGTGAACGCTGCAAAGGTGACCTGTCTCATCTGTGGAACTGTGCTATCCAGGGGGAACTCTGCAAAAAAATATTCCTTTGGGAATCATACAATGATTCGGCACATGCAACGGTTGCACCCCAATAACTATTCTGCAGCAGAGGTGAGAGAACTCTGCAGAAACCTACCCCAATCATCTGCCAGAACCTCAACAACCAAAGAACCCACTCCATCGGGTCCAGAGGCAAGTCAGATGATTCCAAATATACAACCAAAGTTTGGGGGGATACAAAATTGTTTGTATACATTGTGGCAAAACAATTACTTATGGTGAGCAAAGCATTACACTCATCAACCTTGCTGGTGATAACCACAAATGCCCGAAGAAACCTTAATTTTCTCCTGATTTTTTTTGCTCCAGTTGAGCCGTTTACAATTCCCTGTTTTTTGTTTCTCCCCATAAAAAATAGAAAAAAATATAAAACTGTTCAGAAAAGCCAAAAAAAGTAAAAAATGTTCAAAAAAACAATAAAAAAAATATAAAACAACAAAAAGAATAAAAAAAACAGTTCTTTTTAGAACTACCTCCAATTTATAAAAAAATGCTACATTTTTTTAAAACTCTGTCATTCTTTTTTCTCCAGGGTACGCTCCCCGGTACGCACCCGGTGCGCGTACCGGGCGCTCCCCCCGCGAAAATCGGAAAAAAAATTAAAAACAATGTTTGCCCCGCGGGGCCCTTTTATGGCCCCCACATCAAACCAAGGGGGTCAGGGGGGGTCTACCCTGCTCCCCTTTGGTCATTTCCTCCTTTGTTTTTGCCACCTCTTGTGTCTCGATCCTACCGAGACACAAGATGGCGGCCGCCCTGGACTGTTTGGAATGTTGACAGACACCCGAGAGCCAATCAGCTTTCCGCTCGCGAACTCGCGTAGCGCGCTGGTACGCGCCCCGGTGCGCGTACCGGCGCGCGTTTATAGATATATATATATTTTTTTGAACCTAAATTACTCAAAATCCACTGGAGCACATATCTTGAGACATAGCAAAGGCACATCGGGCTACCAGTCCCTACAATTTTGAAAAAGTTTGGTGGAAATCCATTCAGCCGTTCGGGCTAAAAGTGAGTCCAACCGCCCTATGGAAATTAACATAGGGAAAATAAGTTTTGGGAACCCCTTTAATCTCGGCCCCCGCTTGACGAATCCCCCCCAAACTTTCAGGGAAGGAGCAGAGCGGAGCGGGCCATCTTCTTTGAGAAATTCGCGAAGATTCGTCCACCGGCGCCAAAGTTATTCCCAACAGAATGTTGCTGATTTCCTATGGAAAGTAGATCCTAACTATAACTACCTACTGGCGACCGCCAGTAGGTAATATATATATATATATATACATATATATATATATATTCCCACGTTATAGTTAGTTGGACTCACTATAACTTGCACGTCTGCAATGCACTGCTGATGACGTCACATATTACATCACTCATGACAGTGGTTTTTTTTTTTTAACTGGCTTATTAAGTGTATCTTAGTGAATACATATATTAGCGAGTAATGTTTAAATATTTAAATATATGCATGAGTGATGTAATATGTGACGTCATCAGCAGTGCATTGCAGACGTGCAAGTTATAGTGAGTCCAACTAACTATAACGTGGGAATTTCAATGGTTTTATGCGAGTAAAAGTTCCAGCTAACTATAACTGGTGTGAAACCTATGGTTTTTTCAGTGAATTTCAAAGGTTTTTTAAATGCTAATTCCTAACTATAACTGGTGTGTAACCTATGGTTTTTTCAGTGAATATATATATATATAAAATTTCTATGGCAAAATGAAACCCCTAATTTTGTTCCTTTTCAAATTAAATGTATTAAGTGTTACCACTTTATTCCAATCAAGAAGACTTCAGGTGTGCCATACTTTTGTCATAAGTAAGACTGTTAGCGTTCGGGTTGTTCTTTAGAACACTCTGGGACATTCTGTCATTGGGCTATAGTTGGGCTACATCTGGCTGATATTTGGGCTACATTTGGGCTCTTTTGTCTCTGGTGGCCATCTTGGGAGACTGCATATCAGAATTTTTTTAATGAAATATAAGAGGATTTGAGAAGTCACTCAAAATGTGCCCTAATTTTTCTTTCTTCAGCACTAATCATAATTTCTATGGCAAAATGAACCCCCTCATTTTGTTCCTTTGCAAATTAAATGTTTTAAGTGTTAACACTTTATTCCAATCAAGATGACTTCAGGTGTGCCATACTTTTGTCATAAGTAAGACTGTTAGCGCTCTAGTTGTTCTTTAGAACACTCTGGGCCATTCTGCCAATGGGCTATAGTTGGGCTACATCTGGCTGATATTTGGGCTACATTTGTTTTATTTTTGTCTCTGGTGGCCATCTTTGGGCTACATTGGGCTACATTTGGGCTCTAACATATATATAGCCCAATGTAGCCCAATATATATTTTTTCAAAGTTAATTTTCGTAAAAACCACTGGAGCATATATCTTGAGACATAACAAAGGCACATCGGGGTACCAGTCCCTACAATTTTGCCAAGTTTGGTGGAAATCCATTCAGCCGTTCGGGCTAAAAGTGAGTCCAACCGCCCTATGGAAATTAACATGGGGAAAACACGTTTTGGGACCCCCTTTTATCTCGGCCCCCGCTTGACGGATCCCCCCGAAACTTTCAGGGAAGGAGCGGAGCGCAGCGAGGCAAAGTTAAGGAAAATTACAGGCAGATCGCTCATTCGGCGCCAAAGTTATTCCCAATAGAATGTTGCGGATTTCCTATGGAAAACGATCCTAACTATAACTACCTACTGGCGACCGCCAGTAGGTATTAGATATATATATATATAAATGAAGAAACTCCAAAGTTTGACTCGTGCAGACTCGCTGGTGAGCGCCGCTTGCCGCAATCTGGACCCGGACCCAAAGTATGTGCATCAAAGTTCTTTTATTGTTCCTTTTCTGTCAAGACGCGTTTCGGAGCCACAGCCGCTTGTTCACTCGACAATGAGTGTTGCCTTGAGAGTGCATTTTAAAGTGACATTGCATGATTATCGTGTTAACCACGAGACTGACCAGTTAATAAAGCTGGAAAACATACTCGTTTGCCCTAAAACAATATACATGTAAAATACATAATGTAAGACTGTATAAAATGTTAAAAAAACATGTATGTTAATCATCGATACAATAATGATGGTGTAATGACAAACACAAGTATTTCTCATTGTATGATTCGGGCGTAAAGATAACAATTGTATCTGCAATGCGAGTTGACTCACGTGGACTAAAAACCAAAAACCAAAGTGAAAATGTGCAAATTAAGTGCTAAAGTGCAAATTGAGTATTGGTTAAAATCCGCTTCTGCTAACAACACAGCTGTAGCGTTATTCAAAATATAAATGTTTGAATTGTCGTCAAATACCATCAGGAGGAAAATTCAAGTTATGAGAATTGCACGCTATGTGCACTGCTATCGTCAGTAAAATACAACTACGTAACTTAACCTTCTGGTATACTGAATAGTGAGATAAAATTCATGTTTGAGGTTGGACTAAAGTGCAGTGCAGGTCGACACCATTCATGTCCAACCCAGACTTCACCCCTATATCAGTCAGTTAACTAAAGTTTCAATGTATACCGATTAAAACTCTAAAATGCTAGGATGTGCCATGTCATACCTACATACATAAATAGCTAAATAAAATATGCATATGGTCTGTACAGTTATCGATACCCAAACAATGCATGTGCATTCGATAGCTAGACTAAATCTATTACCGTAACTTGTCGAATATTTACCCTCCTCCAACTGTACACAAAGGTTGTCAATAAGGTTTAAATAACTATCATCCAATAAATAAATAAATAAATAAATATATAAATAGTAACCTTCATATAAATATATACATATATAAAAATATATAAAATACACTCAATATAAATATGTATAAAATGTTCAGCTAAAATTCACACATGATCATGACAAGTGTATATATATATATATATATATATATATATATATATATATATATATATATATATATATATATATATATATATATATATATATATATATATATATATATTACCTAGTTGTAGTTAGGATCGTTTTCCATAGGAAATCCGCAACATTCTATTGGGAATAACTTTGGCGCCGAATGAGGGATCTGCCTGTAATTTTCCTTAACTTTGCCTCGCTGCGCTCCGCTCCTTCCCTGAAAGTTTCGGGGGGATCCGTCAAGCGGGGGCCAAGATAAAAGGGGGGTCCCAAAACGTGTTTTCCCCATGTTAATTTCCATAGGGCGGTTGGACTCACTTTTAGCCCGAACGGCTGAATGGATTTCCACCAAACTTCGCAAAATTGTAGGGACTGGTACCCCGATGTGCCTTTGCTATGTCTCAAGATATATGCTCCAGTGGTTTTTACGAAAATTAACTTTGAAAAAATATATATTGGGCTACATTGGGCTATATATATGTTAGAGCCCAATGGTAGCCCAATGTAGCCCAAAGATGGCCACCAGAGACAAAAAAAACAACAAATGTAGCCCAAATATCAGCCAGATGTAGCCCAACTATAGCCCAATGACAGTATTTCCCAGAGTGTTCTATAGAACAACTAGAGCGCTAACAGTCTTACTTATGACAAAAGTATGGCACACCTGAAGTCATCTTGATTGGAATAAAGTGTTAACACTTAAAACATTTAATTTGCAAAGAAACAAAATGAGGGGGTTCATTTTGCCATAGAAATTATGATTAGTGCTGAAGAAAGAAAAATTAGGGCACATTTTGAGTGACTTCTCAAATCCTCTTATATTTCATTAAAAAAATTCTGATATGCAGTCTCCCAAGATGGCCACCAGAGACAAAAGAGCCCAAATGTAGCCCAAATATCAGCCAGATGTAGCCCAACTATAGCCCAATGACAGAATGTCCCAGAGTGTTCTAAAGAACAACCCGAACGCTAACAGTCTTACTTATGACAAAAGTATGGCACACCTGAAGTCATCTTGATTGGAATAAAGTGGTAACACTTAATACATTTAATTTGAAAAGGAACAAAATTAGGGGTTTCATTTTTGCCATAGAAATTTTATATATATATATATTCACTGAAAAAACCATAGGTTACACACCAGTTATAGTTAGGAATTAGCATTTAAAAAACCTTTGAAATTCACTGAAAAAACCATAGGTTTCACACCAGTTATAGTTAGCTGGAACTTTTACTCGCATAAAACCATTGAAATTCCCACGTTATAGTTAGTTGGACTCACTATAACTTGCACGTCTGCAATGCACTGCTGATGACGTCACATATTACATCACTCATGCATATATTTAAATATTTAAACATTACTCGCTAATATATGTATTCACTAAGATACACTTAATAAGCCAGTTAACCAATCAATTTAAAAAAAAAAAACACTTTCATGAGTGATGTAATATGTGACGTCATCAGCAGTGCATTGCAGGCGTGCAAGTTATAGTGAGTCCAACTAACTATAACGTGGGAATATATATATATATATATATATATATATATATATATATTACCTACTGGCGGTAGCCAGTAGGTAGTTATAGTTAGGATCTACTTTCCATAGGAAATCCGCAACATTCTGTTGGGAATAACTTTGGCGCCGGTGGACGAATCTTCGCGAATTTCTCAAAGAAGATGGCCCGCTCCGCTCTGCTCCTTCCCTGAAAGTTTGGGGGGGATTCGTCAAGCGGGGGCCGAGGTAAAAGGGGGGTCCCAAAACTTATTTTCCCTATGTTAATTTCCATAGGGCGGTTGGACTCACTTTTAGCCCGAACGGCTGAATGGATTTCCACCAAACTTGGCAACATTGTAGGGACTGGTAGCCCGATGTGCCTTTGCTATGTCTCAAGATATGTGCTCCAGTGGATTTTGAGTAATTTAGGTTCAAAAAAATATATATATCTATAAGCGCGCCCCGGTACGCGCACCGGGGCGCGTACCAGCGCGCTACGCGAGTTCGCGAGCGGAAAGCTGATTGGCTCTCGGGTGTCTGTCAACATTCCAAACAGTCCAGGGCGGCCGCCATCTTGTGTCTCGGTAGGATCGAGACACAAGAGGTGGCAAAAACAAAGGGGGAAATGACCAAAAGGGGGCAGGGTAGACCCCCCCTGACCCCCTAGGTTTGATGTGGGGGCCATAAAAGGGCCCCGCCGGGCAAAAATTGTTTTACATGTTTTTTTCCGATTTTCGCGGGGGGAGCGCCCGGTACGCGCACCGGGGAGCGTACCGGGGAGCGTACCCTGGAGAAAAAAGAATGACAGAGTTTTTAAAAAATGTAGCATTTTTTTATAAATTGGAGGTAGTTCTAAAAAGAACTGTTTTTTTAATTCTTTTTGTTGTTTTATATTTTTTTTATAGTTTTTTTGAATTTTTTTTACTTTTGTTGGCTTTTCTGAACAGTTTTATATTTTTTTTCTATTTTTTATGGGGAGAAACAAAAAACAGGGAATTGTAAACGGCTCAACTGGAGCAAAAAAAAATCAGGAAAAAATTAAGGTTTCTTCAGGCATTTGTGGTTATCACCAGCAAGGTTGATGAGTGTAATGCTTTGCTCACCATAAGTAATTGTTTTGCCACAATGTATACAAACAATTTTGTATCCCCCAAACTTTGGTTGTATATTTGGAATCATCTGACTTGCCTCTGGACCCGATGGAGTGGGTTCTTTGGTTGTTGAGGTTCTGGCAGATGATTGGGGTAGGTTTCTGCAGAGTTCTCTCACCTCTGCTGCAGAATAGTTATTGGGGTGCAAACGTTGCATGTGCCAAATCATTGTATGATTCCCAAAGGAATATTTTTTTGCAGGGTTCCCCCTGGATAGCACAGCTCCAGAGATGAGACAGGTCACCTTTGCAGCGTTCACTTTTTTGGCACCCCTTGGGATTTTAAAAAAGTCCCATATAAAATGCTCCCTAGGTTTGTATGGGGGATTGTCTTCAGGCAGGAACTGCCTTCTCTCCTCCTCCTCCTCCTCCTCCTCCTCCTCCTCCTCCTCCTCCTCTTCTTCTTGACCACCAATGTGATGTTGTGGTGGTCCTTGTGGTGGTGGTGGTGGTGGTGGTGGTGGTGCAGATGCTCCAGCTGCTGCTGCTACTGTAGCCATTTCTGTAACAATACAAGCAGGTCTTCCTCACTCAAACAACAAAGAAAGAATGAGGAAAAAAGGTGGGGGCTTTCATCATCTGGAAAACAAAACTGTTCTGAACCAATTAAAAGTGTTATTTTCAAGTCACATGACCCGGGCTTTCATCATTTGGAAACCAAAAGTGTTTTGAACCAATGAAAAGTGTTATTTTCAGGTCACATGACCTGACGCGCTTACGCTACGCGCCCCGGGTCGCGCCCGGGGGTGCGTTGCGTAAGCGCGTCGGGTTGCGCTCGGGGGCGTTTACGTAGCACGATCGTATGCGCTCGGGCGCTTCCGGGTGCGTTTACGCCGTGCGTCATAAGACGCATCACGCGGCTACGCGATACGTCAAGATGATGTTTTTGTTCGCGGCAATAGCGCTAACGGGACACTCACCGGTACGCGCAACGGCGCGCGCCATTCCTGCTCTTACCGGTGAGCGCATCGGTATGCGCCCCGGGAGCGCTCCGGGGCAAAAAATATATAAATAAATAAATAATCAGAAAAAAATACTATTACATAATTATACAATAGAAAATTCGTTATAAAAAATATTACTTTTCATACCTATAGATATTTGCTATTAAAAAACCTTTGAAATTCACTGAAAAAACCATAGGTTTCACACCAGTTATAGTTAGGAATTAGCATTTAAAAAACCTATTAAATTCACTGAAAAAACCATAGGTTTCACACCAGTTATAGTTAGCTGGAAATTTTACTCGCATAAAACCATTGAAATTCCCACGTTATAGTTAGTTGGACTCACTATAACTTGCGTGTGTAATGCACTGCTGATGACGTCACACATTACATCACTCATGACATGGTCAGTGACATCACTAGTATCCAAAGCATAGTGCCTGGTGAATGTGTGAACAGATCTCTATGTATCTGCTTAACAAATGTCCACCATATGGGTACAACTCATCAAAGTGGCAATAGTTGCTTTGCCCTCGTAAAAAAGGGCTCAAGGTCTAACTGACAAGTATTGCTTGTTTCTTGATTACAGAAGAAAATGCAAGACACTATCCATTGGGAGGTGGATTGTTTGGTATTGGCTAAACCTGTACAAACCGGCCATAATTGACAAACATTTGGTCTGACTTACTCATGTTGCAAGCCTTATTTAGATAATAGTTTAATACACGCTTTACATCTAGGGAAAGAAATGTTCTCTTAGCCGGGGTGTAAGGGTGCCAAAATAATGTTGGTAAGGAAAATTGTCAGATTGACATGGAAATCCGAAAGAACGTTAGGGAAGCATTTCAGAGAGTGAACAAAACTGTGAATAGTTTGTGAGAATATAATGTCTGCATTTTGCGAACCCCAGGAGCTGATGCTATTGCTATGAGGAAAGTGGTGTTCCATGAAAAATACTGCAGGGGTGGCTTATGAATGGGTTCGAAAAGGATCCAATCCTTAGATATGAAATAGGATTATGTTAAGCTTCCAGGGAGGGAAAGTACACCTAATGAAAGGAAAACTCTTCTTGAACCCTTGTAAAGAATCCTTGATAAAGGAGATTTTTAAACAAGGTGCGTGTAAAGCTGTAGGCAGTAAGGGCTGTGAAGTGAACCTTCATGAAAGAAAATGTAAGCCATGTTTTATCAAAATGATACGGTAGGGAAGAATGACCTCTTCCTTGTAAATCTCATAGTTTACGTTCTGGGATGAGCACCAGATGCAACATCTCCTCCAGCTGAAGGCATATACTAAACAGGTAGATGGCTGTTTTAGCTCGCTAGAGATTTTCCAAGTTGTTTTGTAGCAGATTCAAGGCCAAGTTAAACTCCTACAGCCCAAAATCCAGACAATTCTGGATTTGGAAGCATGAACACCCACGTTAGGGCATTCCTTGGCTTGACTAGATACTACAGGAGGATTGTGTGAAAGGGTATGGGTCCATTGAGACAGCCCTCACAGAACTCACCTCCAACAAGATGCCCAAGATAGTGACCTAGACAGTTAGCTGGCAAAAGGCTTTTGACACCCTAAAAGAGGCAATGTGCTCAGCACCTATTCTCTAGGCTCCAGATTACTCCAAGCAGTTCAATGTGCAGTCCAATGCATCTGAGCTAGGGATAGGAGCAGACCTATCCCAGACAAATGATGATGGAAAAGACCAACCTGTTGCTGTCATAAGCAGAAGGCTACTCCTCATGGAGCAGCGTTGGAGTGCCACTGAGAGGGAGGCATTTGATGTGGTTTGGTCCCTGAAGAAGCTGAGACCATCCTAGTTCAAACTGACCATAGACCTCTCAGATTGCTAATGCAATTGAAAGGGGAAAATCCAAAACTTTTGAGGTGGTCCATCACCCTACAGCACAGTTCTTCAAACTGTGGGGCGCGCCCCCCTGGGGGGGCGTGGATGGCTTCCCAGGGGGGCGCAAAGGCCTCTGCCAGCACATGTAAAAGAAGACGCCTGGAAGTGCAGCGATGTTTATTTGCTGCATTTCCAGGCTGTCTTCATTTACTCCGAAGGCCTCAGAGTGCCGTGGGGCCAGAGGTCAATGGGTGTGCTGCTGGGGGCTTGGCTGGGCAGTGTCTGGAGTCTTATTAAGACTCCAGCACAGCCGAGTTTTTCACAGGTCTTTAAAGACCATTTGCATACATTTGGAAACTGGTTACCAAAGCTTAGTTTTTTTCTTTTTCCAGTACTCCCTGTTCCCCGACTCTGCCTATTCCTTACATTTGCATTTAAAAATTACTGCTGTAGTGTGAAAGTGCATTTCATGAAAAGGAATACAAAAAAGGATTGCCAATAGAAAAAGTGCCAGCCATGTATGTTTAAAGAGCCTGCAAAGACCTTGCTTTGACACTAAATAGGGTCTTAAATAAAAAGTATGTATTCATTTGTAATGTGACTTTCTGTCTATTCCTTTTATTTTCAGTCATGAATCATTCAGGCAGCCCTAGAACACATTTAAAAGTACTTTATATTTGCTTTTCGAAGTACGCACACATAAGTGCTGAAAATAGGGCTTTAGGTGACTGTTTATTTTTGCCGTCTGCAACATCAAAATCATGAGCTGGCAACCCTAATCATAAGACTGGAAGTTTGATGCAGGATCAGCACATTATTTATTTATTTCACCCTTGATTCCCTGATTAATTCCATAATAGCAATAGTTTAACTTATACCTGAAACCCTGCGTCCCGCCAATAACATGCTGATTAACTTCAAGTGTCTGGGAATTCACCCTGTATTCAGACAACTCATTCCTCATACTCACCCTTCACTTTTACGCTCACAGCGCATAGTTATGGTTTTCCCGCATTTGCCACATAATCAATCATTTGCTGCATAATTTTCAGATTAAAAAATGCAGCAACACATGTTACCTCACAGTGGAAGGCCCTTTCTAAAGGTTGACTGGTCACCTTTCTTTTTTTTTTTTTTTTTTTTTTTTAAAACCTTTATTGTGCAGTATCATCAAACATTTACGGGCCTACAACCACCCGGCCGGCCTCGACGTCTGTGTAAGCACTTTCATAAGTTATACGGTGACTCAGCAGTACGTCAATACAAAGTAGCAAGCATTCAGAAGTACAATGGAAAACATCAGACTGCCGAAAAACAGGAGAATTAAGGTTCATTTTAAAATTTTAACAATATACGTAAAAGGATAGAAACAGAGAAGGATCAGTAACCATATAGTCCAGCGAGAGTAAGAGTGGGCAACGCCTACCAAAGGATATCCAACGAACAGAGAAACATAAGCAAAGTATCGGCACATAAATAGCAATGGAAGGATAAACAACCCCCAAAATATTTTGCGCCAGTCCGTACCCACCCCACACCAAGCCACCCTACTGACCCGAAGAAAAGAAGAAGAGAAAAGGAATTAAAAAGGAAGAGAAAAAATAAGGCCCATAGGAACTGAAAACGGACAAAAGAAAAGCCCCCCCTCCTCACCCCCCACCCTACACACATGCAGAGGCTACGGCCTACCCCTCCCCAGCAGTGTGTCTGTCGCCCAATAAAGAATACCCGAAATATAGACACAGAAAAGGAAAGAAAGAAAAGAAGAAGAAACCATATAAATCGGAGGAGGGTCATACAAGCCACAAGTTCATTCTCCACCCCAAGAGTAAATGGCAACAATAATCAGCAACAGTTACGGTAATGAATGGGGAGAGTCATCAAACACAGCGCAGCTGAATGTTACATTGGGACATATCAATCCGATCCTCCGCCAGCCAAGCAGCCATCAACTACGAAAGGGAGCACCTAGCCCTGGCCCGTTCGTGCGAGCCCCCCTAAACATGGCCCCTGAGGGAAGCCCGTCCCACCCAACACAAAGAAACAAAATATCCACGCATGGCAGAGGAGAGGTCTGTGAACACAAAATTGACGCCGCCCGTTACCAATAGGTCCATCTTCACCGACAAACATCATCCCCAGGTTCGCCCGATGACACTCAGTCCACAGCAAGGATCATGGGGCTTGGAAGGAGGATGCAGTCAAAGGGGCTAACAGCTGCAAAAGCATTGTTCGGGGCAATAGCGACGATACCGTGAACGAAGTCTCAGCCCCCAGGTGGGAGAGATACACTGCAGCGCCACAGGAGCTGGCAGACGGCCGTCCGCAGGCAACAACACTATCAGGGATAATCCGCTCCCCTCCGCACTCGCGGGGAACCATAGTAGCCACCTCAGGAACTGGAGAAGGCAAATTGTCACCCCACTGGGAGCAGTCCAGCCATATGCGCCTCAGAGTGAACGCAACGCCATCAAGCTTCTCACCCAGCTCTCGGTAACCATCCCTCCACGCAGATCGTAGGTCCCCAAGAGCAGCGAGAATGGTGCCACAGGATAGCTCAGGTTGGGGACCCCACATCACCACGTTACGAGACGACCCACACATCCCATCACACATCGCAGCGATAGGCAGGGTACTGCAGCCTATCTCGTGCAGGGAGCCATCAAACGTTTCCACCATGGAGGGAGAATGACAATAAGATGGGGGCGAGGACGGCACCGGCAGGCAGCAGTCCAAGGTACCGATGCCAACAAGGCAGACCTCTAAGGAGCGATCCTCGGTAACAGCTATCCCCTCATCAATTAAAGGCTGGGGCAAATTCGGGGGCGGTCCGCAAAAACCGGGCAAGTTCGAAAATGGGGTCGATACTGCTCACCTCCAGCTTTACACAAAGAAGAAGTATTCCCAGTGAGTCCCCATCTCGCAAATGCACCCCCGTCGCGTGGTGCGAGGAGCTGCGCCCCAGCAGAGAAATTCTGTTCCTGCTCCCCGTCGGCAGTCAATGCGTCCTAAAGGGCCAGCTCCGAACAGGCCCGGCTGGCCGGTGTTGAGCAATGAGCACCCGGCGGCATTCAGCTGCGTAGGTCCCGGCTTCAGGGCTGCGGAGGCCACCAAACAACTTCCCGAATAACTCCAGTTACCAGGCAGGTAGAAACCCCAGGAGAACACGAATGAGGACAGCGCGCAATCACCAACACCCCGCTGCAGCGCAACCTCAGGATGATAATCAGGATTTCAGAGCGGGGCTCGAGAACTCGCGGAGCCGGGAGCCTACACGTCCGCTCCGGTGGCCATCTTGGCTCCTCCCTGACTGGTCACCTTTCTGTTGCTTATTGCTATATGTGGGTGTTAATGTGGTACTTATGAGGGTCAATAAAGGCCAGGACAATGTTAACAAGTGTAAAAATAGCAAAATAGTGCAGTAATGCTATCACAAAATATTCAGCATAATTCGCCTGTGCTTGCTGCAGAATTTAGTCAACCATGCTGCATAATGTTGCCTTCTCCTGCCGCATAATTCAAATGGCCCTATTTATACTGCTATGAAGTGGCAGAAAGCACTGTGAATATGTAAGTCATTCTTTTAAAACAGTATTTACATACTCTAAGCTAGACTGCTGCAAAATGATGCAGTGATTGAGATAAAACAAGTTCTTACAAAATATACTTTTTAGTAATAAGTAATCAACCTGTATCTAATGCAGACATTTGTGTAAGTGTCTCCACTACTCCAGATCCCAGCTGATAACTCTGTTACATTACATCTTAAAAAGAATAGATCTTTGCCACCATAAAACTTTAAGCAGATCCACTGAAATTATTCAGCAAAAAAGAACAAAATTATGCGGCAGGTTTGACTAAATTATCCAGCAAGAAAAGGTAAGTTATGTGGCACAATGCGCCACATTTTGTAGTTAGCCTTACTTCATTATTTTGTCATTTTAACTCACAGTAACGCTGTCAGGGGAAATATTTCACCTCATTAGTACCAGTTTAACACCCAAATACAGCAGTTAGTAACTACAAGATTACCAGTCTTTGCAAGGCCTTCCACTGCTCCGGGAACACTTTGTCATGCTTTAAGTTATTTTTGTTCCGTTTGAGCTAGAATCAAGATTTTGTCATTGAAATCTGGAGATTATGTAGCAAATGCAGTAAACTGATAATTATGTGGAAAGCGCTGCTGCTGCAGAAACTCATAATTCCAGTGGCCCTGGCTTTAAGTGACTCAATCAATTAATGGCTGGTAAGAAGGCCGGTTTCTTTTTTAACTTTCTGCACTACCACCACCCACTTCGATTTCAGGCACAGGCATGTCAAAGTCAGTATTAACCATTCAGGGAAGTTTTTTGTGTGAAAGCTGAGTCCATGGGGTGGCAGGTAGAAGGCCAGCAGGGTTGCATTCAGATGCAGAGCCCTAATCCTCTCGATCCTTGGGGCCTCACAGAAATGGTCTAGGAGACAGAGGAAAGGATTGACATTCATAGATATCGTCAAAGAGAAGGCCCAGAATAGTGAGCACGCTATGCAAACTCATTTTTAGGTTTACAAATGGCGAGAGACCGCTTCTTTAGAGAGCTACCCCAAAGAAGGGGACGATATAAGTGTTTTTTTTTAAAGGGACATTAGTGAAGCTGGTACTGCTGCCAAGTGTGTAAGTGGCCACTGCTGGTTATCATAAAGGAGTAGATGCAGATGCAGAAGGACTTCGGTCCAGGAATTGATGATCCATCATGGTGGGGAAGAGGTAAAAGAGGCAGAGGAGATAGCCTGCTACTCAGGACTGCAGTTATCATTAGTGCAGCAAGTATAGTTGCATTGGGGTCAAAGAGTGTGAGGGGCTCACAACACCCCAATTATGGGGAGCAGTTTGTTTGGGATATCTGTTTTTATTTGATGCATTTGCTGTTTTATAAGTTTCGTATGTGGTGTGGTTCATAAGCTATAGAAAAAGTATTCCTAAAATCATCTCATAAGCCCCGCTCCCTGCACGGAGCCATGTCCCTCCCGCTCCCCCAATCCTAGCCATAAAGTTTTGGAGGGGGGCCCGACCTCCATACATTTTGCTTAGGGGGGGCTCAGAGTAAAAAAGTTTGAAGACCTCTGCCCTACAGGGAAGGGACTTTACAGTGGAATATTGACCTGGGACTGCCCATGCCAAAACAGATGGCCTTTAACAGATTTTTCCACTTAGACAATGAAGACGCTCTTCGGAAAGGGTAGTCTTGTCTGCTTTCATTTAGGAGGGGAGATTGTGTAGGAAAATGCCCCTCTGTGCATGGTTACTCCCCACTTTTTACCTGACACATGATGCACTTTGACTTGGTGTGCCCTGGGTCCCTGCCAATCAGGGTCCCATGGTCTATGTTCTTTCCCACAGCTGTACCTTTGTTACCCCAACTGGCACATTTCTGGCCACCGGTAAGACCCTTGTGAAAGGTACCATGGAACCAAGAGCACTGTGACCAGGAAAGGCCTCCAAGGGCTGCAGCACATGTTGTGCCACCCTTAGGGGCTCTGCACCTTAACACCCACAGGCTGCCTTTGCAGGCTGCATGTTTAGATGCAGAGAAAAGTAAAGCGTTGACATGGCACACATCCCTGTGTGCCATGCCTGCAAACCACTACCTGGAGCCTAAGTAAGTCTCCCCAATAGCAGAGTGCCCTAGCCCCCAGGTGAGGGTACAGTCGCATGAGCACTGTAGCGCTACAGTGTCTAAGTCCATTCTTAGACATTATAAGTGCAGTAACGCCATAATGAGTATATGGTCTGGGAGTTGGTCATTATGAACTCCACAGCTCCATAATAGCTTTACTGAAATCTGGGAAGTTTGGTAGCAAACGTCTCATCACATTAAACCCATACTAATGCCAATGTGGGATTTAATGTAAAAAATGCACACAAAAAACATCTTAGGGATCCCCCCTGAAAAATGACCATCCCCGATGTGGTTCCTGAATGGCTGCCCGCCATTTGCCACCACCAGACAGGCTTCCGAGCCCCTGGGTAGAGGGCCTCTGCTCTCTGGGTCCAGAAACAAAGCCCATCCTGGGCAGAGGTGCCATGCTTCCTACCCTGGTCCAGGAAGGGGAAGCTTCAAAGGCCTGCCACCTTTGTAAGCTGTCCCTGCCTTTTGCTGCCCCCAGCAACTGGCTCCCACTGGTTTTGACCCCCCCACTTCGGGTGGGAGAATTGGCTGGTAAACCAAGTTAGGTGGAGAGGTGTGCCCACCTTTGACACTCCCACCCCTCGGGTGGTAGAGGCGTGGTGAAGCACACATCCTAGTCCCTTCTATCTAGAAGATAAGGAGACCCAGCCAATTAGAGGAAGGTTTGTGTCCCCCTCCCACAGCAGGGTGGCATAAGAGGAGGTGTACCCACTCCAAGTAAGGGACCTAATGGTCCAGACCTGCACACCCCTGTAAAATCCCCTATATTTATTATTATGGGGTAACCCCGAACCTTGCCTCCTCAGATTCGAGGAAGAAAGAAACACCAAAGAGCCGTGCTGACCCAGGAAAAAGAGGACACCAACTGTTTTGGCTCCAGCCCTACCATCCTGTCCTGACTCTGACATGACTACAGCGAGACCCTGGTGTGTCCAGCAGCCCCCCAGAAACCGGAGTACCTGCCCTGCACTCATATTAAAGACTTGGTCTCCTGTGAGCACCAGATTTGCTCAACAGACTCCAAACACAGAACCCGGATCCAGACGGCTCCGCAATTCTGCACCACTCTGCACCTGACGCCCATGGCCTGAATTCCTGGGATCTGGTGATCCCAACCTACCTCAAGCTTCAAGCCGACGCCTGCAGCCTCAACTTGAAAGGTCACCCTGACTGCAACCCAAGCTGGTAAGAAGATCTGACACCAAAAGACACCTCTGCACCCGACGCCCCACGGCTTTGGGTGGCCCAACCAACGGTGTCCAGACAACCCCCACTAACCCAATTTACCTCTCCTGCCGGAGGTCGCCTTCAGAAAGCTTCCCTGCCCAAGCCTGCAGCCTTTTCTTCGAACCGGAGATCTCCATTACAAACAATAGGGTTCCCGACGTATTCTTGGCACTCTGCATCCGGCCACCTCCTTGCCGCTGGTGATGTAGCTCCTGTGTTTAATGTTGGCATCTACAGTGCTGATCCTAAACTGAGGAGCTTTGCTCCCACACCCAAGCAACCTGCTCGTAAGCAGCACCAGACCAAAGGCCCCCTTAGTCATCTTGGCTAACATTGGGAGCCTTGCTCTCTGCACCCAGCAACACCCTCCTGATAAGCCTAAGTGTTCAACCACACTACCACAAAGAGGGCTGTTAGTGTTTATCTAATTTAGCCTAGTCTATACCTCTGGGAATCCCCTGGACTCTGTGTACACTACACCTTACTTTAGTATACTATATACAGAGCCAGCAACCTACATTGGTGTATCAGCAGTGGGGTCTAAGACTTTGCATTTGTTGGACTAACTTAGTCAACACCTGACCACCCAACAAGAATCTAGAAAAATTACTTTAGTACAACTCATTTCTAAGAATTGACTATTTTTCAAATTTCTAAAAGTCTTGTTAGGGCCTTGTATTAAGTCCCTGTAGTATTCTTTCTAGAAACTTTCAAAGTCACTGAAGTTATTGGGGAAGCACTTGGAACTTGCTCATAGGTCTTCTAAAAAGAACCCCACTTAAGTAAAATAATGAGCAACACAGAGATGATGGCTGAGGAGCTCGACCTCACCTCTCATTCCATCCTAGAAGTTAGAGAGTTAAGGCTTCTATGCAAAGCTAAGAAAATACAAACTGGACCCACCCCTACCAGATCAAAACTCCCAAAGGCTCTGGCAGAGCATGCACGGGAATACCCCCCCTCACTGAAGGAGAAGAACTCCAGGCAGATGAGGAAAGTAGTGAGGGTGATGAGGTCCTAAATCAACCACTTCAACTAATTAGGGAGGATGGGGCCTTTGATCCCTATCCCTCCAAACCAAGTATTACACCTGGGTCTAGATCCTACAGAGGTAGGGCCGGCTCTATACCAGACAGTGAGGACAATTTCACAGAGGAGGACCCCCTTTTTAGCAAGGATGGCCACAAGACTCGAGCTTGAGACCAAGCTCCTAGCTTCAGAGAGAGGAAGAGTAGAGATGGGCCTAGGACTCATCAATGGTGGCAGCAAATTAGATAACAGAGAGAATGAAGGGTCTTAAGACCCTAAAATTCCCAAAGGGATTGTCCCTAAATTTGAGGATGGTGATGATATCACCAAATGGTGCACAGCCTTTCAGATGGCTTGTGTGCCAGGCAAGTGAGTAACACTTACTTGTGGGCACTCCTTTGGGAACTGTTCACTGCTAAGAACATGGACAGACTCCTGACCGTTACTGGGGCAGAAGCTGAGTCTTATGAACTCGTGAATGGTACCCTGATTGAGGGATTTGGAATCACTACTGAGGAGTACAGAATTTAATTCAGTGGCTCAGAAATCCTAGAATCAGGCCTGGGTGGAATTTGTAGACTACTCAGTAAAAACAGTAGGTGGCTGGTTGACTGAAATTAAAGCGCAGGATTATGAGGGACTAAATGCTTTTTTTTTTGGAAAGAACACATTTTAAGTAACTGCATCAGTATCTCTCAGACCTAGGTCCAATTTCTCTCCAAGAATTGGGAAAGAAGGTGGACCATTGGGTAAAGACAAGGATGACCAAGACAACTACTGGGGGTGACCAAAAGAAAGGGGTTAAAAAGCCTCCCCAGGGGAAAGAGGGTTAGAATCCAAAACATAAAAGCCAAGAGTCTTCAAAAGGCTCCCAAAATCCGTGGGTGGGCCCAAGAACCCTTCCCAGGCCACTGGTGGGCATAAGGGGAAACGTGTAATCCTGCTAATGCCTGGTGTATCCATTGTAACAAGAAGGGACACCAAACTAGGGAGATCCTGCCTGTTCCAACAAGCAAGCCCCTAGTCCCCCTTCAGCTAACCCTGGAAAGGCAAATCTTCAGATGGGATCAATGGTGTGCCTTGAGAAGATCAGAGTGCACACAGAAGCTACCCTAGTCTCCAAGGGTGGGGTTGATATGGCACCCTAGCGGCCCCAAAACTTAAATAAGTACCTACAGCACCCCAAGATCAATGGGTCAAGTGTACAAGCCCTGAGGGATACAGGAGCCAGTATCACTATGGGGAGAAAATCACTGGTTTCCCCAGGACAATTCCTAACTGGGAAATCTTTCCCAGTAACCAATGCTGATAATGACACTTTAGTCCATCCCCTTGCTATGGAAACATTAGACTGGGGAGGGGTTACTGGCCTGAAACAGGTGGTGGTCTCTCCAAAGCAACCAGCCCCTTGTTTGCTTGGAAATAATCTGGAGACCTCAGCATGTGCTGAGGTAGAAAGAAGTACCCATGCAGCAAAGCTAAATATCTCTGAGATAGTGTGTGTAAAATCCAGATCACAATCCCTAGCACGGGATGAAAAAGAAGAATTGGAGTATGAAATGATGGCCCAACCTCCCACGAGAAAATGTAAGAAGATGGGTGACACAGCTTCTACACCCCAAAAAGACCACCTCTCATCAGGGAGAGATCTTGTCAGCTGTAGTGGGAATTGAGCCCATGGACCTTGAACCTTAAGAGGTACAGCTTTTGGGCCCAGGGACCCTCTAGGGAACAGCTGTGCCTTGGGCAGCAGGTCTTCTCCACTCTTGAAGGCCTGAGGAAGCAAGCTGCTGCACAGGAGCAGGGAGATGTCAGTGGCTCCCACAGGATCTATTGGGAGGAGAGACTCCATTACACTGATGCCAGAGACTCTAAACCTTGTGCCAATAGCAGAGTGGTAGTGCTTTGGTTGTATAGAGAGTTTCTGTTCACTTTGGCTCATGACATCCCTCTAGCTGGACATTTGCGCCAGACAAAAATTTGGGAAAGACTTGTTAACCACTTTTATTGGCCCCAGACGTCCCAAAAAGTGAAGATTGCAAACTCCTGTGTCACCACTCAAGCAAGTGCCAAAACAGGTGGACACCCAATACCCCCTTAAATCTACTACCAGTTGCTGGGGTTCCCTTTTGAAAGGGGAGGTGTGGATATAATGGGTCCACTTGAACCTCTCACAGCCTCAGGACACATATCAGGGCAATCCACTCACATTGTCAAGCAAGAATTATTAAGGGCAAGCTATTTTTAGGGACTACTCGCCCTTTCTGGCCAGTTGAAATTCCTCTAACTTCAGGGAAGACAATCTGACTTTTGACCCCTGTTTCTGAAAGCAGAGTAAATGTAACACGATAACAAGATTTAAAGGCATCTTTATTGCTCACAAAGTGAAAGAGCAATAAAAATGCCATTAAATCTTGTTATTTTGTCATATTTGCTGGCTTTCATAGACAGAGGTCAAAAGTCAGCTTATCTTATTACATTTATTTTTCTTTCTGTGACTTAAGTTAGAGGATTTTGTAAAGAGTGACATTTAAACTGTGAAAAGGATGTTAAATGAAAGGCTGTAAGATGTCAGGTTTTTTCTGACACAACAATGAAATATCTAAGTGAAATATTCAAACATTTCAAATATATTTCAATAGTTATGAAGACCCATTTTTGTAATTTTGTAGTCAAAATATATTTGTATAGGATCAAAACAAATTAGAACACTTGACTTGGCGATGCGCAAAATTTAAATATTTTTGCTGAAACACAATTTCCAAAAATTGTTAATGCGCTATTATCAGTAAAACTATGTGTTAGTGGGAATGTTGTGTGGCCATTTCAATGAAAAAATATGCTGTCTGTAAATGATAATGCATTACCACATCATGCTTTGCTAATATATTTATGAAAAGTGAGTTTTTAAACATAAACTGGGAATTATTACTGCTCCTGCCCAGATGTCAATACTACTAAGTCAACTAGAAGGCAAATCAGGAATCATGTGTACCCTATATATGGGCTCAATTCTTGTTATACATGGAGCAAACATTTAGTTTTTTTGTACAGCAGAAATAGTGAACTTGCATATTTGAAGGTGCTCTCTTATGTGATAATAAAGAATAAGGCGGCTCCATAAGACAACATATTTGCCTAGGATTACACAATTTGAGACCAGTTCACAGGTCAAGTACATAACAGTTAGGTCGAGTAGATTATTAAAGTTACTAGACCTGCAGGTCTAGTAAAAATTTAATGATTTTTCAAGGCCTGCAAATACATCCTGGTAGTAGTGGATCATGCTACCATGTATCCTGAAGCTATTCCCCTCATGCCTACTACAGCCCCTGCAGTAGCCAAGGCCCTCATTGGTGTCTTCACCAGGGGAGGGTTTCCTAAAGAGGTAATATCAGACCGAGGTTCCAACTTCATGTCTGCATACTTGACACACATGTGGGATGAGTGTGCAATGGTCTATAAGTTTACAATACCTTATCTCCCACAAACCAATGGCCTTGTTAAAAGGTTCAACAAGACATTGAAATGCATGATAATGGGACTGCCTGAAAACTCAAAAGATGGGATGTATTGTTACCCTGCCTGTTTTTTGCCTACAGAGAGTTGTCTCAGAAGGGAGCAGGGTTTTTCCCCCTTTAAACGTCTGTTTGGCCAAGCTGTAAGGGGACCACTCTCTCTTGTGAGGAAAGGATGGGAGGAACCCCATCATGTAGTAAACAGGATGTGGTAGACTACATACTAGGCCTTCGATCCAGGATTACAGAGTACATGCAGAAAGCAACCAAAAAACTTCAGGCCAGCCAGGATCTGCACCGGGGAGTTCCAACCAGGGCAGAAGGTGTGGGTTTTAGAGCCAGTGGCACCCAGGGCCCTCCAGGACAAATGGAGTGACCCTTACTCTCTACTAGAAATGAAGAGTAAAATCGTCTACTTGGTAGACCTGGGCACTAGCAGGTCCTCCGAAAGGGTGATACATATGAACCACCTGAAACTCTTCTGTGACAGGGCTGAGGTAACCATGTTTTTAATTTTGTTTATTTATAAGTATTTTGTCGAAGGCATACAATGCTCAAATACACAGAACAAAAATACAGGCATTAGGTCATATACCGTGGTCATACATCACTTTGCAGAGTGTCCCTTTGAACTTCAATCATACATTTACAACGTATATAGCAGATCATTCTTATACGGTTGAGTGTGTTTGGAGATAGTCAACCAGATACACCCAGTAATCCCTGGGTTTGGAACCTGTGGGTAACTCTTCCTCATATGTTTTCAGGGTATCTTTACAATAAGCCATATCTTTAATCCATTGTTTGGCTCCTGGAATATCCTTGCTGCCCCAGCATAGCGAGATTCTATGTTTAGCCAAAAGAAGTGCAATCATGCAGAATTTACGTTTGGTGGATTTCACATTATTGACTAGGCCCAGTAGACACAATCGAATTGAACAGGTAATGGAAATACCCATCATCACACTTAGCAGCTTTGTAATTTCAGTCCAATATGCACTAATAGAATTACGGTACCAGGCTAGGTGAAAAAAGTCGTCACTGTCTACTCCGCATCGTTGGCATCGTGCATCTGGGCGAAGTCCATATTTGTATAACTGTGCAGGGTATGATATTTTCGGTGCAAGTATTTATAGTGAAGTATATGCAAATTGCCATTTAGTGTGAGCATACTAGTTGTGGTGCAACAGATAGCCCATTCTTCCACTTTGAGGGGAGTGTCAAGCGTGACATTCCATCGCGCCAGTGCTTTATGGGTAGTCTCATTAATATCACCTTGAAGTTGCGTGTATAGTCGTGTCACCAGATGAGTGTTACTGGGAGTGGTGATAATCATTTGCAGGGTATTTATTTGCAGTGATTTGCTGGGATACATGGGATATAGTTTCTTAACAGCTGCTTGCAGTCTATGGTAGGTAAATTGAAAGAGTAACGTCTGATTACTAATGTAGAATAGATATTTTCGTTCTATAAATGTGCCATTAGCATATAGATCTCCCATTGTGTCTATACCCACATTTCGCAATAATTCTGTGCCTTTTTTTCTTGAGTAACTGACAGCTCCGGATGAAAATGTAAGGGTAGCGTTGGTGCATAAAGCGGCAACTTATTGGCCAACTTCCCCATCTTTTGCCAGGCTGCGTTAGTTGTATCAATGGTGTTAATTGCACGAGAGTGTAGGCGGGTCCACCGATATGGTAGAATAGCATTCAATAGAATGGGATGTGCATCCCCGTCTTCGATGGCTATATGGGGCATATATGGGATGGGGTGGTACCAAAAGTGCACGTTTTGCGCTTGAGCACATAAATAGTAAAGGAGGAAGTCTGGGACCTTAAAGCCCCTTTAGAGAATGGCAGAGTCAAGGCCCGTATCTCAATGCGTGCTTGTTTGCCCGCCCATATGAGGCAATTTACTACAATAGATAGTTTTTGGAATACAGCTTTCGGTGGGGTCATTGGAATATTATTGAAGAGGTAGAGGAGTTTAGGTAACATGACCATCTTTGACAATGGCCAGACGGTCTGCCAACGATAATGGTAGTTGTATCCAGCGCTCCACCTTTTCTTCAATCTTACTAATTGTTGTCCCATAGTTTGCGTGGATAACTATTTCAGGGTCCCGATGATACCATACCCCAAGATATTTGACTGGGTCTGTTTGCCATTCGAGTGGGAACTCTGCCTGTTATGGATGGGTGGTGTCTGTCAATGGGATAATAAGGGATTTAGCCCAGTTAATTTGGAGTCCAGAATGATGCCCAAAGTTAATATATTCTCTGAATAGCGGAGACAGACTTGTAGCCAGATTTTTAACATTAAACACTATATCGTCTGCATATAGTGAAATATTGAGTGGCCTTTGTGGAAACTGCAGAGCTGCATATTTATGACCTTGCCGTATCTTGCAAGCCAATGGTTCAAGTGTGATTGCAAAAAGTAAGGGTGACAAGGGGCAGCCCTGTCGTGTTCCTTGTTCAATCTTGTTAGCATCAGATATATATTTATCCGCGCTGTGGGCTTCATATATAATAATTGAATCCTTTGTAGAAAGATTGGGGGAAATACCATCTTGTGTAGTATGGTGTGAAGATATGTCCATTCGATCGAATCAAATGCTTTTGCTGCATTCAAAAGGACTGCAGCAGCTTGAAGTTATGGTGATAGATATTGCAATAGTGAAAATAGTGTTCGGGTGTTGTGGGCAGTGGAGCGGCCCAGTATAAAGCCGATTTGATCTGCCAATACATGTGTTATGTTATGTTATGTTATGTTATGTTATGCGTTTTTATTTGGCGCACAGATGCTCCAGATAAGGAGCGTCCTGGCGCCCGACAAGGCAGCTGCACAACACAACTGAAACCATAAACAAACAGTATAGACAAACTAAGGGAATAAAAAAGTTTTCACCGCACGGCGAAAGGAAAGCAGATCCCTCATAGCGCGGATCGCCGGGGGCAGGGAGTTCCACAAGACCGCCGCGCGCACTCGAAACGAGCGTCCTCCAGCTCGACTCCGCTTGAAGCGCGGCACGACAGCTAGTTCTAAGTCGGCAGATCTTAAGAGTCGAGCTGGGGTGTAGTGGGCAAGAAGAGCCACAAGAATCGTTGCTGGGGACCCCTTCAGAATTTTGTAAGCGACACAGAGGACCTTAAACTGGATCCGCTGGGCCACCGGTAGCCAATGCAATGACCGCAGGGTACTGGAGGTGGGACAGAATCTAGGGAGGCCTACCACCGCTCTTGCAGCGGCGTTCTGGATCCGTTGTAGGCGCCCAATCTCCGCTTGGTTCAGACCAACTAGTAAGGAACTCGCATAATCCAGCCTCGAGATGACTGTAGCTTGGATCATGAGTTGCCTAGTGGGAGCATCGAAGAACTTCAGCACTGGACGGAGCCCGCGCAGGATGCCAAAGCAGCAGGCCGCCGTGCGTTTGGTATGACACACAAACGTAAGGGAAGGGTCCAGCCAGACCCCGAGGTTCTTAAGCTCGGCGACTGGGATGGGAGCAGGACCCAAATCCCCAGGCCACCATCTCTCTCCCCAAAGATCCGGCTGTCTGCCAAAAACCATGACCTCGGTCTTACTAGCGTTCAGCTGGAGACAGTTGGACGTCATCCAGCTGGCGACCGCCCGCAGTCCTTGTTGAAACCTGGGGGCATCTACTTCGGCGTCCCCGCTGATCGTAACCGCTAGCTGGGTGTCATCGGCATATGACACCATCGTCATACCCCATTGCCTGACAACCTCAGCTAGCGGCCTTACGTATAGATTAAACAACGTAGGACTCAGCGAGGAGCCTTGGGGAACCCCCAGGTTCAACGGATGGAATTTGGACTGGTGAGGTGGGACGGTCACGCTAAAGGCCCGGTTGGCTAAAAACGATCGGAACCACTGGAGAGCGATACCGGTCACACTAGCCTCCTCTAGGCGCAGCAGAAGGATTGGGTGCGAGACGGTGTCGAAGGCAGCGCTCAGATCTAATAGCACAAGCGCTGCAGTTTGTCCCGCGTCAAGCACGGAGCGAAGATGCTCCACCATGTAGAGCAGAGCCGTCTCCGTGCTGTGACCAGCCCTAAACCCATTCTGCGTTGCGTCGAGGATATCTGCACGGCGGAGATGTTCCGAGAGGACAGCGTTTACGTGTGCCTCCGTAACCTTAGCCGGCCACGGCAAGAGTGAAATCGGCCGATAGCTCTCCGGCTTGCTGCCGTCCAGGCTGGGTTTCTTAAGGATAGGCCGAACCATGGCTCGCTTCCACTTCAGTGGAACCTCGCCAGATGTTAATGACGAGTTGATCAGAGAGCATAGCGGCGAGATGTCATGTACCGCTAAGTCTTTGAACACATCTGGGCAAAGTGGATCCTCTGGGGACCCAGACTTCACTTGACGGGCCAATATGTCTAGGCTATCAGATGTTAAAATAGGAAAGGAATGCAGTCCCTCAGATGGTAGCGGCTTAACAGATGGATTAGCCGAGGGAGTAGCCAAAGGAAAGGCCCGATAGATAGCATTCACCTTTTCCAGGAAGAACTCTGCCAATTTTTCACAGTGCTCGACGGAGCTCTGGTGCGTCGTTGTTACCTTTTTGGCAGTAAGGTCTTTTAATACCTTAAAAATAGCCTTGGACGGGTTCGAGCTAGTCCTGAATTGTGCAGCATAAAATGCGGCACGAGTTCTACATACCGCCCGATGATACACTTTGACAGTAGACAGGTAGAGAACTTTCTTCGTACTGTTGTAGGCCTTACGCCATGCCCGCTCTGCACGCCTACAGGAGACCTTCAAAGCACGCAGTGCGTCGTCATACCAGGGGCTGGCTTTACCGGTCCCAGTTTTGCAGCCGACCAAGGGAATCAGAGTGTCCAAAGCCCTAGATACCCAATTACAGAACCTGTCATATACCTGATCAGGTGACCCCGTGATGACAAATGGGTCAACCGATAGGAGATGGAAAAACTCATCCAGCTTAAGTTTATTCCAGCGTCGTCTTGGAATCGAACACACCACTGGCTTGGGTTGAATAGCCGGAAAAGGGCACTGGATCTGTATCAAGTAATGATCAGTCCATGCTAGAGGTGTGTAGCTGGTAATGCAGGCTTCCGTAAGATTTGTAAAAAACGGATCAAGGGTATGACCCCCTGAGTGGGTGGGCTGTGCCACCAGCTGAATCAGCTGGAGCGCCTCAAGATCTGCCACAAAACTGGACACCGAGGGGCTCATTGAGTTGTCAAAGTGCAAATTTAAGTCCCCAATGATGGAAAAATTGGAGCACCCCGTCGCCAGTTGACTAATGGCGTCAGGTAGCGCCGCTCTAAAGGCCACTTCACTTCCCGGTGGCCGATAAATCAAAAGCCCCGACAGGGTGAAGTTAGGTGTAATAGCTACCTTGAACATTGCACTTTCGCAACCCGGAATTTTTTGACCCTGCCACGTACAAGAATAGCAGGATTTAACAGCAAGAGCTATTCCTCCACCTCTAGAGGCTCGGTTTAAAGTAAACACCGAGTATTCCGGCGGGAAGGCCAGATTAACGACGGCCGTATCGGCATCCTGCAGCCAGGTCTCCGTCACACAGAATAGATCGGGCAACTCCTCATCTAGCAGATTGCAGATATCTAGATGGTGCCTAACAAGCGACCTGGCATTGAGATTCCAAAGGCTGATATAGGGTTGTAGGCTGATGGCCACACGGGAGGTCTCCCTGCAGTTCCCACTTGCAGGGGCAGACAAGATGAAACATCCGCAACCACACGAGAACGGGCCACATAAGGGGTCCACACGAGGTGCAGTGCAGGTCGCCCAGGACCGGTTGATGGCGGCCAGACTGTCTCTGGTGTAACACCGCATGATGGCCGGAAATACGGCCAGGAGGAGGGCCAGAGTCCAGCCACGTCCTGTCGCGGACGGGCGCAGACGGGCAGGACTCTGGCACGACTCCGGCCACGCGAGGACGCGCCCGCTCCGCGATCCCGCTACGGAAGGGAGGAGCATTTAGTAGGCGTCTCCTCGCTCACACATGCGCAGTCAAGCGCTGGCGTAATGAAGCTGCTCTGCCCCTCTCAACTATGGCGCCCGCCCCAGGAACCAAGCCCGCCAAGCGGCGGTGGGGGACACAATTTACCGTGAGGGTAAGAGGAAGTTTAAAAGCCCACCTGTCTAGGCGCAGCACAAATTCTGCACACAAAATGCACTAATTGCAGTTAAAAGCGCTCAACACACAGCACAGCGCGCTCCTGAAGTAAAGCGCCCCGCTACCTTGTCTGCTGGGAAACGCCAGGGACTCGCCTTTAGTAGGCGTCTCCTCGCTCACACATGCGCAGTCAAGCGCTGGCGTAATGAAGCTGCTCTGCCCCTCTCAACTATGGCGCCCGCCCCAGGAACCAAGCCCGCCAAGCGGCGGTGGGGGACACAATTTACCGTGAGGGTAAGAGGAAGTTTAAAAGCCCACCTGTCTAGGCGCAGCACAAATTCTGCACACAAAATGCACTAATTGCAGTTAAAAGCGCTCAACACACAGCACAGCGCGCTCCTGAAGTAAAGCGCCCCGCTACCTTGTCTGCTGGGAAACGCCAGGGACTCGCCTTTAGTAGGCGTCGCCTCGCTCACACATGCGCAGTCAAGCGCTGGCGTAATGAAGCTGCTCTGCCCCTCTCAACTATGGCGCCCGCCCCAGGAACCAAGCCCGCCAAGCGGCGGTGGGGGACACAATTTACCGTGAGGGTAAGAGGAAGTTTAAAAGCCCACCTGTCTAGGCGCAGCACAAATTCTGCACACAAAATGCACTAATTGCAGTTAAAAGCGCTCAACACACAGCACAGCGCGCTCCTGAAGTAAAGCGCTCCGCTACCTTGTCTCATGTATGTATGTATGTATGTATGTTCATTAAGGGTTGTAGTCGCTTAGCAGGCAGCTTGGCTAAGATTTTTGTGTCAGTGTTTATTAAGGATAGAGGCCGGTATGACTCACATTTCTCTGGGTATTTATTTGGTTTTAGTAGGGCAATAAGCATTGCCTCTCTAAGCATTGGGGGGAGAATCTGATTGTTATGGGCGTCCCCATACATTTCTACTAGATGAGGTGCAAGTAAATCAATATATGCTTTATAAACTTTGCTGGTAAAGCTGTCCGGGCCCGGTGGGAAGAGACTTGACTACCTCAGTGACTTCTTCCACCGTTACTGGTAGTGATAAATACTCCCTCTTCGCATCTGATAACCACAGTCTCAGTCTGCAAGGCCGTTTCTCGTGATGCATACAAATCGCTGTATGTGCCCATAAACACCTGTAAGATGCCCTCTGTATCGTAATGTGAGGCGCCACTATCATCTTTTATTGAAAATACCGTGTATGTCTTATGACCAGTAAAGATTTTACGCGCTAATGTGCAGCCTGGCCTACCCCCTTTACCATATAATCGTGCAGTGTGATGTTTTGAAATATATTTAAGTTCCTCATCTGCAAAATCTTGGTATTCTGACATAACCTTCGTAATATCATCAAGGATGGTCGTGTTGTGAGTTTGCTCATATTCCCGCTCTAGGGCACCCAGTCGACCCTCTCATTCTGCAAGTTGAGTTCGGATGTCCTTTAGAATGCCCGCGTTCGTACTAATACAGACTCCGCAAATAGTAGCTTTACATGCTTCCCAGAATAAACTGGGATCATCTGTGGTGGCAAAATAATTAATTATCGCTTGTTCAATGGTGTCGGTGTATGAGGAACCTATTTGGGCTTTGGCATTAAATTGTCATATGTACGGTGGTGGTGGGTAATGGCATAGTTAACAGTACCGGTTTGTGGTCGGAGAGTGTCCTGGGCAGATGCCTAATAACTCGAGTCCAGCATAGTGCCTCCTCCGACCCCACCCAGTAATCAATACGAGACCAACTGTTATTTACCGTGGAGTTATATGTGGCTTCCCTATGTTGAGGGTAGCGTGATCTCCAAATGTCTACCAAGTTAGATTCTGCCATAATATTTTGTAACACAGTCACTGCTTGCCTATGTGGTTCTCTGGATGAGTCTGATCTGTCTAGTTGCTCGTTTAATGATAAGTTAAAGTCTCCGCCCCACAACAAGGTTATATCAGGAAAATCCTCCAGCTTGTGCCAAATTGAATTGTAGAAACCCAGGATCATCCAAATTTGGTATGTATGTATTGATTAGGCCTAAGGCAAGCCCGTCTGCACCCGTCCGCGCCAGGCCGGGCCCAGGGGCCAGCCCCCCTGCTCCATTACTGTTTTATTCCAAGGAGACCTTGGTGTATCTTCGTGGTTTAGCTTGCCCGCTGTGCCCAACAATTAGGCATCTTTCAACCTCCCTTCACCCCCCTGAGACCCCTGCCTCTAGTACGTCACCGGCATCCGCATCTCAAGCCGGTATCGGCCGAAATCCAACAATTAAACATTTTTTATCTCAACACTAGATCCCTAGTTCTTCTCGCATGCCAAAAACCTGACATCCTTTTCCTTACAGAAACTTGGCTCAATATTGAATCATCCCCAGATATCCTAGCAGCCCTCCCGGATAATTATTACATCTTACAGGTAGACTGTGACCTAGGGAAAATAGGGAGTGGAGTAGCCGCCATTATCAACAAGAATCATGTATTTTCCAAAATTACGTCTCTTGATCTTCCCGCAGCCGACAATCTGGTCATTAAGCTTGACTCTAGGTCGAGTCCACTCTTATGTGTTTTGATATATAGACCCCCTCAGAGTATGCCCCTATTTCCTTTCTCTCTGTGCGACCAGTTAGCCATCTTTGTCACCGATTATACGAAAATCTTATTAATCGGTGACTTCAATTACTGGTTTAACAGCGAGCTTGGTGGCCCTTTGGCGAGTGAACTTATGGAGCTCCTTATAGGGCTTAATTTCAGCCATCACATCAATACCGCCACCCATATTAAGGGGCATACACTGGACCTGATTTGGAGTACTACCTCAGCATCTCCCCCCCTGTCGTTTCTCCCTGCATTTGGTCTGATCATTTTCTGATCCAATTTAACATCTCTATCCCTAAGCCTAAAATAAATGTAGACACCAAGGAGGGCTGCATCAGAAAATGGGGCTCCCTGGATACTCCAGCCTTCCTGGGTACTCTAGAGAACTCCATACCTGTCCATAACACTGATCTTAATCAGGTTGTGGCCGATATTTCCAACTGGCTTGAAATAGCAAGTGATATACATGCTCCGCTGAAAAAACTTAAAACTATTCGTCAATCTGATGCTCACAAATGGTTCTCCCCTGATCTTAGGGCGAAAAAACTAATCGTCCGTCAAAAGGAGCGAGAATGGAGAAGAACCTACAACACTCTTGACAAGGCTCGTTACTTGGCTGTTCGTACTGATTACATGAAGGATATCTTTCTAGCCAAAGCGGCCTTCCTTTCCAGCATTATTGAGAAATCTAATAACAATACTAAGGATGTCTTCTCCATCGTTAATAAGCTCTCTAATCCCGGAAGAACCCAGCCCAAGCCCGTGGTCACTCAGGATTTTTGTAACACTCTCAACCAATACTTTCTGGATAAAATTGTTACTATTAAATCCAGTATTCCCATCACTACCCCCGCTCTTACTCATCCGTCACCAGTCATCAGCACCTTTTCCCTTGATCACTTCCCCCTTTTGGATGCACCGTCCTTACTTACCCTCTTGAATAGTGTTAAGTCTGGATCCCCGCGAGATTGCTGCCCTCCCCATATCTTAAAAAACGTATTTCCTGCTTTTCCCTCTCCTATTTTACGACTCCGCAACACTTCTTTAATTTAAGGTACGGTACCTAACTCTTTCAAGGAGGCAGTCGTTGTGCCCCTCCTAAAAAAAATCAGGAGCGGAGCCTAATACCTTATCTAATTACAGGCCAATTTCCCTTCTTCCGTATTTAGCCAAAGTACTGGAAGCCCACGTAACACTACAGCTCTCTAGCTTTATTGAACAATCCGACTTCTTGGATTTCTCTCAAGCCGGTTTTCGTCCGGCCCATTCCACAGAGTCAGTCATCACGGCAGTCCTAGACTCCCTGCGCCATAGTGCAGATATGGGAATCCCTCAGGCCCTGGTCCTACTTGATTTGTCGGCCGCGTTTGACACGGTCGACCATGACATCCTTCTCGACCGTGTCAGACTAGCCGGCATCTGTGGCCCTGCCTACGACTGGATCAGGTCCTTTCTTAGTGACCGTTCGCAGGCAGTTGGTTTGCCTCCCTTTTCTTCCCCCAGACTCCACACCACTTGCGGGCTCCCTCAGGGCTCCTCTCTGTCGCCCATTTTATTTAATATTTATATGCTCCCCCTGGTTCAATCACTTAGAACTTTCAAAGTCACCACTTTTAATTATGCAGATGATCTGCAACTCACTTTTACAATTGATAATTCCCCAGACTCTATCCACCAATTCCAGAACACCATGCTCCATATACATCATTGGATCGATAGTAATCAATTAAAGTTAAATCCTGACAAGACATAACTGGTCCTTTTTGGCAAAAGCCAGATACTTTGAGGCCCACATTATAGGCCATCTGAACTCGCCCCCCCCCTACTCCATCCAGCTCAGTCAAAAGTCTGGGGGTGCTTATTGATAAAGACCTATCATTAAAGCCTCAAGTGAACTCGGTTGTGTCTTCATGCTTTTTTCAGCTCCGTAAAATAAAAAAGATCAGTCGGATGCTCACCCAGCCAGCCCTGATCCAGGTGGTGATGGCCTTGGTGTTGTCACACCTAGACTACGCCAACGCCATCTACCTGGGACTCTCTGTCGCTCTCAGCAAACGCCTGCAGATGGTTCAAAATCAGGCAGCTAGGCTTATACACAGACTTCCGCGCTGGCAATCTGCCAGACCCCTGTTGAGGCAACTTCATTGGCTCCCGATTGCACAAGGCGTCACCTTCAAAACTGCTTGCATGACCTTTAAGTCTTTATATGCTCGCAGTCCGAAGTTCATTCAAAAACTCTTGCCCAGGTACATCCCTCCATGTAGCTTACGCTCTGCCTCGCACACCCTCCTGATTGTTCCTCGCTACAAGTCTCAACGTAAGGGAGGGCGTAGGTTCGCCACCCTTGCCTCCAAATTATGGAATTCCCTCCCCCTGGAAATCCGCTCCTGTACCACTCTTCTTCCATTTAGAAGGCATCTTGAAACCTGGCTGTTTGTTCAGACTCTGGCCTAACCCTCTTTCAAGCCTCTCAAGTTGCAGTCTCTTAGTCCTGTCGGTCAGCGCCATGAAACCCTCAGGTGTACGAGCGCTATATAAATCCTTGTTAAGATAAGATAAGATTAAGATATGTAGTGCCCCGAGGTGCCCCGTGACTATAACATACCGGCCCATATAATTCGCTATCGTGTGCTCTATGTGAAATTGTGTTCCCTTTTTCACTAATATTACCACACCTCTAGAGTAAGAGGATTATGATGAAGTCAATACCGTCTCCGCCCATCGGCTCCCTATAGTACATTTAGTGGAAGGTGCTAGATGAGATTCTTGCAAGAGTGCTATATTTATGTGTAGTCTATCTAGATAGGCGAATATTTGGTGTATCTTTTTTGGGTTAACCAACCCCCTAATATTCCATGATAGCAGATTAAGTTGTGGTGATTGCAGCTTATCTGTCATCGTTAGTATAAGCTACATTTGTGACATGCTCTTGCTGAGTATGCGTGTCTCGTACACCTGTCTTATCTGTTGAGAACATAATTTTGGGTGCATGACTCCTAATGACCCGAAAAGTTGCAATATAATGCAGTTGAGGTAGCCTGTGAAACAAAGAACATTCCCATCCCTCCCACCCCCTCCCACTTTGATATCCCAAACACATCAAAGACAACCCTGTGGGGAGCTCCCTCTTGGGGGGATCCGCTGAGTCCTCGCAACAGCATCCACCATGGTGGATGTGGTCAGGGATTTACGCAATTAACGCGGGTGGCTAAAATAACATATGAGATATGTCCAGTACATTAAAAAACGAAAACAAGTCAAAACCAGAATCTGCATGTCATACATTGAGATAGCTAGTTTCGTGAAGCTAATACCCCACATGTCCCTCCTACTATGGAGTCATATTTGTCAGGTTAACTATATAGGAGTTCCTGAGTGCAGTACATATAAAGGTCCTGAGCCAGATCCCCCATCCTGGATGTTGTATATTATCAATTCACTACTGTCTACATATCTCACATATTTATGAAGGCGGACAGTAATTTAAAAGGAGTGTCCTGCCCCAGGGCATGTGCTATATGTCCGCATGACTGTGACATATTGAATCACTTCACCTGTCTGGAAGTCTATTGGCCGCACCAAACAGTTAGGGTACCCATGTGTATGGGCATATAGTATCTAACCGCCAAGGGAGGTCTGATTATACCTGGCCCTGGCCTGTGTCCAGTGCGTCGAGCGCTGCAGCTGATAGGCCGTGGGTGCGACACGGCCAGCAGCCTCCCATGTTCCAGAGGTATTGCATGTTATTGCCAGTTGGAGGATACAAATACAATGCCCAAGAGCATTACTGCATGGGCTGTTGAGATCACCTGTATCCCATGTCCTCGGCCTGTGCACCAGGGTAGCTTATAGACATGCGAGGAAGGAGCATTTCATATCCCTAGTCGGAGTCTTGATCCATCTCTTTGCGGCCCTGCGCCTTTCGCCTGGTGATTGATTTCTTTATGAAGTCTTGTGCAGCCTTTGATGATTGCAGGATTGTCACTCGCCCGTCGTATGTCACTCTCAGCCTAGCTGGGTAGAGCATCGCGCATTCGATTCCCAGTTCTTGCAATTTCTTTTTGGCAGGATTGAATTCTCTCCGAGCCGTCTGAACCGCCATTGTGAAGTCCGGATAAAATGCCAGGTTATTGCCTTAAAAGTTGATTTGCTGTTTTTCCCGAGCCAATGGTGTTGCGGTCCCTGTAGTTAAGGACCCAAGTAATTATAGGCCTAGGTGGGGCACCAGGTGGAGGCTTGGGTGCCAGTGATCAATGAGCTCTTTCAATGACTAGTACAGAAGAGAAACTGTTGGTGCCGATTATTTCCTGTAGCATGTCTTCCACGTAGTTTTCCATTCGTCCCGTGTTGGTACTTTTGGGAATTCCCGCAATGTGGACATTGTTACGACGCAATCTCGCTTTCAAATCTTCAGCTTCATTCTTTATAACCACCAGGATCCTCTCCGTGTCTGTACATTTGTGCGATGTGCTGTGGGCTTTGTCTTCCACTGCAGTTATGCGATTTTCTGCTGCGTCGAGACATTTATTTATCCAGTGTGGAGGATATACTGTCCACTCTTTGGGTGAGTGAATCCAGTTTCTCATTGATAGCCTGGAGGCTTTACTGTATAGCTTGGAGTGCATTTTCCATGGCCGTGCTAGGGGCTGCTCTGTTTCGGACTCCGTATCTGAATGTGCAGTTGCCCTTTAGTGTTGCGCCTGTCTTCAAAGGACAGTTTCGGCTTTTGCTTATCTGGCTTACCCATTCTTGCAGTGGGGTAGGAGTAATAATAAGGTTAAAAAATGCGCCATGTACCCAGATATTGTGTCGCTGGGCAGGTGGAGCAGTAATTGTGGTGTTGTCGTGATGCAATATCTCACAAGGCGGCACCATCCACTGTAGCGAGGTCTATGGGTGGCCCCACTAACCTGCCGTGGCAGCGCTGTAATAATGGTTTGCAATGCAATGCAAGGGTATTACCGCATATGTCACAGAACTTAGTAGCGTTAATACACTGAATTTGGTCTATAGGGTGATGCGATCGGAAAAAAGGTTCCTTGCAGTTACACCTTTCGAATACCTCATCTCAGCGCTGAGTAGGCTGCAGCTTCCGCACTTTCACAGGCTGGTACACTCTGCAGAAATCAGCAAAGTTGGGACATGTGCAATCGTATAAATACACATGCACTAGTATTGTCTGGTTTTGTCTTGCTGATTCGCGTCACCCACGCAGGGGGTTATTATAAAAAAATTTTATAGAGCGCGTAGTCACCCGAGGGTATCCCAGCGCTAAGATCCAAGCACCTGTGAGTCAGAGGGGGCAGCGAGGTGGCGGGTGGGGGGGCAAAATGGGTTATTGTGTAGTGACGTCGCAGGTCTGGCTAGGCAGATACGGAGGGGTTACGGAGCTGGAGATTATTTAAAATTGGCACCAGTGACGCTGTTTCATGCTATCATGGCACTATTAATATGCTGGGGCACGGCAGCAGGGCATGTCATGGGGCGTCACTCAGGGGGTATTTGTGTACTTGCCTGATCTTTTTCAAAGCCAATCTGCAGTCCACCTAGGGTCCGCCATTTTAGGAGATCTGCTGCCTTGTCGTTGGCTCATAAAGGGGGTGGTGAAGGACAGAGTATCTGAATTAAGCAGAACACTCCTACCCAGTCAAAAGATCGGGGCTTGATCCATCACCGTTTTTTCGCTCACTGCACCATCCCAGCTCAGAACCTGGCTACATGCAAATTAGTCTGACCCTGGCCCAGTGCATCATGGGAACAGGGCAGACCTAACTACCAAGCCAATTCTTTACTGGAAAAACGGTGATGGATCAAGCCCTGATCTTTTGACTGGGTAGGAGTGTTCTGCTTAATTCAGATGCTCTGTCCATCACCACCCCCTTTATGAATCGTTTTGGCCACTACAGGAGTGGAAGGGTATGCTCAGACATGAGTCCCTTGCTCACTGCACCATCAGGATTCAAGCAAGCCGGGCCGAAGACGGCTGCAATGCCAGAAACCGGTCCCCGGAAGCTTGTTTCCTTTCCAGTAAAGAATTGGCTAGGTAGTTTGGTCTGCCCTGTTCCCATGATGCACTGGGCCAGGGACAGACTAATTTGCATGTAGCCAGGTTCTGAACTGGGATGGTGCAGTGAGCTAAAAAACGGTGATGGATCAAGCCCTGATCTTTTGACTGGGTAGGAGTGTTCTGCTTAATTCAGATGCTCTGTCCATCACCACCCCCTTTATGAATCGTTTTGGCCACTATAGGAGTGGAAGGGTATGCTCAGACATGAGTCCCTTGCTCACTGCACCATCAGGATTCAAGCAAGCCGGGCCGAAGACGGCTGCAATGCCAGAAACCGGTCCCCGGAAGCTTGTTTCCTTTCCAGTAAAGAATTGGCTTGGTAGTTTGGTCTGCCCTGTTCCCATGATGCACTGGGCCAGGGACAGACTAATTTGCATGTAGCCAGGTTCTGAACTGGGATGGTGCAGTGAGCTAAAAAACGGTGATGGATCAAGCCCTGATCTTTTGACTGGGTAGGAGTGTTCTGCTTAATTCAGATGCTCTGTCCATCACCACCCCCTTTATGAATCGTTTAGGCCACTATAGGAGTGGAAGGGTATGCTCAGATATGAGTCCCTTGCTCACTGCACCATCAGGATTCAAGCAAGCCGGGCCGAAGACGGCTGCAATGCCAGAAACCGGTCCCCCGAAGCTTGTTTCCTTTCCAGTAAAGAATTGGCTTGGTAGTTTGGTCTGCCCTGTTCCCATGATGCACTGGGCCAGGGACAGACTAATTTGCATGTAGCCAGGTTCTGAACTGGGATGGTGCAGTGAGCTAAAAAACGGTGATGGATCAAGCCCTGATCTTTTGACTGGGTAGTAGTGTTCTGCTTAATTCAGATGCTCTGTCCATCACCACCCCCTTTATGAATCGTTTTGGCCACTATAGGAGTGGAAGGGTATGCTCAGACATGAGTCCCTTGCTCACTGCACCATCAGGATTCAAGCAAGCCGGGCCGAAGACGGCTGCAATGCCAGAAACCGGTCCCTGGAAGCTTGTTTCTTTTCCAGTAAAGAATTGGCTTGGTAGTTTGGTCTGCCCTGTTCCCATGATGCACTGGGCCAGGGACAGACTAATTTGCATGTAGCCAGGTTCTGAACTGGGATGGTGCAGTGAGCTAAAAAACGGTGATGGATCAAGCCCTGATCTTTTGACTGGGTAGGAGTGTTCTGCTTAATTCAGATGCTCTGTCCATCACCACCCCCTTTATGAATCGTTTTGTCCACTATAGGAGTGGAAGGGTATGCTCAGACATGAGTCCCTTGCTCACTGCACCATCAGGATTCAAGCAAGCCGGGCCGAAGACGGCTGCAATGCCAGAAACCGGTCCCCGGAAGCTTGTTTCCTTTCCAGTAAAGAATTGGCTTGGTAGTTTGGTCTGCCCTGTTCCCATGATGCACTGGGCCAGGGACAGACTAATTTGCATGTAGCCAGGTTCTGAACTGGGATGGTGCAGTGAGCTAAAAAACGGTGATGGATCAAACCCTGATCTTTTGACTGGGTAGGAGTGTTCTGCTTAATTCAGATGCTCTGTCCATCACCACCCCCTTTATGAATCGTTTTGTCCACTATAGGAGAGGAAGGGTATGCTCAGACATGAGTCCCTTGCTCACTGCACCATCAGGATTCAAGCAAGCCGGGCCAAAGACGGCTGCAATGCCAGAAACCGGTCCCCGGAAGCTTGTTTCCTTTCCAGTAAAGAATTGGCTTGGTAGTTTGGTCTGCCCTGTTCCCATGATGCACTGGGCCAGGGACAGACTAATTTGCATGTAGCCAGGTTCTGAACTGGGATGGTGCAGTGAGCTAAAAAACGGTGATGGATCAAGCCCTGATCTTTTGACTGGGTAGGAGTGTTCTGCTTAATTCAGATGCTCTGTCCATCACCACCCCCTTTATGAATCGTTTTGGCCACTATAGGAGTGGAAGGGTATGCTCAGACATGAGTCCCTTGCTCACTGCACTATCAGGATTCAAGCAAGCCGGGCCGAAGACGGCTGCAATGCCAGAAACCGGTCCCGGAAGCTTGTTTCCTTTCCAGTAAAGAATTGGTTTGGTAGTTTGGTCTGCCCTGTTCCCATGATGCACTGGGCCAGGGACAGACTAATTTGCATGTAGCCAGGTTCTGAACTGGGATGGTGCAGTGAGCTAAAAAACGGTGATGGATAAAGCCCTGATCTTTTGACTGGGTAGGAGTGTTCTGCTTAATTCAGATGCTCTGTCCATCACCACCCCCTTTATGAATCGCCTTGTCATTGGCGGCGCACTACGGGTGCCTCCCCTGGACTGCAGAGCTGTCAGCTTAATGCCACATGAAAGGCTGTTGTTGAAAAAGGGTCAGGCAGATCAGGTCGATTACCCCTTTTCAAGGATTGCCCGGCGTTAGCCGCCTCTCACCCAACTCACGGTTACCAAATAAAGAGGCAGGCGCTGGAGACTGGAAGGCAGGAAACAGGAGTTTATTCCGACGGAGCAGAACACGTCAAATCAGACAACAGGGTATCTTCTCGAGGTGCTCTAAACGCATCCTTGAGGCCTGGCCTCTTATACACAGGTTTATTGCTTTATTACATGAAACACATTTTTATCAATACTTTGATGTACGGAAAGACATCCTCGGAATCCTCACTTTGGGCCTGTTCCCACACACATTTACAGTAGAAGTCCCCACCCCGGTCACAGTGGGTGATGACTATCGCACACCAGGACATTCCGTCGATTCCCGGAATGTGTGCGGCCGATCGGATCTCATGGGGTGGGGGCTTTGATCTGCCATAGATTCTTTGAAGAGGGACAGCTTCCTACTGTAAGGGGCAATAAACCGTGTCCGCAGGGCTAGGTGATGGCCTGGGATCGGGCCGGACATCGGGCACAGAGGAAGGGGGTTCATCAAAAGGATGTGTGATCATCAAAGGGACGGAGGGAGGTGTTAGAGGGGTACGGGATGTGGCTCCGAGGCAGGGCCGCGCTGAAGGGGTGGTTTATGGCCCAAGCATGTGAGAACATGGGCTGTCAGCGCGCGGGGGATGCTTGCGGGGTCAGAGAGGGAGAGAGAGAGAGAGAGACGCACTGGCTATCGGTAGTGGGCAGAGAGGCCATGGCATTCAAAATGGCCGCTACTTACGCGCACATAGGAGCCTAAAAGGGACAAGATGGCGCCGATAATGTTTACGTCACAATCTAGATTTTAACAGTCCTCCCTTTTCAACATATCTAGCCAGCTTGTCAATCTATGTCTATCCCCATCATATTGCGGATTTCTACATCATACAAAGCTTTCATGCGTTCAGCTTCAAAGTTCGGAGTCTTAGGGCAAACACAGTTAGCAAATAGTGAACACAGAGGTGGCAAGCATTGAATACCCAGGCAGAGTCTGCATATTACGATGATTGGTATCAGTACAATCATGAGCAACCTCCATCCCCAGTCCTTTACAGCACTCCAGAACCAACTCCCAAGCGACCATCCTTCTTGTTCCTGATGAACTTCTGAGGAGAGTCTGTGGAGGTGTTCAATGGCCTTGTAAACAGAGGGTAAATTGTCTGGTATGTAGGTACAACAGCTGGACCCGATGATACGACATGCTCCTCCACGGTCCGCCAGAACCACATCTAGAACAAGGCGGTTCTGAAGAGCCACCAAGCGGACCGCCTGAAGCTCGGCTGTATTGTTCGTGAGGATACCAGCCGTGATGTTCATTGTTGTTTCAACTGCCTGGGTCAAATGTCGGATGGCACGACTGTTCGCCATCGGGCCCCAGAGTGAAACGAGTCCCTTTATTGCATCGAGGAACTCTGCTCCAGTAGAGTCGGCTTGTTCAATGTCCTTGGCTCGTTTGTGTCTGTGATGGTTCGCTGGAGCCACATAGGTCGGAGGAAGGACGAAGGCAATATAACAGGTGCCCCCCCAGCCTTTGGGGAGCCAGGTGTAGGCCTTTGTACCACAAACAAAGTACATGCTCGGTGAGGAGACGAAAGAGGGTGGATCAATGGAGTCCAAGGTTCGGATGATGTGGCAAGTGCTGCGGCCTACCAGCTGTGTCCCAAGCCCTTCGATGCACATAAGGCCTGTGACGTTGATGACAGATAGGGCCACAGTCAGGGTGGCAGCTGTTCGTTTACGGAGGTAGGAGAAAGTGGGTCTGGTCGGATTGTTAAATACCTGCATTTCAATCCGCTCGTTGACGGGGATGTCCATATGGATAGAATCATTGGAGGTCTGTGGGCAGAAGGGTGCAGTATTTTTCTTGGTTTTGTTCTGCCAGACCTCATGAAAGAAATGGGCCATAGTTCTGCTGGAAGTGGCATTGTCTCTGTAGCTCTCTTGCAAGAGGATCAGCCAAGCAAGGCAGGAGCCATGAACAGAGAAAGGTGAAGGGATGAAGGGGATGGAATGTCCGGTGGCATGTGGTATCAACCCACAGATCCAGCAATTTGTGGCGTTTGCAGCAAGGTTGTGTTGGTGCAGCAACTGTAAAAAGGAGTTGTTCCAGAACTCCTTACGCCTTTCTTGGATTTGAGGTGAAAGAGAGACCAGGTAGTGTTCTTTCATGGTGGTAGGCTGTGCAGTCATTAGAAATGTCTTATGAGCCGGCGTGTTCTCTTCCACGATCCAGAAGGTAGTCATGAGGAGGAGGCAAAAGAGAAGAGTGATAAGAAGAGCAATAGTCTTTGAGCTGTGCAACCTGTCAGTTTTCGGGTTCCTGTAGTGGGTCTTCGGATGTCCGGTTGCTTCCATCATCTTCGTATCGGGCGCTTCCATCATCTTCAAGGTGCTCGGTAGTGGGCAGAACCACGACTTTCTCTCCTGACAGCCTTAGAAGTGTTAGGCCACCGTTCTGAGAATTATGACTTAGTCAGTGGTCTGCTTAGCCGAAGCTCCCTCCTTTCGTCGCAGGTTATACCCTTCTCTGGATGGCACAGTGGGATCGGGAATCTTTGCCAGTTCGAGTGTCTCTGTGTCTGGATAGCAGTTCAGTGATGGTCGGTCTTTGTTCAGGAGCTCTTCCTGGGCGGCCACGTCTTCGATTGTCGTCAGAGTCGAGGAGATCCGCTTGCAGTGGTGCGCATGTACCCAGTTGCGTTTTCCCTCCACTCGAAGTGCTGTTCGGGTGGTGATGAGGACTTGCCAGGGGCCCGTCCACCGGGGTTCCAGACTCTTAGCACGCTGGAAATTCCGGATCAGAACGAAATCCCCATGTTGGATGGTGTGTCCGGGACCCCTGGAAGCATCAGGGATGGCATGCAGCACCTGTTGGTGGATAACAGACAGGGTTTTAGTCAACTGGCATAAGTAATCAGACATTAGGACGTCCGGGACGTCATGAATGGATGTCGGTTTTGGTGCAGACCAGATATTCATAGGCCGGCCAAATACAACCTCGTAAGGTGTCAAGTGGTGTTTGGTGGGGGTAGAACGCATTGAGAGCAGTGCCAGTGAGAGTGCGTCTGGCCATTTCAGTCCTGTGGTAGCCACTATTTTGGCCAACTTGAGTTTCAATGTGGCATTATGTCGTTCAACCAGTCCAGCAGATTGGGGATGGAAGACTGCGTGGAACTTTTGTTTTACACCCAACCCCTTCAAGATGAGTTGGATAACTTCGTCTACGAAGTGGGGGCCATTGTCGCTCCACAAAATTCGACAGAGGCCGTAACGAGGGAAGAATTCCTTTAATAGTATCTTTGCAGTAGCCATGGCAGTGTTGTCACGGGTTGGATAGGCTTCCACCCATTTGCTAAATGCGCACACCACAACTAGTACGTACTTCAGGCCTTGGCATCTATCTAGCTGGATGTAGTCCATCTGCAAGACTTCAAATGGGTAATTGGGAACACCAAACCCTCCCCGGGGTACTACAGTTCCTTTCCCAGGGTTGTGTTGTAGGCATATCAAACATTGCTGGACCAGTCGTTTGGCGGAGTCTGCAATTTTATCATTGTGCCAGACTTTGGAGACAAGTTCGGTCATGGGGGCTGGTCCTATGTGAGCAGGGGAGTGTGCCATAGTCAGAATGGGAATCAAGTATGAATCGGGTAGTAACCATTTGTTCGAGTCTTGTGTCCGCCAGCAGCCTTCATCATCCTTCAGTCCCACCCGTGCCCATTCAGTCAATTCATGTTGTGAGCTAGCCGTTTGAATGTCCCTAATAGTGTCCCTAGTGTCTGTCCATTTCTCTGCTTGTGACCTAGTCACGTACATGCGTGTCGTCGTCCTGTTCTCAGCTGTAGTTCGAGCAGTGATGTCGGCTAGTGCATTTCCCTGTCCAATGATGTCTGTCACCTACTTGTGTGCCTGGCATTTGATGACTGCAAGTCGTTTGGGAAGGAGGACGGCTTCGATCAGGGCGGAGATCAGATCTCCGGGCAAGATGGGTGTACCATGCGAAGTCAGGAATCCCCTCTCCCTCCAAAGGAGCCCAAAATGGTGAACCACCCCAAAGGCATGCTGGCTGTCGGTGTAAATGTTTGCTGTGGTTCCTGCTGCTAAGATGCATGCTCGGGTGAGGGCAATCAGTTCTGCCACCTGGGCGGATCGTTGCGTGATGCGAGCGGTTTCAACTACAGTTCGGGCTGTGGTAACTGCATAGGCAGCTGAGGTGGTGCCGTCGGGGAGTTTAATGCAAGAGCCGTCTACCCATAGCTCTCCGTCAGGGTTTGGGAAGGCAGTGTCTCGGAGGTCAACTCTACTCCTAGTCTGTTCGTCCGTGAGGGTCACACAGTCGTGTATTGGGGGCACATCGGGATCGTTTTCAGGCAGAGGCAGCAAGGTGGCTGGGTTCAGTGTGGTGCATTGTTTCAACGTGATGTGAGGTGCGAGCAGTGTCAGTTCGTACCCAGTCAGTCGTGCGCTGGTCAGGTGTTGTGTCTTGATCTGGTTTAGGAGGGTGTCAACAGCATGAGGCACTAGTACCGTGAGGGAATTCGAGAGTTTGATTCCCTCGCTTTGTCGGATAGAGACAGCAGCAGCGGCTACTGCTCGAAGGCAGGCAGGCAAAGCTCTCGCTACAGGATCAAGAGTGGCAGAGAAATAGGCACATGGTCGTTGTTTGGGGCCAATGGTCTGAGTCAGGACAGACAAAGCGCATCCCTCCCTTTCGTGATTGTAGAGAGAGAAGGGCTTTGTGTAATCAGGGGTTCCTAGGACGGGTGCTGAACAAAGGGCGTCTCGTAGTTCCTTGAAGGAGGATTGACATTCAGGGGTCCAAGGGAGCGGGAAGGGGACATCTTTAGTCAGTAGGGAAAGTAGTGGTTTCACAATGAGGCTGAAATTTGGCAACCATTGTCGGCAGAAGAAGGTGAGGCCTACCAAAGAGCGGACTTGCTTCGGGGTTTTAGGGATAGGGTCTCTAGAATAGCCTGTATTCGATCGGGTCTGAGCTTTCTCCCGTCTTTGGACAAGAGGTGGCCTAGGTAAGTGACTTGAGGTTGGCAGAATTGCAACTTCTTCTTGGAGACCTTGTGGCCATTTTCCGCGAGGAAGTGCAGGAGTTGGATGGTGGCTGTGACTGCAAGTGGAGTGGTGTCGGCCGCCAAAAGGATATCATCGACGTCCTGTATCAACACCACTCCATCCGGCAATTGGACTGCATCCAGCTGTCTCTTGAGGGCCTGGCTGTAGATGCTTGGACTTTCAGTGTAGCCCTGGGGTGCTCTGCAAAATCTGTATGAGCGGGATTTTAAAGTGAAGCCGAAAAGGTAGCGGCTGTCCGAGTGAATGGGGATGGAGAAGAATGCGTTCTTGAGGTCGATTACCGTGAAGGTGGTGGCAGTGGAAGGAATCAGGGTCAGAATGGTGGTGATGTCTGAGACTACAGGGTACTGGGGTACAACCACTTTGTTGACTTCTCGTAGGTCGATGATGAAGCGGTACGCTTTTTCATCTCCCTCACCCTGCTTCTTCACAATGAGTAGGATTGGGCTGTTGCAAACATTGCTAACTACTTCTTCTACCACTCCTGCATCTACCAGGGACTGGATGATTTTTACCAACGCCTTCGGGCGATATCCGATACTGTGGGAGTTTGGGGAGTACTGCGTCCTGTCGAACAGTTATGTGTACAGGGTCTATCATCATGCGTCCTACGTCCGAGTCAGTCTTTGCCCATAGGTACAGAGGTAGGGTGTCGAGTAAGGACAAGTCAGTGTCAGTGATAGAAAACATGCGTTGTGTGCGACAAGATCTGAGCAGTGTTGGGTTGCCGTACAGAATGACTCGAACTCCGTCTTGTGAACACCTAATAGTAGCTCGAAAATGTTTCAATAAGTCAAGTCCCATAATGGCGTCGGGGGTGTTGGAGGAGAGCAAAAACGTTGTGTCAGTGGTGTTATTGTCCAAGTTAAAAGAGATCGGTGTGGACAAGGGATTAGTGGAGGGCGTTCCATCAAAACCTATTGATGTCACATGTGAGCCAGACAAGGGTGCCCTGGGAATCAATCGTTTAGACAACGCACTACGTGTTGCACCAGTATCTACCAGAAATGGAGACTTCGTACCTAGGACCTTAGCGGTGACATAAGGGCCTTGCTGGTCAACATAGAGCTCGACTGGATCCCTCCCTTGCCCTTGGCAGTCCTATGCAAAGTCATGGGCATTGTCGCAGTCAGACTGTTGGCACTGATTCTGTCGGGGACGGTCAAACGTGTTCGGTCTGCCAGGTCGGTCATTGTTGGTGTCGTTTGTGTGACCTCGTCCCTGTCCTCTATTTCTCGGCCCGCCCGCTACGTCTCTCGTGTCTTTATTTCTGAGTGCTTCTTGCAGAACTGGACATTGAGACTTCCAGTGGCCAAATCTTTTGCAAAACGCTCACTGGTCCTCATCGAGGTCTGTTCGTGGAGCGCCGGGTGCGGGTGTGCGGTCTCTTTGGGGTGGATTTCTAGGAGCATTTGACTGGTAGTTTCCTCTATACTGTTCCCTTCCTATAGTCACCCCTTGCAACTGAGCAATCATCACCCTCTCTTTCAAGTCCTTTTTCTTCTTCTCAGTCGCTTGATCGTTCTCGTTCTTTTGTCGCTCATAGTATTGAGCCATCTGAAGGATAGCTGCGGGCTTGGAGGCCGCCCAACTACTCTCGCTAGTCTGTAGTTTCTGCGAGACTTCTGGTGTCAGGCCTTTCACATAGTTCTGGACAAACAAGTGATGTCCGGTCGCAGTGGTCATGTCCTGGCCGCTGTAATCGGAGAACACTGTTTCAAACCGGGAGAAGTATTCTGATACGTCTTCCTGGGGTTTCTGGCGACACGCCGTTACTATCGACCAGTCCACCTTCCTTTCTGGAACTAGGGTTTTTAATTTCTGCACAATCTTATCTGGTAAGTCTAGAATGGCCTTCAAAGGTTTCTGTCCCGGCTCCCGTTGCTTGTCAACATTACCGAGTTGTATCCAGGTATGTCCGAACAGCTCAAGGTGGTCGACTTTCCGGATTTGCTTCCACACATCAGCTGGCAGACATAGCCCGAAAAACAAATCGATATCCGCTAGGGTCATAATCGTTGAACCCAAAGCAGTGGCTAATTCTGTATAGAAGGCCGTGGGGTTCTTTCGCAGATCAGGCAAGGACTTTCGGAAAGTCAGGATGTCTTGCCGATCCCATGGTTGGTAAACCCAGTTGTAAACTACCCTCCCTCTCGCATCTTGGTGGTTAATATCGTCGTGTGTTCCCTGCCCTCGTGGGGGAACCCAATAGGGAGCGGCCTCCTTTATGGGCATCATCGTGTACATTTTTTCTACTCTGGCTTCAGTCGCTGCAGGAGTCGTGGTGTTAGTCTCTGGTTTCTGTTCCGTGAGGTGACGAAAAACTTCAAGCGTACGCGTGAAGAGGTTCGTCACATCACACTCGTCCCCATCTCCGACATCAACTTTCCTATACAGAGTCGTTAGGGTTTCAGGGCCTTTTCCTTGGTATCGGTCTTCATAGGCATTAAGGGTATGGTAACAAAGGCGTACGACAAAGTGTCGTCTGTGGCTACTGGCATATGTATTGTACATATCCGTTATATAATCCTCACTTTCCTTTCGCACCACCAGTGTCTTTACAATCTTATCGATCACAGCTCGTTCATCCTTACTTAATCTATTCGATCTAGCAGGGTCTTTCCTCCCAGATTCGAGATCATCTGAAGTCGCCGCTCGTGTTGCGCTGAGTACGAGGGGTTCGGTCGGCGCAGAGGCCATGAGGAGCGAGGCTCCGGCACTACTCTCGCTTGCCGTTGGGGGTTTCGGGTGCTGTGCTAAGGGTTGGGAAAGGGCGTATGGAGGGGGCATGTAGATGATCGGGGGGCCTAATAGTAAATCATCGTTCGTTCGCTGTTTCGAAGGTCGCTCGGGGTAAAGTGTAGAGGGTGTCCTGACGGGACACTGGCCTGATGATTCGGAATCTTGTTTTAGCTTGGTTTCCTCTCTTTCTTTTATTTCTTCCTTCAATTTGTTAGCGGCCAGGTGAGCTGCTTTGCGTAATTCCTTTTCTAACCTGACCTCATTTCTCTTTTTCCGCTGGTCTGTTTCTTTGCGCCACATGCCGAAGCTATCGAGCATAGTGGGTGTTGTCTTATTTCTATAAAGGGCTGTTTCCAGCGCGTTTATTTTGTCGTTATCAAAGGATCCTATCAGTGGCCACTGACTTCCCCGATCCTTTCTCGTGTATTTATGCCACAGCTTACTATAAGCCACGGTGACTAGTCCATATTTAGTAAACATGTCCTTATTAGGGGTGCCCTCCAGTGGAGCCGGATGGTTCACCTCTAATAAGCGGTCCGGGCTGAACCAACTACCAACAAACGGGGCAAAAATAGGCATGACGGGTTACAAAGGGGACAAAAGTCTGCACTACCTATCCTTCACTATTCACAAGGACTAAACAGAGTATTGTGACTGTGCTTTTTTGTAAATAGAGAATAACCCAAAGAGAACCAATTCCGAACGATCAATGTTCGGACAAACAATCAATCAAATGAGGGATAAAAATAGGCACGACGGATTACACCGGGGGCAAAAGCCTGCGTTACCTATCCTTCACTATTCACAAAGACTAAACAGAGTATTGCGACTCTGTGCTTATTTGTAAATAGAGAATGATCCAAAGAGAACCAATTCCAAAACAGTAAATGCTTGGATAACAATCAATCAAATGGAGAGGGAAGTAGGCACGACGGATTACAACGGGGGCAAAAGCCTGCGTTACCTACCCTTCACTATCTGCAAAGACTAAACAGAGTATGGCGACTCCGTGCTTGTTTGCAAATAGAGAATCTCTCAGAAACAATCAAATGAGTAATACTAGTATTTTCAAACAATCAATTCGCAATTCGTCGTGTTACACGACACGTCCGCATGGACAGTTTCTCGTCTTCCGCTTCCAGCACCTGATCGTCCTCTGCTCTCCGTAATTGCTGTGGCACTCCTGATGGTTCCCAGTCAGGACCGTAGATCACTCGAGAGAGGTCTGCTCGGAACCGGTGAAGTTCGGATGATCGGCTGCCAGACGAGGGTCTATCGGGCAGGAGCTCTTCCCGATCGTTGCAGTCGTTCACTCTGTCGTTGGGACCTCTCCCACTGGATCCACGCGTCGCTGATGGGCCCCACGTTTGGGACGCCAATTGTTGAAAAAGGGTCAGGCAGATCAGGTCGATTACCCCTTTTCAAGGATTGCCCGGCGTTAGCCGCCTCTCACCCAACTCACGGTTACCAAATAAAGAGGCAGGCGCTGGAGACTGGAAGGCAGGAAACTGGAGTTTATTCCGACGGAGCAGAACACGTCAAATCAGACAACAGGGTATCTTCTCGAGGTGCTCTGAACGCATCCTTGAGGCCTGGCCTCTTATACACAGGTTTATTGCTTTATTACATGAAACACATTTTTGTCAATACTTTGATGTACGGAAAGACATCCTCGGAATCCTCACTTTGGGCCTGTTCCCACACACATTTACAGTAGAAGTCCCCACCCCGGTCACAGTGGGTGATGACTATCGCACACCAGGACATTCCGTCGATTCCCGGAATGTGTGCGGCCGATCGGATCTCATGGGGTGGGGGCTTTGATCTGCCATAGATTCTTTGAAGAGGGACAGCTTCCTACTGTAAGGGGCAATAAACCGTGTCCGCAGGGCTAGGTGATGGCCTGGGATCGGGCCGGACAATCGGGCACAGAGGAAGGGGGTTCATCAAAAGGATGTGTGATCATCAAAGGGACGGAGGGAGGTGTTAGCCGGGTACGGGATGTGGCTCCGAGGCAGGGCCCCGCTGAAGGGGTGGTTTATGGCCCAAGCATGTGAGAACGTGGGCTGTCAGCGCGCAGGGGATGCTTGCGGGGTCAGAGAGGGAGAGAGAGAGAGAGAGAGACGCGCTGGCTATCGATAGTGGGCAGAGAGGCCATGGCATTCAAAATGGCCGCTACTTACGCGCACATAGGAGGCTAAAAGGGACAAGATGGCGCCGATAATGTTTACGTCACAATCTAGATTTTAACACTGTGTTAGTGCCACCGCGGTTCAATCCGTCCCCCCGTACAGTGACCCACAAATAGCTCAGAAGGTGCCCATACGTGTATCGCCGTAGTAGAAAAACTCACATCGCTGCCATCTTAGAGTCGCCGGGCAGTCATTCCGTTGCACAGCTCCACATGTGGATTACTCGCCACTGGTAATGCGGTTTGAAGATTCAGCAGTGCCAAGTTGGTGCGTCGACTTTCCGATGCCTGAAACAGCGTTTATTTGCAAGTTTAAGCACCCGCAGCAGTATGTTGTTGGCAGATATTGTCCCCAACGGGCGGAGCAGCCTTACGGAGCAGCCATCACGCAGCGCACCCTCTAGATGTAACCATGTTGGTGCTTACTGATGAGGATCAGGAGACAGAGTGTGAACCTCTTCCTGACCTCCTCCCTTTCAGCCCCCAAGATGGGTCAGTGAATGGAGTTGTCTTTTCAGACACCCTCTTTGTCTAACAGCAGGCTCATTCCAGGTAGGTCCTGCAGCAGTTTGCACAGCTCTTCTCCTTATCCTCTGGTCAGACACACTGGTGTACCTATGATGTGGACAGTGGAGAAAGCTTGCCTGTCAAACTAAAATCTATTGCCAGTCTGACCAAGTTAAGGAGAGCATCAAGACTGAGGTCAGCAAGATGCTGGAGTTGGGGGCCATTGAGCCTTATGAGAGTCTCTGGGCCAGCCCAGTGGTCCTAGTACCCCAAACCTCAGCCAAAGTGTGGAAAGAGAGAAATGAGGGTTTGTGTGGACTGTCACCAAGACAGATGCACACCCTGTAGCAGGCTGGCCTAGTATATGGTGCACACTTATTTAAGTGGAGCTCCTTGCACTCATCCAGACAACCCTTAAGATTTTATTGGTCTTAGACAACCTTATAAACTCTTCAAGTGGTAGCTGTGGAAATCAGCCTTCAAGCTTAGTCCAGAAGGAGTGTAAAGCAGCTTATTTTACCAATACTAATAGTATAGTGTGGGTTAAGTGAAAAAGAACCACACAGTGTAGTTATAAAAAATATGTATTTATTATAAACACTCACTACTATATTGTAATACACACAATAGTTAAGTAATAGAAAAGGTAAGCACTGGTAGCAGGTAGCACAAATACACAGTGGTCTCCAGGGGGAGACCAAACCATATACTAATAAAGTGGAATGCGACCCACGACCAAAGTCGAGACTGGACTTAGAAGAGCTGGGGACCCAAAGAACCACCCAGAAACCCCACGGAGGCCGCGTGCAGAGTGGAAACACAACTGAATGCTCAATACAAGTCAATGCGGAAGTTGTGGTTGCAGTTTTCAAGAAGGAACTTTCCCGAAGAAACCCCATGGAAGATGAAAGGTTGGAGAGTCACACCACTCGTGGATACCCCGGGAACCAGGATACCTACACCAGGAAATACCTACATATGTGCGAAGCGACGTCGGGAACCGCAGTAGACCACAATAGAGGACTTCAGTAAAGATGCCACTGGCAAAGAAGGTGAAAGAGTCCAGTGGAATCCAAGGGTGGATTCAGGAACAGAGGTACCTGCAAGCAGAGTGGACAGAGTCAATGCCACTCAGCAGCGACCAGTAGGCACGGAAGGCGAATGCCCACCGATGTCGGAAGTTGCAGGAGAGTTGATAGTGACCTTGGCGCTGTAGCTGTGCAGACCAGGCGATGCTGTGGAAGACCAGGAGCCGTTCTCGAGCTGTACCACGTTGGATGTCAAGAGCCACGTGTTCAGTGTCTGGCGGGAGCACCAACAAGCCTTGGCAGCGGCAACGAACATGGCAGACGAAAAGTGCAGTGTCTGAACCAGCAAGATCCAAGGGACTCTCCACAAACAGGTAAGTCAGAGTAGGCCAGAACAAGCAGGGAAGCCCACTTGAGCCAAAGAAGACCTTCAAGAGGACCCATAGGCTGAAGGCGCAGGAGTCGCAAGAGGACCTCGAGCAGCTCATCAATGATGCAGGCTCATGGTGCAGAGAATGCGGTGAGGACAAAGATCTCGGTAGCAATTGATGCTGGAGGTTGGAGCTTCTTAGAGCCCAAAGAACTCTGGAGAAGGCAGTAAACAAGCTCTGGCAGCGCCAAGTCGACACAGCAGTTCCGACGAGGGATACTGACTTCAAATTTGCTGAGAAGACAGTGCAGGCCTCGAGGGAGTTGCAGAACCACCACCTGTGTTGCTGAGCCTTTCAGAGTCCATGGGACGTCAGGAGCAGCAGACCGGTCAACTTAGTTGCGGTGCCTGCGGAGGCAGTGGAGTGACTACTTCACTCTAAGGATGTTTCCTTCGGGTGTCTTGGATGCCCACAGGTCTGGAGAAGAACTTGTATGGAGCACAGGTATTGACGACGCAGAAGACTGGCAGGGTGACGAGACCAGGAGCAGAAGGAGTGTTCCAGATGCAGTCTCTGTCCCCAAGGCGAAGTCAAATGAAGCCTGTTGAAGATGAAGTGGTTTTGGATCTGAATCTTGACTCCCAACGAATCTGAAGAACCACCTACTGGTAAGCCCTTAAATACCCTAAAGAAAGGGTTAGAACGATTCAGAGGTCCCTTCCCAGAGGAGGGGCTGGACAGTGGGGAGGTTACTCTCACGACCTTTGTCCAGTTCCGCCCTAAAGTGGGAGCCAATGGCTCCCTGAACTGGTTCCAAATGTGCCCTGCAAAGCAGTGTAGTGGCACTTGCAAGGGCCCCCACCCTAGTATAATGTTATGTTATGTTAGGGAAATTTATAGAGCGCATGGCTGCCCCAGCAACAGGGCGTCCCAGCGCTAGTGGACAGGTGACCAGGAGAGAAGTGGCTAGATGGAAGTTAAAAGCCAGGTTTTGATCAGTTTTACCAGACAGGACTAAGTCCTGCCTGGGAGGTGGTCACACCGCCATGTGACAGGAAACCTATTGTCCTACCTTTCCCCCTCGGCTCAGCAGCAGGCAGGAAGAAGTGGCTCTGTGGTCGGCAGCAGCCATAGCTTGCTGTCAGACTGGTATCGGAAGCACAGAGGGCTTCCCAGAGGAGCCCCACAGTGTATGGATGGAATCATACCTCCAACATCATGTAAGTGTTGGGGTAGGATTCCAACATGTTTGATACTAAACATGCCAGGGTTCGTTACAGCCAGGTTAGAGTTAGCATTCAAGTAATGACCAATGGACACTCTAAGTATGGTAATGGCTGATGCACTTACAACGCCTGGAGAATAGACTACGGCGATTGTAGGAGTGTCCTGCGCATGCAGGGGTACCCTCACACTTATAACCACGCACCCTGCCTTCAGGATTGAAAGGCCTGCCTTAAGGGAGACTTGTAGTTTTAAGTGTATTGGCCTCAGATATAAAAAAAAAGTACATCTGTCGTAAGTGGTGGTAGCACCAGCTTACACAGGCTGCAATGGCAGGCATGTAGTCACAATTTTAGTCATCTCCCTTGGGTGGGATAATACATGCTTTAGCCCATGGGTGACCCCTAGTGTACCTATGCCCTGGGTACCTTAGTACCATACACTAGGGGTTTACAAAGGTGCACCACTAGCCATTCTGGGAGGTACCTAAGTACTCATCACGGTCCAATTTAGGGGGGGAAGCACAGACACAGGGGTACTGATTAGCAAGATCCCAGTCAGACTAGTCAGAAAACAGAATGACACCAGTAAAAAGTGGGGGTAACCATGAAAGCAGATCCTACTTTCCTACATACCCCTTCCTCAGAGCTGACGAATTGATAGAAAAGTTAGGTGCAGCCAAATTTCTCAGTACCCTTGACTTGACAGCAGGGTACCGGCAGATTGGCATGGCCCCTGGGGCAAAAGAAAAGAAAGCTTTCTCCACACCTGATGGGCACTTCCAGTTGACTGTGATGCATTTGGTCTAAAGAATGCCTCTGCCACCTTCCAAAGGATGGTGAATCAAGGCCTTGCTGGGTGAGAAGCAAGCCTAAACAAATCATACAAATGTTACTAGGCCTGCAGATTCAGTGACTGAATAATCTACTCGACTTATTTGTAATGCTCTTGACCCATAAACTGTTTTCAAATGATGTGAATGTGGGCAAATATTTTAGTTCATTGAGCTGCTATATTCTTCATTGTCACATATGAGAGCACCTTCAAATGTGCGAGTTCAGCATGTGTGCTGTTCTAAAAACTCTTTGTTTGATTTAATAGACAAAACTTTTATTTCCATATATAATACAAATCTAGCAACAGGATACACATGACCTCTATCTGGCATCTTAGTTGACTAACACGATTGTCATTAGGGTGGGGGCAGGAATGTTTCTCAAATCATGTGTAAATAAATACATAATGTAAGCATGAAGTGGTAGAAAACTGCCATTTGTAATCAGCAGAATTTACAATGAAATGGCCACAAACTTTCACACTGACATGCAGTTTTACTGATAAAACTATATGAAGTACAAACATTAATGATTGAAATAGAGTTTCTGCAAATGCTTGTCATTTACATATCACCAAGTAAAGTGTTCTGGTTTGTTTTGCTCCTATTTAACTCTTTGTTTGCATCACACTTCTTAATGACAAATTTGCTTTCGTAATTCTCAATATATTTTTGAAATATTTATAATATTAATTAACGGGCTAATTCTTTAAATGTATTGTCTTAGAGAAAAATCACAGACACCTTCAGACAGCTCACCTGACAAAAACCTCTAACTCTAGTAAGAGTGAGAAAAATAAACTGCATTTTCTAACCAGCAGTTAATAAAATGACAAACTGACATTTGACCTCTTTCCTTGAACAGACAGCAAACGTGTCAAGATAAAAACAAGATTTAATGGCATCTTTATTGCTCATTCACTTTCTGAATGAACAGAACACCTGCTCCTTTACAGCCTAAATTCTCATGGGAGGAGTAGGTGCTATAAATAGTGCAAGTGAGTGGGCGAGTAGATTTATTTTAGACCTGGGAAAGAGTCAGTGCAACTTATCATGATGATATTGCAGTGTTTAGCTCTTCCTGGCAGGATCACCTGGTCCACCTGGGGAAGGTTTTACAGCCCTGCAAGCTTCAGGCCTAATTAACAAGGCATCCTAGTGCCAGATAGAGCAGGGAACTGTTGTATACTTGGGCCACCTTGTAGGTGGAAGCCAGGTTCAACCCCTACAGCCCAAAATCCAGACAATTCTGGATTGAGAAGCTCCAAACACCCAGACCCAAGTCAGGGCATTTTTTGGCTTGATTGGGTACTACAGGAGGTTTGTGAAGGGGTATGGATCCATTGAGACACCCCTCACAGTACTCACCTCCAACAAGATGCACAAGAAAGGGAACTGGACAGTTATCTGTCAAAAGGCGTTTGACAGCCTAAAAGAGGCAATGTGCTCAGCACCTATTCTCAAGGATCCAGATTATTACAAGCAGCTCATTGTGCAGACTGATGTCTTTAAACTAGTGATAGGAGTGGCCATACTACAGAGAAATAATGATAGACTAGACCAACCTGTTGTGTTTATAAGCAGGTGGCTACTCCCCAGGGAGCAGCATTGGATTGCCATTGAAAGGGAGGCACTTGCTGTGGTTTGGTCCCTGGTGAAGCTGAGACCATACCTGTTTGAGCCTCACTTCTCAGTTCAAACTGCGTTTCATCCTGGACTCAACGCTCTCCATGACTCAGCAGGTCAACCCTGTCTACTCCTCCTGCTTCAACACCTTCCGCATGCTCCGCAAGATCTACCGATGGATCCCCACCGAAACCAGAAGAACGGTCACCCAAGCCCTCGTCCGCAGCAGGCTGGACTACGGCAACGCCCTCTACGCGGGAACCATGGCCAAATTCCAGAAAAGACTCCAGCGCATACAAAACGCCTCCGTTTGCCTCATCCTCGGAATCCCTCGCCACAGCCACATCACCGCCCACCTGAGAGTCCTGCACTGGCTCCCGGTCAACAAGAGGATCACCTACAAGCTCCTCACCCACTCCCACAAAGCACTCCAAAACGCCGGACCAGCATACCTCAACGAACGACTAACCTTCTACACCCTGAACCGCCTGCTTCGCTCAGCTGACCTCACCCTCGCCACCATCCTGCGCATCCCCCGAATGACCACCGGCGGCAGATCATTCTCCCACCTCGCCGCCAAGACATGGAACACCCTCCCCATTCACCTGCGACAGACCCAGGACCTGCTGACCTTCAGGAAACTTCAGAAGACCTGGCTGTTTAATCAGTAGCTGCTTCTTCCCCCTCCCCTAGCGCCTTGAGACACTCACGGGTGAGTAGCGCGCTCTATAAATGTTCTGATTGATTGAATGATTGATTGAAAGACTCAATGAGAGATCATCTGTCTCCTAGTTGTTAATTTTTCTAAAGCAATCATCGTAGGGGATTGTACATTATGGTACAACATATCTCAGTCATGTTCAAGTCTTATTTACCTTAATGGTCAATCGATGGCTGCAACAGTAAAAATTGATCAACCCAACCACCCTGTACATGTAGTTAACCTTATTTGTAATTCCAATAAATTGACCCAGTTTAGATCTTAATTCAAGTGTTGTAGACTGATCATTCTTTGCTACTGTTTGAAAAACTGACCCTAACTACATCACAGGGCTGAGTGATCAAGTCGACCCGACTGTACCACGACACTGGCACAAAATGAACCTCTCACGAGCATCCCAAAAATGTAAAGAGCATAGCCCCTGGAACTGTATATCTTGAAAGGCATTCTTATTTTAACAACTGTCTGAAAGCTACCTTTGATGAAACAGTGCCCATGGCTACACGTCTTGTTTCGCTTAAAAGTCCACACACTTGTGGCTTATTACCAAGTTACAAGCTGAAAAATGACTGTTAAGACAAGCTAAAAGGAATGGCACTTGACTTATTCATCTTCAGCACACCAAACTTTCTGATTAGAGATGAGTCGATATAAGCTCGTTTTTCGTAACGTTAAAAACAATTACCATGGAAAGATCAGTCAAGTAATATCCAGGTGCGCCTGAACCCTCTTTAAAACAGTGCAAGAAGTTACACCCCCCTCATGCTTACTAAACACTATCCTTTCAACTCACGACTTTTGTGATAGGATTTTACTTGGAAAACACATGGAGATCCTATCAGTTTATGATAGGCTTAAATAACTTTTACGAAAACGAAGATCCAGCTGACCAATATCTCATTCAGCATGAAGTACAAGTAATTGACACCAGTCCGTGTATTCAACAGGCACTAGTTCCATCCTGGTCAACCGTTTGGCAGAGGTAGGAATCAGTGGACCTGCCTTGGCATATTTTTCCTCTTTTTTTAACTGGTCTTTCTCAATGTTTAAATGATGTCTCCTTTTTCGATCCAAATTAAATAAAGTGAGTTGTGGAGGCACAGATTACTGCCTATTCCACATTTATAAACGGCGCATATAAAATGTATTAAATCCTTTCGCCTTGACTCCACTTCCTATGCAGATTACACCCAGTTCCTTTTTAGACCGTGTGGTGGAGGGGATTAAGGGATACTCGCAAGGGGGTTACTAGGCCGCTGAATCAGGCCGCTGTAATATTCGTGACACAGACACTTTGAATGCTCATCGGGCCAAGACCCCGAGCGGTCTTGCGCGCCTTTATTTAAGCCCTTGGGCGAACCCGCCCTCGGGGTACGTTTCAAGCGTAAGTGAATGGGCCGGGTACCGCGTCACTACATCCCTCCAATCCTTTAGATACAACAACAACTCTTTTCAGGAACTGTTCAGTCTCTATTGGCACACCAGGCAAAGTCTCTCAGCCTCTGACTAGGGGTCGGGTTTGGCTGGAGACCATACCTCTGGCTCCGAGAGTTCTTTCTTGTTTCCGACCCGTCCGGTTCCTTCTCTGGCTCGGGGGACCCAGCTTTCTACTTCTTCCACCGCTCCTACTTCTCTTCCAGATTGTGGTCGCACTTCCTCTGGCTGATCCTGAGGGTTGTCTGCGGGGACTGTCCCGCCTCGGTCTTCCAGGCCTTCCATGGCTTGGTCAGCCAGAGAAGTGCCATCTGCTACCTTCTTGAACCATGAGGTGTTCCTTGTGACCACACGGGTTCCCCGCCTGGCTGATACCATGGTACTGTGTACATTGATTACTTCCCACACCTCTGGCTTGTATGGGGTGTGATACTTCCAGCTTGGGTGGCGGTCTTTCACCACAACTCTGTCTCCAACCTTGACGCTCATAGACTGAGCCCTTCAATCTTAGCTCGCCTTGTCATTTGATGCTTTCCTTCTGTCCTGGACTACACCTTGATCCAGCTCTGGGGGACTCCACGATGAGTCGGCAGGGACGCTGTCCCTAGGAGCCCGTCGAAACATCAGGTGAGCTGGTGCACACCGGGTGGTGCAGTGCGGGGTTTGACGGTACGCGCTGAGAATCTGCGAGAGGCACTGCTCAGCATCTTCTGGGACAGGTGATAGTAAGCGCGCTATGCTGCTCTGATCTTAGGCGTGCAGCGCTGATAACTATTTTAAAATTACCGTTTATTGTATTTTGGTTCTGTTTAATTTTGTTTCCCTTGTTTTTAACAATATTACCGCTGTGCCTCCACACTTGCACTGTAATTGTGCCCTCACCGCTCACCGCGTTTAGAGCGGAGTCTGTCATCTTCTTTGTTGCCTTCTCGCTGGCGCTTGGTCGCCATCTTGGGGGTGGTCACTTCTGGGCGCGCCACTTGCCTGAGCGCTCTAGCGCTTTTCAGGAGGCCAGGTGAGCCTATACTTAAGGCGAGCATTTCACTTGCTCGGCCCTGGGACAGGTGATAGTAAGCGCGCTATGCTGCTCTGATCTTAGGCGTGCAGCGCTGATAACTATTTTAAAATTACCGTTTATTGTATTTTGGTTCTGTTTAATTTTGTTTCCCTTGTTTTTAACAATATTACCGCTGTGCCCCCACACTTGCACTGTAATTGTGCCCTCACCGCTCACCGCGTTTAGAGCGGGGTCTGTCACCTTCTTTGTTGCCTTCTCGCTGGCGCTTGGTCGCCATCTTGGGGGTGGTCACTTCTGGGCGCGCCACTTGCCTGAGCGCTCTAGCGCTTTTCAGGAGGCCAGGTGAGCCTATACTTAAGGCGAGCATTTCACTTGCTCGGCCCTGGGACAGGTGATAGTAAGCGCGCTATGCTGCTCTGATCTTAGGCGTGCAGCGCTGATAACTATTTTAAAATTACCGTTTATTGTATTTTGGTTCTGTTTAATTTTGTTTCCCTTGTTTTTAACAATATTACCGCTGTGCCCCCACACTTGCACTGTAATTGTGCCCTCACCGCTCACCGCGTTTAGAGCGGAGTCTGTCATCTTCTTTGTTGCCTTCTCGCTGGCGCTTGGTCGCCATCTTGGGGGTGGTCACTTCTGGGCGCGCCACTTGCCTGAGCGCTCTAGCGCTTTTCAGGAGGCCAGGTGAGCCTATACTTAAAGCTCACTTCTCTCGCGCAGCGGTGACGCGCAGCGGCAGCGCCTGACTCGCGCCTGAGTCAAGCCAGAGTCTGCTCGTCTGCGCTCGTCCGCGCAAGGGAGACGCAGGACGCGGCAGGACACTATCGTGTGGCCACCATGACGTATCAGTACTCCAGCCAGGCTCTTCGCCTGATTAGACGAAGACTACCTTCCTGTTCGCATACAGCTCAGCATCCCCTGTGTGGCCCTCACATCTGCCCTTGTGGATACTGGGAATTATCGGCACCAATGAAGGCCCCTAGCCAAATACTGCTACACGGAAAAAAGAAACCTCCACCTTCTAGTGCCGTTAAATTGTGGCACCTTAATGTTAGATCCTTGCCGAAACACCATCGAGATATTTATGAACTTATCTCACTAGAAGGTCCTGATATCTTCTTCATGACGGAGACCTGGTTGGGTGATGATGATACGGCCATTATCAATCTGGCCCTCCCCCCGGGCTACGCATGTCATACATTAAATCGCAAGGAGAGAGGTGGAGGTATTGCCGTGGCCTTCAAAACTTGCTTCCCTTGCACCTGGAAGCCTTTGGACTTGGCTGGCGCAGAGTGTGCCCATTTTTCCTTCAGTGTTAGTCAGCATCAAACACTGTCAGGTCTTTTGATTTATCGCCCTCCGGGGAGTGATAGTGCCTTCAGGAAAGCTCTTCCTGAGTTGGTAAGCTCTCTCTCACTACTCTCTTCAAATATCACCATTGTCGGCGATCTCAATATACACTTTGATGCCACAGAGAAACCAGTGGTGAGAGGTCTGCTGGACGATCTGGAAGCAGTACAACTACTCCAACTAGTACATCATCCGACTCATGAGGGAGGCCACACCCTCGACCCGGTCTTCACAAACTTGCAGTTGGTCGAGGTTTCACCCCCTAGACCCATGGGATGGAGTGATCATTACCTCATTGAGCTTTCCGCCACAATGGTGACACAATCTACCGGGAAGCCTGATAAAACATCTTTCAGGCGGCCCTGGAAAAAGCTCAAATTAGAGGATTTCCATCATCTTTTGATCGCTACACCCCTGGCTCTTACGGATGATGTTGTAACTGGGTATACCATCTTCTGCGCCTGGATTGTCGAAGTCCTTGACGCATTAATCCCAGCAGGTTGGAGTAGGATTCGACACTCTCAGTCTAATCCCTGGTACACGGAGGCACTCAAATGTATCAAAGCTACCTGCCGACAAGCTGAAAGAGCATGGAGGAAGAATTATGATAAAGACTTGAAAGCATGGGGGGCGTGGCTTGGACGCCGATCGGGATGGCGGCGTGAGCTCGTAGCTCCGCGCAGAATCCCGTTAATTCTCCTGTTTTCGGAACCCTAGGCGGCCCGGAGACGACGCTCCTGCCCTCTGAAGTGTGAGGGGACAGCTGGACACTATTGGTGAGCAGCTGGGGGACTGCAGGCCCCGAGGAGACCGAGTCGAAGAGGCGGCTGAGGTGTTGCCGAGGGTGCGAAGAAAATGGCGGCGTGGAGTTCGGCGGGCCCCGAACTCCAGCTCTGAGCCGAGTTGTCGCCGTCTGGCGAGGGATACTGGCAGGAGACCCTGCGTTCGGCTGATCGAGGCACTGGGGTCGGCGGTGCTGTGCCTTGGGGTCGAGTGACGCTGCCTTGACTCGCCAGGAGCTTGGGGACCCTGGCTGGCTGCCGCCTGGAGACTCATACTTTCCCCCTCAGGCTCCCGAGGGGGGCGGCGGAGCGGAGTGTACCTAGCTGGTTGTTGCTCCTGTGAGTTTCTGTGGAGACATTGCTCTGCCCGGTGCCCGACTACCTGGCACTAGCCTACGGGCGCTGACGACAGCGGGCTCCAGGACCTGTGACGCAGCACCCTGGAATGGCGGCGACTGGAGGGCCGGTGGCCGTGAGATGCACTGAGGAGGGCTCGGCGACATCGACTCGGCTGGGCGAGGGTTCCTCCCCGGAGCTTGACCGAGAACAGCGGCTGAACCAGCGATTGGATGCCATACTTGATGCGATCGCCTCGACTAAGGACGCGTTGCACCAGGACATCGCCCAAGTGGCCACGGGCCTAGGGCTGCTCCGCGCGGATCATGCGAAGCTAGCGGACAGAGTTAAGGACCATGACCAACTGCTGCTGGACCTGAAACCATCGGTGGTGGCCGCGGAGCATAGGATTGCGGACATGTTGGCCCGGCTGGACTCGCTGGAACGGAGGGCGGAGGATGCCGAAGGCCGCAATAGGCGGAACAACGTGCGGGTCGTCGGCCTTCCGGAACGGATTGAGGGGGAGGATGCGGTGGCCTATATGGAGACCTGGTTCCGCACTGTGGTGGCGCCGGAGGGGCTCACTCCTTTTTTCACGCTGGAGCGGGCCCACCGGGTTCCTGCTCGCCCGCCGGGGATTGGCCGCCCCCCCCGACCGATGGTGGTGAGGCTCCTCCACTACAAGGACCGAGATCTCCTCATTCAGCGGGCCAGGATGTCGGGCCCTTATGAGGTGGAGAACAGTAGGGTTACGATCTTCCCGGACTACACCCAAGCGGTCCAGAAAAACCGGGCATCATTCTTGGCGGTGAAGAAAGAACTCAGGGAGGAAGGCGTTCAGTATTCCTTGCTCTACCCGGCTAAGTTGCGGATCATCATGGATGGGGCTACGCACTTTTTTCAGACTCCGGACGAGGTTTGGCTTTGGCTGGAGTCGTATAGAGCGGGGACGGACAGATCACATAAAAGCAGACGAGATGAACCCAAGCGGCCCCGGGTGAGGCAATCGCAACGAATCAGATCCCGCAACAGGCGCCAGCGGGAGAAACGGGAGGCTCAAATGGCGGCGGAGAAGAGGGATGCACTCGCAGCGACGGCGGCCATTACAGGGTCGCAACAGAACAGTGAACGGGCTGAAACGGACTCGGGAGGGGAAGGCAGCAAGACGGGCGAGGAACTCTCGGAGGCGGAAAGCTTGAAGGGGCCGACGGTGACCCCACAGACTTCGGATGGTATCTTTTGCGGCTGAGTTTGGACTGGGCTAGTTCGAGACTTCATGGTAGGGTGGTATCCTGCTGTTGGAGGACGGGATGCCGGGAGGGGAGGCTGAGTGCTTCGGGAGGGATGGAGGCGCGGGGTGCGAGCTCCGCTTGCTGGGGTCGGCGGCGACTCAACCCCCTTGGGCCCTTAAGGCCGACTGTGGTGGAGACCACAGGGTAGGAGTGTGGGACGTTGGTTCAAGGTTTGGATGGGGGCGGCCATTGGGTTCGTGAGCTCTGTCCTGGGGAGTGGGGTTTGGGGAGTTTTTCTGTTTTGGGGGTGTTTGGGGGGGGGCAACTGCATTGGGGGGGCTGTGAACATTCGTTATTTGCTTTGGACTGTACGAAGTTGGAATGGGGACGTTACCTAATCTGAAATGCCTGACGTGGAATGTCCGGGGGCTGCGAACTATGGTGAAACGTCATAAGGTCCATGCATATCTAGTACGCAGGGGGGTTCAGATTGCCATGCTCCAGGAGACTCATCTTACTAAGAAAGAGTGTACTGCCTTGCAGAAACGATGGAGGGGCCAGGTGTTTGGCACCACTTACTCAGCGTATGCCAGGGGGGTGCTGATCTGGGTGAGGGCGGGGATACCCTTTCAATTACTGAATCAAGCTGTGGATCCGGATGGCAGGTTTGTGGCGGTGGAGGGGAGGTTATATGGACGGGATGTGGTTTTCTGCTGTGTGTATGCGCCGAACGCTGATCAAGCTCGATATTTTGATAGCCTCTCGGGGTCTTTGGCCTCTTTCCTGGCGGCCCCAATAGTGCTAGGGGGGGACTTTAACTCGATCACGGATGTGGTTCTGGATAGGTCCCATCCCCCCCTGGTGGACTCCCCGGTGCGCAGGTTGGCCGCGCACAGGAAGGACTGGCAGGATAGGTGGGGGTTGCTGGATGTCTGGAGGGAACGGCACAGGGAAACCAGGGATTATTCCTTTTACTCTGCTCTTCATGACCTGCATGTCAGGATTGATTCGGTGCTCTGCAGTGGATCCCTGGCCCCGCTGATCTCCCATGCGGAGTACTTGGCTAGAACGATCTCAGATCATAACCCCCTATTGGTGCACATTCAGTGGCAGAGAGAGCGCTCAGTAATTCCAACGTGGCGGCTTCGGCCGGAAACGCTTGAAGATCCTGTGTTCTCTGATGCGGTTCGACAAGGCATTGATAGCTATTTCGGAGTGAATGAGGGCTCGGCCACGAGTAGGTCCACTGAATGGGATGCAATGAAAGTGGTGGTGAGAGGAGTGTGTTTGGGTAGGTTTTCAAATGCTCGCACGGCTGTGTTGACTGACCTCATGAAAGAGGAAGAAAGGTTGAGGGATTTGGAGCGCCGCAGGCCAGCTAGGCCGGACTTACAGGCCCAGCTCTTAGAAGCGAAAGAAGTGGTCGCCACTGAGACGGAACGTTTACGTAGCTATGATCACAGGCAATATATCATCAGGGCGCATGCGGAAAGAGACAAGGTGGGTACCCTCTTGGCCAGATTGGCTAATCCGGAACTTAGGGGCTCCCCGATCCTCGGCATTCGTACTGCGCAGGGAGAGATGGTATACACCCAAGCAGCGGTATTGGAATGTTTTAGGGGGTACTATGAGGAACTGTATCAGGGCCAGCTGGGAGTGGGGGCCCAGGACATTGCGGAATACTTGGGGGCAAGGCAGCTTCCGGTCCTAGATGAGGAGGACGCGAAGGAACTGGGCGGCCCGATCACGCTCTCAGAAATACGGGCGGCCATTAAGCATATGGCTCGCAACAAAACGCCCGGGGTGGACGGATTACCGATTGAATTTTATCAGCGGTATGCGGACAGTTTGGCGCCCAGGCTGTTGGTGGTGTACGCTGAAGCCTTCGAGGCTGGGGTATTGCCTGGGTCCATGCGGGAGGCCTTGATAGTGCCGCTCCTAAAGCCTGGCCGGGATGCTGCGGATGTGAGGTCTTACCGCCCGCTATCCATGCTGACGGTGGATTATAAAATTCTGAGCCGCATACTGGCCACCAGACTGGCCCCATATATGACGGGCCTGGTACACAGGGACCAGGCCGGGTTCATACCCACGAGGAGCACGGCGCTGAATATTCGCCGCCTGGTGGGGATAATGGACGCCATCTTGGACGAGGAGGGAGCCCCGGCGGTCCTATCCGTGGACATCGAGAAAGCCTTTGATAGCTTGGAATGGCCGTTCCTGGACGGAGTTTTGGAGAGGTTTGGCATGGGCGAGGGGTTCCGCAGGTGGACGAGGGTCTTGTATGCTTCGGCGGCGGCGAGGGTGCGTTTGGGCGGCCTGGTGTCTGCGGCGTACCCGGTGGGCAGGGGCACGCGGCAGGGATGCTCTCTGTCCCCCCTGTTGTTTGCTCTGGCGATGGAACCTTTGGCGGTCCATGCGAGGTCGGGTGTCAGGTACGCGGGGATAGCGAGAGGCGGGCAGTGGCATTATATATCGCTGTATGCGGATGACTTGCTCCTATACCTGGCTGATACCTCGCGGGCATTGACAGGTGCGATGGAGCTATTGTCGGAGTTCGGCCGGCTGTCGGGCCTTAAGGTCAATTGGGCGAAGACTTGTGTGTTCCCGCTGCGAGTGGACTCGCCCGTTCCTGGCGGCGACTTGGGCGTGGTGTGGGAGCCATCTTGTTTTACCTATCTGGGTGTTCGCATCTACCACGCGACTGCGGACCTCTTGGAGGGCAACATTGGACGCTGTGTTCGGGCACTGAGGGGCAGCTTGTCTTTCTGGTCGACCCTCCCGCTGACGGTTCTGGGTAGGATTGCCCTTTTGAAGATGGTGGCGCTCCCCCGCTTCCTCTATTATTTCCGAACGCTGCCTGTCTGGATTCCCCAAGGGGTCTTCAGAGACCTGAGATCGATGATTATTGGCTTCTTATGGGGGCACGGCCCCCGTAGAGTGGCCCTGAACACGCTCCTCCGCCCTAAGGTTGAAGGGGGCATGGCTGTGCCTGACTTCGAGCTGTATTATCTAGCGGCGCAGCTGCAGGTTCTTACACAGAACGTAGCTAGGGTGTTCCGGGGTCCAGAGGAGGACCGGGACCGAGGGATACGACGCCACGTGCTGTCCTATATTGTCATGCAGCAGAGGCTTGAGCTGTGGGCCCTCACTATGGAGGAAAGGACGCTCCGGCTGTGTTGGCAGAGGAGCCTTCGGAGAGCGAGGGCTTCGCGGCCTTATGCGCCGGAGATCCCGATCGGCATGCTGACGGCCTTGCCGCACGGAGGAGATTGGTCCCCGTTGCTGGATTGGGAGGAGGCGGGACTACAGGTGGTAGGCGACTTGTACATAGATGGGGCTTTGGCACCGTTCGAGGCGCTCCGGGACCAGTTCGGGCTGCCCGACGGGGGGTTCCTCCTGCACGCGGCGGTGGTGGCTGCCATACAGAAGCACTGGAAGGGGGGGCTCGTAGAACCCACGACGACTATGGCGTGCCAATATGTGGTGATGGCAGCGGGCACGGTCAAAGCTGTGACATGCCTCCATAATAGGATGTTGAATGAGGGACTGGAGCCACTCCTGGGGCTCAAGGCTAAATGGGAGGAGAGTGTGGGCCGGCACATACCGGATACGGCTTGGGGACACATCCTGCGGCGCACGTGGAAGGGCACGAGAAATGCGCGCTTTCAGCAAGTGCATTTCTATGTGCTTCATAGGGCCTATTTAACTCCAGAGAAATTACAGCGGTACTTCCAGGTGCCGGATGCTCGATGCCCACGGTGTTCGTCTCTGGGAGCGGACATGGATCATTTGTTTTGGAAGTGCCCGCAATTGGGGACCTATTGGGCGGAGGTAGGGGGACTCCTGAATGCAGTGACAGATAGGGAGGTGGAATTCGACATGGCGGCGTGCCTGCTGCTCTGGTTCCCGCACACTAAACGCACCAAGGTGACGAGCAAGTTCTTTGATCTGGGTCTGATATTGGCGCAGAGGGAGATATCGTGGCATTGGAAGTCCAGGGGGGGGCCCTCGCTGCGTAGATGGAAGAATGAATTGCTGCGGTGGTCTGCCTGTGAGAGTGTGCTCCGGATGCGGCAGGCTGTTAAGATGGGGAATGAGAAAGTTTTGGAGGCGGCGCGTGCATGGGAGCTAGTGGTGCAGGCCTTGCGTGATTCTTTTGTGGACGACGAGGATGGGGAGAACTAAACCGGTGGACACCACGGGGCGAACACAGATGTGCTATCTTCCGTACTGTGGTGGTTCCATCTAACTCGACAGGACGAGGCGTACGCCCAGCAGTTGCCAGGGGGCCTTGGGGGGGACTGGTTCATGAGGGTTCGGGGTGGGACGGAAGCCACTGGATGGTAGCCGCCTGGGTGCTTTGACTCTACTAGGATGGTTGGTACAGGGTGGAGTATGAAAGGGCTGGAGGGAGTAGCCAGGCGGGAAAGAACGATAGCACCTAGGGCAGGCCCCGATATGAGCGGTGTCACTGTTTACCTCTGGGATGGCTGACGGAGATGTTGTTGTGGGGGGGGGGATAAAAGCAGATACGTACAACGACTTTTCGACCATGGTCCCTGTGGGACGTGCACCGTGCTTTTCCTATTAAATGTAATGACATGCCGCCCGGCCCCCGGGATGCGGGCTGAATGGCTGTGTATGGTTTGGACTTCTTAGTGGACGGGGGGATGTCACGAGTGCACTGGTTGATTGTTTGTATCCTGTGGTTTCTAATTTTGCAATAAAAATACATTTAAAAAAAAAAAAAAAAAAGACTTGAAAGCATGCTACCTGGCCAAGGTAAAGAAATATCATAGAGCTGTCTGTAGGGCCCGAGCTGATTACTACGCACGGGAGTTTCAGGCGAGCTCTAACCTTTCCAAACTGGTTTTTAAAGTCTTAAAGGAGCTCACAGCGAACAGACTTCCTAGCACGGAGATTTGCTCCCTTGCCCACTGTGAGTCATTGGCCAGCTTTTTTGTGGAAAAAGTAAATGCCATCTATCGCTCTTTTCCCAAAGCTGACCCTCGCAGTACAATTTCGACATTGTGTACTTCTCAGTGTTTGGCTTCTCTCCCTATACCATCGGAGCAGGAGTTTAATCTCCTAGCAGCTAAGGTTGAGTCTGGTTCTCCAGATGACCCTTTGAGACCTGCACAGTTTATGGACTCGGCGTCCTTCTGCCTTCCTCCTATTCGTCATCTGGTGGAACAATCCCTTACCACCGGTTTAGTTCCTCCTAGTTGGAAGGCTGCCTGTGTTATGCCCATCCTAAAGAAGCCTGGTCTGGATCCACTGAAGCCGGAGAGTTATCGACCTATCTCCCTTCTCCCCTGGGTGGCAAAGATTGCAGAGTCCCATGTTAATAACATCCTAACAAACCATCTGGAATCTGCACATCTACTGGATCCCACACAGAATGGTTTTAGATCTGGACATAGTACAGAGACGGCACTCTTATTTATGGTCGAACATCTCCGCTCTGTACTAGATGCAGGTCAAACGGCGGCACTGGTCCTCTTGGACCTCAGTGCCGCATTTGACACTGTATCCCACTCCATTCTCATGCGAAGGCTTGGTGAGGTGGGCATATCAGGCAAGGCGCTTGATTGGTTCCAATCGTTCCTTTCGGAGCGATCCTTTCAGGTAGTAATGCCACCGTTCAGATCCAAGTCCCATGCCGTCACCCAAGGAGTTCCGCAGGGCTCGGCATTGAGCCCCACTCTTTTCAACCTCTACGTTCAACCTTTGGCAGAGGTTGCGAAGAGTTGGGGTCTCACCATGGTGTCATATGCCGATGATACACAGTTGGCGGTGGCTCTTAACGGGGACTCTGACCAACTGGCGTCGAGCTTTGCGGATGGTTTGAGGGCTGTTGCTAGTTGGTTTACCGCCAACTGTTTACAACTCAACACCCTCAAAACGGAGGTGATGGTGCTGGGGAAGCATCCTGATCGGTGGGGTGCCAGCTGGTGGCCTAAGGAGTTGGGCCCTCCCCCGAAGCCGGTTTCTGAACTCAGAAATCTTGGCGTCTGGCTGGACTCTAAACTAACCTTCTCGGTCCACACTAAGAAGGTGGCATCCACATGCTTTGGCATCCTACGTGGTCTGAGGCCCAGCCTCAGATTTTTTGATGCCCCTACCCGCCAGATGGTAATCCAAGCCAGTGTTCTATCGAGGCTTGATTATGCAAGCTCACTGCTCTTGGGTGCCAACCAGGCGGAAGTACTGCGTCTTCAACGGGTGCAGAACGCGGCAGCCAGAGCCCTAGTGGGCCTGCCGCGTTTCTGTTCAGCCCGTAGTACAATTCATAATCTGCACTGGTTGCCAGTAATCAGGCGCATAGAGTTCAAGGCCCTCTGTTTCGCCTTCAAAATTCTCAAATCTGACACCCCCATCATTCTTCAGCACCTTATGTCTTTGTATACTCCATCGCGCAGTCTTCGTTCTACTGGCCAAAACTTGGCAGTTGTTCCCCGATTCCAGAGATGTAGATTAGGTGGCCGATCGTTTATGGCCTTGACCCCCAAGCTATGGAATGCACTCCCTGCCTATATCCGTACCCTGGATGATCTTTTTGTTTTTAGGAAAGCGGTTAAAACTCATCTTTTTCCTCTGCTTTATTAATCTTGGTCAGTTTTTCCTGTGTTATTAGTTATCTTGCTTTTCCCAGGTATAGCGCCGGGACGCCCCTTAGCTGGGGCAGCTGTGCGCTCAAAAATTTAAATAACATAACATAACATCTTCTCCCTTATCCACCCCGATCCTGAGAGCCCGGTTCATCGTGCGCATGAACCACTCCACTTCTCCATTAGCTTGGGGCCACTGTGGGGTGATTTTCCAGTGTCTGATGCTTCTCGCGGCCAGGTAGTCTTGGAAGTCTCTGCCTAGGAACGGCGGTCCATTGTCTGATTTGATCTCCTCCGGCAGTCCCATCATGGCAAACCATGCGCTCCAGAGCTGTCTTGACGGGGAGGAACACCGTCAACGACACTACCTTCACCACTGGGAACTTTGAATGTGAATCAATGAACACCAGCATGTTCCGTCCATCCGGGAACAACCCACAGTCGATGCTTACTTTGGACAACGGCTCCAGACATGAATCCTCAGTGATCACTGGGTGAGGTGCAGGGTCACTGCCCGTGATGTTACAGGAGTGACAGGTACGTACAACTTCCTCCACCATGGCGTCCATTCCTGGGAACCAGTCTTTGCTCTTGAGTCTGGCCTTGGTCTTTGAGACACCCTGATGCCCTTGGTGCGCTAGGCGGACCACCTCCTTCTGCAGACTCTTCGACTCCATGGAGGTCACTTTGCACTCTCCACACGTGTTGCAGGAATTGCTGTTCCTCTGCAGTGAGAGAGCTCACACCATCCAGAAAGTGGCGCCAGTTCTGATTGACTAACGTGGCTTTGACTCTGACGAGGCACTTAATGGAATCAGTTGCTTTCCCGATGTCCTGGAGCGTGAGGGCGATAGGACACACTTCAAGAGAGGCCATGCGTCCTCGTCTGCCCGTGCATGGAGTGGCCGGAGCGGGCGAGGGTGCCACGACAGGAAGTTGGCTGGATTGCTGGTCCCTGGCCGAAAGATCACTTTGAAGTGGTACGTTTGCAGTTGCACTGCCCACCTCTCGATCCGGGGTGGGGCAAGTCGAGCAGTGCCGGCAAAAAGCGGGACGAGGGGCTTGTGATCGGTGATCACTCGGAATTCATGCCCATACAGGTCCAGATGGAAGTGCTGGCACGCCCATTTGATGGCCAGAGCCTCGCGCACGATCTATCTCGGTGGCAGTCAGCGCCCGGCTGGCAGATGCAGTGGGGATCCATTCTTTGGACTCGGCCTCCTGCATTAGGACTGCCCCATGTCCTACGGGACTGGCATCCACCACCACTTCCGTGCGTCGATGTGGGCAAAAGTATGCCATGACTCGTCAATGAGGGCCTCTTTGACTGCCTGGAACGCCAGATCTTCTTTGGCAGACCAGACCCATGGCTGGCTGGTCTTCGTGAGTGTACGGAGCAGCACGGATAGGGAGGCGAGGTTGGGGATGAACTGGCCACAGTATGTGGCCATTCCCAGGAAGCTTCGGACCTCAGTGGCTGACGTGGGTCTCAGGATAGATCGTATGGCCTCCGCTTTCTTCGGGTTCACACGGAGCCCTTCTCTGGAGAAGATGTATCCGAATAAGTCTACTGACTTTACTGCGACAACGAGCATTTGGATCTGTGCAGTGTGAGCCTGTTGTCCGCAAGTTGTTGAAGGGTAGCTCGGAGTGTGTATGGTACTCCTCCAACGTCTTGGAGAACACAAAGATGTAATTGCTTAGATTTATTACGCCTTCCATTCCTGAGTGTGTTTCTCTTATAGCATTTTGGAATACCGCCACGGCTGAAGAGACGCCAAATCTCAGCCTCTTGTAGCGACGTAGTCTTACATGGGTGGAGAACGTCATGATGTTCCTACTGTCGGAGTGGAGTTCCAGCTGGTTATACCCCGCATTGAGGTCGAGTTTGGTGAACCATTTGGCGCCGTTCAGGTCGACCGCGATGTTGTCCATCGTAGGTGTGAGATGGCGTTCCCTTTTTACGGCCCTGTTCGGTAGGCACATGTCGACGCAGAGTCGAATGGCTCCTGGCTGCTCTGGCTTTGGGGCTACAACGAGAGGGGACACCCACGGTGTAGGGCCTGATACTTGCTCTATCACTCCCAGGTCCTCCAACTTTCTCAGTTCCTCATCCACTTGCGGCTGCAAGTGAAATGGCACTCTCGGGTGCCCCATCGCCATGGGCCGGACAGTTGGGTCTATGTGCAGCTTGAAAGTCTTTCCCGTTAAGCATCCAAGGCCTTCAAACAACATGGGAAAATCCTTGAGCATCTCTCGAGCGTTCCGATCATGTACCTGGTTTCCAAAAAACACGAGCTCCAGATCCTCCGCCGTGTGGCAACTGAGTAGGGTGCCCCGTCTTCCTTGGGTGACATGGAATTTCATACTCAGACTCCGGCCTTCGCTAATTGACTTCGACTTCCATGACTCCTCATAGAGGAAGCGGCTTGTCACTGTCGTATGTGTACATCCTTGCCTTGGATGGTAGAAGTGACGGACGCGGGGACAGCTTTTCATACTGGTCACTGTCCATCAGGTTGACTGACGCCCTGGTGTCTATGAGGGCACTCACAGGGGACCATGCTATGGTGATATTGCACATGGGCGGCAGTCGGCACTTGTTCCTTTACGGCCGACAAATGATACGAATAACACCTCCTTGTCCTCCGTCCCGAAGCCAAAACCTGGAGGGGTGATGTCAACTTGGTCTTTTGGATCCTCCAATGTTGGTTGTCGTACTGCTGTCGCGAGCCCATGTGGGCCCGGGGCGTTGCTCCATCCTCTTCCTCTCCTGCAGACTTTTGCAAAATGGTTGAGTTTCCCACACTGTGAACAAGTGTTTCCTCTTGCAAAACACCTCCCCCCTGGAGGGTGATTTAGGCCACAGTTTCTGCACGTGCTCTTCTGCGGAGGCCTCATGGCTCCTCTTGACTGGGACGGTCTTTTTTGGATCACATCTACTCTTTCCTCCTTGATTACGAGTGTCCGCTGTGGCGCAGAGGGCCGGTTGAGGGCTGCTACCATCTCGTCCGCGCGAGCGTTGGACAGCTCATGGGACATGGCGAGCCCAAGAATTTCGTGGAGACTGATGCCGGGTTGTCGCAGTATAAGGCATCGCAGCATGACTGACCGACATCCTTGGAAGAGCTGCACCCTGATCTCCGCCCTCTGGTCCGGCAACATGCAAGAGCTTGCAAGCTTCCGTAGGCGTGCGTAGAAGATGATTATGGTCTTGGCCTCACCCTGCCATGTCTGCCGGAGCTTGAACCATTCGAAATCGGGGTTTCTTTGAGGATCGAAGTGGCGGTTGAGGGCCGCGACAGCCCCATTGTAGTAGTTATCTGCCCCTCTGTCTGGCAAGGTCTCGAAAAGGTCGTACAGCTCACCTCCTCCGTAGCACATGAGGAGCGACCTCTTCACCCTTCCTTCTGTTTCAAGCACACCAATGAAATATTGGTACAGGCGACCAATCCAGGACTTCCACCGTGTTGCTGCAGTGGACGGATCCGAGAGCTCGCTGAACGGTGGTAACGGCGCAGTCGTGGCTTGACCGGGCCTTGCGTGGGTTGGTGAGTCGGCCTGCTGAGGGGGCGGTGCTGCTTGGGGGCACCCCCGCAATCGGCGCCCTGGACACTCATCGATCACTGTGCGTTTGCTTCCTGGTGTGTTAAGGCCGACTAGGCCGGTGGCACTGGGCAACGCAAGGTCCGCGTGAGGGGCGGTCCCTCGCCTGTCTGCAGACAAGCACACGTGGTTGTGGCTTTGGCGTGGGCACCGTGAAGCTGCAACTGGGATGCTGGTGAGAAACTGGGAAGCGCGGCTGCAGGCTGTGCTTGGTGGCCGAGGTGCTTGAGGTCACTGGGAGACTTCCCTTCTCCAGGCACCAAAATGTCATGGGCGTGAGGGCAACTGTCTCTCTTGTGGACACTTTCACACAGGTGAGGATTCCCCCTTCATGTAGCTCCTTGATTGTTTTGTTTTCTCTCCCCCTGTACTGTGGCACGTTTGTGTAGGCGGCTTCCACAGGTACCTGCTGGTTCTCATTTGTCAGAGAAGGAGGAGTGCTGAACCGCCGGCCCCCTGTGGGCAAGGATAGAGCTCCCCCCAGCTGCACAGGTGAGCACGTAGCAGCGGGACGCGCTGTGGCTTGTGCGGAGCTTCACCCGCCGGCTCGACCACATGACTGTGGGAGCGCGGCCGGGCAGCGATGATGCAGGGTGTCGGAGTGCAGAGACAGCGCGGCGGCGGGTCTTGGTGGTGCACACACACCCACACAAGCAGGGCAGGCCTCACCTCAGGAGCCAATCCACGCACCGAAGGCACCAACCAGCGTTGACGGCAGAAGCGGGGGCAAGCCTGCCGGTGCAGCGCTTTCCAACCGTAGCTCTACACCAGGCAGGCAACGTCATGCGGGGTCGGCACCCGCCTCCAGAACAAACGGCGCTGTGTACGCAGGAGCTGGACGGGAACCACAGGTGCTGGGACTTACAGACGTAGATCCGACGAGGCATGGGATAGACCCACCTCATCGCCAGTGTGGTGGGGGGGGGGGGATTAATGGATACTCGCAAGGGGTTTACTAGGCCACTGTAATAATCGTGACACAGACACTTTGGTTGCTCATTGGGCCAAGACCCGAGCGGTCTTGCGCCCCTTTATTTAAGCCCTCGGGCAAGCCCGCCCTAAGGGTGCGTGGATGCATGTCAAGCGTAAGTGAACGGGCCGGGTGACTCCATCACTACAGACCGGATCATTCAATGAATAAATCTTTGCCTAGTAAACTTGGGGTACGTCTTTTGCATGCAATATGGTAAAGAACCAAGGAATTGGCTTTGACAAGGAGCTTACACTTGAATTGAAAATGAAATCTGTTATTTCTGCATATTTTCATCAACTGAAGCTCTTGAGGAATAGTCTTCTGGGAATCCCAAAAGAATCAAGTGATGGTAGTAACCACCACCATTCTTGCCTCACTAAACTATGAAGTAAGCCTTAGATAAATGCAATTACAAGAACAACAAACACCAGTAATTTAGACCATTCTGCAGAGCTTCTTTCTCAGCTGTAATTGATTCGGAATATGGCAGTCAGAGTGGTTTTTGATCTCTGCAAATATGATTATATATCAGAGGAAGATGTAAGCTGAACTGGTAGGGGGTGGACCAAAGAATCAGACTTAAATCATTGAATTTGGGTCACTGAGTCTTTCTTGGTTCTTGGGCCCTTACAAGCCGAACTCATATGATTGGAAACGTGCCTCGTTGTTCAGCCGATCTTGTTTTAGGAAGTATATTTTTTGCAGGTGTAGCTTCAAAGCCTTTGAATCATCTTTTTGCCCCTCTTCGAGATATTTGTGAACACACAGTTTTTCGGAAACAAATTGTAAAGTATTCCTTTTTAAGAAGTAGTCAGTCAGTCAGAATACTTTATTTCGATAAATCAATATCATAAAAAGACAATGGTACTATACAAAACATACATTGTATACACAACACATACATTATATACATTATTTACACACGATAAAAGAAAAATATTAAACCATTTAAAATTTACCCAAGAATTTCATAAAATTTTATAAAATCACAATAAGAAGAATAAAAACATCATCCAACTTGATTGCCCTTACTATCATTTTTACAGTGCAAAACATCGTTCTAATTTGCGTCCAAATTCATTTAGGTACAATTAATCATTTTCCTGTTCCTAATCCGGACAGCGCCCACTAGAAAACTAGCGACATGAAAGATGATCCTGGGGCTCTTTATTAATTGTAAATACAAGAGTGCAGGCTTAACCAGCCTCCTTAAGAATTGGGGCCAGGAATTTCATCCTTAATTCCGTGTAGTGACCGCAAAACATCAAAAAATGCATTGTGTTCTGAATAGAAAAATTATCACATGTACACGGCATTGCATTTTCAGGGGTACTCCAATTAGAAAAATGACCTAGATTCAGATGGATCAGGTTAAAGCGAAAACGAGTTAAAAGGAACCTGTGGTAGGGGCGGTTCACCATGTTAAGGTACATTTCAGGTCCTGGTAGGTTGGCTACAATGAGATTAGCCCTTACAGTGGGTTTTCTAAGTTCTAATTCCTCTCTCTCCAGAGTCAACCTCTGTGCCATGGCTTCCTCGATTTGTGTAATGTCCTTAGATGGTATTGACTCTGGTGAGGAAAAAAGCTCCACTCTCCCTAGTTTATGAAAACTGTTTTTAATGTATGTCAGCCACTGAATCTTACTGGAATTCTCTAGTAGGAGACAATCTTTCATGATAATATGGTTCAAGGAGATTTCCTGATTCAACCAGGTCTTCATACAGCATATTAAGGGAGCCGTTCTTTTCATGTCAGAAATAAAGCCTACCCCCCCAGTTCAGAATGGATAGTATATGAGGGAGTGGACTGTGGTTCTGATAGGACAGATCTCATGAATTTGTTTTCAGTCACCTGTAGGCAATCTGGGGCAGTGTAGCCCCATATTGAACTACCATATGTGGCTACTGTGAGGCATTTAGCTTTATATATCTTCATTAATGCTACTATAGGCCTTGCCCCCAGTTTTTTTGTGAAGCCCTGGAGTGCAGAAGTAGTTCTTGCAAGGGAGATGTTTCTATTTTTGAGTTGCGGGCCCCAATTCCCTCCATCATCAAAGGTAATCCCCAGATAAGGGAATGTGGGCACTCTGCAGAGTTCTTCCCCGCAGCAAAAAAAAGTTTTATCTTCATGATTTGTGACTTCTTTGCATTTTTTTTAAGATCCAGGGATCCCATAAAATTTCCAAAAACATCTAACAGCAGTTGTAGTCCAACCCCCGTCCGTGAGAGAAGGACAGCGTCATCCGCATAGAGGAGAACTGGAATACCAAGTTCTCCTATACGCGGTATGTCAAGAGTTGCCTCCTTTAATGCAGGTTCTAGGGCATTGATATATACCGTAGGATACACCCTTGCCTGACCCCCCTTTCAGAGTTAAAATGGGTAGAGCAGCGCCCCTCAGCAGTAACCCGGACGGAAGCCATTAGACCAGAATGTAGGTCCGCCAAGAGGTTAACCAAAGCCCGGTCAGGTCCCATATTAATTAAAATTTGCCATAACTTTGTCCGATTTACGAGATCAAATACAGAGGAGAGGTCCATGAACCCCAGGTACATAGACCCCTCCTTAGCCCTGGTATATTTGTCCAATAGCAGTTGCAAATTAAGGCATTGGTCTAAAGTGCTCCTTTTCAATCTAAACCCATATTGCACGTTCGACAGTACCCCTCTGTCATCAAGCCAGTCCTTTAATTTAAACAGAATAACCCGTCCCAAGATTTTGACCGAGGAATCTATTAGGGAGATAGGTCTATAGCAGGAGGGGTCCTGCCTGTCTCCCTTCTTAAAAACTGGGATAATGATGGATTTTTTTCCAAGAGACCGGTATGTTATTTTGGTTCAGAGCATTAAAAACACTACACAAAATCTTAGACCAGAGTTTTGGCGCACATTTAAAAACATCTGCAGGAACCCCGCCAGGACCTGGAGCCTTATTTTTTAGGGTCTGCTCAATCGCTCTTTCTACCTCTATGTCCTCAAAAATCACTTGGGAGCCCTCAGATCTAGGAAGGATATTAATCAGGTAGTTCTCTGGACCTGGGGTAGAATATATTTTCCCAAAATGTGTTATCCAACCCTCATCTTGGATGTTGGACTCAAGGGGAGATTTGTTCTCACCCGAAAATAGAGGTTGATTTACGATTTTCCAGAACTGCCAACTATTTTTTAAAATCTCGGGGGCAAGTAATTGTGTCCAGGCCTCTTCTTTCAGCTCATTTTTCCTTTATTGAATGGCTTTCTTATAGGCAGATCTTAAACTGGCTATTTGAGCTCGGTCTTTAGGGGTAGCCTTCAGGGCCTTAAGTAAGACCGCATGTGCCCTAGAGCATCTTTTATTGAACCAGCTTTTACCATAGTGTCTCGTCTGTCTGGGACCTACAAGTAAACTTTGGTTAATTTGTCTGCAAATGTTATCAAAGGCAGTAACCACCTGTGTGTTTTGGGCCTGCTTCTCTAGGCATATGGCCACATCGTCCTCAACCTTGTCCAGTACTTCCTGCAAGAAAGTTTCAGGGACTATTTTTGACCATTTTAGCCTGCGTCCTTGATCTTTGGCAACCACATTTAGGCTACCCTTATGTGTCGTAGTTTTGAGGGTTAGTACGTCTGCGGACAGTATATCTAATAACACCGGATTGTGGTCACTGAAGACCGAAACCTCAGTCTTGTACCTTTGAACTTTACACAATATAAAAGAAGACATAAAAATATAATCAATAATTGTACCATCGTCTATTCCTTTAAATGTGGGGGTCCTGGTGCCACCTTCCCCGCATCCTGACTCATAAAGGTTCCATCTCGCCAAAAAATTTTCAAGGGCCTCCCCCCGTTTTGAGTGTTCAAAATGCATGGATGAAGAATATGGTGGGCCCTCCAGTTCTGTATTGGCACACGATTGGTTACAGGGATGGATGTTAAAGTCCCCTAGAAATATTATTTCAAAAGTATTCACATTAATGCTATAAACTGACAGAAATTTCTCCAATAGATCCAAATTAAACTGGTGCTCTCATTTGCACGTGAATTATAAAAATTAATAAATAAAATCTTAGGAGTGTCAGAAGGGGATAATTCAACAATTAGGCAGTTTTGACATCCTGAATCACACTGAGTTAATGTACCCTTTAGGTCTAGATTAAATAAACTTAGTAAGCCTCCCTTAGCTCTACCCGCCACACTGTTAGTTGCAAAAGCTGTTTGTCGTGTCCCAAGTCTCTTGGAGGGCTATAATATCATAGGTTTTTAATGAGTTAATCCAGGTATCATTCCCTGCTTTAGCCTTAATGCCAGCAATATTCCAAGTCATAATCCTACTAGTAGGGTATGGGGGCTGTGCATTAGTCCTCGATTTATTTGACAGTCAGTCATTTTCCTCCAGAGATGATAAAGGGGTATATCGATTGGCCAGTGGCAGGGCTTGGTCAAAGTGATTAATTGGCCTGGGCAACCTATAATAATATGGATCCAGTCTATTTGGAGCTTGATTTCCAGTTTGCGGGGGAGTAACAAAACCACGCCTAGGTAACGATGAAAATGGCTTCAACTGATCAGTATGTGAATGTAGAGTATTGCTAAGATGGTTATAAAAGAAACCAAGAGGGCGTGCACATACAGTAATATCAGCAATTGGTAGGGAGGCCGCTCTAAGCAGGACTGTGGCGACATGCTGCGGATGCTTAAAATTAATAATGATACAATCCCCCCAACTATTTTTCCTAGAGTTTCCTATCCAGCTAACTCTTCGGGTAGATATTATGTCGTTTGAGAAAGCAAATGGGAATCCACAATTTCTGTTCAGCCACGATACTGATTTATTTTTCAGGGATTCATGGGTTTCTAGCCGGGACTCAGTAAGATGGGAGTCCACCCCAGGTACATTAGTTAGTACTACTATGTATGGAGCGCAATCTGGGGGGAGATTAACTGGCGGTCTCCTCTTTGCTTCATTCCTCCCCTCGTTGTTTCCCCCTGCTGTGATACAATGGTTACTAGAAGTCATTGGAGGTAGTTGAGTAGCTGGTACAGGGGGTGGTTGGGTAGCTGGAATAGTTTGTACAGTTTGTATAGCCCTATTCGCCCCATTACAGGGAACAACTGCGTCCTTATTTACATTATTGCTCTCCTTAGTGCTCTTATTTGTTTTAGTCATGGCTAAATGAGAATTCAGAAGGCCACCCAATCTAGTTACTTCTTTTGTGAGCTGGTCTAGTTTGGCCACAAGAGGTTTAATCATAAGGACCAATTTGGATTCGATAATACTGGCCAACAAATCCATTTGGTCAAGGTTCAGATTAGTTGTCTCTGCCTTATTTGAGGTCTCATTTACTACCCCTGTGCTTATAGGTGGTGTACCAGCTCTTTTTGTTTTCCTGTTCCCCACTTGCTTGGCCGGTAACTTCCTACAGGCCCTTACTACTCTTCGTACCGGGGAGGGTGCTGGAGAAGATGTCAAAGAAGGTTGTAGTGAGATATCCAGAGGGTTATCCAACACTACCTGGCTCTGTACTAGAGAGGTAATTATTTCACTATCAATAGTTAATTGAGGGTCTTGATTACAGCTATGGTCTAAGACAATAGCATCTGGGGGGACATACAAGCTTGTAGGTGAAGCCAGGGGGCTTACCCGTTTTAAAGAAAGGCACCTTTCTTTATTAATGTTGCTGACAACTTTGACCAAGTAGTTATCCATCGTGGTCGTCACTAGGGGGGTTTTAGCCGATCTAAGTTTGGACATTGTTATATTTCAGAAGCGAAAGAACACTGTAACTATCACAAATAGCAAACTCTAATAGGAACGGCGATAACTAGGGATACAAATGTGATAGAAAAAATACGTAACATCAAGTGTCTCACAGTTTTGGGGGTTGTCTATACAGGAAGAACCAAAGTCCCTGGCCCAGCCCAGCCTCTGTGGGCCACAGACGGCCCGCCCTTTGCCCGTGCTTAGCCCGGCGCACACCCGCGCGCGTCCCGCGAGGCGGGAGACTTCTGCGCTGTTGTAACGCCTACGGGCGCAGCAGGAGCGTCACGGGAGCGCCGGTGTGCCGGGGCTGCTGGGGGATGTAGTCTCGCTGGTCCCGCTGAAGCTGTTCCCCTCACGGCAAGGATGGCGTGATTGCTGGCCGTTCCCCTCACGGCAGGGATATCACCAAGGTTGGCCGTTCCCCTCACGGCAGGTAAGGCTGTTCAAAAGTGCCTCCGAGTGCCCCACGCCCCGCTCGACGCCCTGCGCTGTTATAGCGCCTACGGGCGCCGCAGGAGCGTCACGGGAGCGCCGGTGTGCCGGGGCTGCTGGGGGATGTAGTCTCGCTGGTCCCGCTGAAGCCGTTGCCCTCACGGCAAGGATGGCGTGATTGCTGGCCGTTCCCCTCACGGCAGGGATATCACCAAGGTTGGCCGTTCCCCTCACGGCAGGTAAGGCTGTTCAAAAGTGCCTCCGAGTGCCCCACGCCCCGCTCGACGCTCTGCGCTGTTATAGCGCCTACGGGCGCAGCAGGAGCGTCACGGGAGTGCCGGTGTGCCGGGGCTGCTGGGGGATGTAGTCTCGCTGGTCCCCCTGAAGCCGTTCCCCTCACGGCAAGGATGGCTTGATTGCTGGCCGTTCCCCTCACGGCAGGGATATCACCAAGGTTGGCCGTTCCCCTCACGGCAGGTAAGGCTGTTCAAAAGTGCCTCCGAGTGCCCCACGCCCCGCTCGACGCTCTGCGCTGTTATAGCGCCTACGGGTGCAGCAGGAGCGTCACGGGAGCGCCGGTGTGCCGGGACTGCTGGGGGATGTAGTCCCGCTGAAGCTGTTCCCCTCACGGCAAGGATGGCGTGATTGCTGGCAGCTCCCCTCACGGCAGGGATATCACCAAGGTTGGCCGTTCCCCTCACGGCAGGTAAGGCTGTTCAAAAGTGCCTCCGAGTGCCCCACGCCCCGCTCGACGCTCTGTGCTGTTATAGCGCCTACGGGCGCAGCAGGAGCGTCACGGGAGCGCCGGTGTGCCGGGGCTGCTGGGGGATGTAGTCTCGCTGGTCCCGCTGAAGCCGTTCCCCTCACGGCAAGGATGGCGTGATTGCTGGCCGTTCCCCTCACGGCAGGGATATCACCAAGGTTGGCCGTTCCCCACACGGCAGGTAAGGCTGTTCAAAAGTGCCTCCGAGTGCCCCACGCCCCGCTCGACGCTCTGCGCTGTTGTAGCGCCTACGGGCGCAGCAGGAGCGTCACGGGAGTGCCGGTGTGCCGGGGCTGCTGGGGGATGTAGTCTCGCTGGTCCCCCTGAAGCCGTTCCCTTCACGGCAAGGATGGCTTGATTGCTGGCCGTTCCCCTCACGGCAGGGATATCACCAAGGTTGGCCGTTCCCCTCTCGGCAGGTAAGGCTGTTCAAAAGTGCCTCCGAGTGCCCCACGCCCCGCTCGACGCTCTGCGCTGTTATAGCGCCTACGGGCGCAGCAGGAGCGTCATGGGAGCGCCGGTGTGCCGGGGCTGCTGGGGGATGTAGTCCCGCTGAAGCCGTTCCCCTCACGGCAAGGACGGCGTGATTGCTGGCAGCTCCCCTCACGGCAGGGATATCACCAAGGTTGGCCGTTCCCCTCACGGCAGGTAAGGCTGTTCAAAAGTGCCTCCGAGTGCCCCACGCTCCGCTCAACGCTCTGTGCTGTTATAGCACCTACGGGCGCAGCAGGAGCGTCACGGGAGCGCCGGTGTGCCGGGGCTGCTGGGGGATGTAGTCTCGCTGGTCCCGCTGAAGCCGTTCCCCTCACGGCAAGGATGGCGTGATTGCTGGCCATTCCCCTCACGGCAGGGATATCACCAAGGTTGGCCGTTCCCCTCACGGCAGGTAAGGCTGTTCAAAAGTGCCTCCAAGTGCCCCAGAAATAACTACGCTCCTTCTTTTCTCTACTTCCTGTTGATTTCATTAGCATCAAGATGCCTATGGGTGAACGTAGTGCTTGATAAAAAGTTGCATTCAATCACTTTGACATGGAGACAAGGATATATGGAGACATATGTTGAGACCGAAACTGAGGCAGCAAGACTGACAGGTTGAGACATTAACACTGTGACATTAAGAAAAGGACAAAACAAGACATAGGTGCTTGGAAATGGAGGCATCGAAACAAAGTGGGACAGAAAGACAAGGACAGAGATTGAAGCACAGACACTGCGGCAAGGAGGCAAAGACAGAGAGAGACATGTTTGGACACGGAGACACATTCAAACTAAGGCAGTGAGGCATTGGCAGAGACTGAAAGGCAGGCAAGTGCGACAAAGAGAGGAGAACACAAGGAAACACAGACTCTTGAACATGGAGACATAGACACAAACTGGGACAGAGTGACACTGACACAGAGACACAAGTCACAAATACCAGATGTTAGACTCCATTTAGGAGGCTGCATGGCAAACTGGGTTACCGGGCCCTAAACTCAGTGGTTGGTGTAGTTTGGCAGTACAAAAGGGGGTGGTGATGGACGGAGCATCTGAACCAATCAAACACTCACACCCAGTCAAAAGATCTGGGTTGAATCCATCACCGTTCTTTAGCCCACTCTGCCACCCCAGTTCAGACATGGTCATATGCAAATCAATCTGACCCTGTGCCCCATGGGAACAGTCCAGCCCGAACTGCCAAGCCATGCCTTCCCTGGACCGGAAACAAGCCTCCGAGGACCGGCCTCTGGCACTACAGCCGTCTTCAGCCCGGCTTGCCCGAATCCAGTGGCAAAGTGAGCAAGGGACTCACGTCTGAGCATACCCTGCCACACTTATGGTGGCCAAAAGCGGTACAAAAGGGGGTGGTGATGGACGGAGCATCTGAACCAATCAAACACTCACACCCAGTCAAAAGATCTGGGTTGAATCCATCACCGTTCTTTAGCCCACTCTGCCATCCCAGTTCAGACATGGCCATATGCAAATCAGTCTGACCCTGTGCCCCATGGGAACAGTCCAGCCCGAACTGCCAAGCCATGCCTTCCCTGGACCGGAAACAAGCCTCCGAGGACCGGCCTCTGGCACTACAGCCGTCTTCAGCCTAGCTTGCCCGAATCCAGTGGCAAAGTGAGCAAGGGACTCGCGTCTGAGCATACCCTGCCACACTTATGGGGGCCAAAACCGGTACAAAAGGGGGTGGTGATGGACGGAGCATCTGAACCAATCAAACACTCACACCCAGTCAAAAGATCTGGGTTGAATCCATCACCGTTCTTTAGCCCACTCTGCCAACCCAGTTCAGACATGGTCATATGCAAATCAATCTGACCCTGTGCCCCATGGGAACAGTCCAGCCCGAACTGCCAAGCCATGCCTTCCCTGGACCGGAAACAAGCCTCCGAGGACCGGCCTCTGGCACTACAGCCGTCTTCAGCCCGGCTTGCCCGAATCCAGTGGCAAAGTGAGCAAGGGACTCACGTCTGAGCATACCCTGCCACACTTATGGTGGCCAAAAGCGGTACAAAAGGGGGTGGTGATGGACGGAGCATCTGAACCAATCAAACACTCACACCCAGTCAAAAGATCTGGGTTGAATCCATCATCGTTCTTTAGCCCACTCTGCCACCCCAGTTCAGACATGGCCATATGCAAATCAGTCTGACCCTGTGCCCCATGGGAACAGTCCAGCCCGAACTGCCAAGCCATGCCTTCCCTGGACCGGAAACAAGCCTCCGAGGACCGGCCTCTGGCACTACAGCCGTCTTCAGCCCGGCTTGCCCGAATCCAGTGGCAAAGTGAGCAAGGGACTCACGTCTGAGCATACCCTGCCACACATATGGTGGCCAAAAGCGGTACAAAAGGGGGTGGTGATGGACGGAGCATCTGAACCAATCAAACACTCACACCCAGTCAAAAGATCTGGGTTGAATCCATCACCGTTCTTTAGCCCACTCTGCCACCCCAGTTCAGACATGGCCATATGCAAATCAGTCTGACCCTGTGCCCCATGGGAACAGTCCAGCCCGAACTGCCAAGCCATGCCTTCCCTGGACCGGAAACAAGCCTCCGAGGACCGGCCTCTGGCACTACAGCCCTCTTCAGCCCGGCTTGCCCGAATCCAGTGGCAAAGTGAGCAAGGGACTCGCGTCTGAGCATACCCTGCCACACTTATGGGGGCCAAAACCGGTACAAAAGGGGGTGGTGATGGACGGAGCATCTGAACCAATCAAACACTCACACCCAGTCAAAAGATCTGGGTTGAATCCATCACCGTTCTTTAGCCCACTCTGCCACCCCAGTTCAGACATGGCCATATGCAAATCAGTCTGACCCTGTGCCCCATGGGAACAGTCCAGCCCGAACTGCCAAGCCATGCCTTCCCTGGACCGGAAACAAGCCTCCGAGGACCGGCCTCTGGCACTACAGCCGTCTTCAGCCTGGCTTGCCCGAATCCAGTGGCAAAGTGAGCAAAGGACTCGCGTCTGAGCATACCCTGCCACACTTATGGGGGCCAAACCGGTACAAAAGGGGGTGGTGATGGACGGAGCATCTGAACCAATCAAACACTCACACCCAGTCAAAAGATCTGGGTTGAATCCATCACCGTTCTTTAGCCCACTCTGCCACCCCAGTTCAGACATGGTCATATGCAAATCAATCTGACCCTGTGCCCCATGGGAACAGTCCAGCCCGAACTGCCAAGCCATGCCTTCCCTGGACCGGAAACAAGCCTCCGAGGACCGGCCTCTGGCACTACAGCCGTCTTCAGCCCGGCTTGCCCGAATCCAGTGGCAAAGTGAGCAAGGGACTCACGTCTGAGCATACCCTGCCACACTTATGGTGGCCAAAAGCGGTACAAAAGGGGGTGGTGATGGACGGAGCATCTGAACCAATCAAACACTCACACCCAGTCAAAAGATCTGGGTTGAATCCATCATCGTTCTTTAGCCCACTCTGCCACCCCAGTTCAGACATGGCCATATGCAAATCAGTCTGACCCTGTGCCCCATGGGAACAGTCCAGCCCGAACTGCCAAGCCATGCCTTCCCTGGACCGGAAACAAGCCTCCGAGGACCGGCCTCTGGCACTACAGCCGTCTTCAGCCCGGCTTGCCCGAATCCAGTGGCAAAGTGAGCAAGGGACTCACGTCTGAGCATACCCTGCCACACATATGGTGGCCAAAAGCGGTACAAAAGGGGGTGGTGATGGACGGAGCATCTGAACCAATCAAACACTCACACCCAGTCAAAAGATCTGGGTTGAATCCATCACCGTTCTTTAGCCCACTCTGCCACCCCAGTTCAGACATGGCCATATGCAAATCAGTCTGACCCTGTGCCCCATGGGAACAGTCCAGCCCGAACTGCCAAGCCATGCCTTCCCTGGACCGGAAACAAGCCTCCGAGGACCGGCCTCTGGCACTACAGCCGTCCTCAGCCCGGCTTGCCCAAATCCAGTGGCAAAGTGAGCAAGGGACTCGCGTCTGAGCATACCCTGCCACACTTATGGGGGCCAAAACCGGTACAAAAGGGGGTGGTGATGGACGGAGCATCTGAACCAATCAAACACTCACACCCAGTCAAAAGATCTGGGTTGAATCCATCACCGTTCTTTAGCCCACTCTGCCACCCCAGTTCAGACATGGCCATATGCAAATCAGTCTGACCCTGTGCCCCATGGGAACAGTCCAGCCCGAACTGCCAAGCCATGCCTTCCCTGGACCGGAAACAAGCCTCCGAGGACCGGCTTCTGGCACTACAGCCGTCTTCAGCCTGGCTTGCCCGAATCCAGTGGCAAAGTGAGCAAAGGACTCGCGTCTGAGCATACCCTGCCACACTTATGGGGGCCAAAACCGGTACAAAAGGGGGTGGTGATGGACGGAGCATCTGAACCAATCAAACACTCACACCCAGTCAAAAGATCTGGGTTGAATCCATCACCGTTCTTTAGCCCACTCTGCCACCCCAGTTCAGACATGGTCATATGCAAATCAATCTGACCCTGTGCCCCATGGGAACAGTCCAGCCCGAACTGCCAAGCCATGCCTTCCCTGGACCGGAAACAAGCCTCCGAGGACCGGCCTCTGGCACTACAGCCGTCTTCAGCCCGGCTTGCCCGAATCCAGTGGCAAAGTGAGCAAGGGACTCACGTCTGAGCATACCCTGCCACACTTATGGTGGCCAAAAGCGGTACAAAAGGGGGTGGTGATGGACGGAGCATCTGAACCAATCAAACACTCACACCCAGTCAAAAGATCTGGGTTGAATCCATCATCGTTCTTTAGCCCACTCTGCCACCCCAGTTCAGACATGGCCATATGCAAATCAGTCTGACCCTGTGCCCCATGGGAACAGTCCAGCCCGAACTGCCAAGCCATGCCTTCCCTGGACCGGAAACAAGCCTCCGAGGACCGGCCTCTGGCACTACAGCCGTCTTCAGCCCGGCTTGCCCGAATCCAGTGGCAAAGTGAGCAAGGGACTCACGTCTGAGCATACCCTGCCACACTTATGGTGGCCAAAAGCAGTACAAAAGGGGGTGGTGATGGACGGAGCATCTGAACCAATCAAACACTCACACCCAGTCAAAAGATCTGGGTTGAATCCATCACTGTTCTTTAGCCCACTCTGCCATCCCAGTTCAGACATGGCCATATGCAAATCAGTCTGATCCTGTGCCCCATGGGAACAGTCCAGCCCGAACTGCCAAGCCATGCCTTCCCTGGACCGGAAACAAGCCTCCGAGGACCGGCCTCTGGCACTACAGCCGTCTTCAGCCCGGCTTGCCCGAATCTAGTGGCAAAGTGAGCAAGGGACTCACGTCTGAGCATACCCTGCCACACTTATGGTGGCCAAAAGCGGTACAAAAGGGGGTGGTTATCGACGGAGCATCTGAACCAATCAAACACTCACACCCAGTCAAAAGATCTGGGTTGAATCCATCACCGTTCTTTAGCCCACTCTGCCACCTCAGTTCAGACATGGCCATATGCAAATCAGTCTGACCCTGTGCCCCATGGGAACAGTCCAGCCCGAACTGCCAAGCCATGCCTTCCCTGGACCGGAAACAAGCCTCCGAGGACCGGCCTCTGGCACTACAGCTGTCTTCAGCCCGGCTTGCCCGAATCCAGTGGCAAAGTGAGCAAGGGACTCACGTCTGAGCCTACCCTGCCACACTTATGGTGGCCAAAAGCGGTACAAAAGGGGGTGGTGATGGACGGAGCATCTGAACCAATCAAACACTCACACCCAGTCAAAAGATCTGGGTTGAATCCATCACCGTTCTTCAGCCCACTCTGCCACCCCAGTTCAGACATGGCCATATGCAAATCAGTCTGACCCTGTGCCCCATGGGAACAGTCCAGCCCAAACTGCCAAGCCATGCCTTCCCTGGACCGGAAACAAGCCTCCGAGGACCGGCCTCTGGCACTACAGCCGTCTTCAGCCTGGCTTGCCCGAATCCAGTGGCAAAGTGAGCAAGGGACTCGCGTCTGAGCATACCCTGCCACGCTTATGGGGGCCAAAACCGGTACAAAAGGGGGTGGTGATGGACGGAGCATCTGAACCAAGCAAACACTCACACCCAGTCAAAGGATCTGGGTTGAATCCATCACCGTTCTTTAGCCCACTCTGCCACCCCAGTTCAGACATGGCCATATGCAAATCAGTCTGACCCTGTGCCCCATGGGAACAGTCCAGCCCGAACTGCCAAGCCATGCCTTCCCTGGACCGGAAACAAGCCTCCGAGGACCGGCCTCTGGCACTACAGCCGTCTTCAGCCCGGCTTGCCCGAATCCAGTGGCAAAGTGAGCAAGGGACTCACGTCGGAGCCTACCCTGCCACACTTATGGTGGCCAAAAGTGGTACAAAAGGGGGTGGTGATGGACGGAGCATCTTAACCAATCAAACACTCAATCCCAGTCAAAAGATCTGGGTTGAATCCATCACCGTTCTTTAGCCCACTCTGCCACCCCAGTTCAGACATGGCCATATGCCAATCAGTCTGACCCTGTGCCCCATGGGAACAGTCCAGCCCGAACTGCCAAGCCATGCCTTCCCTGGACCGGAAACAAGCCTCCGAGGACCGGCCTCTGGCACTACAGCCGTCTTCAGCCCGGCTTGCCCGAATCCAGTGGCAAAGTGAGCAAGGGACTCGCGTCTGAGCATACCCTGCCACACTTATGGTGGCCAAAAGCGGTACAAAAGGGAGTGGTGATGGACGGAGCATCTGAACCAATCAAACACTCACACCCAGTCAAAAGATCTGGGTTGAATCCATCACGTTCTTTAGCCCACTCTGCCACCCCAGTTCAGACATGGCCATATGCAAATCAGTCTGACCCTGTGCCCCATGGGAACAGTCCAGCCCGAACTGCCAAGCCATGCCTTCCCTGGACCGGAAACAAGCCCCCGAGGACCGACCTCTGGCACTACAGCCGTCTTCAGCCTGGCTTGCCCGAATCCAGTGGCAAAGTGAGCAAGGGACTCGCGTCTGAGCATACCCAGCCACACTTATGGGGGCGAAAAGCGGTACAAAAGGGGGTGGTGATGGACAGAGCATCTGAACCAATCAAACACTCACACCCAGTCAAAAGATCTGGGTTGAATCCATCACCGTTCTTTAGCCCACTCTGCCACCCCAGTTCAGACATGGCCATATGCAAATCAGTCTGACCCTGTGCCCCATGGGAACAGTCCAGCCCGAACTGCCAAGCCATGCCTTCCCTGGACCTGAAACAAGCCTCCGAGGACCGGCCTCTGGCACTACAGCCGTCTTCAGCCCGGCTTGCCCGAATCCAGTGGCAAAGTGAGCAAGGGACTCGCGTCTGAGCATACCCTGCCACACTTATGGGGGCCAAAACCGGTACAAAAGGGGGTGGTGATGGACCGAGCATCTGAACCAATCAAACAGTCACACCCAGTCAAAAGATCTGGGTTGAATCCATCATCGTTCTTTAGCCCACTCTGCCACCCCAGTTCAGACATGGCCATATGCAAATCAGTCTGACCCTGTGCCCCATGGGAACAGTCCAGCCCGAACTGCCAAGCCATGCCTTCCCTGGACCGGAAACAAGCCTCCGAGGACCGGCCTCTGGCACTACAGCCGTCTTCAGCCCGGCTTGCCCGAATCCAGTGGCAAAGTGAGCAAGGGACTCACGTCTGAGCATACCCTGCCACACTTATGGTGGCCAAAAGCGGTACAAAAGGGGGTGGTGATGGACGGAGCATCTGAACCAATAGAACACTCACACCCAGTCAAAAGATCTGGGTTGAATCCATCACTGTTCTTTAGCCCACTCTGCCATCCCAGTTCAGACATGGCCATATGCAAATCAGTCTGATCCTGTGCCCCATGGGAACAGTCCAGCCCGAACTGCCAAGCCATGCCTTCCCTGGACCGGAAACAAGCCTCCGAGGACCGGCCTCTGGCACTACAGCCGTCTTCAGCCCGGCTTGCCCGAATCTAGTGGCAAAGTGAGCAAGGGACTCACGTCTGAGCATACCCTGCCACACTTATGGTGGCCAAAAGCGGTACAAAAGGGGGTGGTTATGGACGGAGCATCTGAACCAATCAAACACTCACACCCAGTCAAAAGATCTGGGTTGAATCCATCACCGTTCTTTAGCCCACTCTGCCACCCCAGTTCAGACATGGCCATATGCAAATCAGTCTGACCCTGTGCCCCATGGGAACAGTCCAGCCCGAACTGCCAAGCCATGCCTTCCCTGGACCGGAAACAAGCCTCCGATGACCGGCCTCTGGCACTACAGCTGTCTTCAGCCCGGCTTGCCCGAATCCAGTGGCAAAGTGAGCAAGGGACTCACGTCTGAGCCTACCCTGCCACACTTATGGTGGCCAAAAGCGGTACAAAAGGGGGTGGTGATGGACGGAGCATCTGAACCAATCAAACACTAACACCCAGTCAAAAGATCTGGTTTGAATCCATCACCGTTCTTAAGCCCACTCTGCCACCCCAGTTCAGACATGGCCATATGCAAATCAGTCTGACCCTGTGCCCCATGGGAACAGTCCAGCCCGAACTGCCAAGCCATGCCTTCCCTGGACCGGAAACAAGCCTCCGAGGACCGGCCTCTGGCACTACAGCCGTCTTCAGCCTGGCTTGCCCGAATCCAGTGGCAAAGTGAGCAAGGGACTCGCGTCTGAGCATACCCTGCCACACTTATGGGGGCCAAAACCGGTAAAAAAGGGGGTGGTGATGGACGGAGCATCTGAACCAAGCAAACACTCACACCCAGTCAAAGGATCTGGGTTGAATCCATCACCGTTCTTTAGCCCACTCTGCCACCCCAGTTCAGACATGACCATATGCAAATCAGTCTGACCCTGTGCCCCATGGGAACAGTCCAGCCCGAACTGCCAAGCCATGCCTTCCCTGGACCGGAAACAAGCCTCCGAGGACCGGCCTCTGGCACTACAGCCGTCTTCAGCCCGGCTTGCCCGAATCCAGTGGCAAAGTGAGCAAGGGACTCACGTCGGAGCCTACCCTGCCACACTTATGGTGGCCAAAAGCGGTACAAAAGGGGGTGGTGATGAACGGAGCATCTTAACCAATCAAACACTCACACCCAGTCAAAAGATCTGGGTTGAATCCATCACCGTTCTTTAGCCCACTCTGCCACCCCAGTTCAGACATGGCCATATGCAAATCAGTCTGACCCTGTGCCCCATGGGAACAGTCCAGCCCGAACTGCCAAGCCATGCCTTCCCTGGACCGGAAACAAGCCTCCGAGGACACGCCTCTGGCACTACAGCCGTCTTCAGCCCGGCTTGCCCGAATCCAGTGGCAAAGTGAGCAAGGGACTCACGTCTGAGCATACCCTGCCACACTTATGGTGGCCAAAAGCGGTACAAAAGGGGGTGGTGATGGACAGAGCATCTGAACCAATCAAACACTCACACCCAGTCAAAAGATCTGGGTTGAATCCATCACGTTCTTTAGCCCACTCTGCCACCCCAGTTCAGACATGGCCATATGCAAATCAGTCTGACCCTGTGCCCCATGGGAACCGTCCAGCCCGAACTGCTAAGCCATGCCTTCCCTGGACCGGAAACAAGCCCCCGAGGACCGACCTCTGGCACTACAGCCGTCTTCAGCCTGGCTTGCCCGAATCCAGTGGCAAAGTGAGCAAGGGACTCGCGTCTGAGCATACCCTGCCACACTTATGGTGGCCAAAAGCGGTACAAAAGGGGGTGGTGATGGACAGAGCATCTGAACCAATCAAACACTCACACCCAGTCAAAAGATCTGGGTTGAATCCATCACCGTTCTTTAGCCCACTCTGCCACCCCAGTTCAGACATGGCCATATGCAAATCAGTCTGACCCTGTGCCCCATGGGAACAGTCCAGCCCGAACTGCCAAGCCATGCCTTCACTGGACCAGAAACAAGCCTCCGAGGACCGGCCTCTGGCACTACAGCCGTCTTCAGCCCGGCTTGCCCGAATCCAGTGGCAAAGTGAGCAAGGGACTCATGTCTGAGCATACCCTGCCACACTTATGGTGGCCAAAAGCGGTACAAAAGGGGGTGGTGATGGACGGAGCATCTGAACCAATCAAACACTCACACCCAGTCAAATGATCTGGGTTGAATCCATCACCGTTCTTTAGCCCACTCTGCCACCCCAGTTCAGACATGGCCATATGCAAATCAGTCTGACCCTGTAACCCATGGGAACAGTCCAGCCCGAACTGCCAAGCCATGCCTTCCCTGGACCGGAAAAAAGCCTCAGAGGACCGGCCTCTGGCACTACAGCCGTCTTCAGCCCGGCTTGCCCGAATTCAGTGGCAAAGTGAGCAAGGGACTCACGTCTGAGCATACCCTGCCACACTTATGGTGGCCAAAAGCGGTACAAAAGGGGGTGGTGATGGACGGAGCATCTGAACCAATCAAACACTCACACCCAGTCAAAAGATCTGGGTTGAATCCATCACCGTTCTTTAGCCCACTCTGCCACCCCAGTTCAGACATGGCCATATGCAAATCAGTCTGACCCTGTGCCCCATGGGAACAGTCCAGCCCGAACTGCCAAGCCATGCCTTCCCTGGACCGGAAACAAGCCTCCGAGGACCGACCTCTGGCACTACAGCCGTCTTCAGCCCGGCTTGCCCGAATCCAGTGGCAAAGTGAGCAAGGGACTCACGTCTGAGCATACCCTGCCACACTTATGGTGAGCAAAAGCGGTACAAAAGGGGGTGGTGATGGACGGAGCATCTGAACCAATCAAACACTCACACCCAGTCAAAAGATCTGGGTTGAATCCATCACTGTTCTTTAGCCCACTCTGCCACCCCAGTTCAGACATGGCCATATGCAAATCAGTCTGACCCTGTGCCCCATGGGAACAGTCCAGCCCGAACTGCCAAGCCATGCCTTCCCTGGACCGGAAACAAGCCTCCGAGGACCGGCCTCTGGCACTACAGCCGTCTTCAGCCCGGCTTGCCCGAATCCAGTGGCAAAGTGAGCAAGGGACTTACGTCTGAGCATACCCTGCCACACTTATGGTGGCCAAAAGCGGTACAAAAGGGGGTGGTGATGGACGGAGCATCTGAACCAATCAAACACTCACACCCAGCCAAAAGATCTGGGTTGAATCCATCACCATTCTTTAGCCCACTCTGCCACCCCAGTTCAGACATGGCCATATGCAAATCAGTCTGACCCTGTACCCCATGGGAACAGTCCAGCCCGAACTGCCAAGCCATGCCTTTCCTGGACCGGAAACAAGCCTCCGAGGACCGGCCTCTGGCACTACAGCCGTCTTCAGCCCGGCTTGCCCGAATCCAGTGGCAAAGTGAGCAAGGGAATCACGTCTGAGCATACCCTGCCACACTTATGGTGGCCAAAGCGGTACAAAAGGGGGTGGTGATGGACGGAGCATCTGAACCAATCAAACACTCACACCCAGTCAAAAGATCTGGGTTGAATCCATCACCGTTCTTTAGCCCACTCTGCCACCCCAGTTCAGACATGGCCATATGCAAATCAGTCTGACCCTGGTGTAGTTTGGCATTCGTGACCTGGAGTTGTGAATCTTACGCAAACTAGGCAGCCAAGTACAATCTTTTTTGCGCTTGACTCTCAGGATAGCAAGGACGAGAAGGTTCAGACTTACCAGGGAGTTATGTGTGGGGACAAGATCTCAGAATTCACAGGCAACCAACAGACAAAATAAGAAAATAAGTTACTTACCTGTAAACTGTGGTTCTCCAGTATTGGGATCTTTTATAGATTCACATGCTTGAATCATTCTCTTCGTCAAAGTGGGATCCCACAGTCTAATAAAAGCAGTAAGTAATAGAGAAAAAACATTCACTTTCATATCTCGCCCCAGTCATTAGGAATGGTCCACATTCCAATCAATCAGGGCGATAGCAACTTCTAGAACCCTGTCCACAAAGGCTTCAGGCTCTCAGATTTTCGAGCACAAGCACAATTTAAGCTTATAAAAATAACTATGGGGCGGAGGGCTGGCCAAATGTGAATCAATGAAAAATACCAATACTCGAGAACCACAGTTTACAGGTAAGTAACTTATTTTCTTCTCCAGTATTGGGCTATCTTTCATAGTTTCACATGCTTGAATACAAGTAGATAGAAATAGTATTATTCGTATGTATGCTGATATAAGGCATGCAGTAAAAAACCTGCGTAATCCAGTACACAGTAAAATGCATCAAAAATAAACAAACATATATGTAAATATACACATATTATTATATTATAAAGACATTTGCCTGCATATATGTATTTAAATATACAAGTGTACGTCACAACATATACACAATTAAAACAAACTTAATTAAATTATAAATTGAAAAAAGTAATATCCAAAACATATAGGAAGGTGGGAAGGAAAGAAGGTCACCGTATTGAAAAAGAATACGGAGAACTGCTCGTCCCACAGCTGTATCAGCAATGCTTGTGGCTTCCAAACCGTAATGCCTTGTAAACGTGTGCCTGCTACACCAGGTTGCTGCTCTGCAAATCTTTTTGTATAGGCACATTGGCAAAGAGGGCAGTCGAAGAGGAAACAGCTCTCGTTGAGTGAGCTTTGAAGATAGTGGTTTGCCTGCTTGCTGATGACCGAACTGTATAGCTGATGCGATCCAATGTGCTATAGTTTATTTAGTAACAAGATATCCCTTCCTGATGTTCCCATATGCCACAAACAGCTGATCAGTTTTGCGAATGCTTGTGGTCTTCTGCAAATAGAATTGTATACACCTCTTTAGATCCAAGGAGTGTAAAGATCTTTCAGCTGGTGTTTGTGGATTTGGGAAAAAGGTTTTCAATATGACTGGTTCATTTAAGTGAAAATCCGAAAGGACCTTAGGGATGAAGGTAGGATTGGTACGAAGTATAACAGAGTCCCTAGTGAATTGAAGGAAAGGATTATGAATAGTGAAAGCTTGAATATCGCTTACTCATCTAACTGACGTTAGAGCCAACAGAAGAGACGTTTTCCATGTGATATATTCGAGGTCTGCTCTTTGAATGGGCTCAAATGGTCCTTTCATAAGTTGTGCCATCACAATGTTGAGGTGCTAAGCTGTAGATGGACGCCTTATTGGTGGGAACATTCTAAACAAGCCTTTTCGAAATTGCTTCATAATTCTTGATGACCAAAGCGACTATGACCCATTATGTCGCCGATATCTGTATATTGCATTGAGGAAAACCTTAATGTACGAATGGGAGAGACCAGACTTATTCAGACATATACTTTAGGCGTCTTGGTTAAGGAACGGTCCCTAACCAGAAGGTAATTTTTCCTTGTGTTTTCCTTGTGTTTGTTATTTTTCACCTCCTCCTCCACAGAATCAACAGAGATCGGGTGCTGGACAAGTGAAGTCACAGTTTATGGAGATTCATATCCTTTACTGTTATATAGTAATTTATAATTTGTAGGAATCTAGTTTATCACTAAAACACTAATTTTGCAGTCGCATTGTGATTAGAACAGAGGCCCTGAAGAAAGCCTATGGTCATTTTTCCCGTTAAGACTGAAACATGTTGGCCCCCATGCAGATATTTGTTAAACTGCAGTTATGTTTTGCGCTGTTCTTTGTTTTAAATTAGGAAGAGCTCTTGGCTGATTAAAGTATTTTTGAGATTCTCTATCCTATTTTAACCTCCCACACACTTTTGTTTTTTGCACTGCACGATCCTGTCAGATCAGACTCACATGGTTGTCTATTTGTTGGCACATGTAAACTATGAGTCCATGATGGGTACGAAAGCTGTCTCGGTGATCTAGAGACACAGACCCAGGACGGATGACCACATGATAATATTGATCACACACGATGTTGATGGGAATCCAATAACATAGTTATACTGTGCTAGCACAGGGTTAACCATCTTCTGTATGACGCCTTAAGTCAGTATTCCACTTTCTGACTTCCCATCAGCATCCCATTGTGCTGCTGATGTGCAACAGTAAGTCTTCCTGATTAGATTTTCAGATGAGAGACCCATAGGTTTGCTAAGTTGTTAATATGTTAGGACAGGGGATATAACCTATGCTTGGTCTTTAAATATCCCTCAGGCCCTCCCTATCTAGTGTTTAATATATATAGAGACCAGACTTAGCCAGCTGCAGGAAAGAATGTAGTAACTGATCTGGAGGAGAGAGCATAGGAGGTACATCGGAGCTTGCACAACAATGGCAGAATCTCTTCCATTTAAGCTTGTAAGTTTTGATAGTGGACAGAGCTCTAGCATTTGCAAGGACCTCCCAACAGCCAGCAGGGATGGCTAGATCGGCTAGCTCATAGTGTTCAGGAGCCAAGCCGACAATCGAAGAGATGTTGGGTCTGGATTGGGTCGTCGATAACAAGTTCGGTATTGGATGTAACAGAATGGGTTTGCACTCTGATAGAAGGAGAAGTTCTGTGAACCAGAACTGGTGAGGCCACCTGGTTGCTATGAGTAGTATTCGGAAAGGTTCTTTTCTCATCTTTGGGAGCACCCTTGGAATTAAATAAATCGGAGGAAAAGCGTAAGCATAAATCTTTGACCAATTTATCGAAAACACATTCCCGTACGATCCCTGTTGGGGTAGCCAGCTGGCAAAGAATCGGCATTTGCAGTCCTGACGGGTCGCAAATAGGTCTAACTTTGGTTTGCTCCATGAAAGAAGGAGCCGATCTAACGTAGGCTGGTGGAATTCCCACTCGTGGTTGGCCGAGATTGACTTGTTCAGAGAATCTGCCAGGATATTGGCCACTCCTGGAACATGTTCCGCTGTTAATATTATCTGGTGCTGAATTACCCAATCCCAAATTTGCTGGGCTTGCAGAGATAGCATAGTCAATCTTGTCCCTCCTTGTTTGTTTAATTAGAGCATGCTTGTAGTATTGTCAGTCCAAATTAAAACTGATGCTCTGCGATTTTTGAGAGAAAGGACTTTAGGGCCAGGAAAATTGCCTTTAGTTCCAACAGATTGATGTGTAGGGGCCGTAGCTGGCTGTACCATTTGCCCTTGACTTTGCCTTGTGTCAGACCGTCCAGATGCGTTCCCTAACCTTCGAGGAAGGCGCCAATCATAATTATGTATTCCGGAAAATCTATTAAGAATGTCTGGCCTGTGGCTATGTTCGGGGTGTGAGTCCACCATTGAAGCGCCCCCTTCATCTGTGGTGTTATCCTTATAATATCCTTGAAGGACCCTGAGGTTTTGTAAACATTGACTGTCTGGTTCTTCTTGCAAGGGTGTCATCCGTAAGCTGCAGTTTTGACTGAGAGAATGCAGGAGGACAGCATTACCAGAAGCAATTTGTACTTCCGTACTGAAATAGACTTTTTACGATGAGCAGAGCTGCTAGCCTGCGAATCTTCTCCTGCCTTTCCTGCATGGCGAAAGCTTTTACCTGGTGAGTGTCCAAAGTTGCTCCTAAAAACATTCTGACCCTCAAGGGAAATAGCTGAGACTTTGGGACGTTGATGGACAGCCACAAGGATTGAAACAGGGAGAGGCATCTCTGAGAATGCTTGCTTGCAACTGTAAAGGATTTTGCTTTTATAAAACAATCGTCCAGGTAAGGGAAACTTTGAATCCCTGCTTGTCTTAGATGGGCCGCCACCGGTGCTAGAACCTTGATGAACAGTCAAGGCGCCAAACAGAGGCCACATTGAAGAACCCGGAACCATGCCAGCCACTCTGAAGAATAAGAATTTCCTGTGCTTGGGGTGAATGGGGATGTGGAAATAGGCGTCCTGTAGGTCTAAGGCTGTCATGTGATCTCCTTTCTTCACTAATTGAAGCACCTCCTGAAGAGATAACATACAAAAGGTGTTTTTTGAGGAATTTGTTGAGGCAACGTAGGTCCAATATGGAGCGCCATTCTACCGATTTCTTTCTTTCAAAAATCTTAAATAAAATCCTATTCCTGGCTGTGCACCTGGTATCACTTCAATCGCTTCCTTGTGCAACATTACGTTTATCTGAGATAATAATTCCCTTAGATGAGTAGGCGGAGGACCTTTTGGTGGGTGATTAGGAGGTATTTTTTGAAATTCCAAAGTGTGACCGTTGGAAACTATATCCAAGACCCATCTGTCTGTTGTAATTGTAGACCATTTGGGGGAGGAAATAGGAAATCCTTCCACCAATTTCGAGAGGACTGGTGGGGATTGTGGCCGGCACTGAGCGCTTGTCACAGTTTCTTGGTGTTCTCTCTGCCTCTGAAGGCTGTATTTCCTCCATAGTGCTTGTAGGAAGCGGCAGAAGGATTGCTTGTACGACTGCTGATGTTGTGTTGATGAATATCAAGATTGCCCCTGATATGGTTGGAACTGTTTGTACACAGCAGAGTGTCTAGCGCTTTTGCAGTATGTGTATCCTTCTTACTAGTTTGCAGCCCTTCATCAATGTGCTGGCCAAATAAGGATTCGCCATCATAAGGAATGTCTATAATGTTTGTCTGTACTTCTTGGCAGGAAGAAGTAGCTTCCAACCCTGTCGTCTTAGGACCACCGCCCCTGCCAACTGTCGGAAACCTGTTGACGAAACATCTACAATGCAGTCAATAATCTCCGCAGAGATCCTTTCTCCCTCTTGAAGAATTCTCCTTGTTTCTGCCTTCGAGTCCTCAGGCAACATTACAATAAACGGTGAAATGTCTGACCACATTTGGCGAGTGTACCTACCCAGAATAGCAAGATAGTTTGCCGCTTTAACAGTGGTTGCTGACAGTGCAGTATTTTTTGCCAATAGAGTCAAGACGTCTTAAGACTATATCAGGAGGGGCAGACTGGGGTGAAGCAGAATTTCTGGCACGACGTTGAGCAGCCTGAGAAATCACTGAATCCAGCTTAGGTTGCCCCATAAGCCAGGCAGGCGAGCTTTCCGGTGCCTTATACTTCTTCTCCAACTTAGGCAAGACTGCAGGAATTGATGCTGGTGTTCTCATAACTTTTAGGTCCTCCTCCCATATAAAATCGCCTATGGGGATTGAACGAATCTGTCTTTTATTTTGTTCCTTAAAATTGTAAAGGAAACAATCAGCTTGTTTGGTGAACCCGGGAAGCGTAAATCTCTTTGCCTCTTTCTCCATAAGGTCATGAAAACACCCTATATCTTCGGGTGGCGAGTCCACTGGAGATTGGGTGGAAGGAGATGGTGATAGTCGTCCAACTTGTTAGGTAGTGGGACCTCATCCAGCTCTCCCTCCTCTCTCTCACCATCAGTAGTGTGATGCTCCTGATCCTGTGGTGGCGGTGCTACAGGCAGTGGAGAAAAAGGAGGAGGAGATGCTATTATCAAGGATGGCTGCGTAATAGGAGTTTGAGGGACTGAAGTAGCTGCTTCTGAAGGAGAGAATCTGCAGTAGTAATCTTGCACCATATACCGTAAATTTGATACTAGGAAAACAGGCATTTGGATGAGTTGTCCCCTTTGTCTATCCTGGTTAGGGTCCTAAGGATAGTAGACATACTCATCATCATCCTCTTTGCACTTTATTCGAAGGTCTCAAGGACTGTGAGCCACACCAAACATGCCTTCATCAACAGAGTCTTCAACTTCGTCTCTATATTTAAATATTTCTTCTGGAGGAATGGGAGACACCTTACTAGGAGAGGTGTGTATATGTAAAATCACCTCTTGTGAAGATCTTCTTTTAGATTGGGACACTGTAGAAGATAAAACGGTGTCCTGGGCTATTTGCCTCTTCAGTGACAAAGAATCAGATCCATTATCCCGAGTTGCGGGCAAAATCATTAACGGAGCTAACAATGACGATGTCAAACATACCATTGATGAGGATGTAGATGATGGAGTTGCCATCAACGGCTCTTCCATCGATGAGGTTCGTCGACGGAGGTCCGTGGACGTAGGCTTCGGGTCCGTCGATGAGGCTACCGTCGACAAGAGATTCCTGTTTTTCAGAGTCACCGACAGCCGCAGCTGTGATGAACAATCTGTCAAAAATCTTTTAATGATAGTCCTTTTCGTTGTCAACGTCATAGACGATGTTGTCGACGTAGAAGGCCTCACCGTCGGGGTCCCTCAGGGCTCTATTTTGAGCCCGACCCTCTTTAATATCTTCATGACCCCTTTGGCGGCATTGGCGGAGTCGTTTGGGGCCCGGATCGTATCTTATGCCGACGATACCCAGCTCCTCTTCTCGTGTAAGAGAGGAGGAGACTTTGAGGGGGAGAGTATCCGGGATTGCCTTGGGGCTGTGTTTCAATGGTTCCATCTACACAGCCTCAAGTGCAATCCCGATAAGTCTGAGGTACTCTTCTTTGGGTGCGATATGGAACCAGATTGGCAGGCTTGGTGGCCTATTAATATGTCCCCCCCTACGTGTTCATCCCAACTGGCTAAGAACTTGGGTGTTAAGATGGACACGGGGCTAACAATGAAGGCCCAGATTCTCGGGGTGTCGGGTATGTGTTTCGGCCTCCTTAGGATGCTACGGAGGTTTCTTCCCCTACTATCGGAGGAGCACAGGAAGCTGACTGTTCAGGCCCTGATAGGCTCCAGGTTGGATTATTCTAACGTTCTATACCTGGGCCTGCCAGAGTACCTGTTACAGCGGCTGCAAGTTGTGCAGAACGCTGCGGCACGAGCAATCTACGGATTGAACAGACGTGCCAGTGCTGCGGGCTTGCTCCGGACTTTGCACTGGCTCCCAATCCGTAAGCGAATCGCCTTTAAGGCTCTGTCTCTGACATACAAGGCCCTCCATGCAACGGGGGCTAAGTACCTCCAAAGGAGACTCACCTTCTACCAACCGGCTCGCTCTCTGAGATCAGAATCCTTATTTCTGGCGACCGTTCCACGAGTGAAGCGAGCACGCCTGGGAGGTCGCTCCTTTGGATTACTGGCGCCCCAACTGTGGAACTCTCTGCCCCTGTCACTTCGGGGAGCCACTAGTTTATTAGCCTTCAGAAAGGACCTTAAAACGTGGTTATTCTCCCAGTAGGCCCCCTGTGTGTGTTGTTTTCTTTCTATCTGTGATTCTCTCTTTTTTAATGTGTTATGTTAGTTTACTGCAGCCTTCGTTAATTAAAAGCGCCGGGACACTCTTTTTGAGTAGCCGTGCGCTCTACAAAAGCCATTTTAACATAACATAACATAACATAACCGTCACAGAAACTATGGTCGACTGAGAAGTAGACATTATTAGTTTCGTTTGAGGCGATGAGAAGGTAGATGTCGTCGTCCTAGTTGTGGCAACGGAAGCTTTCGCCGACGAGGTCGTCGTCGACGTCTTCGTCGACGGAGTGTCTTTCTGAGGTGACTAAATCATCTCTAGTAGAGACCTGGACGTTGACTTTACCTTAGATGAGGCTGTAGAAGGAGTAGAGAGCACAGAACGAAACCTTGTGAGAGGCAGACTCCTTTTTAGATGAGGAGGGCCGGTCTTCCGATATTAAAGAATAATGATGTTTCTTCAGCACCTTAACAGCCTTGGGAGACACCAACTCCACCTCTTTTGTCCTCTTTTTTGAAGCAATAGTTCTGAGGGAAGAATTACTATCCTCATCAGACAGAGGATTGTCTTTGGTCTTTGACTTCTGTAGCCACAGAAGGAGATGTCCCTCTCTATCTCTCAAAGTTTTTTGAGAGAAGGTTCTACAGATCTTACAGTCAGGGTGATGGTCATGGTGAAGGCAGTAAATACACTTCTAGTGGGGATCATCTGAGTGAAGTCTGAGTTTCCCACAGGAGTCACAATGTCGAAAAAGATACCTTTTAGTAGAAGACATGCTGATCTGATGAAGAAAAAACTATTCAGTAGGCCAAAAGAGAAAGTACTGATCAGAGCTTAGGGAGACTCCCTTCACACGACATGCGGTAGAAAATCTGAAGGCCTGGAGCCGCTGTGGAGAGGGTTCTAGAGTGTGCACTTGCCTGATTGGCTGGAATTTGGACTATTCCTAATGAGTAGGACGGGATATTAAAGTCAATCTCTTTTCTCTATTAACTTTAATGTTAAAGTCATTACTTACTGCTTATAATGTACCATGGGACTCCCACTTCGATGACGGGAATCATTCAAGCATGTAAATCTATCAAAGATACCCCAATACTGAAGAACTTATTGTTTAACTAAGTGATTGTCTTTTAGATAAAAGAAAGTCCTTTAATATCACTGTAAACTAAATACTACTACAGTTCAATCGGAATACAATTACAAAGATGTAACATAAATTGCGATTTTCGGTAAGGCAGTACACCCTTCTCCGGTAATCTCACGCTTCACCGTAAGAAATATTTTTTCTTTCTTTAACCTTTTTAAAGTATGCAATTAGTTGCAGGTGTCCTGGCACTAAGAAGAACAACTATTTCTCCTGACTTTCAGTAACATTTATCAATTAAACACCATAGGCCAAATTAATGAAGGGCCTCCCAGAAGCCATGGGGGATTCTCCGCAATCGGGGCGGAATTCCCGCAGTGAGAATTCTTACTGTGGGGATTCTGCTCTGAGTGTGGAGTCTCCACCACCAACTGCAAGGCCTCCACCATGAGTGTGGAGGTTCTTTGTGAATCCGGCCCCATGGTTTGAGCAATTTCCTAAAACTAAAAAGATTTATTTGACACCTCAAATTAGGAGGAATGGACTTTCACAAGATTGATACCTGGTACACAAAAGTTCTACCTTGTTGATTGTTGACATGTTTTCTTGACCCTAGGAACTTTCAGGAGACAGGCAGAAGAAAGTAGTCTAGATAGCACTGATATCTCATGATTACAGCCCCCAACATACTGTGGGCATAGGCATCGACTATCACAGGGTCAGATTATGTCACATACTCCCACTGATCAAGTCTGTTCAGTCTTTTATTTATTTATTTATTTATTTTAAAAATTTATAAAGCGCAGCATATACCCGTGGGTGTCTTGGCGCTATGACTTGGCTGCAAATCTCAGATGGAGCATGTGTCTACCTTAAAAGTATTGTGCTGATCAGTTTATTGGTCAAATAACCAGGTTTTTACCAATTTTCTGAATTGAAGTAGCGAGGGTGCCAATTTTATTTCCTCTGGAAGCGTGTTCCAAAGTCTTGCTGCAGAGTTGGTGAAGCATCTATCGCCCCACGTCACCGTCCTAGTGCGTGGCACTACCAGTAGATGTCTCTGTTCAGATCGTAAGGATCTTTTCGGTAGATAGTAAAAAAGTTTCTGTTTGAGAAATGCTGGTCCAAGACCCATGAGAGCTTTATAGGTGAGACACAAGGTCTTGAATCTAATGCGATTTCTCACTGTTAACCAGTGGTAGTTCCTTATCGCTTGCTTGGTGGACTGAAACTTGGGAATGCCAGCTAGAAGCCTTGCGGCAGCGTTTTGTATAAGCTGCAGTTTGGCCACCACCCGTGCCTGAGCATTTGCAAATAATCCATTGCAATAATCAAGTGATGAGAGTACTAAGGAACTCACCACTGTTTTCCTTGTACTCTCAGGAAGATAGGGCAGGATTTTCCTGATGATCTTAAGCTTATAGAAGGCAGACGACGCGACCTGATTGGCATGGCTGGAGAAGTTAAGATTGTCGTCGAATATAATTCCCAAATTCCTGACCTTTTGCACAGGTTCTGGGGGGGCTCCAAGTGGGGTCGGCCACCAGAAAGTGGACCACTGTGGCAATAGTTTTCCAAAAATCATTACCTCAGTTTTTTCAGAGTTTAAACGCAAGCAGTTCTCAGACATCCATTCCTTGATGGCCAGCATGCCGTCTTGGAACCTGGCGGCTACCTCCTCACCATCATTCTTAATTGCGATCACCAGTTGGGTGTCGTCGGCGTATGAGGTAAGGCTCATCCGGTAGTTCTTGATTACCCTTGCTAAGTCCGACACATAGATGTTAAAAAGTGTCGGACTTAGGGATGAGCCTTGCGGAACGCCACATGGGAGGGCGAGCTCGGTGGATTGAAATGCGCCCAGTGTCACTGCTTGCGTTCTGTTGGACAGAAATGAGGCCAGAAGCTCCTTAGCCCTTGAGCAAATGCCCATTTCCTCGACACGGTCAATCAGGACAGCATGATTGACCGTGTCGAAGGCCGCCGAGAGATCCAGCAGGACCAGTATTGCTGTTCCTCCTTGGTCCCTGATGGTTCTGATGTCATCGGCCGCCTTTATGAGAGCAGTCTCTGTTCCATGAAGTTTCCGGAACCCAAACTGCGACTCGTCCAAGAGGTTGTTTTGTTCAATATATTCAGCTAGTTGGCTGTTCATTGCTTTCTCCACTATTTTGACCAGGAAAGGCAGGCTGGCAATAGGTCTATAGTTTTTGAGAGTTGTTTTGTCTAGACCAGTTTTTTTAAGGAGAGGTTTCAGTAGAGTGTTTTTTAACTTATCTGGGAAGATCCCGGATTGGAACATGGTGTTGCAAATAGGGGTAATGACTTTACTAACCACGTCAATTACTGGAATGAAGATTTTAGGGGGGCAGGGATCTAGGGATGAGCCTGTTTTTACCTGTCTCATGAGATCACTTATCTCCTGATTCGTCACATCCCTAAATCTAGTAATCGAACAGTCCGGATTATTTCTAGGTGGTTTAGGTTGTGTGTTGGTATTTGATGAAGTAACCGAAAATTCCGAATATATGTCGTTTACTTTTGAAAAGAAGAAACCTGCTAAATTATTGCAGAATTCCTGTGAACGGGGAGGGCTCAAGTCTACCACTTTCCCTGCCAGAGTCTTAACTACTTCAAACAATTGTCGACTTGAGTTTTTTGATTTGTTAATTTGCTGCTCAAAGTAGTTTTTTTTTTCCTCCTGAATCATTTTTTTATAGATGGTGAGTTCGTCTTTGTACTTAGCTTTGCTTATGTTGTCATAAGTCTTGCGCCAGGTTCTTTCCTGGTTCCTACAGATCTGTTTTTGCTTTCTGAGGGTTTCTGAATACCAAGGAGCTGAAGGCACTTTCCTGTTTTTCGATATGGTTTTTAGTGGGGCATGCATATCCACCGCATTGCCTACCCAATTGAGAAACTGTCCCACTGCTTCAGTAGGGTCAGACTGAATGTTCGGGCAAGTGTTAGACAAGGACATCCTGAAGGTTTCGTAATCGATGTCCTTCCATACTCTGAATTTATTATGGAAAGGGGTCTGTTTAGCGGGGTTGGTTCGTTTAATCGGTAACTGACAGAAAATGGCATGGTGATCTGTCCATGTGAGAGGCAGAATTTTAGATACCTCCAACTCACTGATGTTGGAAAAGATGGCATCCAAGGTATGTCCAGCATCATGTGTTGGTGCTTTTATGTGCTGGTTTAAACCCAGTGTGTAACATTCTGCTAGTAGAGCGTGTGTATCAGCCTCGTCTGTTTTGTCCAGATGGAAATTTATGTCTCCTAATGCCATAAAGGAGTCCTCGATGGCTAGAGGTTCCATCCAAGAAGTAAAGGCGGAAAGAAATTCTGCGCGCGATCCTGGTGGTCTATAGATGAGCACTCCCTTAAGGTTGTGTGAAGCGTTGAGATTGATGGCAAAGTGTAGCGCCTCGCATGCCGACGATGGTACCGGGGAGATTCTAACTGGGAAAATATCCCGGGTAATGATTGCCAGGCCTCCTCCTCTTTTTCCCCCCTGTCTGTCCCGCCTATACACCTTAAAGCCGTCTGGTACTGCTACCTGAAGGTCGGGTTCAGATGTATCATCCATCCATGTTTCGGTCACAAATAGGATATCTATTGCGTGGTCCACAATTAGATCAGCGATATCCTGCCTATGCCTAGCCAGGGAGCGAGCGTTAATGAGGGAAATGGATATAGCAGTATGTTTGGCGGTGCCATCAGTCAGATGTTTAACTTTGTTATTAATTAGGGGAATGATGGATTTACAGTTCCTACACCCAATTTCAGCTTGATCTGAAAGCTCCTCTAGGTTGTGCTGGCTACAAGTCGTCAGCTGTCCTGGATTCAACTTACGTATTTCTTCAGAGGAGTAAGTAATCCTTTCGATATCAAATGACACAGGGGGTATGGCGCTGGGCGCGTGTCCGGCGCTGACGGGCGCAGACGGGCTTGCCTCTGGCGCGCCGCCGGCGCGTCCGCTGCGCCCGCCCGCTGCGCGGACGGGCGATGTTGTTGTTTTTATACATACTTTGGGCGGGGCGGGAGGAGGGTGGGAGGGGCGCCGAGCTCTCCGGCGAGCCTGCCCAATCTAAAATGGCTGCCAAAGTGGTGTTCGAAGCTTCCCTGCGCCTCGATAGAGCGACGCTGTGGAAAGGGGGTGTTTGTGCCTCAGCGAAGTAGTCTCGCTGTAGGGGGTGTCAGGGATGTTTAAAAACGCTCCCAATAAAATATGGTACAGTTTTTAAAATAATTATTAAACAATTAGCAAATCAATCGTTTTTAAAGCAGAGGTGCAAGAGAGCACAGTAGACCTCTGGCTTCCGCCTCAGAGGGAAACAGCAATCATTTATCACGCGGATCCAATTTACATCCTGTTAAATACCCAGGGAGGGCGGGAGGGGCGCCGAGCTCTCCGGCGAGCCTGCCCAATTTAAAATGGCTGCCAAAGTGGTGTTCGAAGCTTCCCTGCGCCTCGATAGAGCGACGCTGTGGAAAGGGGGTGTTTGTGCCTCAGCGAAGTAGTCTCGCTGTAGGGGGTGTCAGGGATGTTTAAAAACGCTCCCAATAAAATATGGTACAGTTTTTAAAATAATTATTAAACAATTAGCAAATCAATCGTTTTTAAAGCAGAGGTGCAAGAGAGCACAGTAGACCTCCGGCTTCCGCCTCAGAGGGAAACAGCAATCATTTATCACGCGGATCCGATTTACATCCTGTTAAATACCCAGGGAGGGCGGGAGGGGCGCCGAGCTCTCCGGCGAGCCTGCCCAATCTAAAATGGCTGCCAAAGTGGTGTTCGAAGCTTCCCTGCGCCTCGATAGAGCGACGCTGTGGAAAGGGGGTGTTTGTGCCTCAGCGAAGTAGTCTCGCTGTAGGGGGTGTCAGGGATGTTTAAAAACGCTCCCAATAAAATATGGTACAGTTTTTAAAATAATTATTAAACAATTAGCAAATCAATCGTTTTTAAAGCAGAGGTGCAAGAGAGCACAGTAGACCTCCGGCTTCCGCCTCAGAGGGAAACAGCAATCATTGCCCTTCACTTTCATTTGGGCAACAAAGTCTCAAGTCCATGCAGCAGACCCGAATGCACATTCTAGTGTCTTGTTGCAGCCTATGACCTACTTTATTTGCTTGCTGGTTTTGCACGGTGGGTGCAGGTTACATATGTGACCTCAAGGCAGCGGCGTTGACCTTACACTAGAACCAGCACCACTGAATCAATTCATTGTCGTAGGCCTGTGCAGTGACATTCGTTTTCGCCAGTAGTGGCCTCCATGCCTGGGTCCGGAGGGGTTCTCAATTTCAGCAGTTGTGGCCTCTCGGCCTACCATGGATTCCTGCTTCAGTGGCAACAAGCCTCCTCTTCCCAATGGTGAAAGTAGCAGCACCATACTTCTGTGCACACATCCGATTGCATGGCAACGTGGTGGTCCTTGATCTTGTTAAAGTCATGGTGCATTACACAAGGCTACCACTCTTGGCTTCACATTTTAAGGTAATCATCCTTCTCCAGGTGCTCCTCACACAGGAAATATGAACAATTGTTACTTACCTGTAAACAGGTGGTTCTCCAGTATTGGTATCTTTCATAGATTCACATGCTTGAATATTCCCCGTCGTCGAAGTGGGAGTCCCACGGTACATAAAATAGCAATAATGCTAAATATATATATATATATATATATGTATATATATATATTCACTGAAAAAACCATAGGTTATAGACCATATATAGTTAGGAAATAGCATTTAGAAAACCTTATTTTACTCACACAAAACCATTGAAATTCCATATATAGTTAGTTGCACTAACTATATATCGCGCACCTGCAATCCACTGCTGATGATGTCACATATTACATCATTCATGACATGGTCAGTGACATCACTGATGACATCACTGATGACATCTCAAATGACATCACTGATGACATCACTGATGACATCTCATTTGACATTACTGATCACATCACTGATGACATCATTCATGTGATGATACAATGAACCTCTTCAGACTCTAATATAACCTTAGATACACTCAGTGTAAACAGACACTCACAGACTGTCACTCATCCATGGAGTTACTCACACACCTAGTCAGTCTTGCAAAGAATCAATCACACCTCGATTTCCTCAACTATATAGTTATACACACCTTACTTATTGGAACATATAATAACACATATTTACTCTGTTATACAATCCCTGATACAAGTTCACAATAATCCATACAGCCACTCACACATTCACTGGCTCTTATGCACAGTTATTTATATATGTCAACTATCACATGTACTGTGTTTTACATATGTACTTACTTTGACATGTAGCACTGAGATATCCATTCACTCACCAATACACTCATGCACACAGTCAACCGCCCATACAGATGTTTCCACATGCACTTTTGAACCCATACATCTAGTGAATCAACTGCTCACACATCTATGCACAGAGTCATACACCTCCCAGACACCCACACACACACTCAGTCTCCCATACAAATACTTGGGCAACTAATCAATAACCCATATAGTTAGTCATATAGCTAATGATCAACACATGCATCAGATTACAAAACAACAGACACAATGATGCACAATTTAAAACAGTTTAGTCACTAACCCATGCACTCAGTGAGACACATTTAATCACTCACTTATACAGTCAGTCATGCACCTACTAAATCCTTCATCCAGACACTTATACATCCACTCATTCTTCAATATGTAAGACATATTTTAACTTTACAGAAGCATACAGTCACTGGATGTTGTCATCAGTGATGTCATCAGTGATGTCATTTGAGATGTCATCAGTGATGTCATCAGTGATGTCACTGACCATGTCATGAATGATGTAATATGTGACATCATCAGCAGTGGATTGCAGGTGCGCGATATATAGTTAGTGCAACTAACTATATATGGAATTTCAATGGTTTTGTGTGAGTAAAATAAGGTTTTCTAAATGCTATTTCCTAACTATATATGGTCTATAACCTATGGTTTTTTCAGTGAATTTTCAAGGTTTTGTAAATGCTAATTCCTAACTATATATGGTCTATAACCTATGGTTTTTTCTGTGAATTTCATTGGTTTTTTAACAGCTAATATCTGTAGCTGTAAAATGTATTCTTCTTTAAATCCAAAAATATATTTTATATGTTTATGAATAATTTTTTTTTAAAATATTTTTTTTTCTTCGTTCCCGCTTCGCGAATCGGGAAGCTTCCCGTTAGCTGACCTTGATGCCGCGAAATAGACCGCGAGCCGGTAAACGTTTCTTTACCGCAAGTGCCGCGTTAGAAAACAACATCGTGACGCCTCCCGTCCGCATGACGTTCCACGTTGTCGCTTGATACGTCGTATGACGTGCTACGTTAGCAAACTGGTACGCGAAGCGAGTGCCAAAGCGCAGGTTTCTGGAAGCAAACCGGGAGGCCCTGCAAAGCGCTTAACGTAAACACAGCAAGTCATGTGACTTGGTAATAACACTTTTCATTGGTTCATTTCACTTTTGGTTTCCTAATGATGTAAGACTAGGTCATATAATCTAAAATGAACACTTTTGATTGGTTGAGAACTCTTGTTTTTCCCAAATGATGAAAATCCCTCCTTCTTTCCTCACTCTGACTTTCATCATTGTGAGAGAAAGACCCTTTGTGATCACTGAGCAATGGCTTCTTTAGTAGCTTCAGCTGGTGCTTCCCCACCACCTCCACCACATCCAAGGAAGAGTGGACCACCTGCTCAAGTTGTAATTCAACAAGAAGAAGAAGAAGAGGAACAGGAGGACGAGCACGAAGAGAGGCAGTTTTTGCCTGAGCAGCCCAAGACGTCTCACCGGAAAGAAAACTTCATTTGGCAATTTTTTAAAATTCCCAAAGGTCAGAAAAAAGTAAATGCAAGATACGTAACTTGCCTTATATGTCAAGATAGACTGTCCAGAGGGACCGACAAAAAATACAGTTTCGGAAACTACACAATGCATCGCCATATGACTAGGTGGCATCCTAACAACTACAGTGCTGCACAGTTTCGGAACGACCTAGATAATCTCCCTATTATGGCCAGAAGATCTGTTGTACCGGAAGTAACGGGACCAGAGGGCAGGGAGATGGTGCCAAATATACAAATGAGATTTGGTGAAGTAAAACACACCTGCGTATTTTGCGATGGATTCATTTCCTACGGAGAAAGAAGCATCACTCTGATCAACAGAGCTATTGACTATCATATGCAAGTTTGTCCGAAACGCCCAAAATAATAAATACTTCTTTTTTTTGTTTTGTTGCTCCTGTTGAGCCCTTTACAATGAATCGTTTTCATTGCCCCCTCCAAGAAAAACCCAAAAAAATATAAAACTGTTCCGAAAAATTCAAAAACAGTAAAAAAATGTTCAGAAAAATAAAAAAAAAAGTTCTTTTCAGAACTACCTCCCCGTTATTAAAAAATTGGTACAATATTTGGAACTGTGCCAACCTCTATTTCTCTTAGTTCGCTTCCTAGTTCGCTCGCTGGTACGCGAACTGGAAGCGAACCAAAAACAGTAAGTATAAGGGAAGGAAACACACACTTATGTTAAAAGAAAGACAGCTATAGGGGAGTAAACTAGAGATACTATTACCCATAATCCACTACTGATGATGTCACATATTACATCATTCATGACATGCTCAGTGACATCATCAGCAGAGGATTGCGGGTTTTTTGGCAACATGCCTTATCCACGGTTTAATAACGCTGCCTTTTGCTTTATATAAGTTTTCAAATTGTATGAAATATATACCAATAGGTCTTTATGAACCTTTAGGTAGTGCTTTTGTTCATGAGGTCTGGTCGCTTCCATACACATACAGATGTTTCAAAGATGATCAAGAAGTTTATCTGAATGGAGAGGAATGCACTGAGACGCCAGATCATTCACTAATGTGTAGGCACATACAGTTACACGATTCATGCAACAAACACCGACCAAATATGGCTTGCGTGTTGCAAGGCACGCCAGTTCCTGCTATCATCCCCACGTTCAAGTTGTTGGAAAATGGTAGTTATTTGATGCTCAATAATGAAGATTGTTCTGAGTTAATTAAAAAGTATTCCTTTTATCGTAACAGTAAGTGAACGGGTTATTTGCTGCAGAAATGTTCTATTTCCTCCCACACATGAACATAGGGAGTTTTCAATCTGGCCACAAATACCAACCTTGGGACACGTTTCAACGGCATGACAAGAATAAGAGCTCTTTTGTCTCAGAGAGAGGTGGCCTTGAGTTCGGCCCGTGAAACTTTCGTACTTCACATAGCGAACACCCGTACACAGGTTTGCCTTTCAATTTCAGCAACATGTTTCCGACTATCTTTAACGCATCCTCCACAAAATCCCTGGCACACTTTTTTAAAGTTGTTACCAGTGGTCTCGTGACTTCAATTGAGAAAATCTTTGGAGTCATCCCTGCTCCCTTTCATTCCATTTTCTCCACTCTGCTTCGTGGATTGCATTTTTACTTGCATTACCAGCGGACGCTCTTGTGCTTTTTTACATTTTTAAATATGGATGTCCCTCCTATGCAACCTCCGACCCTGCAGCTGCTGACACTGTTCCGCAATCGCATGCTAGAATATTATGGCACAATGCCGTTGGCGATATTAAGCACGGCATATGGATTATCTTTTCGGTTCTCCTACTTCACCTGTGTCCAGCCTGTATTTCACTGCCTGACCTGTGATTTCGATTGGGCCATTGATTTGTGTCTCTGCTGACCGGTTTCTCCTGACGTCGACTTTAATCAGCTGATGACTCCTATCATTACTCACGAGTTGATTTGTCCTGGCGAAAGGATTATGGCTGTGGCATTGATGCATGGACTACTTGGTCCCTGGAATTTACTGGCGGCAGCACAGTCTTTCTTGGAACACAGCTTTCTTGAAAACCCACCGAGCTGTCCTCTGATGGTGATAGAGGATCCGGTGCTGGGAGAGCACGTATGTTCTTTTCCGCTTTTAAATTGGATGGCTGAACTGTTTTCGGATGAAGACGGTGACTTCCTATTGGAGGCTGTTGCAGCTTATTTTGCATACACAGTTATGTCATAGACCTTTTTCATGTTTGATATGCTGAGTACTAGCATTTCATTGACAATTCATTGACTTATTTGTCAAGTTTTTATTATTTACCTTGCCTATTGGCTTAAGACTCGATAAAGTACTTGGCTGTTTTATTTTTCTTTAGCATTGAATTTTCCTAGTTTTTAATGCTTTACCTTGCGGACCGTCCACATATAAACTTGCAATCTGCTCTCATGAGATGGCACTTCTATTATCTTATTCAGTTCGTTTCCGGATCATGAGGAGGTGTCATCTAGGTCCTGGATATCTTTACACCGTGTTAAGTTAGCATGGGCTCATTACCGGTTTAAACGCCATTTTTCCTTTTTTGCAACTTCTGCACACGACACTTAGTTGTTGCTTTAGCTTTCCACCTAGTAGTTCATCGTGGTTTACATGAGAATAATATGTTATTGGTCTACTATCTGCTTTACTTGTTAAACTATATCTGTACAGCGAGTGCTAAAGTTTCAAGAACAACACGATACAGAATTGTTATGAGGTCTGATCTCCACGACTTCATACTCATAACATAAGTGCAACTTCTGCCAATTCTGGGCATGAGGCGGGTTTTATATTGCTTTGCCGAACACACATACACAACAGTTGATGCGGTTCACATGAAGAGAGAGCTGGTGTATGCTGATGTGATTCCTTCAAATGTAAGACACTAAAGTATGGACACGCCCTAAACCAACACAAAGAGACCTTCTTAGCAAATAATATAATATGTGTATTAGGGAGGGTGAGATATAAGCAGCCGCGGGCCGTGGAGGGAGTTACGATGGGGCAGGGAGGCGGGGAGGGGGAGAAGCAGGGTGGAGCCCTCTCTACCTTGCCCCTCCCCCTCCCCGCCTCCCTGCCCCACCGTAACTCCCTCCACGGCCCGCGGCTGCTTATAAGTGTTGCTAACTCTTATTCATTTACAGCATGTTAACATACTGTCACCATTCGCTTTTTATGTACTAGTAACTATGCTGGTAATTTTGCTACTGATAATATGTGTACTTGTATTCTCCACCCTGCTTCTCCCCCTCCCCGCCTCCCTGCCTCACCGTAACTCCCTCCACGCCCCGCGGCTGCTTATAAGTGTTGCTAACTCTTATTCATTTACAGCATGTTAACATACTATCACCATTCACTTTTTATGTACTAGTAACTATGCTGGTAATTTTGCTACTGATAATATGTGTACTTTTATTATCTAAGGTACTACGCCTGAGAAGACGGCATTAGTAAATAAACATTTCAAATACACATGTGTTCTTCTTAACTCCATGTTCTGGTTTCTAAGAAATATATAACGACCGACTGTTCATGAGTTCCACGTATCCTGAGGTACTATAAGTTCATATTCTGGATTGTCTAAACATTGAGAGTTTGTTATATCCAATGTGACACTGTACCTAGCTTGCTAAATAGTTTTTGATTACTAACGTGAGTTTTGGGACACCCTAATTCGCCGAGGTTCCAATCCTCTGTCCACAGTTCTGTGTGAGAACAGAAACCCTGCGACAGGGGCACCCCCGACCCTTGCTGGAGCTTCATCACACTTGCGATACAACTCCAGCAATGCGCCACCTTTACGGCACAGATACATCACGCATCTGTGCTGTTTTTGCCCCATGATGCGCCGCATTGTAAATGCAGCACACCATAGGTGACGGAACAGCGGCACAGAATGACTAACACATCCCTGGTGATGCGCCAGTCATCATAAATCTATCCCTATGCTTCTTATCTTGTTAGAGATGAACCGCCATATGTATCATAAAAGTTATTTGCATTTCCTAAATAGCGAACTTTAAGGAATAAATAGCGATTCTTTACCATTCCTAGTTTGCGATGAGCTATTTGCTAATTAGCCGAATGTAGCCCAATGAAGCCCAATGTAGCCCAATGTAGCCCAAAGATGGCCGCCAGACACACAAAAAAACAAATGTAGCCCAAATATCAGCCAGATGTAGCCCAACTATAGCCCAGTGACAGAATGACCAATCAGCTTCGCAAACCTCCGTTACGCGAAGCGGAGCGCTGTTACAGATATATATCTTTTTTTGAACGTTAATTTCTCAAAATCCACTGGAGCACATATATTGAGACCTAGCAAAGGCACATCGGGCTACCAGTCCCTAATATTTTGCCAAGTTTCGTGCAAATCCATTCAGCCGTTCAATTATTATTTTTATTTTTTTTTTTTGCCCCGCGGGGCCCTTTTAAAACCTCCACATCAAACCTAGGGGGTCAGCGAGGATCTACTATGCCCCCTTATAGTTATTTCCCCCTTTGTTTTGACCTCCTCTTGTCTCTCGATCCTACCGAGAGACAAGATGGCGGCCGCTACGGACTGTTTGGAATGTTGACAGACGCCGGAGAACCAATCAGCTTCGCTTCACAAAGCTCCGTTGCGCGAAAAGTCCGCGAACCAGAGCGCTAACCGGTCCGCTGTTACAGATATATATCTTTTTTTAAACGTTAATTTCTCAAAATCCACTGGAGCACATATATTGAGACCTACAAAAGGCACATCGGGCTACCAGTCCCTACAATTTTGCCAAGTTTCGTGCAAATCCATTCAGCCGTTCGGGCTAAAAGTGAGGCCAACCGCCCTATGGAAAACTCAATGTTAAAAACACGTTTTGGACCCCCCTTTTTTCTCGGCCCCCACTGGACGAACCCCCCCCAAATTTTCAAGGGCTGCTCAGAAACAAAATGTGCCATTTTCCTGAAAATTTCAGCCGATTCCGTCCACAAACGCCAAAGTTATTAGACATAGAATTTTCAAAAAACCCATAGAGAAAAAATCCTAACTATATATACCTACTGGCGACCGCCAGTAGGTAATATATATATATATATATATATACATATATATATATATATATATATACATATATATATATATATATATATATATATATATATATATATATATATGTGAAAACATAATACAAAATAAAAGAAGAGGAAAATACAACTGAAAACCTCCAAAACAATTCCTACATAGAAATGCATGGTAAAGAGAAAAAAACCACTTGTAACACATTAGTGTCATTATGTTAGTCCAAACTACAGCCAATCAGGCGCAAGCACTCTCTAGAACCTTCTCCTCAGAAGGTCCAGTCCTCAGATTTTCGTAGCACCAAAGAGACCTAGAGTGCATGAGGAGAAGAGGGTTTCGGGCCTAAAAGTGAATTGGTCCAAGACGTGTATGTTCCCTGTGCGACAGGGGGAGATCAGGCCCGTCGGACACCCGCCTGTTTGAAATACCTCGGGGTCAATATATACCACACAGCGGCGGACATGTTGGAGGGTAACGTGGGTCGTTGTATACGGGCACTGAAGAGCAGTATGGCTTTTTGGGCGACTTTGCCACTGTTACTGATGGGCCGGATTTCCCTCTTGAAAATGGTAGCACTACCACGTCTTTTATATTATTTCCGCACATTGCCTATATGGATACCCTGTTCCCTTTTTAAATTGTTAAAATCGCAAATATCCTCATTCCTCTGGGGCACGGGAAGATGTAGGGTCGCCCAGAACACGCTCATACGGCCGAAAGATGAGGGGGGACTTGCAGTCCCCGATTTTGAACTCTACTACTTGGCTGCTCAGTTGCAGCTCTTCACACAGGAAGTAGCAAGAGTGTTCAGAGGCCCGGATCTGGAAAGGGAGGAGGGTACACCACGACATGTCTTAGCTTACATAACACTACAACATAAGCTGGACTTGCGGGACCTTACTATGGAGGAGCAAACGTTCCGCCTTTGCTGGAATAGATCCCAACGCCAGGCGGGAGTACGTCACCCGTACGCGCCGGAAATACCTATCGGAATGGTGACGGTGCTGCCGCATGGTGGGGACTGGTCGCAACTACAGACTTGGGAAGAGGCGGGATTACACGTTATAGGAGATCTGTACGAAGACGGGGCGCTTCTGCCCTACCAAACGCTCCAGGAAAGATTTGATCTGCCGAGGGGAGGATTCTTATTACATGCCGCGATCACTAGAGCCATACAAACGCACTGGAAGGAGGGGTTACTGGAACCCACATCAACTATGGCCTGCCAATATACCATGATGGCAGCGGGTACTTACAAAGCGGTGGCTGGTCTCTATGCTAGAATGCTCCGAGAAAACTTGCCGCCTTTAACTGGGTTGAGAAACAAGTGGGAAGCCGATTTAGGAAAGGAGATCCCTGAGACGGCTTGGGCGCAGATACTACGTCGAGCCAGAAAGAGCACTAGGAACGCCCGATTCCAACTTGTGAATTTTTTTATTCTCCACAGAGCGTATTTAACGCCGGGGAAAATTCGTAAGTACTTTGGAGTGAACGAGGCAGCGTGCCCTAGGTGCTCCAGGGAGGATGTCGAACTTGAGCACATGCTGTGGACTTGTCCAATGCTAGGAGACTACTGGAAGGTGATAGGGGATACACTGAACGAGGTGACGGGACGGCAGTTACAGTTCGATATGGCTATCAGTATTCTACATTGGTTCCCTCACACCCCCACAAATAGGACCACCAGCAAGTTTATTGACATGGGACTTATATTAGCTAAACGCGAGATTACTAGACATTGGAAGGCGAGGACTGGTCCTTTGTACAGACGATTGGTGACTGAATTCCTGAAATGGGCCACCAGCGAAAGCTCCCTTAGGTATCAGACGGCGCGTAGGCGGCAGGACGACAAAGCACTGGAAGCAGCGTCGGCATGGGAGATGTTAGTACAGGCCCTACGAGACCGAGCGACCCATGATGAAGAAGGGGGGCAGAACAGTGAGGGAGAGTCCCACCGACACAGCCAGGACGCATCGCATTCCTAAACACTTACTGCTCCTGACAGATAGCTATAGATGACTGACCGAGGTTGCACGCAGAGGTGGTGGAACATTGGGATGGGTGGGAGGGAGGGGGCACCGAAGGGAGCATTAAGGAGCACTGAATTGTGCAACGACACCCACTAGGGAACAATGTAGAAGGAACCCCCAGGTTTTGGCACATAATATCGTAAGGCCAGCGGCGGGCACCCCAGATTGGTAATTTGGAGGACGCTCCACTTGATATTAAAGTAGGGGTGTCCCTGATGGGTATAGTCAACCACCTTGGTGCTCGCAAGATATTGTGGGGGGAAGTGGCGAGACCTGGCAGGGTAGGCTGGTTTGCGGTGCTCCTAGTCGCTCATAATTGTGTCCTGAGGATGGTTACGAGATGGGAGTTGTTGAGGGGGGGGCTACCTGAGAGGGGTTGTTAAAAAATTGAAAATCGGACACAAGATCTCCTTACTAGACGGCTGCAATTGACTCTTGCTGTAAGTTGTTGACTTTCTCCTGGTTGACGCCGCCCGGCCTCCGGGATGTGGGCTCATGGGCTGTGTAACGAGATTTTAAGAGTTGGATATGTTGCAGCCGCTGGGATTGTAATTATGAAACATGTAACATGTAACTTTTCTATTGTCTGCAATAAAAATACATTTAAAAAAAAAAAAAATGAGGAGAAGAGAGCCTCTGAGGGGAGGAAAGGGTGGGTCGCATGTGAATCTATGAAAGACACCAATACTGGAGAACCACCTGTTTACAGGTAAGTAACAATTGTTCTTCTCCAGTATTAGGGGTGTCTTTCATAGATTCACATGCTTGAATAGAATAGAGAGCAGTAACCTCCGTAGAGCTGAGATTGCTAGGCTCATATGGAAAAAGCCAAAGACAGTAATAATACAGTCATGTAAACATTATTAGCAATCACAGAAAACACAAAGGAGGAGGGAACAGAGGCTCACCTTATTTGAAAAGATGATGATACACTGCCTGTCCCACTGCGTTATCCGCTTCATTGATGGCATCCAAGCAATAATGCTTGGTGAAGGTGTGCCTGCTGGACCATGTCGCTGCACGGCAAATCTGATGAAGTGGCACACGGCAAACAAGGCGGTGGATGAAGACATCGCCCTCGTAGAATGAGCCTTCACTGAAGACTTCAATGGTTTGCCAGCTTGTTGATGGCAGAAAGTAATGGCTGAAGAAAGCCAATGGGCAATTGTTGGTTTGGTAACTGGAGGCCCCTTACGCAGTCGCCCATAAGCAATGAACAGTTGATCGGACTTGCGGAAGGAGGCAGTTCTGGCAATGTAAAATTTAAGGCATTGTTTGATGTCCAAAGAATGCAAGCGCTGCTCCGCCGGAGACCTTGGGTCCGGAAAGAAAGTTTTTAGGAACACAGGCTCATTCAGATGAAAATCCATAGGCACTTTAGGTAGGAAAGAGGGGTTGGTGCGAAGCGCCATGCTGTCAGGTTTGAACTGTAGATAAGGTGGCTTGATAGTGAAAGCGTGAAGGTCGCTCACGCGACGAGATGAAGTCAAAGCCAAAAGCAGCGCAACCTTCCAGGTGAGGAACTTGATATCCGCCCTATGGATAGGTTCAAACGGTGAATTCATAAGTTGAGATAGGACAACATTGAGGTGCCATGGTGGAGGAGGGCGACGAACAAGTGGGAACTTTCGGAAGAGTCCTTTGAAGAACTGGCGTATGATTCTGGACGAGCAGAGGGAGGAAGAGCCATCGTGTCGGAAGCGAGAGACTGCAGCTAGGAAAACTCTCAAGGTAGCATGTGAAAGTCCGGACTGAGCGAGACTTAAGAAGAACGGAAGAAGTTGCTCCGGAGTAGAATGGATTGGATGGACATTTGCTGCCACGCACCAATGACAGAATCTCTTCCACTTGAGTTTGTAAGTTTTGATGTCCTAGCATGAGCGAGGATGTCCCTGCATTCCTGAGATATGTTTAAGTCAAGGTGCTCAGGTTCCATGCTGACAATTGTAGCGTGGAGGGATCCGGATGGCACACTTGGCCCCTGTCCATCGTTAGGAGGTCTGGACGAGGACGCAGAGGAATGCGCTCGCACTGGGACAGCAGAAGCAATTCTGAAAACCATGTCTGTCTGGGCCAACGAGGGGTGATCAATAGGATGTGGCAGGGCTGCCTCCGCATCTTCCACAGCACCCGCGGTACTAACGGAATCGGCGGAAAAGCGTAAGCGAATAGATCGCACCATTCGATCAAAAGGGCATTCCCGCACGAACCGGGGTGGGCATGCCAACTTGCGTAGGACGGGCATTTTCGATTCTCTGGCGTTGCAAAGAGGTCTAGAGCTGGGCGACCCCATCGGTGGAACACAAGATCCAGAGTCGGCTGGTGCAGTTCCCATTCGTGTGTCGATGATGTGGACCTGCTTAGAGAGTCCGCCAGGATGTTGGACACGCCCGACAGATGGACAGCCGTCAAGGTGATCTGATGACAGAGAGCCCAATCCCAGATTGACTGGGCCAAGCGAGACAGGTGTGGAGACTTGGTTCCTCCCTGTTTGTTCACGTAGTGCATGCTGGTGGTATTGTCCGTTTGGATAAGCACTGACTCCTAGTGAACTACAGGTAGGAATGACTTGAGCACTAGGAAGATCGCCATCAACTCTAGCCTGTTGATATGCCATGTGCGTTGGGGCGGAGTCCACTTGGCTTTGATGGATAGGCCTTGGAGATAAGCGCCCCAGCCCTCCAGAGAGGCGTCCGTCGTGAGCGTGAGATCTGGTGAGTGAACAAGGAACGACGTCCCCGTCTCCAGGTTGGTTGGCTGCGCCCACCAATGCAAACTCTTTCTCATGCGAGCTGTGACAGCAACTAGGTTGTTGAAGGACCCGGAGACCTGACGCCACTGTACGTCCAGTTCCTCTTGAATGGGACGGGTTCGCAATCTGCAATTTGGGATCAGTGCGATACAAGATGATGCCATCCCCAAAAACGACTTTAACGTCCGAACAGAAACGGACTGTCTTATTCGAATGAGGGAGACCAGACGAAGGATCTTCTGTTGACGCTCGTGCGAGACGAACGCTTTTGATAGTCTCGTGTCTAGGATAGCTCCCAAGAAGTTTCTGGTTTGCAGTGGGGCAAACTGTGACTTTTCGACGTTGATGGCCAACCCCAGGGACTGAAACACCTGCTGACAAAGACGAGTGTCCTGACATAGTTGATGGTGGGATTGAGATTTGAGGAGGCAATCGTCCAAGTATGGAAAGATTTGAACACCTTGGAGACGCAGGTGAGCCACCACAGGAGCCAGTACCTTCGTGAACACACGAGGAGCTGATCGAAGTCCGAAGGGCAAGACCTTGAACTGATAATGCGTTTGCCCCACCTTGAAACGCAGGTACTGGCGATGCTGTTGGATAATCGGGACATGAAAGTACGCATCTTGAAGGTCTATGGTGGTCATGAAATCCCCGCTGGATAGAAGACGCAGGATTTTCAGTAATGTTAGCATGCGGAAAGATTGGCTCTTGAGGAATTGGTTGAGAGCCCTCAAATCCAGAATGGGTCGCCAATCTCCGGTCTTCTTGATTATGAGGAAGAATCGAGAGTAAAACCCCTCTCCTCTTTAAAGCACCGGAACCACTTCGACTGCACCTTTTTTAACAAGAAGACAGACTTGATGGTAAAGCTCCTTGAGGTGTGGAGGAGGCGGGCCAGATGGTGGAGTACGAGGAGGAATCTCGATGAACTCTAAGGTATGACCCCTTCGTACAATGTCTAAAACCCAGCGGTCCGAGGTGATGGAGGACCACTGAGAATAAAACAGACAGATTCGACCTCCAACACTTTGGGGATGACAAAAGTCATTGGCGCTTAGGAGTGGATCCGCGATAGGAGAACTTTCCCCTATAGGGTTTGTAGGACTGCTGACGATTGGACGGCTGCTGATTGGATGCGTAACGCTGGTTGCCCTGATTGTAGGAGCGGTACTGTTGTCCTCCTCGAAAAGTGGAAGAAATGCCGCGTCCGCGCGCACCTCGAAAGGGCTGCTTCCAGATTGCAACGTGCCCAATGACTTTGCCGTATCGGTGTCCTTCTTAATGGACTCCAGAGCGTCATCTATGTGAGACCCGAATAGAGATTCACCATCATACGGCATATCAAGGATCTTGGATTGGACTTCCTGCTGGAAGGCGGTGGATTTCAACCAACCCTGGCGTCGGAGGGCAGCTGCACTTGCAAGCAGACGGAAACCTGTACCAGCAATATCGACTGCACAGTCGATCATTTCTTCCGATGCTCTCTTCCCATCCTGAAGAATCTGCTGAGCGTCCGCCTTGGAAGCCTCAGGTATTAGATCTACTAATGCAGATATGTCCGACCACATCTGCCGGTCATAGCGTCCCAAAATGGCTAGGCATTGGCTGCTTGAACAGAAGTGGAAGCCATGGTAGAAAACTTGCGGCCAATAGCGTCTAGGCGCCGACCCTCTCTATCGGGAGGCGCGGTGATTGGAGAAGCTGGGTTCCGGGCTCTACGCTGTGCAGCTTGAGTTACTACTGAGTCCGGCTTAGGGTGAGAGATCAAGCATGCTGGAGAACTGGTTGGGGCCTTGTATTTCTTCTCAAGGCGCGGTACTTGAGCAGGTAACGTGTTTGGAGCCTGCATGAGTTTAATTCCTTCCTTCCAAATAAAATCGATTATTGGAATCGTGTGTACTTGTTTGTAAGGCTTATTTTTAAAATCGTAGAGGAAACAGTCTTCCTCACGTTGAGTTCTAGGTAATTTGAAACGCTGAGCCGCTTTATCCATTAGTAGATGGAAACTGGCGATATCTACTGGAGGTGAATCACCAGAGTCTCCTGGCTGAGGAGAGGGCGTCTGCATTCGGTAATCGTCCCACTCCACCATACCGTGTTCGCCTGCATCCTCGTCCGAATCCTCAGGGACCTCTCCGTCCTCTCGTTCTGGAAACGCCTCATCATCCGCATCCTGCAGATAAACAGTCGTATGAATTCTGATGGACGTCTGAACCTGGGGCGAAGTTGTGGGCGGCAAAGTCGGTGGAAGAGACAGTGGAGGCAGTGCAACGGCAGCAGGAGATTGCACAGGAGTACCTTGCGGCGTTGCTGGGAAACGACGGTTGTAATCATCCAGCATATGCTGGAGATTGGAGATCAAAGACAATGGTAACGTAGCCATAGGGACTTGGACAAACTGTTCCTCAGGTTGAGACTCTTGGTCTCCACCATCTTCGTCAGTGTCAGACTCCTGACATTTGATGATCAAATCAGAGGGACTATGGGCTGCCCCAAACAGGTCACCTTCATTCTCAGAATCAGTGTCATGCTAAGAGGTAGTGGCAAACATTGGAGAAGGTGGTTGCAGCTCTGGAGCAGATAACTGGTGGCACGGAGCCTTACTGCGACGTTGGGAAAGATCAGCAGTGCCAGAGGATCCTGAAGTCTTCAAAGGCACTAAAGGCAACGAGGCAAAGGAAGCCGGTGCCACCGTCGACGGTGCCGTCGACGCTATTGTGAACGGTGCTGATTTGGCTGTCGACGAAGACAATTTGGAAGAATCCATCGTCGACGGTGTGGCCGTCGACGGAGTCGCCGTCAGAGTTACCGTCGAGGGGCGATCCATCGTAGACGAAGTCGTCGACGGTACAGTCGTCGAAGGAGTCATCGACGTAGGCAGAACCTCCGTAGACGGAGCCCTCGTCGACGGGGTTTTGGTCGACGGAGTCTTCGTCGACGAGGCCTTGGTCGACGGAATCTTAGTCGACGACGAAGATTTCTTAGTGGCTTTCGCCGACGAGGTGATGGGAATCGTCGACGAGACAGGCTGGGAAGGCAAAGAAACTCTCGTTGACGTGAAGGCTGATGACGAGACCGTCGGCGACGAAGGAAAAGCTGAAGTCGTCGTCGTCGTCGACGATGAAGACATTGCTGTTCTCGTCGTCGGAACGCTCGTAGACGCTCCTGTCGACGGCGGAACTCTAAGAGGCGTGGAAACACTCCTAGAGGCAGCAGAAGACGCCTGAGAGCCAGGTCTCGTGGGCGTAGCGCTAGTAGGAGTGGTAGGAGACACCACAGAAGCTAGAGGCAGGGCCAGTTTCTTCTTTTTGAGGAAAGGAGAAGGAATATCCTGAACACTACCACGCTTAGAGGCTGCTGTAGAAGGACCAGATTGAAAACTTTCTGCATCTGACAGAGCAGAATCCTTGTCTTTTAGACGTTGGAGCCAAAGGAGAAGTCGGCCTTCTCTGTCCTTCAGAGTCTTTGTAGAAAAAGTTCTACAGAACTTGCAGCTGCCAACTTCATGATCAGGGTATAGACAATAAATACACTTCTGGTGGGGGTCCTTATCAAAAAGACGCTGCTTGCCACAAGAAGAGCAAGGTCTGAATAAAGACTTCTTACTTGAAATGTTGAGAAGACTGGAACTAGAAGATTTGAGCCAAAGAACTGAGCAGAGCTCAGGGAGACTCCCTTCACACGACGTGCGGTAGAAAATCTGAGGACTGGAGCTTCTGAGAAGAAGGTTCTAGAGGGTGCTTGCGCCTGATTGGCTGTAGTTTGGACTAACATAATGACGCTAATGTGTTACAAGTGTTTTTTTTCTCTTTACCATGCATTCCTATGGTATGTAACGTTTACAACGAAACTTTTACAACGCACTACCATTACAACGCAGGCATTACCACGCATACCATTACAACGCATTGCGCTGGGGGGCGCTCTAGGATAGGGAATAGGTTAATTTACTATCCAATAACCTTCCCTAGTGTCCACGGGGACTGGAGTTGGAATAGTAAATTAAAGTATTCACTATCCAGCACCCCAAAGCGCTATGCGTTGTAATGGTATGCGTGGTAAAAACCGCGTTGTAATGGTATGCATGGTAAAAGTATGCGTTGTAACGTCATACATCCATTCCTATGTAGGAATTGTTTTGGAGGTTTTCAGTTGTATTTTCCTCTTCTTTTATTTTGTATTATGTTTTCACATATATATATATATTTAGCATTATTGCTATTTTATGTACCGTGGGACTCCCACTTCGACGACGGGGAATATTCAAGCATGTGAATCTATGAAAGACATCCCTAATACTGGAGAAGCTGAGCTTTTCCTCATGGACAATCTCTCCTCCTGCAAGACCAAGAACACTTTATCCCTCTCAGCAGACGGGGTTGTAGGACTTTAGGCAGATGCTTAGCTCCGCCAGCAGAAAGTGAAGACTTCAGCTGATGTCCCCTCGCCTCTGGTAGAGTGGCTGGCAGGCATACATCATCCCTGGTTACACAGCAACTCTTCAAGTATTCCTTATTCAATTTTCACTGTCTTAAAAAATATACTGTTTTTGGTCATACTAGCACAGTTTTAGCATGTGCCTCTAGATTGGATTTCAGCACATTGTGCATGCATCCACCTAGTCATGCTCGCATTGTTTCAGCATGCATACACAAATTGGATTCCAGGGCATGTCAACCTCTGAACGCTTTCTACGCTCGTCACCGTGCAACGCCTCATCGCGCTGCTCCAGCTTGCACTATTCAACCACCACGGATGAAAGTAAAAGCGTATGTATATGAAAGCTGTCCCTGCTCATGCTGAATATTTAAAGCCATAATAAGCTTTAACCATTCACCTGTCAGCCTCTTTAGCGCCAACCAACGATCTTTTCTGCTGACATCTAGCTCATCTTTAATGGCTACTGTCATCTTCAACTGGTTATCATGCTGCAACCCAGCATTTTATGTCAAGACAGAGACTAGCATTATGCAGAAACCTTTTATCCACAACCTTCTGAGCAGGAAACTTAAATGCTCCAAGTTAGAACACACCATAAAGTCATAGTCAACTAGAACCACAATACTACATATAAGTTTCATAAACTCCATTCTCTTCCTATCTTGTTTGCTGCTTGTGAGCAGCTAAGTACTGCATTTCATATTAATTATAAATGCTTAGATAAGTGAGTTTTAATGCTGTGAGTGGTTTATATTTTTACAACAACAATGGTCCCATGCAAAAAGAATAAAAGGAAGAAATAAAAATAGACACAATGGAGACTATATTGAGTTGTATGACATGTCCAGCTGGACAGGGGTCACGAGTATTTACTTTACAGTAAAACAAATCACAGGAGATGCCTTCAACAGTTCTTTAGAGTAGGGCACAAGCCTGTACCCTAACGCTCTCAAATTGGCATAGTGAAAGGTGAGAGATATTTAGGCAGAAGCTAAGGATTTCTGGAAAATAGAGCAGTAACAGAAATTCATTTTACACCATTACATACATATCTCATTTAGTATATATTTCATTGTATATGGTGTTTAGAGAGGTCGACGGCGTTTCGATCCCATTTACACAATCAAAGGGATCATCATCCGGACAGTTTATTTGCCTAAACAATATAAGCCACAATAGCCTAGAGGAGAAAAGGAAGGAAAATTCACAGGGAACAAATTAGAAACAATTCGAGATTTTATGCTTAAAAGAAGGTTAAAGAGTGATAAAAGTGGTAGTGGGGTTTAAAATATCCAAATCGTGACAGTTGTTCTTTTGTGGAATAAGATCAAAACCGAAAAATCACGGCGGTTAGTACTTCTAGATCACATGCATAGCGTAGTTTAAATTACTGAATCGTGACCGAAGCTCATATGTGCAATTAGAATATAACCGCGAAAACAAGGCGGTCTAAAAGTCCAAATCGCATGCATAGCGTAGTGAGTAATGGACGTGACTCGGTGAGCGGCGTGTGTCCTCGGGCACCAGTGAGTCTAAAGATCTAACCGAACATTGTATCTCATGCACATCATGCTGAAGGCTGACAGTGATTCAAACCAGGCGGCGTGTATCGATGAGTGGTGGCCGGGTTGGGCTGGGTGGCCGGGTTGGGCTGGGTTGCTGAGTTGTTTTAACCGTAGTGGCCAGACTGACTGGATGGCCAAGGACTTACCATGAGAACCGCGCTTAAGGTTTAGGTCAAGCACGAGAGTACAGGAGTAAGGTCATCACGGCATCTATGATGAGGAATTAATAGATTAAGGTGGGGATGCGGGAGCAACTCATGCCAATCAGTACAGTAAAAGGCTAGCATCTTACCTAAGTGGTAACAGTATGTGATGACACACTGGCCAGGGAACGGTAGTCCGTAATATGTTACGCGCGATGGGCGAACATCAAGACTTCACCCTAAAAGTAGAAGGCGCATGTGAGAGCCGTCTAACAGCATGCATGGCCCAAACACACCGGAAGTAGCAGCGGAGCTTACCCGTAATAGGGGAGGGGTTGCGCGCCAGCGGATTGCTTGGTCGCGTTACAGGGAGCCTGTTTAAGAACAAGAGAGGGGAAGTTTTGTCAGTGTGGCACCCAGGTTTGGGAACCTCGTGCACCCGCCACACAGCCGTGGACAGCACTTACCGTAAGATTAGGCTTCTGATGTCTTCCCTGGCACTAGCGGTGGCATAGTGCAGAGCAGGAAGTGTTATCAGGAATCAAGGGGAAAGATGATCTATCCGATTGGACAAGGGTAGACCAATCAGTGTGGGAGAAAGAGGTGTAGGACAAGGTGGCGGCCATCTTAGGTGAGTGAAAACATGCAAGGAAGTGATACAATATTTACAATGCACAGTAAGGACATAGGAACGAGGATTAATGATAGTACTGACGTTTCAAGAATGAGAACCGTTACATTAAGTTAGTCCAATCCTCTTGTAGGTTAAGACCAGAGTTCAAGCTGTCAGTTCTCAGGATCCATTTGAGTTCCTCTTTGTTTAGTATTTTGGAAAGATCCCCTCCTCTAGGGGGTAGAATGACCTGGTCGATTACAGTCCATTTGATTTCATTCTCGGAATGTCCTTTTTCAACAAAGTGTTCTGTGGAAAAGTAAATTTTGCCATGTTATATGTGCCTACGTGTTCCCCATCCTATGCTATATGTGCATGATCGATATGCATGTATCCCCCTATGATAGATTAAAGACGCAATTATAGTTGTGTCCAACTCTAGTATGCCAGCTTCCAGTTCTCGTGAAAACAACGAGTATTAGGCCTATGTTGCCACGTTTTACAGTGTGCACGTTAATTCATTGAATTGTCCCCGTTTCTAGGCCTCAAAGGGCCCGGACATCAGATTCAAGTTCCAGTCTCCTGAACCCACTCCGAGGAGCGATGCAGCCCCCACCTGCATCCCTGACCCTTCACTTACTTCCTGCCGCGCGGTGCCCGGCCCGGCCTGGCTCTGCTTGCCTGTCTGCCAAGAGTATGTTATGCTTCTAGTTATCAGTCCAGCCCTCCTTCTCTGCATTCCTAAGCTACTGAACCGCATCAACAGTTTCAGCTATGGTCTAGTCTTTCTGTCTCCATGCAAGAGAAATACTGTATTAATATTCATAGAATATTCCTAGCACACGCAATACATGTAGAATAGATGCACGCACCAGCCTTAGTGTCAAGTAGCCTTTGCCCCGATAACTTTTGGATTCTATCAACATGTACTCCAAACACCAGATACCAGATATGCTATAGGTACATGTCGTCCTGACACCGTAGACTTTAGTCTCCTCTTCTAGCGCAGAAGTCATAGCCCCCAGTTCTCCCTGGTAACACGTCATTGCCCGTTTGCGCGCACCACTAGGTTAAAGGTCCCAGCTGCTCGAGTAGCCCCCTCCATGTTTCCGCCCCATCCATGACACCTCTGTGACGTTCACATCACATGTCTCAGTGCACGCCCTGTGCACGCCTTCTTTCTCCACCCATGGGCTCTTATCTTACGTTTGTCATAAGTTACGCCTACTGTATGTAATGTAATGTAATGTTTTACTATATATATGCTGCACTGTCGATGAAATGGTGCAGCTGCCTTCCTTACTTCCTATTTTATTTCAGGCTGTCCCGTTCCAGTCCCTTCCCTTTTGCCTGAATAAATCCTTCTGACTCGGACACATCGGATCCTGCCTCTTATTTATTGAGCTATCTGTTTTTGTTAATATAGTCAAAAATAGTCCCGGTATTATTTATTTATATACCACATAATGGCGCCCGAATAGGGACGAGCCCCTTCCTCACGCGCTGGCGATGCCACGCAGGCCCCCTGACCCTCTGCAGCCGTGACGGAACTCTACTGCGCACCAGCAGATATTTCTGCTTCAAGTCTCCCTCAGGCCCACGGAGGAGACGGAAACTGCGGTCCGACATCCAGACGAAGCGGTGTGGAATGCGGTTCGTCCCGACCAGAGCCCAAGCCGAGAGAGCAAGGTCCGAAGTATCCGGAGGCCCACCTGTAACCGAAGTTTCCGAAGTTCGTAGTCCGACGTCGTAGCAGTCCAGTCCAGTCCGAGGCCTTCCAGTTTCTGCTTCCCGGTGAGTACCGTCGCAGGGGAAGTATCTAGACAGGATCATTAGTTTGGTCCTGGTCCGATGGGTTTGGGTACACAGATCCAGTCCGAAGTATTCACCTAGGTGGATACGGGTCCTGACGTGTCTCTTTATGGGACCGGTATGTTCTGTACTGTTTTAGCAGTGCATCCAGTAATTCTAGTAAGTTTCGTTCTCGAGAAATTCATGTGTTCTGTTTTCAGTGTATCAGGTAGTATTCTGTTCGAACTGTTATCAATGTATTTTTATGTCGCTATTTTATTATTGTGATTATTGTGTATTGTATTCCAAGTGTATTAACGAAATGCCTCTGTTCTCGAAATTACGTCAGTTAAAGACCAGAAAAGGGTTACTCGAAGAAGCAGTTCCTGTCCCTCCTAGGGACAGTCCAGGACATTTTATGTATCACAAGCATGGCTTAGATGCCATAATATATCTAGACTTTTGGGCGGACTATACTAAGGAACTAGAAGAGAAATATAGATGGCCCGTATCAGGTACATGGGATGCCGAGTGCATCATGCGAGTAGAAGAAGCATTATGGAAAAAGAAAGCCAGACAGTCCCAGAAAGATGCCATCGAGTTATGGCGCAAAGAATCTCATAAAAGAACCGAAAAAGAATTCAGAAAAACAGAATTAAGTAGGGAATCCTCAGAAAGAGCCCAAGAAAGGGAATTAATCGAAGAAGGTGAACGAGTTAGAGCAGAACAGTCAGACAGACAGAGAAATGCCCTTATTAAGGGTATGTATCCTCTTCTTGCCGAGGGCTTGCCAAAAGCAACCCCGGAGGCACCCTGTAATTTCCCGCCGCCATTGGTCCCGATTAAGCTACGTCACAAACCGACCGCAGCTGATATTTTTCTTTCGTCCTATTTGGACGATACAGTCCCAGAATATGCAAATCCTATTCCGCCTGCTCCCGTTAATAATGTAATTCCTGCTCCTCCAGCCGCTGGTCCCGTGGGTCCAGTTAATGTTACAGCACCTGTTACAGCACCCCCGGCCCAGCCCACAGTACATGTACCCGCTTTGCCAGTCGCTCTACCAGCACGTACAGTATACACCGACGATTCTAGCTTAGGTGCCGCGGGGGGAAGTTCTCCTCGTACCCCGCCTCAACCAAGACGTCTGACGCTACATGAACTAGCGTTACAGCGTACGCCAAAAGTGACTACATACGTAGATATCAAGCGAGCACTTACTGAATGTCGTTATGATCCAGTTCCAGGCGATGATCACATGGTCATATATTCATTACGTTTAAGACGGGTTGCCGGCTATTTGGACACCCTGCCCGATATGGGAGAACATCTAGACAGAATATATCGTTTTATCCGTACAGGAGTGAATCCAGGAAGTATTCACGAAGCCATGGTTCAAAGAAAAGTCGAGACTCAGCTCATGATTTTAAAGTTTTTGATTAACTGTTTAATAAGAGAGCAAGATTATCCAGAAAAAGATCAAGAAGAAATGAAAGTCCTGACTAGGTGGAGTGACAATATAACAGAGGGAAAACACAAGACACAAAATTGTATAGAGAGTATGTACAAGAAAATTCGTAGGGAAATCATAACTATACACGAGAAACGAGAAGCAAAACAGGCAACCGAGAAAGAAGATGACTCTTCTACTGAAGAGGTAGACAACGAGAATCCCTCCAGAATAGCGTATGTAGGTAGAACTAGACTTTCCGACCGACATTCACGTCTAGATTACAAGAAAGCTTTTCCTCCTCCAGCACCAGAACAGGGTTCTCTTGAGCAAGTATTCCAAGCTACCGATCACATTCTGAAATCACGAATAGGTTATAGCGAGCATGAACAAGAACTAGCCATGCATGAACAAGAACTAGCCCGATCAGCAGTCCGGTGGACTACTGATTCTACCACTTTTCCAGATGAAATAGTGGCACAAATGTTTCTGAAATTGCCCCCAGCCGAGCAGCGACTGGTGGGTATGTATATGATCCAACACCTCATTACACTGTATGAGGAACAGCATTCTGATCCAGGTCCTCTACATGATATATTGAACGAGTAACTCCAGTACAGATGGAAAGGTCTAGGTACCGATTTAATTAGTGTCATTCTAGAACAGCGCCACAAATACCGAACGTTTCTGAATCCACATTTTGTTCACGTCTGAGGTTCCGTAAAAATTATTACGATGTTCTGGGCATTGCCAAATATGGACAAGTTTGGTATCTACGAACCGCAAATGACGAGTTCGGCAAGTGTGCGAAATTTCGCTACACTACCTGCCAGGGTTCGTCTAATATTACGCGTTCTTCATCTGAACCCTCGGGTTCCATTTTTAGATACGGCATCCATTTTGTTTCTTGCCCTCACGTAGTCAGCGAGCAGATAACTGTTCGCCCCCTGACCCTCTAGTTCCCAAGCCTTGCGGAAGACGCATATTCCTTTCATGCGTCTTTATGGCCGGAGGAATGACACAGCAAAGGCAAATGGCTCAGCTTGAGGGTAATCTGGTCGTGCCGGCTTATTGTGACAGCCTTGCAGGCGATGGATCCAACTCTTTGATCCTACGATCATGCTTCCGATATTACCCCCACACTCTTTTCTCTACACGTGTCTGACTTCCTTGCAGCTGTTCTTGTCTCTTCTTCTTTGTCATTTACAACTCTAATGGGTGTGCCTAATGGTGGGAAGATGTACTTTTACAGTTGGGAACCGGCATAGCTATTGTAATGATGTTCCGGGATTCTGAACACATGAAAGCGACCCTTTTTGAAACCTACTGTGGGAACCGGATTATAATCTTTTGTCCACATGTTATGCAATGGTAACACTCTGTATAAAAGAGAGCGACCTACAAACTCAAATTTGAAGCAGACTCTCAGAACCTACACACTGGTGTACTTCTTGAATCTTTTGCCTCCCTGCAGTAATAAACGCTGATCTTTGACGCCGAAGGAAGTTTCCCGTGTCTCTGTAGTTTGTGCGCCGAAACAGGTATCCCATGAAGGTTATAGGTGTTGTTCCCTGGCACCGCTGGTACTGTTAAAAGTCCAGTCCTTCAGTTGGCGCCCAACGTGGGGCGACTTCAGCGGTACCGGTCCAAAGCCTGATGATCGTGAGGAACTTCGTGTGAAATCTCCGAGGGAAGGTGCACCCCGCTTCATCGATCCTGTTGTCGAAATAAGTGGCCCGAAGTTTTTCCCTGCGAAGATTCCCGCCTCCTGACGGCTGCGACGGACCGATGCCCTGACTGTCGACCTGTCTTCGACGCCCGGTGCAGACCTTACGTACAAGCGAGACGATAGACGGGCCTTCCTGGTGACGCCATTGAAGTTCTGAGTTAAGTATTTTGTGGGTCGCTCCCAGTCCTTAGTGGTTGTTCTAGCTTCTTGAAAGCTTTGTTGTTAGCCTTTAAGGCTTTGTTGTAATAGCTCACCGAGCTTTGTAATAGCCTCCTCAGGCTTTGTGGTTAGCTCTCCGAGCTTTGTGATAGCCTTAAGGCTTTGTTGTATTGCATGGTTCCATTGCATTTGTGGTTCTTAGTATTGGTCCTTAGTATTATTTGACAGTTGCAATTGCCAAAAACCGAGGGTTTTGACTTACACGAGGTTTAATTACTTCGGTAATCCTTGAAGTTTGATACTAGGTTAGTGTGCACGATGCCTAGCCATAGTGGTTTGTTTCGTATTTTCAAATGTTGCGCAATGGATTCCCGGTTGGAGGACTCGTGTCCGATACCTCCAGTTGGAACCCCGATACATGATCTTTATAGTCGACATGGGGTGGGTCCTATAATATATAATGATTACTGGGTCCGCTATACAAAGAAAGACGGTGACCTTAGATGGCCACCACATGGAACTTTTGAACTTTTGATTTTAGATAACCTTGAGGCTAAATTATTTTTAAAGAAAGCTAGGCCAGCTATGTTTGATTCTTTTCGGATATGGCGTAAAGAGGCCAAGCAGAAAGAAATCAAACAACTTAAAAAGGATCAAAAGCAAGGGTTTGTTCCGATAATGCAAGCTATACGAGAATGTAAACAGGACAAAGAAGAAAAGGAAATGGAAATTTCTACTAGATTGCATCATATGAAAATAGATAAATGTTACCCGGTTTTACCGAATAATCTAGAAAAGAAAGAAGAAGATTTAAAAGAGGATTCCTTGTTATCATATTTGATGAAATCACCACCTCCTTATGTACAGGGTGCTACTGCTCCTGTAGCTGCTCCTGTTATTCCTCCTGTAGTTCCCCTTGTTGCTCCAGTGGCTGCGGGCCAGCCCGTTGTTAACCCTACGTTTGTTTCACCACCTGTCCTTGTTCCTACTGCTCCTGTACCTGTACCTTCGCAGACTGTTGTTTCTGCTACTCCAGCTATCTTGTCAGTTCCTACTATGCCTTCTTTCACTTCCAGTGTTGTTGCCCCTGTTTTTCTTTCCCCTTCTGTTCGTAAGCGTGTTCCTAACTCTGTTGCTACCCTTTATTCACCTCTTTCTGGTCCGTTATTTTCGTCTGATTCATCTGAAACTCCTCAGAGACGGAGTCAGATCCCTAGTGGTAGGGAGAAAGAGACATTAATAACCATGGCACATAGGTGGATAAAACATCCTGCTAATTACACTCCACGTGTAGTCTTTGATACATTTTCTCAGTTTAATGAGCCTACGCAGAGATTCGTGTTTGAGGAGATGTGTAACTTTTTGAGGGAAGAATGGTATAATGATGATGTAGATAATGTACCGTCCGACATAATTGAACTTCAGAGTCACTTTTCCAACGGTATGATCATAGGTGAAGATGTACGACGTGCCGTGGAACGCTTATTAGCGTTTAGATCCACAGCACATTCTCGGGTGTCCTCAGATGATACCACCGAGAATTGGAAAGCGGTTCCTGGTCAGTATCCTATGAGAGAGGTTCCGCCACTGTGGGTGCCTGGTGATCCTAATGCAAACCCTGTGGTTTTACCGCATTTTCGAAGGGTATGGATACATCTTCCATGGAAACGATCGGAAGTTTTGCAAGTGAAGCAATCCTTACCCGATCCGCGTAAAAATCCGGCTGGTTATTATAAGGAGTTATCACAACTGGTGGAAGCTTCTATTATGAACCTTGCCGACATCAACATGTTGTTTGGCAATGTTGTACCGCAACCAGTTTGGGCCAAAATTCGTCAAGCCAACCACGCAGTTGAATTAGGGGGTGATTGGGCTGCATTGCTAGCGGCTGATGCATTACAAGTTGGTGGGGCTAAGCCTGACCAGCTAATCTTAGACTTGCCGCAGAAAATCATTACGCTCATGAAAACTATCATGCCAGCGATGAAGGTGAATTGGGATAAGTTATCAGCTTGTAAGCAAAAGAAAGACGAGAGTGTCTCGGATTTCTTTACAAGGTTTGAGGAAGCGTTTGTCGACCACAGCGGTCAGGACATGGGAGCTGAGGGAGGCCAGCGATTATTTGTTGACAAATTTGTGTCAAATTTGTTGCCTGAATTAAGCAACAAACTGAAGAATTCAGAGAGTGCGTGGGCAGTTTCAACCCCTGCGCAAATACTAGCAACAGCCTAGTATTATGAGAATAGGGAAAAGGAAGAAAGTGATCGTGTAGAGAAGAAAACGAAGGAGCTCAAAACGAAGGTTTTGTTACAGCAAGCATACCCTCCACGATCAAACCAAACTGATTCACAACAGCAGTATCGACCACGAGCACAGCCCGATAGGACACAGCCGCGTTCTGACAACTTTGATTATAGATCTTCCCTTGGGTATAATCAGTGCGCATATTGTAAGAAAGAGGGACACCTAAAATATGATTGTCTTGCCTTACGGGACCGCCTAAATGGTGTGTCAGCACGAGGAAATCGTGGTAGTGGTCCCCAACAGGCATCACGAGGTAGAGGTCGTGGTTCATCCCACAATCAGAGTGATCGTTATCAAAATCAATCAGATGCAAATAATTGTTTTGACCAGCGAAATGCAGGGTCAGTCCGATCTGCACAGTATAATGTGGACGATTATTACGTAGAGCATGAGACTGTTGTAAATGACCATTACTAGGACTGCCAACGACAAAGAGAGGGAGTAGTGTCAGTTCCGGTCGATCAGAGTGGGCCTTACGTTGCAGTGGCTACATCGGGTGTAGTTGAGCCTTTTCTGTTAGACACTGGTGCGACGAAAAGTTCCATCATGCATTCGAAACTCCCTGGCGCACCTTTGTCTGGCTTAACGAACGTTTCCGTTGGATTCTCTGGCGCCCCTGTTAGTAACCCAGTCTCTAGTCCTTTGCCTCTTATGATTGGACCTCGTGAGCTAACGGCTCCACTGATTCTATCTACAGGTTGTGGTGAAAATCTTTTGGGCCTGGATTTGTTGAAACGATTGTATGCAACATTGTATTGTTCCCCCGAAGGAGTGGAGCTTACATTGGGACAGAGAATAATCTCTCCAATGTATTTAACGGTCGATAAATTCCCACCGGAATTGAGTTCCCTCCCTGCGTCCTTATGGGCCACAGGTCCCAATGATGTGGGCCTGTTAGACATTCCACCCTATGTGATTCAATTGAAACCAAATGCGCGATTACCACGTTTACCTCAATACCGTATTTCTCTTGAGGGTGAACGAGCACTGTTAGCAATCGTTCATGATCTCATTGGAAAAGGTGTTGTTGAAGAAACTCGTGGAAACGTGTGCAATAGCCCTGTATTACCAATTTTGAAACGAACTGACCCAACTAAATCTCCTGTGTATCGTTTTGTAATAGACTTAAGAGAAGTAAACAAAATAGTGGTTCCACAATTTCCTGTGGTTCCCGACATTACGGCTTTACTAACAATGATTCCGGCATCTGCCTCCTGGTTCACAGTGATCGATCTAAAGAATGCTTTCTTTAGCATCCCAATTGCAGAGGAAAGCAGAGACCTATTCGGATTCTCATTAGGTGGTCGCAGTTTTAGGTTAAAACGCGCTCCACAGGGCTACTGTGAGAGTCCGTCAATCTACAGTCAAGCACTTAAAGGTCAACTTGATGCCTTTGTATTACCTAAAGGTGCAGCTTTGATTCAATACGTTGATGATCTTTTAGTGGCAGCTGATACAGAGGCTATTTGCAAAACGGCTACAGTATCATTGTTACACTATCTACATAACTTACACCACAAGGTATCGCCTTCAAAGCTACAGTATTGTTGTCAAGAAGTTACCTATCTAGGTCACTTATTGTCAAGAGAAGGGAGAAGGTTGACCCCAGAAAGAATTGCAGCGATTTCCCGAATGACTGTGCCAAAAACCCAGAGAGAAGTTCGTGCCTTTTTAGGTATTACGTCCTATTGCAGACAATGGATTCCAAATTTTTCATTGTTGGCGAAACCATTGATAGCCCTTACGTGCAAGGATGTTTCATCCCCAGTACCTTGGTCTGAAGAATGTCAGAAAAGTTTTTCGGAATTACGTGATGCGTTGTGTTCGGCTCCTGTGTTGGGCACTCCTGACTACAGTAAGCCGTTTACACTATACGTTCACGAGAGGGATGGTTGTGCGTTGAGTGTTCTGACACAACCTTTTGGTGGTAAGCAACGCCCATGTGCCTATTTTTCTTCGACTTTAGACCCAGTAGCAAGAGCCTTGCCAAGTTGTTTAAGGGCAACAGCGGCAGTTGCGGCGTCCATTCGACAATCCGCAGGTTTAGTTATGGATAATATGCTCACGGTAATGGTTCCGCATGCAGTTGACACTCTATTGAATCGAACGAAAACTCAACATCTGACGAGCGCAAGATTGTCTGGATATGAGTTAACATTGCTGGCCAGTCACATACGGATAAAACGATGTAATGTGTTGAATCCAGCAACATTGCTGCCGATCGACACAGAATCAAATGGTGAAGCAGTACATGACTGCTATCTCAGAACTGAGGAGGAAACTAAGGGTCGTATTGACCTAAAAGATACTCCATTGACAGATCCCGATGGTACTTTGTATGTGGATGGTTCTTGTTTCAAGTTGCCGAACGGTGATGTGACGACTGCATATGCTGTAGTTACATTGAGAACGATTGTGGAAAGCGAAAGACTAAGTCAGAATTCGGCTCAGGCTGCCGAGTTAATCGCTTTGACAAGAGCGTGTGTGTTGTCTAAAGATAAACGGGTGAATGTGTTTACAGATAGCCAGTATGCGTTTGGTGTGGCACATAGTTTTGGACGACTGTGGAGAGACAGAGGATTCCTTACGTCGCATGGCACGAAGATTCAACATGGTCAGCTTGTAAATGATCTTTTAGATGCACTCACATTGCCTAAACAAGTGGCCATAGTCAAATGTAGCGCACATCAGAAAGTAACGGACGATGTGGGTCGTGGTAATGCGTTTGCGGATGAAACGGCTAAAGAGACGGCTAAAGATTTGACGAACAGAATGTATGTTACGAGCTCAGTGAGATGGCCAACAGAGACTGGTATGTGTGAAGACACATTTGAAAGTGTGAAAGGAATACAGAATGAAGCCACTGAGACGGAAAGGACTAAATGGAGAGAGAGCACGGGAAGATTGGATGAGAATGGATGTTGGGTTGATCTATCAGAGAAGCAGAGATGGATGTTACCGGATGCGTATGTGCTCGCTGTTGTTACAATGGCTCATGGTATGGCGCACATCAACACGAAAGGTATATGCAAGTTGTTGTCTCATGTATGGAAGAATGATGGGATTACTAAGTGCGCCGAGAGAGTGGTTAAGAATTGTATGGTGTGTTTGATGCACAATCCTGGTAAGGGCACCCCCACTCCACCTGGCCATTTTGCCCCTCCTACGTACCCTTTCGAAGTTATCCAGTTGGACTTTATCCACATGGACCGATGTAATAACTTGAAGTATGTGTTGGTTGTGGTGTGTGCATTCTCTAGATGGATTGAGGCCTACCCCCTTAAGGATAATACGGCTTTATCCACGGCAAAAATTTTGCTCAAAGAGTATTTTCCCCGCTACGGAATGCCTCGGGTCGTATGGTCGGACAACGGAAGTGAGTTTGTTGGGAGTGTGATGAAGAGTGTGTGTTGCGGTTTAGGGATAGTACAAAAATTTCATAGTGCAAACCATCCACAATCAGCAGGCTTGGTGGAAGGATATAATGGCACTCTAAAATTGAAATTGGCTAAAATTCAGGCAACAACTGGTTTATCATGGCCCGACGCTTTGCCTCTGGCTCTCCTGTCGACCAGGGCAACTGTACACTCTCGAGTAGGGCTCAGCCCATATGAGATTGTGTTCGGTCGTCCTGCTAATATATGGGGAGTCCCAAGACCTAAGGAAGTTGACAGAATTGAATACCCTATGTTGATTGATTATCTCTATGATATGACTGCTAAATTGAGTTTGATTCATCAACAGGTCTTTGAGTCTCTGCCATCACAAACAGAGGGTCCTGGTCATCGACTTCAACCAGGGGACTGGGTCCTCGTCAGAAACTACGGACGAAAACGAAACCTTGAACCAAGATTTGTGGGCCCGTTTCAGGTACAGCTGGCTACGAGAACGGCGGTTCGACTACACGGACGTCGGAACTGGGTACATGCTACCCACACAAAGAGAGTCCCGCTTCCTTTGCCATCGGACACCTGGATAAGAAGAGGTCTTTCTTCATCTGAGACCGACACTGCACCACGTTTCGTTCCATTCCGCGAAGCTCGGCTTGTATCTGACACCGTTGCTGACTCCTCTCAAACAATTTCCTCCACGTCAACCTTGGAAAATTTGACTGTTGAACAATTGCCTGAACAATTGAACACTCCTTTGCCGTCCAATCCATTGTTTGAAGATCAGACTCGCCCTGGAAGTAGCCGATATTTTCTTCGCCCACGAACAAGCCATAAATAAAAAGATTTTTTTTGTTTATAGGTTCTACATTGCTCTGAAAACAGTGGACATTATATATTGTGTATCTTTTTCTTTTTCGTACAGCCAAGAACATTATCTAGCTAGAACCTACCATCCAGGTTGACCGTAAGGCCGTGCGGGTACTTCCTTCTGTTTAGCAGCTATCGACACAAGGTTGGTTTCTATTATCAATTTCTGGGAACTCCTGGGAATTGATAACCGCTACTCAGAACGAAGTGCGTCAAGAACGTCGCGGACGGTCGTTAGGGGATGGAATCATCATTTTTTGAGCTGTCGAAAAGAGAAGAAATGTTGGCGCAAAGATCTACATTGCAGAAAATATGTCATACAAAATGGTTTTTCTCACAAGTAATCATACTGTTTCTCACCATATCTTTGCTATTGGTAGGAGGAATATATTATGGGTCTCAGTTCTTATTGTCTTCTGCTACACCTACTCTTCCATCTCATGATCAATATGTTGTTTCTACTGTTTCTCCACATTCCTTTTATCCTCTGCCTCAACACGAACAAATCAGACGTGCGGAATTCAGAAACAACTCTTTTATACAACTCCTGCATCAGCATCAGTTAGTGGTAAACACTACCAATTGTTGGGTGTGTGGGTTAATGCCACATACCATGGATAAAGGTATTCCGTACCTAGTTCTGCCTTATAGTGCACAAGGGTCAGCTCGAGCATTACAAACTATGTTCCGTAGCGCACTAGATTCCTACCCCCATCGAGAACCACGCTCAGCAAACTCTGGTCCTGGCCCGTACCACAAGACTCTGGCGAGAGCTATTGCAGACTTAGATAGAGATATTTTTGACGCATCACTCATCCCAGAGGAAGAGGTGCGAGCATATAAGGAACTAAGTAAAGCTGAGTACAGCTTATCAGTGGGTGAGAGGCAGCTTAAAAGCTCGCCACCGATATGGATTGTACCTCACCTTGGTAATTTCTGCTTGAAAGGTCTTGGTCGAAATCCGAGAGCTCAGTTTGGGGAGAGTGCTTGTACCGAGACATATGTCTTACCGACACTCTCCTCCCCTGTCTTCCTACCTGCCAAGGGTACCTACTTTGTATGTTATGATCGAGCCTATACGTGGTTACCTCATGACTTCTCGGGTACCTGCTATATTGCAAATCTTTTGCCTCCGACCTTCACTGTGGCCTCTGATTATCACAGAAATAGAATTGTAAGAGGTGTGATTAGCAAAGAAGATACTTCCGGACAAGAAGCGGGAGACTTCTTTAAGGGTTTCCTACCGTTCTGGGGACCGATGGTTAATAGCAGGAACCTGAGACAGTTAACTCGTGTAGTAGAATCAACTGCCAACATAACTGCAAATGCCCTTGGTAATTTAACAGCCGAAGTCCAGGCGGATAGACTGATGACGTTGCAGAACCGTATGGTTCTAGATATCGTTCTAGCAGATAGAGGTGGGGTTTGTAAAGTCATCCATTCGAGCTGCTGCGTATTCATACCTGATAACGCTCCAACGGTTTATCAAGCCATCTCTAAGTTGCACAAAATTTCGGAGTCCATACACGTGGACGAAGGAAATTGGACGCTTCTGGGATGGTTTTGGGGTCTGATATCGACTTGGGGTTGGAAGATTCTGATGATCATAGGGGTTGTTGTGACATTTCTGTTCTCATGTTGTCTTTGTGTGCAATGTGGTCCTGCCTTATGTGGCCTTTGTGCTACGACGTGTATAAGACAGCCCGTTGTCACCAAAGAAGCATTGAAGAGCAGAATAATGTACCAACAACATCTGAGTGATCTGATGAGTATCGAAATCGATTATGATTCCGACTAGTGCTTGCCTACATGAGGGCAAAAGGACCGTCTGAGGTTCCGTAAAAATTATTACGATGTTCTGGGCATTGCCAAATATGGACAAGTTTGGTATCTACGAACCGCAAATGACGAGTTCGGCAAGTGTGCGAAATTTCGCTATACTACCTGCCAGGGTTCGTCTAATATTACGCGTTCTTCATCTGAACCCTCGGGTTCCATTTTTAGATACGGCATCCATTTTGTTTCTTGCCCTCACGTAGTCAGCGAGCAGATAACTGTTCGCCCCCTGACCCTCTAGTTCCCAAGCCTTGCGGAAGACGCATATTCCTTTCATGCGTCTTTATGGCCGGAGGAATGACACAGCAAAGGCAAATGGCTCAGCTTGAGGGTAATCTGGTCGTGCCGGCTTATTGTGACAGCCTTGCAGGCGATGGATCCAACTCTTTGATCCTACGATCATGCTTCCGATATTACCCCCACACTCTTTTCTCTACACGTGTCTGACTTCCTTGCAGCTGTTCTTGTCTCTTCTTCTTTGTCATTTACAACTCTAATGGGTGTGCCTAATGGTGGGAAGATGTACTTTTACAGTTGGGAACCGGCATAGCTATTGTAATGATGTTCCGGGATTCTGAACACATGAAAGCGACCCTTTTTGAAACCTACTGTGGGAACCGGATTATAATCTTTTGTCCACATGTTATGCAATGGTAACACTCTGTATAAAAGAGAGCGACCTACAAACTCAAATTTGAAGCAGACTCTCAGAACCTACACACTGGTGTACTTCTTGAATCTTTTGCCTCCCTGCAGTAATAAACGCTGATCTTTGACGCCGAAGGAAGTTTCCCGTGTCTCTGTAGTTTGTGCGCCGAAACAGGTATCCCATGAAGGTTATAGGTGTTGTTCCCTGGCACCGCTGGTACTGTTAAAAGTCCAGTCCTTCACGTCTCACCCCCAGAAAGTAAAACATTCTACATAGACAGACAGAATCCGTTACGAGAAGTACATCCAGTCAAGAAAGAGGGTGGTGGTCTAGAACGAGTATTTGTTTACACCCCTATCACAAAAATGGAACTCTTAGAGATGAAAAAGTTAATTCCCTGTCACGACAAAGATCCAGCAGGGTTCCACCGTGAATTAAAGGACATGCTCCGTATGGGAGAGTACACGTATCCTGATATCATTAAAATGTTAAAGGTCCTGTTGCCTGCGGGCATATATGAAAAACTCAAAGAAAAAGAATGGGAGGTGGGAGAGAAAAAGATAGATTGGACAGCTCTAGAAACTGAAGATAATATACGAGTACCAGGTACCGGTCTGGGGGATAAAGCTAAAGAATTGCCCGAGTTATTGATACAAGTTTTGCCAAGATTACTAGCCACGAAAAAGGAAGATTGGGATGCCATCTCAGCCTGTAAACAGAAACAAGACGAAGATACTAGTGATTTTTATTCTAGATTTGAAAAATGTTTTATTATTAATAGTGGTCTGAAAACAAGTAGTGAATCATACCCTCATCTTTTTGTTACCAAACTAGTCGAGAATTCAAGTCCACAAGTTAAAAATCGAGTACTGAAAGTCGAAAGCACCTGGCAAGCTAATTCTCCGTCACAGATGCTCCAAATGCTCCAGTACCACCAGAACAGAATCAGGGAAGAGCAGGAACACGAAAGGAGACGTATGAAAGACACGAAAATGAAAGTACTAGTTGCACAATCTGTTCCACAAGACAGTCAGAAGAGGGGTCCGAATCAAGCCAGTCATCCTGCAGTTCCCGTTAAAGGGACATGCAATTACTGTAAACAGCCAGGTCATTTTATAAACGAATGTGCAGTTCTGAAACACAACATAGCTACTGGTAAAACTAAAGAAAGATCACGTCCGCCTAGACAAGAACAAGTTTCACAGACTTCTCAGCCACCACAGAATGCACAACAGACAGTTACCGCACCGCAGCCTATCGCTGCAACACAACATGTTACACAGCAGATGTACCAGTATGCACAGTCAGAGTATCCAGATTACCAGCCATATTCATGAAACAGCCTAGAGAGGGAGGTAGGCTTGCCTCTCATCGAGATACCTGTAGATCAAGAGGGTCCCTATGTACATAGTCAAGTATTGGGGAAAGACAGAAAGTTTCTGATTGATACAGGGGCAAGTAGGACTACCATCAGTCATGACGAGGTTCCAGGGGCTCCGCTCTCAGGCTCTAGAAATGTTTCCCTTGGATTTTCAGGAAAGCCCATTGCTAATGAAATATCGAAACCAGTTACTCTAGAGGTTGGTCCATTGTCCCGAACTACAGACTTGTTACTCACGAAATCTTGTCCAGAAAATTTGTTAGGCATTAAGTACTGAAAGAATTAGGAGCAGTCATATGCTGCTCCCCAGAAGGGGTCCGTCTGTTCCTCCGTGATTTCAAAGGTCATTATGTATTACGTGATTTTGATCCAAGATTATTGAATGTACCACAGCATTTATGGGCGCAAGGTCCAACTGATGTAGGTTGTATGCATATCACACCCCACCGTGTGACTCTGAAGCAAGGTGTTGTTTTACCACGAATCAGACAGTACAAATTGCCACCTGAGGCTGTAGCAGCCTTATCCAAAATTATTGACAAGCTTATTGTTCAAGGAGTGGTTGTAGAAACTGACTCCAATGTATGTAATTCTCCTATCATTCCAGTCCTGAAACGTACTGATCCAAATGCACCTCCAGTTTATCGATTAGTGATTGACCTTCGAGAACTTAATAAATGTATTATACCCCATACCCAGTAGTCCCAGATATTTCTTCCCTATTGACAGCCATTGATTCTGAAGCCACGTTCTTCACAGTTATCGATCTCAAGAACGCATTTTTCAGTGTCCCCATTCATCCAGACAGCCAGTTCCTTTTCGGATTCTGTTTAAATGGAAGAAGCTATAAATTCACACGAGCACCTCAAGGTTTCACAGAAAGTCCTAGTATTTACAGTCAAGCACTTAAAAGACAACTAGACAATATTCACATGCCAACTGACACTGCCCTGCTCCAGTATGTCGATGATCTACTGATCACAGCCCGTTCTGAACGTGACTGCGAGCGTGCGTCACTTACAGTTCTGTATTTTCTGGCCGAGATGGGGCACAAGGTGTCCCCTTCCAAATTGCAATTCTGTGTCCAGCAAGTGGTCTACTTGGGACACTTACTGTCCAAGAGGGGTAGGCAGTTGACACCTGACCGTATCCAGTTAATAGCACGTCTTCCACAGCCCAAGACACAGAAGGAGGTACGAGCTTTTATCGGCCTCACTTCTTACTGCAGACAATGGATTCCTCAGTATGCATTTCTAGCCAAGCCACTGATACAGTTAACGACACAGGAGGCAGCCGTATCAACTGTCCTCCCTTGGACCCAGGAACATACACTTGTTTTTAATGAGTTAAAGAAAGCTTTATGTAATGCACCTGTTCTAGCAACACCGAACTACAGTAAGCCTTTTACACTTTTTGTCACAGAACGTGATGGTACTGCATTATCTGTTCTCACACAAGATCAAGCAGGACAATACAAGCCCTGTGCTTATTTTTCTAGCACATTAGATCCAGTGGCCCAGGCTCTGCCTGCGTGCCTCAAGTCAGTTGCAGCCACAGCTCTAGCTATCAGACAAAGTGATTCCATAGTGTTAGGACACTCTCTGACAGTACAAGTTCCACACTCCGTGGAAGTTCTTTTAAACCGAACACAGACTCAGCACTTGACAATTGCACGTTTAACAGGTTATGAACTGACATTGTTTCAGCCACACATAGAAATCAGACGCTGCAACATTTTAAATCCAGCTACACTGTTACCGTCAGTTACTTCAAATCCTGCCACACATGACTGTGTGGAAGTTGTTAACACCATGACAAAGCCAAGACAACATTTGACAGACATTGCATTACCTGATCCCGACCTGACACTTTATGTGGATGGTTCATGTATGAGAACAAGTACAGGAGAACTAGTAGCCGCGTATGCAGTGACTACTGACACCGAAGTTATAGAAACACATCGTATTGACACCCTGTCTGCTCAAGCAGCAGAGCTTGTCGCTCTGACCCAAGCCTGCATACGTGCCAAGAACTTGAAAGTAAACATATACACAGATTCACGTTATGCATTCGGAGTCGTACACGACTTTGGAGTGCTCTGGCAGGAATGAGGTTTCATGACTTCTCATGGAACCAAGATTCAGCATGGTCTCCTCATTCAAGCTCTGTTAGATGCAATACATTTACCGACAGCTATCGCTATCATGAAGTGCAAGGCACATACGAAAGTTACTGACATCATTTCCCAAGGTAACGATCTAGCAGATCGAACAGCCAAGCTTACAGCTCAGACACCAGACATTCCAGTTAACATGACACAGACACACACTCCAGATCAGACTACATGTATGACAGTTAAGGACCCCACTCAAGATGTCATAGATATCCAGTCACATGCTACTCCCGAAGAAATCAAGAAATGGTCCGAACAAGGAGGGGTCCAGACAGATCAGGGATGGTTGACGAAGGGAAAAGCCACATGGTTTCTCCCCGACTCAATGGTTCAAGTCATTATTAATACCGCACATAGTCCTGCACATTTAGGAGAAAAAGCCATGTTAGACAGTATCCAGAACATTTGGTTCAACAAGCATTTACGAGCTGCAGCCAAGCAGAAAGTCCGTACCTGTATGATATGTTGTCAGTTCAACCCAGGTAAAAGTGTCCCGGTGGAACAAGGGGGATTCCAGCCTCCTGACCACCCTTTTGAAGTCCTCCAGATGGATTATATTCAGATGGAGCGATGTCGAGGTTTCAAGTATGTCCTTGTAGTTGTATGCGCTTTGTCCAGGTGGACAGAGGCATATCCAGTTCCAGATTACACAGCCGCGACCACTGCCAAGCAGCTGGTTCGTGAATTTTTCCCTCGTTATGGACTCCCTAGGGTCGTGTATTCAGACAACGGACAGCCATTCTCATCTGAGTTAATGAAGCATGTGTCCCTTCTGTTAGGGTACCAGTGGAAGTTTCATTGTGTGCGCCATCCTGAAGCAGCAGGTCTCGTAGAGAGACATAAGCAGACCCTAAAAATCCGCATAGCCAAAGTCTGTAAAGAGAAAGGTGTAGACTGGCTAGTAGCTCTGCCAGTCGCCCTATTTTATATGCGCATGGTCGCGCATTCCAGATCAGGTCTGTCCCCTTACGAGGTCGTATTCGGCCGCCCCCCGAACATGTGGGGTACACCTAGACCCCGAAGTATTACAGATGTTTCCAGTAATATGCTGACAGATTATCTAGCTTCCTTGATGTCTGCCCTACACTCTTGTCGTTCACAGGTTGCCGCCGCATTTCCAGACAATACCGAGGTGAAACCGCATGAAATCGTTCCAGGATGTCTAGTGCTTGTCCGGAATTTTGATCGTTCAAGTCCGCTGGAGCCCCGCTGGAAACAACCTCAACTTGTCCTTCTGACCACCCGCACGGCCGTGAAGCTGGAAGGCCGCAAAGGCTGGGTGCACCTGTCCCACGTCAAGAAATTTCATGGATGTCGCATAAAAACATTGGACTGTTCCATTTTTAAGGACTGCCAGAATTCTAAAAACTGCCCTATTCTCAAGGACTGTCCCGCTACAAACTTTGATTCCAAGCCTCCCCTGTTAGAGGAAACTCCGCAGCAGGAGTATAAAAAGAAGCTGCGGTCTAGTAAAATAAGTCAGCCAGTTTAATTGTCTAAGTCCCCCTCGGGTGAAACGGTTAGACAGGTTTCTGACATGTATGAGATAGACCCCCATAGTGAGAGAGTTAGTCAAAACTCTATCAGATGTATCGTTATTCTATGTTTTCTTCTATTTTTGAGTTTGATGGTTACCTGCACAAGTTATGCATTGCATTTATGTTTTCCAATTTCTCATGTAAATAAGTTTTCTAATGCTACAGTAGAGCACACATTTAGTGATCTGCCTCCTCACGAGCTATCCTATCGTCTTGCTATGAGAAATAACACGTTCATCAGAATGTTACACTATTCACACCAGACCAGCAATGCCACTAATTGTTGGGTGTGTGGTCGACTCCCCCCTTTCCAGACACCGAAGGGAGTTCTGCCACTCTTTCCTTATCCGTTTTCACATAATGGTTCGTGTGGAGCATGGTCCATGTTAACGTCATCTTCCAATGATATGTCCCTTCTGAATAGAACATGTTTTCCAGACAAGCAAGGTCTCACCCATAGAACAGGGATAGATCTAGAAAATGAAGTATATAATTTAGGCAATTATTCTTCGAATTTTATGGTCCTGAATGTTCAGTCTGATACTACTCCAGATTTACCTGCTATTTCAGTACTACCAGTCAAAGGCGAATTATGTGTCCGAAAGAATGGTTCCGCACATGTAGGACATAGTGATTGTACTACTATTGTCAAGTATAGTGACAGTGGGAAATCTATTTTCAAAGCCTCACGTCATTCTTATTTTGTTTGTGGTCAGACCGCATATGTTCGTCTGCCCCTCGATTGGGATGGAACCTGTTACATTGCCTTCCTACTGCCACCAGTTTTCCTAGCCCCATCCGATTATCATAGAAACACACATCTAGTACACATTAGACATAGAAGAGAGATCGAGTCCCCGATTGTCGATCAAACTGAAACTGCTCTAGAACAGTATACAGATTTCAATAAAGGTTTCTTCTTCTTTATAGGACCTATCCAGAATAGTAAGTTAATACGTAGATTAACCAGAACTCTTGAAGCAGTAGTGAATGAGACTACTTCTGCTCTAGGTAACTTAACCGAAGAGCAATCTGCTATGAGATTTGTCGTGCTCCAAAATCGTCTCGTCCTTGACGTCATACTGGCCGATAGAGGAGGAGCATGTAGAGTCATCGGATCTAGTTGCTGCATTTTCATTCCTAATAACGCGCCGTCTGTTTATTCAGCTATAACCAGACTTCATAAAATTGCCCATCAGTTACACCAGAATCCAGGCACCTGGACATGGTCCGGTTGGCTCTGGAGTATAATTTCTGCCTGGGGATGGAAAGTATTGTCATTCCTAGGTATTGCAGTAATGATAATATTCAGTTGCTGCCTCTGTATACAATGTGGCCCTGCGATTTGCGGCATTTGTGCTACATCCTGTATTCCAAGTCCTAGTCCTAGTCCTAAGTCCCGCTCTAGACCCCGTTCCAAGACAATTCGAGACGAGCAAATGATACTGTATGAAATGATAGATGGTATCATGAATATTGATGTTTCCTGATGGAAACGTAGTGACAAGGAGGGAATGTGGAAAAGTAAATTTTGCCATGTTCTGTGTCCCTACGTGTTCCCCATGTTATGTTATATGTGCATGATTAATATGCATATGTATTCCCTTATGATCGATTAAAGACGCAATTACAGTTGTGTCCATCTCTAGTATGCCAGTTTCCAGTTCTCGTGAAAGCTACGAGTATTAAGCCTATGTAAAGTTATGTGGCCACGTTTCATAGTGTGCACGTTAATTCATTTAAAAGTCCCCGTTTCTAGGCCTCAAAAGGGCCCGGACTCAGATTCAGCTCCTGTCTCCTGAACCCTCGCTGAGGAGCGATACAGCCCCCACCTGTATCCCTGACCCTTCACTTACTTCCTGCCTCACAGTGCCTGGCTCTGCCTGCCAGTCTGCCAAGAGTATGTTATGATTCTAGTTATCAGTCCAGCTCTCCTTCTCTGCATTCCTAAGCTACTGAATCGCATCAATAGTTTCAGTCATGGTCTAGCCTTTACGTCTCCATGTAAGAGAAATACTGTATTAATGGTCATTTAATATTCCTCAACACGCACTACATGTAGAATAATGCATGCACCAGTCTTAGAGTCTGTTAGCCTTTGCCCTGCTAACTTCTGGATTCTATCAACATGTTCTCTAAAACATCAGATATAGATAGTGTTTAGGTACATGTCGCTCTGACACTCCAGACTTTAGTCTCCTCTTCTAGCGCAGAAGTCATAGCCCCCAGTTCCTCCTAGTAACACGTCATTGCCAGCTTGCGCGCACCACTAGGTCAGAGGTCCCGGCTCCTTAGGTAGCCCCCTCCATGTTTCCGCCCCATTTATGACATATTCTGTTACGTTTACATCACATGTCTATGTACACGCCTCTTGTTACACCTACTTTCAGCCTTATCTTTCGCGACTGCTACGAACTCCGCCCACTGCTACGCCTACTGTATTAACTGTAATGCAATTGTTTAACTATAAATATTGTGCACTGTTATTAAAAGTTACCACCCCCCTTATGCTCCCAGATCCTGCCCCCGGCAGCTGCCATCCTATTCCCGTGCAGGTTGTCCTGTTGCTGTCCTTTATGCTGTATTAAAACCTGCAAACTCAAGATACCTCGAATCTTGACTCTTATTTATTGAGCTATCTGTTATTGTATATCTAGTCAAAAATAGAACAGGTATTTAATTATTTATTTACCACACCGGAGGGAACTAAAAGTACTGCATGGGGCGCTAGAGAGGTGCACGGCCGTCTCCATCGGACCTGGAGTGCCCTAGGTCATCCGGGCGGCCAGCCATGCGGGGGGATCTACTGGAGGCAGCCGGGAAGCCGCGGCTCCTACTTTGGACTTCCGTGGAGTGGGGACACCTGCTACCTGAATGCACTGGTGGGCATTGGCCACGAGAGAGAGAGGTGTCTCACTCCCCTCTCCGCACCTGCCAAGACGTGGCCACTCGCCCTTGTGTGTGACAGGATTGCTCATACAGCTTGGTGGTGCTGCTGTCCCGCGCCCCCTCGGAACGGGACTCTTCTGACCCTGTGGCGGGCCGCGTCCTCTCCGGAGCCTTGGGGGGGTTCCCTAGCCGCGCCCGCACACCGAACCACATCGCGCTGCCCATGTCTGGGGGGCCCAAGACGAGGGCTGGTGCTAGCGGCACTCAGGTGAAGGGGAAGATGGCGAAATCGGCCGAACTGGACCAGACCGCCTCCAAACTTGACACAATGCTCGCAGCTATGGAGCGGCGGGAGGAATCATTGCAGCTGACCCGCACGCCTTTGGAAACGAAAATCGATAGTGTCGCCATTGACCTCACGCACCTGGGAGCTGACCATAGGAAACTATCGGAGCGCACAACTGCCCTGGATGCCACTGTGGCTGACGTCACGCCCAAGGTCGCACAGACAGACAGACATGTCCAAGACCTCCTCAACTGAGTGGAATTCCTGGAGGACCGCGCAGAGGATGCGGAAGGAAGAGCGAGGAGGAATAACGTCCGTATCATAGGACTGCCGGAGCGGTGGGAAGGTAGGGAGCCGGAGGTGCATATGGAACGATGGCTCACGGACCTACTTCCTAAAGGCACCCTTTCCCAGCATTTTGTGGAGGAACGGGCCCACCGGGTGCCGGCGTGGCCCTCTCCTGAAGGCTCCAACCCACGACCCATGCTTATCCGTGTCTTGAACTATCGGGACTGCGATGCCATACTGCAGGAACTGCAAACACAACAATGATGGACAGAATGTGGATCAATGTCACACATTCACCCCAGTCCAAAGATCTGGGCCCAAATCCATCGTTTTTCCACTCCACACCACCCTGGGTTAGACAATGGCGATATGCAAATCAGTGCTGACCCTGTGCCCCATGGGAACAGTCCAGTCCGAACTACAAAAGCCATGTCCTTCCCAGAACGGAAACAAGCATCCGAGGACCGGCCCGGTTTTGAGGTAACACCTCTCTTCCAGTGGTGTGGAGTAACTGGGAATCACGTCTGAGCATCCCCAGTACACTTAGAGCGGTAACTGCAAACACAACAATGTTATGTTATGGTATGTTATGTTACGTTGTTTTTATATAGCGTACGGCTACTCGAACAGGAGTGTCCCGACGCTTTTTTCCACCAATGGCTGATAAAAGGTAACACAACACAGTAAAAACAGAAACCTAAACAAAAATAAAAAGACCATTTAATAAAGAAACAAACTAAGAGTTAAAAAGCCACGTCTTCAGGCTCCTCCTAAACTGTAGCAGATTGGAAACACTGCGCAGAGCAAGCGGAAGCGAATTCCACACCTGGGGAGCTCGACAGCTAAAGGATCTCCCTCCAGCGCGAGCCTTCCTTACCCGTGGAACCACAGCTTTAAAAAGGGATTCCGAGCGGAGAGAACGAACTGGATGATAAAAGTTCAGCCTCCGCTGCAGATATCCCGCCCCTGATCCATGTAAAGCTTTATGCATCAGGGTCAGGGATTTAAACAGGATCCGCTTCCTAATAGGGAGCCAGTGAAGCTTCTGAAGCAACCCCGAAGCACGGGCTCGCCTACCAAGACCAAAGATTGCCCGGGCAGCAGAGTTCTGTACTACCTGGAGACGCTGGACCAGGTAATCGGGGAGGCCAAGAAAGAGGGCGTTGACATAATCCAGCCTTGAGCCGATAAGAGCCTGAACGGTAATCCTCCTGTGCTCCTCCGACAACAGAGGCAAAAATTTGCGGAGCATCTTCAGGATTCCGTAACAGGTGCCGGCCAGGCCAAGAATGTGGGTTCGCAATGCCAACTGGTTGTCTAACTTGACGCCCAGATTTTTAGCGACCTGGGAGGACTGAGCGGGAGGATTCATGTCGGACGGCCACCAATGCTGCCAGTCCGGCTCGACGACGCAACCAAAAAATAAAATCTCAGACTTGCCCGAGTTGGCCCTCAGACTGTTCCGTCGGAACCAGTCGAAGACCAGCGCAAGGCAGTCCCGGATTCTCTCTCCATCAAACTCTTGATCTTTCCCGCAAGTGAAGAGGAGTTGCGTATCGTCGGCATAGGAGACGATCTGGGCCCCATGAGCCTCCACCAAGTCCGCCAAAGGGGACATAAAGATGTTGAATAACGTGGGGCTCAACACAGAACCCTGTGGAACCCCAACTCCCAATGGCGGCATCTCGGCGGAGCTCTGAGAAACCCAGACCGTCTGGCGGCGGTCTTCAAGAAAGGAGGTAAACCACCTGAGCACCGTCCCCCTGAGGCCAATGTCATAAAGCCTCGCTAAAAGCATCTTATGGGGGACGGTGTCGAAGGCCGCCGACAGATCCAACATGACCAGCATGGCCCTACCGCCGACATCCAGAGTCTCCCTTATAATCTCAGTAACCTCCAACAGAGCTGTTTCCGTGCTAAAATTAGGGCGGAAACCCGATTGAGATGAGTGGAGCAGATTGTTGGCTTCCAAAAAGCTCGACAGGACACCGTGGGCATATTTTTCCGTGACCTTCGCCAGTGCAGGTAACAACGAGATGGGCCTGTAGTTCGCCAAAACCTCGGAGTCAAGACCCGGTTTTTTTAGGAGGGGGATCACCATCGCTCTTTTCCAGGAGCTGGGGACCCTTCCCTCCCTCAAGGAGGTATTGAGGACAGAGTTGACCAGAGGGTTCACCACCGCCGCCATCCCGGACAAAAATTTGGCAGGGCAGGGGTCAAGTGGCGAGCCAGATTTAAGATTAGCCAATAACGTCTGAGAGACATCACAGGCAACAGTAGGGAAATCGAACAGCGTCCCCGCAGACATCTGCGGAGGACTACAGTCCACCCTATCACCATTGCCTGCCTCCGGTCCCTCCCCAAAGGTGGCCTGAATGGCCTTGATCTTACTTGTGAAGAAGTCAGCAAGATCGCATGCCCAAACATCCGCTGAAGCTGGCAGGGGCGGATGGGAGCTGGGGGTGGTAAACTCCTTCACAATATTGAAGATCTCCTTACAGGAGTTCGCCGCTGCCTCTATCCTCCTTGCCAGATAGTCCCTTTTGGCACCAAGGATGTCGCGATGGTAGGCCTTAACAGCCGCCTTATAGGCAAGCTTTGCCTCCCCATTGTACATACGGCGCCACGCCCTCTCAGCCATCTTGCACTGACTACGGGCCACACGGAGCGCCTCCGTAAACCACGGGGCCGATTGCCGAGCCACCATGGACCGGGGGGCAGCCTTAGGAGCTAGATCATCAAGTCTGTCGGTAAGCCAGCACTGCAGAGACTCCACATCGCTGTCTAAATCACCCGAAAGATGACAAGGGTGATCCAGCATCGCCTGCTCAAGTAAGTCAGGTGTCACTCTATACAATGCTCGCGAAGCTGGTCTGAGCAAAGTGGGCGCTCTATACTCCAGGCGCGCCGATTCCATCACCGAAAAGCTGATCAACCGGTGATCAGTCCAGAGCATCTGCCGGGTAGCAACCTCTGTAGGTGGAACAGATGAAAACACTTGATCCAGGGTATGCCCCTTCTCATGTGTTGGCCCCAACACGCAAGGCACAAGACCAAGCGGAGATGTAACATCCAACAGTTTGGCTGCATCCGAGTCATCTGCCACATCCAGATGAAAATTAAAATCACCGGCCACAATGCAGTGCTGTGTGGTCAACGCCAGCTCAGAAGCGGCCGTCTGCAGATCCTCAAAGAAAGTGCCCACCGGGCCTGGTGGCCTATATACCAGCAAGCCCTTCAAGGCCTGACTCGCTGAAAGTCTAATCGTAAAGGCCAGCGACTCGGCATTCCCAATAGAATTCAAGGGAAGCACTGAGCATGAGACACTCTTTTTTACCACAACCGCTACTCCCCCGCCCCTGCCCCTCGCTCTATCCATCCGAAAAATGTTATACAGCGGGGGAATGGCAGAGAAGACGTCCGGGTTGGACGCCTCTCCCAGCCACGTTTCCGTTAGAAGCAGACACAGGGGATTTTCTGCGACCAAAAGGTCGTGGATATGCAGGGCGTGGCGGCCAACCGACCTCGCGTTCAACAGCAAACACAGATGCTTCGCACCGACAGTTGCCGGACGAGGTACAACAGTGCACGACCAAGCAGGCGTCCAGCCACAAGCCGGGCAGCGACATTTGCCCCTAAACCGACCCGGAAAAACCGAGCAACAGGAGCGAGAAATGACCTGCAGATCCCGCAATGATGCAGAAGAATAGCGAATCATTGCTGCCCGTGTAAAGCCAGAGTCTCCCGCCGCCCCAACGCCTCCTGGCGCGGACGGGCAGGACTCTGGCACGACTCAGGCGCAGTGAAGGCGCTCCCGCTGCGCGTCACCGCTGCGCGCTGAAGGGGAGTGTTAAGTGGGGCGGGCGGAGGAGGCCCAGAGAGCTAGAGCGCTCGGTCCGGCGCGTCTACAGCGTCGCACCCACCCAAGATGGCGGCGCAAATGCAGCAACAGGCTGAGAGCCCCCAGATCCCGGACCCGCTAAGCAGCGGTGGTACAACAATTATCGTGCAAGGTAGGGGCCAGTGCCCTGTTCAAACAGGGACGCGCTAAATAAAATGCACACTCAATACAAAAGCGAGCGTCTTCCTAGAAAGCGCGGCGCGCTATCAAATTAAACAGTAACAAGCTAAAACAAGCGTTTTCCTTAAAAAGCGCTAAGCGCTGTCAGGCAGAGCAGCGAGCAGCATGCAGGTCGCCAGCCAGGTGGAGAAAGAATGGTATGTCGGGCTGACCCGCTCAAGGCCAGCCTTAAGTGGGGCGGGCGGAGGAGGCCCAGAGAGCTAGAGCGCTCGGTCCGGCGCGTCTACAGCGTCGCACCCACCCAAGATGGCGGCGCAAATGCAGCAACAGGCTGAGAGCCCCCAGATCCCGGACCCGCTAAGCAGCGGTGGTACAACAATTATCGTGCAAGGTAGGGGCCAGTGCCCTGTTCAAACAGGGACGCGCTAAATAAAATGCACACTCAATACAAAAGCGAGCGTCTTCCTAGAAAGCGCGGCGCGCTATCAAATTAAACAGTAACAGGCTAAAACAAGCGTTTTCCTTAAAAAGCGCTAAGCGCTGTCAGGCAGAGCAGCGAGCAGCATGCAGGTCGCCAGCCAGGTGGAGAAAGAATGGTATGATGATGGACAGAATGTGGATCAATGTCACACATTCACCCCAGTCCAAAGATCTGGGCCCAAATCCATTGTTTTTCCACCCCACACCACCCTGGGTTAGACAATGGCGATATGCAAATCAGCGCTGACCCTGTGCCCCATGGGAACAGTCCAGTCCGAACTACAGTCCAGTAGTAGACTACAGTCCAGTCCGGCTTTTGTAGTTCGGACTGGACTGTTCCCATGGGGCACAGGGTCAGCCCTGATTTGCATATCGCCATTGTCTAACCCAGGGTGGTGTGGAGTGGAAAAACGATGGATTTGGGCCCAGATCTTTGGACTGGGGTGAATGTGTGACATTGATCCACATTCTGTCCATCATTGTTGTGTTTGCAGTTACCGCTCTAAGTGTACTGGGGATGCTCAGACGTGAGTCCCAGGCACTCCACACCACTGGAGTCAAGCTAGCCGGGCTGATGAGAGGTGTTACCTCGAAACCGGGCCGGTCCTCGGATGCTTGATTCCGTTCTGGGAAGGACATGGCTTTTGTAGTTCGGACTGCACTGTTCCCATGGGGCACAGGGTCAGCGCTGATTTGCATATCGCCATTGTCTAACCCAGGGTGGTGTGGAGTGGAAAAACGATGGATTTGGGCCCAGATCTTTGGACTGGGGTGAATGTGTGACATTGATCCACATTCTGTCCATCATTGTTGTGTTTGCAGTTACCGCTCTAAGTGTACTGGGGATGCTCAGACGTGAGTCCCAGGCACTCCACACCACTGGAGTCAAGCTAGCCGGGCTGATGAGAGGTGTTACCTCGAAACCGGGCCGGTCCTCGGATGCTTGATTCCGTTCTGGGAAGGACATGGCTTTTGTAGTTCGGACTGGACTGTTCCCATGGGGCACAGGGTCAGCGCTGATTTGCATATCGCCATTGTCTAACCCAGGGTGGTGTGGAGTGGAAAAACGATGGATTTGGGCCCAGATCTTTGGACTGGGTTGAATGTGTGACATTGATCCACATTCTGTCCATCATTGTTGTGTTTGCAGTTACCGCTCTAAGTGTACTGGGGATGCTCAGACGTGAGTCCCAGGCACTCCACACCACTGGAGTCAAGCTAGCCGGGCTGATGAGAGGTGTTACCTCGAAACCGGGCCGGTCCTCGGATGCTTGATTCCGTTCTGGGAAGGACATGGCTTTTGTAGTTCGGACTGGACTGTTCCCATGGGGCACAGGGTCAGCGCTGATTTGCATATCGCCATTGTCTAACCCAGGGTGGTGTGGAGTGGAAAAACGATGGATTTGGGCCCAGATCTTTGGACTGGGGTGAATGTGTGACATTGATCCACATTCTGTCCATCATTGTTGTGTTTGCAGTTACCGCTCTAAGTGTACTGGGGATGCTCAGACGTGAGTCCCAGGCACTCCACACCACTGGAGTCAAGCTAGCCGGGCTGATGAGAGGTGTTACCTCGAAACCGGGCCGGTCCTCGGATGCTTGATTCCGTTCTGGGAAGGACATGGCTTTTGTAGTTCGGACTGGACTGTTCCCATGGGGCACAGGGTCAGCGCTGATTTGCATATCGCCATTGTCTAACCCAGGGTGGTGTGGAGTGGAAAAACGATGGATTTGGGCCCAGATCTTTGGACTGGGGTGAATGTGTGACATTGATCCACATTCTGTCCCTCATTGTTGTGTTTGCAGTTGCCATACTGCAGGAGACCAGGAAACTGTCGGATGTCAGGGTTGAAAACGCCAAGATCATGTTATTCCCCGATTATACCACTCAGGTACAACGCCAACGGCACTCTTTCCTGGCGGTGAAACAGCGACTCCGCGGCCTCACTCTGAAATACTCTCTTCTTTTTCCGGCCCGTCTACTTGTGGTGGCTCAGGACAAGACTCACTTCTTCAACACTCCTGAGGCGGTTGAGGCCTGGCTGGACTCGGGCATCGAGACGGAGCCCAGTGTGTCGCCATCGACATCGACCATGCGACGCAGCCGGGGACCCCGGCGCCGTCGTAGGCGGAGACCCTCGCGAACTGGACGGATGGGTGCAGGGATGGATCTGGGTCCCCCGGCCGAGCTCGTACATAGCAAGCACCAGGAAGCCCTTCGGATGGTGGCGGAAATCGGTGGCTCTCTGGAAGTGGACCCGACTCTGGAGGTCAGCTCCCGCGACATTCCAAGTGACGACGACCGTATTTATGGTCTGCCAGACTCGCAAGTATCAACGAATTTGCCAGATGTCACCCCGCAAACTGCCAACTTCATTCACTGAGGACAGTCCGTGACAATTGGCTCTTCTTGTTTGGCTCGGTGGACTTTTATCACCACTTGGGTTGCTTTGCCTCCATGAAACATCACCGGGGCGCCGGTGAGACCGCCCTGCCCCAGGGGGGTGCTCGGATTTTGCTGTCATGACACTGTGAGTATAGCGCCGCCACTTTGGCCATGAAGCGAGCACAGTTCTGGCCCTCTGGCCATGGTGCGGCACTGCGGGGGCGATCTGACCCTTGGAGGTGAGTGACACTTCGGGGGCCACACTGGGGGCTGACAGGCGGTGAGATGCTGGGCCTGTGGGGGGCCCCAAGACCCAGCACTACAGGAACATTCGCTGGAACTGGGCTGAATGCCGTGTGATGCCTGTGGGGGGGAAAGCACACCCCTACCCTGATCACTCAATGTGCCCGTAGAGACAGAGCCAAGCGCTCAGCGACCCCCCCCTGAACTTACGGTTTCATCAGCTCCTTAGAGCGTTTGGACGATAACATGTTCTGCTGTCGTCCTCTTGGTATTGTATTGTTGTTTTCCCTGTTTTCGGGGTTGGTTGACTCCCTTTTCTCCCCCCCTTTTTCCCTCACGTATTACGGATGTGTGCGAAGCTGTTTCGCTGCTATGGCTGTGTGCTTGGCCTGTCGAATGGTGGTGTTGGCTGTTGGTGGTGAGCGGACGGGGGGAGAAATGGCGGACTGGATGTATTATGGCTGTGATTAAATTCTGCACATGGAATGTGGTGGTATGCACACGCCTTCACGCCGTTACCAGATCTATTCAGATCTCAAAAGGCACCATGTACACATAGCGCTGCTACAAGAGACCCATCTGACTGGCCCAGAGACACTTGCACTACACCGCAGATGGAGGGGTCAACTGTATGCTACTGGGTTGTCAGCTTATGCGCGAGGGGCGCTGATCTGGGTGCGCCCTGGGTTCCCCTTTGCCCTATCCCACTGTAGGGTCGACACGGAGGGCAGCTATGTAGTGATTCATGGTAAATTGGACGGACAGCTCATGGTCCTTGCTTCCCTCTATGCCCCCAATACTGAGCAGGGCCACTTCCTCACATGGTTGTCCTTGGTGCTAGCACCATGGCATGGTGTTCCATTTTTGCTAGGGGGTGACTATAACTGTATTTTGGACACCACCCTGGACCGGTCCTTCCCCCCCTGGCCAGCGCACCGGTGAATGGGGCCATGAGGGCACTTACAGACTGGGCGACACAATGGGATCTTCACGACGCCTGGCGAGGTCGCAATCCACAAGCAAGGGTATACTCATACTACTCAGGGGCCCATACATTGCATGTCCGGTTAGACAGGTACATACTGACAAGCAACCTGCTCCCACATGTTACGGATACTTGTTACCTGGGCCGAACTCACTCTGACCATAACCCCCACACTCTAGACTTAGCATGGGAGCATCCACACCCGCCGGTGCCCACTTGGCGACTCCAACCAGACGTGCTGCTGGATGCCCCGTTCAGAGAAGCACTCTCGACCCGCCTCTTGCAATATTTTGAAGAAAATAGCCACACTGCCTCCACTCCGCAATTAGAATGGGATGCATTTAAAGTTGTCACGAGAGGCCACTGTCTGGGCAAGCAGGCAGGAATGAGGAAGCTGATAGAGGGGGAGTTGACGCAGGTTGAATCTGACCTGCTAGCTAGGGAACAGGAGGCGACGGAGGGAGGGGACGGGGCCTTGATGGCGGCCAGGGAACGACACGCACAGTTACTTGACAGGCTGAAAAGTTTAAACTATGCTGCCCACTCAGCGCGTACACATCACCTTTGGGACAAGCCTGGTAAATTGCTTTCGTGGCTGATCGGGCGAGACACCCGGATCACCCCTGTGACATCCCTTTGCACAGCTCAAGGCACCACTGTCTACACTCGGAGAGCTATCCACGAAGCCTTCTCGGCACACTATGAGGGCCTTTACATCTCTCGTTTGCGGGTCTCCACCGCCGATATCTCGGCATATCTGTTTGCCCTGCCCCTGCCAGAGATCAATGACGTGCAGCGTGAGGACCTGGGTGCTCCGCTCACGTCAGAGGAGCTCCGAACGGCCATTTTCTCCCTCTCCAACGGTAAATCCCCAGTGCCTGACGGACTACCCGCGGAGTTTTACAAAGCATACTCCACTATCCTAATCCCTGAACTTCTGCGTGTGTTTGAGGCAGCAATCACTGATTCTGCTCTCCCGCCAACACTGAACGAGGCAAACCTAATATCTCTCCTAAAGCCGGGTAGAGACGAGCTCAGCATGGGCTCGTATAGGCCACTGGCCCTCCTCAACACTGATTACAAGGTCCTGGCATCCACGTTAGCCCAGCGGCTGGCACCCCTAGTGCCTGCTCTTGTGCACACTGACCAAAACGGTTTTGTACCGACTCGCAGCACGTCATATAACATCAGACATCTGTTTAGGATACAGAGTCTAGCCACGCCCCGATGGCCTCATTCAGGGTGCCTGATACTCGACTTTGAGAAGGCATTCGACTCAGTGGAATGGCCCTACCTGGTGTCGGTGCTGCAGAAATTTGGTTTGGGTGACGACTTTCTCCAGATGGTGGAACTACTGTACCAGCGACCCGTAGTACGAGTCCGAACGGGCAGGCTGTTCTCTGACCCGATTCGGGTGTGCAGAGGTACCAGACAGGGATGCCCCCTCTCCCCCTTAATCTTCGCTCTAATGATGGAAACCTTGGCGGCTCAACTTCGCGCCTCTGGTGAGGACTGGGGCATCCCTCTGGCTGATGGGATTCATGCAGTGTCACAGTATGCTGACGACTTACTGCTCTATATCAGAGACTTGACTCGCTTCCCGCCGGTACTTACTGACATATTCCGTGCGTTCGGAGAGAGATGTTGGGACTTCAAGTTAATTGGGCAAAGTCTGGGGTGTTTTCCTTCGACGCTGCCACGCCGGAGTGTGCCATCACGGTCCTGGGTGAACGACTGGTCTGGTACCCAACCACTTTTCGCTATCTGGGGGTATACATGTATCGTGACCCCGCAGACGTATTAGAAGGCAATTTATTAAGAGAAATCTCATCGCTCACGGCGCAGGTAACTTTCTGGAACTCTCTCCCATTAAATGTCCCGAGTCGCATTACTTTAACGAAAATGATAGCGCTGACGAAACTGCTGTATTTCTATGTCAACCTGCCAGTCTATGTCCCTGCCCATATATTTCATGAGTTGTATACCCTGATTAGAAAGCTGATATGGAATACGGGGAGGCCCAGGGTTCCGTTGAAGATGCTGTATGCGTCGGTGGCAAATGGAGGACTAGCTGTCCCTAACCAGGAGCTCTACTACCTAGCTGCGCAGTTACAGTGGATGACCTACTGGATGAGCGGGAAGAACCTGGGAGACACTGCCACAGACACTACGGTCATGACAACTGCACAGGTGCACGCACTTTTTCACCCATTAGCCAAGGCCTGCTGCCCCATGCAGCTGCACCTGGTGGTGGCGCGAAAGTGCTACGTAAGAATTCTAACACTCACGAGCTCCACTACACCATATGCTCCGAATCTGCTATTGCTAGGGACGCCCTGGATAGACGGCGCGCTCACGGAAACGGCATTGAGCAGCTGGACACGGGCTGAATTGGATGCGTTGGGGGACTTGTTTGCAGAGGGCGCCTTAATCCCATTCGGGGTGCTGGCCGCAGACACGGGGCTACCTGTGGGACAATTCCTAACGCACGCTGTGCTCCTGCGCACGCTAACACGGGCCTGGGGTGACCTTGCGGAAGAACCACCGACCCACTTACTAATACAATACCTGCATGTGATGGGGAATGGATCTCACGTGGTGCACTGGCTCGCACAGGCCTTACACACGCGTACACAATTTTCCTCACATCGCTTACGCGATAAATGGACTGACGACAGGGGACGCAACTGGACCGACAAGGAATGGGCGATGGTATTGGCCGGAGCACTTAACATCCCGCGCAATTCTCGCTTCAAAATCATCAATATTATTTCATACACCGAGCGTACCTATCTCCAGACAAGATAAACCGCTATTTTGGACTCGCCACAACGGCATGTCCCAGGTGTAACCTAGTGGGCGCTGGTTTCTTGCATATGCTCTGGTCTTTCCCATCACTACATGACTACTGGAAGGCGGTATCGACTTCCCTGGCGGCGGGGGCAGGGGGAGGTTTGCCACGTACGTGGGAAACTTGTCTGCTGGGCCTTTATAAGAGGACGAAGCAGACGTAGGTCCCGGACAGATTTTGGGACCTTGGATTAATAACAGCGAAAAGACTTATTACGAAGCGCTGGAAGAACGGCGAGCCCCCCCTTCCCCCGGCAATCCACTGGCGCAACTCCTTTGATAACTGAGCGAGAGCGGAGAGTGTGGTTTTGCACAGGGAAGAGACTGCGGGGCTCCGCATGTATCCCATAGCCCAGGCCTGGGACGACACTTTGGCCGCTTTCCACCAGGCGTGTCTACAGGGAGGCATTACTTAGGCGCACCCCCCCCCCCCTTGATCACTGCCCCGGCAGTAACGCCAGTACCGGTGGCTACCCATTGCGGCGCACCTGTGCTCACGCCTCCGTGGGAGGGCAGATTTTGACGGTATGCACACAATGGGTACACCTGCGGAGCCCCGAGGGTCGCGACCCTCCCCGGCACTGGGGAGAAGGCTGTGTCTGCCCCCTTTAGCTCCCCCTCCATGGGCCCCCGCTCCCTCCCTCCCCCCTCTCCTCCCTCCCCTTGCCTGCACACTCCTCCCCCCTGTCTCCTCTGGGTCATGAGCATTATAGGAACCTTCCCCCCTCCCCCACTGACGCGATTGCAGGCCACATCGGACGACTTTCTTTGCTGACAGTGAAACACACACACCTACCCTCACTAGTGTTGCTTCCTATCTGCTTTGCTTTCATTTGGTTTTCAGTTCCTATCTTGATGAGTTCTTGTTCAAAGTTTATTACCTGCTTCCTATCTGCTTTGCTTTCATTTGGTTTTCAGTTCCTATCTTGATGAGTTCTTGTTCAAAGTTTATTACCATGAGTATAGGGTATTGACTATTGCTTGATTTGCGGCTCACTCCGGGCTTCACCCAGCGACCGCAAATGCGGGTCCGAATATGATGTCACTGCATACCCCGGGGATGAGCGCGCTTCTCTTGGGAAGAGAGCAGGAGGCTCATTTTGGGAATGGGGACGCTGTTGAACGATGTACATGTCGTGCCACACCGAAACGCACAGAATGTCCTGGCCTCCTTTTATATAATGCACCTTTCCAACTGAGATGGTGCCTATTAGCCGGACTGTACCCGAACTGGTCTGCTGGGGGTAATCCTGATTGTATTCAAGCGATTTCACTTATCCCTGTCCTATTCGTTTAATGATAAAGGTGCCCTGCCCCGAATGTTTGACTTGCAGGACACATGTGGCGGAAACTGTTACCTTAAGCGAACTGTTGTTGAATATGCATATCCTTGTCCAGTTGTGTATGACAATCTTGCCATATTCTTTCCTATTATGGTGTATGAGTTATGGTGTATGAGGGACGGATACTGAAAAGCAAGTCTCTCCTGTAACAACTGCTGATTTCCTATGTTTTTTTTTCTTCCTCATGTAATCTCGTATAAGAAATGCAATAAAAATACTCAAACAAAAAAAATAAAAATAAAAAAATATTCGAGGTAGAGAGTTTTCTAAACAAAATGCTTGAACATTGAATTGTGACATAAGGAAAGGCAGTAGGTGATCTGCGTGTGTGTTGGAGATCCTAGTAGTAGTAGTAGAATAAGGCTTTATTTCGATAAAAACATATCTTAAAAGCATCACATTAAAAAATACATTTGTACCTTAGAAATAAAGAATTTGGAGATCTGGTTGTTGTGAAATGTCTAGGAATTCAAGTGTGTTTTCAAAATGTAGTTAACCTCTCAAAGTAGTGAAGTTGTTCAAGGGGCAGTTTGTCACAACTGAAATTTAGAGTTGTGAAGAATTATTAGAACAAAAAAATGTTTCATTTGTTTGTTCCTAATATATGTGATTGCCACACTGTTTACTCTTGTATATGTTGCTGAACTTGTGGTCCATCTAGTATTTTCCCATGCTTCATTGTTTTTATGGTAGGAAGATGTGTGGTATCCTTAATCAACATTGTATGTGCTGGTTAACGCTCTAGATGTTTTGTCAATACTGTGTCATAGGAGTTCAGAGAATGTTTATGAAAAAGGAACTGGAACATTCCAGATCAGACAGTTGATTTCTAGGCTGCTGGAATGTTAGAAAGGCAGAGTCTTATTTCAAGATAAAAATAGATTTGGATTGTTGGACCTGCGATGGGCAAGCCCAGCACAAAGGGGGTAGCTTGGCTCAAGTGACAAGGCAAGTGAAGGCTGTAATGTTAAGCCGGCTCTGACCCAATAATAACTCCTTGTACATCCACACCAAAAAGAAGGACACCACACCACTGCTGTAGAAAAATACGATTCCTTTATATAAAAGTTCTTTGTTGTAAATAGGGTTGACTGGGAAAGCACATATACATTTCTTTGGGTCATACAGTTCTGGTAATAAATAGTATTAATAAATAGAATAACTTCAGGGATGAGTATCACAATAAATATCAGAATAAATATCAGAATAAATATCAGAATAAATATTGGTTCATTTAAATAAACAACCACATGTTTCTTCTGGTATCGCTGCCACCAATTAAATACTTTAGAGTCATTACATGTGCAATACGTTTCAAATGGGAAAGATAACTCTTACAGTTTATGCTGTTTTCAATGACCGGGTATACGGCTTCTCTGAGCACAAAATAAGGTCTGGGACTCTTTAATAATCATTCAGGGTGTATGCGCGTATATCTAAAAGGCAAGGAAACACAGTAAATACATCATTTGCACTCGGCGGTCACCGGGATAGGATCTCTGCTTTGCCGGTGAAGTCTATGCACGCCTACGGGCTTTAGCACCACTAGAGCACAGGCGGCACCAGTTCAAAGTCTTTAGACTGACGAACGGGCTGGCGGAGAGGTCACACAACCTTCGCGCACAGTCAAATGTATGCCGGTTCACAGTTCCTTTACAACGCTGCATTCACTATGAAGAAACGGGCCCACCTCACATCTGCTGCAATCAAAATACGATTCAGTCGGGCACAGCACTTCTCTCGTCAGCGACGGGGCTCTCAGGGGCTCCACGGACCTCCCTCCGTCTTCCGCATACAGGGTGGTTCCCGCCCACACCTACAGTTCCCGGGTCACTGGGGAGTGGCAGAGACGCTAGTCCCGCCCAACGAAGGCCGGCCTTTCCCCGCCCCGGCGCACCACCTCACCTTCAATCTGCCCAGGCAGCGCTCTACGCTGGTGGGGCTCGGAGACGTCCGAGCTCCCCTCTAGAGGCACCTGTCGCGAAGGGGGCACAGCTGACAATCGCGGTCGCGGCGAACTTGCTCTCGCCTCGCGACTCGATAATTCGATCACAGTTCTCCACCGGGGGGGGGGCGGGGAGGCACACGAATCTGGCCACAGTCTTTGGGGGCAATGAGGTACTCGCTGGGCAGGCGCTGTAGGCGCTAGATCACTTCTCACGTAGCTGACTGGAACGCCAGTCAGACACAACGCCAGCAACCCTTTGCTGCTCTACTGCCTGCGCTACCAGCCACCTCAGGGGTCAACAGGGCAGGTGTCAATCTGGTGTCAAGTCTGGAATCTCTTCTTCTCTAGTCTAATCAATCTTCATCTTCATCTTCTTCTCATCATCTAAAATGGGCGCCAGGGACTGGGCCTTATATAGCCAGTGCCCTGGGGTACTGGCACGAGCCAGAAGGTTCTAGAACCTTCTCTGGCTGTGACAATGACATGGCACTCTTGAGGGGTATTTAGGACACTCACAGCCACCGTACTGGGGTTCTAGAGCAGCCATTTTGTGTACCTGAGGAAAATAAAGGAATTCCTGTCAGAAATGCGCGCCAAACAAAGGGCGCCAAAACCTCAAACGGCCAGGGTTCATGAAGGCTCCAATGGGAGTCACTTCACATGAGGAAAAAGGGTGTCCACCATTTTAGGTTCATTTATACAGGTTGACAACCCCAGTTTGTAATGCCACAGGTTTGGGCCAGGCGCCTTGTAAATAGGTGCCACAAACCTTGTGAGCAACTGGGCGTCCAGGAACATCTAACCTCATGAGACAACACATAAAAAATCCTGGTAGACAAATAAAAAGCGACAAATTCTTGGAGGTACAGGGGAACAAAAGAAATCATAGTGGTGAGGGGACTCTCAGAAGCAGACGGGTCTAACACGCGTCCCCCCCAGCTGAAAGTGGGGAGAGCTACCCAACCCCTTGGGAGTCCTCAACACTAAGGCGGAAATACCTGGAGAGACCGTCTGCATTGGCGTGGTCAACTCCGGGCCGGTGTTCCACCCGAAAGTCCATTCCCTGTAGGGAGATAGACCACCTCAACAGTTTGGATTTTCCCCCTTCATTTGCATGAGCCAACGAAGGGGTCGGTGGTCTGTCTGAACAAGGAAGTGTGAACCAAACAGATATGGTCGCAGCTTCTTCAGTGCCCAGACCACCGCAAAGGCTTCCCGCTCGATGGTACTCCACCTCTGTTCCCGGGGAAGCAGTCTTCCTGACAGAAAGACCACGGGTTGATCCAGACCCTCTTCATTGAGTTGCGATAGCACCGCCCCAATGCCAATGTCGGATGCATCTGTCTGGACAATGAACTCTTTTGGAAAATCTGGAGCCTTCAGGACTGGAGCTTTACACAATGCTTGTTTCAGAGTGTCGAAGGCTCGCTGGCAAGCCTCCGTCCAAATGACTCTCCTGCGTTGCTTTTTGGCCGTGAGTTCTGTAAGGGGTGCCACGATAGTGCCATACCCCTTCACGAATCGTCTGTGGTAACCTGTGAGGCCCAGGAAGGCTCGGACCTCAGTCTGGGTCTTGGGGGGTTTCCAGGCCATGATTGCCTCAATCTTCGCCTGAAGGGGCTGCACCGTTCCCCGGCCCACCAAGTGTCCTAAGTACACTACCGATCCCTGTCCAATCTGACATTTGCTGGCCTTGATCGTCAAGCCAGCCCGTTCCAGGGCCTGGAGAACGGCTTGCAAGTGCTGCAAGTGATCCTCCCAGCTGCTACTGAAGACAGCTATGTCATCCAAGTAAGCAGCAGAGAATGACTCCATCCCGGTGAGGATCGTGTTCACCAGCCGCTGAGAAGTGGCAGGAGCGTTCTTGAGCCCAAAGGGCATGACGCAAAACTGGTAGTGTCCATCAGGTGTGGAGAAGGCTGACCTTTCCTTGGCTCCATTAGACATGGGAATCTGCCAGTACCCTGCAGTGAGGTCAATGGTACTGAGATATTGGGCAGCTCCCAACCGGTCAATCAATTCATCCGCCCGAGGGATCGGATGAGCATCCGTTTTGGTTACCGAATTTAGTCCTCGGTAGTCCACACAGAATCTCAATTCTGGTGTGGTGCCAGGTGGGGCAGCTTTAGGAACTAACACCACCGGGCTAGACCAAGGGCTACTTGAAGGTTCGATGACTCCTAGCTCCAGCATCTTAGCTACTTCGCTTTGGATACTGGCCTTTACCTTGTCAGACAGCCGGTAAGACTTTGACTTCACAGGTGGGCTGTCCCCTGTGTCCACGTCATGGGTACACAGGTGGGTCTTACCCGGGACAAGGGAGAACAGAGGAGCGAATGACCCCAAGACCTGGCGACATTCCTCCTGCTGCTCAGAAGTCAGGGTTGGCGAGAGTTTCACTCCCTCCACTGACCCATCCTTTTCTTGAGACGCAAAAAGGTCGGGGAGAGGCTCTGTGTCCTCTTCCTCCGATCCGTCAGTCACCATAACCAACATGACTTCGGGCCTCTCGTAGTGGGGCTTGAGGCGATTGGCATGTAACACCCGATGCGGATGCCGAGGGGTCTTTACGTCCACCAGATAGGTAGACTTGCCCTTCTTCTCCAATACCTCATAGGGGCCTGTCCAACGGTCCTGGAGGGCACTCAGCTCTCCAGGCTCCATCACCCACACCTTCTGGCCAGGCTCCAACTCCACTGGGTGAGCGTTGTGGTCATACCACGCTTTCATAACTGCCTGACTGGCTTCCAAGTTATCAGAAGCTTGCTTCCACAACTTAGCCATTTGGCTTCGGAAGGCCAGCATGTAGCTCACCACATCCTGGGGAACTTTCCGGGGAGACTTTTCCCAGGAGTCCCTCACCAGGCTGAGAGGTCCACGTACAGGGTGCCCGTACAAAAGCTCGAAGGGGCTGAAGCCCACTCCCTTTTGCGGCACTTCCCTGTAGGAAAAGAGCAAACAGGGTAGGAGGACGTCCCATTTCCTCCGCAGGCTTTCGGGTAGACTTCTGATCATACCCTTCAAGGTTTGGTTGAACCTTTCCACAAGACCATTGGTCTGTGGGTGATAAGGAGTGGTGAACCTGTAAGTCACTCCACACTCCTTCCACATGGCCCGCATATATGCTGACAGGAAGTTGGTCCCCCTGTCAGACACAACTTCCTTGGGGAATCCCACTCGGGTAAAGATCCCCATCAGGGCCTTGGCCACTACTGGTGCAGTAATGGTTCTCAGAGGAATTGCCTCTGGATACCTTGTGGCATGATCCACCAGGACCAGGATAAACCTGTGACCGGATGATGTAGGTGGATCTAGGGGCCCAGCAATGTCGATGCCCACCCTTTCAAAGGGGGTGCCAACGACGGGAAGTGGTTCCAGGGGAGCCTTCAGCTTCGTCCCTGTTTTCCCACTGGCTTGGCATGACACGCACGACCGACAGTATGTGTCGGACGCCACCCTCATTCGAGGCCAATAAAAGTGGGGGACAAGCCGGGCAAAGGTCTTGTCCTGACCCAAGTGTCCTGCCAAGGGAATCTCATGAGCCAACTCTAATAGGAAGGCTCGGTAACACTGTGGGACTACCAGGGCCCGTGACAATCCGTGCACTGGCGCCCTGGGTTCACTGTAGAGGAGACCATCCTCCCAGTAAACACGATAGTTCCCAGACTCGTTACCTGCTGCCTGGGCTTCAGCCTGTTGCCTCAGACCCTCGAGGGTGGGACATTCCCCTTGTCCCCTGCTCAGTTCCTCCCTGGAAGGTCCTCCTTCCACTCGCCACTCAGCGGGGATAGGCAAGTCCTCCAACGGAACCATGTCCTCCTCCGCGGACTCTGGGTCCACCTCCACAGGTGGCCTATCCGTCTCACGGGGCATGGACCTCGAGGCAGGCTCCTCCTGTCCTCGAAATATTCCCTCATTAGCAGCTGGGTGGGCCATTGTTCCAGGCTCCAACCCACGCGACTTCTACTCCCAAGCAGCCGCAGACCTGGTACTCACACAGGCCCAATCAGGTGTACCCAGCATGAGTCCGGTATTCCACCTCCTTCCAAGCATTGTGCTCCATATCATTGCCCAGCAGACAATCGACTGGCACGGCGGGGCTTATGGCAACTCGAAGTGAACCTGCAACCCCTCCCCACTCAAAGGGAACCTCGGCCACAGGATAGTGGCCCATTCTGCCGTCAGCCATCGCGGCTGGATGAAGTACGCCTGGAATCACCTGCTCTGAGGACACCAGATGACTCCTTACCATAGTCATACTGGCTCCTGTATCTCTCAGAGCTTCCCCTCTATGGCCATTGATGGTGACCCATTGCCCATACTTGGTAGTAATTGAGGGCACCTGGATCTTTGGAACCACCTCCCGATCACCCAGGGACACTAAGGTGACACCCGCCCACTCCCACCCTCCTTAACTAAGGGCATCTCCACCCCGAGCGCTACACTAGCGACTCCCGGGGCCTTTCCTCCAGTGGGAGGGGGTGGTCTCTTTGGGCATTTCACGTCTCCCTTATAATGTCCAATACCACCGCACTCATAGCAATGGATAACCCTTGGCTGCTGACTCTGGCCAGGATTAGGGTTCTTCTGCGGGTTAGCCTTAGAAGTGGAGAAGAAACTTTTCCCCTTAAAGGTATTTTGGGGGCCTTTGGAGAACTCCTGCTTCTTGTTATCTCCCCCCTCTTTCTTCTGGGGAGCGCCCTGTCCGGACTTCTGAGAATCTCCTCCCGTCCCCTTCGTGGACACTCGGGTACTTGCCCAAATGTCCGCCTCCTCAGCAAGCTTATGGGGGCAAGTAAGTTTGCTGTCTACCAGGTGTTGCCTCAGCTCGGGAAGACATTTCTCGAGTAGATGTTCCTTGAGTATCAGGTCGTACAACCCTCGATAGTCCTCCACCTCATTACCTTGGACCCACCCATCCAGGGCTTTCTTAGCAAAATCCAGGAAGTCAACCCAATTCTGTGAGCTCAGCTTGTGGCTGCCCCTAAACCTTTGCCGGTATTTCTCGGGGGTCAACCCAAACTTCCTGATGAGCGCCACCTTCATGGCGGGGTAATTAACCTGTTCCTCCCGGTCTAGGGCCAATAGGGCATCCCTACCTGTCGGAGGCATGTACCGGTATAATCCACCACCCCAATGCTTCTCATGGATCCCATGGGCTCTTAAGGAGACCTCATAGGTTGCCAGCCACTTGGCTATGTCGTATCCAGCGGTATAACTGGCGACTACGTCCTTGGGTAAATGGGGCCTGGACTCCCTGGCAAATTCCTTTGACTCGACACCCTTCGGAGTGATGTTAGGGGCCTGGAATTCGAGTTCTCGTAGCTTGAACTCGTGTTCCATCCTTTTCCTTTCCATCTCCAGCTTGGACTCATGTTCCAACCTCCTCCCCTCCCTCCTTTCTTCCAACTCCATTTTTGCTATTTCCCACCTTAACAGTCTTTCCTCTCTCCTGTCAGCTAACTCGGTTTCTGACAACCCTCTCGATGACACACTGCTGCCCTCCCGTGAGGTTGCCTTGGGGCTGATTGACATCTCACCCACCCCCGGGGGACATTCCGCAGTCCTATCAATGACAGTACCTCTGTCCGATTCCTCCTCCTCCACCGTTCCCTCCGTGTGTGCTTCCACCCATGCTCGCAGACTAGTACGGAGCTCCTCTCTTTTGGCCCCTCGCCTGACAAACACTCCCCTCTCCTGACAGAAATCCTTGAGCTGTGCCACAGTATAGGTCTCCAGCTCTGACATTTCGAATTCCATCTTGTCAGTGAAAAGTGTGGACAACCACCCCGAAGTAGGTGACCAGGATAAGAACTTTGAGGGTCACTTCCACCCACCTCCAGGAAAGAATTTGGAAAAAGCAAAACGTTGAATTTGAGGGCCGCTAGGAGAAAACTCCGGGTTTGTACCTGTGGTGCACACTGAATTATTATGGGGTACAAAACAAGCACAGCTCGCAATCCCACCCGCTGAGCACCAATTTTATGTTGGACCTGCGATGGGCAAGCCCAGCACAAAGGGGGTAGCTTGGCTCAAGTGACAAGGCAAGTGAAGGCTGTAGTGTTAAGCCGGCTCTGACCCAATAATAACTCCTTGTACATCCACACCAAAAAGAAGGACACCACACCACTGCTGTAGAAAAATACGATTCCTTTATATAAAAGTTCTTTGTTGTAAATAGGGTTGACTGGGAAAGCACATATACATTTCTTTGGGTCATACAGTTCTGGTAATAAATAGTATTAATAAATAGAATAACTTCAGGGATGAGTATCACAATAAATATCAGAATAAATATCAGAATAAATATCAGAATAAATGTCAGAATAAATATTGGTTCATTTAAATAAACAACCACATGTTTCTTCTGGTATCGCTGCCACCAATTAAATACTTTAGAGTCATTACATGTGCAATACGTTTCAAATGGGAAAGATAACTCTTACAGTTTATGCTGTTTCCAATGACCGGGTATACGGCTTCTCTGAGCACAAAATAAGGTCTGGGACTCTTTAATAAACATTCAGGGCGTATGCGCGTATAACTAGAAAAGCCAGGAAACACAGTAAATACATCATTTGCACTCGGCGGTCACCGGGATAGGATCTCTGCTTTGCCGGTGAAGTCTATGCGCGCCTACGGGCTTTAGCACCACTAGAGCACAGGCGGCACCAGTTCAAAGTCTTTAGACTGACGAACGGGCTGCCGGAGAGGTCACACAACCTTCGCGCACAGTCAAATGTATGCCGGTTCACAGTTCCTTTACAACGCTGCATTCACTATGAAGAAACGGGCCCACCTCACATCGGCTGCAATCAAAATACAATTCAGTCGGGCACAGCACTTCTCTCGTCAGCGACGGGGCTCTCAGGGGCTCCACGGACCTCCCTCCGTCTTCCGCATACAGGGTGGTTCCCGCCCACAGCTACAGTTCCCGGGTCACTGGGGAGTGGCAGAGACGCTAGTCCCGCCCAACGAAGGCCGGCCTTTCCCCGCCCCGGCGCACCACCTCACCTTCAATCTGCACAGGCAGCGCTCTACGCTGGTGGGGCTCGGAGACGTCCGAGCTCCCCTCTAGAGGCACCTGTCGCGAAGGGGGCACAGCTGACAATCGCGGTCGCGGCGAGCTTGCTCTCGCCTCGCGACTCGATAATTCGATCACAGTTCTCCACCGGGGGGGGGGCGGGGAGGCACACGAATCTGGCCACAGTCTTTGGGGGCAATGAGGTACTCGCTGGGCAGGCGCTGTAGGCGCTAGATCACTTCTCACATAGCTGACTGGAACGCCAGTCAGACACAACGCCAGCAACCCTTTGCTGCTCTACTGCCTGCGCTACCAGCCACCTCAGGGGTCAACAGGGCAGGTGTCAATCTGGTGTCAAGTCTGGAATCTCTTCTTCTCTAGTCTAATCAATCTTCATCTTCATCTTCTTCTCATCATCTAAAATGGGGCCTTATATAGCCAGTGCCCTGGGGTACTGGCACGAGCCAGAAGGTTCTAGAACCTTCTCTGGCTGTGACAATGACATGGCACTCTTGAGGGGTATTTAGGACACTCACAGCCACCGTACTGGGGTTCTAGAGCAGCAATTTTGTGTACCTGAGGAAAATAAAGGAATTCCTGTCACAAATGCGCGCCAAACAAAGGGCGCCAAAACCTCAAAAGGCCAGGGTTCATGAAGGCTCCAATGGGAGTCACTTCACATGAGGAAAAAGGGTGTCCACCATTTTAGGTTCATTTATACAGGTTGACAACCCCAGTTTGCAATGCCACAGGTTTGGGCCAGGCGCCTTGTAAATAGGTGCCACAAACCTTGTGAGCAACTGGGCGTCAAGGAACATCTAACCCCATGAGACAACACATAAAAAGTCCTGGTAGACAAATAAAAAGCGACAAATTTTTGGAGGTACAGGGGAACAAAAGAAATCATAGTGGTGAGGGGACTCTCAGAAGCAGACGGGTCTAACATGGATCATATATTATATTGTCTCCTTTGAGGAGCTGGCCCTGCATAGAAACTAACTTCCCTCAAATAACTCCAGCTGCAGTCCCGACTCTCATCTCTATCATCTACAAAACAGCAGTGTTTCGGAAGAAATATTCAGCAGTCTTTAGCTAACTAGGCCATCATTGAATCTGTAAGGGTAGCCCCGTCTCAAACCTCCTCACTTCAGTGTCTGTGTCTCCACCCTCCAGCAACAGAATTGCAGGCAATTCACTCCAGCTGTTTGGGGAAGCTGTCCTTATCTTCCATCTTGTATCCTGCTAAACCCTGGGTATCCAAAATGGATCCAACTGGTCCCAGTACTCCTACTCAGACCCCACATAGTTGGAATTCACATTACCAGGGGCACAAGTCAGATTAGAACGATGCTAGTGTCAAACATAAAGTTAAAATACCAGTTTCACTTGCAATCCAGCACTCAGGGCAAGGGTATATACCATTTACTAAGCAGGAGACACTCCTAGACAAAACAAAATGCCAGTGCAGATCAGACTACCTGAACCCTTAACTTCACCTTTGGAGAAGTCTAGTTGTTGGATCGGCAAAAACAGTGGGAACATCCTTCTACATTCCCATGATTCATTCTGATGTCATATCTATACCTTGCAAAAAGGTAGACCCTCTCAACAACCTGGGATTCTTCCTCCTCATTGCCATTAACCACTTGAGTGGCTCGTGGCCTGTCTGAATCACAAACATGGTACTAAACAGTTTGGGCCAGAATCACCAATGTCTATATTGCAAGACTTGTTTGGTGTTTCAGATCAGAAGAAAGTTCTCAGATGTATCTACAGGAAAAGCAAATACAAGCAGCAATAATGTTGCGATTGTGTGTATTTAGGATTGTGTCTACACTACAGGGGAGCCCGTAGGGGCCACTTCAGCTATTTTTATTTTGTGCCAACCCCAAATAAACACGGTTGCAGATAGAATTCTTTTGAACAAATATTGTTTAAAATAATCGCATTCACCTCTTTTTTCCATTCATAATTTATCTTTCTTCGTTGGTCTGAGGTTACGTATTGAAATCGTGCTGCCTCGAATCAAAGCAGACAGTCATCAGTCCAAACATCTTCCCATGGTCAATTGTAATTATTTAGAAATGCCTGCCGATCCTCCCTTTGCGAAACTTAGAGTTTTTGAGACAACTAGAATATGCCAAGCGAAGGCTTATTTTAAAAAGCCCATACTTGCGCAGTGAGGTTTCCTCGTCCCAAAACATCGGATATAACCAGTGCTACGTATTTACTTAATGCCCACTTACCACGTACAAGAGTTCAGAGAGTTCATGCATTATTTTTCCACAGCACATTTTATTAGATTTTCGGCCACAGCATGGCTAAGGAGGGCGGATCACATACAAGCAGTCTCTCGATCAGTCACATGGCAGTTTTTCTTGTATTACTGCTTGGTATAATTATAATTGTAGATAGAAAAATACAAATCAACAACTTAACTAAATGCGCCTTAACCCTCCTGTGCCCGCCGCCCAACCCACAGCTCGCAGCCTGTCATACGCTTGAGTTATGAAGCAGTGTGTGTGTCCAAATCTTTTTGTCGAATTTCCGTCGTATAGAGGGACATAACAAAACAGGAGATAATGGGCTTGATAATATGCTCTATGGAATTCCAATCGAAGCCCATGTTAGATGTCTTCACATCTAACATGGGCTTCGATTGGAATTCCATAGAGCATAATATCAAGCCCATTATCGCCGCTTTATCTGCCGGTAAAGCGGCGATAATTGTATCTTCTGTCTTGATAATATGCCCCAGAGTGTGTCTACCGGGGTACTTGACTCAAGGAACAGGCCCTGGTAGTCCGTCTACCACTGCCAGATTTTAGGGTGTTTCTGTGGACATCCCCTCGACTGATATTTGGGTGCCTCAAATTCTATTTCCTTCTTCCAAATGCCCAACAGGGGAAGAGTTTCGACCTTCCAAAGTTGTGCGATTTCACTTTTGGCAATGGCGAGACCAAAAAACAGCAAGTGGCAGTAATACCTGTTGTCCCCTGTTCCCTCAGTGCTATGTAACAGAATTAGTTTCGGGGACATGGTACTATCCCGATCCAGGACCTCGGCCAGGCATGCACCAACTCTCCTCCAAAACCAAGCAAGAGCTCTAACAACCCACACTGTATGCTAAAAGGTACCATCATCATCACCATATTACAAGCAAATGGGAAAATTAACAAGACCCATTCTCCACAGTTTATGTAAGGTAAAGCATACGCAATGTAGATATTTCAACGGAATCAATCGCAGCCGGGAGGATATTGCAGCTCCGTGCGGAGACTCCAAGACCTCTGTCCATTAGTCGTCATCAATAGTTACTAGATCTGTCATCTAATGTGGTAGCACTATTTGTGATTAAAGATTGGTAGATCTTGGTTATTTTATGATCACCTAGGTCCACCATTAGAAGTTTACCCTCCACCGGGTTAAAATCTGGAATGGCAGAAAGATTGTTGACATATGGTGTTAGGGCATGACAGAATTGTAGATACTCAAAAAATGGGCTACGGGGCATTAAGATTTCAGACTGGAGTTCCTGGAACATTTTGAGGATAAGGTCTCTGTTCACACCCCCTAAAAAAGAGATGCCAATATTGTCCCACTTCTGAAAACCTGGCAAACCCGCCACTTGGGGAATAAGTCTATTCCGCCACAACGGAGTTGCACGCATAAGACGACCCCCACCACCCAATCCTGCGAAAAGACAGCCTCCACTCCAGTATATCACCACTCGTTTTGTCGGGTAAAGAGACCTTACATCTGGTCTACTATATAAATACTTATGAAGAGATAAATCTCCCAACACCCAATGTTCGACTGCGTATGCCGGGTCGTCTCTGGGACAGTACCACCATTCATTAAGCACCTGAAGGTGTGAGGCCGCGTGACAGGACTAGATGTCAGCTGCAGCAATACTGCCACAATATGTAGATTGAAAGCATGTTTGCAGAGGCACTCCAGAGACAACCCCCCTCCCCAGGAACTGACCCAGCAGCGAACTGATCTGCCAAACTACAAAGGAGGAATTGGGTTGGGGTAATTCTGTAGTTGGTAGAGGAGGCAGGTAAGGGATAACATTTTGAACATGGTGGAGCGACCATATAAAGATAAGGACCATTGCGACCAAGACCTAACCTCAGTCCTCACTCATTCCATCAAGGGGCTGAGATTGCGCTCCCAGTAAATCGACTGACTATAGGACAGGGAGACGCCGAGGTACCGCAGGCCGTCCACTGCAACGGACAAGTCTGCGTCCCATGTGCCATCTCCCAGCGACCCTGCAGCGGCCACAATACTAACTTACCAGCGGTTCCTGGGGATCTGTGAGGATGAATAATACATCATCGGCATATAGTGCAATGCGGTCTGAAAGCTCCCACCACCATTTGAAACCCCAGACTAAAGCATCTATTCTAACCCATGCGGCCAAGTTGGTCCAACTAATGGAATTGAACGCCTTATCTATATCTGCCAAGAGTAAGTGGAGTGATGTGGCTCACTGGTTAGAGGCGGCAGACCCGGAAGCAGAGGACGGCCCGGGACCAGGGTTCAATTCCCTACGCGGCAGGGTCGTGGACCAGGGTCAGCGGACTCGATAATTCTCGCCTCGTGCCTACTCTAACCAGGGATTACACTCGGCAACTCTGGGCATTAGCTTGCCTCATCTCCACAACAGCCCCCCACATACGCCGGGGATGCCTGGTTTCACCTTGGAGATACCCAGTAGGGACCATCTCACAGGGAAAGCCCGGACGGGTTCCCTAGAGGTCTACAGCGCGGAGATACCCCATGTGGGGTGATTCATGCGCTTTACAAGACATCATTACATTACATTACATTACATTACATTACAAGGTCACCGAGCACCCCAGGTGATCCATAGTTGCGATGGCACTGTGAGCCCAACAAATGTTGTGACACATAGCATAGTGAGGCATGAAGCCGGCCTAATCCGGATGTACCAGGTCCACCATGTGGAGCACTGTCACTACGGCCTTTGCCAACAACTTAGCCTCTATATTGAAGAGCTAGATTGGACGATATGAGGAGTGGAGGTCTGGGAGATGATCATGCTTAGGAAACACCACGATCTCAGCATATCGCCAGTCTGGAGGCATACGAGTTTCCTTCAGCGCGGCCTGAATCGCGGCTAAGAAATGGCTACCCAGCAACTACATATATGCTCTGAAAATTCCCTGGGAAATCCGTTTGGGCCTGGGGCCTTTTCCGGGCACACTTCCGACAGGGAAGTAGCCAATTCTTTGACTGTAAGGAGAGCCTCTAGTGACTCCCTAGCTTCTGCCAACAAGTCTTCAGGGGCAGATTGTCCAAAAACTTTGAGGCTAGTGCATAAGTCAAGGTGTCTCTATTAATGTATAAGGCCCGGTAAAAGCCTGCAAAGCTATCGGCCACAGCTTCTGGTTTGGTGAGCACCGAACCCCGCTCATCACAAATCGCAGGGACCTGAACTGGGGTCAGAGCATTCTGACACAGCCGCTGTAATAATCTCCCAGACTTATCTCCCCATTGATAAATCCTGCTCTGAGAATCCAACCACATGCACCTAGCCTCCTCCAACAGCAGCCACTGTTATTGTTACTGAGCAAGCCCCGACTCTCATAGCGCCCGTCCTTCCTCTTCCCTACCTCGCCGCTCCAGGTCTAGCAATGGGCTTCAATCTGTGATTTGTGCATTTGTCCATGGGCGCAGCCGTGCTGAAACTGATATCCACCCCATGTATAGTCAGCTTCATTGCCTCCCCCAGAATGCTCCAAGAAGATGGTGTCGCCTCGTTGAGGAAGAAATACTCTGTCACAGTGCGGTATAGGTGTGTTCTATACAGTGGATCTCTCAAGTGCCATGGGGAAAATCACCAGCGAAATAGAGGATGGCGGGCCCACCTAAATCCAAAATGCTACTGGGGAGTGATCAGAGAGATCCTTAGGCAGTGTCTCCACTTCAGACACTCTATGCGCATAACTCATACGCTCAAATACGTAATCAAGCCAAGAGAAAAATCCATGCGTTGAAGAATAGAAAGTATAGCCTGTGTTCATGGGGTGATGGGCCCTCCACTTACCCGTCCATCTCACTACGTCCACCTGGGGTCTTAGGAACCCCCCCCCCCACCAGACGCACGCCATCTATCACGGTCAGGATACACAACATCTTTTCAATCCCCACCGATGATCGCCAACCCACCTGGTAGGGATCACAATATGTTTACCAGTCAGTCTACAAAGGTTTGACTAAGTGGTGGAGGGAAGTAGAAACTACCAATGACAATGGGTTTCCCGTGTCCGGTCCCCATCACAAAAACACATCTCCTCTCTGTATCCCTCCAGGTCTTATGGGGCTGAAAAGGATCCCTGCGGTGTACAAGGATAGCCACTCCTCGAGAACCCCTAGTAAATCCTGAGTGAAAGGTGTGTACATAGCCAAAGCAGGCCAAACAGGGAGCCTTAGACCTCAGGAGATGTGTCTCCTGAGGTCTAAGGTCTGCCTGTTGACATTTAGCCTGGCGAGGCACTGCCCCCACTTTACCTTATCCAGGACCCCTCGAACATTCCAGCTGACATCGTGAATTCTTCCTAGCGCAGCGTTCGCATTTGCATCAGTCTTCTGGGTACATGATTGACATGTGGCGGACTGTCTGTAAGCAGATCTTCCATGCAGAGTGCACCAGAACTGCACAAAAGACATAAAAAACAAACTGCAACTTTATACCCTGCCCAATTTCCCTACCCCCCCATCCCCGATACCTCAAAACAACTAAAATATCTGTCACAGAGGGAACCCAACGTGGGCCGAGAACCGGGTCCGTCCAGTGGATCCCCATATGCCCCATCAACATATAGTCTTTCTGGAAAGTTCAAAGCGCAGCTCTGCAGAAGTGCAGCCGATTTAGAGTACCATCATACCGAGTGTTCAGGCTTATACAGTAAGTGCTCAAGCCCAGCAGACGAGATCACCCCAAGGCAGCAAGCCAAGCACTTATTATCTATTATATGGTGGCGTCTGCTAGTTCCTTAGTGTGGGGCCTAGAACGCCATGACGATCTTGATCTGTGATGGCGTTTCTCCTTCATTTTAGTCGGTTATTCGCATGGGTCACTGGAGGACGAGTCCGAGTCAAGACACAGCTTCACAGATACAACCTCATTTGTCCAAGCTAAAACCTCGTCTGGGGTGTCAAAAAATAGTGAATGTGAATTATAAAGCACACGCAGGTGGGCCGGGTAATAAAAGCATGTAGGAGATTTTAAGATCCTTAAGACGGGCCTTTGCCGCTGTAACAGACTGGCGTTGCTGCTGAACCATTCTGGTATAATCTGGAAAGATCACAATACAGTGGTATTCATATGATAGATTTTCCTGGGATCTTGCTAATTTAAGGATTATGTTGCAGTCATGGAAATTAAGGATCCTGCCAATGACAGGTTGAGGCCGGCGCCGGGTGGGAGGATGGGGGGGGAGGGCTTTTTCACCAAAGCTCAGTGGGCGTGTTCATTAAGCATTCGGTGGAATCCACCTAGAAATCCAGTGGGTGAGAAATCTACACATGTCCTCTCTCTCGCAGCCCTCTGGCAAGCCCACAAAGCAGAGTTTATTTCTATGGGCATGCACGTCAGCATCCTCCACACTTGCAGCCAATCCTTTGGTCCATGTCTCTAGAGATGTGACTTTCTTTTGGAGTGTAGTAACTATGTCTTCCACGCCAGAGACCTGAGTTTTGCTTTCAGTTATGCGCTCCAATGAATTGCGGAGATCCTGGAGAAGAAGCATCACATCAGACCCCACTGCTCCTATCTTGACATCCAACATTTCTCTGGGATGTGGCAATGGGGGCCCGACAGAGCAGTATTGTCAGGTGAAGCACCCGGGTGCCACTAGCGTCTGCTTTTGCTGCCCCAGTCCCAGTATATCAGTCCATTGTGCCGTGTTTGGAAAGTGGCCCCGGGGAATTATCTCTGATCATTCTTAGGGCTCTGTGCATCAGAGATCTTGTCTATTGGCCCTGGCCCTTCCACTGTTCAAGCTGTCTGCGGCTATTAGTCTTTAATAATGGTATGAGCTGCCAAGGACACGTGGGCCCCAGCAAGGATACACCCAGCCAACTGACCCTAGGGAGTAAAGGAAGGAATATCGTCCCTTGCAGCATATTGTGTGGATTGACGCCCCCGACTTCAAGCCGCACCAGAACCTAGCCCGACCGCTTCCGTGGACAGTTCACTCCCCCAGTGGGGCCCTCATCTGGTGTTGCACTCGTCGATCTAGTCCGCCGAGTGGCCTTGCTCACCAAAATCAGATATTGCAGCCGCCCTCCAGTAGGGTGCTGCCAGGCCCGCGAGCTGACCGGGCCCTCGATTCACCAGGCGTCTGCAGAGGGTGCGCTCGGGTCTCCGCTCCGCACAACACATTTCCAGTAGTGCCGCCACAGACCTGCACTGTCTTCCAGCCAGGCAAGCGAGCTGACCTGATGCCCGGCCATTGCTGCATTTGGCGATGCAGCGCACGCAATGAAATTCGTTTTATTTATTTATTTGTTTACTTACCTCTGCTGCCTGAGCTGTGTGCCTAAAGGGCATGAGAGAGTATGGCACTGACACCCATGAGAGAATTAGTGAAGCTGAGTGCAAACAGGTGTCCTTGTGTAACGTAACTGGTGCTCATGTAAAGCGCTCCAATACCTTCGGGTCAGGGCAGGGCTGGAAGGCGGGTGCTTGACTGCGCCTCTATTCGAGGTGTCTTGCGGCTGCAGTAGTGGCCCGTGGTGGGTCCTGCCTACCTTGCCGAGAAACTCAATCATTACACCCCTATTAGGGACCTACGTTCAGGAACCAAATCCCATCTCCTGGTTCCTTGGGTCAAGAAGTCTAGGATGGATGGGAAAGCCTTCGGATTCCTTGCTCCTTTGTACTGGAATCAGCTCCCCACCCCTCTGAGGCAATGTCCAGACCATCTTCAATTTAGATGGTTTCTAAAAACTGCTCTGTTTTAGTCTCTTATTCCGTCAGCCTCCTATTGCATTTCCGCAGCACAGAGATACCCCTTTGGGGGTGATTCAGGCACTATACAAACCTGTAAATAAATACATTCACTTCAAGAGGAGCATATTTTGGAAGGGAATTCCTGTACTTCAAAGCAAGCACACAGTTTTAGGAAGTGGCTGTACTTCAAGAGAAGCACAAAGTCACAAGGCATACCTGCACTTTATCAAGAGCACCTACAGAGGAGTACCTGCACTTTCGTGGAAAGAAACAGACAGATAGAGCCTACAACTCCCATCTCAAGCAAGCTCGGCCACCACGTCATACAAATTTGGTGCTCCAGGATTAATTATTTGGGAAAAGTTCTGAAGACAGAAATGTTGTCTTGGAGGCTCTGGATTTAACAGCAAGCAACCCTCAATATCATGCCTAAAAAATAATTAATTTAAAAAAACTACTATCAGCAGTCTAACCAAAAATATAATTAAGAGATAGCTCTCTCAGGCCAAGAAACCCTCTCCTACGCAGCTCATATCCCACCCTCTTATTTCAGAAGGCACAGGGAAGCAGGCCAGCCTCAATTCAGGCGAGATAATTAGGTGTGATACCAATGGCTGTGTGCAGGTGGATGGGATACAGTGGACAATGCAGATGAGCCTGATGCAAATGGTTGTGCAGATTAGGTGTGATACCATGGACTGTGTGTAGGTGGACTATGCAGACGAGTGTGATGCAATAGGTTGTGCAGATTAGGTGTGATACCATGGACTGGTTGTAGGTGGGTGTGATACAGTGGACTATGCAGACGAGCGTGATGCACAGTGTTAGACCTGTCAGCCCTTTGGGTGGTCCCTCCTTATTTTTCTCCCCTTTTTGCCTTCTATTTTTGTGTCCACCGTAATTTTTGGGTGTTGACCATAGGTCTCTGGGCGCCTCATTATTACCAATTAACAATGTGGCGCAGTTGCTCCTCTAAAATGGAGGGAGAGTAGGTGAAACACAAAATGGTGGCTTGTCCAGATCACCTCATAGCCTGGGGCCATAGGGTTGCACTGAGGGGTTCCAGAACCTTCTGGTCCACTCTGGGCTCTCCTGGACCAGGCTATAAAAGTGGAATGTTGGGTGGCCATTTTGGTTGGGTTATTGTGTGAGGAGTAAGGTCAGTCAGGAGCTGAGGCTTTGGGAAGGAGAGGTTGGCGCATTGAGGGGGGAATTGACTGTCTTCGGGCTTGCCTTCTGCGGAGTTGACTTTATAAGTAGATCGTTATAAAAGGAAACAGACCCTGGGCAACATAGAGCTTTTCGCGCTTTCCTGCGCTCTCCGCTCCTGAGCTGAAGTCCACCGTGGAGGGGAGCATGCAGTTTGGGCTTCCCCGTGCTCGGAGGCGGCCGGTATCAGCGTGAGGCAGGAGAGCTGCTTCTACAAGCGTTGCCCAGCAACGGAGGCCCAGTGAATCCCCCTCCCGTCGAGCAAGGAAGAGGTGAGGCGCCGGAAGGTGAGGGGCGGGCGGAGAGGAGGCCGGGCCAGATCGGAGCTCTTCCCCGTGTGGAAGGCTGAGAATGCGAGGGTCATAGGAGCAAGGGGGAAAGCCAGATTCGCCCCCCTCTTCCCCTCTCTTCAGATAGGACTGCGGTGTGAAAACAGTCACCAGAGCTCTACTATCAGCGGGGAGGCTCATTTGGGTAAACTGCACGATCCGGTTTATTTGACAGATTTGCCATCAATAAAGTAAGCCGGGACCTTTTAGAGAGAGGGAGGAGACTCAGCCATCGTAATCTTTGCTGGAAGAATTCCTCGTACAGTATAGCAAAGGGACATAGAGACTGTGGGGCTTGCTGATTAAAAGAAAACCCAGCCATTACCAGCACGATTCCCGTACCAGCAGGAGTGTCTAGTTGAAAAAGTTAACACCCAGGAGAGTACTGATTAGTTACAGCTATCCTAAACCAAGTCAAGTCGATGACCAGAAGGGGGGTAATGTGGCTAGTTGGTAGGGGTAATTAACCATACCTGACTGGGAGCCGGTGCCCTACAGCAACGCTGGGGAATGAGTCCTGACTGTTCTAAGGGGTAGTGTATACTATCAATGTAAAGCCGGTTTACTCTAAAGAATTTACCTGTCTTCCTGAGATATATATAGAATGCATTCATTGCTTGTATGAATTTACATCTTTGACCAAATTTTGACAATCTAGGCAATCTACTGTGTGACTCTTCAAAAGGATAATTACTACAGAGCTGCCTCTGGAACCTGTACCTCACTCATTTGTAAATCCAATGTGACCTTTATGGTAAATTAATTCTTACAATTTCCTGTACTATATGATTATGATTAGGTGAGGTCTGCTAATGGAATTAGAATTTATGCTATTCTTTAAGAATTTACAAAAGTATGCAAAAATAATGGTGACATTTAAAATGCAGATGTAACGGATTGTGAGGTAACTGAAAAACTAAGTGAAAGAAAAGATAAAGCTTTTCTATCTTTTTCTAAATATGGTGTGGTGTCATTGTTGAGTGGAGGTAGGCTGGGGTGCTGAGAGAGTGTGACACAAGTACAGCACAAAAGCCTTGGAGTTAAGTATTGCCCTCTTGTGCCAAGCTACCCTAGTCGGACCGGTGACCCCGGGTCCAACATATTGGTGTTCAGCGGTGGGATCAGGGCTTGTGCTTGCGTCCCCTTGACAGTGGCTCAGTGTGCACCACGCACCTTACACCTGAATTTTTTAAATGTATTTTTATTGGAGTTTTCTCCTAGTTGGTCTTCCTAATTGGATATTTTTGATTTTTCCAAAATCCTTTCTTGTGGTGGTGATAAATAGTTCTTATTTGACCCCACACTCTTAAGAAACCCAAAATAAATGTCTGAGGGCCCGTCTGGTAAAATGGAGTTTGAGTTGGCTGAGTTAGAGACTTACACAGCGGCCCAACTTAGGGAATTTTGCCAGGAAAAAAGGGGTGTTCTTCAAGCGTGGTGCGAAGGAAGTGGAACTCCAAACCAGCTTGAGAGCATGGGTGGCAGCTCACCCAGATGGGGAAAAGGGGAAGGAAGAAGGAGATCGTGACACCATCATAGAAGTGGACATGCTGTACCAAACCGAGTGGGGGAATCTGTTACCAGTTCCTGGGACACCTTCGAGGGCGGGCAGTAGTGTGTATGGAAGGAGCCTGTCCTCAGCAGAACTAGAGGACAGTAGGGAGAAGAGAGAACTAAAATTAGAATTGGCCCGATTGGAGAAGGAGCGGGAGGAAAGGAGGTTTCTCCATGAGCTTAGCTTAAGGGAGTTAGACCTCAAAGCCCTACAGATGGGGACCCCCAGCAATCCTATTGGTGGCAGCGTACCTAAGGAGGTTACCAGGGAGCCCAGACCCTACTTGCCCAAAGATGTAGTCGCCAGTTTTAGTGTAGGGGATGACATTGCCAAATGGTTGGCTGCCTGTGAGGTCTCGCTAAGAGCCCATGGGATTTTGGAAAGTCATTGGGGGGGGTGGCCTGTACAAGTACATGCCTCCAGTGGGGAGGGATGCTCTTTTAGCTCTGGAGCCGGAGGAACAGACCAATTATCCCACAATGAAGGTTGCCTTAATCAGAAAGTTTGGGCTGACCCCTGAAAAATATCGACAGAAATTTCGGAACAGCCACAAACTAACTGCACAAAACTGGGTGGACTTTCTGGACTACGCAAAGAAGGCATTAGAGGGCTGGGTGCAAGGCAGTGAGGTTACCGATTATGAGGGGTTGTACAATCTGTTCCTGAAGGAGCATCTCCTCAAGAAATGTTTTCCGGAGCTGCGTCAACACCTGGTGGACAGCAAGCTGACTAACCCTAGGAAGCTTGCAGAGGAGGCGGACATCTGGGCTAGTACCCGGGTGTCCTCAAAGGGGACTGGAGAGGATTCCCAAAGGACTGGTCAGGACGCTCCCCAGAAGAAAGAGGGGGGAAACAAAAAGATGGAGTTCTCCAAAAGCCCCCAAAATAGCTCGCAGGGGAAGGGATCAGGTTTCCCTCCAAAGGTTAATCAACAAAAATCCCCCTATCCTGACCATAGTCAGCAGCCTAGGATTGTCCGCTGTTATGAGTGTGGTGGGATTGGGCACTATAAGGGAGATGCCAAGTGCCCAAAGAGACCACCCCCTCCCACTGGAGGAAAAACCCCGGGAGTGGCTAGTGTAGTGCTCGGGGAGGAATTGCCCCTAGATAAGGGAGGTGAACGGGCAGGGATAATCTTAGTGTCCCTGGGAGACAGCGAGATGGTTCCTAAGATCCAGGTGCCCCCGAATACCACCAAGAATGGGCAGTGGATCACCATCAACGGCCAGAGAGGGGAGGCTCTGAGGGACACAGGTGCCAGCATGACCATGGTGAAGAAACAACTGGTGTCCCCAGAACAGGTGATTCCTAACGTACTCCACCCAGCTGTGATGGCTGACGGCAGAATAGGTCACTATCCCGTGGCCGAAGTTCCCTTTGAGTGGGGAGGGGTCGCGTGCCTTCTTCGAGTTGCAGTGAGCCCTGCCTTGCCAGTCGATTGTCTGTTGGGGAATGACCTGGAGCATAATGCTTGGAAAGAGGTGGAATTCCGGACCCATTCAGAGATGCTGGGTATACCTGATTGGACCTGTGAAAGCACACGGTCCGCGACTGCCCGGAGGGGGAGTTCGCAAGGGCTGGAGCCTGGAACAAAGGCACAGCAAGCTGCCAAAAAGGGGAAGATCCGGGGACAGGGAAAACCTGCCTCGGCGTCCATACCCCGTGAGATGGATGGGGCACCAGAGGTGGTTGTCCCGGAGTCCACAGAGGGGGATGTTGTCTACCTGGAGGACTTACCTATTCCTGCAGAATAGCATGTGGAGGGAGGACCTACCAGGGAAGAGTTTTGTCAGGGGCAGAAGGAGTGCCCTACCCTTGAGGGTCTGAGGCGACAGGCCGAAGCCCAGGCAGCAGGTAACATTGCAGGGAACTTTCATATCTTCTGGGAGGATGGCCTTCTCTACAGCGAACCCAAGGCTCCGGTGCACGATTCGTCACGGGCCTTGGTAGTTCCCCAACATTACCGAGCCTTTCTCTTGGAGTTGGCTCACGAGATTCCCTTGGCAGGACACCTGGGTCAGGACAAGACCTTTGCCCGGCTTCTCCCCCATTTCTATTGGCCTCAGATGAGGGTGGCGTCCGACACTTTTTGTAGGACGCGTGTGTCTTGTCAAGCTAGTGGGAACACAGAGGTTAAGCTGAAGGCTCCCTTGGAACCACTACCCGTCGTTAGCGCCCCCTTTGAAAGGGTGGGCATCGACATTGTTGGGCCATTGAATCCGCCTACTACAGCCGGTCACAGGTTTATCCTGGTTCTGGTGGATCATGCCACCCGGTACCCATAGGCTATTCCTTTGAGGACCGTTACTGCACCTGCGGTGGCTCGGGCCCTGATGGGGATTTTTACCCGAGTGGGTTTCCCCAAGGAAGTTGTGTCTGACAGAGGGGCCAACTTCATGTCAGCATACATGAGGGCTATGTGGAAGGAATGTGGAGTTACCTACAGGTTCTCTTACCACCCCCAGACCAATGGTCTGGTGGGAAGGTTTAACAAAACCTTGAAGGGCATGATCAGGAGTCTGCCTGAGAGCCTGCGGAGGAAATGGGACATCCTCCTACGCTGTTTGTTGTTCTCATACAGGGAAGTGCCACAGAAAGGAGTGGGCTTCAGCCCCTTTAAACTTCTGTATGGACACCCTGTCAGGGGACCTCTCAGCCTGGTGAAAGATGGATGGGAAAAGACTCCCAGGAGGCTTCCCCAGGATGTGGTGAGTTACATGCTGGCTTTCCGTAGCCAAATGGCTAAGTTGTGGAAGCAAGCTTCTGACAACCTGGAAGCCAGCCAGGCAGTCGTAAAAGAGTGGTATGACCACAATGCTCACCCTGTGGAGTTGGAGCCTGGACAGAAGGTGTGGGTCATGGAGCCTGGAGAGCTTAGTGCTCTCCTGGATCGCTGTACAGGCCCCTTTGAGGTGGTTAGAAAAGACTGGTCAGCGATATCCTGGAAGTGCACCAGAGATTATCTGGTACTCATAAAAACAGCAACGGGACTCACAGAAGAATTAACCAAAAAGATCCAAGTGATAGAAACGAAATTGAACAACATGGTACATATAACTGTCTATAAGAAAAAATTGGAAGAGATAAACAAAGAAATAAGTGATACACAGGAATATCTCACACAAACTAAATTACAGAAATTGGTAAAAGAACTGAAGAAATTTTCCATTGAACGTATTCATCCGTATAGTAGTAAAGACTAAAAGACTAATGACAATGCCTCTAACTACGGTTCCAACAGTGGATCATCAGGAGATGGTTCAGACTCAAGTGGAGATGAATACCCTACTTACGGAAGAGGAAGAAACCAGAATAGAAGGGGTAATCGCCGAGGATGCAATATATGGCAGATGCCACACTACCAGATGGGCTCCCAAGGAATTCCATTCCAACCCTTCAACCCTCATTTCTAAGGCTGGATGAATCCATATTTCCAGGGAGCTCCCCCTATGACTCACCAGATGCAACACCACCAAGGCCAAAACTACCAACAACGGCTTCCTTTTTTAGGGGCAGGCCCTGTGACCCAGAAGTCGAGACGGAGAGGAGTGACCTGGTCAGACCAAACACGACAAGTGCAAACCAGGAGTGTGACAAAAGCAAAGGCAGGATCAAGCACAACGCTCTCGTCGTGAATCTTACCGAAAAGGTACTTACTCCAAATCAAGAGAAAATTCAAAAACAAAGGCTTGGGCTATGTACCCACACCAAACCTTGACATCTTTAAAACCAAATGTGAACTTGCAGAATTCTGCCGAAAGTTAAAACTAAAAGCTTTCTTCACGAATCAAGAGACACCTTCCATGGATGGAGACACTTCATTACGCAACAAATCTAAATTCTGTCCAATGAATTGTGTATCTAACATGTATACACCAAACACTCACTAAAATAGTGTATTATTGCCTCCTTACTGGATATATAGTTATATTCCAAATAGGGGAAAGCATACATCTTGCCAGACTCGTAAAAGGTAGAGACCTCACCCCACCTGGCTGCGGCTCAGGAAATGAGTGAAGCACCGCTCTAAAATGGGGGGCAAGTAAACACAGATATGAGAACAAGCTCGTTCTCATATCTGTGTTTACTTGCCCCCTATTTTTATAACTGTATATCCAGTAAGGAGGCAATAATATACTATTTTAGTGAGTGTTTGGTGTATACATGTTAGATACACAATGTTATTGTTCATGTTCAGTGACATTCATTTTCTATATATACGCGGTGATGGCTCACCAACGCTCTCACCTAATTTTCTTCTCTTGTGCTTCTAGTGACACACACAACTTGTGAGCGCCTAGAAAATTCAGGTGATCTCTAAGCTTGTCTCCTTATGATTTCTTTATTTAGCACGGAATCACATCATATTCATTTTGTTTATCAGTGTTTGTTTACACTTTTTTGCAGAAGCAACAGTCATATAGGTCCTGAAGAAAGCAAGGACAAATATGTCCAGAAGATTTGCTGAAACATGTTGACCTCGTATTACACCTAGGCAGTTATTTTAGAAAACTGCCACTGACCATTTTTAATGTTGGAGGAGTGAGTGACACCAGAATAAAACTCTTTAGTACTCCCTCATCCAATTTTAACACACTTTTCTTTTCACACATTTTCTTGCACTGCGACATCAGTCACTCTGTTCCATCTATATTCTCAAAACAGAGTAGTAAGACCATATTGAGACCTATCTGAGCAGGTGAGGGCTTTTACCACCTCCGTCCTCATCTGTGAAGGGCAGGGGCTCTTCCGTTTTGGTCATAAAGGAATCCCAAATGATGAAGGGCGGTTCCGTGTGGTGACTGATGGGTATCCTCAACCGACCAATCGGGAGGTCTGGGGTTAGACTTTTTTGATTTAGATGTACAGAGTAGGTATGGTGTTTGTGTTGGGTGGTTCACTTTAGCTTATATATTTCTTTGTTGAAGACCCTTTGCTACTTGTGTGTAGAAAAGAAATTGTCATAAAACCAGCTGACAAAGGATGCGGAATAGTTCTCTTGACTAAAGAAGGATATCATAACCAATGCATGGATCTCCTGTTAGACCAGAAATTCTATCAAATCATTACAACAGATCCCACACCCAGACTATAACGGACAATTGCACTCATGGTAGAGGAAGCGGAAACCAACAATTGGATTTCGAAAAAAGAGGCTGAGCATCTAGAAACAAGAACGCCTAGAACACCTACTTTTACTCCCTACCCAAGACTCATAAAGTATGAATCCCACCACCAGGCAGACCCATTGTATCAGGCATTGGGTCTGTTTTAGAACCACTCTCACAGTTTGCGGATCAGTACTTAAAACCTCTGACGCAAAAAACTCCTACCTACCTAAGAGATACAAGAGACCTTCTCAACCACTTACAACAAATAGCCTACTCAGAGACCAATATGATCTTGGTGGGGTTAGATGTAGAGAGTCTCTACACCAGTTTGCCACAACAAAAGACTTTGGATACCCTTGAGACCTTAATTTTCAACATGGAATGGGATTACAAAACTCCCCAACACTTTGTGCTCGAATGCTGTAGACTCGCACTGACAGAAAACTATTTTTAGTATAATGACAACTTATATAAGCAGTGCCACGGGACATCAATGGGCAACACATTTGCCCCCAGCGTGGCAGGATTATACGTCAGCAGCTTCGAAGAAATGTTTGTCAACAACACAGACAACCGCTTTCAACATCACATACATTTTTGGAAACGGTATATTGATGACATTCTCCTCATATGGGAGGGAGATATGAAAAGTCTGAAAAGTTTTCACTCTTGGCTAAATACACGAGATGAATGGCTGAAATTCACATACATTGCAAGCAAAGAAAGCCTAGACTTCCTGGATATCACCATTTATGTGGAGGGAGGAAGATACCCTGCACACAAAAACATTATTTAAACCCACTGCGAAAAACAGCTTATTGTCTTTCAATAGCTTCCACCCTCGCCTACTAAGGGAAAATCTCCCTTATAGTCAGTTCCTAAGACTGCGAAGAAACTGCAGCAAAACAGAAGAATATAAGATCCAAGCTGATGAATTATGTAAAAAACTTGAGGATCGGGACTACCCAAAAAAGGTGATCAAGAAATGCAAAAAGAGAGCGAGGAACCAGAATAGAGAAGGCCTACTAGAAAAAACAGAGAGAGCTCCACAGGAAGACCTACTGACGTGTGTAACAACGTACAGCGCAGCATCTAACAACATAAAGAAAATTATAAATAAGAATTGGCGCATTCTAACCTCTGCGACCATATCATGGCCAAAACCAAGGTTTGCAAACAAAAAAACAAAAGGACGCGCAACTTGAAAGACATACTGGTCCACACCAGACCACCTCCAGTAAAACAACAACAACATACCGGCCTGTGGCACCTTCCGCCAGTTACAGGACACTTTCCGAGCGGATCGTGCTCGGTCTGCAAACTGATAAAAACAACTAAAGAGATACAACTCCAACCAAACCTAAAATGGACTATGAGAAGCCATACGAATTGTAACTCTAGCCATGTAATATACATGATTACCTGTCCATGTAACATGTACTACATAGGTATGACTTGCAGAAAAGTAAAACAGAGAATCTGCGAACATCGCAGTAACGTGAAATGCAGGAAGATCATAACAAAGATGTCCAATCATTTTTTGGAAAAGGGGCATACTGTAGATGATCTAAAATGGATCGTTTTGGAACCGCTACTCTACAAGGACCATAACGCGGAGCGCACCCTTTTTGTAAAAGAACAGAGATGGGTCCATAGATTGAAAATAGACCAGATAGGTTTGAATGATAATATCCCCTGGTTGAGCCTCAATAGGTAACCTGACAAGAATTTGCAGAATTCGCCATCTTAAAAGATCACCAGAAAACTACATGATCTATAAAAGCCAGATTGAGAGGTATGTCATCAACACTCAGGTGGTTAGAAGTCTGGATGATTGTAGAAAACATTCCCTTCACAATGCATAAAAACGCCGCAATAGAATGTCACCAAGAAGCACAGAATACACATATCAAAAGACACAGCATTCAAACTCCGAATACCCCATTTACGCTACTTACATTTTTTGGCCTGTTTAAATCTTTTTGGCCCGCTAATATCGTAGGTAAAAATCCCCCCTTCACTTTTTCAATATAAAGGGATTTTTGCACCAGTTTCCATATAATTTATTTGCTATGAAGAAAAGAATCACTTGCAAACCTTCCCGCAATGTCTTTCTTCAATTTCAATGGGCCGACACATTTTGTGTCTTAAAAACGGCCCTGGAAACCAACCCGTGATCCGGGACAAGAAAGGGCAGCGTCAGCGTAAGAGGAGAGAGCCGCAGGTAGCTGAGACGCAAAGATCTGCACCTCTACAAAAACCGATAAGTATCTTTAATCCTCCTTCTAAAATATGTTATCGTTATCCACAGTAGGCCCCCTCGACCCCCTGGCACCCGTAGAAGCGCTACATGAGTGCAAAAGAGGTATGTTTCTAAATCGTACATATTAGTCATTTGGCAGGTATGACAAGTAACAGAGTGCAAGGAAACGCGCTTTGGGCATAACATAAACTAGACTTCTCGGCATAATGCAAAGTGAATGAGAATGTGTGACTGGACATTTAACATCACGGACATATGCAAAATGCAAATTGAATGAGCATATGTGACCGAGCATTTGGGCATTTAACATCGAAGACATGTACACAACAGCAGCGTACGCTCTTTAGCGACAACGTAAAAAGCCGCGTGTCATGAATACGTAACATATACGAAGGAAGACGCCGACAAGCCTTTCACTATATACATGCTTATCATGAAGAAACGCTGGCCATCAATGAATGAGTCTGTCATGGACAGCTTAAGACGAATATTGTGGATGAATGATTGCCATAAACACAAAACAACAACTTTAATTCTTAATTTTTAAACTTTAATCTGTAAATATTAAGCAGCCTAAATGTTTTTAAAAAGTGATGACAAGCCATAAACAATAAATCATGGTGACAGATTAGGATGAATAAAAATTAATAATGACTAGGGAAGATTTGCCAATTAAGAATACACCACAATCATGGGTGAAGGCCTGGAAATGAGTGTGTGTCTATTGCCCGATGGGCGTGTGTTCCATAAAGTATTGACATTTTTTCAGTTGCTTAAATAGTATTAACTGAAGTGTTATTAATGTCCCCCAACCCACTTTTCTCCCCTGGTTTTCTACACCATTTATCCCAACAGGTACGTTTTTTGACCTCCTCGAAGTGAAGGACTACTACGTCACTTTACTTCACTATTATCATAGTAAGAAATCCTTACGTATGCAACACTATTTTTCACTTGGTCCTGAAGAAAGCCCGACTGACCTGATTAGGCGACCTAGGGCTGAAACATGTCGACCTTTTTAGAAACACAAAAATTGAGTGCGTAAGAATCCTAATTATTCCTAATACGCACATCTATATTTTTTCAGACAATTAACTCGAATCCAGAAAAATAAATAAAACTGTCTGGCTGTCCGGGTTATTTTAATTGTATTCACTTATCACCTATCACTGATCACTACTGTTTTTAACCAAGGGTAAATACCTCCAGGTGGGGGTTGCATAACAACTAACCCAATGATTATGCAGTCACGTGAGTGAACAGCGGAGAACCAAGATATACCGCTACTTTGGACAACTTCACACGTGCATGAGGGTTTTTTATCTTGGGACATACACTTCGCCTGTACACCCAGGTTATGCAGGACAAGTGATCCTTCCTTAAGTGATTTATGGTAACACTATGAGAAGCCATACGAATTGTAACACTAGCCATGTAATATACATGATTACCTGTCCATGTAACATGTACTACATAGGTATGACTTGCAGAAAAGTAAAACAGAGAATCTGCGAACATCGCAGTAACGTGAAATGCAGGAAGATCATAACAAAGATGTCCAATCATTTTTTGGAAAAGGGACATACTGTAGATGATCTAAAATGGATCGTTTTGGAACTGCTACTCAACAAGGACCATAACGCGGAGCGCACCCTTTTTGTAAAAGAACAGAGATGGGTCCATAGATTGAAAATAGACCAGATAGGTTTGAATGATAATATCCCCTGGTTGAGCCTCAATAGGTAACCTGACAAGAATTTGCAGAATTCGCCATCTTAAAAGATCACCAGAAAACTACATGATCTATAAAAGCCAGTCTCCCCCAGCAAGAAGATGAAAAGTCCCCCCCCGCCCCCCCTAAGTCTCTGGGGACTCTGACGAAATAACTCCTCAAGGGCTCAGCCAGCATTGAATCACTTCCTGGGCTGGAACTTTTGTTCTACCGCTGGGGGTGTATTGAGAAGTGCACCAGGGATGAAGGGCTGAATTGAGGATGTCTAGAGAAAGGTATCCCCTGGAGGCAAAGAGGTGCAATTGCACGAGGAGTGCATTACTAATGTAATTTCTACGAAGTGCATTGACCAATGTTATTTCTATGGAGGGACTGTAAGTCACATGTGTAATGTGAATTCATAAGCAATGAGGGGCTATGTTGCTAGACATTCCTGCTAGGGTGTCTGGCTGCATATGCTTAATCCTGTGATTTCATCTGTGATGCCTTTTAGAGGTTGTGATTGCAATGCATTATAAATGTTATCAAATCTAATAAGTACCTAATTTTAAAGGGATACCTAAATATGTATTTTTGCTGCTGCGTTAGGTGAAGAAGAACCCAGACTGTTAGCCCCTAAGTTGTAGAGGTGTATACTTCATGGTCAGTATGGGATGCTCAGTCAGAGTTATGTGTCACCAGGGCAGGTGTGCCTATATTAAATGCTGGTTGAGATAATGGGGTGGGACGCCACTGAGATGGTGCCAGTGCGCAGGGCCCTCGCTCCAGGTAATGTTCAGCTAACTGCATTAGGGGGCAAGAAGATGTTCATACATGGGAGTGGTGGTACTAGACCCCACCCTCCCTGTGGGAGGGATGGAGATGTTATGCAATGTCACAAAGTAATTCCAACAGCTTATGTATATTTGTAAATTGGTGCATAATATTGAGTAGTGTGTGTGTGTTTAATAAATGTACTCTTACTTCTATAAAACAAAGTACAGACTGGACAATCAATTATTGAGTGTTATTTCTGCGCACCTGTAATGGTGATTACTATACCACACCACTTTCCTTGAGTAAGCCTTAGACTGTTCTGCAACGCTACCCTCTGAGAGTCAGGCGCTACACTAGGGTACTTGGTTCCCAGTGAAGGACAAATGTGACAGGTTATTTGTGCAGGCCTCACTGATACTGCCTCGTTTTCCAACATTCATCATAATATGCACCAAGTTATTTCTTGAGAATGCTTTAAATATATTATTTATCATGACATCTCCAAATACGTCACAAGAGCCCACTATAGTACTACTCTATTCTTTCTATTCAAACTTTATTGACTCGGAGAACCAATGTACATAGGATAGGACTTTTTTTTAAGACCCCGTGGCCACAAGTATGAATTTAAACGTCTTTTCATGGCTGCAGTTCCAAGGAGCGCATGCTTGAGCTCCGTAACGATCTTGTGCAGAATTCTCAAGATATTTCAACATTTGAACTGTTTCATCATAGGCACGGGAAAGATGTGGGCCTATTTTCTTTGCAGCCATTTTGATTTTGATTGCAGTGTAAGCCACAGCCGCGGTAATGAGTGAGTCATGTTCTGGGTTGAGACTTTCCAAAATAGACCCACTTGGCTCCGTTCTGAGCAGAGATGAACCACTTCCAGTCACGCGTCTTATGATAGTATCACATGCCTTGCCTCGAAGTCTGAAAACGCACCGACCTTGGCTTAATTGGTCCTTTGAGAATTTGAGTTTCACGCTGTGTTGCATCTATCGGCTCCTTGAGGGCTGAAGACTCAGTAGGGATGTGCCTATCATCCAAAGGACTGGAAAATTAAGCCCAGGACAATTAGCCTAGCACAAACTTAGGTTAAAATATCAGGTTGGATGGGGCATAACGTGGAACAGAGTTGTGAACAATACAAGAATCAGAAGAGAGCATGGATTGTCTTGCTGGCTCACGGTTCCAGTATAGGGCACAAATAACAAGCTGGGTGTAGGTCGAAACACTTGTACTGTCCTGTCTCCTGAGGCAATATTCAATATGGGCTCTGTGGAATCTACCTCTCATACTTACGAGCCGAAGGCTAGCTTTGAGTGTTCAAGATTTTAAAGCAGTCTCTGGGTGCAGGAAATCCGCCTTTTCTGCATAGGCACCCCCAATTTTTTACCTTTTGCTACAGCTTGTATTTTTGCTAGCTTTACAATTCTGTGCACTCTACACTTGCTAACTAGTAGTACAGTGAATGTGCTCCAGCTACAAGCATGGTAAAAATGGCATACTCCTAACTGGTATATTTAACTTGCCTGTAAGACCCTTGTATAGTGTATACAATTTATACAAGGGCCTAGAAGTTAAATGTCATTAGTGGACTGCAGAACCCATTATACCGTCCACTATAGTGGCAGTGCGGCCTACCATAGGAGCCTGACTGTAACAGCGCAAAACATGCACTGCAACCTGCCAAAATAAACCTTTTCTGACAGGTAAACCCTCTCTTTTTTAAATTAGTAAGTCTCCCATATAAGCCTCGTAGCCCACAAGGTAGGCTGCATGTAGAAAGTCAATGTTACCATGTTCCTACAGTGACACAGAGTGTAACTGTAGGACACTAGTAGATATGTTATGAAGGGCGCCCATATGTCTTTGGGCCTAGACGCCACAGGGAGTTCCTCAGCATAGTGAGCCAGCTGATCTTTACAATAGGCTATGTCTGATAACCAATAATCAAATCGTGGTGCTCGTCTACCCCACCATTTTTGGGCTGCCTTCCACTTTGCCAACAGTAGCATAATCACAACTAATTTCCAACTCTGTGGTCGTAGTTCTGTAACAAGGCCTAGCAAGCATATGCACGGGGTACGTGCCACTTCTTCCAACACCATATCGGATTAATTTTAGTAACTTGTACCCAAAAATCCTGCACCTTCGCGCAGTACCATGCTAGATGCATTAAACCAGCGTCTAATGGGCCACACCTCAAACAGCTAGCAGACTCTCAACCCATATCTATGTAGCTGCACCGGGGTGTAGTAGAGCTGTTGGATATATTTAAAATGAATGATTTGCAAGTTACAGTTAGCTGTCAGACGCCTGGAAAGGGCGCAGCAATAGTCCCAGTCTTTCCTTGTGATATGTGTGTCTAGTGCTGTTTTCCATCTCTCCATGCTACTGTTATATTGTGGGGCAGTCTCCGCTTGGATTGCATTATATAGTCGGGTAATCAGTTTTCCTCGGAATGGGATGTCGAGCATCATTTGTAAAGCTTTTAGTGTCTTTGGAACAGCTAGCTGGGTGTTGTGAATTCACTGTTTTTAGGGCTTCTTTTAGTCTGTGGTACATAAATGTCTGCATAGGGTTATTGTTATCATGTGTAAAGACGGCCTCCAATGTAATGAAGGTCCCATCTGGTTATGCATCTCCCTTAGTAACAATTCCCATCTTTACCAGCAGAGTTTTTTTTAAAATAGTTTTTATTGTTGCATTAATGTTCCAAATACATACATGCATTCGGTATATTATTATTATTACAACATAGTCTTTCTTTGGCATGAACATAAATAGCAGAACAGTGCAATGTTCATGTTTACCGTCTTCCCTTCTCTTTAATAAAACTTTTACGAACTCCCCCTCCCCTCCCTCCCTCAGCACTTACTGATCACACAATTCTTATTCTTTCTGGTAATGTCTCATGTCTTTATATCATTGTGATTGTCATCTCTCCTTCCCTTTCGTTGCGTATGCTGCGTATCATGATAGCAGGTTCCGCATCCCATCCTGCAAGTGAACTAGTGGTGTGTTCGTCGTGACCAATACAAAGCTGTCATAGGATACTGAGCTCGGGTACAGATTTCCTGATACGTTTTTCTACTGCGGATACTCACTCAAAGTGCGCTGCGGCGCATAATTCAAACTCCGTCAGTATCGAGTTCCAATCTAATGAAATGTGCGTTCCTCCCTTTGCAGTTCCAGACCTTCCGCCTTCCCCCACCTCATTACCTCCCTGTGCCAGCTCTCGCTCTCGATGTCTGGCGGCCTGGCTGATTTCTATCTCATCGCTATCTCTCATTTTGCCAACAGCAGAGCTAGGTCTACAAATCTAGTAGCAACACTCCTTTTCTTTTCTTTGTGGCCCAGACCCAGGACGCCGTACAGCAGAGACGTATAAGGCCTGCCCGGGGCTACTACTATTAGAATCTCATGGATCGTTACCCAGTAATACCCTAGCTTGGGGAAGTCCCAGAACATATGTAATAGGCCTGCGTCATCTATGCTACATCTAGGGCATTTATTCGCTGTCTCAGGGAACATTGCATGTAGTCTGTGGGGGGTTAGGTATGCTCTATGGACTATCATTAACTGGATAAACTTGAACTTTAGATTGCGCGCCACTTTTTGGGGTATTTCAGCACCTTTTCCCATTCCCTGAGAGCTCTGCCTGCGTCCACTTACCAGCGGGTCCGGAGGGGCTGCAGTGACACCGCTCTGTCTATTCTTATTCCGTTGGTCAGCCATTTCGTCAGGTGACTACCCGTCCCCATTAGGTATTGCATTGTGAGCAACGTGTTTGTGACTCGTTCCGTTCCGTCTCGCGCCCAGTGTGTGGTTATGTAATGTGTTAGCTGCAAGTGTGTGAGGACCAGCGCCCTCGGGGTTTGGTGCAACCTGGTGAAGTCTGCGTATGTCAAAAGGCTTCCCTCCGAAAAAAAATCCCCCACATGCATAACTCCTGCATCGTGCCATGGTTTCAGCCTGCGCTCCGTGAGTGTAACAGTCCCTAGGGGGATTCCCAGTAACAGTATTATGGGCGCGTATGTAGAGCGTTTATTAGTGTATTTGACCGCCGCCTCCCATTGTTTAATTGCTAGCCTGAGCAAAGGTGGGGCAGAGTCAAGTATCTTAGCGTGTGGGAGCAGCAAGCGGTGTATAGCTCCTCTTGCCCTGTCAGCCTCAGACATATTCAGTGCATGGAGGTTGCGTCCCGCTAGCCAGTAGGCCAGCCACTGAAGCTGGCACGTGTAGCCATATGCAATCAGGTCTGGCACTCCCATACCGCCCTTGTCCATCGGCAGTTGTAATTTTACTAGACTGATGCGTCTCCTGCCTGAGCCCCACACTAGTTCCGTTAAGACTGTGTTTAGAGCTTTAAAAAAAGGGCATGGGGGCGTGGCCAAGATGGCGGGCTGAGAGGACGCACCGTCCGTGAGCTCCTGTGATCCAGGGCCCTTGAACCGTTGCTTATCGCCGAGTGCGGAGGAGCGGGCAGCGGCGCCGCTCTGGGCTCAGTGATACCTCGCAGTTCCAGAAGCAGAGAACCGGAGAGAGCCCGGAGCGAGAGGCGACCTGGGAACAGGCCGAGAGCTGAGGGGGCCGAGATCGTCGCCGACCGGAGCTGAGGAGGGCAGACTCGTTGGCGCGTCGGCGGCCGGGTGGTGGCGGTCGGCCCCACACGAGCCCCCGGTGGGGGCCGGCGGCGGTAGAAGCGAGCGGAGAGTGAGGCGCTCTGGCCTGGACGCATCAGGGAGGAGCGGACGGAGAATCCCGACCGGCCGCTGGGCCTGTGTTTGCACATCACCTTCAGGCCCCACTTACATGGCCCCACGCGGGAGAGCAGAGTGAACGAGCGACCTCCCAAGTAAGACTGCACGACCACAGAGCGGCAGCCGCCGGCCTCCCTCCAGAACCCGACCCATGGTGGTGGTGCGCACAGAGCCGGGAAGCCGCGACCCGAGTCGGCGTGGGGTCGCTACTTGAGGCCGTGGTCGCGGCCGGTGGTGTACCTCGGTGTAGTCTGGCAAGAAGGCCAAGATGTCAGGGGGCGGCGCCGAGGCCCGGCGCGGCAGGCCCACTCTGTGTGCTCTGTCGATTTCGACATGGAAGTCTCCAGGTTCACCCAGTATGTCTCTGAACAAGTGCCTCAGGTATGCAGCGACGTCGTCTCCTTCCTCTTTTGATGGGACGCCTCGGACCCGGATGTTATTGCGCCTGGATCTATTCTCAAGGTCTTCAGTGTGGGCTTGGAGGTCAAGCTGCTGGTCCTTGAGTCGCAGTACTTCCTGCTGCAGTTGCACGATCTCTTCGTCCCGGGAGTGTCCGGCCTCCTCTACAGTAGCCACTCGTTCGCCTAGGGAATCGCCCTCCCGTCACACTTCCCGGACCTCTCCGGCCACCTCCTGCTTCAGCGTTTGGAAATCTTCTCGGAGGGAACTGAACAGCGACTCCAGGAAAGATCTAGTGACTGGAGGCTCCCCTCCCTCTGCTCCTCGGAAAGTGTTCGAGGGGCTCGGGGCTGGCTGAGACCTATCCGGTCTTGGGGCACCCCTGCTCAGCATTGTAAGCTAGGAGCCTCCCCTTCTGTTCCGCCACTTTATGTAAGGCCTCCCCTTTAAACGTTCTAGACACCAGGATCGCGACCCCCGCCGTCTTGGTAGTGTTAGAGGAGAAGAACTGTATCGGAAATTTCGGGGACCGCATCCTTAGGCAGTCTCTGGCCAGGAGGTGTGTCTCCTGCAAAAGACAAATATCAGCCTGTGGGTTTTCTAGCAGGGACAGCACTGCTCTCCTTTTGACAGGGTTATTCAGCCCTTTCACATTAAGAGTAACGACCTTAAGGGCCGTCATCGATGTGGGTAAGAGCGCAGCTCAATCAGCAGGTCACGGCCCGGGAAGGGCGGCGCCAGTGTCAATAGCGTGTAGATGTGGTGTGAGGTCAGAGCAAATGCATCAACAATACAGTACGGTTCCCGTCCCTACCCCCCACTCCCCTAGAACTTTCCCCAACAGCCCATCCCTGCCTCCCCCCGATCCCCCATTCCTCTCCTCCCCAACAGACCCCTCATGCAAGCAACCAGCTGCACCAACCCCTCTCCCCCCTGCCCCCCCATCCTCTCCTCCCAACCCCTCTACTCACCCCGCCAACCCCGAAACTCCCCCAACCACCCTCCTCCCCCACCTTCCCCTCAACCAACTGCTCAAAGAGCACCATTGTCCCAGTCTGGTCCCAATGGACAAGTCCGTGGAAAGTTATTCAAGTGGACGTCCAGCCACAACACACCCTCCCGCCGCCCCCCAACCCCGGAACCCTCGAACCTGCAAAGATGAAGAGGCCATGTCGATCTCCCCCCGGAGTATGCTCAGGCCGTCAGGGCCATATCACCATTCGCCGTGTCTCTGGTCACCGCATGTACTGCACTGTCCATTTCCGCCCGGATAGTGGGCGAGTCTGGTCTCACTGGCGCAGGTGGGGATCGCCGCTCCTGAAGCGTCTGCCAACCATCTCTAGTGCTGCGCCGGCGGCAGTGCGTAGGCGCGTCCTCCTCCGTTGCGGTGATTCCCAGCACTCCGCAGGTGTCCTGGAGGGACCGGAGTTGGTGCAAGGTCCCATTCCATCGGAAGATGAGCCGGAAGGGGTGGCCCCAGGAGTACTGCGTGTCGTGTTCCCGCAGGAAGTCCGTAGCTATTTTGAACGCCTTGCGTTTTAGCGAGGCAGGGGATCCGGAGGGTGGGGATGGAGGGGGGGAGTTGGGAATGGGGTTGTTGGTTCTTGAAGTTGTCGTTGCCGCATGCGCACCCAGCACCCAGCACCGTGCTCTGATGGACATGCATAGCGGAAGCTTAGCACTACCTCTTCGAGACAACTCTTTTCATTTGTTTGTATTGTCTTCAAAAATGCAATAAAATACTTTAAACCTAAAAAAGGGCATGGGTATCAGTATTGGTATGTTTGTGAAATAATATATCAGTCTGGGCAGTACCACCATTTTTGAGATCGTAACTCTACCCTCCACTGAGAGCGGTAGTGCGTTCCAGAAGCGAACTTGTGTCTTCAGGGTGCTAAGGGCTTTACCCAGATTTCCCTCCAGTAGATCCTGCGTCCGTCTGTAAATCTGTATACCCAAGTATTTGAAAGTCTTGGGCGCAACCTGGAAGCTGTGCGGTATAAACTGTAAGTGTGAGTCCTCAAGAGACCCATGAAAACAGTACCCATTGGATTTGGTTTCATTGATTGTGAGGCCTGACAGACCCCGAAAATCGTTGAATATCTCTGGCAGTGGTGTTAGTGGGCTCGTCATATCTTTAAGGAACAATAATATGTCATCCGCATAAGCGGAGATAACATGATGGGTATTGAGACTGGTTATCCCATTGTTAACTGCCACAGTCCGTACCTTTATTAATAGGGGCTCTAAGGCGATTATGAAGAGCAAGGGCGATAGTGGGCAGCCCTGCCTAGTACCTTTCGCTATTTCAAACTGCTCAGAAATACACTTGTTGGTTCGGACACGTGCTGTGGGGCCGTGGTAAAGTAATTTCACCCGTGCAATGTATTCGGGGCGGTATGCCGAATTTGCCCATTACTGCAAACATGTAGTCCCATCTCAGGGAGTCAAAGGCCTGTCTAAGGTCCAGGGAGACATACCCCTCAGTGTCTCCATCCCTACCATCCTGTGTCATCAGCTGACTCAGTCTCCGTAAATTTAGTGTGGTGCTCCTACCCGGTACAAAACCACACTGGTCTGGGTGTATTATGTCCGCTACGCATTGTGAGAGTCGGGTCGCCAGTAGTTTACTGAGGATTTTGTAATCCGTATTTAATAAGGACAGTGGCCCATAGTTCTCCAGTTGTAGTGCGTCCCTACACGGCTTCAACAGGGATACTATCAGTGCCTGTAACGTCGTTCCTGGCAGTGCGTTACCTTCTAGGGCTTCCCTGTACAGCGTGTGCAGTCTGGGGACCAGAGTGTCAATATACGTCAGGTAAAATTCAGCCGGTAGACTGTCCGACCCAGGAGCTTTGTTTCGTGGCATCGCTTTAATGGCCTGTCTGATTTCCGCTAGTGTTATGGGCTTCGAGAGCTTAGTCCGCTATGTAGGTGTTAGTTGTGGGATGTGTATGTCTGAAAGGAAGTATTCCAAGTTTTGCTCCGAGAGCGGGGTGTGCGGGCTGTATAAATCAGTGTAATACGTTTTGAACGTATTATTTATATCTATTTGAGTTCGTATTATCAACCCGCCTTGATCTTTCACCTCCGTTATAGGAGCGCTCTCTGGAGCGTTGCGTGTTAAGCGCGCCAGTAGAGGGCCCGCCCTGTCGGCCTGCATGTGTTGTCTGTTTGTATATTCCCTGTAATCTATCACTCGTAGTTCCTCTAACAGTTCCGCATGTTGAATATGCACTTCTTGGAGTTGAGTGAGGTTGTCATCCGTGGCCGCAGCTTCGCTTTCGAGCATCGCCAGGCTACCCTCCACTGTCTTAAGTTTGTCCAATACCATATGTTTGACACCCACTTTCGTGCCCATCGCTACCCCACGCACAGTTGCCTTAAACGCGTCCCATTCAATTTGTCTGGAACTGGCTGTATTCTCATTTTCATCAAAGTACTTGGTTCTGGCATCCAGCAAAGCGGACCGAAAGACCGAGTCTTCCAACAAACTTGGCGGTAAACGCCACGTTGGTATTGGGGTAGGAAGCCTCCCCCACTGTATCGTTAGTTCCACTGGATTATGGTCCGATAGTGTCTTACACATATGCATCACCGACGTTATGGACCCAGTCAATGGTCGTGAACAGAATATACGGTCAATTCTAGTGTGTAATTCGTGAGGCGGAGAATAAAACGTGTACTCTCTATTAGCCGTGTTCAGTATCCTCCACGTGTCAACAAGTTCCCACCCGTCTGCCCAAGACGCCAGCGCCTCAGCTTGTCGTCTACTGTCTGTTGCATGCAGTGGGGGGTGTCACCTATCAAGTGTGATATCTAATACCGCATTGCAGTCCCCTCCCACTACCCAGTCGTGTGCTACCCATCCTGATAATACTCCACTAATATCTTGAAAACATTTCGATTGCTCTGAGTTGGGTGCGTATATACATCCCAGGACTATGCATAAACCATCTAGTATCCCCCGTATGAACACAAATCTCCCTTCCTTGTCTACCTTGTGCTCTAAGACTTTGAATGGGACAGTATTTCTAATCCAAATGACCGCCCCTCGGGAGAACGCCGAGTATTCCGTGGCATATAATTGGCCCCTCCATTTCCGCAGCAGTTTAGCTCCCTCTTCTCTATTCAAGTGGGTTTCCTGAAGGTATGCTATGGATACTTTACGCCTATTCAATTGTGCCAGAACTCTATGTCTTTTGTGAACTGAGCCCAGGCCTCTCACATTCCAGGTGCAGATCTTATAATTGTTAGGAGTCGACATGGCAAAAAGTATTTCTCACATGAGTCATTACCCTGAATCTCAACGTATACATCATTCTGTTGTACAGTGTAAGTGCTAAATTTTTGCTGAACTCCCCAACCGTAAGGTCCCTCCCCCTAATCTGTGGAGGACCAAACTAGAGTACCCAACTGGGGTATAAACAGAACGCAATTGTGCCTACGCCTGGGGGGTGCGCCCAGTCGTTGCCTTCTAGCAGTTACCTACCAAAGGTCCCACCTGCGTAACACCCCATTATCAATGTGTGTCTTGGTACCTTTCCCCTCCCTCCAATCAGTCAGGCTGGTGCATGGCTACTCTACCAAGCTGCATCTGCATCACCATTGTTCATAGGTCCTCCGCCATCTGAGCCGTGATGCGTGGGAACAGTTGTATGCTAGCGTCCGTATCTGATGCTGCCGTGTGGGAGCTGGCTTGACTGGTCGTGTCCATGCCGATATTCGCATCGTGTGCTGCCAGGGCATCGGTCGTCAGTACTGCAATTTCTGAGGAGCTCCCTGCACCCGACTGGTCCTGTCTTCTAGGTTGCGAGACTTCCACCTCCACTGCTGTTTGTTGGTCCGAGTGCGTTCTTGAAGTGTCCGGTGTTTGTTTGTTCGGTTCTCCCGGTCGATCACCTTGGGACTGGGGCGGCGTGAGTGTCACCTCCATTCATTCTGAAGCTTCCTCCGGGGTGTCGAAGAAAAAGGTCTTGCGGTCATGGATGATTTTGAGCCGCGCTGGGAAGAAGAGTGAATATTTCATGTTACGCTCCCGCAATGTCCGTTTCACTTCCCAAAAGGATGCCCGGGCTTTCTGTACTGCTGGGTAAAATCCGGGTAAATGGAGATTGTTCTGTTTCCATATTTTATTGGGGCTCTCTCCCTTGCAGTTTTCAGTATTGCATCCCGGTCTTTGAAGTGTAAGAGTCTTGCTATTAGTGGACGTGGAGGGGCTCCTGGTTTCGGTGGTCTAGGGGGCACCCTGTGGGCTCTCTCTACACTGTATATCGGGGTGAGGTCCTCGGGGTTCATAATTGTCCTCAGCCATTCTTCCACGAATCTAGTCGGCTTTGCTCCCTCACTGCGTTCCGGCACGCCCAAAATGCGTACATTGTTGCATCGAGAGTGCCCTTCAGCATCGTCCACCGTCTCCCGCAAGCCTTTCATTTGTCTCTCCAGTTCCTCAAGCCTTGTGGAGTGTTCAGTCTATTGGGAAATCAGATCAGCTAGTGTGAGTTTGTGCTCAGCTACTCTTTCTGACAGTTTTTTGTGGACATCTTTCAACAGTGAGAGGCCCGTTGACATCGTGTCCTTCTGTGTTTCAAGTGCTTCCCTGGAGGCCCTAATTTCTGTGAGAATAAGGTCCAGTTTGGCTTCCTGCGCCCCCAGTCCTGTCGGAGGAATTATGTCCTCATTGGAGGAGGCCAGGGGATCCTCCGAACCAGAGGAGTGCACCACCGTGTGCGACACTGGGTCAGGTTGACTGAGCCTGTTCCGCCCCATTGTTCAACTTGTCTTCTCCCGCTGTGTAGAGACTCCGCTTCTCGTAGGCCCACCACTACTTCGGAAAGTGCCCCCACTGTGTGCACCCCCACGCCCGACCGGAATTAAGGCAGCTCCACTGCGCGCTTCAGCAGGTCATCCGCTGCGCCGGCAGGCGTTCCTGATTTCACTTAATATTCCCTGGGGTGCTTATAATTGGTAAAGTAATAGCACCTAAGGGGATGCTCCCAGTACCTTCAAGGGGCGTGCTGTGTTCGTAGTGACCCCATTCTTGGTCTTACTTCCGTGCAAGGTCCGCACCTCCTTTGCTGTTAGAATGTGTAACGTCCACCAGAGTCCTGTTTTTCAAATCCCTTCAGGCGAGCTCGACACTGGCCTGTATGCAGGATACTCCTCCTGCCGAACCGTTCGGGTCACAGGATGGGCCCAGTGCGTGCAGCCGCTCGATGTGTGTAGAGGCCTCATCAGCTGCCAGCAATGGAAAAGAGAGGAGAGTGGCGGGGGAGTGTGTGGGGGGGGGGGAGGCGAGAAGCGTTCCGTCCATACCAGCCCCGTTTGTGCTGACCATCAAGTGACTTTGCGGGTGTAGTCTATAAGGGGATGCAGCACTGCCAATCGCCCTCCAGGTTACTCCGCCATTCCCCCGAGCCCAGTAGCCAGGCAGAGCTCACCTCCACCACAGGGCAAATGGCCGCCGTCTCTGTTCGTGGGCGTGTCTTGGACGGGCGCTCTGATGTGGTTCCTCTATGTTCACAGGGCCGTATGTCGCGTCGTATGGTACGGCAGGGCACCGTTTTCCCTGTCACGGGCAGGGACCTGGATGTCTGGCCCCTGGGGGGGGGGGGGCCCGCGCTCCTCCTTGTCGCGCCTCCGGCGTCGGGTCCCAACTCCACGGGTGCTGGTGGCCTCACGCTGATCGTCTGCGTGACAGCGCAATCGTTTCCCCTGAACGGGTGATTAAAGAAAAACGCGGGGGCCGTGCCACAACCCCCGCAGTGTCTCGGCAGGAACTCTCTCTTACTATGCGTGGAGGGGGGCGCAGGTCCACACCTCCCCCGGCCCGGCTCACTTCCGGTCCGCCGTCTCTTTCACTGTGGGCCGGGGATGTCCTTCTGCCTCCAGGCCTCACCGCCGCTCTGGAGCGTAACTGTCGTTAGGCAGCTCCCGAAGACCGGAGATTCTTCCTTTCTCAGTCGGCAGATGCCCCCTGCCAGGTATGTTCAGGGATAGGGTTTTTTGGCACCAAGTTATCAGGATAAATAGCAAAAAACAGGGGTTTTAGACGGAGCTAGTTCAGCTCACGTCTTGCATGCTCGGCTGCTAGCCACGCCCCCCGGGTATGACTCTTTTGCCAGCAGAGTTAATGCTTTAGGCCCTTGTTTAACGGATATGCCAGGGTAGTATGCCAAGGGAAATGCAGGGGCAAAAAGGGGTGTTTTCCCAGCGTGCACTGCGAGTGTCGGCTGTATTAATTTCACCTCTGGGGCTTAGTCGGTGCGTTTTTGGTAAGAGAGCTGTAAGTGGCAATGGGTATACACCGTCCGCTTCCACCACTATGTGGGGTAGAAACGGTGGTGGGAAGAACCAGTAGTGGGCAAAGTGAGCTTGCGCACGCAGGCAGTATTGGTAAAGGTCCGGGACCAAAAATCCCCCTATGCGTATGGCCTGGTGATTACCTCCCAGCTGCAGCAGGGTTGTTTACCCGCACAAACCAGTTTGATTATATTGGAGCACAGTGCAGCAAGAAATGCTTTAGTCAGGTTGAGGGGGACATTAGTGAACAAGTACAGAAATCTTGGGAGTATTACCATCTTTATAACTGCCATCCTATCCGCTAGTGTCAAGGGGAGTTTTATCCATCTAGCTACCTGGTCCTCCATCGCTGAAAAGAGCTCGACTATAATTTTTTAGTACAATTTCAGGGTCTTTATGTATCCATACACCTAAATACTTCACTGGCTCTACACACCATTCCAGCGTGAATTACAGGTTATTAGGTGCTGTGCAGTCTGTTAGGGCAGTCTGTTAGGGGAAATATAAATGATTTTTCCCAATTTATACTAAGACCAGAAAGCTTTCCGTATTTGATGTACTCCCTTATCAGAGGGCCTAGCCACTCTTCTGGGTTTCGGACATATAGCACCATGTTGTCTGTGTATATTGATATAGCAAGTGGCCGCTGTCTGAACCTCAGTGCAGCATCCACATGTTTCTGCCGCACTTTGCATGTCAAAGGCTCTAATGCTAGCACAAATAAAATGGGGGATAGTGGTCACCCCAGCCTCACTCCCCTTCATATTTGTATTGGTAAGGAGGGATTGTTGTTAATCCACATTCTAGCAACTGGTTCTGTGTACAATAAGCTTATCTACTGTGTAAACGCTTGTGGGATGCCCATACGATGCAGCACATCAAACATAAAGCTCCATTGTATTGAGTTGAAAGCCTTAGCTGTTGCTGCTTTAACTTCCAGATCCAGTTGGTGCTGTGTGTATGTGTAGTGGATCACTCTGGGACGAATCACGATTGATCCAGGAGCATGAGCGCAGGCAGAAGAGGTCGCAGCCTGGTCACTATGATTTTGGCAAGTATCTTTGTATCTATGTTTAGGAGCGATAGCTGCCTTTAGGACTCAAATTTCGCCAGGTTTTTACCAGACTTTAGCAAAGTTATCATCAGGGCCTCTCGTAATGTTGGAGGAAGTTTCTTAGTGTCGTATTCTTCTGCATACATTTCATGCAAGTGCGGCGCTAGCAAGTCAGCGAAGGTCTTGTAGAATTCACTAGGTAGCCCATCGCTCCCTGCCGCTTTGCCATTGGGCAGCGATTGAATGGCTGCCTTTACTTCATCTGCGGTAATAGCTTTTACCAAATATTCACGTTGTCCAGGTGATAGCCAAGCGAGTCCAAACTCATCCAGGTAGGCTACAGTCTCGTCCCTTGTAGCTGTCTCAAAGGGGCCATACACTTTTGTATAGTATTCCGCAAACTGAGTAAGTATTTCAGCTGAGCCATAGCATTTTGTTCCATCTAGACCATTGGTACTCACAAACATTCTGTCGGGGGCCAACATTACAGTGTGGATTGTAGCTGAGGGTCGCACCGGTAGGGGTGGGGTCAGTGGGGGGTCGGGGCTGGAGCAAAAAAAACAAACCCGTTTCAAAACATTAGACAATGCTGTATTTCAAAAGCAGGTGTAACTACAAAGAGCATATTTTGATAATACTTTTGTATTAGCAGACAATAGCAATCTTAAGAGGCATTGCATAACTTCATACACACTTTGACCCCAATTCCATCACAGTCTCTCTCTCTCTCTCTCTCTCTGGGTCAATCAGTCTCTCTCTCTCTCTCTCTCTCTCTCTCTGTCAGTCAGTCTCTCTCTCTCTCTGTCAGTCAGTCTCTCTCTCTCTCTTTCTCTGTCAGTCTCTCTCTCTCTCTGTCAGTCAGTCAGTCTCTCTCTGTCAGTCAGTCTCTCTGTCAGTCAGTCAAGTCTCTCTGTCAGTCTTAGTCAGTCAGTCTCTCTCTCTGTCAGTCAGTCTCTCTCTCAGTCAGTCTCTCTCTTTCTGTCAGTCAGTCTCTCTCTCTGTCAGTCAGTTAGTCTCTCTCTCCCTCAGCCAGTCAGTCATTCTCTCTCTCTATCAGTCAGCCAGTCAGCCTCTCTCTTAGTCAGTCAGCCTCTCTCTTAGTCAGTGAACCTCTCTCTAAGTCAGTCAGCCTCTCTCTCTCTGTCAGTCTCAGTCAGTCAGTCTCTGTCTCTCAGTCAGTCTTGTCAGTCAGTCTCTCTCTCTGTCAGTCAGTCTCTATCTCTCTGTCAGTCTCGTGCTGTCAGTCAGTCTCTCTTGCTCTGTCAGTCAGTCTCTCTCTCTCTGTCAGTCCCTCTCTCTCTCTGTCAGTCTCTCTCTCTGTCTCTCTCTGCCAGTCTCTCACTCGCAGTCAGTCTCTCTCTTTGTCAGTCAGTCTCTCTCTTTCGGTCAGTCTCTCTCCCTCTCGCTTTCAGTCAGTCAGTCTCTCTCTCAGTCAGTCTCTCTCTCTAAGTCAGTCAGTATCTCTCTTAGTCAGTCAGTCTCTCTCTCAGTGTAATGACAGAGGTATTGGTACTGATTGGTTTGGTTATGACCGTTGCCCACCACCATCTCAGTATATGATGCTGTCACTCGAACACCTATGATGTTCTTTTTGTTTCCGACTTTTACCTCACCTACTAGCAGAGCTTGCCTATGTGCTTTGGCATGATCTTATGACTTCTTGCATATTGCTTTTGCCCTTTTTCGGGCCTAGAGGCCCATGCTCGAGCGATGCCATGTTCTTTTCTGACACCATTTTGCCGAGCCTCTTCAGGTGAAAGGCAATGTTTTAGTTTCCATGTGTTGTTCGCTAGCAATGAACCAGAAGGGACCGGTTCTTATCGGTGGAATGTGCTCTCTTCGCACTGGAGCCATAACGAACGCCTGGCCAGCTGCTGTTGTGTGCTTGGTACGAGGCGGTACAGGAATCCTATGAGAACGGTGGGCGGGTTCTTCCAGAAGCTTCAAGAAAGAGACACATTCTATATTAGTAAAAGCGGGTCCAAGTGAGGGTGAGATGCTGATCTGGCTGTTGTGGCGATCTGGTGAAACATCACATTGCAGACGTGCAGTCGTGTTTGTGGAGCAAAGAGTCCTGATCCAATCAGAGAGGGATAGAGAGTCGGACCCTTATAAAGATGCCCGCTAATATGGTGAGGTGTTCCTTGTATGTCTAATTATTTCTAACTACATCTTTTACTTTCAGGTTCTATGTATATGTATGTGTTGATGAATGACTGTGATATTTAGTTATTTCTTCTTTTTGCTTTGTCACTCTATTATCATGTAATAAAACCCCTTGAAGCATATATTAGTGTCCTTATTTCTTGTGGAGGAAGGCCGGACTCCTTTTTGACCAAGTGCTTACGGAGGGATGGGTTATTTCCCCTCTAATGGGTAATTGCTGATTCGGAAGGGAGATTGTCTTTGAAACAGGAACATCCAAGTTGCAAGTAAACTCGTCCCAACATAGTGTAAGAGGTATGTACTGATTTTCACCGAAAGGTGTTGTTCGCATAGATTTGATTTGTTCGTCAGGGGACGTTGCTGATTCACCAGAGGGTGTTGCTTTCGCGTTGTTTGTATATTGCTAATTCACCGGAGGGTGTTGCTTCCTGTTGTTTGTCGGGAGATGTTGCTGATTCACAGGGAGGTGTTGTTCGCGTATATTCGCATTGTTCGTTGGGAGACGTTGCTATACATACCCTCGGAGCTATGATTTATCATATCTTTACCATTTCTTTCTTCTATCATACCTTTAGTTGTTAGTATTATTTCTTTCTTAGAAAAGTATTGTGAAAGTGTGGTGTTTGCAGGCATTCTAAGAAAGGACTGTGATGAGTAATGACCCGATAGACCCCATAGCTAACTAAGACACCCAATTCTGAGAAAATAACGGTCATTACACTCAGCGAGTCAGTCTTTCTCTCTCAGTCTATCAGTCAGTCAGTCAGTCTCTCTCTATGCTCTCTCTCCACTGTCTCTCTCTCTCCACTCTCTCTCTCACTCTTTTTCTCTCTCTCTCAACTTTCTCTCTCTCGGGGGCCATGGGTACATTACCTGCAAGTTCCGCAGGCCGCCAAGGAAGTCCTGCCGGGCCACTGGCGGCCCGCGGGCCTTACTATGAGTACCATGGATCTAGACGATCCACCTCTGTGATATATGTTTGCGTGCGTGTTGCCCTGATCTTGGAGGCCAGGCAGAGGCCGGGCCTCCCACCTTCCCCATACGATCTGGCCACCCAGTGCCTAGACATGTGTTTTATTTCTTGATCAGCTGTTTCATTGTATTCAGTGATCAAGTTTCTAATTTTTACCCGGGTGTCCGTGTTTTGGGTCTCCTCATATTTCCTTTCTAGCCCCCCTAGTGTCTTTTCAATCACTTGCAACCTAGCATGTAGAGGCTTCAGCACCTCTGCCTGCAGACCTATACATGTACTGTGTATTGTTGCTTTAAACGCCTCCAAAAGTGTGCCCGCACTTTCTACAGATCCCTGATTTTCCAGGAAATAATGTATAATGGCCTCTCGATCTCCATCTTTGAAGTCTGAGTCCAAGAGCGATGTGGCCTGCAGACGCCATTGAAAGGGTTGTAGAGTAATTATGGGAATTGCCAAATCTAGCACCATTGGCAAAGGATCTAATAGAGTTCTTGGTAGGTGGGCTACGTTTTTCACCCATGTTGTTGTATCCCCAGAAATCAACCAATAATCTAAACTGGACCAAGTTTTGTGTATGGATGAAACATGGGAACTCTCCCGGGCCAGGGGAGGTCTCACCCGCCATACATCAATCAGCGAATGTGCATTCATAATTTCCTGTATCACTCACGCAGACCTTTTTCCCTGCCACTCAGTTGTTGCATTACGATCTAGGTTAGCATCTAAATCGATGTTTAGGTCTCCACCCCATAGTATTTTTGTGGGTTGTAGGACATATAGCTTATTCTGCAGTTGGCGATAGAAATCGGCGTTTTCTATGTTCGGCCCATGTGTGGAAACAATAGTAATGACTGTGCCATAGAGAGTCCCTGTATTAGGGTGAAGCTGCCCATTTCATCTGACATAGTGTGAGTGAGTCTGAAGGGTATACTCTTTTTCACCATTATGAGGACCCCACTGGAGTATGAGGACGTCACCCTCACCATTGCCCATTTTGCTCCAACTCGTATGTTTCCCAGTTTTGTAAGATGAGTTTCCTGTAATAATACCAGTTGGATGTGATGTCTCTCAAGATAGGCAAATACCTGCCAAATCTTTTTGGGGTTGTTTAGTCCCCTGACATTTCAGATCAAGAGTTTAAGTTCTTCCACCATTTGCACTGCTTATTATAATAACATATTCGGCTTTGACCTTGGTGTTCCATCCATTCCGTGTGTAGTTCATATCTTCAATTGTGCCTGTGATGTACCATACATGAAAAAACAACAATGAACCCCAACCCCCTTCCCACTTTAGCATCCCAACCATGCCAAAGACATTCCCATATCAGTAGGTCAATAAACAATAATAGAAACATTTCAGTGTTACTAACTCGCCCCTTTTTTATAACCGTTCTGACATAAACTGTAGGGGTACATCCTTGTGGAGACAGCCAGAGGCCAAGAAACACTCCAGCTTCACGGGGTGGCTGGACTGAATATATTGGGCAATTATCAACATAGTGCAGTGTTGGAACCAAGTCAGTGCTTTCACATGCCTATTGAATGATCACGAACATAAGGAATTAAAGGATAGCAAAGTCATTGGAAGGAACCACAGAAAGACTCAGGGGGCAAAAGGTAACATCAGAGTGGGACATAAGGAAACAAAGGAGAACAGAGACACCAACAGGAACCACAGTAGACTTGTAGACGTCCTGAGACAGGCAATGGACTAGAGGATACATCAAAGTGAGGTCCCCTTCGCAAGACCAACCTGGAGTATTTTATTTCGCCATCAGGAATTATGGCTGGAACCAATTTAAAATCAGCAGGCAATAATTCTTACATCATAAAGTACCCAACTAACCTATGTAAGAATGCAGCCAAAAAATTCAAACACAATCTAATTAGAAAACACCTAGCCACGCTGATCTCGGACCCATCCTTTAATCTAAACAAAGGCATTATTGTAAATGACTTGATATTTTTCACGAGTCATTATGTAGATGCTCAACATAAAAAATATAAGCATATGGTACTAAACTATTGATCATCCCGTCACCAAGATTAAGAACGGAACTATGTATAACTATCTGCAAGAACGGCATTGTGCTTATACAAGCAGCCAACAACTAATTAAAAAAGTTTGACAACCTTAAAAGAGTGTGTAGATAACACAAGGTCTCATCAACACCTGACCACACAAGCAGTCACTCTATCTAACACCAACACAACCACCATAGACATCATAACACCTAGAGACCTTCAACAACCACAACCTTCAACTCTGTCAGGAGACAGTACTTTGCCAAGAGATACACTTGACGGGAACCTGTACAGAGATAGGAGAATGTAAATGTAAATGTAAGTGTGCACTTATATAGCGCAACTATCACTCCAAGGAGCATCTTGGCGCTTATAGCCCGTAGCCTAGGTGGAAGGCCGGAGAAAAAAGTCAGCTCACATATCCATCTCGTCAATACTGAACACACTATATCTAAACCAGAGTCATACAGACCGTGTCTGAAAGGTTGAAAATCCAAGTTTTCAGAGCCTTACGGAAGTTCTTCTCAGCAGAGATCAGGCGCAGATTGGGTGGGAGTTTATTCCAAGCTTTTGCGCCCAATGTTGCGAGAGATTTCCCTCCTCTTGTTGAGAGTCTGAATTTGGGGATCTGTAACAGATTCATGTTGGCTGATCTGAGGGAACGTATTGGTGTGTACAGTTTAAACCAGGGGAGAAAGTATTTGGGTCCTTGTTGGTGATATGCTCTAAAGGTAATCACTAAGATTTTAAACAGTATACGTTTGTGGATGGGTAACCAGTGTAGGGCCTTGAGAGCAGCCGAGGCAGATGACCTCCTTGGCCAAGAAGAATCCCTACTATACGCTAATATCGCCCCAACAACATTACATATGGAAAAATCAGTGCCTCTACCCCAGGATATGATTACTCCCACATAAAGCCATTTAATGGGAACCCCCATCCAGCACTAAAGGGTAGGGAAGATAACACCCTCCCATATCCCCCTCCACAACAGTACAAATAGCACCTGCGTCCATACGAAACTCATATACCCCTAGCTTGATATTAAGTTCACAGGACAAAGTGAGAGCATCTCACATCATAAATGTGAGAGGCGCAGACACCCGAACTAATGACATAAAAAGGAACACTGAAAAAGTCACAGATCTAAAGCACCGGGACACAGACAAAACCCGAAATAGGCAGATGTGCACCTCTAGTATATCACCTCATACTCAGAGAGAAATCAAAACTCTTCAAATACAAGCGGGCAATACGTCACAGGACATTCTAAATGCACTACAAGCTATGGAAAAAATACTAGAAATCACTGTGAGCACTCACTCAAGAGTCGAGCTCATCCAAAAAGCAGTGCAAGATCTTCAAGGAAAGAGTAAAGGGTCAGCCATGCCATTTTCAAATAGGCATCATCGACCATACAAAAATCTTAAATACTTAATGGATGATGAAACTCAACCCCTACTCCTGTCATATGAGTCTACAGCCATCAGCAGCGGTGAGGAAATTAGATCAGTTCCGATTAAGGCAAATAGAACATCCGGACCTAAGAACAGAAAACCCAACCTTAACAACCTAAACAAGTCCAGCTAACCACCAATACTTAAGAGATGAACTCTGGTAGCTGAGGGAAACCACTGCTATGCTTACTGCTCAACTGTCATTCTGCAGCAAAACATGCCTCAAACATTGCTGCCCACATCATTAGTCAGGAAGTTGATGTGACAATCTTAACAGAAACATGGCTCATGGAATCTTCTTCCCCATTCATGGATCAACTGGTGCCTCCTCATTACAACATGGTGAGATTAGACAGACAAAAAAAAGACAGGTGGTGGAATAGCCTGCATACACCAATCTGATATCGAGGTCAGCCAAATACAATCCGACCCTCTTGAATCCTGTGAACACTTCAGTCTCGGCATAAGACCTGGAGATAATCAAAGGTGCAACTTGCATGCATTCTACCATCCACCAGGCAAAAATGCCCCGTTCATAGACCAGTTAATGGAGATCATCACGGCTAACTCAAACAGTAACACTAATGATATATTCCTAGGCGACTTTAATTTACACTGGGACGACAAAATATTGACAAACAGGTCAACCCAATTAAAGACTTTTTAGCAGACCTAAACCTTACTCAAGCCTGCACACTGCCAACACCCTCAAAAGGGACAACCATAGAATGGGTAATCTCGAAAGTCAAGGATATTACAATCCACTCAATTGTTCCTTGTGATTGGTCGGATCATCATGCCATAACCTTACATATATCCACCATAAAAAAGAACAAGACCACACAACCTGTCATCAATGACGGATATATAGTCAACTACACCATGCCTTAAAACTGAAAAGTCTCAGCGAAAGATAAAAATCCATGGTTTAATGGGACACTGAATGAAGACAGGCAGAAGCTGAGACTTGCAGAAAGAAAATGGAGACAGCACCCATCATAACCCAAGCTAAAAAATCAGATAAGAATACAACAAAAGTGTTCTCAATTCCAAAAAAGGAATTTTTTAGATCGGAATTGGATAACGCCAAAAACAGCACACGGAAACTTTTCGAGATGTTAAAAGAACAATCCAATAAGTTAGCCAAATCTTCCCAAGAAGCATCTAAAACTCAACTGAGCTGCGATGAATTCTCAACATTCTTCACAGACAAGGCCAACACGCTAGAAAGAGATCTCAGGAGGGCAGCCGACAACCTCCCTAGCCAACTATCACCACAGACGGATGCTACCATGAAAAAAGGGCATGATAGGATGAAAAATAAAGCACAATGGCCGACCTTCAAGTTATATGACCAGAATACCATTGCCAAAACTCTCTTGGATATCAAACAAAATAACCACTACAATGACCCCCCACCCCCTCTAAATGCCTAAAAAGAATCAACCATATCGTTGTCCCAATATGGACAAAAATAGTCAATGCCTCACTTTCTCAAGGGGTCCTTCTAGAGTGCCTAAAAACAGGCCAAGTCCTCCCCATCATCAAAAAACCTACAGTGGACCCAATTAACCTTCGCCCAGTAACCAATATTCCATTACTTGCCAGACTAATTGAATAATTTTTGCAAAATCAACTGAGCAACCTCATCACTAATTTCAATCTGCTGGACGACTGCCAATCGGATTTCAGACCAGGGCACAGTACGGAAACAGCAAACTTACATATAGTGGATGATGCACTACAGGCTCTGGATCACAATCAAACATGTCTACTAGTTCTTCTTGACCTGCCTTCTGCATTTGACACTGTAAATCATGAAAAATTGCTAGCCCGGCTTGAAGGCAGGATGGGATTATCTGGAAAGGTTCTGAAATGGCCTGAATCCTTCCTTCTGAAAAGAACACAAAGATTCCTGGTCAACCAGACGCTATCCCCATCATGCCCTAATTTAAATGGAGTACCGCAAGGATCAACATGAACTCCATCACTATTCAACCTATATGTCGAACCTCTTACAGAAATTCTCCGACACAAAAACATATCCTATCACATGTATGCAGATGACACTCAGATCTACATCAAGATCTCGTCATTGGAAGAAATCAAGTCAATGAATGAGGGCTTCAAAGTGTCATTACAATGGTTAACTAGCAATCATCTGAAATTAAATGCACAAAAAACGGAATTCCTATTAATATCACCGCCAAAGAACCCTGCAAATGTGAAGGAATGGACCAAACTGATCACAGCGCTAAATTGCACCCCTACCCTAGTTGACTCGACCAAATAACTAGGAATCACGCTTGATAAGAACCTAGACATGAAACCCCACATCAAATCAATGGCAAAAAGCGCCCGGTTTCACTTGAACTATATTAGAAAGGTGAAACCACTCATTACTACGGCGGACCTCAAATTGGCAGTTCAATCTTTAGTTATATCAAAAATTGAATAAGGATGTACAACACTTAAAATTTCCTAAAATTTCCACAGCACCACTAAAGGCCTGTCTCAATGCGCCGCAAGAATCATTACAGGTTCTATAAAATACAACCATATTTCCCCACACCTGAAAGCATTAAACTGGCTACCATACGAAGCCAGAATTCAACTTAAACTGGAATGTATTACCCACAAAGCGCTCCACTACAAAACATCAATGTACTTAGTCCAAATAATTGAGCTATCAGGGGGAAACAGATCATCCAGGAGTGCTAGTGAGCTGCTTCTGAAACGGCCCATCTTTCAGAAGAGGAAAACGTATGACAGAGCATTCTCCGGAGTGGCCCTAAGAATCTAGAATTCACTCCCTCCAAATATTAGAAACATTTCAAACACAGCAACATTCAAGAGGAAAGCTAAGCTCTTCCTAGTGAGCAAGTTCCCTCCCTACGCTAGACTGTTCATCATCTGCCTTGTTGTTAATAGCCGGACGTCGCATAGTCCTGTCAGATATTCATACATCCTGCACAAAAAGACCACAAAGACACCAAAACTAACCAAAGACTGATGCCAACTAGAGCTGATGTAGTTGTTATCTCTACAGTTCAAAAACGAATGTAAAGATAAAATCACCAGTTAGCTGCGAAGACCTCTTTGACTGTACAGGACTAAAATTAACGGATCTTGTAAAACATTCGAAAGGTACACAGTGGAACCATATGTATAATACTACTGTTATACCTTTGGTACACCAAACAGATCCTAAACTTGTTAGTGTTGAAACTGTTAAGAAAGGCATGTATGAATCATACATATATTACTGCTGCTATATTCATTGTATTCTAAACTGTTTTTCCTCATGTATCTGTGAGCGCTGTGATACCCTTGGGTCATGTTCGCGCTATATACAACTCTACAAATAAATAAATGAATAAATAAAATTGAATTGGTATATGTCTTCGCTTTGCGGAAGAATTCCCCTCCTCCCCTATTTTGATGCGCACCAGCCGGACAGACTAGATCTGTAACCAATCTGCTTTGCATCATTTATGGTGGCCCTCTTATGGCAACTCAGTGACCTAAGTGAAGACCAATGTACATTGCATCACAGTTCAACATGCAAATTTAATTATTATTTCAAATTATCAGTCACTCAGTCTAGGCTGCCACCTCACCCACCACCGCTCCAATCAGGTCCCAGCAGGAGGAGGCCAGGCCGTCAGTAGCCTCCAGTTCTTGAGCAAGGTGTTCTCAGACCAATCGGGGGCCACCCCGCAACAAAACAACAGTGCTTACCAGAAAGCAGTCCAGAGGCCTTGGCGCCGATCAGCAGAACCTGTTGCTACTCCCAGTGCACTAGGACCCCAAGGGTGGTGAGTCTAGGCGTTCACGCTGTATTTGTTTCAGGAATTCTGTAGCCTCGCCCGGCGTTATAAAGAACCTTGATTTTCCCTCGTAGGTGATCCAGAGGCGTGTAGGATATAGCATCGCATAGGGGATGTTTGCCATGCGAAGTTTCTTTTTCACTGTAATAAATTCCTTACGAGCTGCCGGGACTGTCATGGTGAAGTCTGGCAAAAATGCCCCCTCATTCCCTTGGTAGGTGTTATCCTGCTTTTCTCTTGCCAGATGTTAGATTGAGTCTCGATCCAGATTGTTCAAAATCCGGACTATGATGGACCTTAGGGGGGCCCCCGTTGGTGATCTGGTGGCAAGTGACCTATGCGCCCCTCTTTACTATCAGTTCTTGGGATAAATGTCCTGATCCAAAGATTTCTTTCAACATTGCTTCGACACAGTCTTCCAGGCGGCCTGTATTTGTGCTTTCTGGAATCCCCATAATACAGACATTGTTACGCCGGGATCGCGCCTCCAAGTCTTCATTTGTTGCTTTGATTACTTCCAGGATTTTCTCCATCCCCCTGCATTTGGCAGCTGTTTAATGGGATTCATCCTCCACTGAAGAATTACACTGTGGTCAATCGTGCCGCTTGTTTCGGTCATGCTATCCATGCACAGTGTCAATGTGTTTATTTTCCCATCGATGGCCTGGAGGCTTTGCTGCATCGATATCAATGTGGCCTCCAGTAGAAGCATCGCTGTCTGCTCAGCCTCCAGTTCTGTGTCGGAGTGTGCATTTGCTGTTCTCGGCGAACAGTGCGATTCAAAGTTTAATTGCAACTGCTGCTTGTCTGTCTTGCCCATGTTTACTGTTTGCACGTTGTTATATGACAGCTGGAACTCGGTGTGGAGGGTATGGCGGTCTGTGATATTGAGATCCGGAGCTCTCCCCCTTATTCGTATCCTCCCCTACGCATCAGTGTATGTGTAGAGGCGTTGCTGCTTTGAGTAAATCGCTGGTTCACCCAGTGATCTTTACTTCCTGGCCTCTTTCTACCAAGCAGACTGCCCGGCCAGTGAGATTCACCTGCGGACCTGTTAGTGCTTTCTTACAGACCGTGATGCCAAGTACTACCTGTGTTGGCCCCTAATTCTTGAGAAGCTAAGGCCCTGGCCCCCGGTCTCACTCGCTGGGGGCATCGCTCCAACGAGGCCCCCGCTACAACTTTTCCCCTCTCGTTCTGCTGGTCCTTGTGCTAGGTGTGGTGTAGAGCCCTCCTGCAGCCACCCTTGGTCCTATCTCGATACATAGGAGGAGTTTGCAGCCCAAGCTCAATGTCGTTGCCAACTCTGGTCCGGGTATGAGCGCCACCCATATTCTAAGCGGCGCGTCATGTCTCTCACGGAGTGTTCACTGCGCGGTGCCCCTCAGCCCACCCGTATGTGCATTTGGTTCGCTGAGATGCCGGGGGGGGGGGAGGAGCATGGACAGCCACTCACGCTTCTCCGCTTGTTGTGTAGCACTCCTTTATTGCTGATTGTTGGGGCAGCGGGGAGAAGCACAGTCGCTCATTTCACCTCCTCTGATCTTTCCAAGCCACCTGTGCTGAGGCCATGCCTCTTAGATGAAAACTGTTGGCTCATAAAGCACTGCCGCTTATCCCAGCAAATGTTGTGCATGGGCTACCCCACCGCACTGGCCTTGCTTTATTTTATTTTGTCTTGGGGTGCCGACGCGCATCTATCAGGCGAGCCAGCAGCTCGATCACTTGGTCCTTCCGTAATCGCTCCGAGCTGACATCTTGCCTCACTGTGTAAAGTCGCATCATGGACTCCAGCAGTTCTCTATTGCTTGCCGCTCGCGGAGCCAAGTCCGTTATCGATTTGTGTCTTCTGTTCACTTGTCCACCCAGTACCGTGCTTTAGGGGTTCAGATGCCTGATCATTTTGCTGATAACTGGCGGATTGCAGTGCCGACCAGCACTTAAGTGTGGCCATCTTGCCATGGGCTCACTTTGCAATGTTATAATGTTTGGACTCAGATCTCTGGTTAGCGAAGAGCTAGAGAGTTCTGATTTCCTTTAGTGGTCTTCATTTTATGTGCAGTGCTTAGTTGTGTATGACTTAAAGTATGTTTTGTTCTGTTTTATAAAGTAATGTACTTACCAAACATGGAGTTATTAAGGGGTATTGAGGCTGTTGTACTAGGTTCTGAGTACCTAGACAACACCTCCTCCTTTAGTAAGCCTTGAGCTTCTCTGCCTTATTACCATTGAGAGTGAAGTGCGGGGACACTCCGTAAGAAGCAACCACTTCTGCATTAAAAATTCTTAACATAACATAAATGGGAGTATTTGGTATTAAATTTGGGATCCAGAAGCAAAATGACATCAGTAGTAAACAACTTCACTTGTCACAGCTGGAGCTCAGTAACCACCCCTGCCCTGAACACAGACTCACATGTGTGTAGGGAAATTAATCTGTCATAAATTAATAACTGAAGGGTCCTTGAACCAAGTCGCAATTTGCCTATGGTGAAATGAGGTATGCTATTTTCGTGGAATGTTTTTAGCTGTTTTAACCAATGTTCAGGAAAGTAATTCTAAGGTCTTGCTTGGAAAGACATAGGGTATATCCTGAGCTCAAATCCCAAGTAAAAAGTTCATAGAGACAAGATGATCTTCACAAATTTCTTCTTTATTCCAACGATTTGTATACTTTGTCAGAGAAACAGAATTAGCTGCCACTAGCCAACACGTGTTTCGTCCTGTGTTCAATCAACCACGGACTTCCTCAGAGCTAGAATTTATTAAAAAATCGAATTATTGTTTAAGACAACATATGTGACTGCATCATGAGATGTAACAGTGTTGCAGTCACAAAAACAATATCTCAAAACAATCTTAATAAAAGACTGAGGATCAGACAAAGTGTCTTTAGGGACATTTCTATTCCAAATAGCATTGTCCTTTTAAGCAGTTAAGTGCAAACCGAAAGTTTATAAAACCACACACCACACCCGAAAAGTGGTTATCAGATTTAAAACGCCCATCAGTCTAGAATTACGCAAGACAGGAGAAGGAGAAGTAAATTGAGACTAAAATAACAATGAAGGGAGGTAGAGTAAAAGGTAGGATTCCTACTCCACAGGCACTGATAAATAAACAAGAAGAATCCTACTTCCAGTGTGCACCACAAGGATGGGGAACACTCAGTGTTGTGTAAAATACCCCTCACACACCAACAGGCCCCTTGGTGTCATGCTTCATCATCGGGGTCTTCGCACCCCGCTAAGGGGATGCGGCACGCTACGACCTGCGACTACGCGGGAGCGTTAACAAGAATTGACTATGTGTGGTGTGTGTTCAGTGCAAGTGAGGGGATTAATGTGAGTGAAGGGTGTAGTGAAAAATTAAAAAGTACCTGGCTAGTGGGTGGTGCGAAAAAAACTTTATTCCATACCCCTAGCTGGTGCTATTAATAAGGTGTGCAAAAAACGAGGTTAGTTGTCTTAATTAGGGACAAAACCTCTGGTGTGCGTCGACATGTTTCGGAACTGGTGTTCCTTCTTCAGGACGGGGCACAACTTCCCAACCCTACTCACGTATTCCTATAAAAATGTGTTATTCTAATTATCTTTTTAATAAAAAGTGATAACAATCTCACGAAGGCTAACAATGTGCCTACAGCGGTATCTTCGGTTCATGCAATTGCATGCCCTGAAAAAAAGAAAAATTTACTTTAGTTTGGTTGCCATGTAGGACTGGCTCAGACAGGTGCAGTCACCTGGAGCCCCAAACAGTCAAATTGACCTGTAAAAAAGAGGGACATACATAACACACAACATATAAGACACACTTAAAGGTTTTTTGTATATATTTTTTCTTTTGGACATACTCATAGTCACTGTTGTATATTGCGTCATGAGCATATCCAGAAACATCAGGGTAGGCAGGTGGATCCACAATCTGTGAGGGTAAAGAAGTAGTTTCAGTACTGTTACTCCTTTTACTCACTGTTGGACTCCACGCTAGATCTGGATATCTGAGAGTTGTTTTCGTGTTTCATATATATACTCACGAAATCCGCCTAAATTGGCCTCCTTCTACCACCCTGTGCTGCTCCGCCGTGAATGCGTTAGCGAGCAACATTGCGGTATATATTGGGGATTTCGGTGTTGTCTCATTCGTTAATTAGCGGAAATCGGAAGATGGCCATAAAAGGGACATCCGTGTTCCCGCCTATCATGTACCATCTCACGCTCTCAGTGTGACATGTATCCTTTTTTCATTGGTTAATTGCCGGGTTTCTTGGCAGACCAAATACGGAGTGTCCGCTTCCCTGCCTATTGCAAGCCCGGACATCAGTTCTTGTCGACAAAGGTCCTACTACGCATGCCTTGTTACTGAACTTTCCAAACACTATGCGCATGCGCCTTCTGTTTTCGCTGTGCCCTGGTTTGCTAGTTATCCGCGCATGCGCGGATGTGTGAAACGCACTGATCTCGTGCGGTGTGCCGGAAATACTATTGCTTTTCACAAACTTGGAATGCTGTTTTTACTTCAATTCCGGGGCATCCCATCGGGCCATCATCTTTCAGGGCATGCCATTGCATGAACCGAAGATACCGCTGTAGACACATTGTTAGCCTTCGTGAGATTGTTATCACTTTTTATTAAAAAGATAATTAGAATAACACATTTTTATAGGAATACGTGAGTAGGGTTGGGAAGTTGTGCCCCGTCCTGAAGAAGGAACACCAGTTCCGAAACATGTTGACGCACACCAGAGGTTTTGTCCCTAATTAAGACAACTAACCTCGTTTTTTGCACACCTTATTAATAGCACCAGCTAGGGGTATGGAATAAAGTTTTTTTCGCACCACCCACTAGCCAGGTACTTTTTAATTTTTCACTACACCCTTCACTCACATTAATCCCCTCACTTGCACTGAACACACACCACACATAGTCAATTCTTGTTAACGCTCCCGCGTAGTCGCAGGTCGTAGCGTGCCGCATCCCTTAGCGGGGTGCGAAGACCCCGATGATGAAGCATGACACCAAGGGGCCTGTTGGTGTGTGAGGGGTATTTTACACAACACTGAGTGTTCCCCATCCTTGTGGTGCACACTGGAAGTAGGAAGTAAATTGAGAGTCAGAGAGTTACCAAGGAGGCCATCTTATAAGTTATTATAAGAAAACCACCTATGGTTATGGGTCGTGTATAGACTGTCAATGATGATTACTAAGTCTATATTATAATTTTAATTGAAGGATTGGATACTCACCATTTCAACTACATATGGATATGAGAATTTATAAGGAATTGGTGAGTGTTGATATTCACTTATGGATGGTTCTTTGGCTGACAAATCGTTGGAATAAAGAAGAAATTTGTGAAGATCATCTTGTCTCTATGAACTTTTTACTTGGGATTTGAGCTCAGGATATACCCTATGTCCTACTAAATGGTTTGGATTTTCCATACCTTCTGGTGAATGTTGAATGGCCATCACTTTATCCTTTGAGCTCTGACTTATTGGACTGAAATTATAAATCTTACAACAATGCACAATTGTTAACCCAGCCATTCATCTATCTGTATTTCTTTGTCTTGCTTGGAAAATGCAGTTGTCTGAGGACCTATTATTTACAACAGCGGTTCTTGAACTTTAGACGTCTGTAGACCATGCCCCCCACTAAATCACAACTTAAAACCGTGGATCCCCACCTAAGCAATTATGCTGATATATATCTCAAAACAATACACACAAAAAGAAAGTGTACATAAAATAAAAATATTATAAAATATTTTACTTGATTCACAAACAAAAACATGCAAAAATTGGTATTCAATTTGGATGGTTGGAGAATTGAAAAATGTTTTATTTCTAAAAGACGAAGATATATGCGGGACTCCATGTACTATTAATAGGTTGTACACAAAATTCTGAATTGTAGTGGGTCGACATACCTCAATAATGTGCATGAGGCAGGTTGCAAATTGGGATCCAGTACAATTGGCTAGAGTCAAGGGTATGGTGGCTTGCTGGGATCAGCAGACCATCTTGTCTGTAATTGTTTTTAAATAAAGCAATCTTTTTTTTTTTTAAATGCAGCCAGTTTTTCTAAAAGGAAAACAGGATGTGTTTAAGTTAAAAAATGAACAGTTAAACAGACCTTTTTTAGGAATAGGCTGTGGTCCGATGGACTTAACACGTCTCTTTCAAATAGTAATTCTTAAATGTTTACTTAACGTATTTCACTATTCAGAATCATTTCTTTAATTGGGTTTTGTACATTACAAAAAGTGCTTTAGCAGTCGCAAACCGTCAGATTTACCGAATATGAGGTTTGCGACATTTAAAACATTTTGTGCATCATGCCCTGGATTACTTAGGCTGTACTTGCTCTGCTCCCACAAATTAAGATAAGGACGGCAACTTAATCTTTATTGTCCAATTTCAAATTCCTTCACACAGAGCATTTTACAATTTTTTATTTTGTTTTTTTAATGTCTATATACTTAATCTGCTAATAGCATCACATTTTCTTATCAAACCCAGAACCTAGGGGTCCTCTAACCACATGTAAAGAATAACTAATTTGCGAAAAAATTAATGTCAGCTGTAGTAGTAGTAATATTTATTTAATACATGTGTAACAGTAGAGACAGAAGTGTTGCTTCTAGGTATTCATTTTAACTTACAACCCAATAAGAACAAGAATTTGAAAATATCATTCTGCTTTTCCTTGATACACACAAAACATTTCAGTTTCTATTTGAAAAAGTGGTAGGAAGTAATGCACCAAAGAGTAAAAGGAGGAGCGCATTTCACTGTTAGGCTCCAACCAACACATCCAGGGTCAGAATAACCTATGGGCAATCAAGCACTGCAGGTAGGCCTGGTCTGAAAGGTCAGTTAGTGGAATTTTTTTTGCTGTTTGTGGGCCTGTTGTATGGTCTGCTGGGCCAGGTTCTATTGTTGATTTCCCTGGTATTAAAACAAACATTGCTTGTAGCAAGCTCAAATCCATGCAGTCATTCAGACCTTGCAAAACATACTGAGTGTCTTTACAAGTCCAAAGTTGCTCCAGTTTGCAAACATGGGCCACTTCTGTAGCTATATGATATACTAATGTGGGCCTCTTTTATTTTGGTGCCGGTCTATTCATTGTCCCAGTCCAAACCTGACCCTAGCCATCTTCAACAGACGACACCAACCTTTTTGGGATTCCATTTGGGGGAGATAAGTTTAGAGTCGAGAGTGGAACATGAGATTCTTGCAGGTTGATAATATTGCAATTGATCTTTCAGGTACTCAGGAGCCAGCTTGTTTATTGTTTTCCAAATGGTCCATAGTGTTCTAATAAGAAACAACTTTCCATTGGCATCCAGCCAGGAAACTCCCAGTGTCTAGTTAGATGCTCTAACTTATAAAGGACAAATATTGCATGTATTGCCCAATTGTCGATTGCCTGGTGCTTCCCTATATTGCCTTGAAACATAAACTGCAGAATAATACAACAATCTAGAAAAAACACAGATTAGATACAGGTAATATGAGATATATCAAGAAATAAAGCCACTTTAGATATACTCATCTGATGAAAGTTATATGCTTTTACAGTGCTTATAATTTGACATATAGGATTATTCAAAACAAAACTCAATTAATATTTTATTTCGCATTATGAAACAAATGCATAAAAAGTTCAGATAAAAATATACAAACAAATCAATAAGTTATCATAAAAGTGGTGATAACTAAAAATGTATTCTAAAACCCTTAAAAACAGCATATACATCACCCAGCTAGTTCATCTGCATTTTAATGCATTTAGATTTGTTCGAGCTGTGCATTTTAAATGGTTTTAACATTTGATCACATGTTTGCTAATCTGCAAGTTTTTAGTGCTGTACATAAAAACGAGGCCACCGTCAGGCAAGCATATGGAGTATATGATTGTAACATAACAGACAGTGCTATAATGTAATTAAGCAAACAGAATTGCTTCAGAAATGGGATGATAAATCTTTTCCTCTCTGTTTCATAAAAATGGCAGAAAAAACAGTATGTGTATAATTGATTGTTTTGATCGGGAGTCACACGGACATTAGCCCAGTTGTGTCTCAGAGAACACATTCGCTGGGAAACACAGCATTAAAGTTACATACCCCAACCGAAAATCTATTAAAATTAAACAATGGCAATTATTGGTCACACAAACAAGGGTCAAGGATAGACTGTGCACCAAAGGGGGTCTCTTATTATATGCAATTATTTCTCTGCTCTCTTTCTTGTACTAATTTCTCTAAAAAATGAATGCATTAGTTTTGCCTTTGAAAAGGATCCTCATTGCACGGGGTTGTCATAAAGGGCCACCAATGCCTGAGAGTCCAGAGTACACCTTATATTAGTCAAGTTTTTATTGTTTGATTAATTAAAATCATTACAAAAACCCCCCTGGAGAAAGGAATAAAAAGCTGCATTGGGGAATAGCATTATCGTGCAATAAAAGGATCGATATGCGTCACTGTTTTATATTACAAAAAATACGTGGCAGTAAAATTCAATTATTAAAAATATTGCTTTAACGATTTTAAAACTAAAGTAGCAGATTTAACAAAATTTACCCCTTGAAAGGGATGTTGGGGTAATTTAACGTGAGTTTATATTTAGTCTGCGTCAGCTTGCAATAGGAGACTATTGACAAATTTCATGAATTTAACTCCTCGGCAAGCCAGGATACACGACGAGCCCTCCAACCAGCGTATCACTGCTTGCCTGCTGGACCAGATGTTCAGTTCATTAAAAATAGATTTCAGGTGCTGTCTCCTTTGGACTTGGATGGCTGGACAGGCGCATAATAGATGGATAAATGTTTCTTTTTTGTATCCCCATGTAGCGCCCGGGTAATTTCTAGCCCTTTTCGTGCTCAATACGACTATAATATACAACCATTTCAGTCCTGATAACCTTTTCATTCACTAATAGGGCTTAACTATGCGCTTTGACAGGGTTTAGTGCCTTTTTACCGTTAGTTAGGCCTGTAGGCCCAAAAGCCAAAGAGCAGCCATTTTGGATGGCTGCCTCATCCGTTTTAGATAGTTGCCTCTGCTCTCTGAGGTGCTTGCAGAGCAGAGGTGATATTTACTGTAGAGCTGTTGTTCGCTAGTTAGAAACCGGCCGAGACTGGCCCTTATCGAAGGAATGTATTTTGTTCACTGGTGGTAGACGCAATACGCAGGTGGCCACTGCTGACGGCGTGGGACGCCAGGGGCTGGTACAGGAATTCGGTGGGAGTTGGCCTATGGCTGGAAATTTCCACAGAGGAAGGGAGAGATAAAATCTATCAACAGTACTTCTACAATTTTAACTGACCTGTTACTAGACAATCAGGGAGAACGCCGTGCCATCTTACAGAACAGGGCCGCTATTGATTACTTATTATTGAAACATGGTCATGGCTGCTCCGATTTTGAGGGCATGTGTTGTTTTAATTTATCAGACCATTCTCAATCTATTAGATCTCATCCTAACAAGTTACATGAACTGACCGAAGAAATTAAGAAAAATACAAATGAAGGGTGGTTTGATTGGCTGTTTAGCTGGTTACCAGATTTCCATTTCTTACGACAAATTTTAGGTGGCATTGTTTTAGTAATTTGCATTCTAATTGCCATCTGTTGCTGTATCCAATGTATACCATTGTTTTTTCCAGATGTTCTGCCCAAAAATTATGAACAGATCATTTAGCATAGCATCCTATTATTCTTCCAGTGACTTCCCCATAGTGTGAGATTATTCCCATTAGATTAGTTGTTTTTCTACTCCTTCAATGCAAGTATATATAGTCGGGAGTGGAATGTAGCGCCCAGGTAATTTCTAGCCCTTTTCGTGCTCAATACGACTATAATATACAACCATTTCAGTCCTAATAACCTTTTCATTCACTAATAGGGCTTAACTATGCGCTTTGACAGGGTTTAGTGCCTTTTTACCGTTAGTTAGGCCTGTAGGCCCAAAAGCCAAAGAGCAGCCATTTTGGATGGCTGTCTCATCCATTTTAGATAGTTGCCTCTGCTCTCTGAGGTGCTTGCAGAGCAGAGGTGATATTTACTGTAGAGCTATTGTTCGCTAGTTAGAAACCGGCCGAGACCGGCCCTTATCGAAGGAATGTATTTTGTTCACTGGTGGTAGACGCAATACGCAGGTGGCCACTGCTGACGGCGTGGGACGCCAGGGGCTGGTACAGGAATTCGGTGGGAGTTGGCCTATGGCTGGAAATTTCCACAGAGGAAGGGAGAGATATATTATCAAAGAGCAAGTAGCAGACAGAGAGAGAGTTACGTGTGGAGCAGACAGATGAAGTCTTCCTGAGAGCTGGTGATTAATTACTAGCTTGTAACGAAGAGGAGGAGGAGATCAGGAATCCTGTGAGGCCAACATGCAGGAGTGGTAGAAACCGAGACGAAGTCCAGACGAGGGTTCGAGTCCAGAACCAAAGCAGCGTAGACGAGGTGTAGCGGTGCAGACGTGTACCCGTGAGCCATAGTGGGAGAGCAGAGTCCCGAGCGAGTGCAGATCCAGGATACAGAAAGGGATTAGCTCCACTGCTGAGATGGAAAGGCACACGTATAAGGTGAGGCGTTCTGAGTTAGTATAGAATAAATATAGATCTAATAATCTACATTTCCTCCCTTTTTAGGTTGTAATGAATAACTGTTTGTAACTGTGATTAACTGACAATGTTTTAACCGTAATGAGAATAAAAGATATAAGGTTCCCCACATATATTTGAGTGTTGTTTCCGTGACAGGACTAACCTTTTTCTTCAACCAGATACTGGCAGGTTAGCAGGTGATTGGACCCTTCTAGCGGGTAGCTGAGAAATGGGGAATGGTCTAGCCCATTGCTGGAAGGAACTCCCAAATGTTCTAATCTAATAACTCTTCTAAATTGAGAGTAGTAAATATCGTTGGCGCATTCTAAGTGTGTGCCACCGACCCTTATAGAACCCCTGCCGGGAGACACAAGGTATCACGTCAGGAAGCATAGATAAACATAATGGTCCCGAGAGTTAGGTAAACAGTCTGGCGACTTTAAATCAGGTAAGTAAACAGGTAAGTACACCGTCTGGCGACGTTAAATCAGGTAAGTAAACAGTCTGGCGACTTTAAATCAGGTAAGTACAGGTAAGTACACCGTCTGGCGACGTTAAATCAGGTAAATAAGAATAAGATAAGGGATCCCCTAGATGTTAGTTATTCCTACTTGTACAGGCTTGTAAATAGCTACTAATCGCCTTCTCAGGTGAGTTCTCTAAACATCTCGTTAATAGTCTCCTGAGAAGAGTATAATTACGTGACAGCTGAGGCAGCCATTATCGATAGGCCACCTACTCTAAAAACCCAGTCGTTACATTTGGCGTCACGAACCGTTTTCGATCTATAGGTGCGGGAATGCCTTAGTGATTTCATGAGAGGATCCGTGGGTTCTCGCCGTGTTTGATTTTGTATATATTTGATTTTGTGTAAAAAAAAAATTTTTGTTTGTTTGATCGATTTTGATTTCTGTTGTACATGACAATGTTTTCGAAAAAAGTGAAACCGACTTTTCAATTGCCTGTGGATTTTCCTGGTTGGGAGGCTACTGCTTATGAAACGCTTGCGCGTGAATGGGCTAATTCCACGGGTCTGAGTGAGAACTGGACTTCGTGCTTAGAACGTGCCGAGCCAGCTCAGGTGGTTGTGTGCTTGCGAAAAGTCCCGATTTTGAAAGATTCTGTGCTTCCTCTCGTAGGTCAGAGAGGTTGGATTTTGTTGCATGCGTATAAAATTTTGCATGAGAGAAATACTAAATTACAAACTGAGTTTAAGACCTTGGAAGAACAATTTGTTCAAGTTCAAAATGATTTTACTTTGTTGCAATGTCAAAATAAATTGCTTGCTGACAAACTTGACACTTATCAGGCTGTAGCTGAAAGGGCTGCTGTCCGCATTGCGAAGTACAAATACAGACACCGACGTGGAAGGGTTAACTCCAGAAAAGTGCGCATGGTTGTTGCGAAGGCAGGACTTGATTGGAATCCCGATGAGTGGGATGGTGATATTTGGAATTCATCTGATTCTTTGGATTCTAATGATGACACTGCTGTGCTTGCGCGTTCTAGTGATACGTGTCGCGACCCTTCTAAGGGTCCTGCCGATGTGTCTGCTCATCCGATTCATCGACGTAAGTTACAGGGCAATCCTCAGAATCCCAATGGTATTCCGCTTGACAGCTTGGAAGACAACAAGAATTAAATGACATTTTAGATCGCTTCCGACAAAAGCCTGGTGAATCTTTATTGACTTGGATGGTCCGTCTTTTTGACACAGGTGCTTCAGGTATCTCTTTAGATCACGGTGATGCGATGAAGTTTTGTACGTTGAGTGTTGATTCTACTATTCAAGAGTCTTTTCGACATCATAATAACAATAATCAGACTAATCTTTTGCAGTTGGCTGTTGACGGCTGTAATTGTAAATACCCTACCGAATCTGATTGGCCTCTGAATGACAAGCCATGGTTTACTTTGAGAGATGCTTCTCAGTGCTTGAAAGAGGAGTGTATGAAAACTGCTATCTTTTTAGGGACGGCTCATCGCTTGATGGATGGCATCCTTAATTCTTCTGTGAGGAACCGAATAATTTGTACGTCTCCTCCTGCTTACAAACAAGTTATGATGACTTTGTTAATTAATCAGACTGGTAACCGTTTGGCTGAAGTGATTGAGGCTGTGCGTGAACTTGGCGAGTTGGGTGAATGGTTTAAACCTGGACGACAATCCCGACCGGAAAGCCGCACTAATGATTTTAAATTCACTAGACGTGATATGTACACAGCTCTGCTAAAGGATGGTGTCCGTGAGAAGGACATTCAGAGTCAACCTAATAATGTCCTTTGGGCCATGTTTCGTGAGCGCGGCTTGGATAGAAAGGAAGGTGCTCGAAGAGTTCGTAAACAGGACCTGGCCCATGACCATTCTGATGACAGTGGCCTTGATTCTCGATCTCATCGTGGGGAAGAGACGGAGAGAGAGAGAGAGAGGAGGAGAGAAAGAGAGTGGGATAGAACACGAGATGAATCGTCTCACCCCAGTAGAGAAAGAGATCAGTCTGTACGAGAGAGAGAGAGAGAGAGAGCTCTCCAGAGGTGCGGATGAGAGATAAACAATCACGATCCCCTGAGAGAGGTTCACAATATTTTATGAATGACAAAAATCCTTTTTATGAGGATAACAGATATGAACGAGCTGCGACACTACCCAAACGATATGAGAGTCTTTACCCTGATTTGTCTTGGGCGCGAGAACACAGTAAACGAGAATAGGAAGTAGGTCAAGCTCCAGTGCGAAATTGGTCTCGTAAAGACCATAGGCCTTATGTAGATATTGAGATATATTGGAGACATCGAAACATACAGAGGGCCCGAGCATTGGTGGATACTGGAGCGGAGGCCACTCTAATTTCTGGAAATCCTAAAAAGTTTAAAGGACAGGGTTACACGATTACTGGACTAGGTGGTAAGGAGACCCCTGCAGTACAAACTAAACTTGAATTAAAAATTGGAAGAAATCCCCGAAAAGAGTACCATGTATTAGTGGTACCTCTTGATGAATATATAATTGGCATTGATATTTTAAAAGGTATGACATTGCACTTGGATGATGGATGTTATAAATTTGGTCATTATTACTACATATCGACAAAAAGTGTGAGAGTTGGGCGTCTAGTGATGCCTCCGATTAAAATTCCTCAAGCCACGAAAGTGGTTTCAATGAAACAGTACCGCATTCCCGATGGGCATGATGAGATCAGTGCTACCATTCAAGATTTAATGGACGCAGGAGTAATAATTCCTGTTACTTCGGCTTGGAACAATCCTGTTTGGCCGGTCCGCAAAAGTGATAATTCTTGGCGCATGACAGTTGATTACCGAGAGTTAAATAAACATATACCTCCTTTGACTGTTGCAGTCCCTGATGTTATCACTTTGATTGAGAGAATTCAGAAACATCCAGGGACATGGTATGCAACCATTGATATTGCTAATGCTTTCTTTTCCATCCCAATTGCACCCGAATGTCAGGAACAATTCAGTTTTACATGGAGTGGACGTCAAATGACGTTCAGAAGCCTTCCCCAGGGCTACTTGCATAGTCCGACAATCTGTCATCGAATAGTGGCAGAGCACCTGGATGAGGTGACTGTTGATTCCAAAATTCAGGTGTGTCATTACATCGATGACATACTGATTCAAGGTGAGACTCAAGATCAGGTGCGAACACAATTTGAGCAAATCGTTGCACATTTACAAAGCAAAGGCTGGGAGATTAATCCTGATAAATTGCAGGGTCCAGCACAACATGTGAAATTTTTCGGAATTCACTGGCATGAGGGAAATAGAGAAGTAATTCCTCAAGTGAAGCAGAAAATCGCAGAATTCGCTGTCCCTAAAAATAGAAAAGAAGCCCAAAAATTCATCGATTTATTTGGCTTTTGGCGCCAACATATTCCGCATTTGAGTCAGATTTTGGCCCCTTTGTACAAACTTACTCGTAAAAAGAATGTGTTTGAATGGAGTAAAGCACAGCAAGATGCATTTGATTTGGCGAAAGAAGCGATTCAGCATGCTTTAGATTTGTGGCCAGTGCGCGATGGTGATGTGGATTTGAATGTATCTGTACAAGATATGTATGCAAATTGGAGCTTATGGCAGAAGCAAGGCAATACTAAAGTACCTTTAGGCTTCTCGACTAAAAAATTACCAGACGCTAGTGAGCGTTATACACCTTTTGAGAAACAGTTGCTTGCATGTTACTGGGCGTTGGTAGACACTGAACAATTGACACTGGGACATGACGTGATTTTGAGACCAGAGATTCCTATTATGCAATGGGTTCTAAGTTCCCCAAAAACCCATAGAATTGGACATGCTCAGGAAATGAGTATCGTTAAATGGAAGTGGTACATACAAGATCGGGCTCGTGTGGGTCCAAAAGGAGTGGCGATGTTGCATGAGAAAGTGGCGCAGGCGCCACTGGCAGAGAGAGAGAATGAGTGCTCTGTACCTGTAGTACAGGAATCGCCTGTTAAATGGGGTAAGCCGTTTGATGATTTGTCCGTGGATGACAGAAAACACGTTTGGTTTACGGATGGTTCAGCCAGGTACATAGGAGAGAAGAGACACTGGAAGGCGGTATCATATAATCCCATTACCCAAAAATTAGTGAGTACGACTGGTGCAGGGCAAAGTAGCCAGTTTGCAGAGCTATATGCTGTATATCAAGTGATAAAACAAGAATTGCCTGGAAAATGCCATATTTTTAGTGATTCATGGTCCACTGCGAATGGACTAGTAATGTGGTTGCCCACGTGGAAATTCCATAACTGGAAGATCCACGGCAAAGAAATCTGGGGCAAAGAGCTGTGGAGGGAGATTTGGGAGTTCCTTCCTCAAAGTGATGTGACAGTTTTTCATGTTGATGCTCATACACCCATTGACTCTTTAGATAAATTATTTAATAATATTGCAGACGAACACTCTAAGATCCATGAGGCAGCGGTGGACCAACAAAACTCTGATTTGGCAGGCTTGGCGAAGTGGGCTCACCAAAAAGCAGGACATTATGGCGAGAAAATTACTAGCAGGTGGGCTGCTGAGAGAGGCATTTATATTCCCTTTGATTTGATTAAAACAGCTATACTCCATTGTCCAATATGTCAGCATTCCCAACACAGAGAGGTGCCTCGAATAGTTAAAGGACGCTTACATCGAGGGAAATCTCCTGCCCAAGTGTGGCAAATTGATTATATCGGTCCCTTACCCATGAGTAGAAACTGCCAATATGTTTGTACTGTAGTTGATACCTTTAGCGGTATGTTAATTGCCTTTCCATGTAAAAATGCCACCCAGATCAATACCATGAAAACATTAGATTTGATTACATTGTACTATGGTACTCCACTTCAGGTGCAATCTGACAACGCATCGCATTTCAAAGGGAGATTAGTGCAAAATTACTGTGCAGAAAATAATATCGAGTGGGTGTTTCATATACCCTATTACCCACAAGCATCCGGCCTGATTGAGCGGATGAACGGATTACTGAAAGATCAATTACGTAAATTGTCAGATGGTACCTTAAAGAATTGGAGAGACCATTTATCTGATGCATTGCTGATTCTGAATAACCGACCGTATTTGTATGATAATTCTCCATTAATGCGTTTATTCCCTCCAGCAGTTGAGGTTAAACCTAATACGATTAAAAGTACAGTTTCCTATTGGGAAATCACCCCCGGAGCCTTAGCTCCATGTCGAGCTACCCCTGGATCTGCAGGCTTAGACCTGCATTCTTTAAAAGAAACCCTTTTACGGATTAACGTAGTCACTATGATTGAAACAGGAATAGGTGTCCAAATACCTTCAGAACATTTTGGCTTGATTGCCCCGAGATCTGGTTTAGCTTTAAAAGGTATCCAGGTGCTTGGCGGTGTAATTGACAGTGACTACCAAGGAGAAATTAAAGTTATCCTGTTGAATAATGGCGATTCTGAAGTTACAATTAACGAACATGATAGAATTGCCCAATTGGTCATTATGCCTGTATTCAGTGGTGTGATTCAGAAAGGTGCAGCTCCAACTCTGTTAACAATGCGTGGTACCGGTGGCTTTGGTTCTACTGACAATCCCGGAGCTAGAGTATGGGTGCAATCACCAAATAATCCCCCTGAACAGGCTGAAATTATTGCAACAGGATCGGATAATACCATACTAGTGATGAGGCCAGGGCAAGAAGGCTGGGATGTAGTCCCGGCTGACAAATGTTATTTACGAGAATAAATGATACGTGTTTCTTGAATTGCAGATCATTGCCTGGATTGCTGCTGCCAGATGTGTCGTCGTTGGACTCCCGTGGGTCTACTGCGACGAGAGTCAAGACGTCATCCGGGACCGGACTAACAATATGGACAGAGAACGTCGACTTGAAGCGGCGTGGGATGTGAAAACAAACTTTTGGGTCAGCCTGGCCCAATCTATTACTAATTCTTCCCATTTTTGTCTGACTGCGATGAAGTCTGTTAACGACATCCTTGCCACTTGTCTTGTGACCGTCCCTATTTCTACAACCTCCCTTTTACATTTTTTCAATGTTACTGAAACTCATCCAGACTTCATCTATCCAGATTTCACCCCATATACTTACTGTGCCTCGTGTACGGTCCTAACCGACCCTGAGCCCCCGCGTACTTTTCAAATCTTAACATTTAACATTACTGAGGGGCATACTTGCTACAATATGACATGTGATCCTAGATTTATTGGCAAATGTGCCCAATTAAGACTGGAACATTCTACATCATATTCGACTCATGAAATGATTTTGTGTCAAACTAGAACAGCACAATCATGTGCTACCTTTAATAATAAGATGAGATGCAAACGCATCATAGTAACTGCAAGTCATTATCTCCATGTATCATTACCAACTGGATGGCTCTTTTCCTGCGGAAATAGGTCTTGGTCTTATATCCCAGCAAACATCTCTGGTGGCCCCTGTGCCCTAACAAGACTGAGTCTTTTGCTATTCTCCCCTGATGGAACAATTTCGTCCCGTGTGACACGAGATGTCATGCTGTCCACTGACTGTGATTCCTCAATTCGCCTTTATTCTAAATCTGAATACCTTAGTTTAGCGATTTCTATTATAGGTGTTCCTGCTTTATCTGTACATAATGCTAAAACTATTAATAAGATCGCTTGTTGGATGATAAAATCTATCAACAGTACTTCTACAATTTTAACTGACCTGTTACTAGACAATCAGGGAGAACGCCGTGCCATCTTACAGAACAGGGCCGCTATTGATTACTTATTATTGAAACATGGTCATGGCTGCTCCGATTTTGAGGGCATGTGTTGTTTTAATTTATCAGACCATTCTCAATCTATTAGATCTCATCTTAACAAGTTACATGAACTGACCGAAGAAATTAAGAAAAATACAAATGAAGGGTGGTTTGATTGGCTGTATAGCTGGTTACCAGATTTCCATTTCTTACGACAAATTTTAGGTGGCATTGTTTTAGTAATTTGCATTCTAATTGCCATCTGTTGCTGTATCCAATGTATACCATCGTTTTTTCCAGATGTTCTGCCCAAAAATTATGAACAGATCATTTAGCATAGCATCCTATTATTCTTCCAGTGACTTCCCCATAGTGTGAGATTATTCCCATTAGATTAGTTGTTTTTCTACTCCTTCAATGCTAGTATATATAGTCGGGAGTGGAATGTAGCGCCCAGGTAATTTCTAGCCCTTTTCGTGCTCAATACGACTATAATATACAACCATTTCAGTCCTAATAACCTTTTCATTCACTAATAGGGCTTAACTATGCGCTTTGACAGGGTTTAGTGCCTTTTTACCGTTAGTTAGGCCTGTAGGCCCAAAAGCCAAAGAGCAGCCATTTTGGATGGCTGTCTCGTCCATTTTAGATAGTTGCCTCTGCTCTCTGAGGTGCTTGCAGAGCAGAGGTGATATTTACTGTAGAGCTATTGTTCGCTAGTTAGAAACCGGCCGAGACCGGCCCTTATCGAAGGAATGTATTTTGTTCACTGGTGGTAGACGCAATACGCAGGTGGCCACTGCTGACGGCGTGGGACGCCAGGGGCTGGTACAGGAATTCGGTGGGAGTCGGCCTATGGCTGGAAATTTCCACAGAGGAAGGGAGAGATATATTATCAAAGAGCAAGTAGCAGACAGAGAGAGAGTTACGTGTGGAGCAGACAGATGAAGTCGTCCTGAGAGCTGGTGATTAATTACTCGATTCAGAAAAGGGGGTGGTGATGAACAGAGTGTCTGAATTAAGCAGGCCACTCTTACCCAGTCCAAAGATCAGGGCTTGATCCATCACCGTTATTTAGCTCACTGCCCCATCCCAGCTCAGAACCTGGCTATATGCAAATTAGTCTGTCCCTGGCCCAGTGCATCATGGCAACAGAGCAGACCAAACTACCAAGCCAATTCTTCACCAGAAAGGATACAAGCTACCGGGGACCGGTTTCTGGCATTTCAGCCTCTTCGGCCCGGCTTGCTTGAATCCTGATGGAGCAGTGAGCAAGGGACTCATGTCTGAGTATACCCTGCCACACCTATAGTGGCCAAAATCGATTCAGAAAAGGGGGTGGTGATGAACAGAGTGTCTGAATTAAGCAGGCCACTCTTACCCAGTCCAAAGATCAGGGCTTGATCCATCACCGTTATTTAGCTCACTGCCCCATCCCAGCTCAGAACCAGGTTCTGAAACTGGGATGGTGCAATGAGCTAAAAAACGGTGTTGGATCTAGCCCTGATCTCTTGACTGGGTGAGAGTACTCTGCTTAATTCAGAGACTCTGTCCATCACCACCCCTTGTTGTAAATAAAGGTGATTAATTACTAGCTTGTAACGAAGAGGAGGAGGAGATCAGGAATCCTGTGAGGCCAACATGCAGGAGTGGTAGAAACCGAGACGAAGTCCAGACGAGGGTTCGAGTCCAGAACCAAAGCAGCGTAGACGAGGTGTAGCGGTGCAGACGTGTACCCGTGAGCCATAGTGGGAGAGCAGAGTCCCGAGCGAGTGCAGATCCAGGATACAGAAAGGGATTAGCTCCACTGCTGAGATGGAAAGACACACGTATAAGGTGAGGCGTTCTGAGTTAGTATAGAATAAATATAGATCTAATAATCTACATTTCCTCCCTTTTTAGGTTGTAATGAATAACTGTTTGTAACTGTGATTAACTGACAATGTTTTAACCGTAATGAGAATAAAAGATATAAGGTTCCCCACATATATTTGAGTGTTGTTTCCGTGACAGGACTAACCTTTTTCTTCAACCAGATACTGGCAGGTTAGCAGGTGATTGGACCCTTCTAGCGGGTAGCTGAGAAATGGGGAATGGTCTAGCCCATTGCTGGAAGGAACTCCCAAATGTTCTAATCTAATAACTCTTCTAAATTGAGAGTAGTAAATATCGTTGGCGCATTCTAAGTGTGTGCCACCGACCCTTATAGAACCCCTGCCGGGAGACACAAGGTATCACGTCAGGAAGCATAGATAAACATAATGGTCCCGAGAGTTAGGTAAACAGTCTGGCGACTTTAAATCAGGTAAGTAAACAGGTAAGTACACCGTCTGGCGACGTTAAATCAGGTAAGTAAACAGTCTGGCGACTTTAAATCAGGTAAGTACAGGTAAGTACACCGTCTGGCGACGTTAAATCAGGTAAATAAGAATAAGATAAGGGATCCCCTAGATGTTAGTTATTCCTACTTGTACAGGCTTGTAAATAGCTACTAATCGCCTTCTCAGGTGAGTTCTCTAAACATCTTGTAAATAGTCTCCTGAGAAGAGTATAATTACGTGACGGCTGAGGCAGCCATTATCGATAGGCCACCTACTCTGAAAACCCAGTCGTTACACCCCATAATCGACAGGATTCTGAATTAAAAACTGGTTTCCGTGAGGGGTATAGGTCTTTAGAATCATGCACTCCCATTCTAAACTTTATGAAGCTCGTTTTTAAATAGGAGCTGAAATGGGCGGATAAATAAGCTTGTGGCTTTGAAAACCTATACGAGTTTATAACGGTCCATCCGTGCCGCCTCTTGGTGGGCGCCATTTTGTCCTCCATTAAAGATTTCTTTTTGGCTACGATATTTATTATTTTGACGAACGTTCCTCTGTCCATCCCTTTGTCCCATATTGATTGTAGTTCCATCTTGACCAGAGAGTTACTCAGGAAGCTACCCCAGGAGTTTGACATTTCATGCTCCCTCTGAGACTTGATTTCGTCCCAGCATAAGCTGTTCAAAGTGCCCGGGTCAGAGGAGCGGAATGTGTGGCAGAGTTTTATAAAACTGCTCATTCCCCTGTACTTCTGATGCTGAAGGCCAAATTCCAATCTGACCTGGGCGGGCGATTCACATTTCGGCAGATCAAAGACAGCTTTGTACATTTTTGACTGCAACTCATTCAATAGGTGCGAGTCTTTGCCACACCAAGGGGCCAAACCATAGGACAAACTGGGTTGGATTTGGGCGGCCATTACTTTTAGCAAATGGGAATGGTTCGGGCAGTCCATTTTTTTACGTATAAGTCTGTAAGCATAAATCAATGATTGTGCCTTGGCTTTGAGTGCCAGTTTATGTTCTTTATGAACCCATAAAGAACATAAACTGGCACTCAAAGCCAAGGCACAATCATTGATTTATGCTTACAGACTTGCAGGGCAGGGTGCAACCCGCACCCTGCCCGATTGTTACACCCAGGTACTTGTGTGAGCTGTTTTCTTCAACGTTAACCCCTTTGACCATCCATTTGAACTTTGATTTTTTTACTATCGACTAGGCGGATGTCAGGACTAGGGTGGCTTGCGGTCTAGGGCCCTCCCCATCCAGTAACAGTTATGGTTACAGTCACGTACCTTGTCCTAAGTATTTATGTGGTAAGGTGCATTGCTTTCCTTCAAGGGGGCGTTGGTGGTACAATTGTGCAAAACTGTAATGTATGTCTTGCAATTTACACTTTGAATGGAGTTTATTTTCCCTTGTCCGCCTAATGCGTGAGGTTTGGCAACCTGAACGCGTCCGCGAGATGCGTGAGGTTCGGCAACCTGAACGCGTCCGCGAGATGCGTGAGATATGGCACGATGTCGCATCCGCGAGATGCGTAGGCATTCTCAAAACACACGCTTACGGGGAAAACATAGAGCGTAGGCACGTCAATGTACGCGACCACGCCCAATCCCTTTTGCACACTATTCTGGGGATTTCGAAGGTGTGGCAGCTTCCTCCTGATGCTCTGACTTGGAAAATGAGCTTTGGGAAGCATTTTGGATCTTTTGCAGAGGTCGAGCTGATTCCAGTTGAAGGTTCGTTTTGGAAAGGCATTTCCAGTTCAAGGTTGCTGAGGAGAAGTTTGTATCGCAGTTCCCAGAAGATTCTTCGAAGATTTCGATCTCAGTAGCCACGCCCTTCCAATTGGTAGAGTAGGTCGTACTCTACAGGTAGGAGCAGTAAGATTATTAATAAGCACAAGTTTGGCGGTATTTATGATTTCATTGCTTTTTGTGAGTTAATTCTTGCGGAGCTTTGGTTAGTTCTATTTTGGGACACTATTTGAATAATTCTAGTCACTATTCTTTCCAGTCGCAATTCAGTTAAAAGTGAATCAGCAAAAGAACTTATTTTGCTGAAAAGAATTGAACACAATTGCCTGAAGTTGTGCAGTGAGCAGTTTTAGTAAAACATGTAAAGAGGATATTTACAACATAAGAGTCATAGAGTCTTGAGTCTTTTGTTTTTTAAGAAGAAGCAAATGTGTGTGTGAATTCACAACCAAAGTCAATATTACTTCAGATGACTTTTTGAGCAAATGTCAAGTCTTAAGTCAATTTACTCTTTGTTTTAAGAAGCTGTTATTGTTTTTTAATTTGTTGTAGAGTTTTGGTGAATTAACAGGAAAACTCGCAACGTTAACTTTTCCTTTTCAGATCTCCCTCCCTGCAGTTCCCTTCCTAACACCCTTTTCCCCCCGCTTGATCACTTCAATATTCTGTGTATTTATTACAATCAGAATTGGAGGTATCGAGAGGTGGGCCCTTATATCAACTCGACAGATCCTGAGGAAGACTTCGCTTGACAGAATAGTGAGCCCACGAATTATTTCCTCCCGATCTGTCTGAGTTGCCATAATGGCCACCATTGATGACTTGATGGCAGTTATTGTAAAAATGCAGGCTAATTTAAATGAAACCATGAATGCAACCGCGTTATTGGCTGAAAAGGTGGATAATATACAACTTCAGAATACTCCACTTCCTGATGAGGTTCAGGAAACTGGTGCAAGGGCGTCCACTAATATTTCAGTCACTGTTCCACCGCAAATTCCTTTAGCTTCTCCAGAACGCTTCTCTGGGGACCCTTCTAAAGTGCAAACATTTTTAACTCAAATTGAGTTACATTTTTCCTGCAGACCAACAGCTTTTCCTACCCCCCAATCTAGAATTGCGTTTCTCATTTCTTATCTGTCTGGAGATGCTGCTAACTGGGCGGTTCCATTAGTTAGGCAAGATAGCGCTTTATTGTATAACTGGAGACGCTTTGTAGGAGAATTTGAAAAGGTGTTTGATAGGCGAACAGTGACACTATCTGCAGATCGAGAATTATTACAGTTAAGACAAGGAAACAGAGATCTCATTACATATCTATCTCATTTTAATAGACTTGTTGCTGAAACCTCCTGGCCTGAAGAAAAGAGAGCTGCTCTTTTTTATCAGGGTCTGAAAGACGAGCTAAAGGATGTTCTAGCCCAAATAGATCCACAACCAACAGCTAGTTCAGATTTAATAAATTTAACCTTACGTCTAGATCATCGGCTCTCAGAAAGAAGGTCAGACAAAAAAAGGGGTGAGAAACCAAGTTGGAAGAATGAACCAAGATCTCGAACTCAATTTACACATTCCGAATCAAGTTCAGAACCAATTGAAATTGGAACTCTTCGACAACCTTTATCTAAAGAAGAAAAAGATAAAAGACGCAAAAATGGTCAGTGTCTTTACTGTGGTCGAAAAGGACATTTTGTGAAAGATTGCATGATGAAACCAAAAACTAAATCTCCAAGTGTCAACAAGGCAGCAATCATCGAAAAAACAGATCAAACGTCGGAAAACTAATTTGCCCAAGATGTTTAGAGGGGGATCTCTTGGGTACTATCGCTTACCCTTCCATAAACTCTTGTGTGTCCAATTATAAAGCTCATTTTCGATTAGCAGTTCAAATACAAATAACTCTAAAAATTTGGCAAATGGAAGTTTTAATCGATTCTGGAGCCACAGGAAATTTTGTCGATCTAGAAACTGCACAACGACTAAGTATCATTTGTGAAAAAAAAACACCAGAAATAGTTCAAGCAGTAGATGGGATAGTTCTGTTTGGAGGGCCAGTAACAATGCAAACTTCCAGGGTGGTTATGATTTGTGAGGATTCAAAGAAACAAAGACATAAGGAAGAAGTGCAATTTGATGTAATTCAAGCTCCTCAGTATGGGTTTATTCTAGGAATGCCTTGGCTTTGTTTACATAATCCTTTAATCGACTGGCAAAAAAGAGAACTTGTATTTCTCTCTGATTTTTGTCAGTCATCCTGTCTAAAATCCTTGGAGCCAACTGTGAGTCAAGTAGCAACTGCGGAAGAAAAGGAAAACAATATTACCCATGGTTTACAAAGAATATCAAGAGGTATTCAGCGAAGAAAAGGCAGCAAAACTCCCACCTCATCGTAGTTATGATTGTCAGATTGATCTCATACCAGGATCTTGTGTACCAAATTGCAGAATTTATGCTTTATCGGAAAAGGAAAATCAACATTTGAGAGACTATTTAGATCAGTATTTGGAAAATGGTTTTATCCGCCCTTCTAAATCACCAGCCGCCTCCCCTTTGTTTTTTATCCCAAAAGCAAATGGGGAATTAAGAACCTGTATCGACTATAGGGCGTTGAACAAAATAACAATCAAGAATAAATACCCTCTGCCGCTAATCCCTGTCCTTTTGGATCAAGTCAAAACAGCAGTAATTTATACCAAACTTGATCTCAGAGGGGCTTATCATTTGGTGCGAATTAGACAAGGAGACGAGTGGAAGACTGCATTTAAAACTCGATATGGCTTATTTGAATATTTGGTAATGCCATTTGGCCTTTGTAACGCACCAGCGGCCTTTCAGTTTTTTCTCAATGATGTTCTACGAGAATTTTTGGAACTATTTGTAATCGTCTATATAGATGATATTTTAATCTATTCAGACTCAGTGGAAAAACATGAAGGACATGTTAAACAAGTTCTAAAAACCTTGCAAGCACATAATTTGTATTGTAAGTTAACTAAATGTGACTTCCATTTTTTTGAAGTAGAATTTTTAGGAGTGCTTCTCACACCAACGGGCATGAAAATGACTGAAAGAAAAATTCAAGCAGTAGCTGAATGGCCAATCCCAAATTCAGTTCGAGATGTACAATGTTTTTTGGGTTTTGCAAATTTCTATCGTCGTTTTATTGATCACTTTTCAGCAGTGGTTGCTCCTATCACTCGATTACTAAGAAAGAAGGTGAAATTTGAATGGACTTCCGAGGCTAATGATGCATTTCAGAATTTAAAGAAAGCTTTTACAGCAGCCCCAATTTTAATGCATCCTGATGTTAACGAACCCTTCATAATAGAAGCAGATGCCCCAGATGTAGCAATAGCAGCCATTCTTTCTCAAAGACACCCCAACACTGGCCAAATGCATCCAGTGGCTTACATGTCTCGGAAATTGAACTCAGCAGAGCAAAACTATATTATCGCGGAAAAATAATTACTTGCTATTCTAAAAGCATTCAAGGAATGGAGACACTATATAATGGGAGCAAAATTCACAGTAACTGTATATACGGATCATAGAAATTTGCAATTCATGAGTTCAGCCAGAATGTTGACACCAAGACAGTTAAGATGGATGATGTTCTTTGCAGAATATGATTTCATAGTAACTTACCGTCCTGGACAAGACAATAAAAAAGCAGATGCTCTTTCTAGAAAAGACTCTTCTTTACACAGATTTGAAGGAGCTCCACAGGCGATCATAGAACCAGACAAGGTACTTTGTTTGTTATCTGCTGAATAATTCTTAGAAAATATTCATGAAAACTTTCCTCCTTCTCAATGGAAAAAATGGGAGAATAAAGAGGAGAATCAAACAATCAAAGAAGGAATACCATTCCATGGAAAACAGGTTTATCTTCCTACCGAAGAATTACAAAGAACTATGTTCAATTGGTTACACTCTCATCCAATGGCAGGACATCCTGGCCCCAAAAAGACTGTAGAAAAAATACAACAATTATTCTGGTGGCCAGCTCTTCGGAAAGATGTAACTCAAATGGCTCAAAATTGTGAAACTTGCGCAAGATTTAAAACGGATCACAGTAAACCAAAAGGTTTGTTACAAGTTTTACCCACACCAACCAGACCATGGGAACATATTTCCTTAGACTTTATCACAAATCTTCCGCAGATCAATCAGCATTCAGTCATCTTAGTTGTTGTAGACAGTCTAACAAAGTACGCACATTTCATTGCTTGTAAACAATTGCCTACAGCAGGACAATTAGCACAAATCTTTCTAAAGAACATAGTGCGACTACATGGTTTGCCTTCAGTACTATTATCAGATAGAGGTTCTCAGTTTTCCAAATTTTGGCAACAATGGTGTCATTGTCTACAGATTACCTCAAATATGTCTACCAGTTACCATCCACAAACGGATGGTCAAACCGAACGACTAAACCAAACATTAAAACAATACTTGAGATGTTATGTAACGGATTCCAAGAGGTCCTGGTTAGACTTGCTTTGGATTGCTGAAATAGCTTATTATTCATCACCTCATTCATCTACAGGATCTTCTCCTTTTGAAGCTCTTTATGGATATTTACCAAAGACAATTCCTTTAACCTTGCCCAAAGAAGAGAGTAATGCACCTGCAGTACAAGACACAGTACAACTCATGCAGACGGTTCATCAGAAAATTCACAAACGATTACTACAAAGTAAGGAAGAATACAAAAAGCAGTATGATAAACATCATCGATCAGGACCAATGTATGTTTCGGGAGATAAAGTGTGGTTGTCCACAAAGAACTTACATTTTAAACAAAAGAACATGTTTCACCCCAAATTCATCGGTCCATATCCAGTAATTCGTCAAGTCAATCCAGTAACATACAAATTACAACTTCCCAAGAACTTGCGAATCCATCCTGTGTTTCACACGTCTTTGTTAAAACCAGCTAGGCAAAATGTAATTCCCAGACCAGCACCAATCTTGATTCATGGCAATTGGGAATATGAGGTGCAGGACATATTAGACTTCAAACGCAGGGGCACAAAACTGTGGTATCTGGTGTCCTGGAAAGGTTATGGATCTGAGAATGATTCCTGGGAACCGGCTGAAAATATTCATGCCTCTCGTTTGTTACGCAGGTTCCACCTCCTCCATCCTTTAAAGCCGGGCCCTAGACCGCTCTTGGGAGGGGGGAGTACTGTCAGGACTAGGGTGGCTTGCGGTCTAGGGCCCGCCCCATCCAGTAACAGTTATGGTTACAGTCACGTACCTTGTCCTAAGTATTTATGTGGTAAGGTGCATTGCTTTCCTTCAAGGGGGCGTTGGTGGTACAATTGTGCAAAACTGTAATGTATGTCTTGCAATTTACACTTTGAATGGAGTTTATTTTCCCTTGTCCGCCTAATGCGTGAGGTTTGGCAACCTGAACGCGTCCGCGAGATGCGTGAGGTTCGGCAACCTGAACGCGTCCGCGAGATGCGTGAGATATGGCACGATGTCGCATCCGCGAGATGCGTAGGCATTCTCAGTACACGCGCTTACGGGGAAAACATAGAGCGTAGGCACGTCAATGTACACGACCACGCCCAATCCCTTTTGCTCACTATTCTTGGGATTTCGAAGGTGTGGCAGCTTCCTCCTAATGCTCTGACTTGGAAAAGGAGCTTTGGGAAGCATTTTGGATCTTTTGCAGAGGTCGAGCTGATTCCAGTTGAAGGTTCGTTTTGGAAAGGCATTTCCAGTTCAAGGTTGCTGAGGAGAAGTTTGTATCGCAGTTCCCAGAAGATTCTTCGAAGATTTGGATCTCAGTAGCCACGCCCTTCCAATTGGTAGAGTAGGTCGTACTCTACAGGTAGGAGCAGTAAGATTATTAATAAGCACAAGTTTGGCGTTATTTATGAAGAAGTGAATAGAAAGGTAATTCAATAATTATAAAAGGTGAAATTGGAATGTTTTCTGGGTAACTTTACATTTCATTGCTTTTTGTGAGTTAATTCTTGCGGAGCTTTGGTTAGTTCTATTTTGGGTCACTATTTGAATAATTCTAGTCACTATTCTTTCCAGTCGCAATTCAGATAAAAGTGAATCAGCAAAAGAACTTATTTTGCTGAAAAGAATTGAACACAATTGCCTGAAGTTGTGCAGTGAGCAGTTTTAGTAAAACATGTAAAGAGGATATTTACAACATAAGAGTCATAGAGTCTTGAGTCTTTTGTTTTTTAAGAAGAAGCAAATGTGTGTGTGAATTCACAACCAAAGTCAATATTACTTCAGATTACTTTTTGAACAAATGTCAAGTCTTAAGTCAATTTACTCTTTGTTTTAAGAAGCTGTTATTGTTTTTTAATTTGTTGTAGAGTTTTGGTGAATTAACAGGAAAACTCGCAACGTTAACTTTTCCTTTTCAGATCTCCCTCCCTGCAGTTCCCTTCCTAACACCCTTTTCCCCCCGCTTGATCACTTCAATATTCTGTGTATTTATTACAATCAGAATTGGAGGTATCGAGAGGTGGGCCCTTATATCAACTCGACAGATCCTGAGGAAGACTTCGCTTGACAGCGGACGACTTTTGTTTTTTCTTTATTTAGCTCCAGCTGTTCCTTGTCCAAGTAGGCTACTAGATTGTTTATTGATCTCTGTAACCCAACTGGGGTTTGGCTCAGCAAGACTATATCATCCGCGTATTGTAGGATAGCAACTGGTTCGTTGGCCAATTTCGGGGGGTGGCAATCTGGTTTTTCTATGTATGGAACAATGTCTGTTAAGAACAGGTTGAAAAGGCTGGGGGCAAGGACACAGCCTTGTTTCAGGCCACTTTGATTGTAAATGCTTGCGGTGGTGCTCAACCCATCACCCAGCTTAACTCTTGCCCAGGTGTCAGTATACAGAGAGATAATGGCATTAAGCAATATATTCGGCAAACCCCATGCGTTGAGTTTTTTCCATAGCTGACTCCTGCTCACTCTGTCAAATGCGGATTTAATGTCCACGAAACAGGCAAACAGACGGAGTTTCCTTTTTTGAGCTTTTTCCGTCAAAAGAGCTAAGGCGGCAAGGTTGGATATTGTACCTATGCCTTGCCTAAATCCTGTCTGGAATTTTGGAATGCACCTTATATCATTTAGCCATGGTATTTCATACCCATAAGCAAATTTCATGACAACCTTTATAATACATCGATTTATCTGTACTGCCTCCCGTTTCCAAATTGACAACCAAAGTAGCAAGGGAGCCAGTTTGATTGTATCAGAAATATAGGGTAAGCCTAGATCTTTGTGTGCAATTACATGGGTACAAGCCTTAGGGGCAGACAGTAACCTCTTGGTGAACCTATCCTCTATTTTTTGAAGGGTGTCCACATTGGTTATACCCCAAATTGATGCCCCATATGTAGCCACAGAAACAGTTTTTGCCAGGTAGATTTTAACCATCTCTGGTATTGGTTTGTTGCCCAAGTTCAATGCAAACCTGAAGATTGCAGCTATACTTTTATTCATCTGTGTAGCCCTCGAAGACAGCATTATTTTCAATCTAATTTATTATCAAGGGTATTGCCTAGATATGAGAAATTAGCTACAATATCAACTTTTCTCTGTGCAATAGTATAATTTCCTTTCTTTTTGCTTTTCCCAATACACATAATAAAAAGACTTCGCTTTGTTCACATGTTAATCAAGGTTTTCCATAAAAGATACATACTGGGTAATGCAATTTGGTAGGGCTAGGGGAGTTGGTGTCAGCAGAACCGCTTCGTCTGAACACAGCAGGATGGGGAATCGCATTGTACTTGCAATCGGGGTGTCTATTACCTTTTCAGCCAGGTACTCATTTATTTTATTGGTGTACAATGAGAACAGGAAGGGCGCGAGTGCGCAGCCCTGCCTTACTCCATTTGTTATGTTAAAGGGTCTAGTGCATTCCCCCTGCCTACCGTGCCGAACCTTTGATGTAGCACCTGCATGCAATTGTTGTGTAGAACAGATTACTGCTGCCTCGACTTCCATTTGCTCCATGACTTGCCACAACTTATCATGGTTAACGCAGTTGAATGAGGCAGAGAGATCCATGAATGCCATATACAGATTCTCTTGCTTGGCCTGTATGTACTTCCCTCCTAAGAGTGCCAAGTTCAGACATTGATCCACGGTCTCTCTGCCTTTCCTGAATCTGTAAACCTCTGCCAGGATCCCCTTCTCATGTGCCCAGTCTTCCATTCTGTTTAACATTATTCAGCCCATTACCTTTATCAATTAACTCGATTGGCCGATAGTTAGCAGGATGTGAATCATCTCCTTTTATGAAAATCGGTACGATAATGGATTATTTCAATGACAGAAGGGGTCCCTCAATGGTATTAAATACTAAAGTGAGTAGAGGGACCCAGAAGGTTCTATTATTCAGGAATATATAAACAGGTACACCATCTGGGCCTCCTGCCTTTAATGATGAAGCTTGCGACAGTGCGCCCTCTACCTCATCCATGCTAAAAACTAGGGGGGAAGTATGTCTTGTCCTGCCTGGCCGTTCAAATATAACTCACATTTCTGATGGACTGAGGATAATGGCTGAAAGTAGCCGTCTACCTTGTAGCCTACCGGCCGGGGGAAATGCCAAAGTGGCAGACTGTACAGTCTGCCCCTTCGTGGCCTCTTGATGTGGAGAACTAGGGTGCTTCCAACAGCTGTACCCTGTCAATAATAATCTGTCTTTATAGGGATGTATCTTGCATCGTGACAGTCTCCACGTACTCTAACGTTATTGCTATTACCTAACTTAATGGTGCACACATTATCGCACAAATGTGAACACGTTTGCTGACCAGACTCGCATAGCTGGTGTAGGCAAACTTTCAGTAGGGGGATGGGGATGTCAGGCAAACACTCTCCCACTCATTTGTAAACACATGTGCACATATAATGTTCAGACAGAAATGTACACGCCTCATCCTAAACTAAGATATGTACAACTTGTGTATGCCGAGCTTGACCCTTACACCCGTTGTATGCTGAGCTTGTGCACCATTTGCACAAATATATGCATACTATTTTTACTTACATTTGCAAACACCCTTTGTTGCATACACAATTCACACGTTCACACAGATGCATACTAATGAATAGGTTTACAGTTAGTATTCGTTCACAGATAAGCACACTCACCTTTTGTATAGAAGCTTACAAACTGATTTCAGATATGTTCACACACAATTCATGCCATGTGTACCCATTTTGGCAGATATATTCACATTATTCGTATTGACATGCACTCTCTGTTCGAATAAGCACGCACATGTTTTAGCTATATGCACACACTAATCAAAAACAAACAAGTGAAAAGACTAGTTGTATAAAGATATGCTGATACGCTATCTGTACACAGGGGCGGATTGGCACTGCGGGCATTCGGGAATCGGCCGAAGGGCCGCTGTTTCAGTGCCCTCTGTGGGCCGTTTTTTTTCTCCCCTTTCCCAGTCCACAGAGAGTGCTCTCTGCTGTCTGCTCTCTGTCGACTGGGAAATGGGAGAAAAAAAACGGCCCACAGCACGGAGACAGAGACAGAAATGAAAGCGCTTCACTGTGCAGGCCATACAGCGATTATCAGCTGTGGCCTCTACTGCACCCCCTGCCCTGCAAAGCAATCACGCTGAGGGTGGCTGGGGAGGGGGTGATTGTTTACAAGAATCGGCCTCCCTGGGGGCCAGGCGTTTCTCAGGCCTTTTGAGCCATTTTCACCATGGCCCCCCTGGGGCCCACGCCACCTGGGAAACAGTGATAGTCTTAACACCTCGCCCACAGCCCCTCACATTCAGGGCACAGTGGGCGAGGAAGAATGGGTCTGGCTGTGGGGGCCAGGTGATGTTTTGAAAGCGCACAATCTTCACCTTAGCCCCCCCCTCCCCCCCCCGTCCCCCGTGCAAGAAGTTTAAAAAAAAAAGGGTTATAGTTCTTTCTCGGTGTCATTTTAGAACTGATGCATTTTCAATATTACATTCAAGGAAGTCATGGTTGCAGCTTTTCTATTTTATGCAACTAACAACCATTGACAAAACCTATAGTTCTGGCTTGTTGTAGGTGTAACATTACTTGCTGTATTATATATCTGAACGCAATGACAGAAGCAGCAAAATACCAGTCGGGCGGCACACTATGCTAAGCACAGATTTGTAGCTTAGGTGTTTTAAGCTACGCCCATAATTACATTGAACACCCCCTTTGGAGAGACCCCTCAGTTTTGTCATCCCACTTAAAGCCCTGGAAACAACACCATGTCACAGACACCTCAGGGCCTGGCACTGTCCATCATGCATGACTCATGACTTCCAAGGTTTCAGATTGACTATTTGCAGGGGCATCTTGAACGCCTCCCTTTGCTTTAGGAACTACAGCGAGGAGTGAGTTCCTGATGAGTCTCTTTTGTCTGCAACGCTGCTTACAAAGGCTCAGCTCACAATTATTGTGAAAAGGTGGGTGGGAGAGTAAGTGAAGGGATGGCTGGATGGATCAGTGAAAGGGTGAATGGATGAATGAAAGGGTGAATGGATGGATGATGAGAGAGAATGGGTGGATGGATGAGTGAAATGATGGATGGATTGATTAATTGATAAGTGAAAGTGTGAATGGATGAACAGATGTGTGAAAGGGTGGCCGTAAGGATGGATGAGTGAGTGAAAGGGAGGGTACATGGGCAAAAGATTGGATAGATGAGTGAAGGAGTGAAAGGATGGATAGATGGATGATTGAAAGGATGGATGAGTGATAGGGTCAATGGATGGATGCATGAGTGGATGAGTAGATGGATAGTTGGGTGGATGGAAGGAAGGATGGATGGCTAAGTGAAAGGGTCGATGGAGAGAGAAAGGGAGAATGGATGGCTGAAAGGGTGAATAGGTGGAAGGATGAGTGACTGGGTGGATGGATAAGAAAGTGAAAGGATGGCTGGATAGGTGAGAGGGCAAATGGCTAGATGGATGAGTGAAGAGATGAATTGGGTGAAAGGGTGGATGGAGAGAAAAAGTGAGGATGGATGTGTGGATGACTGAAAGGGTGAATGTGTCTAAGGGTGAGTGACTGGGTGGATGGATGAGTAAGTGAAAGGGTGGCTGGATGGGTGAAAGGGTAAATGGATGGATGAGTGAATGGATGGATGGGTGGAAGAGTGGATGAATGGGTGGATAATGGGTGGATGAGTAAAAGGGTGGATGGAGGGATGGATGAGTGAAATGATGGATGGAAGAATACATGATGGATAGGTTTGCAAATGGTTGAATATGTTTGGATCTGGATTAGCGGCATCTTATGTTTGCCACTTTACATCTCACAATGACTATCCAAGCAGATCTTCCGGACCATTTCTCTCACCAAACATGCCTGCTCAGAACCATGAATTGTAAACAAAATATCAGACTGGACAACCCAGTGCTGTAACCATATATATAGATTATTATCATATGAAATATCACAAAAAGACCTGCACAGTTGATCAAAGCTGCGTGCATACCGAAAAACCGTGAAGTACACGATTGGTTCAGCCTGATATAAACTTATTTTGACTAGTGCTTCAATGGTTGTCTATTTACTTACTTACATAATAATGCGCAACCTCCTCTGATGGGTCTGTAAAACGTACCTTTTGTCGAGAAGGTTTGTTCTGAATTTTAACCCTTTGTCCTGAATTTTTACACTCCCCATCCTGAATTTGCACCCATGCCAGTTGGTCACCCTAGTCCTGACACTCCCATACAGAACTACAGAGTGTTCACCCTGCCTTTTCTATTTGGTTACTCTTGTAACCAGATGCACCACACTGCCAAGCTCTAACTCAAGAGGGGCCATCTAATCCCCTTGGCATCCCACTCTCCACAGGGCTGACCAAAGTAGGCTGAGTAAAGCTAGTAGCTAAGTACTCAAAGCTACATCGAGTGTGCCTCAATTGTCATCCCACCGCATCCAGAAAATACTGCACTAGACTCAGTTCAGTAGGTCTTCCTCAAAGGTTTACTTGACTTGCCACATCCAGCACCCAGAAATGCAATGTGTTGCTAGCCGATCCCTTCCTCTGAAGCAAGAAGGAACCGGTAGGAACCATTTTGTTTACCATTTCTTTGCACAATTTACTGATTCATTTGTGTGCTAGTTAATAATGTAACTTTATTTTAAAGGCCTCATCCAAAATGCAGACACGTGGCATATTTCTCTATATGCGAAACATATTAATTAGTAAGTTTTGGTTCGTTTTTGTTTGTAGTGTGTAGGTCTGACTGCACTCTATTTTAGGTCCTAGGCCAGAATGTGGCAACATGTTTGTATGTTGATTTCAGGACATGTCTAAGACTTTATGTAATGTGATTTCTCAAAAGAGAGCTGTTTAGCCTCATTCTATGCTAGGCCTTGTTCGAGGCCTAAGCAAAATTTGCAAACTTGGCACTTCTTTCTCTGTGCAGAAGAATTAACTTTTCTAGCATGTTCAGGTTAGAATTCCTTTTTGCAGATTGTATATCATTTTCATGGTTAATTGAGTAATCCTCAGTCTCCTCATGGCCCAGACTTGAAGGCAGCAACAGATGTGAATAAAACTGTGTTTTTTGTATATAGACATCACTTGCTGGCTGTGAAATAAATTTATGACTAGATTGTACAGATACATTTTTTCAGCATTCTTTACACCCCAGACTGCCTTTTCCTCATTTGTGAATTCTTACTTTTGTTATTACATGTTCTGTTCCCAGAGATTCCAGTCTTACCCTTTCTCCTTGACTTTGTATTAGATTTCTGATTTATGTGATGATTAGCTGGTTGGGAAAGAGTATCTAACGACCTTGTGCAGGGCGTTAAGACTGCATGAAAGTATTCAGTTATCAGACCTGCAGTGCTCCTAGTCTTTACCAATGTTACTTGCTCTGTAAGCTTTAAAAGGCTTAATTTACTAAATATTTCTCTACGAATTAGACCTCAAAGAGTAACAAAATAGTGTTTCATGAAAGGGCACGCCCCTTGAATGTGGGCCACGCCCCTTAACTGTAGGCCACGCCCCTTGAACGTGGGCCACTTTTTTCGTCAGTGCCCGGGCCAAATTGTGATCCCAATCCGACCCTGTCTGTACATATATGCGTACAGACGTGTACACAACCCAGGTGTACACGGCCATGCAGAGGAACTTGTTTCAGTTATGTACAAAAGCGATGTATTTAAAATATTTACGCAGAGAGATGAATACAGATCATACACACGAATATATGCTTACAAGACGTTCATACAATTCATCTTTCGCCGCTCACAAACACTGACAGATGTGCACAGATCACTAGCAGTGTTAATTCAGGGGCATGTTCACACCATTCGTTGCTCACCCAGAGACATGCACAGATCACTATACCCGGCACTGTTCATACAGGAGCATGCATACACCATTCAGCAAACACCGACAGATAAGCACAGATCACCATCCATAGCACTGTTCCTACAGCGTCATGCGCACACCGTTCACCCAGAAACATGCACAGATCACTATCCCCAGCACTGTTCATACAGCGGCATGCACACACCATTCGCCACTCACCTAGATTCATGCACAGATCACTATCCCTGGCACTATTCACACAGGGGCATGCACACACCGGTCACCATCGACCCAGAAACATGTACAGATCACTATTCCTGGAACTATTCATGCACACACCATTTGTTGGTCACCCAGAGACATGCACTATTCATACAGGTGCATGTACACACCATTCAGCAAACACCAACAGATAAGCACAGATCACTATCCCTAGCACTGTTCATAAAGGGGTATGCACACACCATTCGCCGCTCACCTACATGCACAGATCACTATCCCTGGCACTACTTACACAGGGGCATGCACACACCGTTCAACGCTCACCCAGAGACATGCACAGATCATTATCCCTGGCACTTTTCGTATAGGGGCATGCTAACACTATTCGGTGCTCACTCACAGATATGCGCAGATCACGGTCTTTGGCACTATTCGTACAGCGGCATGCACACAACATTCACTGCTCACCCAGAGACATGCACAGGTCACTATCCCTGGCACTGTTTATACAGGGGCATAGGCACACCATTCGCCCCTCACTTAGTGACATGCAAAGACCACTATCCCTAGCACTATTCACACAGGGGCACGCACACACAATTTGTTGCTCACCCAGAGCCATGCACACAGATCACTATCCCTAGCACTGTTCAGATATGGGCATGCACACACGGCTCACCCAGAGACAAGCACAGATCACTATCCTTAGCCCTGTTCATACAAGGGCTTGCACACACCATTCGACGCTCACCCAGAGAGGCACAAACCCCTATCCTCAGCACTGTTCATACAGGGGCATGCACACACGGTTTGACGCTCACCCAGAGAGGCACAAATCCCTATCCCTGATACTATTCGTATAGGGGCATGCACCCACTACACTATTCGGTGCTCACCCACAGACATGCACAGATCACTATCCCTAGCACTGTTCATACAGGGGGCAAGCACACACCATTCGCCGCTCACCCAGAAACATGCACAGATCTGTTTCCCTGGTACTATTTATACAGGGACATGCACACACTACACTATTCGGTGCTTACCCACAGACATGCACAGATCACTATCCCGGTACAAAAGGGGGTGGTGATGGACGGAGCATCTGAATCAATCAAACACTCACACCCAGTCAAAAGATCTGGGTTTAATCCATAACCGTTCTTTAGCCCACTCCGCCACCCCAGTTCAGACATGGCTATATGCAAATCAGTCTGACCCTGTGCCTCATGGGAACAGTCCAGCCCGAACTGCCAAGCCATGCCTTCCCTGGACCGGAAACAAGCTTCCGAGGACCGGTTTCTGGCATTCCAGCCGTCTTCAGCCCGGCTTGCTTGAATCCAGTGGCAAAGTGAGCAAGGGACTCACGTCTGAGCATACCCTGCCACACTTATGGCGGCCAAAAGCGGTACAAAAGGGGGTGGTGATGGACGGAGCATCTGAATCAATCAAACACTCACACCCAGTCAAAAGATCTGGGTTTAATCCATCACCGTTCTTTAGCCCACTCCGCCACCCCAGTTCAGACAGGGCTATATGCAAATCAGCCTGACCCTGTGCCTCATGGGAACAGTCCAGCCCGAATTGCCAAGCCATGCCTTCCCTGGACCGGAAACAAGCTTCCGAGGACCAGTTTCTGGCATTCCTGCCGTCTTCAGCCCGGCTTGCTTGAATCCAGTGGCAAAGTGAGCAAGGAACTCACGTCTGAGCATACCCTGCCACACTTATGGCGGACAAAAGCGGTACAAAAGGGGGTGGTGATGGACCATAAGTGTGGCAGGGTATGCTCAGACGTGAGTCCCTTGCTCACTTTGCCACTGGATTCAAGCAAGCCGGGCTGAAGACGGCTGGAATGCCAGAAACCGGTCCTCGGAAGCTTGTTTCCAGTCTAGGGAAGACATGGCTTGGCAGTTCGGGCTGGACTGTTCCCATGAGGCACAGGGTCAGACTGATTTGCATATAGCCATGTCTGAACTGGGGTGGCAGAGTGGGCTAAAGAACAGTGATGGATTAAACCCAGATCTTTTGACTGGGTGTGAGTGTTTGATTGATTCAGATGCTCCGTCCATCACCACCCCCTTTTGTACCGCTTTTGGCCGCCATAAGTGTGGCAGGGTATGCTCAGACGTGAGTCCCTTGCTCACTTTGCCACTGGATTCAAGCAAGCCGGGCTGAAGACGGCTGGAATGCCAGAAACCGGTCCTCGGAAGCTTGTTTCCGGTCCAGGGAAGACATGGCTTGGCAGTTCGGGCTGGACTGTTCCCATGAGGCACAGGGTCAGACTGATTTGCATATAGCCATGTCTGAACTGGGGTGGCAAAGTGGGCTAAAGAACGGCGATGGATTAAACCCAGATCTTTTGACTGGGTGTGAGTGTTTGATTGATTCAGATGCTCCGTCCATCACCACCCCCTTTTGTACCGCTTTTGGCCACCATTAGTGTGGCAGGGTATGCTCAGACGTGAGTCCCTTGCTCACTTTGCCACTGGTTTCAAGCAAGCCGGGCTGAAGACGGCTGGAATGCCAGAAACCGGTCCTCGGAAGCTTGTTTCCGGTCCAGGTAAGACATGGCTTGGCAGTTCGGGCTGGACTGTTCCCATGAGGCACAGGGTCAGACTGATTTGCATATAGCCATGTCTGAACTGGGGTGGCAGAGTGGGCTAAAGAACGGTGATGGATTAAACCCAGATCTTTTGACTGGGTGTGAGTGTTTGATTGATTCAGATGCTCCGTCCATCACCACCCCCTTTTGTATCACTATCCCTAGCACTGTTCATACAGGGGCATGCACACACTACACTATTCGGTGCTCACCCACAGACATGCACAGATTACCTTCCCTAGCACTGTTCATACAGGGGCATGCACACCCCACTCACCCAGAGACATGCACAGATCACTATCCCTAGCACTGTTCATACATGGGCATGCACACACTACACTATTCGGTGCTCACCCACAGACATGCACAGATCACCTTCCCTGGCACTGTTCATACAGGGGCATGCACACCCCACTCACCCAGAGACAATCACAGATCATTATCCCTAGCACTGTTCATACATGGGCATGCACACCCCACTCACCCAGAGATATGCACAGATCATTATCCCTGGTACTGTTCATACAGGGGCATGCACACCCCACTCACCCAGAGATATGCACAGATCATTATCCCTAGCACTGTTCATACATGGGCATGCACACCCCACTCACCCAGAGATATGCACAGATCATTATCCCTGGTACTGTTCATACAGGGGCATGCACACCCCACTCACCCAGAGACATGCATAGATCCTTATCCCTTGCACTGTTCATACATGGGCATGCACACCCCACTCACCCAGAGACATGCACAGATCATTATCCCTAGCACTGTTCATACATGGGCATGCACACACTACACTATTCGGTGCTCACCCACAGACATGCACAGATGATTATCCCTGGCACTGTTCATACATGGGGCATGCACACCCCACTCACCCAGAGACATGCACAGATCACTATCCCTAGCACTGTTCATACATGGGGCATGCACACCCCACTCACCCAAAGACATGCACAGATCACCTTCCCTGGCACTGTTCATACAGGGGCATGCACACCCCACTCACCCAGAGACATGCACAGATCACCTTCCCTGGCACTGTTCATACATGGGGCATGCACACCCCACTCACCCAAAGACATGCACAGATCACCTTCCCTGGCACTGTTCATACATGGGGCATACACACCCCACTCACCCAGAGACATGCACAGATCATTATCCCTGGCACTGTTCATACATGGGCATGCACACACTCCACTATTCGGTGCTCACCCACAGACATGCACAGATGATTATCCCTGGCACTGTTCATACATGGGGCATGCATACCCCACTCACCCAGAGACATGCACAGATCATTATCCCTGGCACTGTTCATACATGGGCATGCACACACCATTCTACACCCACCCACAGATATGTCTACATGAGCAACCACAAACACGATCACGAAGGCACACACACACACACTCAGGTGGTTAAGCTCGCCTTCGACATACATGTTAACCCTCTCACCAGGACACAAAGCACTTTAACAAAACTGATTATCCCTGGCACTGTTCATACATGGGGCATGCACACCCCACTCACCCAAAGACATGCACAGATCACCTTCCCTGGCACTGTTCATACAGGGGCATGCACACCCCACTCACCCAGAGACATGCACAGATCACTATCCCTAGCACTGTTCATACATGGGGCATACACACCCCACTCACCCACAGACATGCACAGATGATTATCCCTGGCACTGTTCATACATGGGCATGCACACACTCCACTATTCGGTGCTCACCCACAGACATGCACAGATGATTATCCCTGGCACTGTTCATACATGGGCATGCATACCCCACTCACCCAGAGACATGCACAGATCATTATCCCTGGCACTGTTCATACATGGGCATGCATACCCCACTCACCCAGAGACATGCACAGATCATTATCCCTGGCACTGTTCATACATGGGGCATGCACACACCATTCTACACCCACCCACAGATATGTCTACATGAGCAACCACAAACACGATCACGAAGGCACACACACACACACTCAGGTGGTTAAGCTCGCCTTCGACATACATGTTAACCCTCTCACCAGGACACAAAGCACTTTAACAAAACTGACACATACGTCTTTGTGTCACATAGAAACATCCCATTTAGATATCAACACATGCAAACGCAGATCTTTTTCAGGAATATCCACAAATGCAGAGCTACCCCGTGATATGCATCTGAAATCTACCAGCCCTCGCCATCTCTTTACGCCCAGGCTTTGCGAGAAAGGGTTAATTGGTACCTTGTTAATTTTTCTCTCCCCCCGCCCGCCCCCCTTTTCCCATTTTAAATTGGTCCCAGAGTTCATCATTACCGCTGCTCCTGCTCATTATAGAGAGTTGTATAGACTCCGCGCGAGCCCTGCCGCCACCCCCTGCCCTTCTCTCCCTACCCCTCCAATTATTGCCCCCCTCCACTCCCTCGGGGCCTCTCTCTGGGAGCCAATCGCGTCCGGCGGCGGGTCCCTGGGTACCCCCGCCGCGGCGGCGGATCGCGGGGACGGCGCACCTGTCGCAGGTAGGACGAGCCCGCCGCTGGAAGCAGCCGCTGCACCCCGGGAAAGAGCGCCGTGGACGGAGCAGACGCGCCCGGGGAAGGGGCGACCGAGGAGGGAAGTCAAGCGGGGGAAGGACGGTAAGGCCGGCCACGGCGAGGGTACACTCGGCTACAGTGGGTGGGACTGAGACTAGGGTCGCACACGACCACCTGGCATTGTGGGCACTGTTGTGGGAGGACTGGAGCCGGCAGGATACACCCGTGGCCAGGGGCGCAGCTTCCTTTGGTGCTGCAGGTGCGGTGGCACCGGGGACCCTGAGCATTGTTGTATTTTGCAGTTCATGCAGCAGCCGAGGGGACAATTTCCTTCCTTGCCCTAGGGCCCGTGACACACCGCCCACGCTGTGGGTTGCACTGACCGCTGCCGTGGGTAGGATCAACAGGATGTCGTGGATAGCACTACTGCGTGTGAGAAGGATCAACAGGACTTTGAAATTAATTGGCAATACCGTGGTTAGGGCTAACCCTGCGGTATGATCGTCCAGGACTGCAAGTGGGAGCTTCTGAGAAGCACTGTCAGGCGCATCCGCCAATACTGTCAATAGAATCGGTCATATTGTGGGTGGGACCAACTAGAGTTGCAAGTTCAACTAAACCTGTCTTGAGATTGACAGTGCTGAACGACCACATCGGAAATGGGTTAAACCATGTGGAAGGAAACACCAACACGCTCATTTTGAGTCGAAAGACCGAGTGTGTCGTGAGCAGCATGGATCTGCTGTTTTGAGGCAGGAATGACCACGTTGTGACATAGGATGACACCACATGTTGGATAGATCCCATCACGTTGAGGGTGCAGCTAAAACCAATGACACCATTAGCAGGACTTTCTATGTTGAGGGTAATACTCATGTGAGCAGATGTGCTCGTAGTTGGGTTAGTATTCTCTGCATCGGGAGTACGATCTGTGATGTTGTTTTATCACCGACCACATTGTGAGTAAAGTCTGCAAATCTGAGGGTAGACAGGCCAAGTTGTGAGCAAGGCCGGCTGGGGTTTGTGGATTGAATGAACTGTACCATGGGGACGGCTGAAAGCGCATTGTGGTTTTGACTGACCGAAGACTGGTAGGTTGTCACTGTTTGACAGATCCAACCAAGACAAGGACTGATGATAGGTGAGGTAAGACGGTAGACCAACAGCTAAGACCCACCCCTAAAGAAGTAAGAACCGCATGAAAAGGAAGCATCTAGCGCCAGAAGTGACACAAATCACACTGGAGGATGAAATCTTGGCAACTGGGTTAGTACTGGTTACTTTTTAAACCCTTGACTGCTGAGGCTGTTCTCGCTCCAGTGATGAGCCCTTTTTTATGCGGGCATACTCTGCACTTATCCCTTCATAGTTTTTTGCCCCTCAAAGGATACTCAGACCAAATTTGCATCCTTTTTTCCGTACATGTTGGAGATTCCAAAGAAGCCAAGGATTTGTGTATGCCCCTGGAGGGAACTGAGAAAATGACCATATAATAGCAATATTTTTAAGGGGGAAAAATAGGGAATAATGCTGTGCAAGAAAACGTGTTTCTTTTTTTCTAAGAACAGCGTCACAAAAGATTTCTTGTGTTAGGATCGCCATCTTCCCAGCTATCAGGAACAAGCAGAGTTGGAAAAAAAACAATTATCACTGTTTTTGTATTTTTCCTCTTTTATTGTGGTATAAACCTGCTTGCACTTTGTGGTGGAAACAAGTGTGAAACCCATGGGTCGACCCAGAAAATGTGTTATTTGTGTAGATCACTTATGGTTTTCCCAAAGGAACTAACTATTGAAATGAAAAATAAGTGAAAAAAATAGGAAAATACACAAATAGCTGACAACATTTTCATATGTAATTTTTACCCCATGACTGATGTTAGGTTCGTCAGACCGTTCTGGTCGCAAGGATATATGATGTGTGTTGGTTGTAATGATTGTTCATTGTGGGCCGACCATGCAGCAATTCAGGTGAAAAATTCTAATGAATGAAAATGGGTATAGAAGCAACCGATGCATTTTCTAAACATGCGCTAGCTACTGAGTTTGTGAGCAGTGTGTTTTTTGTACAACTCTTAATTTAGGGTTGCCCATACTATCGTTATTTAGAGGGCATTTTGCAAACTGCTTTCTTTCTTGCACACTGGCTAACATTTGGAAACCAAAAATGGAGAGAAATTATATTGATAATAACCAATATTCAGTTATTCTGTGTTACACACTTTTTTGAAAGTGTCCACATTGGTCGGCCTATTGCCCATGACAGGAAAGACCCTATAAAGCAACGTTGGGACATCAAGTTTTCACCAGGAAAATTGGCACATTCTGGCGATTTGGGTAGATGTGAGGAAAAGCCCTTCAATCTGCAGAGAGACACAACATCCCTACATTCCCACATTTTAATAAAATGGCATCCCAATTGTGTTGGTGGGCCTATCGCCCATGAGAGGAAAGGCCCCAAAACGGACCATGGAGAGATGCAATTACCCATTTTGGCAATGCTGCTCACTGTGCAATTTGGGCCCATCACCCATCCAGGAAAACCAGCCTAACCCAAACATTTTTGAAAACTAGACACAGAGGGAAGTCCAACATGGTGTGATTTGGACGAATTCCACTGTTTCTTACACAAAACGCTCTGCCAACTTTGGCTTGAAATAAGCATATTCCTGACATTTCTATTAGGAGAGTCCCAGAATCAGCAAGGATCCCCCAAAAACCTACCACTCAGTGTTTCCACACTTTTTCCAATAATAAATCTACTTCATTTGTGTCGCTCGGCGTAGCACCTGCGAGAGCAAAGCCAGACTGGCCGTACCGCGCATCACATGTTTCGCCGGGAGGCTGGAAGGGTGGGGAGGAGCTAGTTTTTTTGTAGGGGTCAGTTTTGTTACTGGTAGTCGGTTTATTGCTGTTCTAGGGCAGCACTGTGTTTTGCAAATTGTTATCATTTTAAAAGCATCCCCTGCAGAGTTCCTTTTATATCCCGCAGTTTTCAGGCAACAAAAAAAATAACGCTGGTAATTAATGTTCCGTTCTGTAGAGGGATCAGTTTTGTCTAGTGTCAGATTTGACTAATCTAAGGTAGCGCAGAGGGTTATCATGCCTGGTGCAAAGAACATGCACCATGCAGATCACAAAATTGTATTTTATGTTGTTAGCTCAGCGTGTTACTGCTTTTGTCATAGAGATTGTTTTGTTACTTGCAGTTCATAAGATATAATCATAATATAGCACAGTGAGCTATGATCTGCAATCAAAGAGCATCATGTGAACAGCATAATACAGGTTATAAAGGTATGTTTTCCCCCAGTCTTTTATTATTCTAATGTTGCTAAAACACTTTGTTTGGGTAGAAAATATTATTAGTAAAGCCAATCTTAGCCACTGTGATATGTTTTGAATCCTTAGTTTGTGCTATTAAGCACTCTTAAGAAATGCCTACAAGTATGGATGACATTTGAATCCTACACCTTCTAGTCACCTTTGTCTTATGTAACATTTTCTATAAACTGATTTAATCATGGATGATTCATTGTCGTTGTGTGTGATTTAACCCCTTCGACGCTCATGACGAGCCCAGCTCGTCATGGAGTTTCCATTGACTTCAATGGAAATTACATTCAAAGCCATAAAACACCTTAGCATCCAAGTGGTTAAAGTGCTCCAGCACCCTACACAGGTATGAGAGGTGCTCTAAAACAAATTAAATACACTTTGAAGGGTGGGCTATGGAGAGATAAGGTGCACTATTGGGGATTGATAGTGAGGGAATCTGTAGAGGAGGAGGTCATGGGGGGAGGTGTCCTAAAATAATATTGCCCAGGACACCACCAGCGCAAAAGCCGGCCCTGCCGTGCCACTCATTGGGGTGGAGGATGCTAACTTCCCTTGAAATAGTCTTTCATTGTGTTCTCAGCTCCTTGCTTCTGCTTAACAGTAAATGTGTGTACTTGTGTTATATTTAAATTCATGTCATTCTTGACAACCTATTCTTTATATTCTCAGAAAGAATGTCTGTGGGTATGACTGAATATCCTGGTACACTGTAACGTCATCATTTACTATACTTTAAAAGCTAACACAATTGAATATATAATTAAGAATGAACCATTATGCCATTTCCCCCAAATGTTCTTGGGGGGACCAAATTCACTTGGTAGTGGCTATTCTCGCTCACGTCGCTCGATACACACTGTCTGGGGACTACTATGGCAAAATTTGCCAGGGTACCATTGGGTTCCCAGTCCAGCCCTGTGCAACAGAAAGGGAACCACGATACAATGTGAAAACATTACGTTTTTGCTGTAAAAAATTACCCATTTTGGAGATGTAGTTAGCTGTGGAATTTGGAACCAGGAACAGCCGCCACCCAGACAGGTCGGAAAACTAAGCACTCAGAGAAGTCCAGGGTGTAGTGATTTGCATTGTATCTACTAACTTATCTTACCCAGAATGCCCTGAAAACCTCAAACTTTTGCTAAAACTAAGCATTTGCCTCACATTTGAGGGAAAGATCTAAAATCTGCAAGGATCCATAAAATTCCTATCACCCAGGGTTCCCACATTACTCTTGATAAAAAACAGTACTCCACTTGTATGGCTGGGCTTTGGTTCTGTGACAGGAAACCACCCAAAACACAACACAAAGACATCATTTATTTCCAATTTATGACATGTAAAGTGCTCTGATACCTGCAAGGGTCTTGTTCGCGCTATATAAAACCTTCAAAATAAAATAAATAAATCACATTTTCACCTTTAAAGTGAAACCACTGTATTTGTACCTGGGCTCGGCCATCAATGAGGGAAATCTACTAAACCCAACCATTTGTGAAACCTATATAACCAGGGGAGTCCAGGGTGATGTGACTATTCACAAATTTTCTTGATGTTTTGTGAGGCAAAGTTCCAGATTCTGCCGAGAGCCACAAAATTCCAACAACCCATCATTCCCACACTTCCGAAAACAAAAGTACTACATTGTATGGTTGGGACAGGTGTTCCTCCCTCCCACCACCATGTACATCCGCCCCCTCCCCCGAAAGGATTATACCAGGAACTATGCGAAGAGCATTATTAACTTCACATTGTCCCTAGTGTGATCTGTTCCTGTTGTGGTCTGCTTTCGCATTCGTTTACTGTGATGTCAGCACACTGTGTGTGATGCACGTCACAGTAAATAAATATAAATCAAACTCTAGATAAGAGAAAGCTTTCATCTCATGTTCAGACTTTGTTTTTAAGAAGAAATGTCTGGTTGTTAAAGAAGGATTTTCTTCAGCACTGCGGCTGACTAACCATTCACGTCAGCTGAGAGGTGGTGTGGCTGACATGAACAGTTCAGCATCCCCACTAAGCTGGCTAAGTAGGAGTGATAGTATCACTGACAGGAAAGACTGTAGCTAAGTTTTACCCTTCTAGTGACCCCATTTTAGGTACAACAAACTGTGACTGAGAAAAAACAAACCTCAACCAGATTTGAAGTAGGAAAGAAAAAAACAACTGCGAAGAAGCAGGACAGAACACAATGAAAGAAATCTCAACTCTGATGACCTATAACTGCAAATTCCCTTCTTAATCATCAGTTCGAAAACCTCACAGGGATATTGAGAGTGTTATACAAATAGCCTGGGCTGCTGCATTTTTCATGTAATTATGACTTTGACGCATGTGCCACATAATTCACCAGCTACAGCATAATCTACACAGATTTTAACAAAAAATGTGTTTCTAGCGCTAATGGATCATTAGTTCCTAAATTAGATAGTGAGACGTGTTGTTGCACCCTGAAAGTCCAATTGGAAAAGCTGTCTGGCACCTTTCAGTGGCTTATTACTGTATTTGAGTGTGAAACTGCAACTAATGAGGTGAAAACTTCGTCCAGTGTTTGCCATGTGTACAAATTACAAAGTAATTCTTAATACTATCAGAAATTCTATCGCATAATTTGCCTTTCCTTGACGAATAATTTAGACAATCCAGCATAAAGTTGAACCTTCCCTGCCGCATAATTCCAGTGTCCTGCGACTACAACAGTAGAATCTAGGGTATGCAGTTCCTAGGTATAGCAGGTCCTGTCAGAGACATAACCAACCCTGCCCAAGGCAAATAGTGCGACAAATGCTGAGGTAATGCATCCTGTAACCCTACCTGCGGTAAAACTTACTAGACTGGAGGTGGAAAGTACCATATCTGTCTGTGGTAGGCAGGACCTAAGCGAGGCTGGCGGCCGCCTGAGGCAGCACCGGCCATGACAACGTGGCAGCTCAGGTGAAAAGGGCGCGCGCTGTTACTGCGCCGACCGTTTGGGTCCGCTCAGGCTGAGCCGAGTGGCCACGTGCTTAACGCGGGACACCCAACATGGTCAGCGACTAGCTGCCGCCTCCCCCCCAATCCGGCACCCAATACCCAGGAATGTGGACACGAGACGTCTTTACTTTTGGAAGGCGGGCGCTAGTCGCCCGGCCGTATTTATTAAAGTATGAAATTAAAAAAGGTTTTAATTGCATAATCAACAATTTATACAAAAATTCAGCAGGACATTTAGGTACATAATTCTTAGCAACAAGTTTGAGAGCCTGACTTTAACAAAACTCTAATACATGTTGTTTCCTAGCTTAGACTAAACATCCTCATCTAGAATTTTTGTACATTTCTGGCCATATGGCAGGGTCACTACCGGTGTCAGGTCCTACAAGCTGCGCCTCCCCTCTGGATGTGCGCATGCGCAGTGTTACCCCGGGAATTGCCCGGTCTATGCCCTGAACTCCATTTACCCACTAAAGGAGGGCCCTTACTCTGCGCCGGTGGCGTCATGAGTCCACGCGCGCGGGGTGGCTACCAGCCTAAGGAAAGCGTGAACTACTCCTACCCGCGCTCCTTTGCCTATTACCTTGCCCCTGGAGTTCTGGGAGTGGCCCGCAGGCCCCTCCCCCTGGGCGGGAACCTCCATAGGATGATGCCCGCCCCCTCAGACCTCAAATATGTGCTCACCGATAATGACCTTACCGCATGCCCCATACCTAATAAATACGACGACCTGTGGGAAAAAATTCTAAAGGACAGCTACACTGGCTAATAAATAACAGCATCAACGTATAGCTACAAAGGGAAAAAAGGCCTAAAGACACTTAGCATCAAATACAATTCACTTCACACATGACTTGCTAAAAGGGGAAAAATTCCTAGACAAAAGCATCAACAAAATATACCAACAGTTCCATCTCTATTACCCTGTGAGACCCGTGGACCGTACCTTCAAAACTTACCATTCAACCAGACATAATAACTGCTACAAAACTTTTTGTTCCAAGGGATGGTGGGTGGGAAAACAAAGAAGCCCCGAGCGCGGGGCACACCATTTCGGCGAGGGAGCGTCCAGGGACAAGGGGGTCTCCTGGGCGCTCCCTATCTCTTTATTCCCGAGGGGCCAGGTGGCCCCTCCTATAGCCCGCCCCCCCTGACCCGGACCCACTTCCCAGGATCCGGGTCAGGGAGGCCGCCAGCCAATCGGCGGTGGGCCGCGCCCCCCAGGGCACGCCCCCACCGCCGAGTGGCGACAAAGGAGACAGTGGGGGCGACGGTCGCCGCGCCGCCATGCGTGCGGGGGGGCCGAGGGCCCCCCCTTTTCACATGGTCAGCGACTAGCTGCCGCCTCCCCCCCAATCCGGCACCCAATACCCAGGAATGTGGACACGAGACGTCTTTACTTTTGGAAGGCGGGCGCTAGTCGCCCGGCCGTATTTATTAAAGTATGAAATTAAAAAAGGTTTTAATTGCATAATCAACAATTTATACAAAAATTCAGCAGGACATTTAGGTACATAATTCTTAGCAACAAGTTTGAGAGCCTGACTTTAACAAAACTCTAATACATGTTGTTTCCTAGCTTAGACTAAACATCCTCATCTAGAATTTTTGTACATTTCTGGCCATATGGCAGGGTCACTACCGGTGTCAGGTTCTACAAGCTGCGCCTCCCCTCTGGATGTGCGCATGCGCAGTGTTACCCCGGGAATTGCCCGGTCTACGCCCTGAACTCCATTTACCCACTAAAGGAGGGCCCTTACTCTGCGCCGGTGGCGTCATGAGTCCACGCGCGCGGGGTGGCTACCAGCCTAAGGAAAGCGTGAACTACTCCTACCCGCGCTCCTTTGCCTATTACCTTGCCCCTGGAGTTCTGGGAGTGGCCCGCAGGCCCCTCCCCCTGGGCGGGAACCTCCATAGGATGATGCCCGCCCCTTCAGACCTCAAATATGTGCTCACCGATAATGACCTTACCGCCACAGGCCAGCATTGTTAACCGACGATCTGGCCTCCCCCCTCTAGCCCCTACCTAAGGAAACCCTCCTACTTTCAAAACCCTCTAGCCAGGCCCAGATATTGTCAGACCACAAGACATTACCCTCTTCTGTTAAATGAACTCCGTCCTTTAAGTAATACTTGTCGCCCCAGATGCACCCATGAGGTATAGACTGCAACAGGGGGGCTCGAAATAACCTATCCAACCGTGTGTTGATCCTCTTTACCGAATGATTCAACGCCCTGACCGAATGTCCCCCCCGCCACTGTAGTCGGGGAATGAGTTGTGACCATACTAGTGTGCAACCGGGGCAGGTCCTGGCCAACCAACCCGCCGTTGAGATAATCTCCTCAATCAGAATGCGCCTACCCAGTGTTGCCAAATCATTCTCCCCGAGGTGAAGTATCACCACTGACGGTGGAGATTGCTGGCGTGCTAAAAGCCCTTGGAAGAATCCCCTAAACTCGTGCAGACACAACCCCCCTCTGCCAAAGAACGCGATGTCCAACCCTAGTTGTGCCGCCCTTTTCCTCCTGTCACCTGACATAAAGACACATTCTGCTCGCTTCACATATGAATGACCCACAATCCAAACACTATTCTTCATTGTTTCCTGGTCGCCGCTCCGTGCTGATGTATGTTGCCGGTGCCCGATGACAAATTCCTCCCCTGCGTAACAGGTCTGAGAAACTGTAAGAGAGCGGAAAGAAACCAAGCGTGAGTGACATGTAATCATAGCATGTCAATCCGAACATAACGTTTATAGCATTCTGAAGACCATCTCCCAATTGTCTTCACTCTTTCCACTGGGAGGCCCCCCGCCACCGCCTCAGTTGCTGCCCCAATCCTGAAGGAATGAGAGCCAAACTCTTTAGGGTCAAGACCTGCTTTCCTAATCCCCATCTCTAATACTTTCCTGAATTGATACCTGGTCAAGGGGCTCCCATCGGCGTGACAGAGCAATGCCCTGCCCGCTGAGCCTACCAACAGTCCGTGGAATAATTCCACGTGCCTCACCGGGCAGCAAGGGTTGGCGGGGGCCCGTTGCAGGACTATGGTGTGCCCCCTAGCCTCCTGGTCGGTCTTTGACTTCTGGATAATCACCCACATGGTGTCCTCCCTTATCGTCACACTAGCCTTTTGCAAGCCGCCCAGAAGGTCTGACTTAGAACCTGCCACAAGTTCGCTAATTCTCAGCGCCCCATAGAATGCCAAGGAGAATGCCGCCCTAAAAAGAAGCACCTCCCACTCCGAGCTACAAACAGTCTCCAGCGTGCCCAGTAAGGCTGTCAGCCGGGCCAATCCAATGGGCTTTCTCTTATCCTTCTGATGTCCCTGAATACGGCGCCATCCCCTTAAAGCCTTACGTATCATAAAGGTATTAGTGGGATCCCGGAAGCCCCTAGCTTGAGCGAAGAATGACACCGCTGCCCTATGTCTGTTCGCAGCTGCCACCGAGCGCCCCTCCTTATGCATCCATTCTAAATAGGCTGCAAAGCCATCCTCTTCCGCCCACAGCGCTTCCCATTGTTGCCCCAAAAAAGAACAATAAGACAGAAACGCCCCTTCGTAAGCCGTCTTGGTCCTGGGGGCTAGGCTAGCGACCACGAGGTCCTGTAATCTGGGGCACCAATCTGCCAAAGTACTGCTGGGAAGTGTGCTGGCGAGGGGTCTGCTGTGGGAAGGTGCTCCCTGAAAACCTGCATTTTGAAGCGAGAGAGGGAGTCAGCTGCATTGTTTAGAACACCAGGGACATGTTTGGCCCTAAAATTAGCATTCAGTTTAAGGCACCGCAGAACAATTTCTTTGATCAGACGAAGTATGAAAGGACACCGCGCCCCCTGCTGGTTGATACATTCTACCACCGTCATGTTATCCGACCAAAACACCACTGATTGGTTACATAGGTGTTCGGGCCAGACCATCAGTGCCACCCATATTGGGAAGAGTTCAAGGAAGCCAATGTTACTGGTCAGACCCCATGTCTTCCATTCTTCCGGCCACTGCTGCGCGACCCACCTGTTCCCCAGGATGGCGCCAAAGCCCACACTACCGGCCGCATCGGTCCATAGGCCCAACTCCGCTGATGTTGTGAGCGGGCCGGGCCAGACCACCCTACCGTTAAAATCCTCCAGGAATGCCATCCAAATAAGCATATCCTGGCGAATTTCAGATGACAGGCGAGTGCGGTGGTGCTTTTCCCTCAGCCCCTTCATCGCGTGAGCGATGGAGCGAGAGAAAGGGCGAGCCATGGGGATGATTCTCAGTGCGAAATTCAATTGACCTACCACCTCCTGTAGTTGCTGCAGAGTGACCTTCTCCTTGCGGAGGCATAAATGCAGCGCTGTCTTGAATTTGTCCACTTTGTCCCTAGGTAATCTAAAACACCCCTCTAGTGAGTCAATCTCAATGCCGAGGAATTCTAAGCAGGTGGTCGGGCCAACAGTCTTCCCGGGCGCAAGCGGGACCCCAAAAGCCCGCATGAGCACGCAAAATTCCTGCAATGCCAGTGCACACTCCTGAGATCCCGCTGTACCGAGGAAGAGGAAATCATCTAAATAATGCATGACCCGCTGATGGCCCGTCACTTGTCTCATGGCCCATTCAAGAAAAGAGCTAAACATCTCAAAGTAAGCGCAAGATATAGAACAACCCATAGGCATGCATTTGTCCATGTAGAACATATCCCCAAAGGTGAAACCTAAAAGATGCTGATCCGCTGGGTGGACCGGGAGGAGGCGAAAGGCTGATTCTATGTCTGATTTCGCCATCAGCGCCCCGGGTCCCGTGCCCTGTAATACGTTGACAGCCTGATCAAAAGAGGCGTATTTAACACTACAGATACCCTCGTCAATGGCATCATTCAGTGACGTCCCCGTAGGTGCTGATAGGTTATGTATCAATCTAAATTGCCCTTTCTCCTTTTTGGGGACAACTCCTAGTGGGGAACACACAAAATTGGGTACTGGCACTCCGGTAAAAGGGCCAGCTATCCTACCTAACGATAGTTCCTTGTCAATTTTGGCGGCCACCACAGCCGGATTGTGCTTGACTGACAATTGGTTCCTACAGTGGGCGCTGCCTGTGTATCCCGCTGCCGGGATCCTGAAGCCCTTAGAAAAACCTTCTTGGAGTAGGGTGGCCGATGTGTGGTCCGGGTATCTGTTCAACCATGGAATCATTGCCACCACATCCACTGGAGTGGGGGGGCCTACCCTGTTCGTCTCAAAGTAGCTTTCCCCTACCCCTCTGACCCGTGTTTCCTTGTTTGGACCTACAGGCCGTTTCTGGATGAGAGGGGTGCCCACAGGAGGAACATGCATGTCTAAACTTACACGCGGCCCTTGTGCAGGTGCGCCTATTAAAATCCCAGCACACCCCTTTCTTCTCTGTCCCACTGGTCCTAAACTTCCCAGGTACCTCATTCGTTTGGGGGGGCCGAAAGGGCTGTTGAGGTCTAGAAAACACCTTGACCGAACCGAACTGGGGAGGAGGTGCAGTGTCTGAGAACTGTTTGTGCCAAGCCATGGAATCTACCGTGTCCCATGGCAATGTTCGATTAAATTCCAATGCCTTCCTGAAATTGACATCATACCCTTTCCATGCCTCCCCGGAATATTGTTCACTCCACCCCACAATCCTGCTCGAGTAGCATGCCAATGCTGCCTGCAAATCTGGAGGACGCTCAGCTTTAATAGCAGTGAATACAGCCCATGCTTTCATCCAATTGTTGAGAGTTTCTTCAACCCTGAATCTGGCACACTGTGCCCTCCATTCGCTTGGGAGCATCCACTCTTTCAGTGTTTTCGCCTGTTCCATTTCCCTATTGTCTAGCAACAAAGAATAAATATACACGTATTTGTCTGCCCAAATCATCTCTTTCACAGGTAATGACACATGCTGAGCCAAATTCTCGCTCCTGGAAGGTAAAACACCATCCCCCAAGAGTGGCAATGCCACTTCCTTACCAATTGCGGGCACCGTGGGCAGCTGCCCTTTAGCTCCGTCCAGCTGAGGAACACTTGGACCTGCAAGGGGAGAAGATATTGGCAATACAACACTGTCGGCGACCGCTGCCGATCTGATTTTTTCAACAAACCTCGCCGCCTCTGCTGCATGGTCTGCAGAATTCGGGAAAGCTCCCCCTTTTTGGAGCCATGGCATCAAGGCCGTTATCTGGGATAACAATTCAGGGGGCATGGACTCTACATTTCCCCCCGGGACAACAGGTACCACTGGGGTTATGCCCGGTGGTACTGGCACAGCTGGCAGGGCGGGTGCCGGGTGTGGCACGCCTGTGCCCGGGATTGTGGGCACCGGTATGTGAGCAGGCCCAGCGTCTACTGGTTGACCTGTCGGCACCGGCACCACGGGGGCAAGGGGTGTAGGCACAGGTATCTGCGGGGGTGGGACGTCCGCCGGCGGCGTGGCAGGTACCGGGTCTACTGGCCCCGGGATGGGGGCAGCGTCCCTGGGTCTCTTGGACCTAGATTTCCCGGGTGGGGTGACAAAATCCCCCCTTGGCACTGGTGCCACCCTCTTGCGGATCGGCCTACCGGATGGGCCCGGGGCATCACCATCCTTCTCATTCAACCGTGCTTCCAGCTCATTAACTTTCCCTAGTTGTTGCTTAATTTCACTCATCTCCCGCATCATGACCCGCATCATAGCCTCCATGTTGGACCCCCTTTTTCCACCCTGGCATGATGCTACCCCAAACAACCACAGCCTACTCTCTTAAATCACAATAGGTCAACTATTTGTACCTTTCAGGTGGAGGGTCACCAGGGGGCTTTCAGCACCATGCAACGGCGACCGCAACACCAGCGGCTTGTCCGCTTATGTAAGGGGTGAGTAAACCTAATGTAGACCCACCCGGCGGCCACCAGGAGCGATGAATGCTAGCCCCCCGTACCCCTCTTACCGACCAGTCCCGTGTATTCGCCGGCGATATTGGTCTGTGATCACGTCCCCTACTAGGCTGCGCGTTTAATCTCCGTACGTCCTCTCAGAAGAATGAATTGCACCAATAATGTCGTTAGAGGCCTGGAATAGAGAAATGCATTAACACCGTGTGACAAAGCAGGGGCAAATTCAGGAAAACTTAGGTCCCCCCTTGTTAATACCAAAAGACAAAGGCCGCCTCAAAGAACAGTCAAATGAAATGTCTGAAAATGGAGAAATGTATGAATACCATGCGGTCTAAGTGGGCGCAGGTTTTGGAAAAAACAGTTTAAATGCAATTTTGGCTTGAATGCCCCCTGGCCACCCTTAATTTCATTAAGGCCACAAACTTAAAGTAACTGACGAGCAAGGCAAGAATAATCGCGAAGAAACAGTGAATTCGCCCTTTAACCAAATAGCACGCTTTGTCCAGAGTATTCCCCACCTAGCACAGTAACACTCGCTTACTGCCAGAACGTTAAACAAACTTATGCATTATTAATTAACTTTTCTCCTAAAATTGCAAACTTTTCATCGAGGGTCTCCCCTCCAGGTGCTACCCTGGTCGACCCTGTTTCACTTCTTGCCCTAGTATGTTTTGTTTTCACTCACAAAAACCCCTTTTTGTCAATATCTACTCCACCATGCCTTGTTTAACACCACTTCAACTCGTATATCTACAAATAAACACTGCCTTTCCAGGGTCCCCACCCACAGCTTCGGGGCTCGATTCTGCACTTTACCCCAGCCACAAGCAATGTGGATGTAATCACCACTTTCGTCTCCGTTCGTGTGGCGCCCTCGTCGCGTCCCGGATCCCTCGGGTGGACTCGGTGTGTAGCAGCCGGCCCGCTGCTCGTCCCCCGCCCCCTCCCCGCGCCAACAAATACCTTATGCTTCGAGCGCACAATCAGCTGACGCGCCGCCTTTGCAAAAAGCCCCTGGAAGACTTTCTTTCCACTCCCCCTTCGTCCTCCGGCGCGATTACCGCTGCCGCCGCCTCGCGTCTCCCGCCGACGACCCTGTAAAGAAAGGGAAAGTCTATCCTGCCGCCTCGCGTCCCCGATGACGATCCTGGCGATTTCACGACGGCTAGCTCCCAGAAACCGCTTGGCTATACCTGGAAGAAAAAAGGGAGAAAAAATTACCAAAACAAAGAAGCCCCGAGCGCGGGGCACACCGTTTCGGCGAGGGAGCGTCCAGGGACAAGGGGGTCTCCTGGGCGCTCCCTATCTCTTTATTCCCGAGGGGCCAGGTGGCCCCTCCTATAGCCCGCCCCCCCTGACCCGGACCCACTTCCCAGGATCCGGGTCAGGGAGGCCGCCAGCCAATCGGCGGTGGGCCGCGCCCCCCAGGGCACGCCCCCACCGCCGAGTGGCGACAAAGGAGACAGTGGGGGCGACGGTCGCCGCGCCGCCATGCGTGCGGGGGGGCCGAGGGCCCCCCCTTTTCATCAGAGTGGGCGTTAAATGGAGGCGAGCATACCCCGTGCGCCCCTTTGATTGGCGGCGACCGCTTCTCCCGCCCGCCCCTGCGCGGGAAGGCAAGGCTTGACCTCGTGAGAACTGTTGCATCATTTTGTGGAGAGGAGTCTTTTTCTGGAGCAGGCGGTTGTAAATAGCCACCAATGCGACTGTGTTCCACCTATACACGCACCTGCCAACCTGCTGACTCTAACAGGAAGGGTTAACCCAAAAAGGTGAATGAAGACTTTTTGAAGGATTGTTTTCTTGATCGGACGGTGAAATCTATGGGGGTATATATTTGTCATGATGGTGAATATAATTGAAAGGGTGAGACCCATCAAATGAGGGTGAGGAAACAGATATGTAGGTAGGCATACCTGTCTTTAACTACAGTGTCATTTATTATTAACCTTGGGTGACAGGTCAACCAGTTAAATCATCATCACCTTTGCTGGCTCTGTTTCATCAGCAGAGACGGGGGAAGGGAGGCTGTGGGCAAGAGGATCCTAGAGATTAGCAGCACCATTAGCTCATTGTTTCCTCGTTTAACAGCTTTAAAAAGAATTGCTGGTGTACAGTCCCAGCGATTTCCCACAAAATGAATGAGTATGGAGAATGAGCTACGAAGGTGATCTGAATGCACAGACCAGGACTGGATAACGGTGAAGACAGATGTCCTATCTCTCCCTGATACAGAGAGGCGTTGAGGTGTTGATCCCTTAGAGCCTAAAAATTAGTCCCACAGGGAGGCCATGTATCAAACGGACACCTTGAATTAGCTGCATTTCCAACTCACCATGATGCCATCAATACAGATAGTAGCACACATTTTAATAGATAATGAGCTGTCTATCTGAGGTGGAGTCAAGTCCCTCCATTCTCACTTTTGGACTGATATGTTGTACAGTGACTACAAGAACTGGATGGGAATAGAGTCTGACCAGAGGAAGGCCCATGTAGGGGTGGAGTACAGAGACTGAAACCTCTAAACATGTAAAACAGGGAGGCCACAGTTTTAATGACCACCTGTTAGAATTGAACCCCATGAGAGAGGCCAGGAGTTGAAACGAAAAGCTGGTAAGCACATGCATAGAAAGGATAAACTGGCTATGTGACCAAGTAGGACAAGTCTCAAGAGGGATATTAGACTGTGATTTGATAGGAACATATGCCGAAGAGGTCATTGTTGAGAAGCGTTGCAGGAAAGAAGACAACAGCCAGGTATAAAGATGAAGTTCTTTACTGGAAAGCACAACCTGGCATTCGACCACCTCAACGACCCAGCTGCAAATCACAATCATGGAGTGCCGTCCACCTCGCATTCTGATTCTAGGAACACTGTGAGCATAAAAGCTCTAACCCTGGTAAGAAGCAGGCAAAGAAGAAGTAGTGACAGAGAGAGACAAAGGTAAGTTACATGAGAAAGAAACAGAGGTAAGATAAATCACAACAGTCATCAAGCTTGAGGGATGGTGAGGCTGAAGGAGGCAGGAACAATGAAGCTGTACTGGGCTTACAGTTTTATCGAGCAGCTCTGACATTAACGCAACAAAAAAAGGGAATAGCTGGGACTGGGTAGATAGCTGGAAGCAGTTCACCATCACCTGCATTAAACTACGACAGGGAACGGATGTCCTTTATTGCATTTTGAGAGTGTAAGGCCTGTTGGATAGTTGCACTGTGCAAGGTGCGAGGACTGTTCTAATTTTACTATGCGGTGAGGGTCTTGTTCCTGGTTACACTGCTGGAGATGAGGGGCTTTTGGCCTTGATTATACAACTGGAATGTGAGGAGGAGACTGCCTTCGAGAGATGTCGAGAGTTGGATTGACTGTAATGGTTAGAATGCATCGCGCGACCACCGCGCGGTGTCATTCTTTAAAATGGTTCACGTGCATGTCGCCCGTGTGTTGTGTTATGTTTTAAATGTACACTCACGTGTGTGGGGTCCGTTCGATGGAAGTTCCAACGATGCTTCTCAGTCACCTTTTGGCTTCTCATCGGAGGGACGCTTCGCGATTGGGTGGAGCTGTTTATCAATAAACGCTCACTCAAACTATTCAACGTTTCCTGGATTAATTTGCTTGTCACATTTGGCGACGATCGGGAAACTCCACCCACACTCACGCAGAAAGATTGATCATTTTCCACCAGTTTGGACAACCCTTACCAACGTCGAAGGTCCATAAATCTGGCTCGGTCAAGGGTCTCCTTCTCGAGTTCACCGGTTGGATTTGAATTCTTCTAGTAAAGGGTTTCCTCTGGAAAAAGGTACGTGGAAATTGACTTGAAAAGCTCCCATTGGCCAGCACTTAGATGTCAAGTGCGTATTGGAAGCATTTACGCTTTGTTTAGCGAGGCGATTTACTATTGGCCAGCCTTCATTTTGCCTCTTCCTGCATGTGACTCATGATTTTGAAGCCCCGCCTTTGACTTTGCGGATACATTGTTGCCGTGGGCATGATTGATGATGACAGCGCACATGATTTCAGAATAACCGGCGTGCGTCTTGTAAACTGAGTAACACGCTCGCTTTGTTTTCACGGTGTGCATCGTTAGTCAGCGATTCACACGCTTTAGCCCGCTGTTTCATCTGTCAGTGCGTTTCGTCGCTCATCAGCGATACGCATGCTTGAAATACACTACCATTTCCTGCCTATGCGTCCCGCTTCTATAACAGCGATACGCATGCTTAATCTTGACAAGCTTTATTTAATTAGATACCCTTCTAGTGCGCATCGCTCTTCACCAGCGATACAGACGCTTAATCGTTTTGAAGTTTTTATCATTTAAATAACCTGCCAGTGCGTTTCGCCTTTCACCAGCGATACGCACGCTTGTAATCTTTTATTTACCTGCCTATGCATTACATTTTCTCAGCAGCGATACGCACGCTTATTCAAGACTTATTGTACTTCAATTAAGTAACCTTTCAGTGCACATCGTTTTATAGCGTTTTCATAAATTTGGAACTGGCTTACTTACCAGCTACTTCAACAACAACAGTGATACACAGGTTTATTATTGACCTTTTATTTTTACTTTGTGTTTTTTTTTTATTGTTGTTTTGCTTTAATGGCTAACATTCAAGTTCAACAAATTACTCATGATGATGAGGATATGGTTCCCGATGACGTCAAATGTGTTACAGTGGTGGATGCTGTTCGCAAGTATGAATCTGTTTTATCAGAAAAAGAGTGGAATGCGGCATGTGAGAAGGATGTGGTTTTACAAAAGGTTATTGATTACTCCACGAATAGTTGGCCTGAGACTAGGTGCTTGGTAGGGGAGTTACGTTTATTTTCTCAAATTGCAGAAGAACTTTCAGTTGAGAATGATATTGTTCATAGGGGTGATAAATTCGTGCCCCCAGCTGGTTTCTGTCCTATAATTATAAATGAAGCACATCAGGGTAATTTGGGGGTTACGAAAATGATTATGAGGATAAAGCAACACTACTGGTGGTCCTACTTAGATACTCATGTGAGAAAAGTTGTTAATGATTGGCCTGAGTGTCTCCTTTCGGATAAACACTGGCAAACGTTGAAGGTTCCTTTACGTCCCACTGAATTTCCTCATGCTCCTTGGGAAAAAGTTGGTGCCGATATTTCTGGTCCATATTCGATGTTAGAACAGGATAAGAAGTTTGTTATTTTATTGGTTGATTATTATTCTAAATGGATGTATCACGATTTTGTGGAGGCGCCTGATACTGAGTCTACGATTGCATTTTTGAGTAACATTTTTCATTTAGAAGGGTCTCCCAAGGTTATCGTTACGGATAACGGTACTCATTTTGTATCTAAGAAGATGTGTACATTTTTGAGCGAAATAGAAATTCAACAGTTTAAGGTCACTTTATATTCTCCTTCATCGAACGGTTTGGTGGAGAGAGGAAATAAGGTGATAAAAGAGGGGACTCAAACAGCTTTATCTTCCAACCTAAATGTTCAAGATTTTGTTAAACAAAAGGTTTGGTGTTATAACACTGCTCCGCACTGTACCACAGAGGTTTCTCCTTTTTCTTTATTAAGAGGCAGAGAAGCTCATTCTGTTTTATTTCCATGCTGGTTACAAAGTATTGCCGGAGAAAAAGAAGTTGATTTGGAGATGGTTCGAGAGAAGGTCAATGAGAAACAAAGACAAATGAAAGCAAACTTTGATAAGAAACACAATTCATTTAGTACTGACTTGGTGGTAGGTGATTGGGTTTTGATTAAGAAACCATGCAAAGTCAGGAAAGGTGAATCAAAATTTTTAGATAAAGTTCAAGTAGTGAAGGTCAGTAGAGGAGCAGTTTTTATTGACAGGAAAGGTTGGTGGAATAAAAGACAACTGGTTAAGGTATCTTCCGAACAGGTGAAGATAATGCAGAATAAAAGTAGGAGGGAGGAAGAAGACTTAGGCCTAGATGTATCAAGATTCCATTTTGCGAATCTTAAATAGCGATTTTTAGCGAATCGCTATTTAGAATTCGCAAAATGGAATGTATGTAAAAAATCGCTTTTTTTAGCGATTCATTTTTATTCCTTATTTGCGAATTCGCATTTTGCGAATTCGCAATTAAGGAATAAGTTCCAATGCATTCCTATGGGCCAGGAGGCCCATAGGAATGATTGTTTAGGAATTCTCAAATTGCGAATTCGCAATTTGCTAATGGCAATTTGAGAATTATTTCAAGGGTGCAGGGGTGTCTCAAAGACACCCTGCTGCACCCCTGAAATGTACGTGTGTGCATATGGTGCACATACATGCCCTAAGGGCATGTGTGTGCGTCACATGCCACCCTAAAAAATGTCAATTATTGCATTTTTAAATGAATTCGTAAATTAACATCAACTACAATTTGGTGTTAATTTGCGAATTCTTAAACATAATTTGCAATGTAAAAATGCTACATACATTGCATTTAAGGAATCGCAAAAATAGCGATTCCTTAAATGCTATAGCAAAATAAGGAATCGCAAATTTTTGCGATTCCTTATTTTGCTAATTTCTCATACATCCCAAAAGATGCAAAATGTCCGTTTACGATTCGTAAAAGGCTTGATACATCTAGGCCTTAGATTGGAGTCATTGGCTGGATTCGTCAGGTAAGGTCAGCAACATTTCTTCCCAGTAATTTTCAGTTTCAGCTCCTTCTCCTTCCTCTTCTCATTCAAATGTTTAAAATGTTTTTGCATGTTCTTCCCGTGGTCGTGTAATTAAAACACCAAAGAAATTTGATGGGTTTGTAAGATATTAGAAGATGTGCATTTATACTTGATTTATAGTTGAGTGAGATGTTAGGTTATATGTATTTATATTCTGTTTTGCTCATTTTCATTTATTTCGTTTTGTTGTAAGGGGGAAGGTGGTGTAATGGTTCGAATGCATCGCGCAACCTCCGCCCGATGTCATTCTTTAAAATGGTTCACGTGCATGTCGCACATGTGTTGTGTTATGTTTTAAATGTACACTCATGCGTGTGGGGTCCGTTCGATGGAAGTTCCAACGATGCTTCTCAGTCACCGTTAGGCTTCTCATCGGAGGGACGCTTTGCGCTTGGTTTCAGTTGTTTATCAATAAACGCTCACTCAAACTATTCAACGTTTCCTGGATTAATTTGCTTGTCACACTGTCCAGAGTACACTGCGTGAAGCCTATCTCCCTGGATACAGTGAGCGCGGTAATAGAGAGGTTACAGCATGAGAGTTGAAATGATGTCCCTGTTTACACGGTGTAATTTTAAAGCCTAGTGGGAACCGTGACGTCTGTTCTTGCTTAGCTCGCGAGAGGTTTACGTTAATTTATTCACAGCCAGATTTAAGCATGTACCTTATGTATAAAGGACGAGGGCCCTTCAGAAAATTAAGTAATTATTTTTTTTTCTTTCTTCTTCATCGATTTCCATCCTAACCTCCTCCATCTATCTTGCCGAATCCGCGAAAGAGCTTTAATTTGCTGATCTAGTGTTTCAAAATGCCCTTGGCAACTTGCTGGAGCTGTAAAATAAAGAATTTCAAATTTAAATACATATCCCCAATGACACAGCGCGACATCTCTTTCTCATTACACTATTGAACAGAAGGGTCCTGTACACAGTGACACTGGTGAAGATGAGGCATCTGTCTCTGATTAAATTGTTAAACTGAAGGGTCCTGCCCGCCCACAGTGACACTTTGGGAGGTGGCGGGGCTATGTCTGATTACACTATTGAAGTGATGGGTCCTGCTCACAGTGCCACTAGTTGGGGTGAGTGTTCTGTCTCTGATTACACTGTAGAAGTTAAGGGTTCTGCCCACAGTGACACAGTAAAATAAGTGGACTGTCTACAGTGATACTACGGGAGGCGAGTGGTCTGTCTCTGATTTCATAGTTGAAATTAAGGGTTCTGCCCAAAGCTATACTCCTGAGGATGAGTGGCCTGTCTCTGATTAAAACGTTGAAGTGATAGATCCTGGCCACAGTGATACTCTTGGAGGTGAGTGCGTTGTGTCTGATTACACTGAGATAGCGGGAAGTGAGGGGGCTGTGTCTGATTACAAAGTTGAAGTTAAGGGTCCTTCCCACAGGGATTCTGCAGGTGGTGAAAGCTCTGTCAACAGTATAGCGATGGATCCTGCCCACAGTGACACTGCTAGAGTGAGGGGCCTGTATCTGATTACAACATTAAGGTTAAGTGTCCTGCCCACAGTTACACGTTGAGGGGTGTGTCTCTGATTACACGGTTGAAGTGAAGGGCGGATCTCATTGGGATGCTGCAGAGGTAAAGGGTCAGTCACTGTGTTTGATTACAATTTTGAAGTTATGGGTCCTGCCCACAGTGATACAGCTGGAGGTAAGTGGTCTGTTTCTGATTAAACTGTTGAAGTTTTATTATTTCCACAGTGATGCTTGTGGAGGGGAGGAGTCTGACTCTGATAACACTGTTGAAGTGAAAGTTCTGCTCACAGTGACTGTTCTTGGGGTGAGTGGTCTATCTTTGATTGCACAGATGAAGTGAAGGGTCCTGTCCACACTGACACTTCTTGGGGTGAGTGGCCGGCCTCTGATTACCCTGTTGAGGTAGTGTCCTTTCCACAGTGACACTGGTGGAGGTGAGGGGTCTGTCTCTGATTACACAAGTTGGGACAAAAAAGTCCTTTGCATGGTAATTCATGGACGTGCATCCCTGCCCTCACTGGCTAACTGTACTGATGGCTGGACCCCTAATGCTGATTTTTGTTGTCAGGCAAACACGGATCATGCATGTGGGTCATTTCCTAGGCCTACCTCACGGATTGCAGTCTTGCTAGACCGGGAGGGGCTGCCAAAACACTACCCTCAGAGTGTTGTAAGCTACTGCCTACACCAGGAGTTGGGCAGCACGAGCATGGTTGTGGCAACACACCATATAGTGATCAGTAGGAATAAACAGTTTCTTTTACAACCTGTCGGAGTGAGGCCTACATGTTTATTCACTTTTTAAAGTTTTACTGCTATGTGTGTATCTCACCCTTGGCCTTCATTAGGTTGGTGTAAAGTGCTGCGCAGCGCAGGAGCGACGCATCTGTGCTAGGTGTATGTGTGACTGAGGAGTGTGCCATAGAGGGATTCTGCAGTACAGGGAAGTTCATGCATGGTATATGCATGTTCTGGACGTACATGTGCCTGTGAGTGGTACAGTACCTCCAGGATGTAGTCAGTCGCGGCCGGCATGGCTCACAGGTGGGGGGGCAGGCGTGGGGTAGCGCCACATGGGGAACGGGCAAGTGGTCGCGAGGGAAGGGGGGTCACGTGGGTAGGGTGGGGTTAAATAATAAAAAAATAAACTAAAAAAACGTACCTTTCCCGGGTCCTTCACTGCTGCTTCTGCTCCTGCTTTCCTGCCTCCGCAGGAACAGGAAGCAGGCAGTCTCCCTCCCTTACCCTAAGCCAATCACAATGCTGCATTGGCATATCTGTGATTGGTTGGGATGCCGACCTCACATGCGCCTATGGGAAGGCCATTTTTTCCATGTAGGCTGCATTCTGCCTACATGTAGAAAAGGGAGAGTGTGCATGGCTGGTTTGGTCGGCCCCAGAGGGCCGACCAAATAGTCATGGCCCACAGCATTGGACTAGCCACTCCTCACCTGCCCTCGAGCAGACCAGCCAACCCGCCCGCCCCCAACTAAACCCTTCTGCTTTCTCGCAGTGCGAGAAGCAGAAGCTTAAAATGGAATTTATAATACATTTTATGTTTCTGCTTCTAGCACTGTGAGAAAGCAGTGGGCCGACGCTCCTCCGCCCACATGGAGGAGCCACCCCTGGATGCGGTGCTGCGCAGTAAGTGCAGGATAAAAGCAAGTGCTGGGTGTGTGTGTCCCAGTGAGTGGTGCAAAACATCAAGGGTACAATGCATGCATATAAAATGCATATGCTGGATGTATGTGTACCTATGAGTGGTACAATACATAGGAATACAGTGCAGGACAGTGCATGTGTGCACCTTAGTGGTACATTACATGGAGGGTACAATACTGTGCAGCATTTGTATTATTTATACATCCATTGAGTGTGTGTGTGCCTGTGGGTGGTACAATACAAGTAGGGTCCAGGGTTCCATCTTGGCAGACCCAAGCCTGCATTGTAAATGAAGAAGAGAGACATTAGAGGAATACCCTCACATAGATTTGTGTATTACTGCATTCCTGTAAGTTAGGAAGGGCACGCACTGGAAAGGGCAGGACCAGGCCTCCCCTGCACACCTCAAAGGCTTCTCTTTGATCCAGTGAGAGTTCACTCGAAAGGGTCCTATTCACATCTCAGTTAGAGATGGAACTGATAAGAGAATTATAAATAGTAGGGCTGGGAGGGCTGGGCTGACCTTTAATGCACATATCACTGTGGCTGACGTCTAGGTGTGAAATTTAACCGCTCCCGTGGCCTATTTTGTGTGCCTATCTGCTACGGAAACATCCCTGCTGTGACATGCTGCTTCTCAAGAGAAAGTGGGAGCAGAGGCGCATGCACTTCAAAAGAAGCAGAGCCCCAACATAGAACTTGAAAGACTCAGACACTAAGGTGCATTTGGTCTCTGGAAATGAACTATAAGAAGGTGAGGATGAGACCCCAAAAATTGTCACCTGACAAGTAGCCAGACAGGCTCTGTGAGGAGGGGAAGCTCTGAAAGACTTTTAGTTGTGACTAGGATTCAGGGACAAGGTCTGTTAGTTTCCCTGCTCTCTGATGCTCCCTGTAATGTCCTGAGAGAACATCACCCAGGGGAATCCAAGACCATCTGCCCTACAGCCTGGCACACCAGCGCCAGCCTGCTTGCCAAGACCAGTGGACTCTGTGGGGAAGACGAGAGCGTTGGAGGGAGCAAGCTCCTTGTGGGAAGCCCTGTTTAGTGGACTACCTATGCGAGGTGTAAGAAAACAGCTGATGAGCCAATCGTGTTGTTGCTCATGTGCAGGACTGAGTCGGCGCCCCTCGTGTACCAGGAGAGGCCCGATGTGGAGATAACAGTAACTGATTACACTGTTGAAACTAAGGGCCCAGCTCAGAGTGACACAGTGGGAGGTGAGGTGTTTGTCTCCACTGCTGGAGTGAAGGGCCCGGGCCAGAGTGACACTGCAGGAGGTGAGTGGGCTGTCTCTGATTACTCTGTTGAAGTGAGGGGTCCTGCACCCAGTTTCACTGCTTTAGGTGAACTTTCTGTCTTTAGTTACACTGTGGAAGGTCTTCCTCCTAGTACGCTATTGGAGATGAGGAGCCTATCCCTGATTACCTGGTTTGAGGTGAAGGGTCATATTCTGGCTACACTGCTTGAGGTGAGGGGTTTTTGTTTGTAACCAGGTAGTGAGGGGCTTATCTCTTTATTCCTAACTGAGTTCTGAGTTCTATCCACCTTTGTGAGGAACCCTTATGCTCCTGGTATGCTATGGCTGATTGTGTGGCGCACTACTCACCCATGAGAGTATCAAGTATCTAGGTGCTCTGTAACAGGTATGTTTGGCTAGTCCTGGAGGGCTTACTTTAAAAGCCAGGTCTTCAGCGTCTTTTGAAAGTCAGGAAACAAGGAGGAGGCTCTGATGTGTTGTAGGAAATCGTTCCAGGCTTTAGGAGACAAATATGAGAAGCGCGTGGCCCCCTACTCTGCTTTTGTGTATGAGTGGGGTGTGTGCAAATGAAAAACCGACAGAGCGGTGGTGTCTGGAAGGTTGGTGGAAGTTAATACGGCTGTTTGGTATGCAGAGCATGTGTTTTGGGGTGTTTTGTAGCTGTGGGTGGGGAGTATGCAGTCTTGTGTATCGGAAGCCAGTGAAGAAGGATGTGAGCACTGTGTTGACTGGACTGTCATGTCCAGTTTGATGTCTTTGATGATTGTGAGATTTCTCGCTTGTGAGCAAGACATGGGGGTGTGGTCAAGGTATGTGGGCCATCAGATGGAGTCATATAGTGAGGCATCTTTTCCAAAGACCACCAGTTCGGTCTTCTCCGAGTTCAGTTTGAGGCCATTGGATTTCATCCAGCTGGCCACTTCGGTCATGCATGTGGTGAACATTTTCTTGGTGTTCTGTCCAAGAGGGACATTATCAGTTGCTTGCCATTAGCATAAGTGAGGATGTTTATGTTGTGAGCTTGCATGATGTCTGCCCGCATACTCAGTTAGATGTTGAATTGCGTCAGACTGGGTAAGGAGGGCATGTTGACAGTTAGGGTTCGTCAATGCACAGGCTTGTACTAAGATCCACTCGTGGGGCGCGCCAACGACTAGGAACGGGAGTGGTCTAGTCCTGATATGGACTTTGGTGCTCCCCAACTGGAGCCGGCACTGGTATCACATTGATTAAGCTTAGTAGCAGGAGATAAACAGTTTTGTAAAAATGACAGGCAATGATATGTTGTTTAAAAGCTTTATATAAGGAATTAATAGGCAGTTTACTTATAACATGCCATAATTACATTGTGAGGCAAATCATAAGATCATAAGTACAGAGAACAGTTTACATTTCTGAATGAAATCTGGCATAGATTTACCTTCTAAGAGAGAGGGATAGGGTTTCTAATACATAGAAATCTGCACATCCGTTTATGTGACTTTAGACAAAGACATTCATATATGAGTACACAATTCTCAGGATGTTCACCAGTAGGAAATGAGCAAGAAGAAACATTTTACAACAGAATACATTCAAAGTTTCTCTCAAGGATCTACAGACTTTCTCCCAGTTTACTCAAGCAATTCACTTGATACTTCGTATGGCAATAGCCTGGAACAGTTGAAATGTACCAATTAGGTACAGTGGAAGAAACACAACCTAGGTTAGCTTAGGCTCAATTCATAAGGCATTTAATATGCAGAAAGAAAAATAACTCCCACATTCCCCCATAATGATTTCTAAATCATCACTTCAATTCTTTCTTACAGACTATCATTCATTAACTTTGGGTCCTTCATTTTGGATTCTTCCAGGTCCTTCAAAGCGTTGTAAAGTTCACTTTGCATTTTTTCAACCTTTACATCAAGCCTCTTTCTTTTCTTTGCCTCGTTGCTGAGAGCTTCTTAGACCCACAAACCATACCATTTCGGGATGAAATTCCTTTGCAACATTTTAAAGAAACAAGCACCCATACAATGCCAAGCAATATTACCAAAAGAGTTGTTAGAAGCAGTTTCAGAATTCCTCCACGTGCACTACCAAGCTATTTTCCTAATTTAGCAAATCCCTTCCAGTGGATCCGAATATAGATCCTAACCCTGTCCAGGCACCTGATTCCTCCAGATCAGTTAATTCATGTGTTATGTTCTTAATGTTAGTATTATAGTTGTCAAACTGCTTATCTATGCACAGTATAAATGCACAACATTCTCCAGCATGAATGACTGCAAACTCCGCCTTTCTTTGTGAAGAGTAAATCCAGCGTAAGGCAATTTTACATAATCAGAGCAAGCAATTCTTTATTTATTACCGTTAACACGCCTGCTGTATTAGTGGCGAGCCGGTCAACTAAAGTGAATAACTTTCTAATCTTTACATTGTTTAATACCAGTACTATAAATAGTCGGAGTGCCCCAAAGATATCAGTAAGTATCTGTTTAAAACTACGTTTGCCCGTTCTTATGCATTGCTCAAGAGGAAAATCTAATTAATTAGTATGATAGATTTTAGGGTAGACTAATACTGCGTAACAACTCGCTGTCCAATTATGTGGTAGCTGAAAATAAGCTGCTTAACCACATACATAATAGATTCCTTTTCATCTAGGTTTGAAAAGGATCTCCCTGAAACTACATAGGTTTACTCACATTCTCTCCATCCTAATTACTCAACAGTCTTGTTTCCCTCTAGTTGCCTTATGATGCATAAAGATCCCTTCTTAGACATCAGTGTTCAATCTAGGAGGTGGTTCCTTTAGAGTCTCTTCACATTTCCCAATGATGTGTTCTGCACTAGGCTTCTCCTCTCCTCTTTCTTCATCTATTCGTATCTTCTCCTTTAATTTGTCTATGAATACCCTTTCATCTTGGTTGATTTTGCAGGTTGCATCATGCATGTGTGCTCTGGTTAGTAATACTCATGTTAGTCACGGGGTAAAGAATTCCATCATGTACTCACACTGATCTCTTGATTTAAACTTTTTGTAAGAGCGAGAAACATGTTTAATAGCCCTCTTATACAGTTTTTCACAATAAACAATTGGCATATCTTCTAATGGATCTGCGTCTCAGCCTCCAGCACATGCTTACATATAGTACATATAATTCATTCAAAATTATATCAAAAATCCATAATCATCTTATTAGTTTTTTTCTCTCTATTGTCCAATTCTTTATTTCTAGCCACAAAGCCAACACGTGTTTTGTCGAAGTTGGGGATAGACCTACGAATTCCTGAGGGCTAAAGAAATAAGAATACAATCTCCACTGTAATATTAAATCACACCGCAGTCAGTTTACCCCTATTAAGGTGACATTGGTGTGAAAACATTGTATATGATTAATGGTCCTATTGGTGACTTTCGTGTGGAAAACCATGAACAACTTATGACATAAAAAAACAGTATAGAACTAATACATTACCTTCTCTGTGTCAGTTTATAATGTTTGTTGTTTCATATCATGACCAGTCTAGATTTAAACTGACATCTTGAGGATAGTGTACCATCATCTTTGTAACTTCCCTTAATGTACCTGTATATCATAATGTCTAAGGGATCACCACAAAAGTGATTAAAGTCACTGCAAAAACACGTCACAAATCCATAATGTTTTCAAATTAACAACAAAAAGTACCTGCCTGTATCTTAAGACTCCCGTTACCTGTAAAGAGACTGGAAGGAGAAGGGAACAAGACCATAGAATCTTCACTATCTAGTATTTATATATCATGTGAGTATAAAAGGACACAATCCGTTCTTATGAATCAAAATAACATACCATATTTCCGGTTTCAGTTCCGTTCTGGTGACATAAGGTAGTTTCCTTCTAGTTAATGGCTCCAAATATGTAATATGACCCCAGTAATCTAACAAAAGTTGTTAATCTCCCAAGTGATCTTGTTAAAGTCAAAATACACTCACCCCATGTTCTAGGATCCCATGTAGATCAATATGAAGTTGTCCTAATAAAAGTTCTTCACACAGTAGCCAGTTCAAAAGAACTGAGTTCTAACAGAGTAATCATAGAAATACACAATTACTATTGTAACTAAAATTAAAAAACATGTCGGTGTTAGCACAAAGTCCATTTTCTAATCTCTTGTTTAAAGAATAGGGCAAAGGTGCTTACCCGTGAAATTTGAATTCGTTCATGAAGAGCGAGTAAGCTCTGTGGTCAGTGTTCAAGGTGGGCGCCATGAACACATTCATATATGTATCAACAGTAAAGAAGGACAATCGTCGTCTTATAAGGAATCATTTCAGTGTAAGCGGAAAGAAAAGTATTATCACATAAAAGAAAAGACACAATCCTGTTCTCTTCTATGAAACAACCAATTGTAAAAAAATCCCTTAGACTCAATTTAAAATTGTAAAATTGGGAGTATATTATCCGATCTATAATGTTCTAAGCGGGTGCATTATAGACCAGAAATGTGTGTGTGTAAAAATTGAAAAGGGGCTGGCAGACAGCATACATCCACATGCTTATCTAATATGGTTGCCATCTTATGGCAAGTGTTTAACCCTGTAAGCATTCTCAACAATGAAAAATACATATTGTCAATTTACTATTAGTAGGTCACCGAATAAACAAGAATAAGAAACAGTAAAATACTAGTTTGTACTGCAAATGTAAAGCATAAACCAAATTAATAATAAACGTTTATAGCGTACATCTTGCGTACCTGAATATATATATGTATAGCAGTGACAAATATATAAAAATGCACCTTCTTTACCGTAATAGTGTGCGAGAAGGTCATATAAAAGGAGAAAAGGTTATTGCAACAAAGCTGCAACCTTCCCATTTATTTGTTTGACAAGAATATAACCAGAATTGCATAATACCATAGACCAAGTGTGGAAAAAACACAGGGGTGAGTGTATAACAGGATATTATAACTATCTAGGTTAACACCCAAAGAAGAACAGGATGGATTCCACCTATCAACCAATAAAGTGTCAATCACCCCTAGCGTACTATGCGTCTAACATACATTATGGATATCTTACATGATTTATATCTATATATCATCAAATATTCCATTAGGGTATGTTAGAAATGGGGGTCTCTAGTTGGCAATGGCTTGCACCATTGTCCAGGTAGGGACCCTTCTTCCTAGTCAGGGTAAGGGGGATACACTTCTAAAATAACCCCTGCTCACTCCCTTGGTAGCTTGGCACGAGCAGACAGGCTTATCTCAGAGGCAGTGTGTAAAGCATTTGTGCATGCATACAGTATTTTAGTGAAAACACTAGAAATAGACACCATACCAGTTTAGAAAAATAAGTACAACTTTATCTAAACCACACAAGACCAAAATGACAAAAATCTACAATACAGTAATAAAAATATGACTTTCAAAAGGTAGAAGCAGTTCTGTTTAAAGCAAATTGTAGATGCAGCACTTTTTACACAAAGTACCTTAGATGTCTCAAAAACACAAGCAACAAGCATTTGCAATGCAATAGGTCTCGCATTAGGAAAGTTTGAGCTATTGGTATTGTAAATGACAAATTTTGTATTTATGTGTTGGTTTTGAAAATAGATACATTAATAGCTTTGTCATTTACAATGCCAATAGTTTTAACTTTCGCAAATGTGACACCTATAGCATTTGTAATGCAATATGTGTTGTATTTACGTGACGTAGATGTATTGACATTACAAATAACAATGGCTTTTATTTTTTCAAATAATTAATACTTAAATAAAAGTTATTGTAATTTATAATGGCAATAGCTTAAACTTGTGAAGATTATGTTCAGTGTATTTTATTGTGACGAAAAAAGAGGTAGAGAGGGGTGTGTAGAGAGAGAGGGGTGTGTAGAGAGAGAGGGGTGTAGAGAGAGGGGTGTAGAGAGAGAGGGGTGTAGAGAGAGAGGGGTGTAGAGAGAGGGGTGTAGAGAGAAAGGGGTGTAGAGAGAGGGGTGTGGAGAGAGAGGGGTGTAGAGAGAGAGGGGTGTAGAGAGAGGGGTGTAGAGAGAGAGAGGGGTGTAGAGAGAGGGATGCAGAGAGAGAGGTGTGTAAATGGAGAGGGATGTAGAGAGAGAGGGGTGTAGAGAGAGGGGTGTAGAGAGAGAGGGGTGTAGAGAGTGGGGTGTAGAGAGTGGGGTGTAGAGAGAGAGAACGGTGTCGAGAGAGGGGTGTAGTGAGGGGGTGTTGAGAGAGAGGGGTGTAGAGAGAGGGGTGTAGTGAGAGGGGTGTAGAGAGTGAGGGTTGTAGAGAGAGGGGTGTAGAAAGGTGTGTAGAGAGGGGAGTGTAGAGAGGGGGGTTTAGAGAGAGGGGTGTAGAGAGAGAGGGGTGTAGAGAGAGAGGGGTGTAGAGAGGGGTGTAGAGAGGGGGGTGTAGAGAGAGGTGTGTAGAGAGAGGGGTATAGAGAAAGGGGTGAGAGAGGGGTGTAAATAGAGAGGTATAGAGAGAGGGGTGTAGAGAGAGGGGTGTAGAGAGAGGTGTGTAGAGAGGGGGGTGTAGAGAGGGGGGTGTAGAGAGAGGGGTGTAGAGAGAGGGGGGTGTGTGTGAGTATGTTTGTGGGGTGTTTTGTGTGTGTTGTGAGTTGTGTTTGTGTGGTGTTGTGTGTGCTTGTGGAATTGTGTGTGTGTTGAGTTGTGTTTGGTGTTTTGGGTGTGGGCTTTTTTTGTTGAGTGCGTTGTTGTGTGTGTGTGGGGGGTGGTGTGTGTGTGGGTGTGTGTGTGGGGTGTGCGTGGGGTGTGTGTGTTGGAGTGTGTTTGGGGGGTTGTGTGTGTGGGGCGTTGTGTGTGTTGTGTGGTGTGTTGTTTTGTAGTTGCCTGTGTGGTTTTATGTGTGTGTTGTGTGCATGGGGTTGTGTTTGTGTTTTGAGTTTGTGTGTTGTGTTTGTGGGGTTGTGGGTGGTATTGTGTGTGGGGTTGTGGGTGGTGTGGGTTGTGTGTGTGTGGAGTTGTGTGTGTATGTGGAGTTGTGTGTGGGGGGTTTTGTAGGTTGTGTTTGTTTGTGGTGTTGTGTGCGTGGTGTATGTGTGTGTGGGGGGGGTTTGTGTGTGTGGTGGTTTGTGTGGTGTTGTGTGTGTGTGTGTGGAATTGTGTGTGCTGTTCTGTGTTTGATTGTTTTGTTATTGTGTGTGCTGTTGTGTGTGTGTGTGTGTGTGTGTGGTGCGTGTGTGTTTAGTTGTGTGTGTGTATGTGTGTGGTTGTGTGTGTGGGTTTGTGTTTGTCTTTTGAGTTGTGTGTGTGTTGTTGTGTGTTTTGGATTGTGTGTGGTCTTGTGTGTCTGCTTGTGTGTGTGAAAGTTATTAGCTACTGTGGCTCGATTGTAAAGATGGGTAAACAAACACTAGGAGCATGCGAAAAACAACATACGTCAAAGAAATTAATGTACAAAAACATTGTACAAATAATTCACAGTGGCACTTTATTTTGGCATTTCACTACAACATTTATCTATTCTATGAGGAAAAGAGGAAGGTGGTAGATGATGTCAGTAGTAGAAACAAGAAAGAGGAAAAACAAAAAGTTGGAAGAGGGCAGATGAAACAGGTAGTGATGGAAACCGTCAGGAGGCCAAGGAGGGGGCAGTGAATTGAGGATGAAGAGGCGTAGAAAAAAAGGGAAAGGTAGATGGAAACAAACAAGAGGGAGGCTCTGACAGAGGGAGAAGTGCCTTGTTGTTTTCCCCATAGTTCAGCTTTGGCTCAATACTCGCTATGTTATTGAAGAGTATCAGTAAAATGTAAGCTCCTGCTGAGCCCCAAATGGAAAAGGCTTATCACTGCAGAGTCAGAATGTCAGAGGAAGGGGGAGCATGTCACTGAAGGAAGTGTTTACACTGCAAGAGGGTACCTACCCCATTACGCATGAAAATAGCTTCAGAAAGAATTCTGGAGACGGAGCTGTCATGACGAAGTGGTACCTATAGCATCATCATTGCAGCTGCCCACACGCATAAACTACGTCTTGAACCACCCCCAAATACCTCAGCAAAAATAACCATACAACATGCAGAGAACATAAGAATGTTCTACTGTAATTTGGAGTAATTGATGAAAAAAGTTAGTGCTAGGACTTTAGTCCGAAGCGTATTGCTGCTGCTCAAGCTATGTTATCGATTTCTGTGGCAGAGAAAGTGCACATTTACACCTTCTTTGACAAAACTGACTTAAACTATAGCAACCACAAAAAACAAGCATGCAGGACTTAAACATATGGTGATCTCTTTCACAACATACTGAACGGATGCGATCTTTCTTTAGTATTCACCGCACTTAATTTACAATAGGGCACACCTAACAAGTGTTTCAGTTGAGCGCCCACACAATCATTGAAACAGGAACAGTTGGCAAACAATATCAAAATTAAGGATCAAAGATAGGAAAGTGAACTAATATTAGTCTCAACACATACACAGATTAGTTGCAGCCTTACACAGTACAGTATAGCAAAGGACACTCGCCACCTAATACTTTGTAGCCTTGAACATTACAGTCGAGGATACCCGCCGCCTAACTGAAGTGTTCTCATTCCCCAGGCAAAGCTTACTATCACATCAAGAAGCCAGGTGTGAAGATTGCCGGCTAGCCAGTGATGCAGAAAGGTATATTGAACAGGAGACCTATAGATGTAGTCAGACATAAACGTAAAGAGACACCAACCAAATCAAGCGAACCGCGCTCAGGAAACAGTGACAAAGGAAGTGGTTGAAGATGGAGGAGGGGTAGGGAGATGAAAGGCTTGGGCAGTAAAGCAAGTTCGATCAACAATGAACAGCGGGAGGGGGGAGAATAGGGGACGGGAGAAACAAGCTCTCGGCATTGCGTGGTGCGTGAGCAGCAGGGAGGCGACGGAAGGCAGCAACAAGGAGAAGTGGTAGGTTGGAGATGAAAGAAGAAATGTGAGCAACTTTCTTTATTAGCTACTGAAAACACGAGCACCACAAACAAAACATTTCAAGTAAATTAAAAAAATCGTAAATCACAGTGTGAACATATGAATAACAGAACCACAGGCGGGAGGTGGTCGGTGAAATGAAGGCATGCGTTCTGGCAAGACGGATTGGGAAACTCCATACTTGGGTTTCAAACGTACAAGCACAACAATGTCAATAAATCAAACGCTGAAAGGAGCCTACTTTTTAAACCAGCTGTGACGGTGGGGAGAGGTGTGGGGCGGGGGCACCAAGACAGAGATATGCTGGGTGGGAGGAGAAAGGGAGTGAGTGAAAACACAAGTCCAGTGGTGACGGTATGGAGGGGTGTGGGGCAGGGGCAGCAAGACAGAGACATGCTGGGTGGGAGGAGAAAGGGCGCGAGTGAAAGCACAAGTCCAGTGGTGACTGTATGGAGGGGTGTGGGGCGGGGGCAGCAAGACAGAGACATGCTGGATGGGAGGAGAAAGGGAGCGAGTGAAAGCACAAGTCCAGTGGTGACGGTATGGAGGGGTGTGGGGCTGAGGGGGCGCGGGGGAGCTGATTCCTTTGAAGTCTGATGCCGAGGCTCAGACAAATGGTGTGCGATGTGGCTGGCTATGTGCACGTGCCTGGCTCACATGCACTGTACCCGATCCGCAGTTTGGGTAGACTTTTGAAAGCCTTACTATAATCTTGCCAAACAAGCATTGCTAAAGCAATGCCGTGGGCGAGACCTAAAAAGGGTTGCAGGGAAGGTGATGCATCGGTTCCTTGCACGCAGGGAAGGGAATACATCGGTTCCTTGCTCTGGGGGAGGTGATGCGTCGGTTCCTTACTGCTATGCAGGGGAGGTGATGCATTGGTTCTTTTCCGGAGAGGAGGTGATGCGTCAATTTCTTACTGCGAGGGGAGGTGATGCATTGGTTTCTAACTGCTTCCCCCAACGATGCGACAGACTTGGCACCTCGATGTGAGACGTGACAATTGGGGATGATGCATTGCTTCTTACAGCCTTTACAGCAGGACCTGTGTCAGAATTGGTGCGTGATCTCGGACTTCGGGGATCGGTGCACTTGATGCAACATGCAGCGATTTTTTTGAGCCGCTGCATCGGTTTCTTTTGGTGATGCGTCGTAAACAGGTGCAGATGCGTTGCGCTTCTCCTCGTTGCATTACTTTTCCAGCTACCAACAGCATGAGCAACTTCCAGAGGCCTAGAACAGCAGCAAGCACCTCTTGGCAGGTCAGAACTCTCAGCAAGAGAGTTCAGGAGAGCTGGGGGTGGAGTCTTTGTATCCCCGAGACTTCAAAAACAGGAGGCAAGCTGTACTTCAGGCCCTTGGAGATTTTTTTCAGACAGCACACAGCAAAGGGCCAGTAGATCTGCAGTTTCTCCAGCTCTTCTCCTTGGCAAAGGTTCCTCTTGAATTCCAGAAATGATCTAAAGTTCTGGGCCCCAATATTTAGACGCAAGACACCATTTTATTTACAATATATGTTGGAATGTGGTACAATGAATGAACTATGCTGTAATCATATCATCTCCACATGGTAGTGTTATCCCCATGTTAAAAAACATAAGGTGTCCAATACTACAAAGAAACAAATCGAATATATTGTGTAGTATTTTTGTTGCCATACTTAACTTTTTGATGAAAAACTAAATCAAATAAAAACAACAGTATTACACTGTACCTCCCTTGCTGTTGCATAATTGTAGGATCACTACGGTGACAAACAAGTATTGATAAATAATACAGAAATAATTCCTACCGGGACAATTTGATATTGTTATTGATTATACCCAGTCCTTGTGGGATTATTGGGTGGCTCTGTCTTGTTAAATACCAATATTTATACAGCAGTTCTCTTTGTTCCCTGGTGGCAGAGAAGCGCTGTGCTCAGTCAAAACCAGTTCTGTCCTCTCTGGTGCAGCTTCCCAGCAGGAGGTGGAGACAGCATTGCCAACGGCAGACCAGGCCAATTCAGGTGTGAAAGAAATCTCCTCCCCTACTCTGAATGCAGCCCAGCCCTGACTCACCCTGGAAAGGCAGGACACACCTCAACCCCCAAGTGGCTGTCTGAACAGAATGCACATCCCCAGCCCCTGGCACTCCAAAGCCAGACAGTCAATACACAAACCTAGCAGAGGCACACAGGATGGCTAAGCAAGAAAATATCTACTTTCTAAAAGTGGTATTTTCAAACACAGAATGTAAAAATCATCCTCACTAAAAGATGCATCTTTATATCTGAGTTCAGGCATACTAAACTTTTTCTTCCCATCGTGTCCCAATGGGTAGTGATATTTATAATATGTTATAAATGAACTCCCATTCTATCCTTTAGGACAGATAGCCTTTCTATTGTGAAAAACGAAATTGCCAGTATTTCACTATCAGGACATGCCACATACATTAGGGCATGTCCTACCTTTCTCATATATTGCACACTGCCCACAGGGGTACCTTGGCCCTACCTTAGGGGTGACTCACATATAAGGAAAGGGAGGTTAGGGCCTGGGAAGGGGGTGCAACTTGCTGGGTTGACTTTGCAGTAGCAAACTGCACACAGACGCTGCAGTGGCAGGTCCAAGTTACATTTACATGCTGCATATGTGGGTGGCACAATCAGTGCTGCAGGCCCACTAGCATCATTTGATCTACATACCCTGGACACACACAGTGCACTGTACTAGGGACTGACTAGTAAATCAAATATGCCAATCATGGAATCACCAATCCATAAAAACAACTTACAGGAAGCCCTTGCACTGTGGCACTGAACAGCAGTGGCACAGTGCCCAAAGCAGCATCTAGACCAGCAAAAACGAAGTCCAACAGACACCAAAATAACTTGAGGCAAAGGCAAAAATTACAGGGGAAACCCAAGCCCATGATGCCAGTTCTAACAGGATCATACATTGTATTTCCATCTCTAGTGTGTATCCATTACGTAAGATGTGATTGTCATCAACTCATTATATAATATTCATCCACATATACAGATGTGTATACCTCTCATTCATGTTAAATCTAACATTATACCAGTCTTCTATTGCTATCCCAACAACTTGTGTCTCCAGTATTTTCATAGAAAGTGATCACTAGGTCTATGGTCAGCGTGGTAAAAGGATAATGTGGTCTATGAGCATGCTTGGGTTTTACTTGTAAGACTATAAGTCCAGATCACAATTTGCTCATTCTCCCAAGAAATATTGTAGTTTATGATCTGTATTTAGGCCTAATTCTGCATTCCTCAAGTGTAATGTCCACATAGCCTCTTTCCTCCGTAGGGTGAGTTCTCTATTACCACCCATTGGGTTCCTTAGTACTTGATCAATACCATAAAATCTGAATGTTCGTTATGTATATTGAGCGCCATATTCTGTAATATGTGCTGCTACGGAGTTTCAGGTGTCACATTGTTAAACAGCTCTCATGTGTTCACTTACTCTGTCCTTAAGAGACTTGATGGGGCTGCCTGCATATTTACGTTTACATTTACATTTTATGATATACACCACGTATTGAGTGTAGCATAGTATATTGGAACGTATCTCAAATCTCCTGTTTGTGCATCCTTGGAATTCTTTCTACTTATTATCAACCCATTTACACATCCCGCAGTGTCCACATATGTAAAAACCTAACGTGTAAGCATTCATCCAATGTTAATGTTGATGGATAGCTGGGACTCAGTAAATTGTAGAAGTAAATTCCTTCAATATCGTGTCAGCACAGAGGATGTGCCAATGCTTTCTCATACAAGTATGCTTCTCCCTCAGCTTTGAAAGCTCGGAGATAAGAACAAACCTAACAATCCTCCACCTCCTTAACTTTCCCACATTCCACTAAGATCTGATAATATACATTGCAACTATACACACTCTCATGCTGGAGAAGATGACACCTTACTTTTGGTGGAGATGGTCTAACTACACTGTCAAATGTAGAATTTATTGATATGTGAGGGATATCTCGACCCAACAAACAGACACCCAACAGACATCCAAGCAAGGAAACAGAAATGGCAACTGCCAAGATTGCAATCTAATTTTGAAGCATTGCCATGCCATGTTGACTCTTATCACATCAAGGAAATCTTCAATTGCAAAGGCTAGTCCCTGAAGGCTTATCCTACTGTCTCTACCCTGTCTCAGAAACTGCCAGGATTTTTATTCTGCGTCAACTGGAGGCCTAAAGGAGCTATCGCCCTCTGACCATTACCCTAACTATATAGTCATCCTTTCAACGTTTGTCAATTGTTAATGTATGATCCTATTGCAGCATCTCTCTATCTAAAGGAGGTTTGTCAGTGGTAGTCAGACAGTCATCAGAGTCAAGCTTGATTTTTGTGAGGTATGTCCAGTCTCGACCTGAATACTTCTGATTGATTTTCCTCTCCCTCTTGGGTCACTTGATATTGATTAAGTCCAGACTTTTTTTCACCGTGAAATCTGATCACCCTTTCTTGTTTCTCTAACTCAATGTCTTCCCTAATTGTTTCTGGTCTCTTAGGCATCAACATTCTCCTCTAGGTGGCTGCAATGTTTGGCCAGCTGTCTTCAGCTGAGCCTCGACCCTTGAAGGTGCTTGAGATCTCTGGCTCTGATGAGGCGGACTCGCTTTCCGAGATGAAGTTTCCTTGTCATGCACCTGCCTCAATTTCTTGCAAGGTTTGCTGCGGTAGATTACTTTCAGCCTTCCACAAATTTTCACTGCCCCGGCAAATGCAAATTCTCAATCCTGTGGTCAGTATCACAGTGGTCACTGGGACAGCAACACTCTCATCATCCTATGACTCTGAGTGGCACTTCTCTGATGGAGACTGTAGACCCTTAACCTTGTCTCCCTCTTATTCCGAATGCATCAAAAGTAGGGCAACTCAAATTATCAGTGGATGTTGGTTTAGCTTCTTCCTCTACGTGTCTTGCCCTCTTGGTATGGGAGAGTTGTATCCAGTTCGGCAGACCAGCACACTTGAGGTCAGTGTTGATTACCAGGATAACCTGGTTGGGCCTTCTCTAACGCTCCTCCAAACAGGACTTGTGTACTTGTTTCTTGACGTGGATCCAGTCACCAAGGTTCAGATTACGCCCTGGAGACCATCGGACAGCCAGAGTAGAGTGGTATTCACAAGAGCAGGTGCAGGAACAGAAGAAATTTGCATAGCTCTCCCCATCAGCACCTCAAGTGGTGGCAATCCGGTTCTCTTACATGGGATACTTCGAATGCCCATTAGTACCAGGGAAGGGTGTCAGGCCATGATAGTGATGTAGAGGCACATGCCTTTGCAAGCTTAGCTCTGTTTGTACTATTCAGATTCACAACAATCCCTGTTGCCTTGGGCCTGTAGCTACAGTGAAATCTCTGGTCAACCACTAAAGCGGTACACAATAACTGCATTATTTCACTCTTGAATTGAGTAATTTGATCCAAATCGCAGTGTCAATTCACGCAGCAATAGCTTGGTGACTGTTAGGCTGTCACATCTCCAACCCATTGTGAGACTAGAGACACGATATTGAGGATAAACCTCAATTGGTTACATCGGGGCATCTCCACAAAGTTTATTTAGAGACGGTTGAAGAGACCATCAGACTTTCCAATTTGACGCATGTCCACAGCAACCCTGTTACCCACATTCTTCTTTGTCAGACAACAAAGTGTTGACAAAAATTCAATGCCATTGATCTGAAATGAGGATGGACACAGTAAGATCGCAAGGTTAACACCATTCCATCTCTGGCCATGTGAGTTGGGTTGGTTTTTGCTGATTTCCTTTTTATGGATTTAGGACTCTGGGCACTTTCCCACTGTAATGCAGTGTGACAACTTGTGCGCCCTTCCTGCAGATGCTTGTAAGTGGTGCTTACCTGATTAGTTTAGATGCTCAATGAATCAATCAATCATTGGTTTATTCAGCGTGATACTCACCCGTGAGGGTCTCAAGGCGCTGGGGGGGGAGGAGCAGTACCCTGTGAAGAGGTATACCACATACCAGGTACCACACTGGCTACTAGTGGGCTGCAGCACTAATTATGCCACCCCCAAGAATAGCCTGTCAAACATTTCTCAAGCCTGCCGTTGCACTTATGCTCAGGTTGGAATTTCTAAACCATTAGCCAGTGCTGAGTGGGTGGCAGTTTATTACCACTAGGAGACCCCTAGGGTAAGCCCTGAGGGGTGGGGGAAAGGCAGGGAAGGTACACATGTGTGTTCCCTACCCAGTTAGTGAATAATCCCCACGTGGCTTTTCCCTAACTAGGAGGTCTGCTCTTCCCATGGGTCAACATTGGGGAATTGCTGAATGACTCTTTTAAACTGCAGTTTTAGCTTACAGCAGGGGTTAGCCCCATGGTGTTTTCAAACATGTCTCAAGTCTGTAATTGCAGGCATTGTGCACATTTGCACTTATGCTCAGTTTGGCCTTTCTAAATCATTGACCAATGCTGAGGGTTCCTTGCACTAACACTAGAGCACCCCTAAGGGGAGCCTTGGGAGGGTGGAGCAAGGGATAGCTGAAAGGCAGGGCAGGTGCATATGTGTGCTCCCTGGCCAGATAGGGAATAACCCCCATGTGTGTTTTCACCACCTATGAGATTTGCTCTCCCTATAGGTGAACATGTGGGTATAGCTGGGATTACTTTAAGCTGCAGTGGTGGCTTACAGTGACGCAGCCTCATATTTACTATCATTGGAGTCACAATGACAAATCCTCCCTTGGGGGTAAGGTGGATTTGTCATTAAAAGCTCAGAAATGCCACTTCTAGAAAGTGCAAACCACCATAAAATTGCCAATACTGATATAATTCACCAGAATATTTCAACAATAACATGTGACACTCATAGTGATTGAAACAAACATAATTTGGACTGGTTTATTTCTTTGGAAGCTCAATTTATCAATTTTTTCCTTTTCAAAAAGTTTACTTAATTAATACAATATTATCTTAACCAAACATTTAGTGGACCAAAGAAAAAAATATATACAATTACATGGTGACAGAGAGATTATATACAATACAAAGTTCACTATGTACATCTACTTTCAACGTGCTCAAGTTCCCTCAACAAAGAAAAAGGAAAAAAAGAAAAGATTGGCAAAAGCAAAAGAAAGGTTAAAAGGATCGTACACTTCTGTAAAAATGGGCACTATCCCAGAGAGTGTTGGCCAAACAGTACAGTATTCAGGGTAAAGGACCACAACTTGATCAATAATACAATATTTATAAGCCTGACACCACTTATTTATTAATACTTATTTGGACATAACAAGATCTATGCGTTTCAAACCCAAAAGTCTTTTTGGGTTATCCCCAGGCCTAGGAAACATGAGCATAGTGTGGCTTGTAATCAAAATGGAGAGTGAGGAACTAGAGTAGCTAGTTTGTTTCCCCAAGGGATATGTATTAATCAACAAGAGCTAGCTACTTGTAAAATGTTATGTGTCTGTTGGGTCAAAACAATTGTTCTGAGGAAGGAGGAAATAACTAGTTGTTTTTTATAAAGGCCCTCACCCACCAACCTAGTTGGTGGCCTGCTTCATCATTGGGCCCCACCCAAGGCACCGAGTGTGCCTCGGGTGTGCTATGATGCCTGAATACAGCAGTCCTGGTTTTGTAAAGTGAGTGTGCAGTGAAGTGACTTGAGTGGGGTTAAAAAGGCTGTCCTAGAGGTCCCAGTTGAATTATACATTGATGGGGTCTAGGCAGAGTTAAAAACAAGGCTTTTGGACGTGGTTTGAGAGACATATGGTGTCCCACGTCCCGTGTGGTTAACTAGTTTCAGCCAGGCCTTGGTTAGAAAACTGGCTTTCTTCAGAACCTATGTGTGAAGGGGTGAATAAGGGTCTACGTGTATTGAGCACCTTATGTGTAGCACTCGCTAAGGTGCTGTATGTGTAGGAGGAGGTTTTCCTCTCAGTTTGTACCCTCTCAGTTTTGTACCCGCCTCGGACACCGTCATCGACGGAGTCCGAGGCACCTCACAATCCAGTCACAATGAACCAAAAGTTGCATTTGCCATACCTCTGTGAAAATGAGTAGGGGTGGGCGGCAAATTCCGTTCCGCCGCAGATCGTGGAAGTTTCGACATTTTCGCGTTCCGCGCGGAACACAAAAATGCAGAATTTTCCCAAGCGGAACGGAATTTGCCGCCCACCCCTTCTCACTTTCAGAGAGGTATGGCTAATGCAACTTTTGGTTCATTGTGACTGGATTGTGAGGTGCGACTCCAGATGTTGTGCCTCATTTCCAGGGAGGCATGCAGAACCCAACTCGTGGTTCATTGTGACCAGATTGTGTGATGCAGTTCAGATTAATGCGCACCTGACATTGTGTATCACTTCCTGTGGAGTGTGGGGAAAGCTGCACCACCCTTTCACTGTGTGTTCCACCTTGCCCTCAGTGCAGTGAATCAACTAACCTCTTCTCACCCAGCCTAACGGTGTTGCCAGGTAGTTTCGATCGGATCTTGCCTGGGCGATGAGAGTAAGGGACTTTGCTCAGGAACACTTCCAAGAGTGATCGGAAGCAGGCCGAAAGACTACGCAACCCCCTTTGCTTCACAGAACTGGGCTGGTGCCAGAAGATGACTTGATGGACCTCTTGAATGAACTGGAATAGCCTCTAGCCTTTTCTGCTCCACATACAATAAGTGAACTTCCCGAAGGGTGGCCAACCCCCCATTTGTCATCTGTTGCCTTGTTACCCTGATAGTTCCTCCAGCCTTCTCTCCTGGGCCCCAGACTAAGTGTGACGCCGGCCTTAAACCGTTATAGTAAGAAGTGGGGGGCTTTTGACTCTAAGCTGTGGGCAGGGTAGTGGGGGAGTAACCAAGAGGTGTGGGTGGGATTGTCCCACGGGGGCCGCATTCATGTTATCAACTGACCTGCCGGATATCATTTGCAGAGTGTGTGTGTGCGAGTGTGCTTTATATGAACTTACTGATATCCTTTGCACCGTGTTACGATACTGTGTGAGTGTGGGAGAGTGTGCTGCATGAGATCACCTTCTAATAGTTGCACTATGCAACAGTGTTGTTTGACTTGTTTGTTTCATTACCTAACGAATACTCCATTTTGACATGGGTTTACCTATGCAGCCTTGGCTCACGGTGTGGCTGAAAAGTGTTATCGATTACTGTGTGTACACATTCCTGATGTTGTTGTGACCTGGGATGCAATGCAAATGGTGAGGAGGCTTGAGGGTCTCCGAGATATCATACCAGTTAGGCAACACGGGTTGGAAAAGAAAACTCTTGCTTACGCAGATGGTATAGCCATACTTATGGTAGATTTGTACAGGGTTTTATGATCAATAGAAGATATGGCATTTGGCTTTTATAAATTATCAGGGTATTTACTGAATAGCGATAAAACACAGCTAGTGGTGAATAGATTTACTGTAAACCAGGAATATTGAGTGGTAGAGCGGGCAGTTTACTTAGGGGTATCAATCACTTCAAAATTGGAGTAGATTGTTGAGACTAATATGGCCTGGTTATTAGCAAAGCTAAAATAAAAGTCTTCAAGATGGGGAAATCTGCACTTATCAATTATTGTTAGGTGTAACATACTGCTCTTTTTTATCATGATTCCTCTCGAATTTGAGAGTTCGTGATTTAAACTGCTGTATGTTATAATATCAAGGTTTATCTGGTTCTATGGCAAAATGAGGAGGGCAAACAGATTTTTAACCTAGCCCAGGGAGAGGGGTTGCTGGGCGCTTCCTAACATGAAATTATACCACCTAGCTGCTGCTTTACAATATATGCTCCTGCTGTTTGATAACAGCACAGGTAAGCAAGGAATGGAAGACGTTGTTCCATCTATTTATGAGCTCCTTACTGGGGGAACAGCCAAGGGATGCTTGCTTAAAATCTTCAAGCCCAGCTACTACAAAAAAAACGCAGATTAAGATTTTGTTGTCTGGCTGAAAAAACTTTGCCGGCTATCGGTAAAAGATGGGGCTAGGGAGATATAATTGGTATACTCCTATCGAGAGGAACCAGCAGATGCCAAATATTTTTCAAGATTCTTGTATATTAAGTTGGGAAAGACACGGGTAGTAAGGCTTGGAGTTTTCTTTGTCGAATCACACCTAGTCTTATTTGAAGATCTGCGGGCTAGGTTTGATGTCGGGCTGAGAGACGTTTTAAAATATCTTCAAGTAAGGGATTTCTTGTAGAGGAAGGTGGGTGGCTCTGATGTGTTTTCAGGAGGCCCATGTTGGAGTTACTAATCGATAAGATAGATTGCATGATCACTCAAATATTTACATGCTTGAGTGAGGGGAACCCGGATGATCTTAAGAAACATAATGCTAAATAGCAGTATAGATTCAGCTCGAATGAGATCAGTTTTTTGAGTGACTGGAGCTGAGTCATTCCGTACTTTTTTCCATCAGCCTACATGCCCATCGTTGCAAAAAAATATTTGGTTTATATTTTACGCCATTGAAAATTGTCAAATGGGGAGGTCTGGATGGGATACACTGTCCACGCTGTCGTGAGCTGGAAGCTGATTTACTTCATATGTTTTCTATGTGTCCCACTCTGGATACCTTTAAGTGGGAAGTTGCTATATTTCTGGGTGAAATTCCAGATGGAGATCTGTCTTTGACTCCACAAACAATGCTATTGGGGATAAGGGAATGAATCCTGCTTGGGGGTACATGGGGAGTCATTGATTTTTTTGTCTATGGCAGTCTGTTGGTTGGGCTTTGCTTCAGCATGGTTGGATCTGCAACGACCATCATTCCAACAATGGCAGGGGTGATCTTTGGCCATATAAAACCTAGAAAGTGCACTCTTTATTGAGGTGTGATAAAACTGCCCCATGCCATGTTCAGAGGCAGCTGTTTGAACAGTAAACTCATTGGAGAAGTCAGGGGACTGGGCACAGGGGCTGTGCGCATGGCCTGCTTCAGGGAGTCAAATGCAGTTTGGCATGCCTCTGTCCAAATCACATTTCTTGGCTGTTTCTTAGAAATCAGCTCTGTCAAGGAGCAATTATGGTGCCATATTCCTTGACAAGCCTTGTGTAGTTCCCAGTGATGCCCACAAATAATCTGTACTCACCCTGGGTTTTTGGCGGCTCCCAGGCCGTGACAATCTCTATCTTGGCCTGGAGGTCTGCCCCTTAACCTTGCCCACTAATGTGTCCTAAGTACATCACAGAACCTTGCCCCATCTGGCAGTGATAGTCAGGCCTGCCTGTTGCAGAGCCTGAAGCACTTCCTGGAGGTGGAAAGGGTGGTCCTTCCAACTGCTGCGGACGACAGCTATGCCATCCAGTGAGGCAGCTGAGAAGGCCTCCATACCAGCAAGTTCATCAACCTCAGGAAGGTGGCAGGGGTATTCTTGAGTCGAAAGACATCATACAAAATGGGGAGTGGAGAAGGCTGACCTCTCCTTGGCACCTTCTGTTAGGGCGATTTAAATCAAACTTACTTAGGTCCTGGGCAACATTTAAACTGTCAATAAGCTCATTAGCCCAGGGATTGACTGAGCATCTGTCTTTGTCGCAGGGTTTAGCCCTCTAATATCCATACAGAACCTCAGTTCAGGTGTGGTGCCTTGTGGGGCAGCTTTTGGGACCAGAACCACAGGACCGGACCAAGGGCTACTGGAGGGTTCTATCATTCCTCAACTCCAGCATTTTAGAGACTTCACTCTTAATGCAGACCCTCACCTCATTCGACAACCTGTAAGACTTATGTCCATATCATGGCTACACAGGTGGGTAGTCTCAGGAATAAGGGAGAACAGAGAGGAATATTGTCCCAACACTTGGTGGCAGTATCTGTGCTGTTCGGGAGTTAGACTGAGGGAAAGGATTACTCCCTCAACAGACCCCTCCTTCTCCTTGGCTTCTAAGATATCAGCGAGAGGTTCCCTCATTGAACATTTGTACAGTATTCAGTAACATGTTGGATAGAGTCTCTCCTTCTGCATTACATGATTCATCTAAATGGAAGGTGCTAGACTCAAGGGCGCCCTATTGGGCAATCTCATCTACAAAATGGTTGCCTCGGGTGACAAAATAATTGCTACTCTTGTGTGAAGCACGCTTCACCCCAGAATCTACTTTGGCATTTACAGAGAATCAAACACATTTGAAACACACTGCCCATTGGGAATGTGGGTGGCAGTTGATATAATAAATGCTTGATGTAACAACAGCGGGCTACAATCATGCACAACTCAAAACCCATATTGGCTGTCAGTGTAAATAGTGACTCATGAGCTTTCTGAGGTACAGTAGGCTCTGGTAAGGGCAATCAGTTCAGCCACTTGTGCAGACATTACATGGCACAAGTAAGACGCTTCTACAGCTCCGCTCAATGTACATACAGCATAAGCAGCTCTTAAAATGCTATGTCAATCCTTTGGACAAGACCCATCAGCAAAACGGGTATGATCAGAATCAGGAAGAGGATCATCCAGTATGTCAGGTCTTGGTTTTGTGCACATCTCAATAACACTGACACAGTCATGGTCGAATTCACCCTCATCGTCTCCTTCTGGGGTTGGCAACAGAGAAGGAGTGTTTAGTGTGTTACATCTCCGGATGGAAACATTTTCTGCTGCCAAAATAATTCTCTCATAGTAGGTCAAGCGGCTGTTTGTCAGATGTTCGGTTCTAGTACGGGTAACCCATCACTATCACCTCAGTTTGCTAAATGCTAAGGCTCACCGCTGCAACTGTTTTGAGACAACGGTACAACGCTGCTCCCACGGGATCAAGAGTAGCTGAGAATAAGCCGATGGGGTGCTACGTCTCCCTATGGGCTTGTGCCTTTTGTCATGAGAGAGTTGGGTACACAGGGTGTACCCAACTCTCTCATGAAAAAAAGCAATCCCACTATAGTTCAAGGAAACTCCCTGCATTACTGTTCCAAGACTGGGGTTTAGTTGGGTGACTTGAATGGAACTATCAATTGCTTTGGGCCTCCATTTCATGCCAGCTGTGTTTGCGCTATCTGTACTTCTCCTTAAGTCCTTTTTGTTTCGCATCCAGTGAGTCACTGCTATGTTTTGCATAATGTAAGATCTCATCAACAGGTTTGCTCTGCCAACAAGAGATTCCTTGTATGATTTAATTGCTAGTCTCTGGTATTTACCCAGATACAAAAAAACACAAGGATGTTGTCTGCTAAGGGGTCATTTATCCCGCTGTGTTCCCTCTAAGCCTGCATGGCTCTTGAGGGGTCCTGAAAATCTTTGGCCAATTTATTTCCTTTCGGGGGACTTTCGGGGTTAGGTGCTTGATGACTTTGATGTATTTTGTTTTAACGATGGGCATAGGGGCATTCGTCTCTGCCACCTAAAGAAGTTCTTGGGGTGGCCAACCGACTGCTCTTTTGCACTCAGCCCACAAGTCCTTTGGGACTACAACCTCAAGTAACACTTCAACATCTTCCCACAGAACTTTGGAGATTGTCACAATTTGTTCTTTCTGGGTATACCACTTGTCGGGCTTTTCTCTAAATTTGGGAAGAGTGTTTGTTAAGTCAAATAGATCTGATTGTGACCATGGGACATGTACATAGGCTACTCCCTGCACTTCCCATAAGGTCACTTATGGGAAGTGGTCACTCATACAGGTCCTTGGTCACTCCTACAGGTCCTTTCTTATCCTCCCTTTGATCCCTCTCTCTTCTGCTTTACCTTACCTTCTCTTTCTTGGACCACAGATATCTAATGTTTTCAGTATCGCTCCATTTCCTTATATTTTCAACCCATTCCTTCGTGTGCGTTCTTAACCTTCTCAATTTTAACATTCTTAGCTCCTTCTCCCCATTGCCATCCTAGAATTCTTTTGCAACTTCTTTTGCTGACTGATGACGACCCCACATTCATTTGCCACCTTTTCCATCCTTGCATGCACCTCTCTTGCCATTCTCGCTGCCTCTTTACTTACTCATGTAGAGCAATTCACTCTCTCCATAATGTTCTAAATAATCCATCCCCACATTTGCTTGATGATTTTCTTCACCTCACTGTTCAGCTCGGTGAGGTTTTTTCATTGTGAAGTCTTCCCTGTGCCTGGTAAGTTACCTGATAAATCTGTGCCAGTAACTTCAACTCCTATCCCACCACTGACTGAGTTCCTTCCTTGTGGGGGTACTAATGGCGTCTCTCCAGACTCAGTGCTATATTCTGAGATATGCTTGCATTCGGTTGACTCAAGATGGTACCAACAAACCTTTTGGAAGGGGGAGTGATTGCAGCGCTTGATGAAGGTAAGGCGCTGAAGAGTGCAGGGATCTGAGCAGAAGATAGGATCGCAGTTTCTGTAAACAAATTTTAAACAAAAAAAAAAAAAAAAACTCTGGGGTGTACTGACTACTATAGAAAGTTCGGCCATTCCGATCTCAGTCACTGCCAGGGCTGTTCGTTCGTGTTAGCGACTGTCACATTGTACATGGGCGGTCTTACACTGTGAAGTACGTCTGTAAAAGCGGCATCCTCCTCACTATCAGTATCTGATGGCTTCTTTGATTTCTCCTTTTCCTTTTCCTCACTCTCCATCAAGAGATAGGCTGTAACAGTCTCAGGTATTTCCTCTCTCCATCTTTTCTGTTTCTCATCGTACTGCGTGCTTCTCCATGAATGAGCCCTACTGCGGATATTTAATTTAAACTTCTTTCTTTTCTTTTTGCTTGCCATTTGCACTTAATGTTTTAAAGCTACAAACTGTGTGGGCCTAGGTTATGTTTTCAAATCGTATATTCTTCACCTCAAATTCTCAATTCGAGGGATGTGGAAAGTACAACTCAATAGGAATCGGATTTCTCCATCTTTGGATGTAAATTTATACCTTTAGCTAAGCTGCATGCACGTGTGTAACAATTTCTTTGCCACTATTTCCCTGGCTGGAGTGCCTTCGGTGGCGGTCACTATTTATATCTTTTTATTTCTTTGACAAGGGATTCCCTATTCTAGCTATAGCTCACTCCTCTCTTCGAGCTCTCATTTTGTCTGAACTAACAAGCTCACCATCTGTTCACCAATACCTGCGCGTTTCTGTCAAAGGTCACCCTATCACAGCACAGTTATGGCATCTACTAGTCAATCCCTACGCAGCACCCTAGTGACGTCACACTTCAATTCCACCAGACCTCTTCTGAACTGATTCAACAACTTTTCCACCATTTGTCTGCTTCGACTACACAAAAGTTCCTATAGGGATAAGAATGCTACTGACTTGCATACCACAGTGAGTCCTTGACCTGTGAAAGTCACTATATTCAGTCTGTCCACTACCAGTGCACTAAGGAGCAAATCACGACTGAGCTCAGTTAGCACACTCGTAACATCTACCTTGTTATATTATGTTATGTTATTAGCTTTTATAACGCGCACGGCTACTCAGGAGTGTCCCGGAGTGAAAGCCAACAAGAAACAGTGAAACTGAGAGAAGCGCAACTTAATTAAACAGCAGAGTCTTTAGATGCTTCTTGAACATCCTGAGATCTTGGGTGTTCCGTAGTTCAAAAGGGAGGAGATTCCAGGTTACTGCAGCTACTTTGGTGTAACTGATAGCGCCTCACAGCACACCTCAACTAGCTGGTAAGTTTACCAATTCAATGTTCTAACTTGAGGTACCTCGCTTTAATTCTATACCAGATGTGTACAACAACTCCGACATTCATCCTTTTAAAAAATAAAAGAATATCATCAAAATCATGATAATGATTTGCCCCACAAGTGCAGCAGTCAAAGCCATATAATATCTATTCTCAAAGCTCATCCCCTTCATTCCACCACAATACATCGACTACAACTTGCAACATAGACTGTTCCACAACTAATATTTTTGGGACTGGGTCAGTTTCAATCTTAGGGGAATCCGCCTGCACCATGAAGGTACAGGACATGGTTCTATGGCCAATTAGTTTGTCGATTGTGGATTGACTCCAATCGTAACCATCACCTCATCTAAAAGATCTGTCAGCACGTACACTTGCACTAACATACACTCATGAGGGCACCAATGGCTAGGACCAGGAGTGGTATAGTCCCGATACGGATGTTGGTGCTCCCCGACTGGAGTCGTCACTGGTATCAGAATGATTAAGCTCAGTAGCATTTGATAAACCTTCTTGTAAAAATGACAGGCAAGGATTGTCATTTCACAGTCTAATATAAAAATGGATAGGCAATTTCCAAATAACATGTCAGAAGCAGATTGAGTAGCAAAGCATACAGATCATAAGAACAGAAAACGGTTTACAGTTCTGAATGAAATTTGGCATAGATTCAGATTCATTTTATGTTATTGCATTATTGCTCTATATTGCATTTTTATGTTATCGCATTATTGCATTGCATTATTGCATTTTCTTTATTATTGCATTGCATCTTATGGAATTGCATTATTGCACTTAATTGCTTTTCATGCCATCACATTATTGCATTCCATTATTGCATTACCTTTGTATGTATTATCTCGTTCTGATAATACTTCTTTCCATCTGTTTTGCTACTCCTTATTCTCGTTTTGTTCTTTGTTGTGAAGAAAGAGGATATGTTGTAATGGTTAATTCCTCTCTTCTTTCTTTACATCAATCCTCTCTCTTCTGTTCAGTCTGCATAGCTGTAGAATGCTGTATGATGTCATGGAATGTTGGTGTGTGGACTGGTGGAAAGAGTATCAGTTGAGGATGAGAGGCTGAGCAGAGGGAGACTGCTCCTGGTGGGGCTATACTTCTATCTTACTTCAATCTTATTTACCATCTTACCTTCATCTTCTACATCTACAATTGAAACTTAATAAAGAAACTACTTGGAACGTACCACTTGGTCTTCAACCTAGATTTCTTACTAGAACATTTCACCTGCTAGGAGTGAGAGATAGTGTCTCCTGTCCGTAAAAATTGTTCAATTGAAGAGATTACTCTTAGTAGGTTGAATTATGTTTAAAGTAGTGATGATAGTTTGTGCCTCAGGATTAAAACTTTTTAAAGAAGCGATGTTAGTGATGCAGCTTTTTATGTCCTCAAAATCTTGTTCACATTCCATAGACCAAACAAACTTAGCTTTGTTTTTCAACAGTTGTCTAATATTATACGTTCTGGTTGCAAAATTTGGAATATATTTAGAACAAAATTTGGCTAGGCCAATAAAAGATCTAACATCATCCTTTCCTTTGGGAGAAGGAGCGCACTTAATTGCATCAATTAAATTAGGTTTTGGTCTGATACCATTACAATCAATGACATGACCTAAATAAGTGACATGATCGCTGGCAAATGTACACTTAGTATATTCTACAGTCAAACCTTTTTCATCTAGTATACTCAAAACTTTTTCCAAAGTATTATCATGTTCTGCCTTGTCTTTACCAAAAACGAGAATATCGTCTTGGAAAAACTTTGTGTTTTTTACAGTGGAAAACAACCTGTGCATTAAGCGCTGGAAAACTGCTGCAGCCGAAGCCAGGCCGAAAGGCATTCTCTTAAATTGAAAATATCCTTGAGGGGTTATAAAGGCAGTGTACTGCTTGCTGTCTTTAAACAAGGGGACCTTTTGGCCCGACTTCAGGTTGTAATGAACGATGCGGCCAGGCTTGTTTTTAACAAACCTAGGCACACTCGAGCTACACCTCTACTCTGCAGCCTACATTGGCTACCAATTGCTCAAAGAATAAAATTCAAAAGTCTCTGCATCGCGCACAAGGCAATCCACGGCTCAGCCACCAAATACATCAAAGATCGGCTCTTCAGGTACATGCCTAGCAGGTCCCTCCGGTCTGCGGAGGCATGTAACCTGTTATGCCCTCGGTATAACCTCACATCCAAGGGTGGCAGAGCCTTTTCTAGCACGGTCCCCCTGGCATGGAATCATCTGCCCGCAGAACTTAAGAAAGAAACTAACCTGTTGTTGTTCAGAAAGAAGCTGAAGACTGTGCTTTTTGGGGAGGCGTGGGGGCCTCTATGATTTGGCACCTTCTGCCCTCTGATGTTGTGTGTCCGCTGACAGCGCTTAGATACCCCTGGGTGATATAGCGCTCTACAAGCTCATAATAACATAACATAACATCTGGTGGTATGCTGCAGATAAGTCAATTGTGGTGAACCACCTAGCTCCATCAAGTAAGGCTAACATCTCATTAATTTTTGGCAAGGGGAATTGATCCACCACAATATTATCATTCAGATGGCGTAAATCCACACATAATCTCAATTTTCCGTTTGTACGCTTCACAACAACTAAGGGAGAAACCCAAGCAGATGCCTCAATTGGCTCAATTATGTTAGAGTAGACCAATCTATCAAGTTCAGACGCAACATCCTTTCTTAAAGCGATTGGCACACTTTTGACCTTGTGGATTTTCGGTACTGCAGAATCTTTTAAAATTATCTTATGCTCAAAATCCTTTAATTTGCCAATTTTCTTCTGAAATACAGAAGGAATTTTTTTTAAGAGTTCCTCACCCGTCTTAGTGCCTTCATCCATCACCGCGATACAAAAGGGGATGATGGACGGAGCGTTTGAACAAATCAAACACTCACCCCCAGTCAACTGATCTGGGTTTAATCCATCACCATTCTTTAGTTAACTCAGCCACCCCAGTTCAGACATGGCTATATGCAAATCAGTCTGACCCTGTGCCTCATGGGAACAGTGCAGCCCGAACTGCCAAGCCATGTCTTCCCTGGACCGGAAACAAGCATCCTGGGACCGGTTTCGGATTCATAATCCTCATCAGCCAGGCTATCTTGAATCCAGTGGCTAAGTGAACAAGGGACTCACGTCTGAGCATACCCTGCCACACTTAGGGCGAACAAAGCGATACAAAAGGGGATGATGGACGGAGCGTTTGAACAAATCAAACACTCACCCCCAGTCAACTGATCTGGGTTTAATCCATCACCATTCTTTAGTTCACTCAGCCACCCCAGTTCAGACATGGCTATATGCAAATCAGTCTGACCCTGTGCCTCATGGGAACAGTGCAGCCCGAACTGCCAAGCCATGTCTTCCCTGGACCGGAAACAAGCATCCTGGGACCGGTTTCGGATTCATAATCCTCATCAGCCAGGCTATCTTGAATCCAGTGGCTAAGTGAACAAGGGACTCACGTCTGAGCATACCCTGCCACACTTAGGGCGAACAAAGCGATACAAAAGGGGATTATGGACGGAGCGTTTGAACAAATCAAGCACTCACCCCCAGTCAACTGATCTGGGTTTAATCCATCACCTTTCTTTAGTTCACTCAGCCACCCCAGTTCAGACATGGCTATATGCAAATCAGTCTGACCCTGTGCCTCATGGGAACAGTGCAGCCCGAACTGCCAAGCCATGTCTTCCCTGGACCGGAAACAAGCATCCTGGGACCGGTTTCGGATTCATAATCCTCATCAGCCAGGCTATCTTGAATCCAGTGGCTAAGTGAACAAGGGACTCACGTCTGAGCATACCCTGCCACACTTAGGGCGAACAAAGCGATACAAAAGGGGATGATGGACGGAGCGTTTGAACAAATCAAACACTCACCCCCAGTCAACTGATCTGGGTTTAATCCATCACCATTCTTTAGTTCACTCAGCCACCCCAGTTCAGACATGGCTATATGCAAATCAGTCTGACCCTGTGCCTCATGGGAACAGTGCAGCCCGAACTGCCAAGCCATGTCTTCCCTGGACTGGAAACAAGCATCCTGGGACCGGTTTCGGATTCATAATCCTCATCAGCCAGGCTATCTTAAATCCAGTGGCTAAGTGAACAAGGGACTCACATCTGAGCATACCCTGCCACACTTAGGGCGAACAAAGCGATACAAAAGGGGATGATGGACGGAGCGTTTGAACAAATCAAACACTCACCCCCAGTCAACCCTCACACGCACACCACCTATGTGAATCCAGCATTCAGGCTTATTGTCAACCAGCAAACATCCGTCACGAATGTTGAGAAGAAGTTTCTTCTTTAAGACAACAGCACATTCAGAGGCCTGATCATCACCACTAGAGGCGTTGTCGTTAGAGACAACGTCCTCTTGAATACATTTAACTGTTCTGGTCCTTCTTCTACAAGCTTTAGTATAATGACCATACAGTCCACATGCACCACATTTACTCTTCTTAGCCGGACACGACTTAGCAAAAGCCAAATGCTCAGAACTCCCACACCTATAACATTTGGGAGATTCACCGCTATTCCTAGGCTTTGCCCATGTTTCATTTTTCTGTCTAATGCTACTGTTCTTTTTTGAACTGGAATGAACTATAACTATAACATCTTTGTTAACATTGTCAGATTTCAAAGCACTAGCACACCTGCTAGATGTTTCAGCTTTACGAACTAAGGCTAAAATGTCATCTAAACAAGCATCGCCATTCATCCAGAGACGTTTTTGAATGGCAGGGTTATTAGCATGCATGACGACCTGATCACAAACCAAATCTTCCAGTAACCCCCCAAAAGCACAATCATTCCCCATTTTTTTTAATTCACCAACGTAGTCGTCAACAGATTCACTTTTAGACTGCTTCCTTTGGAAGAATTTGTATCGCGTAATGCAGATACAAACCTTTGGGGAAAAATACTTATCTAAATTAGACAAAGCAACAGTGAAAACATTACTGTCCCCACCCCCAACAATGGGTTTGTTCATCTGGTTATAACATTTAAGACCTTGCGGACCTAAAGAGTGTAAAAGAATACGCTTCTTTTGCTCAGCTGACATTTTACCATCAGAGTCTACAGTTTCAATATAATTTAAAAAGTAATCTTTCCATTCCAACCATTTCAAATCTGGTTCAGAACCCGTAGACCAGAAATCTTGAGGGTTACTTAAAGAAAAGGTTTGTTGACTCATGTTGAAAGGTAAAAAACAATACTGTCTATAATGATGCTTGTCGAAATAAAAGTAAATAACAATGCTGCCAGTAAAGATGCTTGTGGTGGAATTGTTCAGTGTATCAGTTGGAGTGAAACAACACAAAACTAAGTAATAAAAAATCAGCTTTTTACACTGTCCAATCTTCACCACCCCAATCCAGAAAAATGCCAAAATCCTCGAAAATGTTAAAAATATATTCCTAGTATAACAGCACAAGGCGTTTATGAACAGTACCTTCAACCGCTTTTCAAAACCGATCTGTAAGTGTCAAAATCGGTACTATACAATCCTTTGTGTTGATTAGCAAGTACGAGTAGGCCTGCCCAATTCAAAATGGCTGCCGCCCGTCACATGACGCGCCACATGACGCAGGTAGCAAAGCAGCGAGCCTTCGGGGAAGAACTTGTGAGAGAGGAAAGCGTCACAAGAGGAGTGACGTGAAGATCGTCGCGCGTCCAGTGTCCGATTCAAAGGATGCAAAGGGTGAGATCTCCAAGGCTCGAGCGCTGCCACATTAGATAATAAAATCTCGGTGCAAATTGTTAAAAATCCACAATTTCTTGCAGAAATGCGTCGCTCACCGGAATTAGCTCCTCATCCTTACTAGTTGTCCCCAATGCGCCGTCAGAACACTACCAAACGTCGTCTCTGCTCATTAATCCATCAGATTAGTTAAAAATGAAAAATAATGTGGTTTCAAGGTATTAGAAAAAAATATCCCGATCGTCGCCACTTGTTCAATTGAAGAGATTACTCTTAGTAGGTTGAATTATGTTTAATGTAGAGAAGAGCAGGTACGCAGCCTGACAGGTAAGCAGTCAGCATCAACTGAATTACATTGGAACACATAAGCAAGAACACTGTACAATGGAATGTGGAATGAACACAGTTAAAGGAGTATAACAAGTATTACACAACATAACAGAAATGTACACATCCTTTTATAGAGCTTTAGACAAAGACATTGATATTTTCATGTACAAATATATGATTTTCAGGATGTGCACCAATTGCAAATGAGCAAGAAGAAATATTTTACTAAAGCATACATTCGAAGTTTCTCTCATGGTAGTAATGTTTTGTATCTACAGACACTGTCATAGTTTACTCGAGTAATTCAATTGATACATTATATGGCAATAGCCTGGGACAGATGAAATATCCTTAGTTAGGTAAAGTGAGAGAAACGTTTCTGGGAACATTTACTGTTTATTGGTGAGTCTCATAATTCTTTATTTAGAACAAGAAGACAGCAGTAGTCATCATGTGATACATTGTGACATCAGTACAAGATAGAGGATGATGTAAGCACAACCTAGGTTAGCGAAGACTCAATTCCTGATGCCTTCTTCTTCTTGTGAAACTTGTATTACGCACAGCTACCCCAAAGGATTTCCCGGCGCATGGCAGGAGTAGGGGAAGATACAGAAAGAGCAGTAGCAGAGTTGAAAAAACAGGTTTTTAGACCCTTATGAAAAGCTAGGAGAGAAACTGAATCTTCCATAGAATTGGCCCTAAGTAGGAACAGGAGTGATCTTTCACGTGCACGTGCACCAGTCGGTACTGTGAACCGAATCTGTGAATAGGATCATAGGGGTCGGGAAGGACAATAAAGACGGACTAAGTCCCGGAGGTATTTAGGAGCAGCTTTAATTCTAAAATATAACAGAAGGCTTTGAACTTAATACGGTTAGAAACTGTCAGCGAGTGTTGTTCGCAGAGAATGCTGTAGACCGAGTTATACTTCGGAAGGTGGTAGAGGAGCCTAGCAGCAGCATTTTGCACGAGTTGCAGTCTGTGGATAGTGGCTTTATCGACTCCCAAGTATAAGACATTGCCATAGTCTAGGCAAGAGATGACAAGGGCTTGGATCACCGACCTCTGAGCTGAAAAAGGGATCAGTCATAAGTTCTTTTTTAGCCACCTAAGCACAGCATAACAGGTGGACGACACCTTGGCTACTTGTTGTTTCATGGATAATGCCTCATCCAGGATGAAACCCACATTTTTCACACTGTTAGAAAGAGCGGGAGGGGAGCCCAAGTCAGCGGGCCAGTGCTGCAGCCCCCAGATATCAGGTCTTTTGCCTAAAATCATGATTTTGGTTTTGGCCCCATTTAGCTTAAGCAAATTATGCTGCCTCCAGTCAAAAATTTAGCTCAAGCCTGTGCCATGGTAAGAGGGCCAATGACCCTTCTCCAGCGAAAAAGAGAACAATTTCTGGGTGTCATCTGCATAGGAAAAGAGAGACAACCCCACGTCTTCAGCCACCTCTGCTAGAGGACGGATATATATGTTAAACAACAGAGCGTTCAGTACTGAGCCCTGTGGAACTCCACAAGGTGAGACATGAGAATTAGACCTGGCCGAAGAGGAGACCTGGAAGGTTTGGTTCTTGAGAAAGGAGTGGAACCACTTCAGGGCCGCTCCCTCAAGACCTAGGGGTCTATTAGTATGTCTATTAGTATGTCGGGCGGATTGCCTCCGCCAGGGTGGCGGTGGCCATCGCCACCCTGGCGGAGGCAATCCGCCCGACAATCACTCTCGTTTTCCCCTCCGCCAGATTAGCGACCGCAGCGGTAATAGATTAATATGGTGGCGGTGTCCAATGGACACCGCCAGCCATATTACCATGGCACAAAGTAGGGGCCTTTCCGCGGCGGCAATGCCGCCACGGAAAGGCAGGCGGATATTGCTGCGGGGGCACCCTGCAGGGCCCCCAGGTTGCCATCACTGTCGGGGGGGGCACATGGGGGGTACCTATGGTACCCCCCCCCACATGTACATATGCAAAGCAGCAGGCACCGCGCGGTGCCTGCCGCTTTGCATCCTGAAATGCGTCAGCATATGTTTTGCATTGTGGCAGGCGGTGCAGAGAGCACCGCCCGCCACAATGCAAAACATATAGATGTGCCCGCCACTGTGGCGGGCACATCCTAATACCCACAACGGAACCCCCGCCCTTATGGCGGGCGGTCCCGATCTCCATTAGGGTGGCGGGCGGACAAAGTCCGCCCGCCATCCTAATGGACCCCCTAGTGTCCGTAATTCTCTCAAGAGAATCTAGTGGGACACTGTGTCAAATGCCGAGCTGAGATCTTAGAGGATGAGAGCCACAGTATCACCCTCATCCAAGCAATGCCTTAGTGTCTCTGTCACCCCCAGAAGGGTGAATTCACTAGAATAGCTCGCCCTGAACCCAGACGTTGACATGCTTCTCCAAAATTTTAGAAATATGGGAAGCAGAGAGATAGGCTGGAAATTAGAGAGGTTGGAAGATTTCAGATGCGCTTTCTTTAGAAGGGGAAGGACCATATCGTGTTTCCATCTTTGGGGGACTATCCCTTCCTTCAGAGAGGTGTTACAGAGATCCATTAGCATGGATATTAAGGAGGGGTCCAACTGACACAGCAGATGGAGATGTAGGGGGTCAAGAGGAGAGCCTGATTTGATGTTCTGAAGGATAGAGTTGAAAGATACAGTGTCCAAACGGGTCCAAGTATCCAGATGTGGTAAAGGAGCGACTGCAGAGATATAACTAGGGATCTGCTGGTATTGGACGGGTCAATCAAGTCCAGTTTAGCTCCGTGTGAACCGTTACTCAACAACTGAGAGTGTATATGAGCAACTATGTTGGTGATAAAGAGAGCAAGTTCCTCGCATTGATTATGGGAGAGAACTGGGAAGGCCGTCAACTGTCCTGGGTCGGAGTGTTGCATTACTACCTCAAAGATAGTTATCGCACAGTTTTGGGCCTTCAAAATGTTCTGAAAGTAGAACTCGACCCAGGCAGATCTACAGAGGCTTTAGTAGGCTTTTAAAGAATTTTTGTTTGAAACACCTCTTTCTATGACGCTGGCGTAAATGCTTACTCTCTACTCCTGAGGCGGAAAGCCGAGAGGTGAGAGACACGTTGTGAATTGCACTGATAGCTGAGATTCGATTTTATGATTTTTAGCTGTGTTTTTATGTATATTGTGGCTTAATTATCGATCTTTTTAATCTACCTATTGAGGACTTCTGCAAATGTGAAATTCTGTCGACTTGAGACTTTTGCTCACATTATTTTAAAAAGCACTCACTGTGATAGCGCTTGATTTCCGCTCTCCTCTGACCCCTGTTGGACCCCCCCCGCAGCCGATCTGAGCGCTGCTAGGGGACAGGAAAAACAAGCAAACAGCCGCCATCGTGGGGGAGGTGGGAGGGGAGCGCTGCTGCTGCCTGGCCACGCCCACCCCGAGGCACTCCCATAAAACACCTCTTTCTATGGTAAGGCCCCTGGCCCCGATGGGGTACCTATAGACCTTCTTAAAGCCGAAATGAATTTATGGGCACCCATCCTAGTGAGGGTTTTCAATGCTGCAGCTGAGGGATGTACACCACCATCTTGGGGCCAGTCGGTCATCATTCCCATATTTAAGAAAGGAAGTAAATCGGAGGCGCGTAATTATCGCCCCATCTCCTTATTGGATGCCTCAGTAAAGGTGATGAGTCGAATTATGTTGCAGAGGTTGGAATCCTGGGCAAATGAAAAGGACATTTTAACCAAGGTTCAATATGGTTTTAGAAAAGGTATGGGGACATTAGAACAGTGTGTAAATTCAGATCTCTTAATCAATAAATACACGGAAGTTAAAGAGGGGAATTTGTTTTTATGTTTTGCGGACCTGAGTAGTGCGTTTGATTTGGTTGACCACCGTATACTATGGCAGGTCCTATTAGAGGCAGGAGCACCAAAGGAGATTGTACATTTCTTGGCCAGGTTATATGAGAGACTGTCATGCAAGGTGCGCTACGGATCCCTAGGCAAATGTACCTCCTTTTTTAAAGTTTCAAGAGGCATACGCCAGGGTTGTGTTTTGGCCCCCCTTTTATTTTCCCTTTTTATTAACCAAATCGATTCTATTTTGTGCCAGACCCCTGCTGATGCACCTTTGATTGGAGGTAAACCGGTGCCAATTTTATTGTATGCGGATGACGCTGTGCTATTGTCCCGCACACAGATTGGTTTACAGCGCCTTATTGATAGATTTATGATGTTTATAGAAAGTAGGAAGCTACTAGTAAATACATCTAAAACCTTTGTAATGTCCTGTGGGATGAAAGCTAAGAAAACCGATTTCAGCTTCTTTATTGATAAGGTCAAGATGGTACAAGTAAAAACCTTTTGTTACTTAGGAATCACTTTTGCTAATAGTGGGTCATGGCAATCTGAGTTCGAAAACATCAGCCTAAAAACGAAGAGATCCACCAATAGCATCTTTAGATTTTCATCTAAACTTGGGGAGAGGAGCATCAAAGATATGATGAATATTTACAATGTAAAATGTGTGTCCTCAGCACTATATGGTGCCGGGGTCTGGGGTCATTGTGTTGGTCCAAATGTGCAGAGAGACGAAAATAAGTTCCTCAGAAAACTGTTATGTGTACCACCTTCAGCATCAGTGGAACTGATCCATGATGAAGTAGGAATTGAATTTATTTCAGATCTAGCAGCACTGCGCCCCTTGCTGCTTTGGCGCTCAATCTGGATCAAGCCTGAAACCCAATTTACTCAGGAGATAATTCTTGATTGCCTCAGGTTGGATCACTCCTCACGCATTCCCTGGCTTAAGTACATATACCACTGGTTTTATCTACTTTTCCAGTTTGACATTTTTCTTGACCCAAGATCTGTGGTTTCAATCCCAAAAAAAGATATTAAACTAAGGTTTTTAAGTCATAAGAAAGAAGGTCGTGCAAAGGTGTCTGGAAAACTGCAAACCGTGATGACCTACCGGGACTACAATCTACCCACTGGTTTCCAACCTTACCTCTCTGGTGTCACTCGTAACTCTCACCGGTTTGTTTTAACACGCTTACGATTGGGAATCGTCCATCATCTTGTTGCATTTCCTACAATGAATTTTAGATCTGATATAGCATGCCCTTGTGACTATGTTTCTCGCCAGAGCTGCTGCCATTATTTACTGTTTTGCAAATTTTATCATTTTTTTAGGGTAACATATTTAAAACCCGTCTTTTTAAAACATAATGTTCGCTCCACGAGGAATGCTTTACGGCTACTTAGTTCCTTAGAGGATATGGATATCTGCTTCTTTGTAGCAACATATATATTAAAATGTACAGCTGCCAGGAAAGCCATAGTTTTATGATATTTCGGACTGTGTCCTGTTTCTACCATGGCCTCCTGTCTGTATATTTTATTAATGTACAGCTGCCAGGAAAACCATAGTTTTATGATATTCCTGTCTGTATATTTGTTTATTTATTCCTGTGCAATATATCATGTATATAGTATACTGTATGAACTTTAAATGAATTTAGTCTTTTGGCTCACAGCTTTTGTCTAGTAGAAATTTAACTTTGGTTATATTATGCTCTTAGAATCCCCTCTTGTTGTGTCCTTGATGCCTTTTATCCATGCATGTTATTATGTATATAATGGTTCCCCCGTGATCGTTTCTTATTGCCGTGCCCTTGACGGCTTTTTAGCAATGTATGTTGTATACGTATGTGTTCTGCTTGTATGGTTTGTTTTACAAATCGAATAAAGCTTTTGAACTGAACTGAACCAAAGGCAAGCCCGTCTGTGCCCGTCCGTGACCGCCCGGGAGCAGGGGCAGGACCCCCTGCTGGTTTCAACTTCCGGAAAAGCTATAGCGCCTTAGACCTGCGAAAGGTATGTCCCCCTCTAGACCATCCCTGCCGACATAGTATAAATGTAAACAATCAAGAGAAGAAATGTGCAAACTGTGCTTTCTCCGTCAAAAGAAACCTGGGATCCAGACACAAAGGGAAGATATTGAACATGGCCTTACTAAATTGTCGCTCCCTAGGAAAACACAAGATGGAGGTGCACGACTACTTAACAGATGGTCGAACAGATGCCCTCTTTCTCACGGAAACGTGGCTTAACGCCACTTCGGCACCTGACATTCTGATGGCCCTCCCACCAGGATACGATATCAAAAGAATAGACAGACCTAAGGGAAAAGGGGGAGGAATCGCTATAATTCATAAACATGACCTGACCTGCACGCTTGAGGGAAGGGACCTTGACAAAAGCGAAACTGGCCTCTTCTCCATCTCAGTTCACCAGGGATACTGCATCAGGGGATACCTTATATACCGCCCCCCTGGCCCCGCAGCTACTTTCCCCACCCAACTGCTGGAAACCCTTACGCTCTCTGCCCTAGAACATGATAGACTTCTCCTGTTAGGGGATTTAAATTATCATTTTGATGACCTCAAGAACAACGAGGCCCAGGAAATCAAACAGGAATTAGCTGGCATCCAGATGCTACTCAAATCAGAACTACCTACTCACTGTCAGGGGCATCTCCTAGACCCCATCTTTGCCAACTGGGATGCCCTAACCATAGACCCTCCCACTCCAGTCATATGGTCCGACCACCTTCTTGTAACTTTCAGGGCGTCGGTACCAGACGATGGACTACTCAAGGATCCCACCTACGCTAACAAACGCAGGAAATGGGGTAAATTCTCCACAGAGGCCTTCAATAAAATCATAACACTAGAAGCTCGCCCTGGAGACAATGATATAGAATCCGCCTGCTTAAATCTTAACAAGCTGATCGTAAAGGCGCTGGACCATACAGCACCATGGACTTATAAGGCTCCGGTCAGACGGACCAAATCTGCCCCTTGGTTCAATGGTGAATTACGAGATCAAAAAGCAAAATGCAAAAACCACGAGAGAAAATGGAGGTTACACTATCATGAGGCAGACAGAACTGAGTACAAGAACAGGCTCAAAATATACCACGCACTCATTCGAAAAACTAAGAAATCCTATCTCTGTACCAGAATCAAAGATGCTGACAACTCTATGAAGGAAATGTTTTTAGTTTACAGGGAACTCTCTGATCTCACTTCACTAGCCACCCCCATGACTGGATCAGTCAAAACGTGCGACCTAATAGCCAATTCTTTGCTAACAAAGTGGATAAAATTTACGCTAGTTTCCCAGACAAGACCAGAGCAGGCAGGGAACAGGTAGACAACCACCTTCATATACAGGAGGATAAATGCCTCTCAGCATTTATAGTTCCGCCCAAAGAAACCCTATGCAGTATAGCTAACAGCATCAAATCTGGATCACCTAGCGATCCCGCAACCCCCAGAAGACTCTATGACAGCATCACCATCCTGGAGCCCCATATTAGTCACCTCCTGGCTCTCTCTTTCAGTACAGGACAAGTCCCCATCATATGGAAAAAAAGCTACTGTCCTGCCTCTGAGGAAAAAACCCAATATCAGCATTGACATATTGGACAACCTCAGACCCATCTCCCTTCTTCCCTACTTCGCTAAAATTGCTGAGAAAGCTGTGAATACGCAGCTATCAGCATTTGCTGAAGCTAGTGGACTCCTCCATCCTTCTCAGTCGGGTTTTCGAGCCCATCACTCGACCGAGTCAGCCCTGTTGTCCTCGACAGAAGCCCTACGAGGATATGCTGACAAGGGCCAGACGGCGGCACTAATTCTCCTCGACCTTAGTGCCGCCTTCGACACTGTAGCCCACCACACACTGCTACAGTGCCAGAAAAATGGAGGAGTGAGAGGAAAAGCCTAGGACTGGATGAAATCCTTCCTAACCGACCGAACCTTCCAGGTCGCCCAGGGACAGTTCAAATCTAAGGAAATAGAACTCAATCAGGGAGTGCCACAGGGCTCCAGTCTCAGCCCCACTCTTTTCAATCTATATGTAGCCCCCGTAGGAGGTATTACAGAGACGTTTGGGGTTGAGATAGTGTCGTATGCGGACGACACGCAATTGACTGTAACCCTAACACAACCTGAGAAGCAAAGCGCCACCAACTTTGTAGCTTGTATGCAGAAGGTAGCACTCTGGATGGCAGACAATTACCTTCGTTTAAATGGCAACAAAACGGAGGTACTGATCATAGGCAAAGCCCCTTCAGTATGGACATCGGCGTGGTGGCCGGAAGAGCTGGGTGATCTGCCCACACCTAGCCATCTAGTAAAGAACCTAGGGGTCTGGCTAGACAAAAACCTCACGCTCGACCACCAGACCAAACAGGTAGCAGGAACCTGTTTTGGGATACTACGAGTCCTCAGGAAAATGCTCGACCTTATGCCTGTATCGGTGCGCCAGACCATAGTCCACAGCCTAATAACATCTAGACTAGACTATGGGAACGTTCTGTATCTAGGAGCCAACGAAAAAAGTCTTTCCAGACTCCAACGAATACAAAACGCAGCGGCCCGTCTGATCCTACAACTACCCAGGAGAGCTCCATCTAAAATAGCTCTGAAAACCCTCCACTGGCTCCCGATCAGGGAACGGGTGACTTTTAAGGCCTTATGTACAGGTCATCGCATTCTGCATGACAAAGGTCCTAGATACCTCCGCGGTCTTCTGAAATGGTATGAACCCACACGACAACTGAGGTCATGTGGGACGGGACAGGTGCATGTCCCGAGGATCCAGACAGCCAAAATGGGCGGAAAATCCTTCAGAGTCCAAACGGCTAAGAAATGGAATCAACTGCCAGTGGAACTGCGCACCGAACCTTCAGAAACTAAATTCAGGAAAGACCTGAAAACAATACTCTTCCCCAACAACTAAAATCGAAAGAAGAATCAGCAACGAACAACTTCTATTAGCATTTACAGCGCGGGGACACACTTGCTAGTGTAACCAGGCGCTTTACAAAATACTAATAAATAAATAAAAATCTGTTTCATTTTCTTTAAAGAATTTTTATAAGAGATTTTGGCATCTTCAGTGTAGGATTTCCTCCAATGCCTTTCTAAGACTTTGCATAGCTTTTTCTCACGTTTTGGCGTATCGTTAAACCAAGTCAGCACACTTCTCGAGTGTTTAGTAGGGGCAGGGGAGACACTTTTCCACTACTCCCATAAGCCAGTTATGGACACGTTCTTGATCAGTGATGGAAATCAGATCGAGGCCAGGTCGAGAATCGCAGAGTAGTTTATTAAGAATTGGAACATTTATTTTAGACCAGTTCCTGGTTGTGCGTTCTGAGGCCAAATGGGTCTGAGAGAGGGGGGGAGGAAGTTTCCAGGGTAAAAGGCACTGCAAAATGGCCAGCTCATGTTAAAGGGCAGGGGGGGCACTTTTTAGCTCAGGTAGATTAGAGAAGATCAGATCTAACAGTTGCCCGGCCACATGTGTGGGGCAACGATTGCACAATCTCAAGTTGAGGGCCCCATGGTCAGCAGTAAGCTAGTTGCCGATAGTAAATTTGGGGTCTTCCAAATGAAGAGTCTGATCTCCCAGGATAGTGAAGTTTGTGGCTTACAGGATGTATGGGCTTACTAGGTCAGGGAGGGAAAGTTACCAGTTTGGAGGGCGGTAAATCACGATTTATTTATTTATTTATTTATTTCGCATACTTTTATAGCGCAGACCTGTCACCCAGAGGGCATCCTGGCGCTTTGATCAGAGAACCCATCGCACAAGACTAGAGCAGACGCGCAGCCATTACTTAGGAAAGAGATGAGTTTTTAAGGCTTTCCTGAATGGAAGATAGTCCCTGCAGCTCCTAAGAGTGAGTGGGAGAGAATTCCACAGTTTAGCTGCCGCCACTCTAAATGAGCGGCCGCCCATCCTCACTCTTTGAAACCTGGGCACCACCAGAAGGTGGGCCGATGACGACCGCAGATGCCGTGGGGCAGAATACCATGCAAACATGTTTTGTAATGGAATAGAAAGTGAAATTAGGCATGAGTGTAAGTCTCAAAAGTAGAGCTACGCAGTCAGGTATTACGAAGTCTTCAGTTTTGCAATCAAAGGAGTCTTTATAGATAATAGACACGCCGTCACCTGTCATGTGTAGCCTGTCCCCCGGCACAGTGATGTTGCTGGTGGATATTGACCCCGGCATGCTGACAGCTTAGAAGTCGATGATTTCTCTGATTCAGAGGAGGTAAGCGCATAGTGGCCACAGTTATTTGTTCATTTAAATGCGCAGCTGCTTTGAGATAGTTGAACATTTTTACAGTCAGTGTCGGGTTTTTTATACGTTTTGGCTGCAGATTCAGCATTGGGGCTGCTGGGATTTGTACCAGTGTGCACAGGACCTACTCCTTTCGTGTGAGAAAAGTAAGTGCCCCGGACTGGTGGCACGAGTTGTTTCATTTGGTGCACTCATGGGTTTTTATAAGGTTGCACTGAGGGGCCAGTGGTTAGTTTTACCTTCGTTCGATCTAGTCCACTTTCCCCACATTAAGCTTTCCTTTAGTGTATTGGGACAATGATGACGAGTTAGATCGTGTTTTATTGACATAACTGTTTGGCCTTGTGAACTTAAGAGGCGACGTTTCGGACTGTTGTCCTTTTCACTTTCTTTGGCTGTAGGTTTTCACGATACACCATTAATTTAGAAAGATTTTGGATTATCGTGTGTTGTATTGTGTCACTGGGTGTTTGTAGTATTCCCTCATGAATTGGGCTTTGCACTACCCTCTGTCGGCAGGCTTTGCTCTTAACTTGTGGAGAGTAGTTTCTGATGTTATTGAGTTGTGTTTTCAGTAATACATTTAACCCTGTCCTGAAGAGGCCAAAGATCTGGCTGAAACGTGGTCTCGTCAACACATCAGTGGAGGAATCTCGGAATAGCTGGAATTTTTTGAGATCTGTGTTACCTTACGCTTGAGTTTGGCAATTTTATAGCCATTGAGTGTGACATCTTGAAGATTTCCACCTTGTGGTTCTCCTATAATTAGAGGGAGACACTAGTGTATATACTTTTGTAGGGTTACCATTTGGATGTTTCTTTTTTGTATCACTTTTTATGGTCTTAGGTCATATTGTTGAATTTTGTATTGTATAATATTAGGTCATTTTTGCTTTAGGTCGCGCTTTGAATAGGCACCTTTGCTCTGTATATGCGAGAGATTGATTAGTTCTGAACAAGCGAGGTTGTATTGAGAGGATAATTAAAAGTACTCTTCTCAAAAAGTGTTGAGTATTGTTTCCTTTAATACCTACTTTTGAATGTATTATAGCCTGTCCTTCCCAATAATAGCATAGTTGGACAGAAGAGCTGCTATCACAACACAAGCCGAGCCCTCATTGAGCCAGGTCTCTGTCAAAAAAACAGCCTCTGGGTGCCTGTCCACTAGAAAATCTAGAATGTTATTAAGAACAGTCTGAGACTTGATTGAAGTTGTAGCGTAGGTTTATTTTCAGAAAGGAAACAATGTGTACAATTATCGATCCATCTCCTGCTATGTGAATCCATAGAGGGCCACCAGTAAAATTGTTTAATGCGTTGATAGGTCTTGATCATCTTTAACCTTTGAAAGTGTGACATCATTATTGTAGGCTGTATTCCATTCAATTTCAGAAATAGGTTGACACTCTGCAATGGCATCAATTGTAGCTACAACACATTCAACATCATCATCATCATCATCATCAACAGAATTATCATTCAAAGACATTCTTGAAAGACAATCTGCTCTGAAATTTTTGCCCCCACGAATATGTTTGATGATAAAGTGAAATTCATGAAGTTTTGACAGAAGTCGAACAAGTCTTGCAGAAGCCCTGTTAGAAGTGCTGTCAGAAAGCATGTGCATAAGAGGTTTGTGATCAGTATAAATCTCAAACTCACGACCCCAAATATATGATTGGATTTTCTGTATGGCCCAAAAAAGCTAGGGCCTCTCTTTCTATTGTACTGTGCCTAGTTTCGGCTGGAAGAAGTGTTCTGGATGCAAAGGCAACCGTATGTTCTTTACCTTCCACCCATTGTCCTAAGACGGCCCCTAAACCGGTGAGGCTTCTTTACATGTTCAAAAACTTTTTATAAGTAGTCTGACCAGCAGAACTTTACTCCCTTTCTTAGGAACGCTCTCAAAGGTTCAACAATTTGAGCATAGCCATGAACAAATCTGGCATAATACTCTGCCAAACCAAGAAACGAGCGAAGGGAATCTCTATGTTTGGGAGCCGTGGCATCTCTAATGGCCTTTATTAATGAAAATTTAGGTTTGATACCATTGGATGAAATGGAATGGCCCAAATAATCCAATTCTTGTACACCAAATTTGCATTTGTCATGCCTGACAGTCATTCCAGCTTTCTCTAAAACTCCCAACACCTTACCAAGGGTCTGATCATGTTCAGAAATGTCGTTGACAAATATTAGAATATCATCCTGGTAGGCTTGTACCCCAGGGATGTTTTGCAATAAGTTATCCATTAGCGTTTGAAAAATACTAGCTGCCGAAGCTAAACCAAATGGGAGTCTCAAGTACTTGTAAGCGCCAAATGGCGTAACAAAAGTTAGTAATTCTTGAGACTTAAGAGACATAGGAATTTGGTGATAAGCGGACTTCAGGTCCAAAAGGGAGAAATACTTAGCCTGACCCAAATTAGCTAGTAAATCATGGATTTTGGGTAATGGATGACAGTCCACAATGATATTATTGTTTATAGAACGTAAATTGGCACATAATCTTACCTCGCCAGATTTTTTACGCACTAAAACTATGGGAGAAACCCATTCCGATGAATCGCAAGGTGTAATAATTCCCTCATCACATACATTTTGTAAAACTTTCCTCAATTCATCCCTTGCACTTGATGGAAGGGGACGAACTTTGTGAATAGTGGGTTGTGCGTTGGGTTTAAGGTGAATTTCGTGCTTAAAACCCAACACCATGCCTACCTTATTCTGGAAGACATTTGGAAATAACTTGAGTAGGGTATCAACTTTAAGATTAGGTAATGACAACTCTGCAACATTAAAGTTTCCAGATTCGTGGCTAGTGTAATAATCATGTGGAATATCACCTAAAGCAATGGGTTGATCAGAACCAGGTTTGATAATTAAACCCATCCTGGCTTGATCCACCCAACCTAAAATATTTCTGCCTTTAAGAGCAACATAAACTTTTGTGAAAGTGTATCTGCCAAGATATGCGATATTTGAATGAACGTAGCCTAACATGTCTATATCTTTTTCGCCAAATGCTTTGGGATTGACGTCAGATTTACAAAGTGTAATACTTTTGCCCCAATTTGGATAGAATGTAAGATCAGATAAAATGGTGATTGGTGACCCTGAGTCAGCTTTAACTTGTATTGAAATCGTACCAACGATTAACTCACACCAAGGACCCTTAATTTTCGACAACTCAACAGAATCACACTCAATTGATACTAAAACATCGTTAAGTCTTGTAGAACAAGATTCTAAATTCTCGTAAAATTCTATGTTGTTAACACTAGTACATTTTTTACGACCCCTGCAAACAGATGGAAAGGAACCAATTTTTTTACACGATGAACATTTTTTACCAGATGCAGGACAATTAGGGGAATTGCCAAGATGCCCTCTTGAACCACATCTATAGCAAATGGTAAGTTTCTTAACTGATTGTCTGAAAGAATTGTTAACAAGGTCCACTGAGCAGGTGGTAGAAGAATGAGAACCTTGGTCGATCATGTGAATACTAGGTTGAGTAATGCTTTCTTGCAAAATTTTGGACGAAATTGTTGCACGTTCAATACCTTTGGCAATATCTATCGTTTCAGATAAAGTAGGATTTTTACAACTTAGTAAGCGTTCTTGGATTTTCTTTGAAAAACAGGGAAAAATGAATTGATCTCTAATAGAAGTGTCTGTACTTGGACCAAATTCACGAGTAGAAGCTAAGATTCTGAGTTGAGCAATATAGTCTCCCACACTTTCATCTATGTTTTGTTTACGTATGAAAAAATTGTGACGTTCTAAAACAATGCTGGGTTCATCGTCATATTGCTTATTGAGACGTGCAAGAGCTTCTTGGTAAGTATTCCAATAATCACCTGAGTCAGGAGGAGAAGGAATTACAGGAAGGTTCTCAAAAACTTGTTGAGCTGCAACACCTAAACAGCTATAAGGAATAGCAACCTTGTACGCAGGAGTATATTTGGTGCAAAAACAACAGTTGATGGACAGAATGCAGAACAATGTCATACATTCACCTCTGTACAGAGATCTGGGCCTAAATCCATTGTTTTTTTTGCTCACCATGCCATTCCAGTTTGAATCCAGCCATATGCAAATCAGTCTTGACCCTGTGCCCCATGGGAACTGTCCAGCCCGAACTGCCAAGCCAGGTCCTCCCTGGACTGGAAACAAGCATCCAAGGACCGGTTTCGGGCTTTCAGCCCTCATCAGCCTGGATAGCTTGATTTCAGTGGCATGGAGAGCACGGGACTCACGTCTGAGCATACCCGTCCCACTCGGGGTGACAAATGCAAAAACAACAGTTGATGGACAGAATGCAGAACAATGTCATACATTCACCCCAGTACAGAGATCTGGGCCTAAATCCATCGTTTTTTTGCTCACCATGCCATTCCAGTTTGACCCCAGCCATATACAAATCAGCCTTGACCCTGTGCCCCATGGGAACAGTCCAGCCCGAACTGCCAAGCCAGCTCCTCCATGGACTGGAATAAGCATCCAAGGACCGGTTTCGGGCTTTCAGCCCTCATCAGCCTGGATAGCTTGATTCCAGTGGCATGGAGAGCACGGGACTCACGTCTGAGCATACCCGTCCCACTCGGGGTGACAAATGCAAAAACAACAGTTGATGGACAGAATGGAGAACAATGTCATACATTCACCCCAGTACAGAGATCTGGGCCTAAATCCGTCGTTTTTTGGCTCACCATGCCATTCCAGTTTAAACCCAGCCATATGCAAATCAGTCTTGACCCTGTGCCCCATGCGAACAGTCCAGCCCGAACTGCCAAGCCAGGTCCTCCCTGGACTGGAAACAAGCATCCAAGGACCGGTTTCGGGCTTTCAGCCCTCATCAGCCTGGATAGCTTGATTCCAGTGGCATGGAGAGCACTGGACTCACGTCTGAGCATACCCGTCCCCCTCGGGGTGACAAATGCAAAAACAACAGTTGATGGACAGAATGCAGAACAATGTCATACATTCACCCCAGTACAGAGATCTGGGCCTAAATCCATAGTTTTTTTGCTCACCATGCCATTCCAGTTTGAACCCAGCCATATGCAAATCAGTCTTGACCCTGTGCCCCATGGGAACAGTCCAGCCCGAACTGCCAAGCCAGGTCCTCCCTGGACAGGAAACAAGCATCCAAGGACCGGTTTCGGGCTTTCAGCCCTCATCAGCCTGGATAGCTTGATTCCAGTGGCATGGAGAGCACGGGACTCACGTCTGAGCATACCCGTCCCATTCGGCATGACCAATGCAAAAACAACAGTTGATGGACAGAATGCAGAACAATGTCATACATTCACCCCAGTACAGAGATCTGGGCCTAAATCCATCGTTTTTTGCTCACCATGCCATTCCAGTTTGAACCCAGCCATATGCAAATCAGTCTTGACCCTGTGCCCCATGGGAACAGTCCAGCCCGAACTGCCAAGCCAGGTCCTCCCTGGACTGGAAACAAACATCCAAGGACCGGTTTCGGGCTTTCAGCCCTCATCAGCCTGGATAGCTTGATTCCAGTGGCATGGAGAGCACGTGCTGGACTGTTCCCATGAGGCACAGGGTCAAGGCTGATTTGCACATGGCCATGTCTGAACTGGGGTGGTGTGGAGTGCAAAAAAACGATGGATTTAGGCCCAGATCTCTGTACTGGGGTGAATGTATGACATTGTTCTGCATTCTGTCCATCAATTGTTGTTTTTGCATTTATCTCCCCGAGTAGGATGGGTATGCACAGACGTGAGTCCCATGCTCTCCACACCACAAGTTGAAAGAAAAGGGGTAGAACAGATCCTACTCACTACTTTTCGATGGAAAATTTTATGTCCTGATGTCTAGCATTCAACCATTCATGGAATGCTAATAACTTCGCCTGGCTCCCCTGCCACAATTGGAAAATAATAATCCTTTCCAAGAACGAATCAGCCAATGGTTCCGCTACATTGACGACGTCTGGCTCCTGTGGCAGGGGAGCCAGGCGGAGTTATTAGCATTCCATGAATGGTTGAATGCTAGACATCAGGACATAAACTTTTCCATCGAATATAGCCAAACAAGAATGACATTTTTGGACTTGGAAGTTACATGTGCACAAGGAGAACTTAAAGTATCCCTCTATAAGAAACAAATAGATAAAAACACCATCTTACATCATAAAAGTGCACACCCTAGGAGCCTCAAAGCAAATTTGCCTTATGGGCAACTGCTACGCATAAGGAGAACAACACGCCCAGAAGTTTTGCGGAGAAATGGTCCAGAGAGGGTACCCCCAAAAACTTTTAAAGCATTCATTTAAAAGAGCTCGATTTACTCCCCGGGAATGCCTTCTCCAGGTTCAAGAAAAGCGAGAACTGGACAGACTGGTCTGTGTCACCACGTTTGGCCCAAACACCCACAAAATGAGACAGATAGTACAGAAAAATTGGCATTTGCTGGAGGGACTTGAATGTCCGTTCCCACGCCCTATCTTTGCATATAAGAAGAATCAAAGTATAGGTCAACAACTTGTGCGAGCTGATATTTCGTTACCAAAACCTAAAAATATCACAATGGAACATCAAGCCAGTGGAAGGGCACCACAAATGTGGAAATTGTATTGCTTGCTCCAACACAATTGAAGGAAGCGAGTTTGTCCACGCTGGGGTGAAATGGAAACATCCAACCTTTACAAACTGCAAAACGAGGAATGTTGTTTACGTAATTAAATGTCCATGTAACAAAATCTATATTAGCAAAACAAATCAGCAAGTCAACACGAGAATTACCCAACATAGATCTAGGCTAAAAAAGAAAGTCATGACGGCCCCTATGGTGGAACATTTTGAGGACAAAGGTCACGGCGAGAATACATTTAAATGGTCAATCTTTTCCAGTATGAATCAAACTAAACATCCGGCAGATGTAGATAAGGTATTACTGCAGAAAGAGGCGTACTTGATTCTGAAATTCAATAGTACCCAAACTGGTCTTAATAATCTATCAGAGATATCTAGAATATAGTCTTCCCGTCAACTACGATTTGTTGTATATATCTTTGTAATAAACAAATTGTCCTTCTTGGGTGTGGCGAACAGAATGAGGATGGAATGTGCGATGAACATAATAATGATATGTACATATATAACAAGATCCAACAAGATCCAATCCAAACCATGAGTTCTTCCTTACCCCAGCGCCGTTAACCACTCCAGTAGGGAGAAGCATCGCTTATCATATGGAAGAGTGGCGTGCCATTACAAAAGATCGCTGGGTGTTAGCTATGCTTCAGAATGGTTACTCTCTTCCATACCTTTTTAAACATGTTGATTATGTAAATTTTGTATGTATTTGTGCTGATGAATTGCTATGTACTTATGCTCGTTCTTTTATGATTTTTAATAATCGAATAAAGATAATTTGACTGACTGACAAAAAAAAAAAAAAAAAAGAAGGTTAAAGGTTACTCTCTTCGTTTTCAACATCGACCTCCCTCTATCCCTCCAATGCCAACATCAGGTCATCAGTTAAAACTCCTACAAAAAGAAGTGGTCACCCTTCTCAAAAAATCAGCCATCGAGAGGGTACCAATATCTCAAAGAGGGAAAGGAGTTTATTCAAGATACTTCCTGGTCAAGAAAAAGGTCCAGAAAGCAGAGTACAGACCCCTTCTGGACTTGTGGACACTCAATCTTTATGTCAAAAAAGAAAAGTTTCGCATGTTGGCGCTTAATCAAATATATCCACATCTCAGGCAGGGGGATTGGATGTGTTCGCTGAACCTACAAGATGCATACTTTCATGTCCCGATAGCTCACGGTCACAGGCAATTCCTCCGGTTCCGGGTGGGGACCTCTCATTACCAGTTCAAAGTCCTCCCATTCGGGTTGAAGTCAGACCCCCGAGTGTTCACGAAGTGCATTGCAGTGGTAGCAGCCGCTCTACGCCGCAGGGGTGTCTTCGTGTACCCATATTTGGATGACTGGCTTTTGAAGGGTCCTTCCCCAGACAGTGTAAGGAACCACTTTATGAGCTGCATCGATCTATGCTACCGGTTGGGTCTACATGTGAATTTCAACAAGTCAACTTCACAACCGACGCAGAAAATACATTTCCTGGGAGCTCTGCTAGACTCCGAGGCAGGAAAAGTGTTTCCTTCGGAGAAGAGACAGCGTCCATCACTCAGAAATGCCAAATGGTTCTAGGGAACAAGGACCTGACGGTGTGAAGGATTGCCTCCCTGCTAGGGTCGATGGCATCCTGCATTTTTCTAGTCCCCAATGCCAGACTACGGAGTCAGCTCGCTGGGACGATAGGACAACTTTGTCAAACACAGCGCGAGCGTCCATACCTTGGTGGATGAAAAGACGAAATATGCAAGTCGGAATTCCGTTCCACCAACTTCCACCTGCCCAGACACTGATCACAGATGCCTCTCTACAGGGCTGGGGGGCACACATAGGTCATCTCCAGACGCAAGGGCTGTGGTCTCACAAAGAGCGATCCTACCACATCAACATGTTAGAGCTGAGGCGGTCCATCTACCAGCAACCAGTCCGTAAGATGCCCAAATGTCCTCCTCAACAAGTATGACAACGCTGCGTGTGGTTGTTTGTGGTTTTATTAATGTCTAGCCACCATTGTATGCATTCCGGCTGTTACCAGCCTTGTTCTCTGATATCGAGGTGGCATTACAACCATTTTTTATTCATTTCAAACGTGATGTGAAAACATAGACAATGAAAACAGACTGGTAGTTTACAACATTACTAGAGTCTTTCTTCTTTGTAGTGTTTTCACAACTTATTTGCCAATACATATTTTATTATTGCAATTCCATTCCAGCTTGATAGTACATTTCATAACATTATTAATCATTTCTTAATTCATCAGAATTTTTAAATCATCATGCTGTGTGCAATGTTTGCCTCGTTAATGCTGGTAAGTACCACATAACTGGCTTACATCGTATAATCACATATGGTAATATGACATTTGTGTTTATAATTCACCCCATGTGGGCGTATTTGACATGCACTTTCTCTGTTATTATATTGTCAAATCGCTGCCACATTGCATAGTAATATTTATACCCTGTAATTTTGCCCCAGTAGGCACACTCACTTTGTTACTCATTTGTGTTTTGTATTTTTTGACCAGTCTGCTAACGTATACCTTACTAGTACTAAGTGTGAATAAAAACCATGTTCATATATGTGTGTGTGTATATATGTGTGTATTTCAGTCAAATGTATATATTTTCACTGAAAAAAACAAAGTTTACAAGGGCGTTATAGTTAGGCTCAGATTTCACAAAATCGTAGCAATTCAGCAGATTATAGTTACCTGAGCTAACTATAACTTACGCCCCCCCAATGCACTGCTTATGACCTTACATATTACCTCACTCTTGACATGGTTACCCCAGATTTTTTTGTCTTTGCTGAACCCTATACTTTTGCTGGCTTTAAGACTGTGTGCACTTTACCCCTGATAACCAGGAGTAAATTTGCCAGTGTTCCCCCTTTAAAGATCATTGAATTGCCATACTCCTAATTACTATATTTAACTTGCCAATAAGTCCCTGGTATATGGTACAAAATGAACCCAAGAGTCTAGGAAGTTAAATGCCATTAGTAGACTGCAGCAACTATTTTGCCTTCCACTATAGTGGGAGTGCTAAAATGGCTTCAGACCTATGACTGCAGCCTGATTGTAACAGTGCAATACATACATTGCAATATGATAAAATTAACCCTTTTTGATCTGCCTTTTAAATAATAGTAAGTCAGCCCTCACCCCTATGTAAGACTAGAAGCCTTCACGTTTGAGTTCATGCATTTAAAAGTGGGACTTGTAGAAAGTTCATGTTATTGTGTCACTACAGTGACATGGCTGTCCTATGTAGAAATCAGAGTGCTGAATAACACTCTAATACTGTATTTAGCGAATGGGACCAACTAGAAAAAGAATTAAACAACTATCTTTAATAGTCAATTAAATTCTCATTCAGTTGTGAAGTTGGATTTTCGATAAATAGTTGGGAAAAGTCACTTTTAGAAAGTTACCTTTTCCCTGCCTGAAGTTCCTAGAGGTTAATTTGTGTTGGCTGGCAAGCTTCAGCCAGCCAGTAATTAGTATTGAATTTGTGTGGGTAGGTGTGAAGTGCCTCCCAGGAGCAAACAATATGCTGACCTCATTTGGCTCATATGACACCTCTGAACACCACAGAAAATGCAGGATAGGGGCAGTGGACATTATTTTTGGCACTTCAGTGTCAAATCCTGCTTAACAGTTCAGAGCCACAAGTAACACTTGGGGGCATACTTGAAAGAGAGAGAACAGGATACCATGACGGTTCTTGTGTATCCACTGTTTGGTTGTTGGAGGAACCTGATTTTGTCCTACCAAATGTATGTCACTGGGTTTGTTGTTGGTACAGTGCCTGCCTTATACTGGAATTTAGTTATAGATTTGGGAGGACACGAGGATTTCCCTAGTACACTCCCACACTCACCATTAGCCCTCAGAGCCCAAAGTTTAGTGTGGCAGAAGACATTCGCCAACTTGGATTTGCCCTTACACATTGCATTTTGGCTTGTTTTCGGTAAAGAAACAAGAGCTACACAAACACGTGAGTAGATGTCCCTCAGCACTGTTACCCCCATTGGTTAGGACATGCACAGGAGTACAGCCGTTCCATTCACACTCCTTGCACCCAAGCAAGGTTGTCAGATAATTCACTTACTTTTCTTTCTCTGACTGCAAAGGGAAAGGTGTTTGTAAACACCAATCCCCATGTTAAAAAATTTGCAGAAATGTATCACGAGACATAGCCTGACATTTAAGCTCTGCCTTTAAAGCTCAGCAAACCTGGCACGATAACTATAGAATTTTAATGCACATTTATTATTGCTTGGACTTTCTCGACCTACCAAACACCGGCTTGCGACCCACAGTTTGGGAAACACTGCTGTACATATCAATGAAAATGGGTCAGGACATCTGATGAAAGATTTCTCTGTTGTTGGAATGTTGATTATATCTTAAGCATTCAATCAAGATCAATGGGTTATCATCAGGCATTACAGCAGGTATGTACGTATGATTCCACGTCTGCAGCAGCTGTATCTTTGGAAATGCCAGAGATATTATTGTGCCATGATCGTTTTCCGAGTCATCAATGTTTTCCAGAAGAGCCTGGTATTATTGTTCTAAAGCGTCAACCTGAGTATCATGTTAGTCTTTCATATGCAAATTCTGTCAAGGAGTTCTCTGCCCGATACAGCTGTATATCAGTCTTTTTTTGAGCAAATGTTCCAAGTTTGACAGTGCCTTATAAAAACTCTTGGTGAACGGATATAATGTCTTTGGAAAGCCTTAGCATGACAGTACTGAGGAGCATGTGCAAGCAAAGGGGACTGAAGCCGAACTCGCAGTCCATGAATGAGGATTATCACATTGCCCTCAAAGCCTGGGAGGAAGTCTGTCAGCAACAGGAGGAGAATGAGAATGAAGTTGAGGGACATGAGAATGGCATTGAGGAAGCCCCAGTGCCAGGGAAGTGTTCTCTCAAGGAGCAGCATCACAGCAGCATCGTCTGCATTGTCCAGGGCAGGAAACTGTGTGTCCTTCTGTGGATGGTGCCATTCAGAGCTGGAGGATAGGTAGGGGGAAGAGGGTCTTGAATTTAAGCTGGCTACCCTTACTCTTGATGAGTAAAAGTTGGCATTGCCTTTAGATGGGAAGAAGGTCCTGTTGACCCACAAGAGGAACCAGCGCAAGATGGTCTTGAGGTCTCGAAAGGCGTCTGAGTCCAGTGGTGATGGTGTCAGCGGTATAGCAGTGCTTAGGAGAGGTAAATATATAAGTGAGCAGGGGACTAGTAATATGGGGGAATGGCATTGCTAAGTGGTGTGCAACGTATGAGGTGGACTGCCAGAGGAGGACTGTGGACTGCCTTTGGAAGTACATGTCCATTGTTGTGAGGGATACACTATTAGCCCTGCAGCTGTCTATGTTGTCTATGCCTGAATTTCAGGGACAGCCAGAAGCAGTTACACCAGTCCTGGGGAGCTTTAGTTGACTCATCTAGTAAGGCACTGGATGGCTAAGAGAAGGGCAGTAACAAAACGGATTATGATGTGGCAAGAAGTCACTGCCAGACACAGGTGGGTGCCAGGCATAAATGTGGCACCTCCAGGAACCCACCTTAGAACACTTGAAGGGCTTGTAGAAGATCAGAAGACTGAAACTACTGTGGTCTGAGAGGAGCCCTGAAGGACTGGAACTGCACCCTCTTGTGCCCAGGACAAAGAAGTGTATTTCAAGGGTCACTTCCTGACCTCCTGTGTGGCTGCAAGAGGCCTTTTAGTGGAATTACTCAGCTGACCAGAGGCAACTGGACCTGGGCTGGACCCTGGTGTTGGCCTCTTTGGAACACCCCATATTGTGAATCTTTAAATACCTCCCTTGAGGCCCTGGAGGATTTAGAAGTGTAATCCTGTGATTCACTGCGCCGGGACAGTTTGGACCTGTACAGACACAAATTTGCCCATTCCGAGTTAATGTAAAAAACGATTGGGCTAAATAATTTACCCATTCATCAATGCCAGAGCTGATACTATGTCTAGTAAAAGTACCCCACATACTCACTTTACTCTAACACTCTTCTTGGCAGCAATGCCTGGTACCAGCTTACAAGAGGGTGTGACTCCTGGGCACGTCCTAACCAGTGGGGGAATAGTTCCCGTTGGGAGACATCCTTTACAACGCAACTTTTACTACGCAGTGCCATTACGATGCAACTTTTACAACGCAAACCATTACAACGCATTGCGCTGGGGGCACTCTAGGATAGGGAATAGGTTTAATTTACTATCCAACACCTTCCCTACTATCCACGGGGACTGGATTTGGAATAGTAAATTAAACTATTCACTATCCAGCGCCCCAAAGCACTATGCGTTGTAAAGGCATGCGTTGTGAAAACCGCGTTGTAAAGGCATGCGTTGTGAAAGCATGCGTTGTGATGTCATACATCCGTTCCTGTTGCTATCGTACCCACATTTCCACGTTGTTCCAGTTTCCCTTAGCAAAAATAAGCCAAAATGCAATGTATCAGGGCAAATCCAAGACGCCGAAAGTCTTCGGCCGCTCTGAATGATGCGGGTGTGTGTGGAGTGTGTACTATGGTAATCCTAATGTACTCCCACATCAAACACTAAAATCCAGTTTGAAACAGGGACAGTACCTTAAAAAAAACAGGAGGCAGACTTCTGGTAGGACAAAAGCAGGGTCCTTCAGAGACCAGACAGGAGTTCTACAATGATTGTCTGAGCATCCTGTTCTCTCAATTTCAAGTGCAACCCAAGTATTTTATGTGGCTCAACAGACCTGGCAAGCATGATTTGACACTGTGCTGTCAAAATAAGGCTCTCCGTCTCCACCCGGCAATTTCTGTTGAACTAAGAAAAGTCATCTCTGCCCATTCAGGTTAGCCTATTGTTTGCTTCTGGGAGGCATTTAATTCCTACTGAAGCCTGAATACAGGCTGAGAGCTGGCAGAGGCGTATGGTAATTAGCCTTCTCAAAGTTCAGCCGGGTAATAGGAAAATGTCTATGTTACTTTTTCTTAATATTTATTCAAAATACTGCTTCACCATTGTACTGGATTTGTAATAACTATTAAAAATTGTTGTTTAATTATTTTTCTAGCAGGTCCCATTTCAGAGGTACAATATTCGTATATTAATATGTACTCTAGTTTTCTATATAGGATAGCTAGGCTTACTGTTGTGAAAATAGCTTTAAGGGGCTTGTCACTCCTGGGACATGGTAACATTAACTTTCTACATGTCCCACTTTTGAACACTGTTTTTACCTTTCAAAAGTGATATTTTAACAAGTCACACTGCATGTTTACAGAGCTACAGTCAGACTGCACAGGCTAGGCCTAAACCATGTTTCCACTGCCACTCTATAGTGGATGACACAATATGTGCTTCAGTCCACAAATAGTATTTAACATCTAGGCCCTGGGTGCACATTTGACACTGTAAACATGGGATGTACTGGCAAGTTACATATGGCAATTTTGTGGCAATTAGGGATAAGCCGATTTAATCATGTTTACAGGTGGAGCACAGGTTTTTTACTACTGTTTAGCATGGGTAAAGTGCACTGAGTTATTGTAATCAGCTACAACAATCATCAAAAATATATGGTCCAGCAAAAGGCGAAAAGTCTTGGGTAACCACACAGAAAAGGCGGATTTCCTGCAGTCATGTGCTGTTTTGTTCTTTTATTGCTGTTTGTTTTGTTACTACTTGTGCTGTGCGCTATTGTACTATCAAATGAATGCAAACCACACAACAACTCACTAGGTTTATGCAGTGTCTTAAGCAACTGAGGGGCATATTCTCAAGAACGTGTGATAACCATTGCAAAAGTAACTTAACGTAGCTCCCAACATCGCAGTCTATTGCGGGAAAATTACGCCATGTTAACTAAGTATTCACACCACAGCGGTACCATGCGATAGTCTCCAGATAATGCATCAAAAGACCGCATTAAAATCAACAACACGCCACAAAAATGCGAAACACGAACACAAGAAAACTTGCGATGAGGCCAATCGCGATACGAAAAGTGGCAAAAACCAGCGGCAGGCCTGCAAATCCCACGCGTCTGGCGGGAAAATGCACCACAAAAGCAGAGTAAAGAAATGGTGAGATGACAACATGCAAGCACAACCCTACAACTGTGACGCAGAACAAATGACCTTTGTCCAAATCAGGTAGGCATTTCCCCACAAACAGCCACAATGTACATTGACATGCATTCAGAATGTAACCTGCGCCAATGCGGAAACAAACATGGTACACACCGTGAAACCGCATCACCCCCTCACATTGCAGAGGGACAAACAACACCCCCTGCACACCGACTTGCCATGTCCATGATCGAAAAAGAATGAAAGCACGGACCAATGTAGGGGCAGTGACTCACCCTTACTTACATGTTGCCCATGTCGTGGGACTTGAGACACAGGGTCATCCCTGCATCATGGTGGCACATCTCAGAGCACAAAGATTCCCTGTTGACACTGGTAGGCCACAAATGACAGCCAAAAAGGAATGAATTGGGACACATGTGAAACGCCGAAGAGTGAGATACCGTTACAATTGTGACACACAGAACTGGCAGTGCGAATACGTGACACCATAAACAGCCTCACTGCACAGAGGTGACCTACCCACCATCCATTAACAAATCCCTCAATTGACAGCACAACATGTCGCACCCACACTTGTCTAAGTGAAGTGCCTGCCCGCAGGGAATGTGTATCGGAATGCTTTTATTAGCACATGCAGTGCCTGTGGTCAGTCAATGTACTGTGCCATTACTGCTAAGTCCCACACAAGAGAAGAAACTGTCAATGATGTAGTCCCTACGGGCTATTCCTGCTGCGGCTGCAGTGGGGCATCGTCCGGTGCATCTGGCACTCGTATCCATGGGGCCTCGCTGCCTACACATATGTTGTGCAACACACAACATGCAACGATCATCATGCACACGGGGCCTGGGCTGTACAGGAACTTACCACCTTTGACATCCAGGCACCTGAAACGTGACTTCAACACAACAAATGTGCACTCCACGATGCCCTTGGTGCATTTGTGGGCCGCATTGTACTGCCTCTGGGCCTGTGGTTTCGGGGCTCGAAGGGGTGTCATCATCCAAGCACAGAGTGCATATCCTTGATCACCTGTCACAGTGCAGAGAGACATTAGTCAATACACAGTGCTGTATGATATGTTGGCAGCCTCACTGGTTCAATGGTGTGAGATATGTGCGACTTTGTGATTCCTGTATGACATGTACTTCTAATTGCAAATGAGCGACATCAATGTGTATTACGGAGCCCCACTGCTGCTCCTCCCTTCCCTGAGCCTATTCACCAGTGTGTGCAGCACGGTTGCATCACTTGCACTCCTACGGCACACCATCGACATGACATGCCTGTCTGCGCATTTCTACAAGCCTGCGCACGACACAGTGATGATGATGCACAGATGATGATGCACAGGATGTGTCCGGCAGTTGAGGGTACATCTTTGTCTCATGCTGGTGCAACAGCGACACACACAACCGTTGACATGTGTGACCCCTGAACCCAAGCAGGCACGGCCTCCCCCAGGTATTTCTACGGCCGTGCATGCACACTGCGGGCATGCCACATAGCAACGTAGTAGATTGTGGGACAGGTGGCGCAGACACTACAACAGACACACATCAGCCACATTCTTGGCAAGGGCCACACTGAACCACACCCAGATACACATGTGGAGGAGCCACACCCCTATGCTGTTCTGTTGTACGCCTTTCCACCCCGCTTACGCTCAGATGAAGATACGACACAGTTACATGTCCTAGGTCTACACCACTGCCTGCGGTGACATAGTTGTGCACGCTGTACACAGCACAATGTAATGTGGAATGTCCCCGGTCTCACAAGCATACATAAAGACCATACGGACACACTGAGAGAGTTTGTGGGACTGGCTATGGGCACGTGCGCCCGCCCCCTTTTATTCTCAGGGTCACACCTCCAGTGTCGCCTGTGCTGGATGGGTGTTGGGTAGTGTAAGCCACCACTCAGGGCTTGGTTGGTGCTGCCAAAAACCACAACAGAGAGCAGACAATCAGCAGTACAAGGTACGGACATCATGGGTACCTGACTTGAGCAGCACAGGCACACCGCCACAGGACGGTGACTTGCGGTGCTCTGAGGCAGGGCGACGCGAGCTGAGCGTGTACTCGTCAATGTCCAAGGAGAATGTCGCGGAGGGTTGCGGAGGACAGTGGAAGCTGTCCCTACAGGGCATGATGGGGAGGTCAGAAGCAAGCATGAACAGGCAAATGTTGGAGTTGAATGCTACAGACTCCACTTTTCCACCTTGTCAGTATCAGCTACATGTAGAGGAAGACAACCCCCAGCGCTTGGGCCCAGACGCCACTGACGTACAAACAGAGATCGACCATGAATTGCAGGGCACACACTCAGGGGCACCAGAGCTGCAAGGGGATGCAGTCTGCGATGAGGCCTGTACAATGACATGGACTCTGCCATGTAGAGGGCAAGACTCAGTTCAAAATGTGTGACCTACTCTACCGCAGTGTGTGCCGGAGCCAGCGGTCATCAGCCACGTGTGGTAGGCATGCGCTGCACAGAGTCAGTGGCACCAGTAAAGTTGTTGGTAGTGTCCCATCATCTCCGCAAAGGTGAGCCTTTTCACCTCTGGACCGAAGCGCATCTCCCACTTACTCATCTCCTTGCGTACTGTGACATGTACACTGCCATGAAAATATCAAGACTCAGTTCCAAAAATTCGACCAAGTTGGCCGCCGTGTCGAACGGAGGCGGCGGTCAGCGTGGGTTAACCGCTGTCCAGCAACTCCTCCTGGATCTCTCACACACAACGTTGGAATTACATTTTTATTAGATTTGTGAGTGACATAGGTAGTGGCACCAGAGCTGAGCGGGTGTTTAGCCAGCGACAATGCCATGTCCTGCCTGTACCGGACTACATTGCATTGGTGTGAGGCCTGCAGGACCGCAGTGTAGGCCGAGGGCCGCAGTCAGCAAGTGCCCACTGACACGTTTGGTGCGAGTCCTATGCACAGCCTTGGTGGCACCACATTGAATGGAGTATAATGACATAATGTACTCTGCCATGGTGTAATCAAGATTCAGTTCCAAATGTGTGACCTACTAGTCCGCTGTGTATGCCGGTGGAGTACGTGAACAACAATGGAGTCCAGTGGGCCTGTGTCGCGGAGGCCGTGATGGTCGGAGGAGGCTGCCAAGGTCGCAGGCCTCAGGCTTGGAGATTGCACCGGCACATGGTGGGCCCTCCTCGACACACGCCAGTGTCGACAGGTGAGCAGTGAGGCCTGGCTGCGCAGGGGCGGTTACGAGGGCTTCAGGGACCAGCGTCCCGGGGTGCAGCAGGTGCACAGGATCGCAGGCCCCGCAGCACATGGCGTCGGCCTCGTGGTGGGGAGAGATGTGGTGGGCTGAGACATTGGGCATTCCGGAAGAGAACCACACCCAGGGCTACGTGCTTTTTTTTCACACCCCCACGCTGGCCTGGCGTACGCCGGACCAACGCACTCCGCTCACACTTACAGGGGGACATGACAAGCTACAGTTCCTTGATCTCCCCCACTGGCTGGGGTGACATGGTTGCCTCCACTGTCCACTTCACTCCAAACACCAGCAGTATATGTCGACATGGGCATGTCTGTGGTCTGCATTCTGCAGTCTGGCCAGCACATCCACGCCACACTTGGCATTGTGTACCTGCTTATGAAGGAATCATGCACACTGCCTAGGTAGTTTGCGACGACCTTGGTGAAGAGTCCCCGGTGGTCCACTATTGCCTGCACATTGATGGAATGAGTGTGCTTTCTGTTGTGGTAATTGTGTGCCGTGGTGGTAGGGGGCACAAGTAGGACATGTGTGCAGTCAAGTGCCCCCAACACGTGCGGGAAGCCAGCTATGGCGTAGAAGCCTTGCTTTGTCTCCAGCTGTTCCTGCGCAGTGTGGGGGAAGTATAGGTACTGGGGTACCAAGCTAATGATGGCATCCAAGACAGGTTTGAGGAACTTTGATAGGGCTGGCTGTCAGACTCCTCCGACTCTGGCGATTGTTCTTTGGAAGGTACCAGAGGCCAACAGGTGCAGCACAGTCAGCAGCTTTGTCTGCTGAGGGATGTTGGTTCTCTGCTGAGTTGGTACCATCTGCCAGTGGGCAATGATGTTCAGAATGCGCAGGATGGTTGTCCTTTTGAGCCTGTAGTGGGCAATGACATATTTATTTTATTTATTTATGCAATTTGTTAAGCGCACAAATACCCTTAGGTGTCTCGGCGCTATGGACGGCTGAGTAAAGAAGGACTTGGGGCGAGTGATTTATTGATTGAACAGCCAGGTTTTTAAGTGTTTATGGAAGGAGAACAGAGTGGGAATGGCCTTAATGTGAAGGGGGAGTGAGTTCCATAGTGTAGCAGTGGCGACAGTGAATCTTTTGTCGCACCAAGATGCTTTTTTGGTTCTGGGGATAGTTAGCAAGTGTGCTGCTGAAGAGCGTAAGGGTCTGGTTGGCCTGTAGGAGCATAGAGTTCTCTTAAGGAACTCAGGTCCTGTGTTGTGGATTACCTTATGGGCAATGCATAGGGCCTTGAACCTGGTTCTGCTCCTGATCGGTGATTGTGAAGCTGTCGTATCACCTTAGATATTGGTTTGAACTTGAAATATTCTGGTGTTAGGTCTGTGAGGCTGGTGCGTTTTCTGTATGTCTGCTTTCTTTGTCTGCGCTGCCTCTGTGGTGGTCCAGGGGGGTGGTGTGGGGGTGTCCGGGGGTTGGTGGCAGGCCTTGGGATGGTGGCGTTGGGTGTTGTGGCCCAATTGGGGCTCCGAGCTGCATGGTCAGTAGCTCCATGGCATCTGTTGTTCTTCAGGTGTGGCTGTGGGCTGGCCTCCTTTTTGTGGTGCCGGCTGCCGTTCGACTTCACACCAGGTCAGGGCAGGTGTTCATTTCCTGCTGCTAAAATGCCTTATCACATGTTTTGTGTTCTAATCGCTGATCTGGCTGGTCGTTGAGAATGTTGCGGAGTGGTGGTGTCGCAGCTTTTTGCACAGGAAGACCTACTCTGCATCTCATCAGCGATAGTTGCCTGGGTCGTCTGTGGCAATGTTTTTTGCGGCTGCTATCGTGGGTAAACTGGTGCTATCGGCTGTTAGCACCAGCTTGTGAATAGGGCGATACATTTATCGCCACTTTGGCTGTGCTAAAGTGCTGTTAACTTGGCAATAGTTCCTTGAGAATATGCTCCTGAGATGGGTGGGGAGGACGGAAAAGTAGAGGGAGAGAGAGTTTAGGAGAGTTTGCTTGATACAGCAAGCCATCCTCAACATGACTTTTAGACACTTTGGACTATTTACTTTGAACCTGAGTTTTGCATTCAGACATAAAAGGCAACGGGTGCTGTATCCTCATGTTGTGTAATTTTCTGAGCACTACAGCATCACCTATAATTGTTCAAGACAAACTGTTCATCTCAGGGAGAGGTGTGGCGCCGCGGCCAGGGCGACTGACGCTGGAATCTGGGGATCAGGGTTCGATCCCCGGCTCCGGCGGCAGGTTAGCCCAGCACCATGCGACTCTGGGCAATAGCTTGCTTAATCTTCCCGACGGCCCCCCAGCGCCTGGATACCCTAACGGGTGATTGTGCGCTATACAAATGTGGATTATTATTATTATTATCATCCCATGCTCGGCGCCCAAAAATGTAGTATCTGAATTCAGAAAAAGCTTTGTTTAATTCATCAATAGGTCTTTGAAACGTGGTGCTCCTCTCAACAGCCAGAGGCAACTGCCACAGCTGCGGGGCTGCGTGGACAGCACCATGACAACAGAACCTTAGACTCTGAAGATTCCAATTGCTGATCTAGCCGTACCCACCTAATACAAGATCACAACACTATCTCTACAACAGAAAAGCACAAAAGAGCCTCACAACTGATGAGTCAGCTCTGTGGTCTAATGATGTGGTCCTTAGTCGGGAGTCACAACTTTGTGTAACTAAAAGTCTGAGAGCAAGCACAGCCAGTGCAGAGAATCCCATTATGACATATGTTTGACACCCGGCAGCCCTCCTGGCCATCCAATCTCTGGATTGCTTGGGTCAGATAGTGAGCAGGAACAGATACACCCATTTATATGCAGTAATGGAATACTTGTCCAATGTTTTGCTCAGATGCCCATCCTTGGTGCTATCAAAGGTCATGGTGCCGAATACCAAGGGTGTCTAGCCTTGATTCCACCTCATAGCTCATGTTGGACCTGGGACCTCCAAGTCACACAAGGTAGCTTGGCACTAAATGGCAAGGCTAATCTCCAAAGTACATGTGTAAAGTTTGCGTCACACCCACTCAATAACTCAATGCCCATCCATCTCAAAAATGACATTACACCTTTCTTTTTATAAAAGTAGAAAAGTTGTATCCTTTCTTGAATTAGTTTTGTAGTTGCATATAATTCTTTAAATCAACATCTGGATTGTTTCTCTGTAGTACCTGTCATTGTAAACATTTATGACGGCATTGGCACACAATTCAAAAACAATTCTTCCCTGGCACTTCCTAGATTGTTAAGACAGAAAATTCTTCATAAACTCATTACATTTTCTAGTAGGAGGCAAATAGCTGTATTGTAATTTTGAGGAAGGATTCAAGTAGTTAACAGCCAGCAGGTTAATTGCAAGACAATATGAACCTCCCAATTCCTTCCTTTCATTCAGTTCACAGTTATCGTTTAAAACACAGTTCAGGAACCTCCTGTGAATTGGCTTTGAGCTTTTAGGAAGACTTCTCCTTCTATGAGGGCAGATTCTTAAGTTTACCCAATCATTAAAGGAACAGGCGCTGCCTCATCAGGATTCCTCGCCTCCTATCTAAAGTAGTACAGTCAGCGCTCTCTTTAGGTTATCTTCTGTATTTCCACCTTCCGTTTGACCCAAGTCTAGAGTAAATGACACCTGAGCAATTACACCTTCCCCACTCGCTGGTGCCAGCTCACAGTACAGTTAATCTTCCTCCTGGGACTCTTCCCACCTGGTCCCTCTGCCACTGACTGGGCCCAAACTAGCTCGAGTGACCAAAGGCTCTTCACGATTGCCCAGCCTCCCCCTCCTCACTTACTTTGCACTGCGTTGGGGAACAAGCGGGTCAGGGACTTTGGCTGATCGGAGAATCCAGTCTCCACCCTGCGCTGCCCTCACTGGACAACACAGGCCTCTAGCGGCTGTCTCCCGAGGGAAGGGAAGATCTCTGCCCACACTTGCCAGGGCTCGATCCTCCCGCCGGCCGACTCACCCACCAGACTTGCGCAGGAAGGAGACACTGCCGCGCCTCCGTCAGGCGCCTCCTCACGAACCGCCCGCACACGGAGACACTTCCTCGTAGGGCCGCACCTCCGGCCCTGCGCCGGAATCAGCCGCTGCCTCTCACCCACAACGAGTCGCCTCCTCCAGACTCCGCACCACTGAGCCTGCGCGAAAGACAGACGCGGCTCCGCTCACTCCACTCAGCAGCCGATCCAGCGACGACACTACCTCAGGACTTCCCCTGAGCCATGGTGCCTCACAGCCTGACGTGGCCCTCGCGGCTCACCAGAACTCGGGCCACCGCGTCCCTGGTCAGCAACCAATCAGCTGATGAGCCGTGCACTCAGCACAGGTGAGGGAACTACTTTCAGCAACCGCTGGTCTGGTGATCACGATCGGGGTTCTGAAACAGGGGGGGGGGGAAGAAAGAACCCAGTGTCTTGTTGTTCCTTTCGTCCGGTAACCCCTGAGCAGCAATACGTTACAGAGGGTCTAAGCAGGGTCAGATCCACATGTGGGGAAGTGTCAACAGCAAGGGGATAGCAGCCCCAAGGGACCATCAACCCACCCTCAGTGCACTGATCTCCCTGCCTAGTGGTCTGGACTCCTAGCAGGACTCTCTGGCTTCTCTCTCTAACTTCCAACTTCCAACTTCTAACTTCTAACTTCTAAAATGGCTGCCCTAGCGCTGACCCTTTTATAGGCTAGCCCCAGGCTTCCAGAACCAGCTGGAAGGTTCTAGAGCGTCCCTATATTGTCCTATTGGTCTATCCTCTGAGGAAAACAGTTATGGCAGTTAATGCCCACCATTTTGTGTATCCCCTACTTTCTAGTCAGAAAAGACACCTAGGCCTCAGGGAAAAGGACCATGAGGGCAAAGAACACCTAACCCCTAGGACAACACCGCAACCATTCAGTGGACATAAAAATTAAGGGTTTTGAGGGGCAAAAAGGGGACAAAAATAAATAAATAAATAGGAGGTACTACCAAAAGGGCAGACAGGTCTAACACGCGTCCCCCCAGCTGAAAGTGGGGAGAGCTACCCAACCCCTTGGGAGTCCTCATCACTAAGGCGGAAATACCTAGAGAGACCGTCTGCATTGGCGTGGTCCACTCCAGGCCGATGTTCCACCCGGAAGTCCATTCCCTGTAGGGAGATGGACCATCTCAACAACTTCGGATTTTCCCCCTTCATGTGCATCAGCCAACGGAGGGGTCGGTGGTCGGTCTGAACCAGGAAGTGCGAGCCAAACAGGTATGGCCGCAACTTCTTCAGAGCCCATACCACCGCAAAAGCTTCCCGCTCAATTGCACTCCACTTCTGTTCCCGGGGAAGCAGTCTCCTGGACAAGAAGACTACAGGCTGATCCAGACCCTCTTCATTGAGTTGCGATAACACTGCCCCAATGCCATGCTCTGATGCGTCTGTCTGGACGATCAACTCCTTAGAGAAGTCTGGGGCCCTCAGGACCGGTGCTGCACACATTTCAATTTCTCAAAGGCTTGCTGACAAGCCTCTGTCCAGACTACCTGTCGAGGTTGTTTCTTGGATGTGAGCTCTGTGAGGGGCGCTACAATAGTGCCATACCCCTTCACAAAGCGGCGGTAGTAACCTGTGAGGCCCAGGAAAGCTCGGACCTCAGTCTGGGTCTTGGGGAGTTCCCAGGCCATAATTGCCTCAATCTTTGCCTGGAGGGGCTGCACTGTTCCCCTACCCATCAAGTGGCCTAGGTACACAACCGACCCCTGCCCGATCTGACATTTACTGGCCTTGATTGCCAAGCCAGCCTGTTTCAGGGCCTGGAGAACAGCTTGCAACTGACGCAAATGGTCCTCCCAGCTGCTGCTGAAGACGGCAATGTCATCCAGGTAAGCAGCGGAGAAAGCCTCCATACCGGAGAGGACCTGGTTCACCAACCGCTGAAAAGTGGCAGGGGCATTTTTGAGCCCAAAGGGCATCACGCAGAACTGGAAGTGTCCCTCAGGCGTGGAGAAAGCTGACCTTTCTTTTGCTCCATCTGTAAGGGAGATCTGCCAGTACCCTGAAGTGAGGTCAAAGGTACTCAGATATTGGGCAGCTCCCAGCCGGTCAATCAATTCATCCGCCCTAGGGATCGGAAGAGCATCAGTCTTGGTGACTGAGTTCAGTCCCTGGTAATCCACACAGAACCTCAGTTCTGGAGTGGTGCCTGGTGGAGCTGCTTTTGGCACTAGAACCACCGGACTGGACCAGGGGCTGCTGGAAGGTTCAATAACTCCTAGCTCCAGCATCTTGGTAACCTCACCGTGGATGCTGGCCTTCACCTTGTCTGACAGCCGGTAGGTCTTTGACTTCACTGGTGGGCTGTCTCCTGTGTCCACATCATGGGTACACAGGTGGGTTCTTCCTGGGACAAGGGAGAACAACGAGGAGTACTGCTCCAATACCTGTCGGCAGTCCTCTCGCTGCTCAGGAGTTAGGGATGGGGAGAGAATCACTCCCTCCACCGACCCATCCTTCTCTTGAGACGAAAAGAGATCAGGGAGAGACTCGCTTTCTGCTTCCTCTGCACCATCAGTCACCATCATCAAGATGACCTCGGACCTCTCATGGTGGGGTTTGAGGCGATTGGCATGCAGCACCCGTAGGGGCTGTCGAGGGGTCTTAAGGTCCACCAGGTAGGTGGCCTTACCCTTCTTCTCCAACACCTCAAAGGGGCCTGTCCAGCAATCTTGGAGGGCACTTAGCTCTCCAGGTTCCATCACCCACACTTTCTGGCCAGACTCCAACTCCACAGGGTGAGCGTTGTGGTCATACCACTCTTTCATCACTGCTTGGCTGGCTTCCAAGTTGTCAGAAGCTTGCTTCCACAACTTTGCCATTTGGCTCCGGGAGGCCAGCATATAACTCACCACATCCCGGGGAGGCTTCCTGGGAGACTTTTCCCATCCGTCCTTCACCAGGCTGAGAGGTCCCCGTACAGGGTGCCCTTACAGAAGCTCGAAGGGGCTGAAGCCCACTCCTTTCTGTGGCACTTCCCTGTAAGAAAATAACAGACAGGGTAGGAGGGCGTCCCATTTCCTCCGCAGGCTCTCAGGCAGACTTCTTATCATGCCTTTCAAGGTCTTGTTGAACCTTTCTACCAGGCCATTGGCCTGGGGGTGATAAGGAGTAGTAAACCGGTAGGTAACTCCACACTCCTTCCACATAGCCCGCATGTACGCTGACATGAAGTTGGTCCCCCTGTCGGACACAACCTCCTTGGGGAAACCCACTCGGGTAAAGATCCCCATCAGGGCCCTAGCCACCACAGGTGCAGTGACAGTCCTCAGAGGAATTGCCTCTGGGTACCGCGTGGCGTGATCCACCAGAACCAGGATAAACCTGTGACCAGCTGTGGTTGGTGGATCCAATGGCCCCACAATGTCGATGCCCACCCTTTCAAAGGGGGTGCTAACGACAGGAAGTGGTTCCAGGGGAGCTTTCAGCTTCACCCCTGTCTTCCCACTGGCTTGACAGGATACACACATCCGACAGTATGTGTCAGATGCCACTTTCATCTGAGGCCAGTAAAAGTGGGGGACAAGCCGGGCAAAGGTCTTGTCCTGACCTAAGTGTCCTGTCAAAGGAATCTCATGAGCCAATTCTAGAAGAAAGGCTCGGTAACGTTGAGGGACCACCAAGGCCCGTGATGAACCGGGCAAAGGTACCTTGGGTTCACTGTAGAGGAGTCCGTCCTCCCAGTAAATGTGATAGTGCCCTGCAACGTTCCCTGCTGCCTGGGCTTCGGCCTGTCGCCTCAGTCCCTCAAGGGTAGGGCACTCCTTCTGGCCCTTACAGAACTCCTCCCTGGTAGGCCCTCCCTCCACATGCCACTCAGCAGGGATGGGTAGGTCCTCTAGGGAGACTATTTCCCCCTCCACAGACTCCTGGTCCACCACCGCAGGTGGCCGATCTGTCTCATGGGGCGTGGAAGCCGAAGCAGGCTTCTCCTGTCTTCGGGTCTGTCCCTTCTTGGCAGCGGGCTGGGCCATTGTTCCAGGCTCCAGCCCAGGCGAACTCCCTCTCCGGGTAGTCGCAGACCTTGTGCTTGCACAGGCCCAGTCAGGTGTACCCAGCATCTCCGAATGACTCCGGTATTCCACCTCCTTCCAGACATTATGCTCCATGTCATTCCCCAGCAGACAATCGACTGGCACGGCAGGGCTTACGGCAACTCGAAGTGAACCTGCAACCCCTTCCCACTCAAATGGAATCTCGGCCACAGGATAGTAGCCCAATCTGCCGTCAGCCATCGCGGCGGGGTGGAGTACATGTGGAATCACCTGCTCTGGAGACACCAGTTGACTCCTTACCATAGTCATACTGGCTCCTGTGTCTCTCAGAGCCTCCCCTCTTTGGCCATTGATGGTGACCCATTGCCCATACTTTACAGTATTTGAGGGCACCTAGATCTTAGGAACCATCTCCCGATCTCCCAGGGACACTAAGGTGACACCCGCCCACTCACCCCCCTTATTTAAGGGCAACTCCTCCCCGAGCACTACACTAGCTACTCCTGGGGCTTTTCCTCCAGTGGGAGGGGGTAGTCTCTTTGGGCACTTGACATCTCCCTTATAATGTCCAACACCACCACACTCAAAGCAGTGGACAACCCTTGGCTGCTGGCTTTGGCCAGGATGAGGGTTTCTGGGCGGGTTAGCCTTAGGGGTGAATCCTGTTCCCTTTCCCTGGAAACTGTTTTGGGGACCTTTTGAGAACTCCCGCTTTTTATCTCCCCCCTCCTTCTTCTGGGGGGCGTCCTGTCCGGCCCTTTGGGAATCCCCTCCAGTCCCCTTTGAGGACACCCGGGTACTTGCCCAGATGTCCGCCTCCTCTGCAAGCTTCCGGGGGTTGGTCAGCTTACTGTCCACCAGGTGTTGACACAGCTCGGGAAAACATTTCTCGAGTAGATGCTCTTTGAGAAAAAGGTCGTACAACCCCTCATAGTCCCTCACCTCGCTGCCTTGTATCCAGCCCTCCAATGCCTTCCTTGCATAGTCCAGGAAATCCACCCAGTTTTGGGTGCTTAATTTGTGACTCCCCCTGAACTTTTGGCGATACTTCTCTGGGGTTAGCCCAAACTTTTTAATTAACGCCACTTTCATGGTGGGGTAGTGGGTCTGCTCTTCCTGTTCCAGGGCCAATAATGTATCCCGACCAGTAGGAGGCATATACTTGTATAACCCACCCCCCAGTGTTTCTCCTGGATCCCATGGGCTCTTAAGGAGACCTCATAGGCAGCCAGCCACTTGGCGATGTCATCCTCTTGGCTGTAGCTAGCAACTATGTCTTTAGGTAGGTAGGGTCTGGATTCCCTGGTTAATTCTTTGGTTTCGCTGCCACCATTCGGAGAATTGGAGGGTCCTAACTGTAGGGCCTTGAGTTCTAGCTCTCTCAGTTTTATCTCATGAGCCATCCTCTGTTCCTCCCTCCCCTGTTCCAACTTGGCTAATTCCAACTTTTAATTGTCTTTTCTCCCCCCTGTCCATTAGTTCAGCTTCGGTCAAGCTTCCTCCGGAGACACTACTTCCCTTCCTTGAGTAGGTCATCGGTCCTGGAAGTAGGTTTCCCATCTCAGGATGGAACAATCCCTCTACCCCTATGACTGTGTCCCGGTCCGTCCCCTCTTCCTCCTCCTTCCCTTCTCCATGTGCTGCCACCCAAGCCCTCAAACTGGTCTGGAGTTCCCCCTTCTTCGCACCACGCTTAAAAAACACTCCCATCTTTTGGCAAAAGTCTCTAAGCTGGGCTGCAGAATAAGTTTCCAGTTCTTCCAGAGCAAATTCCATTTTGCTGAAGAGCAATGTAGGGACAAGCACACAAAAAGAATAGATTCAAAAGGGGCAATTTGAAGCTTCCTCCACCCACCACCAGGAGTAAATTTAGAAAAAGCAAAAGTAGTAATTGGAAAGTCCGCCAGGAGAAAACTCCAGGTGTAAGCCTGTGGAGTACACTTAGTTACTGACGAGTGGACGCAAACACAGTTCGTATCCCACCGCTAGACACCAATCATGTTGGACCTGGGACCTCCAAGTCACATAAGGTAGCTTGGCACTAAATGGCAAGGCTTATCTCCAAAGTACATGTGTAAAGTTTGCGTCACACCCACTCAATAACTCAATGCCCATCCATCTCAAAAATGACATTACACCTTTCTTTTTATAAAAGTAGAAAAGTTTTATCCTTTCTTGAATTAGTTTTGTAGTTGCATATAATTCTTTAAATCAACATCTGGATTGTTTCTCTGTAGTACCTGTCATTGTAAACATTTATGACGGCATTGGCACACAATTCAAAAACAATTCTTCCCTGGCACTTCCTAGATTGTTAAGACAGAAAATTCTTCATAAACTCATTACATTTTCTAGTAGGAGGCAAATAGCTGTATTGTAATTTTGAGGAAGGATTCAAGTAGTTAACAGCCAGCAGGTTAATTGCAAGACAATATGAACCTCCCAATTCCTTCCTTTCATTCAGTTCACAGTTATCGTTTAAAACACAGTTCAGGAACCTCCTGTGAATTGGCTTTGAGCTTTTAGGAAGACTTCTCCTTCTATGAGGGCAGATTCTTAAGTTTACCCAATCATTAAAGGAACAGGCGCTGCCTTATCAGGATTCCTCGCCTCCTATCTAAAGTAGTACAGTCTGCGCTCTCTTTAGGTTATCTTCTGTATTTCCACTTCCGTTTGACCCAAGTCTAGAGTAAATGACACCTGAGCAATTACACCTTCCCCATTCGCTGGTGCCAGCTCACAGTACAGTTAATCTTCCTCCGGGGACTCTTCCCACCTGGTCCCTCTGCCACTGACTGGGCCCAAACTAGCTCGAGTGACCAAAGGCTCTTCACGATTGCCCAGCCTCCCCCTCCTCACTTACTTTGCACTGCGTTGGGGAACAAGCGGGTCGGGGACTTTGGCTGATCGGAGAATCCAGTCTCCACCCTGCGCTGCCCTCACTGGACAACACAGGCCTCTAGCGGCTGTCTCCCGAGGGAAGGGAAGATCTCTGCCCACACTTGCCGGTGCTCGATCCTCCCGCCGGCCGACTCACCCACCAGACTTGCGCAGGAAGGAGACACTGCCGCGCCTCCGTCAGGCGCCTCCTCACGAACCGCCCGCACACTGAGACACTTCCTCGTAGGGCCGCACCTCCGGCCCTGCGCCGGAATCAGACGCTGCCTCTCACCCACAACGAGTCGCCTCCTCCAGACTCCGCGCCACTGAGCCTGCGCGAAAGACAGACGCGGCTCCGCTCACTCCACTCAGCAGCCGATCCAGCGACGACACTACCTCAGGACTTCCCCTGAGCCCTGGTGCCTCACAGCCTGACGTGGCCCTCGCGGCTCACCAGAACTCGGGCCACCGCGTCCCTGGTCAGCAACCAATCAGCTGATGAGCCGTGCACTCAGCACAGGTGAGGGAACCACTTTCAGCAACCGCTGGTCTGGTGATCACGATCGGGGTTCTGAAACAGGGGGGGGAAGAAAGAACCCAGTGTCTTGTTGTTCCTTTCGTCCGGTAACCCCTGAGCAGCAATCCGTTACAGAGGGTCTAAGCAGGGTCAGATCCACATGTAGGGGAAGTGTCAACAGCAAGGGGATAGCAGCCCCAAGGGACCATCAACCCACCCTCAGTGCACTGATCTCCCTGCCTAGTGGTCTGGACTCCTAGCTGGACTCTCTGGCTTCTCTCTCTAACTTCCAACGTCTAACTTCTAAAATGGCTGCCCTAGCGCTGACCCTTTTATAGGCTAGCCCCAGGCTTCCAGAACCAGCTGGAAGGTTCTAGAGCGTCCCTATATTGTCCTATGGGTCTATCCTCTGAGGAAAACAGTTATGGCAGTTAATGCCCACCATTTTGTGTATCCCCTACTTTCTAGTCAGAAAAGACACCTAGGCCTCAGGGAAAAGGACCATGAGGGCAAAGAACACCTAACCCCTAGGACAACACCGCAAAAATTCAGTGGACATAAAAATTAAGGGTTTTGAGGGGCAAAAAGGGGACAAAAATAAATAAATAAATAGGAGGGACTACCAAAAGGGCAGACAGGTCTAACAGCTCTTTAATCCACCAAAACACACTCACTAACTTTTCTTTTTATGTTTCGTTTTCTTTTTCTTCTTTCTTTGACACCGTTTTTGCACCTTTTCATTTTTCCTTTTCTGTTTTTCTCTCTTTTGCTCTGGATCAAAGTCTGTTGAAGAAAAATAAGTGTTGGTGCCCAAAAAAATGAGTGCCAGTAGGCCCCACCTGCAACTCCCCTCAAATTAAGCACTGCTTGTATGAATCGGCATGAAAGGGGGCAGGTTCACCTATAACAAATTCTTAAAGCAACTACAAGCCCTCTTATCTACACACATACTAAACATCAAAGAAATCCCTAAGTGGTCCAGTAGGTCCCTAACAAACTCTCTGTCTCATGGGGTCTATGCAAGGCACCCTCAGTCTACAGCAAAGCTCTTCTCGTAAGTGACCATTTCACTTTTCACAACCCTCTCTTGCACTTTACTGCTGTTGTACAGAACTGGATCAAACTTTGGGCCTGAGCTGCACGTCCAGCTCCCCAAACTGACAGCGACAACTTTTCACTATACAGCAGAGTCCTGTGTTAGTCAGCAGATCCCTAAGGGTTGGTCTGCTCACTGGTGACAGTAGGGTCCTGTGTTACTCAGCAGGTCCCTAAGGGTGTACGGCTCTGGTGATAGTAGGGTACAGTGTTACACAACAGGATTATAACGGTTGATCTGCTCACTGGTGACAGGGCTCCGTGTTACTCAGCAGGTCCCTAAGGACTGGTCTGAGTTGTAAGCAGATTAGGTAGGCAGCAGATTAGGTAGGCAGCAGGACACCTCTTCAAGTTACAAGATGGATTTATTAAGATAGTACAGCAGAGCAGTAAACCTCACAGCTGACCAGACCATCAACTGAAGCCATCTTGTGGCTTCGTTCTCCGATTGTACTTTCGTTCCTATAGCAACGTAGGTTACTGGAACGCAATGCCACGGAATGCAGTTAATGGAGACATGAAGATAAACTCAGTGGTTGCCACAAGCTGTTTAATTTGAGCAACAGTGAGTTATTGCTAGGTGACTGTCGTGTTTTTTACTATCTGCATAAATGCTGTGTTGCAAAGGACTTCCATGTATTTGTATTGTACGGAATGAGAGAGAGCCTGAGTGCTCGCAACACATTCAACTTTATGCCAGAACCGAAGTACGTGACATTTCACCTTTATTGAAGTGAAACACCGTCTCAGTGTCAAATTTTCTACAACACTGCCATCTTGTGGATCTTGAAAGTATAACAGGGAACCAGAAAAGCCTAAGAACGTGTCAATAAGATATTTTGTGAAAAGTTTAACTGTCATTTATTAAAAAAAAATAAAAGAATGGATTTTTACAGCTGTCATAACTGTACTCTACCGCAACCTCCTGCCGCATTCCTAGAGAGTACAAGAAACTCTTTGGTGGTGCAGTAGCAAAACAGACAGTGCAGTCACAACTAACTATTTAACAAACACAAAAGCAAGCGTGAAGAGGTTGTTATGTAGTGCTTAGAGTACTGAGACATCCCATGATCAAAGAGCAAGATATGCAGAGCTTTTGCCTAGTAGGCAGTAGTTCTGACTAAAGATTAGAGTACTCGCGGCAGTTTCCTTTACTTTTCAAAGCGTTTCACAGATTTATGGTTTCTGTACTCCTTACTTCTTGCCGCAGTTGGGTGAGACGCCTTCATGGGTTCGTGGTGCGAGGGGCTGCTCGTGCTGCGCTGTTGGTCTGCTCCTTTGGTCTGCTTATTCGGTCTGCTCCTCTGGTCAGCACAGAATGTCGCCAAAATTTTGTAAGTAGATTAGGTGGGCAGCAGGACACGTCTTCAAGTTACAAGATGGATTTATTACGATAGTACAGCAGATCAGTACACCTCACAGCTGACCAGACCATCAACTGCCAAGGCTGGAACTTTCACATATAAGATAGAACACTCATAGGTACTATGGGAGGTTGGGAAGGTGGGAACACAAAGAAAGGGCTACTGACACCAAGTAGCCATATTGAAGGAAGTACAAATATACAACAGTCTGCTCACTGGTGATAGTAGGGTACGGTGCTACTCAGCAGGACCCTGAGGGTTGGTCTGCTTACCGGTGACAGCTGGGTCTGGTGTTACTCAGCTAGTCCTTAAGGGTTGGTCTGCTCACTGGTGATAGTAGTTTCTTTTGTTACTCAGAGATCCCTAGGGGTTGGTCTACTCACTGGTGATAGTAGGGTCCTGTGTTACTCAGCAGGCCCCTAAGTGTTGGTCTGCTCACTGGTGATAGTAGGGTCCGTTGATACTCAGCAGATGTCTAAGAGTTGGTCTGCTCAGCGGTGACAGCGGGGTCCTGTGTTACAGCAGCTCTTTAAGAGTTTACGGCTCTTGTGATAGTAGGGGTCCTGTGTTACACAGCCGGTCTCCATGGGTTTACAGCTCTGTCCTGTGTTACTCAGCAGGTCCCTAAGGGTTGATCTGCTCGCTAGTGATAGTAGGTTGCTTTGTTGCACAGCAGGTCCCTAAAATTTGATCTGCTCACTTGTGATAGTAGAGTCCTATGTTACACAGCAGGTCCCTAAGGGTTGACCAGCTCACCGGTGACAGTAGAGTACTGTGTTACACAGCCGGTCCGTATGGGTTGGTCTGTTTGCTGGTGATAGTAGGGTCCTTTGTTACACAGCAGGTCCCTGTGGGATGGTCTGCTCGCTGGTGATAGTAGGGTGCTGTGTTACTCAGTCAGTCCATAAGGTTTCATCTACTCACTGGTGACAGCAGAGTCCCTTGTTACACATCAGATCCCTGTGAGTTGGTCTGCTCGCTGGTGATAGTAGGGTGCTGTGTTACTCAGTCGGTCCCTAAGGTTTGGTCTGTTCGCTGGTGATAGCAGGGTCCTTTGTTACACAGCAGGTCCCTGTGGGTTGGTCTGCTCGCTGGTGATAGTAGGGTGCTGTATTACTCAACCGGTCCCTGAGGTTTGGTCTGCTCGCTGGTGATAGAACGGTCCTTTGTTACACATCAGGTCCCTGTGCGTTGGTCTGCTCGCTGGTGATAGTAGGGTCCCTTGTTACACAGCAGGTCCATATGGGTTGGTCTGCTCGCTGGTGATAGTAGGGTCCTTTGTTACACAGCAGGTCTCTGTGGGTTGGTCTGCTCGCTGGTGATTGTAGGGTCCTTTGTTACACAGCAGGTACCTATGGGTTGGGCTGCTCGCTGGTGATAGTGGGGTTCCTTATTACACCGCAGGTCCATATGGGTTGGTCTGCTCGCTGGTGATAGTAGGGTTTCTTATTAGACAACAGGTCCATATGGGTTGGTCTGCTTGCTGGTGATAATAGGGTCCTTTGTTACATAGCAGGTCCACCTGGGTTGGTCTGCTTGCTGGTGATAGTATGATAGTAGGGTCCTTGGTTACACAGGAGGTACCTATGGGTTGGGCTGCTCGCTGGTGATAGTAGGGTTCCTTATTACACAGCAGGTCCATATGGGTTGGTCCGCTCGCTGGTGATAATAGGGTCCTTTGTTACACAGCAGGTCCATCTTGGTTGGTGTGCTTGTTGGTTATAGTATGATAGTAGGGTCCTTTGTTACACAGCAGGTCCCTATGGGTTGGTCTGCTCGCTGGTGCTAGCAGGGTCCTTTGTTACACAACAGGTCCCTATGGGTTGGTCTGCTCGCTGGTGATAATAGGGTCTTTTGTTACACAGCAGGTCCATATGGGTTGGTCTGCTCGCTGGTGATAGTAGGGTCCTTTGTTACACATCAGGTCCCTGTGTGTTGGTCTGCTCGCTGGTGATAGTAGGGTGCTGTGTTAATCAGCCGGTCCATAAGGTTTGGTCTGCTCACTGGTGATAGTAGGGTACTGTGTTACTAAGCCGGTCCCTAAGTTTGGTCTGTTCGCTGGTGATAGTAGGGTCCTTTGTCACACAGCAGGTCCCTGTGGGTTGGTCTGCTCATTGGTGATAGTAGGGTTCCTTGTTACACAGCAGGTTCCTATGGGTTGGTCTTCTCACTAGTGATAGTAGGGTCCCTTGTTACAGAGCAGGTCCCTATGGGTTGGTCTGCTCGCTGGTGATAGTAGGGTCCTTTGTTACACAGCAGGTTTCTGTGGGTGGGTCTGCTCGCTGGTGATAGTAGGGTCCCTTGTTACACAGCATGTCCCTATGGGTTGGTCTGCTCACTAGTGATAGTAGGGTCCCTTGTTACAGAGCAGGCCCCTGTGGGTTGGTCTGCTCGCTGGTAATAGTAGGGTCCTTTGTTACACAGCAGGACTCTGTGGGTGGGTCTGCTCGCTGGTGATAGTAGGGTCCCTTGTTACACAGCAGGTCCCTATGGGTTGGTCGGCTCACTAGTGATAGTAGGGTCCCTTGTTACAGAGCAGGTCCCTATGGGTTAGTCTGCTCGCTGGTGATAGTAGGGTCCCTTGTTACACAGCAGGTCCCTATGGGTTGGTCTGCTCACTAGTGATAGTAGGGTCCCTTGTTACAGAGCAGGTCCCTATGGGTTGGTCTTCTCGCTGGTGATAGTAGGGTCCCTTGTTACACAGCAGGTCCCTATGGGTTGGTCTGGTCACTAGTGATAGTAGGGTCCTTTGTTACACAGCAGGTCTCTGTGGGTGGGTCTGCTTGCTGGTGATAGTAGGGTCCTTTGCTACACAGCAGGTCCCTATGGGTTGGTCTGCTCGCTGGTGATAGTAGGGTCCCTTGTTACACAGCAGGTCCCTATGGGTTGGTCTGCTCACTAGTGATAGTAGGGTCCCTTGTTACAGAGCAGGTCCCTATGGGTTAGTCTTCTAGCTGGTGATAGTAGGGTCCCTTGTTACACAGCAGGTCCCTATGGGTTGGTCTGCTCACTAGTGATAGTAGGGTCCCTTGTTACAGAGCAGATCCCTATGGGTTGGTCTGCTCGCTGGTGATGGTAGGGTCCCTTGTTACAGAGCAGGTGCCTATGGGTTGGTCTGCTTGCTGGTGATAGTAGGGTCCTTTGTTACACAGCATCTCTGTGGGTGGGTCTGCTCGCTGGTGATAGTAGGGTCCTTTGTTACACAGCAGGTCCCTATGGGTTGGTCTGCTCGCTGGTGATGGTAGGGTAATTTGTAGGCTGTCCTGTTTTCAGTTTCTATTTTCGGTAAATTCTGGTGGGGTTTTTTCAGTGTTTTCAATATCTTAAAAAACAGTTGTTATCAGTGGTTACACATTTTCACGCCACTAAAAACAACAGAAAAAGTGTTTTTCCGGTGTTCATGGAACGTTTTGCTTTTATCATTGCTTTCTTTCTGCACTGAAAGAACATGGTATATAGACAGTGTACGTATAGTGTATATGAGGTCCAAAGAGATTTTTGCAAATTAATCTTATTGTAGTACACCATACAATACTTCTTAAGTGAGTCTTTGGTCATGTGTGCTCGTGGTTTCCTTCCCATGTAAACTTCTGTGAAAAGGCCCTCTCAGCATTCATACCCCCTTGGGCTGAGAACCGTCAGCTAAGGGGCACAGTTGGGATGACTCTTTCTTTTATGCCACATAAAGCACAAAATGATAAATATTTGCATTTTAGTTCCTGGGCATAAGAAAACAGTGCACCAGAATGCACTAAAAAGTCAATAGCATCCCTCATTAACTCTGAAGATTGTAAAGATGCTTTCAGCATACCATCTAACAAGTGGCAAGGATCTCCTACAGGGAATCACTTCAGCTCGGGAATCAATTTTGACAGGTCATCACACAAATTTTTTATATACGTAGCTGAATCACTACAAATACAAACAATATCACTCTAATCGTTGTTGAATTTGCAAATAACCTTTTTTGCAGAGCATAACAAGTGACACTGTGTTCCATGTTTTCCAAAAGTCTGGTGTCACGTTTTCACCACTATCCCAGATGCTTGGTGATATATATACTTGTCACTATACCTTGCATTTAATGTTTAAAGCCTGAGGTGTTGGTAATTCATCTACTATCAATACTGACCCCCTAGAAACTATGGTCTGATGTATTAAGGGTTTTTACCCATTCTCTGTGGGCAAATGTGATGACACATATTAGGAAAGATTTTTATGAAACTAGCCATTTTACCTATCAGTGAATGAATATAATGCAGCCAAAATATCAAATGTGAGTTTGATATGTCCTGATTCTCTACAGGTTATAAAATAAGTAAACTAAACCTAAAACGTGAAACTAAACCCTGCATCTTTAGACCAAAGGCCATAAACCTGAAAAAAAGTAAAAGGAAGAAGAAACAATATTTTAGTGGCATCCCTAAAGAGAAAAACTCAAGCAGAATAATGTTAGTGAGTCTTTCTTACTGCTAGCTTGTATAACAAAGTTACATTTTATTGACCCCTTCAGTAAGAACAAAATGACTTTCACTTTCTTTTTCCTTTCTTTGAATGGCATTTAGTTTGTGGTTGTTCAGGTGTTTTTTCAGTGTTTATATGTTTTCACCGGCGAGGGTTATTTTTCTTTCAGTGGGGTTTTATCAGTTATTATAGGTTTAAACCTAAAACCCCACAGCCTAGTAATTTGTTACACAGCAGGTCCCTATGGGTTGGTCTGCTCGCTGGTGAATGTAGGGTCCCTTGTTACATAGCAGGTCCCTGTGGGTCTGTCTGCTCGCTGGTGATAGTAGGGTGCTGTGTTACACAGCAGGTCCCTATGGGTTGGTCTGCTCGCTGGTGATGGTAGGGTAATTTGTTACACAGCAGGTCCATATGGGTTGATCTGCTTGCTGGTGATAGTAGGGTCCCTTGTTACACAGCAGGTCCCTGTGGGTCTGTCTGCTCGCTGGTGATAGTAGGGTGCTGTGTTACACAGCAGGTCCCTGTGGGTCGGTCTGCTTTCTGGTGATAGTAGGGTGCTGTGTTACACAGCAGGTCCCTGTGGGTCGGTCTGCTTGCTGGTGATAGTAGGGTGCTGTGTTACACAGCAGGTCCCTGTGGGTCGGTCTGCTCGCTGGTGATAGGTTGGTGCTGTGTTACACAGCAGGTCCCTATGGGTTGGTCTGCTCGCTGGTGATAGTAGGGTCCCTTGTTACACAGCAGGTCCCTATGGGTTGGTCTACTCACTAGTGATAGTAGGGTCCCTTGCTACAGAGCAGGTCCCTATGGGTTAGTCTTCTTGCTGGTGATAGTAGGGTCCCTTGTTAAACAGCAGGTCCCTATGGGTTGGTCTGCTCACTAGTGATAGTAGGGTCCCTTGTTACAAAGCAGGTCCCTATGGGTTGGTCTGTTCACTAGTGATAGTAGGGTCCCTTGTTACAGAGCAGGTCCCTATGGGTTGGTCTGCTCGCTGATGATAGTAGGGTCCTTTGTTACACAGCATCTCTGTGGGTGGGTCTGCTCGCTGGTGATAGTAGGGTCCTTTGTTACACAGCAGGTCCCTATGGGTTGGTCTGCTCGCTGGTGATGGTAGGGTCCCTTGTTACATAGCAGGTCCCTGTGGGTCTGTCTGCTCGCTGGTGATAGTAGGGTGCTGTGTTACACAGCAGGTCCCTGTGGGTCGGTCTGCTCGCTGGTGATAGGTGGGTGCTGTGTTGCACAGCAGGTCCCTATAGATTGGTCTGCTCGCTGGTGATAGTAGGGTCCTTTGTTACACAACAGGTCCCTATGGGTTGGTCTGCTCGCTGGTGATAGGAGGGTGCTGTGTTACACAGCAGGTCCCTGTGGGTTGGTCTGCTCGCTGTTGATAGTAGGGTCCCTTGTTACACAGCAGGTCCCTGTGGGCCGGTCTGCTCGCTGGTGAGGCTGGGATATCGACACGCCAAAGAGCAGAATGTTTGCGGAGAGTCCCCGGAGTTGATCTGAGTCTCTACAAAGAGCTCTCAGCCTCCCGAGTGACCGAACCCCAGACCACTGACCAGAAAACTGACCCGAACCTCCGGGAGTACCGGACCCGCCAGGACACCTGAACCAGCTCTTGCACAGGAAGAAAGGTTCAGGTACGCACCTGTGCACGTGTCTGTCTGTGTGCACAGTCGTGGACCGCATGCTTGTGCCTAAGCCCAACAATCAGCTGCCATCGCAGGTTAACCATTGTAGCATCCAGCTACAAGAACTACAGACACGTGGGGTTAACTTAACTGGAGCTTTATTACACACGTCTTGCTCCTACCCTGTCCCTACTCTAACTACCCTCATCCAGTACTGACCCCTCCTCTTCCCCTCAGCCCACCTAGCTCCGCCCACCCCAGCTACTAGACTGTCAACTATATTACATCTCCCCCTTTCTTAACAAAATGAGCTTAATGTCTTCAGTGTTCACAATTCTTCAATCCACCACGCTGGTCGGCGGACAGTCTGTTCTTCAAACCTCAGTAGTGTCGAATCAGTGGTGGGCTTGGCTTTGGTCAGTCTTTCTGTTGTCTGGATCAGGGTATTCCTGATCACGTTGCGTTTGACCTGTTTACTCTCACACTCCGCAGTCATCATGTTTCCTTCCTCCGGTGTAACGGTTGGTTCAGATGCTCGATCCCTTTCATGAGTGAATAATGTTTGGGTCCTCTTCTGAGTACCAGCATCTACTTTTACTTCCTTTAGTCTTGTCCAGTCGAGGGCAACACTGCTCTCCAATTCAGGGTCATGCATACCAGACAGTACGGTGTGGCTTGATAACTCGTTCACGGTCTCGGGTTGTCTGGCGAGCTCGTGGGCTATCTGTGCATAGGCAGGTGTCTCTCTCATCTGATGATCTCTCTCTGCTGACATGTCCGGGTTTCCTTGCGGAGTGGATGGCTGGTCCCTTCCCATCAGGTGATTAAGGTCCAGTGTCTCTGTTTTCTTTTTGTAGGTCCTTTGGGTCAACCTCGCGGACCCCTTCAGGGGTGACGGTGTCTGATCTATGTCCAGATATGCTTGTGGCTGACCTGACAGGTTGTCTTGTGACATGACTGGATATTCAGAGTCCTTAGTGCGTGGCGTGTTGCTCTTGACGTGAAGGATGTCCTTTAGTTCCATGGTGCGTTTGGGTGGTTGACGCCATGACTGTTGTCGGGACCATGACTCGGTCAACTCACGGGATTGAACAGACGAGCCCTCTGGGTCAGAGAAGTCTTTGGTCGACTTCCAGGATCGGACAGACGTGCTCTCTGAATCAGAGGAGTTCCTGGCCATAAACGTGCCTTCTAGGTCAGAGAAGTCTTTTGTCGACTTCCAGGATCGAACGGACGCGCTCTCTGAATCAGAGGAGTTTCTGGCCATGCTCCTTTTGAAACGTTCCTTTGATGGTGTATCAGGTACTGGATGTCTGACATAAGTGGGCCGTGACACGTTGTTCGTTGACTCAGGGTTGTCTTTAAAACGATTCTCCGGGCGCCTTCGTCGACTTGTCTTTGGCATTGTTTCATCTGAGAAGTTGCTCAACAACCACGTGCTTGTTCTTTGTGTTTGCTCTTGAGATTTCCCATCTTTGCCTTTCTCACATGTCAACGATGTCTTCTCAGTTTCTTCGTTGTCCCTGGTGTCATTGATACATTGGTCTTTTCCTGTTCGTTGTTGGGGAGGGTCAGTTCGTCTTATGCGGCCTATTTCTTCTTCCCACTTGTTTGGTGCTCGGATACCCATGATGTGGGTGTGATGTGTTCTTCTGCTGGATGATGTTCCTTCAGACTCATCTTCACAACTTGACGAAGAGTGTTCCTGCGCCGACTTCCAGTTGTGACCATTTTGAGCTCTCCTTCTATAGTTTGTCTTTCTTACTCTCTTGTTGTGTAAGTTGCCATCTTGTCCAGGGGTGCTACCTGTCCCACTTGACGCTCCCTCCTTGTCAGACTTTGAATGACATCTTGAGGGTGACGAACTCCTTGAGGTTGTCCTTTGACTGATTGACTCGGAGTATTCCTTGTCACTATGTCTCTCCCGTTGGTCAGACTTTGGATGACATCTTGAAGGTGAAGAACTCCTTGAGGTTGTCCTTTGACTGATTGACTCAGAGTACTCCTTGTCACTGTGTCTCTCCCGTTGTCTTTTCATTGGTCTGCCTTCCCTCTCTCTCTTTTTTGTTTTGTCTGTTTTCCGAGTGTCATCTGTCCAGGTAGCTTGATAATTTGCCTTCAGATTCGGGTCCTTTGATCTGTCTCTTGCCTTGACGTGCATTCCAATTTCAGCCTTCCTGATGATTTCTTCTAGCGACCACTTTCCTTGCAAGATCTTGAGCTTTGTGTCGGGGTTTGTGCAGCCTTCAATTATCCGGAGTCGAACTGCGTCCTCGTTCGTAAAGGTGTTGAAGTGGCAGCCTTGCACCAGGTTTTGCAATCGAGAGATGAAGGTTGGCAATGGTTCACTTGGTTCCTGCCGAGCTGTGTTGAAAGCGATGCGCTCTTGATCCACTTCCGCTTGTGCGGAGAGACGGGCACATAGCTTTTCTTGGAGTCTTTTATAGATTTCTGTGTCCTCTTTGGAAAATGTTTCGATTGGGCATCGGCCCTCTGGACCCACCAAATGGAGGAGCAACATTAGACATTTCCTCTCTCTTTGTTCACCATTGGCATCCAGGAAGTCACCCAATGTCGCCAGCCATCGGTTCTGTTCAAGACACAGACTCCAGGTATCATACTGCATTCCTGGGGGTGGTGCTCTGAAGCAAGGGTTGCGTCGGTGTGCTACTTCTTCCTTCGCCATGAGAAGAGGGTTCTGATTGGTTGTATCCAGGCGGGTTGCTCACTCGGCTTCTCGTGGTTGTTTTTGAGTTAATCCTCTTTGGTCAAGGCCTCGGGTCTGGTCATCTGCTGGGGCGTTACTAATCCTTGCAACCACCACCGTATGCGCCAGTGACTAGAACTTGGATTTCCTGCGTTCCGAGATGTCCACTACCCAGCCGCGCTGTGCCGGTCGCAGGGCTCCTTCTCCGCGGTGAGGCTAGTGCAAGTCCTTTGGTCACCTCCGTGTATGCTGTGCTTGTTTCCGGGACCTTCCTTCGCAGTCTTGCCTTCCTCTGAACCTCGTGCGGTTCTGTCCAGCAGCTCCTCCCCTTTACGCTCTTCGGTATGTGTGCACCATCACCTTTGGAGGTGCTCGTGCCGGTTCGCTGTTTCTCGCTAATGTGTGTTTATTCGCTTCTCCAGTGCTTGTTGGTTTCTACTCGCCACTGCTTGTTTGTTGGTTCTTATCCAGGCTTGATTGTTCTTCGCCAATGCTCGTTTGGTCTTCCGGTGTCAATGCTTGTTTGTTTGCCAGTGCTTGTTTTATTTCTATCGCCAATGCTTGTTTGTTACCAATGCTCGTTTCCTTCTGCTGCACTTCTATCGCCAATGCTTGTTTTATTTCTATCGCCAATGCTTGTTTTATTTCTATCGCCAATGCTTGTTTTATTTCTATCGCAAATGCTTGTTTGTTACCAATGCTTGTTTCCTTCTGCTGCCAGTGCTGATTCACTTTGCTTAATGCCTGACTTCAAAATGGCCGCCTATAGTTTGCACAGGGAGGATGTCCCAGAAGTCGCCTGACCCAAAGATGGCCGCCGTGGATGTCTACAGGCACTACTTTCTCTCTCAGCATTCAGCTCCTTTCTTCACTCGGGACTCACCGGCCATCGTCTCTAGGAGCAGTATCTTCCTAATTCGGCTCCCCCAGGTCTCACTGCAGTCAGGTGAGGTTGGGGTGGGCTCCCGCCGTCCCTTGCAGAGTCCTCGGCGGCGACAGGCCAATGCTCACGCATCCAGCGTGAGATTCTCCGACACCGGAGTCCAGGCTCCAATTATGGCGCGCTCAGCAGCGCGCGACAGCAGGCCTTCGTGGGGCGATCTACCCCAGAGTTTACTCGTCTCTTGGCCACCACAGTCACCAGATCGGGTTGGGGTGAGCTCCCGACTCGATTCCTGAATTCCCGCTCTCTTATTCCGACAGCATGCCAAACCTCACGCATCGGGCGTGAGGTTTTCCGACGTCCGGGGCTCCGTTTTCAGCGCCTTCAGCTGCGCTCGTTACTGGGCTCTCGAGGACGGCGTCCACGACGTCGGGGGATCCTGGGCTCACTCCGAGGTGCCAGACAGGGTCGGAGTGGGCTCCCGACTCCTGTATGTCTGGGGCTCTAAGTTGCACGCATCCAGCGTGACGCGCGTTTCCAGCGCGAAACAGTTCTCACTTCCCGAGCGTTTCAGCGCTCGATCGACTGGTTCCCTCTGGGCTTCCACAGACGCTGGGGGAAAGCAGGGTCCCCTGCTGCTGACCTTTTCTTCCGGCAGCAGCACCACCAGGCAGCAGATTCTTTGCTCAATGCTGCAGGGGACAGGGCACTCCGGGTGGGTTCTGCAGGCTCTGATTATGCCGATCCCACCCTCGTCGCCAGCTGTAGCATCCAGCTACAAGAACTACAGACACGTGGGGTTAACTTAACTGGAGCTTTATTACACACGTCTTGCTCCTACCCTGTCCCTACTCTAACTGCCCTCATCCAGTACTGACCCCTCCTCTTCCCCTCAGCCCACCTAGCTCCGCCCACCCCAGCTACTAGACTGTCAACTATATTACAACCATCACCTGAACTGAACACTGACAGCGAGTCACAGATTGTGTACGATCCGTGCTTAGCAATATCCTCGTTTATAGAGAAATGTCCTGCGAAAGAAGTACGGACTTACCTGCGGGTCAACGAAGGCACAGGAGATAACCAGCGCCTGGATACCCCTGCGGGTGATAAGCCGCGTTATACAAATACCGCCTGATTGATTGATTGATTGATCACCCATAGTGACCCCGGACCTGCGCTTGAATCTAGTCTACTGACTTCTGTGTAGAAACATCCTTAGCACCTGTAGTGTACGACCTGGTGGTGATTGACATTCATTAGGGTGTAGTATCTTGATTGGTTGTGATTAAAGTACTCCTCTTTATACTAAAGAAAAGCACTTAGCTGGACAGTGAATTATTGCATTCGCTCCCGAGTCCATCCGCAGGCGCGCGGATGAGGGTCAGACCGTGGCCTCGGTCCTGTTGGACCTAAGTGCCGCTTTCGATACGGTCTCTCACCCTCCTCTTCTGCAATGTCTGAGAGCAGTAGGGCTGGATCATTTAACACTAAATTGGATGACCTTCTTGCAGGATGACTCTAACCTGCCTGATGAATATTAATCAGGCATCTCACTATTTGCAAGTAAAAGGGACTGTGGTCTGCAAGAACGCCAGACCGCCATATATACTCTGCTTTCATTCATTAAAGAGAAACTCTTTTTTGAGGCAGCCATGTTCTTTAAAGGAACCGGCGCTGATTGTAAAAAATGTTTAATGTTTGGAAAAACATTGCCGTGAGTAGGGAGTGGTCCCTGCTCCTCCATCTCCCCCCGAGGCTTTCCACATAACTAACACCTTCATCTTTGAAAACCAGTTCCCGCCTTCTTTGAGGTGTCCTACCTGAGCAGTGGTTTGCAACCATTGATGCATACCTACCGAAGCACAATTTAGAGGGAACGCCCGACTGTATGTAATTGTGATTTGGTAGGGGCCGGTTAACTCATTTTGCATATTGGAAATGCTTTTCCAACATGAAAAAGGGGTTTAATACTACAAAAAAACATTTTGCGGTCGAAAACCTGTAAATTCGCAAATTGCAGGGTTTGGAACCCGAAAATGTCTTTGTACATCTAGCCCCCAACGTGGTAGCAACAAGGAAGGCAGCTGACCCTTTGAATGTGAGCCTGTTTCCACAGCAGCACAAATCTTCTCTTTCTACCGAGATTCTGACAAGGAAGCAGTCATCAATAGAGATTCAGCCTTGGTGGAAGAGGTTAAAGCATCAGTGATGTCTGCAAAGGGGCTGGCAGTAGCAACAGCTCTCGTGAGATGAGCTTCAGGAGAAATGTGTCCATTTCTGGCCTCTTGTCTCATGAGGTCTGCCTCTTGTTCTCAGGTATGCAAACGTCTGTTGTTTACAACCACTCTTATGCAAGACTAGTGCATCCGGGTCAACTGGAAGAAGTCTGTTTTTATTCCTACCAAGTAGATTCGATACTGGGAGAGACACTAGTCTAATGGGGGTGTTTCCTCCTAAGGAGAGGATGGTGTGGTCTTGATGGACGTCTGTTTCAGCTTGCCTGGTCAGTGTCCCCATCGCCAGGTTTAATGCATGTATATCAGAATATTGTAAACAGAGGTAGTTGCCTGTCTGCCCTGGTAGAGAGGAATTTGATATTTTACGGCTACCACCTAGAGGCAGTGTAGCGGTATGTCATGATCTTCGGTGCCGAATGACTGATAGATCAAGCAATACCATTATAGTAAGAGAGCCTTTCTGCTGGGGGAGGCAAGCGTGGTAGACAGGGAAGGAGCCATATAGGTCTTTGTCCAGGAATTTGTGTGCAGTCTGGTTGCTGAAATGGCCAACTGTGCTCAAAGTACGTCCATGTAGAGCCAAATCCCTGTACGTTTTAACGATAACCACTATGTAAATTAGGTAAACATCCTTTACAACGAAACTTTTACAACGCACTACCATTACGACACAACTTTTACAACGCAAACCATTACAACGCATTGCGCTGGGGGGCACTCTAGGATAGGGAATGCATTTAATATACTATCCAACACCTTCCCTACTATCCACGGGGACTGGAGTTGTAATAGTAAATTAAATAAATCACTATCCAGCGCCTAAAAGCACTATGCGTTGTAATGGTATGCGATGTAAAAACCGCGTTGTAAAGGTAGGCCTTGTAAAAGTATGCGTTGTAACGTCATACATCCTGTAAATTACTTCCAGTTGACTTCATTATGTGTACATTTATCTTATCTGAACATCCTAAATACCGTGCATGAATCCAGCCCTCCGTAAGCTCTGTTTAATCAATCTTGATTTAGGATCATAGATGTCATGGATATTGCTCTTTCCAGATAGGAGCTGTTGTGTAGTTGATCAAATTGGGACAAGAATGTTGCGATGAGGGTTGCAGTGATTTGCTGCATGGCAGGGGTCACCTGGGTCTTTGCATGGTGTCAGGCTTTGACAAGCAGGATGGTGGATTAACTTGGTTTATTACAGGGGTGAGACCAAGCTACTCTGTTCTTTGGGGGTGGCTATAAGGCATACTAGGTGTGAGGGTGTATTTGCATCTCTTGCTCCCAAGCAGTGTTTATGGCTTTGAGAATATTGCCATAGTAGTGGGCCTGTTATGAAGAGATTATACCAACAAAATAAGCCCTTTCAGAGCACCTACCTTTTTGCAACAACATATAGACAAAAAGATGACTGATGTCATAAAACTACTTGTGATGTAGGAAAACCCCTGAAATTCAAGTGACCAATGTTTGAATAAAATAACTTGTTGATTTACTACTATAATTGGATAAGGGGATTACACGGGAAAGGAAGTAAAAAGCATTCCATATCCAATTCCGAAATCACAGTACGAGCGTCCAGTTGCGGCTTACGGGGAATGAGGGATGGGGGGTTGAGGGATGTGGCAGGGGGGAATATAAAACAAAAAAGACACTTACCTCTTCCACAGCCGCATCTCTTCTCTGCTCCAGAACCAGGAAGCACCCACGCTCCCCATAGCCAATCACAGCGCGCTGCAGTGCAGCCTTGTGATTGGTCTGAGCACAGTGGATCGGCGCTCAGATGGGGCCTGAGGTCCTGGGCATGTTCCCCACCAGGCTGTGTAATGAGGCCTAGGGGGAGGACAAGGTAAGTACGCATGGCTGTTTGGCCGGCCGGGGATGGCCAGTCAAACAGTCATGCGCACTTTAAGTGGGCACACTACTCCTCCCCTTTGCCTCCAACCAAGACCCACCCTAACCGAGCCTCGAACCTGCAAAAAATAAAATGATAATAAATGCGCTATTATCATTTTATTTTTCCTGCTCAAAGAGCAGTGGGGTGACGCTCCTCAACCTTATCGGAGGAGCCGCCCCTGTGAGTGTCTTGCAACACAGCATTCTTTTCATATTGAATATTTTGTAATCCATATTTTCAGACCATCTTATCTGTTTCTTTTTCTGATATTTTGAGCCTTGCTCTTTAGCTCTAGATGCTCAGCTAATTATGAATTAATCATTTCTAGCCGTCCCATTCCACAGTTTAAGGAGGCACTAAACCAGCTCATAGGAAACAGGCTGGTAAGATGTTGTGCTGGGTTATCTAGCCTTATATTATCTATCTAGCAACTGCCTTTAGGTGGCATCTGCGCATCCAAGCTGTCTGACAGTGTACGACAAGCCTTTATTATTGGATGGAGAGGTGTGTGATTGAAGGATGTTCTGTGTGGGTGAGGTGTGTGAGGGCCCAACATAATGCTGTTAGACTCCTTGCAGTGTTTAATAGACTTGTGAAAGTCATAGAAAGAGGAGTGTTTATCGTGTGTATCTGATTAAAGTATGGTGCATGTTCTTTACCCACATTGTTGGTGTTGATGACTCAAGGGATTCAGCAAAACACTGCAGTGTATATATGAGTATGGGGCCACTGGGAAGCAATGAAGGTGCAATTTACAAGAGTGGGTGTAATTAAGGAACCAAAGCGAGTACACTTTAACCCCTTCGATGCTCATGACGGAACGGTTCCGTCATGAGCGTCGGTTGGCCTGTGCTCATGACGGAACCGTTCCATCATGAGCCCGTTGGCTCATTAGAACGCTCAACACAGTGCGAAAATTCGCGCCACGCTGAAGCGGTTAAATGGTAGTTCTATGGCAAGTTTATAGTTTACAGAAGATGTGTGGGAGTTGGTGTGGAGCGGTTCGTAGAGGATATAAGCCATATAAGTCTGCATAAACCTTAAGATCTTCTCATGCTAGCGTCCTATCCACCCCCCCTTAAAAAAACACGATTTGGAGGTAGAACCTTCCAGGTCCAAGGTGCTCAACTTTGGAACAACCTCCCACTCTCCCAATCTACTATTACCAATCTGTTGAGTTTTAGGAAGAACCTAAAAACCTGGCTATACCCAGTAAATAGGAGACTGTCTGGGATCACTTACCAACTCCAGTATTAATGGACCTTCCACCCTTTATGTAGAGGTGTTGACAGGTCACTCTGAGAAGAGAATTATGCGATGATAAACTGATATCGCAGTAACATTTATTGTCACTACTCATATTGACACAGATTGTTTTTGCATTAGAGGGAGAATGTGCTTTCCCCAGAAATACCCAATGTTTGGTCAATTAGCAAAGTCATCATTGGGACCCAAGTTTCCATTGTTCAAGGTAAGCAAACTAATAACAAAACCACATCACAATAGGTGGTGAGGTTGTGTCAGTTGGTGGTTTAGCTAGTCCAGTGTTTAATTTGTAATGGTTTTTGGCAGTGCTCAGCCCCCCCACTGAATTCTTAAGGTAGCTACTTTTTTTAATGACAGTCCACCACATGGGGGAGCTGTCTGCCTATTTTCAGCAGAGCACATCAATTTAGCAATTCAATATACACTAAAAAAAATAATAATAATAGTGCGTCCAGGCCATTATACATGCATTTTGAAACATTGGCAGGGGAAGAGGGTGGTGCAAGCTGCAGTGCATCCATTGGGCTTGGACACTTTATTATTGTTATTTTTTTTAATTAAGCACCGGTTAGTTAGGTCCTGCTATAGGGCGCTGAGCTCGGGAGGGGGTGGGATGGAGGAGAGAGGGTTGGAGAGGCGCTGTGTTTAAAGGTTTAAAAGCACCTGCTGCAGAGTTCCTTGTGTGTCCACTAATTTTTAGTCAACAGTAAAAATGTCAAGATAACTCTGGTGATTAATCTCCCTGCTGGAGAGGGATGAGAGATGTCTAGTGCCAGTTTTTGCTCCTCATAAGGAGAAGATTAATATGCCTGCTGCAAAGAACGAACACCATGCATATCACAGAACTGTATTTTATGTGGATGCCTCAATGGGTTCCTGCTTTAGTCTCAGACACCCTGTTGTCACTTGCAGTTCATAAGTTACAATCCTATTATAGCACAGTGACCTAGGAACTATCATGAGATACTGCATGCAAATTGCATGGTATAGGTTAGAAAGTTGTGTTTTTCTCCAGTTTTTCATTATCCTAATGTGCTAAAAAGGCTTTCTTTAGGTAGAAGTACATTCTTATTAGTAAAGCCAACCCCAACCACTGTGTTACATTTCACATCCAGTGTTTCTGCTTCTCATGACTAAGCACTCTTAACATATACTGCCTACGAGTATGGATGACGTTTGATTCCTGCACCTTGTAGTCCTCTTTGTCGTATGTAACATTTCCTATGTACTGATTTACACACATATGATTCATGGTCTCTGTATAATGTGTGTGGGATGTAAAGTGCTTGGACACCTTGCACTGGTATGAGTCGCACTATACAATAAATAAATTGCATGTGTGTGACAGAGGGGCTATGGAGAGATGAGGGGCGATGATGGAGGGTTCTATTGAGGGAATCTGTGAAGAAGGAGCAGGTACATTTTAAGGCATGGGCAAAGTGGACACTGGCCCTTGGCTCCAACCTTTCAAGGAGCCCCCGATAGAGCCAGCTCTGTTCTGCAGAGTCTTTCCTTAATTGCCACAAATATTTCTTAAATAGATAGTTTTAAATACCTTTTTCCTTTATTTTTAATGTGGGTGTGGAGTCTATTACAGACATTTTTCAGACAAATGTTTAAATAAAAGTTTATTATAAATCCCAACAGGACTTCACAAACGAGTAATTGAAAGGTGTCACAGAGAATATTTGCATTAATATTACTGAGCTGCTGTTGTGTGTGCGAAAACACATGCCACTATCCTTGAATATTAGATGTTAACACATTCAGAATTTGGACCAGTGTACCTGTTGCACTGTCAGTGACCTGGCAAACTGGGCATGAGCGAGCTGAAATTGGATCATACATCCAAAGCTGTCCTGAAGAGGGGCCCCCAAAACATTTTTGGCCCAGGGCCCCCAAAATCCTTAAGATGTCCCTGATTGGGAGGTGCCAACCAAGACTGTGGCACCGGGCGCCCTCAGACTAAAGCCGGCCCTGCGGCTGGTGCTCCGGTTTTGTGTGTGGATTGTGCTGTCCATGTTGGTTCTGAGAGATACTGAAGATGTTCAGTCTGTGGTCCTGCCTCTTTTTCAAACCCCACGTGTCGCCTGTTCCTGCAGCTTCCCCACTGCATCTCACCTTTGTTCTTCCCACAACTGCAGCATTAAAACGCATTCAGTGCCCAAGCCCTTGTTCGCTTTCTCAGAAAAGCGAACAGGCACTGCTGCAATAAACATGTAATGGGTGAAAAAAGGCCACAGCTGCATTTCTTTAGCACTAGACGTAGCGCAGTGTTTTCAGTGCGTCTCACATTTTTGCTTCGAGTAAGAAGTGAGCTACGGTTAATACTGCCACTCAGTGGCAAAAATGGATATGACACCCCTAAGACCATTGTTCTGAAGCTGGAGCCCTTAATGCAAAACAGTGTGTGTTCTGCCGAGGAGCATCTTGCTCCAAAGAGGCTGGGTTAAGGTGATCCGGGGTAGGTAATTACAGGCCAGGCCCTCCTTAGGAGGAGATTGTGAAGCGTTAGTCAGTGGACTTGCGGGTGCAGTCGTCAGGATTTCTATATGTAACTGGATAACTTATGTTAAGGGAGATTTATAAAGCGCACGTACACTATCAGGTCTCTTGGTGCTGAGTTAGCGACCACCGCTAAAGATGCATCTAGCTTATAGTCTTGAGTGGAAAGCCATGTTTTCAGTTTTTCCCGAAAGCACATATAGTGTGCTGTCTGCCTGATTGCAGTAGGCATGAAGTTCCAAAGTTGGGGTGCTAGCGTGAAGAAATGTGAGCCGCCCTTCCTTTAACGCCTACATCTCAGGACCACCATTAGGTTCCTTTGTTCAGATCTAATCCTTGTGGAGAGGTATTTGGGACCTTTATTGTGGATTGCTTTGAAAATAATGCATCCTGTTTTAACCCCTTGTGTGCTAGTGACGAGCTCAGCTCGTCATGAGGGACGGTTGAGCTGCCCTCATGACGAGCTGAGCTCGTCACAGCCGTTGGAACGTTCGCACGCGGGGATAATTTCCCCGCTGTGCTGAACGTTCCAAAACAGGTTTGGTCGTGACGAGCTCAGCTCCTCATGAGGGCAGCTCCACTGTGCCTCATGACGAGCTGAGCTCGTCACCAGCATAGCGGCACCACGCTCCACCCCCCTTCCCCCCCAACGGCGGGGGGAAAACACCCCACAGCTAAGGGGTTAAACATGGTTCGCTGTGCCACTGGAAGCCAATGAAGCTCCTTCATCAGCGGCTTCGTGTGGCTGTGTCTAGGCTGTTGAAAGATGATTCTGGCAGCTTGATTTTGTATCATCTGAAGTCTATAAATTTGGTTGATAGTAAGAACCAGGTACATGGCATTTGGCATAATCAACTCTAGACAGGATCATGGTGATAATAATTAAGGTGCTGGCCTCCTTGGTATAAAATCTTTTGATTTTCCTTAGTTGGTAGAAGCAGGACGACGTAATCATGCCTATCTGGGATTGCATGGATAGGTCTGTGACTGCAGGGATGTGGAATTCCTCCTGCCCGAAGCCCAGGACATATTGTTTGGGGTCAAGGGCAACAAGTTTTCATTTGTATTTTGTCCTTGGGACAAGTAGGCCAACCCCCTGCAACACAAACCCTTTGGCTGCCAGTTTGCAGTACCTCATTATGGATCAGGAAAAGGCACTGTCTGCAGTTAAGGTAATATTTTTGTCCACATGTTAATGCCGTTCAAACTTTTATTGATGGTTCATTAATTGAAAGCCTTTATTATTAGAGTGAGCGCTCTAAGTAAACGTTGTAAGCTTTGACTGCACTACTAACAGTTCTAGTATAAAAAGGTGGACACACATTTTCAAAGTTTAGCAATATGAGCCTTTGTATAATGCTCCCCAAATGATCTAATTTGATGCAAATATTTGCAGAAGCTTGAAAGCAAGATTGATTATTTTTTGCTTTCAAAATAAAATGTTCATAAAAAAATGAAAGCAGGAAAACATTTTTTTGCTAAACTACTGTAACATTTCAGGTACGATTTCTTTGCAGCATAATTTAATAACATGTGTTGATGCATGCTAGTATTTACCGAAAATATTCCTAATGGAAAATCAGAGTAACCAGTTTCAATAAGAAAATGGAAAACAAATATAATCAAGGACTGGCAAAGCCAGTAGGTCTGAAATAGGTGGTCAGCTTTTTAGTTTTGTCAATGTGTGACTTGTTTTAGCATGGTTTTTGTTAATCCTTATTGGTGTGGGAGCTGCCTGGCCCTCACCATTATAACAAACATTGGCAAAAGCAAAAAAAAAGATTTGGTCTAAAAAAGCACACACTGCCACAGAAGTTACTGGCACTGAACAAAACTACTTTGTGTGCCGATATGCTCCTTGTGAAAGACCAGAATGCTGCCATTCACATTGGAGCCAGCTGATACAGAGAGAGAGAGAGAGAGAGAGACTGAATTTGAATATGACATGAGGTCACGGTCAAAGCCACACCAAATTAGGGGCCCAATTATTAAAGAAAGTCTCAAAAGTGCACCCATGTTATATGTCCTTGCATTAAGTACAGCTATACAGCTTTCGTGAATTCCCAAGAACTTACAGAAGAAGGACAAGAAATAGTACTCCTAGAAAATATATGTGAACTGCATTTTAGCATGAGCAAATATGCATGTATATTTATTTATTTATTTAATGCGATTTTATATTGCGCGAACATTACCCGAAGGTGTCAGAGGGCTTTACAAAAGAACCCGTTGTGTTACATAAGGACTTTGGATTACATGAGTTACATAAGAGATATAAACAGGAAAAAATTGCAAATGTACAAGTGGAGCGAAAGGACGTAAAAATTGCAAATGTACAAGTTGTAAAGTCACTCAATGAAGAGATACAAACAGATAAACTCTAAAATCACATAGGAATGGTAGTAAGTACAAAGGTCTACTACATATACTAGTGGTTAAAGATACATATATATATATATACAAATTGCAAATTCACTCAGGATTACATTTTAACAGCGAATAGGCTTGCACAATTATATATTACATATTTACGGAGCAGGAAATTCTTGCCACCTTTCAGCCAGGTGTTCAGGTGGTGTTGCATTCAAGGGTGGTGGTTTTGGGTCTGGAGGGATACCCGAGTTGGAGATGTCCATAGGGGTAGAAGGCTGGATGGTGGATACTTCTTATATGGTCGCCATCTTAGGGTCAGGCAGCTTAAAACATTAAACGCCGGAAACATTAAGATCCTTTTGCATATCTGCAGCGCAATAATTGTACCTTAGCAAACAAAAACGTGGTCGATTTGATCTTCAGGAAACGGGGTCTTGGAATGGTAATCAGGCTCATTGAAGACTTCATGGGTAATGCCTTAATTAATGATGATTGTCATCAGCCATTTTAGAACCATCACATTTTACTTTTTCGGATTGGTGTAGATTTGCTCATGGAAAAATCTGAGTGTTTGCAAGTTCGCTTTCCCTCCAACCACTTTTTTCCCTAACTTTGGAAGAAGGTTTACGTCTGCTATTGTCAGGAGTAAATTTCTAACATTTCCCAGTATGGGAAAAGATTAGAGAAGTGTTTTAGAAAACCCTTAAAACATGCAAGTTAGTAGGTATGCACATACTAAAAAGGGCATCCTAACGATGGAATTATTTCATACCAATACCTTCTTCCCCAGTATGTAGATCTGCGGAAACGTGGCATGGTATGAGCCCTGGCATAATCAGAGAGGCTATATCAGAGCTCTCATATAATGAGATTGCTGCCATAATTTGTCGCCACAGTACATGGCACCAAAGGAACAAGTGGAGTTTGTTACACTACAAGTAGATTTATGAAGCAACCTGCCCCATGGACAAATAGATATTTTATTACATTCCCCATCCCTGTCTGCGTCAATTTGAATATCAAGACTTTTTACCGAGCTCTTAGGGTTGGGTGGGGGACCTAGCACTTTAGGCCAGTAGGTAGGAGTCCAGTAGTTTAATTTATTATTGGAGATAACAATCTCTGTTTTATCTGAGTTTAGTTTTAACTGGTTGTTATTCATCCAATTTCTGATGAACAGCATAGTATCTTGAAAGAGTACCTTTTACAATCAATTGTAAAAAATCAACTGCACATCATTCGCATAATTATAGATTTTTACCTTCATTTGTTGTAAGGAGTGTATCAGGGGCAAGATGTAGAAATTGAAAAGATGGGGGGACATGGAAGAGCCCTGTGGTACCCCACAATTTGTGCTAACTGTAGCTATAGGGTATGAGACTGACTGATTGAGTTCAATCTTTTATGAAGGATTTCATCCATTTTAAAGCAGTTCCCCTAAGACCTGCCGCAGCCATTCAATCTGCTAAGATCTCTTGATCAACTATATTGAATGCTGCTGACAGGTCCAGAAGGACCACTGCTTGTGCGTATCCCTTTTCAGTTCCTTTGTTTAGGTCATCCACTACACCAAAAATTATTGATTCAGTAGAGTGAGAGGGCCAAAAGACTGCTTGGTGGGGGATCTAAAAAGTTGGTCTCTTCTACAAAAGAGCATAGTTGTTTAGCTACATATGACTCAAGAATTTTGGCTGGATAAGGAAGAAGCAATATGGGCCTATAATTATCTAGCTGTGGGGGATTGATGCCAGTTTTATTTTAAGCTGGATTATAACTGCTTCTTTGAAGACGTGGGGAACAACTCCTTGCGTAAGAGAGATGTTCAGTAAGGAGAGAGTGCTCTTGGGATTGCAGTAAAAGTGGATTTTTGTACATGAGGGGACAGACATCTTAGGGTGAGCCTGATTTTTCTTTATTTAGAAATTCTGTAAAACGTTCTATATTTATGCAGGGAAAGGTAGAGAGTGTATGTAGTAGGGTTGCTATTTTCCTGTGTGTATTTAAAATCCTGTAGGCTAGGAACAATAGATTCTTGTATTTTCATTATTTTTTTCTACAAAGAAGAGATTTAGACCGTCACACAGTAGCTGAGAAGGAATGGTACAGAGTGTTACCTGGTCAGGGTTAGATAAATCCCTTACTATATTGAAGATGTCTTTTACTTTATTGTCTGTGTTTATAACTTTATTAGTGTAGAAAGATTTCTTTGCCTCCAAGATGGCTGTTTTGTAAACTGTCAAGCTGTGAGTATATAACTCCTTAGTTTCTGGCGAGTATGTAAAGGGTCATGTATTTTACTTGTCTTCCATCGCCAATTAGTGATCGCAGTCTCATAGTTGTCAACATTATCTGTCCTGGCAGTGAGACTAAGTGCCAGGGTGTTATGAAGGGAGGGCAGATGTATGCGGTTCCAATTTCTGGTCATAATTTTAGGGCAAGCTAGGGTTTGGGTAAAGAAAGGTTACTTAAAGTAAAGCTGTTTAAGAGAGATTGATGGCCCATACCAGGTCAAGTGTATGTCCTTTGATATGTGTAGGTACATGCATATGTTGTTCAAGGTTCAAACTTTGTAACATTTCAGTCACCCTTGCTCCCCACTTCCTCATTCGCCCAGTAGTACAAGTCTCCAATTATCAAGATTTTTGCATAATCCACAGTCAGAGGGGCGATTCGATTAGCTAGATTTTTGGAAAATTCCAGCATCTCTATTGACGGTCTAAAGATGATTACACACACCAATGTAGAGTTGGAAGCATCCAGTTTTATAGTTAAACTATCATCTAATGTAACCCCTAGTGGAGAAATAGTGGTAAAAGAGAGGTGCTATTTGATGGCAGCTGCCACCCCAGCCCCTCTTTTTCCAGAGAGTCTATTTGTCTGTAAGAGATAGTAATTGTCTGTTAATGCAGCTAGTGTTTCGGGGTTAGATTCAACTGTTAGCCAAGTTTCTGTCAGTAACAGGATGTCAGGAGAGAAGGTGTCAAGTAGGTCGAATTCTTCCAATTAATGTTTGACCATGGAGCGTGTGTTTAAGTATAGTACGTTATATTATATTACGTATATTAAGTTTAATCCTCCTTTAATGGAGGATTATATGCAGTGGAATTAGTATTCTTATGATTAGGATGGAATTTCTCAGGCACAAAACGACTTGGGCCATTGCTGAGCCAGCGTTTAGAAGGTCAAGTTTGTTAAGCTTATATTTAACTGTGGGGTCAAATTGCTGTTTAGCTTGTGGGGCCAGAAGTTTAAGTTCTTCAGATGTATAAATACGTTTTTGGGCATAATGGCTGGCCCATGGCACCGGCCGCGGATGGGCGTAGAGAGGCTCACCTCCGGCGCGCCAGTATCGCGTCCGCGCTGCTGCCATTTTGTTTTTAGGCCCATGGAGTACACCACACTCCGCCCCTCCCCTGCTGATGGGTAATTCCTACCCAACCAGCTTCTTGTAAGTTTACTGGCTGTAGGCAGCTAAAGGCTATCAAGATGGCGCGATTCGCCTGCTTTAAAAGTACAAGTACAAGTTCAGATTCAAATTCAGCAATAACATTGAACAATAAATCATAAGGTAATTGTTACAATTAAAAAAACGGCAGCACGAGTTGCAGATTTGCGTGGTGGCATAATTGTATGGGATTTCTAAGCGCAGACCCGCCATGACCATTTCGTTATGGCAAATTGCAGCTGTGCCTTCTTCACATCCAACCAACGCACCTGGTTGCTGCCCCAATCAGGACATTTTAATTTGGAGTTGTTCTCCCTCATCTCGACAAATTTTTTTAAAATGTAAGCTGTTCAGAGGTGTGCATGCAGCAATGGTGTGAATGCCCGTTATGGTATAAGTACTTTGCATATTGTTGTTGTGAGCCTTCCTTCTCCATAAATGTGTAACCTTTCACATGGGTCTGTGCTACGGCTCTACGCCTTTGTACAGAAACGGTCTGCAGCTAGGTCGGGCTGATCTGTAGGAAACCCAGGCAGTGCTCAAAGGGCTGGTGTCACAGGTCCATGTGAGCGCTGTGTTTTTTGGCTGTTTGTGGGTTTGTTTTAAGGTCCACTGGGCCCGGCTTTATTGTTCAGTTCCCTTCTTTTTTAAACAAATGCTGCCAGCAGCAAATCAAATCCATGCAGTGTTTTATACCTTACATAATACTTACACATCTTTACAAGTTCGAAACTGCCACAATTTGCAAACATGGGCCAATTTTTTCGCTATATGATCCACTAATAGCGGCCCCTTTTATTTTAGTGCCCAGGCCTCTTTTGTGTCTCAGTCCGATCCTGGTCTGCGGTGCTGTTCCCTTGGTCCATCGTCATTTTCTGACTTTCATATGAGGATGTTTTTGTTGTGTTTTTCTACTTACGCAATATTCTTGCTGTCGGTTCACATTTCACATATGTTGAGGCTAAACTGCAATGATTTAGAGAAATTTGAGTAATTAACTCTATGCTTATATCTAAACACAATTTGCAATTTTATTTGTAAATTTACTCCAGTTATATATGTAAACTATACCTTGCATAAGAGACTGGCGTACATGTATGTGATTTACAACTACAGGCAGTGTTTTTTAGCTACACCGCCTGCCACAGTTCTTAAGCCTGGGCCTATTATAAGGTCATGTGGTAAGTAAAATAGGAAATACATTAAATTTTTCCCTGCACTCCCTCAGAGCATTTAGCCCTAGGAATTCTTTGTATTCAGGAACCTCAGGAGGAAACATTGAGCTCCTGTTTTGTAAATCGCTAATGCGGCTGCTGATTTGCATCTTTTTATTATAAACCACCATTTGCATTGTCTGCCTTTGGCTACTCCCTAAACCCTATTCTGTAATACGAGCTTCTTATGTTTAACAATAATAATCCTGATCTACTAATATTATTAGTATTGTAGTAGTGACCACAATAGACAAGATTATGTTAGTGGTCACCCTATCTAAGATTACCAGCAGTGAACACCTCTGTTGTTGGAACTGGTACTTTCTGGTTGGTTGAGGCGGTGCCCAAGCTAGGCAAAACCTACCACTCTCGTCAGGGGTGGGTGAATGCACTCTCTGTATAATCTGCGCTCACCCTTGGGTAGCTTGCAACTGAGCAGTCAGGCTCATCACAGAGGCAATGTGTGGTACAGCACTCTCACACAATAAACACACTGAGCGTCACAAAGGAGACTTCACACGGGGATATGTAATATAAAGATTGTATTCAACACACACATTAATTAACATAACATCATGTGATCTGGGCATAAATCACACTTGGAAATATTACTTGAAGTAGTAGGCCCAACAGTGTTAAAATGACATCAGTAATATGCACACTTGGGGAAAATCTTAATTTACCCCCCAGCCACCTTATGCGGTGCTGTATGTTGTCAGAACTGAGCCCACCGTGGCAAATAACAATTCAAATCCACACATTTCTAGGGTGCACCCAAGGTCACAATGATATCAGGAAAGTGTGCACACAGGAATTTTTAACACTGTTCAGCAGCACCGCAGGCCAAGGCTGCACTGGTGAAACCAATGTCAAAATGTAGTACATGTTAGGTAATGAAACAAACAAGTACAACAACACTGCTGCATTGTACAAAGATTAGTAGGCTGTTCACATGCACCACACTCTCCCACACTCAGGCGCGCAACACCCATTGGGCTCACGGGGCTTCAGCCCCTCCCCATCCTGTGTGTCAGCCCGGGCGGAGACAGCTTCGCGGGCTGGCAAGCATCTATTTGCAGCCGCACCTGAGTACTTAACAGGTCTTTAAAAGACCATTTACTTGTAAATGAGGCTTTTGTTGTGTGTTCACCCCTTCTTACAGCCACTCTGTCTTTGGTTGGAATAATTACCCCCCCTCCCCCCGAAATATTGTTCAGCGCCCCCCCGCCCCCCGAAATTTGGCTCTAGTTGCCTGCCTGCCCACACTCACACAGCACTGTCATGCTGTACAAAGGATATTGGCAAGTCTGTATGAAGCACACTCGCACACACACGCAATCAACACTGTAATGTGGTCCAGGTCAGTTGATAATATGAATGCAGACCCCATGGCACAATCCGTCCCACACCTCTCAGCTACCCCCCACTACTATGGCCACAGGTGAGAATAAAAAAAATGACCCCCTACTACTGGTTTAATGCCACAGTTAGACTTAGTCAGGGGCCCAGGGGGGAAGGCGGAGTAACTAACAGGGTAACGAGGCAACAGTTGACAAATAGGGAGTTGGCCATCATTCGGGAAGTTCACCAACCTTATGCGGAGCAGAAATGGGCTAGAGGCTGTCCCATTCAATCAATAGGTCCCTCAATTTGCCTTGTGGCACCAGCCCAGTTTTGTGAAGCAGAGAGGGTTCACCCGCTTCCGATCGCTCTTTGAAGTGTTCCTCAGCCCAGTCCCTTACTCTCACCACACAGGCCCAATCTGGTTGATACTGCCTGGCAACATGAAGTCGTCTGGCCAGGTGAGGAGAGGGCAGTTGATTCACGCACTGAGGGCAAAATGGAACACTGGGTAAATGGGGGGTGCAGCTGTCTCCGACCCACACGGGAAGTGATACACAATGTCTGTAGTGCGTTGATCCGGGTCCCACCAGACAATCCATTCACAATGAACCACGATCCGGGGTCTCCGTATCTTCCTGCAAATGAGGCACAATCAGCCTGATTCATGTACATGCCGTTTTGCGTGTCCCTAATAGCGATTCATAGCGATTCGCTATTGAGGACACGCAAAACGGCATTCATGTAGGAATTGCTACTTAAATAGCGATTCCTACATGTTCTTTATTTGCGAGTAGCAATTTGCTACTCGCAAATACTCCCCATTCATTCCTATGGGCCAAGAGGCCCATAGGAATGAATGGGGATTTGCGAGTAGCAATTTGCTACTCGCAACTATGATAGCGATTTTAAGGGTGCCAGGGGTGTCCAAAGGACGCCCTGTAGCACCCCTAAAATGCACTTTTGGACAGGTGTTGCGCGCACACATGTCCAAAGGACATGTGTGTGTGCTACATGCAACTTTGAAAAATGCTTTTAAAAGCATTTTTCTGAGTTTTTGCTATTTACCGACAGGTCTGACCTGTCGGTAAATAGCGGCCCCAAAAGTTCAAAATCGCTATTTCTTGATGTTTCATGAATAGCATTTGAGGAATCTCTATTAGAGATTCCTTAAATGCTATTCCTCGCATATTTGCGACTTCTTAAATAGCGATTTTTGCATTTGGTATCATGAATACCAAATGCAAAAATCGCACTCGCAAAGGGCCAGATTCTCAGAATCTGGCCCTTTGCGAGTGCAATTTACCTACATGAATCAGGCTGAATGTCTGGTGCGCAATTATATGAGTCCCAACAGACAATCTGGCCACAATGAACCAAAAGTTGGGTTTACCGTACCTCCCTGGAAATGAGGCACAATGTCTTTTGTACGATGATACGAGTTGCACCAGACAATCCAGTCACAATGAATCAAAAGTTGGGTTCTGCATATCTCCTTGGAAATGAGGCAAAATGTCTGGTGTGTGATGATATGAGTCGCACCAGACCATCCAGTCCCAATCAACCCACGGTTGGGCTTGCCGTACTTTCCTAGAATGAGGCACAATGCCTGGTGCGTGATGATACAAGTCACACCAGACAATCTGGTTCCAATCAACCCACAGTAGCGTTCGCCATACCTTTCTAGAATGAGGCATACTGTCTGGGGCACGATGATATGAGTCGCACCAGACAATCCAGTTTCAACCAACCCACATTCGGGTTTGCCATGGATCCCTAGAATGAATCATAACGTCTGGTGTGCGATGATATGAGTTGCACCAGACAATCAGTCCCACACACACACAGTTGCATTTTCAGTTGTACCACAAGAGGTAGAGACAGGCGCTACTATGGTGTACCCTCCCTCTGAGTGTTGCAACCGTTAAATCGGACACAGCACGCAATGAGCATGCAGTTGGCATGTCTCACAACAGAGATTTGGCACGGATAATGAAGCGGGCCACGCTGAGTCCCGCAACTGGTAAATCTGCTCACCACCAACGAGACGCTTGTGCATGCTGAGGCCCCATGAAGCAGGGACCACACTCCTTAGACGCAGGCACAGTTTGGGGCTCTGCACAAGGCAATCCGGTCTCCAGGAACAATACTTAGTTTCACGCTCATACTGGGCTGCAGTTAGGATCCAGTACATAAAGTCGGTGCTTCAGAGGGCACCACTCTCCAGTTGAAACAGGCAGACGGTGTAGGTCCCTCTTAGGATGTCTTTGATGTATCTGAGACCTCCACGAAGAACAGGGGGCAAGTCAACAAGCCCTTGGAAAACATACTTCAGGGTGCCACACAGCAGCAAGCAGTCAGCCCAGGCCAGCCACTATTCAGGTAGGGTGCATGTTCCCTCCAACGGCAGTAATCCTCCTTGTGCACCACAGATTCCTCTGGCAGAGTGCACCACGCAGTCCAGGATGTCTGGTTCCACAACCCCACATACTTATCTCTGCCCTGCTGAAGTATGGCAGCAGTACTTATACTGTAGGGTGCCTTTGAAGTTAGAAGTGGTTCAGAGGGTTCCCATTTGAACCGAAGATGTCTCCACTAAATTTCAGTCCTGTCTGCCGTGAGGCTGTGGAATGCAGATCTTAATCATTAGGGGGGGGCATGATCTGGCTACCCAGAGGCCAAGTGTCAAAACCTCTCCCTCCAATCTATCCAGCCAGGTTCTCAAATGTCAGAGGTCTGTTGTTCCAGTTGCATGCCCATTGTTTATAGCTGTCTCTTATAGCTGTCTCTTAGGAATGCAGAGATGAGCTACCCCAGCCTCCAGTGTAGACTGGAGTCAAACTAAAAATGCACACAAAAGACTTTAGCGCAGAGAAATGCCCACTTTCTAGATGTGGCCTTTCCAAGCTAGTAATGACAAATTCACCTTTACCACAAGGGAGGATTTGTCTTTGCAACTCCAATGATAGGAACCATTATGAGGCTGCTGCACTGCAAGCCACTACTGCAGCTTAAAGTAATCTCAGCCATACCCCCATGTAAACCTATGAAGAGATCAAACCTCATAGATAGTGAAAATACACATGGGTATGCTTCACTACCTGGGCAGGGAACACATATGTACACCTGCCCTGCCTTTCAACTGTCACTTGCTCCATCCCCTAGGGTTCACCCTAGGTGTGCTCTACTGTTAGTGAAAGGCACCCTCAACATTGCCAATGATTCAGAAAGGCCAACCTGAGCATCAGTGCTACTGCCACAGACATGTTTTAAAGGCTATTCTTATTGGTGGTACAATCACTGCATTACATTGTAAAAGTGTCCAGAGTCCTAACGCCATGAAGAGAGAATCAGCAGCAAACGAGAGGAAAAAAGCAAAACATTTTAGGGGAACCCCTAAGAAGGGCCATGTCCAACATCTGTGCACCAGGCAGGGTTACCATCAGTAATGTAAAAAAGTATTTGTCAATTTGGAATACCTTTACATGGGTAATACATTGGTGCTTTAGCTCCAATACTGCTGGCACCAAGGTAGTTATATCAGTAATAAGTGAAAGTGGGTTGGAATAAGTGACATCCATTGCTCAAATATCAGCTTTAAATATATTTTAAAAAAGCATACATGTTTTTCTGAAAATACATTCATTTTCATCTTAGATACACACTTTTCAATTTTGGTATTCTTATATTAGTTCAGCCAAGCAAAGATTCTAATTTAGTAGGCTGGGCTGCACACAGGAGAGCTACTTACAGGTAGTTGAAGCTTCTCCTTGGAGATGCCTGCGGTAAACAATGCCTTGTCTTTGCCTGTGTTTACACTTTGCATGGCACACACTTTTAGGATTCATCATACACCAACGAAACACACTTTCGGGTCAGAAGTGCAGCAGGGAGGTGCCGACAGCGTCTCTCTTTTATCTTTTGAGGAGCGCCCCCCTCAGGGTCAGGATGGAGCCACCTGCGTCCCATTTAATCCTAATACAGAAGTGGTGCCACACAAGCCATTTCAATAGGGCTTTTACCCCTCCGCCCCATCTCTGCTGTGCAGTGGTAGAAGTGGGCAGGAACGGCAGGGCACGGCGTGCCCCTACTTTGACATTTTTTTACAGTCCGTTCCCCTACTTCTTTATTTTTAAAAAGCGTCCCAGGATGGCAGGAATGTTCCTAATTAAAAATGATAACTCTGGAGGGGCGATCTTCAGAGCTGCCGGCTGTCTGCACAGGGTCCTGCCTGCCCTATCCGCGCCTTAAAGAGGAGATTATCTCATCAATAAAAATTATGATAACGCCTATTATCAATTTTGTGTCATCTATGCTTCCTATTCGGATATCTTCCTCTTTTTTTCACGACATAGATACCCTCACTCTACATTCCTCTGGAGTGATAAGAGTTCCAGAATAACTTATAAATCTCTGAGGAAACCCTATGATATGGGTGAATGTCATTTTCCTGTTCGGGATAGATATCAGGTTGCTTTCCTAGCCTCACAAGGGGCTTTGTGGTTCTCTTCAGATCCTCGTCATACACCGTCCTGAGTCTTGATTGAGCAAGAACTATCTCTTCCTTTGCCCCCCTCCTCTTTCTTGACTACATCTACTTTGTCTATTCCTTTTTCTCGAGCTATTATTTTGGACACCATTGCAGCGGTTAAAACTATTGATAGGAAAGTGTCTACTCCTATACATAAATCAGCCGTGTCCTCTGTGTGGTGCACATCGAGCAAAGCCTCTGCAGTGCCCACGGCCTACTCCCCCTTCCCCTCTGTATCTAGGGGCAGGGACCTGTAAAGCAAGCAGAAAGGGCCATCAGTCTTGGTTTAGCACGCAAAAACAGCTACCTCTGATGGCCCTGCTGTGCAGTGATTTACAGCTCATTACTGCCGAGGCTACCTGCCTTTCCCTCACTGTGACCAATACAATGGTCACATCAGGATGCTTTGGTGGCCCCCGCCCTTGAACACCTCGCCCTTTAATTTCGGGCTCACGCAGACTGAGGGACGCCTACTGGAAAACAAGACAAGCATTGAAAATGAAATAGTCTGCGCCTTTGATTAAGTTAAAGCCATTTACCTTGCTAATGGTAATGTATAGCAAAGTAAATGGCTTTAACTTAATAAAAGGTGAACATATTGCATTTCTTTAATGCTTGTTCAAGGATGTTGTGTAAACTTTTTTTTTTTTTTACTGGCAACATATTGATCTTGTGTAGTGCATAATTCGAACTGAGTTGCATCCAAGTGTTTATAATGGGCAAAATTGAATTGTGGCTGAAGGTAGTGTGCATTTCTCTGAATTCCGATCAGCGGCAAAACGGTGTTCAGAAATTGTGGTTGCTCAGTCTTCAGCGCTGCTGCAAGGCGCACAGAGTAATATTCTGGTATGCTGGTTGCCGTTGTGATTCTATGCAAATGTGTGGGATAGTGGTTCTGAGTACTGTAGAGGAATTTTAGTGTATATGTTTAAGCAACGCCCTTAATTAATTTAGGCTCTGACATTTCAGGGACCCCCCCCTAATTATTTCATCCCATTTAAAGCCCTGGGTGTAGGTGTGTAGCAGACAGACTGCAGAGTAAAGTAATGTGACTGGAAGAAAGGGAATGTTTGAGACACTCTGAAGACTACCACCCTGTCCGCAGATCTTCAAAGGTCTAATTCACTCAAATTTTCAAACCTGAACAATTTTTCTGTTCTAATTATTCACAACAAAATGAAATATCCAATACTGGTTACAAGCACTGGCAGAGCCAATAGGTTTGGCTTGGTTTAGGGGCATGTCTGTTACTGCGTGATAGGCCCTTGACAAAAGCTTAAAGAGAAGCACCAAAAAATTGATGTGGTGGTAGTATGCAGAGCACAGGATTTTACTTTACATGTTTTAGTACTGAGTACAGTAAAACCCAGACAGATCCACTTGCCAAAAGACACAGATTCACTTGCCAAAAGCAGGCATTTGACCAAGTAATGGTGGGAAAACAGCAGCAAGGGGTGCTGTAATTTCGCACTCAGTATGTTGTTCCCCATTGTGAGCCAAAAACCGGTATATGCACAGAAGTCACAGGTGATACAAGCTGTAACTGTAATTTCAGGAGGGGTTGGCCTCCTTCCCCCACCATACCAGTGAAAGTCATGATCAGGCCCCTATTTTTCTATATCTGTGCGCACAATAGCACTCACCCCATGATATGCACATACTAACACCAATCAGAACACACCAGAGACACCCCCCACCCCGTCTGTGCAGCAGCAAACAGCGAAACACCCACAACAACAATAATAATGTTCAATAATAATGCCGGACCATTTATCCTCCAAATCAGGTATCTTGTCTCAATCAATCTCATTTTGGTAAAGTGTCCTCACATCATCCCGAGCTCTGTATGAATGAACTAAAATAGAAAAAAAGGAAAGGAAGCTTTGCGAAACAAGCCATGAATGCATACACATCACTTTGTATCCGGCCAGATAGCTCAGCGAGTTAAACACTCGCCAACTAATACAAATGTATTTTCTATTAAGTTCTGTTTTTTTCTGCGGCGTAAAATTGAACAAACATTAAATTGCATAAACAATAACGCCTGTTATTTACAGTGCTTAGAAATGCGGAAGTGCGGTTTGAAGTGCTACCTAAAGACAAGTTATCTTTACTATAGGTCTTATCTGGATGTCCAGCAGTAATTGCCTATTCTGCATCTGTGTAATGCTAACATGAGAACTTTTCTGTAAATGCTTCTATCTGCTCCGATCCCTTCTAAGAGAGGCAATGCTTTAATTTGCATCAATAAACAAACCCTTGGTTCATGGCAGCGAACTGGTGGCTGCCAATGGCTTCCATGCCACAATTCCCTCCGGTCCGCGGTGAGTTTTGTTAACGAGAGAGAGCTCTGCTAATAACCATTAGCTTTAAAAACTCTGGCTAAAGGAAGGAGGTGGGGTGCAGAAGCTTAAAATATTGGTTCTCTTAAAGAGATGTACTTGAAACACGGTCTGGTGGCTCAGTGGGTTAATGCATCCTTTCCAGGGACCCTTGTGGGGCCTCACAGTCACAGGTTCAAATCTCTGGCAGAGCTACTCACCCTTTCATCCTTCCTAGGGTGATGAAACGAGCACCACAGAGTTGGGTAAAAAGTGTATTATACTTACAGGACTAGGTAAGGCATAATCTGACGGAAGAGCCCTCTGGAGGAATGCACCCCCCCACCATGCTCTCTCCATGCTCTCTCCTCCTCCTCTGTTGGAGACAGGCGCTCGGAGGAGTGTAATGAATGATGTGCTCACACCACTGTGGAACAGAATATCAATCAATCGTCTGTCTTCTATAATGTTCATACAATTGTGGGGCCTCCTGTCAGAATTTAAACCCAAATTTTTTGTTCAGAAATTGTTAGAAAAAGGGAGTAGAAGTGCTGAAGAAAGAAACTGCATGGCTCAGAGACAAAAGGCGTATGATTCCACTTATAAGTGTATTCTGTGATTGGAAACAAGTCCCACGTAAATGTATTTTAATGTAAATACCTTCTACATTAAGCCTCAAATAAACATGTCTATCCATTGTTTGAATTAAATAACGTTATAAGCTGTAACTGGTCAGTGAAATGCCAAACGTACAAAAATTTGGTATGTTTTGCTCTTTCCAGCCACACCTCTGACTCCGCCCACTGATCTAATCCTCAGGTTATTCCCGCCCCCTGATTCTCTGCCCACAGTTCCGCTACTTTTTTTTCCCCACATCGACCACTGCTACTGTGGCTTCATCTCGCAGGAGGGGGCCGGGGGTCGGGGCTCTGGAGGGGCGATCTTCAGAGCTGCCGGCTGTCTGCACAGGGCCCTGCCTGCCCTATCCGCGCCTTAAAGAGGAGATTATCTCATCAATAAAAATTATGATAACGCCTATTATCAATTTTGTGTCATCTATGCTTCCTATTCGGATATCTTCCTCTTTTTTTCACGACATAGATACCCTCACTCTACATTCCTCTGGAGTGATAAGAGTTCCAGAATAACTTATAAATCTCTGAGGAAACCCTATGATATGGGTGAATGTCATTTTCCTGTTCGGGATAGATATCAGGTTGCTTTCCTAGCCTCACAAGGGGCTTTGTGGTTCTCTTCAGATCCTCGTCATACACCGTCCTGAGTCTTGATTGAGCAAGAACTATCTCTTCCTTTGCCCCCCCTCCTCTTTCTTGACTACATCTACTTTGTCTATTCCTTTTTCTCGAGCTATTATTTTGGACACCATTGCAGCGGTTAAAACTATTGATAGGAAAGTGTCTACTCCTATACATAAATCTAGGTGGTCCTCTCTTTGGCGCAACTCCAAAATTAAAATTGATATTGATTCCAATTTATTTACATATTGGGCTAATAAAGGAATTACATTGGTTCATCATCTTTATGACTCTAATAATGATCCATTACCTTTTTCTTCCTTAGCTCAGTGGTTTTCTCTTACTAATTTAGACTTTTATACTTTTTTAAAAATCAAAGTTGCTCTTGCTAAGGTACGTCTTGATCCAGTTTCTCCTACTGTTTCTCTTTTGCTAATGTGGCTCAGATCTGGGCATGTGGCTTCTAAGATCTATACATTTTTATCTTCCAATCCACCTGTGCTAACTACTGTTACTCAACAGAAATGGTCACATCATTTTGTCCATGATCTTACTAATCATATCTCCTCAGACACTTGGCAGTTGATTGGGAGACTTTCTCATCACCATAAGATTGCCCCTTCTTTAATTCAATCTAAAAAAAATTCTCTCAATTTACTACATTGGACTCCAGTGCGCTTACATTCGCTTAATTTTAAAGATGATGATCTTTGTTGGAGTTGTGGCTTAGCTGCGGGTACCTATCATATGTTTTTTGAGTGTTCCCTACTCTAGCCTTTTTGAGATTTGGTTCATAAACATCTTATGTTAATATTTAAGATTCAATTCCAGCTCTCTTTTATCATAATTCTGTTGGGTCCATGGGCATCACCCATTCCATTACCATTGGACTCTGTGGACATGCAGTTATTAGATCTGTTATTAACAATTGCGGTGAAGATTGTCCTTACGGACTGGAAATCATTTAGTTCCATATCTTATCATACATGGTGGGCTTGGGTATCTTTTTTACGAGGAGCACATACCTCTGTAGAAGAGGCTCATCTCACCCCTTCTATTTCTATTGGTGTTTGGAGAGCTTTGGATAAATACATGGACTTGGCATCAAAGGGGTTGGTAGAACAATTTCTCTTTGTGTCTTCTCTTTGATTTTTTTCTTTCTTTCTTTTTGTAGTGCTGCAGAAGATCCCTCCTCCCTCCCCCTTCCCTCCCTCCACTTCACCCTCCCTCTCCTTTTTTTGCCTTCCTTATTCCTACTTTTCTTATTCTTCTTTCTTCTTTTCTCTTTTTCCTTAATCAATTCTTATCAAGAAACCATTTATTATGGTTCCTCGAATATTGTTCCTCTTTTGTAACACATTTATGAAATTATTCATTGGAACTGTACATGACATAGTTACATCCATGCCTTTGCATTTCTTTTTTAGCCACTGCATCACTTTTTATATTGTATTTAACTATTTATATGCCTTTTTGGAAACTAATAAGATATTGAACAGAAAAAAAAAGAGGAGATTATCTCATCAAAGATGCCTGGTAGTTTCAGGATGTGTGTTCATGGGCTCAGTGATTTATGCCTCGAATCCCTTTCAAAAACTCCCATCACTGCACAGTAGACAGGCTTGTTCTAGCTATTAAATGTGTCATCTGTATGCGTTTTTATATTCACCAGGCTTTACATAGAGGACTCGTTTGCGTAATTATTATTAAGGAGTTTAGTTCGGACTCACTTCACCGACCTTGGAAGGATGAAAGGCTGAGCGTACTGTGGGGATCTGAACCTGTGTTATGCTGGTCCCAAGAAGTCATCAGCACTAAAGATCCTGGGGGAAGGTGGCCCCTAGTTGGCTTGCGGTTAGGGCCCCTTGTTTTCATATGGATCACACTAGGAACGCGAGTCTGGGATCTCCAGGTAGAAAGAGGAGTGAGATGTTCCCCTTGAAGCACAGTGTCTCTGACTCTCTGCCAATCCCAGGAGGGACACGTACTTCGAGGCAAAAGGTTTACCCTTAAGCTTGACTTTCAGGACGTTTGACTGCTCCTCTTCAATTAATGCATTTTCAGCCAGGGGCGGGGCTCGTTAGACATAGAGAACAGGAAATAGTAAAAAGTATGGGATATTTAAAAACAATTGAACAGAAGGTGGCATGAAGGGTGGCTGAAAAAAGTCACCTCCAGGTTTCAACAAAGACATAAAGTGTGTCACTCAATTCTTTCTTGACGATTATCGCCATGCTCCCAAAAATTACTTCAAGAAAATGTACACTAATTGAAGAAAAACCACTGATCGAGAAGTAAGAGCTAGTTATAATCGTGCTAGAAATAGGCAAAGGAAGATATTATCATTGGAGAAAGGCGGAATATAACAAAGTCGGCAAATGCTGGGATTGAATGTTCCCTGCCATACATTCCAAGGAGAGTAGAGCATTCTGGAAGGTGGTGCATCATGGGCTGAATGACCAGCCGATCCCTTTCTCCTAAATCCCCAGAGAATCTTGGAAGACGTTTCCGAGGGATCTATTTGGGTCCTCTGAGCCTGCAGTTCACTGTTGTGATTTTCAGCTGATAGATCTATTTACATGACTCAGCAAAGAAGATAATTACCATCTAAATCTTACCAAGAGCAGCTGGGCCCAACAACTTACCTTGGTTACAATGAAATGCATTATTGATAGGTGGGCAAAGGTACTTACACCTTCTATTAGATAGTGCAACATGACCAAGCAATTCCTTTCCTATTAGAAAACATCTGCCATGATCAGCTTTAGTTTTAAAAACCATTGCTCTGCCCTTCCAAAAAATCATTGTTTAATTACCTTAGTATATGTTGACCCTGCCAAACGCACAGAGCTCTTCGTTGGCGCGAACCCGGTAGACCTCAGAGCAGTGCTCACCGACGAGCAGAAGCCGGGAAGATGGGCCGCGAAGGCCTATGCCAGCAAGTCCTTCTCACCCACGAAAAAACGCTATGCACAGATTGAGCGGGAAGCCCTGGCCATCCGATGGGCGTGCCAGCACTTCCATCTGTACATCTGTGGCCAACTGTTCATGGTCATCACGGAACACCAGCCATTGGTTCCCCTGTTCAAGGGATCGGTGCCTCACCCACCCCCGAGGATCGAGCGGCCATCGGACTCCAATAGTACAAGATGGAGATAGTATCCAGGCCCAGTGCCAAAAACCAGGCCGATTTTCTCTCTTGACACCCAACCCCAAGGGATGGCCAGGAAGAGGAGAAGGAAGTCGAAGCACTGGAGGCACATCTGAACATGATCTTGACGATCGCATGTCCAAACACATTAACCTTAGCAGAGATCAAGGCGGCTGTTAAACTAGACCCAGTCCTCACCAGAGTGCGCTGTGTGGTCCAAGGGGGCTAGTGGAATCATTTCCTGCAGACGACGAACTACTGGTCAGGGTTGGACAGAGAATACCTCACAAAAATATGGAGAATCCAGCATGAGCTGAGTGTGACTCAGGAGGGAATCCTGCTGTGAGGGTCCCGCATAGACATCACCGCTGCACTACAATGCCAAGCAACACAAGTGGCCCACAGGGGACACCAGGGGATGGGGGATGGAAAAGATGAAGGCCAGAATGCGGGAGAAGGTCTGGTTTCCAGGGGTCGAAGGCCAAGTGGAAGAGATGGTGAGGTAGTTTCTAGCCTGCCAGTTGAACAATGCGTCAGAGCGACATGCACCTATCCAGACAGAGGAGGACGGGAAATCCATGTGGGAAAAAGTGAGCATCGATTTCGGAAGTTTCCCGGATGGCCAGGCGACTCTGGTCATAGAGTGCAGTTTCTCCAAATATCCAGTAGTCGAAGTCGGCAGCTCTACAGCATTTGCCGGGATTGCCCCAAAGCTGGAAAAGACATTTGTGATGTTCGGATGACCCAAAGAGATCAAAAGTGACAACTGGCCCCCATTTCAGGGAGGAGAGTTCTGCAAATTCATTCAACGCCATGGAGTACAACACCGCCGCATCACCCCTCAATGGCCCCAGGCTAACGGAAAGGTTCATGAGGACTCTCAACAAAACCCTGCGCATCGCAGTAGCTGAAAACGAAGACCGCGAATGCCACCTACAGTTATTCCTCCAGGAGCACAAAAGCACACCACGCAACACCTCACGTCAGGACCCGTGGGTGCTGTTTTTTAACGGACCATGCCTTGATACTATCCCTACCTGCCCCGGGTGGACCCCACCACCGTACAATGAGGACAAAACCCTAGAGAGAAGGAAACATCAAAACCAAATGGCCAGCTACTGAAGGAGGGCCAGACCCCGCGATCTAAACTCCGGAGATCGAGTAATAGGGCGAGACCGAAGACCATGGGGAAAGTTCCGGAACTCATATGAACAAGGATACTGGACCGTGACTACTGTCAAGGGGACCATGATCACCCTGGAGAAGAACGGAGAGGAAATAACCAGAAACGTCTGTTGGTTCAATAAAATAGACAAAACCATGGGCGAAGAAGCGGGATCGGCCGCAGGAGGAGCAGAAGATGAATATTCGGGGGCGGAAGACCAGAGCATCCCGCCAAGCAACAACCCAAAAGGCCTTGGAAAAGCCCAACAGGAAACCACTGCAGCTCTCCCGGACCCAGGAGACCAGGCAGGAGCGCCGGTGACACCAGCTGCTCAGACCCAGGGTAGGGGCTCCCACCCCAGGTACAGACTGAGAGACAATCCTGCCCGAGCTCCTGACTAAATGACTTTGCATGCCAAGTGAGCCGGCCAGCCAGACAAAAGGAAAAGAGACTGAGTTAAGATGGGATGTAATGAGTTTAGCATTACAGTGTTTCGGCCCCAGCGTGGGCGGATGTGTCGCATGCAGGCGCTCGGACCAGGCGTGATCCGGGCGTGCAAATAAAGGGGGGAGTGGTCGCACGAGGCCATCCGCCACCCAACGAGACTACTGTGTGGACGTGCCTTTAATCAATACTGGCTCTCACCTGCATTGAATGGGCCCCTATGTGCCCAGAAGTGTCCTACACAACACAATCCATGTATTCTGACCACTTCCGGTGGGCTGGGCGCACCTCACTGACAGGCAGTGCTCCTTTTTAGGGCTCGGCCTACATCCCACGAAGTGGGTGTGGCTTAAGAGTCCTTTTCTGAGGAGTTCGACAATGTAACCTACGAATTCCAGAGAAGCGCGTGATTTTTGCTCATAATTTATGGCAGCTGCATGGCAATTGGCCCTCGCATGGCTGTGTTTTTACAAGCCAGCACGCAATAGGCCATAGACTGTAGAGTTGCTCCACTTCCTGCATATTCCATGCGGAGACGCGCAGCAGAAGGCTATATTTCATCAATTACCAGCTGTCAGGGGCCGGGGTAATTGAAGCCAGATGCTGGGCACGCGTGCACCATTCTTTGCTGTCTGCTCTATGAAGCTCTTCCACTTCATGTGGCTCGCACACTGAGACCGTGTTAATCATGTCAGCACAACACTCGAAGCCATACCACAAACTTTTGCACTTTAATATTTACGTTTTAAAGCGTTTACATTTATGGTGTGAACACCTCTGTGATTCTGACGGTTGCAGTGCCCTGCAGCAGGACAATAATGCTTTGAAAGTGGCCGTAGTCACTGGTAACCTGTTAGCACATTACCTGTGTTATTGTGATTTCTGGAGCAATACAGGGCATTTCGCGTGTACTTGATCTGTATCACTTTTTCCCCCTAATTGTGATGCAGCTGTTTCATTTGCAGAATAGTTCCCAGAGTTGCTGTGCTGTGTGGAAGAGGCACAGTTGTGCGTTTCCACCCCTTTTTTCCCACGTTTGAAATTTAGATTGTAAACCACATGGACGTAATGTGCAAGCATCCCCTGTCCCATTACCAGATGTGCTGTGCTGTCCATGTGTTGTGCGTTCCCAACCTAGCGCAAACTAAGAAGTAGGCTTTCAGTAACGAAGACACAAAGTATACAAGTAGACCGCGCAATGGCACACAGCCTTAGGCCCTACACGGTAGCTGTGTTGGAAAGTCCAACCTTGTAATAGAAGGAGTGGCCGTGCTTCTTTATTTAAGGCTCTTGCTGGTACCTGGAGCAAATCAACCGTGGTTTGCTCATAGACTAATTAATCACGCTGGTACTCGGAGCAATTCATCCGTATCATAGTTTAATTAATAAAGGAGCAAATTCTTACCTCATGGGGAGTATGCAGGGTGAGCAGAGTGTGAGTATGCAGGGTGATCAGTATGAGTATGCAGGGTGAGCAGTATGAGTATGCAGGGTGAGCAGACTGTGAGTATGCAGGGTGATCAGTATGAGTATGCAGGGTGGATCAGTATGAGCATGCAGGGTGAGCAGAGTGTGAGTATGCAGGGTGAGCAGAGTGTGAGTATGCAGGGTGAGCAGAGTGTGAGTATGCAGGGTGAGCAGTATGAGTATGCAGGGTGAGCAGTGTGTGAGTATGCAGGGTGATTTGTATGTGGGTGTCCAGGGCCAGCAGGGTGAGCAGAGTGTGAGTATGCAGGGTGAGCAGAGTGTGAGTATGCAGGGTGAGCAGTATGAGTATGCAGGGTGAGCAGTGTGTGAGTATGCAGGGTGATTTGTATGTGGGTGTCCAGGGCCAGCAGGGTGAGCAGAGTGTGAGTATGCAGGGTGATCAGTATGAGTATGCAGGGTGAGAAGACTGTGAGTATGCAGGGTGATCAGTGTGAGTATGCAGGGTGAGCAGAGTGTGAGTATGCAGGGTGAGCAGAGGGTGAGTATGCAGGGTGAGCAGTATGAGTATGCAGGGTGAGCAGTGTGTGAGTATGCAGGGTGATTTGTATGTGGGTGTCCAGGGCCAGCAGGGTGAGCAGAGTGTGAGTATGCAGGGTGATCAGTATGAGTATGCAGGGTGAGCAGACTGTGAGTATGCAGGGTGATCAGTGTGAGTATGCAGGGTGATCAGTATGAGTATGCAGAGTGAGCAGAGTGTGAGTATGCTGGGTGAGCAGAGTGAGAGTATGCAGGGTGAGCAGAGTATGCAGGGTGAGCAGAGTGTGAGTACGCAGGGTGATCAGTAAGAGTATGCAGGGTGATCAGTATGAGTATGCAGGGTGAGCAGACTGTGAGTATGCAGGGTGAACAGTATGAGTATGCAGCGTGATCAGTATGAGTATGCAGGGGGAACAGAGTGTGAGTATGCAGGGTGAGCAGAGTTTGAGTATGCAGGGTGAGCAGAGTGTGAGTATGCAGGGTGATCAGTATGAGTGTGCAGGGTGAACACACTGTGAGTATGCAGGGTGATCAGTATGAGTATGCAGGGTGAGCAGAGTGTGAGTATGCAGGGTGAGCAGAGTGTGAGTATGCAGGGTGAGCAGAGTGTGAGTATGCAGGGTGAGCAGAGTGTGAGTATGCAGGGTGAGCAGAGTGTGAGTATGCAGGGTGATCAGTATGAGTATGCAGGGTGATCAGAGTGTGAGTATGCAGGGTGAGCAGAGTGTGAGTATGCAGGGTGAGCAGAGTGTGAGTATACAGGGTGAGCAGAGTGTGAGTATGCCGGGTGAGAAGAGTATGCAGGGTGAGCAGAGTGTGAGTATGCAGGGTGATCAGTATGAGTATGCAGGGTGAGCAGACTGTGAGTATGCAGGGTGAGCAGACTGTGAGTATGCAGGGTGATCAGTATGAGTATGCAGGGTGATCAGTATGAGTGTGCAGGGTGAGCAGAGTGTGAGTATGCAGGGTGATCAGTATGAGTATGCAGGGTGATCAGTATGAGTATGCAGGGTGAGCAGAGTGTGAGTATGCAGGGTGAGCAGAGTGTGAGTATGCAGGGTGAGCAGTATGAGTATGCAGGGTGATCAGAGTGTGAGTATGCAGGGTGAGCAGAGTGTGAGTATGCAGGGTGAGCAGAGTGTGAGTATGCAGGGTGATCAGTATGGGTATACAGGGTGAGCAGACTGAGTATGCAGGGTGAGCAGAGTGTGAGTATGCAGGGTGAGCAGTGTGTGAGTATGCAGGGTGAGCAGTGTGTGAGTGCAGGGTGAGCAGTGTGTGAGTGTGCAGGGTGATAGGCATGTGAGTATGCAGGGTGATTTGTATGTGGGTGTTCAGGGCCAGCAGTGTTTGAGTATGCAGGGTGATTTGTATGTGGGCGTTCAGGGCCAGCAGAGTGTGAGTATGCAGGGTGAGCAGAGTGTGAGTATGCAGGGTGAGCAGAGTGTGAGTATGCAGGGTGATCAGTGTGAGTATGCAGGATGAGCATAGTGTGAGTATGCAGGGTGAGCAGTGTGTGAGTATGCAGGGTGATCAGTATGAGTATGCAGGGTGATCAGTATGAGTATGCAGGGTGATCAGAGTGTGAGTATGCAGGGTGTGCACACATTACCACACATCAGTGCACGCTTACACCATGCACACAATACCACACATCAGTGCACGCTTTCACCATGCACACAATACCACACATCAGTGCACTCTTTCACCATGCACACAATACCACACATCAGTGCACGTTTTCACCATGCACACAATACCACACATCAGTGCACGCTTTCACCAAGCACACAATACCACACACCAGAGCACGTTTTCACCATGCACACAATACCACACATCAGTGCACGCTTTCACCATGCACACAATGCACACAATACCACACATCAGTGCACGCTTTCACCATGCACACAATACCACACATCAGTGCACGCTTTCACCATGCACACAATACCAGAGTGCTGTTGAGGGCAGAGTGCTGTTGAGGGCAGAGTGCTGTTGAGGGCAGAGGGCTGTTGAGGGCAGAGTGCTGTTGAGGGCAGAGTGCTGTTGAGGGCAGAGTGCTGTTGAGTGCTGTTTAGTGCTGTTGAGTGCAGAGTGCTGTTGAGTGCAGAGTGCTGTGTGCTGTTGAGTGCAGAGTGCTGTGTGCTGTTGAGTGGAGAGTGCTGTGTGCTGTTGAGTGCAGAGTGCTGTGTGCCGTTGAGTGCTGTGTGCTATTGAGGGCAGAGTGTTGTTGAGGGCAGAGTGCTGTTGAGGGCAGAGTGCTGTTGAGGGCAGAGTGCTGTTGAGGGCAGAGTGCAGTTGAGGGCTGTTGAGTGCTGTGTGCTGTTGAGTGCTGTGTGCTGTTGTGCGCTGTGTGCTGTTGAGTGCTGTGTGCTGTTGAGGGCAGAGTGCTGTTGAGGGCAGAGTGCTGTGTGCTGTTGAGGGCAGAGTGTTGTTGAGGGCAGAGTGTTGTTGAGGGCAGAGTGCTGTTGAGGGCAGAGTGCTGGTGAGGGCAGAGTGCTGGTGAGGGCAGAGTGCTGGTGAGGGCAGGGTGCTGTTGAGGGCAGAGTGCTATTGAGGGCAGAGTGCTGTTGAGGACAATCAATCAATCAATCACTGACACTTATAGAGCGCGCTACCTACCCATAGGGTCTCAAGGCGCTTAGGGGAAGGGGGGGGGTTCCGCTACTGCTCGAACAGCCAGGTCTTCAGCTTCTTCCTGAAGGAGAGGTGGTCTTGGGTCAGGCGCAGGTCGGTCGGGAGGGAGTTCCAGGTCTTGGCGGCCAGGTAGGAGAAGGACCTTCCTCCTGTGGTTGCTCTTCGGATGCGGGGGACGGCGGCGAGGGCGTGGTTGGCTGAGCGGAGGTGGCGTTTGGGAGCGTAGAAGTTGATCCGGCTGTTGAGGTAGTCCGGGCCTTGGTCGTGTAGGGCTTTGTGTGCGTGGGTGAGGAGGCGGAAGGTGATTCTTTTGTTGACGGGGAGCCAGTGAAGGTCTCTCAGATGTCCGGAGATGTGGCTGTGTCGTGGGATGTCGAGGATGAGTCTGGCTGAGGCGTTCTGAATCCGCTGGAGTCTCTTCTGAAGCTTGGCGGTGGTACCGGCGTAGAGGGCGTTGCCGTAGTCCAGTCGGCTAGTGACGAGGGCCTGGGTGACGGTCTTCCTGGTCTCGGTGGGGATCCACCAGAAGATCTTCCGTAGCATGCGTAGGATGTTGAAGCACGCTGAGGAGACGGCGTTGACTTGCCTGGTCATGGAGAGGGAGGAGTCCAGGATGAAGCCCAGGTTGCGTGCATGGTCTGTCGGTTTGGGTGCGGTGCCCAGGGCGGGAGGCCACCAGGAGTCGTTCCAGGCGGAGGGTGAAGAGCCCAGGATGAGGACCTCCGTCTTGTCCGAGTTCAGTTTCAGGCGGCTGGTCGTCATCCACTCGGCTACCTCTTTCATCCCTTCGTGTAGGTTGGCTCTGGCGGTGGCGGGGTCATTGGTCAGGGAGAGGATCAGCTGGGTGTCGTCGGCGTAGGAGATTATGCTGAGGTTGTGTTGGCGTGCGATGGCCGCGAGGGGGCTCATGTAGACGTTGAAGAGGGTGGGGCTCAGAGAGGATCCTTGAGGGACGCCGCAGATGACTTCGGAGGCCTCTGACTTTTACGGTGGTAGGCGGACTCTCTGTGTTCTTCCGTCGAGGAAGGAGATGATCCATTCCAGCGCCTTGTCCCGGATTCCGACGTTGCTGAGGCGCTGTACTAGGGTGCGGTGGCAGACCGTGTCGAATGCCGCGGAGAGGTCTAGGAGGATGAGGGCCGCTGTTTCTCCGTTGTCCATCAGGGCTCGGATGTCATCGGTGGCGGCGATGAGGGCGGTCTCGGTGCTGTGATTGGCTCGGAAGCCGGACTGTGAGGGGTCGAGGGATCCATTCGTCTCGAGGAAGGCGGCCAGCTGTTTGTTGACGGTCTTCTCGATGACTTTGGCTGGGAACGGGAGGAGCGAGATGGGGCGGTAGTTCTTGAGTTCGGTGGGGTCCGCTGTTGGTTTCTTGAGTAGAGCGCTGAGTTCGGCGTGCTTCCAGCTCTCAGGGAAGGTGGCGGTGTTGAAGGATGTGTTGATGATGTCTCGCAGGTGGGGTGCGATGACAGCGTCGGCCTTGTTGAAGACGTGGTGAGGGCAGGGGTCGGTCGGTGATCCGGAGTGGATGGAGTTCATCGTGCGGATGGTGTCTTCGGTGCTGATCGGGGTCCAGGCGTGGAGGGTGGTGGTGGGGGGAGGTTGTTCGGTCATGGTGTGCGTTGGTTGTTTGTTGAAGCTGTTGTGTATGTCCGCGATCTTGTTGTGGAAGTAGGAAGCGAGGGAGTCGCAGAGGTCTTGCGATGGGGTGATGTCGTTGGTTCCTGCGCTGGGGTTGGATAGCTCTTTCACGATGTTGAAGAGTTCCTTGCTGTTGTGCGCGTTGTTGTCCAGCCGGTCCTTGAATGCAGTTTTCTTGGCGGCGCGGATCATCTGGTGGTGCTTCCGAGTGGCCAGTTTGAGGGTGGTTCTGTTGTCCGGTGTAGGTTCCCTTCTCCAGACTTTCTCGAGGGCTCGGCAGTTCTTCTTGGAGCTCTTGAGTTCGTCGGTGAACCATGGGGCTTTCTTGCTGCCGGGTCTGCTGGGCGGGGTTCTCAGCGGGGCGAGCTCGTCCGCGCAGATGCTGATCCACTTCGTGAGGTTGTCGGCGGCCTGGCTGGGGTTCGTTGAGCCGGCAGGGGGGTGCTGGCTCAGGGAGGTGGCGAGCTGGTCTGCTGTGATCTTGTTCCAGTTTCTGCGGGCGGCCTGTCGCTGGTGGTGGTGAGTCGTCGTTCTCCTGAAGGTGAAGTGGACGCAGCTGTGGTCCGTCCAGTGGAGTTCTGTGGCGTGGCTGAAGGTGACGTCTTTGCTGGATGAGAAGACGGCGTCGAGTGTGTGTCCGGCGAGGTGGGTGGGGGTGGACACTAGCTGCTTGAGTCCCAGATTGGCGAGGTTGTCGAGCAGGGTGCTGGTGTTGCGGTCGTTGTTGTTCTCCAGGTGGAAGTTGAGGTCCCCCAGGAGGATGTAGTCGGCGGAGGGGAGGGCATGCGGGCTGACGAAGTCGGCGATGTCCTCGCTGAATTGGGTGCGTGGTCCCGGAGGTCGGTAGATCAGGGTGCCTCTAAGGGTGGTGGTTGGGTTGGTGTGGATCTGGAAATGCAGGTGTTCGGCGTTGGTCAGGGTGTTGTCGGTGCTGGTCGTGAGACGGATGGTGTTCTTGTGGATGATGGCGATGCCTCCTCCTGTCTGGTTGGCGTTGCGGTCCCTCCGGACGATCTTGTAGCCCTCTGGGATGGCGATGGCGATGTCGGGAGCTGAAGAGGCGTTCATCCAGGTCTCCGTGAGGAAGGCGATGTCAGGGGCTGTGGCGTCTAGGAGGTTCCAGAGTTCGATGGCGTGTCTGTGGACGGAGCGGGTGTTGAGCAGGATGCACTTGAGGTGGGTGCTGCTGGTGTTCGACTTGGCGGGTGCTGGTGCGAGGCAAGTCCGGATGCAGGTGAACTCGCAGGCGTGGCAGCTGAAAGGTCCGTGGGTTCGTCGTGGGGTGGCTTGGTGGCAATCTGGGAGTCGGCCGGTGTTGAGTGCGATGAGGGAGGCGGCGGAGTACTTCAGACGGGTTGGCCGGGGTCCTCGTGGGCCAGGGGTCCTGGCGCTGGTCGCGATCCGGTCGCGGACGGGCGCAGACGGGCTTACCTTTGGCGCGCCTTCGGCGCACAATCGGCGCACCCGCTGCGCGTGGCCGCTGCGCGTTCGCACGGTCGCCATATAAGGCGAAGTGCGCGGGTGGGCGGAGCAGCTGGGAGGCGGGAGCGGGGAGGGAACAGAAGAAAAAAAGGGGCGGGGTCTGCGATGGTGGCGGGAAGCGGGGAGCGGGGAGGGAAGACGGGGGGCGGCGAGGAGGGCGGGAACAGAAGGAGATTAGGACAGAGTGCAGTTGAGGGCTGTTGGGTGCTGTTGAGTGCTGTGTGCTGTTGAGTGCTGTGTGCTTTTGAGTGCTGTGTGCTGTTGAGTGCTGTGTGCTGTGTGCTGTTGAGGGCAGAGTGCTGTTGAGGGCAGAGTGCTGTTGAGGGCAGAGTGTTGTGTGCTGTTGAGGGCAGAGTGCTGTTGAGGGCAGAGTGCTGTTGAGGGCAGAGTGCTGTGTGCTGTTGAGTGCTGTGTGCTGTTCAGTGCTGTTGAGTGCTGTGTGCTGTTGAGTGCTGTGTGCTGTTGAGTGCTTTTGAGTGCTGTGTGCTGTTGAGTGCTGTGTGCTGTTGAGGGCAGAGTGCTGTTGAGGGCAGAGTGCTGCTGAGGGCAGAGTGCTGTTGAGGGCAGAGTGCTGTTGAGGGCAGAGTGCCGTTGAGGGCAGAGTGCAGAGTGACTGTTCCAGATAGAGCAGGGTATGCTTGTGCGCTTACACGGTGCACTGATACACAGGAGCTAAAACAAAGAACAGCTGAACACATGTCTTGTTACACAAGGTTCCAAAACACAAAGGTAGGTTACACTATGCTTAATTCCACAAAACTCACGCTATATACGGCTGAAAAATAGCACAAGGCGAGGATAATGCAGTACTGCGAAAGCATGGCTTACATTACAATCAAAGTCTTGCAGTTGCCCATTGTAAATGACAATGCCATTTATTTAACGATTAAGCTATTGGCAATGTAAATGACAATGCCATTTATTTATGATTTAAAGAAAAAAAACATGTCATGAGCAATGCCAATAGCTCTACCTTTAATGATGCCGAGACCATTGCATTGTAAATGCTTGTTTGGAATCCATGCTAATCTTATCAATGCTTTGGAAACTTCCCTCTCCGTCACAGAGGGGCTTGTTACTACTCTAGTGGAGGAAAATCCACGATTAAGCATAATGTATTAAACCGTACCACAGAGACGTTTCAATGCATGGGCAAAGTGGGCTCTGGCCCAGGGCCCCAGTCTTTCAGGGGGGCCCCTGATAGAGCCACCTCTGCTCTGCATAGTCTTGCCCTAATGACCTTGAATAATTCTTAAATTGCTTCAAATAACGTTTCTCTTTAATTTATTTTTAATGTGGGTGATGTGTGAGTCTATTACAGACATTTTGTAAAGAAACTTGGGCTTGTTTCATGCAACATCCATAAAAAAGTTTCTTTTAGAGCAAAACAAGACCTCACACATGAGAAACTGAAGTGTGTGACAGAGATTATTTGCTGTAATATCAGTGAGCTGCTGCTGTGTTGCAATATTACAAACACACATCAATATCCCTGAATAATAGATGTAAACATATTCAGAAATTGGACGAGTGTCTGTGCACTGTCAGTGACCAGATCAAAGAGGGCATGAAAGAGCTGAAACTGGTTTGTAAGTTCAAAGCAGGGGCCCCCAAAATCCGTTTGGCCCAGGGCCACCAAAATCCTTAAAATGTCCCTGCCGTACCATTTACTCGGTGTTCATAAGAATGTTTTTTAAACCCGTATTTTTAAAGTGTGGCGCTGTTTTTTGGCGCCAATTGCCATTTAGTATTTGAATAATGTTAGTGGCTTTCACTAATGTAGGGTTTTATCGTTATGTAAGAAGCTTAAAAGACTACTGTGAATCAAAAAACGAATTAATTATTCTTAAAGTTTCAGCCGGCTTCGAAATTTACTGTCAGCCCTCACCAAGTTTGCTGGGAAGGATTTCCTTTCCTCCTAAAGAGATTGTGATTGTACCGAGCAGTTCTCTATACTTAGGCTGCCACCTAGTGGTCAATCCAACCACATGAGATTGTGATTCCTTATAGCAGAGTACCTTTAAATAATAGCAATAGATGGTGCATAGCGTTAGCTTTAGCGGGCGCACAGATTATTTAAACTGACCAACCAGATTGTGGGAACTCGAAGGCTCATTTACCACCTTTACGTTTTATTTATTAGCTCAATTATTTTTAGACTTGCCTTGACATCTATTTTTTATGTATGTTGCTGTTTCTATGAAGCAATACCAGACATGGAACGAGTAAAGCACTTCTGCCAAGGGGAAAGGTTGTGCTCTGAAAACCTGTGAATATCAGTTGTTAGCACACATGTTTACCACGCATGTCTTTACCACATGGTGGAAGGGTTAGGGTACAGGGGTGTGCAAGAGTGAGTGTAAATAAGAGGTGGTAAGGGTGGAGGCAGGGGAAAATAAAGAATAGTAAGGGGCTTTTAGAATTCAGGATGGGTAAGGGTTCAGGGATATGAGGGTGTTTTGGGTTCAGGGTTGGGTAAAGGTACGGAGTGGTATGGTCCTTTTAGGGTAAGATCACGGGTATCGGGTAGTAAGGGACTTTTAAGGGTAGTGGGATTGGGAGATTGGTATAGATTACATAAAAACGGTGTTTGTGCCCCCCCCCCCCAAAAAAATAATATATATATATATATGTATCCTAGCTGATCCATGAACCCTTAAAACACATAAATTCCCTCAATGAAATATATTTAAAAATGCAAACATGCTTGGTAAAGTGCCATATTGAAAAGTGCCAGAAAAGATCATGAGTGGCACCTACGTACATGGTCATTGCTGCGTGACTTGTAAGTCTACTGTGTGGTAATGCCTGCGTTGTAAAGACTCCTACCAAATCTGCTGATTTAGAACAGGTATTACACCAGGTAAACTGAAGGTATAAGTGGAAACAGGCCAGTTATACTATTATTTAGTTCTCACTTTTCATAGCATTCCGATTCCAAAGCATGCGTGTGTTCTCTTTGCAAATAACTCCAGCAGAAGTGCAGACTCATTATGAAAGAGAGAGGGCGGTCTAGCAGATCAGAGGAGTGGGAACTTTCAAACTGAAGAGGGTGGAGAGTTGCAGTCATGTTTTTAGAGCACACACTTGGCCCCAGCGCATTCCAGCACTTTACACCAGAAGCAGACCGTGTTACACATTCCTCAATCACAGGGAGAGGGACGGATTTGCCCACAATCATCGTATGTGATGTGATGTGAGATGAAGCTTATATAGCGCGCTACCACTCCAGGGAGTATCTTGGCGCTTGGATTCCTGAAGACAGCAGGTAGTAGATGGAGAAAAAACTACCTGTCTATAAGACACATCATAGGAGTCCCATGCATTCGGCGTTTGGCAAGGAATAGATCCATGTTTTTAAAAGTTTTCTGAATTTTAGTTCAGTAGTGGATTGACGCAAAAGTAAGGGAAGTTTATTCCATGCCCTTACGCCAGTGACTGCAATGGATTTGCCTCCTCTAGTTGACAATTTGAACCTAGGGACATGAAGTAAGTCGGCTGTGGAAGACCTGAGTGATCTTGACAGATGGTATTGTTTGAAGTATTTGCGCAAGTACAGAGGGCCGTGATGGTAAAAGGCTCTGTAGGTAATAGTAAGAACTTTAAAAAGTATGCGCTTTTGTATTGGGAGCCAGTGTAATGCATCAAGAGCTGTAGAAGCCGAAGATTTCCTGGGCAGTCTGAGGACCAGTCTGGCAGCTGCATGCTGGACCATTTGAAGTTTATGCAGGGCTGATTTATTAAGTCCTGCATAAAGGCTGTTACAATAGTCCAGCCTCGATGTTATAAGAGCAACAGCTACTGTACATCTGGCCCTCAGGGGAAAAAGATCGAAACATTTTTTAAGGCTCCTAATGATGCCGAAGCACACCCCTGCTACTTCCTTGGCTTGCTGATTAAAAGTCAGAGTGTTATCAAATTTTATGCCTAGGTTTCGAGCAGCACTGATGGTATTCGGGGGGGCCTCTGCCTTTCAGGCCACCAGTCTTGTGGAGAGAAGGAATTGTTGAGTCCAATAGGGATGATTTCAGTTTTTGACGAATTACACTTCAGATGGTTGTGTGACATCCATTTGAAGGTTGCTGACAGACATTCTTTCAATATTTGTTCTGCGTTAGATTGATTTTTGTCAAGAGTCAGAACAAGCTGAGTGTCATCAGCGTAGGCGACGGTACTGATGTTGTAGGAGGAGATTATATTTAGTAGGGGAACCATATAAAGATTGAACAAAGTAGGGTTTAAACTAGAGCCCTGCGGGACCCCTGTTTTGATAGTTTTTTCTTCTGAAGAGAAGTCGCCTTACAATCTGGCGCCTATGTGCTAGATAGTTTTTAAACCACTCGAACACGGTTCCTGCTATGCCTGCATTGGTAAGGCGCTGTAAAAGGATAGCAAGGGATACCGTGTCGAAAGCTGCAGAGAGATCTAATAAGATCAGGACAGCATGTTTGCCCTGATCCAATGCAGCACGGATGGTTTCAGTGGATGACAGGAGTGCAGATTCAGTGGAATGGTGGGTCCTGAAACCTGCTTATCTGAAAGAGACACGTTAGTGATAGATTCCTTACCTTAGAATATCCCCAGGCGTCAGACTGGATCCGGAAATTTTTGCGTAGCAATACCCCTGCGCGTCGGTAGGCGTCGTCCGCGGCTCCACGGCCGTCGTCGGCGTCGTTAGCTCCGGAATGACATCGTCGGAGTACTTAGACGACGTCCATGCGCGCTGACGTCAGTTTTTTTTTTTTCCGCGCCAGCTAGCGCAGATCCGGAGAAGCTCTACCCCTAGTCATTTTTTTACTAAACTTTTTGATCTTTTTGATCATTTCTCTACTCGAGTCTTCGACTGCAACGGTGCCGGTAGGGATGCCCGGGTTCAAGCCCTGTTCGAAGTGCGACCGACTGATGTCGGTCATGGACCCCCATCGCCGGTGCCTGAAGTGCTTAGGCCTCGACCACGACGACCGCACCTGCTCCGACTGCCGTCCCTGACGTCGAAGGCTAGGCGGGAGCGGTCCCGCAAGCGGCTCGAGCTCCGGCAGTCGGCCTCGTGCCATTCCAGGCCCCGGTCCCACGGGAGGTCGAGGGACCGGTCACGGGGTCGGACTCCTCGCAGCTCCGGGAGTGGACATCGGTCGTCGGGATCCAAGTCCTCAGGTAAGAGGCATGAGCGGTCGGAGCGGCCTCATCGCTCCTCCGACCCACCCCGACGCTCGCGCGATGCGGCCGGGGGTTCGGGCGACACGGCCCACGCGGCTCCAAGTGAGTCGCAAGCGTCGCCGCCTGCCCCACACCTTCAGGTCCCTTGGCACGGCGCGACGCCAGAGGAGGTCGAGCGGTACCTCATGGCCATGAGGTCCCTCCCACCTCAGCCGGGTCCCGTGGCGCCTTCGGGCCCAGCGGTCCCGGCTGGAGACCCTAGCGGGTCGGGCGCTACGGCCCCGACGCCGCCGGGTGCTTAGGCCCCGGCGCCGCCGGCGACTTCGGTCCCGGCGCCGCAGGACCTCACCGGATCCGCTTCCGGATCCGGGTCGTCGCCGGTCGACCTCACGACCTCACCGGCGCCAGCCCCGAGGGTGTCGCCCCCGGCGCCCGTTGTGGACGCCGTCCCCACTCTTCCCTTCGGTCCGACTCTGGCGCCAGAACGGCGCCGCTTCCGACAGCCTTTGGAGATTTTTATTTCCATGAGGAGGCCCAGTCTGTTGACCCTGGGTTACAGGAGACTGGTGACGGAGGTGATTGGGAGGGGTCTGAGGACCCTCTGGCACAGGAATGCCAGTCTCAAGAGGACTGGACATATGAGCTTGGGGAGGCCAGTGGTATTGACACCTCGCCAGACACTGGATTTGTCTCCCCTCCCACCGTGGCTACGGAGGAGGGGGCTGCTTATAGAGTAGTGTTGACGAGGGCAGCCAAGGCCTTGGGCCTTGAGCTCCCCGTTGCGGCCGTGAGGACTAACCTCCTCACTGAGGTTCTTAAACCGCAGGCAAGCTCCAGTGAGCCTCTGCTGCCGTTTAATGAAGCCTTATGTGACGTTCTTGTGGGCACTTGGTCCAAGCCCGCCACAGGTCCGCCTGTGGATAGGAACGTGGCCAGACGCTACCGCCCGGCTCCGGGCAACCCTTGCTTTTTGTCCACCCATCCCACCCCCGAGAGCCTGGTTATCCAGTCCTCCACTTCCCAGACCGCATTCCCGACGGCCCCGCCCGATCAGGAATCCAAGAGATACGAACAGTTCGGAAAGAAGGTGTTCTCGTCCCTAAGTTTGGGACTGCGGTCTGTCAATACCGCGTGTCTCTTGGGCCGCTACACCCACACCCTGTGGGACACGGTTGCGGACGTGCTGCCACAATGCCCGGAGGAGGTCCGGGCTAAACTCGCGCAAGCCCTTGTGGAGGGTCGAGATGCGGCACGATACTCTATCCGGTGTGGGCTGGATACCACGAACTCACTGGGCAGGGCGATGGCAACGACGGTGGCAGTTAGACGCCATGCCTGGTTGAGGTCCGCCAACTTTTCGGCCGATGTCCAGGCCACTCTTCTGGACATGCCCTTCGATGGCCGTCGCCTTTTTGGCGACAAGGCGGACCATGCGCTGGAGCGCTTTAAGGACTCCAGGGCTACGGCCAAGTCCTTAGGCCTTTCGGCCACGCGCCAGCAATCGGGTGCATTTCGCTCCTTTCGTGGCCACAGAAGGGGCGTCCCCACACGTGCTGCCAGCCACGCACGGCAGAATACCCAGGAGCGCGGTGGCGGCCGTGGAAACCGCCGTGGCGGCGGTCGGGGTCAGCGGCGAGGCCAGTCCACACCTCCCTCCGCAGCACCTGCCTCAAAACCTTCCTAGTCCGAGTTTTCAGGCCCATGTGACGCCTGTGGGAGGCAGGGTTCGCCATCACCACTCCCACTGGCGCACTGCCACGTCGGACAGGTGGGTGCTGCAAATCGTCCGAAGGGGCTACTCCCTCCCCTTCGAGGCGACCCCTCCAGCCATGCCACCGCAATTCCACCGCGTGTCGGGGGATCACTTGCAACTTCTGCAAGAGGAAGTCACGGCCCTCTTGGCCAAGGGGGCCATCGAGCGCGTTCCTGGGCCAGAAGTAGGTTGTGGATGTTACTCCCACAACTTTCTGGTGCCCAAGAAGGGCAAGGGGGGCCTGCGCCCTATCTTGGATCTACGGAACGTCAACGGCTTCCTCCGACAAGAGAAGTTCAAGATGCTGACTTTGGCTCAGGTCTTAGCTGCCCTGGACCCCGGAGACTGCATGGTAGCGTTGGGCTTGCAGGACACTTATTTTCACATCCCTGTCCTGCCAGCCCACCGGCGTTATCTGCGGTTCACGGTAGGCCACGAGCATTTTCAGTTTACCGTGCTCCCCTTCGGCCTTACAAGCGCCCCACGGGTGTTCACGAAGGTGATGGCGGTGGTCGCAGCTCATCTGCGCAGGTTAGGGGTGTCAGTCTTCCCCTACCTCGATGACTGGTTGTTGAAGGCGGGCTCGCCCCAGACAGTCGTCAGCCACCTCCAGACTACGGCCAACCTCCTGCACTTGCTGGGGTTCTCCATCAATGTGGCGAAGTCGCACCTGTGTCCCTCTCAGAAGCTCCTCTTCATCAGAGCAGTTCTGGACTCGGCGCGGTTTCGGGTTTACCCTCCCGAACAGCGGGTTCGGGATATTCAGGCTCTGATTCCAATCTTCCAGCCTTTATCCCGAGTCTCGGTCAGGTTGACGCTGCGACTTCTGGGACTGATGGCCTCCTGCATCCTTCTGGTGCGTCACGCCCGGTGGCGGATGCGGGCTCTGCAGTGGGACCTGAAGTTTCAGTGGGCCCAGCATCAGGGCAACTTGTCTGACCATGTCTTGATCTCGGAGGGCACTGCAAGACAGTTGCAGTGGTGGCTCACGGACCGCGATTGGGTCAGTGGCAGATCCCTCTCCCTACCCCACCCGGAGCACGTAGTTGTGACGGACACATCCCTGCTGGGCTGGGGAGGCCACATGGGAGAGGCGGGGATCAGAGGACTCTGGTCTCCGGCGGAGGCCCGGCTCCACATCAACCTGTTGGAGTTACGGGCGATTCGTCTAGCACTGATGACATTCCTCCCCTCTGTCCGGGGGAGTGTAGTGCAGGTGTTCACGGACAACACCACCGCCATGTGGTACTGCAACAAACAGGGCGGGGTGGGGTCGTGGACCCTATGCCAGGAGGCTCTGCGCCTCTGGCAGTGTCTGGAACATCAGGGCGTGACCCTGGTGGTTCAACACCTGGCAGGTTCTCTGAATGCCAGGGCGGACAAACTCAGCCGTCGGTGCATGATGGATCACGAATGGCGTCTGAGCTCGGACGTGGCGCAAGGCTTCTTTCAGCAGTGGGGAGAGCCTTGGTTAGATCTATTCGCCACCGAAGAGAACGCGCAATGTCATCAGTTCTGCGCGTTGGAATTTCCAAGGCGGCGCTCGCTCGGAGACGCTTTTCGTCGCGAGTGGAGTTCCGGTCTATTGTACGCCTTTCCGCCTATACCACTTCTGCCCAGAGTGCTGAAGAAGATCAGGCGCGACCGGGCCCAGGTTATCCTTGTGGCTCCGGACTGGGCACGAAGATACTGGTACTTGAGCATGTCAGTCGATCCCCCGATTCGTCTGCCTCTTCAGGAGGACCTTCTGTCGCAGCAGCAGGGGACGGTCCTCCACCCGAACCTGTCCAGTCTCCACCTACAAGCTTGGAGATTGAGCGGCGACACTTGATGCCATTTGACTTGCCTCCCGAAGTCTGTAATGTCATTCTGGCAGCCAGGCGTCCCTCCACAAAGTCGGTATACGCCTGCAGGTGGAACAGATTTGTGGCATGGTGCACAGCGAAGGCTGTGGACCCACTCTCTGCCCCCCTTTCTGAGGTTCTCCTCTTTCTTCTGTCTCTTGCCCAGCAGGGCTCTGCTCTGGGCACTATCAAGGGCTACCTTTCTGCCCTTTCAGCCTTTCTAAGGCTGCCTGATCAACCTTCTTTGTTCAAGTCCCCTATTGTAAATAGATTTCTAAAGGGCATCACACACACATTCCCTCCTGTTCCGTTTGTGATGCCTCAGTGGGACTTGAACCTGGTTCTTACGTTTCTGATGTGCGCTCCCTTTGAGCCACTTCACAACTGTCCTCTTCGCCTTCTTACTCTGAAGACTGCTTTCCTGGTTGCCATCACCTCTGCCAGGAGAGTGAGTGAGCTCCAGGCCCTTTCTTGTACTCCACCTTTCCTTTCTGTCCATCCGGACAAGGTTGTGTTGCGTACCAAGCCATTTTTCCTGCCCAAGGTTGTTTCAGCCTTCCACATCGGGCAGTCCATCACCTTGCCAACCTTCTTTCCGCCTCCGCATCCCTCTAAAGAGGAAGAGCGGCTCCACCGTCTGGACCCAAAACGTGCGCTCTCATTTTACTTGGATCGCACACGCCAGTTCCGGGTGGATGACCAACTCTTTGTTGGTTACGTGGGCGCTAAGAAGGGGAAGGCGGTACACAAGCGGACCATCTCCCGGTGGATCATCTTGTGTATCCAGGCATGTTACTCCATGGCTAAGAAGGAGCCCCCTGTTGGATTGAGGGCTCATTCCACTCGGACCACGGCGACTACGACTGCCCTGGGCCGGGGAGTGCCCTTGCAGGACATTTGCCAGGCAGCTACGCGGGCCTCGTTGCACACGTTCGCTCGACATTACTGCCTGGACAGTCAAGTCCGGAGGGATGGCTTCTTTGGCCGTTCCGTCCTCCAGGACTTTCTGGTGTAATTATTGGTTTTCAGACCCACCACAGGGGTTGGTATTGCTGGGGTATCTATTCTAAGGTAAGGAATCTATCACTAACGTGTCTCTTTCAGATGCACAAGTTACTACTTGTGTAACGATATATCTGTAAGAGAAATTAGATAGTAATAGATTCCTTACCGATCCACCCATCCTCCCCGTTCTGCGAACCGATATCTAGGGTTAAGGTCATCCCCTTTCAGGGCCCTAGTTTCTTGGCACCAGTGTTGGTTCTATCATGGCTCTGCGTATCTGGCGCGGAAAAGCTGTGTATCAGAACTGACGTCAGCGCGCATGGGCGGCGTCTAAGTACTCCGACGACGTCATTCCGGCGCTAACGACGCCGACGACGGACGCGGAGCCGCGGACGACGCCTACCGACGCGCAGGGGTATTGCTACGCAAAAATTTCCGGATCCAGTCTGACGCCTGGGGATATTCTAAGGTAAGGAATCTATCACTAACTAATGTCTCTTACAGATATATCGTTACACAAGTAGTAACTTGTGCGACAAGGATGTAAAATGTCATTTTCTTCCAAAAATGCCATAAGATGTTTGTTGGCCACAGACTCTGTAATCTTGCAAATGGCGGGAAGAAGAGAAATCGGACGTAAGTTAGAAAGGATAGTGGGGTCTTGTAACGCCTTTTTCTGTAATGGTTTCACTATCGCTACCTTCCACTGAGGGGGAATCTCTCCCGATTGGAGGGACGAGTTGATAATGGCATTGATATAAGGGTTTACCTCCTGTATAATGGATTTAAGGAGTGTAGGGGGGCAGGGATCTAAAGGGGATCCTGATTTCAGGGTAGAAATTCCCTGTAAAGAGTCGTCAAGGCTAATATGGCTGAAATTTTCCCATATGTGTTTATGGGTCTTGAGAGCAGTTTCATTCACGAGTTCTGCTGTTACAAATTGAGGGAAGTCTTTAGTAAGCGTTTCTATTTTTTGGGTGAAGTAAGAGGCTATGTCATTACATAAGACCTGAGACGGAGGGATCTCTTGGGTAGCAGTTTTAGGCTTCGTGAAGCTGTTAACGATTTTAAAAATTTCTTTTTGTTTATTATTAGCTGCTTCGATACGGGAAGTGAAATAATTAATCTTTGCAGATTTGATAGAAGAGTGATATGATCTTCTGGCCACTCACAAACTCACCACTGCCTGCGAGGGAGCGTCTACAGCACCAGAAGCGAGGAGCGCTTTTCGTGTAAACTTTTTGCCTGCATTCCGTTTCCATCGAGGTCGCGCTGCTGGTGGGAGCTCTCCTGTGCTCGACGGAGGCTGTCAGCTCCCAGCAAGCGCTTGACCCCATCTCCATTGGCTGCCTGCACCGGGGGACTGCGAGGCCCAGAAGCCTTTGCTTCCAACACCTGGTGCCTCTTCCCCCGGCGGTAACGCCCCCTACCTGCGGCCTTTAACTTTTCGTGACACCCGCTTCGCGGGTGCCACTCACAAACTCACCACTGCCTGCGAGGGAGCGTCTACAGCACCAGAAGCGAGGAGCGCTTTTCGTGTAAACTTTTTGCCTGCATTCCGTTTCCATCGAGGTCGCGCTGCTGGTGGGAGCTCTCCTGTGCTCGACGGAGGCTGTCAGCTCCCAGCAAGCGCTTGACCCCATCTCCATTGGCTGCCTGCACCGGGGGACTGCGAGGCCCAGAAGCCTTTGCTTCCAACACCTGGTGCCTCTTCCCCCGGCGGTAACGCCCCCTACCTGCGGCCTTTAACTTTTCGTGACACCCGCTTCGCGGGTGCCACTCACAAACTCACCACTGCCTGCGAGGGAGCGTCTACAGCACCAGAAGCGAGGAGCGCTTTTCGTGTAAACTTTTTGCCTGCATTCCGTTTCCATCGAGGTCGCGCTGCTGGTGGGAGCTCTCCTGTGCTCGACGGAGGCTGTCAGCTCCCAGCAAGCGCTTGACCCCATATCCATTGGCTGCCTGCACCGGGGGACTGCGAGGCCCAGAAGCCTTTGCTTCCAACACCTGGTGCCTCTTCCCCCGGCGGTAACGCCCCCTACCTGCGGCCTTTAACTTTTCGTGACACCCGCTTCGCGGGTGCCACTCACAAACTCACCACTGCCTGCGAGGGAGCGTCTACAGCACCAGAAGCGAGGAGCGCTTTTCGTGTAAACTTTTTGCCTGCATTCCGTTTCCATCGAGGTCGCGCTGCTGGTGGGAGCTCTCCTGTGCTCGACGGAGGCTGTCAGCTCCCAGCAAGCGCTTGACCCCATCTCCATTGGCTGCCTGCACCGGGGGACTGCGAGGCCCAGAAGCCTTTGCTTCCAACACCTGGTGCCTCTTCCCCCGGCGGTAACGCCCCCTACCTGCGGCCTTTAACTTTTCGTGACACCCGCTTCGCGGGTGCCACTCACAAACTCACCACTGCCTGCGAGGGAGCGTCTACAGCACCAGAAGCGAGGAGCGCTTTTCGTGTAAACTTTTTGCCTGCATTCCGTTTCCATCGAGGTCGCGCTGCTGGTGGGAGCTCTCCTGTGCTCGACGGAGGCTGTCAGCTCCCAGCAAGCGCTTGACCCCATCTCCATTGGCTGCCGGCACCGGGGGACTGCGAGGCCCAGAAGCCTTTGCTTCCAACACCTGGTGCCTCTTCCCCCGGCGGTAACGCCCCCGTGTACCAACCTCCCCATAAATTGGAGCGCATTACACGCAACGCGGGACGCGCGCGAGGAGAAGCGCGAGGCGAAGCCCGGGCCAAGGGCGGGCCCGTTTCAGCCCGTTCCAGACTGTGAGAGACTGGACTGGGCCACGGTATTTGCATTTTCTCTCCCAGCCATCTGTAAACTTTTTCTGATAGAAATTGTGGGGTTTATTATTATCACAGTTAAAAGCCTATAGTGAGACCTGTCTGTTCGTGCCCTATCGTCTTGTCCCTCAAGAACGAGAAGTTTAGCGTACGATCATGTCTAGAGTCACCAGAAGTAAAAAGGCAGATAAAACTAATGATATAACTGGACCCATTGACCTATTCCTAAATAAGGCCAATGCCGTCATTGATAACACCATTCAAATAATAGATCGACGGGTGTCTCACGAACTGGAGATGGCCAGGAAAAGATCATCATTGGGCCCGTTGGCCTCAGCACAAACCCCAATGCAAAAGGGCCCGACGATACCCCTGTTGAATCAAGCAAGTGCATTAGTTCACACAGTTCCAAACACTGTGGACCTGTCAGCAACACAGTTATCACTAGGTTCAGATTCTGATTCTGTGGAGGATCTGGAAAAAACACCAGATTTACAACTCCTACACAATCATGAAATGGTTTTAGAACCCAACCCCATGGGGGATAGGGAGGGTGCCATACCTAAGAAGTTAAACAAGGGGTTGAACCCACATGAGCTTCCATCAGCTCCACCAAACGGTGTGAACCCCTGCAACCTGAATAAGTATAGTAACAACATCGTAATGCTGCAAACCCCACCACAAACCAATAGTGTGATTATTAACACGCCCCCACAGAATAGCACGCTAATGGGGAACCTAGATACACTAGGTGCAGTAGGTGGTATACAAAAACCATGCACCACATGTGTGACACTACATGACTTTCTTACAAATAGTATGGGGGAATTGTTAAAATACCATCTGAAACCCCTGGAGAAAAGTATAAGGATAATTGAAAAACAACTCGCTAAACTAAATACTCCTGTATTCACCCAGAAGTCACTGAGTACCCTAGATATGGGGGAGGGGAAAATTAAACAGCCAAGTAAACCGGCTGAACCGGCTAAACCAACTCAACCACCCACTTTACCAGCTGTGTGCCCAAAGCCCCGTGGGCAAGACAAAGAAGGAAACACCCAGACTACTAAAAGCGTCAAACAAAACCCACAAAACACCCCCAAACCCCAAATTGTAGAGGGGAAGGGCCAACCCGTTACCACCAGTGATAACGTACAACCCACCCCAGCCCTAGTGGCTTTAAATACTCAGTTAGCCAAACTAAAGGAGACCTCACATAAATCACAAAAAACCCAGCCTCCCCAAACTCAGGGGAAACAGAGGTCGGGTTCTAGATTCAGGCGGCCGTACCACCTTCCACCTGAGGCTACCCCGTTCACTGTTGTCCTAACAGGGGTCTCAGAATTGCCAGAGGGCTCGGATGAGCCCCCGTGGTCACTGAGAAATAAAGTTCTGCAATGGCTTAGCCAAAATAGACCTATACAGCCATCGCACCTTAGCAGAATCAACTCAGTTAAAAGAGTGTTTTGGATTGGGGACACGAAAAAAAGCCTACAGGGTGATTGTGTTATAGTCAATTGTGACGACCCTGCCATGGTTGACTATATCTCTTCTTGGCCAGCGCTTGAAAAAAGGGGGGGGGTGGACGTACAGCGTCTTTCCTTCTTCTACCCACCGTTAAATACTCCCAACTACGAGAATACAACTGGTTGGGATGACGCCCAAGACTGGCCTTGGACACAGGTGGGGTACACCAATAGAAGCAGAAATAGGAACACCAATAAATGCTGGAACAGAGGCTGGGATTCCCGCCCCTGGCACCATAGTAGAGGCAACCCAAATTTTGACTATTGGGGGGGGTTTCCCACAAGAAACAGATACGACTGCTTAGACATGGTCGATTGACCAATAAAGGTCATCACAGGGGTATTAGAAGTCAATGTCGCCCAATTAAAGACCTATGATGTCCCCCCCCAGGTAAAAAACACAAACACAAATCCCGTGACAACAGAGATTACACCAGTGGAAGACACGGGGGGTGGAAACTGGTCAGGCCAGCAGTTAATAGAAAAACCCAGTATGCCATGGAGGGAGAGAGGTCTAGGGCCCACAATTGAAATTAGCAGCACAATCCCATACTTGAGCAAAGTAGACAGGACCAAGACCCAAACTGATAACGAGATTGAAGCCCCGCCCGTGGGCATTGTCTCACTAATTAGGCAGGAAGAACCCCGTCCAACCAATGAGGGGAAATGTTCGCTAAAAATAACATCATGGAACATCGCGGGGCTCGCGAAAAAAGTGCGGGACCAGCCATTCCTAACCTTTATGGAGAGGCAGGACATAATCTGCCTACAGGAGTGCTGGGACCCAGATGAGACCCATATTGAGGGTTTTAGCACTTTCTACGTTCCTTCGATCCAGGGTAACCGAGGCAGAGGCTCTGGGGGACTGTGCATTTTTACTTCTAACCTCTGTAACTTAGAACAGAATATATATGAGGCAAGTGGGCCAAAAACAGGTGTAGGGAGCTCACTACAAGGCCTGTTCATCAAATCAAATGGGCGATCCTTTTTTCTGATAAACCTCTATAATAACGTGCTAAAAGTTGAGGTTAAAATTTTAATAGCGGAACTGGATTCACTGCTAAAGAGAGCCAGGCGGCAGACTGCTTACTCATAGCAGGGGATTTCAACTGCCACCTATGTCCCTATAGTCAGACAAAAAACTGTGGCATCTTTGATTTAAAAGGGGATCCCACTACGCATTTTGACCATTCCTTAGGGGGAAATTTGCTGAACCAATTCATGCATGAATGGGATTTGGCCTTTATAAATGAACTCTGCCAGCCACCCGTAGCGTTTCAAACAACTTTTTTTGGTCATGGGGCAGGCACTGTAATCGACTTTATCCTAGTCTCAAACAGGAATCAAGGCTGGGTGGGGGGTTTTGACACTGAGGGCTTAGCAATAAGCGACCATTTTCCCATCAGTACTTCCCTTAAACTAGGGAAACCTGATACCCAAAAAATAAGTACCACGAATACACTGCATGGTCGTTCAGTGGCGTTGGCCAGGAAAAATGGCTATGCCATTAAATGGGCAAAAATCGAACCCACAAATTTTCTAAAAGATTTACTACAGAAAGAATCTAGACAATTTACTACCTGGTTGGAACTAAGTACCAACCCCGAGCAAATTGTACAGGCATATGATGAGATTAAAGCCACAATAAATACGAAGCTAATTAAAAAAATAAAGGCAGGGGATGAAACGAGAATACATGGCTGGTTTAATCGAGCCTGTACTAATGCACACAAAGCACTCTTACAGGCCCTAAAAACCGTACCTAGGGATAGCGGACGAGTCAAGGAGGCCAGAAAAGCTTATAAGCTGATCCTCCTAACTAGGAAGAAAGAACTTAAAAACACAGCCTGGGAAGCTTTGATAAAGGCAAGCGCATTAAGGGACAACACGTCTTTCTGGAAAGAAATTAATGCCCCCTTCTTTCAGGATAGGAAGGTAGACTCCATGGAAATAGGCATATCGGAAGACGTCTGGGTCAATCATTTTACCTCCCTCTATAAGAAAGAATCACTTGACTTGATCCCACAAGAGGTGATGGACGCGGGGGGAGAGCTTCCTTCACAGTCACAGGGACATTTTCCACTAAATTTCCACTAAATGTAATGTTCACCCCTACAGACCTGGAACAAGCGATCGCCCAGAGCGCAAGTTTAAAGGCCCCGGGGCCTGATGGAGTCCCCATTGATCTGTTTAAAGGGAACGTAGACCTCTGGGCCCCCTTACTAGCAAATGTCCTCAATGCTTACACCAAATTAGGCTTTCCCAACACATGGAAAGAAGCGATAGTCATCCCAATATTTAAAAAAGGGGACAGACAAGACCCAAAATGTTATCGCCCCATTTCCCTGTTAGATAATTTAATGAAGGTAGCAGGCAGGGTGTTGTTAACCAAACTACAAACCTGGTCCAAGAGCAACGGGATACTATCAAAATTCCAATACGGTTTTAAGTCGGGCGTGGGAACCATAGAGCAGGGCTTAAACCTGTCCCTCATAATAAATAAATACATTGGATCAAAAAAAGGGGACCTGTTCCTAACATTCGTCGACTTAACCTCGGCATTCGATTGTTTGGACCATGGAATCTTGTGGAAAACCCTGACCAAAATGGGGATAGATAAAAACATTTTAAGTTTTATCCAGGAATTGTACAGAGACGCAGGCGCCACGGTGAGATTTGGCAAAAATGGCGAGCAAACCAGAAAATTTCCAATAGCAAAGGGTGTCCGCCAGGGTTGCATTCTCGCACCGTTTTTATTTAATTTGTATATAAACGAGGTAGCAGTCTCTATGAATAATCTGGAGGTTGATTACCCTAAGATAAATGGACTCGTAGTCCCACTACTGTTATACGCTGATGATGCGGTGATTATGGCCCGCACTCAGCGGGGTCTCCAAAAGGCACTAACGGGATTCGCAACCTTTATGAGCTCTAGAGGCCTAATAATAAACGTGGGGAAAACTTTTACGATGTCATGCACCACCAGAAAAAAAGTACCTGACTGCAAAACCTATGTTAATGATTCAAAGATAGCAATGTCCAAAACTTTTTCTTATTTGGGGATTATTTTCAGCAATAGAGGGACATGGTCTGCAGCGATTACCTCCCGAAACCTGGCTTTTGCCCGCGCAATAGGGGCGCTTAAGCAATTTGCCAAAAAACTTGGCGGGAAACCGGTAGACACACTACTTAAGATTTACGCAGCAAAATGTGTATCTACAGCTGTCTATGGGGCGGGGATCTGGGGACTTGCAGATAGCTCTGAAATCCAAAGGGTGGAGAATGCTTTCCTGAGGTATCTCCTAGGAGTCCCGCGTTCCACATCTATTACAATCTGCCACAACGAACTGGACAGATCCCATATTAGCGATCTGATAAAGATAGCCCCAGTCATGTTGTGGCACAAGATCTGGACATGCGAGGACACGACCTTCAATAGGGAAATAATTCAAGATTGTCTGCAGCAAGTGAATGGCGTTAAACAGCCATGGCTGGCATATGTCAAAAAATTTCTGAACTCCATCGGCCAACCAGAATTCTTTTTAGACCCAACCTCATGTGCCCAAATCTCAAAAAAAGCATTAAAAGAGACATGCCTTGGTCTACTGGAGGAGAGGAGATATTATCTGGATGGGAATAAGTCCACTATTATAGCCCATCGTCAGATACTCCATGATCATGGTCTTCATCCTTACTTGGAGCCAAATTTCTCCTGTTATCACAGAATGCTTTTAGCACGTTTGAGGACAGATTCTTTCTTCAGATTAATAACGTTCCCTGTCCCAAATGACTGGTCTGTGAAATTGACAAAATGCCCGTGTGATGGAGTAGCTACCCAGACTAATATACATTGTATCCTATTCTGCAAGTATTATCACTGGGGGAGAAAAAAACACCTGCTGCCACTACTAAAGCTGTGGGGTGTGAGAAGTTGCAAAGCAGCCCTCCATAGATTGTATTTGCTCCAAGATGAGCTTACTATTATAGTGATGATAAAATTCTTGTCGTTCATTATAAGATGTAGAGGGTCTATGAGAAGTGAGTAGAAGGCTGAGGGTTTGTAGGAGTATTATTCTGTGCCTAATAACACCACATAATACATAAATATGTCATATTTACCTCAACCTCCTATCAAGTTAATGAATTAATTTTTGTACCAAACGTTTTTAGAAAACTTTTTATAACTTTTAATACTAGACTAAATTGAATGACCAGCGCAACGAATAGGAATTTTTGTACTTAAATGTTTAATGTTGGTGTTTTAATTGTATTTTGTAATGTTTGCTTATATGGTGTTTGTCAAATACCGAATAAAGCTATCTTTGAATTGAAATTGAATTGAATTGATATGATCTTCTAGCTTTCTTATATGTCACCTTAGCGTCATTGTCATAGTTTCGTCGCCATTTGCGCTCTAAAAGTTGAATTTCAACTAGTTGTTCTTTTAAGGTGTCTAGGTACCAGGGAGCAGAAATGTTTCTTTTTCCTATAGTATTTTTAGTTCTTTCAGAGTTTCTAATTTTGTTTCCAATATCAGTCATCCATCTTTCGAATTTTTGATAGTCTATGGTAGTTTTCCCCGAAAGAGTAGGTTTACTTTTCTCGACCCAGCTTGTGAGATCGGGGTGTTTCATGATTTTTCCCCAGTTGGGTAAAGTATTACCCTTATTTACTACCTCTTTAGACTTCAATTGACTCCCTGTGAGTTCAATATTGAATTCAATGAAGAAATTATCAGTCCAGGTCTGCGGTATGGGATCATTAACCGTCATTTTATCCAAATTGGAACTGATACAATCAAGGGAGTGTCCAGCTTTGTGAGTGGCTTGGAGAGTCTTGAGAGTTAAACCCAGGATCTGTAGAATTTCTTTAAAGTGAGAGGCATGACTATCATAAGAGTTGTCTAAGTGGAGGTTTATATCGCCAATAATAGTAAAGTTGGAGTATCTAAGGATCAAGTCGCTCAATATTTCACTCACACTTGCAAGAAACTTCGTGGGGGTGCGAGGAGGGCGATAGAGCAATACTCCCGAGAAGGTAAAAGTGTCAAGCACTTGAATGCAAAAGTATAAACTCTCAGCTTCTTCAATGTCAGGAAGCTCTCTAATTGAACATTTATAGGTATCTCTATAAATGATAGCCAGGCCACCACCACACTGTTCAGTGCGATCTTGTCTACAGATAGAGTAGCCAGGGGGGATGGCATGGACTGTGTCAGGGTTGGAACAATCCCGAAGCCAAGTTTCTGTGATAAATAAACAATCCAACTCATTTTCGTTAACTAAATCAAATATGTGAAGAGCATTTTTACACATTGAGCGAGCGTTTATCAGACCACCCTTCAGATAGTTGGGAGTCGATTGATTGACAATAAGGTGGTCGAGTTTTAGTGTATGTCTGCAGACACAACAACAAATGGGACCTGCCCACTTGTCTACATTTAGAGTATGGTGGCAGTGAGAATGGGGGGGTTTTAACGCTAAAATGGCATTTCCTCAATAAGGCATGGCCTCAATAAAGCGCCGGGACACTCCTATGGAGTAGCCGTGCGCTATAAAAAATAAATGTATAACATAACATAACATAACATTTCTAGATAGGGGAGTTACCTGAGTATAATGGGTGGCCTCGGCGCGGACGAGCGCAGACGAGCTAGACTCAGGCTCGACTCCGGTGCGACAATGGCGCGCCCGCTGCTCGCGTTCGCTGCGCGAAGCGGTAGCCATCTTTATTTGTAGTCCCTTCTACAGCAAGGGCGCTGGGACTTGTAGTTCCCTACCGTAGTTGTCAGGGGTCTGGTCCCGCGATTACCGGCCACAGTACCTAATCGTCTGTGAGCTCGGAGGGACACAGGTAGGTATGCAGTCTATGCTGTTAAGGCAGTGGGGTGATTTTTAAAATGGCAAATGTCAAAGCGCCGCAAATGAAAAACAATAACACAAAAGTTTTAAAAATGCAGACAGACTACCACCCGGCTTCCGCCTCAGGTGCAAGGGTTATTTACATGCCAATGGCAGGAGCAGCCTAGTAGTAGTTCACCAGGCTCCCGCCTCGAGTGTGACAAGGTATGCTGAACCCAGGACAGGATTCAAAGCTGTCTCCCCATGGTCCAAACTCGGCTCTAGCTAGTAGGCCAGGTCTCCTCCCTTTACTATCGATCTGCACCGAAAACGACTTCACAATATCAACTTGCACTTTATCATCAAGGTAAGCAGATGTGGAGGTAGAATACTAGGGCCAGATGTACCAAAGGGTTTTACCCATTCTGTGTCTATGGGAAAATGTGTTCATACATAATGCCCTAACTCTGTTCTTCCCTTTATATAATTACCTTAACTTTATAGTGGAAGTCGGTATTTGCGCTGCTCGGTATTTTTCTCCTCGATGTGGTGACTTTCAACAACTGGAGAGTGGAGACAGAGTCAGGGCTTATATCTCAGTGACGTGCAGCGGAATCTCACTGTATGATACTTGAACGGCAGGTACAAGCAAAGTATTTAATATTATAGGTCCAGGGTGACAATAGTCAAAATATTTCACCAAAACGGAAGTTTGCAAAATTTACAGTAGCGGTACGGATTTGCATTAATTTTTGCAGATTGGTTCGACTTCAAACATTTCTTGGAATTTTGTGATTCTGATGGAATTTCTGCTACGCATGATCTAGCAAACTCTCGAAAACTGGTTCAAACCATCAAAATTTCACAGAAGTGAACAAATATGGAAAAGTCACTGCGTACTTCATTTTTTGTGGTACAGTCTGCTTGCACCCTTGACCCAGTTGTAGCATCTCTTCTTACTAGTTTAGTATCTACGGACATAATTAACATTTAGGTTACAGAAATCCAATGAGAAGGCTAAGATGGTTTGAAATAACTGGCACTATATGGTCACAAGGTAAACTACTTTGGCTAGCTTATGCCAACGTCAGCGTGGGGTGGTGTTATCTGCCTTACCCCTCTTATGCTCAGGCATGGCATGGGTCTGGCAAGGCATATACAAAGTTAAACAAGTCTTTAGAGTTCAGCGTTTTTTCATGTCGGGTCTCACTTTTTTGCACATTATTGTCACACAACCAGCTCCGCAGTAACCTAAGTGACTCCTTCATAGGTTGATTTCCTTTTCTTCTCAAATCCTGTGCTGGATACTACGTTTCCCTGTGTGGACACTCTTCTGTTGTTGATAATTAGAACCTGGGGGACTGAGAGTGTCTCTTCCCTCTCTCTCTAGTTGTTGGTATTATTCCATCATAGAAGGTGCCACTGGATTCAAGCAAGCCTGGCAGATGAGGGTTGTTACCCCGAAATTGGTCCCAGGATGTTTGTTTCCGGTCCAGGGAAGTCCTGGCTTGGCAGTTCAGGCTGGACTGTTCCCATTAGGAACAGGGTGAAGATTTATTTGCAAATGGCCGGGTCTGAACTGGGGTGGCGAAGTGAGCTAAAGAACGATGATGGATTTCACCCAGATCTAATAGTTACTTGGGGTGAGTGTCTGAAAAGTTCCAGCGCTCCGTCCCTCATCTCCTTGTGTTTGCATCAAACTGTCAGACACCAGAGGCCAGTGTTGCACAGCCACCGGAAAGGCGTGCGTGGTAAGAGACACTTTGGCAGGATGTCCAGAGATGTGACTGAGAGGTCAAAGAAGAGAGAGCAACCACTGCCCACACATCAGAGAGAAAGTGAGGCCCCTGTTGTTCGCCATAGCGATCGAACCTTTAGCGGCGCGGGTCCGACTGGGGCGGGCGTATCAGGGGTTGGGCATATATGGACAGGTGCATCATATCGCGTTATATGCTGATGACCTCCTGCTGTTTTTGGCGGACACTGCGGCCTCCCTGCGGGGAGCTAAAGCTTTACTTCAGGCGTTGAGCAGGGTGTCTGGCCTCGGAGTGAACTGGACGAAGTCGTACCTGTTCCCGACTCGGGCGCGCGGACCATGCCCACACTCTTCGGAAGGGGTGACCTAGGAGGAGCGGAGCCTTCGATACTTGGGCACTTCGATCTACCATACTAACATAGACATTCTGGAGGGTAACATCGGATCGGCGATCCGACTCACTAAGACGAACTTTGACTTCTGGGGTACGCTTCCCCTATCCCTGGCGGGAAGGGTGGCACTCCTTAAGATGGTGACTCTGCCGCGGCTGCTCTATTTTTTTTGGACTCTTCCGGTCTGGATCCCGGCGAGCTACTTTCGTCGTCTACGGACCATGGTGACCGGTTTTCTGTGGGGCTCGGGTAGGCGCAGGGTGGCACTGACCACGCTTATACGGCCTCGGGCTGAGGGGGGTCTAGCGGTGCCGGACTACGAACTGTACTACCTGGCGGCCCAGCTACAGTGGTTGACACAGTGGGCAGCGAGAGCCACGAGGGAAGAGAACGGATCTGGTGAATCAGAGGGGCCGGTACAGGTGATCTCCCGGATTATACTGAGCCTGCCGATGGGGGACCTCCATCTTACTCAGGAATTTGCGATGGTTCGGAAGTGTTGGAATAGGTATCTGCGGAGAGGTCGCATTGCGGTGCCATACGCATCGGAGATCCCGCTCAAGCTATGCAGGGCGCTCCCGCACGGGGGTTCATGGCACCGCCTAGAGAACTGGGAGCACCTGGGTCTGGCGACCGCCTAGAGAACTGGGAGCACCAGGGTCTGGCAACCATTGGAGATCTATATGAGATCTATATGACGACGGAGCTCTAATGCCTTTCGACCTCTTGCAAGATCGCTTCGGGCTGCCGAGGGAAGACTTCCTCCTTCATGCGGCACTGACTGCGGCGATCCGTAAACACTGGAAGGCGGGTTTGGTGGAGCCCCCACTGTCCACGGGCTGTCAATACGTGGTAGTGGCCGCGGGGACGGTTAAGGCTATAACGTGCCTCTATAATCGCATGGCTGCGGAGGCTCAGACCCCACTAGCAGCTCTGAAGGCGAAATGGGAGGCGGACTTAACAACGGAGATCCCTGAGATGGCGTGGTCTGGTATAGTAGAACGGGCCTGGAAAGGGACGCGCAATGCGAGGTTTCAGCTGGTGCATTTTTACATTCTACACAGAGCGTACCTGACCCCTGACAAGCTCCATAGGTATTTCCCGACACATTCAGCGGCCTGCCTGCGCTGTCCGGCAGCAATGGCCGATTTCCAACACATGTTCTGGTCCTGCCCGGAACTCCTTTTGGCAAGGGGTGGTGGAGAATCTGCGGGAGGTCACTGAGAGAGATTTGCAACCCACAATGGCACACTGCGTCCTACACTGGTTCCCACACACATCAAAAAACAAAATCACTAGTAAATTCCTAGACCTGGGTCTGCTGCTAGCGAAGCGAGCCATAACGTCCCAATGGAAAGCAAATAGGGGGCCCACAGTGGAGAGATGGTGGGCGGAGCTCACTAAATGGGCCAGCTGTGAGGGGGAGGTACGCCTGCAACTAGCACTTAGGGCAGGCACTGATACTGCTCTGGAACGGGCCCGGGCCTGGGAGCGGCTGGTACTAGAACTCACAATGCCGACCTCTGACAGTGAGGGCTCCCCCGCAATTAGTTCTGGTCCTTAGGCACCCTGGCTTAGGTGGGTGCTAGGCCCATTTATTTCCTGGGATTGCCCCGCGTCCCACGTGTTGACTGCACTTTCCTACTGGCTAATCCTGATTGTCGGTCTCGGACCTGCTGTGCCCGCAAGGGAATCGGACTTGCTCTTGTGAACCTCTGACATGCCTGGGGGGAGGGATGGGTGTAGGGGGGTGGGATAGGGGGAAAGGGGTTACGGGATAGAGGGGTTTAGGGGGGGGAATTGAGAGCGGGGAGGAAAGAGTTGTTTGTTACTGTTCAGTGCTATCTGGACCAGGTGCGGGGGGAACCTGTTGGTTAGAAACGCAGCATATGCACTACCTGAGAAACAGTTACATGTGAATACCCTTGCAGCTCTTAGCGAATGATACTCTCCTGTCTGCTGCCGCTCGACCTCCGGGATGTGTGCTGAATGGCCGTGTTAGACTAAGTATTCCATGTCAGAACTTTTATGCCACGAATGCAAGATGCTGCCCTCGTTGACGACTTGATTGTGCACGTATTAATGCTGCAATAAAAATTTTGTTAAAAAAAAATCAAAAATCAGAGAGAAAGTGAGAGAGCAAATGTAAAAGGGGCACCAAATGATAAAAGTAATAGACGTCACCCACATTCAAGACGTCAGCCACTATGGAGTCCAGGCATGGGTATGGTTCAATGGATTGGTTGAACCTGCAGGATGCTAAATGGTCATTAGGTTCAAAGAGTTCACGGACTCACCCTGAGACAGAACTTTCACTCTATTTCAGCCAATGCTGGAGTTTGGAAATCAGACAAGGCGATGTTTTGGGGAAAAAGAGACATAACAGCGTGGAGGGAGTGCACAGAACTATAGGTATGGAGGTGGTAAACATAGCTCTTAGGTTGTGGCTGATAATGCCCAAAATGGGCTATTCCACTCATAGGAATATTGCTCAGTGGGTTGATAAGGCTGTTAAAGACATATGTGTCCAGTCTGCTGGTCACAGTGTAGCCCCAGTTTATTCACCAGTTGACTACACATCGCCCTCTGGTGGCACACCTACACGTGGGGTCAGTGGGGTGTTAACCTGCTCAGGAGTGGGCACACGCCATGGCCCCAGTATATAATATATATCATAGGGATATAGTGTAGCATCCTTCAAAAATACATATAACGCCTTCACCTTTGTCTTGAAATAGGACGGGGAAGACGAGGTAAGGCCAACGAGGGAAGGACCAATCAAAATCAGTGCAATAATAGACCCATAAAATAGTTGCTTTGAGATTTTGACATTTTTTGTTTTAGAAAAATGGTCTGGTGGTTACTTTGAGAAATGTGGTCGTTTTATTTTTAAGATGTGGTATAGTCATTATGTAAAGATTTGGGGAAGCTGTGTATTTGGATGGGCTGTAGTAGCTATTTTGAGGTTTATGCTGGATATTTGATATATGATCAAGTGGTGATGTTCAGACTTTGGCTGGTGCTTTATTTGAGATGCAGTCCTTTAATCCGGTGGACTCATTGTAGACTGCAACACCAAGAAGCCTTACTTCTAGTCCTCTGCAATTTATGCATTCCTTGACAATACTTTCTGCACCCTAGTAGTTTATTCTTTGAATATATGTCCCAGAAACAGGTTGAATGTTGGTATGAAAGTTTATATTAAAAGTTTAAATTGATCAAAACACTCATTCCCCGGAGACCCTGGATGCACACTGCTCAGGGATCCTTGTTTGCTTTATTCCCTCTAGAAGTTAGTGCTACTTTCACAAATGTTGGCATAGAATACCAGTGAGAGGTATTAACAGTGGCCTCTTTTACCAATTCTGCATAGGAAGGCATGAGAGAAAGTAGATCACTATGGGCCGTATGTATCATGCAAATTCGCAATCGCAAAGGCCGAAATTCGCAGAATTTCGGCCTTTGCAAATGCGAAGTTGCTAAATAGAATGTATGAAGCAAAACTGGTGCAAATTTACGATTCCTTATTTTGCAATTGCATTTAAGAAATCACACATTTTGCGATTCTTTAAATGCAATGTATATAGCAAAAACAATTAGCAAAATGCCCTTAAGGAATCGCAAATTATCACCAACTTCTAGTTGGTGGTAAGTTGCGAATTCCTTGAAAAATGCACATTTTTGCATTTTTCAAAGTGCCATGTAACGCACATACATGCCCTTAGGGCATGTATGTGCCCCACATGTGCTCCCATGCATATTTCAGGGGTGCAACAGGGTGTCCTTTGGACTCCCCTGCATCCTTAAAATTATTCTCAATTTGCGATTAGCAAATTGCGAATCGCAAATTGAGAATAACTTCCCATTCATTCCTATGGGCCTCCTGGCCCTTAGAAATGAATGGGAAAGTATTCCTTAATTGCGATTCGCAATTTGCTAATCGCAATTAAGGAATTTTAAGGGATCGCAAAAAAAATGCGAACTTGTACATACATACCCATTTGCGATTTTCAAATACCGATTTCTTAAAAGTCGCTATTTGAGAATCGCAAATGGGTATCTTGATACATATGGTCCCAAATTCGCATTTGATGGAAAGTTGAGAAAGCCTCTAATTCTAACCCACATTTCCTTCTTTCAGCAGCCCGCCTACTTGCATTAAACCACACTGCAGGTGAACGGTAGTGTCCCCAATGGCTGGGGGTTATGGCTTCTGTTACTCAGCAATGCTGTTCCAAGGCTTTCCTGAGGGAGACATGGTTGAGAGAGGGATGGAGAAGGGCCCACAAGACCTACGGTTGCCAACGGTAAGTATCAAGCACAATATGGAGTCCTTGATACAGCACAGTTTTTTTTTAAATACTAATACATTTTCCTTGAACACTGATTCTTGAGGTCATTTGAAATAATACCTTGTCTCTCGAGATTAAGAGGTTCTGTATTTTGCTCAAAAGGAAATTCTTTGGCCAACACAAATTTCGTGATTACAGAATGTTGCTTTTTCAGAACTTTCGGGTTCTCAACATTCTAATGGCTAAATTAGTGCAAATAAATATACAGTGAACTAACAAGTACACCACAAAGAGATAAAGCATCAGAACAGAAAGATAAGTGAAAGTAAAAGGTGATAGCCAGGGTGCCAAAAGGAACATATGCATGAAAGGAAATACATCTCAACAAATAAACCTTAAAAATGCACTTGACAAAATGCACAATTGACACTGTATAGCTCGAAACCGGATATACTTGACATTGTTGGGCCTGTTTCTAACCAGTATGTGTATTGTTTAGATAAGAAGAGATGCATGATGCAATCAAACATTTTTTATTACATAACCATGACATACAGAAATGGATGTGTGGAATTTATTGTTGAAGTTTATAGTCACAATCAGATGTTTTACCACACACTGAATTTTGAAACTTCATGCCAACTGGCAGAAGATGTGTGCAGGAATGTAGTATTATATTTTAACTATTTTTTACCAATACATATTTACAAGAGAAGAAAAATATAAAGAAAACATTCAAAATTTAGGAAAAACATACATAAAACAGAGTATGTGGCAAAACTCTTTTTTAATTTGTATTAATCATAATCTGTTCTTGTAACAACACTACATTTTAGTGTTTAGGGCATGCAATATTGATATTCAATAAGAACCTTGTCATTGAGCTAAAATATAGAAATGTAGAAAAATATAAAACAAGTGGAATAATTTAAAGTTCAGTCATAATCAATTGTTTTACCAGCACCTAATATTAAAGCGTTGTACCTCATGGCAGTGTTTGAAGGGAAGCAATATCAATATTTATTAAGAACCTTATTCTCTAACAAAAAATGTAGCAAAATACAAATAAAGTGGAATGCGTAAAGAATATGACAGATATGGTTGAATACAGCATACCTGTAGGGAGCATGATAACTACTGCTGATCCAGTGCAGGAAAAATGGTGAATAGCCACCCGAGACGCAAATTCTTAATTATCAGTTGCCATCTTTAGGGTACCACATGTTATTCAGATTGGTGTACCAAAATCAATCATTAAGAGGAACTAGACAGTGAAGCGATCTAGCTCTATGGTCAATGTGTGCTTCAGTATTAAATAGTACAGAAGTAGCCACCAGGTTATTCTCAGAATTGTTTATTGCACTTCATAATTAACGTGTGAACACGTACTGAACAATTATTTTTACAAGAGACACATTTGAAAACCTGTTCATTTAAGCCCGTTACATGGGTCAAATGAATTAGCTATGCGTGCTCCCACATAATGTTACTCTGTGCAAAATTTGATTCAGAATATATATATTTTTTTAAATATTAAAACCTACATTTGACAATAAAACGTATTAAAATCTTCTTTTAGTCTAATATAGTTATAAACTTTTAATAAAAACAATTTAAATACATAACAATTAAATTATTTCGTCTCACTAATAAATGGATTGTCTCCTTGATAGGCAATAGAATTCAACAATGACGCTATCTGAGTAGTGTATTCTGTTGGCTAAAAAGTTAAATACAGTACCAGTCATTTAAGTGTTCAGTATTGCACTTCATGAATCAAACTTAAGAATACCTCGGTTAGTCATTTGAATGAACTCGTCCACAAAGTTTGAACCCCTATTATCTCAGTGGTAACTACTTTTTTTGATTTCAATAGTGTATTCAATTCTTCATTAAAACTATATGGAAATGATTCGAACTTAACAATCAAAAAGCTTTCTCTTTTTCTCAATAGGTGTTTTTGTATCTCTACCCCCCCTATTCAGTTTATACTTTTCAATTGCCACAACCCTGACTTCAAGAAATGTAGAGGTACATTTTTAGTATCTAATGTCAATAGGCAAGGGGTATCTTACAACAAAATTCTTAAAGGCCCTAAGATGTTCCTTCCACCTCTACTTTTCTGGTCTGATGGCTGATCCAACATAAATTTAAGAACATGCACAAGTGATAATTTAAATGTAAAATGTACTACTACAGTGTAAAAGTTCTTGGACGGATATCTTTTTTCGTTAATGAGTCTTAAAACTCAAACTGCTTATTATTATTTTTCCTTGAATAAGTTGAGCTACATTATATGCCCGTCTTATCGCGAATGCCATTATTTTGCTGTGGTAATGTGATAAGGGTTGGTGGGCCACACAGTTTATGGTGGGTTCTGTTAGAGAGCATTATGAGGTGTGCATTACAATAATTAACTGTATAATATGTGCTTTATGGATATTATTAAATTATTTTAAAAACTATGACTGAGAAGTGAAGAAGAATTTGAACACCTAATGTCTCAGACGTTTATGTTATGCCATTCTTTGGACCTGTCCTGAAAAAGGATTAAACTTGGTTTAATGTATGCCCTCTGATTTGTTGGGGAAGTGAGGTTATGCTTTGATTGTGCTATTGACCTTTGACACCAAGAGGTGGAGTTGTTACTATATGAATCGTTTGGGCAGTGAACAGTTGTTTTTTCTCTGTCCGTAGAATCGGCGCTCCATGCAGGTTCCAGCAGCAGCCTCATGTGCCGGCTGTGGTGCCCACATCTGTGACCGGTACTTCCTGTTTGCAGTGGACCGCCACTGGCATCTTTCGTGCCTCAAGTGCTGCATGTGCCAACTGCCCCTGGGCTCTGAGCTTACCTGTTTCTCCAAGGATGGGGGCATCTACTGTAAGACAGACTACTATAGGTGAGGTAGAACCTACCCAGAAAACAGGCTGTGCAGATGGGGGCTGTGTCTATCCTTTAGCTGTTATGCAAAGTTTGGGAACCTCAGAGAGTGGGTGCTTCAGATAAGATCTCAATCCCACAGAACACCTTGGGCAAGATGGAAGAGCTATTGCTAAGGTAATCTTTGATCCATGAGGGTAGATGCCATTGCACCTTTCTTTTCTTTTTATGGCCTAAAGCTGCTTAGATGCCATGTGGGCCTTATAGAAGTCTTCCCGAAAACGCTGGAAGTGAGAATCTTAAACACCATCGTCTTTTTGGTTTTGTGGGTTGGGTAGCTCAGAGGGTTAATGCATATGCACCCATCTAAGGCTGGCGTATTTCATCTTTATGAGGTTGATGAAAGAAGTACAAATTAATGTTATAGTAACATCATTCATAGCACTTTAGAACTGCAAGAGAGTGGCAATAAAAAAACATATAGAAACAAGTTATACAATTAGCTGCAAAGACTTTCCAATGGCAGAACACACACTCTACCATGCTTTTAACATAACATAGCATACATTTATTTATTATAATCAGCACTATAATTGTTCTATTACTATAAGCAATGATAAAGACAATTTCTCTTAACTTGCTATTTAAATTCAAATGATTATTGTATTTGTGCTTTTATCCTTATTGTTAATGTTTTCAATGTTATCATTTTAATAGTACTGTTCGCTTTAATATTACAACTGTTGGTATAATTATTGAAGTTTTATAGGGTTCCTGTACCCATCCAGTATCATGAATAGAACTATTTAAATTGTTTTCAAAATCTACTTTGGGCATGCAAAGGGCTCTTAACATATTTAGTGGCTTTTGCATATGTCGGGGATTGGAGATCAATTTACAAAAATCCAAGTACATGGCTTTTAACGCAAATACCAGTAATTGCGCAAATCCCTGACTAAACAGAAGGGCCTTTGTGAGGGTGTCTAATTTTAAGTATTTAGGGATCAAATTAACTGAAAAAATGGAATGGGGGATACAAATAAAGAAAGCAAGCCTAAAACTGGCCCAGTCTACGAGGGGCATTATAAAGGTTTACAAGAGCTGTACGCACAAAGCGTTAGGCCCTGCGGCAGAAGTTTATAAGGTACAGGCAAGGGGGGCAGCCTTATATGGAGCAGAACTATGGGGCCATTGTCCATCTACCCCTTTGGTATTGACAGAGAATTCATTTGCGAGGTAATTGTTGGGTCTTCCCACTAGTTCCCCTCTAACACCACTTAGGATGGACCTAGGGATCAGTTCCATGCCAGACATAATTCCCTCCAAACCTCTCCAATACTGGCGACGCCTCTGGAGTACTCTCGAATTAGCCCCCTATAAGGTTGTTATGAATATGCAAGGTGCGGGGAAACTTCCCTGGTTCGCATATATTAGGAATACATGTCAGGACCTGGGAAGGGTAAACATGTGGTCTTCAGCTGAAAAAAATTGCCTTAAGACCCCAAGAAAGGCACTCCTCGAGAGTTACAGAGAATACAAAGTGGGCCAGCAATGGCGAGGGTGAAGTTTGGGTGTTTAACTTCCAGGTTTATGGAAGTAAAACAGCAATATAGCCTAGAGCCTGCGCTAAATTACATGGAACCGCTTCTAGCGAAGAAGCTTTTCCTCCAATTTAGACATGGGCTGCTCCCGCTTCGAACTTTTACCAATAAGTGGTTGGGCTCCCATAATCTAGATTGTCCAGGGTGTGAGCACGTAGAGGAAACTAAAATGCATGTAATTTTCTTCTGCCCCGCCTATAGGAAGCCAAGGTCTCGGTGGTTGCTACAATTGTGTAGGAGTATGGGGACTAGACATTGCCCAGAGATTTTGAGGCTTTTTAAGTATGACACCGATACGACTATTGTGTTTTCCATCTCACGGTTTTTGTACTCCATGTGGTGGCACCTGCAGTGCCATTTTAAAGAAAGAATCCATAGGTTATTCCCAGTCCAATACTATTTACTAGACACGTTATGCTATGTACCGCTCCCTCTACAATTATGAGTAAATGTAATCACTGTAGCGCATACCTATCCCTTCTGCAAATTAATTATTGCTAGGGTGTTTTATCTATAGATTTTTTTTAGTTATTTGATTAGGTACAGTTAAATTTTTACAAATTGTATTAATCAGGTACTTTTTAATTCTGAACGAAACAGTTCTCTGTTTACATGTACTTTAATCGCTCCTCACTGAGCACCTAATGTAGAAAATATGTACTGTATGGTTATTGCATAACTCTGTGTTCGAGAAGGTTGAGTTGGCTTGGGAGAGTTAACTTAAGAATGCAGATATGAATGTATATTTAGCAACGATGTTCCTGTGCACACGAAATTCTCATATAGTTCTCAAGTGAGAACCAAAATATAATCGACCTTCAAGAAATGATCTCACACACCATCAGTGTGGGATGAAAGAAATGTAATAGTTCCGCATAAATCAGTACAAACAAGAGCAGAAAGCAGACACGTGTTTCGTCACACCGTGTGCGGGTAATGACTCATCAGGGCTGTGAGAAAGGTGGCCTTGTGTCAAATGGCGTGCCAAGCGTGGTTGAAGTAGGGGTAATATGGGTATCGAGGGAAACAGCTTCCTCAGCAGAGGAAACAAAATGATAAAATGGATATCGGGCACGTCTCAGGACGGGTCTGTCCTAGTAAGCGTGCTGCAGTGTAGCATCGGCACGGATAAGTGCAATGGACAATCTCATCATCCGGATGATGAGATTGTCCATTGCACTTATCCTTTCGTTTCCTCTGCTGAGGAAACTGTTTCCCTCGATACCCATATTACCCCTACTTCAACCATGCTTGGCGCGCCATTTGACACGAGGCCGCCTTCCTCACAGCCCTGATGAGTCATTACCCGCACACGGTGTGACGAAACACGTGTCAGCTTTCTGCTCTTGTTTGTACTGATTTATAAGGAACTTTTAAATTTCTTTCATCCCACACTGATGGTGTGTGAGATCATTTCTTGAAGGTCGATTATATTTTGGTTCTCACCTGAGAACTATATGAGAATTTCGTGTGCACAGGAACATCGTTGCTTCTCACCTGACAAGGGATACGTATCTCTGTCTACGCAGGGGTTGTTTTCTGCTGGTTTTGTTCCCCTGACCTGTTTCGCACCGAACATAAAAGTGCCTCACCACCCCCTACATACTGGGAACTTGCAGAGCGCCAATCTTCCTGACACTCTTCAAAACCATTCTCTCACTTTCAATGAATGTATATTTATAATGTTTTTAATACCAAAAACAGAGTATTTTTTATATGATGTGTTTATATTTCGGCTACAATGTATTGTTTTATTTTATGTGCTTTTATGGTCCGTGTGGCTGAAATAAAGATTTTTGATTGACTGATAAACTGCAAGTACTTCAACACAGTGGTTCCCCCTTCTGTAACGCCACTGTTGCCACTGTCTGGTCACAGTCATTGAACTAATTATTTCTTTTAGATGAGTATATGAACTACATACATCATACATTTGGATATGGGTAACTGTGAATTAAGGAGATATTGTTCACTTTGGGGTTTTGAGTGACATCATGGACAACTCGAGCTTTGTGCTCGTTGTCTGTTTAATGCCACATTTTTCAGAGTTACCCGTCTATAATTCGGTATCTTATTGATCCAGTTGTTACCATTATAATGATCATCAGCAGCGTATCAGTCCCTATTATTAATATATTTTGAAAAATATTAGTGTTATTATTATTTTCATTATTATTTTTATTTTAGTAATATTATTTTATTTTTTGTTGGTTTCTCTGCTTGAACTAACTAGTTATTTTCCCACCAGGCGTTTTTCTGTGAACCGCTGTGCCAAGTGCCATGCAGGGATCGCGTCTTCGGAGATGGTGATGAAGGCCCGCGAGGCGGTCTACCATGTGGGCTGCTTCTCCTGCCTCCACTGTGGTGTGGTGCTGCGCACCGGTGACCTCTTTGGCCTCAGAGAGGGTGAGCTCTACTGCCACCGGCACTGCCAGGTCATGGGGCCAGAGGAAGAACAGGAGCCGGAAGAGGCAGACCCTGGCCCACCTACTGATAGCGGCCTCCTGGTTACTGACCGCCTGCCGCCAGCGGACACACATACCATTGACATCTCCGCTCTGGCTCTCCTCAGCAGCAAGCCACAGCGGAAAGGCCGGGGACGAAGAAGGCGGAGCTATGGGGGAGCTGTCAGTCTAGGGATCTGCACTCCAGGTGAGTGTTCAAGTCATCTTTCATAAACAACAAATTGTTAAAAGATACACAATTAAGCTTGAAGGTCAATCAGGTCTGTGTGGGTCTGCTGTACACCTTTGTGTGTAGGCTAACTTGAAGGTCCCAAGTTTGAGACCTGACATGGCCAACCCAGCCTTTTATTTCTTCTAATGTCAATGAAATAACAACCGAGTGTCATTGAGCTGGGATAAAAAGGATATTAAGTAATATTTGATGGTCACAATAAAACAGACGGTGAGCTTTGGAAATACTGAAAGAGGAGCCCAGGAAAGGGACGAGCTGGATGCCCTATGTTGTCTTTGACTGCCATTGACCTTGAAGTTACTCTCACAAATGGCTTTGTGAGTCAGGCCGGATATTTCTACCAGTGCTTGTATTTTTGCTTGCCAAATATTGTTGCACAAGACAGTTTGTATTTTAGTTCACAGTTAGGGCCAGGTTTAATAAATAGGTGTAACTTACAAGAACCAAACAGGAGTACTTTACCATTGTAAAAATAAATATTCTTAATTTTATCATATTCACTAAACACAATGCAAAACACACATTTAACTCTGTTTTCCTAGCACTAGGTCTGCATTAGTTCACACTTTGAGTGATATGTGGTAGTTTGTGTTTTGACATTTATTGCCTCTCTCAGCAGCAGCAACATCTGCAACTTCCAGTTGTAACTGTAGTTTGCAGCTGAATATGAAAAATGCACGTACAAATGTGAAACAAGAGAAAAAACATAGAAGTGTATTATGTATGCAATATGAATAAGCTATGCAATCTAATTTCACTAACTTTGACCTGTGTTCGGAGTTTTGTGAATAAGGTATAACTTACTATGTGTAAGTCACTCCTCTGTAGAGGCCTGAGTTGTAAATCTGAAAATCTCCCTAGTAAATCAAGCTCTAAGCGGAAATGTAAAATAGAATTTGAAGGGTGTGCTTTTAGATTTGTGCTAAATAAGTAGGCTAAGAAACCCACACGCTGGATGGGCTATGCGCTCCGCAGCTGCCTTCAAACTCCATCTTTCGATGACTGTTTGGGTCGGGTTCACAAAACAAATTTGCAGTTCTGCCTCCATAGTAGAAGTATTGACGGTAGCATCACTGTGGCACTGCACAAGGAACTGAAATCCAGGGGTCCTACTGTGAGTATTGTATCACATGTTGCCTGGGCTCCCCTTTCCCCAGTGCAGAACTACTCAGAGTGTGTATCTCTGCACTGGGGAAAGGGGAGTCTAGGCAACATGTGATACAACATGCAATTCTATATATTTTTTCTCTCCTCAAGGAAACTTTGTACCCCCGCGAAGTAACCCTTTTCACTACACCCCTCCACATTTCAGGGTGCTCTGTTTTCCTTCTAGTCCTGAAAGAGGAGCTACTCTGGGGTGTTGTTGTTGGAGTAAAAATGTAACGGTGTCTAGCGTGGTAAAGGGACAGATTGACGATGATGTGTGCTAACAACCTCACTAGTTTCAGGAGTTCCCAAACTTACAAGGTAAAGCACACCTTGACACGCCCACTCTCCACCCCATCCATAGGATTTACTACAGAAAATTTCTCCACAGAGAATTGCGCAGTAGTAAAAGCATTTACGCCTGTCAAACATCCTTCTGGACAGGTGCAGAGGTAGCCGTTGGCAGCCGTATGTGAACGTCTGTGACTGAAAATGGCTATGTGAAGAGTGCCATATATGTATAGGTAGGCACGAGTCATGGTCCAGTGGTTAGAACAGTTTGTTGTTTATATACAAACAAAACGTCATGACAATAATGCATCCGATAATTATCAGATGCGTTAAATATCTTTTAACTCGTAATTCCAGGATGTATGACGTTATAACGCATACTTTTACAACGCCTACCTTTACAACAAAATTTTTACAACGCAAAAACTATTACAACGCATACATTTACAACGCAATTTTTTACAACGCATATACTTTTACATCGCATACCATTACAACGTAAGTATTGGTAAGTATATAATAATTTTTTTAATGTAATATAAGTAAAATTAATATAATTTAATTTAATTTAATTTAATTAATTTATTTTAAAAAAAATTTTTTACCTTGTACCCCTGTACCCCAAAAACCCAAAACTGACCCTGAACCCTAAAAATACCCCTTTACCCAAAAACCCAAAACTGACCCTTAACCCTAAAAATACCCCTTTACCCAAAAACCCAAAACTGACCCTGAACCCTAAAAATACCCCTTTACCCAAAAACCCAAAACTGACCCTGAACCCTAAAAATACCCTTTTACCCAAAAACCCAAAACTGACCCTGAACCCTAAAAATACCCCTTTACCCAAAAACCCAAAACTGACCCTGAACCCTAAAAATACCCCTTTACCCAAAAACCCAAAACTGACCCTGAACCCTAAAAATTCCCCTTTACCCAAAAACCCAAAACTGACCCTGAACCCGAAAAATACCCCTTTACCCAAAAACCCAAAACTGACCCTGAACCCTAAAAATACCCCTTTACCCAAAAACCCAAAACTGACCCTGAACCTTAAAAATACCCCTTTACCCAAAAACCCAAAACTGACCCTGAACCCTAAAAATACCCCTTTACCCAAAAACCCCAAACTGACCCTGAACCCTAAAAATACCCCTTTACCCAAAAACCCAAAACTGACCCTGAACCCTAAAAATACCCCTTTACCCAAAAACACAAAACTGACCCTGAACCCTAAAAATACCCCTTTACCCAAAAACCCAAAACTGACCCTGAACCCTAAAAATACCCCTTTACCCAAAAACCCCAAACTGACCCTGAACCCTAAAAATACCCCTTTACCCAAAAACCCAAAACTGACCCTGCACCCTAAAAATACCCCTTTACCCAAAAACCAAACATATAACATTTTAAATATAATTATATACTTACCAATACTTACGTTGTAATGGTATGCGTTGTAAAAGTATCTGCATTGTAAAAACGCGTTGTAAATGTATGCGTTGTAATAGTTTTTGCGTTGTAAAAGTTTCGTTGTAATGGTAGTGAGTTGTAAAAGTTGCGTTGTAAACGTTACACACCGTAATTCCAACATGTCCGTAAACAGGGGTTTATACATGGGTCAGAATATATAACGAGCCACTCATAATCGGGCCCTAAGCCTTCTAAACTTCCACACACCCACAAAATTCACAAGGAATTGAAGGCATAACGACCTAGGGCTAGATGTAGGTAAATAGGTTTTACCGATTCTAAAATACAGAATTTTACTGATTCGGTATTTTAGAATAGGTAAATCCTATGTAGGTAATTAATCGGTAAAAAATACCGAATCGTTAAGATTCGGTATTTACCGAATCGGTAATTACCGATTAGGTATTTACCATTCATTCCTATGGGCCTGGAGGTCCATAGGCATGAATGTCAATTACTGAATCGGTAATTACTGATTCGGTAAAATTGGGAAAAATTCAAGGGTGGCCACCCCTGATTAGTGCTGGTGTGCACATGTGGCATACATACATGCTGTCACATGGCACATGTGTAAATGCACATTTATGCATTTACATAGGAATTCCTTATTTCCCACCAACTAATAGTTGGTGGTAAATAACGAATTCTTAAAGCCCAGAAGCACTGTTTACAGTGCTTCCTACATCTCAGTTACCGATTCGGTAAATACTGAATAGGTAAATAATGATTCGGTATACCGATTCGTTATTTACCGAATCGGTAAAATAGCCTCCTACATAGGCAAAGACTTTTACCGGTCGGTAAAGCCGATTTCGCCCGTTACCGACCGGTAAAAGCCTTCCTACATCTGGCCCTCAATCTCTTTTCTATCGGTGGAAAAATTACACACAATATTTTCTCCTTGTCTCTGTCTTTTTTTATATCATCCATTATTATAAAATGAAACCTATTATTAATGAAATACATTAACACAGTGGTTGAAAAGGCCTTGCACATATACAAGGTTTCAAATTCATAGTCCATGATTTGCCCGCTGCCATTTATCTGCACAAGAACCACCTTAGTTGCCCTTTTTTGCGCAATCCAAAACTTTTGCTCAAAAGAGATAGGAATTTTGAGCCGTTAATAAATATTCTAAAAAAGTGAACCCAAAAATCTGAGAATGCGCAAAGATAAGAAATAGTGTGTGTATAAAAAAATACAATCGACTGGCAGCAGTCTGCTAAAAGTTGGAATGCACAGTTCATTCCGTTAAGAAGTGTATTTTGATGTTAACTAAAAGCTGTAATGTATAAGAGAACTGCCAATAGAGTGCACAGAGACCTGAAAAGACAAACCAACAGTGAAAAGGAATAGATAAAGCAAAGAAGCGGGAAGAAAGCATCAGAGAGATGGAGGCGGGGAGACGGTGGGCTGATTAGAGGCATGGACAAGCAAGTGAAGCAGAAAATGAAAGAGAGAAGGAGCAGTGTAAAGAGAAGACCGAAGTGTTACTGCAATACCTTTACAGAGAGGAGCAGAGAGAAGTGAAATGCAAAGCAAGATAGGAATGTGCCGAGAGAATAAAATAAATAGGGAAACAGAATTATACAGAGAGGTATTAAATGAGAGAGTGAGAGGTAGACAGCTAAGTGATAAACTTGTAAGAATATCCAATCCAGTTATTGCCATTGCTCTTGCTGGGGTGAAAATAAAAGTTCACAAATACATTTTTTACGCCTATAAATGAGTCTGTGCAAACCCGCTTTACTCACGCAGGTGCCACGTAAATACCTCATCAACATAAACATATGTATGTAAGCGCAGAGAAGTCTTTGTCAGTCTGATCTGTTAGTACTGATGAACAGGACAGACCCCTCCAACATGAACATTATACTTAGAGTTACAATGTTTGTTCCTAGGCATCAGTTGGATTCGTGGTCCTTTTTAAATTATCAATATAAAGCCAGTATATACATGTAAAAAAAGGCATAGGAATGCTGAGAGTAGACTGACGCCTAAAGGCATAGCAGAGAGTAGACTGACACATAGGGCATAGCGATGCTGAGAGTAGGCTGACACGTAATGGCATAGCAATGCTGAGAGCAGACTTATACATAAAGGCATAGCAACGCTGAGAGTAAACTGATGCATAAAGGCATAGCAATGCTGAGAGCAGACTCATGCATCAAGGCATAGCAATGCTGAGAGTAGAGTGATACATAAAGGCAAAGCAATGCCGAGAGCAGACTGATGCATAAAGGCATAGCCATGCTGAGAGTAGACTGAAACATAAAGGTATCGGAATGCTGAGAGTAGACTGATACATAAAGGCATAGCAATGCTGAGAGCAGACTGATACATGAAGGTATAGCAACGCTGAGAGTAGACTGATGCATAAAGGTATAGCAAGCGCTGAGAGTAGACTCATGCTTAAAGGCATAGCAACGCTGAGAGTAGAGTGATACATAAAGGCATAGCAATGCTGAGAGTAGTCTGATGCATAAAGGCATACCTTCCTATGCATAAAGACTGATGCATAAAGGCATAGCAATGCTGAGAGCAGACCGACACATAAAGGCATAGCAGAGAGTAAACTGACATATAAAGGCATTGCAGAGAATTGACTAAGATAAAAGGGACCTGATTGATGGATGCTTTAAGGCTATGCAAAGTGCCTTGAATTTGATACGGTTGGGGAATTGTGAGCCAATATAGCTTTTTCATCTCTGCTGAGATAGGTTGGTGCTTGGGAGTGCCTGTGATGATTCTGGCGGCGGCATTTTGTATCAGCTGTAGTTTGCTGATTACCTTTTTTTGCGCGTTCAGGAGTAGTCCGTTGCAATAATCTATTTTTGTCATTACCAGAGAGCTTATCAGGGTTTTTCCTATGTTGAGGGGGAGGAAAGGAAGTAGTTTTTTGATTACTCTTAGTGTGTAAAAGGCTGAGGATGTGATGGCATTTGCGTGAGCTAAGAAGGAGAGTTTATTATCAAAGATGACACCGAGGTTTCTTACTTTCTGTACTGGAGGTGGGGGGGGCCTAGATCAGGGGGCCACCATGAGGGGGACCATGTAGGGTGTAGGTTGCCGAAGATCATGACCTCCATCTTGTCTGAGTTTAATTTTAAACAGCTTTTAGCCATCCAGGAGCTGATGTCAATCATGGCTGCTTGGAAGCTGGCTGCTATTTCTCCTCCGTTGTTATTGATGGCTAGCACCAGTTGTGTGCCATTGGCATATGTGGTTAGCCACATCCCATGGGTTTTGATTGTTTTGGCCAGGTCCGACACATAGATATTAAATAGTGTCGGACTGAGGGAAGATCCCTGCGGCACCCCACATGGGAGAGTGAAGGTGGGGGAGTTGAATTTTCTGAAGCTCACTAGCTGGGATCGGTTGGACAGGAAAAAGGACAGCAGTTCTTTGGCCTTGTGCGTGATGCCCATCTCCGCGACACGGCCAATCAATGTAGCATTATCAACTGGGTCAAAGTTGGCCGACAGGTCCAGCAGGACCAAGACTGCTGTTCCACCTAGGTCTATGGTGGCTCTGATCTCATCTGCGGCTTTGATGAGTGCCGTTGCGGTACCGTGGCCTGTCCTGAATCCGAATTGTGATTCGTCAAGGAGGTTATTGTCCTCAATAAAATTGGCTAATTGTTTGTTTATTAATTTTTTAAAAAATTTTAGCTGCAAAAGGGAGGGCAGTTATTGGTCTGTAATTATTGGGATCTGATGGGTCGGGGTGTGGTTTTTTTAGGATTGCCTTTTTCCCGGTTTCTGGGTAGATACCAGTGTTGAACATCGTATTGCATATTTCCGTGAGCTTGGGTTCTACGAGGTCTGGGATGAGTATGGATACCGATGTGGGACAAGGGTCGGTGGGTGAGCCTGACTTGATGTTGAGGATGAGGTCATGAACTTGTGAGACGTCAACTTGGTTGGACTGAGTGAAAAAGGGGGTAGTATTCTCATTGATGTCTGAAGAGAGCAAGGGAACCTTAGGTGGGGATGCCAAATTATCGTATATGGTGCTCACCTTAGTTTGAAAAGCCCTGGCTAAAGAGTTGCACAGTTCTTGGGAGGGAGCAGTAGGGGGATTGGTTCTTGAACCAGAAAGTTTGGTGACTACCTGGAAGAGGAGTTTAGTGGAATCTTGAGCTTGTTCAATTTGATTAGTGTAGTATTTACTTTTTTCTGATGTGATGAGGAGTTTGTATTGTAACAGTGCCAATTTGTAGCGGGCTTTGTCATTCGGGAGATAGTTTATGCACATAAAGGCATAGCAATGCTGAGAGCAGACTTAAGCATAAAGGCATAGCAGAGAGTAGACTGATACATAGAGGCATAGCAATCCTGAGAATAGGTTGACACATAAAGGCATAGCAATGCTGAGAGCAGATGGTTACAAAAAGGCAATAGTAACGCTGAGAGCAAACTGACACATAAAGACGTAGTAACACTGAGAGTAGATTGGTGCACAAAGGCATAGCTATGCTGAGAGGATATTGATGCATAAAGGCATAGCAATGCTGAGAGCAGACTATCATAAAGGTATAGCAATGCTGAGAGTAGACTCATGCATAAAGACATAGCAACACTGAGAGTAGAGTATTACATAAAGGCATAGCAATGCTGAGAGTAGTCTGATGCATAAAGGCATAGGAATGCTGAGAGCAGACTGATGCATAAAGGCGGAGCAATGCTGAGAGCAGACTGACACATAAAGGCATAGAAGAGAGTAGACTGACATATAAAGGCATAGCAGAGAGTAGACCGACACATAGAGGCATAGCGATGCTGAGTGGGGAGTGACATGAAAAGGCATAGCAACGCTGAGAGCAGACTGATACATAAAGGCATAGCAATGCTGAAAGTAGACTCATGCATAAAGGCATAGCAATGCTGAGAGTAGTCTGATGCACAAAGGCATAGGAATGCTGAGAGCAGACTGATGCATAAAAGCGTAGCAATGCAGAGAGCAGACTTAAACATAAAGGCATAGCAGAGAGTTGACTGACACATAGAGGCATAGCGATGCTGATAATAGAGTGACAAATAAAGGCACAGCAACACTGAGAGCAGACTGATACATTAAGGTATCTATAGCAATGCTGAAAGCAGGCTGATACATAAAGGCATAGCAACGCTGGGAGCAGGCTGTTACATAAAGGCATACCAACGCTGAGAGCAGACAGATACATAAAGGCATAACAACACTGAGAGTAGACTGCCATACAAAGACATAGCAACGCTGAGAGCAGATTGACACATAAAGACATAGTAACGCTGAGAGTAGGCTGATGCATAAAGGCATAGCAACGCTAACAGTAGACATAGATATGCTGAGAGGAGACTGACACATAAAGGCATAGCAATGTTGATAGTAGACATAGCTATGCTGAGAGTAGACTAATGCATAAAGGCATGGCAATGCTGAGAGTATACATAGCTACCCTGAGAGTAGACTGATGCATAAAGGCATAGCAATGCTGAGAGTAGACTGAAACATAAAGGTATAGGAATACTGAGAGTAGACTGAAACATAAAGGCATAGCAATGCTGCGAGTAGACTGAAAAATAAAGGCATAGCAACGCGGAGAGTAAACTGATGTATAAAGGCATAGTGATGCTGAGAGTAGGTTGACACATAAAGGCATAGCAATGCTGAGAGCAGACTGATACATAAAGAAATAGCAATGCTGAGAGTAGACTGATGCATAAAGGCATAGCAATGCTGAGAGTAGATTCATGCATACAGGTATTGCAACGCTGAGAGTAGAGTGATACAAAAAAGCATAGCAATGCTGATAATAGTCTGATGCATAAAGGCATAGGAATGCTGAGAGCAGACTGATGCATAAAGGCATAGCAATGCCAAGAGCAGACTGACATGTAAAGGTATAGCAGAGAGTAGACTGACATATAAAGGCATAGCAGAGAGTAGACTGACACATAGAGGCATAGTGATGCTGAGAGTAGAGTGACACATAAAGGCGTAGCAACGCTGAGAGCAGACTGATACATAAAGGCATAGCAATGCTGATAGTAGATATAGTTATGCCAAGAGTATACTAATGCATAAAGGCATAGCAATGCTGAGAGTTTACATAGTTACGCTGAGAGTAGACGGATGCATAAAGGCATAACAGTGCTGAGAGTAGACTGAGGTGTAAAGACATAGCAATGCTGAGAGCAGACTGATACATAAAGGCAATGCAATGCTGAGAGTAGACAGCAACATAAAGGCATAGGAATGCTGAGAGTAGACTGATGTATAAAGGCATAGCAATGCTGAGAGTAGACGGATGCATAAAGGCGTAGCAATGCCGAGAGCAGACTGACACATAAAGGCTTTGCTATGCTGATAGTAGACTGATACATAAACGCATAATAATGCTGAGGGTAGACTGATGTATAAAGGCATAGCAATGCTGAGAGTAGACTGATGCATAAAGGCATAGCAATGCTGAGAGTAGACTGATGCATAAAGGCATAGCAATGCTGAGAGTAGACTGACACATAAAGGCATAGCAATTCCGAGAGAAGACTGACACATAAAGGCATAGCAATGCTGATAGTAGATATAGTTATGCCGAGAGTAGAATAATGCATAAAGGCATAGCAATGCTGAGAGTTTACATAGTTACGCTGAGAGCAGACCGATGCAGAAAGGCATGGCAATGCTGAGAGTAGACTGAGATGTAAAGGCATAGGAATGCTGAGAGTATACTGATACATAAAGTCATAGCAATACTGAGAGTAGACGGGTGCATAAAGGCATAGCGATGCTGAGAGTAGACTGAAACATTAAGGTATAGGAATGCTGAGAGTAGACTGATACATAAAGGCATAGCAAATGCTGCAAGTAGACTGACACATAAAGGCATAGCACCGCGAAGAGTAAACTGATGTATAACGGCATAGCGATGCTGAGAGTAGGCTGACACGTAAAGGAATAGCAATGCTGAGAGCAGACTGATACATAAAGGCAAAGCAATGCTGAAAGTATACTGATACATAAAGGCATAGCAATGCTGAGAGTAGATTCATGCATAAAGGCATAGCACCGCTGAGAGTAGAGTGATACATAAAAGCATAGCAATGCTGATAGTAGTCTGATGCATAAAGGTATAGGAATGCTGAGAGCAGACTGATGCATAAAGGCATAGCAATGCCGAGAGCAGACTGACATATAAAGGTATAGCAGTGAGTAGACTGACATATAAAGGCAAAGCAGAGAGTAGACTGACACATAGAGGCATAGCGATGCTGCGAGTAGAGTGACACATAAAGGCATAGCAATGCTGAAAGCAGACTGATACATAAAGGCATAGCAATGCTGAGAGTAGACAGAAACATAAAGGCATAGGAATGCTGAGAGTAGACTGATGAATAAAGCCATAGGAATGCTGAGAGTAGACTGATGCATAAAGGCATAGCAATGCAGAGAGCAGACTGACACATAAAGGCTTAGCTATGCTGAGAGTAGACTGATACATAAACGCATAATAATGCTGAGAGTAGGCTGATGTATAAAGGAATAGCAATGCTGAGAGTAGACTTATGCATAATGGCATAGCAATGCTGAGAGTAGACCGATGTATAAAGGCATAACAATGCTGAGAGTAGACTGACATATAAGATGTAGCTATGCTGAGAGTAGACTGATGCATAAAGGCATAGCAATGCTGATAGTAGATATAGTTATGCAGAGAGTAGACTAATGCATAAAGGCGTAGCAATGCTGAGAGTTTACATAGTTACGCTGAGAGCAGACCGATGCAGAAAGGCATGGCAATGCTGAGAGTAGACTGAGATGTAAAGGCATAGGAATGCTGAGAGTATACTGATACATAAAGTCATAGCAATACTGAGAGTAGACGGGTGCATAAAGGCATAGCGATGCTGAGAGTAGACTGAAACATTAAGGTATAGGAATGCTGAGAGTAGACTGATACATAAAGGCATAGCAAATGCTGCAAGTAGACTGACACATAAAGGCATAGCACCGCGAAGAGTAAACTGATGTATAAAGGCATAGCGATGCTGAGAGTAGGCTGACACGTAAAGGAATAGCAATGCTGAGAGCAGACTGATACATAAAGGCAAAGCAATGCTGAAAGTATACTGATACATAAAGGCATAGCAATGCTGAGAGTAGATTCATGCATAAAGGCATAGCACCGCTGAGAGTAGAGTGATACATAAAAGCATAGCAATGCTGATAGTAGTCTGATGCATAAAGGTATAGGAATGCTGAGAGCAGACTGATGCATAAAGGCATAGCAATGCCGAGAGCAGACTGACATATAAAGGTATAGCAGTGAGTAGACTGACATATAAAGGCAAAGCAGAGAGTAGACTGACACATAGAGGCATAGCGATGCTGAGAGTAGAGTGACACATAAAGGCATAGCAACGCTGAAAGCAGACTGATACATAAAGGCATAGCAATGCTGAGAGTAGACAGAAACATGAAGGCATAGGAATGCTGAGAGTAGACTGATGAATAAAGCCATAGGAATGCTGAGAGTAGACTGATGCATAAAGGCGTAGCAATGCAGAGAGCAGACTGACACATAAAGGCTTAGCTATGCTGAGAGTAGACTGATACATAAACGCATAATAATGCTGAGAGTAGGCTGATGTATAAAGGAATAGCAATGCTGAGAGTAGACTTATGCATAATGGCATAGCAATGCTGAGAGTAGACCGATGTATAAAGGCATAACAATGCTGAGAGTAGACTGACATATAAGATGTAGCTATGCTGAGAGTAGACTGATGCATAAAGGCATAGCAATGCTGATAGTAGTCTGATGCATAAAGGTATAGGAATGCTGAGAGCAGACTGATGCATAAAGGCATAGCAATGCCGAGAGCAGACTGACATATAAAGGTATAGCAGTGAGTAGACTGACATATAAAGGCAAAGCAGAGAGTAGACTGACACATAGAGGCATAGCGATGCTGAGAGTAGAGTGACACATAAAGGCATAGCAACGCTGAAAGCAGACTGATACATAAAGGCATAGCAATGCTGAGAGTAGACAGAAACATGAAGGCATAGGAATGCTGAGAGTAGACTGATGAATAAAGCCATAGGAATGCTGAGAGTAGACTGATGCATAAAGGCGTAGCAATGCAGAGAGCAGACTGACACATAAAGGCTTAGCTATGCTGAGAGTAGACTGATACATAAACGCATAATAATGCTGAGAGTAGGCTGATGTATAAAGGAATAGCAATGCTGAGAGTAGACTTATGCATAATGGCATAGCAATGCTGAGAGTAGACCGATGTATAAAGGCATAACAATGCTGAGAGTAGACTGACATATAAGATGTAGCTATGCTGAAAGTAGACTGATGCATAAAGGCATAGCAATGCTGATAGTAGATATAGTTATGCAGAGAGTAGACTAATGCATAAAGGCGTAGCAATGCTGAGAGTTTACATAGTTACGCCGAGAGCAGACTGATGCATAAAGGCATAGCAATGCTGAGAGTAGACTGAGATGTAAAGGCATAGGAATGCTGAGAGTATACTGATACATAAAGGCATAGCAATGCTGAGAGTAGACTGGTGCATAAAGGCATAGCAATGCTGAGAGTAGATTGATACATAAAGGGATAGCAATGCTGAGAGTAGACTGACATATAAGGCATAGCGATGCTGAGAGTAGACTGATGCATAAAGGCATAGCAATGCTGAGAGTAGACATAGCCATGCAGAGAGTAGACTGACGAATAAAGGCTAATAAAGGTTTTATTGCCCTCACTCGTTATGAGTGCATGTTACAGCGCCAAAGCATGTTCACTGGCACTACAATATGCTAGCTATGCATATGAAGCAACAGCAACTCCCACAAACATTTACAGACTTCCACAAGATCTGAAAACACTGAGACATTTGACTGAATTTCACTGTAATATGGCAGGGGCACAGAACGCTCCTCCTTGCCATAAGCCTGTACTGACATGCTGTGAAAGTCCACTGACCTTCAAGGCCACTGCAGGGCAGGGAAAGCAGGCTAGGCGGTCAATGATGGACACTGCTGGCCACTCTCTCTAGATATACTTTCGGAGATGACTAGAGACATTATTCAAGGGAAACCATGGCAAATACCTTCAAAAATCAGTTTTCCCTAAGTTGATCTTCGAATTTTAAGGCAATAGAGTACAAAAGATTGTAACCACATTCCTCAAGTCTTGCTAAAACTTATCAACGTGCAGCATTTTGTGACCCCTTGGCAGCTGGAATTGAGGAGTCTTGACAAAGCGTTGGTAGTACACAAATTGATATTAAGGACCTTTCAGCTGAAATAAAGCATCTGAGACATCTCCAGAGAAACTCTGGAGGCCATCACCCTCTCCTAATCTTACTAGACTCTGGGCTGTCTGAAGAAACTATAAATTAAACATCTTCAGAGCGAAATTCTCTCACATGATCAAACAATTGTCCAAAATGTCTATGTGTTTGTGTATGTGTATGTGTTTAGGTTAGCACGTCCCCTGCACCAGAAAACAAATGTAAAGCTTCTGAGACCTCCTGTAAAATGAAAATCTATTGGACAGTCCCTTCCCCTAAGATCTGACAACCAAGATGACAGAAAATTGATCCACAAAACCTAATGGGCCTAGTCGCACTTTGATACTGTCTCTGAGTCAGTGCTACTAGGGACTACAAAGGAATGTCCAACCATCTTATCACCTCCCAGAGGCAATATCTGGTTCCATTAGCAAGGGAATGGCCAATTTGCTAAACCTCCTCCTGGACCTCCCTGGTGATTTCCTCACTTGAACAAGGTGTTTTCCCTGCTTGTATGAAAATCAGCCAAGTCGCTCCACTCTTAAAAAATATCCACTTAAGACACCGGTGAATTTAACACTTAAGCGAGGTGTAAAAAAGCTGCATTGCCCCACAACCATCGCTCCATATCCAGGCAAATAATATCCTTGATACTTTCCAATCTGTTTTCAGACAGGGCTGTAGCACAGAAACTGCCCTGCTTATAATTCCTGACGACTCCCTCCTCTACCTTGAGACAGGCAATTCATACCTTCTTGCTCCCCTGGAACTCTTAGCCGGCTTCGATAGAGTCAACCACCTTCTAGCAAAAACAACCTAAAACGAGGGGTTTCACAGGGTCCGACTCTTTCCCCAACTTTGTTCAATTTATATCTTGACTATTATGGGGAGGTCCTGATTAACTCTGGATTTCTTTATAATCAATATGTTAGGATATCCAGATATGTGTGAAGATTTCATCTTCTGATGGTATCATTCTACTCTCCAATACCCCGGACATAATCCAAAAGTGGATGGCTAACCACTGTTTAAAACTCAACCCAACATAAACAGAAATTCTTTCTAATTTCACTGGAAAAATCCAGCTTTTCCATTCGAGAATAGTTGAAATCATTTTCTCTCCTGAACTGTACACTGGCCTTAGGGCTTTAAGTGGGGTGTGTCCTGCTTCACTCAGAAGCGGCCGCTCCACCACGCTCCCTGGCCACTTAAGTATCTGTGCTTTGACAGCAGCGCGCATTGCTTGGTTATTTGCATCTCCTGTGACGCTTTAAAGCCCATTTCCTCTGTGCATCATTTGTCTCGTAGCGCTTCATAGAAATCAGCTGTTTGATTGCCATAATTACATGCGAAGTGCCTGCTGCATATCGTAAGCCTCGCTTTGTATTTAAAAGAACATATTCATCAGCGCGCTTTATAATCTTAGCACTTGATTGCTCCCAGTGCCCACTGCTGTAACTTTATTCGTCCTGCGCCTGGAATCTTCGTGTTTATCCTGCGGCCATTTTACTGTTTGTTGTTCTGCCTCCTGGCCCGTCTGTACACCCCGCCCCCCGCCTCACAGCTGACCCTCCCTCCCACGAGTAGATCTGGAGTGTCCTGCCTAGTGAAGCGCTGTGTCCGTCCTGATTCACTCAGAAGCGGCCGCTCCACCACGCTCCCTGGCCACTTAAGTATCTGTGCTTTGACAGCAGCGCGCATTGCTTGGTTATTTGCATCTCCTGTGACGCTTTAAAGCCCATTTCCTCTGTGCATCATTTGTCTCGTAGCGCTTCATAGAAATCAGCTGTTTGATTGCCATAATTACATGCGAAGTGCCTGCTGCATATCGTAAGCCTCGCTTTGTATTTAAAAGAACATATTCATCAGCGCGCTTTATAATCTTAGCACTTGATTGCTCCCAGTGCCCACTGCTGTAACTTTATTCGTCCTGCGCCTGGAATCTTCGTGTTTATCCTGCGGCCATTTTACTGTTTGTTGTTCTGCCTCCTGGCCCGTCTGTACACCCCGCCCCCCGCCTCACAGCTGACCCTCCCTCCCACGAGTAGATCTGGAGTGTCCTGCCTAGTGAAGCGCTGTGTCCGTCCTGATTCACTCAGAAGCGGCCGCTCCACCACGCTCCCTGGCCACTTAAGTATCTGTGCTTTGACAGCAGCGCGCATTGCTTGGTTATTTGCATCTCCTGTGACGCTTTAAAGCCCATTTCCTCTGTGCATCATTTGTCTCGTAGCGCTTCATAGAAATCAGCTGTTTGATTGCCATAATTACATGCGAAGTGCCTGCTGCATATCGTAAGCCTCGCTTTGTATTTAAAAGAACATATTCATCAGCGCGCTTTATAATCTTAGCGCTTGATTGCTCCCAGTGCCCACTGCTGTAACTTTATTCGTCCTGCGCCTGGAATCTTCGTGTTTATCCTGCGGCCATTTTACTGTTTGTTGTTCTGCCTCCTGGCCCGTCTGTACACCCCGCCCCCGCCTCACAGCTGACCCGCCCTCGCCCCTCCCCTTCCACTATCCACATATGACAGATGCAATCGCGCGCAGCGTCCACGCGCAGCGGTCGCGCCGAAGGTGCGCCAAAGGTAAGCCCGTCTTCGCCCGTCCGCGCCTGGACCGCGCCCAGCGCCCGTCCCCCTGCCCTATGCCGCACCCAACCCCCCAGAGTCACTTATGATGCCGCTACTCTCCTCGCCCTCAACGCCGGACGCACCCCACTTTGCTGCGAAGCTACCCCAGGACGTACCCACGGCCCATTCTCCTGCCTCTCCTGTAAGTTCAACTGCTTCAGAACCCTCACCAAACACACTTCCTCCACACTCAGCTCCGAACCCAACGACTTGAAATGCATCCTACTGAACACCCGCTCGGTCCACAGACACGCAACCGAACTCTGGGACCTAATCGACACTGCGTCACCTGACATCGCCTTCCTCACTGAAACATGGATGAATGCATCTTCTGCCCCCGACATCGCCATAGCCATACCGGACACTTACAAGATCATTCGAAAAGACCGCACCGATCAAACTGGAGGAGGCATCGCCATCGTCCATAGAAACACCATCAAAATTACAACCAGCTCTGACGACAATCTTGCAACCGCCGAACACATCCACTTTCAGATCCACACCGACCCCAGGACCACCCTCAGAGGAACCCTCATCTACAGGCCCCCAGGCACCCGATCTCAATTCAGCGACGACATCACTGACTTCGTCAGCCCGCACGCCCTCGCCTCCGAGAACTACATTCTTCTAGGAGACCTCAACTACCACCTTGACAACATTCTCGACAACAACACCACCACCCTCCTGGACAACCTGTCCAATCTCGGACTCAAACAACTTGTTGACACCCCCACTCACACAGCCGGACACACGCTCGACCCTATCTTCACCTCCAGCAAGCACATCTCCTTCGATCACACTACAGCTCTCCACTGGACGGATCACAGCTGTGTTCACTTCAGCTACAAAACAACCCTGACCCACAACCGTCCACAACCCATTCCCCGAAGAAAATGGAACAAAATCACCACCGACCAACTCCTCGCATCACTCAGCCAAAACACTCCCACCCTAACAACGGACCCAGACCAAGCGGCCACAAACCTCAGGCAATGGATTACCCACAGTGCGGACGAACTAGCACCCCTGAAAAAACACCAGTTGAAATCATTCAGCAAAAGGGCTCCCTGGTTCAATGATGACCTTAAAAAATCCAAGAAGACATGCCGCACCCTGGAGAAGATTTGGAGAAAAGAACCAACCTCAGACAACATGGCCTCCCTCAAGACAGCCACCCGCAAACACCACCAACTGATTCGATCTGCCAAGAAATCAGCACTTAAGGACCGTCTCGACAACAATTCTCATAACAGCAAGGAACTCTTCAATATCGTCAAAGAATTCACCAACCCTCCCGCAGCATCCAACGACATCACTAACTCCCAAGACCTCTGTGATGCGCTATCCTCCTTCTTCTACAACAAAATTGCCGACATCCACAACAGCTTCAAGAATATTCCCAATGACCAACTCACCCCACCCCCTTCTGATCCCACCCCTCCAACTAACTACCTCAACTCCTGGAACCCAATCACCATTGAAGATACCATTCGCCTCATGAACTCAATCCACTCTGGCTCACCTTCTGACCCCTGTCCCCACTACATCTTCAACAAAGCTGACTCCATCATCGCTCCCCAACTCCGCGATGTCATCAACTGCTCCTTCAACTCCGCCACCTTTCCAGAAATATGGAAACACGCCGAACTCAGCGCCCTTCTGAAAAAACCAACTGCAGACCCATCAGAACTGAAAAACTACCGACCCATTTCCCTCCTCCCTTTCCCGGCCAAAGTCATCGAGAAAGCCGTCAACAGCCAACTCGCAGCCTTCCTTGAATCCAACAACTCCCTGGATCCCTCACAGAACGGCTTTAGAGCCAAACACAGCACCGAAACCGCCCTCATTGCGGCGACCGACGACATCCGAGCACTCCTGGACAACGGTGAAACAGTGGCCCTCATTCTACTCGACCTCTCCGCCGCCTTCGACACTGTCTGTCACAACACCCTCATACAACGCCTCAACAACATCGGCATACAAGGAAAAGCCTTGGACTGGATCATCTCGTTCCTAGCCGGAAGAACCCAGAGAGTCCGACTCCCCCCTTTCTACTCAGAGCCCACCGAAGTCATCTGCGGCGTACCTCAAGGCTCCTCACTCAGTCCCACCCTCTTCAACGTCTACATGAGTCCCCTCGCCTCCATCGCACGTCAACACAACCTCAACATCATCTCCTACGCCGACGACACCCAGCTAATCCTTTCCCTCACCAAAGACCCCAACACCGCCAAAAACAACCTTCACGAAGGGATGAAAGAAGTAGCCGAATGGATGAAACAGAGCCGCTTAAAACTCAACTCAGACAAAACGGAGGTGCTCATCCTTGGATCCTCCCCCTCAGCTTGGGACGACTCCTGGTGGCCTTCCGCTTTGGGATCAGCGCCCACACCCACAGACCATGCACGTAACCTTGGCTTCATTCTAGACTCCTCTCTCTCAATGTCCAGACAAGTCAACGCCGTATCGTCCTCCTGCTTCAACGTCCTTCGCATTCTCAAAAAGATCTTCCGCTGGATCCCCCTCGAAACAAGAAAGACTGTCACCCATGCACTGGTCACGAGTCGACTGGACTATGGCAACACACTCTACGCCGGAATTACAACAAAATTGCAGAAAAAGCTCCAGCGCATCCAAAACGCATCAGCGAGACTCATATTAGACATCCCGCGCCAAGAGCACATCACCGGTCACTTAAAAAACCTCCACTGGCTTCCCGTCAACAAAAGAATTACTTTCCGCCTTCTTACCCACGCACACAAGGCCCCTTATAATCTAGGACCCGAATGCCTCAACACCCGACTGTCCTTCTACTATCCCACCCGCTAACTAAGATCATCCAATCAAGCCCTCGCTGCAGTCCCGCGCATCCGAAAAACCACCATGGGTGGCAGATCCTTCTCCTTCCTGGCTGCCAAGACCTGGAACTCACTCCCCACCCACCTCCGCCTTACTCAGAATCACATCTCCTTCAGAAAAGAACTGAAAACTTGGCTATTCGATAAACAGTGAACCCCTCCCTCTAGCGCCTTGAGACCCTCTGGGTGAGTAGTGCGCTTTATAAATGCCTGAACTTGAACTTGAACTTGAACTCCTGCTGGTGCTGAGCACTGGGGGCATCTAAACTTTCCCCTTTTGGGCTCTGTTTTCAAGCTCTGCCCTTTTTGTGCCATGCACTGGCAATACAGACTGGTGAGGCTTAACTAAAATGGGTCACTCATCGTTACGTGAGTCACATGCAGTGCATAATTAGAGCTGATGGTTTCCGGTGCTCAGCACTGGCACTTAATTATCAACACTGGTGCTTTCCATGAGCACCAGTTAAGGACACATTCATTTACGGCGAGATTAAAGGTTTGCCCAGAATCACAGGATGTTAAGCCGATGCCAAGACTCGATTCTGGTTGCCCAGCTTTGAACCTGCAGCTCTGGCCATTAGGACACACCCTCTTTCCACTTTCATGGTTAGTAGTTGGTTTTGTTTTAGTCAGCGCTAACATGAGAAATGGGCTGGTGCAAGCTTCCTCCTCACTAGAGCTGTTAAACAAAGGGTTCAGGCAGATCAGGTCGATTACCCCTCTCAAGGTTTGCCCGGCGTCAGCCGCTTCTCACCCAACTCACGATTATCAAATAAAGAGGCAGGCGCTGGAGACTGGAAGGCAGGAAACAGGAGTTTATTCCGACGGAGCAGAACACGTCAAATCAGACAACAGGGTATCTTCTCGAGGTGCTCTAACCGCATCTCTGAGGCCTGGCCTCTTATACACAGGTTTATGGCTTTATTACATTTATGACATCCGTGGTATTGCTTTGAAGTTCACAAAGGCATCTTTGGAATCCCCGGTTCAGGCCCGTTCTCACACATATCTACAGTAGAGGTCCCCACCCAAATCTCAGCATGATGGCTATCGCGCAGCTGGACATTCCGCTGGGAACAGGAATGTGGGCGATCGGTCGGATCTAGGGGTGTGAAGGCATTGATTAATCCCCGCTCCTTTGATATGGGGCGAGGTCCTACTGTAGGGGCAATAAACTGCATCTGTTGGGCTAAGTGATGGCCTGGGATCAGGCCGAACAATCGGGCAGGGAGGAAGAGGTTATCAAAAGGGCCTGTTCTATGAATGAGATGAAAGAGTGAGGGGGGTTCAGCACGGGATGTGGCTCGGAGGCAGGGTCGCGCTGGAGGTGCGTTTATGACCCAAGCAGGAGAGACCGGGGGCTGTCGGGGATGCTTGCGAGGCTGGGGAGTGAGGGGGAGAGAGAGACGCTGGCTATCGGGAGTGGGCAGAGAGGCCATGGCAATCAAAATGGTTGCTGCTTACGCGCACGTATGGATCTGAAAAGGACAAGATGGTGCCGATAATGTTTACGCCACAATCCAGATTTTAACAGTTCTCCCTTTTCAACATATCTAGCCAGCTTGTCAATTTATGTCTATCCCCATTATATTACGTATTTCGATATCATACAAAGCTTTCATACGTTCAGCTTCTAAATTCGGAGTCTTAGGGCACATGCAGTTAGCAATGAGTGAACACAAAGGTGGCAAGCATTGAATACCTAGGCAACACCCACACAGTACCACGACCGGTATCAATATAAATGTAAACAACCTCCATCCCCAGTCCTTCAAAGTACCCCAAAACCAGCTCCCAAGCGACCATCCTTCTTGCTCCTGGTGAACCTCTGAGGAAAGTCTGTGGAGGTGCTCGATTGCTTTGTAGACTGAGGGCGAGTTATCTGGCACGTAGGTGCAACAGCTGGATCCGATGATGCGGCATGCTCCTCCACGGTCAGCTAGAACCACATCTAGAACAAGGCGGTTCTGAAGAGCCACCAGGCGGACTGCCTGAAGCTCGGCCGTATTGTTAGTGAGGATGCCAGCCGTGATGTTCATGGTCGTTTCTACTGCCTGGGTCAGGTGTCGGATGGCGCGGCTGTTTGCCATTGGGCCCCACAGAGGAACAAGTCCCTTCACTGCATCCAGGGACTGTGCTCCAGTGGAGTCGGCTTGTTCAATGTCTCTTGCGCGCTTCTGCCGGTGATGGTTTGCTGGGGCCACGTACGTTGGAGGGAGAATGAAGGCGATGTAGCAAGTACCCCCCCAACCTTTTGGAAGCCAAGTGTAAGCTTTGGTGCCACAAACAAAGTACATATTCGGAGAAGCAACAAAGGAGGGGGGATCAATCGAGTCCAATGTTCTGGTGATGCGGCAGGAACTGTGGCCCACCAGCTGTGTTCCCAGGCCTTCGAGGCACACGAGGCCCGTGACGTTGATAACAGACAGGGCCACAGTCAGTGTGGCAGCAGTTCGTTTCCGTAGGTAGGAGAAGGTGGGTCTGGCTGGATTATGGAACACCTGCATTTCGACTCGTTCTTTGGCAGGGATGTCCATCTGGAAGGAGGGACCAGAGGTCAAAGGACAGAAGGGAGCAGATGTTCTTCCCGTTTTGTTCAGCCAGAACCCATGGTAGAAGTGTGACACTGTTTGACCTGAAGTGGCGTTGTCCTTGTAGCTCTCTTGCAAGAGAATCAACCAGGCAAGGCAGGAGCCGTGAACTGAGAAAGGGGAAGGGATGAAAGGGATAGAGTGTCCGGTGGCATGCGGGAGCAACCCGCAGATCCAGCAGTTGGTGGTGTTGGCGGCAAGGTTGTGTTGGTGCAACAGTTGCATGAAGGAATTGTTCCAGAACTCCTTACGCCTTTCTCGGAGCTGAGGCGAAAGGGAGATCAGGTGATGCTCTTTCATAGTGGTTGGCTGTGCAGTGGTCAGCAATATCTGATGAGCGAGTGCGCTCTCTTCCACGATCCAGAAGGAAGTCATGAGGAGGAGGCAAAAGAGGAGGACAATGAAAAGGGCAATTGTCTTCGATTTGTGTATACTGTCAGTCTTTGGGTTCCGGTAGTGGGTATTTCCGGTTGCTTCCATCATCTTCTTATCTGGCGCTTCCATCATCTTCGAGGTGCTCGGTAGTGGGCAGAACCGCAGACTTCGTTTAGCTTCTCTCCGGGTAACCCTTGGTTGTGTTTAGGCTACCGTTCTGAGGTTCAACTCAGTCTGTGGTCTACTTAGCCGAAGCTCCCTCCCTTCGACGCAGGAAATACCCTTCCCTGGATGGCACAGTGGGATCAGAGATTTTTGCAAGTTCAAGTGCCTCGGTATCAGGATAACAGTTCAGTGATGGCCGGTCTTTGTTCAGCAGTTCTTCTTGGGTGCCGACGTTTTCTGCCGTGGCCAGGGTCGAGGAGACCTTCTTACAGTGGTGTGCGTGCAGCCAGTGTCGTTTCCCCTCCACTCGAAGAGCCGTCCGGGTGGTGATCAGTACTTGCCAGGGGCCCGTCCACCGGGGTTCCAGACTCTTTGCCCGTTGGAAATTTCGGATCAGCACATAATCCCCCGGTTGGATATCGTGACCCGGACCCCTGGAAGCATCGGGGATGGCCTGCTGCACCTGCTGATGAATGACAGACAATGTTTTAGTCAATTTGCACAAGTAATCAGACAGTAGGACGTCCGGGACATTGTGAATGGAGGTCGGTTTAGGGGCAGTCCAGAGGTTCATCGGTCGCCCAAATACAACCTCGTAGGGGGTCAAATGGTGCTTAGTGGGAGTGGAGCGCATCGATAGCAATGCCAGTGGGAGGGCATCTGGCCATTTAAGTCCTGTGGTGGCCACTATCTTCGACAGTTTTAGTTTCAGAGTAGCGTTGTGTCGCTCAACTAAGCCAGCAGATTGGGGGTGAAAGACTACATGAAACCTCTGTTTTACACCCAACCCTTTCAAGATTAGTTGGATAACTTCAGCTATGAAGTGGGGGCCGTTGTCGCTCCATAGAATTCGACAAAGACCGTATCGAGGGAAAAACTCTTTCAGCAGTACCTTGGCAGTGGTCATGGCAGTGTTATCACGGGTTGGATAGGCTTCTACCCATTTGCTGAAAGCACACACAATGACTAATACATACTTCAGGCTTTGGCATCTTTCTAGTTGGATGTAGTCCATCTGGAGGACCTCAAAAGGATGGTCGGGGACCCCAAACCCTCCCCGGGGTACCACAGTTCCTTTCCCAGGGTTATGTTGCAGGCAGATAAGGCATTGCTGGACCAGGCGTCTGGCTGAGTCGGGGATTTTGTTGTTGTGCCAGACCTTGGAGATGAGTTCGATCATGGGGGCAGATCCTATGTGTGCGGGGGAGTGTGCCATAGTCAGTATGGGAATCAGGTACGAGTCAGGCAGCAACCATTTGTTTGTGTCTTTTGTCCGCCAGCAGTCTTCATCGTCTTTCAATCCCACCCGTGCCCATTCAGTCAATTCGTGTGGTGAGCTGGCCATCTGGATGTCCCTAATCGTTTTCCTAGCGTCAGTCCATTTTTCTGCTTGTGACCTGGTCACATACATGCGTGTCTTCGTCCTATTATCAGCTGTGGTTCGGACAGTGATGTCGGCCAGTCCGTTTCCCTGTCCTATGATGTCCGTCACCTTTCTGTGTGCTTGGCATTTGATTACGGCTAATCGTTTGGGGAGGAGAACTGCTTCAATCAGGGCGGAGACTAGATCTCCGTGGAGGATGGGCGTGCCGTGGGACGTCAGGAATCCCCTTTCTCTCCTCAAGAGTCCAAAATGGTGAACCACTCCGAAGGCGTACTGGCTGTCCGTGTAAATGTTTGCCGTAGTCCCTGTCGCTATAATACATGCTCGTGTGAGGGCAATCAGTTCTGCCGCCTGTGCGGATCGTTGCGTGATGCGGGCGGTTTCAACTACAGTTCGGGCTGTGGTAACTGCATAGGCAGCTGAGGTGGTGCCGTCGGGGAGTTTTTTGCAAGAGCCGTCTACCCATAGCTCTCCGTGAGGGTCTGTGAAGGCGGTGTCTCGGAGGTCAACTCTACTCCTAGTCTGTTCGTCTGTGAGGGTCACACAGTCATGTATGGGGGGGACATTTGGGTCGTTTTCGGGCAGGGGCAACAAGGTGGCTGGGTTCAGTGTGGTGCATCTTTTCAGCGTGATGTGGGGTGCAAGCAGAGTCAGTTCGTATCCGGTCAGTCGTGCGCTAGTCAGGTGTTGTGTCTTAGTCTGGTTTAGGAGGGTGTCAACAGCATGGGGCACTAATACCGTGAGGGAATTCGAGAGTACGATCCCCTCACTTTGTCGGATAGAGACAGCAGCGGCAGCAACGGCTCGAAGGCAGGCAGGCAAGGCTCTCGCTACGGGGTCAAGGGTGGCAGAGAAATAGGCACATGGTCGTTGCTTGGGGCCAATAGTTTGAGTTAGGACAGACAAAGCGCACCCCTCCCTTTCGTGAGTGTAGAAAGAGAAGGGCTTGGTGTAATCGGGGGTTCCTAGGACTGGCGCAGAACAAAGGACGTCTCGAAGTTCTTTGAAGGAGGATTGGCATTCGGGGGTCCAAGGGAGTGGGAATGGGACATCTTTGGCTAGTAGGGAAAGTAGTGGCTTTACAATGAGGCTGAAATTTGGCAACCACTACCGGCAGAAGGAGGTGAGGCCTACCAGGGAGCGGACTTGTTTCTGGGTCTTTGGGACAGGGGTTTCTAGAATGGCCTGAATTCGATCGGGTGTAAGCTTTCTCCCGTCTTTGGACAAGAGGTGGCCTAGGTAGGTGACCTGGGGTTGGCAGAATTGCAACTTCTTCTTGGAGACCTTGTGGCCATTTTCCGCGAGGAAGGGCAGGAGTTGGATGTTGGCTGTGACTGCAAGTGGAGTGGTGTCGGCCGCCAAAAGGATGTCATCGACGTACTGTATCAACACCACTCCCTCCGGTAGCTGAACGGCGTCCAGCTGTCTCTTGAGGGCCTGGCTATAGATGCTGGGACTTTCAGTGTAACCTTGGGGAGCTCTACAAAATCTATATGAGCGGGATTTTAACGTGAAGCCGAAAAGGTAGCGGCTGTCCGGGTGGATGGGGATGGAGAAGAAAGCGTTTTTGAGGTCTATTACAGTGAAGGTGGTGGCTGTGGAAGGAATCAGGGTCAGAATGGTGGCGATATCTGAGACTACGGGGTACTGAGGTACAACTACCTTGTTGACCTCTCGAAGGTCGATGATAAAGCGGTACGCTTTCTCATCTCCCTCGCCCTGCTTCTTCACAATGGGTAGGATAGGGCTGTTGCAAATATTGCTGACTACTTCCTCTACCACTCCTGCCTCTACCAGGGACTGGATTATCATTACCAATGCCTTCTCACCTTCGGGCGATATCCGATACTGCGGGAGTTTTGGGAGTATCGCATCTTGGCGGACAGTTATGCGCACGGGGTCGATCATCATTCGTCCTACATCAGCGTCAGTTTTAGCCCATAGATACAGAGGTAGAGAGTCAAGTAAGGATGCGTCAGTGTCAGAGATGGAGAGCATGTGTCATGCATGATGAGGTCTGAGCAGAGTCGGGTTATCGTACAGAATGACTCGAACCCCGTCCTGTGAACACCTGATAGTAGCTCGGAAATGCTTCAGTAAGTCAAGTCCCATAATGGCATCGGGGGTGTTGGAGGAAAGCAGAAACGTCGTGTCAGTGGGGTTACTGTCCAAGTCAAAGGAAACTGGTGCGGATAAAGGGTTAGTGGAGGGCGTTCCATCAAAGCCTATTGATGTTATGTGTGAGCCAGACAAGGGTGCCCTTGGAATCAGTCGTTTAGATAACGCACTACGTGTCGCGCCAGTGTCTACCAGGAATGGAGACTTTGTACCTAGGACCTTAGCGGTGACATAAGGACCTTGCTGGTCAACATAGAGCTCGACTGGATCCCTTCCTTGCCCTTGGCAGTCCTATGCAAAGTCGCGGGCATTGTCGCAGTCAGACTGTTGGCACTGATTCTGCCGGGGACGGTCAAACGTGTTCGGTCTGCCAGGTCTGTCATTGTTGGTGTCGTGGGTGTGCCCTCGTCCCTGCCCTCTAGACCTGGGGCCATTCGTCATGTCCCTCGTCTCTTTATTTTTAATCATTTCCAGGAGAACCGGACATTGAGACTTCCAATGGCCAAATCCTTTGCAAAACGCACACTGGTTCTCATCGAGGTCTGTTCGTGGAGCGCCGGGTGTGGGTGTGCGGTCTCTAGGGGGTGGATTTCTAGGGGCATTCGACTGGTAGTTTCCTCTATACTGTTCCCTTCCTGTCGTCACTCCTTGCAATTGAGCAATCATCACTCGTTCTTTCAAGTCCTTTTTCTTTTTCTCTGTCGCCCTATCGTTCTCGTTCTTTTGGTGTTCGTAGTACTGAGCCATCTGAAGAATAGCTGCAGGTTTGGAGGCCCCCCAACTACCCTCGCTCGTCTGTAACTTTTGGGAGACCTCTTGCGATAGACCCTTTACGTAGTTTTGCACAAATAGGTGTTGTCCGGTTGCAGTGGTCATGTCTTGGCCACTGTAGTCGGAGAACACTGTTTCAAATCGGGAGAAGTATTCTGATACGTCTTCCTGGGGTTTCTGACGGCAAGCCGTGACTATCGACCAGTCTACCTTCTTCTCTGGGGTCAATGTCTTTAGCTTCTGAACTATTTTGTCCGGGAGTTCCAGTATGTCTTTTACAGGTTTCTTTCCGGGCTCTCGCTGCCTATCTAGTTCACTGAGTTGATTCCAGGTATGTCCGAACAGATCTGTGTGGTCGGTTTTCCGGATTTGCTTCCACACGTCAGCCGGCAGACATAGCCCGAAAAACAAGTCAATGTCCGCTAGAGTCATTATTGTTGAACCCAAGGCTGTACCTAGTTCGGTATAAAATGCTGTCGGGTTCTTTCTTAAATCGGGCAGGGTTTGCCTAAAAGTTAAAATATCTTGCCGATCCCATGGTTGATAAACCCAGTTGTACACAACCCTCCCCTTCGCATCTGCGTGGTTAATATCGTCGTTCGTTCCCTGACCTCGTGGGGGAACCCAGTAGGGGGCGGCTTCTCTGATAGGCATCATAGTGTTGCCTACTTCTGATGAGGACCCAGTCGCTTCAGGAACTGTAATCTTAACTTCTGGTTTCTGTTCTGTGAGGTGGCGGAAAACCTCAAGCGTTTGCATGAAGAGGTCCGCCACGTCACGCTCGGCCTCGTCTCCAATATCGACTTTTCTATATAACGCTGTCAGTTTAGCAGGACCCCGATTCTGATACCTATCCTCATATGCGTTCAGGGTATGGTAACTAAACCGTAAAATGAAATGTCGTCTGTGGCTACCGGCATGTGAATTGTGCATATCCATCGTATATTCTTCGCTCTCCTTCCGTTCTACCAGTGCCTTTACTATCTTGTCAATTCCCTCCTGCTCATCTTTGCTCAATCTATTCAGTCTAGCCGGTGGCTGCTTGCTAGTCTCGGGTTCATCTGATGTCGTTACTAATCTGGCCGGAGCGGAGGCCGTGAGGGCTGGGGCACTAGCTCCGAGGTTATTCTCTTTTGCACTCGGAGCTGGCAAGTGCTGTACTAGGGGTTGGGAGGGGGCATATGGGGGGGCATATAGATGATCGGAGGACCTAGCAGCAACTCATCGTTCGCCCGTTGTTTGGAGGGCAGCTCAGGGTAGAGCGTAGAGGGGTCCTAACAGGGCACTGGCCTGTCAACTCAGATTCCTGCTTTTCTCTGGCTTCCTCTCTCTCTTTCATCTCTTCTTCTAGTTTCTTAGCGGCCAGGTGGGCTGCCTTTCGTAACTCTTTTCCTATTCTTGCTTCTTCTCTTTTCTTTCGTTGCTCTGCTTCTTTGCGCCACATGCCGAAACTATCAAGCATAGTGGGCGTGGTTTTATTGTTACAAAGGGCTGTTTCCAGCACGCTTATTTTTGTGTCATCGAAGGATCCTATCAGTGGCCACTGACTTTCCTGATCCTTTTTAGTATATGTATGCCATAACTTACTATAAGCTACGGCGACTAGTCTATACTTTAAAAACATATCCTTATTAGGGGTGCCCTCCAGAGGAGCCGGATGATCCACCTTTAATAAGCGGTCCGGGCTGAACCAACTACTGAACAATGGGGAGAAGATAGGCATGACGGGTTACAATGGGGACAAAAGTCTGCACTACCTATCCTTTCACTGCTTACAAAGACTAGACAGAATATCTCTATTCCACGTTATTTGTAAGCAGAGAATACCTCCAAAGAACCAATAACGAACAATTAATGTCAGTTCAATCAAACAATCAGTGGCGAGAAAGAAATAGGCACGACGGGTTACAACGGGGGCAAAAGCCTGCGTTACCTATTCTTCACTATCTGCAAAGGAGGACAGAATACTTTTATCCTTCCCCGTTTGTAGACAGAGAATTCTCGAGAAAACAATCCTCGAACAAACAATGTTCGGGCAAACAATCAATCAGTGGGGGAGAAAGATAGGCACGACGGATTACAACGGGGGCAAAGGCCTGCATTACCTACCCTTCACTACCTGCAAAGGAAGAGAGAATACTTTCTATTCCTCTCCGTTTGCAGACAGAGAATCTCCAAGAGAACCAACAATTCGGAGAGTAATACTAGTATTTTCCAATCAATCAATCAAATATTTCACAGTTTGTCGTGTTACACGACCTTACCCGGACCGTATGGACAGTTTCTCGTCTTCCGCTTCCAGCGCCCGATCGTCCTCTATTCTCCGTAATTGCTGTGGCACTCCTGATGGTTCCCAGTCAGGACCGTAGATCACTCGAGAGAGGTCTGCTCGGAACCAGTGAAGTTCGGATGATCGGCTGCCAGACGAGGGTCTATCGGGCAGGTGCACTTCCCGATCGTTGCAGTCGTTCACTCCGTCATCAGGACCTCTCCCACTGGATCCACGTGTCGCTGATGGGCCCCACGTTGGGCGCCAATTGTTAAACAAAGGGTTCAGGCAGATCAGGTCGATTACCCCTCTCAAGGTTTGCCCGGCGTCAGCCGCTTCTCACCCAACTCACGATTATCAAATAAAGAGGCAGGCGCTGGAGACTGGAAGGCAGGAAACAGGAGTTTATTCCGACGGAGCAGAACACGTCAAATCAGACAACAGGGTATCTTCTCGAGGTGCTCTAACCGCATCTCTGAGGCCTGGCCTCTTATACACAGGTTTATGGCTTTATTACATTTATGACATCCGTGGTATTGCTTTGAAGTTCACAAAGGCATCTTTGGAATCCCCGGTTCAGGCCCGTTCTCACACATATCTAAAGTAGAGGTCCCCACCCAAATCTCAGCATGATGGCTATCGCGCAGCTGGACATTCCGCTGGGAACAGGAATGTGGGCGATCGGTCGGATCTAGGGGTGTGAAGGCATTGATTAATCCCCGCTCCTTTGATGTGGGGCGAGGTCCTACTGTAGGGGCAATAAACTGCATCTGTTGGGCTAAGTGATGGCCTGGGATCAGGCCGAACAATCGGGCAGGGAGGAAGAGGTTATCAAAAGGGCCTGTTCTATGAATGAGATGAAAGAGTGAGGGGGGTTCAGCACGGGATGTGGCTCGGAGGCAGGGTCGCGCTGGAGGTGCGTTTATGACCCAAGCAGGAGAGACCGGGGGCTGTCGGGGATGCTTGCGAGGCTGGGGAGTGAGGGGGAGAGAGAGACGCTGGCTATCGGGAGTGGGCAGAGAGGCCATGGCAATCAAAATGGTATGGATCTGAAAAGGACAAGATGGCGCCGATAATGTTTACGCCACAATCCAGATTTTAACAGAGCCCCGGCACTTATATTTTTAAAAAAATGAACCACTGGTCACATGTAATACTTCCGTCACTGAAAAGTAATCGTAAGAGGAGGAATGTTGTTTTAAATGTATCCCGGCCACGGGGCCTCCTTTCTCTGCGGGAATCCAGCAGCATGGCTAAAGTCACTTAGAGCCCTGTGTGACTTTGTGTTGACCTAACCTCTCCTGCTATAAGCCACAACCTCTGCTTTATTGCTGCTGGATGTGATGGTGTTCAAAGCCAAAAGGGAATCATCCCATGTACAGACACCGCATTAGAATGATGCGAACCACAATGGACCATGGCTTGAGCTGGCCTATTTATGTAATGCTTTCATGACGCTTTATTACCTATTTGTATAGCGCCTGTGCACATGATATTGCCGGGACACAAATGCGGTTGCAGTTTATCCTTAGGCTGATGTGGAGCCGTAAATGTCTAACCCGCCTGATTTAACCATAGAGAACAAGCTATGCCGGGCACGAGCCTGGCTTTGGAAGTTTCACGGATTGTATTGTAATCTGTGTGGCATGGAAAAGAGACTCGCCTTGAGACCCTCATGGGTGAGTAGCCGCGCTTTACAAACCCTGATTGACTCATCTGGGAGCATTTTTTGTCAACATGCCACGCTTATTTATTCATTGACTGGCACTGCCATCGCTCAAAGGTGGCCTGGTAAGCTTAGAGTGTGTCAGGTGCCACCACCACACACTCAACAATGAGATGGTGGCCCCAAGAAGAGTGCTGCCTGGGGGGTTCGCCCCTCCACCTGGGATCCCTTGCCTTTTGCATGCATATCCAGGGACAATGTGTTCTCAGTATTTTAATGGTCAGGATCAGTATGTAAATTTAAACCGTACAACAAGCATCATGTTTGAACTTGATCATTTTTTTTTTATTTCTTTGACCAAGAGTAGTGTCTTTTTAAAGTCTGCCATGCTACAGCTATTTAACCTCTGTGGCCTGTGCTATAGTTTGCCTCCACGCCTGTCTTGCTGCCGCCACTTGTTGAATAAAGGAGCATATCTTCCATTGGTGCAGCAGGTGCAGAGGCACCGGGGCCCATAGGCCTGAGGGGCCCACTGAACTCTGGATTTCACTGTTCAAACAGCAACCTGAGGGCCATTGTCCTTCCTTGCACTAGGGACTATTAACCACGCCTACACCACTATTGTTTTAAACATGCTAAATTGTGCCTCTTGCCTGGCTGTGCTTTGCACAGGTCTCATGTAACTTTTTACAATTTTATTATCCTTTGTTGTAAGTGAATTCATGAATTTCTTAACAAGCTCATGAGATTGCCCACGCCCCTAATTGTGTTGGCCACGCCCCTTCAAGCAGGTTTATCACGCCCCTCTTAGAGACCCCCAGATTATCATCCCACCTGAATTCCGGACTGACTGTCTATCTTGGAGAATGCCAAATGTCTGCGATTTATCCTCACAGCCGTCTTAATCTTCTGAGGGACATCTCGGCCATGGCCAAGGGATCTCACTGCCACCAGGTCTACTCATCACACCCATTCATGCCACCTTAAAAGGAAATGAACATTCTTCTATTGCGGAGATATTTCCTTCATTAAGTCGACCTGTTGCTGATTGAAAATGGCTGCTTTGTTCTTTTTATTTGTGTTACTTAAGTCTTTTTATTTCCTGTTTGTTATCCATTATTGACTCCCTGTTCTCTTGTACGGTACTTTTAATGCCTTTGGGCTACGTTTGTGCTATTTAAACATCAACTAAATAAAGAAAAGACATTTACAGTAAAAAAACAAAACGCTGTACGTACACGGATATGGTTCAAGACCTTGTGTTATATTGGCATTATCAGTGTGTTCTCGAAAGTTTTCCAGGCTTTTGATGCCAAGTCGTGTTTGGGAATTAAGGTAAAGCTAATCCTCCAAAACAGCAACAAGGCTGATTAGACAGGAGTGCAAAACAACCGGGCAGGGCAGCGTCCTGCCCGTGGATGTTATGGCCCCTGCGGAAGGCATGTACTGTGGCAGCAGCTTATGTTATAGAAAGTCATCAGCATCTATCCATATGTTAAACTAGGGTATTATCATGACATGGGCGCTGCCGAGATATGCCAGAGATAGAACGCATTTATCTGGCACACATTAAGATACAGTTATGGAATGACCACTCACAACTACACATACCCAATCAGAATAACAAATGCCTAAATGAACCCTCAGAAACACAGGCTTTGTATATCACAGCACCAGGGGCGGCTCTAGGCTCATGGCGGCCCTGGGCAGGGAGCGTAGGTAGGGGGCCCCGGAAGAGGGGGTCCGTGCGGGGCGGAGCCCCCTGGAGCTTAGGAAGGGGGTCAGGGTGTGTGGAAGTGGAACAGAGCCGGAGGCCGCCAAATCCCTGCCAGGGGCCGCCACGCAAATATGTATCCATCCGCAGAGGATTATTATATTAAGGATATATATTGGCGTGGTGGCCCCTGGGGTTTGGTGGCCCTGTGCAGGTGCACAGCTTGCACATGCCTAAGGCCGCCCCTGACGGCACAGCTGTCATTTGTTCAGGCAAAGGTGAAAAAACCGTAGATAGCAAATATGGATCTAATTGAAGCCTGGCTACTTTCTGATCCTTGTGCCTACCCCTGAACGAATGGTGTCAGGGGTACCGAAAGGCAAGTTTGTGTTAATAGCCGTTGCACACAGTTACTGCTAGCTGACATGCCTGACCATGGGCCGGACTTAGGTTGAAAGTAGTCAGGTCATCTATGACTTATGAGTTGGATAGAACAATCAGCATCTCACTTCTTATCTCTTCTGCTTAGTTTCCACATTCTGCACTCTTTTACTTTTCATCCATATCGCCCTTGCCTTCCAGAGTCCGAAGACGGAGAGCATTCCCCCGAACTGCGCAAGCAGCGCCGGCCGCGACAGCCCCAGCAACCCCGGATCCCCAAGGTCAAGCGGGTTCGGACCTCCTTCAAGAACCACCAGCTGCGCACCATGGAGTCGTACTTCTCCGTCAAGCACAACCCCGATGGCAAGGACTGGGAGCAGTTGGCCAAAAAGACCGGCTTACCCAAAAGAGTGCTGCAGGTGAGCGTGATGAGGCCTGGAATAAGGGTTAATTGAGTTTGGGGCCGAGGGTTTCTTCAGGTCATTGGAAAAGGAGGTGGTTGGGTAGGGCATAGGTATAACGACCTAACATGAGTCCCTCAGATGGGAGTTAATACAAAACCATGCTTAAAACAGGTAACTCCAAGCCGCCCACTCAATGCAAGCCCCAGTTTGGATATTTATCACAGATTACTTGGGGTTCCACAAACTTTCTTACATATCCACAGTATGGCAAACACTCCACTAACTAACAGTCAAAGACAGCAATAAAAAAATACACGTCCTAATAAATATAAACTGGACGCTCAATGCTGGGTTAAAAATGCAGGGGAGACCGGACAAAGGTTGAATGGCTGGGCCTGGACCAAGGTAAAAGGACTGTATAGACCTAGTCACATGGCTGCATGGGCCTGGACTTTGGTTAAATGACTGCCTGGCCCTGGATGAAAGTTGAATAGCTCTGCAGAGACCTGGGCGCTGGTCGGATGGTTGTGTCTGGGAGAAGGTCAAATGACAGCCTGGGCCTTGGCGAAGGTGGAAGGGCTGCGCCTTAGAGCAAAGAGTAAGGTGGATAAACTTACGCTGAGTCAACGGCTTAGCTGTGGAGCAGTCTCACTGGCAGTGGTGGTTGAATATGAAATTCTGTAATATTAGGTGAAAGGGTGAGTATTGTGCTTGCAGTGCTACAGAACTCCTGAGACCCTATTATGCTCCTCTCTTCCATTTCCGTCTAATAGTCAAGATAAAACCAGGAGCAGCCATTTGGGAAATGTAGTGGTAGAGAGGGGGGAAAAAAACAATTAAAGAAAGAAAAGAAAAGCTCACTTGCCTGCTGGTCACTGCCTCTCCTCCTGCCTCTTCTGTAGTCTCCAGGAAGCACACAAGCTCCCAGACTCCCTTAGCCAATCACAACGCTGCTGTCACCCGCATGACTGCACCGTCATGATTGGTCTGAGCGTCCTGGTCCAGTGCTCAGACAGGTAGTGAGAGTCTGTGCAAGTTCTTCACTCGGCCTTGCAATACAGCCGGGTAGAGGACATCTAAGTAGGCATGACGTTTTGGCAGGCCCAAGCCAGCCGTCAAATCGTCATGCGCACTTATGGTGCCTCCCTGTGAGGACAGCCAAGCCTGCCCTGCCCTGCCCTAACCTGACTCGGGCTCCGTACAAAAAATAAGATGATAATAACATAACGTATTAACGTTGCATTGTTATCATTCTATTTTTCCTTTTAACTCAGTGAGGCAACGCTCCTCCGCCTTAGCGGAGTAGCCGCCACTAGATTAAAAGACCACTGTGCTCTCACACTAAGATCACGGATAGGGCAGTTCCTAAGAGTCATTCCTCTTCTAGACAATGGACTCTCTGTCTGAAACACTGAAGAACATCAGTCAAGGCTCGCATGGATGGCATGCGGTAGTGCGCCATGCCTAGAACTCCCTGAAAAATTACCTAATGCCATGCCCAACCGTGCTCCCAGTTTCCCAAGATGTATCCATGCCCCAAATCAGCTTCAGACAACATGGCCACCATGCACACCCATATTCCCCTGTAAGTAGCAACTCTTAGGCTTTTGTGAGTTCTTCAGCTCCTCCCACTTACAGTGAGACAGAGTGCAGGAGCATGAATGGTGGCAATGGATGAGATATGTTTGGGCATGTCACTCTTTTTTGTGCTTCAGCTCCCTTGCGTTCAATTTATATCATTGATGGCAGAGAAAGGCACTTATTTTACTGCCAGGTTGTGTAATTTGATTATCACTGAGTGAGTCCGATGGTGCTGTCAGTCTGCTTGATTTATTTATCACTGTGGGTGGCCTCCCACTTGCTGTTAATCTACGTGAGTGGCCCCTCTTGCTGTTTTTGTATGAGTTTCATTTATAGCAGTGATTGGCCCCTCTTTTGCTGGTTTTGTATGTGTTTTATTGATAGCAGTGAGTGGCCCCTCTTGGTGCATGATGGGGGTTCCTGGAGGTCTTAAAGGCACGGCGCCAATTTTCCTATTGTTTTCTATGCAGCCTGCCTAGGCTAAACGTGCCTCTATGATCCTGCCTGTTTTTACCTTTGAAAATAAAGGTTGTGTGTTTCAAAGAAACTCAGGGCAGTCTTCTTCTTTACATATATCATATATGGTGACTTATATGTCTTTATTTGGTCAAATGTAAAAGTTTTACATGCAATAATGGCAGTTTTGGAGCCTAATATGGTGTTTTACAGGCTGCATATGTATATGTATATGCATATTATCTATATACATGGGTATTTGTGTGTATATATATATATATATATATATGTATATATATATATATACATATATATATATATATATATATATATATATATATATATATATATATATATATATATGTAGATATATGTATATTATTGGCTATTGCTCCGGGATCCCGCATGTGGGAGGGACTATTCAGTGCTTATCACTTTGATGAGTATACCCCTGGAAGAGAACTAGGATTACAGGTAAGTAACTTATCCTTTTGTACAATCAATCAATCAATCAGGGGGTTTATAAAGTGCGCTACTCACCCTTGAGGGTTTCAAGGCGCTGGGGGGTGAGGGTGCAGCTCCGGATCAGTCGAAGAGCCAGGTCTTAAGGTCCGTCCTGAAGGTGTGCAGGGTCGGGAGCGACTGATGTTCACAGGGAGCTTGTTCCAGGTCCTGGCCGCGATGTAGGAGAAGGCTCTTCCGCCTGTTCTGTTTCTGCAGATGCGGGGGACCTATGCCAGGGCGAGGTCGGCTGAGTCGAGGTTCCTCTCGGGTGCGTGAAAAGATACTCTCTCGTTGAGGTATTTGGGTCCAATGTTGTGGAGGGATTTATAGGTGTGGGTGAGGAGTTTAAAGGTGGCCCTCTTCTCGATGGGGAGCCAGTGGAGGTCTCGTAGGTGTTGGGTCATGTGTTTATGGCGCGGTGTCTCGAGGACGAGTCTGGCAGCGGCGTTCTGGATTGTTTGAAGTTTGTGTAGAAGAGTTCTGTTGATTCAGGCGCATAGGGCGTTGCCGTAGTCCAGTCTTCTGGTTATTAGTGTGTGGGTGACGATCCTTCTGCAGTCCAGCGGTATCCATTTGAAGGTCTTACGGAGGATGCATAGGCAGTTGAAACTAGTGGAAGCGACAGGGTTGATCTGGCGGCTCATGGAGAGGGAGGAGTCGAGGATGATGCTGAGGTTTCGTGCGTGGTGTGTAGGGGTGGGTGGATTTCAGAGGGCGGGTGGCCACCAGGTGTTGTCCCAGGTGGAGGTGCAGGGTCCGAGGATGAGGACCTCGGTCTTCTCAAAGTTGAGCTTCAGACAGCTGTCCTTCATCCAGGCTCCCACGTTCTTCATTCCTGGAAGCAGAGTCTGGTGTCTATGGGTGTGTTCGTGAGTGAGAGAATGAGCTGGGTGTCATCGGCGTAGGATACAATGCTGAGCCCATGTTGTCTGACGATGCCGGCGAGGGGGCCATGTAGATGTTGAAGAGCGTGGGGCTGAGCGAAGATCCTTGGGGTACTCCACAGTTGATGTCGGTGGGTTCAGAGAGGAAGGGAGGGAGTCTGATTCTCTGGGTTCTGCCAGAGAGAAAGGATTGGATCCAGTGGAGGGAGGTTCTTGAATCCCTGCTTCGTGAAGCCTGGCTGTGAGCGAGCAATGTGAAATGGTGTCGAAGGCTGCGGAGAGGTCTAGGAGGATGAGGGCCACAATGTGTCCCTGGTCTAGTAGCATGCGGATGTCGTCAGTGGTGGGAAGGAGGCGGTCTCGGTGCTGTGTTTGCTACTGAATCCGGACTGGGAGGCATCTAGGATGGAGTTCTCTTCGATGAAGGCGGTCAGCTGGGTGTTTACGAGTCTCTCGGTGGCTTTGGCCAAGAAGGAGAGGAGAGAGATGGGCCGGTAGATTTTCAGGTCCGTAGGGTCAGTTGGTTTCTTGAGGATAGGTTTTAACCTCTGCCCGCTTCCAGTCGTCTGGGAAGATGCTGGATCTGAAGGACGTGTTGATGGTCCGTCCTAGTTCAGGTGCGATGACAGCCCTGTGGATAATGTGGGGTGGGCAGAGGTCCGTAGGGGCTCCTGAGTGGGTTATCTTCATGGTTGCTGTGGTACAACAGTGGCGGGATCCCAGGTCATGATGTGTAGCTTGTCGGCGGCGGTGGGGAGGGGGATGGTGGAGTTCGGTGTCTGATCGCTGAAGTTGTCGTAGAGGGTCTTGATTTTCAGATGGAAGTAGGAGCTGAGCTTGTCACAGAGTTCCTTGTAGGGTGTGGCTTCGCTGCGGGGGTTTGTGAACTGCTATATGTCGTTGATCAGTTCCTTGGCGTTGGTCACGTTGATCTGGACTTTGTCTCTTATAAAGGTCCGCTTGGTTTCTCTTATGCGCTGGTGGTATTCCTTTAGGGCGCTCCTGTGGTTGTTTCGTGCTTCCATGGTTTTCTGGCTTCGCAAGGTTTTCTCAAGGCGTCTGCAGGAGCGTCTCTCTTCTTGTAGTTCTGTGGTGAACCAGGTGGCGGTTGGGGGGACATTGTTTGGTGGGTTATGGCGGAGTGCGAGCTTGTCGGCGCAGCAGGAGATCCAGCGGTGAAATTCTGTGACTGTAAATGTAAAATGTAAATGTACAGGAATTTATATAGCGCAAATCACCAAGCGGTTTCTAAGCGCTTGCTTGGGGAACCCGTCCTGGTATTCCCCTGTGAGATAACCCCGGCAGGGTATCCGCAAGGTGAAAGCCAGGCATCCCGCCGCGAGGGGCCGTTGTGGAGATTAAGCAAGCTATTGCCCAGAGTCGCAGAGTGTGAACCCGTGAATCGAGTAGGCACCGGAGCGAGAATTGTCGAGTCCATGGACATTTTAGGACTCAAGACCCCGCCGAGCCGGGAATTGAACCCTGGTCCCGGGCTGACCTCTGCCTCCTCTAACCAGTGAGCCACACTTCTCCGTGACTCTGTGACTGCGTTGTTCGTAATGGTTGTGGCGCTAGGCGGGGTTTGGAGGAGAATGGTGTTGAGTTGTTCCTCTGTGACCTTGTTCCAGTTCCGTCGTGGAGAGCCCGGGGCGGGCTTGGGTGCGGCATTGGTGTTGAAAGTGAAATGGACGAAGTAGTGGTCCGTCCAGAGGGGGTGAGTGGTGTGGCTGAAACGGATGTTTAAGCCTCCCATGAAGATGGGGTCGAGGGTGTGTCCAGCTCTGTGGGTGGGCGTATTGACCAGCTGCTTTAGTCCGAGGTTGGCGAGGAGAGTGGTGTTGTCGGGGACGTTGAGGTTGCTGAGGTGGAAGTTCAGGTCCCCGAGTAGAATGTAGTCAGTGTAGGTGATGGCGTGGGGTGCGGCTAGCTTGGCGATGGTGGTAGCGGGCTGTGTGTGAGGTCCCGGTAGATGAGGGTGCCGCGTAGCGTGGTCCTGGTGCTGGTCTGGATCTGGAATTGGAGGTGCTTGTTGCTGGAGTGTGGGTCACTTGTGCTGAATGTAGAGAGTCGGGGGTCTTGTGTGCGATGGCGAGTCCTCCCCTTCGGTGGCAGGGCGGTCCTTTCTCTGGATCTTGTAGCCGTCGGGGATGGCGATGGCGACATCGGGGCCGGAGGAGGCGTTTGTCCAGGTTTCCGTGAAGAAGGCAACGTTGGGCGAGAGGGTGTCGAGCAGGTCCCAGATTTTTATGGCGTGTCGGTGCTTGGATTGCATGTTGAGGAGAATACATGTCAGGGTTTCAGAGGTGCGTTCTTCAGGCGGGCCTATGACGGTAGTGGGAGCTGTGTCAGAGGTGAAGGATCTGCACGTGAACTGTCTACGGGTGGTGTTTGGTGAGGATTTTGCGCAGTCTGTATGTCTTTCGGGGTTGAGTGCGTGGAGGGTGGTTGAGTCGTAGCAATGGGACCTCGGAGATCCAGGGGTCCTGGCGCTGGTCGCGGTTGGGTCATGGACGGGCGCAGACGGGTTTGCCTTAGGCGTGCCTTCGGCGCGAGCACGCAGCGGTTGCCATTAAGTAGGGAAGGGGCCGGGATCAGGTAGGGAGGCGAGCGTGCGGACTGTGTCGGGGTGGGCAAAGAGGCAGGAGTGTCGGAAAGCTGGCTTGGCAGGCGAGAGGAAAAGGAAAATAACTCAGGAGTGCGGCGGGGATAGGAGCCTCAGGCCTTACTGTATGTGAAAGTGTTTTATTGATCGCTGTGAGTGGATCTGATATCGCAGTTAGCATATGTATTTTATCGCTATGAGTAACCAGGGGTTAGAAGGGGTTGGGGAGGGAGTGATGCCCCACTTATAACTTTTCGTCCCTTGCCCCCCTCGTGCCCCACCACCGGGTGCATTGGTCATGGCAGCTGCAGCTGTGCTGGCCCAGACAAAAATGGTAAAACATAGACCAGCAGTGACCTCTTAGCCTCCATGACTGGGCCAGCCTCCTCTCTTCACCGTAAACTATCACTATTTGTACTTGTGGCACATAACGCTGTTCACACAGCAGCACTATAGATTGCAACACTGACAGGAAAGGACCTGGACAAGATAAGGGCTGGGGTGCATCCAGTCGCAGCCGGCACTGATCGGGGATGGCGGGGGCTGGGGGGATAGGGTGGGGTAGGGGGTTTAAGGATAATGAAAATAATTTAAAAATAATTAAAAAAACAAAAACGTACCATACCGCCGCGTCTCTCCTCCATCTCTCTTCCTCGTCGCACAACACCCACCGGAACGAAGCTCCCTAAGCCAATCACTATGCTGCAATGCAGCATTGTGAATGGTAAGCACAATGGCTCCCCTAAGCCAATCACAGTCCTGCAAAGCAGCGTCGTGATTGGTCTGAGTGCCGCGATTCAGCACTCAGTCAAAGAATGGGGGCCTTGGCATGTTCTCGCCTGGGTGAAGAACATGGTAAGTGCGCATGAATGTTTGGCCGGCCAAACATTCATGTGCACTTACAAAGTGTGCTTGCCACTCCCCCTGCTCCTGTGTCAGAGCAGCCCGCCCGCACTGCAGAGCTGCCGGAGCAGGACGAAATAAAATGATAATAGCCTTGACTTATTATTATTTTATTTCCACTGACAACTGTCATGTGTACCCTATAATTGGCCCAGATTCGTATTATGTGATTATAAACTGAGACACAGTGAAAACGTATTTGTCTAGGATCACACAATTTGGTGTACAAGCAGGGATGCCGGGATGGCCCACTATTTTGCAGTTTCACACTGTGCAATTCAGCCACTAGATGGGTATCACTTACTCACATGAAAGGTTAATGTTTTGTCCTTAATTCTTCTTGGCGAGTGAGATTAGAACGTGGGTGTCATCCAGAATCCACATTTTTTGGCAGTTTCAAATAGTGCTGATCTTTGCCAAAGTCATAAGAGCTCTTCACAACTGAGACTACATTACACTTTATTTGGCAAAGGGAGGGTTGCTGGGATTTACAGGATGCTGAGCCCAGGATCTGAACTATTAACATAAACTGACAAACATTCCTACCATGTCCTCATGACAGTGCTATTAGTGAACTAAGAGGCAAGTCAGTTGTCCTGCGTACCCTGTATGTGGCCCAGAGTCTTGTTATAGATGGAGCAATAAAATTGGCTATTAAATCAAAAAGAAGAGGTTTTTGTACAGTGCACATCCTGAACTCACTTACTTGAAAGTACTCTTGGGTTTAATAATGAGCAAAAATGAGGCTCTGTGAAATAAATTATTTGTCTAGGATCACACAATTTGGTCGAGTTGGGAAGCAGGTATTTATCCCATATTTTCCGGTTTCATATTCTGCAATTCAACCACTAGAGGGGTAGCGATTTCTCACATCAGAGGTTAATGCTTTGTTTCTAAATCTTGGAGGGTGCGTTTAGAGCGTGGGTGTCAGCTGGAATCCACATTTTGTGGCAGTTTTACACATTGCTAACCTTGCCCAAAGACATAAGGGAACCTCACAACAAATACAGACTAAATTACATGTTTTCTTTCGGCACAGGGCGATTTGCCAGGATTTACATTATGGTGAGCGCAGGATTTGAGCCTGGCTCCCCATGTTACGTGGTAGGCACATGTAGCCACAAGGCCACTCTGCTTGCATGAACGTTTGGTTCATTTTTGGCTCATCTTGATGTGAGACAGAGCCCGGTATCTGGCTCGAACCTGGCTCGAACTTTCACTGGCTCGGCCACCTCTGTGTGTGCAATGTTAGTTTCTTTGAGAGTTTGCTTCCCTTTCCACTTTGTTCAGCAGTGTGCTATCTTTAGTGCCAGTTTCTTCCCAAAGTGCTCCCTTCTATCTGGCCTTTCATGGAGAATAAAGGAGAAGCATGTCAGCAGAAAAAAAAAACCATTGGCAAAGCCAACGGGTCTCGGCAATTCCTGAGCTATTGGCTTTGTCAATGTGAATTTATTTTAGCCAAGTTGTCTAGCAGCACATCTGCTGTTCAGCATGGCTAAAAGTTACTGAAAGCCCAGATTCACAGGATGTTGAGTCAATGCCGAGTCTCTTCGCCCCCCCCCCCATGTTGAGTTTATTGTCCTGCCCCTCCTAACACAAAAAAGTGGTATGACGTGGCCTGCAATGCCCGCAGCATGGCACTTTCTTTCAGTGGCTTTCAGCCATGTGGAACACCATATGTTAGACAACATGGCTAAAAAACATTCTCATTGACAAGGCCAATAGCTCGGGCTTTGCCGAGATCTATTGGCTTTGCCAATGCTTGTTCAGTGTTGACCAGGTCTTGCTGAACAAAAGTGGAAGTGATAGTGAGAAACAGTTGAGGAGTTTTGAAGTGAAGCGAGGATGTGGTGTAATGGCCAGAGTTGCGGGCAGGATAAGTAGTGAACTAGGTTCCAATCTCGGGATCAGTTGAACAGTTTGTGATTCTGGGCAAATCACTTACGCTGCCTATGACAATGAATGTGTCATTGTTTGGTGAAAGCGCTCCAATACCATCGCTCCAATACCATCAGCTGGTATTAGAACTATGGCAAGAGGAAGGACGGAACAAGCGTTCCAATACCATCGGATCATCCCCCCAAAAAAATCAGTAGCGACGAGGGATGTAGTGGGGCGCAGGTCAAGCTGGTAAGCAGGAGGGGGCAGGGAGATGGGCAAGCGATGACTGGAAAAGAAAACCTTAATTGAAGCAGAATCAGTGACAAAAATGAATGTGTCATTGTGTAATGTAACTGGTAAACCTTAAAGTGCTCCAATATCATTGGCTTGTGTTTGCGCTTTGGCAAGAGGTACGATAGAGCATGCATACCAATACCATCGGATCGTGCAAAAAAATAAAATAAACAAGTGCTCTTCATGTTTTAACAGCTTTTTAAGAAATGCATTTGTTTATGTACACGCACGTGCATTTTAGTGGTATGTATACAAGTGAGATGGCCTGAAAACACTAGTACTCCTGTGGAGAGGCCTCGGGAATGGCCGATTCTAGTGCATGCCTGACCTGCATGTAGCGAAACATTTTGGTAGGGGCCATTTCGAATTGTTCTTGTAAGTAGGCAAAGGTGACGACTTTCCTCCCCTAATGGAGTCACACAGTCGGGATATCCCTATTACATCCCATTTTGGAACCAGTGTGCCTAATCTGCCAGCGTCCCATAGTGGGGTGTGTTGTGTCAGTTTGCCAGTCCATCCCAAGTGTCTTGTTACCGTATGCCATGCGTGAGTTTTACATGTTTTATTGATCACTGATTGGCTTCGATTTTGCTGTACATGTTTTATTGATCACTGTAAGTCCGATCTTTCTGTCATGTAGGTGTTTCATTAATCGCTGAGTGACCCCTTTCATGCTGTACATGTTTTATTGATCGCTGTGAGTGATCTACCTCTCTCTTGACGTACTTGTTTTATTGATCACTGTCAGTGACCCCTCTCTTGCTACGCTTTTTTTATTTATCATTGTGAGTTGTTCTTATCTTGCTGTCAGTGTTTTATTGATTGCTGTGAGTGACCCCCGCTGTTGCTGTACCTGTTTATTTGATCGCTGTGAATAGCCTCCCTGTTGCTGTGTTTTTTATTTATTGATCACCCTGCGTGACTGCTCTCTTGCTGCCAGTGTGGTTTGTTGATTGCTGTGAGTGGCCTGACTTTGCTGTCGGTGTATGTGTTCCTCTGGTTGACAAGGGGAACCACTCTTGGTTTTAGGGTTTAGATAATGTTATCAGCCAAAGGCACTTGTGTTTCTGTAAGCACATATGTCACAGATGTCAGTGAGACACCTGTTAGGGCCCCCCTTAGGAGTCCTGTTAAAGAGGTGTGGTATTAACACGCCCAGCATTAATGACACCAGGGGCTGTAGGGTATAACATAAGGAGCAGTGGCAGCTCCTCCACTAAGGCCGAGGAGCGTCGCCCCACTGCTTTTTTTGCAGTGGAACACAGACAAAATAAAATGATAATAACTCTGTTATTATCATTTTATTTTCTCCTACTTCCGCCCACAGCTTCGCGTGAGGAGGTGGGGGCAAGGGAGGAGTGGTAGTGCCCTCCAAAAGTGAGCAATAACTGCTTCCACAGCCCTCTTGGGCTGGCCAAAACAGTCTTGCACACTTCGTATGTTACCATGCTGGCTACATTACAGCCTACGTGAAGAACACGACCAGGCCTCCAGTCAGCATCTTTGTGATTGGCTGACTGGGAGCCTGGGTGTGCTTCCTGTGGCCGAGCAATGGAGGACTACGGAGGAGAGACGAGGCGAGATAGCGGCAAAAATGTACTTTTCCTTTTTATATAGCCACTTCCCCGCGTCCTCTCCCCCTCCCGTATCAAAGAAATGCTTCTGGCTAGACGCAGAGATTATGGGCAGGGCCGGACTGGGAATGAAAACCGGCCCTGGCAAAGTGCTCGGCCAGCCCCCCTCCCCCAGGAGAGTTGGGGGTGCGACCGAGCTCTTTGCCGGTTTTCGGCCGATTTTGTTACAGGGACGATTTTGCAGCTATGCTGCAAAAACGGCCCTGTAACAAAATCGGCGCCCAGGGGCCCAAAACCGGCCCCCACCCTTGCGGCACACCGGGGGATTACCCGGTGCCCGCAACGGCCAGTCCGGCGCTGATTATGGGGTCAGATTTGGGGACTGCGGTGAGAAACAACAGAACCAAGCACTAGGGATACTGGGCAGTAACCGGACTGGAAGCTTCCAGACCAGAACTGGGGCAACTCCTCGTTGAGGGAGAGGAGCATCACCCCACTAATCAAATTGCCTTCAGAGATGAAAAAAAATGGTAATAAAGTAAATGTATTACTATTTTATTTTTCAAAACCCTGTCCCGAGCAGAGCATCGGGATGGGGGTCGGAGGTTTCTGCTGCTGCCATGCAGCTGCAGAAAGCAGTAATGGGCAGGGCACTTTAAGTTTAAAGTGTGCATGTCTCTTATGCCAACCGTCTTGCGACGGCCAGCCAGACATGCGCATTTTAAAGTTCTCTAACTATTGGTTTAGGTAAAAGCATAGGGCTCCATTGTCCTCAGAAGCGCCAAAGGAGGCCGCTCTCTCCAATCCTGGTGCTGCTTTCATTTTGCATGACAGCAGCGTCAGGACTGGTTAGTGCAGTTTCCTGGGCCCTGCTTTGGAGCCTGCCTGCCTGGAGAAGACCGGAGCAAAGAGGAGACCGCGCCAGGAAGATAGGTGTAGTTATTTTTGTACTTTTTTTATTATATTTTTCTTCCACTCACCCTCCGTACATGCCAGCCGCCACTGAACCCGGAAGTACCTGCCTCACAGCAGTGGCGCCCAATCCTTTTGCTTTGGCTCTCACTACGGAGCGTACAGTCATGGCCCACCCTTTGGTTAGTGTGTGGATTTCGTTTTTTCACTTCTTAGCTGCACCCCTCCCCCTCCCCCTCACCACCCCACACTCGGCTATCTCCTGTCTGTGATGTTGCTGACTCCCTTCCTACCTGTGCAGCAGGCAGTGCCAGTCACCTGCCCATAAATGGCCTCTCTTGCTGTCAGTGCATGCACGTGCTGGGGTCCTGGGCAGTAGTGCTGCAAGGATGCCATGGGAGCTGTGCAAACAGGGGAGATGGCCCATTTAACTGCTCTATGGGTAGTAAAATATAGCAATTACCAGCGTTCAATGGGGCCCTAAGGGCTCAGGGCACTGCTGCCTCTGAACAGGTTCACCCCTGCTCCCGAGTTTAGCATTGCTTGCCCAGTACTGTTGTTCCACCTCTACCTTGACAGCTGTACCACGGCCTAGCTCCAGCTCAAGCCCTGCTCGGTCTCCAGTTTACCCTGCTCGGCTCCCCGGAGGGTTTTGTAACCCCTCTCTGAAGACATCCGATAAGCCTGCTGTCCTTGGGGTGTCTGAGTGAGAGGCCAGCAGGCCTGATGACGCAGTTTCAGCAGAGAGGCCATGACACCCTTTGCCTCTCCATGACCCCAGGGAGATGGGGGCGTTCTGGGCCTTGTGAACATGGAGATGTGAAGGGCTTAAAAATACTATGAGAGCGTCATCATTTACAGAGAAACCTACTTGAGACATAAATTCTCGTCTCTTGACGTTTATCGCACATGACCACATGTTGTGAAGCAGCGCACACGTGCCTGGCACGTGAGGCCGGAAACGCGCCAGGGGCGCCGACTTTGGTGCTGAAGACCAGGGTTCGAGCCTCGGGGTCGCGTCCACATCCTGTGATTCTGGGCAAATCACTTAATCTCCCCGTGCCTGAATGTGTAATGTAAATACTGTGCTAATGTAAAGCGCTCCAATACCTTCGGATCTAGTTCGTGCATAAATATGCACACAAAAAAGGCACCGGATCGAGCGCCAGACCTCGTGCCTGAGCGATAACAATACTTTCAGAAGAAAAACAACTTTCTTCACTGTAGGAACAGGTGCAGGAAGGGGCGGTGGCAGGCCCGGCTCCAGGAATTTATATTTGGGTGGGCCACTGCGGGCTCGATTTGTCGCATATATGTCTAGGCAGGCCTGCTTCAGGGCCCTCCTTTATCTCTTCTTACTCTTGCAAGGCCCAGTAAAACGCACTCTTTTCCAAGTCTCTTTCTAAATATTATCACTCTCAAAAAGTGTTATTTCCATGAAATGTTCCTTTGATGGGAAGAGGAGGTTTCTGAGGTGGGAGTATCAGGCAAGTGACACTTCTCGGGTTCCCTATGTGCGAGCCTTCAGGGAGAATCCCTCTTCATTACTACCTCCACCTGACCCCGTACTCTGCAACGCACACACTCCCTCACAGGCTTGATTATCCACTACTCCTCTCCAGTGCACCTTATCGCACAGCTGACCTTGGGCCCCAGCCCCATATAAGGCACCATCATGCACCACTTTCATTTTCCCGGTAAAAACATTAGTAAAATCGCCTTCAAACTTAAAACATTGAATATAGCAGTAAATATAATTAGCATGCACTTTTAAAGTATGTTCCTTATGACCCGACTACTAATTAAATAAACAAAAACAGAAAGGCCATGACAGGGCCAGCTTTAGCGCTGATGCGAAAGTCTTTTTTGGCGCCACACCAATAACCTCTTTCTCCATAAATACCTTTACTTCCACCCTCCCCCTTATTTCTACCTAGCTCCCCCCTCCAACCCATGACCTGTTCCTTGGATTCCCTCACTGCCACCCTCCACCAGTACCCTTCATCGCTCCGAAGGCCCCTCCCCTCATGACCTTCTCCTCAGACTCCTCACTACCACCCTCCAACAGTGCCCCTCATCGCTCCATAGCCCCGCCCCCTATTGACCTCCACCTCGGACTCCCTCACTGCCACCCTCCACCAGTGCCCCTCATCTCTGTGTAGCCCCCCAGCCCATGACCACCTCCTCAGACTCACTCACTACCACCTCTACCAGTGCCCCTTATCTCTTCCTAGCTCCTCCCTCCACCCCATGACCTCTTCCTCAGATTCCCTCACTGTCACCTTCCAACAGTGCCCCTCATCGCTCCATAGTCCCTCCCACTACCTCCTCCTCGGATTCCCTCACTGCCACCCTCCACCAGTGCCCCTCATCTTTACTTAGCCCCTCTCTCATTTGCATTTAATTTGTTGTATAGCACTACTCATATCAGTGTAGTGTATGTTAGTACTTTACACCACACACATTATCCAGAGACAATGAATCATACAAGTATGTAAATCAGTCCACAGGGAATGTCACATAAGCCAATGAGGATTTCAAGGTGTATGAATCACATGTCATCCATACTGGTGGGCAGTATATTTTAAGAGGGTTTGGTCTGTGGAAACACAACCTTAGGATTTAAAGAGTATTCCATGGGGTCAGCTTTACTGATAAAAATGTATATCTGCCCCAAAATACTCATTTTAGCAACATTAGACTAAGGAAAGACTGAAGAAGTTCTAACTATATCACAAAACCTAAAAAAAGGGAAGTTCTAACTATACCATTCATGTTTGTATGCAGCTCTGGTGACAGTTCATTGGTCACTGTCCTATGTTAGTATAGTAACTTCTGAACTGCAAGTAACACAAGGACCTCTGTGAAAAAGGCAGTAACCCACTGAGCTAACCACATAAAATACAGTTCATCTGCATTTAAAAAACTACTAACAGACAAATGATTGCTCTCCAGCAGGATCATTAATCACCAGCGTTATTTAGGCATTTTGTATTGTCTTGTTGTCCTGCATCAGCCATGATAATGATAAAAACTGTTCAAATGAAGCAAACAAGAAGTATGTGCCCTGCTGGGCCTGTGCAGATTTAAAAAACAAAAACAAATAGTAACACATTCTCTTACCTACTCCATAAAACAAGCTTTGTGTCACAGCCCAATGTGATAAGCAGCTGCAGGGGTCAGGAAAGGTGAATAAGAATAAACAAACTTCTTTTCTCCTGCAAGGCATTGAAAAAGAAATAACTACACATCACAGCAGGAGGCAAAGGTGACCGTTCCGCCTTTCCCCAGTAGAGAAGAAGGGGTGAAAAAATAAACAAAGCCTCGTTAACATGTAAATGGTCTTTTAAAGACCTGTGAAGTACTAGGGTGAGGCTGCGATAATCTCTCAAACTGTCTGTGTGTGTGTGTGCGCCGGGAAGCTGTCTCAGCCCGGGTGCACACACACACACATACACACACAGACAGCCCTTTCAGCTCAATGCCCTTGCGCGCCTCCCTTCAAGCCCTCACTGCGAGGGCCAAGGCTCCTGTTTGGGTGGGCCAGGTGTAGGAAGGTGGCTACCTGACTATGGTTACCCCAGATTTTTTGCCTGTGTTTAGCTGGTTTTTTGACTTAGTTGACCTGGTTCCCTGCTAATCAGGGCCCCAGGCCATCTGCTCTCTCTGTAAAATGGATTCCATGTACCCTAGGTACATACCAATTGGAAATGGACTCCTTGTCAGCCCCTGTAGAATGCACTATAGGTGCACAGGGCACAGGAGCCACTAAGGCCTACCAGGGGCTGCAGCATATCTTTTGCCACCCCTGGCTGGTTCTTAAATTGACACAACTGGCTGATCACTCAGCTGGGGTAAGGTGGTGTACACACCCCTTGCTTAGATATAGTATACCTATGTCTAAACCTATATCTGGACACATGTAAACCTGTGAGCCACTCCTATAGACAGGCCTCACCAATCCTGGAGGCTGGGTGCATGGTTTTTATGTGAGATGGAGCTCTAGCATGAGCTGAGCCTGTCTGCAGCCGTCGGGAACAAATCCCTAAGCTGTTTCAGGATAATGCCATACCATATACTATTAAGTGCCTTATAATCCTCGCGGTTATTTAGCAACTTTGGTTTGGCTTTATCAAAACATGTCGTGTAAGGTGTCATACGCTTTGGAATACCATCCCCTCGCCAGTTCTGGCGACGGGGATGGCATTCCACCCCTCTAGAGGGGTAAGACATGTTACTTTGCTTTAATGCGGTTGATTTCTCCAAAGGCCTTAAGATCCACAAAATGGATGCCTCTGCCACAGACAAATGTCTGGACCCCTGGAGCTGACCGAAACCCAGTCAAGGGGGTCCTGGACAAAGGGTTTCCTGTCACAGGAGGGTGTCACCGCCCTCCAGACAGGAGATAGTGTATTGTAGCAGGGAGGTTTGAAAGAAACCAGACACTGCCTGGGGCGCACAAGGCTGCCCCTTGCATAATCCGGCCAAACCGGTTCTGGGGCACTCCAGCCCTCGTGCCAGGGCGGCCTGGATCAAAGGAAGGGGGTGTATCCACCCACTTCCTGGGTCCCACCCATAGGAGGGGACCTAGCAGGTAATCACGCCCACCAGATTCGAATAAGAGTGGGAGGAGTGCCAATGGACATCAGATTTCCTGGAAGAAACATTTGAAACGATATTCTGGACCCTTCGCCCTCCATCTCAACGTGGAAGCCCGAAGAATCTCCCTTGTGGTCAAGGAGTGACCACCCTGCAGCAGCAGGCACCATCCAGCCCTCGACGTCTACTTAGTTGCAGTTCCCGCCGGAACTCGAGCGACTGAGATCGACGAGATCAAGCCTGCCCAGCTTCTAACAGCCCGATCCACAGTCCCTGCAAAGCTGAGACCCGTGGAGGCGACCGGAAGCGTGGGGCACGCCATCTTGAAGTGACCACGAGACGCTGACCGTGCAGCCCACGAGTGACCCTCGAAGCTGTACACCGGGGTTTGAGAAGCCCCCACCCTGAGCTACTCCTGAGCCGAAGTTCAGCCCTCCACACTCGACGAGTGCTGCGTGGGGCCCTTTGGCACGATTTGGCTCAACGCGTTGGCCCGGTCACTTGCCAGCTGGCTTGTGGTCCCTGTGCCGACGAACTACAAAAGAAGACTCGTGATTCTGGTTGCTCCAGATCCACACCAGCTCCCCTGAAAGGGAGCCCCGACTCTGACCTTCCTGGTCCGAGTGAGACGCCATCTTCCAATCCCGCGTGGATTGCTCTTACCAAGGCTTGTTTGCTCCAAACCGGAAGCCGACTGCACCGACGGTGAGAGCCTGCGTGGGACAGATCGTGACCTGCTCCTGGACGTCGCAGATGCCCCAGAGCCCACGTGACAGCGAAGAGAAGCGCCTCGACGACCACCTGATTGCGCCCGACATTGCCTGGTTCCGTCCTGGTTCCACCCTGGTCACTGCTGAGTGACCCAGACTCTGTCCCCTCTGCTTTCAGGTACTCTACAACTTGAGTCCACCCTTGGACTCCACCGGACACTTCGTCTTCCCCCTGCCTGCAGCCCTTTCAGCTTCAAGCACCAAGAGCCTGCGTGTCAAAACCCGACGCCACTTCGACCCTGTGCACCCACTTCCTGTGGGTGAGGTAACTTTGCTCCGCCGGTGTTCCCACACTGGTGCACACCTCTAGGGTCTGTGTGTTAAGTTTTGTTCCTCTAGGTTCAGCGGAAGTGTCCTTAAACTTTAACTATTTGACTTTTACGCACCATTGGTTAACATTGGTGCATGCGTGCGCTTTCCGCACATCTCCCGAATCCCGAGGGCCATTCCCGACTTCAGCATTGCTTGTCCTGACTGCTCCCAGCGATTCCCTAGGCCCTAGGCCTAACCACTGTTCGAGTGGCCTCTCTTATACCACTTGTTTAGTATATGGTTTGAGTGGCCCCCTGCCCTCATCCATAATTGTGCAACTTTGTATGTTTAAACAGTGCTTTTGATTTAACGCTTGTGCCCCTTTATTCATAAAGAATACTGGGGATTGTTTTTAGTAATAAACACATATATTTTTATAATATATACTTGTGTGGTGTCCTTTCATTTGGTATTACAGGATTGTATGTGGTAAAACAGCTCGCTTAACACGACCTCTTAAGTTAAGCCTTTAGGCTGCTTAGTCCATGCTACCACTAGGATAGCTTGTCTAATAAGGTTGACTTACAACCAGACACCATAAGGGGATTGTTTGGTCAGGTAGTAGGTGGTTCCAGAATTGGAAACATCCCCTACCAGGCCAACTTCTCACATTGGTGAGCAGCGGTGCGGATTTGAGCTTGCTGTTGTTTTACCATTGCAATCTTTATATCAAATTGAAAGATCACATCAAGTACCTCTAGGTACATATAAAATCAAAAGCTTAGCATATTAAGTTCTACTGAACTTAGTAGTTGTAGGTTGAAGGGAGTAGCACACCCCTGACTACAACTCACTAGCAAGGTCCAGTAGGAAAACACTTAGTGTAGGTAAGTGCACCACTTACACCTCACTAGTAACCATGTCTGACACAGGAAAGGCCTCAGGGTCTAGTCCTGTGACAGTTGACCCTACCCAGGCAACTTCTGGATATGACAAACTAACCCGCAGAGACTTGATTGTCTTGTGCAAAGCAAGAGGGTTAAAAAGGGGCAGAAGCCCCACCTGCCTAATCCTGGTAGAACTCCTAGAACAGGATGACTTAGAGAAGGCAAAAGCAGCTTCCCTAGATACAGGAACTGGAGGGAACCCCCCTGCAGTTGATCCCCCTGAAGAGGAGGATGATGATGACTTGGATGAGGACTCAGAGGTTGAGGACTTAGAAGTACAGGATCAGGGTAGCCAGGTTCCAGTTGGTAGGCTTAGCCAGGCCAACTTGGACCTACTGGGGAATGGAGAGGGCCAGCACCTCCCCAGAACCCAACATATGATTCTCCCAGGCAACAGAAGAGTGAGATCTCCCTCAGGGGACTCTCATCTTTCTAGTGCCTCCAGAGAATCAGAGAGAGGCATGAGTGCTTCTCAGAAAGCTGAGCATAGGGCTAGAATGAGGGCTGTCAGACTCCAGATAGAGAGAGAGGAGGTAGCCCTGAGTCAAGCTAAGCTTACCTTAGCTCAAGCTAAACTTGCCTTGGCAAGAGAGCAGAAATTGTGTGGCTTAGATGCCACTGGTGGCAGCAATATTCCAAAAGAGAAACCCAGGTCCTATGATAGTAGAAACCTGACAAAGATTGTGCCCCCCTTCAAAGAAGGGGATGACATCCACAAATGGATGACTGCTCTTGAGAGAGCCTGCATGGTACAGCAGGTTCCTGAGGAACAGTGGGCAGCAATCTTATGGTACTCCTTTTCAGAGAAAGGGAGAGATAAGCTCCTCACTGTTAGACATGAGGATGCAAACAATTACAAAGTCCTGAAGAGTGTTCTGATAGATGGGTTTGGCTTAACCACTGAACAGTACAGGTTGAAGTTCAGAGACACCCAGAAGACACAGACTCAGGACTGGACTGATTTTGTAGATTGTGCTACTAAGGCTCTGGAGGGTTGGCTACATGGCAGCAAAGTACATGACTTTACAGGATTGTATAATTTGATTATGAGGGAGCAGATCCTAAGTAATTGTCAGAACCAGCTCTTACACCAGCACCTGGTAGACTCTGATCTGACCTCTCCCCAAGAATTGGGAAAGAAGGCAGACAAATGGGTCAGAACCAGGATTAGGCCTAAGAATCAGGACAGTAACCAGAAGAAGGAGTCTACCAAGCCTCAAGATAAGGGTGGGGATAAAAGTAAAGAAAAGACTTCCCCAGGGCCCCAAAACTCCAAGGATGGGGGTGGGTCCCAAGACACTTCTTCAACTGAGAAAAAGCCTTATTGTTATGCCTGTAAACAGGTGGGGCATTACAAAACAGATAACTGTTGTCCCAAGAATAACAATAAAGAAAATATACCTCCAAAGCCAGCTTCAACACCTCCTGTTACTGTCAGCAGTAATCCCCCAGGAAGTGGGAGCACATCCAGGAATCTGGGTGGGTTTACTTTTGGAAATCAGGTGGACCCTGGCCTATCCAGGTCCCCATCACCCAATGATCTTGTTTATGAGACTGGCATGGGGTTTGCCAACTTCTCTGCTTGCCCAAATACTTTGAGTAAGTATAGACAAGAACCCATCATCAATGGTTTAAGAGTTGAAGCTTTTAGAGACACAGGGGCTAGCATCACCATGGTGGCTGATGGCATAGTCCCCTCTAAGCAACTTTTACCTGGTGCCACATACCAGGTAATAAACATTGATGGCATCCAAACAAATCATCCCATGGCAGTAGTAAGTCTCAGCTGGGGAGGTGTCACTGGCCCAAAGAGAGTGGCAGTGTCACCAAACTTGCCTGTGGACTGTCTACTGGGTAATGATTTAGAAATCTCAGCCTGGGCTGAGGTTGAACAGGAAACCCATTCTAGAATGGTGAATTCCCATGGAAAGGTTAATGAGGCTGTACTGGCTACAGCCCCAATCCAAGATGTCCTTCCTGAAAAGGTTGGTAGGGCTGAGAAACTCTCTGCCCCATCTTTAGTAAAAGCTCTTCCTGAACAGAATAGCAAAGCTGTTATGATAACAGCAGAAACCCAAACTGAGTCTCCTCCTGAAAAGGTTGGTGGGGCTGTGATGGCCACAGCCCAAACTCAAACTGACATGTGTGTTGTGAAACCTGAAATGATGGATAACTCCACACAAACTGAGAGCATGGAGGAGGAAGAGAAATCTCCCCCTCACCAGACTTTAGGACAGGATCAGCCTCCTCAGGGAACTGATCTTACCCCTGATGAAGGAGCTGCCCCAGAGGTGGTTGGGCCTAGCCTGACAGAACCTCTGATGTCAGTGGACCCTTCTCAGGTGGGACCCAGTCTGGAGCAGGTAACCTGCCCCTCTCTCCCTTGCCTTAGCCAGCCCAGGGCTGCAGAGGACAAGAAGGACAGTGAGACCCAGAGGGCCCCCTGTCAAATAAAGCACCCCCATCAAAAGATTAGGTGCACCAAAACTAGTAGCCCTAGTAAGGTGAAAACTTTAAAAACTCCTGAGGGAGCCCCCTTAAAAACAGTTAGGGACCTCCCCCAGATGGATTCTGTTGGGCACAGCCAAACCTGGGACCCAAAGGGCCCAAACCTGAACTGTCCCTCCAGCAAGCCAAACAGAGGGACCCAGCCTCCAGCTTTAGGTAGCCAGAGGTTGACCCTGAGAGCACAGTGCAACTCAGTTAAAGAAAGAAAGGCACACATGGTGGAAGATAATTGGAGGAAGCTAAGCCCTAAATTAGTAGAGCCTCACTTCAATACTCCATATCCAAACCAGCCTTTAACTTTGCATAAACACACCCAAGGTAGTGATTCCCTATGGTGGAGACCCTCTAATACCCAAAGGGTGAGGGACTGCTTAGTGGACCATGAGACAGGGGGTACCCATGCTAGTGCAGGTACTTCCTTATATGGCCACTCAGGCAATATAGGCTTACCTGGCCAAGGATAGCCTTATCTCCTTTCGTTTGGGGGGGGGTTATGTAGGAAGGTGGCTACCTGACTATGGTTACCCCAGATTTTTTGCCTGTGTTTAGCTGGTTTTTTGACTTAGTTGACCTGGTTCCCTGCTAATCAGGGCCCCAGGCCATCTGCTCTCTCTGTAAAATGGATTCCATGTACCCTAGGTACATACCAATTGGAAATGGACTCCTTGTCAGCCCCTGTAGAATGCACTATAGGTGCACAGGGCACAGGAGCCACTAAGGCCTACCAGGGGCTGCAGCATATCTTTTGCCACCCCTGGCTGGTTCTTAAATTGACACAACTGGCTGATCACTCAGCTGGGGTAAGGTGGTGTACACACCCCTTGCTTAGATATAGTATACCTATGTCTAAACCTATATCTGGACACATGTAAACCTGTGAGCCACTCCTATAGACAGGCCTCACCAATCCTGGAGGCTGGGTGCATGGTTTTTATGTGAGATGGAGCTCTAGCATGAGCTGAGCCTGTCTGCAGCCGTCGGGAACAAATCCCTAAGCTGTTTCAGGATAATGCCATACCATATACTATTAAGTGCCTTATAATCCTCGCGGTTATTTAGCAACTTTGGTTTGGCTTTATCAAAACATGTCGTGTAAGGTGTCATACGCTTTGGAATACCATCCCCTCGCCAGTTCTGGCGACGGGGATGGCATTCCACCCCTCTAGAGGGGTAAGACATGTTACTTTGCTTTAATGCGGTTGATTTCTCCAAAGGCCTTAAGATCCACAAAATGGATGCCTCTGCCACAGACAAATGTCTGGACCCCTGGAGCTGACCGAAACCCAGTCAAGGGGGTCCTGGACAAAGGGTTTCCTGTCACAGGAGGGTGTCACCGCCCTCCAGACAGGAGATAGTGTATTGTAGCAGGGAGGTTTGAAAGAAACCAGACACTGCCTGGGGCGCACAAGGCTGCCCCTTGCATAATCCGGCCAAACCGGTTCTGGGGCACTCCAGCCCTCGTGCCAGGGCGGCCTGGATCAAAGGAAGGGGGTGTATCCACCCACTTCCTGGGTCCCACCCATAGGAGGGGACCTAGCAGGTAATCACGCCCACCAGATTCGAATAAGAGTGGGAGGAGTGCCAATGGACATCAGATTTCCTGGAAGAAACATTTGAAACGATATTCTGGACCCTTCGCCCTCCATCTCAACGTGGAAGCCCGAAGAATCTCCCTTGTGGTCAAGGAGTGACCACCCTGCAGCAGCAGGCACCATCCAGCCCTCGACGTCTACTTAGTTGCAGTTCCCGCCGGAACTCGAGCGACTGAGATCGACGAGATCAAGCCTGCCCAGCTTCTAACAGCCCGATCCACAGTCCCTGCAAAGCTGAGACCCGTGGAGGCGACCGGAAGCGTGGGGCACGCCATCTTGAAGTGACCACGAGACGCTGACCGTGCAGCCCACGAGTGACCCTCGAAGCTGTACACCGGGGTTTGAGAAGCCCCCACCCTGAGCTACTCCTGAGCCGAAGTTCAGCCCTCCACACTCGACGAGTGCTGCGTGGGGCCCTTTGGCACGATTTGGCTCAACGCGTTGGCCCGGTCACTTGCCAGCTGGCTTGTGGTCCCTGTGCCGACGAACTACAAAAGAAGACTCGTGATTCTGGTTGCTCCAGATCCACACCAGCTCCCCTGAAAGGGAGCCCCGACTCTGACCTTCCTGGTCCGAGTGAGACGCCATCTTCCAATCCCGCGTGGATTGCTCTTACCAAGGCTTGTTTGCTCCAAACCGGAAGCCGACTGCACCGACGGTGAGAGCCTGCGTGGGACAGATCGTGACCTGCTCCTGGACGTCGCAGATGCCCCAGAGCCCACGTGACAGCGAAGAGAAGCGCCTCGACGACCACCTGATTGCGCCCGACATTGCCTGGTTCCGTCCTGGTTCCACCCTGGTCACTGCTGAGTGACCCAGACTCTGTCCCCTCTGCTTTCAGGTACTCTACAACTTGAGTCCACCCTTGGACTCCACCGGACACTTCGTCTTCCCCCTGCCTGCAGCCCTTTCAGCTTCAAGCACCAAGAGCCTGCGTGTCAAAACCCGACGCCACTTCGACCCTGTGCACCCACTTCCTGTGGGTGAGGTAACTTTGCTCCGCCGGTGTTCCCACACTGGTGCACACCTCTAGGGTCTGTGTGTTAAGTTTTGTTCCTCTAGGTTCAGCGGAAGTGTCCTTAAACTTTAACTATTTGACTTTTACGCACCATTGGTTAACATTGGTGCATGCGTGCGCTTTCCGCACATCTCCCGAATCCCGAGGGCCATTCCCGACTTCAGCATTGCTTGTCCTGACTGCTCCCAGCGATTCCCTAGGCCCTAGGCCTAACCACTGTTCGAGTGGCCTCTCTTATACCACTTGTTTAGTATATGGTTTGAGTGGCCCCCTGCCCTCATCCATAATTGTGCAACTTTGTATGTTTAAACAGTGCTTTTGATTTAACGCTTGTGCCCCTTTATTCATAAAGAATACTGGGGATTGTTTTTAGTAATAAACACATATATTTTTATAATATATACTTGTGTGGTGTCCTTTCATTTGGTATTACAGGATTGTATGTGGTAAAACAGCTCGCTTAACACGACCTCTTAAGTTAAGCCTTTAGGCTGCTTAGTCCATGCTACCACTAGGATAGCTTGTCTAATAAGGTTGACTTACAACCAGACACCATAAGGGGATTGTTTGGTCAGGTAGTAGGTGGTTCCAGAATTGGAAACATCCCCTACCAGGCCAACTTCTCACACCAGGCTTATGTTTGGGTGGGCCTGGCCCACCCGGCCCACCCGCTAGAACCGGGCCTGGGCGGTGGGAGTACAAAGCAAGGATGCTGGTGCAGCCGAACCCTAAAGCATTTTACAGACGTTATTTCCGGCCAGTAAAATTGGATTTGGTGGTCCCTTAGCTGGGAAATCCGGGAGTGTAAACACTGGGGGGGAGGGGAGATATTTACAATGTCTGGCGCATCTCTGCAAATCAGCAGGGATGCGCCAGAACAGATGCGACACGCAAAACCACCCTTGCGCCACCATGGATGCGCCGCATTTACAATGCGGGGCGCCGTGGTGCTAGGATAGGTAGATGCGTGTCGTATCTGCTGGCGTAAGGTTGGCGCAGTGCTGGAGTCGTGTCGCGGGCGTGACACAACTCCAGCACTGTTCCAAACCGACCTATCTTTAACATTGTGTGTCACACCTTGCACCTGCTTCGGGCAGGCGCAAAGTTTTGACGCAGCGGCGTCGGAAAAATTAGAGTGCAATCTTGTAGATTTCACTCAGGCACTTTTCCAAGGCTTTCCTGTGACGGTACGCCCACACTGCAACGGTACGCCAACATTATACCTGACGTCAGCTATAATGTGGCATAGGGGTTTTCGGCGTGACGCATCTCCCTAGATGCATCACTTTGTAAATCCGTTGCAGCGTGGCGCTTGCTTTATGCCGCCGCTGCGTGACATACGTGACTCAGCAGCGGCGCAAATTTGTCGCACGGGGCTCGTAAATCTGCCCCCGAGACTTTTGTGATCAGACGGAGCGGAGTTCCGCTCACACCCGACTAATAAAGAGGGCCAAAGTGTCTTCCATTCTATCTAGCCTTCCTTATCAGCAGAAGAGCAGGTACACGAGCCAAGCCCTAAAAGTTTGCTGCTGTGTATATCATAACTCGGGCATCACCTAAAATATGTTACAGTCTCCTCAAAACTCAAAAAGTGTATTTCTTTAACGTGCATGCTCTTTATATCAATATGTCACGTTACTCCACTGCATTCACAACTACATGATAAAAGTGATAGAGTTTAGACATGAACTCAGAACCATTTATGCCCCCACACTGGTGACAGTACCATTAGTGAACTAAGAGGCAAGGCAGTTGAAATGTGAACCATGTATGTGGTTCAGATTCTTGTAGATAAACCATAATTAAATTCCATTAAATAAAACACAATATGGTTGTATGCATTTGAAGGTGCTTTCTTGTGCGATAATGAAGAAAGGGAGGATCAATTCAATAAATGTTTTGCCTAACATCACACAATTTAAGCGGGAAAGTCGGGATTAATCCAGGTTTTCCGACTTCACTCAGTACAAAGCAGCCCTAAATGGATATATGTGTCTTCTTGTTACATCAGTTATTTATGCTTTATTTTTACCTTTTTGTGCATGAGGGTACAGCAAGGTTGGCAGGCAAAAGCCACGTTAAAGATTGTCTCGTTATTGGCTTGAGGTTGCAACTGGACTCCAAGTTGACCCAGGCATCTTACGCGAGTGTGAATTAGGAAAGTAGAAATGAAGGGCCTTTTTTTTGTAATTTTGAAGTGTAGTGGAAACAAATATTTCAATACTGCCAAAACATATCAATGCACAAGGTGATGAGATTATCACACATTATTGTTTGTGCAAGGAAAAGCTGTATGTTTGTGCAAATGTAATGGTCATTTCAGTTGGAAATGTGTTGTCTGTTATGGTGCTGCGCTATCACACCATGCATACTACTCCACTCCACTTTGCACTACTCCACTCTACAACACTCTACACCACTTCACTCTACAACACTCTCCTTCACTCTATGCCCTTCCACTCTACACCATCCCACTTCATTCTATGACTCTCCACTTTATTCAACGACACTGTACTCCACTCTAGGCCCCTCCACTCTAAGAAACTCTACATGTCATTCCACTCAACTCTACGCCCCTCCACTCTAAGATACTCTACAACATGTCATGCCACTCCACTCTACACCACTCCACTCCATGTCATTCTAACCCACTCCACTCTACCCCAACCCACTCCACTCCAATCTACCTCAATTCTTTCCACTCCACTCTACCCCAACCCACTCCACTCCAATCTACCTCAATTCTTTCCACTCCACTCTACCCCAACCCACTCCACTCCAATCTACCTCAATTCTTTCCACTCCAATCTACATCAACCCACTTCACTTCACTGCAATCTACCCCAATCTACTTCACTACAATTTACTCCACTCCAGTCTACCCGACTGCACCCAATCTACCTCACTCCAATCCATCCAATCTACGCCACCCCACTCAACTCCACTCCAATCTACTCCACTCCAGTCTACCCCACTCCACTCAATCTATCCCGGTCTACGCCATTCCATTCCAATCTACCCCACACCAATCAAGCCCTCTCCACTCCAATCTACAGCCCTCCAATATACCCCATCCCACTCCACTATAACCCACTCCAATATATCCCACTCCATTCTACCTCAATCTACCCCTCTCCACTCCAGTCTACCCCACTCCACTCTACCCCAATCTGCCTCAACCCATTCCAATCTACCCTACACCAATCTACACCCCTCCAATCTACCCCAATCTACCCCACCCCACCCCACCCTTATCTAACCCACTCCACTCCAATCTACCCCACTCCACTCCACCCCAATCTACCACTCTCCACATCGTTCCAATCTACACTATTCTATTCTATCACACTCCACTCAAATCTACCCACTCCACTCTACCCCATTCTACTCCAATCTATTCCATTCTAATATACTCTATCCACCCCAATGTACCCCACTGTACACCACACTCCAATCTACTCCCCTATCCCAATCTACCCCACAACACTCTACCCTACTCCACTCTAATCTACCTGACTCCACTCCACTTCAATCTATCCCACTCCAATTTATCTCACTCCATTGTGCCCCACTCCACTGCAATCTACCCCATTCCATTCCAATCTACCCTACTCTAATCCACCCAATCTATCGCACTCCAACCTACCACATTCCTCCCCAATCTACCCCACTCCACTTCAATCCACCTCCTTTTCTTCAGCATGTACTTGCTTCTGTTGAAATGACATCCTGCCCTCTACGTTCTCCCTGTTGTTTCTAGGTAGCCATGCCCTCCAGATCCTTTCTCCCTGGTTTTGGGGTAAGCCTATCTGTGCTGGAGGGGGGGGGGTCAGTTGGCAGAGTGGGTTCTTACTGAATCCAGTCCTCTTGGTAGAAGCCTTAATCCTGGGTTCAAGCATATGCTAATTCCTATGACCTCCTCCTACTACTGCCCCAACTAGTAGCTAACAATGCTGACGAACAGAGCAGATATTCCACAAAGACTGATCGTTGCCCCCACAAGACAAATTCCCTGCTTTGTAGGTGGATTACTGCATCCATACACTCTAGTGTCTTATCACTTTGACATGAAATATGGTTTACAAAGACTTATCTAAAGCCAAAGTTGACATTTTCCAATGTGCAATTGTGCATGGCCCACTCCATTCCAATCTACCCCAATCCACTCCAGTCTACCCCACTCCACCCCCTCTAACCCAATCTACCCCGCCCCACTCAAATCTATCCCAGTCAACTCCAATCTACCCCATTCTACTCCACTCCAATCTACTCCACTGTACTTCACTTCAGTCTACCCCACTGCAATCTACCCCGTTCTACCAGACCCTACCCTAGTCTAGCCCACTCCACTGTGCCCCACTCCACTCTACCTCAGTCTATATCCCTCCAATCTACCCCACCCCACTCCACACTACTAACTTTGAGCCATGTTGAACAGCAGCCAGAATGGTGTAAAACATGGCTAAACAATAGCTCTTGCATAAGTAAGACCTATTGGCTTTGCCAATACTTGTGAAACTTGGTACATTCCCGAGTGAACCTGCAGAGGCTCCGTAGTGTCACTTCCTGATCACTTTAAAGTGGCCATACGTCCAGTGCGGGACGACTCTGAGCGCTGCCTGTCTGATTGCTTCCAGTTTCCCGTCCGGCTGATGTGGACTCACATGTACTGCCAAACGACACAGTAACGTTTGGATCATGGCCTTTTGTTCAACCAAGATGAGAAGAATTAGGTGTATCCGTTACTTTTATGGCTCACGGAATGTAGGCACTCGGAAGATCAGGCGTAGAGGTAGAGCTTCTCCACTACTAGCGTGTTGCTTGATGCTTCATATGGTAGTAACATATCTGTGGTGTGTGGATTGCATGTGTCTGTGTGTGAAGGAGTTGTGAGGCGTGCTTACTGCGGGTGTGTTGTGTGCTGGTGACAAATCTCTCCCTTCACTGTGTTTGCTGCTTCCACTAGTGATGACATGGGGCAGCTTTCCAGGATGTCATGCTGGTTGGAGGGACATCTCTAGCTTGGGTGCAGTCGTACACCTTTAGCAAAAATGTGCCTGTCAATTATCACAGGTCGTATGGTGTGCGAGGGTACAATAACAAAACTATTTTGTTTCTTGATTTCCAAATGTCATCGTTACTTTTTTCGCAGCATTTGTTGATATCTCCCGTAATATCTCCTTCCTCTGCAAGCGGGCTGAAGTCAGATTCTCAATCTAGGATTGTCTGTAAATAATTATTTTGCATCAAGAGTGCTTTTCAGCCAAAAGCTTAGTAACTAATAGATTTGTGCTAGCCCCAAACATGGCTCTTAAGTCTTCTGAGCCCTCTAATCAAGCACCCCTCAACCGTCGACCAGAGCCCCATAGCTGGTTCCTCATCTGCCCCACCCAGTATTTTTAGGGCCAGGACACTATCGAGTAGCCGTGCGCTTTACAAGTCCCTAATAACATAACATAACATAACAAGTCCCTAATAACATAACAAAGAGCCGTTCTAAGATAACACACCTCTAGAAAGCCTCACGTCATCGCCCAGATACCTTTCCATAGAAAAAGAATTCATCCGTGTGTTCCTAACATGTCCATCGGATTCCACCTCCACATAAGACATAACACACCTGTGAGATCCTCCTCCACCTGGTTTCCACATCAGAGCCCTGCTTCTGTAGACCACCTTCACAAAAGCTCTTCCTCAATCCCCCCTTTGTACACAAACCGACAACTACAATAAGTCATTGGATGACAATCTGTTCCAATGGGACACATTTAGGAACAATGCAGTTTGTAGTGTGCCAGCCACACATTTCTCAAAGTAATAAAAAGAGCATGTGAGTGAATAGGGTGGGGGAGGGGTCTGTCCTAACCCTGCCTATTGGGATCATGAAAACAGGACAGTTCGATGTGGCTCGCTGGGGTTGCATGAAACTTGATTTGATGTTTGGGAGAACAGGGAGGAGCTGGAAAGTTGGTGGGGGAGGGTGGGGCAGTTACCCTACTGTAGGCAAGCCACCATAGCAAAGAAAGGGATAGATTAGAAATGCATGATGTCTGCCCCAGGGATCTGGATTGCATAATTATAATGATTTCTCCATGTGTGCATGGGACTCTCATGTTCGTTTCCAGAGGGATGGGTATTGTTGATAAAACTGTCCATAGGTTTGGTTTCAGAACGCCCGGGCGAAGCTGCGGAAGAATCTGTCGCAGGAGGGAAGCCCAGAGATGGGGTGCTCAGCCGACACTCCAGAAGATCACCAGCCCTCACCAGAGTCACCCCTGGAGACATTCAGCCAGAGCCCGGAGCACATCTTCTCGCTACAGGACTTCTCTACCCCGTATCCCACCCTCCCCAAGGCTTCCTTCGCGCCCATGATGCCCATCTACCTGAACTATGGGCTAAAGGAGGCTGGTCCGAGTCCACCGCCCTACTGCTAGGTCAGGCAGGGGCGGTGGCTGGTGTCAGGATGCACATGCAGTGTCCCAGACTTTGAAGACATCACAATTGCACTTGGATTTGTGTTTTTTGACAGTTGTGTAGCAGAATCACTGGAGGCCTTTTGTTCACAGGTGATTGGTAGCATATGTAAACCTAAGACTTTTAGGTGTGGTTTGTGGCCGCAGTTAGGAGCAAATCACCCTCATCATGGCTACAACAGGTAAGAAGAGGCCAGGGGCTGCCATTGGCCTAGCCTGGACATGTTACGGAATGTGACCTGTAGACTCAGGGATTTGGTGTATTCAGTTTTGAAGCAATACGTCATGACATATTTTTCTCAGCCGAATGTTTTCTGTGATCAAAATCACTGTGATTGTTTTAAAAAAAAAGTTCTGTTTTAATATTATTTTTTTTTTTTAATTCTCTTGTTTATAGAGCCTGGACGGGACCTTGTTTTTTCCCCCTGCATGGTAGGCTTGCCCACTGCCTGCTCTTCCACTCCATCTTAACTCTTATTTTCCTATTTAGGTCTGGCGTCAGCTAACATCTTTAGATTTTACTAAAATTATATGTATAATATACTTATTTATAGGGGTTCTCAGTCCTCTTCGCCCACTGGTTGTTATTTTGCCATTCATGTTCTTCTTCAGTCTGCTACCGCAATGGGCAGTGGGTCAGCTCACTTCGGCGATTAGATAAATTGACTGTGAGTGACTTGTTTTTCACATCCACACACAAAGTAGTTCCCTTAAGTGCCAGGGACTACTATGGCAATGTGTATTTTGGTAACTCAAAAAACATTTTGCTTATAGACGTTTTTTCTATTGTTTTTTAGAATGACTAGGGCCAGCAGTTCCTCCAACAATAACGTTTTTAAAGAATCATGATGAAATAAGCATTGGCAAAGCAAAAAAGCTGACGGTCGATGCCAGACCCTTTGACTTTGCCAATAGGCTTCTTGCCCTCTAGCTGCTTTCTCCCTAGTTTTGGGGGAAGCCTGTCTCTGCCGGGGGAGATAGTTGACGGAGTCAGTTCTAACTGAAGCCCTCGTGATATGTAGCCTTAATCATGGGCCCAAACATATGCTCAGTCCTACTACTGCCCCACCTTAGTTTAGTTACTGTTCGTGATGAACAGAGCAGATGTTCCAGAAAGGCTGATTGTTGCCCCCGCTTCGGATATATGACATTACAACGCATGCTTTTACCACGCATGCTTTTACATCGCATACCATTACAACGCATAGCACTTTGGGGTGCTGGATAGTGAATAGTTTAATTTACTATTCCAACTCCAGTCCCCATGGATAGTAGGGAAGGTGTTGGATAGTAAATTAAATCTATTCCCTATCCTAGAGCGCCCCCCAGCGCAATGCGTTGTAATGGTTTGTGTTGTAAAAGTTGTGATGTAAAAGCACTGCGTGGTAAAAGTTGCGTTGTACAGGATGTTTCCCCCCCCCCCCCTCCTCATAGACACATTCCCTGCTTTGTAGGTGGATCACTGAACCCATACACACTAGTGCCTTATGACTGTTGACGTGAAATAGGGTTTACGAATACTGTTCTAGACTCAAAGTTGAGATTTTCCAATGTGCAAGTGTGCATGGCACTGGTGTCGAATTACTTTAGGGCATGAGTTATAGTTACTTGAGATAACAATAACTGGTGAATTTCTGTGGTTTTGTTACTTTAAAATGGTATGTTTTAACTGACCTTTTCACCTAACTATTACGTCCCTTTAATATTTGTTTATTTCAGTGATTAGAGATATATATACATACTCACACATATACAATTAAGGTTAATTCACTTAAATACTTTAAAAACTAGCTTACTTATGATGTAAACTACTGTAAGGTAAGTGCATCTGCAGTAAGTACTGCAGATGTACTTACCTGTGACGTAATGTTGCACAATGTAAAAAATGCAAAGTAATGGTAACATACCACGTGGAATCCTTCTGTGTTTGTCAAAACATAGAAATGCATATTGGAAAAGTATGTTTTCAGGTAAATCCTCTGCTAGACAGCGCACACTTGACAGTGCAAGACAGCCTTTAAGGCCGCCACCGAAGGGGAAGACCGCGGCAGCAGTCCAGTCGTAATACATAGTGCTCTGCTCGCGCAATATAGCGCAACAAAGTTGGTTGCTGTGCTACATTGTAGTACATCTACACTAATGCTTGCACTAATACATAGATGTCATATAAAGGCAAAGGTCTGACATTGAAACACCAGGACCTATTTTCATCTTTGCTTTGGGTGTTGATATGTGGATCTACAAGCAAGCGAGGAGTTGCAGGTCACCTGTATTGAACTACCCTGAGAAAACTCAAATTCTCAATACATTCATTTGAAAACATTAAATACAGATAGTAACATAAGGTATAGCTGTTGCTTCTCATTCATCAAGTCAACAAGTAATGTGATCTTTTTTTCTAATTTAAAGCATACTTGAAAATGTTTACCCTCAATCGCAATTTACAAATCTGAGATTTTCTGAATAGTGGAAATAACTAATCTTCTCTAGGTTTAGCAGTGATATTGCAAAATATTACCCCCACTTCCAGGACCCAAATGCCAGCGACCAGGAAGAAGGAATGAATTGGACCATACCCATGCTCAGGTTCTAGCACATGTCCCCCGCTGTCAGCAGTCTGCATATGCTTTCTTAGGATCACTTTTAGAAATATCTTCAAACAAACATGGAGGCATTGGGAGTCATGGGGCTTTACAAGGGTTAAGCCCCTCAATATTCTAATCCCAGAAGAGGCAAATCATTCTCATAATGCCTTGCTCCATGGTGGCCATTTTGAGCTCATCTTTATCCACATTGTATGTGAGGGTCTGAGAACAGAGTCTCTGAATGTTTGAAGTTTCCATGAACATTTCTATAATCTCTTGCCATCCTCAATGCCTTTAGATTTTTTGATGTTTTCCTGGGTTAGGCCAGAGGACGTCGAGGTATCACTCATTGTCGAATCGGTGCTTGGCTGGCCTCGCTGTGGCCATAAAGTCATCACAGTCAGGAGAGCTGTAGCTTCTGCTAGGCAAGGAGCTGATTGGCTATCAACTCCCTAGACATTGACAGCTGTAGCTTCTTCTAAGCAAATAGGTGATTGACTGTGGATTCCCTACGTCATGGACAGCTGTAGCTTCTGCTAAGTAAGAAGCTGATTGGCTGTCAAAGCTAGTTGAGGATTCAGTAGCTGTGCACAGAACAGTAAGTCATCAATAAAGCCCCTGCATTATTTGTGATTGGTCAGTGAGGCTACCGTCTCAAATTCCATCATGGTACTAAGCTCTTTGTCGGCTTTTGTACTTCAGTAGCATTGACCCTCCCATCCTTCTCAAGGCTGCTCCATTTGGTGTTCTCCGGTTCCTTCTTAGGCCTCTTGTTCAGGAACAACGTAAGTCAGTAAGTCCAGTAGTCCAGGCCAGGGGAACTGCTCAGGGTGCCTTTGTATAACTTTCTTGCTGATATTTATAACTGGTATTTATAGCGATTACATCCATTTTATATCACTGCGTTACATGTCTAAGTATTGGTAAACTGTAAATAAACATTATTATTTCCTTGACCAGCGTGGAGTGCTCTTCTCTTCCCATCATGTCAGCAAGGCAGAATGTGAGTATGAATGTGTGTGGGTCAATGTGAACAGCAGGGGGTGCTGTGGAGCTGAGAGGGGCTTTTGTACTTCACTATCACGGGGCGCAGCAGCTGAGGTTTGATGAGCATTGAAGGTGCCACGAATGGGCTTATAATGTAATTAAACAGCTCAGGGCCTTCAGATGAGGTTTGAGGTGCACTGACAGAGCTAGGAGCTGGCTTATATTGTAATTAAATAGATCAGGCCCTTCTAGTGCCTAATTTGAGCCGGAGGTTTCCAGTGCTCAGTACTCAGTGCTCATCAACACTAGCGCTTTTCATGAGCACCAATTAAGAAAACATTCATTTATGAGGAGATTAAATGATTTGCCCAGGATGTTGAGCTGACGCCAAGACTTGAACCCCAGCTCCAAAGTCAGCAGCTCTGGCCATTACACCACATCCTCCCCCAACCAACTTTCACAGTTAGTAGTTGGTTCTGTTTAAGGCGGCGCTAACAGGAGAAATGGGGTGGTGCAAGCTGCCTCCTGATGAGAGGCTCGGCACTTATTTTTTTACAAATTAACCACTGGGCCTTCAGATGAGATTTGAGGTGCACTGATAGAGCTAGCTGCACGCTTACATAATTAAATAACACGTGGTAATGAAGGCGATTTTTGAGGTGCATTGGCAGAGCTCTACATCCGCAATAATCTATAGGTCAAATTCCATCTAAAGACATGCATTTTAATGTGTGAGGTGCATTGGCAGAGCTCTACGTCCGCCATAATCTATAGGTCAAATTCCAGCTAACTACATGCATTTTAATGTGTGAATGCTTTTATAGTCAAAACCATGGTCAAATGATGGAACAGAAAGTTTCTCTCCATGGCTGAACTGAGAGTGTCTCTCTGTGGTCGATCAGAGTGCCTATCCATGGGTGATCAGATATTGTATATCCGTGGTTGATGAGAGAGTGTCTATCCATGGTTGAACAGAGAGTGCCTGTCTGTGGTTGAACAGAGAGTGTCTGTCCATGGTTGGACAGGGGGTGTCGGTCCGTAGTTGAACAGAGAGTGTCTATCCGTGGTTGAACCAAGAGTGTGAATCCATGATTGAACAGAAAGTGTCTATCCATGGCTGGTCAGAGAGTGTCTATCCGTGGTTGAACAGAGAATGTGTATCCATGGTTGAGCAGTGTGTCTATCCGTGGTTGAACAGAAAGTGTCTGTCGATGGTTGAACATAGAGTGTGCATCCATGGTTGGACAGAAGGTGTCTATCCACGGTTGAACATAGAGGGACTATTCATGGTTGAACAGAGAGTGTCTATCCGTGGTTGAACCAAGAGTGTGAATCCATGATTGAACAGAGAGTGTCTATCCATGGCTGGTCAGAGAGTGTCTATCCGTGGTTGAACAGAGAATGTGTATCCATGGTTGAACAGCGTGTCTATCCGTGGTTGAACAGAAAGTGTCTGTCGATGGTTGAACATAGAGTGTGCATCCATGGTTGGACAGAAGGTGTCTATCCACGGTTGAACTTAGAGGGACTATTCATGGTTGAACAGAGAGTGTCTATCAGTGGTTGAACAGAGAGTGTGTATCCATGGATGAACAGAGAGTCTATATCCGTGGTTGAAGAGAGAGTCTCTCTCTGTGGTTGAACAGAGAGTTTCTATCTGTTGTTGAACAGAGAGTGTCTGTCCGTGGTTGAACAGGGAGTGTCGATTTGTGGCTGAACAGAGTGTGTCTGTCCGTGGTTGAACCAAGAGTGTGAACCCATGGTAGAACAAAAAGTGTCTATCCATGGTTGATCAGAGAGTGTTGATCCCTGGTTGAACAGAGTGTCTATCCATGGTTGAAAAAAGAGTGTTCTGTAGTTCCTATAGTACCCATGCAGGACCTGCTCGTTTGGATAACATAAACTGTGGGATTGGTGGCAGACTGGTTCCGTACACCCCCACCAAGAAATGTTAGCCTATTTGCATTTAGCTAGCTCACAGTGCCACTAGTGTCTCCTCTTATCGGGGAGAGATCCGTTTCTGGCAACCTTAGAACATGACATCCCTGATCCCTCAAGATCGTGGAAACAATGTACTACTTTTCGCTCAGTCACTCGTGCACATTTAGTTTATCTTAGAGATACACAGAATAAACAGTCTGGGCGTCTCAAAAAGGATTTATTGAACAGTTGTTATTCTTGTGTAAAATATATGAGCTGCAACAACCATTAGACAGATTGAGCTTGGTACACCTCCTTCTCCCGCTGACCGTGTGAAGAGTCTCGGGGTCATTATTGACTCCGGCCTCACTCTCAAGGCCCAGGTGAGCGCAGTAACATCTTCCTATATGTTCCAGCTATACAGGATTCGGAAGGTTGCCCACTTCCTAACCCCTGAAGCACTGCTACAAGTCATCATAGCCTTGGTGTTGTCCCGCCTGGACTTTTCAAATTCGATCTATCACGGCCTCCCCAATTCCCTGTTATCCAGGCTACAACTCATCCAGAACCAGGCTGCCAGACTCGCGTTCAATCTTTCCAGATGGCAGTCGGCTCGACCCCTACTGTATCAACTTCACTGGCTTCCAGTCAGTGAAAGAATAGCTTTCAAGGTCCACTGCCTGGTCTTTAAAGCTCTTACCGGCCCATCTCCTGTCTTCCTCAAGTCCCTGATCACTCCCTATTGTCCCTCCCGAGCCCTAAGGTCTACCCATCTTCATCTTTTAGTTGTTCCCCGCGTCAAACTCACTAGATCCGGTGGCCGCAGCTTCTCTCATCTGGCCCCTAAGCTGTGGAACTCTCTCCCTCTCCCCCTCAAGACCTCCTGTTCCCTTCTTGCCTTTAGGAAATCCTTGAAAACTCTGCTTTTCTCCCATTGCTATTAAAATTCTTCTGTTTTAGCTTCAGGATCCTTGCAGCGCCAGGAAACTCACGGTGACAGTGCGCTTAATAAATACCACATAACATAACATAACAGACAGTAGCAGAGATATATGATTAGCAGTACAGTGAATATAAAAGTATAGTACAGTTCTACCATCTGGCAATAAGCATGAATAAATACATGAATATAAAATGCATGATAAAAGTGTGCGTACTCCTACGATGCCTATCTAGATGTACCTAAGTGTATCTAGCATGTGAGTAGGTGTATAGCCAAGAATCCCTCTAGGATTTAGTCGACCCCATTACCTGAGGTGTGAGACTGCTGGAGCCCTTCTTGGTCTCGAGTTGGACACCCCGCAAGGGATGTTCAGACCACTGTCAGCTGGAGCGTCTGCATGCAGGAGCCTCAGTGTCTCTGGTCAGTGTGTCGGCCTGGAAGTCTCGGTTCCCTCTAACTAACACTAGCAAGAGGTGCTATATTTATACAGAAAGTATCTAGGGCTCCTTTGTCTCTTGTTGCTTGTATTAGCCATTGTTGGATTTGAGGATAACTTATGGGATGAACCGTGTACGTAGATATGGGGAGGAAGGTGGTGTAGCCCCACCCTGGTTTCTAGGAACTCTTATTGTTGCAAGGATTCTGCTCCTACACAGAACTGTGCACAGAAACCCAGGACCTCAGTGAATTGTAGTGTACCATAAAACTCACCTCAGTTCCTAGAAAACCCCAACCAGCTAGCATCAGTGTCACATTAGCTCTTCGTCCTATAGCAAAGGAACCAATGATTAGACAACCCAGAACATGTGACCTAGGTTATACTCAGGAATGGTGGGAAGCAAGAACACTCTTTCGTTATACTATTATACCAGTCCACAACAGGAGTAAAAAAAGAGACACATGAAAGGTTAAAATATTTATTTTAAAGACGTGCTCTCAGATGCAGTATTTTTGCTAACATAAGCAGACATATGATTAGAAATAATATGATCAGCATTGTTACAATTCCATAAAACACAAAAGGAGAAATCATATTACAATGATGGTGAAAACAGGTCTTATAGCGCCTAGTTATATCACCCTCCCTAGCTGGGAACTATGTTTTATAAAATATAGAAGGTTTCTTAGGCTTGTGCGGGGGACGCCATACCTCTAAGATCAGCAAGAGCGAATCACATCAGAATCAGACCAAGCTCTCTGTCTCACTGGAAACGGAACATCTTCCAAGTGTCTGAAATCATGCCCATGGTGCAATATTAAATGCGCCAGATTCACCGTTGGCTTGAAGCTGCATGTATGTTATGTCTAAAGACGTGAGCCGATCAGTCCGAACAACAGCTACCTTGTTATTATGATAACCTTGGAGGCTTTAGCACTCACTGTGCAGACTAGGGTCGCGATGTAGGTCTAGGGAAGATGAAAACAAGCCTTTCCCATGTGAAGATATTCACGCAGCCTAACTTACAAAAACAGCTATATGCACTGTCGTGTGCAAAAGCGGCAAAAGGTAAAATGGCGTTTAAACTTCTAATAAGCCATGCTAACATAGCAATGTGCGCAAACCAGGCCCAGCCCTCACTACATTATGAGTATTCATTTATACTGTGTAAGTCTATTGATGAAGTTATAGGACTCTATTGTTTACGAGATACCCTCCTTCTGCACCAAGGACTAGAACTAGGTAAAAGGTTCAATCCTGAAAAGGGTTGTTACAGTGCAGTGTAGGGGAGGTAATGTAGGTGAAGGGGTATGATGTTACCCAGGCCTATATTAGGGTACCTATATGAAACATAACACAAGTGCCTATCCGAGATTGAACAGGGAGTGTGTATCCATGGTTGAACCAAGAGTGTCTATCCGTGGGTGAACAGAGTGTCTCTCCGTCTTTGAACACAGAGTGTCTATCCATAGTTGAACAGAGAGTGTTTATCCATGGTTGAACAGAGAGTGTGTATCCATGCTTGGACAGAGAATGTCTATCCGTGGTTGAGCAGAGAGTGTCTATCCACATTTGAACAAAGAGTGTCTATTCATGGTTGAACAGAGAGTGTCTATCCTTGGTTGAACAGAAAGTGTGTATCCATGGTTGAACAGAGAGTGTCTATCCGTGGTAGAACAGAGAGTGCCTCTCCGTGGTTGAACATAGAGTGTCTCTCCGTCTTTGAACACAGAGTGTCTATCCATAGTTGAACAGAGAGTGTTTATCTATGGTTGAACAGAGAGTGTTTATCCATGGTTGAGCAGAGAGAGTCTATCCGTGTTTGAACAAAGAGTGTCTATTCATGATTGAACAGAGAGTGTCTATCCGTGGTAGAACAGAGAGTGCCTATCCGTGGTTGAACGTAGAGTGTCTATCCATGGTTGAACAGAGAGGGCTGATCTGAGGTTGAAGAGAGAAGGCCCGATTCACAAATGTAAACTTAAACCTGAAGTCTAAATTTAAAACTGAAGTCTAAGTTTAGACCTGAAGCCTAAGTTTGGACACGAAGGCTAAGTTTAAACCTGAAGTCTAAGTTTAGACCAGAAGTCTAAGTTTAGACATCGAGTCTAAGTTTAGATCCGAAGTCTAACCTTAGACCTGAAGGTGAACTTAGGACCTGCAGTTTAACTGAAGACCTGAAGTCCAAGACTTCAGGTCTTCAGTTAGACTTCAGGTCTAAAGAAATAATTCAGGTTTAAAGTCAGACCTCAGGTCTAAAGTTAGTCTTAAGGTCTAAAGGTAAACGTCTGGTTTAAAAATAGACTTCAGGTCCAAAGTTAGTCTTTAGGTATAAAATAAGACTTCAGGTCTTAGATTACCTGTATGAATCGGGCCCAGAGTGTCAATCTATGGTTGAACAGAAGGTGTCTGCTGTGGTTGAACAGAGAAATTCTATCCGTAGCTGAACAGAGAATATCTTTCTGTGCTTGACCAGAGAGTGTAACAGATAGTGTCTGTTCCTTGTTAAACCAAGCATGTCTATATGTGATTGAAAGCTCTAACAGAGAGTATCTATCAGTGATTGACCAGAGTGTAACAGAGAGTGGCTATCCATGGATGAATAGTGAGTGAAACAGAGAGTGTTTATTCATGGATGAACAGATTTCAACAGAGAGCGTCTATACGCAATCGACCAGAGAAGGTCTATCTGTTGTTGAGCAGAGAGTGTCTATGCATGGTTGAACAGAGTATCTATCTGTTGTTGACCAGAGAATGAGTCAGAGAAGGTCTATATGTGGCCGATCAGAGAGTGTCTATCCGTGGTCGATCAGGTAGTGTCTATCTGTGGTCGATTTGAGTGTGTCTATCATCGCTGAACAGAGAATATCTATCCGTGGTTGAACAGAGAGTGTTTATCCGTGGCTGAACAGAGAATGTCTATCCATGGTTGAACAGAGAATGTCTATCCATGGTTGAACATAGAGTGATTGTCCGTGGTTGATGAGAGAGTACACATGGATACGTGTAGCACCTTCATGAACATAAGGAGAGGGTATGACAATGGCTGTTGACATGAGTTTAGTAGGATGAATAATGCTGGCGAGAGGGGAGGAAATGCGAGACTGTGAGAGGACCACTATGAAATAGAAAAAGCCTTTTGAAATAGAGAATGGCTGAACGGAATCAGCTGGGGGGATCATGGCACAGTCCTCGTAAAGATGGACCAGGGTACCTGAAGCAGAGGTACAGACCTGTTAGGATGAGGTGCTCATGGGAGGGTGAATGTGTTTTGTGGTGTAGCAGGCACCTAATCATGCAATATGTATGTGCTTGTGAAATGGAGCGTTGGGTGCATGTTGGGTACTGGTTGAAACCTTGTTACTCTCGCTAGGTGCCCTGAAACACTTTGTGAGCAGCAGGATGTGTGTTGTTGTCCTTGTTCTTTCGGTGTTTGCCACATAGGGTGTTTTGTTGTATTGGTTGCTCTGTGTGCGCAGTAGGAGCATACTTCAGAGGTCCTGTTGGGACCTGTGCTTGGAGGTGAGTGGGATGGAGCAATGAATCAGAGGGCTAGAGATCTGAAGGTGCAACAGTCCAAAGTAGCCAGGTTTGATGGATTCAAGCCAAATGACATTGATAAACACAAACTTGGTGAGGCCCAACCAATGGACCTTTTGGATTTGCCAAGAATGAGACCAGTCTGGATAAGTGAAGGAGGTGTCTGTTGGTGTTACGGAGCCGACCTGTGAGGAGGATGTAGTCTGAGCCTCTGGTTGCGACTTGCTGCTCAGCCACTCATTAGACTGCTAGCATGGAACAAACCATGTGGCCTAACGGCTAGAGCAATCGACCTCGATGCTAGGGAACTGGATTTGAGTCTCGACTGGGGCGCTCAATAGCCTGTGATTCTGGGCAAATCACTTGAACTCCCCTGAATGTATCCATCTGTAACACAACTGATGCTCATGTAAATCACTCTCTTACCTTTGGTCTAGTTCATGCTATAGAAAACTCCCAAGAAAACAAAAGAACGAGACTGGTGCCCTCCCCCTGAAGCACAAAGGACCCCAGAAGGTTGTATGTGGCCACTCTGGCCTTGGAAAACCCCCTGTTGAGGATCATTTGGAATCAACATGGGTGAGAAAGAGCATATAGTGTAACGTCTCAGGACAATTTGTTTGGATAAAATAATTGTAAGGAGATCAATCTCAGTGAGTGTATTTCTCCAGTGTCTTAGGGCCAGATGTAGGTAATTCTATTTTACCGATTCATAAATACAGAATTTTACCGATTCGGTATTTATGAATCGGTAAAATAGAAGTAGTCAGATGTAGGTAATTTTCTTTTCACATTTACCGAATCGGTAAGATTCGGTATTTACCGATTCGGTAAATACCGAATCGGTATTGCCCATTGATTCCTATGGGCCTTGAAGCCCATAGGAATCAATGGGCAATACCGATTCGGTAGTTACCGAATCGGTAAATACCGAATCCTGCAAGGGTGCAGGGGGTGTCACTTTGACACCCTCTAGCACCCCAAGTACGGGCATGTGTGCCATATGGCACACAGACATGCCCTAAGGGCATGTCTGTGTGTTAAGGGCATGTCTGTGTGTCACATGGCACAGGTGTGCATGCACAGATGTGCATGCACACCTGCATTCGATATTTTACCACCCGATAGGATTGGGTGGTAAAATACCGACTCTAAAGGGCCTGTGGCACTCTCAGGAGTGTGACCTACATGTGGAATTAACGAATCTGTAAAATTACCGATTCGGTATTTTACAGATTCGGTAAATTTACCGAATCGGTAAATTTACTGATTCTGTAAAATGCTAGCCCCTACATGCCGATTCCTAAATACCGGTCGGTAACGGCCGTATTCGGCCGTTACTGACCGGTATTTCCTCTACTACATCTGGCCCCTAGTCTCGAATATGCAGGTGTGGATGCGGCTTCCAGAAACATCCCAGAGAACAGGCTTACTGAAAGTAAAGCATGGCAACACACGTCCTACATATGGGCATGAAGTAGTGTTTGTGGCACTCACATAGAACATTGTGCAGAAACATTGAGCTTGGATATTTAGAGCTACCTCCATGCCTCCACCCTGCTGTACTGTTTCTGAGTGGAGTGATGCAAATAAAGAATTGAACATGTCAGTTCAGCAAAGATCTGAGATTTGATTGTGTTGGGGAATGGTTTCCCGTTTTGTCCCTTGTGATATAGTTGAGGTGGAAGGACTTAGAACACTTAAAGCATTGCAGTACAGTGCCTGAAAGCCGGAGGCTGACTAAGGGCTTTATATAGAGTTTTGTGGATTGGTTACTCAGTCACAAACATGACGGATATCCTGTCCGCTCTATTATTCATGTATTATATCCAAATCACATGCAATACGATGGTCGGGATATCTGTCAAATTGTGATGGAGTAGCTGGTCTGCTGAACTCTAAATCAGGCCCTGAGTGTTGATTCCAGGGTGATGGACCAGCAGAAGAAATGTGGTCAACTAGGACATGTCCTCACTGAGAAGGTGGGACATCTTGACAGGCGCACATCTACAACTTAGATCTGATCTTCTAAGCAAGTCTAGAAAGGAAATCTTAAAAAGTAAAATGCTGAATGACTTTTTGAAACAAGTCTACCTTGAACAGCAGAATCTTTGAGGCTGTAACCTTTCTCTGTAGTCATAGGAATACTTCCAAGCAGAGCAGTATTGGCCCTATATGACAGCACTGGTGTTGGTTGTTCAATATGTCAATACAATATGTAGCACTCCACCTCATAGGGTTCCACTGCTCAGGAAACACAAGACATACACTGAAAACAACATACATAAGGGAGCGCAAAAAAGATCCAAACATTTTAGTGAGAGATTATTTCATCCAATATTACTCACTGGCCATCAAACAAATGAATTCTTCTTTGGGTCCATTATGAAGCAGGAGCCATAATATGATATCCAAAATAATGTTATTCTTCTAACATCACAGTCCAGCCCAGCCCAGCTTTCTTTATAGAAATAGGACCTCATTATCAGGTGGGGGTTAACTGAATCACCCGTAAAATGGCAAATCCTTCATCGACACCTCCAAACCCAACTGTCCAAATTAGAGGTTGGTACAGGGTAAATAGCCTGTTGCGCAGGTGCTGTGTCCACCAAAGATGGTGTGGGTTCAGCTGCCCCATCTGCTGTGGCAGATCTGCTACCGTGTTTGGCAGAGTTAGCATTGAGAAGGAATGCCAATGAGAGGATGTCAAATCTTTACCAAAAGGGGAATTTTGGGCCATATGTAAGAAGCCAAATTGCGATCGCAGAATTTCAGCATTTGCGATCGCAATTTCGGCAGAGTGATATGTAGCAGACAAAAACCCACTTGCAAAGTAAGGAATCGCAAAATGTACGATTCCCTATTTTGAGAATGCATTTAAAGAATCCCAAATTGCGATTCCTTAAATGCAATGTAGGAAGCACTCAAGTTGTGCGATTTTGGCTTAAGGAATTGCAAATTACCACCAACTTCAGGTTGGTGGTAATTTGCGATTTCTTTGAAAAATGCACTTTTTTGCATTTTACAAAGTGCCATGTGGCACACATACATGCCCTAAGCGCATGTATGTGCACTACATGAGCACAAATGCTTATTTCAGGGGTGAAACAGGGTGTCCTATTGACACCCTTGTAACCTTGAAATTGCATTCTCAATTTGCGATTCTCTTATTGGGAATCGCAAATTGAGACTGTCTTCCCATTCATTCCGATTGGCCTTCTAGCCCATAGGAATGAATGGGAAGGTATTCCTTATTTGCGAATCTCAATTTGCGATTCGCAAATAAGGAATATGTGGGATTAGCAAAATATTTTGCTAATCCTACCTACATTGCGTTTTGCGATTCTCTAATTGCGATTGCCTCAAAATCGCAATTTGAGAATCGCAAAACTGGTTATACCTATATATATGGCCCATAGTGTCATCATCATGCTGAGAAACACACCAAGTCATGAATGTGAGAAATACTATATAAATGTAAATGTACAGGAATTTATATAGCGCAAATCACCGAGCGGTTTCTAAGCGCTTGCTTAGGGAACCCGTCCTGGTATTCCCCTGTGAGATAACCCCGGCAGGGTATCCGCAAGGTGAAAGCCAGGCATCCCGCCACGAGGGGCCGTTGTGGAGATTAAGCAAGCTATTGCCCAGAGTCGCAGAGTGTGAACCCGTGAATCAAGTAGGCACCGGAGCGAGAATTGTCGAGTCCATGGACATTTTAGGACTCAAGACCCCGCCGAGCCGGGAATTGAACCCTGGTCCCGGGCTGACCTCTGCTTCAAGGTCTGCCTCCTCTAACCAGTGAGCCACACTTCTCCACAATATATAGGGGGTACTCACACTGTAGCATGGCATTTGGTGGCGAAAACTCTAACACCCTATTCAACCCACAGAGTAGCAGAAGCCTAGATCTCAGATGCCAGGCATGGCTAGGCCCTGCATGAATGTACCAGTCCACTGTGCCTCTTTCTGATTTTTCCCTGGCGTGTGAGATCCTAGAGCAGGTTGGATGGACGGTGGGCTGTTTTTGAGGGCCAATGCTGGTCCTAGTCCTTCTCAGGTGTGGTGGTGCTTTTCAGATTGAGAGCTATGTGGAATGGCAGCAGAGCGGGTGTCTTTTCTGAAACTACGCAGCCATCACCCCTACATAGGCATTACACCCTGAAGACTTCTGCACATTTTTTAAAGTTTGGCTAGAGACAGCTTAATGTATTTGCAGCTTCATTCTAGAACAAAACAGTAGGAAAAACCTATAGGTCTGGCTTCCTTTTTCAGATACACACCAATCTACTCGTATTGCCAGTGCATTTAATAGTGTATATCCCAAAAGGTGAGAAATAAACTTGCATCATGTCACAGACCTGGTTAACAAAAAGGATGGCAGACCATGTGCATGGTTCAGAGCAGTGGCTCCCAAATGTTTTAGAACCATGACCCACTTTTTAGTACGACAAATGTTTGCGACCCACCTAGCTTTAATTAACATAAAGATTCATAGCTCCATGAAAAGACCAAGCTGCATGTTCAGTTAATAAATCAATCAATCAAAAATCTTTATTCAGTTTAAAACAGGTAAACCATAAAATGCTAAAATTGTTAAGATCACAGTATAATTAATAAAACCAATATAATAATAAATACATTGTGGATCCATCATCAAATTCAACTAAAAACAATACAGAGGAGCAAGCGGTCATTAGGACCATTACGTCAGTCAATAATCACTGTGTTTCTTACTTTGATTGCAGAATTAAAAAAACACGCCACATGAAAACGAATTCTAAAATTAACCAACATCTGCAAATACAGCAAGGCGGGCCTAGCACATCTGGAATTAAGCCCTGCCAAAATCGGTTTCAAAAAGTGTTTGCGTATGAACATGTAAGGACAAAGTGCAAAGTATCTTGAGCCGAACGACCGTCTCATTGGCAGGAAGTGTCTAATTCATCATGCACCCAGCCCTTTGGAACACGTAACAAATTATGTATTAGATTAACCCTGAAGCAAGTAAGCAAGAAACTCTGATTATTAGAGAACCCATAGCTGAGATAGGGTTCCAGTAAGGGCAAAATTTGGACCAAGGCATACGATCTCACTTTCAAAGCTGTAGATTCTCTAGCTTCGAATTTAAGTGAAATAAATGCCTTCCTAACTCAAGAAATGTCAGCTTTAGATATGGATACTGGGCAGCTGAACACGTCAGAACATCCAAGCTTACAAAACCAGTCCTTATCTGGCACCAGCCACGTAGTTCGAGAGCTCCGCTGCAGCCCTCCCATCGTCAACTAAATCCGACAACAGACAGAGGGCACTGAACGGCAAGGTCCACCTGGACACCTACACGGCAGCAGGGCATCGCGCTGTATCGTAGAGGGGCCGCAATCAGTGGCAGGAAAGGTTTAACGGCAACGAGGCCGCGCGGACGGGGTGTGCCGCCGAGAGCTTGTGGAGGGAGGAGCCATCAGTGAATCGACTAAGTCCCGCAGCCCCGGACATGCTGAAAACGAGAGAGGCCAAAGAGTGGAGCCCTGAAGCCCAATCATTCCCACAGCTGCGTGGCAGTGCCCTGCGAGGCGCTGGGCTCTATGTGGCCAACATTTGGAGAGAAGGGTGAGGCAGATGGCGAGAATCCATACTGAGACGTGGAAGCCGATCCGGCGCAGTGGCAGTGGATGTGCATCGTCTCTTTGAATTGGTGGTCTCCTTCGCAAGCGGCCACCCTCCAAATAACCATCTGCTCGCTCCGGGGCCCTCCTCCACTGGCTGAGAAGCGCCGGGTGGAGCTGACGAAGTGGCCCAGGGTTGAACTTAGACAGGGGCCCTGACGTCGCGGCACAGACTGCGAACCGGTCGTCGTGCAGGCGGTCCACCGTCTCCTAGGGGACCGTGAATAACTCCCCCCCGGAGGCAAGGCCTTTGCACAGAGACTCTGCACATATACTCAAGAACCGAGCCACAGCTGTGAGAACCTAGATCTGTGGGTCCCATAGGCCATTGAATAAGTGACGTGGCCCGGGGCTAGGACTACGCCCCAACCAAACCGGGGGATGCTGGAGTGCCCGACTGGATGGTCTCTGGTGGAGAGGATATCCCTGTAAAATAATCTGTTCCCTTCTCCTGAATAAGAACCTGAGGACTACAGGTCCCCCTCCTCCCACTCGGCGAACTGCATAAAGAAATCTCCACAGCTGGCCCTGCTGCAGCTAGAAGATCTCAGTTGACTCTGCAGGGGGAGGCCCTGAAGGCCATTTAAGGAGATTGGTCCAGATTGAGACCCTGCGGTGTCTTTCCTGCCGCTTGTCTCAGTGGAAGGATACACGTTGCGCCCCAAAAGTGCCCCACCGCAGCAGACCAATAAACTTGATAAGTATACAGTACCCAAGGTACCAATGACGGAGGGGGCAGCGGCACACGGAACTCAGGACCCGGTGGAGCCTTCATTGGGGGCAATTATGGCAGCAATACATGAACTGGGGACAACGCTCTAATCCAAAATGGATAAGGCCAAATCAAAGTGACCTTGCTGAGAGCAGACTTGAATAAAACTTTCGAAAAAGTAGGCACAGGAGAAACAAATATCGCCGAACTGCAAACCACTTTCCAAAGAATGGAGAAATAGATATAGTATCTTACACAACAACACAGAGTGATGGTTGCGAAGCTCGAAGACCAGGAAGGGCGAGCCCGGAGAAATAACATCAGAGTGTTGCGGGTGCCTGAGGGAGCGGAGGGCCCAGATGCGGGACTCTTTTTGGAAGACCTCATACTTAACCACCTCAAACTCAAGCCTTTCGAACTTCTTCTCTGTGGAGAGACCACATGGAGCACTGGCACCACCGCCAATACCAGGTGCCCCGCTGCGGACAATAATTACACGCATCCTTAACTTACGAGACCGCAACATAATACTACAGATAGCTCCTACAAAGGGCGATCTACCCTCTGAAAATCTCTGTAATCCTCTTCTTTCCAGACTTCACCCTCATGGTACAGTGGCAACGATGCATCTTTGGTGAGGTAAAGAGAACCCTAAGATCAAAAGATCTCAAATATATGATGCTATTTCCCGCTAAACTTAAAGTCATTGACCTAGACAAATCTCTATATTTCACAACACCTGATGAAGTATGGAGTGGCTTGAAGGAGGGAAAAAAATGAATCACCAGCGGTGGCAGGACTCAGGCCGGACACGGGAAGCTCAATGGCATTCTCTGCCTGGTGGAACCCAGACAGACAAAACAGAAGCACACATACACTCTGGAGACGACTCTGGACACTGAGCGGCAGGGGGCAGAGGGGAGAGTGAAGGCTCATCTGAATATCAACAATGAAAATGCAACGATCCTACCAGCCCGGCAGACAAGTAAGAACATGAATGGAGGACTTTGTAAGGTAATCAGGGCCTATCTGATTTGCTAAAAGACTGCTGAGGAGGTGTCCCAGACTTTGGACAACATACTCCTTACATGGCTAACCCTCAGATGCAGAAGTGCGGGAGGGCGGCTGCAGGTATACACGTGGCAGACACGTTCAACAAAAAGTTAGGGAGGGTCTAAGGGCAGGTTTACCGACCAACCAGATATAAGCCCCGGACTCAATATACAACAACAAATAATATCTGGGGGTCAAAAAAAGGAGTCAGTAAGTCTAGCAGGAGAGACCACTACACCAAATGCATACAAGACAGTATCAGTGAGAAATAATAGTTAGTGAACGGTCAAGTCAAGACTCAGAAGTACATGGAGAAAAAACTATTGTTCCCATCAGAAGCCACACTGTACCGCCCTTATTGTCATCATTTGGGATCTCCTTACCCAGGAGACAAGATGGCCGGTAAATAATTACCGTGACCGAAAAGTGATGTGAGGGCAGAGCAGAAGGGTATGATAGTGGCTAATGACAAAAGCAGTGTATAGTGATAGGAGTGGAAAAGTGAAGGGTAATTATAAAATTAGGTGAATTGGGTGGAAAAAAGAATTTTTATTAATATCCCCCAATCCCTAAGATTAAAAGGCAGGTGTGGGTGCAGGTTTTAAATAATAACCGCACGTAATGGTGGCAGAGCCAGCCAACCCCAAGTTGTAGTTAAATGGTTTTATTGGGGCGACAGGCCCTCTGCAAATTGGGGAGGTGGGTAGTTTCAAACCTGCAGTGCAGGCTAGCAGGGAGGGGGGTAATTACAAAGGTGATTTGTTTTCTAACTATAAGATTATGTTTGTTGTACGTTATTTTTGCGCTATGCGTCGACCCTTCGTTTCAGACCAAACTCACCTGGCAGCAATTGGGGAAGGGAGGGGTGGAGAGGGAGCAGGTAATGGACCCTCACATGCAAAACACTCGGACATGGATACAACAACACGGTCCACAACCACACTGAACATTTTGACCTGGAAGGTGAATGACCTGAGGGATAAAATAAAAAGGACGATGGTCATGTAGTACCTACGTAGGCACTCCCCAACTTGGTCCTTCTCCAGGAGATGCACTTGAAAGGCAACCAGTATCTAGCAGTTAATAGATACGGGTACATGCTAGCAGCCCACGTGGGCTTTACAACAGGATCCTGTGGCGATACTTGTTAAAAAATCAGTGCCATTGATAGGAGACTGCACCTGGCAGGACCCACTGGACAGATTTGTGACACTGACTGGAACATGGGAGGGGCGAAACCTCAATATATCTTCAGTATACATTCCACCAAAACTTCATGCTGGCACCCTTCCTGAACAAAGCAAAACACTACAGGACAATCCACCACAGATACTGTTAGAAGGTGGTTCTGATACTATGGGCCACCCAGATTTGTTGCTTTTAGAGCACCTAATTGTTGATCTTTTACTGTGGGGTAGCCTCATAAGTTGGAACTCACCCACAGTGAACTCATAATGAAAGAGACTGCATGGGGATTTTACTGGTGTCCCACGGGCTTGACCAGGCCACAGCGCAGCAGCTGGTGTAAGGGACACCGGGCTGATTACATGCAGACACATGTGTACATGCGTGTGCAAACGTGTAAGGGCTGTGCAGGGGAGATTCCTAGTGTGCGCAGTCCAGGAGCAGCTACAATGTGAATGGTGTGGCAGGACTTATGCAGAATTGGGTGGTGACATGGAATAGGCTTTATACACTGGGAAGGAACATGCTAGGGAAAGTCAGTGTGCTTTACTTTTTTTCACTTCATTATCCCCCTATGGGGATGAGGAACCCATGAGCTAGAGTAACTTTCATAATGCCTACAGATTCCAGACACGCACTAAACTCCACTGTAACGGATGTGAGAAAGAGTATTCTGCAGAGTTCAAAGTCATATTTGTACTGCTTTTGGGTCATATAGAACTGTAACATTTCTCTGAGCCATCCATAACCAGACCCGGCTGAGGGCTGACCTCAGCAGGATGGATTGATAACCTTTCTTCCACAAGCTAAGGCCTCCTCTCCACAAAGAGAAGATGGGTGGAGCTACAGGCTCCTACTTCAGCAGCTATCACTGCGTGCCAGGCACCAGGCTGTACCAAGGAGGGAAGGCGGCGAGGGGGGAAGGGGCTTTTTCAGAGACCATGTGGCCAGAGACCCTGGACGACGCCATTTTGAACAAACCCAGAGGCTGGACAAGAAGGAGGGAGCAGGGGCAGGGAAGTGATGTGTCGCTGTTTGATAGGACCAAAAGAGACTTCCTGCCAGCCCCCTACTCAAGTTTTAAAAAGTGTTTGCACGGGAAGAGAAGCTCTCTCTGGGATGTGGTCTGCTGAGGCTGAAGGTGCTGGAGCCTGGCAATGGGCAGTTGGGAGGAGGAACCCCCTGACTGCCCCCCAGGGCCCTGAACAGCGCCAAGAGAAGAGTCCTAGACTGGTGCGTAGAAGCAGGGGCCTCTGCGCAGGGAGAAGAGAGGCCCAGAAAGAGAGCCAGGTGAAAGGCTGGCGCAGGGAGCCAGTGAAAACCGCTCCCTGCAGAGTGTACCCTCTTGGAGACAAATAGGGCAAAGGAGAGTGATGGAAAAGGTGTTGGGGGAGCTGCTGGAGAAGTGCAGTCTCCCCCCATCACAAAGAGAAGTCCCTCTCTAAGTCACATGGGTACTTGAAAAGAATAACCCCTCAAGGGCTCACCCAGCATTTAACACCTTCTAGGCTGGAACTTTCGTTCTACAGCTGAGGGTGTATTGAGAAGTGCATCACGGAGTGAATGGCTGAGTGGGGGGTCTCTGGAGAACAGCATCCCCTGGAGGTGAAGAGGTGTAATTGCACCAGAAATGCATTTACTAAGGTTATTTCTTTTAGAGGGACTGAAGACCACATGAGTAATGTGAAGTACTGGTGTAAGGTGATGTCATAAGCAAGAGGGGTTATGTTGCCAGACATTCCTGCTAGGATGTCTGGTTGTAGATGCGTAATCCTATGACTTCATCTGTGATGCTTTTAGGGGCTGTACTTGCAATGCATTCTAATGATCCACAAATGTGCTAAGTACTGTCATTCTAAGTGATGTTTAAACATGTATTCTTGCTGATGCTGTTAGGTTAGGTGAGGAACAACCCAGACTGTTAGCCCCGAAGATTTAAAGGTGCATACTTTATGGTCAGTAGGAGATGCTCAGTCAGGGTTATGTGTCACCAATGCACCCATTTTTAATGCTTGTTGAGGTAATGGGGTGGGTCGCCACTGGGATGGTGCCAGTGCGCAGGGCCCACTCCCCAGGTTATGTTCAACTAATTGAATAAGGGACAAGATGATGTGCATTCATGGGAGTGGTGGTGCTAGACCTCACAGTCCCGTGGGAGGGGTGGAAATGTTATGCAATGTCACAAAGTAATTCCAACAGATTATGTATATTTGTAAATTGGTGCATAGTATTGAGTAGTGTGTGTGCTTAATAATTGTACTCTTACTTTTATAAAGCAAAGTACAGACTGGACAATCAATTATTGAGTGTTATTTTTGCACACCTGCAAATGGCGATTACTAGCCCACACCACCTCCCTTGAGTAAGTCTCAGACTGCTCTGCAACGCTACCCTCTGAGAGTCAGGCGCTACAATTGGGTGTTTGGTTTCCAGTGATGGACAAATGTAGTCATGTTATTTGTGCAGGCTTCACAGATGCTGCCACGTTTTCCAAATGACACATTTCTATGTTTTGAAAGGCCCCTGCAAATCCCTCCTTACAGCGATGGAGACTGGAGCTGCCTGCGTGGGTGGAATGTGAGAGTTCTAATATACAACTAGAGGTACAGAGGGGACATCATAAACCCAACCATGCTCAAGCATGGGACCGGATTCTCCAAGACATTCTATTGGTCTCCACAGATTGTCGGCTGCTTCCCCTGCCAGATGAGACTATTTCAAATTTGTCTAAATTACTAATCTAGGGTGGGTAAATAATGAGATACAATTTATACCACTATATAATACACATAATTCAGCTATTTTGATACTTTTGTCCAAACGTGGAACAACATTAGAGGATTTGAAGGCTACTGCACCTCTAACTGAGTGAGCACCAAAAACAGAGGTAGCAATGCCTGCTTCAGATAGAATTCATCTGATCCATTGAGCTAAAGTGGAGCAGAAGACTGGACCGTATGGCCGCATAAAATAAATAAGCATCTGCCGTGTAGAATATGAGTTCTGAAGGGACAGTTTCACATGGTCTTAAAGGATCTACTACACATAACGTTTTGTTTCCTGGGAAGGCATGGAAGGAAACTTCTCTGGATACCGATTTCCTTCTCTTGTATATGAGAAAAGTAGCTCCTTCAGGAGTAAAATACATGCCTGCAAGATCTAATGCACGAACATCTGACACTCTTTTACAAGAACCTAAGCGAGGAGGGCTGGGCATATTCTGAAGAGAAGGAGCTGCTGCTGACCTTCTTCCCTCAGCCCAGGGTTCTTCTGAACTTGATGCTATAAGATTAAAAAGCATCTAAGGAGGGCCAGGGTATTCTAGGCCTAAGCTTGGCTATTTGCCACTGCAATCCCTATCAGCAAGGAGGCCTAAGACCATCTGCCTGCACAGCCAGACTACAACTCTAGAGTAAACTCTTCAGAGGTATCCAGCATGCCATTCTCTACTTACTGCTATATCTTTCAGTATGTGCATGATTTTTCCCTGTCCACCCCATGAGGCCAGTGGTTTCAAGAGATGTTGTCTGGAGATTTCACTGGAGGGGGATTAGTGGTCTGACACATGTTTATCAAAAAAAAGTTCCCCTATTTGGAAGATTTGGTAAGTAGTTTGTAGCTAATGCAACACGTTTTTTCTGCAATCTCCCCTGAACTTTGTGCCAGAATGAAGATTGGTTTAGGCTATAAAGTATTTCTGTTTGCAAGTTCTACTCCATTGCCATCATTCAAGGATAATTTTCCAGATACTGTCATTGTTTCGGTTGCGTGTCAAAATATGACATTGAAAAATATTGGCCTGCACTTATATCATCTGCTTCATATTACCTTCCAGCTTATTATCCAGGTAAGCATACACTGGGGAGCATAGAATTACAACTCTAACTCCACACATCTACTTACCTTGACGATAGACTGCTAGTCGATGTGATGCAGTAATCTAATTGCAGTTAAAAAATAAGCCATAACATTTTGGTAGTGAAGTATACAAAAAAGTGATGGGTAGAATTCTTCAGTTAATCTCCGCCACTGGACTCGGCCCACATCTTGATTTTTAATTTTTTAATTTTATTTTATTTGAGTTTTTTTATATAGTGCTGGCTAGACCCGAAGGTATCAGAGCGCTTTACATAGGGAAACAGCGTGTGACAAGTTACAAAAATATTCACATTTAATTTCAGAATGAATATATATACAATACAGGAATTATTAGCGAACACAAAAATCAAGATCCAAAAAGGCCAGGGATGGCAGGGAGTCCACATGAAGGAGACAGCAGCGGAGAAAGAGACAAGACATATGTCTGAAGTCTAGCTGGGTAGGTGATGGCCTTAGCGGTGTGCCAAAGCTAGTCTATAGCTGGCGGAGCAGCTCCACCGGGAATCGGTCTTCGCAGACCATTGTTATTTGCCCATCAGGCCACCTCAGTTTAGAACCAGCCATTTGCAAATCAGCCATGACCCTGCTCCAGTAGGAGCTGTCCAGCCCATACTTTCAAGCAAGGTTCTCCCTGAACCAGAGCACAAACAACTAAAGAGCAGGATCAAGACTGATTTGCATTTGGCTGGGTCCAAACTGAGGTGGCATGATGTGCAAAATAAGGAAGGACCAGGACACGCTGCCTGTGTAAATATCAGTAGCTGAGATTAATTCAAGCATTTCACCCATCACATTTTTGTATACTACTTTGCGATGCCCTAAGTTTGACGGGTATCCCCAGATGTCGGTCTCGTACTCACTGTTCTACTAGAACCAAGCTACACCTGGCTGAAGAGTCCCCATCAGGGTGAAATGGATTCTTGTGTTCCAGTTCCAGTTCAGAGAGGACCTGACCTGGCAGTTAGGGCTGGACTGTTCCTATTGGAGCGGGGTATAAACTGATTTGTATATGTCTGGGTCCAAAACGAGGTGCATGAGCTGCAAAATAACAGTGGACTGGGATGTAGTCCCAAGTAAATACCAGGAGCTGAGATTAATTCAAGCATGCCACTGATCACTTTGTTGTATACTTCAATGGAACACCTAGCCCTCGCCGTGATTCCACGTATCCGTAAAGCCACCATGGGAGGAAGATCCTTCTCTTACCTGGCGGCCAAGACTTGGAATTCCCTCCCCTCTCACCTCCGTCTTACCCAGAACCACCTCTCCTTCAGGAAGCAACTCAAGACCTGGTTATTCGATCAGTAACAAACCCCTCCCTTAAGCGCCTTGAGACCTTCGGGTGAGTAGCGCGCTATACAAATCTCTGACTTGACTTGACTTGACTAAGTGTGGCAAATAAGTTCCGACATGGATTCCATGCTGCCTGTGCCATTAGTATTAAGCTGCACCCAACTGAAGAGCCCCAGTCAGGGTATAATTAGTCTTGGGTTGCTTGTGTCCGGGTCAAGAAGTTTGGGCTGGACTGATACTATTGAAGCAAGGTCAAGACTGATTTAAATATGGCTCGGCATAAACCGGGGTGATATCGTGTGCATAATAACAATGGACTGGGATGCGGCATGAGTAATTACAAGTGGTTGACATTAATTCATGCATTCTACTCATCACTCGTTTGAATACTTTCGATATTTTGGTATCCTCCTAAAAACTGCTCACAGAGGTGGTGTCCTCCAGAACTCTATCTCATTTGCCACTTTTAGAAGAGCTTCCTTATCAATACACCAACAAATTTCAGTGCCAAACTTAATCTCAGTCCAAGTCCATAACCTTCTAAACTTCCTCCCCAGCGAGAAATAAAAGTTACACAACCACCTTGCGTCCCCAAAGGGTCGTAAAGCTTAAGTCCCGAGAGTGATGCTTAATCTCCCTATAAGACAACACCTACCAACACCCACCACACCGATGCTAGGAACACTCAGATTGGATGGCCTGGGAGAGTTGCTGTAGACAACAAGTCTATCCTAATCTCTAACAAGAAAGACCAGGCAGTGCACTCACCACACAACACCTCTTCAATAAGGGAGATAGAATAAGTGCTGCCTAGCGTGTACCCTATTTGTTCTCACATACCTCATAAACATTTGTACACATATCAGAATTGTCATATTCTTTGCTATAGCACCATAGCATGTGTCAAAAGCTCACCCACCAAACCCAATTCCTCCCGTAAAGCACATACTACAAGACTGCCCTCGCCAATCTATCATATAGGACCTCCTGTCATCACTCCAGTCAGTTTGAGTTCTAGGATGCCAGACTAGAGGTAGTTGCATGATACAATTGCTAGATAGCAGAACACCTTTAGCTGCCTATACCTTTTGGGCCTCATTTATGAAAAGTGACCCATCTCCCTAGAGGGCCCATAAATAAGCCCCTCAGTTCTCCTTCACTCCCACAGTTGTAATGCTCAGTTCCCGCAACTCCAGGTCTTGACCAACAGCCCTGTCAACCTACGGAGGAATGAGTCCTCCTCTGGTAGGAAGTTTGCCCGCCTTGTTGACCAGGATTGGCATACCTTCACTTCACGAATTGACAAATGTGGACAAAAGAAAATTTCCAAATTCTCCTTCAGATCTGTCCTGCATTTTGGTATCCCCTGTGACCTCAGTAAGGCAGTCAGTCCAATGTTCCCAGTTTATCCATCTGGGTTCCGTCTGGATTATGACAATGACAGCACTCTGCTGAAATTCAAGGAATGTATCTTGGATGTCGGTGATATGTTGTCATTTCTTTGTGGTTTGCTGAAAAGAAGAAGGAGGTGCTTGGAGTGTGTTGGATCTGTAATCTATACTGTGAATGCCTGGTGAGGTCACAGAGAGGGATGACTGTTTACTGTTTCACTGGTTCAAAGCAGACTCTGTGTTTCTCACCACACCATTCCATCTGGTTGCTTCTCTGACAAATGACAACAATTACAATATGGCAATGCCTTTTCCCATCTGCCATCCAGAGGGCAGATCAGGGGAACATCGAAGAGCGGCCAACTTTGAGCCTCTGGCCCTTCCCTTGCCTCTGAGGCCATTTTAGAGTCACTTTATGTCCACGTCTGAGCTCTTCATGCTGCTCCTTTGCAATTTCATTTTTGGAGATTTTCTTAATGTCCCAGATGTTTCCGCTTCTAGAATTTTTTTCAAGCCAAACTGAATTGATCCTTGTGATTTTCATGTCTACTGTGTGAATGAACACGTGTTCAGTTTTCTTTGCTTTGTCTGCAGTTTTGAACATTTAAAAATATTGCTCTGCCTGCTTCACCTCTTGACTGCTATGGCTCCCTACTGGCTCTCAGCCTCCCCACAGTAATAAGCACTTTGTTGGTTATGATCGCGTTGGTTAAAATCATTGGACATCCCTTCCTACCCTGCCGTACCCTACCGCCTATATCTATCCCCAAACTTTATGAGTTTATTTGTGGTGGAACAGTGTCTCGTTAACTCAAAGAAGTTGCTGGTTTTAAGTCATGGTCCTACCTCATCTCCAAGGGCGTCAAATTAGAGGTGACCCTGTTGCTATAATAATAATAATCCACATTTGTAAAGCGCACAATCACCCGTAGGGGTCTCTAGGCGCTGGGGGCCGTCGGGAAGATTAAGCGAGCTATTGCCCAGAGTCACATGGTGCTGGGCTAACCTGCCGCCGGAGCCGGGGATCGAACCGTGATCCCCAGATTCCAGCGTCAGTCGCCCTGGCCGCGGCGCCACACCTCTCCCCTACAATCCATACAGATCGCAAAAATGAGGAGGGAAAAAGCACTTTGTTGGATATTAGGGGTATCTCACATTTAAATCTTTTTTTCCATAAAAGGTATCCACACCAAATGTGCATGCTTTTTCCCCCGACATCCTGGGGTCTCGAAAGACACTCAGGGTTTGTATTTGCTCCTAGAAGATAGGAACCGAGAAAATTGCTAAAATACAGCATTTTTGTGTGTGGATAAAATTGCAAAAAAGCCCCCTGCAAGAAAAGTTATGTTTTTCCCCTAAAAACGGCAACAACAAAAGGTTTGCTGTGCTAGGTTTACCATCCTCTCAGCTTTCAGGAACAAGCATAGTTGTATCTAAAAGAAATTCCCATCGTTTTTTCATTTTTCTAAGAGGTAGTCTAGAAACAGGTGTGAAATCCATGGGAGTCATCCTGGAACGTTATGCATCTCAGAAATGTTGAAAACATTTTAAATTCAGCTGGGGATCATTTGCTTAGCTCATTCCAGGTATTCCTAGAAAACTAACTGTTGAATTAAAAAAAATATATGAAAATCAGTAGGAAAAAAATGCCATTTCTGACAATCGTTTCATGTAACTTTTTGTCACAAAGCAATATACTGTTATGCTCGATAGGCCCTTCTGGTCCCTGTGATATGCAGTGTTTGTAGGCTCTCCAAAAACAACTAAGCTGTACCTTGCAATGGCTTTTCATGGCATGACGTGTACACAGCAATTCATATGTTAAATATAAAGAGTGAAAAATGGGCATGAAATGTACACAAGATACAGAGTTTAGGAACAGTGGTTATTTGAGTGCCTCTGAATTTGTGGGTACCCTTACTATCATGTGATTCATGAGGCTATTTTACAAAATGTCTTCTTTTTTGTACAGTGGCTTATATTTGAAAGCCCAAAATACAGAGAAATCCAATTGGTTGTTATAAACATTTTACTATTCTGTGTTCTCACATTTGTTCCGATAAAAATATGATGCAAACGCCACAAAATAAGACCTGGAGAGATCACATTTCCCCAGCAAAATCAATACTTTTCTTTATGATGTGGGTAACTTCAGATTTAGGGCCCTAAGTCAGCCACCACTCAAGGAAACCTACCAAACTCTGACATTTCCGAAAACTAGAGTGAAGGAGAAGCCCATGCAAGACTCAAACATTGGTTAAAAGCACACATTCCCTCACATATCTGTGAGGGAAAGTTCCCAAATTTGTAGGGATCTACACAATTCTTACAGTGCTCCCACTTGTCTCCTGATCAAAATAGCCCATTTTTGTGTGGGTGGGCCTTAGCATTAGCAACAGCAAAGGCACCAAAACGCGATATGGTAACATCAACAAGGGGGGTAGCTGCGGTAACTGGGTCTGGGCCCGGCAGCCTTCCACTCATGCCACCCTATATCTCTCCACTCTAGTCTACTCCATTAATCAATCTGATATTTATAAGACACAAACTACTCCCCCCTAAGGATCTCAAGGCACTGGGGTCCTTTGGGGAGATTAAGTGAGCTGTTGCCCAGAGTCACTGCTGAGCTGAGCTGCCACCAGAGCTGGTAATCGAACCGCGAGCCCTGCGCTCCGTAGACAGGTGCCATGGCTGCTGCGCCACACCTCTCCGCTTCATGATACTCCACTCTGCACCATAACACTCCACTCTACTCCACAACATTCCGCTCTATGACACTCAACTCTACGACACTCTATGCCACTGCGCAACACTCCATGCCACTCCACAATGCTCTACTCCACTCCACTCTATGCTATGCTGCTCCACTCTATGCCACTCCACCCAATGCCACTCTCATCTTATCCACAAACATTTAACCACGCTGAACAACAGCAACATGGCTAAAACACATTGGCAAAGCAAATAGCTCTTGCACAGACAAGACCTATTGACTTTGCCAATGTTTGTTAGAGCTGCAAATACCAATCCTCTGCATACGGGATATTACTACATACAGTTGCAGTTTAAATCACAATAAGGTTTATTCTGTGTTTTTCATAAAGATTTATTCGGTTTCTTCTGAAAATGACATTCATCCTGTGCTCCATGTGGTCAGTTTCTTAGCCAACACATGTTTTGTCGCTGTTACATGGGATTACCCTGCAACTTCCTCAGGGCTATGACACGCTTGGTGCACACACCGAGAACAGGAAGACCTGTAGACCAACAACCCTGCCGGATTGGGCAGCAGGTTGACACTGAACAACCGTCCTCGCATAACTAAAAAGTAACACCAAAATACGTAGACGACTACTATGGTACAATGTTACCTGACAAACTGAAACCATTTTTGGGTCAGAAATATCACAGAAAAGAAACTACAAAAGACTGATCATAGCCCTGATGAAGTCGCGGGGTAATCCCATGTAACAGCGATGAAACACGTATTGGCTAAGAAACTGACCACGTGAAGCACAGGACGAACTTCATTTTCAGAAGGAACTGAATAAATCTTTATGAAAAACACAGGATAAACGTTATTTTGATTTATAAATGCATTTATGTAGTAATATCCCAAATGTGTGCAGAGGATTGGTATTTGCAGTGAAGTGGGGATGTGGTGGTTTTTCCCTACCTGATGGCACCGTACCAGATTTCATGACACAATCGGATTATATGTGTGAATGACCTGAGAGTGCCATTGACCTATTATTCACCACCAGCTCCATATATCTAGCTTGTTAGATCTGGACTGACAGTGCAGCCCAGTTTCCTGCGCCAACAACAGTATGGCTACCTGTGTTTATTTTTCTGTGCCATTTATGAGGAATAAATTGCAGTCCCAGAACCCTCCCATTCCAGCATGAACTTTGGATTTCAGATTGCAGGTTTGTGTTTGAGAGCAGTATGGCATGACTACACTAATCTACATGTTTTTTTCAATCTAGCTGGACAGTACAGCTGTTGCCTGACCATATTTGATCTACAAATAAGAGATTGCAGAGTACTACTGAGAGAGGCACATGACATGGCAGGGTTCTACTTGTTGGTTCCCCTGAGTGCAGGATTTGATTATGATGAACTTGTGTGCGTCCACTAAAAAGGCTGCTTGTATTGTACAATTTAGTTTATGGAAAAAATTGTAGTCGCAATTCGGAGTTGGTTTCGGTGGCAAGCCAACGATCAAAGTAATAGGCCTGATCTGTTTCTTATGAATTTTATGATAAAGGCCTCACATGTATATTAAAGTCAACAGACACTTAAGTGCTGATTGCTAGTACTTTATAATAAAGCCTACAGGTGTTTTGTTACATGCACTCACACAGATTATCGTAGTAGGCAAGATTTTGGTGTTGGTCACCCAGTGTGACAAACCCTGGGTACAGAAGGTTTACTTTGTTAGAATCCTTGTACGGCAATCTTAGGAGAGATAGTATTTTGAGCAGGCAATTTTAGTTCTGAATAATATGTATTTTTATGACTGTATACCTGATGGCTGCCTTATGGAGACGGTTATGCTCTGAGCAAGAATCCTGTGGTGGTTATGGTGATAAGCCAATGATAACAGCTACAGGCCTGATTGGTTCACTAGGAAAAAGTATTTCTGATGACTTAGATCTGATCTTTTTTTATTATGAAAAGTTATGATAAACACAGTAGGTTTGCCATATTGATTGTGAAGAGCATATGTTGAAGGCAATATTAATTTAATGGTGGATTGTTATTTCTCTGTATTAAAGCCTACAGATATGTACTTTGTTCGATGAAATGCCACAGATTACCTTTGGAGAGAAGGATGTTGATGTTAGTTACTGCCTCTGGCAAACGCTAGAAGATTTGCACTGTATTAATTCTTGCTGGAATCTCTTATTAGCTGTCAGCGAGGCTCTTGTAATTAAATAATCATTAACTAATGCATCATGTATATAAATATATAGCCAAATCGAAACATGGTGAGTTTTTGGTCAGCTCTGCTCTGCCATCAGTCTGTCTGTCTGTCGTTACACTTTTCACACATGACTGCATATTGCATAGGGAAATGGCCAAGTCCTAATCAGCCACTGCCTCTCTTGCCTTGTGACTGATATCATTGTCTGATCATATGTGTACATCCACCTGAAAATGCGTGTGCTTCAGTGTCATGGCTATGTGTCAGTCTTTATTTTCAGTTGTGTTCTTTTATAGTCCCTTTTCGTTTCTTAGCTTTTCCCCATTTTATTTTATTGTTGCTTAAGACGATATTACAACTCTGCAGGCAGTGCTAACTGGTTGTTTGCTGCTCTTTTTCTCTGCATTGCACTGTCTCCCATGTGGCAACACCCTCTAAATCAGGTTACCATTATGGATTGCTGTTATCCATAGTGTATCATTGTTTTACCATTCCAAGAAGGCCAACATGTTGGTCCTAAATGAGCCAGATTGGAACTTTCAAAAAAAACTATTTACTATAACTATGTAAGATGGACACCCTCTCTTATGTTTAGTTTTGTTATTGCAAGCATATACCTACAGTGTTTAGACAGGTGCATGTTTTCTTTTTCTAAAGGTATTTTTTTGAATTAATCTTGCATATGTTGTTGAGTTCTTGTGTATTTTATTGCAGTTGTGTTAGAGAGGTAATGCAAGAATGAGTCAGTGGACGTGTGAATAGATGCATGAGGTCAGAGATAAGTCAGATGCCTTAGTGAGTGCCAAACCCCATCAATGAGGTAAAAGGCACTTTTATTCATAAGCCAGACCTATTGGCATTGCCAATAGTTTTTGTCTTTATATAAATCCCTTACAACTTGGTTACACAAGAGTAGATTTTAGGTACGAGCGAGAAGAGTAATGGGGATCCTGTGGGTTTGAGAAAAGGCTCTAATCTGAATGGCGCGAAAGTTAGAGAGGACAGTTAGAGGAATGCACAGTTTAATAATACGAAAAAAAAGGAGTTAGGCCCATAAGGACAGGTGGGAAGGCTGGACCTTATTTAAACAACAACACCAAAAACTTTGCCTAGCCACCTACATTTAAATCCACATTTTATGGAAAGTTGAAAACGCTCACTGTCAAATTCAACAAGGTACTTTTATTTATACCAAACAAATTTTTCAATTTTATCAAAATTTGTCGAAGGAGACACATCAAAGCACACAAAGACACTTATCTATTATACATATTTACACTCTACAAAAATATGTGACATGTGATCATTAACAAATGAATTTATACAACAAAACAGAACAATATTGACATGTATAAAAAACAATAATGTATTAAATGAATAAACCATAGAGGGAAATGGTGAAGAAAGAAAAGGAACACAGACAATTTATGAATATTTCTGCCGCCAGCAGTTGCTGATCAAAAGGACTAATTTCCAATCTTATCCTTTCTAACTAGCCGACGCGTTTCGAATCCAGTGCACGACTTTCTGGAGTCTCATCAGGGCATAATTAGTCTGTCTGTTGGGGACAATTGGAAAAAGGAATGTAAGTTATTTTGACTGCTAAACTCGCCTTCTCATTATGTGGCACTCATACTGGAATGAAACCTACCAGAATTAGAGACGGAGTTGATTCAGGGGACAAGGCACGCTGAGTCTGGCTATGTGGGACTGGGCTTGGGCTTCTGAGGGTACAGTCAAGAAAAGACCATAGGCCACCTGAAAAAATCAGAACAATAAGCAACTACTGGCGTGTGTATCTGCGCACAATATTTAAGAGGTTTATGGGCAAAATACCTTCATTGATTTGAGGGGGGGGCCCTGGCGACGATCGCCGTTCTAGCTTGGTGTCCTGTCTAATGTTCTCAGGAGAAAAGGGTCGTCAGCGCTGAAACCAAAAGAGAACAAGAAAAAGGGTTTTGATCTATTTTCTCTTTATAAAAAGAAACCCTTAAAGGGCGGGTTTTGAGTCGTGGCATACCTTATATTCGCGCCGTTCGCAAGTGGCTTCTTCACGTGTCGAGCTTGCAAGAGATTGATTGCTCTAGCTCCCGTTAGTTGACGTTTCCGCTGTAAATAAATGCGGAACAGTAATCTTTCTAAGATTCTTTAAGCGCGCGTGTGTTTGTCGGCAAAGCTGAGCGTGGCAGATTCCACGTACCTGTCTCAGCCTCAGTCCCAGTCTGCGGTGTTCTGCAGATGAACAATGCAGGACCCGGAAGTCTTAGCCCGGGTAGTTGACTCGTTGGAGTAGCTATTACTTGTGGGAATTGTAGTTTATTGTATCAGCAAATGCCGATAGTGCAAAACCCGGAATGGAATTTGCGCAGATGGATTAAAATTGCACTACTTGGGTGTCTAGTACAGAAATTGGTTGAAAGAGACAGTTAGAGACGAGCAGAGTGACCCAGGCCGCTGCAAGGCGCTAAGGCAATGGACGTTATTCACAATCTAGCAATTTCAGAAAGACTATTAAGTCCCTTCTGTACACTATTGAATTTCAGGATCAAATATGCCTCTTTTTTAAGAAGCATTTTGTCTATATCCACATTACGGTTTGAGGGGCGGATGGTGTGTAACACAGTCCATCTCAAGTCGTTTTCGTCATGTTTTGCTGTTAGGAAATGTTCGACCATTGGAGCAGTCAAAATCTTATTTTATAAGACAAAATGCTTCTTAAAAAAGAGGCATATTTGATCCTGAAATTCAATAGTGTACAGAAGGGACTTAATAGTCTTTCTGAAATTGCTAGATTGTGAATAACGTCCATTGCCTTGGCGCCTTGCAGCGGCCTGGGTCACTCTGCTCGTCTCTAACTGTCTCTTTCAACCAATTTCTGTACTAGACACCCAAGTAGTGCAATTTTAATCCATCTGCGCAAATTCCATTCCGGGTTTTGCACTATCGGCATTTGCTGATACAATAAACTACAATTCCCACAAGTAATAGCTACTCCAACGAGTCAACTACCCGGGCTAAGACTTCCGGGTCCTGCATTGTTCATCTGCAGAACACCGCAGACTGGGACTGAGGCTGAGACAGGTACGTGGAATCTGCCGCGCTCAGCTTTGCCGACAAACACACGCGCGCTTAAAGAATCTTAGAAAGATTACTGTTCCGCATTTATTTACAGCGGAAACGTCAACTAACGGGAGCTAGAGCAATCAATCTCTTGCAAGCTCGACACGTGAAGAAGCCACTTGCGAACGGCGCGAATATAAGGTATGCCACGACTCAAAACCCGCCCTTTAAGGGTTTCTTTTTATAAAGAGAAAATATATCAAAACCCTTTTTCTTGGTCTCTTTTGGTTTCAGCGCTGACGACCCTTTTCTCCTGAGAACATTAGACAGGACACCAAGCTAGAACGGCGATCGTCGCCAGGGCCCCCCCCCCTCAAATCAATGAAGGTATTTTGCCCATAAACCTCTTAAATATTGTGCGCAGATACACACGCCGGTAGTTGCTTATTGTTCTGATTTTTTCGGGTGGCCTATGGTCTTTTCTTGACTGTACCCTCAGAAGCCCAAGCCCAGTCCCACATAGCCAGACTCAGCGTGCCTTGTCCCCTGAATCAACTCTGTCTTTAATTCTGGTAGGTTTCATTCCAGTATGAGTGCCACATAATGAGAAGGCGAGTTTAGCAGTCAAAATAACTTACATTCCTTTTTCCAATTGTCCCCAACAGACAGACTAATTATGCCCTGATGAGACTCCAGAAAGTCGTGCACTGGATTCGAAACGCGTCGGCTAGTTAGAAAGGATAAGATTGGAAATTAGTCCTTTTGATCAGCAACTGCTGGCGGCAGAAATATTCATAAATTGTCTGTGTTCCTTTTCTTTCTTCACCATTTCCCTCTATGGTTTATTCATTTAATACATTATTGTTTTTTATACATGTCAATATTGTTCTGTTTTGTTGTATAAATTCATTTGTTAATGATCACATGTCACATATTTTTGTAGAGTGTAAATATGTATAATAGATAAGTGTCTTTGTGTGCTTTGATGTGTCTCCTTCGACAAATTTTGATAAAATTGAAAAAATTGTTTGGTATAAATAAAAGTACCTTGTTGAATTTGACAGTGAGCGTTTTCAACTTTCCATAAAATGTGGATTTAAATGTAGGTGGCTAGGCAAAGTTTTTGGTGTTGCAGTTTAATAATACAGCATGTCAACTTATTACTCTTGTGTTCAGAATGAAAACCCCGGCCCTCCAATTATTTGCACGTACAGTTATGTATATTAGTCCCTAAAGCAAAGAAACACAATGATGAGGAAAGATACCTCCTATTACAGGAAATATCTAAGAGAACATCAATTGATCATTCATTGAAATTATTTATTTTCCAATAATACCAAGAAACACAAAAACTGGCACTAAATCATTTGTTGAAACATACATAGATTGATTTTTCTATGATGTGCGTGGTAGTCCAGTCCTTGTTGGGTAGAACATCGAAAACAGCCAGGGCGCGTTTTGTCACCACCGCGACTTTCTCAAGGCTTAGATGATACTCGAACGGGGGCCAGAAATTTCATTGGCTCCATAGTCCCGTACACAAGAAACCTCTTGGATACATATTCGAAGGTTTGGCAGAAAGTGAATCTTAGTCGCGTTGCCAAAAAATAGTAAATCCGATATCTAGGACACTGTGATAAGACCATTCAACAGTTATAGTTTTCTGTCACGTTCTCAAGAGAATAGTAGAGTCCGATAACCAGGGTACTGTGATAAGACCGTGATAAGCCCTGAATTACTGCTCCATTCGTCCACAGCAACCCGCTTATTGCGTGCGTTCTGCCAAGGCCTCAACTAAGCCTTGAGAAAGACAATTCTAATGCTTTAAAATAAAGACTAGAATGATAAGTCCTTACAACTTTCCACTGGAAATAGAATTTGGTGTTAATAATGTGTTAATAGTGAAGTACACATGAAGGAGAAATATATACTGAAGGCCGTCTACACCCTCCTGTTCTCCCTACTAGCGAGTTACACACTGGATACTACATACCTCCCTCCTTTCAACAACATATTCTAACAACAGACAGCAAACCCATTCCATGGGATTATACACAGCAACATTCTTTAACGCATACAACCACAAAAGGTCATCACACAGGATGAAACTTGGCCTCTCACTATCTCATGCATTCTCCCCACGGTCCTGATGTTCCCTGCTCCTCAGCCAGTGAGTGAGGTCATTGGATGGTTGGAATGATGAGAGTGTTTGTGTTTGGATGACTGGACAGTTGGAGAGAGAAGGGCTGAGCAGCAGGGTTCTGCTCTTGGTGCGGCTTCATCTGTAATCTACAACTAAGCTACTAAATTTACATCTTTTATAACCTATGAGTATCCATCCTTCATTGTAACAATGGTAACGAGCAGAAAAGAAACTAAGCGTGAGGAACAAAAAACTAAGAAGAGACTGGAAGAACTACAGATTCAACTAAGAAGATTACCAGGGAAAGAAATTGAAGCCTGTTAGGAAGAATTGCGCCTGGTAGCCCCATCAGTGTCAATTTACACCAGACAGACTGCAGTACAGGGCATTTTAACAGGCAGGCGTAATTGTGCGGCAGATGCTGAGGGCTGCCTATTTCATATGGACGAGAAACAGTGGTGAGGAGTGAACCGGTGAGGCAAGGAGCGCTTGAACTGCGGAGAGACTGTACCTGGACTTAGCATTGGAATTGGGGTATTTGGCCAATCTGCTGAAATTAACTTTTAATGCCTGAAGGTAGCTATTTGGATATCGCTGTGGATGCAATACGTGATACCTATGAGACACATCAGCAATACCCCAACTCCTCATATAACCTTTGACCTAGGAGACAACACCTCTACCACCCTAGGTACAGTGAACAACAAGAACACACAAAGGGCATACTACTGTCCAATCCACCGCTCACCTGAGGGACCACATCCATTCTACACTAGGCTAAGGTCAGAACTGATCCAGTGGGTCACCAGCCTGCGGACAATTATCACTAAAATACATACATTCAGGGTCCATAAACAACACTCACTTACAATACTCGGTCGATGAAACCTAGCTGGAGATCAATTTTTAGAGCTTTTCTATATGTTCGATCTGCCTAACGAATTGAGCCTATTTAATTACTAAGCCCTTTCTTACACATGGATCTATTTCAGTTAATTAGATATAGGTAATTTATCACAGAAATATTCACCTGGTTATTCATTAAATGACCACAGACTCGCTTTTGATTTAAAGTTTTATCTGAAATATTTTAGTGAACCAAATACAAATTACAATGTTAACTCCATCATTCTCAAGAGGTATGTTTTGGTCACCTAAATTAGTCTATAAAATTTAATGACGAGTACCTCAGGAAAAAGAGGACAGAGAGAAAAGGCACATTGACAAAATACACAGCTTATATTTACCTAGGATGGTGCAAGAATCAGACCCCTCTGGCCAAGAGTTTGGGCTTCTCTGTAAATAACAGGTGACAGGTTCAGGACAGGATTAGGACAGGACAGATGACCTCTTCTGGATTTAACACCTCCGTCAAACCCCTCTCTGATGCTAGTTTCCCTCCTCGATTCTTCCACAAAACTCCTTCCTAGTTCCCTCGCCTCCTCAATTCTTCCGCAAAACTCCTTCCTAATTTTAATTATGAAAACATTTCTAAGTCTGCTTCGGGTATTTTGATCAGCATTCGGACAGCATCTCTATCTCTCAGCGTTCTGGCAGCGATCAGACTACTTCATCTAGCTAACTAACCTAATTATACATTTTGATGGCATGATCCACCGCCAAATGTTTCTAACTTGTGTAAATTGTGAATTCTGATTGGGCAAGCCAAGGGGATGATCGTCACACCATACTAGTTTATTACTTTTTCTTAAGAGCATTGTCTTATGTTCCCACCCATTCATTTGTTTCTCCCAAGCTTTATATCCCACCCGTTTTCATATTACCATTATAACATTGTAATAACATCTATACATTTGTTCATTAAGTCTTCAGGATGTGGCATCATCACTCAGATCATGAGAAAAGATTGTCCTTGATCGAGTTCCAAGATTTGGGATCCCGACTCCGGGGTTGTTTCTTTAATGGGCCTGTGCGCATGGACCACATGTTTATTAGCCTTGTCTCTCAATTTAGGCCCACTTACGAGCTAATAGAGAAGTCAAAAAGACAAGATGTTAGATTCACCACTTATCTCTACTCTAATCCTATTTAATAAAAATAATTCTTTATGCATTAGCACTTAGTATAAAATACAATTTAGTTTCAAGCAGAGCAGATGCTTAGCATGAGAGTTCTGAAGCGGTTATTTTCAGTGTGCAGAAGCTGAACTTTCCCTCCAAGCGTTATGACATCATGCAGTTGGCGCATGCACAATTTATTTCCCGCGTTTTAGCGGCCATTTTAGTTTCATTCAGGTTACTTGTTAGTAGACACATAGGCAAGCTTCCCCTTCTTCTACATTGCGTACGAATTTTGTGTGAATTAGTATTACAAACAATTATTAGTACTTTATTATGATTTTATTAGAGGATTCATCCAGCTAGTTGCTTAAGTGCAAATCCCTGCTCCAACAGAAAGACAAACATACACAAAGGGAACAAACACCCTATGCACACCAGGCAACATCTAATCCACTTTTCTCCTCCGTCATCACAGGGTACTGCAAAAAACAACAACTCTACACAATTGCACAGATGCTCTCACCGACCGAAGAGCCCTCTGAAAGTGGATATAAATTGATTACCATTATCTTTTCACCCCACTCAAGCAGGCTATGAGAGAATCTTTTGCCTTATATGGGCCCTGGATACAAGGACTGGTTCAAATCATATTTTCATTCGGCTGCTAAAGTGTGCTTTGCATCAATTGAGAAAGGTGTCAGTCATCAAGGCAAAAAGACTATGCTGCTTGAGAAGGCAAGATGGCGTCCGCCGGGTCGGATGTGTAAACAGTAAGCACCCGGTCCCGCCCCCCTCTCTACTCAGCAAACACGGCTTTAAGCGCGTCCAATAAAGCCATCAAGTACCTGGTAGGTCCCGAAATTGCTGTTGGTGCCGTCGCTGGCAAAAAAAATGTTGGCCTGATTTTTGGAGACTCTTTGGTGTGGTCTGCACCCTGCCTTCGTGATTCCGTGGCTGTTGCGGGGGCCGGATCCTGCTGGAGGTGTGTCTTCCTCTGTTCCTGCTTCGGCCACGCATCCTCTTATCATGCTGCCCAAGTCCGTCAGAGGAGGGAAGACTCAGGCGACCTTGGATACAGCTGGGATCAGGAGGTGCTGGTCTTGGTGTGCCCCGTAGTGGAGCTGGTGCACAGGAGGGAGCAGTGGGAAACCTAAACATCTCTCATGGAGGTGAGCAGGGGGGGGAGGTTCCCGCATTATTCTTGTCTGCCAACAAAAGGAATTTCACAATGACACAAGATCCTCTGTTAGGTGCTTAGAAAACCTCAGAGGCTGTCTTGCATCGCACCGATCCTGCGGAGGTGAATAAATTGCCCCAGGAAAATGTTCAGCTGGCTCTGGAAACCCCCGGCGCAGCTAAATAAAAATAAGTCCAGGTCCAACTTGAATTCTAAGGAAAGGGGGGATGCAGGTAGTAAGCCAGGATTTGTGGAAAATCTAAAGATTCTATCCCCACATCTTGGGGAGGGTAAGGTCAATCTCGTACAGCACACTGTGTGTACAGAGTCAACCATGGTAGGCTAGGGGGCAAGGGGCGGAATCCGCTGGCACTCTACAGGATCTACAGGATTTAGAGAAGGAAAATGACTCTGGAAAATTCTATGTCAGATGCCTCTGACACATCAGACGATGAAGATGAGGCAAGCCTAAGAATACAATCACAAGAAGGGTCATTCGACAGTGGCGGCAGCAAGTTGAGCAGCATACAATTGGAGCAAGACAATATGGGCGATGACGGTGCATAAGAAGCAGGCACCCATGGAAAAGAAGGTGCACCCAGAGGATACAGATACTCCGCTATGGGACTGCTCTCCATCACCTGGGATGGCACACGTTGTGGGGGCCTCTTCCAGTCACACAGCAGAAGCCCCATTGGAAAACCCAGATGAAAAGATCTCTCTGGCGGCATACCAAAATATATTAGATCACAGAGCGGAGACCCGAATGAAGAGTCCGAAAACACATGGTGCCTGTCGGAAACTTCAGAACACGTCAGGAGGATCCCATAATCCTGTACCGAATTCATTGAGAGGATCAATGAGGCAGAGGCACGCATATCCACCCTTGAGGATGAAGTGGCAGCCCAGAAATCTGTTACAAAAGTCATGCGTGCACATAAGGATGACACCCAATAGAAACTGGTTGACTTAGAGAACCAAAAATCAAAGACTTGTGCTGACTCTTCCACTCTGGCCCAGAGTGGAAGAGTCAGCACAAGTTGTGTTGACAGCACGCCGAAGTAGGTTTTAAAGACTCACTGGCAGCCCGTTGAAACGTTGATCAAAATTGCAGAAGGTACCGCTGGACCTTGCCTAGAAACAGATTAATATATCTTGGTCTTACTTCTCCTAGAGAAAAAACAAACTATTTTCAAGGGGTACACAATTAAAGACACCCACAGTCTCACATCACTTCTTCACCCTGGTCCTGAAGAAAGCCCATCTGACCTATAGAGGCAAATCAAGAGCTGAAACATATCGACCATTTTAAAGGAATCTTAATGTGCGGGAGATCCATAATCAAATCTCAGTACGCAGAAAACTTTACTTTTTAAACTTATATCTCAAATCCAGACTTATTAAATCAACTCCTGGCTGTATGAGTATTTTTAAAAGCCACTCCTGACCCCATAATCACTGATCACTACTGCACTAACCAGGGGTTCACCTCCGGGTGGAGGAAGCATGAGCACTAACCCCATGATGATGCTGTCACATGATTAAGAGGCGGAGAATCAAGATATACCGCCAATCCCATCTTGTACACGTGATTGAGGGTTTTTCATTGGGACTGAACACGAGGAACCGCTAACCCTAGGTCAAGTGATCCATTCGCCACTTAATTTTGTGACTTAGAGAACCGCCTGCAGCGTAATAACTTGAGAATTCTGGGCATTCCAGAGGGAATTGAGGAACAGGATATTCGGAAATTGGTGATGGAATTGTTTATATAGGCCTTTCCAGAACTATCAGTATGGAACTGGGACCATGAAATCCAAAGGGCACATCGGTTTCTGTTTACCATCTACCTGTTACAGCAAGGCAACCTGCTCATAAGCCCAGGGCTATTTTGATATGCTTGAATAATTTCCTCGCTCGCCAGGGTGTATATGATCTAGCACTGATAGGATGCAGGAGGGGAATGGTACTCAGTTCTTTATCAGACTTGATTTTTGCCACCAAACGGTGGCAATTCCACCAATTAATTACATCATTCCAAGGCAAGGGAGCACAAGTTTTTCTGTTGAATCCCGCTACGCTCAAAATAGTCTAGGAGCAAATGCGCTTTTTTACATCAGAGGTGCAAGCTAAGGAGTATTTACACTCTAAACACAGGATTTGGTACTTCCAGGTTGTTAAAATACTCACTCGGAGATTGTAGCTGATGTGTTTTTGTTTTTTATCTTCGGTAGGTAGATTGGGCAAGTAAAGGGGGGATACCGGGTGGTAGGGGAGCTTCCCATCGCATGGGACCTTCTGTCCTATTGCCTAGTTTTTAGAGAAGGGAGAGTGTATGGGGGGCTGTGGTTGAGGGAGGGAGGGAGGGTAGAAGGGGCACAGGGCTGAGTCAGGGTGAGTGGGGGTGGTGATGGGGGCAGTGTGTTTCTTGGGAGAAAAAAAATCAATCCATGACAAGAGGAAGTTGGACTGCTTTAGGTCTGTTAATACTAATATAAGCGACATATGCCCGGGAAAGACTGCAGGTAGGTATGGGGGTAGGATGATGTCCTTAGGGATACATATAAGTTCTTTCAATGTGTGTGGCCTGAACAGTAGTGGAAAAAGGCAGCAGATAGTGGCGGATGTACGGTTACCTAACATTCTATGCTCACAGAAAACACATATTCTGTGGGGTAAACGCAGGGTTTTGAATGAGCTTGGCTATACACTGATTTCTGGGTCATTACAGGCTACCACAAATAGGGGAGTGGCTATCTTGGCATGGCATGGGATTCAGGGTACGGGAAGGATACTGGCAGTTAACTATAGCAGATGGGTTATCACAGAATGTGTGTTAGGGGCTGCCAAGGTTGTAGTGTGTACAGTTTATGGATCGAATTTAGATGAGGCAACAATATTGGAAGGGTTGGATGTTGAATTAGCATCATGGTCTACTCCCCTGATTTTATGTGGGTTTTTAATATTCACATGGGTTGCCAGGAATCGAAGTTAAATAATAACAATTACAGGGGTAGAAAACCCAACGTGTTCAAAGCACTACAGCAGTTAGTGGCTGATCATGGATTGGTCGACGTGTGGCATACTCTGAACAATCCGGATCCAGGGTATACTTTTTATTAATATTCACATCACAAATTGGTCTGGCTAGACTATGTTTCTATGTCAAGGGCACTCACATCCGGGGCTAAGATGCAGGTGTGGCCAAGGATTCCAGTGGATCATGGCCCGTTGCTGTTGGATATCCCCACCATTATTAAAATCATCCCAGCAAGATCCTTTTCTTTTGATAGGAAATTTCTATTGGACACTTTGTTTCTTACCCACATGAAAATCTGATTGGTGCAATTCTTGGATATTAACAGGGACTCAACCTCCAGGGCTATAGTATGGGATGCCTTAAAGGCTGGACTAAGAGGGGAAGTTCTCTGCTATGGACTCTTTAGACAGAAATAACTCCAAATTACTATGCAGGGTCTCCTGGATGATCTCAGAATTGCGGAAGAGAAGCTTGTCCAAGGAATATCTACAGGTGCTGCTATCAAGCCATTACAAACTACGATAGCATACTGTAAAGCCAAGATTCATTTAGTGTAGAGCAAAGAAATTGCTAGCTAATACAGGCTATATAGAGGGGAAATCTACGAATATGGGGAAGCCACAGGGTGTTGTTTGGCACAAAGGCTACAAGCTGAGGAAGAGGCACAAAGAAATGGCACCATGACTGACTCTGGGGAAGGATAGTGGAAACGAGTGAGGGGATTCTCGACGCATTTCATGCATTTTATAACGAGTTGTACACTGAGAGCAATTGTGATGATCAAACTAGTGAAGCCTTTTCACAAAAACTAGATACAGTATTGTTAGGGTGGGAAGAACAGACAATGCTGGATACCCCGATTACTATGAATAAATTGGAAGAGGCAATACACTCGTTAGCGTGGGGTAAAGCGGTGAGTCCAGATAAACTTCCGCTTGAGGTCTATAGTACCTTGTTTCAGGAGCTCACGGGTGATATGCTGGCTACTTTTCAAGATGCACAGCTTGGGAAGGCTCCACCGTCTTAGGACGAAGTCAGTATTGTTGTTTTAAAAAAAAAAAAGATAAGCCCCAGCCTTGCTAGGTTCCTATAGACCGATCTCCCTCTTAAACTGCAATGGGAAAATCTATGCCAACATTCTAGCAACACTACTGGCTCGGGTAATTACCCCTTTGGTCTATATCCACCAATATGGCTTTATTCCGGGTAGCGGCACGGTCAACCATATAAACAGGGTAGTGACTCTGCTAGACCTGGCGAATGTACAACACACTACTCTGGGTCTGGAACTTCTAGATGCCAAAATGGTGTTTGACCGTGTCTCCTGGAGATTTTTATGGGCGGTATTGTGTAGGGTGGGTTGTGGCTCAGGTTTGATCAAGTCCATCAAAGTTATATATAAGTCCCCGACTGCTAGGATTTGTATAATGGGTAAGGATCTAACCCAGTTTGTATAACTAGGGGGGCAAGGCAGGGGTGCTGGTGCTCCCTGCTACTATTTGCCCTGTATGTTAACCCCTTCTTGACAATGCTGCAAGAAAGTAACAAGATCAGCTCGGAAGTATGGGGGCGGTATCAGTTCCGGGTACTTGCTTATGCAGATGACATTGCGGTAGTGACCTCAGATCCAGCTGCAGCCATTCCTGAGATAGAATGACTCGCCAATATGTTTGGTGTGGTATCAGGGTATAAATCCAATCCAACTAAAACACAGATTATCTGTACCAGGGCGGCCTGTCCACATATTTGGGGATTAAAATCAAGGATGTGTCTGCAGGAATTAGTTGAGATCAACTGGGGCGTTATTCTTGCCGGAATCAAGCATGAATTAGACTGTATGGAATGTTTGCACCTATCACTGGTGGGGAGGTGTAATGTTCTCAAAATGAACATCGTACCCAAAGTTTTATATTTTTTTAGAGCAGTACCACTTGAATTATCGCGGCAGCAGCTGCAAAAACTACAATCAATATGTGATAGGTTATTGTGGGGGCAAGTTAAATCTCGTAGAGCATTTAAATATATGATATTACCCCGCAAGTGCGGGGATGGGCAGGCCCCAACTTTACATTCTACTATTACGCTTGTATTCTGAAAAATATGCGGATTATGTTAACAGGGGAGGAAGTAGGGAATAATGCGGAAGCGCGTTCAACAAACAATTAGGGAGGGTCTAAGGGCAGGTTTACCGACCGGCCAGATATAAGCCCCGAACTCAATACACAACAACAAATAATATCTGGGGGTCAAAGAGTAGGTCAGTAAGTCAAGCAAGAAGGACCACTATACCAAAGGCATGCAAAACAGTATCATTGAGAAGTAATAGTAAGTGAACGGCCAAGTCAAGGCTCAAGAGTATATGGAGAAAAATATTGTTCCCATCAGAAGCCACACTGTACTGCCCTTATTGTCATCATTTGGGTTCTCCTTACCCAGGAGACATGACGGCCGGTAGGTAGTTACCGTGACCGAGATGTGATGTGAGGGCAGAACAGAAAGGTATGATAGTGGCTAATGAAAAAAGCAGTGTCTGGTGATTGGAGTGAAAAAGTGAAGGGTAATGATAAAATTAGGTGAATTGGGTGGAAAAAAGGAATTTATTAATATCCCCCAGTCCCTAAGATTAAAAGGCAGGTGTAGGTGCAGGTTTTAAATAATAACCGCACGTGTTGGTGGTCGACATGTTTCTGCATTCACAAGAAAGAAGTTTCTAATGCATTCTTCAGGACCTTAGAAAAACACTCCTGCTTTGTAAATAAGAATGAGATAAATAATACTAGGACATCGTCTCAAGTATTCACTCACCCTTGTATGTAGGCTGTGTCACAGTATGAAACCGCTCTGTAATTACCTTATGATTATCCCCAGAGCGGTGCTCCTTTTACCTGCGCTGCAGCCAGGTGGGGTGAAGCCTCTCAACCTACATACAAGGGTGAGTGAATACTTGAGACGATATCCTAGTATGAGTGAACATATAGCATTGCCAGTATGATTACAAACAGAAACAATGTGAATAACATTAAGTGTCCTATTTGTTTCTTTGTTTGTCTGTCTGTTTGTTTTACATGTCGGATTCCTTACCATTATGCACTAACAGTATACGGTTGAGTACGCCTGGATTTCCAGGTGATATTTTTTCATTATTTATCTCATTCTTATTTACAAAGCAGTAGTGTTTTTCTAAGGTCCTGAAGAATGCATTAGAAACTTCTTTCTTGTGAATGCAGAAACATGTCGACCACCAACACGTGCGGTTATTATTTAAAACCTGCACCTACACCTGCCTTTTAATCTTAGGGACTGGGGGATATTAATAAATTCCTTTTTTCCACCCAATTCACCTAATTTTATCATTACCCTTCACTTTTTCACTCCAATCACCAGACACTGCTTTTTTCATTAGCCACTATCATACCTTTCTGTTCTGCCCTCACATCACATCTCGGTCACGGTAACTACCTACCGGCCGTCGTGTCTCCTGGGTAAGGAGAACCCAAATGATGACAATAAGGGCAGTACAGTGTGGCTTCTGATGGGAACAATATTTTTCTCCATATACTCTTGAGCCTTGACTTGGCCGTTCACTTACTATTACTTCTCAATGATACTGTTTTGCATGCCTTTGGTATAGTGGTCCTTCTTGCTTGACTTACTGACCTACTCTTTGACCCCCAGATATTATTTGTTGTTGAATAATGCGGAAGCACCATCAATATATCAGATGTTGCTTGGCTCGGCAGCTAAGAATTGCTTATTTAGGATTTTTGAGCCAAGCTATTTAAAAAAAAATTAAGATTATGGTGGCAGCATTTAAGGTTTGGAAGGTGATGCAGAAATTTTTTCAGATCAAGGGGATATGCTTTTATACCTCTATGAATGCTACAGCACTGCTACCCTCTGTTTTTTGGTATGTGAGAATGTATAGATGGAGAGCTAAGGGTATAATGCTAATATAGGACCTCTATGATGATGAAGGACTCTCCTCTATTTCAAGCCTGGCGGATAGATATACATTGTTAAAAGCTGATTTTTTTTAAATATCTGCAGGTTCCAGGCTTTTTATATAGAAACCACAAACAGAGTGGGATAAAGCCTAATTTTCTGGTTGAGGCAAACAAACGGGTAGCTAAGTTGGGTGTATTGTATAACAGTTTGCTGGATACACAGCTAGACGATTTGACTGCCCAAAATCTTAAATGGAGCACGCAGCTGGGGCGGCAAGGAGTATATATGGAGCACGCTATAGACATTGCTGGGTAAATTCTGGAATCAGCCAAACTTAAAGCACAACACTATAAGATGATATTTAGCCTGTATCATACCCCTGCAAAGATGTTAAAATGGGGTGGCACGAATGATGGGAAATGTTTTCGGTGTGGGGCAGAGAACGCAGACATTGTACATATCTTTTATACATGCACCTATCTAGCACAATTGATGAGACAAATTGAAGGATTTTTGGCTGATATCAGGGGTGTAGACATTCAAATATCGCCGAAGTAATGTTATTGGGTTCTGAGGACAGCTCTACGCAGAGACAAGGGGTGTATACATTTCGCTATTTTATTTTTATGGCTACAGCTGTCGCTAGGCTATGTATTGCATCACTGTGGTTACAGAAGGATGCTCCTTCCTTCTAGATTTTGAGAGTTAAATTTTACTCTATTTACAATCCGGAATTTAGTCTTTATTCTTTTTAAACGGCAAGAAGACGGAAATTGGGCATACAGATATGGGGACCCGTGATTGAGCACATGAAGTAACAAAATTCATTTGTACTGTATCCCTTTGTTGGCTTTATTTTCTTTCTCTCCCTCATTGTTTATTTTTTTCCCCCTCTCTCTCTCTTTCCCCACTCTCCTCTTGTAGTGTTATATTATTAACTGTTGGTCATTAGTTTTTGATTAAAGCTATATCTGCAAGTGGTATATACTGATGCTTGTTATTGTTTGAAATGTTTTATAAAAAATAAACAACGACAAAAAACCAAAAAGACTATACTTTTGTCACGAGCAACCATCCAAGAAGCTGTTACCAGAGCCAGCATTCCCAGTTTTATAGGCTGCACTTTAGATGACTGCAATGGACAACAACACAGACCAGTGCAGAGATTCACTGCACCAGAGTTTCTCTGGTATAAACCAGCTATTCTGCAAATACCCCATACCTACCCTCTACCCACACCAATATACAGATACATCAAACAATATTCTATTGTGACGCTCAGCGCAGCCAGCAGAGGGTTCAAAATACCACCCTTCAGATGTTTGTGCAACAGTTTAGGGCGCCTTTGAGGCTCTGGAGTTCAGTATTAGGTACACTATTGAAAAACATCTGAAATCAACACATACTCCAGCTTTACAGAAAGCACACCACTGTAGCGCACCAAAGTGAGGGATTCCACTCAAAGAGCTTTTCAGCAGGGGACCAAGTTCCTAAACCTGCTTTTCAGGTATGCAAGATCACGGCTACAATCGGGACCTGGCTCACTCACTAATATATCAGTACTAGCAGTTAGTTTGTGTCAATATGTCACTATCGACAATATCAACCTACGAAAATATCTGATCCACTTGATAGATTACCACTGCTTTGCAGAGTAAGTATATATTAACTTTAACTCCACATGCATTTACACTAGACATACCATGCAATCTAGTGGTAATGTTGATGTAGTGGTTGCAAGTTGTTTGCCATGCGACATATTGAAGGTGATGAAGTGACCTGTACTATCCGCTACACGCCTGACTTGACTTAATCAAGAACCTGGGGGCCAGCTCAATTCCTGGTTTCATAGACCATCACTGCCTGGCAGAAAGACATTCAAATTATGGCCATCCGAGAGGGGGCTTATCAACCTTCATCACACAAAAATTAAACTGGGCAACGGAAGAACTAGACACGGGGGCAAACTGGATTCAAGTGACCAAGGTAAGCAGGAAGGACTCAACCAGACAACTCCTATTAATCAATGTTTACATCCATCTGGAGAGAAAAAAGCAGAAGGGAAAACCTCTAACCCTAACAAAGTTATTAACATCATTACAGAAAAGCCACGCGAATAGCCAAATAGTGATTTCAGGCGATTTTAACAGCAACCTTCTAACAACTCAACGGGGAAGTAATAGTAAATCCTCTCAGGGTGCGACTGAGCTTGTGTGTAAACTGGCGGCCCTTGACATGACAATCATGAACGGCAAAACTCCGGGGGATTGGCCAGCCGCTGCAACATATCTGAGCGGAAAAGTCGCCTCAACAATAGACTTCATCATTATCAGTAATAACCTGCTTTCACAATTTAACAACTTCAGAATTATTCCACGAGCCGAAAGTGACCACCTCCCGCTCACTCTGAACTTGAAGAACAAAGTAAAAAGCGCTCCAAAAATCAATACCATCATGCAGCCGCCTGAAACGGTCAATCTTCGTTAGCTAAAATGGCGAGGAGTGGCCCCCCAATCCATTCAGGTGATAGTTAAGGTTTTCCAGGAAAACCAAGGCCCCGTACTAGAGTACGCCCACGTAAGCCTCTGGGAGCGACTGGCCCAGGTTTTGGTCTTTAAATTTCCAGCTTCCACGGGTCGGACTTCAACAAAAGTCACCAGAAGGGACCCGTGGTTCAACCAAGACCTCAGAATGCAAAAAAGAGAGATTGCGAGAGAAGTGCGATGTCTATCTCGAGCAGGAAAAAAGGGTCCAAAACAAGACAAAACAAAGTTGCACACACTAAGGCGCACATATAGGAGGAACCTGGAAAGAGCAAAAACAGCACATAAAGGGTCCATTTGGCTACAATTATTATCTGCCAGTAAAAAGTCCAACAGTAGCGATTTCTGGGGCATAGTAAATAAATTAACATCCGGCCCAATACTTCGGCAAGAAGCAGGAATTGGTGCTGATATATTTATTGTCCATGTGAAAACCCTGTTTAACAAATCTAAGACGGGCCCCGAACAAAAGCTACACGGGCTAGACCTCGAAACAGAATGAAATCCAAGCCACCCCCACTCCGGCCCCTGCAGGCAGCACATCTCAATTAAATTCACTTATCAACGAGCCAATCTCTCTGACGAACGTGAAAGAACTAAGCGGCCTTATAGCGAAACTAAAGTCTGAGGGAGCGGCCGGACCAAACAGCATTACTAATGCAATTTTTAAGTATAATCCAGAGCTGTGGTCTTCCATCCTCACCCCACTCTTCAATGAGATTTATACTCAGTCCGACATCCCGGCTTCCTGGAGGGGGACCATCATCCACCCCATATTTAAAAAGGGAGACTATAGACTAATCTCACCGATAGACATTGAAGCAAAATTGTATGCTTCGTGCCTGCTAATCCAGTTGCAAGGTTGGATGGAGGAAAATAACATTATTCCTAAATTCCAGACAGGATTTAGGCAAGGCATGGGTACAATATCCAACCTTGCCACTCTAGCACTCTTGACGGAAAAAGCTCAGAAAAGGAAACTCCGCCTGTTCGCCTGTTTTGTGGACATTAAATCCGCATTTGACAGAGTGAGCAGGAGTCAGCTATGGGAAAAACTCAACAGATGGGGTTTGCCGAACATACTGCTTAATGCCATTATTACTTTGTATACTGACACCTGGGTAAGAGTCAAGCTGGGTGATGGGTTGAGTACCACCACAAGCATCTACACACAAAGTGGCCTGAAACAAGGATGTGTCCTTGCCCCCAGCCTTTTCAACCTGATCTTCTCTGACATAGCTCCATACATAGAAAAACCAGATTGTCAACCCCCGAAATTGGCCAATGAACCAGTTGCTATCCTACAATACGCGGACGATATAGTCTTGCTGAGCCAAACCCCAGTTGGGTTACAGAGATCAATAAACAATCTAGTATCCTACTTGGACAAGGAACAGCTGGAGTTAAATAAAGAGAAAACAAAAATCGTCCGCCTAGTCGATAGCAAAAAATCAAAGTTCAAATGGATGGCCAACGGGGTTAATGTTGAAAAAAACAGCTCATACAAATATCTGGGCGTAATAAGCGGGCAGGGTACAACTCATAAAGAACATAAACTGGCAGTCAAAGCTAAGGCACAATCACTGATCTATGCTTATAGACTAATACGTAAAAAAATGGACTGCCCAAACTATTCCCACTTGCTAAAAGTAATGGCAGCCCCAATCCAACCCAGTTTGTCCTATGGCTTGGCCCCTTGGTGTGGCAAAGACTCGCACCTATTGAATGAGTTGCAGTAAAAAATTTACAAAGCTGTCTTTGATCTGCCGAAATGTGCCTCGCCCGCCCAGGTCAGATTGGAATTCGGCCTCCAGCATCAGAAATACAGGGGAATGATGTAGCTTTATAAAATTCTGCCACACACTCCGCTCCTCTGACCCGGGCACTCTGAACAGCCTATGCTGGGACGAAATCAAGTCTCAGAGGGAGCAGGACATGCCAAACTCCTGGGGTAGCTTCCTGAGTAACTCTCTGGTCAAGTTGGAACTACAATCAGTATGGGATAAAGGGATGGATAGAGGAACTTTCACCAAAAGAATAAATGTGGCAGCCAAAAAGAAATCTTTTTTGGAGGACAAAATGGCGCTCACCAGGAGGCGTAGAGGTTTTCAAAGCCACATGCTTATTTATCCGCCCATTTTAACTCTTATCTTAAAACGAGCTTCATAAAGTTTACAATGGGCGTGCATGACTCCAAGGACCTATACCCCTCATGGAAACCAGCTTTCAATTCAGAATCCTGTCGACTATGTGGATTCCAAAAAGAAACCCTAATCCATCTATTATGCGCCTGCCCAGCCATCCAAATGCAAAGGAGACAGTATCTGAAATCCATTTTTAATGATCTGAACATTCGTTCCAGCAGACAAGCAGTGATACACTGGTTGGAGGGCTCGTCATGTATCCTGGCTTGCCGAGGAGTTAAATTCATTAAATTTATCAATAGTCTCCTATTGCAAGTTGATGTAGACTAAATACAAACTTACGCTAAATCACCTTTACTCCCTTTTCAATGGGTATATTTCGTTAATTTTAATACTCGAGTTTTAAAATCGTTAAAGTAATATTTTTAATAATTTAATTTTATTGCCATGTACGTCTTGTGATATAAAATAGTGACGTATATCGATCTTTTTATTGTAGGATAATGCTATTTGCCTAGGCGGGGTCTTTGTAAAGATTTTAACTAATCAAACAATAAAAAAAAACTTGAACTTGACTTAATCAAGGCAGGGTGTGTATAGGATTATGCTCATGCTAGTGTTCCAACCCATGCCACCGGCAATAAAACATGATCAACTGCAATGGACAATATTTCAGTTAATAAATAGTGCAGAGGTCCGCAGCAACCGCTTGGACTTCTCATGAAAGCAGCGGCCCCCTTTGATGTGGTCTATCTTAATCACATCCGTCCACATCTCCTAATCAATGTAAACATACATATTGGTAGTCGCTCTAGGCACGCTTGCAGTCTTAAAGAACCTGTTATGCTTCTTGCAATGTGTGAGACATGCAAATTTCACTTTGATCAAGGCAAGGTTTTCACTTACAAAGTGTTAGCCAAGGCGCTTGCTTTAGTGAGGGCGCAACTTCGATTTGATTGGCGCCTTGAGACCCTAACGGGCGATTAGTGTGCTTTACAATACCCTGATTGATTGATTATCAGCATTACATTGTTTCGCATTTGAGGATGGTGTCTTCTGACAGAATATTCAGACCAAATCTTGGGGCCAATAGGGAAAATACAGGTGTCACACAAAGTTTCAACCTTGATGACGACTCCTCACCAGGACCCTTCAACAGGGACCGGCACATTGATGCCACCAAGAACCTCCTCACAGATCTACAAGACTTCCTTAATTTTATGATGCTGATCCATATGTGGACACTGACAATTCTAAAGACATGCTGACACAAGGCATACCAGGAGGTATGGCTTACAGTGTAAGACGTGGCGGAATGGGGAGCGGTACTCCAAGCCCACTCGTGCTGAGTCCATCTCAGAGCTGGAGACGCTAGCCATCCTTGCAGAGTGTCAACGCTCTCTGGAGTGAGGTTTAGCAGGTGGAAAATTCATTCAAATAAGGCGCCCCAATGATTGACTAAAACTTTCTATCAGTTGGATAAAACTTCCTTTGTGGTTCATGGCGTCTGTGCTACACAACCGTGATGCAATGTTGCTGCTGCTAAGAACTTGCAACATGGATTTACGATTTCCTATTGTAAAGAACAATTGCTTCCTTTGCTTCCTTTTGGGATTTATAGGAAGACATTTGGGAATACAGGAAAGCATTCCCCAAATCAAATCAATCAATCAATCAATCAAAGCATTTATATAGCGCACTACTCACCCAGAGGGTCTCAAGGCGCTCGGGGAGGGGGGTCCGCTACTGCTCGAACAGCCAGGTCTTGAGCTGCTTCCTGAAGGCGAGGTGGCCCTGGGTCAGGCGGAGGTGGGTCGGGAGGGAGTTCCATGTCTTGGCGGCGAGGTAGGAGAAGGACCGTCCCCCTGTGGTGGCTCTTCGGATGCGGGGGACGGCGGCGAGGGCGTGGCCGCACGATCGAAGCTGGCGTTTGGGAGCGTAGAAGTTGAGGCGGCTGTTGAGGTATCCTGGTCCTTAGTTGTGTAGGGCTTTGTGAGCGTGGGTGAGGAGACGGAAGGTGATTCTCTTGTTGACCGGGAGCCAGTGTAGGTCTCTCAGGTGTTCGGAGATGTGGCTGCAACGGGGGATGTCCAGGATGAGTCGTGCTGAGGCGTTCTGGATCCGCTGAAGTCTCTTCTGGAGTTTGGCGGTGGTTCCTGCGTAGAGGGAGTTGCCGTAGTCCAGACGGCTGGTGACGAGGGCCTGGGTGACCGTCTTCCTGGTCTCGGTGGGGATCCACCGGAAGATCTTACGTAGCATGCGCAGGATGTTGAAGCACGACGAGGAGACGGCGTTGACTTGTCTGGTCATGGAGAGGGAGGAGTCCAGGATGAAGCCTAGGTTGCGTGCGTGGTCTGTTGGTTTGGGTGCGCTGCCTAGTGCGGGGGGCCACCAGGAGTCGTCCCAGGCGGAGGGTGAGGATCCCAAAATGAGGACTTCTGTCTTTTCCGAGTTCAGTTTCAGGCGACTGTTCTTCATCCATTCGGCTACCTCTTTCATCCGTTCATGAAGGTTGGCTCTGGCGGTGGCGGGGTCGTTGGTGAGGGAGAGGATCAGCTGCGTGTCGTCGGCGTAGGAGATGATGTTGAGGTTGTGCTGGCGTGCGATGTCTGCGAGGGGGCTCATGTAGACGTTGAAGAGGGTTGGACTGATCGAGGAGCCTTGAGGAACGCCGCAGATGACTTCGGTGGCTTCAGATCTGAACGGGGGGAGGCGAACTCTCTGTGTCCTTCCGGCGAGGAAGAAGGTGATCCACTCCAGTGCCTTCTCCTGGATTCCGAAGTTGCTGAGTCGCTGCACTAGTGTACGGTGGCAGACAGTGTCGAAGGCCGCGGAGAGGTCTAGGAGGATGAGGGCTGCTGTTTCTCCGTTGTCAAGCAGTGCTCGGATGTCATCTGTGGCTGCGATCAGGGCGGTCTCGGTGCTGTGGTTGGCTCGGAAGCCAGACTGCGAGAGGTCGAGGGATCCGTTCGTCTCGAGGAAGGCGGCCAGCTGCTTGTTGACGGTCTTCTCGATGACTTTTGCAGGAAAATGACATTAGATGAACTTTGCAATCATAAGCCAGCACTAATAGGATTAGGGGAATAGTATTCTGAAAGTTGAGTCGTGTTGTGAAAACAAACAAATGTGAACATTTAATCTTGATGTCTTCTAAAGACTACACATTGTTGATTACATTTGGTGGTTGATCCTCTGATGGAATAGGAGAATTCTGAGGGCAAAACGATGTGTTTTTTTTTACCCCTCCGGGCTGTACTTTATTCACCCCGGGCACTGGGATGTACCCCATTGCTTTGCCAGACATACAAGCCACCATATTTGGAGATCTCTGCCTGCCTGGCCAAGACTGCTATGCCTTCAGACGAACAGCCAACACTGTGACTCTTCCGAAGGCACTCAAAGTTTATTGAGCAGCTACCTCTTTTTATGCAGCGTCTTAGAAAGCCTCTTTTGTTTTACATAACCAAACTCCCAAAGCAGGCCCCTGGGAGTTATCTCCCTGGGGATGGGGCAGTTTTTTTCTGTTCAGGACTGTAAGACTCAGAGACGTTATAAGGCATGGGCAAAGCAGGCAGTTGCCCAGGTCCCCCAACTTCCAAGGGCCCCCTCCTCCCCCCCTCCCGGAAAGTTTCTTTTCTCTCTTTGTCACCTCTATTTCTCTAGCTCAACCTCTCTCAGCCTACCCCAAGGCATACTTTGACTTTTTTATGTGATCCCTTTTTCTGAACATTTTGTGCATGGTTTAATATTGTTTGATATTGTGTGCCATTAAAATAGCTGAAAATGGGTACCAAAACTAATTTGAGAGAAGCAGTGTCAAAACGCCAAGTAAGAAAGTATTGGTCTCTCATTGGGGAGGGATGTTGAGCTAGATCATGTCCTCTCCCAATTGCTATTGAGGAGCATAAATGGGTTAGTTATATACAGGACCTATATGTGAGTAGTGCAGCTACAATGGTATGCACTGCACTAAAGGAAGATCTATCATTATATGGCTCGCCATCTGAAAAAGATATTGAAAATGGCGATCAAGGGGATTTGGTCCTCCTGGGCGATGGGCCCGGATGAGCTACCAATTACGGTTTTAAAACAAAACAGTAAAATGTGGAGTAAAATCCTTTATTCGGTGTTTAACTACTGCTATGCAAACAAAACGGTCCTCCCATCTTGGAAGGGGAGTATAGTGGTCCCCCTTTTTAAGAAGGGAGACCGAGATGCGCCAAAAAACTATACTTCAAATTGCCCTTTTAGGTGCAGTAGGTAAAGTTTTTGCTAAATGCCTCGTGATGAAAATAAATGATTGGGTGAATGGGGGTAAAATTTTACCTTTAGAACAAACAGGGTTTAGGTCAAAACATGGAACTATGGATAATCTAATGGCTCTACAGGTAATAAATGAAAAATATGTTAAAGTCAGAGGTGGAAGAGTGTACACAGCGTTTATAGACTTCTCCACAGCATTTGATAAAGTAGATCGATTATTACTGTGGGGAAATTTGTCGAACCTGGGTATGCCAGCCATCCTCTTGGAGTTAGTCCGTGCCCTCTATACAGATACCTGGTGTAGAGTCTTATTGGGAGGGGAAAGAGGTCTCTCCCAAATAATTCCCACTGTAAATGGCCTAAAACAAGGATGTTTATTGGCCCCCCTACGTTTCTCCCTTTATATCTCTGACCTTCCCTATGTTCTGTCTCAAAGTGAAGGCATTGCCCCATTATTGGGGGGAAAATCAATTGTTTGTTTACTCTATGCGGATGACATTCTAATATTGGATTTGACACCGAGGGGATTAAATAGTCGTCTTCAGGTGCTTCATAAATATGCAGAGGCCCATTTTTTAAAGATAAATGTAACTAAAAGCAAAGTAATGTGCATGCACAGTAGGAAAAAGGTGAAGTATGGAAACTTCGTTTGGTCTGTAGGTGGGCAAAAACTAGAACTTGTAAAATCCTATGTCTTCTTGGGAAAAACGGTGTGTAGCAATTTAAGTGATAAAGTACACATAGAAAATAATATTCTTAAAGCAATTACACAGGGGAAAAGTTTGGGTTCCCTCTATAGGTCAACTGGGAGGAGACACTTTGGAATGCTATTGGAGGTCTTTCGTGCTAAAATTCCTGCCTCTTTGTTATATGGTATGGAATTACTTGACCTAGGAAAATGGGGTTTCCTAAATATAACAGAAGGCAAAATTTTACGGAGCCTAGCCTCAGTTAACTCTGCTTGTCCCGTGGCAGCTTTAAGGTTGGAATTTGGATTAAGAAGTACCTGGGTACAGGGCCTTGCGGGGATAGTATGTTGGGTTATAAGTCTTGTAAAGGGTGAGGTAGGTACAATAAGATCTTTTATTCAGAAAGAATTACTGGGAAGTTTAAATGAGCAATCTCTAATTGTTAAAAATTTTAGAGCTGCGGTAGACTTACTTCAACTGGATGAAACCGTACTTTTCACCCTAACACCATATCAATTAAAAGCCACTCTGAAACAGGCTACCTGGAAATTGAGTTTTTCGAGGGATAGGGAAGCCCGCATCTTAAAGAGAGGCACCGACCCGTCTATTGACTCCTGTATGATAAACAAAGCACAGGCATATATTACTTGGAACCTGCCTCATGGAGTGCGCCGTTTTTGCTTATTAATGAGGCAAGGTCTACTCCCTCTAAACAACTTACTATCTAAATGGTATGGTTCATCTCCAGCCTGTAATTTGTGCAATAATCCTGTCCAGGACATTATGCATGTACTGTTTATTTGTCCTGCTCTATTATTTTGTCGTCGTAAATGGATAAGGCCTATCTGTTTATCGTTATCTATTCTTTCTGCCCGGGCTTTGACAGATTTCATTTATGTACCACCAAATACAATATTTTGTCATAGAATTTTTAACTTTTTAAAGTGTTTTTTAGATATATATTGAAACATTTATATGCTGGGTATTTTAGTTAAAATTGGTTTTACTCTGATTTTTTTTATATTTATAACATTTGTATTTCAAATTTTATGTGGATCTCTTCCGAGTTCCAAGATCATAAAAAAATAAATTGTCAAAAAATTGGGTACCAAAACACAAATTGGTCGCAAAAATGGAAATCCCAAGAAATGCCTTGCTTGGGACACCAAAAATCCTTAAGATGCCACTGGCAAAACTTTCACCGGTGTTAAAGAACCGACAATATATTACATAAGAATATCTGCCCTAGGTAGGACATACAGTCTGACGTACTTACACAGACAGCACCAAGAGGTCCGGCGATCAGTGTAAGGATTCCTCCATTAGAGGGCATTCAACGTGTGCTTGCATTGGGTAGACAGTGTACTATTGTCCCTCTCATGTGTTTTGCATGTATCACAGTGGTGGCAGAGTACCGCGTTTATTGAATCTGTATTTGTAACCAGACCTTCTTATCTGTGTCACAGTAGAAGAGGCCTGCTTGTCCACTTATGTAAAGTTCAGCTCCTACATACTAACCCAAGGCCTAGCGCTAACATTCCTGTGCATTTAAGTGTGTGTGTGTGTGTGTGTGTGTGTGAGGTCGTGTGCCAAGACCTCAAACACCATTCGCAACTCTTCTCCCATAGCACACGCTACAATACACTTCTGCAATCAAACTTACACATAAGCCTACTTGCCATGATGAAATAGTCCCCATTCAGCACTTATAACTCTTCTCCTATAGAACATTGTACAATCACACACTTGTTCAACCAAAGATGCAGATAAGCCTGTTCGCCGTGATGTAATAGACCGCCTACCAATCAATCAGTAAGTATTTGTAGAGCACCGCTAATCACCCATGAGAGTAACTATTTGCTAGATTGCTGGGCTAAGTCGAAAAGCCAGGTCTTGAGTTTCTTTCTGAAGTCCGCCAGTGAGGGTGCTGTCCAGAGGTAGAAGGGAAGGCTGTTCCAGGACTTGGTGGCAAGATAGGAGAAGGAACAGCCTTTACTCAGGCTTCAGAGGATGCGCAGTGTTTGTGCGAGGACAAGGGTGGCGGAGCAAAGGTCTCTGGACGGTTGTTAGAAGTTCAGGTGGAGGTTCATATATGCTGGTCCTTGGTCATGGAGGACTTTGTAGGCGTGCATCAATATCTTGAATTGCCATCTTTTCTGAAGGGGGTCCCAGTGGAGGTTACTAAGGTGTGGAGTGATGTGGTTCCACTTGGGCTGGTTGAGGATAAGTCTGGCTGCTGAGTTCTGTATTGTCTGGAGTCTTCTCATGAGTTTGGTGTTGGCTCCTAAGTACAGTGTGTTGCCATAGTCCAGCTGGCTGGTGATTAGGGCTTGAGTGACAATTTTTCTTGTGCCGATGGGGAGCCATTTGAAGATTCTTGAGAGCATGCGGAGAGTTTGGAAGCAAGCGGAGGACACTGCGTTGATCCATTGTTTCATGCCGAGCTTGCTGGAGTGGTCTGTCGGTGTGGATCCGAGTGGAGCTGTTGCCAAAGGTCAGCAGTTGTCAGGGCTGAGCTTTGGACAGTTGGCCTTCATCCAGTCTGTGACATTCTTCATGCAGTTGTAGAAATTGGTCTTCATGGAGGTCGGGTCTGCTGAGAGTGAGAGGATGAGCTGGGTATTGTCAGCACAGTATATGCTGTTGAGATCATGGGTTCTGACAAAGTCAGCTAGAGGTGTCATGTAGGTAATGAAGAGGGTGCTGCTGAGGGATGAACCTTGAGGGATGCTGCAGATGGTGCTCTTGGGTTGTGAGGTCAAAGGAGGTAGGTGGATTCTCTAAGTTCATCCCATGAGGAAAGATTCAATCCATCTGAGTGCGTCTCTTTGGATCCCGATGTGGTGCAGTCTCTTGATGAGTGTGTGGTGGGATACGATGTCGAATGCTGCGGAGAAGTTGAGGAGGATCAGGGCCGCTGATTGTTCCCTGTGGTGTAGGGTGCGTATGTAATCTGTGGCGGCGATTAGGGTGATCTTGATGATGTGGTCGGCATGGAAACTGGATTGGTAGTTGTCTGCAGGTTCTTCCTCTCCAGGTGTTCGATGAGCTGTTGGTTTATGATCTTCTCGAGGACTTTGGTTGGAAAGGGAGCTGCGAGATGGGGCAGTAGTTCTGGAGTTCATTCGGGTTGGCCGAGGGTTTCTCGAGGAGGGGGTCTGACATCTGCTTGTTTCCATGCGTCGGGAAAGGTGGCTGTGGTGATGGATGCGTTGAAGTGGTGAGTTGGCTGCCAGGATCTTACAAGCCACTTACAACACATATGACATATTACAACAACACATTTCTGCAACCAAGCATGCAGATAAGCCAGTTTGCTGTGATGTGATAGACCATGTGCCGAGACCTCACACACTAATTACAGCTCTAACCACATAGGACATACTTCTACTGCAAACTTCTGCAACCAAACATGAAACTACACCTGTTCATCACGGTATGAGGAGACCTCATGGGAAGCCCTCATTCTCAACTCTTCTCAAGCAGGACATACTACTATAACTACACATTTCTATAACTAACATGCAGGTCCATACTTACAACAGCCATACACTTCTATTACAAGCATACACATCTGCAAACAAACCTGTAGACTTATTTGTTTATTATGATGTGAACAATACCACTTGCCAAGACCTCACATGCCGCACTAAACTCTTCCCACATAGAACATACTGCAGCCACACATTTCTACTATGACTGCAAACTTCTGCAACCAAACATGGTGAGTGTTGTTTTGTCTCTGACAGTTTAAGTGCTACAGTGTCACACCAGAGGCAGCTGCGTCCCATACAAAGACTTTGTTGTTCAAGAACAACATACCCACCCTTTCCGGATTGACGTAAATGGAAAAAATGATTTTGAAGTGCTCTTCAAACCTACTCCATCCTCTCCTCTGGAAGCATCAGTGTTAATAAAACAGGAAGAACACTTTTTTCATCTGACATGCATCTGAATTACAGTACTGATCGCACAATGCTGGAATAGAAGTAACTTCCTATCTTGTCAAATTTTGTCATTTTTATGTGGTTTATTGGAAGGAAGAAGGAGGCACAACATCTTGTTTGGGGCGTGTTGGCTGTGCAGGATTTACTCTGTCTGCGTTCATGGTGAGGTCACAGCATGTGAAGATGAAGGGACTTTGCTAGTTCAAAACTAGCCACGACACTCCTCATCACCACTAGTCCGCCTGGGTGCCGCTTCCCCACTCTGTCCTCATCAGCCATCCCATAGGGTAGACCACAGCAGCATGTCAGAGATCAGAGAAGAGCAGCCAAATTGGAGCCGCTGGCTCGGCCTCTGGGGTCAATCCTATTCCAACTCCATATCCATGTCTGACCTCCTCCAGATCCTAGTCCTGCTTCTTTGATATGTTATTTAGGGAGATGTGTCCAGGTCCAGCTGTTTTTCCTCCTAAAAATATTTTTCGAGCCAAAGTGCATTGGCCCTTATTAATGCAGCCCTTGAACATGTGTTCTGTTTTCTTTACTCTGTCTGAAGTTTGGAGATTATTCAGTGTTTTAAAATATTGCTCTGCCTGCTCTGATAACATTCTCACTGCTGTTGAATACATGCGCTGCCTGTTGCCTGATCTGGAGTAAGGTAAGGTAAGGTATGGTATATTTTTATTGCTTGATTAATTAAAACCTTTGCAATGCAATGCACAATAAAATACTTTATAACACATAAGGCAATCCCATCCAAATCCATAAAAAAGTGCATTGCAAAAGAGTCTTAAAGTGCCTGTGCCTGTGCCTGTGCCTGTGCCTGTGCCTCCCCCGACATGATACCCTCATCAGTTTAGTGGTTAACTCAAAAGATCAACGTGCTGAAATGTCCTAGGGATGTCACCAGCACCCATGCCTTGTGACAGGTACCAATTGAAATGCTTAGAACCGTGCGAAGGTTAAACTGCAAGTACTCTTAACGATTTTAAAAGGCTTCAAAGCACATTCTAATAATCATCAGTTTAAAATTGTTGGACTTGGCCCTTTTTAGCTAAAGTTCCCTACACTTTTTGACTTCCCCTAGACCTTTTTTCTGACCTGGTGTTGCCAACTTCGATGCTTTGGACACTTTGCCACTGCTGATCAGTGTCAAAGTGCAAGTGCTCCCTGTATTAAGTGTAATGGTAATTGGTTGTTCATAATTGGTATATTTGTTTTACTAGTAACGTCCCTAGTAAAGTGCACTATGCGTGCCAGGGCTGGTAACACAAATGCTACTAGTGGGCCTGCAGCACTAATTGTGCCACCCACACCAGTAGCCTTAAAGAGAGAACTCAGGCCTGCCACTGCAGTGCCTGCACGCAGTTTGTTAAACTGCCTTGTTGTCCTGACAAGTGTACCCACTTGCCATTCCTTACCCTTCCCTTTTCATGCACATCAGACACCCCTATGGTAGGTCCAGGGTACCCCTCTGGGCAGGGTGCAGTGTATGTGAAAGGTAGGACATGTACTGAGGTGTGTACCATGTCCTGACAGTGAAATACTCTCCATTTGTTTTTCACTGTTGAAAGGCCATCTTGCCCATAGGACAGAATGGGGAGGCTCTGTAATATGTTTCCAGTCTATCTTCCCATAGGCTTAAGCTGGAGAGGTGAAGTTTAGTATGCCTGAATTCACAATTTAATAACACATCTTGTTGTGAAAGTGGTTTTTGCATTGTGTGTTTAAAAACCACACGTTTAGAAGTGGCTGTTTTTTTGTGTTCTAACATTTCTGTGTGACTCTGCCTGGTTGTGGATTGACTGCCTGGATTCGAATGTGATAGGATCTGGGGAATATCTTGACCCAGGGGAGGAGGTGAGACAACAACAGGCTGACCTGCATCTGGAGTGTAGGGGTAGGAGCAGCCCCTGGAGGTGAAGAGGCCTGGACTGCCGCCATAAAACAATGGCTCCATCTCCTGCTGGGTGATTGAAGATCCAGACCCCCACTATCAAAGGAAGAAGGTGTCACTGGCAAGGAGACACCCAGAACTGGTTTGGACAGGGGTCAGTACCCCCGAACACAAAGACTTCAAAGACATTTAGGGGTATAACTATGAGAGCTGAAACCTCTGGACTTTGGACTGATCAAGACTGAAAAGGATTGAAACTACTTCGTGGTCAAGAGGAACCTCTGCCAAGGAAGAAACAGCTGAAGAGACTGTGTGTTCTGGGGCTGGCCTGTAGTTGGACTTTGCTGTGTGCTGGGTACTGAAGTAACTTGTGCCCAAGAGCCCGAGGAGAGCTGGCTCCCTGTTGTGGAAACTCAGGTACATAAAAGTTTCCAGAGGTGTCTCAGCGACGCTGTGTGCATGTACTTTTTGCACCTGAGACCTTCGTAAGAACTACCCCATGATCGTGTGCACCTGGAGTCCAAGTGAGTCTCAACAAGGCTGTGTGCATGTGCTTCATGCAGCCTGAGACCTTCGTGAGGATTACCCTGTGATCGTGGGCACCTGGAATTCAAGTGAGTCTCAGCGATGCTGTGTGTGTGTGTGTGTGCTTCGTGCAGCCTGAGACTTTCATGAGGATTGCCCTATGATCGTGTACATCCGAAGCTCAAGTGAGTCTCAGCAACGCTGTGTGCTCATGCAGCCTGAGACCTTCATGATAATTGCCCTGTGATCGTGTGCACCCTGAGTCCAAGTGAGTCTCAGCGACGCTGTGTGCATGTGCTTCGTGCAGCCTGAGACCTTTGTGAAGATTGTCCTTTGATCGTGTGCACCTGGAGTCCAAGTGAGTCTCAGTGACGCTGTGTGAGTGTGCTTCGTGCAGCCGGAGACCTTCATGAGGATTGCCCTGTGATTGTGTGCACCTGGAGTCCAAGTGAGTCTCAGCAACGCTGTGTGCGTGTGCTTCGTGCAGCCTGAGACCTTCATGAGGATTGCCCTGTGATCGTGTGCACCCTGTGTCCAAGTGAGTCTCAGCGACGCTGTGTGCATGTGCTTCGTGCAGCCTGAGACCTTTGTGAGGATTACCCTGTGATCGTGGGCACCTGGATTCCAAGTGAGTCTCAGCGACGCTGTGTGTGTGTGCTTCGTGCAGCCTGAGACCTTCATGAAGATTGTCCTGTGATCGTGTACATCCGAAGCTCAAGTGAGTTTCAGTGACGCTGAGTGCTTGTGCTTCGTGCAGCCTGAGACCTTCGTGAGGATTGCCCTGTGATCGTGGGCACCCGTAGCTGAAGTGAGTCTAAGGGGCACTGTGTGCTCTGCTGCAGCCTGAGACCTTCGTCATTGTCATCGGCCCGGACCGGCATCCCCAGAAGAGCTGTGTCGCTGGTCTGAGCCTGTCTTTACCAAGGAGGGACTTCAAACCATTCCCGTCGGAGGTGGGGGCCGTGTTCCACTGCCCAAGATCAATGAAGTCTCATTGGAGGCACAAGTTTCGAGCGAGCGTGCCTGCGTCACGCCTGGGGCGGGGTGCAGGCTACGAGAGAGACACTTTCGGCCTTTCCTCACTTTGCAGTGCGAGCCTTCGCTGAAGTCTGTATTGCGGCCCGTACTTGCAGAGGAGTGGCAGTGCATGTGGCAGTAAAGGGCCGGAGTGTGGAGTTACACTTTGTTTTACACCATACCCATGGGTATTTTGGTAGTAGCTGACCGCAAGTCAGCAGGGGTGGCATAGACGCCGTCCAGTACATTATTTTGGCATTACGAACTGCCTGATTGTTGCATTACGCATTACATCACTTTGGTATTACAAACTGCCAGATTGTTGCATTACGCATTGCATTATCTCTGCATAACGAACTGCCTGATTGTTGCATTCCGAATTGCATTAATTTGACATTACGAACTGCCTGATTGTTGCATAACAAACTGCATTATTTTTACATCACGAAGTGCCTGATTCTTGCATTATGAACTGCATAGCATTGCATTAGGACTGCATTGGATCATCTAGAATTGCTCATTAATACTGCAAGAACCTACAAGGGCTTGGTGGCCTAATAACCGGCCATGTGAAATATTACAAATACGCATATGTTGGATTTTTATCGTGTGGTCTCATCGTGTGGAGTCCATTTGTGGTGACATCATTGGGTTACTGAGAGCGGGGTTGCAAATACTTTACACATTGGCCTTGGAGATAAGCCTGGCTGCTCGTGCCAAGCTACTGAGGGGGTGAGCATGGGCTATCTGAAAAGGTGTCCTTCCTTTCCCTGACTTAGAAGCAAGGGTCCTTATTTGGCCTAAGGTACCTACCCAAGTCCTAACAAAAATGCATTAGAAAAGGAGTCTTAAAGTGCTTGTGTCTGCCCCAACATACATACCCTATACACCCCCCCCACAGAATGCTCCCCTCTACTTGAGATTGCACAGCCCCTAGGCCAGAGGTCTTCAAACTGTGGGGCACGCCCCCTTGGGGGGCAATGGCTGCATTCATAGGGGGCGCAAATGGTTTACAAGGACTTGTAAATGAAGATGGCCTGGAAGCGCAACTTAGCATGTTTTCAGGCTGTCTTTATTTACATGCAGTTCTTGATTCAGTTAAAAAAACATACATGGAGACCTCATAATTTAAAAGAATGTATTTTCATCGCATTAGCTTAACTTGCATTTATTTGTCATTTAAGGTTATTGTATTATTTGATATGCAGGTAACTGAAAGTGGAAACACAAGATGCTTACAGAATATTTTGTTCCTTTTAGCCATGTGCTGGCTGGGTAAAAAATGTGGCTTAAAAGAAGAAAATATTCTTCAAGTGTTTTGTTTTTCACTTTCAGTTAAATGCATATAAAATAATGTAGAAAGCTTAACTGAAAAATAAATACAAGAAATGTGTTACTTACCTGTAACTGAAGTTCTCCAGTATTGGAACCTTTCATAGATTCACATGCTTGAATCATTCCTCGTCATCATGATGGGAGTCCCCGGTACCTTTAATATAGTAGTACCATGTTGGGTATAGACTAGAAAAAAGGCATAGGCCTCTTAGTTTAGTAACCTATCATAGTCATTATTAAAAAAGAGACCAATGTTTTGCCTTAACCAATCAGCATGAATCACCCTCGAGAACACTCTTGAGAGAAGCTCAGTACTTCAGATTTTCGAGCACTAGTGCTAGCCTTAATATATTGAGATAGCTGAAGGTGAGCTTCCCTCGGGGAGGAGGGTGGGTCGCATGTGAATCTATGAAAGCTTCCAATATTGGAGAGCTACAGTCATAGGTAAGTAACTAATTTCTTACTCCAGTACTGGAACTTTCATAGATTCACATGCTTGAATCAGAATAGCTAGCAGTTTAGTAGCACATTTACCATAACATTGAACATCTTAATAGATATATATTAGTTCATCACTACAACATGCAATCAATAAATTGCCAGTATAACAAGCATGATAACAGGAATAACAGTTAAGAATTATATTTTTTTAAATATTATACAGAAACCATCTCGAACTTTGGAAATGTGTTGCAGCAATAGAGGTAGGAAGGGAGACAGGGGTGGCTTACCTTCATGTAAAAGATGTCGGAGTACTGCTTGGCCCACCGCCTTGTCCTTTAGAACTGCTACATCCAAGCAGTCGTGTCGAGTAAATATGTGTCTATTCTTCCATGTTGCCACCCGGCAAATTTCAGGAAGTGACACTCCAGCAAATAAACTGTAGAAGTAGATACAGCCCTCGTGGATTGGGATCGAACACTTGACAATGGTCTGCCTGCCTTCCGAAGGCAATATTGTTGTATGGCACCTGAGATCGGCCTAGAAATACTTTGCTTTGAGAGCGGGAAACCCTTCCTTGGGAAACTGTGTGCCACAAACATTTGAGACGACTTGAAAAAGCTTGTGTCTTTTGCAGGTTTTATGTAGGTAAAACTTGATGCAACGCTTGACATCTAGTGAGTGAAGAGCCATCTCTGCTGCTGTTGAAAGATTTGGTAAGAAAGTTTTTAGGGCCACAGGCTCATTGTAAGTCCGAACAGACCTTGGGTATGAATTTTTTATTTTTGCAAAAACTTTGTCAGTTTTGAATTGCAAAAACGATTCAATTAAATTCAATTCAGTCTTTATTCGGATACAAATATCCATAAAAGCACAATTCAATCACCACCAAACAGAAATACAACTCTTTTTTAAAATCTCATGTAGATTCACAATTAAATCTTATATGAATCCGTTTTGCTTACGACTAGTTAAAACACATGAATTTGATGGGGAAAATTGCAACAGTAAACAGTGTATGAAAAAGCACAATAAACAACAGTACTGCCATATTAGAGATTAGCAAATAAATAGACCAATAAAATAGCATTTAAAAACAGTTGGACAGGCGTTTAAAAACAACATCATATTATAATAAAGTGCAATAAATATGAACAACATTAACTGCATAGTGCAAATATAAATGGATGTGAGTACCAACAGCAACATCATATTAAGGTAAAGTGCAATTTGGTTATAGGCAATGTCAGCGACGTAGTGCAAAAGTGATTAATTTTGTATAAGCTTGCGCACCTAAAGGGTGGCACCTTGGTTGATGTTCAACTAAGAAGATGATAATAGCTATGTACATGCATTATTAGATGCTTTTGTCACATTAAAAATCACCCATGGAGGCACGTGAGCGTACTGCCGCTTGTAAAAACGAGCTTACAAGGAAAGTCAAATCATCACTTCCGAGTTGTAAGATTTCGAGGTAGCTGTTTTGAGATCAATAATGGCTGATGCCTTAAAGTACGGGATCAAATATTGTTTTGTATATTTTCCATAAAAGTTACAGAACAATAGGAAATGTACCACCGTTTGGTTACTGCCAGTGCCAAACGGACAAGGTATCTGCTCGAGATTGTTGTTGAATCCAGAAGGGAAACAAAGTGAATATTTTATTGTGCCATCTCTGGGCCGAAAAAGAAGGCTCCGCTTCTAACGCCCAATGTTCTTCAAGAGATATTTAGTAGCATGTGGTGTTCGAGACTGAATCCCTCCAGTAGGGGCATGTACCTGACAACCGATGGTTTAAGGCACTCAATGGCGTGTCTTTCGTTGTTGTACAATTCATACAGTACCCCCCCTGAGTGATCTTTTATTCATACCCTCAAGTGCTAAAGGATGTAAAAAGATGTGTTTGAGGTTCACGCTGGTTAAACTTTTCCTGACAGCGGAGAGCCAGGGTATAGAACCACCCTTATCGCACTTAAGGCAGTCTACAATGATCTCTCTTATTAGAGTTGCTGCAGGGTTCTGCCATATTTTTAACAAGAATATAGCTGGGCGCGACCAGATAAAATCTTCTATGTAACACAAATTTAGTTCTCTGTGACATACATAGGTCGGTGAGGAGATTTTGGCCCCCAAGATTTTTCTACAAAATCTGTTTTTTTCCCTTTGGATCCAGCTGCAGTTTGTGAATCCCCAGACTTCCGCACCATATGTGGCCGTCGGGATACACTGCGATTTATAGATCTTCATTAAAGATGATACCACCTCTGCCTGTTTTGGCTGCTGAAGACTCAGGATAGAATTAATCGCTTTTAAAAATTTACTTCTACTATGAGCAGCATGAGCTTGCCAGGATCCTGTCTCGGAAAACACTAGGCACAAATAAGCAAAAGTGCGAGTGCGTAATAAGGATTCGCTGCCAGAGATCATAGAATTAATGCAATATTTTTTCTGGCCACAAGTCATTATATATGATTTCTTAAAATTGGTACAGAGCTCCAGATCAGCCATAAAGGACACAAAGCCCTTAACTAAATTGCAAAGTGCGTTGGGGGTGCGGCCCATGAGGACCATATCATCTGCGTATAAGAGCGCGGGGAGTATGTTACCATTAATTTTTGGGACGCCGTTGGTCAGTTTTGACATGGTATTGTGTAATTCATTTATATAGAGAATAAAAAGTAGAGGGGCAAGTACACATCCCTGTCTGACCCTTCTACCGATGACAATGTCCCCTGAGACCTCCCCATTATTGCTAATCGTCACCTGTGCCTTCAAATCCCTGTGCAAATGTGCCCAAAAATAAACCAATGCCTCGTCCAACCCATAATTTAAAAGGACTAACCACAAGCGTGACTTATTAACAAAATCAAATGCTTATGTGAGGTCCATAGAACCCAAATTAAAAGGTGACTTTTGTGCTATCGTATATTTACCAAGAATAAGATTTAAGTTCAGACACTGCTCAACTGTACCCAGTTTCCTTCTAAAGCCCAGATGGCACTGATTTAAAATTTGGTCCTTTTCAGCCCAGATCCTAATTTTGTTGAAAACGACCCTATCGAAAAATTTTAAGGTGTTATCTATCAGAGAAATTTGTCGTTAACAACTGGCCTTGGTTTGATCTCCTTTTTTAAAGATGGGCAGGATGATGCTAGTGGACCAAGTACTCGGGATGGCTGTTTTAGTCAAGTTGTTGAAAACATTACATAAAAGAGGTGCCCAAAATAAGATTAATAAGATCAATAGAAAGCCCATCTGGACCTGGGGCTTTGTTCCCTATGCTTTGGTGTATGGCATCCTCGACTTCTGTCACTGACTGGAGGGCTAATACTGATATTCGGGGTCATTGGTGGTGCTGTGTAGATCCTACCGAAATGTGCCTTCCATGATTCACTCGTTATATTACAGCTTATGGGAGTGATATTTAGACCCATCGATCTCATAGCTTTAACAGCAGCCCAGAATCCGTTTCCGTCATTGAGTGTAGCGGCACAGGCAAGTTTATCCCAACGTTCTTTTAGAATCTCATGTGTTCGCAACCTGGTTGCCTTCTTGTAACAAGATCGTAAAGATCTGACAAGAATTACATCCCTGGGTTAAGCTGCTAATGCTGCACACAGTTCTCTTTTTGCCCGCGAGCAGGTACCATCAAACCATTTGGGCTTCTAGCTGGTATTTAAGGCTGGTCTAAAGATCATGGGCCATGTGTAGGTAATCACTATTTAGAGATTTTTAAATACTGAATTTTACCGATTTGGTATTTAAAAATCGGTAAATAGTATGTAGGTAAATATTCGGTAAAATTTACTGAATCGGTAATATTCGGTATTACCGATTCGGTATTTACCGATTCGGTAATTCCCATTCATTCCTATGGGCCTGGAGGCCCATAGGAATGAATGGGAAGCCATTCACTATTACCGATTTGGTAAATACCGAATCGGTAATAGGGGGAACATATTCAAGGGTGGCAGGGTGTCACATTGACACCCTGTTGCACTCCTGAATCGTGCATGTGTGTCTGCCACATGGCACTGACAAAAAAGCAAAAAATAGCTTTTTCTAAGGTATTCGGTATTTACCACCAACTTATACTTGGTGGTAAATAACGAATCCTGAATGTTAAAATGCACTCACTTGAGTGCCTCCTACATAGCAATTAGTCAAGTCAAGTCACATTACTTTATTCGTATTTCATTTTTGAAAAACATAAAAGCACAGATAAGATTATATTTCCTGGAAACAAATAAGGCAATACAATTTGATTACATTTAGGAAAAACTACAATCTTACTTAATTTACATCCTAATTGTCTTTCTTAGTCTGATCACACATTTTAAGTAGCTTGCTACAATTCCCACTATCATTTCATCTTCCATACATTGTAACTTTAAATATGCAGCTCAATATTGTCTTAACCCATGCTGCATTAGAATCGGTAGTAGAGAAAATCTCCTCGGCAGCGTGTAGAACCTACAGAAGAGAGTTACATGCAATGTTGATTGTACCGAAATACCGTCACGCGGACAAGGTACTAAAGTGTGTGACCAGTCATTCATCTCAGGAAATGTGGTAAGCCTGTGCACGATACCTAAGCGAAAGCGAGTCAAAAGCATCCGACCAAAGGGTCGTGTCACATATGACAGATATGTCTGTATCCCTGTGCATGTCAGCATAATATGGTTATCCATGACGGAGAGTTTTTCTTTCTCCTTTAACCATCGCTTTTCCTCCAGATGAGACAGGTAATCCTTTTTAAGGGCCTTTCTGGGGATAGTTGTCATGCACTCCAGGTTTACAAAGAATTCTGGGTGGCCAATTTCATCTGCCATGTCCTTAATGTGTCGTACATAGGAATTAAGGATTCAGTAATTTACCGAATCGGTATTTTAAGAATTCGGTAATTTACCGATTCCTTAAATTACGATTTGGTAAATTACCGAATCCTTAAAACCTGCCTCCTACATCTATAATCCCTAAATACCGGTCGGTAACGGTGAAATTTACCAAATTTCACCGTTACCTACATATGGCCCCATATGTTTAATACCGCCGCATAAACTACTAAACGTCTCAATGATCTCTGCATCATGAACGCTACATGACAGACAAGCTTTGATAAGTAGTGGGTACAATTTTATCATGTTGGCAAATAAAGCTTTATTGTCTATACCCTTCCAAATCACTCTTAGCTTATCAGTAGATGACACTAGGGGGCATATTACCAAGCAATAGCGATAATTATCGCTATTGCTTGTTTAGAGACAAAATTTTACCGCTGAGCTGCGACGATTTTTATCGCAGATAAACCTTGGTATTACCAAGGTTTATCGCAAATGCGATAAAAAATGGCCGCAATGCATGGATATCGCTGAAGAGTCAGCGATATTCATGCATTACCAAGCTAATGCTCTTAGCCATGTTATCCACCTCCCATTGGATAACATGGCTAAGAACTGCTCAGGGCAGGTGTTAGCTTTTGGAGATATTCGCGCTTAGCGCGAATATCTCCAAAAGTTGGTAATAGGAGATAGCGATGTTAGCGACTGTTTCCAGTCGCTAACATCTTGGCACGCCCACTTTGCATGTTATTAGTGATAAATATCACTGACATGCAAAGTGGGGCCCAATATGGTCGCTATCGCCTACTAGCTGTCGCTAACTGGTGTTAGCGACAGCTAGGTAATAGGGAGATAATTTTATCTCCGCTTTCTTGGCTTTTAAAGCCAAAAAAGCGGAGATAAACCCCCTTGATAATATGAGTTTTTTGCTTCAGGTTCTTTCACGGGGCTAGGTTTCGGGGAAAATCTAATGGTTGTTGAAATTGGATTGTGGTCACCCAAAGTGGTACATAAAACCTCTGCCTTTACTAAAAGGTCCTCCAATAAGGCTGATATAAAAACGTAATCAATTATGGAGGAGCAACCTCGGCCCCTGTAGGTGGGTATTGGGCAGTTCTTGTTTTGATGTACATCAGCTCTTTCCATTACATTAATTAGATTGCAGGTAGATAAATGGTCCACTAATTCCACCCCTCTTTTGCACGTATGCTCCGTAGCCGAGGAGATGGCAGTTGGGCCAGTGTCGCTTAGAGGTCTTGCATTAAAATCCCGCCTAAACAAATTCCAGTCAGTTTATCATACATATTCTGATTTTGTAAGTTGGCGATAAACTCGAACAATTTAATAAAATTCCTATTTGGTAGTGTTGTAAGATCATTATTATAAAAATTGATAAAACAAATCGAGGCCCCCCCCGTGTGTAGGTCATTGCTTGAAAATTATCATTGTTTGTCTCAAGGGCTTTTACACTCCCCCCTGCTGAGATATTTATCCAAGTCGAAAGACCACCGGATGGGCGACCTGCTTTAGGACTAGGTACAATACTATTGTTACACACAAAACCGTCTAAAAATAATTCCTTTGTGCACCATGTTTCTTGAAACATTAAAATGTCATATTTTTTAACTACGTCAACCCACTCCATAAAATGTAGCTTAGAGGCCAGACCTGCAAAATTCGAACTGAGCACGTCTAAGTTTAGCTTGGACAGTTCAGGGCCAACAACAACGGAAGAGTCTGTTGAGGGTCCATTAGTCGCAGGTGCAACAGGTAATGAGCAGGTCGATAGTCAATCTAGGCTCTCTAGACTGGACAAGAGAACCGGTTATGTAAAGTGTGCATAGGGATGGTAAAGTTATGCTGATCCAGAGATGGTTTATAGAAGAAACCCAAGGGCAATGACCAAATGAGGGTTTGATAGTTGTTTTTGAATACCTGTGCTGACAGTAACCATTTGACCAATAGAGGGCGTCTAAAGTTGACAACGATGCAATCTCCTTTGATATTCTTTTGAGAGGAACCAACCCAGCCCACCCTGCACACCATTAGTATCTCGCTGACATTTGCCATCCTTAGACCCTTGTGTTTAGCTAGCCAGTCGGAACTCTTATTCCAAAGTTGCTCCCAGGACTCAATTTTGTCTTTCTTTAGGGGAGGGACGCCTGCTAGAACATAAGGGCATGCTTCAGGTGGTAAATTAAGAACATCTGTGGATGGCTTAATGTCATAATTGTCTGAGATAGAAGTGGCGCTGGAAGTGTTTGTGATATTTGGTGGTATAGGGTCCGAAATTGTGTGGTTAACTGACATAAGATTACAAGGCAAACTATTACTTTTGCTGTTATTACTATTATTACTAGGCACTATACATGTTGAAGGAATCTCGCTAGGGGTTGGTTTTGGAGAGTGAGCTAATTTTGTGATTTCCACACGTTGCCAGGCAATGTTAAGGAGAGGAGGCGTGGAGTCTACAATCGGCTGAGACGTGTTTGGGTTAACTATTCTGGGCGACTTTGTGAGCTGGACCCCACCAATTTTACCAGTAGCGCTAGATATACCTCTTTGTGTATCAGGTTTCTTTATCAAATTCTCAAGCCGGTCTAAACGTTTCGAAAGAGCATTAAAATGTTTATCAACCAAAATTTTCATACGTTCATAGACCGAGTCCACTATAGTGTCAATTGCAATGTCACCAGGTCTGATGCGAGTGGTTGGAGCTATTGTGTGCTCGGTATGAGTAGGTAGAATGGGTTGTGGCTTCTGATACAGTCAGATCAACAGTGATGTCAGTTGTAGTGATAATGGGCCCCACAGACACAGCGGCTGTGCCTTGTATCCAGGAGCTTAAAGCTGTGGATTGTAAGTTAGGGCGAGGTGGCTGTTTTCTCTTGGTGCTAATGGGTTTCGCCGCGGTTCTTTTCCTTTTAGCCCCTGTTACTTGGGGGTCTGGAATGGCATTTTGGGCAGTATCTTTGTCATGAATCGGAGGTTGGCAGTCCATGGAGACCTCAGTGATCTCATTACCCTCGGTGGCCGTTAGCTCAGGGGCGTCTGGCTGTATTTGTGGGTGGATGACAGTACTGACTATTACGTTGGGTGTCAAGGGGAGGTCACTGAAGTTCCCCCACTCTTCTCATTCTAGCAGAGTAGGTTGGGGTACAGATGGTCCCAAATGTAAATGTACAGGAATTTATATAGCGCAAATCACCAAGCGGTTTCTAAGCGCTTGCTTAGGGAACCCGTCCTGGTATTCCCCTGTGAGATAACCCCGGCAGGGTATCCGCAAGGTGAAAGCCAGGCATCCCGCCACGAGGGGCCGTTGTGGAGATTAAGCAAGCTATTGCCCAGAGTCGCAGAGTGTGAACCCGTGAATCGAGTAGGCACCGGAGCGAGAATTGTCGAGTCCATGGACATTTTTAGGACTCAAGACCCCGCCGAGCCGGGAATTGAACCCTGGTCCCGGGCTGACCTCTGCTTCCAGGTCTGCCTCCTCTAAACAGTGAGCCACACTTCTCCACAAAGATAATCTCCTCTCCGGTAGTTCAATCTCTGTTGAGACAATGTTGACTGCTCTTTCAAGCATACTGTCTATGGTGGTAGTGGGCCGTAAGCCTGATGTAGCTGTGTGCCTCCCCCTACTTCGATCACCAATTTGCCACTCACTTTACCGAGGAAGAACCTCTCAGGGGGGCCTCCTCCGGCCTCTGATGAGCGCAGACGGGCCCGCCCTTGGCCCGGGCACGGCCGCACGCTTCCCGCGCTGAGGGAGCCCTGGCCCCCTTTTCAGCGCCTCCTGGCGCTCAAACAATGGTACGCGGAGTGCGCGCCGCACGGGCTGATGGGAATTGTACTTTTCCAATGTCGTGGCTCTGGACTCAGCAGCGGTGTCTCTGGTATCCCGCAGGGAGGTTGCAGTACTGGCCGGTAAAACAAACAGCAAGAACGGTTCCTGTATAAAAAAAAGCCTGAATTTTCTTACTCTTCTGGCCTAGGTCAAAGCAAGCAGTAAAGCCAACTTTCATGACAGAAACTTGATCTCCGCTTTGTGAATTGGTTCGAAGGGAAGTTTAATGAATTGCAAAAGAACAGTGTTCAACTGCCATGATGGAGGCCGGGGACTTACAGGAGGAAAACACAAAATGGTCCTTTGAGGAACTCTTTGATTATTCTAGAAGACCAAAATGGTGGAGAGGAAAGTGATCTTCTGTAACAGGAAATGGCTTTTATCAAACTATGTGCCAAGGCTGATTGCGTCAGCTGTAACATGTATGGTAAGACTTGCTCTATAGAGGAGGAAAGCGGATGTATTCCTGATTGATGGCAACAGATTCAGAAACATTTTCAAATGAGGCAGCATGTTTTGTTGGTACAGCCAGCGTTAGCTAAGATTTCTCTACAATCCCTGGAGATGTTCAAATGTTGGAACTCATTGAACTCAGGAGCAATGCCAACAAGTGGAGGTGCCTGTGATCCAGATGTTGGACCTGCCCTTGGTTCATCGTCAGAAGATTGGGAAAGACTGGGAGTCGGATGTGTGGGACCTGGGATAGGAGAAGCAATGCCTTGTACCAGTGTTGACGTGGCCAGGCTGGAGCAATGAGAATCAGTTTGCAGGGTTCGACTTTCATCTTCCTGAGGACTCTTGGGAAGTGAGGAATGGGAGGAAAAGCGTAAGCAAAGATGTCAGACCATGCAATTTGAGCAAAGATGTGGACCATGCAATTGAAAAGGCACCAAGTTGGCATCCCCATGACCCTAGTTGGGGATGCCAACTTGCATATACCGACATTTGTGGTTAGGGGAGTTGCAAATAGATCCAAGTCTGGTCTGCCCTAGTGAAGGAAGACTTTGTGTAGGGTCTGCTGGTGTAGTTCCCACTCGTGTGAGGATGTCGTGAGCCTGCTGAGTGTGTCTGCAAGCGTATTTTGTTTCCCCGGAACGTGTTCCACTCAGAGGCAGAGTTTGTGAGCCATCGCCCACTCCCAGATCTTCTGTGCTTCTTTGGAAGGTGAACGAGATCTTGTGCCTCCCTGCTTATTTATATAGTTCATCATTGTGGTATTGTCCGTATGGACAAGCACTGTTGAATTTCGTATTCTGGGAAGAAAAGCTTGGGTAGCCAGATGCTCTGCTTTCAGTTCCAGCAAATTTATGTAGGATCGACTTTGAGTCCAATGCCACTTTCCACTTACTTGGAGCTCTTGAAGGTAAGCTCCCCATCCTTCTAGGGAAACATCTGTAGTGAATACCAATGGTGCCGTTATTTGTTGTAGGGATAGCCCTACTGACAGATGACTTTTGTCTGCCCACCACTCTAAGGCTGTCAGCATGCATGGAGTTACTTTGATGTCGTCGAAGGAGACGACCGATTCCACCCACTGCTTGTCCAGCTCCTCCTGAATGGGATGCATTTTGAGATGACAGAAAGGGATTAGCGGTATGCATGATGACATCATTCCCAAGAGTGATTTGTAAAGTTGGATCGAAAGAGACTTTTTTCTGTTGATGGAATTTGTTAGGGTGAGAAGCCACTGTTGTTGTTCTTTCACAGGATACGCTTATAAGCATACGGTGTCTAACTTGGCTCCTAGAAAGACAATTGTTTGCGATGGGTTCTATCAGGATTTCTGTAGATTGAGAGTTAGACCCAACCGCCGGAAGAGAGTTGGGCAGGCTTTCTTGGAAGCTCTCCCTGCTGTCTTGGATGGAGCCTTGAGCAGCCAGTCACCCAGATATGGAAAGACTTGATGTTGGTGTTGTCTGAGAAATGCTGCAACTGGAGAAAGGCACTTTGTAAAAATTGGGGGTGCAGACTTGAAAACCAAAAGGGAGCACCCTGAATTGGTAGTGGCGCCCTGCTACAATAAGCCTCAAGTATTTTCTGTGTCTGTGTCTTGGGTTGATGGGTACGTGGAAGTAGGCATTTTGGAGGTCTAGGGTTATCATGAAATCGCACTGATTTAGGAACTTCAGTACTTCCTGCAAGGTGACCATCTGAAACAATTGTTTTTTCAAGTAGAGATTGAGGTTTCTGAGGTCTACATTTGGTCGCCACTGCCTTAACTTCTTTCTGATCAAAAAGAAACGGGAATAGAAACCTGTGCCTCTGCTAGAGAGTGGGGCCTTCTCTATTGCTCCTTCGATTAGCATGACCTTGACCTCTTGTTGAAGTACCTTACGATGCCTCTGGAGGGTGGGTTGTGCTGGGGGGGAGGGTTATTGGTGGTTTTTGGATCAATTCTAGTGTGTGTCCAAATTGTACCAGGCGTAGAACCCACTGATCTGTGGTAATGGTTCGCCATTGGTAGAGGTAGTTGGAAACGTTCCCTCCCAGGTAGGAGGGTAGAGGCTGAAAAGAATGACGAGAATGTGGAGGCAGAGGAATTGGAGCCAGAGCCTGTATAATATATAATTGTCAGCGGTTAGTATCTTTGCCAGCCTGTGGTGTTTTCCCCCTGTTTGATCTGACATAAGATGTCTGAAGTGGCTGTCTCTGCTGGAGTTGAGGCAGGTAAGACTGAGTATTTGAGGAATTGTAAGGGTATTGGTACTGCTGATACCCCCTCCAAAGGATCGCTGCCCTCTTCTCCGAGATCCGCAAAAAGTAGTTCCTCCTCTGCATGACTTCCAAATAAAGCTTCTATATCACACAGGAAGTCCACGATCTTATTTTGAGCCTTTGGATGGAATGTGGTGGCTTTGAGCCATCCCTGCCTTCTTAGAACTGCCGCCTCTGTTCGCTGCCTGAATCCTGTAATAGCAACGTCCATGAACAAATCTATCATCTCAAAGGATGCTCTCTTCCCTTCATACAAGATCTTTTTTGGTTCTTCCTTGGTATCCTCCGGCAGTTGGTCAATGAAGGGAGCAATGTCTAACCACATCTGGCGATCATAGTACACTAAGATCGCCAAAGAATTCAATGCCCTCACTGTCAGAGCTGAGATTGTTGAAATCCTTTTGCCGATGGAATCTTATCAGGAGGCACAGAAATAGGTGCCACAGGATTTTTTGCGCAGCGTTAAGCAGCTTGCATGACCACGGAAACCGGTTTTGGGTGCCTTGTGAGGCATCTCTGGGGCGTCATCTGTGGTCTTATATCTTTTATCAAGGCGAGATAGTACTGCCGGTATAGAGGCTGGGGTTTTCATGATCTTAAGACCTTCATTCCCGATGTAGTTAATTATGGGTATAGCCTTGACAGATTTACGAAACGGTTCCTTAAAATTGTATAAGAAACAGTCCGATTGTTTAGAAGGCACTGGTAGAGCAAATCTTTTCTCTGCACACTCTAGAAGATTGTGAAACCCCCCTTTGTCCTCTGTCGGGAAATCCACTGAAGGAGGTTTTGGTGAGGCAGGTAAAGACATCATGTAATTGCCCCATTCCTTGGTCGTGTCGCAAAGTTCTCCATTTTCCATTTCCTCATCCAAAGAGAACGGTTCTTGTAGAGGAATAGGCTGCGGAGTATTTGGAACTGAAAGTATGGTAAGAGTATTCTCTTGTACTGGTGATCCCACCGGAGAAGAGGGAGACTTAATAAGAGGCATTGAACGTGGGAAGTGCCATTGGTAATCTTCCCCCATAAATTGCAGATCTGAGAGTAAAGCAGAAGGCATTGTAACAATCTCTTCCTGATACTGCTGATGGCCTGGTTCAGGTTGGACATAATAGGCCTGACCATAGTACTGTTGCGCATCCTCGTCGTCATCTTGCGGTTGACACTTAATGTGCAAGTCAGATGGACTATACATGTCTCCAAATAGGCGGTCTTCTTGTGGTAAATAAATAAATTATTACCGGATCTATTTTTGACTATAATCAATAAACAGGTAGCTCAATAAATAAGAGTCAAGATTCGAGGTAGTTGGAGTTGACAGGCTTTAATCAAGCATAAAGGACAGGAACAGGACAGCCTGTACAGGAATAGGATGGCAGGGCCCGACAGCTGTCGGGCAGGATCTGGGAATTGGCTAGCAAACTTTAATATCGGTGCACAATATATATAGTTAAACAAAATACATTACATTCAATACAGTAGGCGTAGCAGTAGGCGGGGTTCGTAGCAGTCGCGAAAGATAAGGGCAAAACTGATGCAACAAGAAGGCGTGTACAGGGCGTATACATAGACATGTGATGCAAACGTAACAGAATATGTCATAAACGGGGCGGAAACATGGAGGGGGCTACCTGAGCAGCTGGGACCTCTAACCTAGTGGTGCGCGCAAACTGTCAATGACGTGTTCCTAGGGAGAACTGGGGGGCTATGACTTCTGCGCTAGAAGAGGAGACTAAAGTCTGGAGTGTCAGAGCGACATGTACCCAGGCATATCTAGTATCTAGTGTTTAGAGTACATGTTGATAGAATCCAAGAGTTTATCAGAGTAAAGGCTAACAGACATTAAGACTGGTGCATGCATTATTCTACATGTAGTGCGTGTGCGAGGAATATTCTATGAATATTATACAGTATTTCTCTTACATGGAGACATAAAGGCTAGACCATGACGGAAACTATTGATGCGATTCAGTAACTTAGGAATGCAGAGAAGGAGGGCTGAACTGATAACTAGAAACATAACATACTCTTGGCAGACTGGGAGACAGAGCCAGGCCGAGCCGGGCACTGCGAGGCATGAAAGTAAGCTAAGGGTCAGGGATACAGGCGGGGGCTGTATCGCTCCTTGGAGAGGGTTCAGGAAACAGGAGCTGAATCTGAGTCCGGGCCCTTTTGAGGCCTAGAAACGGGGACAATTCAATGAATTAACGTGCACACTGTAAAACGTGGCAACGTAGGTTTACATAGGCCTGATATTCGTTGTTTTCACGAAGACTGGAAACTGGCATACTAGAGATGGACACAACTGTAATTGCGTCTTTAATCGATCAGAGGGGAATACATGCATATCGATCATGCACATATAACATAAGATGGGGAACACGTAGGCACATATAACATGGCAAAATTTACTTTTCCACATTCCCTCCTTGTGCCCTACATTTCCATCAGGAAACATCAATATTCATGAGACCATCTATCATTTCATACAGCATCATTTGCTCGTCTCGAATTGTCTTGGAACGGGACTTAGGACTAGGAATACAAGAGGTAGCGCACATGCCGCAAATCGCAGGGCCACATTGTATACAGAGGCAGCAACTGAATATGATCATTACTGCAATACCTAGGAATGACAATACTTTCCATCCCCAGGCAGATATGATATCCCAGAACCAACCGGACCATGTCCAGGTGCCTGGATTCTGGTGTAACTGATGGGCAATTTTATGAAGTCTGGTTATAGCTGAATAAACAGACGGCGCGTTATTAGGAATGAAAATGCAACAACTAGATCCGATGACTCTACATGCTCCTCCTCTATCGGCCAGTATGACGTCAAGAACGAGACGATTTTGGTGCACGACAAATCTCATAGCAGATTGCTCTTTGGTTAAGTTACCTAGAGCAGAAGTAGTCTCATTCACTACTGCTTCAAGGGTTCTGGTTAACCTACGGATTAACTTACTATTCTGGATAGGTCCTATAAAGAAAAAGAAACCTCTATTGAAGAGTGTATACTGTTCTAGAGCAGTTTCAGTTTGATCGACAATTGGGGACTCGATCTCCCTTCTATGTCTGACGTGTACTAGATGTGTGTTTCTGTGATAATCAGATGGGGCTAGAAAAACTGGTGGCAGTAGGAAGGCAATGTAACATGTTCCATCCCAATCGAGGGGCAGACGAACATATGCGGTCTGACCACAAACAAAATAAGAATGACGTGAGGCTTTGAAAATAGATTTCCCACTGTCACTATACTCGACAGTAGTAATACAATCACTATGTCCTACATGTGCGGAACCATTCTTTCTGACACATAATTCGCCTTTGACTGGTAGTACTGAAATAGCAGGTAAATCTGGAGTAGTCTCGGACTGAACATTCAGGACCATAAAATTCGAAGAATAATTACCTAAATTGTAAACTTCATTTTCTAGATCTAACCCTATTCTATGGGGGAGACCTTGCTTGTCTGGGAAACATGTTCTATTCAGAAGGGACATATCATTTGAAGATGACGTTAACGTGGACCATGCTCCACACGAACCATTATGTGAAAACGGATAAGGAAAGAGTGGCAGAACTCCCTTCGGTGTCTGGAAAGGGGGGAGTCGACCACACACCCAACAATTAGTGGCATTGCTGGTCTGGTGTTAATAGTGTAACATTCTTATAAATGTATTATTTCTCATAGCAAGACGATAGGATAACTCGTGAGGAGGCAGATCACTAAATGTGTGCTCTACTGTAGCATTAGAAAACTTATTTACATGTGAACTTGGAAAACATAAATGTAATGCATAACTTGTGCAGGTAACCATTAAACTTAGAAACAATAAGAAACTTAGAAAAACGATACATCTTATAGAGTTTTGACTAACTCTCTCACTATGGGGGTCTATCTCATACATGTCAGATACCTGTCTAACCGTTTCACCCGAGAGGGACTTAGACAATTAAACTGGCTGACTTATTTTACTAGACCGAAGCTTCAACTTATACTCCTGTTGCGGAGTTTTCTCTAACAGAGGAACTTTCAGTTCAGGATTCAGATCAGAGTCTGGTTTCAGGCAGTCTTTAGAAATGGAACAGTCCTTTGAAAATGTTTTTTCTCGAACTCCATGGAACTTCTTTATATGGGACAGATGGACCCACCCCTTGTGGCCTTCCAACTTCACGGCCGTGCGGGTGGTCAGGAGGACAAGTCGCGGCTCTTTCCAACGAGGCTCCAGCGGACTTGAACGATCAAAGTTCCTTACAAGGACGAGGTCGCCTGGAATGACCTCATGCGGTTTCACTTCAGTATTGTCTGGAAATGCAGCGGCAACCTGGGAACGACAAGAGTGTAGGGCAGACATCAAGGAAGCTAGGTAATCTGTCAACATATTACTGGAAACATCTGTAATACTGCGGGGTCTAGGTGTACCCCACATGTTTGGGGGGCGGCCGAATACGACCTCATAAGGGGACAGACCTGATCTGGAATGTGCAACCATCCTCATGAAGAATAAAGCAACTGGCAGGGCAACTAGCCAGTCTACACCTTTCTCTTTACATGTCTTGGCAATACGGATTTTCAGGGTCTGATTATGTCTCTCTACGAGACCGGCTGCTTCAGGATGGCGCACACAATGGAACTTCCACTGGTACCCTAACAAGAGAGAAACATGTTTCATTAACTCGGATGAGAATGGCTGGCCGTTATCAGAATACACGACCCTAGGGAGTCCATAGCGGGGAAAGAATTCACGAACCAACTGCCTGGCAGTGGTCGCTGCTGTATAATCTGGAACTGGATATGCTTCTGTCCACCTGGACAAAGCGCATACAACTACAAGGACATACTTGAAACCTCGACATCGCTCCATCTGAATATAATCCATCTGGAGGACTTCAAAAGGGTGGTCAGGAGGTTGGAATCCACCTTGTTCCACCGGGACACTTTTACCTGGATTGAACTGGCAACATATCATACAGGTACGGACTTTCTGCTTGGCTGCAGCTCGTAAGTGTTTGTTGAACCAAAGGTTCTGTATACTGTCTAACATGGCTTTTTCTCCTAAATGTGCTGGACTATGTGCGGTATTGATAATGACTTGAACCATAGAGTCGGGGAGAAACCATGTGGCTTTTCCCTTCGTCACCCATCCCTGATCTGTCTGGACCCCTCCTTGTTCGGACCATTTCTTGATTTCTTCGGGAGTAGCATGTAACTGTATGTCTATGACATCTTGTGTAGGGTCCTTAACTGTCATACATGTAGTCGGATCTGGAATGAGTGTCTGTGTCGGAATGTCTGGTGTCTGAGCTGTAAGCTTGGCTGTTCGATCTGCTAGATCGTTACCTTGGGAAATGATATCAGTAACTTTCGTATGTGCCTTGCACTTCATGATAGCGATAGCTGTCGGTAAATGTATTGCATCTAACAGAGCTTGAATGAGGAGACCATGCTGAATCTTGGTTCCATGAGAAGTCATGAAACCTCTCTCCTGCGAGAGTACTCCGAAGTCGTGTACAACTCCGAATGCGTAACGTGAATCTGTATATATGTTTACTTTCAGGTTCTTGGCACGTATGCAGGCTTGGGTCAGAGCAACTAGCTCTGCTGCTTGAGCAGACAGGGTGTCAATACGGTGTGTTTCAATAACTTCGGTTTCAGTAGTCACTGCATACGCGGCTACTAGTTCTCCTGTACTAGTTCTCATACATGAACCATCCACATAAAGTGTCAGGTCGGAATTAGGTAATGCAATGTCTGTCAGGTCTTGTCTTGGCTTAGTCATAGTGTTAATGACTTCCACACAATCATGTGTGGCCGGATTTGAAGTAACTGACGGTAACAGTGTAGCAGGATTTAGAACGTTGCAGCGTCTGATTTCTATGTGTGGCTGAAACAGTGTCAGTTCATAACCTGTTAAACGTGCAATTGTCAAGTGTTGAGTCTGTGTTCGGTTTAAAAGAACTTCCACGGAGTGTGGAACTTGTACTGTCAGGGAGTGTCCTAATACTATGGAATCACTTTGTCTGATTGCTAGAGCTGTGGCTGCAACTGACTTGAGGCACGCAGGCAAAGCCTGGGCTACTGGATCTAATGTGCTCGAAAAATAAGCACAGGGCTTGTACTGTCCTGCTTGATCTTGTGTGAGAACAGATAATGCAGTACCATCACGTTCTGTGACAAAAAGTGTAAAAGGCTTACTATAGTTCGGTGTTGCTAGAACAGGTGCTTGGCATAAAGCTTTCTTTAATTCATTAAAAACAAGTGTATGTTCAGATGTCCAAGGGAGGACAGTCGATACGGCTGCCTCCTGTGTCGTTAACTGTATCAGTGGCTTGGCTAGAAATGCATATTGAGGAATCCATTGTCTGCAGTAAGAAGTGAGGCCAATAAAAGCACGTACCTCCTTCTGTGTCTTGGGCTGTGGAAGACTCGCTATTAACTGGATACGGTCTGGTGTCAACTGCCTACCCCACTTGGACAGTAAGTGGCCTAAGTAGATCACTTGCTGGACACAGAACTGGAGCTTCGAAGGGGACACCTTGTGCCCCATCTCGGCTAGGAAATACAGAACTGTAAGTGACGCACGCTCGCAGTCACGTTCAGAACGGGCTGTGATCAGTAGATCATCGACATACTGGAGCAGGGCAGTGTCAGTTGGCATGTGAATATTGTCTAGTTGTCTTTTAAGTGCTTGACTGTAAATACTAGGACTTTCTGTGAAACCTTGAGGAGCTCGTGTGAATTTATAGCTCCTTCCATTTAAACAAAAACCGAAAAGGTACTGGCTGTCTGGATGAATGGGAACACTGAAAAATGCGTTCTTGAGGTCAATAACAGTGAAAAATGTAGCTTCAGAATCAATGGCTGTCAATAGGGATGAAATATCTGGGACTACTGGATACTGGGGTATGATACATTTATTAAGTTCTCGAAGGTCAATCACTAATCGATATACTGGAGGTGCATTTGGATCGGTACGTTTCATGACTGGAATGATAGGAGAATTACATACATTGGAGTCAGTTTCTACAACCACTCCTTGAGCAATAAGCTCGTCAATAATTTTGGATAAGGCTGCTACAGCCTCAGGTGGCAATCTGTACTGTCTGATTCGTGGCAAGACTATACCTTGCTTGAGGGTCACACGATGGGGTGTGATTTGCATAAAACCAACATCAGTTGGACCTTGCGCCCATAGATGCTGCGGAACATTTAGTAACCTTGGATCAAAATCACGTAATACATAGTGACCTTTAAAGTCACGCAAAAACAATCGTATTCCTTCTGGGGAGCAGCAAATTACTGCACCTAATTCTTTCAGTGTTTTAATGCCTAACAAATTTTCTGGACATGATTTCGTAAGTAGCAAATCAGTAGTTCGGGACAATGGACCAACTTCTAGAGTAACTGGTTTTGAAATCTCATTAACAATAGGCTTTCCTGAAAATCCAAGGGAAACATTTTTAGAGCCTGAGAGCGGAGCCCCTGGAACCTCGTCATGACTGATAGTAGTCCTACTTGCCCCTGTATCAATCAAAAACTTTCTGTCTTTCCCTAATACTTGACTGTGTACATAGGGACCCTCTTGATCTACAGGTATCTCGATGAGAGGCAAGCCTACCTCCCTCTCTAGGCTGTTTCATGAATACTGTTGATACTCTGGATACTCTGTCTGGGCATACTGGTACATCTGCTGTGTAACATGCTGTGTTGCAGCTATAGGCTGCGGTGCTGGAACTGTCTGTTGTGCATTCTGTGGTGGCTGGGAAGTCTGTGAAACTTGTTCTGAACTAGGCGGACGTGGTCTTTCTTTAGTCTTACCAGTTGCTATGTTGTGTTTCAGAACTGCACACTCGTTTATAAAATGACCTGGCTGTTTACAATAATTGCATGTCCCTCTAACGGGAGCTGCAGGATGACTGGCTTGATTCGGACCCCTCTTCTGACTGTCTTGTGGAACAGATTGTGCAACTAATACTTTCATTTTCGTGTCTTTCATACGTCTCCTTTCGTGTTCTTGCTCTTCCCTGATTCTATTCTGGTGATACTGGAGCATTTGGAGCATTTGTGACGGGGTATTAGCTTGCCAACTACTTTCTACTTTCAATACTCGATTTTTAACTTGTGGACTTGAATTCTCGACTAGTTTAGAAACAAAAAGATGAGGGTATGATTCGCTACTTGTCTTCAAACCACTGTTGATAATAAAACATTTCTCAAATCTGGAATAAAAATCACTAGTATCTTCATCCTGTTTCTGTTTACATGCTGAGATTGCATCCCAATCTTCCTTTTTCGTGGCTAGTAACCTTGGCAAAACTTGTATCAATAACTCGGGCAATTCTTTACATTTGTCCCCAAGACCGGTACCTGGTACTCGTATATTATCTTCAGCTTCTAGAGCTGTCCAATCAATCTTTTTCTCTCCCACCTCCCATTCTTTTTCCTTGAGTTTTTCATATACCCCTGCGGGCAACAGGACCTTTAGCATTTTAATAATATCTGGATACGTGTATTCTCCCATACGGAGCATGTCTTTTAATTCTCGATGGAACCCTGCTGGATCTTTATCGTGACAAGGAATTAATTTCTTCATCTCTAAGAGTTCCATCTTTGTGATAGGGGTATAAACAAATACTCGTTGCATTTCACCACCCGCTGTCCTAACTGGGTGTACTTCTCGTAACGGATGCTGTCTATCTATGAAAAATGGTTTACTTTCTGGAGGTGAGACGTGAACAAAATGCGGATTCAAAAACGTTCTATATTTGTGACGCTGTTCTAGAATGACACTAATTAAATCGGTACCTAAACCTTTCCATCTATACTGGAGTAACTCGTTCAGAACATCATGTAACGGACCTGGATCAGAATGTTGTCCCTCATACAGTGTAATGAGGTGCTGGATCATATACATACCCACCAGTCGCTGCTCGGCTGGGGGCAGTTTCAGAAACATTTGTGCCACTATTTCGTCTGGAAAAGTGGTAGAATCAGTAATCCATCGGACTGCTGATCGGGCTAGTTCTTGTTCATGCATGGTACTAAGTTCACTATAACCGATTCGTGATTTCAGAATGTGATCGGTAGCTTGAAATACTTGCTCTAGAGAACCTTGTTCTGGTGCTGGAAGATGAAAAACGTTCTTGTGTTCTGGACGTGAATGTCGGTCTGGAAATATAGATTTACCTACATACGCTATTCTGGCGGTATTCTCGTCGTCTACCTCTTCGGTAGGAGAGTCGTCTTCTTTCTCGGACACTTGTGCTGCTTTACGTTTCTCATGTAACCTTATTATTTCCTTACGAATTTTCTTGTACATACTCTCTATACTACTGAGTGTCTTGTGTCTTCCCTCGGCTATATGATCACTCCACTTTGTCAGAACTCTCATTTCGATCGGATCTTTAGTCGGATAATCTTGTTCCCTTATTAAACAATTGATTAGAAACTTTAATAGCATGAGCTGGGTCTCGGCTTTCCTTTGAGACATGACTTCGCCAATACTTTCTGGATCATCCCCTGTACGGATGAAACGATATATTCTGTCTAGGTCTTCTTTCATATTCGGTAGGGTGTCCAAATACTCGGTCACCCGTCTTACACGCAATGAATATATAACCATATTATCATCGCCTGGGACTGGATCATAACGGCATTCGGTAAGAGCTCGCTTGATATCTGCAACGGACTGATGTTTGGGCGTACACTGTAACGCACGTTCATGTAACTCGACTAACGTTACACGTTTGTGTGGCGGCGGGGTACCAGGAGGACCTCCCCCCGCGGCTCCTAAACTGGAATCGTCGACTGATACTCTTCGTGCTGGCAGAGTGACCGATGTAGCGGGAACTTGTACTATGGGCTGGACCGGGGGTACCGTAACAGGTGCTGTAACAGGGGCCCCGGTGGCTGGAGGAACAGGAATTACATTATTTACAGAAACTGGCGGAGCAGGATTCGCATATTCTGGGACTGTGTCGTCCAAATAGGACGAGAGAAAAATATCAGCTGCGGTCGGTTTGTGACGTAGCTTAATCGGAACTAATGGCGGCGGAAAATTACATGGTGCTTCCGGGGTTGCTTTTGGCAGGCCCTCGGCAAGAAGAGGATACATACCCTTAATAAGGGCATTTCTCTGTCTGTCTGACTGTTCGGCTTTTACTCGTTCACCTATTTCAATTAATTCCCTTTCTTGGGCTCTTTCTGTGGATTCTCTACTTAATTCTGACTTTCTGATTTCTTTTTCGGTTCTTTTATGAGATTCTTTGCGCCATAACTCGATGGCATCTTTCTGGGACTGTCTGGCTTTCTTTTTCCATAATGCTTCTTCTACTCGCATGATGCACTCGGCATCCCACGTACCTGATACGGGCCATCTATACTTTTCTTCTAATTCCTTGGTGTACTCCACCCATAAGTCTAGATATAATATGGCACTTATGCCATGCTTATGATACATAAAATGACCTGGACTGTCCCTAGGCGGGACAGGAATTGCTTCCTCGAGCAGACCTTTTCTGGTTTTTAACTGACGTAACTTCGTGAACAGAGGCATAACTTAGGCTGGAGTCTGGACACAATACAATACACGATAAACACAATAATGACTTTAAGAAAACAAATCACTCATACCACGACATTGAAAACACATGAAATAACATTTAAAATAACAGTTCGGACAGAATATTACCTGGAATACTGAAAACAGAACACATGAATTTCTCGAGAACAGAACTTACTAGAACAGAAACTTTACTAGAATGACTGGATGCACTGCTAAAACAGCACGAAACTTACCGGTCCCATAAAGAGACACGTCAGGACCCGCGCCCACCTAAGTGAACACTTCGTGTTGGATTTGCGTACCCAAACCCACGGACCAGAGACAAATTAATTGACCCTGTCTAGATACTACCCCAGCAACGGTACTCACCGGGCAGCAAGAACGGAAGGCCTCGGACTGGACTGGACTGCTACGACGACGGACGGACGAACTTCGGACTTCAGTTACAGGTGGGCCTCCGGATACCTCGGACCTTGGACTCTCGGCTTGGGCTCTGGTCGGGACTCGCCGCGTTCCTCCACCGCCTCGTCTGGACGCTGGACCGCAACCTCCGTCTCCTCCGTGGGCCTGAGGGATACTTGAAGCAGAAATATCTGCACGTGCACGGTATGGTTCCGTCACGGCTGCAGAGGATCAGGGGGCCTGCATGGCTTCTCCGACGCGTGGGGAAAGGGCAAGTCCCTATTCGGGCGCCATTATGTGGTAAATAAATAAATTATTACCGGATCTATTTTTGACTATAATCAATAAACAGGTAGCTCAATAAATAAGAGTCAAGATTCGAGGTAGTTGGAGTTGACAGGCTTTAATCAAGCATAAAGGACAGGAACAGGACAGCCTGTACAGGAATAGGATGGCAGGGCCCGACAGCTGTCGGGCAGGATCTGGGAATTGGCTAGCAAACTTTAATATCGGTGCACAATATATATAGTTAAACAAAATACATTACATTCAATACAGTAGGCGTAGCAGTAGGCGGGGTTCGTAGCAGTCGCGAAAGATAAGGGCAAAACTGATGCAACAAGAAGGCGTGTACAGGGCGTATACATAGACATGTGATGCAAACGTAACAGAATATGCCATAAACGGGGCGGAAACATGGAGGGGGCTACCTGAGCAGCTGGGACCTCTAACCTAGTGGTGCGCGCAAACTGGCAATGACGTGTTACTAGGGAGAACTGGGGGGCTATGACTTCTGCGCTAGAAGAGGAGACTAAAGTCTGGAGTGTCAGAGCGACATGTACCCAGGCATATCTAGTATCTAGTGTTTAGAGTACATGTTGATAGAATCCAAGAGTTTATCAGAGTAAAGGCTAACAGACATTAAGACTGGTGCATGCATTATTCTACATGTAGTGCGTGTGCGAGGAATATTCTATGAATATTATACAGTATTTCTCTTACATGGAGACATAAAGGCTAGACCATGACGGAAACTATTGATGCGATTCAGTAACTTAGGAATGCAGAGAAGGAGGGCTGAACTGATAACTAGAAACATAACATACTCTTGGCAGACTGGGAGACAGAGCCAGGCCGAGCCGGGCACTGCGAGGCATGAAAGTAAGCTAAGGGTCAGGGATACAGGTGGGGGCTGTATCGCTCCTTGGAGAGGGTTCAGGAAACAGGAGCTGAATCTGAGTCCGGGCCCTTTTGAGGCCTAGAAACGGGGACAATTCAATGAATTAACGTGCACACTGTAAAACGTGGCAACGTAGGTTTACATAGGCCTGATATTCGTTGTTTTCACGAAGACTGGAAACTGGCATACTAGAGATGGACACAACTGTAATTGCGTCTTTAATCGATCAGAGGGGAATACATGCATATCGATCATGCACATATAACATAAGATGGGGAACACGTAGGCACATATAACATGGCAAAATTTACTTTTCCACATTCTTCGGAATCTCCCTGGGGGAAGTATGTTCTGGTGAAATCTCTGTTCCTAGATGGGCAGTAGTCATTTGCAAAAAACTCCTCCGCAATGGCGATCTGGTCATTGACAGTGTTTTTGGCGGTGAAGGAATCTTTGTCAATGAGAGGGCTCTCATCGATGGTGGACGCGAGGATGCCTTCACTTCCTCTATTTTTAACTTCGACTGCGGTGACTGCGCCTTGGTCGATGGTGGTGCCTTTATCGACGGTGGTGCCTTCATCAACTGTGGTATCTTCGTCGACCCCGGTTTCTCATTCAGCGACGATGATGACAACGATGAATTTGTTGACGGTGACTTCTCTGACGACGCTTTTAACATCAGTTTCAATTTTAAAGGCGACGAAGAGTGCTTCGCCGACACTGGGTCAACCACCATGGACGAAGATGCAAGAGGAATGGTTAATGAAATTGGTGCATGAGTCGACGACGATAAGGATGTCGTTGATGATGAAAGCGCAGTAGAGAAAGTAGTCGATGTCCCTGAAGTGCAGCCTTTCATCGTCGACGGTGCTGACCATCTTTTCTTTGCTCGATGATTACCTATCAGAAGAAGGCCTTTTGAAAGTCTGTTTGACCTCTGGAGGTGGCGTTTTCGGCTCAGATGCAGTCTTGGATGGCTGTTCTTTTTTTTGAGAACCTCTATTGCGCTCAGAGGAAGATTCATGAGAGGACTTCTTGGCGCATTTCGTCTAAGGCTCCTTATTTGAGTGTGAAGACTCCCTCTCCATTTTGAGGGACATTTTAGAAGGAGTAGACTGCTCGCTTTGAGAGTCTGACACTGGATCAGACCCGGTCTTCATATTTTTGTTTATTTTTTTTTAAAACAATTTTTATTGAACAGTTTGCAGAGCATGCCAATGACAATAGACTTTGCTGATCTTGTAAACACATTATAGCCAGGATCACGCCCAGTCTCCAACGGTGTATAGAAAACCTCACTTTTGCCACATTTCCCCTTCCCCACCCTCCCTCTCCCACGGGGGCACATTTCATGAGACTATACATCATAGTTTGCTCAAAACACTGATATCAGAATCTGAATCTTCAGGTTGTGGGGGTTCACATATGCCACCTCTGTAGGTGTTCCATCCCCCCCACACCCTCTCCCACTTTTTCAAACATCCCCTATATATACATAGACTGACCGCTCTGCAACCATAGCTAGGTCCATGTCTCTACACCACTCAGCGAGGGTGGGCCCAAACCTAGAACCCCAGCGCTGCGCGATGTCCCCCGCTTCTGAAGAGTGACCTCCCACCTCGCCGCCAAGACCTGGAACACCCTCCCCATCCACCTACGGCAGACCCAAGACCTGCTGACCTTCAGAAAACTCCTCAAGACCTGGCTTTTCGAGCAGTAGCAGCATCCCCCACCCCAGCGCCTTGAGACATTCACGGGTGAGTAGTACGCTTTACAAATGATATGATTGATTGATTGATTGATTGGCAATTGTCATACCTAACGTCTCCCAGTCCTGGGCCGTCGTGTTTAAGTCTGTTGGGTGCCATATATTGAGTAGGCAGCATCTCGGACTTGGCAACACAGTGATCCTCGTCATCTGGTAGAGCTTCCTCATTACTGCCATCCAATAGCCCACTATCTTGGGGCAACTCCATATGGTGTGGGGTTGCCCCAAGATGGTAGAACGTTCCCCTTTCCCCACATTCTGTGCGACAGTTCTGAGACATTCTGGTTTCCCCTTTCCCCACATTCTCTGAGACAGTACGGCGCATCTGCCCTCCCTATCCTGTGAAGGAGTACTCTTGTATAATACGTGTGGTGCAAAATTTTATGCTGCACTAATCGGAGCCTTGAAGGAATTACAGCTTCCTTAGGGGAAGCAAGCGCCTCTCTCCATTCCGCCTCCTCAATGTCTCCTACCTCTTTCTGCCACTTAACTTTCAGGGTCTCTGTAAGTTATGTTATGTTATGTTAGTGAGATTTGTATTGCGCACAGCTGCTCCAGCGAAGGAGCGTCCCGGCGCACCGACAAGGTGGCGAACACAACATAACAGGGGACAGAAAATATTAAGAGGAGTATTAAATTTAACATAACTGGGAAAACAGAAACGTTTTGACGGCCTTGCGGAAGGAGAGCAAGTCACCAAGAGTCCGGATTTTCAAGGGGAGAGCGTTCCAGAGTGAGGCTGCCCGCACCCTAAAGGAGCGACCCCCCGCCCGGCTGAGTTTGAATCGAGGGGCTACTGCTAGTTCTTGGTCCAGAGAGCGTAAAGTGCAGCCCGGGATATAGGGGCACAAGAGTTGCCGCAGTAAGGGGGGTGACAGACCCTTCAGAATCTTAAAAGACATGCACAGCACTTTAAAGTGGACCCGCTGCCTAACGGGTAACCAGTGCAAGGCTCGCAGAGTTGGAGTGGCCGAACAAAACCTAGGAAGACCTACGATTGCTCTGGCCGCTGCGTTCTGTACTCTTTGAAGACGGGTCAGCTCGGCCTGGTTTAGCCCTATGAAAAGGGAGCTGGCATAGTCCAGCCGAGCCAGAACCGTTGCTTGTACCACGAGTTGACGGGTTGCGGCATCGAAGTACTTAAGAGCAGGTCTCAGATTGCGCAAGATGCCAAAGCAGCACGCCGCCGTCCTTTTTGTGTGGCCAACAAAATTGAGGGAGGGGTCCAGCCAAACCCCCAGATTCTTGATCTCCACAACCGGAGTGGGGGTGGGACCCAGCTCAGAAGGCCACCAAGTGTCTCCCCATAGTTCCGTCCGCTTACCAAAGACCATCACCTCCGTTTTTTTGGCATTCAGTTGGAGACAGTTGGACGTCATCCAACCAGCCACCGCCCGAAGTCCTTCTCTGAATCTTGGGGCATCCACCCCGGAGTCCCCGCTGATCGTGACCGCTAGCTGGGTATCATCTGCGTACGACACCATGGTCATACCACAGAGCTTCACAACCTCAGCCAGCGGCCTCACGTAGATGTTAAACAACAGGACCCCAAGAGACAGAGGATGACGCTTGGACTGATAGGGCGGGGCAGCCACACAGAAGGAGCGGTCCATGAGGAACGAACGAAACCACTGGTGCGCAGTACCGGTCACCCCTATCTCCGCAAGACGCTGCAGGAGAATTTCATGGGAGACCGTGTCAAAGGCGGCGCTTAGATCTAACAAAACAAGCGCCGCCGTTTGACCTGCATCCAGAACTGCCCGCAGGTGCTCGACCATGAATAACAATGCTGTCTCCGTGCTGTGGCCAGCCCGAAAACCGTTCTGGGTATCGTCCAGAATGTTGGTACGCGTCAGATGTTCAGTGAGGGCGGTGTTAACGTGCACCTCCGCGAGTTTGGCTGGCCACGGGAGAAGCGAAATCGGGCGGTAGTTCTCCGATTTTGTAGGGTCGAGAGATGGTTTTTTCAAAATGGGCATCACTACCGCATGCTTCCATTTCAAAGGCACCTGGCCAGATGATAACGACATGTTGATTAAGTCACAGACCGGGCGAGCAAAGGTCTGGTCTCTGAACATTAGTGGCTTGAGCGGGTCGGCCGGCGACCCAGATTTGACTCGAAGAGCCAAGGCCGTGTAAGACTCCGGAGAGAGACAGGGGAAAGAGTCTAATACCACCAGATCCGGCAGGGTGGATGACCCCGCACTGGTTTGTGCAGCAGTGGGGAAGGCCCTATAGATGGTCTGGACCTTCTCCAGGAAGAAAGCCGCCAGCGCTTCACAATGGGTATTGGAGCTGATGGAATTATCGGCAGCTGATGGAATTAAGATCTGGTCTATTGTTTATTATTTTTTTGTATGTTAGCGAGATTGCTTTTTTCTGTAGGTGATCAGTCAGGAGTCTATCCTCCAGTGGCGAGGAGTCTTGCGGGTTCGTGTCCGGCGGTATTAGTGACTGTAAGGAGTGTAAGGAGGATGTAGCGGGGTGCGAATGTGCTCGCTTTGTCTTCTCCGCGAGCTCGCATTTCTCCATCACTGGCCTCTTAGTCTATCGCCCCCCAGGACTGGCAGCAGAATTCAAATCAGCCATTGTTGAGGCAGCGATCTCTCTTGCTTTGACTTCGTCTAATTTCACTCTTATTGGGGACCTCAATCTACATTTTGATCGCCCCTCAGATCCAGGAATCGGCAGTTTACTCGCCGACTTGACTGCCTGTCAATTCAGACAGTTGGTGGTGGGTGCTACCCACACTGCTGGGCACCTATTGGACCCAGTCTTCTCCAATATTCCCTTGCTTACAGCCAAGGCTCATAGCCCAGTATGTTGGTCTGATCACCTCCTAGTGTCCCTCTCCCTTACGCTTCCCGACACACTTCCCAGAGCTAACTTTAAGTCCACTCTCAGATGCTGCTGGCAGAAACTTAGGCTGGAGGAACTACTTGCCGTCTTAGAGTCTTGTCCCTTGACGTTAGGTCCTGACCCTGAACAATCGCGTTTTGTGACTGGCTTATACATGCTTTAGATATCCTGATTCCAGCAAAACAGTCCATTGGTCGCTGCTCCAGCTCCAACCTCTGGTATGACAACTTTCTTGCTGCCATGCGAAGTACCTGTAAAAAATTAGAACGGGCCTGGAGAAAGAAATATGACCCTGGGGCAAAAAAGCTGCATCAGGACGAGATTAAATGCTACCACAAGGCCGTACATCTGGCACTCGCAGCTTACTTTACCAATGAGATTAAGGCCAGCAAAAACCCCGCTAAACATATTTTTAAAATACTTAATGATTTTAGAAACAGGAAAAAAAAAACTATCCACACATTCACGTCAGGTCAGCAATGTGAGGATCTGGCCAATTTCTTTGTTCAGAAAGTGGAAGCTATCTATAGATCTTTTCTTAGTTGCCCCATGGACCCAGTAGCCCCTCATGCTCCTCCTCCTGCTGCCACTTTGACAGTAATACCATCCATCACTCAGGACGAGCTTCTTGACCTAAGTGCGAAGGTCAAATCAGGGTCCCCATTAGACCCTATGCGGCCGGCCCAATTCAAAGACTGCCTTCCGGTCCTTCTTGCACCCCTATGCCAAACGATTAATTCTTCTTTCACCTCGGCATTGGTGCCACTGGCATGGAAGCTAGCAAGGGTAGTCCCCCTGCTGAAAAAACCTTCCCTGGACCCCACTAAGCCGAAAAATTTCCAACCAATATCCCTGCTGGCCTGGGTCGCCAAAGTTGCGGATGCCCACACTAATAACATAATTTCGGGCTTCCTGAACAGTAATGGTATATTTGACCGCTCACAGTCAGGTTTCCGTCCCGGTCATAGCACCGAGACCGCACTCCTGGCGGTATGCGAACATCTGCGGACCATTCTGAATGAGGGACAGACTGCGGTGCTGATTTTGCTCTATCTCAGCGCTGCGTATGATACTGTCTCTCATCAGATCCTTCTGCAACGCCTAGAGGAGGCGGGGGTAATTGGTCTGGCCTTGGATTGGTTCCGTTCCTTCCTTGCTGACAGGGCGTTCCAGGTTGCAGACCCCCCTTTCTCTCCCACATCCATTTTAGAAAGCAGGGGATTCCTCAGGGTTCAGCATTAAGTCCGTGCCTATTCAACCTCTATGTCCAGCCCTTGGAGAGAGTAGCGCGTGACCATGGCCTGACCCTGATTTCTTATGCGGATGACACGCAACTAGTGGTGGCCCTCTCTGATGGCCTTGATCAGGGCCCCACGCAGTTTCGAACTGGGCTTGAGGTGATCGCACGTTGGATGACCACCAATTGTCTCCAGCTTAATGCTAGCAAATCAGAAGTGCTGCTGGCGGGGAAAACAAAGAGCGCTGGAGCACTCAGTGGTGGCCAACATCCATTGGCAGCGCTCCAACTCCTAAGTTGGTGGTAAAGAACCTAGGGATCTGGCTCGATTCTACTCTTGGGTCTGAGGCCCATTTTGGGGTTCTTCGATCCAGCCACACGCCAACTGATCATCCAGGCGACTATCTTGTTGCGACTAGACTACGCCAACTCGTTGATGTTAGGCGCCAATAAGGCGGAGGTGAACCGCCTTCAGTGAGTCCAAAATGCTGCTACACTTGTCCTGCTCAGGCTCCCTAGAACCTGCCCTAAGTCGGGCGCCGTGAGGCGCCTCCACTGGTTACCTGTCCCTAAACGGATTGAATTGAAAGCTCTTTGTCTTGCCTTTAAAATCTTAAAACTCTCGGCCCCTGAGATTATATCTAATCTTTTGATCCCTTACGTCCCCAAGTGTCATCTACGTTCTGCCGAGCACTTCTTGGCTGAGGTCCCCCGGGTGAAACGCACTAGAGCAGGTGGCCGGTCTTTCCGCTACCTGGCTGCTAAGCGGTGGAATTCTCTTCCCGCTCAGACCCGTCGCTTGGATGGTCTACTCTCTTTCTGCAAGGCCATTAAAACTCATCTGTTCCCTGTGGACTAGTCCTGCTGCCTTTCCGACTTCGCTTTTAGCGCCGGGACGCCCCTTTGCTGGGGCAGCTGTGCTCTCTATAAAATTACATAATAATAATAATGCATGTTTAATCTGTATATATCAGAACTTTTCTGTCTCTGCTCGATCATACGTGGCCTGCAGGTGAGCGAAAGTGACCACTCTTCCTTTCTGCCACAGGTCCCCGACAGTCGATATACCTATGGAGTCCCAGTCACAGAACCCTTTTGTATCGCCTATCTTCCCCAGTTTCTTTGTGTCCCACAGTGGCATGGCCTTCGTGACCACCCCCTCCCATCCTAGTTCTCGCTGTGCCGTGAACAATATACGAACTGTGTGCAGTGTCGGTCCTGTGATCATTTGTTTCCGCTTTTTATTGTAAAAGGCGCTCATAATCCCTGCTGGTGCCAGGAGATGTCTGTCAAGCCTAAACGCCGGGTCTTCTTGAGGAACATGTAGCCAGGAATTAATCGCGATTAACTGGGAAGCCCAATAGTATGCTTTAACATCTGGTAGGGCAATCCCGCAATCGTACCAGCTCCTAGTGAGTTTTTAAAGTGCTATACGCGGTGCCCTCCGGTCCCAAAGTAGCGTTGTTAGCTCTGCATTTATCGCTCCAAAGTAAGCCGGGGGACCGGGAAAGGCGTATTTTGTAGCGCATACAGAAATCTTGGCAGAGCTACCATTTTAAAGAGTGCCGCTCGGCCCAGGAGTGTTAAGGGCAGCGTGCGCCAATGTGTAACGTCTTTTCTAAATCGTGTCAGGGGTTGAGTTAAATTAAGTTCTATGAAATGCGCATGGTCGTGCGTTATAAATACCCCAAGGTACTTAAACCCAGTTGTGACTATCTGCAGTTCGCACCCTCTCGGTAGCTGCGGTTGGGGACCCTCTAGAACATACAGCAACGACTTGCCCCAGTTAATGGTGTATCCAGACATCCGCCCATGAGCTGCATATATATCTAATTAACAATTAATGGAGCGCCCCGGAGACGTCAGGTATAAAAGGATGTCATCCGCATAAAGCGAGATGTGATCTTCCCAGCCAATTTCCCATCTTATTCCCCGTATCGCGAGATCCTGCCTGATCCATGCAGCAAGCAACTCCAGTACTATCGCGAAAAGTAGGGGTGACAGTGGGCATCCCTGTCTCGTCCACCTCCCCAGTGGGAATTCTTGCGACAGACATCCGTTAACTACAACTTGCGCGTTTGGTCGAGTGTAAAGTAAACTGACCCATGTACAGAACCGTGGTCCGAAACCCATGCGCTGCAGAACCGCAAAGAGGAAAGGCCACTCCACCAGGTCAAACGCCATACGCGCGTCTAATGAAAGTATGGCTGCGTCTTCTGCTATGGTGGATCTATGTTCTAGTACACTGAAAAGCCGCCTCAGCTTGAGCGCCGTGTTGCGGTTCGGCATGAACCCCGACTGATCTGCGCTTATAATGTCGGATAGGTGCGGCCGCAGCCTAGTGGCGAGGGTTTTCGCCAGTATTTTCGCCTCTGCATTAAGGAGAGAAATCGGTCTGTATGACGTGCATTCCTCCGCCGGCTTTCCAGCCATATGGATTGCGACTATAGTAGCAAGGCGCTGATCTCGCGGCAGGATACCCTCTGTGAAACATTCGGTATACATGGCCAGCAGGTGTTTGGCCCCATGCTTGTAGAATTCGACTGGGATCCCGTTTGGCCCCAACGCCTTCCCTGTGTGCAGTGCCCTGATCGCCTGCGTGAGCTCCTCTGTCGTGAGGTCCTCTTCTAAAGCGGCTATTGCATATGTTGTATATAAATGCAAGGTTATCATCTACCGTTGCTATGGCTACTGGTGTGTATGGTATGTTATGTTATGTTAAGCTGATTTATAAGGCGCACAGATGCTCCAGCGAAGGAGCGTCCCGGCGCCCGCCAGGTAGCAGCACAACACAACAAGGCAAGGGAGAAAGAGCAAGGGGGCTAAGGAAATAGAAAAGTTTTTACAGCCCAACGGAAGGAAAGCAAATCCCCGAGTGCACGAATCTTGAAAGGAACGGCCGCCGGCCCGGCAACGCTTAAACCGGGGGACAACAGCAAGTTGCAGGTCGGAAGATCTTAGGGCACGGCCCGGGATATAACGAGACAGGAGGTTGGCAAGAATCAAGGCAGGTGAACCCTTGATAATTTTGTAGGCAACACACAGGACCTTAAACTGAATCCTCCGAGCAATCGGAAGCCAGTGCAACGTGCGCAAAGTATTGGCAGCAGAGCAAAATCTGGGCAAGCCCACGACCGCTCTTGCTGCGGCGTTCGGTACACGCTGCAGGCGGGTGAGTTCCGCCTGATTAAGGCCCGATAGAAGGGCGTTGGCATAGTCAAGGCGTGACATCACGGTGGCCTGGATAACAAGTTGCCTGGTTTTCGCATCAAAGAATTTTAATACGGGCGTAAACCCCGCAAAATGCCGAAACAGCAGGCCGCCGTGCGCTTAGTGTGGCATTCAAAAGAGAGAGATGGGTCAAGCCACACCCCAAGATTTTTCAGTTGAGCGACCGGAATAGGTGTGGGGCCAAGGTCCGATTGGCCACCACCTGTCGCCCCAGAGATCCGTCTGCTTGCCAAAGATCATGACCTCCGTCTTACCTGCGTTCAGCTGGAGACAGTTGGACGTCATCCAGCTGGCGACCGCCCGAAGTCCCTCCTGGAATCTGGGGGCATCCACATCCGCATCCCCGCTGATTGTAACCGCTAGCTGGGTGTCGTCGGCATAGGCCACCATGGTCATGCTCCAATGCCTGACAACCTCAGCCAGCGGTCTCACATAAAGATTGAATAATGTGGGACTCAGCGAGGAGCCTTGGGGAACCCCCAGTTCCAGAGGGTGGAATTTGGACTGGTAGGGCGGGACGGCCACGCAGAAAGAACGGTTGGCAAGGAAAGAACAGAACCCCTGGAGCGCAAGACCGGTAACACCCGCTTCCTCCAGGCGCTGCAGAAGGATGCTGTGGTGCAGTCACTAAATCTCCATCTTTAGTTCGTATCTGTTTTATCCAATTACTTGCCCTCTCCTTCTTACCCAACCAGGCTAACAATCGGCCCGGCTTATCCCCCCGAACATAAATCTTGTGTTGAGTAGCGGTCAATCTATTGGAGGCCTCCTCCTGCACGTACGCTTTGTATGCCTGCTGCGCTAAATGCAATGCATGGGTCGTCTCCTCTGTGGGACTAGCTGCATGTGCCTGTTCTGCCTGCGCCATTTCCGCCTCTAGATCATCCGTGTGTTTCTGGTGTTCCCTTTTCTTGCCTGTAATGAGGGAGATGGCACTGCCACGAAGTACTGTCTTATATGCCTCACATACAATCGTCTGCGATGGGACTGAGTGCTGATTGTGAAATAATTCTTTGTGACCTGAATTAGTGATCTGCGCAGTTTACGGTCCAGGAGGTATCCCGACCTGATTGGAAATATCCTACTGGGCTGAGGGGCAAAGGGTGCATATGTAATAAGGACTGGTGAGTGGTCGGATATGCCTCCAAGCAGGTGTCGAATGTCTGTCATGCCTTGTGTCCCTGTGGCTAACGTGAATATGTAGTCAATTCTGGATAGACTATTGTGGACCCCAGAGTGAAATGTAAATTGCCTGTCCAGGGGAGGCTAATCCTCCACGTATCTATCAGTCCAAACGCCTCCACAAAGTCTTGTAGTCTATAGGACGGCCCACTAGCATCTCTTGGGGTTTGTCTATCTATGGTTGAGTCCATAACAGCATTGAAGTCGCCTCCAATAATCAGTTCTCCACGAGGGAGTGCAAGCAGGAAGTTCCCCAGGTCTACAAAGGCAGTTTTATATATTGTTGGCGGGATAGATACAGACACTATATTGTAGGATCTACCGTCCCATTGACCAGCAATTGCCGCGAATCGCCCCTTGTCATCGTGATAAGTGTTGGTGACAATGAGGGGGAAGCGTTTATTTACGAGGACCCCAACTCCCCTAGACCCTTAACGAGTCTTCATTTTTTTTTAGCCAAATGAGAAGACGTATGTAATATAGCACTTAGATACTGTATGTTTCTTTATGCTCACTCTGCATTTCTTTAGACTGCATGTTTCTCTTTGATGAGCTCCATGGAGATGGAATGTTACAGACCTGTAATGAGTCAGTTGCATCTGACTCCTGCTTGCTGATGGATGGGATATTTTATTCTCTGGATTAAACTTACATTTTACTTTTCCATGGACTTATTTACTTAATTTTACACCGTGCTTCATGTTCTCTGAGGGTCTTATTAGAAAAGTTGGATACAAATAATAAATGCTGTCTTTATGAGGGTCTTCTACATACAATCACTTTTTCAATCAAGTGGCACACTCTCTGAAGAGAACCATATTTGCCTTGTCTGACATACTTCAATCAGATTTTGTGTCAAATAAACAGATATAAAGAGTGGAATATATATCTGACTAAGAGTATATAACAAATTAAATCACTTTCCTAAAGAATGAAGCCCAGAAATCTTCTACCAGAAGTTATAGATTGAGAAAAGCTGAGCAGAGCTCAGAGGAGACTCCTTAGCACAGCGTGCAATAGAAAATCTGAGGTACTGAGCTTCTCTCAGGAGTGTTCTAGAAGGTGATTCCTGCTGATTGGCTAAGGCAAAACCTTGGTCTCTTTTTTAATAATGACTTTGATAGGTTAATAAACTAAGAGGCCTAGGCCTTTTTTCTAGTCTATACCTATCATGGTACTACTATATTAAAGGTACCGTGGACTCCCATCATGACGACGGGGAATGATTCAAGCATGTGAATCTATGAAAGTTCCAATACTGAAGTAAAGGTAAGCTAATCAAATAGAAATGCATTCTTTTACATTCTGAAATTTCATTTAAGTAATGTGCATTATACACTGTAAAAGGTAGACTGCTGCAAAATGACTTAGGGCCCGATGTAGGTAAGTTCATTTTTCCGGTTCTTAAATACCGATTCATACCGAATCGGTATTTATGAATCAGAAAACGGAATGTAGCTAAAAAAACGGTAAAAAATACCTAATCGGTAACAATTTGAATCCACACTCGGTAAATACCGATTCGGTAATCTCCGAATCGGTATCACCCATTCAACCCTATGGGCCTCTAGGCCCATAGGAATGAATGGGAGATACCGAATCGGATATTACCGAATCAGAGATTACCAAACCGGTATTTACCGATTCGGTAAAATCTGATCTCGAAAATTCGAATATAAGACATGTGAGCCAGTTAACCAATCAGGGACACCCACCACACCCCACAACAAAGCAACTGAGAAAACAACCAATCAGATGCAAGTACCACACCCCAGTACCTGGAGGTGGCCACACCCATGCAGGTGCAGAGCTACAGACCTGTTTGGAGAGCTGGAGGGGAGACAGAGGAGCAGGCTGCACTGAGCCCAGCAGAGCATCACCATGGAGTCCCATGAAGGCCAGAAGGATGGAGGTGACAGAAAAAGGAAGCTAAAATTCAGCACAACTGAGCTCCAGGTGCTGATGGAGGAGGTAGTGCAGCATTACAGCCAGCTTTTTGGGAGACAGTCCCTGCAAGTAGCAGAGTCTGTCAAAAGAAACACCTGTCTGGCGATCCAGAGCAAAGTAAATGCCCTAGGGGTCACACATCGGGAAATTGAAGATATCAAAAAAGGTGGTATGATCTGAGGATCGCCACCAAAAAGAAGATTGCGACCCAGAGGTAAGAATCCCCAGCCACAGGTGGAGGGAAGAGCCGTGCACCAAGCCTCACTGAACTGGAGCAGCTGGTGGAATCCACCATGGAGCCGGAATGCATACACGGGATTGGGGATGCTGACAGCTCAGCCAGAGATGCAAGAAAGAAAGATAAGATGCATGGACATGAATCCCCACCCATTCCCTGGCCCCTTCCCTAATGTGGGTGACTGAATCACAATCCAGAACACATGTCAGTACTCACCAGCAATGCATCATGGTAGTCGTAGTCATAGGAACATACATCAAAGCAGCCAACACAGAATTCAGCATGCCATGCCACACTCCCCATACACAAGCAGTTGAGGCTTAGGAAATTGTGTGATAGGAATGTGTTTAATGAAGACACACAGGGGATCATTGTCCATGTCTGCCCACAGACGAGTCATCGCGCAGTGCAGCGCAGGGAGGGGAGGCGAGTGCACCAGCAAAGGCTGTGAGGGAGAAGCCATCAGACACATCAGGACCCAGCACTGTCCCTGAGGACACTTCCACAGCGCAGGCACCCACAGCATTGGAGGAAGACACCACAGCACATCCACTGTCACCCCTGCTGTTTGGGTCACAGACTCCGGAAGCACCTGCAGGTGCCACAACACCAACTTCAGGGTCATCTGTGCATGTGAGGCCAAGGAGGCAGGATGTTCCACCAATCAGGATCCTAGAAAGCTCTGATGAATAAGAGGTGGAGGTTCACACACCTAGCACTCCACCACTGGCTGGCAACGCAGGGAAACAGGGGTCATCAGGATCTGTACGTGCAAGTGTCCGTGGTCGTGGGGCACGTGAGCGAGACGAGGGGCAGGATATGCAGGGGGTCTTTGCTGGTTTGGAAACCACTATGGTAAAGATCCAGCGCATACAGGCCAAAGGGATCTTTTTTTTTTTTTAAGTAGTTTTTATTGCAGACCAATGATACATATAACACTTCTACATTATCATGGCATCTTTGACATCTACTTCCATGTAACATTAATCAGCACCGTACACAGCCTTGGGGCCCACAACCCGGAGGTCGGGCGGCGTTGGTCAGGAAAGTGTCAAAAACGTTAGCCCAAGTGTAGTTGTATCTCTTACGCAGAGAGTTCTTATGTCTGCTTTTGTTTTTCCTCCCTAACCCCCCCAGGTCCAATAAACTGATCCCAACATCTCCCCACCCTCCCTGGATCCCACCACCCATGCTTGGAGTTCGTACGGTCTACATCTATTAGTGTCACCTGGAGCTAATGGTTGTCTAGGTTTGTGATGTGCCTGGTGTGGCTGGGGAAGTATTCTCATCCAATGTCGGAAGTTTCCCATCGTCTTGCAACGATCTATCCCGTAAGGCCTGCACCAGAGTTTCCCAAGCAGCCGCTGCGACCAGCGCCCTGTCGTCCGATCTCCGGCGTGCTACTTGGTATCTTAGTGTGCTTTCGGCAGTCGCCCATTTCAAGAACTCATTGATCCATCTCCTATATGTAGGGCTCGTTTTTGCTTTACAAAGCCTCGTAATTTCCCTTTTTGCTAAGAGAAGGCCCATATCAATAAATTTACTTGTAATCTTATTTTTGGGAGTATGCGGGAACCAATGTAGTACACTGGCAGCCAGATCAAATTGTAGGTTTCTCTCCGTCACCTCGTTCAGTGTGTCTCCAACTGCCTGCCAATAATCATCTAAGTCAGGGCAGGACCAAAACATGTGGACCAGTTCCGTCCCCTCTGTAGCGCATCTGGGGCACCCTGCCTCGGCAACTCCAAAATACTGCCTAATTTTGCCGGGTGTCAAATAGGCCCTATGGAGGACAAAGAAGTGTATCTGCTGGAAGCGTGCGTTCCTCGTGCTCTTACGTGCCCGACGCACTATCTGCACCCAAGCTGTCTCGGGGATCTCCCTGTTCAAATCAGCTTCCCACTTGGTTTTTAGCCCTGTCAAGGGCAGGAAGTTCTCCCGTAGCATTCTAGAATACAGGCATGTGACAGCCTTATGGGTTCCCGCCGCCATCATGGTGTATTGACATGCCATGGTCGTCGTGGGTTCCAAGAGCCCCCCTTTCCAGTGCGCCTTTATAGCCCTGGTCACTGCAGCGTGCAGCAAGAATCCTCCTCTCGGGAGGCCAAACCGCTCCTGCAGCTTTTGATACGGTATTAAAACACCATCGTCAAATAAGTCGCCAATTACTTGTAGCCCCGCGTCTTCCCAGAGCTGCAACTGCGACCAGTCTCCTCCATGGGGGAACACCGTCACCATTCCGAGGGGAATCTCAGGCGCGTATGGATGCCGTACACCTGCTCGCCATTGGGAGCGGTTCCAGCAGAGCCTAAATGTCTGTTCCTCAAGCGTTAAATCGCTCACAGTTAGCCTCTGCTGCAAGGTAATATAAGCTAGGACATGTCTCGGAGTGCCCCCAACTCGTCCATCCTCCATGCTGCGATACACTTTCGCCACCTCCTGCGTGAAGATCTGCAGCTGAGCCGCGAGGCAGTAAAGCTCGAAGTCTGGGACCGCTAGGCCTCCTTCGTCCTTCGGGCGGATAAGCGTTTTGAGCGCAACTCTGCATCTACCCAAGCCCCAGAGGAATGAAGTCAATTGTGATTGTAAGCGTCGAAAAATGGGGTTGGGTATCCACACTGGTAGCGTGCGGAAATAATAGAGAAGGCGCGGCAGAGCAACCATTTTCAATAGAGAGATTCGGACGGTCACAGAGAGCGGCAGGGTGGCCCAAAAGGCCATACTTCCCTTCAACGCTCGCATGCAGCGGCCCACATTACCATCTAGCATATCCGTCGCCGTGTGGTATACGTAAACCCCTAAGTATTTCAGGCACGTGGGCTCCCATTTGAGGGAGGGACAGTGGGCGGGCCGCAACTCCCCCTGGCGCATAGGAAATAATCATGTCTTGGCCCAGTTGACCCTTAAGCCCGAGATCTCTCCGAAACGCAAGAGAAGCCTCTCTGCTCCCTCCAATGCTTCCGCCGCATCCTCAAGAAATAACAATAAGTCATCTGCGTATAGGGAAATAAACTGTTGCTCCCCCCACTGGCTATACCCCCATAATGTATCCCCTTCCGTATTTCAGCTGCTAGAGGTTCAATCACCAGTGCGAAGAGCAGGGGGGACAGGGAGCAACCCTGCCGCGTTCCACGCTCCACTTGGTACTGGTGTGAAATGAGGGACCCCACTCGCACTCTTGCCACAGCCGATGTGTACAAGACTTTCGTCTATTTTATATAACCTTCTCCAAGGCCAAAGCGTTCCATGACTCTGTATAAATACTCCCATTCTAGGCTATCGAACGCTTTCTTGATATCAATGGACAAGACCATAGGCGCCTTCACCCCTGGGTGAGCGTCATCTAGCAGTCGTATAAGTCTCCTGATATTCATGGTTGTGTTGCGTGAGGGGATAAATCCTGACTGATCTTTGTGTATCAATCCGGACATATGATGCAATAGTTTAGTTGATAATATACTACTTAAAATTTTGTAGTCTGTAGTAAGCATAGAGAGTGGTCTGTAGGAAGCCGGGTTACAGCTCTCTCTTCCTGGCTTCAGCATGGGGATCATTAAGGCCTCGCGCATAGAGTAGGGCAAACAGCCAGCAGTTCTGGCTTCGTTATATATCAATTGGAGCCGCGGTACCAATAGATCCAAGTATTTACAATAAAATTCTATAGGCAAACCGTCTAGGTCCGGCGTTTTATTGCGAGCCATCCGTTTCACGGCCCCTCTAATCTCACCTAGCTCTATGTCTCTGCCCAGTTCCTCCGCCTGTTCTTGGTTCAGTTGTGGGAGGTGTTGTGATGTATTTCTATAGGTACTGTATCGATTCCCCTATTCATGACCTTGGTTTGGTTAATAATTAACTAGCAGCCATCCAACGGTGCAAAAACCGTTATCTGATTAAGCCACACCACGGCACAGAAGCGCGTTATCTGATTAGGTCATAACGCATGCCATCTAATTAGACAAGCGATATTCCTCCAGCCCCTGATAAGGAATACGGAGTTCTCAAAACAAATCAAACCTACAGCGACCTGGGAAATTCCCGTAGCCATTGTTTTGATTTCACCGAGAACTTCAGTAAAAGAATGTGCGAACGAACCCGTTCGTATGACATCCTTATTGACGTATATATGTCCATCCTTACGTCAATCTCGGCACCTTTAAGGTATAAATATTACCGACATTGCCTTAAGCAAACACACGCGGTGGTGACGAGATTGGAGCAGCGAGACTTGCCGAGGAGCCCAGCAGAGAGCAAAGCCCACAGGCGCTGCCCCGCCTTCCTGACGCGCTGAGAGGGACGCTGCCTTTCTCCTGCCGAGAAATCCAGCTCCGGCGCTTCCAAGCAGCCCTCGCAGGCCGCTGGAATATCAAGACCTGGGATAAGAGATACCAGCCCTCCACCATTCTAGATCTCAGGTACAGAACTGAATAACCCCTTGCAGAGAATTCTTGAGTCAGTCCCTTGGCAAAACAATCTTAACTTAAACTGCTACTTATCTACTCCCGCCCACGTATTAGGCTTAAGTCAGGTACACTGGGGTAGGCGTGGTTAGAAGCACCAGTTGAGTACGATTAGTCAAATGTATATATGTATGTATCTATTTTATCCATTTTAAAGTATCATATGGCTCAGAAACCATATCAATGCTTTTTCAGTATTATTTTATAATTCTGTCTTTACTGTATGCACTTTACTTAACTATAAGTATTGCAATAATAGCGATCCATTTCTCCTGTACGAGAAAAGAGACTGATCAATAAATACCATCTTTTATTGAACACGCCCGTCTCTTCCTTTTCTCTACAATCTGGTGAAACTAAGAATGCACTGAACTGACTGAGCAAAATAAGTTGTCTTTTGTTTTCACACGACTCTAGAGATACACTCTTGATTAGGGGAGAGCAAAGTTGTCATGTTCTATGGTTGTCAGAAACTAAATCCCTTCTTGTCTATCCAGGGAGGTTAAAATCCTCCTTGCCTATTCGAGAAAGTTTCTAGTGAACTCTGAGCTAGCTGGCAAACACAAAACTTTAAGTCTAATATCGTCGGTAGAAGACCTAGTTAACCTCTGCCCTAGGTCTATACTATTGAAGATATATTCCAATGCGCAGAGCCTATTGGGATGATAGGAACTACACTACATGGCGCCCAACGGTTTGGATAGGCGATAAAACTAACGCAAGACATTAGAGTAACTCAGTCGTGCTTTTTCACACAGAGCCCCTTTTTTCCCATAATACTCCAAAGACGTCTGGAGTGGGTGAAAGGTCATATCCGCCAAACTTCGCAGGAGGAGACTCCTATGTATGGTTCTTGGTTTATTCAACGTTGAAGGATACACTGTTCCAAAATATTGTGCATCTAATCTTTGTTTCCATAGAAACTTGATCTGCAAATAAACAAAATAACCTTCCTGTCAGTAAAATGTCAGACAGTGAAGAAGGAAGGGAGACAGCTAGAGTAGCAGCTGAACTCCTAGCAGCTGACAATAGTCTCCTACTGCAAGACCCGGACGCAATACTAATCCCGGTCAACAAAAGAAATACTATAACTTTAAAACTTATAGAAAATGGGCTGACACCGAGAGGTGGTACAGTCATATTCGTAATTGAGGCACACGAATATCGGCAAACAGAGGTATTCTATTCATGTGTGGAAAAGTAAATTTTGCCATGTTCTGTGTCCCTACGTGTTCCCCATGTTATGTTGTATGTGCATGATTAATATGCATATGTATTCCCCATGATCGATTAAAGACGCAATTACAGTTGTGTCCAACTCTAGTATGCCAGTTTCCAGTTCTCGTGAAAGCTACGAGTATTAGGCCTATGTAAAGTTACGTTGCCACGTTTCACAGTGTGCACGTTATTTCATTGTAAAATCCCCGTTTCTAGGCCTCAAAAGGGCCCGGACTCAGATTCAGCTCCTGTCTCCTGAACCCTCTCCGAGGAGCGATACAGCCCCCACCTGTATCCCTGACCCTTCACTTACTTCATGCCTCACAATGCCCGGCTCGGCCTGGCTCTGCCTGCCAGTCTGCCAAGAGTATGTTATTATTCTAGTTATCTGTCCAGCTCTCCTTCTCTGCATTCCTAAGCTACTGAATCGCATCAATAGTTTCCGTCATGGTCTAGCCTTTACGTCTCCATGTAAGAGAAATACTGTATTAATGGTCATTTAATATTCCTCAACACGCACTACATGTAGAATAATGCATGCACCAGTCTTAGAGTCTGTTAGCCTTTACCCTGATAACTTTTGGATTCTATCAACATGTTCTCTAAACATCAGATACTAGATAGTGTTTAGGTACATGCCGCTCTGACTCTCCAGACTTCAGTCTCTTCTTCTAGCGCAGAAGTCATAGCCCCCAGTTCCTCCTAGTAACACGTCATTGCCAGCTTGCGCGCACCACTAGGTTAGAGGTCCCGGCTCCTTCGGTAGCCCCCTCCATGTTTCCGCCCCATTTATGACATATTCCGTTACGTTTACATCACATGTCTATGTATACGCCCTGTTCACGCCACTTGTTACACCTACTTTCTGCCTTATCTTTCGCGACTGCTACAGGCCCTGCCCACTGCTACGCCTATTGTATTGAACATCATGTATTTGTTTAAGTATATATATGCTTGTGCACTGTTATTAAAAGCTAGCTAGCTGCCATCCTATTCCCGTGCAGGTTGTCCTGTTCCTGTCCTTTATGCTGTATTAAACCTGCAAACTCCAGCTACCTCGAATCTTGACTCTTATTTATTGAGCTATCTGTTATTTTATGTCTAGTCAAAAATAGAGGTATTATTTATTTATTTACCACATAATGGCGCCCGAATAGGGACTTGCCCTTTCCCCACGCGCCGGTGAAGCCACGCAAGCCCCCTGATCCTCTGCAGCCGTGACGGAACCATACCGTGCACGTGCAGATATTTCTGCTTCAAGTATCCCTCAGGCCCACGGAGGAGACGGAGGTTGCGGTCCAGCATCCAGACGAGGCGGTGGAGGAACGCGGCGAGTCCCGACCAGAGCCCAAGCCGAGAGTCCAAGGTCCGAGGTATCCGGAGGCCCACCCGTAACAGAAGTCCGAAGTTCGTCCGTCCGTCGTCGTAGCAGTCCAGTCCAGTCCGAGGCTTTCCGTTCTTGCTGCCCGGTGAGTACCGTTGCTGGGATAGTATCTAGACAGGGTCAATTGCATTGTCTCTGGTCCGTGGGTTTGGGTACACAGATCCAACACGAAGTGTCCACTTAGGTGGATGCGGGTCCTGACGTGTCTCTTTATGAGACCGGTAAGTTTCGTACTGTTTTAGCAGTGCATCTAGTTTCTGTTCTAGTCCGTTCTGTTCTCGAGAAATTCATGCATTCTGTTTTTGGTATTCCAGGTAGTATTCTGTCCGAACTGTTATTTTAAATGTCATTCATGTATTTCAATGTCGTGGTATGAAAGTGGTGTTCTTCAGTAATTATCGTGTTCATTGTGTATTGTATTGTGTCTAGACTACAGTTCAGTCATGCCTCTGTTCTCAAAATTACGTCAGTTAAAAACTAGAAAAGGTCTGTTAGAAGAAGCAGTTCCTGTCCCGCCTAGGGACAGTCCAGGTCATTTTATGTATCAAAAGCATGGCATAAGTGCCATATTGTATCTAGATTTATGGGTGGAGTACACCAAACAGTTAGAAGAAAAGTATAGATGGCCCGTATCGGGTACATGGGATGCCGAGTGCATCATGCGAGTAGAAGAAGCATTATGGAAAAAGAAAGCCAGACAGTCACAGAAAGATGCCATCGAGTTATGGCGCAAAGAATCTCATAAAAGAACCGAAAAAGAAATCAGAAAGTCAGAATTAAGTAGAGAATCCTCAGAAAGAGCCCAAGAAAGGGAACTAATCGAAATAGGTGAACGAGTTAAAACCGAACAGTCAGACAGACAGAGGAATGCCCTTATTAAGGGTATGTATCCTCTTCTTGCCGAGGGCTTGCCAAAAGCAACCCCGGAGGCATCCAGTAATTTCCCGCCACCTTTAGTTCCGACCAAGCTACGTCACAAACCGACCGCAGCTGATATTTTTCTCTCGTCCTATTTGGACGACACAGTCCCAGAATATGCAAATCCTGTTCCACCAGCTCCTGTAAATAATGTAATTCATGGTCCTCCAGTCACCGGGGCACCTGTTGCAGTACCTGTTACGGTACCCCCGGTCCAGCCCGTAGTACAAATTCCCGCCACATCAGCCACTCTGCCAGCACGAAGAGTATCAATCGACGATTCCAGCTTAGGGGCCGCGGGAGGAGGTCCTCCTGCTACCCCGCCGCCAAATAGATGTCTAGGGCCAATCGAGTTACATGAACGTGCGTTACAGCGTACACCTAAATATCAGTCCATTGCAGATATCAGGCGAGCTCTTACTGAATGCTGTTATGATCCAGTCCCAGGCGAGGATAGTATGGTTGTATATTCCGTACGTATAAGGCAGGTGTCCGAGTATTTGGTCACCCTACCGAATATGAAAGAAGATCTAGACAGAACGTTTCATTCGTACAGGACAAGATCCAGAAAGTATTGGTGAAGTCATGTCTCTCAGGAAAGCTGAGATCCAGTTCATGTTATTAAAGTTTCTGATCAATTGTTTAATTAGGGAACAAGATTCCCCGACTAAAGATCCGACCGAAATGAAAGTTCTGACAAGGTGGAGTGATAATATAGCCGAGGGTAAGCACAAGACACTCAATAGTATAGAGAGTATGTACTAGAAAATACGTAAAGAAATAATAAGGTTACACGAACAACGCAAAGAAGCTCTAGGAAGCGAGAAAGAAAATGACTCTCCTACTGAAGAGGTAGACGACGAGAATACCGCCAGAATAGCGTATGTAGGTAAATCTAGATTTCCAGACCGACAGTCACGCCTAGAACACAAGAAAGTCTTTCATCTTCCAGCACCAGAACAAGGCTCTCTAGAACAAGTATTTCAAGCTACCGATCATATTCTGAAATCACGAATCGGTTACAGTGAGTTAAGTACCATGCATGAACAAGAACTAGCCCGATCAGCAGTCCGATGGATTACTGATTCTACCACTTTTCCAGACAAAATAGTGGCACAAATGTTCCTGAAACTGCCCCCAGCCGAGCAGCGACTGGTGGGTATGTATATGATCCAGCACCTCATTACACTGTATGAGGATCAACATTCTGATCCAGGCCCGTTACATGATGTCCTGAACGAGTTACTCCAGTATAGATGGAAAGGTCTAGGTACCGATTTAATTAGTGTCATTCTAGAACAGCGCCACAAATATAGAACGTTTTTGAACCCACATTTTGTTCATGTCTCACCTCCAGAAAGTAAACCGTTTTACATAGACAGACAGCATCCGTTACGAGAAGTACACCCAGTTAGGACAGCGGGTGGTGAAATGCAACGAGTATTTGTTTACACCCCAGTTACCAAGATGGAACTCTTAGAAATGAAGAAGTTAATTCCCTGTCACGACAAAGATCCAGCAGGGTTCCACCGAGAATTAAAAGACATGCTCCGTATGGGAGAATACACGTATCCAGATAATATTAAAATGCTAAAAGTCCTGTTGCCTGCGGGCATATACGAAAAACTCAAGGAAAAAGATTGGGAGGTGGGAGAGAAAAAGATCGATTGGACAGCTCTAGAAGCTGAAGATAAGATACGAGTACCAGGTACCGGTCTTGGAGACAAATGTAAAGAATTACCAGAATTATTAATACAAGTTTTGCCTAGATTATTAGCCACTAAAAAGGAAGACTGGGATGCGATCTCAGCCTGTAAACAGAAACAAGACGAAGACACTAGTGATTTTTATTCTAGATTTGAGAAATGTTTTATAATAAACAGTGGTTTAAAGACGAGTAGTGAGTCATACCCTCATCTTTTTGTTACTAAATTAGTCGAGAATTCAAGTCCACAAGTTAAGAATCGAGTTTTGAAAGTCGAAAGTACATGGCAAGCTAGTACTCCGTCCCAGATGTTACAGATGCTCCAGTATCACCAGAATAGAATCAGAGAAGAGCAAGAACACGAGAGAAGACGTATGAAAGACACGAAAATGAAAGTACTAGTTGCACAATCTGTTCCTCAAGACAGTCAGAAGAAGGGTCTGAATCAAGCCAGTCATCCTGCAGCTCCCGTTAAAGGGACATGCAATTATTGTAAACAGCCAGGTCATTTTATAAACGAGTGTGCAGTTCTGAAACACAATATAGCCACTGGTAAAACTAAAGAAAGACCACGTCCGCCTAGACAAGAACAAGTTTCACAGACTTCTCAGCCACAGAATGCACAACAGACAGTTACAGCACCGCAGCCTATCGCTGCAACACAGCATGTTACACAGCAGATGTACCAGTATGCACAGACAGAGTATCCAGAGTATCAAGCGTATTCATGAAACAGCCTAGAGAGGGAGGTAGGCTTGCCTCTCATCGAGATTCCTGTAGATCAAGAAGGTCCCTATGTTCATAGTCAAGTATTAGGGAAAGACAGAAAGTTTTTGATTGATACAGGGGCAAGTAGGACTACTATCAGTCATGACGAGGTTCCAGGGGCTCCACTCTCAGGCTCTAGAAATGTTTCCCTTGGATTTTCAGGAAAGCCTATTGTTAATGAGATTTCAAAACCAGTTACTCTAGAAGTTGGTCCATTGTCCCGAACTACTGATCTATTACTTACGAAGTCATGTCCAGAAAATTTGTTAGGCATTAAGACATTGAAAGAATTAGGTGCAGTTATTTGTTGTTCCCCAGAGGGAATACGTTTGTTTTTGCGTGACTTCAAGGGTCACTATGTTTTACGAGATTTTGATCCGAGATTGTCTAATGTCCCGCAGCATCTATGGGCACAAGGTCCAACTGATGTTGGTTTTATGCAGATCACACCCCATCGTGTGACTCTCAAGCAAGGTATAGTCCTGCCACGAATCAGACAGTACAGATTGCCACCTGAGGCTGTAGCAGCCTTATCCAAAATTATTGACGAGCTCATGGCTCAAGGAGTAGTTGTAGAAACTGACTCCAATGTATGTAATTCTCCTATCATTCCAGTCATGAAACGTACTGATCCAAATGCACCCCCAGTATATCGATTAGTGATTGACCTTCGAGAACTCAATAAATGTATCATTCCCCAGTACCCAGTTGTTCCAGATATCTCATCTCTGTTGACAGCTATTGATTCTGAGGCAATATTTTTCACAGTAATAGACCTCAAGAACGCATTTTTCAGTGTTCCAATTCATCCAGACAGCCAGTACCTTTTCGGTTTTTGTTTAAATGGAAGGAGCTATAAATTTACACGAGCTCCTCAAGGTTTCACAGAAAGTCCTAGTATTTACAGTCAAGCACTTAAGAGACAACTAGACAATATTCACATGCCAACTGACACTGCCCTACTCCAATATGTCGATGATCTGTTAATCACAGCCCGTTCTGAACGTGACTGCGAGCGAGCGTCACTTGCAGTTCTGTATTTCCTAGCCGAGATGGGGCACAAGGTGTCCCCTTCAAAGCTTCAATTCTGTGTCCAGCAAGTGATCTACTTAGGCCACTTACTGTTCAAGTGGGGTAGGCAGTTGACACCTGACCGTATCCAGTAAATAGCGAGTCTTCCACAGCCCAAGACACAGAAGGAGGTACGTGCTTTTATCGGCCTCACTTCTTATTGCAGACAATGGATTCCTCAGTATGCATTTCTAGCCAAGCCACTGATACAGTTAACGACACAGGAGGCAGCCGTATCGACTGTTCTCCCTTGGACATCTGAACATACACTTAGTTTTAATGAGTTGAAGAAAGCTTTATGCCAAGCACCTGTTCTAGCAACACCGAACTACAGTAAGTCTTTTACACTTTTTGTCACGGAACGTGATGGTACTGCATTATCTGTTCTCACACAAGATCAAGCAGGACAATACAAGCCCTGTGCTTATTTTTCGAGCACACTAGATCCAGTAGCCCAGGCTCTGCCTGCGTGCCTCAAGTCAGTTGCAGCCACAGCACTAGCTATCAGACAAAGTGATTCTATAGTATTAGGACATTCCTTGACAGTACAAGTTCCACACTCCGTGGAAGTTCTTTTAAACCGAACACAGACTCAGCACTTGACAATTGCACGTTTGACAGGATATGAACTGACACTGTTCCAGCCACACATAGAAATCAGACGCTGCAACGTTCTAAATCCTGCTACACTATTACCGTCAGTTACTTCAAATCCTACCACACATGATTGTGTGGAAGTTGTTAACACTATGACAAAGCCAAGACAAGATCTGACAGATATTCCATTACCAGATCCCGACCTGACACTTTATGTGGATGGTTCATGTATGAGAACTAGTACAGGAGAACTAGTAGCCGCGTATGCAGTGACTACTGACACTGAAGTTATTGAAACACACCGTATTGACACCCTGTCTGCTCAAGCAGCAGAGCTAGTCGCTCTGACCCAAGCCTGCATACATGCCAAGAACCTGAAAGTTAATATTTACACAGATTCACGCTACGCATTCGGAGTCGTACACGACTTTGGAGTGCTCTGGCAAGAGAGAGGTTTCATGACTTCTCATGGAACCAAGATTCAGCATGGGTTCCTTATTCAAGCTCTGTTAGATGCAATACATTTACCGACATCTATCGCTATCATGAAGTGCAAGGCACATACTAAAGTTACTGACATTATTTCCCAAGGTAATGATCTAGCAGATCGAACAGCCAAGCTTATAGCACAGACACCAGACATACCAGTTAACAAGACACCGACATCCACTCTAGAACAGACTACTTGTATGACAGTTAAGGACCCTACTCAAGATGTCATAGATATCCAGTTACATGCTACTCCTGAAGAAATTAAGAAATGGTCCGAACAAGGAGGGGTCCAGACAGATCAGGGATGGGTGACGAAGGGAAAGGCCACATGGTTTCTCCCCGACTCTATGGTTCAAGTCATTATCAATACCGCACATAGTCCTGCACACTTAGGAGAAAAAGCCATGATAGACAGTATCCAGAACATTTGGTTTAACAAGCATTTACGAGCTGCAGCCAAGCAGAAAGTCCGTACCTGTATGATATGTTGCCAGTTCAATCCAGGTAAAAGTGTCCCGGTGGAACAAGGTGGATTCCAGCCTCCTGACCACCCTTTTGAAGTCCTCCAGATGGATTATATTCAGATGGAGCGATGTCGAGGTTTCAAGTATGTCCTTGTAGTTGTCTGCGCTTTGTCCAGGTGGACAGAAGCATATCCAGTCCCAGATTACACAGCCGCGACCACTGCCAAGCAGTTGGTTCGTGAATTTTTCCCCCGCTATGGACTCCCTAGGGTCGTGTATTCTGATAACGGCCAGCCATTCTCATCCGAACTTATGAAGCACGTTTCCCTTTTGTTAGGGTACCAGTGGAAGTTCCATTGTGTACGCCATCCAGAAGCAGCCGGTCTCGTAGAGAGACATAATCAAACCCTGAAAATCCGCATTGCCAAGATCTGCCAAGAAAAAGGTGTAGACTGGTTAGTAGCTCTGCCAGTCGCCCTATTTTATATGCGCATGGTCGCACACTCCAGATCAGGTCTGTCCCCTTATGAGGTCGTATTCGGCCGCCCCCCGAACATGTGGGGTACACCCAGACCCCGAAGTATTACAGATGTTTCCAGTAATATGCTGACAGATTACCTAGCTTCCTTGATGTCTGCCCTACACTCTTGTCGTTCACAGGTTGCTGCTGCATTTCCCGACAATACTGAAGTCAAGCCACACGAGGTCCTTCCTGGCTCCCTGGTTTTAATCCGGAATTTCGATCGTTCAAGTCCGCTGGAGCCTCGCTGGAAGGAGCCGAAGTTAGTCCTTCTGACCACCCGCACGGCCGTGAAGTTGGAAGGCAGAAAAGGCTGGGTGCATCTGTCTCATGTCAAGAAATTTCACGGACTAAGAACTAAAACGTTTATTGACACTAGACACTTCCGAGTCCAAACATTGCCCTATTATCAAGGACTGTCCCGCTATTGACTTTGACTCAAAGCCCTCCCTGTTAGAGAAAACTCCGCAGCAGGAGTATAAACAGAAGCTTCGGTCTAGTAAAATAAGTCAGCCAGTTTAATTGTCTAAGTCCCCCTCGGGTGAAACGGTTAGACAGGTATCTGACATGTATGAGATAGACCCCCATAGTGAGAGAGTTAGTCAAAACTCAATCCGATGTATCGTTTTTCTAAGTTTTATATTGTTTTTGAGTTTGATGGTTACCTGCACGAGTTATGCATTTCATTTATGTTTTCCAATTTCTCATGTAAATAAGTTTTCTAATGCTACAGTAGAGCACACGTTTAGTGATCTGCCTCCTCACGAACTATCCTATCGTCTTGCTATGCGCAACAATACATTTATCCGTATGTTACATTATTCACACCAGACCAGCAATGCCACTAATTGTTGGGTGTGTGGTCGACTCCCCCCTTTCCAGACACCGAAGGGAGTTCTGCCACTGTTTCCTTATCCGTTTTCACATAATGGTTCATGTGGAGCCTGGTCCATGTTAACGTCATCTTCAAATGATATGTCCCTTCTGAATAGTACATGTTTTCCAGACAAGCAAGGTCTTCCCCACAGAACAGGGTTAGATCTAGAGAATGAACTTTATAATTTGGGTAATTATTCTTCGAATTTCATGGTCCTGAATGTTCAGTCTGATCCTACTCCAGACTTACCTGCTATTTCAGTACTACCAGTCAAAGGCGAATTATGTGTCAGAAATAATGGTTCCGCACATGTAGGACATAGTGATTGTACTACTATTGTCAAGTATAGTGACAGTGGGAAATCTATTTTCAAAGCTTCACGTCATTCTTATTTTGTTTGTGGTCAGACCGCATATGTTCGTCTGCCCCTCGATTGGGATGGAACCTGTTACATTGCCTTCCTACTGCCACCAGTTTTCCTAGCCCCGTCCGATTATCACAGAAACACACATCTAGTACACATTAGACATAGAAGGGAGATCGAGTCCCCGATTGTCGATCAAACTGAAACTGCTCTAGAACAGTATACAGATTTCAATAGAGGTTTCTTTTTCTTTATAGGACCTATCCAGAATAGTAAGTTAATACGTAGATTGACCAGAACCCTTGAAGCAGTAGTGAATGAGACTGCCTCTGCTCTAGGTAACTTAACCGAAGAGCAATCTGCTATGAGATTTGTCGTGCTCCAAAATCGTCTCGTTCTTGACGTCATACTGGCCGATAGAGGAGGAGCATGTAGAGTCATCGGATCTAGTTGCTGCATTTTCATTCCTAATAACGCGCCGTCTGTTTATTCAGCTATAACCAGACTTCATAAAATTGCCCATCAGTTACACCAGAATCCAGGCACCTGGACATGGTCCGGTTGGTTCTGGAGTATAATTTCTGCCTGGGGATGGAAAGTACTGTCCTTTCTAGGTATTGCAGTAGCGATCATATTCAGTTGCTGCCTCTGTATACAATGTGGCCCTGCGATTTGCGGCATTTGTGCTACCTCTTGTATCCCAAGTCCCGTCCTAGATCCCGTTTCAAGAAAATTCGAGACGAGCAAATGATACTGTATGAAATGATAGATGGTATCATGAATATTGATGTTTCCTGATGGAAACGTAGTGACAAGGAGGGAATGTGGAAAAGTAAATTTTGCCATGTTCTGTGTCCCTACGTGTTCCCCATGTTATGTTGTATGTGCATGATTAATATGCATATGTATTCCCCATGATCGATTAAAGACGCAATTACAGTTGTGTCCAACTCTAGTATGCCAGTTTCCAGTTCTCGTGAAAGCTACGAGTATTAGGCCTATGTAAAGTTACGTTGCCACGTTTCACAGTGTGCACGTTATTTCATTGTAAAATCCCCGTTTCTAGGCCTCAAAAGGGCCCGGACTCAGATTCAGCTCCTGTCTCCTGAACCCTCTCCGAGGAGCGATACAGCCCCCACCTGTATCCCTGACCCTTCACTTACTTCATGCCTCACAGTGCCCGGCTCGGCCTGGCTCTGCCTGCCAGTCTGCCAAGAGTATGTTATGATTCTAGTTATCTGTCCAGCTCTCCTTCTCTGCATTCCTAAGCTACTGAATCGCATCAATAGTTTCCGTCATGGTCTAGCCTTTACGTCTCCATGTAAGAGAAATACTGTATTAATGGTCATTTAATATTCCTCAACACGCACTACATGTAGAATAATGCATGCACCAGTCTTAGAGTCTGTTAGCCTTTACCCTGATAACTTTTGGATTCTATCAACATGTTCTCTAAACATCAGATACTAGATAGTGTTTAGGTACATGCCGCTCTGACTCTCCAGACTTCAGTCTCTTCTTCTAGCGCAGAAGTCATAGCCCCCAGTTCCTCCTAGTAACACGTCATTGCCAGCTTGCGCGCACCACTAGGTTAGAGGTCCCGGCTCCTTCGGTAGCCCCCTCCATGTTTCCGCCCCATTTATGACATATTCCGTTACGTTTACATCACATGTCTATGTATACGCCCTGTTCACGCCTCTTGTTACACCTACTTTCTGCCTTATCTTTCGCGACTGCTACAGGCCCTGCCCACTGCTACGCCTATTGTATTGAACATCATGTATTTGTTTAAGTATATATATGCTTGTGCACTGTTATTAAAAGCTAGCTAGCTGCCATCCTATTCCCGTGCAGGTTGTCCTGTTCCTGTCCTTTATGCTGTATTAAACCTGCAAACTCCAGCTACCTCGAATCTTGACTCTTATTTATTGAGCTATCTGTTATTTTATGTCTAGTCAAAAATAGAGGTATTATTTATTTATTTACCACACATGGATAAACTTTCAAGCAGCAAACGCTGTAACAAAGGACTTCCACTATTACAAAATAGAGGAACCTCCGAGTGAGTACACTCCTTTCGAGGAGGTGGAAATACCACTCAAATACCAAGAGCACCTGCTCTTGTTTAATGGCACCCTAAAACATAATAATCACATCACCAGGCTCGGTCCACTAGGTAGACCAGGAGCAACGTGGCCGGTCCTAGCCGGATACACACCACATCCAGACATTGAAGAAATGCCTGCACCAGAGCTTTTAGCACAACTAAAACAACTAACTAAAATACATAGACAATTAGTCCAATATGTAATGCGGACTTCAACAGTCCAACCAGCAATTAAAATTCCACAGCTGACCCCTACTCAGGGGAACACAAATAAAATTACACCACAGAACATACAGTCCTGTCTAGGTAAAGTACCCGCAAAACGGGAACAAATTCCATTCTGGTTAGCACAAAAAATTACTCAAATAGAGGCTGTGTTCCCAGATACCACCTCTGTTGAGAAACACAGGATTCTGACTATCTGTCTTCCAATGGGAATCGCACCACATGTGGAGGACTGTGACACTTGGGGTACAGTCTTTGCTTCTGTTTACACAAAAACACATGGTGTTCCATCCATGTCAGTAATACCAGATGTGCTAAAACAAATTCAAGATGAATATGGTCCAGAACCCGCTTTAACTCTCGGTATGAAATTACTAAAAGACTTCAAGCAGGTCTCGGCAATATTATTAGCCAATATAAAGGGAGAAGCAGCAGAGGTTGAAAGAGACAAATATAGCAGACCAACCATTTGAAATTGCCAGAATCATAGAAAAATCCTATGAAGAACTAGGAAGAGATAGTTTGGGTGGAATACCAGTGAAACCCCAACTAATTGAAAGTCCTGAAAAGATATTTATTAAAAATAATCTAAACACTCAAAAAAAGAGCTGGGATGGAAATAAACAATCCAATCCTAAATAAAAAAGATTCCAGTCCAGAGGAAGATCTCCTCGGCGGAGAGAAAGATCTCCGGACCAAGGACGCAAGTCTCCCCAGAGGGAGCCATCTGTGAAAAAATACAACCTTAGAAATAGGGATAATATAAAAAAACCTGATAGATATCAAGATATTGATACACGTCCCTCTCAATCTTTTCAGACTTCCTCGCAGAAATCGGAAAGAAAAGGACGATCAGAACACAGGGAAGAAGAGCACGTCAAGTCCAAGGACAAGGAACCTGCTCATCTGAATAAAAAATTACAATTTCCAAAAAAGAAGGTAGCCAGTATTAATGTAATCAACAATGCCGAGAATACTGAGGACACAGCTGAAAAACGGAGAATGGGCTCAGACAATGCTAGACAGCGCAGCAGAAGTGAGCATAGCTCGCAAAGTCCTTATGAATCATCTGGAGACAGTGGACACGAATGAATACATTCAAGTGGAAACTGCAGATACCAGAGTTAGCAAACCTCATAAAATATATGAAATAACATTGCGTATAGAGGGGGATAAGACTAGAAAAATAAGGGGTCTATTTTGGGATAATCTTTCCGAGGGCTATGACATCCTTCTAGCTGAACGAGACTGGCCACCCGAGTTTGTCAGGGAGTGCCCACATGGCGAAGAAATAATTATGCCTGCCTTCTCAAATCATATCCCAATTCATAAAAAATATACACTTGCAAGAAAGTGGGCAGTAGCTCAAGCTCCTGCTTTATATAAAAATCATGTGGGATGGGATGAGGACTCTCCTCACAAAATCCAGTTAAAATCACAACCTACTGCACAGAGGCAGTACCCAATTAAGCAAGAAGCTAAACAACAGGTAAAAGAGATCCTAGATCAACTTGAATACCAGGGGGTGATTGAAACGTGCACCTCACAAATGAACAACCCTTTGTTTCCTGTCTCCAAACCAGACAATTCATATCGTCTTGTTTTGGATTACAGACATCTTAACTCATGTTGCAAAACCTTTGCAGTACAAAACTCGCATAGTGCTGCACTAATGAATAACATAGTGCGCAAAAAATACAAAACAACATTAGACATCTCTAATGGATTCTTTTGTCAGAATATAGCACCAGAAAGCAGATATTTGACCGCGTTCTCAATAAATGGCGCGCAAAAAAAATTCTGTCGTTTGCCCCAGGGGTTCAAGAACAGCCCAGGATTATTCTCAGCGAGAGTAACAGAATTACTACAAACATATGATGACGAGGCATTATCTTATGTCGACGACATCTATCTAACAGACGATGACTTGGATACTCACTTGAAGAGAGTGAACACCATAATACTTGGGTTCGCAGCAGAGGGTTACAAATTCAACTTTAAAAAGTCAAGAATTGCCCATCTAACAGTCCTATTTTTAGGATATGAACTATCAAGTGAAGGCAAAAGCCTGGCTGACAATTTCCTAGAGAAATGTGCTGTAATCCAAGCACCTAAAACACTAAAAAACCTACAATCAATTCTAGGCTTCCTAAATTTCGGAAGAACTTACATTATAAATTACGCAGAAAGGGTCAAACCCCTTTATGATCTAATAAAACCAGATTTTAAAAGAATCAATTGGACTCAAAAACACACAGAAATTTTGAGATCTTTACAAACAGACATGTTAGTTAAAACAAAATTACAAACACGTGATAACACACGCAACCTTGTGATTCGAGTCATTCCAGGAAGATGCGGATTCACATACCTGACCTCTAATGAGGGAGAAAAGGTACCAATTGCATACAAATCACACTTGTACACAAAAGCTGAAATGAAATTTAGCCCAACGGAAAAAATTCTGACCGCGGTACAGACTGCTGTGGCAAAGGAACGGGCCCTAGCACAAGGTAAACGAATAATCATCGTGACACCGATACCAGCCCTGGAGGCGGTAACAAAGGCAAGCATTCCGAATGCTAAAGCACTCCATCCAAGGTGGATACAGTCGGCTAACTCTCTTGCTGCAACAGACGTGGTATACGAATTTGATCCCAACCTAAAAACACAATTATTTCTCCAATATGAATTTGAATGTCCTCCGCCAACCGAAATTCTGCCTCTAGAACATTACGGCTGTATAATATATACAGACGGATCAGCACAACCCGCAGTGGGGGGTAAACAAGCTTACAGTGCTGCGTGCGCGATTGTTAAAGGTCGCTGGCTCGAAGAAAAATTTTAACCACTGGTCACTAAAACTCAATCTCTAGGAGATTGTACAGCTCAGCGAGCAGAACTACTGGCATTCAAGATGGCGCTTGAAAATACCGATCGAGAATTCCCCACACTCATAGTATGTGATTCGTATTATTGCGTTCAATCATACAATGAATACTTGCAGATCTGGGTTCAGAATGGTTTTAAAGACGCAAAAGGTGGCACAATCAAGCATAAGATGCTTTGGGAATAAGTAGTTCTTTTACAAAAGGAACTACCAAAGACTCACGTGATACATACACTGAGTCATCAACGTGATGGCGTTCACGTTGCAGGGAATTCATTGGCTGATGAGGCCGCGAAGGCAGCTGTGCAAACGGCTTCCGTAGCTGCCATCACCCGGTCAAAAACAAAAATAGACAGCGAAATATTACAGGCTGTCAGCGCTACAGTAAAAGAAGCTATAGAAACACTCCCGAAAGGCTTTCCAGTAAAGTACTCATACATAACTGATGCAAATAATGTTCCGTTTGCTCGAATCCCTGGAGTGGGGGATAGGGCAATTCCAAACATGGAACATAGGTTAGGACTCATCATAGCGGCACACGAAGGGCTTGCTTCTGTACATGCTGGCGTTTCAGCCACAGTATCATTATTAAAGCAGAGATACTGGTGGCCACAAATGAGAAGACAGACAAGGAACTATGTTCTAGAATGTGAAATATGTCAAAGAATGAAGGTATCAACAGTGAGACGACCAGCACAGACGCCCCTTCTAATCTCAGATAAACCATTAGCCTGTGTTTATCTGGACCACTGTGGTCCCTTACAAAGGGATGGTAACTATAAATATATCTTGGTCGCAGTGGATTCATGTACGAGATTCATATGGATGTGGCCCCAGCGATCGGCTGACGCCAGAACTGTTATAAAAGATTTGCGAGTCTTTATCGGCACATACGCAATTGGCATGCTACATTCTGACCAGGGACCTGCCTTTAGCTCTCGAGCGTATAAGGAGGCCATGACCAGCATGGGCATTGAATTTCGGTACTCTTGTCCATTTCATCCTGAGGGAAACGGAATCGTAGAAAGAAAAAACCGTGACATAAAGCAATCTATAACAGCAAAGGTATTAGGTTCGGGAGCTGGGTGGGTCACACATCTAATAAGTGTCCAACGTAGTCTAAATAACCTGCCAAGAGATTCTCTGAGGGGATTCAGTCCGTACGAACTACTGTTCGGGACTAGAATGATGATCCAAGATCTTGACAGTCAGACTTCAGTGGTTAAAGATAAATGAATGACATCAAAGATCGTTTGGCTATTCTGCAGGACTTAAATGAAACAAGAAAAGACCTGAGCAACATAAAGTTGAAACAACAGCCAACAACCACTGAAGAGAAACCACCTGTCCCAGCAAGACCTGTCTGGATTCCAAAAATCGGGGATCTAGTCAGAGAGAAGATCGCGGTAAAGAAGGAATTTGGGCCTTCTTACAGGAAAGCAGTTCCTGTCTTGTCTATCAACGGGACAAGATCAGTAGTACTACCGCCCCTTGCTGGTAAAAAGGAGAACAGAGTTGTATCCATCGACTTTGTAAAACAACAATCATGTGGCCGATAACAAACAGTAGGCCAAGTGGACTCCCAAGAAGTAGTAGAACACCAATGTTTGCTACAAATCCAGAGGTTCAAACTAAGAGGCTAATCACATTCGAAATGCCCACAGAACATCAACAAGGAATATGCAACAAAGCAATGGAACTTGAACCTCTAAAAACCCAAATAAAAACATTTAGTTGAGACACGCCAACCTACAATGAAGTAACATATGAGTATGCTGATAAAACAAAGGAAACCTCTAGAACAAAAAGTAATCCAGAAGCAATTGGAACGATTGACAGAACAGCATCCGGCTACTTCATCAACTTCGATGATTCATCTGAAGATCTGAGTGAATCTAAGAAACAGCCATCAACAAAAAATTTTAAAGATAAAGCTAAGGAACTTTTTCAACAGCTGAAAGAAACCTATCTGATTTCCCCATGGATTGAATTTTGGGTGGCCTTAGGTGCATTTATCCTCATACTTTGGCTCATCATGGTACTATGCTTGGGACATTTCATTGAGGGAAAATATGCTAAAATGGACACAGCAAGCCAGAAAATCAACTTGGTCCTTAAACCACACACATCTTCACACGTCGAGAAAAGAGAACTTTCTTCAGTGAACTTCACAGCCAATCCTATACCAGGCGGTGTAGCATGGGACAAAACTGATTATGAAATCTATGGTCCGGTTGAAATCCTGAAGTATCCGCACCAATTCAAGATCTCATTGAGTGACTTTGTAAAACCAAGCACATTTGCTGATGATTGGGACTTTGAAAGTATTAATGATATGATGTCTGATCTTGTGATGTCTGCTAAATTTACAGAACATGATTATTTGCAGGGTTCGTCTAATTATGATCAAATGTTCTGCTACAACCACTATGGTAACCATTATCTACACAAATCTGCACAACCTAGAAATGTTTTAAATTATAACCAATGGGAACATTGTGCTACTCCTCCAAAAGGTAGCTCGAAAACATTTTATGATAAATATTCATACTTTTCAGGGTTTAACACAAGTAATGCAGAAACATTTTATTTCAAATTGTCAAATAAGACAGGTATGAAGACCATGCTTACAAACACAAAATTGATATATTCAGATTCATTTTTTGAGCGAATGAATACATTTGGTTTTGATTTCTGGAACAATAATATTGAAGCAAAAACTGTTTGGGGTACAAGAGATTGGCAAGTACAAGGTATAGAATCATTGTTTAAAGCCTGTATGATCCCAGAACAAATTATATTTTTGAATGACACTATTCAACAAACTACCTGTCATGGCTTAGCCAAAATCAAAGATTTGAACAAACCGTCTATTCCAAAGCCAACAGTGAACGATAATAGCTCTATAGATGTTGAGATAGACGTAAACCATATACTAAACCAAAACAGAACACATCCTGAATGGAAACAATGGTTGATCTGGCCCACAGATACAAATAACTGTCAAGACAGATTCCTGAACAAAATACAGGGGTTCACATTGACCAGGCCAGACCCTAGATATTCCCAAAGACAACATCCAGGGATAGTAACCACCTACAGCGTGGGCAAGCTCTGCCTTCAATGGCTGCAAACGTCCACACTGGCAGAAATTAAGCAACACCTAACTTTACTTACAGAAGGTGCTGACTTGCGTGATTTCATTTTGGGACCACGCAAACAGCGTCAAAAACGTTTCATAGCGGCCTCTATATATGCAGCTTATAACGAAGCCTGGAAAGGAACTCAAATTGAGACAGCAGAGAAAATACGGGAAATTGACCGTATTAATTTGGAAAAATCACTTTCTGTGGTGGACAATGGGTTAATGACTCTGTCCTCCAGAATATATTCTCTGGACAGCATTGTGTCTTCAGCAATCGATATAATATCGCAAGACTTACTGTTGTTACAACACGGTCAGTCCCAGTTGCGTTCTATTGTACAGCTTGGCTGGACGTTACAAAATCTGCGTTCAGGCTATGTGCCTTGGCGTTTAATCAACACAACGTCATTATTTTACATCTTTAACCTTACTGATAAACAAATCAGTTTGGCACAGAAGGGTGCTGACTATACAATTCTGAGCATTGAAAAACTTGAGAGATTACCATTGACAATGTCAGAACGACCTGCCATTGAATGGATAATACATGGAATAATAAATATTCCGATAACTACTTTCCAGTTTCAATACTGCCAAAAATATATACAGGCAGGCCAGTATGAAAGGTTGGGTAAAGGGTACATTAAGTCAACATGGAACTTGCCCTATACACACGAATGTGTCAGTAATAAAGGCCAGAAAGTGTTTCTTAGTGGCGATAATTGTGCAAGATCACTAAGCGGTACACTTCTGTGTCAGGGTATTAGCTTACATGGAGCCTGTGAAGGGACTTCAAATAACCTTTCATGTTACCAGCTAGGCACACCTGCAACACAAATAGAACCATTCTTTAGGAGACTCTCGAACGGGAGTTACATTCTAATAGTAGATCGCAGATGTTGTAGTTTGCTGCCCGGAAAACCTTATCTCATAACCGTGACTAGGAAGGTCATGTGCTGTGAACGGGTATTGTTCCCGAACGATTCCCCAGACAGGGAGGCAAGGTTATGGCCCGATTTGAAAATTGCTTCTATTAGAATTGATACTTTAAGCAAAATGAAGACAGTGCTCCTACAGACCCCGACTAGGCTAACGTCATCAAAAGAAACGTATGATCTCCAAGTTGCAAGGACAACGGCAGAGATTCATTTATTGTTATCAATAAATTCCCCCATACATTTCGCAGAAATACTGAACGAAATCTTAAATATTTCTGATACCAGTGGTGTCTCAAGTGTATTTAAGACAGTGTATTCAGGAATTTTGACACCATTCAAAGCCATCCTGGGTATTTTTCCAGACTTTGTCCATTCCATCTTTGGCGGACTTCCTCTCCTTTTGGGACTAGTGGCAGGCATCCTATTTTTGATCCTGTTATTTCGCTATGGCAAACCATGTCACAGACAAAACACCTGCGACAAGGGAAGAAACGATCCTAGCCATTGGCTACCGGGACCGCATAACTAGAGTCCTTGGACTAGCACGGCCACGGGACTTGAACATGACTTGGTTTCTTTCATTCAGACCAATGTGGCAACGTTGTGTTATACCTGTATTAATGTGCTTGCTATGCGGCGAAGAATGCGTGTTGGACACCTGTTTGACACTACAATCGGATGTGCCATTGGACGCAGAAACCTTGTTGGGTCCGGTAACGGCTCATGCATTGTGCTGCCCCCAGCGGCTACCTATCCTGATGACGGCATTCGTGGAGACTTCACCACTACGATTGAGGGGTAGTGAAGTACGAGATGAAAGCAGCATCGATCAGGTACGACCTTCAGTCAGCTATGCTGATCAAAACATCAATGAAGGCAATCATGCTCATGAATGCATGGTAACAACTTTTTCAGACTTAGTGGAACTTTCGCAAGAAGCTGTTGACAGTTTTTTCAACAGTCTAAATGATATGATGTTTTCACCAGAGCAGAAGGAATGACTTTGAGCGAGCTAGCACACGGTGTTCCCTGCAGACTTGAATTTGGCCTTCAACTTTAAAAGTAGAGCAATGAAATGGAACAATTTTTTTTCCTCTCACCTCCCTCAATTCCAAAATATTTACAATTTTTTGGGACACTTATCTTCTGCTTAAAGTAGACATTATTCTTAGAGAACTGAATTTCTATTTTAGGTAGTCAAGAGACATTAGCTACCCTCTAGCATTTTCATACAAAATTTTATGATTGTGATGAAATGGTCTCGCACTTTTCTTCTGTATTAAGAGCCATTTCATGTGTAGTTTTCGCATTTGTTCATGCTGAGTTTGAAATATGCGTTATATGTTTAGCATTATTATACTGCTTATGCATACAGTACATGTGATTATGTTTCGTATATTTCATAATTCCAAATTTTCAGAATGCATATGAATGTATTTTGGGGTGGTACGGTATACACAAACGCTACTAGTTACACTATGCCTAGATTTGTAAATATGGACATAGTCTACGTGGAGTGGGTGTGATGTATTTCTATAGGTACTGTATCGATTCCCCTATTCCTGACCCTGGTTTGGTTAATAATTAACTAGCAGCCATCCAACGGTGCAAAAACCGTTATCTGATTAAGCCACACCACGGCACAGAAGCGCGTTATCTGATTAGGTCATAACGCATGCCATCTAATTAGACAAGCGATATTCCTCCAGCCCCTGATAAGGAATACGGAGTTCTCAAAACAAATCAAACCTACAGCGACCTGGGAAATTCCCGTAGCCATTGTTTTGATTTCACCGAGAACTTCAGTAAAAGAATGTGCGAACGAACCCGTTCGTATGACATCCTTATTGACGTATATATGTCCATCCTTACGTCAATCTCTTAAGGTATAAATATTACCGACATTGCCTTAAGCAAACACACGCGGTGGTGACGAGATTGGAGCAGCGAGACTTGCCGAGGAGCCCAGCAGAGAGCGAAGCCCACAGGCGCTGCCCCGCCTTCCTGACACGCTGAGAGGGACGCTGCCTTTCTCCTGCCGAGAAATCCAGCTCCGGCGCTTCCAAGCAGCCCTCGCAGGCCGCTGGAATATCAAGACCTGGGATAAGAGATACCAGCCCTCCACCATTCTAGATCTCAGGTACAGAACTGAATAACCCCTTGCAGAGAATTCTTGAGTCAGTCCCTTGGCAAAACAAACTTAACTTAAACTGCTACTTATCTACTCCCGCCCACGTATTAGGCTTAGGTCAGGTACACTGGGGTAGGCGTGGTTAGAAGCACCAGTTGAGTACGATTAGTCAAATGTATATATGTATGTATCTATTTTATCCATTTTAAAGTATCATATGGCTCAGAAACCATATCAATGCTTTTTCAGTATTATTTTATATATTTTATATTTTATAATTCTGTCTTTACTGTATGCACTTTACTTAACTATAAGTATTGCAATAATAGCGATCCATTTCTCTTGTACGAGAAAAGAGACTGATCAATAAATACCATCTTTTATTGAACACGCCCGTCTCTTCCTTTTCTCTACAATCTGGTGAAACTAAGAATGCACTGAACTGACTGAGCAAAATAAGTTGTCTTTTGTTTTCACACAACTCTAGAGATACACTCTTGATTAGGGGAGAGCAAAGTTGTCATGTTCTATGGTTGTCAGAAACTAAATCCCTTCTTGTCTATCCAGGGAGGTTAAAATCCTCCTTGCCTATTCGAGAAAGTTTCTAGTGAACTCTGAGCTAGCTGGCAAACACAAAACTTTAAGTCTAATATCGTCGGTAGAAGACCTAGTTAACCTCTGCCCTAAGTCTATACTATTGAAGATATTATTCCAATGCGCAGAGCCTATTGGGATGATAGGAACTACACTACAGTGTGACCCCTCAAGGAAAGCGTCAATGACGCATTCTCGTCCCTCAAGTGCACTCCTGTAAAGCGTTGTATAATAGCCCTGAAAGCTGTGGAGGATTTCAGCCTGAGTACAGACCGTGCGTCCCTCTTCCCCCTCTAGAGCCAGGATCGGGGAGCTTCGCTTAGCGGGGTTAGCCAACCACGCTAGCAGCGTTCCAGCTTTATCCCCTTCATTATGCGCCCTGAGAGTGTATGCTCTGTGGTCAAAGCTACGGAGGCGCTCCACCTCAATCGCTACGGCCTCCCTAGCGGTGCTGACCTCCCCTCGGAGCTCTGGGTGACCCGGTCGCGCTCTTTCCGCTTCCCGCAGTTTATCCTCCGCCTTATCTAGATCTCCTAGCAGCACCCTACGCACTCCAGCATGTTTCCCAATGCATTGACCCCTGAGAACAACCTTGAAGGCGTCCCATTCTATCGCCCTGGATGCCGTAGTGCCGTCATTTTCAGCAAAATATTGTGTGATCCCTTCCTCTAGCGCTGCGTGAAACAATGGGTCGTCCAATGTCTCAGGTCGCAGTTTCCATGTTGGGACGCATGAGCGCTCGGTCATCCAGTCCATCGTAATCAGCATGGGGTTATGATCCGATATCGTCCTAGTAAGATATTCAGTTCGCGCGATCGTCGTCATCACCGTCGGTGTACACAACATCGCATCAAGTCTAACATGTAAGTCGTGCAGACTAGAGCAGTATGAGTAGTCTTTTTCCAATGGGTGTTGTGTGCGCCAAGCATCGACCAATCCCCACCTCCCCTGCCAATCAAGTTTACCCTTCGTAAGTCGGTGTACTGGGGAATCTCTCAGCGGTGGGTGAGACCTATCCAACGTTACATCCGTGACTGAGTTGAAGTCCCCTCCTATCAAAACAGGACCCGCTACGTAATGCGCAAGCACCCCAGAGAGACGCGTCAAGAAGGGCAACTGGTCAGTGTTTGGTGCATATATGCTACATAAGGCGATATCCCTGCCTTGCAGTTATCCTTCTATCGCTACATACCTGCCCTCAGGGTCAATTGTTTGCCTAGTCACCTGAAATGGAGTGCCCGCCCGTATCCAGATCAATGCTCCTCCAGAAAACGCAGAGTATGTGGTATGATACAGTTGTCCTCTCCATCTGCGCTGCAGTGCCACCCCTTCTTGTTTCGTCAGATGTGTCTCTTGGAGTAAGGCAATATGGACCCCCCTGCGGGTCAAATAAGCGTGTACTTTGTGCCTCCTTGTCATTGTGTGTAACCCCCTCACATTCCAGGTTATACATGCCAAAGGGATCATGGCAGTGCACAGACAGGTGCGCATCCTGAACAGCAGGATGTCAAACATTGATCGGGGGATATGCTCCATGGCAAAAGGAATGGAGTCCATGGCAAAAGGAATGGAGTCCATGGCAGAGGGGGTGAGGGAAATGGGTGTGCGCATGGATTCCCTCTGTGACATGATGCAGACTGACCAGACAACAAGGCGCAGGAATAGGCACGTACTGAAGCAGCAGAACAAGGCCATCAACCGGCTGGCAACTGCAACCACCCTGCTAAGCCGCCGGTCAGTGAACATGCAGACTGACATTGTGCACTGCTGCAGTAACTTGTCCAGGGGGATGGGGAGAGTGACCTCTGCTATGGAGGTACTGCTGACACAGCAGACAGCCACTGCTGGTAACACGTTTGTCGGGGACACAGAGGAGTCCACAAGCAGGAGTGGATCCAGCACGCCTTTACAGGACGTTCCTCTGAGCAGCAGGCTCCATGCAGAAGACCCTGGCACCACTGCGCAAGTTGACCCCCCGCCCCGTAGCTCCCACACCATGTTGTGTAAGCGCAGGCATTAACAAATAATCCTGAACACAGGACAGTTCACAGTGATGTGAACTTTGGCCACCCAGTGTGAAATGCGAATGTTGTTTGAATCATGTGGTCTGGTATATGTGAAGTGCAGTAGTGCAAATTAAACTGAGTGCTTCAGGAACTAAACATGCCTGTGTCTCCTCACTCTATTAGAAATATCTGGTTGTGATTTCTGCGCGTCTCAGTCTCCCATCTGTTGCTGGCGCTGCTCCTGCTGCATAGTGATCGGCTTGTTCTGTCCCATCATCTATGTCCTCATGATATGTGATTTCTACCTCTGTGCCCTCCTTGGTGGCAAGATTGTGCAGCATGGCGCAGGTCGCAATAATTTTGCAACCGATCATTGGCGTGTACTGCCTTGCACCTCCATTCTTATGGAGGCAGCGAAATCTGCTTTTAAGCATTCCAAAAGTGCGTTCAACCACGCAACGTGTTCTCCTGTGTGCCACGTTGTAACGTCTTTCACTCCTGGTGGATGGATTCAGGTAGGGGGTGAGGACGAATGAACGCAGGGCATATGCACTGTCACCTGGGTGGAAAATGAAACAATGATTAGTCACATACTCATGATTGATCCTTCTGCATTGACTATCAGGGTGTCTCACAGTTATTTACCTAGCAGGTATCCATCCCCAAAATCACCAGCAACAAGGCATGTGTATATCCCACCATTCTGGAAGATGTAGGAGTCGTGGGTGCTTCCTGGAAATTTGGCAACAATGTCGGTAATTATGTTGGCAGCGTTGCAGATCACCTGCACATTGATTGAATGCGTAGACTTCCGGTTTCTATATATGTGTTCTGTTGCTGCAGGTGGGCATAGTGGGATGTGCGTGCCATCGATACAGCCTATGATGTGCGGGAAGTGTGCAAGTTGGTAGAAATCGGTTTTGGTCTTTGCTAGTTCAGCAGGTGTGTCAGAGAACTCAATGTAGTGTCCCATCCTCTGCATCATGGCGTCAAGGAATTTCCTGAAGAACCGTGACAGGCAGCTCTGGGACACCCAACTACCACAGTAATCACATTCTGGTAGCTCCCAGAAGCAAGAAGGTGTAGGCAGCATGTGAGAAGTTGGCCTGATATATAATGTTCACTATTCTAGTGAGCACTTTGTATCAGTCCAAGCAACCCTTATTGATGATTGGTTGTAAGTCAACCTTATAGACCAGCTATCCTAGTAGCATGGATACGAGCAGTCTAAGGCTAATACTCTAGAGGGCGTGTTAAGCCAGCTGTTTTACCATCACATTACCCCTTGAACACCAAGTGAAAGGACACCACGCAAGTTGTTATGAAAATAAACAGATATTTATTTATAACAAGACTACCCTGAACTCTTTATGAGTCAGGGAGCTAAGCACACAACAAAACTCTTAAGAAAATACTTAAAGTCGCACAATTTACACAAATGCCCGAGGGGCACGAAAAAACTATATACACAAGAAGTGGAATGCGAAATTACTAGCAGGTAAGTACTATTCTCATAGGCTTTAGAATCGCTAGGACTGGACTACTGAACCTTTAGATTACTAGCAGGAGACCTAGGGACGTCGTGTGCAGAGTGGGAACTCTCACGCGTAAGGCGGGAAAAAGTCTAGCGATTGCAAAGTTACTGTTCTCGGGCGAACCCGACTAGGTGGGTCGAAAACGAGAGTGGATCCGAACACTTAGGGTGTTGGACTATGCTGGAGCACCGGAGTACTCAGTTTACCTAGCCCAGGGGCTGCGGCTGCATAGGGTTCAAGTTGCGTCGGAAACCTCGTTGTCGAACCAGGAGCCTGAAGAAAAGAAGTTGCTGGCAGGCGGCCAGTGAAGAAGTTCGTGGAGATCCAAGCCTGGATCAGGGAAGAAGAAAACCTGTAAGCAGAGGGGACCAAGTTCTGAATCACTAGCCAGTGATTTAGGTGGGCACCAGGATGGCACCGGACGAAGTCACCTCAGCCAGGTGAGTGGGCGCTGCTGGGCTCTGCAGTCTCTCGGACCAGGAGGCGTTGTCGGCGACCAGGATGGAGGTGCGAGCTGTCCCACGAAGGTATCTGCTTCTGACGTCGCTGGACCCAAGATTGGGCAACAAGTCTTGGCAAATGCAAGGCCCACGCGGTGGACCTAAAATGGCGTCTTGAGTGGACCAGGAGGGTCCAGGGTGCTCCTCTTTTGGAGGGGAGCAAGGGCTAGTCTGGAGCAACCAGACCAGCAGTGTTTGTCGTCGTGAAGCGTCGTAAAAGGGGCCACTAGCCAACGGGCAAGTGACCGGGACAACGCGGTGAGCAGCAAAGAGCAGAAGGGCCCCACGCAGATCTCATGGATGCAGGGGGGCTGAACTTCGGTGCTGGAGCTGGTGCTGGAGCTGCTCAGGGTCGGGGCTTCTCTTACCCCAAAGCACTCGGTCGAGGGTCACTCGGTGGTCGTGCTGGACAAGCGTCGGGCAGTTCTGAAGATGGCCGGTCCCTCGAGGTCTCGTCGCACCCACGGATCACAGCTGGGCTGATGATGTAGGTTGAGGTCAGAGGTGCCAGGGAAGCCGGTTCTCGTCGTGCTGGAGCAGTCTTGATCCGAAGGAGAGACTGGCAACAAACCGCGATGCTTGGTTGGTGCCTGCTGCTGCAGGGTGACTACTCCTTAGTCACAAGGGAGAAAATCTTGAGAAGAGTCTTGAGTTCTTCGTGTAGAAGGTCGGTTCAGGATTCAAAGATTGATCTAATTTGGAAGGGGGCCTGCTCCTACCTTTATCCTGCAAAAGGGGGCTGGCACGCGACTAAGTCCTGCCCTATGGGTGGGACCAGGGGGGGGGTGGTTACACCCCTCTCCTTTGGCGGGCTTTCTCCAGCTCAGGGTCTGGTGTGCCCCTGGAACTGGTTCAAGCCGGCCTATGCACAGTGAGCACCGGGGTGCCACTTGCAGTCACCTTCCTCTAAAGCCCTGCCTACCTAGAATACACAAAACCCTGTCTGGGACGGTGCTGGCACCGCCCCTGGCAGGAAACCCTTTGTCCTTGCCTCCTGCTCTGGGAGGACTCCCAGCAGCAGGAGGGCAGACTTGTGTCTCGGTGGCAGCATCCATTTTGTGGAGCTAAGGCTCTGTCTGACTTTAACCGGGGTTACAGGTTACCAACATGTCGTGTCCCTCTAGAAGGGTGGAATGCTAACCCCGTCACCAGAATTGGCGAGGGGTTAGTATTCCAATTCGTATGACACCTTACTCGACATGTTTTGATAAAGCGATACCAGAGTTGGCATATAACCGCGAGGATTATAATGCACTTAAGAGTATATGGTATGCGTTATCATGGAAACGGCTAAGGGATAGATCCCGAAAGCCGCAGACAGGCTCAGCTCATGCCAGAGCACCATCTCACACGATTCCAAGCACTCTGCCTTCAGGATTGTCAAGGCCTGCCATAGGGGTGACTGATAGGAGATCTGTGTGTCCATTTAGGTTTAGATATAGGTATACTATATCTAAAGCAAAGGGCGAGTACACCACTTTGCCCCAGCTGTCAAGCAGCCAGTTGTGTCTGTTTGGTTAGTCAGCCCAGGGGTGGCATAATACATGCTGCAGCCCCTGGGAGACTTCTGGGTGCAACTCAGCCCTGGGTACAGGGACTCAGAGAGGGCCCAGTGCCAATTCAGTACCTGGGTACAATTGGGAATAGAGAGAACAGCTAGGCTGTGGGTCTGATTAGCAGGCCCACAGCCAGGGAAAGTCGTAAACCAGTGAAGCAAAAAGCAAAAATCTGGGTGATCATAGGATTGCAGAACCTACTCTCCTACATGACCCCCCCCCCAAACTTTGGGACAATAAACTAACCTTGACCAGGTGAGTCTTCTTGCTCTAAGTGGAAATACCTGGAGAGCCCATCTGCATTGCCATGATCAGTGCCAGGTCTATGCTCCACTGTAAAATCCATCCCCTGTAGGGAAATGGACCACCTAAGTAGTTTGGGGTTTTCACCCTTCATCTGATTTAGCCACAAGAGGGGCTTATGGTCGGTCTGAATTCTGAAGTGAGTGCCAAACAAGTATGGCCTCAGCTTCTTCAGGGCCCAAACCACAGCAAAGGCCTCCCTCTCAATAGCTGACCAATTTTTCTCTCTGGGGGTCAGCCTTCTGCTAATAAAAGCAATTGGCTGGTCATTACCATCAAAATTCAGTTGAGATAGAACAGCTCCCACACCCAACTCAGAAGCATCTGTTTGGAGAATGAATGGCTTGGAGTAGTCTGGACTCTTTAGGATAGGTGCTGTGCACATGGCCTGCTTTAGGTCATTGAATGCCTTTTGACAGCTTGCTTTCCACTGAACTTTCTTTGGCATCTTTTTACTTGTCAGGTCATTAAGGGGGGTCACAATGGACCCATAATTTCTGACAAATTTCCTATAGTAACCAGTCAGGCCCAAGAAAGCTCGAACCTGAGTCTGGGTGGTTGGAGGAGCCCAGTCCTTGATGGCCTGTATCTTGCTCTCCAATGGCTGAACCTGGCCTCCACCTACAAGGTGGCCCAGGTATACAACCTGTGTCTGCCCTATCTGGCACTTAGTGGCCTTGATAGTGAGGCCTGCCTTTTGCAGTGCCTCTAACACTTTCCTCAGGTGGACCAGGTGATCCTCCCAGGTGGAGCTAAAGACAGCAATATCGTCAAGATAAGCTGCACAGAAGTCATCCAACCCAGTGAGGACTTGATTCACCAACCTTTGGAAGGTGGCAGGTGCATTCTTCAAACCAAAGGGCATTACCACAAACTGATAATGCCCACCAGGGGTAGAAAATGCTGTCTTGGGTTTGGCCTCCTCAGCTAACCTGATTTGCCAATACCCAGCTGTCAGGTCAAATGTACTTAAGTAGTTGGCAGAAGCCAATCTATCAATAAGTTCATCTGCTCTTGGTATTGGGTGGGCATCGGTCTTAGTGACTGCATTGAGACCTCTGTAGTCTACGCAAAACCTCATCTCTTTCTTACCACCCTGGGTGTGAGGCTTTGGCACTAGAACTACTGGGCTAGCCCAAGGGCTATCTGAGGGCTCAATGACTCCCAGCTCCAACATTTTCTGCACTTCAGTTTTGATGCAGTCTCTGACATGATCAGGCTGTCTTTAGATTTTACTCTTGACAGGCAGACTGTCTCCAGTGTCAACTTCATGGGTACACCAATCAGTTTGGCTGGGTGTCAGAGAGAACATATGTCTGAAGGATTGCAGAACTTGTCTACAATCCTGTTGCTGATGTTCAGAGAGGCTGCCACAAAAGACAACACCATCTACTGATCCATCATCAGGATTCTGAGTGAGCAGGTCTGGGAGAGGGTCACTCTCTTCCTCCTGTCCCTCATCTGTGGCCATGAGCAAGCCCATGTCCTTCCTGTTGACATATGCCTTGAGCCTGTTTACATGGAGCACCCTGAGGGGGCTCCTGGGAGTTCCAAGGTCCACCAGGTAGGTGACCTCTCCCGTTTGCTCAACAATTGTGTGGGGCCCAGACCATTTGTCTTTGAGTGCTGCTGGGGCCACTGGCTCCAGCACCCACACCTTCTGTCCAGGCTTGTACACAGTCAGGACAGCCTTTTGGTCATGCCAAGCTTTTTGGAGTTCTTGGCTGGCCTCAAGGTTTTTAGATGCCTGTTCCATATACTCAGCCATCCTGGAGCGGAGACCAAGTACATAGTCCACAATGTTTGTTCCAGGCTTTTTGAGAGGTCTCTCCCATCCTTCCTTTACCAAACAAAGGGGTCCTCTTACAGGATGCCCAAACAGAAGCTCAAAAGGGCTGTAGCCAACCCCCTTCTGTGGGACCTCTCTGTAAGCAAACAAGAGGCAGGGGATCAGGATATCCCATCTTCTCCTAAGAGGTTCAGGTAATCCATGAATCATCCCTTTCAGGGTCCTGTTAAATCTTTCAACAAGCCCATTGCACTGTGGGTGATAGGGTGTGGTGAACTTGTAGTTAACACCACATTCCTTCCACATTGCAGTCAGATATCCTGACATGAAGTTTGCACCTCTGTCAGAGACGACCTCCTTAGGGAAACCCACTCTGGAGAACACTCCAATTAGGGCTCTTGCCACCACAGGCGCTGTAGTGGTCCTAAGTGGTATAGCTTCAGGATACCTGGTGGCATGATCCACCACCACCAGTATAAACTTGTGCCCTGAGGCTGTCTGGGGTTCCATTGGACCAACAATGTCAATCCCCACTCTCTCAAAGGGTACCCCCACCACAGGTAGTGGTATGAGGGGGGCCTTTGTTTGACCACCTGATTTGCCACTGGCTTGGCAGGTGTCACAGGAGCGACAAAACTCCTTGGTATCTTCATTCATGTGGGGCCAGTGAAAGTGTGAGACAAGCCTGTCCCACGTCTTTGTCTGACCTAAGTGACCTGCAAGGGGAATTTCATGGGCCAAGGTAAGAAGGAAACCTCTCTGAGACAAGGGGATAACCAGCCTCCTGGTCATGCCAGGCTTGGGGTCTCTTGACTCAGTGTACAGGAGTCCATCATCCCAGTATACCTTGTGGGTACCTGTGGCATTCCCTGCAGCCTCAGCAGCAGCCTGCTGTCTGAGGGGTTCAAGGGAGGGACAGTCTAACTGTGCCTTCCCCAGGTCTTCCCTGGAGGGTCCCCCTGAGCCCAGAAACTCAACCTGATCAGGTTAAAGCTCTTTAGGCTCAGTTTCCCTCAGTTCCTGGAGATCAGCTTCCTCAGAGGCTTGATCCTCAACCTGGGGCAAGGGGGAAGGCAATGCCTTAACCCTACTGCTCCTATTCTTGGAAGGTGTCTGGTCGGTATACACCTGTTACAACGCATTTTTTACTCCGCACTACCATTACAACGCTACTTTTACTCCGCATACCATTACAACGCATTGCGCTGGGGGGCGCTGTAGGATAGGGAATAAGTTTAATTTTCTATCCAACACCTTCCCTAGTGTCCACGGGGACTGGTGTTGGAATAGAAAATTATACTTACCACTATCCAGCGCCCCAAGGCGCTATGCGTTGTAACGGTATGCGGAGTAAAAGTCGCGTTGTAATGGTATGCGGAGTAATAGTATGCGTTATAACGTCATACATCCGTCTGGTCCATTATTCCAGGATCCAGCACCTGTTCAGTGGGGCATCTTTTGGCCTGTGACCTAGTCACAGCAAGGACATGTGCTGGCAAGCCTAACATTTCCATGTGAGTCCTCTGCTCCACTTCTGACCATAGGGATGTTTCCAAATCATTGCCCAACAAACAATCAACTGGGACGTCTGAACTAACCACAACTTTCTTTTGGCCACTTACCCCTCCCCAGGAGAAACTAACAATTGCCATACTATGGTTGGTAGTGACATTGCTAGCATTGGTCACTAGGTAGTCTGTACCTAGCATGATCTGTCCAGGGTCCACAAAGTTAGGTGTCACCATTGTGACACTGGCACAAGTGTCCCTGTAGGCCTGAGCCATTTTTCCATTTATCAAAGGTGTCTGCCTGTATTTGCCCAAAGTATTGGGACTTGTGTCAGGGGATATATCCATATCCCCTGTACAGACAAGGACAGCCTGAGTGAGTGTGCCAACTAAGTTGTCAGACCCCTCAGTTCCCAAGGTTAACCCAACTAATGCCTTGGGAGGTGCACTACCACTACTGACTGTACTAGGGGGTGCAGTTGCCTTAGGGGCTGTAGTGGTAGGAGTTTGCCCTCCTCTTTTGGTGCACTCACTAAACCAGTGAGACTTACTTTTACAGTACTGGCACCACCTTTTTGACTGGCCTTCTGGAGTCTTCTTTTTCTGCTGTGAAGCCTGACCCCCACCCTCTTTGGTTTGTTGGGGACCTGTCGAAGACTTCTGGTCATTTTGTTCATTCTTGTTATTACCCTTCTGGTCTGCTTTCTTCTGACCACCCTGGTTCTGGTTCTGGTTCTGCTTGATCCTTGTCCTGACCCATTTGTCTGCCTTCTTTCCCAATTCTTGGGGAGAGGTCAGATCTGAATCAACAAGGTGCTGGTGCAACAACTGGTTCTGACAATTATTTAAAATCTGTTCTCTCATCATGAGATTGTACAACCCTGTGTAATCAGTAACCTTGCTACCCAGCAACCAGCCCTCCAAAGCCTTAGTGGCACAATCCACAAAGTCAGACCAGTCCTGAGACTGAGTTTTCTGGGTGTCTCTGAACAGCAACCTGTACTGCTCAGTGGTTAAGCCAAACCCATCAACCAGTGTATTTTTCAGGACCTGGTAATTGTTAGCATCCTCCACTCTTGTAGTGAGGAGCTTGTCTCTACCTTTGCCATCAAAGGAGAGCCACAGTATAGCTGCCCACTGACTTTGGGGAATGCACTGCACAGTGCAGGCCCTCTCCAAAGCAGCCATCCATTTCTGGATGTCATCCCCTTGCTTGAAGGGGGGCACTATCTTTGTCAGGTGTTTAGTATCTAAACCCTTCTCTTTATCTCTGGGGAGATTGCTGCCACCAGTGGGAACTATCCCACTCATCTGCTGCTCTCTAGCAAAGGCAAGCTTTTCTTTGGCCAGGGCAAGTTCTTCCCTTTCAATCCTCAGAGTAGCCTGTCTCATCCTGGCTTCATGCTCCATTCTCTGAGGGGAAGTCAATCTCCTCTGGGGAGAGTTCCTTCTCCTCTGAGAAGAGGCATTAGAGTGCAGAGATCTATTGGAGTCCCTAGAAAGAGATCTATCTCTCCTAACTCCAAGGTTAGGCCCACTTCGGGTCAGTACTGGGGGTCCCCCAGATCCTAGCCCAAGTAAGTCTAAGTTGGCCCTAGTTAGCCTTCTGACTACCTCAAGACCCTTGTCTACCTCATCCCCAGAGAGCTCCTCGAGTTCCTCCTCCTCAACTGCATTGGTAGTGTTGTGGAGGTCTGGATCCCCAGAGGTACCCTCTAAGGCTGGCATATTCCCATCTAGCTGAGAAATCTTTCTCGCATCATAGGTCTCTAAGAGACCTATCAGAAAGGGAATGGTGGGGTTAGACCCCTGTTTCAGTTTCCTGGAGGTACACACTTGTCTCATCTCCTGGAAACTGAGATCTGCATATCTTGATTTGACCTGTGGAGGGTCAATAACCACAAGGGGGGTCTCAGTAGACTCTCCCTGGGTAGACATGCTTTTCTAGTGAGGTGTAAGTGGTGCACTTACCTACACTATATGTTTGCCTACTGATCCCTTGCTAGAGTTGTAGTTTAGGGTGTGCTAGGCCCTAGGAGCTACAACAGCTGGTTCAGTAGAACTCAGAGTATTCTAAGCTAAGTTATATGTACCTCAGTATTTATGTGATCTTTCAAATGATATTCTTAGGATATGTGTGGTAAAACAACAGCAAGCTCAAATCCCAACCGCTGCTCACCAATGTGAGAAGTTGGCCTGATATATAATGTTCACTATTCTAGTGAGCACTTTGTATCAGTCCAAGCAACCCTTATTGATGATTGGTTGTAAGTCAACCTTATAGACCAGCTATCCTAGTAGCATGGATACGAGCAGTCTAAGGCTAATACTCTAGAGGGCGTGTTAAGCCAGCTGTTTTACCATCACATTACCCCTTGAACACCAAGTGAAAGGACACCACACAAGCTGTTATGAAAATAAACAGATATTTATTTATAACAAGACTACCCTGAACTCTTTATGAGTCAGGGAGCTAAGCACACAACAAAACTCTTAAGAAAATACTTAAAGTCGCACAATTTACACAAATGCCCGAGGGGCACGAAAAAACCATATACACAAGAAGTGGAACGCGAAATTACTAGCAGGTAAGTACTATTCTCATAGGCTTTAGAATCGCTAGGACTGGACTACTGAACCTTTAGATTACTAGCAGGAGACCTAGGGACGTCGTGTGCAGAGTGGGAACTCTCGCGTAAGGCGGGAAAAAGTCTATGGAGGCTAGCGATTGCAAAGTTACTGTTCTCGGGCGAACCCGACTAGGTGGGTCGAAAACGAGAGTGGATCCGAACACTTAGGGTGTTGGACTATGCTGGAGCACCGGAGTACTCAGTTTACCTAGCCCAGGGGCTGCGGCTGCATAGGGTTCAAGTTGCGTCGGAAACCTCGTTGTCGAACCAGGAGCCTGAAGAAAAGAAGTTGCTGGCAGGCGGCCAGTGAAGAAGTTCGTGGAGATCCAAGCCTGGATCAGGGAAGAAGAAAACCTGTAAGCAGAGGGGACCAAGTTCTGAATCACTAGCCAGTGATTTAGGTTGGGCACCAGGATGGCACCGGACGAAGTCACCTCAGCCAGGTGAGTGGGCGCTGCTGGGCTCTGCAGTCTCTCGGACCAGGAGGCGTTGTCGGCGACCAGGATGGAGGTGCGAGCTGTCCCACGAAGGTATCTGCTTCTGACGTCGCTGGACCCAGGATTGGGCAACAAGTCTTGGCAAATGCAAGGCCCACGCGGTGGACCTAAAATGGCGTCTTGAGTGGACCAGGAGGGTCCAGGGTGCTCCTCTTTTGGAGGGGAGCAAGGGCTAGTCTGGAGCAACCAGACCAGCAGTGTTTGTCGTCGTGAAGCGTCGTAAAAGGGGCCACTAGCCAACGGGCAAGTGACCGGGACAACGCGGTGAGCAGCAAAGAGCAGAAGGGCCCCACGCAGATCTCGTGGATGCAGGGGGGCTGAACTTCGGTGCTGGAGCTGCTCAGGGTCGGGGCTTCTCTTACCCCAAAGCACTCGGTCGAGGGTCACTCGGTGGTCATGCTGGACAAGCGTCGGGCAGTTCTGAAGATGGCCGGTCCCTCGAGGTCTCGTCGCACCCACGGATCCCAGCTGGGCTGATGATGTAGGTTGAGGTCAGAGGTGCCAGGGAAGCCGGTTCTCGTCGTGCTGGAGCAGTCTTGATCCGAAGGAGAGACTGGCAACAAACCGCGATGCTTGGTTGGTGCCTGCTGCTGCAGGGTGACTACTCCTTAGTCACAAGGGAGAAAATCTTGGGAAGAGTCTTGAGTTCTTCATGTAGAAGGTCGGTTCAGGATTTAAAGATTGATCTAATTTGGAAGGGGGCCTGCTCCTACCTTTATCCTGCAAAAGGGGGCTGGCACGCGACTAAGTCCTGCCCTATGGGTGGGACCAGGAGGGGGTGGTTACACCCCTCTCCTTTGGCGGGCTTTCTCCAGCTCAGGGTCTGGTGTGCCCCTGGAACTGGTTCAAGCCGGCCTATGCACAGTGAGCACCGGGGTGCCACTTGCAGTCACCTTCCTCTAAAGCCCTGCCTACCTAGAATACACAAAACCCTGTCTGGGACGGTGCTGGCACCGCCCCTGGCAGGAAACCCTTTGTCCTTGCCTCCTGCTCTGGGAGGACTCCCAGCAGCAGGAGGGCAGACTTGTGTCTCGGTGGCAGCATCCATTTTGTGGAGCTAAGGCTCTGTCTGACTTTAACCGGGGTTACAGGTTACCAACATGTCGTGTCCCTCTAGAAGGGTGGAATGCTAACCCCGTCGCCAGAATTGGCGAGGGGTTAGTATTCCAATTCGTATGACACCTTACTCGACATGTTTTGATAAAGCGATACCAGAGTTGGCATATAACCGCGAGGATTATAATGCACTTAAGAGTATATGGTACGCGTTATCATGGAAACGGCTAAGGGATAGATCCCGAAAGCCGCAGACAGGCTCAGCTCATGCCAGAGCACCATCTCACACGATTCCAAGCACTCTGCCTTCAGGATTGTCAAGGCTTGCCATAGGAGTGACTGATAGGAGATCTGTGTGTCCATTTAGGTTTAGATATAGGTATACTATATCTAAAGCAAAGGGTGAGTACACCACTTTGCCCCAGCTGTCAAGCAGCCAGTTGTGTCTGTTTGGTTAGTCAGCCCAGGGGTGGCATAATACATGCTGCAGCCCCTGGGAGACTTCTGGGTGCACCTCAGCCCTGGGTACAGGGACTCAGAGAGGGTCCAGTGCCAATTCAGTACCTGGGTACAATTGGGAATAGAGAGAACAGCTAGGCTGTGGGTCTGATTAGCAGGCCCACAGCCAGGGAAAGTCGTAAACCAGTGAAGCAAAAAGCAAAAATCTGGGTGATCATAGGATTGCAGACCCTACTCTCCTACACAGCACAGCACCTGCGCATGGGGTGGGATGGCTTGTGCTCATGGGGTTGGGTGTTCCAGATATGGGTTGAGGTCCCTGATCAAGTCCAGGATGGTTCTGGGGTGCAGTCTGTACCTTTGCAGGATCTCTGGTTTAGTCAGTTGGAAGAGGGCGATCCTCTGCCTATACACCTGCTCCTCCCTTAGCCAGACCCTCTCCCCTGCTGCCTGTATCCGTAGCCGCCTTGTCATTATGTAGAAAGCCGCCATTGTGGTTGCACTGTTGCATTTTGGGGCCTTCTTTTATATCCTGCACCTGGTTTTCACCTGCTTTCAATCGGTGGTAAATACAGACTCTTAAATACCGATTTTCATGGTATTCTGTATGTTTTGGGTTTCCTACATCTTGATATGCCATTTTTACCATTTCTTATTTACCGATTCGGTATTTAAGAATTCGGTATATTCCGATTCGGAAAATACCCATTTCTTATTTACCGACTCGGTAAATAAGAATTCGGTATATTCCGATTCGTGAAATACCGAATCGGTATTTTACCGACTGGTTTTTACCGATTCGGACACTTTTTTTCCACATACATCTTGAAACTCTTATTCCGGTCGGTAAGGGCCGAAATTACCGAATTTCGGCCGTTACCGACCGGTATTTGGCAACCTACATCGGGCCCCTGGTGTTTTAAGATAAAACAAGTGCTTTCAACTTATATATTTTAGTAATAGGTAAAGTATACCGAGTGCAAACATTTGTCTATTAAAAGTACACTTTCTAGAACCTAGCTTATATTACCCTGATATTAAGTATCAAAAATAATAGCTCATTGTTCACATGAAGCTTCAGGTGCCTCCATCAATTAAATCCCAAACTGGCTTTCAAATCCCTTAACATTTGGTGATTAACCAATTGCACACATTTGCATTCTTTCAGGTAGCAGGCACCCTGGTGAGAATGACTGTTTCCTCCCTAGCTTTGCTACAATAATTTTTCAGGTTGTTTTTTAACAAAATATGCAAACTGCTTTTGTAAAATTAAAAAACCATGGGGCATGTGGCACGTGGCTCCCATAAATCCCATAAATCCCATCCACTTCGACCTGTGTTAGAATGCAGATGTCCTTCAAGGTGTGTAGAGGGGATTACAGGGAAGAGGCCAGCGGGGTCATGTTCCAGGAGAAAGAGGAAAGTGGTGAGCTCCTTGTAGAGCATCAAAGAGATAGCCCAGAGGAAGTGGCGCAATATGGGGGCAGCTTCCTCAGAGAGATGCCTTGAGGAAGTTGGGGAGTTTTTGCAGCTTTTTTAAAAAGGTTTTTGTAGTGCAGCAGTTGTAGTGGGACCCAGGCTCAGCACACTCCAATTATGGGCCCTGGTATTTTTGGTTCATTTCTGATTTGGTTTAATATATTTGTACTTTTATAAGTCTCACACATAGCGTAGATTATGAGCTACAGAAAAACACCCCTGAAATGATCTCCTAAGTGCCGTCCTGGAGCTCACCCCTACCCCTTCCACTCTTCCTATTCTTGCCATTAATTTTTGTAGGGGGGGCCCGACTTCAAAATATTTTGCTTGGGGGGGCTCAGAGCAAAAACGTTGGAAGACTTCTGCCCTTGGCTGTACGGTGTCCTGTTCATCAGCAGTGCTGCTAATGAGAAGGCCACACACGGTAGAGGCTAGCTGTTGAAGCCTGTTGCAGCTACCCCTGCGACAGTTAAGATGCATAAGACAGTGTGAGGGTTAAAGTGCAAGTGCTCAGTACTGGTTCGAAGTTGGCGGTATGACAGCGTTCAAATAGACTTTCCTTACTGTCAGAAGCAAGAGTGTCTTAAGTTCTTGTGCCTTCTTCATGCACACCTCCGACTCCCCCATAAAGTGCTCACCTATGCCATTAAAACTGAGATGAGATGACCCTTGGCTCTGCAGTGCCCAATTCCTCAAAGATGCTGCCAATTCAGCGAGCCTCTGAGCAGTAGAAGCTAGTTGCTTGAGCATGTTGCTGTCCCTTCTGCAACCCCGTGATGCTTAGCCACCGCCATCTTCCCACACCTCTGAAGAAATTCCCTGTGAACAGGCTGGCTGCTCAAAGGTGGAGTCAAGCTTTGTAGCGTTCTAGTTTATGCACGTCACGTAGACGTGACGTGCGTCGGCCATGTTGGCGGGGATGCGCGCGCCGAGAGTTACAACGAGAGCAGCGCCGGCCGGCGCTCCTCGGATGAGTAAAGATACCTATCGTTATTAAACGTAGTTATACCAAACCTGCTGGCTCCCTGTGGTCCTTGGACAACATTACAGTGGCGACGAGGGTGGGATGCATTTCTGGACGACCACAACACGGAAAAAAAAAAAAAAAGAAAAAGGAATAAAACGGACCCTCCACGTGGGCAACACCAAAGGGTATTACAAATCCGGACACAGCCATTGGGCTCATCCAGACCTGGGCAAGGTTCCCTGCACAGCCCTGCTGACGAGACCGTTCACCAGGCCACAGCAGGACACGCATGAGGTACGGCAAATCCGAGGAGCGTGGCAGAGCCACAGCTAACCACAGAGGCGGCGAATAGGCCAGAGCAGTGGCGCGAACACCCCACAGCTGCAAAGAGACGCTCTACACTCCTGAATAACCACGCCAGGGCGGAACAGCACTGGCTACCAAAGGGGAAGAGGTGGGGACCGACACCAAGAGTCCCCAGGGAGAAACGAGCACAGGGTTTAAGGACAGCACCCCAGGTAGCCCCTCCGGCAAAGACGCCAGCACAAAAGCCACCAGAGAGGTGAAAATGAGCGCACCGGCAGGGTATGCAATAGCACCTGTGCAATTTCTACTGAAACCCGGAGAACCACTGATGAAGTGGGAGGACTGGAAAGAATATATTGATAACTTCATAGGGGTCCTGGAGGACGAAAATGAAGAAAAATTCACCCCCCAAAGAAAGAAACGTATCCTGTTATTGAACCTGGGACCGGAGGGACTCAGAATCTACAAGAGTCTGGTGCCCAAAAAGAGAGATGACACCGATGACGACGTGTATGCTCATGCAGTGGAAGACCTAGATGAACGTTATCGTCCCACTATCTGTGTGTCAGTGGACAGATTTAACTTCCAGCAGAGAAAACAACGGGCTGGGAAAACCATAGAAGAATACGTAGCGGCTTTGAGGAAGTTGGCGGCCCCGTGCAAATATGCACTGTGGGAGGATGAATTTATCAGGGATCAAATCGTGATGCACACTACGAGCACAAATGTTCAAGACAAATTATGGGCAAGTGGCGACACCACACTCAAAGACGTGATGGTCATCGTAAAGAGGGCGGAACTCGCACGGAGATGCGCTGACGCAACAAAGAAGGACGTTGCCACCCCAACCATGGTGAACAGGATACAAGAGGGAGACCACCGCAAAGACCAGAGAGGCAAGACTCCAGTGACCAAAGGAACAAACAGATGGCAAGGGAAGCAGACGGGAAACGACGGCAAGAAGACGTGCTACAGATGTGGAAGTTGGTCCCACGAAGCACATGATAGAAGATGTCCGGCGTTTCGAGCCAAGTGCCTACACTGTGGCATCTTAGGCCACTATGAGAAAGTGTGCAGGAAGAAACAACCCAAGGGCATGGTGAGATGCGTCGACCAAGGCGAAGAAGATCAGGAGGAGGTTGCAGAGGAAGAGGTGGTCACCGTCTTATGCATATATGACCAGGTATTGAGCGTGGAAGGAAAGAGGTCAACGAAACCTGTCCTGGACATGTCAATGGGCGGGATCACCATCACGGTAGTGGCAGACACCGGATCTCCATTCACCATTGTACAACGGACAGTGCGGGAAGAAGCGTTCAGACCCAAGTTGGGCCCGGAGTTGGAGAAACTAGACATTCGGCCGGTCACCTACAATGGCGACCGCATTCCAATGGTAGGGTTCCGACGCCTGTTGTTTGAATTTGGGGGCCGATCAGCATGGTGCAAGCTGTACATTGCAGAGAGAGGACCCTCCGTCCTAGGATGGCTAGACCAGGGCGACCTAGGAATAAAACTGGATCCAGGAGGGAAGGAGCAAATACTACTCACAGAACAAGAGGAATGGCCGGACCTGAACAAATGGAAGGAGAACTACCCAAAAGTGTTTGGAGGCACGGTGGGAAAGATGGAGAAATTCCAACACAAGATCGTGCTCAAGGAAGGAGCCATCCCGGTAGCTCACAAAGTGAGGAACGTGCCAATTGCGGTAAGAGAGGCAGTCCAGATGGAACTCCAAGAATTGGAAAGGAAGGGCATAATAGAACCGATTACCTGCGCAGAATGGCTGGCGCCCTTAGTGGTTGTAATGAAGCCCAATGGGAAGGTCCGGCTCTGTGTGGACCTGAGAGAACTGAATAAAAACATTGTGGTGGAGAAATTTCCCCTCCCCAGAATCGAGGAGATGTTGGCCAAGACCAGAGGAGTAAGGTGGTACTCCACCATCGACTTGACCTCGGCCTACCACCAAATAGCACTTCATCCGGACAGCAAAAGCCTCACCTCCTTCATCACTCCGTTTGGGTGCTACCAGTTCTGTCGCATGCCGTTTGGGCTGGCCTCGGCGGCTGCAGTCTTTCAGAAAATGATGCACCAACTGTTCAGAGAGTGCAAGGGCGTCCAGTATTTCCAGGACAACATCCTGGTGATGGGGCGTGACAGGCTGGATCACGATCAGAAGCTGGAAAAAGTGCTACAAACATTGGAAACCAAAGGCCTCACAGCGGAGTGGTCAAAGTGTCGATTGAGCTTACAATCGGTAACGTACCTAGGCCACGAAATCGGACAACAGGGCGTCACACCCAAGGTGGAAAACGTAAAGGCCATCGCTGAAGCACCGCCCCCCAAGAACAAGGAAGAGGTCAGGTCGTTCTTGGGGATGGCGGAGTACTACAGCAAGTTCGTGGTACACTTTGCTTCAAAGACCCACAACATGAGGCTGCTGACCAGGGAGAGCACTGCGTTCAAGTGGACGCCGGAAGCTCAAGCAGAGTTCGAAACCATCAAAAAGGACGTCACAGGAGCCGTACCTCTCAAAGGTTATGATCCACAAGGCTCCACTGTGCTCACGACTGACGCCAGCGACAAGGGCCTGGGCGCTGTGCTCATGCAAGACCGAGGAAGAGGGGAAATGGAGACCATCAGTTTTGCATCCAGAGCATTGACGGATACAGAGAGCAAATACAGCGTGATTGAGAAGGAGATGCTGGCGGTGGTATGGGCCATGACGAGATTCCGGCAATTCCTTTGGGGTACCCGATTCCTACTCAAAACAGATCACAAGCCGTTGGTAAAAGTACTAACATCGAGCGGACACGCCAGTGCCACACCCAGGATATCCAAAATGTCGCTAAAGTTACTCGAGTTCAGGTATGATGTGGAGTACATCCCTGGGAACCGGAACCGAGTAGCAGATTACCTGAGTAGAGCAGCCGCCATGGAGCCTGGAGAGGAAGACCCCGCTGGCAGAGGGGAGTTGGTAGCTCTCATAGAAGACCAGGAGAAGTTAATCAGCCAACAAGAATGGGCTGAGGCATACGAGGAGGACACCGACATGAAGGAAGTGAAGATGCACATCATACAAGGATGGCCAGACAAAAGAAATGTGAGGGCGAACCTCAGGCCATACTACGAAGTGCGGGAAGAACTGTCGGTAGGAGACAAGGGGGTATTCATTTACAGAGGAGACAAGGTGATCCCCCCAAGGAACCTCACCACAAAACTCTTGGACCTGCTACACGAGGGCCACCTAGGCATAGGGAAACTCAAAGCAAGAGCAAAACTAAACTACTGGTGGCCAGGCATGGACATAAGGGCTGAAAGGCATGTCAGGGAGTGTCCACAATGTCAAGGAGCAGACAAGTCTCTAAAACCTTTGAGGCCAGCGCTAGGGAAGTTTGATCATCCCTTAAATCCGTGGGAAGAACTATCTGTAGACATTTTGGGACCTGTCCTAGATGACCAGGGCACACAGAAATACGTGTGTGTACTCATGGATCGATATTCCAAGTGGCCAGAGTTAAAAGTGGACGAGTCCATGGACACAGAGAACATCTTAAAGTTTCTGTCAGAGACCTTCACAAGGGAAGGAATCCCCAAATCCATCCTGAGTGACAATGGCCCCCAGTTCACGTCGGAGAGGTGGAACAAGTTTATGCAAAGAAATGGCATCACTATCAAACATACGGCCATCTACCATCCAGCCGGAAATGGCCTAGTGGAGCGATTTAACAGGGTAGTGATGGGAGCCATACAAGCCGCCATATCCAGCGAACAAAACTGGGAGAAAGCGCTTGAGAACATGGTGTGGGCCTACAGAATAACCCCCACTGGCACGGGGTACAGCCCATTTCAAATATTGAGGGGGCGAGAACCATTCACGCATGACAACAGGATTTGGAAGGAAAAGGTCGTCACCAGCGAATGGTCCCCTGCAGTGGTACGGGCCAATCTGGAGAGAGCACAGACAGTCTACACCAATCACTACAACAAACGAAGGAATGTGAAAGGGACAGGCCTGGAAAAGGGAGAGTGGGTGAGAGTAAAGCTAGCCACCCTACAGAAGAAAGGAGACAGCAAGTATAGCAAGCCTATGCAAGTCAAGGAAGTGTATGATCGAGCGGCCCTGCTGAGCGACGGAAACGTGTGGTCCCAGGACCGCATGGCCCGGTGCAACAAGGTATTGAGATGGGAACGACCTGAAATGGAATGGGAAGAAGTGGACGAATTGAATACGGAAAGGGAACAGGAAGGAAGTGAACAATGCGACGGAGCAAGTACAGAGAAGGTGAGAGAAAGGGAAGAAGTGAGCGAGAGTCAAGGAGCTGAGATGGACTGGCCAAGGAGAAGCGTGAACGATGATGGAGCGGTGAGTGAAGAAATGGAAGGAACTGATATGCAGTACCAAGGGACTCTGGGGAACCCGGTCAGGGTTACCAGGAGCGGAAGGCAGGTGGTGAGGCCTTCCAGATTTCGTGACTTTGAATTGGACAATGATTGTAAGTGACTGCTTAAAGTTCTGTAAAAGGGGGAGATATGTAGCGTTCTAGTTTATGCACGTCACGTAGACGTGACGTGCGTCGGCCATGTTGGCGGGGATGCGCGCGCATCCCATTGCGCGCCGAGATTTACAACGAGAGCAGCGCCGGCCGGCGCTCCTCGGATGAGTAAAGATACCTATCGTTATTAAACGTAGTTATACCAAACCTGCTGGCTCCCTGTGGTCCTTGGACAACATTACAAGCTTTAAAGTGCTATTGTTTATGAGTTCTGGGGAATTGCAAATTATTTGGGTTTTATTTAGTGCCATAGTTCTAAGACCCTTTCCCAGATATCGCTTTTGTTTCACAAGTTAGTTGGGGCCAACCCCATCTTAGAACAACACAGGGGGAGGGGGCGGGGGGGAGGCTTTCTTCACACAAATTATGCTCTTTAAATGTTTAGATGCAACCTCCTGCCCAACACACCAGTTTTTTTTTTTATTTAAAACACAACTTCGTGTTTGTACCTTCTTAGTCCAAACCTGCAAGCTTCGAAACTGCCTCCCCACCCAGATAGGTAAATGATTAAACGGCTGCACTATCCAGAAGGCTCTTAAGGCTCCAGAAATAAGGCAACACCGGTCGACCTCTGGCCTTCGACAGAATGCACATGGCGGTGTCTCCACAAGCGGCTACACAGCTTCATAAAGCATGGTCTATCTCCTCGAACACTCCTCTTAACCCACAGTGACACGTTAGCCATGACGTGACAAGCCCACATGTCAAGACCTCACACAGATCACTCCTAACTCTTCCCACACAGGACATACTTCTACTACTACCACCACCTACTTCTACTACAACTGCACTTGTCTGCAGCCAAACATGCAGGTGTGCCTGTTCTCTGTGACCTTATCAGGCCACCTGCAAAGTCCTCCAAGATTTCTCCCAACTCCTCCTCACTCCTGCAGCCAAATATGCAGACCTGCCCGTTTGCCACTTGCCGTGATGTGACAGATCGTGTGCCAAGACCTCAACCACCATTCCCAACTCTTCACCCATAGGACACGCTACAACCACACACTTCTGCAATCACACTTACACATACGCCTACTAGCCATGATGGAATAGTCCCCATTCAGGACTTCCAACTCTTCTCTCACAGGATACACAACTATCATACACTTTTTCAACCAAAGATGCAGATAAGCCTGTTTGCCGTGATGTAGTTGACCACCTGCCAAGATCTCACAATCCACTTACAACCCTTACCACATAGGACATACTACGACCACACATTTGTGCAACCATACATGGTGATGAGCTAGTTTGCCTTAATGTGATAGACCATGTGCCAAGAGCTCGCACACTAATTACAGCTCACACCACATAGGGCATACTTCTACTGCAACTACAAACTTCTGCAACCAAACATGAAACTACACCTGTTCATCACGGTGTAACAAGATCTCATGTGAAGCCCTCACACTGCACTCTCAACTCTTTTCAAACAGGGCATATTAGTATAACTACACATTTATAGAACCAACATGCAGGTCCACCTGTTCATGTGACGTGGCCGGACCATGTGCAAAGCCCTCACACACACCACTCCCAACTCTTTCCACATGGGACGTACTACAGCCACACACTTCTATTACAAACATACACATCTGAAAACAAACTGCAGACCTGTTTGTTTGTCATGATGTGACCAAGATGACTTGCCAAGACCTCACATACCACTCTAAAGTCTTCCCACATAGAACATAATGCAGCCACACATTTCTAATAGGACCACACACTTCTGCATCCAAACATGGTGTGTCTTGTTTTATTCCAGCCTGTTAAAGTGCTACAGCGTCACACCAGAGGCAGCTGCGTCCCATACAAATGCCTTGTTGATCAGGAACGACATACCCGCACTTTCTGGATTGACGTAAATGGAGAAAACAATTTCCAAGTGCTCTTCAAAACTACTCCATCTTCTACTTTGGAAGCATCAGTGTTAGTAAAGCAGTCAGCCCAGTTTTCCAACCGGCATCCATCTGGATTATAGCACTGACCTCACAATGCTGGAATTCAAGAAACCTATCTTGGACGCCTGTCAAATGTTGTCATTGTTATGTGGTTTATTGCGTGTTGGCAGCTCAGGATTTACTCTGTCTGCGTGCAATGTGAGGTCACAGAACGTGAAGATGGAGGGACTTCACTAGTTCAGAACTAGTCGTTGAACTCCTCAAAACCACTAGTCCGCCTGGGTGCCTCTCGCCCACTCCATGTATAAATGACAAATAAAAATAACACTCTCTGTGCCCATTTGCCATCCCAGAGGGTAGACTTCAGCAGCAAGTCACAGACAGAGAAGAGCGGCCATCTTGGAGCCTCTGCTACTGACTCTGGGGTCAATCCTATTCTCACTCCATATCCACGTCAGACCTCCTCCAGATCATAGTTCTGCTCCTATGATATGTTATTTTGGGAAATGTGTCCATGTCCGGCTGTTTCTGCTCCTAAAAATATTTTCGAGCCAAAGTGCATTGACCCTTATTAATTCAGCCCTTGAACATGTGTTCTGTTTTCTTTACTCTGTCTGAAGCTTGGAGATTAGTCAGTGTTTTAAAATATCACTCTGCCTGCTCAGATACATTTCTCATTTCTATTGAATGCATGCGTTGCCTGATAAGGAGACAGCTAGTTACAAATGTTGTGAGGGAGGTAACTACAGAATTATCAGCTTCTTAAGGAAACTTCCTGGGACTGAAGCTGAGGCTTTGTTGCAGTGTGAGTTTCTCAGGAGGGGCAAGGAATAAAGCAGGTTACTTTGCTTCTTTGCATCAAGTATAAATCACATTTGACTACGCGTACCCCGATTCCAGCCATGTACACCTCAACTCCTTCCCTCGTGGTTCATGCCACCCTGACACTTCGAATGTATATTATTTTATTTATTTTATTTATGCAATTTATAGAGCGCGAACAATTGCCCGAGGGCTTCTCGGCGCTGTGGATGAAGCAAAATGAGGGGGCAGGAGAAGGGGGTTTATTGGTTGAAGAGCCATGTCTTTATTTTTCTTCTGAAAGTAGTCAGACTGGGGGCAGACCTAACGTCAGGTTCAAGAGAGTTCCAGAGTTTGGCCGTTGATACATGGAAACTGCGGTCGCTCCATGTGACAGTTCTAGTGCGTGGGACTGTCATGATGGACTTATTCATTGAACGGAGTGATCGTTTGGAGACATGAAATGCGAAAGGATTGAGAAGAAATCGCGAGCTCTGTTTGTCGGAGGCTTTGTAGGCGGTACAATGGCATGTCATTACAAACCTGCTTTACTAAGGAGCCTTGGAACTCTGTTTAAGAAATTCTCAACTTAACTTCTGTAAACTTTCTCCAACTTATTCCTCAGACCTTCATCCTCACTTCTGACAACAGCTCATGCAATATTTTCAAATAATGCTCATAACATATGTCAATTTTCCTTTACAAAAATGTTTTTAATGCCTTTCATTTGTAGGCTGTGATGCTCCAGACATCTTGTAGCAAATTTGTACCTAATAAATCACAAATTAGGATAAAAATGCTTAAATGCGATAAGTGTTAAAATGCACACAAACCAGTTCAAAGTGGTGGGCGGGAGGTTCCAATGTTGTCTGATAATAAACTTGGCAATATCTGTTGCTTAAGAAACTGCCTAGACTTCGTTAGATCAAAGTGTGAGGCTGAAGAATGCAGCCCTGGACAGGATTTGTGGACTATTTACTTTTATCTCATATCATTATTTTTGTATTTTGGTAACACGTTGCCTCCATTTTGTGATGCAGATGTCCACAGTATAGCACTGTTAGCTTTTCTGACTTGTGTAGTGAATGTTGTGCATGGGGTGTTATGTGTGTGTTGTGCTATGTTGGTGTGTTATTTCATGGTGGCTGGTGCTGTAAGTGACTGTGTAATAGTTATTTACTGAACTACCCACCTCTACAGTCTATCTTTGCTGTGTCGAGTGTGTCCATGTGCTCTTCCTAATGTGTGCCGTGATATGCTACCATTACAACACATCCATTACCACAACAAATAGTTACAACACATTTTTTGGATGCATGATTGTTTATAGCCCATGCGTTTACAGTGCAAGAAAAGGTAAGTATCTAATAGTAAAGTAAGGTAAATTTTTTGAGTTCAGGATTGGTTACTGGTAAAGGGTAGTAAGGTTTTTTTTTAGGGTTCATGGATGGGTAGAGGTAAAGACAGTTAAGAGATTTCTAGGTTTCCGGATTGGGTAGAGGTAAAAGGTGGTAAGGGGTTTAGGGTTCAGGGGTGGGTAGAGGTAAAAGGTAGAGGTAAAAGGAGGTTTTGGAATTGGCCGTTACTGCAGGGTCCTCCTCAAAGCTTTTGCCTTCACTCCCCTGTTTTCTGAACCCATTTCTATTGGCTTTGAGGGCTCTGCGCAATTTACCACTGCTAACCAGTGCAAACGTGCTTGTGCTTTCCCCTTTAAACATGATGAAATTGGCCTACACCCAAATGACACATTTAAATTTGTTTGTAAGTCCCCAGTAAAGTGGTACTACATGTAACCAGGGCCTGTAAATTAAATGCTGCTAGTGGGCCTGCAGGACTGATTGTGCCACCCACCTAAGTAACCCTTATAAACATGTTCCAGGCCTGCCATTGCATTCAGTGTGTCCAGTTTAATCAGCAAATTTGGCCTGGCAAAATAAACATTATGATATACCTAAACCTTCCTCTTTATTACATATAAGGCCAAAACAGCACAGGGGACAGGGTGCACTGTGTTTAAAAAGTTGGACATGTACTTTTAACTTTTACATGTCATGCTAGTGAAAAACTCTTAAATTTGTTTCTCAAGGCCTACCTCTTCCATAGTTAATGTAGCTGGTAGGAATGTCGAGTTTGGAGTCTACAGAATTTTAATTTAAAGTCCTCTTTAATAGTAAAGTGGGATTTTAAGTCAATTCTGAAAATGTCTCTTTTAGAAAGGTGCCAGTAGCCTATTTGTGGGTCACATGACTAGGTGTAGTTGGAAGTTGGACTTAGTTAATTCCTCCAAGTCACAGAATAGAGGGATTACTTGTTATGTTGACATTAGTTTATTAGTTAATAAAAACCGTAAACAGGAAACATGAAACACATTGAAGTGCGGAGCCTGCTGAATTACAGTCCTGAGTCCTGAGTCCAGAGTGAGCAGTGAGCAGAGTGAGCAGCGAGCTGCGGCGTGAGCTGCAGTGCGAGAGAGCGAGAGAGCGAGAGAACCGTGCGGAGCACCCAACGGTCAGAGGACGCCAACCGCAAACCGGTAATCTCAAAACTTCGCCGCAACTTTCCCCGCGCCGGCAAGGATCAATCAGCCCGCTAACTGCACCACGGCCACCAGGGCCCCCGACAGGTAGGAGATCGGCGGAGGGGAACCTACGGGAAACGACCGCGCCACCCCTGTTTTCGGCTGCTGGCTGCCGCTCCTCGCCCGCCTGTCTGCACTGCCCGCTCACCCGTCCCGCCCGTCTATCGGGCCCGGACTCGGCCTCGGGCTCAGGGCTTAGGGTTCAGGCTGGCGAAAGAGCGCGTGCAGCTTGGTGTGGAGCAAGTGAGGACCTGGCTTCCCAGCCTCTAAGTTTGCCCCTAAGTCTGCCCCCAAGTCTGCCCAGACTGCCCAGTTGGGGGGTGCGGCTGCATAATCCAGCGGCATAATTCAGCGACACCCCGTGCAGTGGTCAGACAGGGGCCAGCAACTTAGGGGTGAGGCCCCAGGGGCAGTGTGCCACTGGGAGTTTGCGCCCCAATTGCGCCCCAATTGCGCCCCAATTGCTGCCAAGAGGATAAGCAGATAAGTGGCCCATCAACTGTCCAGCAGAGCATCAACAGCGGCCCATAATCGCAGGACACTTAACATCAACAACAAGCTCAACTGTGATTCCTGCAATCATCTACCTACTTACTTAGTTAACCACCGAACCATCATAGGCAACCTATCCATCTTATCTATCCTTGACCCGGAGTGTGACCCAATGAGTGAGTGGGCCAGTGACAAGCGACCGTAAGAAGTGTAAGAAGCGTGAGGGCTGAACGCCCACGGATGCGAAGGGATAAGCGCTGTGACAACAACACTTCCACGTACTCCCCTGCATACATTCCAACTGCTGTTCTCTCAGTCGCCACGGCTGCAGGCTGCAGGTAGTGTGAGCGCTGGATACAACAGGAAGCGCTGTGATAACAACACTCCTGCATGCGATCAACTGCTGTTTCATCAGTTGCTGTGGCTCCAGGCTGCAGGTAGTGTGAGCGCTGGATCCAACAGAAAGCGCTGTGATAACAACACTCCTGCATGCGATCTGAACGCTGCCCCTGCTGCCAAAGTCACCACCACTCTCAGCGGGGAGAGAGTACGAAAACACGAAAAACAGCCCTAACCTATAAGAACGACAAAGTCATCCACCCGGGTCTACCAGTGGGGTAAAATGAGATCAGGGAGGCCGAGAGTAAACTCTCCCAGGAACATTAGGAAGAAGACCAAGGCCAAGACCAATTTGCTTGCGCAGATCCAACCATCCGACCAACCCCCTAGTCTAATACCTCCCATCTATTCGATCTTTGGAGCAGCGAAACCCTCGGGGAAGTTCACTTTTATGAAAGATCCGATGTCAGTAATTTACTCAACGCCGGCGAGCCTAACCGGCCTACAGAAGCCGATGACTCCGAATATCTGTAGCACAACGATGGAGACAAAGGAATTAACAGGAGATCAATTAACCCAATCACTCACACCCACAGCGTCAAACAGAATTGAGATTACAACTACACGGAAGAAGCTCACAATCCAACGAAACACACCATGCAATGTCAAGCCCAAGTTCACAGGGACAGCAATACGCATAAACTCCCAGCACGAGCTGCCGCAGAGGAACATCTATCAGCAACACGAGCCCTAAGCCCAGTCCCAGACACTACGCCTGAAGGCCTAATAAACAACTTACTACCAAACACTAGCGAACCAAACTCAATTACGCCTAGTAACCAGCGATCAGGCAGTAAAAGTGACAGTCCCATTAATAACAACCAACGTGACTCATTGGATAAAGCTTACCTAAATAATCATTCAACTCCTAGACCGGTTTTACGTTCAAATAAAAGCCTAGACTTGAAAACCGCTAAATCAAAAGATTCACACCCGGTTCGGAAAACGGAAACTGTCACAACAATTACCAACGACAAGTCCATAAGATACAGGGATCGCCCATCCATTAACACAACTCAAAGTACTACGGAACAACCTAATACAAGTGACAAATTATTGCTTGCAGCGCTGGAGGACCTAGTCATGACTCACAACCAGATATTCTGCCCATTTCGCCAATCATAGGCCCATCGACCAATAGTTCGACGAAGATCCTCAGCTCAACAAAACCTGTACAAGGGAACGAACCCTTCACTCATTCAAGTAACCGTGGTAAGGATAAGGGCAATGCAAAGGAAGTGTCCATATTAGAGATCTCAAGCTCCCTGACACCTGATATAGTAACTACCGAAAGAAATTCCAACATCAAGCAAAAATCATCTCAAGAACAGATTCACAGAATACTATCCAGCGACCAGACCACACTGGAGCCGGCAACCGCTCCTAACAACAACAATGAACAAAGTACGCAATTAGACGTCGAGCCGGACACCAAAATCAACTTAGAATCAATAATCCCGTTACACAAGGCATACTGGAAACATCGATAAAAACTTTAAACATGCAGTCGGACAAGCTTGATGTACAAATATATTTAATGGGATCAATGGCCGAGCATATAGCCGGCATAAATAAACAAGCATTGAAAATGCAATAGGTCTCGCAATAGAAGAGTTTGACCTTTTTTGTTTTGCAAATGGATGAGTGGCGTTGCGTGGATGAGTGGCGTTGCGTGGATGAGTGGCGTTGCGTGGATGAGTGGCGTTGCGTGGATGAGTGGCGTGTGTAAGTGGCGTTGCGTGTGTGAGTGGCGTTGCGTGTGTGAGTGGCGTTGCGTGTGTGAGTGGCGTTGCGTGTGTGAGTGGCGTTGCGTCGATGAGTGGCGTTGCGTCGATGAGTGGCGTTGCGTGTGTGAGTGGCGTTGCGTGTGTGAGTGGCGTTGCGTGTGTGAGTGGCGTTGCGTGTGTGAGTGGCGTTGCATGTGTGAGTGGCGTTGCGTGTGTGAGTGGCGTTGCGTGTGTGAGTGGCGTTGCGTGTGTGAGTGGCGTTGCGTGTGTGAGTGGCGTTGCGTGTGTGAGTGGCATTGCGTGTGTGAGTGGCGTTGCGTGTGTGAGTGGCGTTGCGTGTGTGAGTGGCGTTGCGTGGATGAGTGGGGTTGCGTGGATGAGTGGGGTTGGAATGCAATAGGTCTCGCATTAGAAACGTTGTAGTTATTGGTCTAGTAAATGACATATATTATTTATTTTTTGGTTGTTAAAATTGCTAAATTGATGGCTTTGTCATTTACAATGCCAATAGTTATAACTTTCGCGAATGTGACACCTATAGCATTTGGAATGCAACATGTTTTGTATTTACGTGACTTATATGGCAGCTCTGGTCGTTATGCCACATCTCTAGAGAGCAGGAGAGTGCAGCAGGGGAGAGGGTGAGGGTGAGGTGTTGAGGGTGAGTGAGGGTGAGTGAGGGTGAGTGCGGGTGAGGGTGAGGGTGAGTGAGGGTGAGGTGTTGAGGGTGAGTGAGGGTGAGGGGGAGTGAGGGTGAGGGTGAGTGAGGGTGAGGGGGAGTGAGGGTGAGGATGAGGGTGAGGGTGAGGGTGAGTGAGGGTGAGGAGTTGAGGGTGAGTGAGGGTGAGGGTGATGAGGGTGAGGGTGAGGTGTTGAGGGTGAGTGAGGGTGAGGTGTTGAGGGTGAGTGAGGGTGAGTGAGGGTGAAGGTGAGTGAGGGTGAGGTGTTGAGGGTGAGTGAGGGTGAGGGTGAGGGATTATTGAGGGTGAGTGAGGGTGTGGGTGAGTGAGGGTGAGGGTGAGTGAGGGTGAGGGCTTGAGGATGAGGAGTTGAGGGTGAGTGAGGGTGAGGGTGAGGGTGAGTGAGGCTGTGGGGTTGAGGGTGAGTGAGGGTGAGGTGTTGAGGGTGAGTGAGGGTGAGGGTGAGTGAGGGTGAGGGTGAGGAGTTGAGGGTGAGGGTGAGTGAGGGTGAGGGTGAGTGAGGGTGAGGGTGAGGTGTTGAGGGTGAGTGAGGGTGAGGGAGAGTGAGGGTGAGTGAGGGGTTGAGGGTGAGGAGTTGAGGGTGAGTGAGGGTGAGGTGTTGAGGGTGAGTGAGGGTAAGGGTGAGTGAGGGTGAAGGTGAGTGAGGGTGAGCGGTTGATGGTGAGTGAGGGTGAGGGTGAGTGAGGGTGAGTGAGGGTGAGGGTGAGTGAGGGTGAGTGTGAGTGAGGGTGAGGGGTTGAGGATGAGGTGTTGAGGGTGAGTGAGGGTGAGGGTGAGTGAGGGTGTGGATGTCTGTTGCTTGTGGATGTCTGTTGCTTGTGGATGTCTGTTGCTTGTGGATGTCTGATGCTTGTGGATGTCTGATGCTTGTGGATGTCTGATGCTTGTGGATGTCTGATGCTAAGCATGTCTGATGCTTGTGGATGTCTGATGCTTGTGGATGTCTGATGCTTGTGGATGTCTGATGCTTGTGGATGTCTGATGCTTGTGGATGTCTGATGCTTGTGGATGTCTGATGCTTGTGGATGTCTGATGCTTGTGGATGTCTGTTGCTTGTGGATGCCTGCCGCTTGTGGATGCCTGATGCTTGTGGATGTCTGCTGCTTGTGATGCTTGTGGATGTCTGATGCTTGTGGATGTCTGATGCTTGTGGATGTCTGATGCTTGTGATGCTTGTGGATGTCTGATGCTTGTGGATGTCTGATGCTTGTGGATGTCTGATGCTTGTGATGCTTGTGGATGTCTGATGCTTGTGATGCTTGTGGATGTGTGATGCTTGTGGATGTCTGTTGCTTGTGGATGTCTGTTGCTTGTGGATGTCTGATGCTTGTGGATGTCTGATGCTTGAGGATGTCTGATGCTTGTGGATGTCTGATGCTTGTGATGCTTGTGGATGTCTGATGCTTGTGGATGTCTGTTGCTTGTGGATGTCTGTTGCTTGTGGATGTCTGATGCTAAGCATGTCTGATGCTTGTGGATGTATGATGCTAAGCATGTCTGATGCTTGTGGATGTCTGATGCTTGTGGATGTCTGATGCTTGTGGATGTCTGATGCTTGTGGATGTCTAATGCTTGTGGATGTCTGATGCTTGTGGATGTCTGATGCTTGTGAGTTTGACCTTTTTTGTTTTGCAAATGGATGAGTGGCGTTGCGTGGATGAGTGGCGTTGCGTGGATGAGTGGCGTTGCGTGTGTGAGTGGCGTTGCGTGTGTGAGTGGTGTTGCGTGTGTGAGTGGCGTTGCGTGTGTGAGTGGCATTGCGTGTGTGAGTGGCGTTGCGTGTGTGAGTGGCGTTGCGTGTGTAAGTGGCGTTGCGTGTGTGAGTGGCGTTGCGTGGATGAGTGGGGTTGCGTGGATGAGTGGGGTTGGAATGCAATAGGTCTCGCATTAGAAAAGTTGTAGTTATTGGTCTAGTAAATGACATATATTATTTATTTTTTGGTTGTTAAAATTGCTAAATTGATGGCTTTGTCATTTACAATGCCAATAGTTATAACTTTCGCGAATGTGACACCTATAGCATTTGGAATGCAACATGTTTTGTATTTACGTGACTTATATGGCAGCTCTGGTCGTTATGCCACATCTCTAGAGAGCAGGAGAGTGCAGCAGGGGAGAGGGTGAGGGTGAGGTGTTGAGGGTGAGTGAGGGTGAGTGAGGGTGAGTGAGGGTGAGGGTGAGGGTGAGGGTGAGTGAGGGTGAGGTGTTGAGGGTGAGTGAGGGTGAGGGTGAGTGAGGGTGAGTGAGGGTGAGGATGAGGGTGAGGGTGAGTGAGGGTGAGGAGTTGAGGGTGAGTGAGGGTGAGGGTGATGAGGGTGAGGGTGAGGTGTTGAGGGTGAGTGAGGGTGAGGTGTTGAGGGTGAGTGAGGGTGAGGGTGAGTGAGGGTGAAGGTGAGTGAGGGTGAGGTGTTGAGGGTGAGTGAGGGTGAGGGTGAGGGATTATTGAGGGTGAGTGAGGGTGAGTGAGGGTGAGGGTGAGTGAGGGTGAGGGCTTGAGGATGAGGAGTTGAGGGTGAGTGAGGGTGAGGGTGAGTGAGGCTGTGGGGTTGAGGGTGAGTGAGGGTGAGGTGTTGAGGGTGAGTGAGGGTGAGGGTGAGTGACGGTGAGGCATTGAGGGTGAGTGAGGGTGAGGGTGAGTGAGGGTGAGGGTGAGGAGTTGAGGGTGAGGGTGAGTGAGGGTGAGGGTGAGTGAGGGTGAGGGTGAGGTGTTGAGGGTGAGTGAGGGTGAGTGAGAGTGAGGGTGAGTGAGGGGTTGAGGGTGAGGAGTTGAGGGTGAGTGAGGGTGAGGGTGAGGTGTTGAGGGTGAGTGAGGGTAAGGGTGAGTGAGGGTGAAGGTGAGTGAGGGTGAGCGGTTGATGGTGAGTGAGGGTGAGGGTGAGTGAGGGTGAGTGAGGGTGAGGGTGAGTGAGGGTGAGTGTGAGTGAGGGTGAGGGGTTGAGGATGAGGTGTTGAGGGTGAGTGAGGGTGAGGGTGAGTGAGGGTGTGGATGTCTGTTGCTTGTGGATGTCTGTTGCTTGTGGATGTCTGATGCTTGTGGATGTCTGATGCTTGTGGATGTCTGATGCTTGTGGATGTCTGATGCTAAGCATGTCTGATGCTTGTGGATGTCTGATGCTAAGCATGTCTGATGCTAAGCATGTCTGATGCTTGTGGATGTCTGATGCTTGTGGATGTCTGATGCTTGTGGATGTCTGTTGCTTGTGGATGTCTGTTGCTTGTGGATGTCTGATGCTTGTGGATGTCTGATGCTTGTGGATGTCTGATGCTTGTGGATGTCTGATGCTAAGCATGTCTGATGCTTGTGGATGTCTGATGCTAAGCATGTCTGATGCTAAGCATGTCTGATGCTTGTGGATGTCTGATGCTTGTGGATGTCTGTTGCTTGTGGATGCCTGCCGCTTGTGGATGCCTGATGCTTGTGGATGTCTGCTGCTTGTGGATGTCTGTTGCTTGTGGATGCCTGCCGCTTGTGGATGCCTGATGCTTGTGGATGTCTGATGCTTGTGGATGTCTGTTGCTTGTGGATGCCTGCCGCTTGTGGATGCCTGATGCTTGTGGATGTCTGCTGCTTGTGATGCTTGTGGATGTCTGATGCTTGTGGATGTCTGATGCTTGTGGATGTCTGATGCTTGTGATGCTTGTGGATGTCTGATGCTTGTGGATGTCTGATGCTTGTGGATGTCTGATGCTTGTGATGCTTGTGGATGTCTGATGCTTGTGATGCTTGTGGATGTGTGATGCTTGTGGATGTCTGTTGCTTGTGGATGTCTGTTGCTTGTGGATGTCTGATGCTTGTGGATGTCTGATGCTTGTGGATGTCTGATGCTTGTGGATGTCTGATGCTTGTGGATGTCTGATGCTTGTGGATGTCTGATGCTTGTGATGCTTGTGGATGTCTGTTGCTTGTGGATGTCTGTTGCTTGTGGATGTCTGTTGCTTGTGGATGTCTGATGCTAAGCATGTCTGATGCTTGTGGATGTCTGATGCTAAGCATGTCTGATGCTTGTGGATGTCTGATGCTTGTGGATGTCTGATGCTTGTGGATGTCTGATGCTTGTGGATGTCTGATGCTTGTGGATGTCTGATGCTTGTGGATGTCTGATGCTTGTGATGCTTGTGGATGTCTGACGCTTGTGGATGCCTGCCGCTTGTGGATGCCTGATGCTTGTGGATGTCTGCTGCTTGTGATGCTTGTGGATGTCTGATGCTTGTGGATGTCTGATGCTTGTGATGCTTGTGGATGTCTGATGCTTGTGGATGTCTGATGCTTGTGGATGTCTGATGCTTGTGGATGTCTGATGCTTGTGGATGTCTGATGCTTGTGATGCTTGTGGATGTCTGATGCTTGTGATGCTTGTGGATGTGTGATGCTTGTGGATGTCTGTTGCTTGTGGATGTCTGTTGCTTGTGGATGTCTGTTGCTTGTGGATGTCTGCTGCTTGTGATGCTTGTGGATGTCTGACGCTTGTGGATGCCTGCCGCTTGTGGATGCCTGATGCTTGTGGATGTCTGCTGCTTGTGATGCTTGTGGATGTCTGATGCTTGTGGATGTCTGATGCTTGTGGATGTCTGATGCTTGTGGATGTCTGATGCTTGTGATGCTTGTGGATGTCTGATGCTTGTGGATGTCTGATGCTTATGGATGTCTGATGCTTGTGATGCTTGTGGATGTCTGATGCTTGTGATGCTTGTGGATGTGTGATGCTTGTGGATGTCTGTTGCTTGTGGATGTCTGTTGCTTGTGGATGTCTGATGCTTGTGGATGTCTGATGCTTGTGGATGTCTGATGCTTGTGGATGTCTGATGCTTGTGGATGTCTGATGCTTGTGATGCTTGTGGATGTCTGATGCTTGTGGATGTCTGTTGCTTGTGGATGTCTGTTGCTTGTGGATGTCTGATGCTAAGCATGTCTGATGCTTGTGGATGTCTGATGCTAAGCATGTCTGATGCTTGTGGATGTCTGATGCTTGTGGATGTCTGATGCTTGTGGATGTCTGATGCTTGTGGATGTCTGATGCTTGTGGATGTCTGATGCTTGTGGATGTCTCATGCTTGTGGATGTCTGATGCTTGTGGATGTCTGATGCTTGTGGATGTCTGATGCTTGTGATGCTTGTGGATGTCTGACGCTTGTGGATGCCTGCCGCTTGTGGATGCCTGATGCTTGTGGATGTCTGCTGCTTGTGATGCTTGTGGATGTCTGATGCTTGTGGATGTCTGATGCTTGTGGATGTCTGATGCTTGTGATGCTTGTGGATGTCTGATGCTTGTGGATGTCTGATGCTTGTGGATGTCTGATGCTTGTGATGCTTGTGGATGTCTGATGCTTGTGATGCTTGTGGATGTGTGATGCTTGTGGATGTCTGTTGCTTGTGGATGTCTGTTGCTTGTGGATGTCTGTCTGTTGCTTGTGGATGTCTGTTGCTTGTGGATGTCTGTCTGTTGCTTGTGGATGTCTGTTGCTTGTGGATGTCTGCTGCTTGTGACGCTTGTGGATGTCTGCTGCTTGTGATGCTTGTGGATGTCTGACGCTTGTGGATGCCTGCCGCTTGTGGATGCCTGATGCTTGTGGATGTCTGCTGCTTGTGATGCTTGTGGATGTCTGATGCTTGTGGATGTCTGATGCTTGTGGATGTCTGATGCTTGTGATGCTTGTGGATGTCTGATGCTTGTGGATGTCTGATGCTTGTGGATGTCTGATGCTTGTGATGCTTGTGGATGTCTGATGCTTGTGATGCTTGTGGATGTGTGATGCTTGTGGATGTCTGTTGCTTGTGGATGTCTGTTGCTTGTGGATGTCTGATGCTTGTGGATGTCTGATGCTTGTGGATGTCTGATGCTTGTGGATGTCTGATGCTTGTGGATGTCTGATGCTTGTGATGCTTGTGGATGTCTGATGCTTGTGATGCTTGTGGATGTCTGACGCTTGTGGATGCCTGCCGCTTGTGGATGCCTGATGCTTGTGGATGTCTGCTGCTTGTGATGCTTGTGGATGTCTGATGCTTGTGGATGTCTGATGCTTGTGAATGTCTGATGCTTGTGATGCTTGTGGATGTCTGATGCTTGTGGATGTCTGATGCTTGTGATGCTTGTGGATGTCTGATGCTTGTGATGCTTGTGGATGTGTGATGCTTGTGGATGTCTGTTGCTTGTGGATGTCTGTTGCTTGTGGATGTCTGTTGCTTGTGGATGTCTGATGCTTGTGGATGTCTGATGCTTGTGGATGTCTGATGCTTGTGGATGTCTGATGCTTGTGATGCTTGTGGATGTCTGATGCTTGTGGATGTCTGTTGCTTGTGGATGTCTGTTGCTTGTGGATGTCTGATGCTAAGCATGTCTGATGCTTGTGGATGTCTGATGCTAAGCATGTCTGATGCTTGTGGATGTCTGATGCTTGTGGATGTCTGATGCTTGTGGATGTCTGATGCTTGTGGATGTCTGATGCTTGTGGATGTCTGATGCTTGTGGATGTCTGATGCTTGTGGATGTCTGATGCTTGTGGATGTCTGATGCTTGTGATGCTTGTTGATGTCTGACGCTTGTGGATGCCTGCCGCTTGTGGATGCCTGATGCTTGTGGATGTCTGCTGCTTGTGATGCTTGTGGATGTCTGATGCTTGTGGATGTCTGATGCTTGTGGATGTCTGATGCTTGTGATGCTTGTGGATGTCTGATGCTTGTGGATGTCTGATGCTTGTGGATGTCTGATGCTTGTGATGCTTGTGGATGTCTGATGCTTGTGATGCTTGTGGATGTGTGATGCTTGTGGATGTCTGTTGCTTGTGGATGTCTGTTGCTTGTGGATGTCTGTTGCTTGTGGATGTCTGTTGCTTGTGGATGTCTGCTGCTTGTGATGCTTGTGGATGTCTGACGCTTGTGGATGCCTGCCGCTTGTGGATGCCTGATGCTTGTGGATGTCTGCTGCTTGTGATGCTCGTGGATGTCTGATGCTTGTGGATGTCTGATGCTTGTGGATGTCTGATGCTTGTGATGCTTGTGGATGTCTGATGCTTGTGGATGTCTGATGCTTGTGGATGTCTGATGCTTGTGATGCTTGTGGATGTCTGATGCTTGTGATGCTTGTGGATGTGTGATGCTTGTGGATGTCTGTTGCTTGTGGATGTCTGTTGCTTGTGGATGTCTGATGCTTGTGGATGTCTGTTGCTTGTGGATGTCTGATGCTTGTGGATGTCTGATGCTTGTGGATGTCTGATGCTTGTGATGCTTGTGGATGTCTGATGCTTGTGGATGTCTGATGCTTGTGGATGTCTGTTGCTTGTGGATGTCTGTTGCTTGTGGATGTCTGATGCTAAGCATGTCTGATGCTTGTGGATGTCTGATGCTAAGCATGTCTGATGCTTGTGGATGTCTGATGCTTGTGGATGTCTGATGCTTGTGGATGTCTGTTGCTTGTGGATGTCTGATGCTTGTGGATGTCTGATGCTTGTGGATGTCTGCTGCTTGTGATGCTTGTGGATGTCTGATGCTTGTGGATGTCTGCTGCTTGTGATGCTTGTGGATGTCTGATGCTTGTGGATGTCTGCTGCTTGTGATGCTTGTGGATGTCTGATGCTTGTGGATGTCTGTTGCTTGTGGATGTCTGCTGCTTGTGGATGTCTGCTGCTTGTGATGCTTGTGGATGTCTGACGCTTGTGGATGCCTGACGCTTGTGGATGCCTGACGCTTGTGGATGTCTGCTGCTTGTGATGCTTGTGGATGTCTGATGCTTGTGGATGTCTGATGCTTGTGGATGTCTGATGCTTGTGATGCTTGTGGATGTCTGATGCTTGTGATGCTTGTGGATGTGTGATGCTTGTGGATGTCTGTTGCTTGTGGATGTCTGTTGCTTGTGGATGTCTGATGCTTGTGGATGTCTGTTGCTTGTGGATGTCTGATGCTTGTGGATGTCTGATGCTTGTGGATGTCTGATGCTTGTGATGCTTGTGGATGTCTGATGCTTGTGGATGTCTGATGCTTGTGATGCTTGTGGATGTCTGATGCTTGTGGATGTCTGATGCTTGTGGATGTCTGTTGCTTGTGGATGTCTGTTGCTTGTGGATGTCTGATGCTAAGCATGTCTGATGCTTGTGGATGTCTGATGCTGAGCATGTCTGATGCTTGTGGATGTCTGATGCTTGTGGATGTCTGATGCTTGTGGATGTCTGATGCTTGTGGATGTCTGATGCTTGTGGATGTCTCATGCTTGTGGATGTCTCATGCTTGTGGATGTCTGATGCTTGTGGATGTCTGATGCTTGTGATGCTTGTGGATGTCTGACGCTTGTGGATGCCTGCCGCTTGTGGATGCCTGATGCTTGTGGATGTCTGCTGCTTGTGATGCTTGTGGATGTCTGATGCCTGTGGATGTCTGATGCTTGTGGATGTCTGATGCTTGTGATGCTTGTGGATGTCTGATGCTTGTGGATGTCTGATGCTTGTGGATGTCTGATGCTTGTGATGCTGGTGGATGTCTAATGCTTGTGATGCTTGTGGATGTGTGATGCTTGTGGATGTCTGTTGCTTGTGGATGTCTGTTGCTTGTGGATGTCTGTCTGTTGCTTGTGGATGTCTGTTGCTTGTGGATGTCTGCTGCTTGTGATGCTTGTGGATGTCTGACGCTTGTGGATGCCTGCCGCTTGTGGATGCCTGATGCTTGTGGATGTCTGCTGCTTGTGATGCTCGTGGATGTCTGATGCTTGTGGATGTCTGATGCTTGTGGATGTCTGATGCTTGTGATGCTTGTGGATGTCTGATGCTTGTGGATGTCTGATGCTTGTGGATGTCTGATGCTTGTGATGCTTGTGGATGTCTGATGCTTGTGATGCTTGTGGATGTGTGATGCTTGTGGATGTCTGTTGCTTGTGGATGTCTGTTGCTTGTGGATGTCTGATGCTTGTGGATGTCTGTTGCTTGTGGATGTCTGATGCTTGTGGATGTCTGATGCTTGTGGATGTCTGATGCTTGTGATGCTTATGGATGTCTGATGCTTGTGGATGTCTGATGCTTGTGGATGTCTGTTGCTTGTGGATGTCTGTTGCTTGTGGATGTCTGATGCTAAGCATGTCTGATGCTTGTGGATGTCTGATGCTTGTGGATGTCTGATGCTTGTGGATGTCTGTTGCTTGTGGATGTCTGTTGCTTGTGGATGTCTGATGCTAAGCATGTCTGATGCTTGTGGATGTCTGATGCTTGTGGATGTAAATGTAAATGTAAATGTAAATGTAAATGTAGTTGAGCTTATATAGCGCACAGCTACCCGCAAAGCAGGTGTCCCGGCGCTTGCTTAGGGAACCCTTCCTGATATTCCCCTGTGAGATAGCAGGGTATCCACAAGGTGAAAGTCAGGCATCCCGCCGCGAGGGGCCGTTGTGGAGATTAAGCAAGCTGTTGCCCAGAGTCGCAGAGTGTGAACCCATGAGTCGAGGAGGCACCGGGGTGAGAATTATCGAGTCCGTGGAATTTTTAGCCCAAGACCCGCCGGGGCGGGGAATTGAACCCTGGTCCAGGACCGATCTCAGATTCCGGGTCTGCTGCCTCTAACCCCTGAGCCACACTTCTCCACTTCTCCACTTCTACACTTCTCCATGTCTGTTGCTTATGGATGTCTGATGCTTGTGGATGTCTGATGCTTGTGGATGTCTGCTGCTTGTGATGCTTGTGGATGTCTGATGCTTGTGGATGTCTGCTGCTTGTGATGCTTGTGGATGTCTGATGCTTGTGGATGTCTGCTGCTTGTGATGCTTGTGGATGTCTGATGCTTGTGGATGTCTGTTGCTTGTGGATGTCTGCTTCTTGTGGATGTCTGCTGCTTGTGATGCTTGTGGATGTCTGACGCTTGTGGATGCCTGACGCTTGTGGATGCCTGACGCTTGTGGATGTCTGCTGCTTGTGATGCTTGTGGATGTCTGATGTTTGTGGATGTCTGTTGCTTGTGGATGTTTGATGCATATGGATGCTTGATGCAGATTGCATGTCTGCTGGGGTGACAGCGTCAGTACCAGTCAAGCTCTAAGTTGGTGTGTGCTGGGACGGGCAGTGTCAGAACTGGTTGCCTCGGGGAAAAATACAAGTTCTCCCTGTAAATAAAGAAAGAGGAGGTGAGAAAGGAGGGTCCGGCTTGGAGCTGGGAAAGAGCCTGAAAGGGAGGGGAGAATGCATGGAGCGCATTCCAATGAAGTCTGTTGCGAGGCGTGGGGGGTGGGGGAGGGGAGCAGGCATATGGTGTGTGTGAGCAGCCTTTGATGTGCGAGAGAGTGGCCGTGAAAGAAGTAAACAGCAGGCATGTAATTAGGGGGGAGGAGAAGTCGCGCTGGGGTGAATACCCGAGGCCAAGCTGCCCGCGGGAGGGAGGCTGAGGGAAAATACATGCAAGGCAGGCGGCTGGGGGCATGTGAACGCGCTTTTTCACGGGCACTGCAAGGAATCGCCACGATTCCTTGCAAGTTGGTTAAAGACTGTTTAAGCCCCCATAGTCTCGCAAGCTCGATGCGCATGCGCATCGACAGGCGAGACCTAAAAAACTTGACAAAATGGCTGGCTCCTTTAACATCTTAACGGAACAAATTGGCTCAAGTCTGCCAGTACACTCCTGCACCTGCCATCCAATACTGGAAAAACTCCAGGATTTGCCACTCATCTTGAAAGACATTCTGCAGGAATGTAAGCAGACCAACTCATCTGCCACCAGCATCCAACTGAACGACGATTTGATCTCCTTTGACGACAACGCAATTCAAACAAGCAATGCCCGCAAATCTATAATTCTAGAGGCAGTAAACATAACCGTTCCCCACCAACAGCCGGCAGAAGGTAACGACATACATACCAACCCGAGCATTACTTCAAAATCTGACATCGCCCTGACCATTCAACAGAACAGTGCTAAACCTGTCACCACGCTCCAACCACCAGAAGCAGAGAACGGAATACAATTAACCAAACGCCAGAAAAAAAGGGCTAGAAAAACCAGAAATCAACACCCAAGTAGTAAACTTGAGCACAAGCAGACGTCATCACTCTTCCCTATCTTCACACAAGCCAAAGTTAAAAACAAGAGTGTCACAACGACCGACTCAACCCAGATGGTGACACCCAAAGACAGAAAAACCAAGGATCCAATGACACTCGCAAAAACAAAGGCTCGAACAGTGAGAACAGATCCATCCAATAAGCAACAGCGCAAAATCTCGCCAAATAAATCACTCCACCTACTGGAGGTCACTCCTGCAAAAGCCCTGTGCAAAGGGCTCCCCGTGGGTTCAGAACTCCGCGACCAAACGGATCCAAATATTCCCATCGACCAAGATGACTTTATTGACGGCCATTCAAACAAGCCGCTAGTAATCAGTCAATCCACATTGGGTAAACCCGATCTTTCCCCTAAACAGATAATAAGCAGACAGAACCGGAGCAAGCATCCCACAACAACTGGGAAAGAACTAATAAACGAAAACCATGGAAAAGAAGGACCCAACAGCCAGGTCGTGGAAATGACAATCTTTAACGACACAGCACCCCCATCCTCAAGCACCATCCCCAGTCTGGACACTGACCCCGATAGACGCTTGGCAACAGTCGCGCCTAGGGAAAACCTTGACCTCATTAGAATAACCTTCCAAACTGACTATAAGGGTCCCAACTCGGAAATCATTAGGAAAGCAGGGGGTAGTCGCCGCCCGGAGAACTTGTTCGATGCAAAAGAGTGCCCGCCAGTAATGAGGCAAATAATAAGTAAAGTACGAAAAGAGAACCTACCAATCGTACCACACAAGCGTCCCCTGCATAGTGTTCAATCTCCCCTTGGAAACCGCAATTCTAGCAGCATGAAAGTTTTAGGGTTTGGAACCAAACGTACCTTCGCCAAATTGTCAAATTTGGTGACAATTTACCAATGGCAAAGCAGGGAAACTTCTTTTTGTTCCCGAATTTGAACAACAAGGTCGGCAAGATCACCTAAACCGTGGGAACATACTCCGTCTAACATCAGCCATCCCTAGTCTTGGCTACCTCACCTCAGCAGACCTCCTGTCGGTTGAGTTCATAACATCGGAGGATGATCCAAAAAAAGAATGTACAGTGATCCTCTGCTAAATTTATTGCATTAGTCACTTTATATAGGCCAAATTTTGCACATAATAGTACCCTCAAGCGTTGGTCTTCCTACTTTTGCATTAGCACTTTATGAACGATCTAATAATATTATTCTTGATGCTGCCCACTCAACAGTTGTTTATATATTGGGTAATCTAATATGTTTTGGAGTTATTATTTCAAGTATGGTAATGATAATGATATTTCTTTCTTTATATTATTATTGCATTATATTGATAGGTTTAAATTTTGAAACGTAATACTGGTTATTTTCTTATTATTATTGTTGTGGCATTCTATTGTCTAGGGTTGTCTCTTGGATTTTGTAATTTTTTCTTGGCTAACGTATGTCTAATTATGAAGAAATTAATGTACCAATGTATTTTCTCTTACCTACGGCTTGTAATAAAAAAAATTACAAAAAAGATCCTCTGCTAAATTTAGGAACCAACTCAACAGATCAGCACTACCTCTAAAGAGACACCTGAAAAAACTCATACGTCAGGCACGCGGACACACCAAAAACGCTAGTGTTTGGACAGCCGTATGCAAGGTCAGGACCCAATACAAGAAATTAATATGGACCGAAAAACAAACCCTCCAAAATGAGTTCTGGTCTAAGTTATTGCATAACATCAAGAAAGCCGACTCGCGGGCCTTCTGGCTGCAAGTTAACTCTGTAAACCGGACAGCCCAACCAATAGGCATGGCCTGCATAACCGAATCCCAATGGTCCCAACATCTAACGGACACATTCTCAATTAACAACAAGAGTGCAGTTACCATCTTGCCCCTCGAAGCAACAGACAACACAGTGCGGGAAGTCACCACTTCAGTCCACCAAGGGACCAGTGCAAAGGCAAATGGTACAATAGCTTCATGGCCCAGGCATGATGGCGAACAAAGTATCTTAAAAATAATTGGGAAAAGCAGGCAAGACAGCGCCCCAGGCCCAAATGGCGTTCCGCAAGCCATCTACAAGACTGACCCGCAGTATTGGGCTAGCAAATTCAGCTCACTGTTTCGAACAGTAACCAACACAGGCAGTATTCCTGAGAGCTGGAGGGGAGCTATTATATCCCCAATCTATAAAGGTGGCGAGCGCAAGAATCCAAATAACTATCGCCTGATTACTCTCCTCGACGCAGAATCAAAATATTATGCGTCACTGATACTTGCGGACCTGGCTGAATGGTCAGAAACGAACAGCAAAATACCATTGAACCAAACCGGCTTCCGGCGCGGCATGGGTACAACAACGAACGCCATGGCCCTATACCTTATTGCTGAGAAAAGCCTACAGAACTCCCACGATCTTCATACCTGTTTTGTAGACTTTTAAGCGGCATTTGACCGTGTCAACAGGCAAATGCTTTGGGCGAAATTAAAGCACCAGGGCCTACCGGACTCAATTCTCTCGCCCATTGTTAATCTTTACACTGAAACCAGGATGCAGGTAAAAGTCGACAACGGACGACGTCTGACTAGGAAGATCTACACCAATGACGGACTAAAGCAAGGATGCGTCTTGGCCCCACACCTATTTAACTTATTTATGAGCGATTTGGTAGAAAGTCTAGATACGGTTAACGCACATCCTCCCAAGTTAGGCACCCTTCGCCTAACGCACTTATCGTATGCGGACGATGTGGTACTCCTGAGCCAGACAAGAATCGGCCTCCAACGTCTGTTAGACGACTTGTCCGCCTACACAAAAAGGAACCTGTTAACCATAAACATTAAGAAAACAAAGACAATGCTCATATCACACCGACGCAAAAATCCGCCAATTTTTCAAATAAACAACGACCAGCTGGAATCCGTCAATGACTATAGATACCTGGGGGTACACCTAGACAAACATTTAAATTTCATGGTGCACTTCAAAGCCATGGAAAGAAAGGGGGCAGCATTATTGCATGCCTTCACCAACTTGGCAGCTGAGCTAAAGGGCCCTCTGGTCCCCCCCTGCTAATTGTAATGAAAGCCAAACTACTGCCTACAATAGCGTACGGGAGCATTTTGCACCATGGGAAAAGTGCCACCCTCCTGGAGAAAATACAAACTAAAGTCTATAAGCGGGTCTTCTTCTTACCGAATAACTCTTCCCCAGCACAAGTCAGACTTGAATTTGGTCTCCAATCTCAAGTCTTACTGAAAAAATATGAGGCCATCAAATTTTGGTACTACGTCTGGAGGAACAAGGAGAATAAAATGAATGATGCACTTTGGGGAGAGATCCAGACAAGCCCGAACTCTGAGTACTCAAAATATTTAAAGCTCTCACTAGGGGAAACTGAGCTCGGTGAATTGTGGGAAACAAAACTCCCAGCCCCTTCATTTAACCAGGTAGTCAAAAGAACTGCCAAGAAGCACTCGTTCCTCAACGACAAAATAATTTTCAGTACCCGGTCCCACGCCTGGATGACTATTAAATCATACACAAAGCCAGCGCCAGCCCCTTATCTAGACACGGCATTCTCGTTGAACCTTAAACGTAAGTTCCTCCATTTAAGGCTGGGCACTTTACCCACACGACTAGACCAACCCAGATGGAGACCACAAGTACCCACTGAATGCGATCTCTGCGGTGCAGTTAACCAAGACTTTACACAGATAGTCTGCATCTGTCCAGCTATGCACTACGGACGGCAGCACTGGCTCAAGGACAAACTCAACGAGCTAGGAGTCCGTACCTGCCGGTCCGCGATAGTCAAGGCCTTATGCTCAGCGGACGCCCAACTTATCTGCAGACTAGTAACGTTCCTGGACAGCTTCACGGAGAAAACAAGGTACGCTGCCGCTTGCCGGACCCCTATCGAGACTTAAGGTCACTGTTGATAGATAAATCTGTCTTACAGCAAATCTTGCTACGACTGGTCGGACTCTTTGTATCGTAAACCTTTTATAACGTAAACCTTTCTTTTAACTCCTTCCTTTTCCTTTTCCTATTTATTTCCTTGCTAATATTTTAAGAATTCTGTTTTAAATTCTGTAGCATGCCACAAATTGTAATGGTTTTAATTAACCGAACAATAAAGAAATTTACTTACTTTACTATCAACCAAATTATCTTAAAAAGTATAAGCACATGATACAAGCACAGATTTAAAACAAATATAAAGGCAGATTGACCATGGCAGCACATGAGAAACACAGTTCAGGGCATCGTGTGGTGACATAAACACTGTACTTATGTTTTGACAATAGTGGGACTAGGTGTGCCTGGGTGAACCATTAACTGGCAGGATGGGGTGCAGACCTGGGCACAGCCCCACTTGCAGCTGAATAGGTTGTGCCCCGTCTTCACACAAAGAAATTGTTCATTGTGCCTGCAGCCCACTTGGAGCCCGGCAGGAGGGGCATGACATTTCAAGCCCTTGAAAGGGAATGGAATTCTGTTGAAACTTCCCCTACTTCGAAGCGGGCAGCATATATAAATATTGTACACTCAGACCCAGCTCTAGAGTACACTCCTGGATACTACAGAAGAAGGACTGCTGTGCTGCCTTGCTGCCAGAAGGACTGTCACTCATCATTGGTAATCTAGTTTTGCAAAATCAAGTGATGACCTGTGGTTCAAGTATGACATTAGGGAACTTGTACAATCTGAAAGCGGGACTCTTATACGTCCAGTACCTCTCTTCACCCCTCATTCATGCCCAAGTTCACCACTTAGTAATTTAAACACCCCATCACATCTGATAAGCCACAAACCGGTCCCAGGATGCTTCTTTCCGGTCCAGGGAAGACATGGCTTGGCAGTTCGGGCTGGAGTGTTCCCATGAGGCACAGGGTCAGCCTGATTTGCATATGGCCATGTCTGAACTGGGGTGGCGGAGTGGGCTAAAGAATGATGATGGATTAAACCCAGATCAGTTGACTGGGGGTGACTGCTTGCAATGTTCAACACTCCGTCCATCATCCCCTTTGGTTTTGCTTTGTTCACCCTACGTTGGCAGGGTATGCCCAGACGTGGGTCCCTTGCTCACTTTGCCACTGAATTCAAGCTAGCCTGGCTGATGACAACTGATAAGCCAGAAACCGGTCCCAGGATGCTTGTTTCTGTTTCAGGGAACACGTGGCTAGGCAGTTCGGGCTGGACTATTCCCATAAGGCACAAGGTCAGACTGATTTGCATATGGCCATGTCTGAACTGGGGTGGCAGAGTGGGCTAAAGAATGATGATGGATTAAACCCAGATCAGTTGACTGGGGGTGAGTGCTTGCAATGTTCAACACTCCGTCCATCATTCCCTTTGGTATTGCTCTGAATTTACAAAAGCAGAATTGTTTTAGCCATCCATGGTATGCAAGTGCCAAGCGAATACATCGGCTTAAGGTCCTTTACATCTGCAGGTGCCTCGGGCTCTGTCAGAGAAAGCGATGCTACTCGAAGCCCTTCATTACCTCACCTGCTGCACAGTTTCCTTTGTGTTCAATAGACCCCACTGTGGCATTTTTACAGCGTGAGGTGCATGTTCTGTGATGGAAAGGGCCGCCTTCAAAGGGTGATGATAAATGGTGTTACTTTAGACTGTACATAGAAAACAAACATGGCTGGCTTGACTTCAGGCGCCCGCTGCACACATTTATTAATAAAGGAATATCAATTTGCAAAACTTAAATTTAAAAAACTTGGAAGGCGTCCTGGTTTTTAATGATCAGGATTGATTTGTTTTTGTTTACTTTGTAATCGCTAATGGTATTTAATTTAAAAAGTGGCTTCCAAAACTTTTGCTTGGCTGGTTGCCTCTGAGTAAAGGCCATCATGTTACTCCTGGAAGTCACAATCTTGCAATGTCCCACTCCTACTGTGGGAATAAACACTGTGGGGATTATTTATGAGCCCTTGCGTCATTTTTGCGCCGCTGGTGCGTCACTTTTTGTGACGCACCAGTGGCGTAAAAAATTAGCCTTGTTGCACCATATTTACAAAATGACGCATTTACCTAGATGCGTTACTTTGTAAGTCCCTGCGCCACATTTTACCTGCGCCAGGTATAATGTATGCAGGGGGGGGCGTTCCGATGCAAGAAAGGGTCGTAGAGGTGACGCAGTGAAATTGATAAGATTTCACTGCGTCACTTCAAGGACGCAAATGCGTCAATATCTTGCGCCTGTCTCATGGCAGGCGTAAGACTGATACAGGCACATTTCACATGGGACTTGCCCATGTGTAATGACCCATTGCTGGAGTTGCGTCACTTTTGTGACACACTCCAGCAATGTGTCATTTTTGTGCCTACAGATATGTCAGAAATACTGACGTATCTGTAACTCCTTGCGACATGATGCGTCATACTGTAAATATGACGCATCATTGCTGTCACAAGGAGGGTACAATGAAAAGTGACGGATTGCTGTTTTCTCGCAGCGATGCGTCACTTTTCATAAGTGAGGCCCTGTGACTGCAATGTCGTAATGGCAAAGCAAAGCAGACCCTTAAATCTTTTTTTTTCTTTTTTTATTTTTTTTTTATTTAAACAGCCGTCAGTAAGGTACAAGCAATCTTTCAATGTACACAGTAAAGTACATTATCCTCATGAATGTTATAAAAATGCAATCATCACCTGGAGAACTGTAACATTTAGAGTAGATAGATATCAATGAGCAATAAAATCCAGTGCAAGTGTTCAACAGTACTATGTTTAGAGATGGCAAAGCATTCTGTTTATTTCGACGCAAGCAACATAATTGGAGGAAACTTACACATCAGGCTTCACATCTATGGGAGAACGGCAATCTTAAAAACGTACAAAGTGTGTGGGCTTATGATTCAGCAACAACAGGGTATTCCAACAAGTATGACTGCAGCGGGCCCCACATATCGCGGGGATGTGAGGAGCGGGGAAGCAATTCTGCATATGTGCAAAGTTTTTCTTGCCAAAGGATCATATCGGCCAGCCACTCCTTAAATTTAGGGGCACGGCCGCGACCCCACCTGCAGACCACGCGGCGCTTAGCCAAAACCAGACAAAAGGACACAAACTTTCTGTACGTAACAGGAATGTGTGCAGTATAGCCTAGAAGCTTAATGAGTGGTGATCTGGGGATAGATGTGGAAGACATGGAGTCCAGGGCTGTGAGAACTTGGTGCCAGTAGTCACATACCCCAGGGCACGTCCACGCCAGATGTAGGAAATCTGCATGTTCCGCCCGACATCTAGCACATCTATCTGATTTGCACAGGCTAAACCTAAGTAGCCGAACTGGAGTATAGTAATTGCGCTGGAGAAATCTGTAATGGATGATATGCAGCCTACTATTCGAAGAGACCTGCTTGGTCTGTTGGCAGCAGTAAGTCCATTGTTCGTTGGTTAACTCCTGATCTAACTCTGCCCCCCATCTATCTCGGGCGGTGCAGGGTGGGTAGTCGCTGTCTACATACAAGGAGTGGTAAAGCGTAGACACTAAGTGAGAAGCGGATTCTGCCTGCAGGATTTGGTGTAGAGGTGTCAAAATGGCTGGTTCAGAGGGGAACGAGGAGCCACACGCCGGTATACCATGGCGTGGACGAGCATACAGAAAAGTGTCCATGGTAGACGGTGGGGGATCATGACATAACTGTTGAAGAGTGCAGAACTTGCCCCCAACGTAGAGGTCCCCCCAGTTTCGAATATTCCGAGTACGAGCCATGTTCCTAAATATACCTTCCTGCAGTAGCACCATATCAGGGTGGTAGGTTGGCGGGGGAAGAGGGGAATACAGGCTAGGTGCAGCTGTGTGTTCCAAGATGCGGGCCCAATTTTTTTTTGTGCAGTCCAGAGAGTTAGGACTTTTCAGCTGGGGCTCTACTCGGGAGAGTATAAGGCCGTCCAATGGGATCGGGTCCGAAAGCCAATGTTCAGTGGCGGCATGAGGGGTGTAGCAGGGGGGATGGAACCAATAGTGAGCGAAGTGCGCCTGCGCACTCATGTAATATAACTCAAGATTTGGATTGTCCAAACCTCCTTGCGCATATGGTCGTGTCAACGTGTCCCATTGGATGTGAAGCTGTTTTCCGCCCCAGACTAGTCTAATCAGTTCTGACCGGAGAGTACTAAAGAAGTGTTGCCTAGGATCATAGGGAATATTGAGGAATAAGTAAAGGAATTTAGGAAGTATGACCATTTTTATAAGAAATATACGACCAGCCATAGTCAAAGGCAGTGCTATCCAACGTGTAATACAGCCGGTAACATGCTCGATGGAACAACTATAATTAAAGCACATAAGTTCTTCACGATCTGCCGTAGCCCGGATCCCCAAGTTCTTAACCTCGTCATCACACCATACAATAGGGTAGTCCATCTCAAAGGGAGTGGCAGCACTGGTCAGCGAGAAAATGTATGATTTAGTCCAGTTAAATGACAGAAAAGCTGCCGAACTTAACAAATTCACGCATGAGCGGATTTAAATTTTGGCTAGGGTCTTTTATATAGAGGGTAACATCGTCTGCATAGAGGGATATGAGGACAGGGTGCAGGAAGCAGCGGAGACCCACATGATTGAAATGTTGCCTTATCCTTGCTGCCAATGGTTCCTTCACCAAGGCGAAGAGGAGGGGGAAGAGGGGACACCCCTGGCGAGTGCCACGGGACAGGGAGAAGGATGGTGAGGTGTGCCAGTTAATCAAGACTCTCGCTGTAGGCGAAGTATACAACAGTTGGACTCAGGAGAGGAAACCTATAGGAATCTAAAAAGACTGCCACCAGTGCTAATTTGGGGTCAACTGTCTGTAAGATGGAAAGCAAGGTTCTAAGGTTATGGGAAGTAGCTCTACCTGGTATGAAGCCCGCCTGATCCAGAAGAACTAATTTATCTAGGAGAAGGCACAAGCGGTTAGCTAGCAATTTAGCAAGAATCTTTGTGTCGGTGTTCAATAAGGACAAGGGTCTGTAAGATTCACATCGGTCAGCTGGTTTAGCTGGCTTTAACAATTACTTGATAAGGGCCTCCCTCATTGAGGATGGAAGAATTTGCAACTCATGCGCCTTCAGAAAAACTTCTTTTAACTGCTTGCCTGCGGGGCTAATTCCCCCGCAGTGCTGGAGGGAGTGGGGGCGCGCGCATCGCCCCGGTGCTCGTGACGAGCACAGCTCGCCATGAGCCACGGTGGCCGTGTGCTCATGACGAGCTGAGCTCGTCACGACCAGGCCCGTTCCAATGGAATGCCCAGCACAGCAGGGAAATTACCCCTGCAGGGCGCGGCGCAACGGTCACACACGGCCACCGTGGCTCATGACGATTTTGCCTCGGAATTTCACCTCACGGTCCGCATTGGTCATGTAGTCTGTAGGTTTTTCGCGGAGCAAAACTCTATGTGGGCCAGAATTATCATCGCACATGTTAGTCTCCATGCGCCGTATCTCAATCTCCAGTCGTTGCAGATTCCCTCTGATGTCTCGGAGTACCCCAAAACTCTTGGACATGCCTATACCCCGAACAGTGACTTTAAAGGCCTCCCAGAGTGTGGCCATCTGATCTACTGAGCCTTTATTTCGAATTAAAAAATCCTTGATCTCTTCCTCGAGCTCGGCCTGGAAAACCGTGTCTAAAAGGGTCTCAGGTACTAGCCTCCAACAACGGGGGTGCCTACTGAGCTGGGGGTAGCTATCTCAAGACACACAGGAGCATGGTCAGAATATGTGCGGGCAAAGTGAGTAGCCGATTGAATCCGGGGAGCCCCGTGAACAGAGCCAGTAGTCAATGCGGGACCACGTGGCATAACCTGATGTGAAAAACGTACCCTCTCTCCCAGCTGGCTGTGTGTATCTCCAGGCATCTACAAGCCCGCATTCTTCCACTATTCCCGAGAGAGCTTTGCTTGTATTAGTGTAATTGTGAGGCAAGGGGTCGGAGCAGTCTACCGCTGGGCGCAAGGTCGTATTGAAGTCTCCCCCCAAAGCACATGTATGGAGCCTATGTCCAATATGCGTCCGCATAGAGTAGTAAAGTAATTGGGTTCATCCTGATTAGGGCCATCCTGATTAGGGCCATAGCTACATGCCAAGGTGACCGGCTGCGTGCCCAGAGTACCACTCATAATGCAGTTACACCCTGAGTTATCACAGTGAGACTACGTGGAGCGTCTCCTGAAAAGCTCATTTGGGGCAGACTCCTTTTCACCTCATCTTGTAGTGGAGCGTGCACACCGCTCCCTGGGGCCACGTCATTGTATGTGCCTCCCAATATGAATGGTGTATTTTTTAACCAGAATAAGGAGTAGGAGGAGAATGCTCGGGCGGAGGCCCATCTATTACCATAGCTTAATGGTTTGCGAGGGTCCATGTGTGTCTCCTGGAACAGTGCGATCTGCACCTGGTGGCGATCTAAGTAAGCCAAAATCTGCCTCCTTTTTTGAGGGTCATGCAGTCCCCTGACATTCCAGGTGTGAAGTTTGATACTAAGGAGCTTAGGTTGTGTTATCATGAAAAATGGGGGGAAAAAGAAATGAACTGAAGTGGGTGTGTTTATTCAGCAGTGTTGCCAGCATCTGTGCCAAAATAAACACATTGCAAGAATTGTACATTGCATTTGACAGAATAGTGAAAAACCTCCCCAACCCCACCCACCCCCCAACAAAAAATATCACAGCAAAGGTGGCCATTGATTCTCAAATCACCCCCCACCCATAACGGCACCTCAATCATGCCGGTATACAACCCCCCACCCAATGAGTTTCAGAAAGTCAGTAAATGTTCGCAAACCCAGTAAACCTGGGTTAGGACCATGTAGTGCAGGAAAACCCCAACCCAGAACACAAACATGCAAGGGGGAGCTCCCATAAGGGGGGGCGTCAAATGGTCATGAAACCCTTCCCATGACCCGTCATCACTGTAATGCAATCCCTTAGGGGAGAGCAAAATAACAACCCCCAAGGGGGAGACCAGTAATGTGGGGGAAGGAGTGCCCGGTGAAATAGCCAAGTTATCTACCAATTGTACAAGAAGCGTATAGCCAAAAATGCAACATTAATGATCAAAACGATCTAAGCCCACAGGGCACTTATCTGACCAGAACCAAACGACAAGCCCGGTAGGCTTTCCAACAGTGCACGGACAGTGATATTGTAGAAGATAGCACCAGAGCCCAACATGTAGTTCTCATGTCCATATGTCACATCATTGTCCTGCAGGAAATCAGAGTGCCACGATCATGTTGCTGATCAGCTGCCAGAAGGAGAGAGTGATCTGGAGTTGCGGTCCCGCCTCTGCGTGTTTTTACGATCCTCAAGAAGTCATCCACCTGCTGTGAATTTGCACAGATATTATGTTTGCCTTCATGGAAGATTCGGAGCTTTGCAGGATATAAAAGGGCATATTCTATGTTGGCATTGCTTCAGCTTTGCGGGGAGAAATTTCCACTTGCCTCCTAAACTGCGAGGGTGAAATCTGGGTAGACAGAGAAAGAATTGCCCTTGAATTGTAACGGTTTTATTTCACGGGCTTTTTGCAGAGCTGTATCTCGGTCCCTAAAGTTAAATAGTCTGGCGATAATGGGTCTTGGGGTGGCACCAGGTGGAGCACGTGGCCCCAGGGAGCGGCGTGCACGCTCCACTACAAAATGAGGTGAAAAGGAGTCTGCCCCCAAATGAGCTTTTCAGGAGACGCTCCACGTAGTCTTCTATTCGTCCGGTGTTGGTAATTTCCGGAATACCTACTAAACTAATATTGTTGCGGCGGCTCCGAGCTTCAATGTCCTCATTCTTCGCCGCAATGACTTTTTGCAAAGTATCCATGCTCGTGACTTGCACTTGTAATTGAGACGTGGTGTCCTCATTCTCAGATATGCGACGTTCAGCTTCCTTAAGCTGCTTATCATGCTTGTCAACCTTGTGAACCAGGAAGTCCAGGCGATTAATAATTGTGCCCATCTTCCCGGATAAGTCTGTCAAACTGTGCTGGTCGGCCAAAAGAAGTGTCTTGATGTGATCGCCAGGTGATTGCGAGGAGGATTGGCTAGGATCCATGTCTGGCGATTCAGAGTCCACCGAGGTGGAGCGCGTCGCGGCTTTCTTGGCTTCAAATGTCAATCTGGGTTGACGGGTGTCGGTTTTCCCCATGATGCACAGTCCCAAGACAGGGTGTAGGGCCGCAAGCGCCGCAGTCCAGGAGCACCTGATGTTCCTCCCTCACATGTATATTCACACTGTATAGGAGATGTCTCCGGAGGGCCCCACATCACACCCAGCCGCAACCAGTTGTCTACAGGACGGTAGTCGCGAGGTCATCTGGAGTCTTGATATCGGAATGCAGCAGCAGTCCGAAGCAGACGTGCGGAGGGGGCACAGGGTTTTCGGTAAATGCAGAAGATATGCCCAGAGTGGCATGGCAGCACGTAGGTAGGGCCCACAGCCAAAGCTCGAGCAAGTTCTCTCAACAGGGTGATGCACAGGGAAGAAGGAGTGGGGAGGGTGCCTGGGCCACAGTGACCGCAATTCCTACAGGGTTAGACCATGTATATCAGGTGCCAGCATGCAACGCGCAGCTTGTAAGTGGTTGTAAGTGCTTGCAAGTTCAGAGGCCTATTCAGCGGGCATAGACGGCATCACAGGTCACAACCCCTCCCCCAAAATGTGTAGGTGCGGCACCAGATACCTGCTACAGGTTGTCAGAGGCAAAGAGGTAGAGGCGCCAGTCCCAAATATGCCAAATAAGTGGAGACCGCTCAGTGTGCAGCAAACGGTCCCGCCAGGATACAAGCTGCTAGTAGGGAATGTGGCACGCCGCGGTTGCCTTCCTAATGCAGCGGTGTCTACCTTTGTTAATTGCTCCACTGGGGGTAAGTTCAATAATTGCTGAGCGTTGCAAGGGGAGATTCCAGGTGGGCCGCCAACCATCTCAGGGCACAGTCAGGGCACAATCCGGGGGTGATAAATGCGGGCCGCTCCCGTCCCAAACGCACAGTTATGGCAGCACAGCAAGACTCCGAGTCTTCTAAGGGGGGGGAGCCTGGAGCGGCTACACGCGACTCTCACCGGTCTCGAGGAACGGGAATCTGCTGGTTGTTCACGGCTCACCTCGGAATGTAGAAGGCAGGAAGCAGCTTCAATCAGCTCAGCAATCAGGCGGGCAGGGGATATCCCCGAAGAGGTAACGCGGCTCAGTCCCAGATTAGCCCAGGACCCCGTGGGAAGTCGAGGTGGTCGCGTAGAGTCAGCAGCCCAGCAGGGTTCCAGCAAGGAAGTTCGTTCTCGAGCCCGGCAGCAAAGAAGCGCCTTCTATGCCCAAATCACGCACCAGGAGCTCCGTTTTTTTGCCCAGTGCGTCCGACGGGCCTCATCAAGATGTAGGAGGCAGCATCAGTCGATAATAACAGGTAGATGATTGGATATTTTGCGGATGTCTTCACCGGGCTTCCAGAGCCTCACAGGTGTGCGGCCATCTTGGATGTGTGCCACTTAACGCCCGCGAAGAGCCTTAAATCAGCCGCTCCACACTGGTCTTGCAGTGCTCATGGCAGTGCTTAATTTGTAAAAAATAAATAAATATTAGATGGCCGGGTCCTCGTCAGGAGGCCATTGCAGCTTGCACTAGCCTTTGCCCCTGCCAGCGCTGCCTGTACAGTACAAGCACAGCTTCTAACCATCTCACTTCTACAAAAGTGACAATTCAGACTATTCCATGCCATCCAAAACTATAAGAATTGTTTGGGTGGCAGGTATTACTCATTTAAACGTAAATTAAATTATTGCACAACTGTTTCTGTGCTCATTTCGGAGCTAGACAAACAGCGCCGCTAAGTGATTGACTGTATCACGTGCCGGTGTTGACAATTAAGTGCCAGTGTTGAGCACCGGAAACCACCGGCTCAAATTAAGCACTGCCTGGGTTTCATTGGTGACATTTTTTTTAATAAGCTCTATGATGTGGCCTTGTCAGAGGGCTTGTTTCAATTTCAGCTTGGACAATGGAGGCAGAGCAAGTTGGGCTATGGTGGGAACACAAACTAGGAAAGGATGGAGGGCTGATGGGGAGAAGAAAAAGAAAGTGCCATGAAATGGATAGTGGTATTCACTTAGTGCTTTTTTGTTATGGTGGGTGGGGGGCTAACACTAGCATTGGAAGGAGAGGCAACATGGAAAACGTGTGGGAGGAAAAAAGTAAACATGGTCACTGGGGGGTGGGAGAGAGCAGACGGACAGAGGATAAATACCGGATGGAGCCAGCTGCAAAAGACGCACTCTGCAGAGTGTTCTAACAAAAAGAAAAAATAGCTCCCAATAATGCCAGCAGTGGAAGGACACAAGTACTTGGGTCATGCTCCAGGGGAGGGCCACAAACAAGTAGAGGAAGTGGCGCTGACCAGCAGGGATGTAAGCAATTGAGGTGAAATGAAGCCAACCACTGACAAGTAATGAATTGAATACATACTTCATACTCATTCAGCTTAGAACTGTCCGCGTGAAAAAGAGATGGCCATCAACTACGCAGCTTATATATTTTATTACCTTTTTCAGGGTACACGGTGCTCTGCTCTGAGCCCCCGGAATTTGTTGAGGAGGAGTGGAACGAGCGCATGATCGCCAGAGACCTCGAGGAAAAAACAGTCGTGTGCTGATCAACAAATGGCGGCTCGAAAAATAGAAAGCGCTAGGGCCGGTTCTAGGATTTGTGGGGCCCCGGGCGGAGGAAAATGTGCCAGGCCCCTCTAATTTACATAATTGCCACCTTCAGGGCTCCAGAAGCTGCTGTGCAGACTTCTGGGGAGTAGTTCCATCTCTGCCACCTACAAGCACTACTTTCACAGCTCATATCGGGCTGAAGGTGTGAGAATAGCTTGGGGGCTGAGAGTTAAAACTGTGCACACGGTAAAGTGATGACAATGGGTGTCCTGCAGTGTCTCTCAATGAGCAGCCAGGCAATAGGAATAATTGAAGGCCAAAATGCATCTCCTTGCAACTGGCACAAGAGGAAGTGTCCCCCTCCCCTAGACCTACCCACACCATCCCCGAGAGGCCCAGAGAGGGGGGCCCCTGGTGTAAGACCAATTGCAAACAGACACCTTTCTTCAATGCTGCTCCCTGATTACCTCCATGCAGCACCAAAGCAAGAAAAGGTACAACAGCTCCAGAGGATCAGATCTGCCTCTCCGCCAAGTATGGAGGCACCACAATCTACCGGAGCCGAGGCGTACTAATACCCAGGTGACACAACGGCAATCACAGAGAAGAAGTCCAATCCAGTCTTCCAAAGCACCAGAAGCAAGCACCCATTGAGGGACATCAAGGCACCCGTGATCCACTTCCTGAGTGGCCCAGCTGTTCAGAGATCGCCTCTCCAAGTTGCCTGCTTTTGACCGTGAGGACCTCAAGACACACCACGTCCGGCTGACCTGTTCGCTCTCCACCCGGCCCCACCTCCTCCCTCCAAGGAGAATCACTGGTATTATCTGTGAGTCCTCCTGTGCAGAGTTCTTTCAAGTGGCCCCCTTCATTTTTGCTCACCAGTTACCAAGACCCTCAGCACTCTGCTTGTGTATGATCGGGGAAACTCCCGAATTTATCCTGCTGGAACTTTGGACCTGTTCCTGAAATCGACCTAAAACAAGAAGGTGAACTTTATGAAAGCAATGCCTGATTTTATATGCATTTTTCGACTTCTTTCTCATGACTTTCAATGGTGTGTAATTGTGCACAAAAATGATATATTTTCTGTACTTTGAAAAAGCATAACCCCGAAAGTACGTTCCTTAGAACTGTGTTCATGGTCTTAAAAATTACATACCATTTGGCTTTATTTTTAGAATTAGTCTCAGATTTAATCTTGAGTGTGTCTCTAAATTACTGCCTCTTTGAGTACAACAAATCTCTGAAAAGCCTAACTTCCTCCCCTCTCTACCACAAAAAGAGAGTTAGTATTAACTACTTATACCTCTGTATATGGTTTGAAGGTCACGTCTGTAGCTGTGTGCCAATACCTAGAGGCCACAACTAGAGTGTTCTGTCCAGCTCTAGAAAGCCCATAGAGTTCTGTCCTGGACTGGTGTTGTTTCCAAGTCTGGACTAAGAACTCCACACCTGTGGCAGTGTGCCCATTCATGAAGGCCACGTCTACAGTGTCATGTATAGTTCTGAAATACACTTCTGGAGTGCTGTGCCTGGTCTGGAGACCATTCTATAGTAGTGTGTACATATTTAGAGGCAACGTCTAGAATATTGGGTACAGTTCTGAAAGACACATCTGGAGTGCCGTCTCCTGGTCTTCTTGTGTATCTCAGTCTGGGCGTCACATCTGTAGTAGTGTGCCCAACCTGAAGGCTGCATCTAGAGAATTGTGTACAGTTCTGAAAGACACTTCTGGAGTGCTGTGTCACGGTTTGGTGTTGTGTTTTGTGTCCTGGTCTGGAGGCCGCATTTGTTGCAGTGTGCCCATACTTGGCGGTCACATATATTGTGTCATTTACAGTTCTAAAATGCACATCTAGAGTGTTGTTTTGCAGTGTGATGTTGTGTGCTGTGTCCTGCTCTGGAGGCCACATCTCTAGTAATGTGCCCATTCCCCAGGGCATATCCAGAGTGCTGTATACAGTTCTGAAAAGACACATCTGCAGTGTTTTGTCACGGTCTACTGTTGTTTTGTGTCCTGGCCTGGAGGCCGCATCTGTAGTAGTTTGCCCATACATTGAGGCCACATCAAGAGTGCTGTGTACCGTCCTGAAAGACACATCTGTAGTGTTGTGTCGTAGTCTGGTGTTGTGTCTGTGACCTGGATTGGAGGCCACATCTTTAGAAGTGTGTCCATATCTGGAGGCCACATCTGGAGTGCTGTGTACAGTTCTGAAAGACACATCTGGAGTGGTGTGTTACGGTCAGGTGTTATTTTGTGTCCTGGTCTGGAGGCCGCATCTTTAGTAGTTTGCCCATACTTGGAGGCCACATCTGGAGTGCTGTGTACAGTTCTGGAAGACACATGTGGAGTGTCCAGAGGCCACTCCCAGAGAGTTGTGTCCAAGTCTTGATGCTTAACATGGGAGACAGTTTAATTCTGGGATACAAACACGGTAAAGGTGTCAGAGGTTATGGGTAAGACATAAATACTCCTCCTGGGCATGAATGCAGCAGAGAAGAGAGAGGGGAAATATCAGATAGATATGTTCATACCCCTGGGTCTGGAGGAGGAGGGAGGAGGCAGCTAGAACAGGAAGAGGGCCATGCAATGCCTGAGAGGTGTGAAGACAGGAGAGGAGAACATATTTAGACAGAAGTGTGGATTCTGTGCAGGGAGCACTTAGGTGAGATTTATATAGGGGGAGACACAGCCACGTCTTTTTCACTTAAAGAGTATTAAAGGCACATCACTATCACACCGTAATGTTTTTACTACTTTATGTTCAATACTTCAAGAGAATAATAAATAGGTATGTTAAAAAACAAGTTCACATAATAACTAAAGATGCTTAAAGGAAGGACTCGATTTCTACAAGTTCATTGATATGTTTAGAATAAAAAGTCGCTCAAAAACGACCCACAGGTCTCCAAGTGTTTGCATCGTAGTGTTTTTATTACTGTGTGTTCAATAGTTTAAAAGAATAATAAATAGGTATGTTAAAAAACAAGTTCAGGTTACAACTAAAGATGCTTATAGGAAGGACTCGGTCTCTACAAGTTCATTGATAACTTTAGAATTCAAAGTCGCTCAAAAAGAAACCTCAGGTTTCAGAGTGTTTGCAACAGATACATAAGCAGACAGGCTGTCCCCGGTGTGCTCTACCTGCCACCAGCACCCTCCTTTCTTTGTAATTATTTTACGACCCAGATTCCCCCTCCGGCCATACTCCCACCCTGTGGTGAGTCTTGAACACTGAGCTGCGGGGTGCTGCCACGGACACCTGCTGGAGCTCCCTGGCACACCCCCTTCCACGCCTTGGCTTCTCCCTTCCTCCCCCGCTCTGCCCTCACGTGGTACGTGCCGGCCTCCATAGCACTGTATCATACGCAGGCCTTCCCCAAGCGAAGTCAGGCTGACCTCCAGCTCTGTTTTTCTTGGTTTGAGGGATGTTTGTTTGGATGCCCTGCCTCCTGCCACCTCTCTCTCTCCATGCCCAGCCTGCCAAGGCTGCAGAGATTGCTTCACGCTCAGCAAGAGTATAAAATGTAGTGCAGAAGCCTTGGGCCTGGCATGTCTCTGTAGCCATGCTCTCTGCCCTGCTGCTGGTCGCCTTCGTCCTGGTGAGCCTCATGCTAGGCCGCTGCTGGAAGCCCAGCGGTGACCGGGGGCTTCCATCTCCTCCGGGCCTCCCCCTGCTGGGGAATCTGTTGGACCTGGCCCGGAATGACCTGCCCGTGCACTTTATGAAGCTGGCCCGCCGCCACGGGCCCATCTACAGGCTGCGCTTTGGAGCACATGGTGAGTAGCGATCCTTGGCCTCCTGGACTAAGCAGCGCCAGTGGTTGTTCAGGGTCTAACAGGGGTCTAAAGGTCTGGTTCAGTGGTCCACCCTCATGCATGGTCTGCCGCCAAGTGGTAACTCCAAAGCAGTCCAGGTGCAGAGTTGAGCTCTATGGGTGGGTCTTGCCCCGGCTTCTCCTCGCCAAGTGTAGAGGTGCAGTCAATATTCTCTTCTTGACACCGCACACTCAGCTAAGGAAGGTGGGCGCACAACATTTACTGGGGCATCGTCATCGCCCCCTAAGGTCCATGGCATGCGTCTGTCTAAGGTGGTCACACAACTTCAACTGGAAATCTCTGTCACCCTCTAAGGTCTGTCCAAAGTGGGCGCGCAGGTGGTGGCCATAATCTCCATTTACGGTCTGCATCAGGATCTGTTAAAGGTGAGGGCACTTTTAATGATGCCCCTCGCCTCCTCCCTCGGTCTGTGACAGGGTGCTGTTCCGGTAGACACAGCTACAGAAGGTCTGTGCTCAGGACCGGTTCATGGTGGGTGCACACCGTCTCCTAAAGGCCTTCGTCGTCTCTCAGCATCTTCAACTAGGGTCTGTCCATGGTGGGTTCGTGGTAGAGCCCCCCTCCTCTGACAATTAGCCATGCAGCCCTTCTTATGTATGCCTGACTAGCAGTTCAGAATCATTTCCAAGATGGCGCTGGCGCTGGCGCTGGTCCTGTTCCATGTTCTCTCATATGATCATAGAATTGAATGTTAGCTCAGGGTGCAGTCCACTCAAGGAGGGGATGGGGGAGAAATCACATGCCAGAACCTTGTCGTTTCATATGATGCTTGAGAGTGCATGCGAGTTTTCTTTAGAAGTCTGTAATGCAACTGGCGCTCTGCGCTCATGTACAGCGCTCTGATACCTTCGGGTCGAGCTCGGGCTACATAAAGCAGCAAAAAAAACAACAACAACAAAAAGTGCATGTTCTCTCCCTTGAGGCTGCTCCAAATAAAGAGCTCACTCTTGCTGCATGCAGGGGCCCAGCTGAGGTTCTATGCACCCCCCTCGCCCAAGCATTGAGGTCTCCATTCCCAGCTCAATGCGCTGAGCTCCAGTCTCTTCCAGTCTCAGGGTCCAAGGATAGTCCAGAGCAGAGTGCTGTTTATCAGGCAAGGGGGATGGAGGCGCTATTTCAGATGAAGCCGAGCAGTGAGCAGACAAGGGACAAACCGGATGGTGCTCAGCTCACATGAAAGCATCTCTCCTGCTTTCACAGGGTCCAACATGTGTTCGAGATCTCCGAAAGGCCCCGTAGAAAAGGCCAGATGTCAACCCTGTCTCCTAAACTGACACCCTCTGTAATCTTGGGCAAATTACTCCTTAAAATTAACTTGGCAATATTAAAATACACGTGTCAATGTCCACTAGAGCTGCAGCCTTCACTCGAGCGCAAGGCCTGCTGTTATTCTGCCCCCAGGAGGGCATGCTGGGGTGTAGCTGGGTCTGCCAGTCCTTAGCTCCTACACATTCGGGTCGATGCTGCTGTATCGATGAATGACTGAATGAAGGTCACTGTTGTAGAATTGCAAGCACACCAATGGAAAGCATACTTGAACTACTACTGAGCACTGGTGGTTACTTGGAGGGGAGCGGGCATTCCATCCCATGTATTTTATATGATTGCTGTGAAGATAGAGCTATTGACAAATACAAATCAGTCATGACCCTCTTCCCACTAAAAGGGTCCTCTCAGACCGACTGCAGACCTTCAGAGGGGAGGGCTCTGCTAGTTCGTATTGGTCTGTCCCTTTCTGGAAGTGGCCAAGACATATGGTTAGTTTGTGTCTGGGTTTGCGCAGCGAGCAAAGTGCATAGTGCAATGGAATGGAATGTCTCCAGCGATTTAGATTAGCTCGATCAATCCATCAGCAAAAGTTGCTGTTCTCATCATTCCATTTTATTGCTCTATGTTTTTTTGGGGTGTGCGAATGAATAAGTGCATATTATTACCACTACGAAAGTCTGTTTCTTCCCTTTTTACCTCGGACGCTCTTTCCCTCTAAGTGAATGAGTGAAGTAAAGTTAATATTAGTGAAATGTTTGTTATTCCCCCTTCCGCCCCAAATTGTATTATCATGTTTGCATTTGTGTAGGGCAGATCTGCAATTTGTATGGCCTCGCAGCATAGTGGACTCTGCCTGGGATCTGCGCTTCCATCCTTACAGCCTGGATCCTGGGTGCTGGTGTGTTGATGTGTTTCGGTGTTGTTTTTTGGATGGTGTTGTCATTAAGCACTGGGTTCCATTGCAGGAAGCCTGTACCTAGCTATGTTGATGGTTGGGTGTCAGTCTTTCGTCCTTTGGTCTTGAATGCATGTTTTTGGTGTAGGAGTCCCCAGGACTTTGCCTAGGATTCTTTTAGGTGGATGTATGTCCTTCTTCCGGTCAGTATAGGTGATAGCAGAATGGTTTTGTTGTCTGTCTGATGTTTCTGGGCTGTTTGGACATTTGTGTTATGTAGAGTGCGTTTGAAATGGTGGTCTCCTTGGTGGTTAGTGCTGTTTGGAGTGACGTCATAGACAGATGTTTGGCATATTTGTGCTGTGTGATGTGTTGGTTGGTGTATGTGAGATGTGCTGTCTCAAGTCTTCTGTTGCATTGAGTGTAGGAAGACTTTAGGGCTTCGATTGTGTCCCATCTTTTGGTGGCTAGTGTCTCTAGGAGTGAAGAGATAGCCCACTAAACGGCGTGTCTTTGTTGAGTAGAGCTTTTGTGTTGTGTTTTGTGTTTCAGATTGCAATTCCGTCTAACTGTTTTAGACAAAGGTGGGTTGTTTTCACATAGGTGTTCTACTGCATGTCTGTAACCTTTTCTTCTTTCATGTAATGCGTGTCATATCTTGGTGCATAGGGTGCTCAGAGTTCGGGATTACATAATATTTCTTTGGGATGTTATTTATTTGCAGTTTTATGTACTGTGATCCAGGGCAAGAAAAGCTGCAGGTACAGGCACCACGGTTAGTTGTTATTCTTACAGGGGGTGTTCTGTAAGTACAAGATGTTGTTTGTAATGTGTGTTGTTGGTTATTGATCTGTCCTGTGGCTGTGTCCTGTAAGTAAGTACAGAGATTGTTATTAATGTCTGCTGTTGGTTGGTGATCTGTCCTATGGGTGTGTCGGGAAAGCACAGAGCTTGTTTCTAATGTGTGCCTCTGATGGTTGATTTGTAGTGTGTGTGTGTGTGTGTGTGTGTGTAAGATAAGTATAAGATGTTGTTTCAAATGTGTGCTGTTGGTTATTGATATGTCCTAGGGTGTGTTGGGTAAGTACAAGATGTTGTTTCTTAAGTGTGTTGTTGGTTGTTGGTCTGTCCTGCAGGTGTGACGGGTAAATAACGATGTTGTTTCTAATGTGTGCTGCTAATAGGGAAGACCCTAGTCACCACCTTGGTTTTCTCTAAAACGGACTATGGAAATGCTCTTTTTCTGAATTCCCAGAAATCTGTCCTGTCCAAACTACAGTCAGTGCAGAATGCGGCTGCCAGAATTCTTTTACACATCCCTCGCCGCCAGCCCACCACTCTCGCCATTCGCCAGCTTCATTGGCTCAGAGTGGAGAGTCGAATTAAATTCAAGGCCCTCTGCATTGCCTATAAAGCAGTGCACGGTGTTGGACCCAAGTTTTTGATCGAGGCCTTTCAGTTGTACATCCCCACAAGGTCCCTTAGATCTGCTAACACCTGCCTTTTACCAGTACCTCGCACTAGGACGGTAACCTGGGGAGACAGACGTTTCCTGGTGGCTACACCAAAACTCTGGAACCTACTGCCATTAAATATCAAACATGCTCCCAACCTGATGAGCTTCCGGAGACTCCTAAAGACATGGTTGTTTATCCAGTGAAATTTGTTGCTGCGGTCCTGCTAGCCCACACCTGCGCCGAGACACCTTCGGGTATTTGTTTGCGCATTAAAATTTTTATAAATAAATAAATAGTTGCTTTGTAGTGTGTTTGGGATAAGTCTGAGATGTTATTTCTAATGTGTGTTGTTGATTGTTGATCTGTCCTTTGGGTGTGTCGGGTAAGTGCAGAGGTTGTTTCTAATGTGTGTTGGTGGTTGTTGATCTGTTCTGTGAGTGTATTGGGTAAGTACAAAGGTTGTTTCTAATGTGTGTTGGTGGTTGTTGATCTGTTCTGTGAGTGTGTTGGGAAAGTAAGAGAGGTTGTTTCTAATGTGTGTTGGTGGTTGTTGATCTGTCCTTTGGGTGTGTCGAGTAAGTGCAGAGGCTGTTTCTAATGTGTCTTGGTGATTGTTGAGTTGTTCTGTGAGTGTGTTGAGTAAGTACAGAAGTTGTTTCCTATGTGTTTTGACGGTTGTTGATCTGTCCTCTGGGCATGTCCGGTACGTGCAGAGGTGGCTTCTAATGTGTGCTATTGGTTGTACATTTGTCCATGGGTGTGTTGTGTAAGTACGAAAAGGGTGTTTCTAATGTGCGTTGGTTGATCTGTCCTTGGGTGTGTCTTATAAGTATGAAACACAAATGGTACCAGGCTGTTCCTATTATGAGTGGGGGTTTGGTGTTGGTGACACCCGTGCGTAGTGATATAACGCTTGGGTATCCAATTTGTTGGATATAATGGCCTCACACACCCTTGCAGGTGTCATGCTTCATCATCGGCAATGCTCCTCGTTGGGTCGGCGGTGCAATACCCAACGGGCAACACCTCAAAGAGGGGCTCTTTGGCGGAGATCTTTTTTCCAACTGCCGTATGGGTGAAGTGTGGGTGAGGGGCCCAACGAGGAGCATTGCCGATGATGAAGCATGACACCTACAAGGGTGTGTGAGGCCATTATATCCAACAAATTGGATACCCAAGCGTTATATCACTACGCACGGGTGTCACCAACACCAAACCCCCACTCATAATAGGAACAGCCTGGTACCTTTTGTGTTTCATACCAATTTGGGCGAATACCTAGCTGGACCTACCACTCTCTCTGAGAGTGGCAAACCCGCCCCCTCACTGTCTCCCTTCTTTAAAAACACACATGTCTTATAAGTATGTCAGGTAAGATTGAGAGGTTGTTTCTAATGAGTGTGTTGTTGGTTGTCGATATATACTTGGGTGTGTCGGTAAGTACGAGAGGTTGTGACTAATGTGTGTTGGTGGTTGTTGATCTGCCCTGTCTGTGGGTCAGATAAGTGCAGAGGTTGTTTCTAATGTGTGTTGTTGGTTTTTGTCTGTCCTGTGGGTGTCATGTGTAAGTAAAGATGTGGTTTCTAGTGTGTAATGTTGGTTATTGAGCTGTCCTTGGGTGTGTAAGGTAAGTGCAGAGGTGGTTTCTAATGTGTATTGTTGGTTGTTGATATGTCCTGCGGGTGTGTAAGGTAAGAACAACGGTTATTTCTAAATTGTGTTGGTTGGTGATCTGTCCTGTTAGTGTGTTGTGTAAGTAAAGAGGTTGTTTCTAATGTGTGTTAGTGGTTGTTGTCTGTTCAATGGGTGTGTTTTGTAAGTGCAGCGGTGTTTCTAATGTGTGCTGCTGGTTGTTATGTCTTTTGGGTGTGTCGGCTAAGTACAGCGTTTGTTTCTAATGTGTGCTGTAGGTTGTTGATCTGTCTTGTGGGTATGTCGGCTAAGTACAGAGGTTGTTTCTAATGTGCACTGTTGGTTGTTGATATGTCCGGAGTGTGTCGGGTAAGTACGAGAGGTTGTTTCCAATCTGTGCTGCGAATTGTTGCTTTGTAGTGTGTGTGGGATAAGTATGAGATGTTGTTTCTAATGTGTGTTGGTTGATGGTCTGTCCTGTGGGAGTGTTCTATAAGTAAATAGGTTGTTTGTAATGTGTGCTGGTGGTTGTTGTCTGTCCTGTGGATGTGTTGTGTAAGCGCAGAGGTTATTTCTAATGTGTAATGTTGGTTGTCGATCTGTCCTTGGGCGTGTAAGGTAAGTAGGAGAGGTTGTTTCAAATGTGTGCTGTTGGTTGTTAATCTGGCATGTGGTGTCAATGCATACATTAGGTAGATGGGATATCACTTAGTTTAAGAGGGAACTGAGCACAGCCACTCCAAATATATTATCTGCCCTTTCATCCAAGGAAAGAGCAGCTGGATTTCTCGGTTATTGTATGGTATAAATGCCTGGAATTAGTTTATTATCGTCAATGTGTGTTTTTATCCTCTGACATAGATTTTGTGGTGTGTCTGGTTGAACGTTTGAAAGGATTATTTTGCTGCACACTGAGCTCTACATTTTATCATTCTGTGGGATAAATTATAATAAAAACACATTTTAACATAGTAGTCACCGCCGCAGTGTTGTCATTTAAAATAAGTATAAAATAAAAAGCACAACTGTCATCAAGTTCACTGCTATTCAACGTGTCGACCTCTCAAGCATGAAGGGCTGAGTTGGCCGGGTTGGTATTTAAACTTGGTCCTAGACTTGAGTTGGCATACAGATGGCCACAGTGACTGCTGTGCTCGCCCACCCATCACGCAATCTGAGTATTTATGATTTTAAAAAGCTGAATGTTCGCATTTCATGGTTACATTTTTCCAGAATAGTGATGTGATGTATGAAGTATGAAGGCATTTTACAGTTGCAAAGCCCGCCATTTCCAAATCAGAGGGTGAGCCACAGTACTATTGAGAACAGGCGTTTTATGAGTCTGGCTGGGGAGCACACTTTTGTGACCCGTTTCAAATCACAAATGGGAGAGGATATGAAAAGTACGAATCACAAATATGGAATAAGGGGATGTGACCTCAGTTGCAGACGCAACCTATTGATCAGTTACTGCTCCCCAAGTCTGGGTGGTATCTGATTAATAAAGTGTAATCACAGTCTGGTAGGTCCGGCAGGGACAGGCAAGGTGGGATAAAAAAACTGGGGGGTCTCTCAAAAGGGCGTGGTCAATGTAATTAAGGGCGTGGCTTAATTTGTATTTTGCTGTTTGTGTCATTGCATCCAGATATAGGATACAACAAGTAACAACATACCTACAACAAGTCAGGGCTATTATCTTTATCAATGGTTGTTAGTTTCGTAGGATAAATAAGCAGCAACTATGGCTTGTATATCATATTGAAAAAGTTTCCAATTAAAGCCCTGGTGACACCACGACAGTGTTGCTGCTCCTGAGTTTCAAAAAGAGAAGTGAAATCCAGAGAGAAAATGACTCTTTAAAGGATTTCCCTTCCCCTGCATCGCTCATCTGGCAGGAACCCATGTCGTAACATCCGAAACATCGGTGTGCCTGCTGTCACTGCAGTCTGGACAAAAACGGACCGCCTGTGCCAGGGGACAAAACAGAGCCCGATAGAGACCCGTTTCGAGGCTCCCTTTTAAAAACTGCTAGTGCTCAGACCCGGTAAGACCCGGCCCACTTAAAGCCCTGGTGACAGGTACACCTTCTAGTCTCACCTGGAGGTGTCGTTGGAGTCAGAGAGCCTGGTTGGTTCAGCAGGGCCAAGTACACATCCGGCTCTACCCTGGAGGTGTCAGTGGAGTCACAGAGTTTCGTAGGTACGGCAGGGCCAGGTACATGCCTGCCTCTAACCTGGAGGTGTCGGTATAGTCACAGAGTCTGGTAGGTGTGGCAGGGACAGGTACATGTCCAGCTCTCACCTGGAGGTGTCGGTGGAAACACAGAGGGGCAGATTAACAAGCCCCTTGCGCCACTAGTGCGTCACTTTTAGTGTTGTACCGGTGGTGCATTTTACTGCTCCATATTTACAAGGATAGGAAAAACCACCCTGCGTGGCTCTCCCTCGCCTTGTAAATATGGCCCCTTTGCATGCAGCACTTTGTGTGAAAGGGGTGTTCCATGGGTGTTGCTGTGGGTGTTCCCACCCAGCACCCATGGAACCAGACACATTCCCAGATTAACGAGGAATCGTAAATCTGGAAATGCTTGTGAATGCTTCACCTCCCCGGGCAGGCATAGGGAGACGCAACAAGGAGAAATGTATTAATTTCTCCTTGTTTTCTTTTCCTATTTCTATGTGTGCTCCTGCAGCACACATAGAATGTTAGAAATCTCCTCTAATGGTTGTTTATGTACAGGAAGGGTTCCCTTCCTGCATATAAACAATCATAGAAACAATGTCGTTTTTAGGTCTCGCCATGCGCTACATAGGAGACCTCTAGTAATCGATTCACCTTTTCTGACAAAAATGTGAATGCTTTGCATAGCATAGCTTTCAATGACAACGCGTGCACGTTTGGCGATTCCCGTGCGGGAGCGAGCTTTGCAACCATCTGTTTGTAATTAACAGATGATTCCTGCTTGCTCCCACAAGGGAAACAGGCGCAGGCCCCTTCCTCTCTCCCCTCCCTCTGCTGCCTCTGGTCAAACTTTTTTTTAAAACTTTCAGCGCGAGGCGCGCACGCTTGTTCTCCTTCTCTGCCCTCTCCCTGGCTCTCTGCCCCCATTGTTCTGTCTCCTTACATCCACTTTATTCGCCCTCTCCCCGAGTCACTCCCCACATGTCCCCGCCTCGCCGTCTGCCCCCCATTTCTTGCCTCTCCTCCGTCTCAATCTTCTGTCCTCCCACTTTGCCTGCTCTGCACGTTCTATACACCACATCACTTTCTACCTCTGGGTCTTATCTGCCACCCCCCATCAGCGCGTCTGTGCACGTCCCATTTTCTTGCCCCTCACCCTGTTTCCATCTGTCCAAAATCACAATCTTCGCTTCCCGGTCTCGCCATCTCGTTGCCCACCTTTCACTTTTTATCACCCTCTCTTCGACCTGCTAGTTCAATCCCTCTGTTTCCACTGCTGAAGTCTGACCAGCTCCCTCCCCCATCCATCACCCTTCCGGGCCCCCCGTCAGCTCGCCCACTGCACGACTGTCAAACCCCCACTTCAATCTTATCTCACCATCACCTTCCTCCTCGTGTATAGCGCTTACTAGCCCTAACGAAACCCTAAAGCGAGCCACACCCCCCCAGGCCTCACCTTGCAGCCCTTCCATGTTGCATCTGCCACCTCCATCGCCAGGCCATTAACCTTTTAAGTCCCGACTTTATCCAGTTGCAAATGATTTTCATGATGCGCTGTGGTCCATTTGGTGCCATTAAAGAAACAATCACTACAGGTCTCTGAACCCTCCGGGCTATCAAACCAAGGACTCATGCACTCGAGCAACCCCACCACTCATTTTGTGCGCCATCTCGCCCTGAGGGGCCATTCGTATCTCCAGCTGTGCCTGTACTCCCCCCTCCCTCCATACTGTACCTCATCTTGCCATCCTTCTGCTCCTCTCCCCCCTTCACTTCCTACTTACTCCTCTCCCACATCCTCGCACTTCACCTCCGTTCTCCTGGAATTTGCTTGCATGCCCGTGTATTTATCTTTTATCTGCTACAGCCTTGTTTCTTCCCTGGTCTACATACACTACCGCATTCTCCAAAACCACCCCTCCCAGCCTCAAACTTCAGGTCACGATACCCTAAACCCTTATAATTGCTTGCATCCGGACTGCCCCTGCCCTGTGTGGAGTTGATCTTCAGAGTGCAGCGAAGGCTAGATGAGTGAGAGATGCAGTGCATTCATTGAGTGGGTGATGGGGTCTGTGTAATCCGGGGACTCGGGTCGCACCCGAGAAATCTGCAGTGTGGGAGGCGGGAGCTGTGCAGTAATCAGAAAAATGCATTTACCAAAGGAGGAGTGAACAGCGGGGAGGGAAATCGGGCTCCAACAGAAGTTGTGCAGTACCGGGGGATTTTAAAAAATGGAATACATGTTAACAAAAAAAAACAAGCATTGACATAGCCAATAGGTCTCGCTTTTGGGACCTTATAAGTATTTAGTTATGCAGCACCATATCCTTGGTACAACAACATCAACTGTTGAATGGCTAAACACTTATAAGGTCCCAAAGGTGAGACCTATTGGCTATGCCAATGCTTATTCAACTTCTATGCGTGCACACATAGAAGTTGAAAAACGGCATTTCAGATTGTTTATGTGAAGGAAGGGAACCCTTCTTGAACAAAAACGATCTCCCCACGATGCAGGCATCCTTGCACCATGGTGCAAGGGTGCCTGCGCCAGCGCATGGCTGCAGTTTGTGCGCCAGCGCAGGGGAAGCACAGAGATGCGACATATTGTTGTAAATATGTCTCATCCCTGTGCTTTGAAAGTGACTCAGTTTGGCGCAGCCAAATGGCTTGCGTTCCGCACTGAGCCACTTTCTTGTAAATCTGCCCCTCTGTGTTTCCACCGACACCTCCAGGTGAGAGATGGATATGTACCTGTCCCTGCCATGCCTACCAGACTCTGGGGCAGATTTACAATGAAAGTGACTCATTGCGGAATGTAAGCCATTTGGCTGCGTCCGCACTGAGTCACTTTCAAAGCACAGGGATGAGACATATCTACAACAATATGTTGCATCTCTGTTGCTATTCCCACTCCAAAGAGTAAGAGTGCAACAGTAGGGAAAGTATTGGATAGCGAGGGGTAAAAATTACTATTCCCACTCCAGTGAGTGCAACAGTAGGGAAAGTGCTGCATAGCGATGAGGTTAAAAATTACTATTCCCACTCCGGTTAGTGCAACATTAAGGGAAGTGCTGGATAAAGGAAGGGTAAAAATTACTATTCCCACTCCAGTTAGTGCAACAGTAGGGAAAGTAATGGATAGCGGAGGGGTAAAAATTACTATTCCTACTCCATTGAGTGCAACAGTGTGGAAAGTGCTGGATAGCAAAGGGGTAAAAATTACTATTACCACTCCAGTTAGTGCAACAGTAGGTAAAGTGCTGGAATGCGGAGGGGTAAAACTCGCCAATTCACACTCGAGTGAGTGCAACAGTAGGGAAAGTATTGGATAGCAGAAAAGCAAAAATTATTAATAACATTTAAACAATTTAGAAAAGTTAAATAATCTTAAAAATAAATATACAATATTGAACAAATATACAATTAAATATATTAAACATATAAAAAGAACACATATTATTGTGTTAATTACAGATAACAAAAACCTACAAATATGAAATAAAAAAATACATTTATAAACAATATTTATTTCAAAGGAACAAATATTCACAAACAAACAAATTGTTTAAAACATAAATGTATTTATTTCATTTCCTTCCCTATAACACCACACCAATAAAAAAAGACATCAACATTGTTATTGAAATTTATTTTCATAATTAACATAATTATTAATGAATTTGAAATATATAATTAATAAAAACAGATAATGAACATTTATTAAGTACACATTCTTTAACACTATAATATCCACAACACACCTAAAATAAATTACACAATTATGATTATTAATTATTAATACATTAATTTAAATTGATTAACAAATAATTAATATTTCAATACAAAATAAATTGCTTCCCACCCTTCCCACCATTTATACCTATAAACACAATGCACGCCTAAAATTAATTACACAATTACCATAATCAATTACTAATTAACTAATTTAAATTAATTAACAACTATTTCATCAATAACAAATAAATTACTTCACACCAGTTACACCTATAAACACCACAAAACACACCTAAAATTAATTACACAATTACCATAATTAATTACTAATTAATGATTTACCTTAATTAACTAATTATTAAACAATTATTAATAAATTAATTGACAAATTTAACACTATACCATCACAATCAAACAAATATGAATAAAAATTATTCAATACATTTCATATAATTAAATTACTTCCCACCCTATTCCCCTATAAACCCACAACCCTCTACGGAGCTAAAAACGCAAATTTAAAAAAAAAAAAAATAAGTACTATAAAAACTCAATAAAATTATATAATTACATTTCTTCCCACCCTATTCCCCTATAAACACACAACCCACTACAGAACTAAAACCACAAAATTCTTTAAAAAAAAATTATTACTACTAAAGTTCTAACACATATAATAAAAATAAAAACAATTCTTATACAAAAAAACAAACATCACACACATATAAAATATATACTCAAATACATAACATTAATACAAAATCGATATTTATAACAACTATGTTTTTACAAATGATATTAAACACTTAAATATTTTTTAAATCAACATTACTTACCTTAAGTCGATATTCTTGACCACAAGGATTTTACTGTCGATATTCCTGACCCACGATATTTTTACCATATTTGTGCAATTCGATATTTTTACCATATTCTTTCTCTGCACCACACTAAGGGGCCTATTACGATCGCGGGCGGACCGCATCGGGGCACGGGACCGACCGCCCATGACCCGGTGGTCCCGCCATATGAATTAGAATGCGCATCCCGCATTTTTAACATTGCAGCAGGTGGTGCTGTAAGCAGCACCCGCCGCAATGTTAAAAATGTTGTTGTGTTGTGCCTGCCACCTTGTGTATGCAAATGCAGGGGAATATCATAGGTACCCCAAATGTGCACCCCCCAGCCCCCAACACCCTGGGGGCCCGCTACGAGCCCCCTTCAGCAAAGACGGCAAGCCTTTCCATGGCGGCAATGCAGCTATGGAAAGGCTGCTCACCGCCCGCATCATAATATGGATGGCAGTGTCTTGCTGACACCGCCACCATATTATACAGGTTTTCCGCCCGGTCGACTCGTCGACCGGCAGAACAGCGGTGGACCGTCTTTCGGTCCGCCGCGGACCCCCAGCTATTCTAATGTGGCAGGGGGTCATTCATGGCAGGATGGCGGGTGGATCGGCCCCGCCCGCCATTCTAATGGGTCCCTAAGTATGGAAGTGACAGGTACACCTCCAGCTCTCACCTGGAGCTGTCGGTGGAAATACAGAGTCTGGTAGGTACAGCAGTGCCAGGTACAGCTTAAGGTCTTACCTGAAGGTGATGGGGAAGTCAGAGAGCCTGGTTGGTATGGCAGGGCCAGGTACACATCCAGCTCTCACCTGGATGGGTCGGGGGAGGCACAGAGTCTGGTAGGTATGACAGGGACAGGTACACCTTCAGCTCTGAAATGAAATGAAATGAAATGAAAATGGGTTTTTTAAAGCGCAGATAGTTGCCCGGAGGCGTCCTAGCGCTGAATGCTAACAAGTGATCTCAGTGGGGCTTAAATTCAAAAAAGAGGAAAAAGCTATTTATTGAACAAAAAAGTTTTCAGTTGCTTCCTAAAAGAGGTGAGGTCCGAATTGGACCTTAGGTGAAAAGGCAAACTGTTCCACAACTTGGACGCATTCAGGGAAAAGGACCGACCTCCTGATCTGGACCGTTTGATCTTTGGAACAGCAGCAAGTAGAGCGTTAGTGGACCTAAGCTGTCTGCTGGGTAAGTAGGGAGTAATTAAAGGGCGACTAATTAATGGACCAGTTTCCCAGAAAGATTGGTGGGCAAGACAGAGAGATTTGAAACTGATCCTGTCCTTCACCGGAAGCCAGTGTAATCTTATCAGTCCAGCTTTTACAGCGGTCCTCCGAGGGATTTGGAGCAAAGTCCGAGCCGCACAGTTTTGAATTACTTGTAGCTTTTTTAATGTAAAATCTGGAGCCCCAAGATAGAGCGCATTTCCAAAGTCCAACCTCGAGAGGATTAGTCCTTGGACCACAATTTGTCTTGCCTCAAAAGGTAACAACGGAAGGATCTTGTTCAACATTCTAATGAGGCCAAAACAGGTGGCAGATAGTACAACAGCCTGATGGTCAAACTTCAGGGACTTATCCAACCAGACACCCAGGCTCTTGATGGCATCCCTGGGAACTGGGGGAGTGCCTAGGCAAGCTGGCCAGATCTGGTCAATTGTAGATGGAGCTAGATGTCCCAACATCATGACCTCTGTCTTGTCCCCATTAAGTTTGAGACAAGACAGGGTCATCCACCTACTAACCTCGCTCAGGCATCCCATCAGGTCTGCTGTGCCCACAGGGTCTCCAGCCCCCGTGAGAGAAACCACCAGCTGGGTGTCGTCCGCGTAGGTCACGATCTTAATACCATACGGACGGACGACCCCAGCCAGCGGTCTCATGTAGACGTTAAATAACGTCGGGCTTAATGAGGACCCCTGTGGGACTCCACAGTCCAAGGGCCTGCTTGTAGAAATAGTCGCTCCCTCAAAGACCTGGAATTTCCTGCTGGATAGAAATGAGCGAATCCACTCCAGCGCTCCTCCTTGTATCCCAATCTCCCGGAGGCGCTGTAACAAGATTGTATGATTTACAGTATCGAAGGCGGCACTCAGATCGAGGAGGATGACTGCCACCGATCCTCCCCGATCCAAGATGCCCCTTGTTTCCTCCAGGACCGCCAACAGAGCCGACTCCGTCCCATGCTTGGGGCGGAAGCCAGTCTGCGAGGGATCAAGGAGACTGTTATCCTCCAAGAAAGTGGTCAGAAGGCTGTTGATATATTTTTCCAGTAACTTGCTGGCCCAGGGGAGCAGAGAGATTGGACGATAGTTACTGAAATTGTTGATGCTCATATTAGGCTTCTTAATAAGTGCCTTCACCCTGGCTTCTTTCCACTTAGAGGGGACTGTATTGGTGGAAATTGAGGCATTGAGTACCTTCAGCATAACCGGAGGGATGGTCTCACTAACAGTCCTTAAGAAACTAGGAGGGGCCGGATCGCCGGGGGAGCCCGATTTTACCTGGGTCATTAGAATGGATAATAGGTCCGACTGCAGCAAAGGAAAATTCTCCAGCACTGGTGATATATTATCTATCACATCATATTTGAGGTAACCAGGAACGGCTATTGAATTTTTTGATTGAATGGCTGGAAAGGTAGAGTAAATACAATCTATTTTATTAAAGAAATAATCTGCCAGTTCATTACAGCGGACTTGTAAATCGTCGCTGTTTACGGGAGGCTGGGGCAGGACAGTTAGACTTTTTATTATCCTATATATTTCCTTCGAATTGGACCTAGCATCCTTAATCTGTTGTGTATAGTGCTGGGACTGAGCTTTCTTAATCGCTAGCTTGTAATCCCTAATGGATTTTCTATATACAGCTTTGTCAAGATCTGCATAGCCCAAACGCCATTTTCTCTCCAGCCTCTTGCACTTGCGTTTGATCTCCCTAAGCTCCATAGTGTACCAGGGGGCTGACATTCTGGATCTTTTAGTCCGCGATTTTTTTACTGGGAGAATAGTGTCAAGTGACTGAGTTATCCAACTATTGAAAGTATCATTAGCTACTGTTGGATCTGTATTGATCGGAGGGATTGTGGCTTGAAGTTCACGAACCCACTCATCAGTTGATAGTTTAGGCCAGTCTCGAGCCTCCCGTGATCCAGTCAAAAGAGCAGGCAATTTAGGGATACACCAAGTTAGCGGGATGAGTTGATGATCTGTCCACGGGAGGGTAATAGAGGGCTCCATCACTCGACCTGGGCAATTACTGAATACCGGGTCCAGTAGATGTCCTTTCAAATGTGTGGGAGAGGAGACAAGTTGGATCAGCTGTAGTGCAGATAAGCCGGCAATTAATTCTTGGGCAGCATGGTCAGCAGTATCTTCGAAATGCATGTTTAAATCGCCCAGCAACGTAAAATTGGCCGATGTAATGGCCAAATCTGCAATTGTTGAAGGCGCAGAATCTAGAAACTGTCTGACCGAGCCAGGAGGGCGGTAAGCCAGAACTCCAGCAAAATTTATGTTTGGTGATAGTTCCAGGCTGAACGACACGCTTTCGCACTCCAGAATAGAGGTGGAATTACATCGGCAGGTGTAATTATCTTTAAACACTATAGCTAAGCCTCCTCCCTTTCCTGAGGTACGGTCTGTTCTAGCTATTTGATATCCCTGTGGTAATGCTTGGACAAGGTCAGGTACAGACGACGCGGTTAACCACGTCTCCGTAAAAAAGACTACATCCGGGTTGCGCTCTTCGAGCAGTAGGGAAATTTCAGTTTGATGCTTGGGCAGCGATCTGCAATTTAAGAGAAACATTTTAAAAGGTTTCTGATGCTCAGTTGCCATAATACCTCTTGGGAAAAGATGACAATGTCGGCACTGGGAAGGAAGATTTAAAGGATGATGTAAATGATCACATTCCTTTTTTTCCGAGGGTCTCAAAGCAAGCAGGTCGTTAGAATTATATCTTATGTGAGGACCAGGTAAATGAACAGGGGTCGTGGCCCCTGGTCCCGTCCGGTCGCGGACGAGCGCAGACGGGCCTGCCTTTGGCGCGCCATCGGCGCGCCCGCTGCGCCCGCCCGCTGCGCGGACGAGATGACATCATCAATTTATGGACCTTTTGGAAGAGTGGGTGGCGTCCTGCAGTTAGAGTGTAGGTCCCTTACCCCACTCAATATGGCGGCTGTCAGTGTCGGTAAGTCCTACTTTTATTTTCACTGTGCCAGCTCCTACTCGGCTGAGCAGGAATCACGAGGCAGTTTCCAGGCAAATAATACTGACAATGACTAAAGTCTGCCAAGTAAGTAATCTACTTGCGGACAGCGACGATTTTAAAATTTCAGGTCACAGTGTGAAAAACGATTAAAATAAAGACAGCAAGATCGCTGAGAGAGCCCCCGACTTCAGCCTCAGGGGAGAGTAATAAAATGATGGTAGAACAGCGTGATAGCAATCAGCACGCTGTTACACCTGGCGAAGTTTAAATACTGTGGGAGAGTGGGAGGCGTCCTGCAGCTAGAGTGTAGGTCCCTTACCCCACTCAATATGGCGGCTGTCAGTGTCGGTAAGTCCTACTTTTATTTTCACTGCGCCAGCTCCTACTCGGCTGCGCAGGAATCACGAGGCAGTTTCCAGGCAAATAATACTGACAATGACTAAAGTCCTGCCAAGTAAGTAATCTACTTGCGGACAGCGACGATTTTAAAATTTCAGGTCACAGTGTGAAAAACGATTAAAATAAAGACAGCAAGATCGCTGAGAGAGCCCCCGGCTTCCGCCTCAGGGGAGAGTAATAAAATGATGGTAGAACAGCGTGATAGCAATCAGCGCGCTGTTACACCTGGCAAAGTTTAAATACTGTGGGAGAGTGGGAGGCGTCCTGCAGCTAGAGTGTAGGTCCCTTACCCAACTCAATATGGCGGCTGTCAGTGTCGGTAAGTCCTACTTTTATTTTCACTGCGCCAGCTCCTACTCGGCTGCGCAGGAGTCACGAGGCAGTTTCCAGGCAAATAATACTGACAATGACTAAAGTCCTGCCAAGTAAGTAATCTACTTGCGGACAGCGACGATTTTAAAATTTCAGGTCACAGTGTGAAGACGATTAAAATAAAGACAGCAAGATCGCTGAGAGAGCCCCCGGCTTCCGCCTCAGGGGAGAGTAATAAAATGATGGTAGAACAGCGTGATAGCAATCAGCTCTCACCTGGAAGTGTTGGTAGAGGCACAGAGTCTGGTAGGTATGGGAGGTGCAGATGCATCTTCAGGTCTCACCTGTTGGCGTCAGTGGAATCAGAGAGCCTGGTAGGTGTGGTAGGACTAGGTACATGTCCACCTCTCACATGGTGGTGTCAGTGGAAATATAGAGTCTGGTAGGTTCGGCAGGGACGAGTACACTAGGTACAGCAGGGACAGGTAGACTTTCAGTTCTCACCTGGAGTTGTTAGTGTAAATACAGAGTCTGGTAGGTACGTCAGGGCAGGTAAACATTTAGGTCTCAACTGGAAGTCTCGGAAGCTGAGAGCCTGGTTGGTATGGCAGGTACATGTCCAGCTCTCACCTGGAGGTGTTGGTGCAAATACAGAGCCTGGTACATACGGCAGGGACAGTTTCACTAGGTACGGCAGGGACAGGTATCCTTTCAGGTCCATCCGAAGGTGTCATTTGAAATACAGAGTCTGGTAGGTACAGCAGGGACAGGTACACCTTCTCTCACCTGGAGGTGGCCGTGGAGTCAGAGAGCCTGATTGGGATGGCAGGGCCAAGTACATGGCTGCCTCCTACCTGGAGGTGCCGGTATAGTCACAGAGTCTGGCAGGTGTGGCAGGGACAGGTCCATGTCCAGCTCTCACCTGGAGGTGTCGTGGAGGCACAGAGTTTGGTAGGTATGGCAGGGACAGGTACACATCCAGCTCTCAGCTGGAGTTGTTGGTGGAGTCAGAGAGCCTGATTGGTGTGGCTGGACAGGTACACCTCCAGCTCTCAACTTGAGGTGTCGATGGATTTTAGAGACTGGTACATGTGGCACTGGCAGGTACACCTTCAGCTCTTTCCTGAGGGTGTCAGTGTAGTCAGAGAGCCTGGCTGGTATAGAAGGGGCAGATATATCTCCAGCTCTCGCATGGAGGCACAGAAACTTTTAAACCTGATACTGATTAAATATAGTGTACAGCTGGACACCTTTTTTGCTTATAGTACACATTGTTGACTATAAATCATTTGATTGTGTTTACTTTATACGTTAAGGACCAGTGTTGTCTTACAACAATTGCTACCCGAGGTCCTTAACCACCTAGAGGGTTCCCTTGTTGTTATATAACCAGCTGTAGAACTTCAGGCAGAGTTTTAGAGATGGAGTAGATCAGAGAATAGCATCTTAGACAGAGGATGCTTTTGTCCAGGTTTTTCTTTGGTTGCTCCCTGGATCTTCAGTCGTACAAGGGTGTTGTCCGCTGGGGACCACAGATTGAATACTTGCAACCCTAGCTGTTTTTCGGCCTTGGTAAAAGCTGTTGGCAAATCTTGGACAGTCTGGCTGACCCAAAGCCGACTTAAAGTTGGATTTAGATCAGCCCTTAGCTCAGAATTAGATGGCTTGGCTGTGTTATCCTATCTCTGTTGTCTGCTCTTTATTTAATGACTTTTCTCTCTTTTCTTGTATTTGTCCTTCCTATGAAAGTTTTAGTCTCACAGTGATTTGTAGGTGTTGGTGGAGTTCTGGTAGGTATGGCAAGGACAGGTACACTTCCAGCTCTCACCTGGAGGTTTTGGTGATATCACAGACTTTACTAGGTGGGGAAGGCACATGTACACCTTCAGCTGTTGCCTGTTGGTGAGTTGTTTCCTTCATGGACGTTTATGTATTCCCTCTCTTGCCTGCCTGTTCATCTGTCCTCTCCCTCCCCGTGCACCTTTTTTTCCTCCTTTCCCACACTCCTGTATGCTCCTTATTCAGCTCCTCATTCGTTTCCTGATTCCACTCCACATTTATCTTTTAATGAGGGTCTGGAAGCTTCACAGTGCTAATGGGCCCTTAATTTTTACCACTGACATCCACTTTTTTTTCACTTTTTCTCAGTTTTAATTTACTCTTTCGACATGGCTGTCCTTCATGTTTGCTTATAACTGTGTATGAAATGGGGTGGCGAAGTGAGCTAAAGAATGATGATAGATTCAACCCAGATCTGTGAATTGGGGTGAGTGTCTGAAAAGTTTCAGCGCTACGTCCATCATCTCCTTGTGTTTGCTTTGTTCGCCCTAAGTTGGCAGGGTATGCCAGACGTGGGTCCCTTGCTCACTTTGCCACTGGATTCAAGCAAGCCTGACTGAAGCGGGCTATTAACCCGAAACCGGTGCCAGGATGCTTGTTTCCCGTCCAGGGAAGACATGGCTTGGCTGTTCGGGCTGGACTGTTCCCAGGAGGCACAGAGTCAAGACTGATTTGCTTATAGCTGTGTCTGAACTGAGGTGACGAAGTGAGCTAAAGAACAATGATGGATTCAACCCAGATCTGTGACTGGGGGTGAGTGTCTGAAAAGTTTCAGAGCTCCGTCCATCATCTCCTTGTGTTTGCTTTGTTTGCTGTAAGTTGGTAGGGTATGCCCAGATGTGGGTACTTGCTCACCGGTCCCAGGATGCTTGTTTTCGGTCCAGGGAAGATATAGCTTGGTAGTTCAAGCTGAACTGTTCCCATGAGGCACAGGGTCAAGACTGATTTTCATATAGCTGTGTCTGAACTGGGGGGGGGGAGGGTGGGGGGTGAAGTGAGCTAAAGAACAAGGATGAATTAGACCCAGATCGGTGACTGGGGGTGAGTGTCTGAAAAGTTTCAGCGCTCCGTCCCTCATCTCCATGTCAGAAGAGTAATTTTAAAATGACCGCCATATATCAAGACGCATAAGTATGTAACTGTCATCACATGCATGTGCTTGCAGCACAAAGAATGCCTGCGCATGCATCCCAGAACATATGTATGCATCAGCAGCCATCTTGGAATGAGTTACCTTCACTAGAAAATCCATTGCACGATTGACAGCAATGCTGGTACATAAGCCTAAACAAATGCTTCTGTAAGCAAATACCTAAAAAGCACCGGAAATAGTAATTGCTCAGCCTTTTAGAGCTGTGACCTTTTAGCTTTGACAAGCTAATTTTTGTTTGAAGTGCTATGTTGCAATCATGCCGTAATTCTTGAAGATTATACAAGTTGGAAACGTAGCCAAGGAGAGGCTCTTACATTTCCTGAGGCTTATCATTAGCAGAGCAGCTGCATGAAATCAGTAGAGCCTTGACATAGTGAATGTGTGTGTGTGTGTGTGTGTGTGTCCCTAGATCATGGCTTGGTCTGTGATAATTTTTATTTTATTTTTTTCAAAAAAAGTTACCTGGCCACCAATTTCAGTACTGCTAATTAATAATGCAGATTCGAAATACAACGCAAACAAGCATTGTACTTTACTTTCATATTTGTATTGATTCAACTTCATTTTAAACAACTATTCATCACTCTTGATGCATAGGAGGAATACACATTTCATTCAGTATATTGTGCGACTCAAAATTATATGAAAAACATTTTACAAAAACATATTAGAAAGTAAAAAACAAAGACAAAACACTGTTGTATTTGCATCAATTAATTACACCAGTCTGAAATTTCAACAATTGCCTGTCAAAATTCAAATTCTATGTGGCACTATGACAGGCAGACTGTCATAGTGCCACATAGAATTTGAATTTTGAAATGTGTATTCCTCCTATGCATCAAGAGTGATGAATAGTTGTTTAAAATGAAGTTGAATCAATACAAATATGAAAGTAAAGTACGATGATTGTTTACGTTGTATTTCGAATCTGCAGTATTAATTAGCAGTACTGAAATTGGTGGCCAGGTAACTTTTTTTGAAAAAATGTATTAGACGTCCTGCCAGGCTCCCAGAACGGACGAAACCCCTTTGGTTTAAACTAATTGGTCTGTGATAAAGCAGAAAACTGGGAGGAAAAGTGATCAATTAAGAAATAACGTATAAGATTTCTTAGGAAACTCCTTGTCCATAACAGAGTACTGCACCCCATGTAGTAGACTCCCTTCAAGTGTAAGAATTACTAAAACAAATACACACATTATTTGCAGCCCCAGATCCTTACCATAGTTAAATACTGTTTAAGACAATAGAGAGTTGTACAAAATATAAGTTTATTTGCCTAATTCAGTACAGAAAGAGGCTTTCATCACGTCCTCTAGTTTTCATCTGCAAATTATGAAACGTGTCCTCCCACTGATCCCAGGTGCCCAGGTACAACTCCCAAAGGCACCTGTTGTCTCTCAAACAATGTATTCAAACATGGCTCCCGGCCTGGTAAGGACTTCAGAGAGCTACTGAGGCAGCCTCTAGGGCACAGGCTCTTAATGTGCGTTACTGGGTATTTGCAAAGGGCAAAGTTCACCAATTATCTGTACTGTTACAATTTGGGCTGAGTTTTTATGGAGCCTTATAACTAAGTTGTAAGTCACTGGATTCTAAGTGTAAAAGAAATGTATCCTCCAGGGAAAAGGGAAAACAAGGGCAGTCTACCTTCTGGTGGCATATCGTTCTTCATTAGTATACAGGCAGGCTTGTTTTAAAGTCTATAAATGAATATTTGCATGTGGAGCGCAGTGCTTAATTTGAGTCTAGGACTGGGCGGAGTTTGCAGAGTTTCACTCTGTGGGATTCTGCGGAGTTACCAAAAAACTCAGTAGAATTCCACGGAGTTCCGCAAGCGGGCGGAGTATTTCTTTTCCACCGCTAATCAATCTTTATCTGTGTTTATGCACATAGTTTAGCTTGCACACTTTTATCGCTAGTGACTTGCTTGAGGGGTAATGACATTTCTGAACAGTATTCATGCATGCTCAGTAAGCAGGTGGTAACAGCAGGACGTGTCAATCCTCACCAAAGACATTACATTGAGACAGACATCCTGCTGTAACAAGCTGCACTACATATGTGTACAATGTGCAGTCCCTCTCACATGTCTAATCATCGGCAGCAAATGAAATATGATAAGCGCGCTCACTCGGGCAGCCAGCCACCCAGCATCCTCGGCCTCGTAACTGCCCGTGAAGGTCATGAGGCCGGCCCATAATCTGAGGAAAATGTTTATGCAAGGCCTTGTCACATGCTACAGGCTACTCAACATGTATTAACACATTTACAGCCAAATATCCCAGGCAGTTAATGCATCTGTCGCAGGTATATGCATGCAAAGTTGTGCTCACATGTTCAAAGGAAGTCAGAGGAGGCTCACCCTTTCATACCCCTGGCTTCAAATGCATAAGTACCATCACCGTGGGCAATGCTCCAATCGTCATTTGCAGTTCTTCAAAGGAACAATACCATGGCATCAGGTGCCTGGCAGACTAAGGTGGAGCTTCGGTGTTGATGTTGTTCAGAGGCTCAGCTGGGCGAAGCTCAAGCCCCTGGGCGCACTTCAATCAATCAATCAATCAATCAAAGCATTTATATAGTGCGCTACTCACCCGGAGGGTCTCAAGGCGCTCTGCTGCTATCTTTTTATTTAGGCTACCCTTGGACCCCTGCAATCCTTCCTTCACCTCCCTGATTAAGGTCTCACTGATCCGCCCTACTTCGGGGTGCCGCGTGCTGGATCTGCCGGAGAGTGTCCAAGGCAATATGTGGCCTGCTGTGACGCCTTGAGCTGTGCCTGAGTCAGCGCCTAAGCTGTGAGCTCCGCTGCGCGGAGGATGGGTTGGGACTCAGCTTCTCAATCAGCTGCGGGTTATTTAAGATTGTGAAGAGCAGCCAGCGCAGCACTGTGGTGAAGAAAAAGGAAAACCCCGAAGTCAGCACAAGCACTTTCTGCCTTCTGACGCCTAGTCATACTTCAACCGATATCAAGGTAAAAGAAAGGCATATGACCTAGAAAGAGAACAAGGAGAAGAAGCAGAACATGTAGAAACAGAAGACAGACACATCCTGGATTACTATGACATCCTACTAACAAGATCTCAGACTGGAAAACTGTGAGGGCACCGGTAAACTCCACTCTGCTGGTGGAGGGCGGACTGTTTGCCAAACTCCACGCACCAAATGGAGCGTGGAGTGGCAAAACTCTGCAGGCAGAGTGGAGTTTACTGCGCACCCCTAAATTAGAGAAGTGTTTTCCGGTGCTTGACACCGGCACATACATGTCAACACTAGCACTTATGACAGCTGCCACATGGTGGCACTGCTTGTGTAATTTAGAGATGAGCTGAACAGCACTTGTTTAATAAGTTATTATACATGAAAAACAACTAATACCTGCCGGCCAAGCCATTCTTATAGCTTTCGCGGCCTCGAACAGTCTGAATTGGAGCACTATCTTGTAGCAGTGTGATGGTTAGTAGTTGTGAAGGTACTGTCATTGGCAGCACTGGAGGGGCAATAGGTGGTGCAAGCTGCGGTGGCCTCCTGACAAGGCCCTGGCACTTATATTTTTACAAATTAAGCACTGTACTGGAGCATTGGGCCTTAATACACCGTGGGGTCTGGGTCATTATGTCCCCTCTATCCTCCCCTTGGGAGGGCACTGAGTTGGGTTGCCTTGTGTGCATACATGCCAACAGTTTAGATGAGAGAAGTGGGAGATTTCTAAAACATAAATCCAGAGAATGTATTTCCCCCATTGACTTCTATGGAGACCTGAATTGGGTTACTCTCATGTATGGGTTTGGCAAGTCTGCTGCTGCAGAATCGGATATTAGAAACGCAAATGTCTGTTTTTTTTTTACCTGTTCAAAGCATGGAAAAAGCGCCATGGTAGGCAGAGAGAGCATGATATAAGTGTTGTGCACTGGCCTGCAGGAGCAGGTTACTGGCAGTGCATAAACAGAGTTACACAGTAATAGGCCCTGTCAGCTGAAGCCCGCAGAGGAATCAGGTTTTTGCATGCAGGAATCTGGAGGCGGGAGACTAGCCTTGCAATTGGTGGGTTCCCGCCCGAATCGGGAGAGTTGGCATGTATGCAAGTTGTGTGGTGCAGAGATGAAGCTACTTGAGATGAAAGAGTGTTTTAGAACCCGAAATTCTACAACAGGCCATTATAAGTGAAATGTGGTTTTTTTCTTCTTTTTTGGCTCAGATATCGTGGTTCTGAACAGTATTGAAGTCATTCGAGAGGCGCTAATGAAAAAATGGTCAGATTTTGCGGGCAGGCCGCAAAGCTACACCGGTAAGAGGGCTTTGAAGGGTGGGTGGGAGGAGCAGGAGGGATGGTGCAAGCATGTGTAGAAAGGAGAGCCAGGTTGCATGTATTTTTATGTAGGAGTCGGACAAGGGCATACAGTTTGGAAAAAGAGAGAATAAGGGGAGCAAGGTTTGCAGAAGATGGTAGATATTTGATGGGCAAAAATCAGTCATTCTCATTTTGTGCAGGGGTTATGCAGTACACTTGGAGGAAGGAAGCCTGTTGGGTTTCATGCCATCTTGAGCACAAGTGAAATTAGAAAAGAGCCAAATAGTTCCATGTTTTATATGTAATTACACAGGGATGGGTGAGAGGAAAAACTTGCATAGGTCAGAGTTTTGCATACGTTCTTAACAAGTTGGCCAGATCTTCTGATTGTGAACAGAGCATGCTTTATTCTTGTTTTGGGTCTCAATTTGCAGAAGATGGTACAACAGGGAATCCTTGATGATCAGGTTGGGACTAGCCAGCTCTTAACCATTCGTCTATATTCCACATGCTTGTCACTGCTTCTTATTTTGTCTGGGACAGCATTACATAAGTAGGAAGCCTGTGCAGAAAACGTAGTGCCGCAGATCCGTACCATGTTGAGCACAGTGGTGCATATGCGTCTGTCCCTAGTCACCACCTGTCTGCGGAGATGCAATAGGATATCCCTTTGAGTTTACACTCCTAGCTGGATATGGCCAGTACTTATCCTGCTTTGTGTGCACTGGAGAGACAATATGGCCATTCAAGGCCTAGGCTTTCATAAACAAATAAACACTCTGTCTTTCTTTAGACACTGCTTCTTTCTGGACATTGTAGAAGAGTAGATTAGAGGGGTAAAATGGCTGTACTTCTGTACTAGAATCAGCTTCCGCTAATGTAAGTAGGTACCTCCACAGCCCAGCACGAGAGAGCAGTAGCCACCATTGACTGTGAGTGAGGGGATAGGTTCCCCAGTAGCCATCAGAGCCTTATGGCCTGCTAATGACTGCCACCAAAATCATGAACTCATCAACTGACCAGAAAAAGCAAGAGGTGTCCACAGGAGATCTGTAGATTATGAGACAAAGATTATAGATTGCAGCTTTTTGTTGGCAGAGGAGAGGCTGCCTGCGCCTTGAGGGCGCTTAGAGATTCTGGTGGAATGTGCAGTCAGTGGGAGAGCTTCCATACTATTTTAATATATTCAACTGGTCAAGAGTTCTTCATTTTGTATTGTGCATCTTTAATGAGCCTAATAAACAATACTTAATGAATGGAAGAGCATCACTGCAGGGCTCATAACAATAGGCATTGGGAGATGATGCCGTCTGAATGGAGAGCGGCATGCGTAGAGCATCATGTTCTTGCTTGACCCATGCCCCAGTCATGTAAAACCATTCCTATCACCCAGAGAACCAATCACTCAAAGAGGCAATCACTCAAACTAAAAACTGGACTTAGATGCCCCCAAAATAGGACCAACCAAACCAAAGAGACATGCACTGTAAGAACATATATGTTATATAGTTGGAAGTAGGAAGAGGTACTTGTAAATACAGGACGCTGTTCACTGAATTCAGCTTAAAGGGAAAGGCAGTGCAAAGTATGTACATTTTTGATACATTGTAATTTGTTCCTTCCTGGGCCTTTCATGCAGTTATATCTTCAGAGAAGTATCTGAGAGGGGTTGCTCACAAAGGCTTGCGAAGGTGTGAATCCATGATAAATGGCATACCTTCCCTCTTGGGGGCTATGCCAGCCTCTATCACCCCTCTGATTACTGAGGTGTATGACTAGGTGCAGACTGTTGTGTCGGAGAGTTACATACTTGCCTGTGATCTCTGCTTCCACAGGTGACTTAATTTCATTTGGTGGGAAGGACCTGTCATTGGGCGATTACACCGCAGCCTGGAAGATTCAGCGCCGGCTGGCACACTCCTCCCTGCAGCGCTGTCAACGCATCAACCTTGAGGCGCTCATCATCCAGGGCGCCCAGGACCTCTGCCAGGTGAGATAGATCAGGGGTGCCAGTCCTCTGAAGTCTGGAGGAGCAGGGCTCTCCATTCAAGAAGTATTGCCTAGGGGCATTTGCTCATTTTTCTGATGCTGTGTCCACACACACAATTACACACCCTCACACACCCACACTCACTGACAGACAAACACACACACACATACCCTTACACACCCATAGACAGACACACCCACACCCACTCACACCCACATACACACACCCACACCCTTACACACCCACACACAGACACACTCACACACACAAACATACACACTCACACACACATGTCCAAGAGAAGCTGTCCTTCATGTACATCAACAGAAAATGTTCTTTCTCTTGATGGGTCTTCCAATCAGCCATTAGAGCCCAGCTCCAATGTCACCCATGATTTTGCAAGTGCTTCTTTATTGCTGCTATTGGAGCATTGAGCTACACTTTACAAGCTTCTAGAACCTAGATAGGAAAAGGGACTGAAGTGGAAAACTCATGCATCGTCAACTTCTTACCTCACCAAAAGCCCTACTGAATGCCAGACAGACCTACACACACACGAGTAGACACCCACAGACAGGCACGTAAACCCAAATACAGACACACACACCACTACGCTTTATGCTCCCTTTTCCCTGCAGCCTCCGGGACCACATCTGCCTAGGAACCATGTATGCCCACATTGCAACCAGGCCCGGTTCTAGCGGGTGGGCCAGGCCCACCCAAACATGAGCCCAGCCTGGCCCACCCAAACAGGAGCCTTGGCCCTCGCAGTGTGGGCTTGAAGGCAGGTGCGCATTGGCATTGGGCTGAAAGGGTGTCTGTGTGTGTGTGTGTGCGCCCGGGCTGAGACAGCTTCCCGGGGTGCACACACAGACAGTTTATCACAGCCGCCCCCGAGTACTTCACAGGTCTTTAAGACCATTTACATATGAACGAGGCTTTGTATATTTTAACACCCCTTCATCTCCACATGGTGAAAGGCGACAAATCCTTTCTTTGACAACGGTCACCTTTGCCTACTGTTCTGCTGCGTGGATATTTTCCTATGCAGCACAGGAGAAAATAAGTTTGTTTATTCCTATTCACCTTTCCTGACCCCTGCCGCGGCTTATCACATCGGCTGCCTGACATAACGTTTGACTAATGGAGTAGGTAAGAGAATGTGTTACTATTTTTTTTTATTTTAATAATCTGCACAGGCCCAGCACCACACATACTTCATGTGCGCTTCATTTAAACAGTTTTTATCATTATCATGGCCGATGCAGGACAACAATTAGACAATACAAAATGCCCAGATAACGCTGGTGATTAATGATCCTGCTGGAGAGCAATCATTTGTCTGTTAGTAGTTTTTAAATGCAGATGAACTGTATTTTATGTGGAAGCTCAGTGGGTTACTGCCTTTGTCACAGAGAACCTTGTGTTACTTGCAGTTCAGAAGTTACAATCCTAACATAGGACAGTAACCTGTCACCAAAGAGCTGCATACAAACATGAATGGTATAGTTAGAACTTCGCTTTTTTTGTTTTGTGATATAGTTAGAACTTCCTCAGTCTTTCATTATTCTAATATTGCTAAACTGAGTATGTTTGGACAGATATACATTTTTATCAGCAAAGCTGACCCCCGTGGAATACTTTTTAAATCCTAAGGTTGTGTTTCCCCAGACCAAACCCTTTTAAGATATCCTGCCCACCAGTATGAATGACATATGATTCTCACACCTTGTAATACTCATTGGCTAATGTGACATTCCCTGTAGACTGATTTACATACTTGTTTGATTCATTGTCTCTGTATAATCTGTGTGTGATGTAAAGTACTGACACACACTACACTGATATTAATAGCGCTATACAACAAATGAAATGCATATGAGAGAGTGGCTACGTAGAGATGAGGGCACTTGAGGAGGATGGCAGTGAGGGAATCTGAGGAGGAGGTCCACGGGGGGCTACGAAGAGATGAGGGACGGTGGTGGAGGGTGGCAGTGAGGGAATCCAAGTAGGAGGTAGTGGGAGGAGCTATGGAGCGATGAGTAAAGTAAAGTAAAGTCCACATTTGTAAAGCGCACAATCACCCGTAAGGGTCTCTAGGCGCTGGGGGGCCGTCGGGAAGATTAAGCGAGCTATTGCCCAGAGTCACATGGTGCTGGGCTGACCTGCCGCCGGAGCCGGGGATCGAACCGTGGTCCCCAGATTCCAGCGTCAGTCGCCCTGGCCGCGGCGCCACACCTCTTCCCATGAGGGGCACTGTTGGAGGGTGGCAGTGAGAGAATCCGAGGAAGAGGTCATGGGATAGAGGGGGAAGCTAGTGCGAGATGAGGGGCACTGGTGGAGGGTGGTAGTGAGGGAGTCTGAGGAGGAGGTCATGAGGGGGAGGGGCTACAGAGAGATGAGGGGCACTGGTGGAGGGTGGTAGTGAAGGAATGCGAGGAACAGGTCATGGGATGGAGGGGGAGCTAGGGAGAGATGAGGGGTACTGGTGGAGGGTGGCACTGCAGGGAATCCGAAGAGGAGGTCATAAGGGGGAGGGGCTATGGGGAGATGAGGGGCACTTGTGGCATGTGGCGTGGCAGTGAGGAATCCTAGGATGAGGTCAATAGGGGGGGCATGGAGGTATGAGGGGCACTGTTGGAGGGTGGCAGTGAGGAAATCCGAGGAAGAGGTCATGGGGTGGAGGGGGGAGCTAGGGAGAGATGAGGAGCACTGTTGGAGGGTGGTAGTGAGGAGTCTGAGGAGGAGATCATGAAGGGGAGGGGCTACAGAGAGATGAGGGGCACTGGTGGAGGGTGGCAGTGAGGGATTCCGAGGAGGAGGTCAATAGGGGGGCCATGGAGGGATGGGGGCACTGTTGGAAGGTGGTAGTAAAGGTATTTACGGAGAAAGAGGTCTGTGGTGGGGCGGCAAAAAAGACTTTCGCATCAGCGCTGAAGCCTGCCCTGTCATGGCCTTTCTGTTTTTATTTATTTAATTAGCAGGTGGGGTCATAAGGGCTACTGTGGAACATACTTTAATGTGCGTGCTAATTATATTTACTGCTATAGTCAATGTTTTAAGTTTGAAGGTGATTTTAGTAATGTTTTTACGGGGGGAAATGAAAGTTGAGCCCAATGGTGCCTGATATGGGGCTGGGCCCAAGGTCAGCTGTGAGATAAGGTGCATTGAGAGGAGTGGGTATAATCAAGCCTGTAAGGGAGTGCGTTGCAGAGTCCAGGGTCAGGTGGAAGTAGGTATGAAGAGGGATTCTCCCTGAAGGCTCCCACAGAGGAAGCCCGTGAAGTGTCACTTGCCTGATACTCCCACCTCAGAAACCTCCTCTTCCCATCAAAGGAACATTACATGGAAAAAACACTTTTGAGAGTGATAATATATGGAAAGAGATTTGGAAAAGAGTGTGTTTTACTGGGCAGTGTAAGACTAAGAAGAGATAAAGGAGGGCCCTGAAGCAGGTCTGCCTAGACATATATGCAACAAATTGAGCCCGCAGTGGCCCACCCAAATGCACCCTTGGCCCACCCAAATAAAAATTCCTGGAGCCGGGCCTAATTGCAACCCAATATTCCTGCCATGTATCTTCCATTCGTGGCTTACGGCCTCTATTCCTTCCACTCAGCCATCTTTTTCTCACCTGCCACCCTCTGATCCTGCCTTACATCCTTTATCCGGTATGTGGCCTCTGTTACTGCCATGTTTCTCTTTTTTCCTTACATGCCACCCTATATTCCTACCATTCAACCCTCTCTCCCTCACATGCCACCCTCTGTGCTGCTCTATATTCCTGCCATTGGATGTCTCTGATTTAATAAGGGATTCTCAGTTTTACTGCACCGGTCCTGTGTGCTTACACATGCATGGCTTTATCTTTTAGATCATATGTTACTGATAGGATCAACCAGCATATGCGGGCTATTGAGAAGGCCTTGCAGTTCCACTAAGTGACCTCCTCTAACCTGATCACGTGACCTCTTGATTCTTGCTTGCAGCACTCCCACCCCATTGGTCAGCCCTTTCCTACCTCTCTATTCTAAGTATGTGACCTCTTTATTAATTTCATGCCACCCACAGTTCCCGGCACATAGGCCCTTTAGTGTCAGATGAGTAGCCCCTGTGAAGTGGGAGAATCTTCTACAGGTTTCTCATCCTCAAAGCAACTTTGGAAGGGCAGAAGAACTGATTAACTGAGCCCTTCTATGCTTCTCTCCGCATGCATTGCACCACTGTACATTCAAAGTGGAATTTTAAGCTAAGTATTTTGCACTTATACAAACTTAATATTTTGGACTGGTGTCCCAGGCGATTGCTTTGGTTGTCGTTATTGGAATTTGTGTATTCTCATTATTATTTTAAATTCTGTATTCGTATTGGTTATCACCCTATTGCCACTGGTGTTTATTGCGGTGCACTTGTTTACTTTGATATTGGTATATGATTTCCTAATGGATGAAGGGCTTTTTGACTTTACATACTCTTATAAACATTTGTAAGTAATACAATGATGTTTGAATGATGCGCCCTTCTCTTTGGTTACTGAATATATATAAAAGACAGGACATTTGTTTTACTTAAATGTTGCTGGTCAATTTATTTGCAGGGTCTGACTGAATCATCCAGTCTACACCCATTGAAGAAGCTTTGAAATTAGCAGTCAAGGTCCCCATTGTTGTTGAATAGATTTGTTATGTAGCTTAGCAAGGAGGCAAATTGTTCCCTCTTTGTATGCAAATGAGAGAATGCCCCCTTAGGATTGATTGATTTGATTAATAAACCGAATGAATGGAAAACCATACCGATGGCAAACCATAAACAATTAGAACAGCCAGGTGTTCAATTGCTTTCTGAAAACTGTTTCCCTTGAATAAAATCGTGCTTCAGAAGGGATGGAATTTTAAAGTATCGAAGCCAGAAATCGAAAGGCATGTCCTCCCTGTCTGGTTATGACGATCTGGGTGTACATGCAAGACTGCAGTTGGAGGATTTCAAGGCTTCTGTGTGTGTGTAAGGTTTAATCAAGTGTCTAAGAAATATTGGACCTGTGTTGGAAAAGGAACACAAAGTGAAGCAAAGGGCCTTAAATTTAATGCGCTTTACAATGGGCAGCCGACTAAGATCGGGAAGATAGGTAGACAGAGAATAATGTCTATGAATGTGTAGTAACAGATGTGCCGTCGCATTTTGAATGATCTCTGGCTGTTTAAACAAAGTCTGTGAGGCACCCAGATAGAGAACATTGCTGCAGTCCAGGCAAGAAGCAATAATGGTCTGGACTAAGGTTTTCCAGGTGAAAGGCGGAAGAGTCCATGACATCTTCCTAAGTGTCCTAAGAAGGCCATAGCAGCAAGAGGATAGCTTCCTAATATGGGATTCACAGGATAACTTATCATCAAACCAGATCTCAAGATTCTTTACTGCTGACCTTGACCTAGGAAAGGGACCAAGAGAAACCGGCCGCCAGGCAAACAGTCCAAAATTGTGGGTTGCTACAAACCATCATTAATTCTGCCTTACCACTGTTTAGCTTGAGGCAGTTATCATCGACCAGGTTGCAATAGATAAGAGACAGTCAGAGTTATTCCTCCGATTTGGCGGTCATGATATGATCAGCTCTGTGTCATCAGCATAGGAAAAACAAAAGCGTCTGTGATGTCAGCTAAAAGGCGAACATAGACATTAACCCGTCACGTGCGTCAGACGGTCCCCAGGTGTCTGACGTCCCAGTGGGTGTGTGCAGAGGACGGCCGGGGGCCGTCCGAAACAGGCCCACTCATTAATTCCCCAGCACGCCGTGGTCAAGGGGTTAAAAAGGGCTGGGCTTAATGAGAATCCCAGCAGAACCCCATAAGCCAGCGGAACAGTGATTGAATAGAAGGACTTCTCATAGATTTGGAAACCAGTCTTTTAGGAAGGAATAAAACCATTGCAACACCATACTATGGATGCCACAGTTAAGTCAATTATTCTCTTCAAGATAATCCAGCAGGTGGTTATTGTTTTGTTTCTCCAGAATCTTAGTGGGCAGAGAAAGAAGAGATATAGGATGATAAATTTCCAAAGCCGCCGGGTCCAATGACAGGCAGGTTTGACCACAGCATGTTTTCAGGCCATAGGGACCACCGCTGTAGAGATGGAAAGATTAAGAAGACCCTCAAGACACAATATATAACAGAGGCACTCTTTTTGATGGCATCGGGAGAGCCTAATTTTACAGAGTCGACTAAAATCTCAAAGTCCACTGATTTGATAGGCCTGGATGTCAACATACTAAAACCCACAGATTTGAAAGGTATGGATTCCATATAGACTACACTATTGCAGGCTTGCACGAAGAAGGTAGTATAGTTATCAGAGATATTTTTTGAGAGAAAAACGTGGTGTGATGATTACAACGGTGTATTGAGGGAGTAGCCCCCAGAGTTTTAGCAGAGGGATCCAGCGTAGATTTCACAATGGAGAAGGCCTCTTTAGCTGAATGTGTAGCACACTCAATTTTGGCTGCACAAAACGTATCACATGATTTTTTAAAGGCTTTATGATAGACCTTAACAGCCAATTTAAACTTCTTTCTGCAGGTGGAGTGACAGTTTTTAAGCCCTTCTCTTTCCTATACTTTACACCCTTTTTTAAGAGCTAGAAGATGCGAGTTGAACCATGGAGCAGTCTATTTGATAGTGGTTCTAGAAATATCAGTTAAAGGGGCCACCTTGTTTAACGTAATCGATATCCACCTCTTAATGAAAGGATGTCCTTCTGCTGCCAAATGGCCGAGGTCTGGTTTAGTAGCAATTAAGACAGAGCAGAAGTTTGATGGAAGAAGCTTAGACCATTGTCTAATTTTCTTCAGAAGAATGGCCTTGATTGGAGCCTGATGGTCCAGAGTGATAAACATGGGTATAGCATAATAGGAGGATACTCCTGAGTAGTTGTGCGAGTTATAAGTCTCTTATAACATATAACATATAACATATATAACATATAACATAATGGTCAGTCCACACAACTTTCTACCTAGACAAATTTGAGCATACTGGGTATAAAGTATGCCCAGCCACGTGTGTGGTGGTCTTAACTAATTGTATCCATTTAATGGCTTATAAGTTCTGAATCAAATTGGCTGCCCAAGGGCACCTTGTTGCCTCAAAGTGAAGATTCAAATCACCTAGTACTGTGAAGATGAAAAATATAAGACCTTGTGCTGCCATAACCTGAGAGAAACAGCTAGCAGAAACAAGAGGTTGATAAATCAAGCCACCCGAAAGCAATAAGGTTGGTGAAATTTTAAGAACAAAATCAGCCCCTTATAGTCTGGTACTTAGTACTATAATTCAGCTATATTGCAACTTAAAATGGATTCAAAAATCTTGTCTATACCGCCTCCTCTTTTGTTGTTAAGATCTCTTTGAACAATACAATACCCTTCTGGTATTGCATGGGCAACAAGTGGCATAGAGCTGTAGTTGAACCTGGTGTCGGTTAGAAAGAACGCGTCCCGTAGGTGGTCCCCTAAAAAACTCATAATGTCTAATTTATATTTTGCCACTGAGCGGCAACTGATAGCAAAAAAAACCTACTTTTTAGTTTATAATTGGGGTTAGTCAGTATAGTTTCAGGAGGGAAAGACTAAATACAATGTACACATGAAGACACCTTCTCTGTAAGATTAATAGCATGCAGTCAATGGACAGGACAATTTACCTTGTAAGCAAGCAGATCTTAGGCTGAGTAGGAAATTAGGTTGCACTTAAGTTGGCCAAAGTACGTGTACTCTGGCACTATCCAGGCACAGACAGGCACAGATAGGGTTGCCTTGGGTGCATCAACGTCGTGTCTGCACCCTTCATTTTTATAGGCTGAGGTCGTAATTTCACAGAGATGGACAACTAGCGACAGGGCCGGACTGGCCATAGCGGACACCGGGCATTTTCCCGGTGGGCCGCTAGGGTGGGGGCCGGTTTTGGGCCACTGTAGGGCCATTTTTGTTACCGAGGGTCGGCAATATCGGCGCATCCGAAACCAGCCCTCGCAAACTGCTCGGCTGCACCCCCCTCTCATCCCAGGGGGGGCCGGCTGGGCACTTTGCCAGGGCTGGTTTCAGTTCCCAGTCCGGCCCTGACTAGAGCACAATCAAAGAAAACAGAGTCTCTAAATGTCACAGACAAAAAATGGGGGTGATAAAAGTGCTTTCTCTGCAACAAGAATGTGGACCAGGGAGTGAGTGTTAAAACAAGGAGCAAAAATACTCAAGCTTCACTAAACTGCAAATGCAGTGGCATAGCAAGAGGAGGTGGGGGTGGCGGTCTGCCCCGGGTGGCATGAGTTATGGGGGTGGCTGCAATCCCCTGCAGCATGGGGCAGCAAATGCAGGGATCGCCAGCACAAACCCTCCCCACTCTTACCTGCGACCATGGCGGGGCAGCAAGCGCAGGGACCGCCACAGGAGGCAAATGGTCTAGCTACGCAAATGTACAATATCTTTGTGCTGATTGAAGTGAAAGTCTGTTTTTTAAACGAGAAAAGTGTTGCAATTAAAATATACATCAGCTGCCAAATGAAGTTTCTCCCTTAGGGGAGGGAGTTGCATACAGGTCTGAGGTCCAATGTGCCCCTGAGGTGAAGAAAGTGGGCCAGCCCGTCCCTTGCACCCCCTGGGTAATATTTATAATACAGTCCCTGGAAGTTACTGTCAGGGAGGCAGGAAGTGAGAAAGACAAGCAAAGGATACAAAGAAAAAGAAGGAAAGTGACAGGGCTGCAAGTGGCAGGGTAGGTGCACTTGGGCACCTAGCATGCCAATTCCCTGTGGCCTCCAGTTCCTTCTTGTTTCAGCCTGACCCAGTGTCACCGCCTTCCTGTGTTTGCTCACTCATGTTTTACCCACCAACAGAAACGCTTCCCACCCCAGGGACTATTTAGTGCGTCCATGCAGTGCACACACCAAAGGCAAGCTCGTCTTGCCTGTTTGCTCAGTCTACTGTGCCCAGCACCACGACCCCTGGCCCCCCACCCTCGCAGAAACACTATTGCCAATCTCTCCACCCTAGACCCCGGACAACGCAAAAAAGCCAAAGAGAGGCTCTTAAATGAATCGCCTCTTTCCTTGCTGGAAGAATGCAAAAAGTCTGTCATCCCTCCTTCATCTCCGAACCCAAGGAAATCATCTGTGGAGTACCTCAAATATTGCCACTCAGTCCCACCCTCTTGAACACTTATATGACACTTCTGGCCAGCATTGCCAAAACCCACGGACCTAACATCATATCCTGTGCCGATGACACATAACTCATCCTCTCCCTCTCCAAAGGCACCACCAACACCATCTTCCACAGCTGCATGACATACATTGCCAACTGGATGAAGGACAACTGCCTGAAGCTCAACATGGGCAAGATAGAGGTACTGATTTTCAGAAACAAAAGTTCCCCATAGGACGCATCCTGGTGGCCCGCGGGCCGCCAGCGGACCGGCAGTCCTTTCGTGGCGGCCCGTGGACCTTGCAGCTAATGTACCCATGGCCCTCCAGAGAGGCAGAGAGAATGGAGAGAGCGAGAGTGGAGAGAGAGAAAGAGTAGGAATAGAGAGAGGAGAGAGAGAGAGAGAGTGGTATCGGAGGCAAGCAAGGGCGGCGGATTGAAGATTCACCCACTTCCGCTACTTTACGGGAGGGTCGGTGCCTGGACAATACTATTTCTGCAGAGGCACCTATCTTCCTAACGAAATGCATCAATTACCTTGACTGTTTTTTGTGGCATAGAAGGCTTTCTTTATTATACCAAGAAAGTCTTTAAACAAGCGCAACCAAACCTGCTTTCTGTTACTGTTCCCCGGGTCCATAGCTGCAAAGGTCTCAGATTGCTATGTGTGACATTTTCCTAATTTCAGTGTAATTATGAGTGACATTTCACGACTATGAGTAACACTTTCTCATGAGCAAAATCAGGCAATGAAGACAAGGGAAACGTATAGATTTCAGAAATGACACCCATTTGAGTGTAGCTGCTAATTTTTCAGATTTATTTTGTGTGGCATTTTCATAGATTCAGTGGATCTATGAGAGTCATTCAGGACTAAATGTGTGGCACTTTCTTGTGACCAAAATCATACATTGAAGTCCATGGAAATAGACAAATATCAGAAATTACACTCATTTGAGCAACAAGAAAGTCAAACTCTGCGGCAGGTGCTTTTAAAGCTAATATTTAATTTCCAAATAATTAGCACCCTCCACCCTAACCTCAGTTTCAGGTGCGGCTGACCCACAAGTAACAAATGGTTTTCTGTGAAAAAAGCAGCAACCCACTGAGCAATCCACACACAGTGCAGTTCAATACAATACAATATGATAGTAGATTTTCTTTAGACATATTAGCCCTCTGCGCTGCTTTATGGTGAGAGTGAAAACTGTCACTAGATAAAACCCCGACCTCTCTCCAGCAGGAACAATAATCACCTGACTTATCTCTGACTTAGCAAGTCTCTCTGCACTGGGAAAATAAAGGCTGATGCTTCCTACCTACTGCCACTGTCTGTCAAGCAAGGGTATTAAACACTTTGCACTAATAAATCAGCAAAACTGCTAGTTTAGAAAAACTTCCACCTTAGATAGCCCTGCATTCACAGCATAGACAGACAACCTCAGTTTACCCATTTTCATTGCGCTATCCCGTACTGGAGCCCCCCTCCCCATTCTTGTAACACAAACATTTTTAATGTCAGCAGTAATATCCGAGTCAGGTCCAAAGCGAGAGATATGTGCTTACTGTGTAACAATGTTCTTACAGTGGCCAATTCTCTGATGTATGTCATTAAAACTGGACCACATACATGCCCCTAAGTAAACATTGATGCTAAAAACATGGATTGACTTGCATACAATAAATGTTAAACATGTCAAGAGAATGCATTTCCGCGATTTAGTTCCTCTCTTATTTCACATGCTTTTTTAAAACGTGCATTCCCCAAGAGTTAGCTATTCTATGATGTTGTTGTTTATCTGTATTTTTTTCTGTGCATACTTTGAGGCTTGTGCCTTGTCAGGTGTTTATGAGGGGCTTTGATTGAGTGCTCAGGGGCTGAGGCTGAAGCCAAACAAAGTGCCTGGCAGTGGGTTGCCCTCTATCCAGAGCACACAGAACAATATTTGTGTATTCCATTTGCAACTAAAATTCTGTGGATTTGTGTGTCAAGGGGGTACACAGACGTCAAAATATTTGCAAGGCAAAAGTAAGAGAAATTTGCAGTGCATGTTGGGGGCGGTGAAGGGACAGAGATGCGAGGAAGGGCATTCGGGGAAGAGTGAAAAGAGGATGCTGAAGAGGAAAGAGAGGGGGTTGAGGATGTGCAGAGGGACAAGATATGCAGAGAAAAAGAGGATACATATCTAACATAAAGCAGACATAATTGAAGGCCAAAACTCCTTCCCCGGACCTCAATGCTATTTAATTCACAGACCCACCATTTCAGAATTTAAACATATTCAATGTTATTTATTTATAAGAAATCATTGTTGTTACTCATTTATCTCAAACAGCTAACACCCAGTGACAAAGCCAATCACACTGACAGGCTTTAGGCGTATGTCATTTGCTGTGCCATTTATCTGGATGAAATTACATCTCAGTGAGAAACCAAAATACCGGTCTGATGGCACACTATGGGAATCACAGAAATGTATTTGGCATTTTCCTTTATAGAGTGTGCCCACTTTTTCATCTCACTTAAAGACCTGTCTGCACATATTTCTATATGGCTGGTTACAGCTAGCATCTGTGGGTGCTTCTCGAAGCCTGGTTAGAGCATATGTGTCCAAAGTTAAAGCTGCATGCAGTGCAAGACACTGGGTTAGCATACATTTTAAAGGGCTAAAATTGTCATATAGAACAATTTACACATACCAGTAACTATTGAACAAATTAATGCATGAAGATATGGGGCAGTTTTGAATATGTTTAATATTTCAAGACTATACGTTCCCACTGCTTAATAAGCCTTGCTTTATTGCCACATTCATTTGCTTTAAAATGCACCATTTGCCAATCTTTTTTTCATTTCTTTCTCAGGAGAGGGACTCCCCCTGGACCCCAGGTTTGTCCATAGAACTTGTTCACATCGCTTGCTATATAAAAATCATGTCTTTACGCCTCACCACTTTCAAATTTCACCAGCCGCCACTGGTGGATAGGGGTCATGTCAAGGACATTGGAAGATAGAAATGAAACAGTAAATAAGGTACTAGAGAAGTGGTAAAGACTCAAAGAGTAAAGTAAAAATGGGAGTGAACAAACCTAAGAGAGATGAGGGCATCTGAGAGGAATAGAGTTGAAGAAAAAAGCGGCATTCGAGAGGGAGAAACTGGTTAAGAAGGAAATGAGGAAAACTGAATAATGGAGATAGGACAGATTCTGATTTGGAGAAAAAGGAAAGCTCTGAGAGTTTTTACAGATGGAAAAAGAGGAAATGCTAGAGATAGGTGGGACAAGAAGGACAGTAGCACAGTCTACCATTCCGAAACATGAGAATGATAGAGGAATTAGTTTGGATATGAGGTTTAGGTGAGAGGAAACTCTCAGAAAAGATGTGATGGAGGTAATAAGTTAAAAAATAGTGCGGCATTGCTCCCTGAGGTAGAGGTGGAGGTGAGAGGACATTTGGAGGAATGAAGATGATAGAATATGAGAAGAGTGAGGATGAGGGTAACATAGGAAAGAAGAAAATAGGAGAACCTACAAGAGATATGAAAAATAAAGGGCAGAAGAAAAGTGAGACACATAGCTGTTAGACTGGTAAACACAGAGGTGGGAGAATGAGGGACATACATGTTTAGGTGAAAAACAGATGGTGTTAGAAGGTAGTAAGAATATGAGTTGTCCAGGTGAGAGGGACAACTGAAGGAGAGTTAAATGAGAATTAAATAGGTACAGCTAGAGCTCAGAGGATGATGTAGTGATAGAGATAGAGGCGAGGGCATGATAGTGGAACTGCAAGATGGAGGTAAAGAATAAGAGGAAAACCTAGAGACTAAGCTGAGATGAAAATGATGAATAAGAATAGTGGAGGTGAGGGTAAACTGGGAGAGGTGGAAGGGTAGCTCTGGCACAGGCTGGGGCGAGTGAATGAGAAGTTGGAGGTAAGAGGTGAGTAAATGGAGATGAGATGGAAAGATGGAAGGGTATGAAAGAGAGTTGACAATTATTATGTATTTGTTCTATGGACCTAGGCATTAATAGATAGATAGATCAGCACTGGGATGTATTGGCACTGATTGAAAAACCAGGAGCTTTATTTATATTCTGGCAGATTACTGACCCACCGCAATAGGTCGGTGTCCTGCTAGGTAGGTGGTCATTTCTAAATCTGGTGGGCTGAGTAGTCTCGGCCTGGCCGACATAAAATTCTCCACCAGGCCAATTGAGAATACTCAGTCCGCTAGAAAATAAATCAGGCCCAATACTCCTGCTCCCTTCATCCTGATATGTAGCAAATATTGAAATGTAAACAAATTGAAGTTGTAGTTAAATTATTGCACCTCAGCCACCCTGCTTACCATCCATTTTTCCAGCCAGATGATTCTCTCTTCACGTGGTGTGGCCCTTTTGTTTCTGTGATACAACACCTCTGTTCTCACCACATCAGACACATTATGTTTCACCCTCAACTATGCCTGTTTGATGCTTGAACCCCGGTATGCTCAGTTCTTCTCACCTGCCTTCTTTGTCCCTAGGAGTTCCGGAGCTATGGCGGGATCCCCGTAGACTTGGCCGAAGACTTCTCAATGCACACCTGCAAAATCATCGCATCCCTGGCCTTCGGCACCACTGTGAGTTGGATTGGGTATCTGCTAGAAAAGTAGCTCATCTGAATATTGTGCTTGATGCACAGATTTGTTTTTGAACTTCATGCCATTGGTTTGTATGCCAATGGAGCTGTTAGAGGGAATGATGGAAGGTTGTGAAACGTATGATCTTTTTTCATTTTTTTCAGTTCGAGAAGCATGACCCCAAGTTCCAAGAGATACATAAGTGCATCTCAGACCTGGTCAGCCTATGGGGGTCACCATCCATCTTCGCCCTAGACTTCTTCCCACTCTTAAGGGTGAGTTTGAATTCTTTGGGAAAGCAACCAGTTGGTTGCGGTTAAATACAAATCCTTGTGTCCATTAGGTATCCTGGTTTCTGTTCATTTGTATCCTTTGTTCTTTTTTTATTATCATACCTTCTCCTCCATTGGAATTGTTCTTCTAATTAGTTAACCTTTTTGCTTCTACATTAGCTTTCCTTCATCTCCATTAGTCTTAGTTCTATTCCGTTGGTCTCCTTTCGTCTTCATTCTTTTCTGTATGCCTTTGTTCTACTCCTTGCATTTACTTTTCCTCTATTACCCTGCTGATTCCTACTTCTCGTTAGTCTTTATTAGTCTTTAAAACCCTGCATTAGTCTTTGTTCTCCTCCATTTGTTTTTGGTCTGTTCCATTGGCATGCAGCCTCTTTTGTGAAAGTTTGTTGTCTTCCGTTACTGTTCGTACTCCTCTATTAGCCTTCATTCCCCATAAGCATTTGCTATCCTTTGCTAGCCTCCCCCGCTTGCCTTTGGTCTCCTCTATTAATTTTCATTCTTCCCTGCGATCCTTCATTCCTTGTTCTTGCTGCTCCTCCACTAGCTTTCATTGGTTAATTTTCATTCATCCATTTTCATTATCCTCCATTAGTGTCATTTGCACTTCATTCTTCACAAACCTTTGTTCTAATCCTTTAATATTCTTTGTTCTCCATTAGCCTTCTTTCTGTTTCATTAGTCCTCATTTGCCTGTTAGACAGTATTTTCTTCAAAACACAGAAATCCCAGCCATTTACCAAAGTTAGGGAACAAGAGGCGATGGGTCCTCTGTGGTGAGCTGGCCTCCAATCACACATGTGAAGCATTAAAAAGTCACCCGAGTAAATGTTTATTTATTCTTCTATGAGTAATTGTCCATCTCAGGCCACCAGGTATCATGCTTCATCATGGGACTGTCTTGGTTGTGGCCCCCTTGTCACCACCAGGATCGAGGCAATGGTTCTAGACATCCTTCTCCCCCACTAGTAGTTAGTGGGTAGTGGTGAGAGTGGATGTCTTGCACAAGGGGCCCACAACGTAGACGGTTGTTATTACCCTCCTACACAGAGTGTGATTATAGGGGTTCCAGAGCCCTTCCTTCACGGGGTACAGATGAGCCACAGTTAGGGTAAGAGGTATGTGACCTGGTCTCACATCATTTTAATACGTAATGTGTGATGCACATTTGCAGTGTCACACCCACAATTTGTGCATGCCAATGTGCATGCCAAGTGTTTGTCTATCATTTTTCAGCCTTTGCTTGTAAACTGTGTGTTTTTTTGTTATGCTCTCTGTAACTAGAGACCTAGGACAGCGCAGAACCACAAAGGCCAGCCCAACTTAAAGTGGCACTAACAGAGTTGTATACCACAGTATGACCCTGTGTTCCATCCTGACGAATGCCACGGCTCTTGTGAGCCAAGAAGCAGAAATATGTTGACGGTCTAGTGGGGATTGGATATTGGTTCCCCAAGTCTCCATGCTGGTTTTTAATACCAAGTGATATCTCTTTAAAATTAAAAGGTAGTTTTGATTTATCACATTGTTTTATTTATATTCACATCATGGGTTTAATAGTTAGTAGTGCCTCCCTTACTATAAAGCGCAGGCCCGCTCTTCACCAAACCGTGTTTTTGTCCTATGATGAAGCATGACACCTAGTGGTGTGTGAAGACATCCCGTCACAATTTTGTGAGTGTCCATAGATAGGTTTGAGGTAGACAATCACTCATAGAGGAATAAACATTTACTCAGGTGACTTTCTAGTGCTTGACAGACATTCTTCTCTTCCATTAGTATTCATTCTTCATTACTGTTTTTCTCTTTGTTAGCTTTCTTTCTCTCTTAATTCTACTCCGTTAGTCTACGCACTCTTGCATAAACCTTCTGTCATCTGTGATTCTTTGTTCTCCTTTGTTAGTCTTTCTTCTCTTTAACTAGTATTTGTTCTCCAGCATGCTATTTTGGTCTTGTTAGTGTACTTTCTCCTCTGTAAACTTTCTTTCATTATAGTTAGTTAGTCTGTGTTCTCCTGTTAGTCTTTGTTCCCCATCATTTTATTTGAAAGGATCCCACTTCATGTACTCTACCTCTAACCATGGATATAACCAGAAAGCACTTGCCCACTTATTTAACTTCTAATAAGCCCACCATCAAAATGCAAAGAGGCGCACCACTGACCTTAAAGTCACTTGCTTGTTGTGAGATGCTTTGTAGATAGTCAACACCCACATGTGGAATTCCAAAAACAAGAGGCATGAACTGAAACAGATCCATGTCACACTGCCCGTTGTTCTCCATATTAAATGCCAGACCAAACCAAATCAATTTCGATATTTAGGGCCATATGTATCAAGGCCAAATGGGTTCGCAAACGCCGAAATTCGCAGAATTTCGGCATTTGCGAACTCATTTTCGAAAAATGGTATGTATGAAAGAATTTGGGTGCAAAATAGGGAATCGCAAAATTTGCCATTCCTTATTTTGCGATTGCATTTAAGGAATCGCAAATTTTGCGATTCCTTAAATGCAATGTATTAAGCAAAAAAAGAATTCAAAAATGCCCTTAAGGAATCGCAAATTACCACCAACTTCCAGTTGGTGGTAAGTTGTGATTTCCTTGAAAAATGCACATTTCAGCATTTTTCAAAGTGCCATGTGACGCACATACATGCCCTTAGGGCATGTATGTGCACCACATGTGCACCCATGCTTATTTCAGGGGTGCAACAGGGTGTCCTTTGGACACCCCTGCACCCTTGAAATTATTTTAAATTTGCTATTAGCAAATTGCGAATCGCAAATTGAGGAAACATTCCCATTCCTTCCTATGGGCCTCCTGGCCCAAAGAAATGAATGGGAAAGTATTCCTTAATTGCGAATTCGCAATTTGCGAATTCGCAATTAAGAAATATCAAGAAATCGCTAAAAAATTGCGTTTTTCTTGATACATACCATTTCGCGATTCTGAAATAGCGATTTCTTAAAAATCGCTATTACAGAATCGCAAATTGGTTCCTTGATACATATGGCCCTTAATGCTTAAATCTGAGCTTACTTAAGTCACCTGCACCAGTGTCTTTTTGCATATTTAAAACATGTCAGAAATGCTTCCTGCTTATTGAAAGAGGTGATAAGATTTCCAGCCATAGATGCACTTTATACCTATTTGTTTGGTGCTTTAAAAGCTCATTCTTGCACATTTTTGTATTTGTTGCACATGACCAGTCCCTGGGGAGGGTGTTTGTAGATTTCTCTTCAGATCTTCTGCCTCTTTATACCAAGGGGGGGAGGGGGTAGCCGGAGCTGCCTGTCAGGAGGGAACAGCATACAGGAATTAGTACATTTCTAGAAGCTTCACTGCCCACTAATGAGTTATGCCTATAACCTTGGTCTCCCAAAGACCCCGACTCGCAAGGAGTATTGGAAACAAGAAGATGGAACGGGTTGGCTGTTGACCACTGTCAATGGAGAAACAGTGGAAGATCCCTGTTCCTGGCTCTCTTAGTTTGCATAGGGCTCTCTTCTGAGAACATGTGGCGCCAAAGCTTGAAGATATAAATAATTAGTGGACTTGCTTCAAGTCTGTGGGCTAGCCTAGCTGAGCTAGCTCCTAAAAGAGTGGACTTTTCACCAGGCTTCCCGCTAGGCATGTGGCCCACCGGGTAGAGGGTGGAGAGATACTGGTGCAAAATCAAATGTAAATGTAAATGTAAATGTAGCCGTACTTGTAAAGCGCACTGATACTCCTGAGTGTCCTGGCGCTGTACTCATACCGCTAGGGAACCCTTCCTGGTTTTTCCCCATGAAATGTCCACTCCTGGGCGTCCCCAGGGTGTAACCAGGCATCCCTAGCGCTGTAGGGGGCCGTTGTGGAGACTAAGCAAGCTATTGCCCAGAGTTGCAGCGTGGGACCCATGTTCAGAGTAGGCACCGAGGCGAGAAATCAGGTCCGAGGAATTATGAGCCCAAGATCCGCCGAGACAGCCAAGGCAGGAATGGAACCCTGGTCCAAGGCCAGACCTCTGCATCAGGGTCTGCCACTCTAACCATTGAGCCACACTTCTCCAAATGAGTTGATGTCCACCAGAAAGCTGAAAAGAGTCGGTAGACTTGGAGACACATTCACACCTTCTGCAAGTACAGAAAATGTGCACAACAAAGGAGCCAGCAGCTGCCTTACCAGGATAAGGGCAAGGACCCTATAGGTCCATTCATAGAAAGCAGTGTGCACTAGCCAAGAATTTAACTCATTCTATCCTGCCCTCCCTGCCCGTGTGACCAGTCAAAAACAATTATACTAGTTCCTACTGGGCACAGTGTAGCATTTGAAACACAACAGCTCTCCTGCTGTATCAGAGAGCCAGGCAAGCCTATTGTTAGGGATAGATGGCCATAGCAATTAAAATGGGGATACAGAGAAGATCCTTGTTGGGTTAGGAACGTTTCATACTCAAGGATCATCATTACTCCCGCACTGTAGGTGTTAACCACAGAGAGCCAACAGTCCAGGGTCCAACCCGATGCTACAAGGGTTAGGGCTGACCACAACCTAAACATAGAAATTGAAGTCCAGCTTGGACGGCCCAATCCCATAATTGAACCTTTGAGTTCTGGGACTGTTGGCACAGGGTACGTCTGGTTACTAAACCTCTGCATACCCTTGCTGAGTCAAAGAAGATCCAAAATTAGGATTGAGCACACTTTTTTGGCACTTGGTCCAAAACTGTTGGAAGTCCCCTGGTCAAAACCACACTGTTCAGATGCTGGGGATAGTCAAGGCAACATGTATCTCTTTAAAAGTGTGTTCACCAAGCAGAGCACCTACTTCTGACTCACTCCATGCAAGGGTGCTATTGTCCATCCCTGGTAAAACCTCACTAGAGGACTGCATGTAGGCCTGTGGCATCCTCAAGGTCACTGAGGATAGCAGAGATTGCTTGGTGTGGGCTTCAAGTACACCATCTTCTAGCAGGCAGGGTGGCAGAAGCAACAGCAGATCCTTATGGTTGGTAACTGCTAAGGGAAGACAAACAGCTTGTCACCCTGGACATCCATGATATACTGCAAGTCTTCATAGTGCATTGTAGGTTAAATAGGGATACAAGTTCGAAGGCTTATTCCCACACTTTTCCCAAACAGGCACCCCAAGCTGGATGTTTGGTTGGATCTCACAGACAGAGGTGAAAGAAAAACAAGGCAATATTTACAGGTATTGGTGTATGTGGTCTTAGTGTATCTGCTGCCCACACGCCCACAAACTGTGGTCCCTTTACATGGTCCTGTGGTTCCTGGGGCTCAGAGGACACCACAGAAGACCACAGCTGCAGGCTGTGAGTTTTACTCACCTGGTGCTGCCTTCGCTCATGCTCCTGGACTCCTAGCCGCTGCTCCTTGCTCCGCCAGCTTCCAAAAGGGCAATCACCTGTCTGCGGTTTTGAAGCTGCCCTTTAAAGCTGCTCTGTAACTTGTACACTTCAGGTTTTTCTTTTCCATCATGGCTTTTTTTTCTTGGTTTTCCTGATTTTCAAAATCCTTTGTGTTTCCTGTCATGTGATGTTTTGATATCATGTCTTTTTCCTGTTCCTTTTCTATATAAAGGCTTCAGTCTGGTCAATCCTTTTCATTCCAGAATACACATCCCGCGGCAGAAGTGATATACTGAATAGGGGAAACATACTAAGGCTCATGCACTCACTAACAAATTTATAAAACATCAGTTCATCTGATCTCTTGGAAATAGAGTTCCAGTCAAACACCGAACCTCATCGCCCAGACATTACAAAAGCAACTTGGCACTCACTTGAGACAGCACATAAAATCATGGAAGAAATAGCGACGTTTCAGCAATGGGGGATAGAGCTGAGACTCGAAGAAAGACCTCCCTATCCTACTCCTTTTCTTCCTCTAGCCAGACCTCCAGTACAAAAAAGTACTATCTCAATACTAAAAGGAGCGAGAAGCAGCTCGCCCGGGCCGTGCCCCCGAGACTTAAATAACCCCAACTCTGAACAACATCAAAAGCTTAGCAGCTGTTCGTTACGAAAAACTGCTCACAATTGGAACTCAATTCAACGCACATTCGCAAGTTCAACTGTCAACAATTGACAGAAAGGGAAAGAACTCACCAATCAATCAGAAGGATATTTGGACATTAGAATTTGCTCCTGGAACATCAACGGTTTGGCGAGCAAAAGAAATGATCCCGAATTTCTAGAATACCTGACTACATTTGACCTTATCCTGCTCCAAGAGACTTGGGAAGAAAAAGCATTTGAGCTCCAAGGGTTCACGTCCTGCTGTATTCCGGCAAATAAAAACTCAACCTTTGGCCGAAGATCCGGCGGACTGATGCTTTTTGCATCAATATCGACAATAGGCGAAATTGAGGCAATGGACCTGCATATTCCTCCCCCAAGCGTCATTCAGGTGGCAAAGATCCCACTTCGGTTAAAGAAGCAGCCCCAAGCTGTAACTATAATTAATACATACATTCATCCCAAAGACAAATAAAAAGGTGCAAAAGACCTAGCCAAACTGGTGAAAAAAATAATGGAAGAAAGCGTGTCTGATTCATTCATCTTGACAGGCGACTTCAATATGCTTCTCATTAATAAAGAGCAACTTAGCGACCTTACCCAAGACCTGAACGTAGCATGGGGCGTGCCGACACAAGGCCATATAAAAAACAAGAATCCAACGAAGCACTCAAAAATCCTACTTCGACATCTGGAACAACTTAACTTAAGGGCCCTGAACGGCCGCTACCCTGACGATGATCCACCAGTTGCCACCTTTCACGCGAATAAACAATCCTCCCATCTTGACTACATGTTCACATCTCTAAACATGCTTTGTCAGGTAAAGTCCTTTAGCATAGGTACGAGCGACCTCAGTGATCACCTGCCACAAGAGGCCATAATAAAAACTACTTCCCACCTGGAAACCAAAACCTTTATAGGCTTCGACACAGATATTGTCCCAAATTTAAGGCGGCTTCGCTGTAACGCCAGGAAGATTGATTCAATTAGCTCTATGGCGAAAAACCTCTTCTCCCAAGCTACCAGCTATGTATCCAAGGCACCGGATGTCTGGGACATCTTCATCAAAACCATTAGGGAGAAAATGGTAAAAAAAGGTTCCCAGCAATTCACGTCATCAACAGACGCCCCTTCGTGGGAATCACTCATGTCCAGAAACAAAACTACAAAAAAGATTAGTAAACCAATTACTGAGACAGTTGCGAAAGGATCCAACAAATTATAGCTTGCAAACTGCCCTACGGGAAGCTAAAACAAAGCTGAAACAGACAAAATGGGGCAACCAGAAGCGAAGTAACGAAGAACTATGGGTGAAGCTAGTTTACGAGGGGAACCAGAAGAACAGCTCCAGATTCTGGCAAATGGTTAAAAGAATACAGAATCCTGACCTCCCTGGTCAAAACTCGCACATAACTGAAGAAGTATGGTCGAAATACCTACTGAGGCACTTCAGTAACGATGGGACTATAGACGAGGCTGTTACAAATAAACCTTGCTTTAAAACCACAAAGCACAACAAAGAAGTAAACCTCAACCACTACACTCCCACAAATCCCCTTGAAACGGGGGAGTACATCGCCATGAATACACCAAAAATCGAAAAATCAAAAACGGAAAAAAACTCAACAAAGGCATTTGAGTCAGGGCCAAAGACAATTCTCCCATCAGACATCCAACGACAAATATCAAGGGGGAGACCAACCGGAGCTCCTGGGCCGAACGGCCTAACACCTATCCTCTACAAATCAGATGTCGAATTTTGGAGCGCATCTTTAGCACCAGTGTTCAATAGTATCAGACTCTCACAGACCCTTCCTGAGTCCTGGCACGGTTCAATTATCAGCCCGATACATAAACAAGGTAGCAAGAGGCTTCCAAACAACTATCGCCTTATTGCTCTCCTAGATGTGGAGGCAAAATACTTTGCTGGCCTTATCTTGGAGGAGCTAACATCATGGGCAACTGAATATTCCAAGATGGCAATCAACCAAACGGGTTTCTGCAAAGGCCAGGGGACCACAACTAATCTCATGGCACTATCACTGCTGATGGAAGCAGCAAAAGAAACTAAGTCATCCTTATTCTTTTCATTTATTGACTATACTGCTGCATTCGACCACGTGGACCGAAACAAACTTTGGCTAAAACTGGACAATTTGGGAATACCTAAATACCTATTAGACGTCCTAATACTGCTTCACTCAAACACCTGGATCAAAATCAAACTTGGGGCTGGAACACACCTCCTTTCAAAACCCATAAGGACAACAAAAGGATTAAAACAGGGATGCCTACTTGCACCGATCCTATTCAATCTTTTTCTAGCCGATCTACCTGGGCAACTAGACAAATGCTCCAATCATGCACCGAAATTAGGGAAAATTACCCTCTCAAACCTGTTATATGCGGATGATCTGCTGTTGATAAGTCGGACTCCAATGGGCCTCCAACACCTTTTGAACACAACCCATGCTTTTTCAGTAAAGAATGCACTACAAATAAACTTCAATAAATCAAAGGTGATGGCTGTGAATTACAGGAAAAAAAAGAATCCTTGCTGGCACTTGAATGGCGAAAAGCTCGACCAGGTCACCACATATAAGTACCTGGGAGTAATCCTGGACTCAAATAATACCTCTAGGGCGCAGTTCAAGTCCTTGCGAGGGAAGGCTACAATGACCTATTTGGCACTAAAATAATTGAAGGTCAAACTACCTGACCATACACTTAAACCTCTTCTTGAAATATTGCGTGCCAAATTAAAACCGACTCTCACTTACGGGAGTGAATCACACCACGGTAAGGACGCGGCGTTGCTGGACACACTCATAGCCAACTCATACAGGGCTATCTTTAATCTTCCCAAATACGTCTCCCCGGCTCAGATTCGACTAGAATTCGGTATCCTGAAACAAACCCTAGAGAGGCGGAGTGTGTATGCAACAAACTGGCATAAGATTGGCAATGTGCATGCTGGATCTTTATGTGCAAATGTATGGGAAGAATTACTTCGGCACCGCAACTTCGCGCCGAGAGCCTACTTACACGAATCACTCAAAGTTCTAGGCCTGACTGACACCTGGGAAACATCAATAGATCTCTTGTCTTTTAACATAGTAGCCAAAAAATCGGCTAGTATCATTGCAGCGATAGAAGACAAGAAGGACCGAGCAAATAGAGCATATGGATGGCTAACGGTGGGTGACTATGAAAAACTGCGGCCACAAGCGTACTTCAGAATCGGCATGAAAATAAATGTTAAAGAAAAATTCTTAAAATTACGCCTCGGGGTAATTCCCATACTTCCACATCTTCGACCTTGGGAGAGAAACAACCCTTCACAACAGTGTTGCATGTGCAAAACCGGCAAGGAGGACATAGTTCAGGTGATTTGCATCTGCCCTAGCGTAAAGGACTTGAGGTACAATCTCTTACGTCCTTTCTTCAACCTACATGCCGTTCGGACCTGTAGACAGGCAGTCAAACTGTGCTTCTCTACTACCGACATTAAGTTGAACTGTCAAGTTGTGAAGTTCTTTGACCTAATAAGAAAGAGACTTAACCATGCTAAATGAACTTTTTAAATCCCTCGAGGGTAATCATAAAACTGTTAACAATACTGTAATTTTATGCATCCTAATTTTGTTATGTTTAAGTAACAACAATTACTGGACGTTTTACAATTTTGTAAAGATTTTAATTAATCATATACAAATAAAAATATTTACTAATTTACTGGTTGGAGGGTGTGCCACAAATGTGTTTCCCTTTGCTTCTTTCCGTGCTTCCTGCACTTGCTGATCCCTATCTTGAACAATTCGACTATTGGATTTTAGATTCCTGGTCTTCTTTAATCCTTTGAAGACTTCGTCGAGCAAGAAGGTTTCTTATGCCTTTGGCTTTGTCTCCCCTGACAAGGTGGCAAAAAGTGGCAGCTTCTCTAGGGCACTTGCATACCACATATTCTAGTGTGTAATGACATTTTGGCTTCCAAGAACAGTCACTCTTACATTGGACAGTGGAAGACCTGGGGGAAGGCATCCAACACCTACATACAGTCTCGTTCCAAACTGTTCATTCATACACAAGAGACACTGCACATATAATGGAGTTGGACGGGAGGGCTCCAGTTAGGGTGAACTATCTTGATTTTACTGGCGGATGGTTGATTTCATCTCTGAAGTACATCTACTGAGTATCCCAAAAATGTGGATACTTGCTAGCAAACAGTAGTCTTTATGTATGCATTTGGCAGGTTGATACTCCTTCAAGGACAATTGCAAAAGGGATCACCTAAGGGTTCTACTTGGTGACTACAGTAATTGGTGTCCATCTGTGACAACTTATACAAATATTTGGAAACTTGTTTCCATACAGTTCACTCATTCTAGGTTAGACATGGCATGGGGACTTGTTACTACCTGAGGAATCCAGTTTATTTAACTAATTGAACTTTTTCAATCTCCATCTTCATTAAAATGTGTGCCTTTTGTATTTATTTGTATGGTTAGACTGGGGCCTTAATTGAGATGGCCTACCACTCCAGCTCAGGGTCATGTCCTTCAATGACCATCCCGTATTTTAGTGACTTGTGATGGCAACCACTTTACTCTTGTTTTAGCTTGTCTAAGTTCTGGGCAACACCCTCTAGAAGACACTTTGTTTTACATGAATAAAAATCTGAGTTGCATGAGCAGGTATCTGCAGAGAAGGGTCATAGATTCTGAAGGAAATAGCCACATGGCTGAAACAAATTCTAGGGCGAGGCAGTGGTCTTCAGCAATCCAAAGAAAGAAGACAACTATCTAAGAAAATATCTCAGGTGGAACAAGCACACAACAACAATGCAAGAAGACAGAGCTGGAGAGTTTTGACTTGATTAGAGTGGTAGCCTACGGATCACGAAAAGGGACAGAATGAGAACATTGTGGAGAAAGATACATTGAAAAAACTGTAACTGTGTTACCAGTTAATAAACTGTAAGTCTTACAAAGCAAAACATAACAGGAAGCAAGAAGTATGGTGAGTCACATATATTGTGCACCCCTCTTGGACAAGTTTCATTCAATAAACTATATTGGATAGAATGTTATATTGGAAAGGTTTTAATTGTAGGACAGGGCCAGGAATGAAGCACAACTAATTTTTTTTTAGGCAGAATACCGGAAACAAAAATGTTGTGGGACAAAATATTGTGTCAAGAATATCAAGGACAAAATATCATGAAAGTGAGTTTCTAAAGGTAAGCAATGTTTTATTATAAATAACTCCACATATATGTACCTTGACAATATATATATATACATATATATATATTGTATCACAAAGAACCCGAAAGCTTGAGGTCGCACTCCACTGCTAATGTTACCTTTACGGCTCAATCAAAAAGGAAACCAGCCTCTGCATATCAGGTGAAATTTCTCTTTATTGCCGACGCGTTTCGAGGCAACAGCCTCTTCTTCCTGGGCAGCTGAGAAAAATGTGACATGGAATTTCCTCATTTGCATGCGCTTTTATTTCCTGCCCTCAGTGGGTCTTCGTGTTGCATGCAGGGACATGTAGTCCTGGAGGATTGTATTACCCTCAGTGGGTTCCGTGTAACATTTCATTTTCTTTGCAGCATTGTCCTTTAATAAAAAGCCCTCCAGTAGGCCCCTCGATGCCAGGCAGGCCAATTAGTTCCACATTAGCAGTGCTGATTCGCAAATCGGCAAAGTTCCATCTTGCGCAGCCTCTTTCCTTCCAAGACGGTGCGGCCCTCCACGGCAGGGCAGCCGTGTAATTAGTTTGTATCACAAAGAACCCGAAAGCTTGAGGTCGCACTCCACTGCTAATGTTACCTTTACGGCTCAATCAAAAAGGAAACCAGCCTCTGCATATCAGGTGAAATTTCTCTTTATTGCCGACGCGTTTCGAGGCAACAGCCTCTTCTTCCTGGGCAGCTGAGAAAAATGTGACATGGAATTTCCTCATTTGCATGCGCTTTTATTTCCTGCCCTCAGTGGGTCTTCGTGTTGCATGCAGGGACATGTAGTCCTGGAGGATTGTATTCCCCTCAGTGGGTTCCGTGTAACATTTCATTTTCTTTGCAGCATTGTCCTTTAATAAAAAGCCCTCCAGTGGGCCCCTCGATGCCAGGCAGGCCAATTAGTTCCACATTAGCAGTGCTGATTCGCAAATCGGCAAAGCTCCATCTTGCGCAGCCTCTTTCCTTCCAAGACGGTGCGGCCCTCCACGGCAGGGCAGCCGTGTAATTAGTTTGTGTCACCAAGAACCTGAAAGCTTGAGGTCGCACTCCACTGCTAATGTTACCTTTACGGCTCAATCAAAAAGGAAACCAGCCTCTGCATATCAGGTGAAATTTCTCTTTATTGCCGACGCGTTTCGAGGCAACAGCCTCTTCTTCCTGGGCAGCTGAGAAAAATGTGACATGGAATTTCCTCATTTGCATGCGCTTTTATTTCCTGCCCTCAGTGGGTCTTCGTGTTGCATGCAGGGACATGTAGTCCTGGAGGATTGTATTACCCTCAGTGGGTTCCGTGTAACGTTTCATTTTCTTTGCAGCATTGTCCTTTAATAAAAAGCCCTCCAGTGGGCCCCTCGATGCCAGGCAGGCCAATTAGTTCCACATTAGCAGTGCTGATTCGCAAATCGGCAAAGTTCCATCTTGTGCAGCCTCTTTCCTTCCAAGACGGTGCGGCCCTCCACGGCAGGGCAGCCATGTAATTAGTTTGTATCACAAAGAACCCGAAAGCTTGAGGTCGCACTCCACTGCTAATGTTACCTTTACGGCTCAATCAAAAAGGAAACCAGCCTCTGCATATCAGGTGAAATTTCTCTTTATTGCCGACGCGTTTCGAGGCAACAGCCTCTTCTTCCTGGGCAGCTGAGAAAAATGTGACATGGAATTTCCTCATTTGCATGCGCTTTTATTTCCTGCCCTCAGTGGGTCTTCGTGTTGCATGCAGGGACATGTAGTCCTGGAGGATTGTATTACCCTCAGTGGGTTCCGTGTAACATTTCATTTTCTTTGCAGCATTGTCCTTTAATAAAAAGCCCTCCAGTGGGCCCCCCGATGCCAGGCAGGCCAATTAGTTCCACATTAGCAGTGCTGATTCGCAAATCGGCAAAGTTCCATCTTGCGCAGCCTCTTTCCTTCCAAGACGGTGCGGCCCTCCACGGCAGGGCAGCCGTGTAATTAGTTTGTATCACAAAGAACCCGAAAGCTTGAGGTCGCACTCCACTGCTAATGTTACCTTTACGGCTCAATCAAAAAGGAAACCAGCCTCTGCATATCAGGTGAAATTTCTCTTTATTGCCGACGCGTTTCGAGGCAACAGCCTCTTCTTCCTGGGCAGCTGAGAAAAATGTGACATGGAATTTCCTCATTTGCATGCGCTTTTATTTCCTGCCCTCAGTGGGTCTTCATGTTGCATGCAGGGACATGTAGTCCTGGAGGATTGTATTACCCTCAGTGGGTTCCGTGTAACATTTCATTTTCTTTGCAGCATTGTCCTTTAATAAAAAGCCCTCCAGTGGGCCCCTCGATGCCAGGCAGGCCAATTAGTTCCACATTAGCAGCGCTGATTCGCAAATCGGCAAAGTTACTGAGGGCAGGAAATAAAAGCGCATGCAAATGAGGAAATTCCATGTCACATTTTTCTCAGCTGCCCAGGAAGAAGAGGCTGTTGCCTCGAAACGCGTCGGCAATAAAGAGAAATTTCACCTGATATGCAGAGGCTGGTTTCCTCTTTGATTGAGCCGTAAAGGTAACATTAGCAGTGGAGTGCGACCTCATGCTTTCGGGTTTTCTTTGTGATACAATATATATATATATATATATATATATATATATATATATATATATATATTTTCAAGGTACGTAGGTGTGGAGCTAAGAATGTAAATCTAAGCTTAACAATTAATACTTATCTTCTTGATATTTTGGTCTTTGGTATGTTTGGCATGATATTCTGTCAACACAATATTCAGTCAGTGATCCAGCTCTATGGTGGCAGGCTAGCCTTCTGCGATCCCCAGAAAATGCCACAATCCCAGCCGAGAAATCCCACAGCTGTTTTATAACCTGATGTGATCAACAAAAAAGAGCTTTAATAGTACTACTGCAAAAGTGGCCCCAATCACATGCAGGTTCTCCTGAGTACAGATTTGATTGGGTTGAATTTGTGTATTTCCACAAAAAAAGAGTGCTTGCATTGCACTTTTTGGTTTGTGATAAAGTTTATACTCAATGCAGCAAGGCTGAGTTGATTACGGTGGCAGGCCAATGTTCAATGTTAACCGATCTGTTTTTTATGAAATGTTACTATAAAGGCAGTAGGTCTGACATATTTATTTTGACAAGGATATTTTAAAGTCGATTAGCATTTAAGGGTGGATTGTTATTACTCTATATTACAGCCTGCTGTTTGGTATTTTATCCAGTAATATACCACAGATTACCATATGAAGCACAGGTCGGTTACCCACTGTGACACACTGTGAATATGGAAGATTTGTTCTGTTAGAATCCTTGTAGGCCCTCTTAGGAGAGATGGTATTTTGTTTTGCCAACTGTAATTTCTTTTGCTTTTCTCATTTTATGACTGTGTACCTGGTTGTTGCCTTATGAAAAAAACATGTGTTCCTAACAGTAGGCCTGAGTTGGTTGTGGTGACACGCCATAGGCCTGATTGGTGCAGCGGGAAACGTTCTGTCTGATGCCATGAGACTGGCCTGCTTAATATGTTTGTAAGGCTCTACTGAAGTGATTGTATATTGTCTATTCAACTGTAATTCTGTACTTATTTCTATTTGTATACATGTATGCGTGATGGTTGCCAGCTTATGTGCAGTTCAATAGGCCTGTATCGGATATTTTGCAAAATTGATGACTTAGGCTAGAGGCCATATCAGTTCAAAAGTTATGTCAGATTCCTTAGATGTGATCTGTTTATTACGAAAAGTTCTAACAAAGCAAGTAGGCCTGACTTTCTTATTGTGAGAAGCATATGTTATATCCAATGAATTTTAAGATCAGGATTGCCATTAAACTTTGCTAAAACCTTTAGTCAGGTATTTTGTTATACAGAATCTCACAGATTAACATGGTATGCAAAGGTTTTGGTGTTGGTGACACACCCAAACAAAGTATGGGAATAGAAGATTTGCACTATATTAATCCTTTTTTGGTTCTATGGGAAAGGATTTTATATTGTTTTCATATCTGTATCTTTGTACATATTTGTAATTTTATTCCGGCATACCTGATTGTTAGGTTTTGACAATGTTTAAGCTCAATAAAGGAGGCCTGAGCCACTAATGGTGACAATCCACTGTTAACACCTGATTGATTGCTTCAATAGAAAGAGATATTTCAGGAGCCATATGTCAGATCTTTTTAGTATGAGAAGTTACGATAAAAGGTACTAGACCTCACATATTGATTGTGAAAAGCATGTTTTAAAGTCAATAGGCATTTAAGGGTGTATTATTTTTCTATATTCAAACCTGTATAAAGGTATTTCATTACATGAAATGCCACAGATTACCTACATAGGGAATGATTTGGGTGTTGTATACCGCCTCAGAAAAACTCAGGATGTAGAAGGTTTGCAAGTTAATGATTCTTTTGAAAATCTATTTGGAAGGCCTGACAGGCTTAGCTGTCTGTCACGATCTTGTATTGAAACAAATCAATAAATAATACATACACCCACATATATAAATATATGGATACATAGCAGACCTTTGGGTGAGGCTCTCTTCTGACATTGTTTTGTCTTAGTGTCATTTAAACTCAGCTTCTATCCATGACAGTGTATTACATAGGGTAATGATTCAGTCCACATCAGTCATTCTCTCTCACAGCAGCATTTCTTTTTTTCTACTTCTATTCTTTTAATTTATCTTGCATATGTTTTTGATGTGGTGTTTTGTTTCGGTTGTGTCAAATGGTGAATGCAAGAATGAGTCAGTGGATGGATGGATGGATGCATGAATACAACGATGAGTGACAGAGTGCATGTATGATGGCTATTTGAGTGTCAGTGACACAGAAGGCACTTTTATTCATAAGCCAGACCTGTTACCATTGCCAATTCTTGAACCAAGGCCCGATGGCACCAGAGAAATAGCATGCCATAGTGTCAGGGGAGAAGAACTCTGCCACCCTATGTGACCTGTGATGCTAGCCCAAGATGAGAGTACACTGTGGCCTGTGCCAGGTAAGTTCTGACTGTAGTAAAAACTGCACCTCTGGAGTCCAGCGGTGAGCTTAGCGGGCATAACAGTTTCCCGATGGTGACACCAATTAGCGGGTGCATAATGTCATAAGTATACACAGTGAAAGTCTTGTCAAATAAGTAGAGAGAGAACCTCTTTAAAGCTTAGACAATCTCAAAGCACTACCTTTCCATGGCTGCTCTTTCTTACTCAATGTGTAGTAACCATCAGCTGCTGAAGGTCACCAAGTGCTCTTACCTTTTTTATTGAGTTAAGCCAGTAGGGCACGCACATACACCCAATGGTTTCTTGGCATTGTGACAATCAGGAGGGAGTGGAGAAAGGGCTCAGACTAATCAAATGTTTGCTTAAACAACCAGGCCTTCAAAAGTTTCCTTTACCTCACAAAGTTAGGTTCCAGCCTTATCGAGAAAGGGAGAGAGTTCCATACGAGGGGGGCAAAGTCAGAGAAGCTTCTGCTTTCTGTTGCTTGAACTGAGGGCTCCTCAGCTGGCTGACAAGAGAAGGTTTGAGTGTTCAAGCAGGAATATATCTCTTAATTCTGCTTGCTACAATGACTGGAGCCTGGTTATGAATAGATCTGTAAATAATACAAGCTGTTTTAAAAAGAGCTCTCTGTTTGACGTGGAGCCAATAAGGCTGGAGAGATATGTGCATGTCTATGAAATGTACAGATTATCCTAGCTGCTGTATTTCAAATAATATGTCATTTGTGTAAAGAAGTTGCAGGTTGCACAGTCCAATCTGTACAAAATTACCACTGCTGTAGCCTCTTTCAAAAGCCTCGGTGACAGAAGAGGAGCGACCTTCCTAATGGATTTCAATAGGCCAAAGCAGGTTGCTGTGACTGCCTTGATCTGAGTTATCATGGACAGTTGATTGTCTACCACAGCTCCTAGGTGCTTGGCAGAGGCTCCTAAAATAGAAGGGGCACCTAGCTCAGAAGGTAAGTAGGTGTTGGCCCAGATATCCGCTCTGTGATTGAGAATACATGATTGAGAATAACCAGCTCATCTTATCGGCATTTAGCTTGATGAATTTAGTGCCAATCCACTTCCAAATGAACTTCAGGGTAGACTGAAATTTCTGGTGCATTTGGGCAGTACCCTCAAGCCGGAAGATGAGCTGAGAGTCATCAGCGTAGTTGTAGAATCCACAACCATGACTAGCCAGGACTACGTTCAATGAGCAGATGTAAACATTAAACAGTAAAGGAGATAAAGCTGAGCCCTCGGGGACCTCACAGATGACGAGCTGCACTTCATATATGCTGATATTCAACTTGGAGCCTGATCTGAAAGACCGGTTGCCTTCAGACGATTCAGAAGAATAGCATGGCTGGCTGTATCGAAGGCAGCCGATAGATCTAAGAGAACTACTGCAGACACAAGTCCTGAATCCAACTCCCATCATAGATCATCAAGGAGAGAAAGCATCACTGCTTCTGTACTCTGGGCTTGGCGGAAAGCAGCCTACAAATGATGAAATAATTGTATGAATAAAGGAACCTGTTTATATTCTAAGTAACAAAACTTTCTAAACATTTGGAAGAAGTGGTATTTCTTCCCTATTGTCATGTCACTTCTCTTCTGTCTTCTATGCTGTTTTCTGTCTTACAGCCTTCTGTGATTTTCCTAGCTTCTTGCTCTAGCGTCAAGGCTAATTGTCCAAGCACACGGCAAAGAGATCATTTTCTATGTTGCTTGAGTAATAGCACTGCTCCACTGTTTTGGCTCAATTTTTTGCATCTGTGTGTGCCACCGCTGCTGCATTCAATGGGATTAATGAACATTATTTTCTAATGGCATTTTAGTGTGACCTCTGGAAGTACTCTTTCACTGAAACACTTGGATACCCAAAACAGCTTCTTGCATCTGTCCTCTTTATTTCTCCCATGTAGAGCTTCCCCAATGCTGTGCTGGACAAACTGATAACAGTGGTAAAGAGGCGGGACGCCTTTGTGAAGGAGCAGCTTGAAGAGCACAAGGTGAGTGGATGGTGGCGCTGACCGTTTGTGGATAACTGCTGGAAGAAAGGCATTGGAATTCCTTAAAGAGGAGGTAGCAGTGAGATTGTCGCTTTGAAATCATGGCCATTATGACTTCTACCTGCAGAGAACAGCAAGTTTTCCTTGTGAATGTCTCAATCATTCCCCCCATACTTCTCACCAGTGGAATCACTTGAATGATCGTATCCTTATGGGACTTATGGTTGAAAATAATGCACAGTTGTGATACCTTGTTTCTGAACTGTCTCTTGTATACCTTTATATTTCTGGAAAGAAGCACAATGCCTAGACAAGATGAAGACAAGACTAAGACATGCCCTCCAGAATTGGAAACCAAATCCCCATATGAACAATATAACCATCTCCAAGATGCTGCCGGAATCTGCAGATGTCTATAAACCCATATGCCAGAACCTGGATCAAATAGATACTATTTGGTCAAATAGTTTCTGGTCAATTGACCAGGAACTGGTGAATTGAAATGTGAGATGCCACCTGAGAAAGTTGAAAAGGTAATGCCACATTCAGCTTTCAGGCCATTTGCTAGCGTAGCCTTAATTAGGAAGTGATGATATTCTGCCCCTATATAGTGAGCCTAAGTCTCAAACTTAATTTTGTAGTATCTAAAGTAGTACCACTGTGGTACCACTTACCTGCTACAAAATACAGTTCACTGATCTGCAGGCGTAAATCTCCACCTGGATGAAGAAGTCAGAGCTGTGGGAAAATTAGGACTATCTACAACAAAATGGGAGGAGTTTAGTGAGGCATAAGGAGGGATGAAGGGAAAAGTACAGGGGGACTTTAGGGAGAAAAATTCTAATGCAAACACCCAGCCATCAAAAGAGTAAGCCTATAGCTATTCTGTAAGTAAAATATATGAAATGATGTAAGAAGCAGTTTTCAATAAAAAGAATTTATAAGAAAATAAAACAGCCTATAGCTATTCACAAACTACACTTCTAAAGTTACCACAGCCCAAAAGGCCACAAATCAGTTCCCAAAAGCTCACAAAACACTTGTAAATGTACACTGCCCACTATTGAAGTATGTTTAGCACCACACATGGCCACTCACAGGTCCTGCAGTGCTCCTATAGACAATAATGGGGGGAAGGTTTTAAAATAGCACACCATATGTAGAGGTACTTGCATAGCGCACGACTACCCGGAGGCATCTCAGCGCTTGTACGAATACCGCTGAGGAACCCTTCCTGGTCTTTCCCTGTGAAGTGCCCACTCCTAGGCACCCCCAAGGTGAAGCCAGGCATCCTAGCATTGTTGGGGCGTTGTGGAGTTTAAGCAAGCTATTGCCCAGAGTTGCAGAGTGGAACTCATGATTAGATTTGGCACCGAGGCGAGAATTATCAGGTCAGAGGAAATTGAGCCCAAGACCCGCCGAGGCAGGAATTGAACCCTGGTCCCTGGCCAGACTTCTGCATCAGGGTCTGCCGATCTAACCAATGAGCCACACTTCTCCTCTATAGAAACTGAAGTTAAATAAATTAATTTATTTTTGCTTTTAATATATGTATACATATAGCTATGTCACACAGTTTCTACCCACTTTCTTTCTCCACCCTCACAGGGGTCTGGCATTTTTCTCGGCGCGGAACCTAGCAAGTATCATACATTCCTTGGCATCAAAGTATCGAGAATAAACCAAACGCACACTCAGGTTTGTTGAGTTCCAGTGAATGTTTATTCCATCAATGTAAGCTGATCTGCCACTGATGGAATATACACATGCTGGAAATCAACAGTCCTGAGTGTGCTTTTGGTTTATTCAGGATACTTTGATGCCGAGGAGAGTGTGTGTGTGCGTGGATATATAAAAACATGTTTTAACTTATTAAAAAACGTAATTGATTAAATCTTGAAATTCAAATGTAATCTGTATTCAAATTAATTAAACAAATAACATTTAAATACATTTACTAAATATTAAAATGCTATTGAGGGTGTTTTTTATTTTTTGTCTAAAAATATTATTTTTAAATTAAATGAAAATATTTTAATTATTTACATATTGAATATATGTATTTAATTTGAGGAGTTAATAAGCTGTAATATTTTATTTTATTAGTTCTAGTTTAATGACCATTCGTTTACAGCATTATTTTACAATAAAGTATGGTAGTATTATTTTTTTATTAAAACACTGTCACTGTATCACTTTTCCCTATACTATACCATAGGGATATCTCCAACCTAGTGGGGAGATCTTTAGCTCAATGGTGGAGATCTCTTCCCTTGTGTGGAGGCCACTACCTATGTGTGTAAGGTTACTGGGAGCAACTTTGCACTTGTAAATTTAGTCTTCGTTGTTGCCACCGCCTGGTTTAATGGGGGGCAGGCATGTTGGTCTACACTTCAGTGTAAATCTAAAGTCAGAAATGGTAAATAGCAAAAACGTGCAGATTTACAAATAGGTGTAAGAGTAAATTCACTCACATATGCCCCAGTGAGGTTAGTCTTTGTGAACTGTTCTTCACCTTTCTCCCATCCTCACCCTGTACCCCTGATTGTCTTTGATCCTCAGGGGTTGCTAGCATGGCCCCTATGGTTTCTAAGAACCCATAAATCCAGTGTCTTTTTTTTATCCCTCTTAGAGATAAGGGCACTTTTGGCACTTAACTTTCTGGAAGGGGCTCGCAAAAAAATGACATTCCCTCTTATATCTCCACTGTCTGTCTTTTATCTATGTCTGTAAGATGCTGACATCACTTGTAATTTTTAGACTGGCAGGATTAGTTCCATGTATTTCCTGTGATTTTGCCAGCTGCTGGCTGCTCTCTTATGTAATTTCATTTGACATAATGAGGAGGCTAACTGGTGTGTGACATCACTTCCTGTGCCGATAAATGGTTACTGATGTCACTTCCGCAGCACCTGTGATTTTGACGAAACAACACTAGTGTGATCCTCTAGTCTCTCCATCATTTGTTCATTGATCTCTATTGCCCTGGTTTCAGAGGACCTTCAAGGCCCAGGAGATTCGAGACATTACAGACAATATGATCCTGTTCTTGAAGGAGCGCGGCGGGGAGGGTCTGCAGAACTTGGGTGACTTTGACGAACAGCACATCCACATGGCCATCGCTGATCTGTTCATTGGCGGCACTGAGACCACAGCCTCCACACTCACTTGGACAGTGGCCTTCCTCATTCACCACCCCCAGGTATGGAACAGGGTGGCCGGCTACTGGCCGCCTTCAATACTTAGCCTCTCTTGTTTTTCCACATTCTTCTCTCACATTAAATACATTCTCTGATGTTTGCTGTAAAAGGAGGTGGACTGAGGATGTGTCCCATCTGTCGCCCTAAAGTTATAGAACTGTCTGTTGGGCCTGCCACACAAGGACTAGATTTGCCTCTGTGCAGTTATGGTTCAGTTACACAGTCCATTGAAAAGACATTTTTAAACTTGTCTATAACATTTGGCCCTCTGGACAGAAATGCACAAAATATGGCAAATCACTGGCTTGGTCAGCTAAGGTCAAGCATGCGCAATTTTTGTGTAAATACATGCAGGGAAAAAAAGAAGTGAGGGTACATGAATAGGTTTTTTCCCATTTTATCTCCCACAATAAATTTTTCTGTATCATACAACCCAAATTGCTGATCGTATAAAGCATTTTATCTGTAAAATGCAATTTATTATGTACAAAGCCTATTTTACGTGTCAGTAACCTATTACCGACTCACAAAATAGAGTTCACAAGTCGCTATTAGGAAGGGGCGTGCCAAGGGCGTCCCTTCCTAATAGCAAGTCGCAGAGGATGCATAATTGTTTTGCGACCGTAATGCGGTCGCAAAACAATCGCAGTTTACCACCTACTTCAAGTAGGTAGTAAGCCAGTCGCAAACAGGAAGGGGTCCCCAAGGGACCCCTTACCCTTTGTGACTGTCAGCGAAAACATTTTTTAAGAGCATCCTATTTTCCTTTAACCCCTTCCATGCTGATGACGAGCTCAGCTCATCATCAGCATTACCTACCGTGTGCTAATTACAAAAATGCCGCACACAGCGGGAAAAACGGCCGCACGCATGCGGTTAAGGAAAATGGCCTGCATTTAACAACAACAAAAGTTGCTTTTTTACAAAGGGAACACAGACATGGTGGTTTGTTTTCCCCAGCAATCCACCATCCCTGTGTTATTGCCCATTCCCAATCGGTCGCAAATTGCTATGTGCCTCATGAATATTGATAAGGCAGGCCAATTGCTACCCATTGGGAATCCCTAATGTGTCTGAGACACATTAGTACATTTTGCAACAGCAAATGGCAATATTTTGCGACTCACAATTTGCTGTCGCAAAATATTGCAATTTGCGAGTCGCAAAATGTAATGGTCATACATCTGGCCACAGATGTACAATGCATTTTACCAGTCGCAAAAGGTCTATTGAGCTGTTTTGCAACCTTTAAAACACATTTTCCTATGTACCATCCCTATTTTGCGAGTGAGTAACCTATTACCGACTAATATAGGGTTTACGAATCGCCATTAGGAAGGGGCGTGTAAAGGGCGTCCCTTCCTAATAGCGAGTCGAACTGGTATGGATGAATGTTTTGCCATCGGGAATGTGGTTGCAAAATATTTGCAGATAACCACCAATTTAAAATTGGTGGTAAGCCATTCACAAACGGGAAGGGGTCCCCACGGCGCCTCTTCCCCTTTGTGAATGGGGGCACCAACATTATTTAGGAGCAGGCATTAGTCCCACGGAACACTGTCCACTCTAAGAAAATGAAAAGAAAACGTTTTATTTTCATTTCTGAAATGCATCTTGTTTTCCCTTTAGGAAAATGGGCTGCATTTCAAATTTTAAAAAAACTGCCTAATTTAAAAAGCAGTCACAGACATGGTGGTCTTCTCACCCCTATTAGACCACCATCCCAGTGAGTGCCAGCCATTCCCAAAGTGGTCGCAAACTGGGACCGGTCTCATGAATAATAATGAGGCAGGTCCCTTGCGACCCATTTGGTAATCGCCACAGTTTACATTAGGGTTTGCAAGTCGATAAAAATCGTAATTTGCAAGGCACAAATCCTGCCGGTCATACATGTGGCCCATGATACCTTCTTTGACTAACCATAACACCTTTTCTTTACATAAGCAACCATGGTCCCTTTTCAGTGACTTGTATTTTAGTTGTATTTTAGTTCAAGACAACATATCTGACCTTCTGTAGACCACGGGTCTGTAATACTAATGGCGAGTTACTCTTGTCTCATTACAGGCACAGGACACAATATACTCAGAACTTTGTGATGCTCTGGGTGGGGGGCGTCGACCAACCTACAGTGACCGAGAGCACCTCCCGTACCTCAATGCCACCATTTCGGAGATCCTGAGGCTGCGCCCTGTGGCACCTCTGGCAGTTCCCCACCGTACAACGCGTGATACCAGGTGACATAACCAGAGCCAAAATGTAGACCAGTAGTCAATACTATCTCTAAGTGGCTGGCATCAGCACAACAGTTTGATGCTCTCGCATAAACAATTGCACACACTACCACTTTATTTTCTAACCTCATGCCCAGTGTCACTTAGGTCTCTTTTTCCAGGTACAGATTAAGGTATTTGATGGAGGCATGAGCTAAATTAATAGTTCTAACCCTCTTGTATGTGAGCCTTTCCTACTCCTTTCTTTCCATGTAAGCAATCTAATGTCTCCAGTTAGTATTGCACATTCCTGTTTTCCTACTACCTGATTGTGCACCATTTTCAATCCATCTTTCTCCTTTATCTGTGATTTGCTACTGTATGCTTTCTCTTTAAGCTTTCTAGTGCAGTCAGATTATTTATTTAAACCCCCCCCGTACTAGTCTGTTTCCACCCCGCCTCCATATATTGGGGTTTCCAACTCTCCCAAGTCTCTACCTCCCAGTGTGAGCAACTTCCTCAATTCCCGATGCTCGGTATGCATGCCTTTACAACGCATTTGTTACCTCACATTTGTTTAGTACGCATATGCTTTTACCTCGCATGCCATTACCACACATTATTAGTCTAACTACGGTAGGTATTAGTAAGGTAACTTTAAATGTATATATGCATTTAATTTTTATGTTTTTAGGGAAGACACCCCAAACCCCCATACTTACCCCAAATGCGTGGTAAAGTCATGAGTGGTAAAGGCCTATAGGTGGTAAAAACCTATGTCGTAATAAATGCGTGGTAAAGGCGGTGCGATGTTAAAATCGCGTTGTAAAGACTGTTTCCCCATTTTTTATACACTATCTTGCTTTGTCTGATACTTGTTTCTACTTCCACTTTGTGGTTGTTCCAAGAACAAGTAAATGTGTGGAAATTACTTGTCCCAAACAGTGTAACTGCTCATGTTTACAATGAGTTTGTTCCCTACAGAATGGGGAAGAACAGCAGACCACATGGAATTCCCAGATTGGTGGGGTTTAATGCTCCTATTTAGTACCTGCCTTTAGAAGGTGGTAATTGGGAGAAGTTCTTACAGGGGCAAACCCCAGGGGTAATGAGACCAAAAGAAAGCGGGAGAGCTAGTGGAAGGAGTGAGAAGTCAGCTGATCTGAGGCAGTTCTTCTTGAAGAGGGGAGTTTCCAGTTTCTTCCTGAATTGTAGGCGGGTTGATGCGGTTCTGATTTCAGAGGGGACGTTGTTCCAGATTCTGGGTTCGTATGTTGAGAATACATGTTTTTTTGTTTTAGGCTTCTTGCTACAGTGTTTTGGTTCTAATCTGGCAATGTCGAAGCTCCATGTCTAGCGTTGACCTCAAAATATTGTTAGTTTGTTAGCGAAGTCGACAGGGGTCTTGTTGTAGATTGCCTTGTAAATGAGGCAGCTGATCTTGAAGATGATCCGCCTGATTTAGGAGATAATCTCGGTCCTTTAGCTCAAGGTATTGTGGTCAGATTTCTTCAGCACCTTGATGAGTTGTGCTACTGCAGGGAGCATGCCTTTCAGGGAAGCAAGGGTGGTCTTCATAGTAGGAGAGGACCAGGTCTTGAACTGTTCTTCTATAGTCTTCCCCTGGAAGAAAAGATTACTTTTTTTCAGGAGAGAGAATTGGAAGCAGGCTATTTTGGTCTTTTTGGCAATGTGTTCTAGTCAAAGGTTAATCCCAGGGATTTTGCCTTTTTTGTTTATTGTGGTGTGAAGCCTGCTAAATTTAAATTCTATGGCTATGACTGAATTAGAGAATGTTTAACATTGTTGGCAAACAGGAGGAATTCTTTCTGTGTGGCATTTTGCATCAGGTAGTTTGCTGATATCCATGTTTGGATGCGTTTGACTCTGGGTTTGAATCGCTGTATTTCGTTGGTTGAGAGAAGTTTGAGATAGAGTTGGGAGTTTTCAGCATACTGGTGGATCTTGATGTTGCTCTCTGCAAGAATATTTCTCAAGCGATCCTCATAAAGGTTGAAACTGGGGATGGTTTATGGTGGCGTCCTGGTGAATGCTGCTGGTGATAGGAATAGTCTGGGATCTTTTAGCTCCCATCCGAATGAGTTGCTGTCAGATGGTGATCTACGATGTGGACCACAGTAGGATTTTGCCAGCAGAGCTCTTGTGAGTGTTCAAAGTGTGGGTCAATGCTTGATGGTCGAAGGTGTTGCAATCTGTGGTGAGGTCTTGATGGAGCAGGAGGCAAAGGCTGTTGATCACGTTGCGGACAAGGGCATCATCCACTACTTAGACCACTGGTGTTTCAATACTGCAGTGTGGTCTGAACTCCCAATTGATAGTCTTGAAGCAGTTTATTCATGCTAAAAGGGCTTCTGCAGCTAGTGGCGACTGCCTTTTCGATGATTTTCCAACAAATGGGAGGTAGCAAGGTTGGCTGGATCTAGTATAGACTTTTTAATTGGGGGAGGGCCTGTCCGGTCCTGAGGCTGTCTGGGAAAGTGCCCTCGCTGGCAAGAAATTGGCAGTTGAGTACAGGTGACAGTGTGTGTGACAGTCAGGGTAATGTTAGGTCTGATTTTGTAGATTTTCTCCATGAAGCAGTTGAGAGCATTGCACATGCTGGCTGATGATGGAATAGCCAGGTTCTGGGATGGAGTTTGTGCACACTTTAATGACCATGACGAGGGCATTGCTTTTGTTGATAAGGTGATTTTAACTGTGGTGATGAAGAAAATAGAGTTAGGTCACAGTGCTTTGAGAAGGGTTTGGTCCTTCTGGCATTTTGATCTTCTCCATTTCTTCTCCTGTGTTTATATGACGCGCTTGATTTCGGTAAGGTCTTGGAAGTACCAGGGTGCGGATGGGTTAGGCTTGAAGGCACATGTCCAAAGTTGCATAGCTTTCCACTTGATGCTTAAGAGTGGTGTTGTAGATGTTGAGAAGGGTGTTGATTTCCGTTGAGGGCCAGAGTGACTGGGTAGGCTGATTAGTTCTTCTTGGATTTCAACTAGATGGATGTCTTGTGTCACTGAGATTTAGGAAAGGGGTTTGGAATTTTAAGGGAGGAAGGGGGAGATTAGTTCTAGTAATCGGTAGCACTGAATGCTTACCCTTGTGGCGGATGAGGCACTGAATGCTTAAACAAGCAATGGACGAGGCTTTGCTGTTGTTGTAGACAAATTCTCATGAGACTTTGCAAGCTGAAATTATCGTCTGGTAAAATTAGTCTGGTCTTTCTGCAACACGGAAAGCCAACTGAGGAAACTCAGGGCCATCCTTTCTCAGGCAGAGCCATCCCCCACCTGGGAATACCACTCTGCTTGACTTGTAATCATGCTTGGTGGGCAGCTGATTCCTGTGTCCACATCAAGTCCACCAAAACATGTGAAATTCCTGCCTCTCCGCTACCGTTTGTTTACAGGATTGTATTGTCTCACGTTTTGTGTCCAATGTCTAGTAACCTAGTGTGTGGGCAAATTTCCTGCTGGCCTATCATACCCCAACCTTATGCGCAGTTTGCTGTTTTACTCTAACCTCAGTTTCCAACTACCTGCCTTTTTGTGCCTTGGTTTGTATATAATTACCAAAGATTCGCTCATTGCTGTGCAACGAGATTTCTTGCTTTTCACTACCTTATGTGCAATATGCTGCTTTTCCCAGGCATGTCTGTATTGTGTCATGTTTCCTTTTCTTTGAGTGCAATTGCATGTGTTTCCCTGCCCTCCCTTCCAAATTGCTGTTTTCCCTTCCTCTTCATATAAATTATTGTTTTCTCTTGTTTAAAGTTTCCTTCCTTTTCTTTGTCATTCTGTAAAATTTCCGCCTTTTCCTCAAACCTTCTGTGCAATTTGCCATTCCCTCCTAATCTTTAAGTTGTTCTATGTGTTATACATTTTGTCCCAATACCGTTTTATAGTGTGGACTTTCTTCATATTCCATACTTTGTTTTATTGTTTTCTACTTTCCCCTATTCTTGTCTGCAATTTGCAGATTTTCCTTACTTTTCAATTTCTAAATTTCACCCTTTGCCCGTTTGCAATTTCTGATTTTCTTTACTATTGTTTACAATCCTTTACCCCCGCCACCTTTTTGCATGCTATTTTTTTTCCTTGCTCTTATTTTACAATTTGCCAATACTCTCTACTCTTGTGTAACATTTTCTTCTGCTCAGATGAGTTCTCCCTGCCTTGTGGGGTACCAAAGGACTCCTCCCTGAGCCCTACCTTGTTTAACCTCTATGTGACCCCCCTGGCCAAGATCATCAGGCAATTCCGTTTCACAATTTTGTCATACGCTGATGACACACAGATTGTGGTATCGATGTCCAGCAGTCCAGAGGACACTGCAGAACGTTTCAATCAGTGTATGTCCCTCATGAATAACTGGATGGGATTTCACTGTTGAAAGCTCAACGGAGCAAAAACGGAGGTACTCCTGCTAGGCGCTGACACATCTTTTTGGGTACAAAACTGGTGGCCCTCTAGCATGGGTGCTGCCCCTACTCCAGTCCAGAAAGTAAGGAACCTTGGTGTTATCTTTGACAACAGGCTGACCTTCCAACAACAGGTCAATAAAGTTGTTTCGTCAGTATTCCTTACTCTAAAAATAATCCGTAAAGTACGTCCCTTCGTTCTGAAGCGGTAAAAACGCTAGTGATAGTCCTAGCCCTGTCCAAATTGGACTACTGTAATGCACTATACCTAGGCCTTCAGAAGCAACATATGATTAAACTTCAGCGAGCACAAAACGCTGCCGCCAGACTACTGTTAGACACTCCCAAATTTCATTCTATCTCCGCAGGTTTGGAAAAACTCCACCGGCTCCCTGTCAAGAAAAGGATAGATTTTAAGGCCCTATGCTTAGCATATAAAGCTGTACATGGAAACGGACCTACTTTCCTAAAACAGCACCTCACCTGGTACCATCCCTCAAGGCAACTGCGCTCAGCACAGAGTAAACTCCTCCAGACACCCAAGTTCAAGAGAGCCGGTTGGGAAGGAAGAAGCTTTCTCCTGGGCACTGTGAGGCTTTGGAACCTGCTCCCGATGTATATCAAAAGCTGCCCAACACTCCTCGGTTTTAGAAAACTATTAAAGACATGGCTGTTCTCAAGCTAATGCACCCCCCCGGTCTCCTCTGCTGCAAAGCGCCTACACGCCAGAGGGAAATCGTGTGCGATATAAAAACCAATTCAAAAGATTTTCTGATTTTCCGCACACTGATTTAGAATTTTCCACATTCTCTATCTTTGGTTGTGAATTACAGAATTTCTGTACTCTTGTTTATATTTACCTATTTTCTTCTTTCCTTTTGCATGATTTAATGAACGTCTTACTCTTGTTCACTATTTTCCACCTTTCCCTAAATTTCTGTGCTTGTTCCTGATTTTCCTGACTCCTACCCTTGTTTATAATTTCCCAATTTTCTTACTCTTGTGAACAATTTCCTGATTTTCCCTACTCTTATTTTCAGTTTTGTACAGTCCCACATATATGTGGTATTTTCTGAGTTTCCTTCATCTTTTTTGCAATTACTAATGTTCCTCAATTTGTGTGCAATCTACTGATTCCTTATTCTTGTTTTCAATTTTCCACTTTCTCATGACACTTGCATGCAGTTTCCTGATTTTTTTAATCTTGACTTAAACTTCCCAATTTCCACCTACTTTTGTATGTGTTTACTGATTTCCATTGCTCTTGTTTACAAATGTCCACTTTGCCCACAGCCATGTGTGGGATTTCCTGATTATACTTATTTTTATTTACAATCTCAAACTTTTATCCTTGTGATTCGTTTTTAATTTCCCACCCAATCCTAGAAATATTTGCACCTCCTACTTCCCCAACTGTGGTGTCTGGAGGATAACAGGACGATTCATCCCCCCAAGGTATCAGGGTGCGGGGAAGACTTGAGTGGTCTAAGGATTCATGTGGGACCCAAGCTATCCTGGTAGTAGTAGCAAGTAGTTCCAGTAGGTGGGGAGGTGTCAGGCGGTCAGGTGGTTGTTGGCATTGTGGAGATATCAGTAGGTTTGTGCTTTCCGCAAACTCCATTGAAGGCATTCATGGGGTCAACTCCAGTGGTCTAGACTTATCTGGGTCCAGGAAGCAGTGAGGAAAACTCCAACAGGTCCTGGGCGTTGAGTGTGGTCATGGGGAAAATTTCAGCCAGTCCAAAGAGCAGGTTGGGACTCATGTCCATACATGGCATCACCACCATACTGCCAGTGTAGCACATTCTGATTGGTCGGTTTATGTTACGCACTCCGTAAAAAAGAGAAAAGACATTTAAACTGGATTCCTCTTCTGCTTCTTCCCATTCTAGCATTTCAGGCTATTTGATCCCAAAGGGCACCACAGTGATCCCCAATCTTTATGGGGCCCACCACGATGAGAAGGTATGGACCTGCCACGCTCTCTTCCAGCCAGGTATGGTGATGAATAAAAGAGCAGCATGTTACAGCAGCTTTTGCAACAGCGATGCATGGGAATAAGGGCATTGCATGATTGATAGCTTTCTAAGGAGCACCCTTCAACAAGGTAACAGCAAAGCAGAGCAGCTGAGTCAACAGTAAGATATAGTAGAATAGCTACGCTAATAGCGATGCACGACACACTGGCTTGGTAGGGGCGCTAGGGCAACGAGCTGGCATTGTACAGCAGCTGGGGAAAAGGAATGCATGAACCAGTTGCTTTGTACCTTAACTAGGGGAAAAAGATAGCATTGTACTGCAGTCTGGGTAACAGCAATGCATGAAAATAAGAAGCTATTGTCCAACGGACTTCCCAGTGAGAACACTATGTGTGGCAGCGGAGTAACAAGAAGGCATTGTGTGCTTGCTGAGATAATGAAGGCATTGCATAGCTCCTGTGATTACAATACATTAAATTGTACATTTGCTAGTGTGCTTGGAAGGCATTGATTGTACTGGTGTTAGGACAACAGGCAGGTATTGTACAGCTGTTGGAATAGCAAAAAGGCACTGTACAGCTATTAACATAACAAGAAGTACTTTTACGCCTTCAGCTATAACAACCAGGCATTGTGCGGATTCTTGGTTTACAAGAAGATATTGAATGGCTGCTGAGATTACAAGAAGACATTGTGAGGCTGCTGGGTTTACCATAAAATATTGTATGGTTGCTGAGATTACAGAGAGGCATTGTATGGCTGCTGGATTACAAGAAGACATTGTACGGCTGCTGAGATTGCAGGAGAGTGCTGTATAGCTGCTGAGTTTACAATAAAATATTGTATTGCTGCTGAGATTACAGGAAACTGCTTCACTGGTGCTGGATTACTAGAAGGCGTTTTCCAGCTGCTGGGGTTACAAGAAGATGTTGTACGGTTGTGAGATTACAAGAAGGCACTGTACGGCTGCTGGCTTTATAGAAAGGTATTGTATGACTGCTGAGTTTACAGGAAGGTGCTGCACGGTTGCTGGATTACAAGAAGGCATTGTACGGCTGCTGAGATTATCAAAAGGAATTGGCTGCACAAGGATAGCAAAAGGTCATGGTGTCACACTTGAAAATGAATCTTAGTGACTCCACCTTTCTTACAATTTATCCAAGTATTGTCGGAGACTGCAAATATTACCCTTGCCAGAAGCCTTTTTCAGAGTGTAACTGTTGTCATAGTAAACATAGTTTGAGTATGATGACACTTTTTGCTTCCAGCCTTAGCAAGAAGCTGTTATGCTCACCCTGTTGGCTGAACAGACTTCCAGTTCATTCCCTGATAGACTATATCAATTCCACCCCACCCCCCAAAGTTGCTGAAGATACACCTTTCAGAAATGTGTGAATTCCTTCCTTGGATTGTATATGCCCCTGAATTTGATCAGGAAGTGCCTTTCATACCAGTTGTGATTTTAAAGTAGGGCTTGCAATTGTCCACATACCTTGAAGATGTGCCATGAATCCAGTGTGCAGCAATGCTGGAGGTATGTTCACACTGTATGAACAGGCCAAGAGCATCTGGAGGAGCTGGAACTGAGTGTTAATTGTGATAGTTTCATGGGTGGGCGGATTGAGTAGGGTATCTTTTTTTTTTTTTACTTTTTCCAAATTTTTATTGGCAACTCAAGCAAAATCACGTTTCAAAAATAAAGCATTTTTACAGCAATACTAAAATAAAGAGGAAAGTTGTAGTACATGAATTCCTTGAAAAATTAATCAAATAAGAAAGAAATCAGGAACTATTCAATGATCCTAAGTAGGGAACAAGTTACCCCAAATTTTATCAACTTTCTTCAGAGAACGAATCCCTCGAATTTTGGCAGTTGAAAGTTCCATGTCATATATCTCATTTACCAGTAGCCACCATTCGGTTACCACTGGTGATTTATCAGAGATCCAAGCCCTGGCAATTATCAATCTTGCACAGGACATTAAAATAAACATTAAGTCCTTATAAGTAACAGAATTAGGTTGTATTCCCAAAAGGACCATCTCGGCGGAAATTTTACCAAAAAACAATTTATGCTGTTTCAGCACTTTCGCTATGTCGTCCCATAATGTTTGTAAAGCAGGGCATGAAAAAAGTATGTGTACAATATCTGCTGCTAGTAGGTCGCATTTAGGGCATTTTATGCGTTCAGGTAATACGTTGTTCCCTGACCATTTAAAGAAGTGAAGCGGCGTATAATATAACTGGCATATGGTCTTATAAGATTGAAGTTTTAAGCTAGAAGAGTTAGTTAGAGAGTTGCTGTTATTTAAAAAAGTTGTAATATTGTTTGAGGAAATGGGCAATCCTAGAGTAGTAGTCCACTTCTGTGCTATTTTAACGCAGTCATCAAGTTTAGATTGGGTAAAACATTTGTACCCCAAGCTAATTAGTTTGTTTATTGTTTCACCGTAAATGCAAGTCCATATTTCTGAGTCTAGAATTTCTCTTAGTTTCAATCTATTCATGAAGAAGTCTCGTATCTGTGTGTATTTGAAAAAAGCATTTGCAGGTAGTTTGTAAAGTGTTCTTAAGGTATCAAATGTTAAAAAGCCTGAAGAACCGTATAAATCAGAGAGGTAGTTTATACCGTGATTAGCCCAATTTCTAACTATCGGATCACTAAAAATCTCAGGTAAACCCGGATTGTACCATATTCTTAGCTTTGGGTGGTAAAACGTGGTTTTATTAATAGCCATAATAGTATGCCATATGTGTACTACATCTTTCGCGGTCTTAAACTTCACTCGCTTAAAGTAGTTCGGGTCGTTGCTTCTAGCTAGAAATTGAACAGACTTTGCGCCTAGCATGAATTGGTGGAAGAAATATGGATGGTAAAAAGAGAAAAGGCTGCATATCCGACCCAAGAAAGAAGCGTAAAAATAAAATTTAAAGTCGGGGAAGTCGAGGCCGCCTTTGATAGCTGTTAATTTGAGAAGAGACAGAGCTCTGCGATTTTTCTTGTAACCCCAAATGTAGCTGCCTAAAATGCCATCCAGTTTTTTTAAAAATAAGTTGTTAACGTATAACGGGATGGACCTAAACATTTAGTTAAAAGTTTAGAGTCATAATTTCTTTTAAGTTGGATGTTATTTTAATACCCAAGTAGTTCGCAGTGTGGCATACCCCCAAAACTGGAGCCGGGAGGTTATAATTAACAACGATCTGTGTTTTATTTAAGTTTAATTTGTACCCCGAAACCAAGCCGAATTCGTCGGCTTCTTTAAGGATCCCAGCTACGGCTTTAGGTACATCGGTTGTATAAATAGCAAAGTCGTCTGCGTAAGCAGTAATTTTGAGGGAGTTATTGCCATGCGTAAATGGTATGATACATTCTTGGGTCTGTATTGAGTTAATAAAAGGCTCCATTGTGAGAGCAAATAAGAGGGACCCTTGACGTGTGCCTCTTAGAACCGGGAAGCTATTGGAGGTTAAATTAGCATAACCTATTTTTGCATTAGGTGAGTCATACAAGGCTTGAATCCTAGTGAGGAACAATTTCCCAAAGCCCATCCTCCTTAGTAAAGCCCAAAGGTAGTCCCACCCCACTCGGTCGAAAGCTTTTTCTGCATCTAATAGTACCATACCGAGTGGGGAGGAATTGGTGTTAGCAACGTCAAATGCCGTAATGGCAGTATTGGCATGTGCAGTCGTGTCTCTGCCCATCACAAAGCCGTGTTGATGTTGACTAACTAGTTTAGGCATTAGCGGGGCTAGTCTCATAGCTAGTAGTTTAGAGTAGACCTTGGCGTCAGCATTTATCAAGGAGATGGGCCGGTAAGACCCGCACTCCGCAGGTGGTTTATCCTTCTTTAAAAAAAAGATTATTTTGGCAGTTTTCCAGGATTTCGGGATTTTGCCTGTGTTTCCAATTTGGTTAATCCCTGAGCCAAGTGTAGGTAGAAGTTCCTCGCTGCAACATTTGTAAATTTCCATTGGAAGTGTATCGTCCCCTGCGGATTTCCCCGGTGGGAGTAAAGAAATAGCCATTTGTATTTCGGATAAAGAAAAATGTCCTTCGAGTGGTTCTATTAAGTCAAGTTCCTTATCTCGTGGCCAATTCTTAATTAAGTATCTTTGCGTGGTCTCTGCTGTAGGGATAGTTTCAGGTGTGTAGAGTTTGCTATAGTATGATACGAACTGTTGTAATATTTGTTCTGGTTGATTGTAGCTAATCCCGTCCACCCCAGTAATGCTTTTTATCGTAGAGTTGGCCCGGTCTTCAGCAACCTTATAAGCAAGAATTTTGCCAACCCTATCACCACTTTCGTATTGAGACTGTTTGTATTTGTGTAGTTTCAAGCTTATTTTCCCTCTTAGAAAAGTTTTAATTTTAGAGCGAAGGGTGGTTAGTTTTAATTCTAGTAAAGTTTTATTTTTCGAGATTCTCCCCCCTAAGTTCTCTTGTATGATAGCCTCGGCCAAGTGTTCTTCCAGTGCCCGTATTCTAGAGGTCATTTCCCGATTCTCATTTTGTCGTTCTTTGTTTTGTCTCATAATAAATTGTTGAGCGAACCCTCTGATACTCGCTTTGCATGCGTCCCAAACATAAATGAGGTGTGCTGAGTTTAAGTTAAATTCTAAAAATTCTTTAATATGTTTCTTCAGTTCTGAAACAAAAAAAGTATCTATTAGCAAGTACCTTGGAAAAGAGAATGGCCTAGCATCTGGTTTAGGTGAAAGTATATTAAACCGTAATATGATGGGGTTATGGTCCGAGGTAACTTTTGGGCAGATCTCCATTTGACTGCCCTCTAGTACCTGATCTGTCGTCCAGGCCATATCAATGCGGGAGCACATTTGATGAGGGGCAGAGTAATATGTATAGCCTGCAAGTGTCGGGTGTAAGTTCCTCCATACATCTTTTAAGTTGTGAATGCGCGATAGCTCTAAAATAGCTGCCCTGGTTTTATGCATACGCTGAGATTAATTCACCTTGGTAGTGTCCTTTTTGTAGTTCATTACGCAGTTAAAGTCTCCCATCATTATTATGTCTCCTTCCAAATCTAAAAGTTAAATATTGAGCCGATCAAAAACCCCCGCGTCGTCAATGTTAGATCCGTACAAGGCACATAGTACATATTTTACATTCATTAAATTAAGTTGTGCTATTGCCCATCTACCGGCTTTGTCGGCTGCAGTTCTAAGTACTTCCATCTTCAGAGTTTTCTTCTTAAGTATAGCAACACCCCTTATTAGTGCGTTCATAGAAGTACAGGTAATCAGTTCATATCCCCCTAGTTCCATCAGCTTACGATCCTGAAATCGAATATGAGTCTTGTTTAAAAGAGCAAAGTGAGGGTTATACATCTTCAATTCTTCAAAGACTAATTGTCTTTTAGTTCTGTTGTTGAGACCAGAGACGTTCCATGCTAAACATTTTATTTGATACATTTATTCAGTTTAATCCTCAGTAAGCAGTGCCTATTACATTTATTATTCAGATCTGTGCATGTGAGTGTGCTTGTGCTTCCTTTTTCGCCCTTATTGCCCTTACCCGTGCCCCCCTCTTCCCACTCCCCTAAAGCTTCTCTCCCTGCTTTAGAGGCCCCACCCCAAATACCTACCCGAAAGCCTCCCTCTATCTTCTGCTGCACTTGAAAGGGCAGCGGACCAGAGAGGTCTCCCCATGGTCTCCCCCTCCGTGTTAAACTTGTCTACAAAATCTCAACCGATCCCCACCTCACAGAAATTTTAATTTTCGTAGATCAGAGTGGTCGCTCATAGCTTTCAGATTCTAATTTCCTGTAAGTTTAGCTAGATAGATTTAAGTATCCATTTTTGCCAAAAGTTGCTCTGCGTCTTTGACGTCATTGAAAAAATAAGCGTGCCCTGCTTTTATAACTTTAAGATGTGCTGGTTCCTGGAGATATGCTGTAGCGCCCCTAGACTTAAAAGGGTCTATCAATTTCCGCAGCACCCATCTTCTGTCCATAGTAGCCTTGCTAAGGTCTGATTTAGCAAAGAAAGTTATATTGTCACAAGTGATAGGTGTATTCGGTCTGGCTTTCAATGAAATAGCCTGTCTTAGCAGATAGATGCCAAAGTAAGCCAGAATTGGTTGAGGATATTTACTCTCTTTATTTTTGGAAATAATCGGTAGTCTGTGTACCCTTTGGAGTTGGCAATCCCAGTCCCAGTCGCCCAGGTCTGGGAATGCTTTTTGAAAAATTCGGATCAAGTAGGCTCTTGCGTCGGAGCCTTCAGTCCCTTCAGGTATTCCAAAAATTCTCAAATTCTGGCGCCTTTGACGGTTCTCAAGATCCTCGACTTTGTTCTTCAAAGTCTCTATATCTTCTTTGTGTTTTGCTGTGGAGGCAGTGGTAGTGGCCAGTGTTTCCTCAGCGTTAACGACTCTCTGCTGTAATTCTTCAATATCTTTAGTAACGCCACTGAGCTTGTTAGTAACTTCCTGTAGGCAGTTATGAATCTTGCAGTTATCCTCCTTAAGTTGGCGGAAATGTTGTTGGGACTCTTCATGATGGACCATTAGTGTTTTTAAAATTAGGTCCAAGGATGAGGATGAGGAAGTAGTCTCGGTTTGAGAGGCGATAGGAGAAAATATGAGAGATGTGGCAGGAAATGTGTTAGGTGTAGCCATAGTAGCTGATGTGGTCGGTATAACAGTTACTTGATTGCTTGAAGTTATAATAGGTGTAAGCGCTGCAGGTGTGGTGTCCGTCGAGGCCTTGGTAGTAAGTGCCAAATTAGAGATTCAGGGGCTCATTAGGATGGCGGACGGACTTGCGTCCGTCCGCCACCCTAGAGTAGGAGGGACCGTCCGCATGGGCTGCGGCGGTCCCTCTGTGCAAATTAGGATGTGACCGCCAACCTGGCGGTCACATCCTGGATATTTAACATTGCGGCGGGTGCAGCTTCAAGCTGCACCCGCCGCAATGTCAAAAAAGCATACATTGCATATGTATGCAGCAAGCAGCAGGCACCGCGCGGTGCCTGTCGCTTGCTGCATACATATGCAGGGGGGTACCATAGGTACCCCCCATGTGCACCCCCCACCCCCCCTTCACCCAGGGGGCCCGCAACGGGCCCCCGCAGTGAAGCTCCGTATGCTTTTACACGGCGGAATATCCGCCGTGTAAAAGCATTTCTTTCTGTGCATCCTAATATGGTGGATGGTGTCTGAGAGACACCGTCACCATATTACAGCTTTTCCGCCGCAGTTGTAAGCCAACCGCGGCGGAAAAGCTGCGGACGGAAACCAGGACCCACCAGCCATCCTAATGTGGCGGTGGGTCTTTGGTGGGTCCGCTGCGGTTTTTCCGCATCCTCCGGGCCGGCGGTGGATTCCGCCGGCCCAGAGGATGCGGAAAAACCGCCATCCTAATGAGCCCCTGAGTTTGGAGCCAGTTCTGGACTTAGCAAGGTCCCATTGCAAGAAGGGGACTTAAAAATATTGTCTTGTAAGTTGTCAGCTTCCATGATATGATTTCCTGGTAGTGCGAATGACAGTTTTTGTGGGCCCCCTTTGACTTGCATCCACTTAAGTAAAGGGCTCTGATCTTTAATTATATTCCCTCCTGTAGCTCCTGTAGAAGTTACGAGTAGATTTGTAAGCATTGTTGTTGCTTCTTTTGTCTTCCCTTTCTTAGCTCTTCCTTTTCCTTTCCCCTTTCTTTTAGTAACAGTAGATTTCTCTTTTCGTGTTTGGGCTCTGACGTTCTCAGTTAGCTTGTCCGTCCCTTCTTCTTCCATTCCCTCCATCCCCTCCTTTCCTTCGACGTATTCTTCGTATTCTTCATCATTGGAGTTTAGTTCTTGTATTGAGTTCGCCTCAATGCTCCCCCCATCGTTATCAGTGTTTGAGCTTTTATGTTCTATACTTATAATTAAAGACGATGCCAGTGTCTGTACTGATGTATACGCATGAGCTTCGGGTTCAGAGCTTGACAGAGTGATATCGGGAGCATCGGTCTCAGTGTCAATAGTTGGCTCTAATTCAGCGCTCTGGGTAGTTTTGGTAGCCCTGGGTGGTCCCATTGTGGTGTTTAGCTTAGATTGCGTAGGCTGAGTGAGCTGCGTAGGTATTACCTTGTTGGGGCTACTCTCCATTGTTGAGTTACCGTCTAGCTCCCCCTCTTGTTGTTGGATAGATTTGCCGTTGATATTACCGGTCTTTTTGGATTTATTGTTAGCCTTGTCCGCTGGTATGTCGACCTCTTTTATTTTGGGTTTTGGTTTTATTTTAGAGGGAGTTTCTTTCTCTTTCTCTTTCTCTCTCTCTTTCTCTTTTACAGTCAAGGTGGTAGAAGGGATAGAAGGGAGGTTTAGCGGTAATTTTACCAACTTGAGACTCCTGTTGAGTGAGACAGGATATGCGTGCCACCACTGCCGGTGAAATGGGTCTGAGCGGCTCCTCTGATCCCTTCAGGGGAGTACCTTTCAATAGAGCTTTGTTCTGCCTTGTGTTTTTTGGAGCCATAAGCGCCTTTAGGTATGGGGGTATGGGGGGATGCCCTTGTGCTTAGCCGAGTCTTGGAAGAATATATGGTAGTATATTTTTAGCAGACAACTCGCCCTTACAAGTTTTTGGAGCAGGTATTGCAAATGCTAAAAAATCAAATATCCAGTAATCCAATATCCACTAGCTAGTAAGGACCGGTAGCAAGCCAGCAGCTGGAGCCCACCTGATATACACCAGTACTTTACTCCGTTTAAACAAGTATTGGTCTTCTCAGAAAGTTGTTTTCTTTTTTTTTTTTTACCAGAGCTTCCAGATGAAGTATTGTTACAGAAAAGCGGGTCACCGACCCGAGGCTTGGGGCTTGGGGCTGGGGCTGGGGCTGTAGCTTAAACAGACAAACCTATATTAGGAAACACTCAGGACGCCCCCCTTCAGCAAAGCCAGTTCTCTGCCCCCTCACCTCACCTCGCTTTTCAGTTCGGAGCCGAGTTTCAGTTAAACTTTGCAGTCCAACCCCCGTGCTTCATTCCCCCGACGCCTCTTTGTCTCTGTTCTCTGTTCCGTGCTTTTTCTTTTCTTTGTCTCGGTGCACCAGTGTGCTGTTAGTCGGAGAGCCGGAGAGCCGCAGCCACGGTCCAAAAAACCACAGCGCATGCAGGTCCCAGCCCTCTTTCCTGCAGTCGATATCCTGTAGCCTGTAGCCGGTAGCGATACTGCCGCAGCACGCTCAGCCGAGCGTTGTGCTGCCGAACAAGAGCAGGAGTCAGTGGGTGGGCGGATTGAGTAGGGTATCAATGAAGATATTTGGTTTTCACTAGACGCGGTGTCTGACCTTTTGTTAAAATACAATAGCAAAAGAACTTCCAGGATCCGTCTTGCCAGTGGTTCCCTGTCTGCACCTTCTGTAGCATTTCCCCTGACGCTGGGGTGGGACTTCGTCCCCCAGCATCCTTTGAGTCCTGAGGCGGGTGCCAAAGGACTCTCGATACCCAGGTCTGGCACCACCTTGGATGGCTCTTTATGGTGGAATCTGGGGCGAATCATTAAGGAAATCGGACTTGCGGAACAACTGTTTTAAAATCTTGGAATCCCATTTGGCAAGAACCTCACCAGGGGCCACTGAAAAGAGTAGAGGTGTAGCCTTTTCAAAAACCATTGGGACTGTCTTCAATTTCGCCAGCAGGCTAGGCAATACGCCCATCAGGGAGCTCACGGCCATTTATAAAGCCAAATACTGTGGAATTGCTAGCTATGGGGTAGGGTGGGGGTCTCAGTGACCAGGCGGGATTGGTAAGGAATTAGAAATACTTTATCAAGAGATTATTGGCTGTCCCAAAATCTACTAGCTCTTATATGTGCCATTCTGAGGCTGGGCTAGGGTTTATCAGTGATGTCATAAAGATGCAATCCCTCCTTCTGTGGTTCAGGATCTGGACAAGGAGCCAAACCTCCTTTAATAGGGTGGTTCTCACTGACTGCCTAAAGCTGGAGCAATGCTTAAAAATTCCCTGGATCAGAAACATTGGAAACACATTTTTTAGCCGTGTCCTGGAAGATCTTTTTAAGTCACGTGGTATACTGAATGCTAGCACCTTAGCCAACTACGTTTTAGCTAAATGCACGGATGAGAGAGTTTGGGAGGAAACCATTAGGTCAACCATTCAGGCATTTGCTGAGATGTGCACAAGCAACAGTATAGAGACGTATTTACCATGGATTAGCAACTGGCACTGTAGATTCCTGCTAGTGAGACTTAGATTTAGCACAGAGCACTTTTTAGTCGCGTTCCCTCAGTATGGTTCTTATTTTGCTAACTTACCTCCTTGTCCCAGTGACGGGCGTTCTGCACAAAGCACTTTGCACTTTATGTTTGTCTGTAAACATTATATGCCTTATTACGATGAGGCTCGGAAAGCCTCAGACAGTATTTCTCGATAAGAGCTTGTGCTACGGCTAGTTTACGGCTGCAGCACAAGTTCCCATTGAGAAATGGGAGTATTCGACCCCACCACGGGCTGCCGCATTTTGATCCCGATGTCGGCACTGCCTAGCGGAGGTCAGTCGGTCCCCAGACCATGATGGTGTCAGTCTGCGGCAGCTCCAACCGACATCGTAATTGAGCCCTTTGTATTACTGAGAAAGTATTACTTTTTACCCTTCGTAAAACAGGCTAATATCTGCTATAGAAGAGACGCTTTCACTTTTCTGCAGTCATTGTCAACTGTGAGCATTGGCTTCTCAACTGCTGTTTATATTCAATGTGCTATGAGGCAGAGGGCATCTGTTGCTTTGTAATGAGTTTTATTGTTAGAACCTGTATTCTGTAGGTTTTGTCTTTTAATGGTTTTATGATTCTTTTTTGATCATATAGTGATCAAATAAAGATTGTTGAACAAACCTATCAGAATACAATGGATAGTAAATAGAGGTTTCCCATTTCCCACGAAATGATCATCCACCTCAAAGTTGACCCTTGTGTTTTATAGATGGAGAGCTTTACATTAGCCATCTCTTCTGCATATTCTAAGCTGTCTCTGTTTTCTCCATGCAGAGAGGTTCCTTGAAGCAGAAGACCCGCAGGAAGTGCAGCGCAACACCCTGGCCTTCAGCACTGGTGCCCGTGTGTGCCTGGGAGAGGGCCTCGCCCGTATGGAGATCTTCCTCTTTCTCGCCCACCTGCTGTGGGAGTTCGCCTTCCTGCCGCCGACGCCCAACGAGCTCCCTGACTTGAACGGTAGCTTCGGTATCAACCTGAGGTGCAAGCCTTTCCAGGTGAAGATTGTGCCCCGCACGGAGCTGGATGGTGGACGTTGCCAGACATGAACGCCACCCAGGACTAGTTGATGTGCACAAATCTACAGCAACAGGGTCCAAAAGATCAGCTGCAGCACTCGTAATCGTAGTGTCTCTTCATACTTTCAGCATGCCTATACCACGAGGTGCATCACCATTCCAATACAACAGTGCCTAGATCTTTGCTCTTAAAAGCCTGAAAAAGAGACACTTTTAGCTACAGCTGTGTTACTAATGACATTGATTGCACAACATAAGCCCTGCAGTTACAGATGTGCCAGTGGTCCAGGAACAATTTTCAGAGTGGGGGTGCTGCCATCAATGTTACATCACTGAAGTCATAGAGATTGTGAAAAATCCAAGCATCACACAAAGAACAAGTACAGCAAACGAGTCACACCTATTATGCAAGAGAGCGGTAAAGATATATGTAGCTGGTGGTACATTTTGGAGTACACTGTTGCAAATACATTGCTTAAGCTCGATGTGGTGGACACTGCCATTTACAGACAGCACATTCTTCATTGAAATGGTCACTTATTTTGCACAGACATACAGTTTTACTGATAAATCTATATCGTGCACAAACAATAATGTGCGGAAATTGGCTGTCATCGAATATGTATTATTTGAGCATCACTGTGTGTCTTGATTTGTTTTAATCATATTAAAAGCGTTGTTTCTGTCACTCTTCAGAATTACAAAAATGCACTTCAGCTATGCTTTCCTAGCTGCTGGTATATTTAGAAATATTGGTACAGTTCGTTTATATGTATTTAAATTTTGTTGTGCATTAATTAGAAACAAAAATGACATCCTACAGCCTTTCCTTTCACACTAGCAAGATTGGGACGTTACTTGGCCGTCAGAGAAAAAAGGTAAACAGCATTCTCCATGTAAAAAAGAAAAAGCAGCAATTTGTCAAACGACATAGCCTGACATTTGACTTCTACCTCTGAAAGTACAGCAAATGTGACAAGATAAAAAATAACTTTCAAGGAATCTTTATCGCTCATTCACCTTGGAAACGCCAGCATGGTTGTTTTGGGGATGCCGCAGCCAGTGCCTAATTTGAGCTGGTATTCAAAGATGGGAGCACACTCCTAACCTCTCCGCCGGATCGCCCCTTTGCATTCTGGTACATGCAGTTCGTATAACATGAAGAGTTAGGAAAAAGTTCGGAAGTGTTTCACCAAGGTTGGTGCAAGTAAGTACTTGGTGTTTCCAGTATCTCTAGACATGGCTCGTGTTTAGGGATAATATCCCTCATCAGTAGAGATCAGTTCTGGGGTGGCTGAGAAGGCTGCCAAACAACAGTCACAGGCTTCGTTGCCTCTCGGACGCGAAGGTGCATCTCCAATAGCTCGTCAGCTACGGGGGCTCACGGGAGCCCTTAAAAGTATTCAAAGATGGGAGCACACTCCTAACCTCTCCGCCGGATCGCCCCTTTGCATTCTGGTACATGCAGTTCGTATAACATGAAGAGTTAGGAAAAAGTTCGGAAGTGTTTCACCAAGGTTGGTGCAAGTAAGTACTTGGTATGTCCAGTATCTCTAGACACTGCTCGTGTTTCGGGATAATATCCCTCATCAGTAGAGATCAGTTCTGGGGTGGCTGAGAAGGCTGCCAAACAACAGTCACAGGCTTCGTTGCGTCTCGGGCGCGAAGGTGCATCTCCAATAGCTCATCAGCTACGGGGGCTCACGGGAGCCCTTAAAAGTATTCAAAGATGGGAGCACACTCCTAAGCTCTCTGCCGGATCGCCCCTTTGCATTCTGGTACATGCAGTTCGTATAACTTGAAGAGTTAGGAAAAAGTTCGTAAGTGTTTCACCAAGGTTGGTGCAAGTAAGTACTTGGTATTTCCAGTATCTCTAGACACGGCTCGTATTTCGGGATAATATCCCTCATCTGTAGAGATCAGTTCTGTGGTGGCTGAGAAGGCTGCCAAACAACAATCACAGGCTTCGTTGCCTCTCGGGCGCGAAGGTGCATCTCCAATAGCTCGTCAGCTACGGGAGCTCACGGGAGCCCTTAAAAGTATTCAAAGATGGGAGCACACTCCTAACCTCTCCGCCGGATCGCCCCTTTGCATTCTGGTACATGCAGTTCGTATAACATGAAGAGTTAGGAAAAAGTTCGGAAGTGTTTCACCAAGGTTGGTGCAAATAAGTACTTGGTATTTCCAGTATCTCTAGACACGGCTCGTATTTCGGGATAATATCCCTCATCTGTAGAGATCAGTTCTGTGGTGGCTGAGAAGGCTGCCAAACAACAATCACAGGCTTCGTTGCCTCTCGGGCGCGAAGTTGCATCTCCAATAGCTCGTCAGCTACGGGAGCTCACGGGAGCCCTTAAAAGTATTCAAAGATGGGAGCACACTCCTAACCTCTCCGCCGGATCGCCCCTTTGCATTCTGGTACATGCAGTTCGTATAACATGAAGAGTTAGGAAAAAGTTCGGAAGTGTTTCACCAAGGTTGGTGCAAATAAGTACTTGGTATTTCCAGTATCTCTAGACACGGCTCGTGTTTCGGGATAATATCCCGCATCAGTAGAGATCAGTTCTGGGGTGGCTGAGCAGGCTGCCAAACAACAGTCACAGGCTCCGTTGAGCTGGTGGTTGCTGGTGGGGGCCACCGGCACTCATTTTTGGGGGCTGGCACTTATTTTCCCTCATCAGACATTTCCATAGAGAAGGACACAAAGAGAAAGAAGGAGGAAGAGAAAGATGAAAAAATCATCAGAAAGGGAGAAAGCAGGAGCTTGCAAGAGTGAGATAAAGGGGCAGGAAGTGTCCGGCTGTGGATTAAAGAGGCCTGAGGTGGATTCAGGACTATGCAGCCTTGGTATTCGGGTGTTGCACTTAAGTGTGCTATTCACTGGCTTCTGAGTAGCACTTTGGGCACCACCACTCATTATTTTCAAATTAAGCACTGGCTGGCTCAACCCCAAATCCCTATTTCCAGCCCCAATAAATGTATTTGTATTTGTATTGTGTATTTGTAAAGCGCAACTATCGCTCCGAAAGGAGCATCCTGGCGTTGGAAACATAGTGCAATACAATTACAGGAAAAGGTTAAATGGCCGCCAATACAAAATTGTCCGATAGATTGAATAGCCAGGTCTTTAATTGCTTCCTGAACAGGATTTCCTGATCGAGGCATCTGAGGTCCTTGGGCATTGTATTCCACACTTTAGAGGACAATAAGGACAGAGACTTCTCCCCCTTGGTTTTGTAGTTGAATCTGGGTATACTAATCAGGTTACCACCCGAAGACCTCAGCTTCCTGGGAGGGTTATAGCGAGTGTATCGCCTAGTAAGATACCTTGGACCTGTGTCGTTGAATGCCCGAAAGACGACCACAAGGATTTTGAATAAGATCCTCTTGTGCAGGGGAAGCCAATGTAAGGCCTTAAGAGCTGCCGATGCAGAAGATTTTCTCGGTAATTGTAATACCAATCTGGCTGTAGCATGTTGCACACTCTGGAGTTTTTTTAGTGTGGCCTTTTTTGCACCGGCCATTAGGCCATTACAATAGTCAAGACGGGAAAATATTAAGGCCACTGCCACCGCCTTTCTTGAATCTGTGGGGAGGAAGTCGAAACATTTCTTTAAAGATTTAATAATACTAAAACAGTTTCCTGCCACACTCCTCACATGCTGGTCGAAAGATAGTTCGGAGTCAAATATGACCCCCAGGTTTCTAGCTGAATCGATCGTATGGGGAGGTGCGGGCGAGTCCTCAGGCCACCATTTGCTTGGACAAAAATGAGCATTCTTCCCCAGAGGTAGAATCTCTGTCTTGTTAGCATTGCATTTTAGATGGTTGTTTTCCAACCATCGGAAGACATCCGTCAGACAGTTCTTTAGATTCTGTTCGGCGTTGGTAGAGTTTAGATCAAGGGGTACAATTAATTGAGTATCATCAGCATAAGATGTAATAACGGACTCAAAATCGAGCCCTGTGGAACTCCTGACGACACCTTTTTTTCCTTGGAGAGAAAGGGGCCCAAAGCAGTGGTTTGGGACCTATCTGAAAGGAACGGGATTATCCAAGCCTGTATCTGTAATGCCTATATCTCTTAGTCTGTTGATGAGTATTGTGTGAGAAATGGTGTCGAACGCCGCTGTGAGGTCTAATAAAATCAAAACGGTGTTTTTTCCTTCATCCTGCAGGAATTTTATAGAGTCGGTAAGCTCAATAAGCGCAGTTTCCGTTGAATGCTTTGGGCGGAAACCCGATTGCTGGGGATGGAGGATATTATGTGCTTCGAATTTTTTTTTTAGCTCTAGATAAACCAACCGTTCAGTTATCTTGCCAAGAACTGGAAGGAGTGAAATTGTATGCAAATTTGAGAGATCTGTGGGGGATTTATTGGGTTTTTTCATGAGTGGTTTAACTATTGCCTTTTTCCAATCGGAGGGGACTGAGCCTGTGCTAAGAGAGGCGTTAACAATCCCATTAATAATGGGGTTTACCACATCGATTATCTGGTGAAGTTTTCGTGGGGGACATGAGTCAGAGGGCGCCCCAGATTTACATGCTAAGATCACTTCACGGGTTTGAAGTAAAGAGACTGGTTTAAAAGCACTGCTAGTATAAGCCCTAGTCCCCTCTTTGTCAGAGAGGCCAGATTCGGAGGAAGCCAAAAGGGCTAAAAAGTCCCTTTGTAGCAGTACGATTTTCTCCTCAAAATAGTCTGCTACTTGATTGCAAAAGTCTGAAGACGGTGGAATTTCCGGCTGGAGGGCTTTAGGGTGAGTGAACGCTTTGACAATAGAATGTTTTGTTTTTGTTTTTGCGTGGCATCTTTGATGGCTTTAATGTAATATTCCTTCTTGGCGGTTTTAATACTAGACAGGTATAATTTCCTTTGCTGTAAGTAAAGGATTCTGGCTGTAGGGTCATAAAATTTACACCATTTGCGTTCACTTTTCTACATAGTAGATGTTTTTCTGCAAGATCTGGTGAAAACCAGGGGGCGTTTATCTTTCTTCTTTTCTGCTTTTCCGAAGAGCGTTTAGGAGGAGCCCGTTCTTTGATCACTTGCTGCATCCAAGTATGAAAGAGTTTCAAGTCAGATACTACTTCTCCAGACATGTTAGGGATCTGGGACGGGTGGATAGGTATAAGTTTAATACTATCCTCCACCACCCTCCAATTTACATTAGTTGTTGGGTAATGGCTTGTCTTTGCTAGTTTCTGGAATCGAGGGACGCAAATGTTAAAAGGAATGAAACTATGATCTGTCCAAATTTGTGGAATAGGGGCCTGCTTCGTTAAGGTGGGAAGATTAGAACATATCCCATCAAGAGTATGACCTGCATAATGTGTAGGCTGGGTTATTTTTTGGTGTAAATCAAAAATCTCGAGAGTCTGATGGAAATTAAGTGCATGCACGTCGGATTTAGATTCTAGCTGAAGATTAAAATCTCCCAACAGGGTGAAGTGAGGGTAGCGTAACAGAATCTGCCCAAGAGAATCACTGAGAGAGTCCAAGAACATAGTTGCGTTACCTGGGGGGCGGTATATAAGGCCTCCTGAGAATGAAGAGGTCGCATTTAACTTGATGGAAAAGCCGATTCCTTCGACTCCTTTTAGAGGTCCTAAATTGAAGGTATGGCAATTCGTGGAATTTCTCAGTACCATGGCCACTCCTCCTCCTCTCCCTTTCGGTCTGTCCTGCCTGAAGATTGTAAAGCCCGATGGAAGGGCTGATGCTAGATCGGGGTTACTACTGTCATTTAACCAAGTCTCGGTTATAAAGAGGCAATCTAGATCAAAGTCAAGGATTAGGTCTCTAATATCCTGGCAGTGACAACCCATGGAACGTGCATTAATAAGGCCAGCTTTAAAGTTCCCATTTCCAGCTGACTTATTGTCTGGGGAAGACTTCGGCTCGACTGAGGACCAAGGTGAGGTCCAACTACAGTGCCTACATGAAAACGGGCGCCATATCCTATCCATTAAGATACCACAGGGACAGCTGTTTGGAATATTAAGACTTAGAAGGTCGCTTACCCGGTACGTTTGTATTGGGTGTGAAAGTGCGGTCTTTCCTGCGCCTGTCGCGGTCTTGGCGCGGACGGGCGCAGATGGGCTTGCCTTTGGCGCGCCGCCGGCGCGCCGCCGGCGCGCCCACTGCGCCAACAGGTGTTCCTAATATGTTGATGGAGGAGGGTGGGAGGCATGGACGCCCCTGAGCAACTATTTCACGCTATATAAAACGCATTTACATTACATTACATTACATCCCAAAGCTGGTACGCTACCCTAGTTTCCACCCCAATATGGCGGCAAGCCCTGTCTCCGATCGCGTCAGCTCCTATTCGTCTGCGCGTGGAGCAGGGTTCTAGATACGGCGAGGGGAAAGGGTAAGTGGCAATTTAAAATCTCAAATAAGTTTTTACAAATCACAAATCAATATATCAAATATTAAAAATGTTGGCTGCCTTAACCCCCGGCTTTCCGCCTCAGGGGAGAATTGTTCACACTGAATCTAAGTGCGCATGCTTCTGCGCCGATTAAATACCAGGGAGGGCGGGAGGCATCCCAAAGCTGGTGCGCTACCCTAGTTTCCACCCCAATATGGCGGCAAGCCCTGTCTCCGATCGCGTCAGCTCCTATTCGTCTGCGCGTGGAGCAGGGTTCTAGATACGGCGAGGGGAAAGGGTCAGTGGCAATTTTAAATCTCAAATAAGTTTTTACAAATCACAAATCAATATATCAACGTGACCATCTGATCTCTCATTTCGGACCTCCATCTATCTGATTCTGGTTTACGACTATAGACCAGTGTACCCCTTCCACTGCTCTAAGACATCGGGCGCCAACCCGGGCAGAGGTACTAGTCAATACTTACATGATCATTGTTTTTGGTCAACTGTGGTTGCTGCTCACCTCTTAATCGATTATAGGGAAAAAACAATAGTGACACTAGTGATTAGGAAAGTATACAAATTATTTATTATATTTCATAGTGATTTTTGTAAATATAAAACATATATTAAGAGAAGAAAAAATTCCTACAGAGACTGACAATTAAACAACATTCTAATCACATTCATTCATGACACAAGCATACTACATTCAACTAATCATATTGATATATATGATCTTCTTGGCGTTAATAGTTTAATTTGCAATTAATGTTCAAAAATGATTAGTTGAATGTAGTATGCTTGTGTCATAAATGAATGTGGTTAGAATGTTGTTTAATTGTCAATCTCTGTAGGACTTACTTCTCTTAATATATGTTTAATATTTACAAAAATGACTATGAAATCTAATAAATAATGTTTATACTTTCCTAATCACTAGTGTCACTATTGTTTTATTCTCCATATTGTTTTGAGACTCTTTTGTTTGAAGTAGCCCTAGAGTACTTACATTAATGTAATTCCCTGTCTAGGTGTACTTCTCATCTTTTTCAGGGGGCTCCTTTTCTTTGCAATTTGCTGCTCACCTCTTTCCAGCTACTTTCAAATTAAAAGAAAAGTATTAGTCAACAAAGAGTTGCATGGATTTCCAAAGGCCCTGCACTGCAGGATAAATATTCGGACTCTAAATATTAAAGGAACCAAAAACCACCCAACTGCATTTTCAGAAGTATTTCTTATATTATTTTCTATTAAATAATCACTTTTCTAATTCTATAATTTATGTTTGTTAACTTGATAAAGTTTAAAATAAACACAAGTGTCCTGGGATGCGAGTCTGCTAGCATAACAGCACAACTTTATATCTGGGAAGGGGAGGAAAAGAAAATGAACAGGTGAGATGGCAGAGGGAGATAATGCCACATAAAAGAAGAAGAAAAGTTTATGGAAAGGGAAGATTCAGAGGAAAGGGGAACCCGAACTGGAACCATGGAGTGGAAGGTAAAAAGAAAACAGGGAGGGAGTGAAAAAAAACACTGAATGGAGAAGAGAAAAAAGGAATAATAAGAGGAGAAAGAAACAGGAGGGGATAAAATGATAAAGTAATTGGAAGGCAATAGAGACATTAAGCAAGCAGTAACAAAGCTTACAGATGTGACTTTGTTCTAGTACATGTGCACCTTGCAGGGGCACTCTTCAATACTACAATTCTTGATCCTGTTAATGTATGTTATATGACAGAAAGCTCACTCATTGTTGGACGGAGGGTCCAGGCACTGTGAAAGAGGCATCCTACACCACCAGCGCACTTTGGCTCTAGCACACGAGCTCCCAGCTTACTCCTCGCCGCACCCGCTCCGCGGGTGCCGCTTTGCTGGTCAGCCTCGGTGTAGTAGCTTCGAGGGAGCACACGCAAGGCGGCAAGGCGGTAAGGGGCGCGAGGCACCAGCGGGGCTGCGAGCGTGCAGGGACTTCATTTCCCAGAAGTCCCTGTGAGACCAAGGAAGAGCTTCCGGTCCGCTCTCCCTGCTGGCCCGCCCCCCGCCCACCAAAGGACTTTTAAAAAGCGTACCTGCAATCCCCATTCCGAGGGTCACTCATTGTTGGACGGAGGGTCCAGGCACTGTGAAAGAGGCATCCTACACCACCAGCGCACTTTGGCTCTAGCACACGAGGCTCCCAGCTTACTCCTCGCCGCACCCGCTCCGCGGGTGCCGCTTCGCTGGTCAGCCTCGGTGTAGTAGCTTCGAGGGAGCACACGCAAGGCGGCAAGGCGGTAAGGGGCGCGAGGCACCAGCGGGGCTGCGAGCGTGCAGGGACTTCATTTCCCAGAAGTCCCTGCGAGACCAAGGAAGAGCTTCCGGTCCGCTCTCCCTGCTGGCCCGCCCCCCGCCCACCAAAGGACTTTTAAAAAGCGTACCTGCAATCCCCATTCCGAGGGTCACTCATTGTTGGACGGAGGGTCCAGGCACTGTGGAAGAGGCATCCTACACCACCAGCGCACTTTGGCTCTAGCACACGAGGCTCCCAGCTTACTCCTCGCCGCACCCGCTCCGCGGGTGCCGCTTCGCTGGTCAGCCTCGGTGTAGTAGCTTCGAGGGAGCACACGCAAGGCGGCAAGGCGGTAAGGGGCGCGAGGCACCAGCGGGGCTGCGAGCGTGCAGGGACTTCATTTCCCAGAAGTCCCTGCGAGACCAAGGAAGAGCTTCCGGTCCGCTCTCCCTGCTGGCCCGCCCCCCGCCCACCAAAGGACTTTTAAAAAGCGTACCTGCAATCCCCATTCCGAGGGTCACTCATTGTTGGACGGAGGGTCCAGGCACTGTGAAAGAGGCATCCTACACCACCAGCGCACTTTGGCTCTAGCACACGAGGCTCCCAGCTTACTCCTCGCCGCACCCGCTCCGCGGGTGCCGCTTCGCTGGTCAGCCTCGGTGTAGTAGCTTCGAGGGAGCACACGCAAGGCGGCAAGGCGGTAAGGGGCGCGAGGCACCAGCGGGGCTGCGAGCGTGCAGGGACTTCATTTCCCAGAAGTCCCTGCGAGACCAAGGAAGAGCTTCCGGTCCGCTCTCCCTGCTGGCCCGCCCCCTACCCAAATCTATACCTATAAAACGCCATCTCACTCCCGCAGCGCGGGACGCAGCCCGGGCTAAGACTGGGCAAAGACAGGGCCGTTTTAGGCCGTTAGAGGCAGTTAGAGACTGGGCTGGGCCACCTTATTGAAATTCAACCTCTCTTCCTAATTAGATCCCAGTATGGCAACCCGTGAGTTTAGAGATAGAGCAGCCAAATCTAAACTAAAAAATGGCACCCTGGACGACTTCATCACTAGGACTCACACTGCCATTGACAACGAGATAACCAAGATGCAACACAGGGTTTCATTAGAACTCGATGCTGCTAGAAGACTGTCAGTCGAGTTGACTGCCGCTAAAAAATCCTCTCTCGGCCCTATTGCCTGGGCGAAAACCCCTGAACGGCCTCCAGGCTCCACACCCATCCTGATTGTTACTAATGCCGATATTCACGCTACACAAGTAGTAAGCTCACCCTCCCCTCAAGGGAAATTCTTACAAAACCCTATCCCCCCTCTAAATTCCCATCTGGGTGTGATTGTAGACCAAAGGAAGGGATGTGAGGAGGGCTTACCCTTGGCAGTTGAACCCACCCCTGCTTCACAAGAAAGAGGTGGTAGCCTACCCATAGTACAAAAGTATTCACAAAACAAAAGGAAGCGCAACCCCACCTCGGCATACTCAAGAAAAAAGGCCAAAGTGGCGAAGGCGCAGCTACCAACTAAGGCACCTTCCTTAGATATTTTGCCAACACCGCAATTTTCTACCCTAGTAACATGCACAGATAACATCCCCCCTTACACAGCAGTCATCCAAGAAAACAACGATTTTACTATAGAAAGCGACACTGCAGGAACCCCTCTATGCTCTATTAAAGGGAAGGATGTCGAATTTCTCTCCATTGTTTGGGAAACACTAAAAAAACTACTCTCCCCAATGGAAAAGAGATTCACACATATAGAGACTCAGTTACTAGAAATTGACAAAAAGCATATTAAATCTGGCAACAACTATTATCCAGAACTCCAAACCTATATGCACAAATGGACCCTTGTCCCCAGTTGCACGCTCGGATTCTATAAATCAAACAGGAGTGTATTCGCGGCCTTCCCCTAAGGCCAAGAAACCAGGATCTATTAACACATTTCCACCTGCTGCATGCTCTTCCCTCACCACTTCCAATGTCACACCCAAGGTCAAACCAACACCCAAACCCCGAACCAAAGTAGATGTTCAAAATCCTCCCAGTGGGGTAATGCCAAACGTTACTCAACCGGGGGTTGCATCCCTACTGCCACCCACCCTAGCTGCACCTGCCCAAAGTATACCTGTCCCGATCGAACTCCCCAATGTGCGGCATAATGGTCAGAACACTAATCCTCCATCATCGCAGAGAGCCAGCACCAGTTTTATACGATCAAGGGGATTTGTAGATCTTCCCCCGGAGGTTAGCCCCTATGTTGTGGTGCTGACTGGGGTTACCGAACTGATATATAATCAACATGAAAACTTTGCCTCTCTTAAGAATAAGGTGATCCACTGGTTGGAAACCAATAAACCAATCCCCAACCATTTAAGGAGTAAAATCCTTATGGTACGGAGGGTACCTTGGGTAGGGACTACACAAAAGTCCACCCCTGGAGACTGTGTGATAATCTCCTTTGAGGATTCTAATACTGCTCACGCCGTTTGTTCATGGATCAACAACAGTCCAGTTGTAACAATAATAGCAAGACCACTCACCTTCTTCTATCCACCATGTGCCCCTCTAGCTCAGGGGGGGAACTGGAGCAGGATTCAGGCGAGGAAACACACTTGGGGAGTACAAAGAAATCGGTGGGCAGACAGATCCGGAGGATGGAACGGGGCCCCGACTTTCAATAGGTATGGTTGTCTTGAGGAAGTGGACTGACTCCCACACTCACCAAACATTCTTCCCCCCCCACCCATCCGAATTTGTGACCATACCCAGTCTTCGGCCCTTGTACCAACAACCTGTATTTTAAATACACATACGGTTGGTACACCTCCCCCAGCAACACCAGTACACACAGTCCCAAATGATCCCAGAGCAGGGGCAGATAAACAAATCATATGCTCTCCCAATGGTGCAATTGCTGATTCTAACCAGCGGCTGAAACATAATCCCCTTATTCCACAGTGCCCTGTACCTAATAGGGCTCCGCTGGACACCTTCCCACCCAACCAGCGTGGGAAATCTGTAGCCCTAGGGCGCCCCGGAATATTAGACACCAGAAGCATGATAGAGGCTCATGGCATACTCTCCATTTTATCGTGGAATGTGGCTGGGCTAGCGAACAAAATAGACACCCCCGATTGGATGGACTTAGTAGAGGGCTATGACATCTGTCTCCTACAAGAGACTTGGGCTAGAGAACAACTTAGCTGCCAGGGATTCGCGACCTTCAGTATTGAAGCGAAATGGGGGGGAAAGGGCCGCCCTTCAGGAGGCCTTTCGATTTGGGTGGGGTCCCACCTGGCCTGCACGGCCATACCTATGGAAACCAATTCTTGCGATTTCCAATGTGTCTCCTTAGAATGGCCAGGCGGAGGGAAGCTTGTAGTGATTAACCTTTATTCAAGGCCAGTTGGGGTTGCTGCAACATCGGGCCCACTGGAAGACCTAGCACACTTTCTTGATATACACAACTTTTCTTCCCCAGTAATCATAGGTGGTGATTTCAACCAACAATTTGAACCACTCCCTGCCTACATGGATGGCATACCTGCCGAGGAGGATGACCTATGGGACATTCCTTCCTTGACAGACGTAGTCACCAAGGCATGTTCCCCCCTTGCCATTCAGATAATGTCCTTCACACTTAGTCATTCTTTGAGGGCGTGTAACGGCCGGACGGAGGGTGATATCCCGCCTAAAAACACCTTTAACAGGCCGGGTCACGAGTCAAGAATTGACTATATAATGGTATCAACCAGGGAATGGAAGAGGGTGATAGATTTTAAAGTCATCACCAGATATGATAGTGACCACAATCTGCTCTCACTAAAGTTTGAGATCCCTCATCGCCAACTAGAGAAGGTAGATCCCAATGCACCATCTCAGCTCGACTTAGTGTTAACCAGCAATAGGCGCAGAATAAAGTGGACCAAATTGCTGGAAAACCACAATAATATTGAAAGAATTTATGCACTAATCGCTCCTGCCCTGGAAAAAGTAGAGTGCTGTGTGAACTCTCTAGTAAGCGAATCAGAGACTAACATCACGGGTAGCTTGGACTCTCAGGTACATCTGGCTGCCCTCGCTAACATCCACTCGGAATTATGCACCAGTCTCGCAGAAATACTGAACCCAGTTGCCAGGCTCTGTAAGGCCAATAAGAGAAGAGCGACTTGGTTCAACGCCTCTTGCAAGGAAGCAAAAACCCTTTTATTGGAATCACTGAAAGCCCGAGATACCCCAATTATAATCAGGGAGAGATGAGTAGCCTATAAATCTGCCCTCCACACTGCAAAAATAGAATGGGACGAGGAGAATTGGACAAAAATAACAGCCGCCCTCGCTTGCCAAGATTCACGGACCTTTTGGCAAATTGTTAGGCACGGCTCATCTGAACCACTTGCAGCAGTCGAGGCTTGCATAGCCCCATCCGTTTGGGAGGATCACTTTAAAAACTTATACCTTCCACATTGCAGTGATAATGGGAGCAGTGAACACGGTGGAGTGACCCCCAATGTCAAAAACAGGCTAACTGACATCGAGGGCTTCACCTTAGAAGAAATCACTCTGGCAATTTCCTCCCTGTCTGCTGGTAAGGCGCCGGGGCTAGACAGGCTCCCAGGTGACCTTTACAAGCACGAACCTAATATCTGGGCTCCCTATCTAGGGGTACTATTTAATTCCATTCTAATGGGTTTGCCAATTCCTTCCACCTGGTCAGGGGCAGAAATTGTGCCAATTTTTAAAAAGGGGTCCCCCCTCCTTCCTGCAAACTATAGGCCTATAAGCCTAATCGACGTCTCCCAGAAACTCTTTTCCAAGCTCTTGCTAAATCGCCTACATTAGTGGATCAGGGACTATAACATCCTGAGCCCCTTTCAAGCAGGCTTTAGGGAGAAGGTCTCTACAGTGGACCAGGTCTTTCGTCTCGCCATGATACACTGGAAAACAGTACAACTGGAGGGTGGCAGCCTCTACACCGTATTTGTGGACCTAAGGGCAGCGTTCGACCTGGTACCAAGGAACAAGCTGTGGGAGGTTCTCGATAATCTGGGGGTCCCTGAAGGTCTTTTGAAAATGATAATACGCCTCCACACTAGTAATTACGCCCAGGTTAGATGTGGTAGGATGGGAGAACTGTCTGAGAAGTTTCCCGTTGGCAGGGGGGTAAGGCAGGGTTGTGTGCTTGCACCAACCCTGTTCTGCCTCTATGTCAACGGGGTAATCGCCCGTCTAGCGGGCGTATCCAACTCTGACGCACCGAAATTGGCCTTCGAGAGGGTATCAGCCATCATGTTCGCCGACAATACGTTGCTTTTATCCAAGTCGGCAAAAGGTATCCAGCGCACCCTCGATGGCTTTGTGGACTTCTGTGACACTCATGGTTTAGAAATTAACGTCACTAAGACTAAATTCATGGTTTTTAACCCTCCACAGAAATTCCACTTCTGCCCAAGTATCTCACGTATCAAGCTGGAAAGGGTAAATACCTTCGAATACCTGGGAATCGTTTTGAACGATAAATTCACTTGGAGCTCTCACCTGGAAAAAGCGGCACTGAAATTGACCCAGCAGTCGGGAGGTATAATGAAGCTCGTAGCAAACAACAAATCCTCGGTTAGGCCGATTGGCCCCCCACTACAGATCTACAGATCCCAGGCCAGGGGGGCTGTCATCTATGGATCAGAACTCTGGGGCCATGAAAATACATCTAAATTACTGAAGGTTGAAAACAGATTTATCCGTAACCTTGTAGGGCTACCACTGAGCACCCCCCTTGTCCCACTGAGGATGGACCTTGGCTTATGCCCGCTTGATGAGGAACTGGCTTTACGCCCACTGGCCTTCTGGCGCAGATTATGGTCAACCCCTGAATTGGCCAGTTACAGGGAAGGTCTACGGGAGATCCTAGCCACCCCAGGTGCCGGAAAAATCAAATGGCTCCACAACATTAAGTTTGAATTGGTGGCTGCAGGCCTCTCAAGTATGTGGTCTGACCCCCAGAACGTGTGCCACACCCTCTCCAAAAAGGATCTAGCCAGGTCATACCGAGAATCTAAACTTTCCCTGATCCTCACCCACCAACATCCTGGGTCCCTGACAGCGTCCTTTTTCTCTCATAAAGTGAACTACAACATGGAACCTACTCTAGACAAAATTTATCCTAATGTACTGAGAAAATTATATCTTCAGTGGAGACATGGCTCCCTTCCCATCAAAACTTTTACAACCAAATGGAGCCATGATTCTAGTAGTACGTGTCCTGCTTGTAGTAACTCGGATGAAAGTGAGCTCCATATCCTTCTTTTTTGTCCAGCTTACCATGGGATCCGTAGGCACTGGATTCTTCCTCTATGTAGAAATCTGGGATTTAAGAAGTGTCTGCACGCTTACAGAGTCTTAAAAACTGACTTGTCAGATCATATTGTTTTCACAATGGCCAAGTACCTGGGCGCCCTTTGGGCCATCAGAAGGAAATGCCTCAAAACATAGACTGAGTATGGATCTGCTTTTACTATTTGAGGATTCCTTTTCAGTATTGTTTTTATGTATTTTATATTTCATTGTACAAATCATTCAAATGTATTGTTCTATATGATTGTCTTTTATGGTACATTTTTACCGAAATAAAGGCTTACCAAACGGTTATATGTATTTGTAAAGCACGCTATCACCTGGTAGAGTATCCAGGTGCTTTGCAGGTGTGTGAGACTAGCCCCAGACAGGGAGGTGCTCCTGAAGAGCAGAGACTTTAGATTCTCGCGGGATTCAAGAAGAGAGGAGGAAATTCAAATTTTCCAAGGTTCTCATTCCGTACCATCGGATTGGGACTCTCAGGCTTGTCCTCATGACATATGGTCAGAATTTGAGATCCCTTCGGATCTGGGTCCTAGCTTAAACAGGACCCAGGCTTTGGCTGAGACAAGGCAGGAACTGTACTGGAAAACAAGCAACACGAGGTACAGAACACAGAGGAACAAACTTCAATTCATGAGCAAGGAGCTTCAGCAGTTCCAAGCAGTAGAAAGCCCAAGGCGGAGTCACATGACTGAGCTGCACAAGACTGGTCACGGGTGAGTGCAATTCCAGTCTCTCAAGTCCTGGAGGAGAGAATCCAGTGCAGAGGAACTCTTCTATAGAAATCAATGTACAGCAGATTCCAGGTCCTATTGAATACTTGGCACTGCATTATGGAACCTGAAGTCCATGGAAGCAAATCTTGGTATTCAATTGCATACAAGACTAAAATGAGAAGCATGCAGGAGACAGAGAGGGATTTTGGAAGAGTTTTAATGGTGATTTCCAGGCTGCAGATGGTCCATGTATAGCGTTCCCCGGAGGCAGAACATTGGGATCGTAACACTCTTTGAGAAAGACATCTCAATCTGGTCCCAGACCTAGTGGCCCTCAGAATTAGGGTCCATTTCCACCCTGTCAAGCCGAGCAAGGAATCTAGGGATAGTGATCACAACCAAATCTCAATGTCAAGCCAAGTCAACGTGATTGCCTCCTCTTTCATCCACACCCTCAAGCCCCTCAGGAAAATCTTCAGAAGGCTTCTTCTCAACAACAGTTGAAACATCATCCACGCCTCTATCACTAGCAAAATGGACTATGGAAACACACTTTATGTCACTACACAACTCACTATGAGACTCCAAGTCATCCAGAATACAGCAGCCAGACTCACAAACTCCCACTCACACCAACATATCCACAGTCAAAAATGCTCCTTGTTCAAATTACTCACACACCTACAAAGCACTGCACAACCTAGGACATGCATACCTGAACAACCACATCAGCTTCAACACCCCCACCAGACATCTTTCCTCCGCTAGCCTACTGCTCACCCATGTCCACGTATCCAAAGAGCCAAAGTCGGCAGATGTTTCTGGTCTGTATTTATTTTTAAAAGCGGAAAAATACGGAAAAATATGCTTCTTGTTGGTGACTCTGCATGCTGTCTTTCATTCTTTCAAGAAAACAGCTGAGCAGATAGGCAGCATGGGAAGTTAAAAAACAGGTTTAAATTTCCCCAAATACAGGCATTTGTTAACATATATGTATATTATAATGCTGATGTTTACCTGTGGGTGTAATGGTTCACTATGTTTGACTGTTTAATTTGCTAAAATGCGACAGATACTCCCACAACTTATACACCCCGATCAGTCAGGCTTTATGCCACACAGGAACACCACCCTCAACCTGCGCAGGGTGCACGGTGTGTTGGCCAGAGCGGCCTCCTTATCGGAGCAAGCGGTTATAATGGCGCTTGACGCAAAGATGGCATTCGACATGGTGGAGTTCTATTCGAGGTCCTGGCAATATCTATTCGAGGTCCTGGCGCACATGGGATTTGGCCCTAAATTCGCTGCTTGGGTCCGGCTACTATACAGTAAACCGGTAGCACAGGTGGTGGCGAACGGCCATATTTCTCGAACGTTCCTGCTAGGGCGCGGGACCCGTCAAGGCTGTCCCCTGACGCCGCTGCTCTTTGCGATTGCACTGGAACCATTGGCGACTCTTATACGTTCTACCCCATTACTGAAGGGGATCACCTGGACAGAAGGGTGGGAAGACCGCCTATCCCTATACGCGGATGATATGCTGGTGTACCTGACGAAGCCGGAGAGCAGTATACCGGCGCTACTGGCACTGTGCGACGAACAGGGGAGAGTATCGGGATACACTCTGAACTGGGCAAAGTCGGAGATATATGTCCTACAGGGCCCGCCCCCCGCACTAAGCGAGGATTGTCCCCTGAAATTGGCAGGGTCCTCCTTTCGATACCTGGGTGTCCATGTCACTAAGGATCCAACTGAGTTCTTTCAGAAGAACCTAACACTGCCATTGGAACGATTGAAACAAGACGTTAAATTCTGGGCAGCGCTGCCGCTGACATTGTTAGGCAGAGAGGCGCTTTACAAGATGATGTCACTGCCCCGGTTATTGTATATCCTGGAAAATACGCCATATCCGGTGGCACCGGGGTACTTCAGGCGGGTGTCTGCGATGATGGCCGGTCTCATGTGGAACAATCGCCCGGCACGCATAGCTCAGGCAAAATTGCACAGGGGGTGGTATGATGGAAGGATTGCGTTGCCGAACCTGCAACTGTACTACTGGGCCGCCCAACTGAAGCCCATTAACCAGTGGCTGCATACACCTCAGGAGGACCCGGCATACAGGGCGGACAGGGTGCAATTGGGTACCAACAGCATACTGGCGCCTCTTTATAACCGGCGAAGATGTGCGCACACTCACGGGACCCACGAAGCTTACTGCATCACTGTGGCATACGGCACAGGCAAAACTGGGGTGGAAGGGGAGACTCACAAAACTCACCCCATTGTGGGACACGCGAGCCCTGGGTAACCTGAGACGCAGTAAGGGATTCACACTTTGGGATAATATTGGTTTGTCCACAGTGGGAGATCTCTGGGAAAAAGGCACAGTAATCCCCTTTGACCAGCTGCGACAGCGATATGAGCTGTGGCCCACGGAATTGTTTTGATACGTACAGGTGCGGCACGCTCTGCTAACTGCCATCCCACGTGACACAGAGGTCCCAGAGGCATCTCCCCTTGAAGATCGTCTACTCACAGATTACATGCAGGAGCGGGCGACATCGCTCACCTATCGTAAATTGCTTAATAATCTAGCGGATACGACGGTAAAACTGAGAGCCAAATGGGTGGAGGACATAGGGGAAATGGACGATTCCGAGTGGAACGAAGCGCTGGCATCACCTAAGGAGGTGGGCATATCAGCAACATTTCGGCTTGTGCAGCTTAAAATTTTACACAGGGTGTACTACACGAGGAAGATGCTACACACAATACAGAGGGCACAACATCCATATTGTCTTCGCGGCTGTGGAGAGGAGGGAACACTGTTTCACACTATCTGGGAATGCCCTCGCATTCAGGAGTTCTGGAGACAAACAATGCGTACTATATGACAAACATTGGGGGTATCCTTGGTCCCCGAACCACGGAAATGCTTACTAAACATATGGGAACCTAACAACCTTTCCAGACACGGACAGCAGTGGTCCATGATAGGCATGATAATTGCAAAACGCGACATAGCACAGAAATGGGGAGCGGTAGACACCCCCACATTGACACAATGGTGCTCAAATATGGACAGGGTCATGATCATAGAGAGGACAGTATACACCAATAGGGCGTGTCCACATAAATGGAATAAGATATGGACCCCATGGAACGTCTTCAGCGGGGGACTATGTGAACCTCTGGAGGAAGATGACGCATTGACATCAGAAGAGGAAGGGGAAGAAGACTAGGGGGCGTGATAGTGGAGGAAGGGGTAAGGAACCAGGAACATACCCAGATGAATGAGTAGGAGGAGGTGGGGAGGGCGGGCGGATGAAGCTAAAACATCTGATCACTAAACAGACTGGCCTATCTGTGAGGGCATAAGGTAACGGCAGACTAAGTGATCTCGGGTCTACTCACATATAACAGAAGCTCGACAACTGTAAGCCGGAATAGGGGATGTGCACTTGTTACTTGTATGACTCATGACCGAATGTGGTAACTTCTTGTTAATACTCTTTTATTGTTATAAAAATTCAAAACCAGACCTACACCAATCCGCATTCTGAACGCGAACCATGTACACAAATTGAATCATACCGCCGCCGTACCCCCGGGTTGTCGGCACATGGGCTGTGTAATCCAGATATTATTGCATACATGAGAAAATGTTGCGGCCGGCCCCAAGGGTTGTAGGCCAGAAGCAGTGTAATTATGAATGGTACAATAAAGGTCTTAAAAAAAAAATGCGACAGATAGCATAGTATGAGTGCATGTTTATCAGTTAAATAAATGTGGAAATATACAATTTTTTAAAGTTTAGGGATGGGCACTGCCTGGTGTTATATTGAGTTTAAACCGTGCTCGAGGGCATCACTCCCCTCCTGGAGTGTTACTGAATGTTCTAAGAGTAGGAGGCTTAATACTCCATAGGCCTCTCACCCACGGCACTGGTGTTAGGGTTGAACCAAATTCAACAAAAAAGTTTTTGGTGCGATACTTGTGTCCTTGTTTCAAATGTCTATTTTATTTTTTCATCCAGACATGTTATGAATCACATAATCCAAACTTTATCAATTGTTTAAGGCATATTCATTGAATTCCAATGCATTTCGGTGCCTCGTGCACCTTCATCAGGGACAATCTGAAATGTACAAGTAAAACATTCTTAATAGCGAGTCCTCTACTGAATCCCAATACAATTACTTCATAATTGTTTACGCGCGCTCCCTATGCGTTATTTAGTGACTATTTCCAACTCGCGTTCTTCCGCTATTTCAAATTACCCATGTTACTAAGATGGAATAACACTCTAACATGTGGCAAGTTCCTGTCTTTGGTCACATTTATCGTTATTGTGCTTAAGTTATTAACAGCTCGGCGTTCTATACTCCTCCGCCCATCGGCTTACTGAGTGTTATTAAGCGTGCTCTGCCAGTTCTGTTATTACCTTGCGGATTTCGCTCGTGTGGCGTCCTCTCTCGTCGCTGCCTTCAATTAGTGTGAGTTACGGGACTGCCGTCCTACGGGAGTTTTTGCTTGACGTGTTACGCGCGTGGGTCACGTGGTCTACGCTTTTTTTTTAAGACAAAAAACCTAACTTTATTTGTCCACAACTGTTTACTCTAGAGCGCTAATCTACGCGCTTTACTGCTAGCATTCATGGATTTTATAGGAATGTACTATTATGCAAACTACACAGTATTAAACAGAAATGAAAAAATTATGGTGAATTAATTACTGGTATATGCTATTACACATTCAAGAATTACAGATAACATAAAAATTCAGTCCGATCATTTAACCCGTTGGGTTTCAGGCTGTTAAGATGATAGATCCAGTAATTCTCTCGCTTCAGCAAGTTTTTTTTGTTGGCTGATCCCTCAACTTTTGGAACCGTTTCCAAGATACAAGCCCTTAGTTGGCTAATGTGGTGTCGTTTTTCCATGAAATGGGTTGCTACTGTCGATTTCAATGAGGAGGTTCTAATGTTGCTCTTATGTTCCGTGAGTCTGATTTTGAACTTTCTCTCTGTGTGACCAACATAAACGGACCCACAGGGACATTTCAACATGTATATTGTGTTCATGGTATCACATGTGGCGTTAACCCTCAACGTAATTTTATGTCCTTTCATGGGATGGAAGATTGTGTTACCCCTCATAATGTTATGACAGTTGCTGCAGTTCATGCATGGGATGGTTCCTTTGAAAGAATTCATAGGTGGACTGTCTGTGGTCTTTTTGAGCATGTCTCCCATGTTTCGGCCTCTGGTATAGGCAAATAAAGGTTCTTGATTAAATATTCCCTTGAAGTCTGATTCCAGTTTTAGTATTTGCCAATGTTTCTTGATTATAGAAGTGAATTTAGAACTAACATTAGAGAATTTGATCACGCATGTAATTCTTTGTTCCACTGGCCTCCTTTTAGTAGTGAGAAGTTCTTCTCTGGTTTTCTCCTGGGCTCTTGTTGAGGCTATTTTGATTATGGCTTCTGGATATCCTCTATCCAGGAATCTGCGTTCCATCTGTTTCATTTGTGCTTGACATTCCTGTGTCTCAGAGACCACTCTCCTCACCCTGAGGAACTGTGAGTAGGGTAGGTGTGTTTTGAGAGTTTGTGGGTGGTGGTTCTCGTATTTTCATAGGTTGTTCCTATCCGTGAGTTTTCTGTATAAATTTGTGATAAATTGATTTTCCTCTCTGGTAATCTCCACGTCTAGGAATTGGATGTTACTCCTGCTCATTTGCCAAATGAAGCTAATCCGATCATTTATTTGATTCAATGTTTCCAGTTCGTTTTCCAATGATTCCGTGCTTCCTTTCCATATTATGAAGATATCATTGATAAATCTCACGTACATGAGAAGTTGTTCTGCCCATTGTGGATTTTGATAGATGTGTTGTTCCTCAAACAATGTCATATAGAGGTTCGCGTACGCCGGAGCGGCGCAATTACCCATAGACGTTCCACTGCGTTGAATGAACCATCTATTATTATGTGTGAAGTAGCTGTTCATGAGAGTGAATTCCATGAGTTCCATTAAGAAAATGTGTAAGTCCTGAGTGTACGTGCTGTTCAATAAAGCGTGCTCAACAGCTTCCAATCCTTCTCTATGAGGTATTGACGTATACAGAGCCCTTACGTCGATTGTTGCCATAACAATTGTTTCGTTAATGTTTAGTTTTTGTAGTTTGATTAAAAAATCTGTTGAGTCTCTGATGTATGATGACGATTTCACTACAAGTGGTTGCATATACTTAACTAAAAATGTTCCCACTGGTTCATCAATGCTCATTCTTGTAGACACGATTGGGCGACATGGGGGTTTGAGCAGATTCTTGTGTACCTTTGGTACCATGTGTAGGCTTGGACTCCTCGGGCTGTCTGGTGTGAGATATCTTCTAGTCTTTTCTGTGATGGTGCCTTTATCGACTGCATTTTGCAGAATGGTTTGTAAGGTTTTGCTTATGTCCTGAGTAGGATTGAAATCAATTTCCATATACAACTGGTATCTTCAATATGTTCTTTGACCGCTGTTTCATAGTATGATGTATTTAAGATCACCAGTGCCCCTCCTTTATCTGCTTTTTGGCAAGTTATTTTGTCATTCCTGGCTATGGCTTCTATTATTCCATATTCCTTATTTGTCATGTTTTTCCTTTTACTTTTCTGATTGGTGTTGATTGGATTAATGTCTTGTTTGCATAAATCCTCAAATAGGTCTATGGTTTTATGGCTGATGGGCGGCATGTATGTGCTGCTAGATTTTAGACCTCTTAGTTCATCCTCTGGTTTTGGTTGATGTTCAGTCACCACATTATCGAAAAAGTGTTGCAATCTCATTTTCCGAGTTAATTTGAACAGACTTACATCCAGTTCCAATTTATTCGTGTGTGCGGTAGGTACATATGATAGTCCTTTTTGAAGTGTTTCAATTTGAGCTTTGTTTAGCCTTTCATCCTGGATATTGATGACTAGATTTTTGGTATCAGTTAGTGTTTCTTTGTCTTGTCCTTCTTGGACGTCGAATTCCTCGTGGCTGGTCTTCCGTTCTCTTTGGTTTTTCCTGCGTCCCCTCCGGGGTCCTCCGTTTCTGTGGGGCCTTCTCCTAAAAAAGGCCCTGATGTTGAAGAGCCAGCTTTTTCTGTTGCTACCCGAGACTTTTGGGCACGTCCTTCATGTGTAGTTTGTTTCTCACTATCTGTAGATGATGAGTCTGTTTGTGACGTGTAGCCTTTAGTTTGGCGTCTCTTGGCGTAGACTTCTGCCCAAGTGTACACTTCTTGTAATTTATAATCAAGAGTATCCCTCCTGTATTTTCTCAACTTTCGTTCATTTACTTCTTTAGTGTGTTTTGTTAGTTGGTTATTAATGTCCTCTATAATTTTTTTCAGTTCATCCTCCGACATTGTTTTCTTTAATTCCTCTGTGATGTTGTTTATCTCACTGCTTAATTCCTCCAACATTTTCGATAATTCCTCGATGATTAATAAGATAAGATCTAGACTGCACTTATTCAGGATGGCGTACCATCGTTCAGTAAAAGGTTAAGAGTTCTTGCATAGCGATGGCCTCAGGGAAATTCGGAGGCCCCTGGGTATTCTTTGAGCCTTGTGATATTTCACCATGGTGCTGGCATGTAACCGCTGGTTGATTTCTTTTCGAGTTAGGTAGAGCAAATGTTTTATTTGTTGTTCCTTATTCTTGACAAAGGCATGTTCTGTTGTTTCTGTGTGTATTAGTGAGTAGATTCTTTCACTGGCTTCTGCCGTGAATGCGAATGTTTCGGCCCTGATATCTGTTGAATGAGTTATTTCATCGTACTGCATCTTAAATCCGGGGCGTGCTCCTTCCCTTTGGGGGGTATATGCAACACAGCTTAAAGTTTAGGGATGGGCACTGCCTGGTGTTATATTGAGTTTAAACCGTGCTCGAGGGTATCACTCCCCTCCTGGAGTGTTACTGAATGTTCTAAGAGTAGGAGGCTTACTCCATAGGCCTCTCAATTTGAAATAGCGGAAGAACGCGAGTTGGAAATAGTCACTAAATAACGCATAGGGAGCGCGCGTAAACAATTATGAAGTAATTGTATTGGGATTCAGAAGAGGACTCGCTATTAAAAATGTTTTACTTGTACATTTCAGATTGTCCCTGATGAAGGTGCACGAGGCACCGAAATGCATTGGAATTCAATGAATATGCCTTAAACAATTGATAAAGTTTGGATTATGTGATTCATAACATGTCTGGATGAAAAAATAAAATAGACATTTGAAACAAGGACACAGGTATCGCACCAAAACCTTTTTTGTTGAATTTGGTTCAACCCTAACACCAGTGCCGTGGGTGAGAGGCCTATGGAGTAATAAGCCTCCTACTCTTAGAAATATACAATTTTACTACTCCATTTATTCTCAAAACACAAAATAAATATGGACAAATACCAATAAGATGGCTAAAAAATAAATATGGATAAATACAGATGGAAATGTTAAAAAAATATATATCATAAAACCGGAGGCCCTAATTAGGATCCACATATACTGGCTTTCAAAGGTACTTCTACCACATGGCAGGCAATATTAATACAAATTGTGTGGCCCAATACCATGATTTTCTCCATAGTTATGTGCTGTAAATAGAAGGTGACACTTTTTTCTAATTAAATAGTGCACACTTTCATGACCCCAGAAGTACACAAGACTGTGATCATTTGACGTTTTGGTGTCATTTTGTTTATTTAATTTTACTCTTTATTTCTAGTTTGGTTTGGCATTTTGACTTTTTTACTATTTCAGTACTGCATAAATACTTTACACATTGCCCTAAGTTAAGCCTGTCTGCTCTTTCCCATAGCTACCAGAGGGTTTAACTCAGGTTAATTTAATGATTCTAAGTGTTTGCTGTTAAAAGGGTTGTGACTATTCTTTGAGGTGGGCAATCGCTCACCCCAAATAATAATCCAATTTCCTTCAGCTGTTCAGGTGTTTGTACCTCCCATACTTTTTGAGTTTTGGTTAAAGCTGCTGTGTGGGTATCATCCTGAGTTCTCTGGTGTGTATTTCTTCCTTGTGTTGGTGGAGAATCTGTGGGCTGGGTAGTGCAGACCTTGATCATCTGAGAAAAAGCCATGTTTTTACTGCTCATGATCATTGTTTAACTCTTTGGGAATGTAAGCCTGACCTTGGATTTATTTTTCTATTTTGTCTATGACCATGGCTAATATAGGCAAGGATATGGTTACTGCTAAATCATTTTGAAAGCATCCATTTTCATTTGAAATTGCAGAATGGGCGTGTGTATATGAGACTCGTTGACTTTTTTGAGTAAAATCACAAATGACTTTTTTATGAGCATTGCAGAGCTAAGACTGTTGTCAGGAAATATGATCACATCAGACGTTTGGCCATTTTGAACATTTAGCTCCAATTAATTATGTATATTACATCAAACAGTCAATCATCCGCAACTTCTGAAAAATAGTGCTGCCTAATGTTTTGTGGGATGTTGAACCTTAGTATATTATTTGTACACTCAGTTGGATCTAAATGCTGTCTATTGCTCTTGTGGTCAGTTTGAGGCCAGACTGTCAACAGCACTGCACCTGGTCACCGAAATGTATGCACTTAGGCCTGATCTCACATTGTGAATATGAATTTGTGCTTTATACACTGTATATGGAGCTGAAGTTAATGCTACAAAATAACCTTAGCCTCTTGTATATATTGAGCTGGGGCAACAGTAAAGACCATTGAAGGGCCAGAGTTTATCAATCTTTGTGGATGAGAACATGAATCTGATTCTGGTCTGGTTCTGGATGTGCCTTGACTTTTGCCTTGACTTTCGCCCATTTCTAAAGGTTTCGTATCATGGTCTACTGTGACATAAGCGATCAACAAGTTAAGAAAGTCCAGGATGTCTGGTAGGCCTATTTCTTGGTACAGTACTTTCATGGCATCTGTCAGGATGGTCCTAGCCCCTTCTGTGTTTAGAAAATTGAATGAAGCTTTTAATGGGTTCAATAAAGTTGTATTTGTTCACATGACCAGTCCCGCCATGATCTTGCTGGACAGGGGAGGTTGGATATTGGATGGCTACTGGTGAAGTTTCCTAGACGTGCTTGTTGTCTTTAACAATGAGGTACTTGTGGTATCCTTCATAACACTACCCTGGATTCAAGAGGATTCCAGCGCTTCTATGTTCTTTTCTGAAAGGACGGCATAATGATCGAATGATGACAGCTAGTTAGAGTAATGATAAAGTTATCCGACAAGGCTTTTTCGGTTGGGTGGATGCTTCCATTTTTTTTGTGGCACAGATGGTTTAAGGTAGAATCAATGGTTGTGAGTTCACTAGAGGGGGCAATGGGACTGAAGGGGTATTGCGTATCATCTTTACTAATGGGGTTTTGACTGTTCTGGACCTTGGAGCGGATAGTGAACAGTGCGTCATAGTGTGGAAGATGCAGTGGACCTCATTCTTGGCAGACACTGGGATTTCATGAAGGATTATACATATTTGTGTCTGGAAATTATGTTTCTGGACACTTTTGTTTGCTACAGCCATTACAAACATTTCTTAAAATCAATGGGAAATTTCACTAGAGTACTCCACTCCCATCTTTGCTTTCTTAAAAGCTATTTGACAGTGTTTAGCTGTTGCAGAGATCATGCCAAAATGACCAGTGAGGAATCAATGTTTAGTCTCTATGTACACCAAAAATGGTGCCAATGATAAAAAAGCGGCAACCATTTCTGGCATATTTTCCCAGATGTCCTACATCAGGGCCATTGTGTTCTTTTGCTCTGTAAGTGGCCTTGTCGAGTGGTTGGGGAGAAGGGGCTTGTTTTTTTCTACTGAACTTTGTCATTTTATCTTAGCGGTGTAGCAGATTGTGTCTGGTACATTTGATTATTACTAGCTCTAGTCCACTGTTGGGTTCTGCTCCTCAATGTTTCTCTTTCCCTGGTTGTTGTAAAGGAGGGAGAAAGAAAACGACGTTCTAGCCTTATGAGGAGAGACCAGACAGCCTGCCCACAGAGTTGTTATACTTTCCAGGGAAACTCATACCTGTAATGAAAGCCTGCTCAAAAGAAACAGCAAGCATCCTGTGTGTGCTAATGAGGAGAGCAGGAGGGTAGGAGAAGAGACTCCAGAGAATTTATCAGACGTTATACCTCAAAGGAATCCCTCGAGGGAAGGGTTACTGTAAAAGAAGCACCTTTGTCATAATCAGGCTGATGGTGTTGGCAATAATTAGTCCTATGCTCATTATTAAATATGCTGCCTCGTCACTGTTCTTATATCCTTGGATGTTTTCAGTTTCATCTTCTGAAGCGGGCCTCCATGTTTGTAGGGTACATTTCAACCATCCAACTATCTTCTGGTGAAGGCAGCATTGCTATAGGGAAGAGAGTATTGAGTTAAAGGAATTGCAGGGCATCCAGTTCTTCAGGCAGAGCTCAGAGAATATGAGATGTAAAGGTGATGTTTGTAGTGCTTTCAAGGGTGGGCTAGATATTGGTGTGCAGAGTCCTATGGAGTAGCTATGTATTTTGATGCATGATGAAGTAGTCCGGCACCATGGTTGACATCACACATTTGACATAATCCTGGAGTTAGTGGTTTATTTTGATATTTGGCATGGTGGCTTATTATGTTGGTTAGACACATGGGGCCAGATGCATCAAGAATTGTTCTCCTCGCAAACGGGCCGATTCACAGAATCAGCCCATTTGCGATCACAAACAATGATTTTGCGATGCAACAAACCCAATTTCGAGATTTGGCAACTTGATACCTAATCGCAAAATGGGTTTGCGATTCGCTATTTGGAAGGGACGTGTTTAGAGCGTCCCTTCCAAATAGCGAATGATAACAGTCTGCATGAGTGTTTTGTGAGCGTGAATGAGATCGCAAAACATTCGCATTTTACCACCTACTTCAAGTAGGAGGTAAGACATTCGCAAATGGGAAGGGGTCCCACAAAAGAGCAGGCAGTGGTCCCACATACCTGCTCTTAAAAAATGAAAAGAAAGCTTTTCACTTTGCTTTTTGTTAAAGCATCTCGTTTTCCTTTAAGGAAAATGGGCTGCTTTACAAAAAAAAAGATTGCTTTATTTAAAAGCAATCACAGTCATGGTGGTCTGTTGATCTCAGCAGGCCACAATCCCTGTGATTTTTGCGATTCCTCGGGGGTCGCAAATTTCGAGCTACCTCATTAATATTCATGAGGAAGGTAATTTCAGACCCCCTAGGAATTGCAGAAAGTGTACTGCACACTTTCATGCATGCCGTTTTGCAATTCCATAACTGCGAATTTGGGAATCGCAAAACATTTTTTTGATGCATCTGGCCCATGATGATTAAGGTTTGAACCAACCATGCATAGGATGTGCATCATATATTTTTATACCTGTAGTGACGATCAAGTTCAGAGTGCAACTTGCTCTATGTTCAGGTCAGTAACCCTTTGGATAATTCCTCATGAAGTCATGGATAGTTTATTTTCTGATCTATCCACAACTAACTTGAGGTTGCCCATCAAGATGATCTTTCTCATATAGAATTGGATTAGTAGGACCACATAGATCCTCATCAGTGTCATCAGTTCCCTCTCCATCCGAGGAAGAGCACACACTTGCGGTATCATGGTGTACAAAGTCATTCACTAAGCCCGCCCATGTTGTCAAGGCCTTCTCAGCCCGGTCATCATGCCAACAGCACCGAAGGCACATCTCTTCAGCTACAGCCCATTCCACCAAATCTGTTCCCCAGCGCTCCACACTGGGACCCGAGGGGTTCAGCCATGTGATTGCCACCCACCATTTGGTGAGGAGCAGCACCAAATGCAAAAACTTGAATGCCATCTTCCGACCCAGTTGGCAGTGAATATCATCCAGCAGACATATTGCTGTGGTACCAGATACAATCATCTGTACCACAGGTCTCACTCTCAACAAAACAGTTGACCAAAAAGCATGCACCATTGAACAGTCCCAGGCTAAGTGTAGAAACGTGGCCACCCTTGCCAGGCATTTGGTACAGTCAACCGATCTACTGAGGTCCATTCTGTGCAGCAATAGTGGAGTAACATATGGACTCTGCAAAAAAGGAAAGTGAATGAGCTTGAATCGAGCATTACTTGAGGCCGATTTTACCAACACACACGCTCTAGTCCAATGAGCATCATTGAGCAGATCCACAGGATCTCCATACCATGCCGCTGGAGCAGGGAATGGTACGCGTGGACGATCTGCTGTCATAGCCCTATACAATATGGAAACCAGGTGCCACCCCCTCATGGGCCTCTGGATCCGGAAAGCAGGTCAGATATCCTTAACTATATTGTCAATACTAGCATATTGCAGAAATTGTCCAGACTATAAGTGAAAGGTCTGAAGGGCTGCTTCTAAAGTAATAAAAGGGTCACTGAGAATAAGTTCCCTTGCATTTCACAGCCACTGGTCTGCCAAGTCGAAGTATCGACAGAGTCCAAGAGGATCCGAAAACCGGGAGATCCCAAAACACGATCTCCCAAGCAAATGGAGCACTCCCTAGTATCACCCAAACTGTCTGTTCCCAAATAGAGGTAGTGTGCCGAGTAAGAAATGGGACTGGTGCTTCAATCTAACTTGCAGACATCAGAAGGGAGGGAAGAGCTCCTCATGGCGTTCACCAATAATGAGGACTCCCAGCAACTCCCTTATAACAGCAAGTGTGCAGCATGTTGGACCTGAGAAGCAAAATAATACTACTCAAGATTGGGGACTGCTAGGCCACCCTCGTCCATTCGGCAGAACAAGAATTCTGCCCCCCCACCCAAATTAAAGAGGTTAACAGTGATTGCAGTCTCCGACACACTGCTCGGGGTAGAACACCGAACGAGTGCTGCATGGAATACACACATCTCCGCAAGAACACCATTTTCGACCTTGTGCAGCACTCAGCAACGTCGGAATCCAAGAGAAGGCACTAGAATGGATCATCTCCTTCCTCGCCGGAAGGACACAGAGAGTCCGCCTCCCCCCGTTCAGATCAGAAGCCACCGAAGTCATCTGCGGAGTCCCTCAAGGCTCCTCGCTCAGCCCCACCCTCTTCAATGTCTACATGAGCCCCCTTGCGGCCATCGCACGCCAACACAACCTCAACATCATCTCCTACGCCAACGACACCCAGCTGATCCTCTTCCTCACCAACGACCCCGCCACCGCCAGAGCCAACCTACACGAAGGGATGAAAGACGTAGCCGAGTGGATGAGAAACAGCCGCCTGAAACTGAACTCAGACAAGACGGAAGTCCTCATCCTGGGATCCTTGCCCTCCGCCTGGGACGACTCCTGGTGGCCCCCTGCCCTGGGCAGCGCACCCAAACCGACAGACCACGCACGCAACCTGGGCTTCATCCTGGACTCCTCCCTCTCCATGACCAGACAAGTCAACGCCGTCTCCTCGACGTGCTTCAACATCCTGTGCATGCTACGTAAGATCTTCCGGTGGATCCCCACCGAGACCAGGAAGACGGTCACCCAGGCCCTCGTCACTAGCTGATTGGACTACGGCAACTCCCTCTACGCCGGAACCACCGCCAAACTCCAGAAGAGACTCCAGCGGATCCAGAACGCCTCAGCAAGACTCATCCTGGACATCCCCCGACACAGCCACATCTCCGGACACCTGAGAGACCTGCACTGGCTCCCGGTAAACAAGAGAATCACGTTCCGACTCCTCACCCACGCACACAAAGCCCTACACAACCAAGGCCCAAGATACCTCAACAACCGCCTCAACTTCTACACTCCCACACGCCAGCTTCGATCGACCAACCACGCCCTCGCCGCCGTCCCCCGCATCCGAAGAGCCACTACAGGAGGAAGGTCCTTCTCCTACCTGGCCGCCAAGACGTGGAACTCCCTCCCGACCCACCTCCGCCTGACCCAAGACCACCTCACCTTCAGGAAGCAGCTCAAGACCTGGCTGTTCGAGCAGTAGCGGACCCCCCCACCCCAAGCGCCTTGAGACCCTCCGGGTGAGTAGCGCGCTATATAAATGCTGTGATTGATTGATTGATTGCAGCAGATGGGCCCGCGGGTGCATGAGGCCTACCCTGGTTCCTGAAGGAGTCACACACACATACAGTATTGAGGTGTGGGGAAAGACCTTGAGTGGTCTTTCATCCATTTATTTAACTCCTCAGGACAAGCCCGCCCTGAGGAGTGATACACTTGCAACAATGTTGTGGAGAGGCAAGCTGGCTCTCTACATCCCTCCTTTTCTTTAGTGTCTACCAATTACATTGCCATCAGAACACACACAAAGTCTCTGAGCCTCTGGCTGGAGGCAGGGTTTTGCCGAGACCATACGTCTGGCCCCGGGAGTTGGAGTTGGACCCTGCTTCAGCTGGGCTGCAGGTAAAAGGCGTACTTGGGATGCTCTGGCATGGTGACTTGACGTCTGAGGTTGCTCCGTCGGTCCTTATAAATCCACAACCTTCAACAGGTGTCACCGGGGGTGGCGTGGGGCCCACAAATTAATCTACCTCCATTTCTGGATAAGTGTCCCACTTCTGTCTGGGGGAAGCCCCGTGCACCTTCTTAAACCAGGATACATTTCTGGTCACCATTCACGTGCCCTGTTGAGCGGAGACCATGGTCCCTTTGATGGCGATGACTCTCCACACCTCAGGATCGTAGGGTGTACGGAACTGCCACCCGAGGTGCCTGTCTTTCACAAAAGCATAGTCACCCATGTGCAAGAATGGTGACTGGGCCCCTCCTGCGACGCTTGCCTTCCAGTTGATGGATTGTCTCTGGGTTTGCGTCGCTGCACCGTCTAGTTCAGCAGGGCAGCAAGTTGGGTCCGTTGAGATGCTGTTCCGTGAGGCGCGCCTGAAAAGTAGATGGGATAGGGTGCAGCAGTGTTACTATGAGGGGTCTGTTGATATGCTTTCAGGAACTAATAGAGAGAACTCTCAGCATCTGCCCCTCTTTCTACTCCAATCTGTAGCGCCCGGTTGAGAGTCTGCATAAAACGTTTGACCTCGCTGTTCGTCTGGGGCCATTAAGAAGTGATCTTCCTGTGTCGAATGGCCATTCCTGCCAGATACTACTGGAATTCCCTGGATGAACTCTTCATGTGCTCTGTCGTCAGTGGGATTGCTGGTGCCAGGGCAACATACGACCTCGAAATGGTATGCTTGAAGTTGGATTGTCCACCGTTCTATCCTGGGGGGAGCCAGCCTTGACGTCCCAGAAAACTGGAGAACCAGCGGCTTGTGGTCGGTCACCACTCGAAATTCTTGCCCATACAGATAGAGGTGGAAGTGCTTGCATGACCACTTGATGGCGAGGAATTCCCTCTCTATCTGGGCGTATCTCGTCTCGTGTCTCATAGTGCCCGGCTGGCGTACGAATCGCGTGTCCACTCCTTTCCTTCGCTCTCCTGGAGGAGAACAGCCCCTAGGCTGGGTGGAAGTATGCCATGACTGTTTTGTCCGGTATACAGCCTTTACAACGAAACTTTTACAACGAACTACCATTACAACGCAACTTTTACAACGCAAACCATTACAACGCATAGCGCTGGGGGGCGCTCTAGGATAGGGAATAGGTTTAATGTACTATCCAACACCTTCCCTACTATCCACGGGGACTGGAGTGTGGAAAATGACTAAAATTAGGTATACATAAGCGGCATTCATTTATGTTCACCACAGCCACTGTTGAAAGTAAAGCGAAAATCACGAAGCAGTGGCCACGCCATCTTGTCCCTTTTAGGCCCCATCACGAACGTAGGTGGCAGCCATTTTGTGTATCATGACCTCTCTGCCCACTGCCAATAGCCTGCGCGTCTCTCCCCCTCACTCCCCGGCCTCGCAAGCATTCCCCCGCGCCCCAACAGCCCCCGGTCTCTCCTGCTTGGGCCATAAACACGCCTCTAACGCGACCCTGTCTCCGAGCCACATCCCGTGCTGAACCCCCTCACTCTTTCATCTCATTCAAAGAACAGGCCCTTTTTGATAACCTCTTCCTCCCTGCCCGATTGTCTGACCTGATCCCAGGCCATCACCTAGCCCAACAGATGCAGTTTATTGCCCCCTACAGTAGGACCTCGCCTCACATCAAAGGAGCGGGGATTGATCAATGCCTTCACACCCCTAGATCCGACCGATCGCCCACATTATTGTTCCCAGCGGAATGTCCAGCTGCGCGATAGCCATCATGCTGAGATTTGGGTGAGGACCTCTACTGTAGATATGTGTGAGAACGGGCCTGAACCGGGGATTCCAAAGATACCTTTTTAAACTTCAAAGCAATACCACGGATGTCATAAATGTAATAAAGTCATAAACTTGTGTATAAGAGGCCAGGCCTCAGAGATGCGGGTAGAGCACCTCGAGAAGATACCCTGTTGTCTGATTTGACGTGTTCTGCTCCGTCGGAATAAACTCCTGTTTCCTGCCTCCCCGTCTCCAGCGCCTGCCTCTTTGTTTGATAATATTGAATGGTATGAGAGGCGGCTAACGCCGGGCAAACATTGAAGGTTCTCGGTCGACATCGGCCCTACCTTTCAACAGGAGTTGGAATAGTAAATTAAACTATTCACTATCCAGCGCCCAAAAGCATTATGCGTTGTAATGGTATGCATTGTAAAACTTGCGATGTAAAGGTAGGCGTTGTAAAAGTATGCGTTGTAACGTCATACATCCGTTTTGTCCATCAGTGCCGCCTTGAAGGTGTGGAAGGCTGCATTCTTTTTTGGGGTTCACTCCCAGGACACACTGGTGCATATGCAGGATAGTAGCGGCTCCAACAGGGAGGCTAGTTTTGGTATGAATCGGCCGCCGTACATGGCCATACCAAGAGAAACTGCAGACTTCAGTTGGGTTGGTGGGTATTTGGGCCTTCCGGATGGCAGCTGCTTTCTTTGGATCCACTTGGAGCCCCTCACACGAGAAGATGTATCCAAACAAATTGACTGACTCCTGATAGAATGAGCATTTCACCTTGTTGAGGGTTAGGCCACTGACTTCCAGTCGTTGGAGTGTGTCTCTCAAGTGCATGTGATGTTCTTCCAGAGTGTTCAAGAACACCAGGATGTCATTGCTGAGGTTTATGAACTTGCAAACCCAACAGGGCCTCCCGGGTGGCATTCTGGAAGACCTCGGCGGCCTGCAACACCCCAAAGTTCAGTCTTTTGTACCTCTTTAGGCCCCCAGAGGTGGACAATGTGGTGATTTCTGCTCTCGGTCGAGTGCTCCAGCTGATGGTATCCAGCGTTTAGGTCGAGCTTGGAAAACCACTTTGCCCCGTAAAGGTCAGCCACGATGTCATCCATAGTGGGTGTCAGATGTCGCTCCCACTTCATGGCGTAGGTGGGAAGGCGCATGTCAACACACAGCCGGATGGCCCTGGGATGCTTGAGCTTTGGGGCGATGACCACAGGCGACACCCACGGGGTTCGGCCTGTGACCCTCTCGATGACACCCAGTTCCTTGAGTTTCTTCAACTCTTCCTCCACCTGTGTATGTAGGTAGAAGGGCACTCTTCTATGCCTCAGTGATGTTGGTTTGATTGAGGAGTCGATGTGCAGTTTAAATTGTTTGTCTTTGAGTTTTCTCAGGCCCTTGAATAGCTGGGGAAACTCCCATAGGATGGCGTCAGCTTGGGAATCATGCACTTGATTGTCGAAGAAAACCAACCCCAGGTTCTCCGCCGGGTGCATCTAAGGAGAGTGCCTTTTCTTTCCGTCTGTCACGTGGAACTTTGCCCATGTTGCGTGTTTGTCGGTGGCCACTTCCACTTCTATCACTCCTCTCAGGGGGAGCGGTGGGTCTCACCATAGGTGTAGATCTTCGCGTTTGTGGGTGAGAGAGTGGGGCACAGTGTGAGGCATTCATATTGCTCAGAGTCCATGACATTCATTGAAGCCACGGTGTCAATAAGTGCCTGCACCGTGAAGCTAGCCACTTGAGTGGAGCACATGGGAGGTGGCCGCCATCCACGATCTGTGTGATTTGTGAAGGATACTATGAACACGTTGTCGTCCTCTCCCTCAGTGTTGAGCCCTTGAAGTGGTGGTGTATCGTCCCCTTGGGTGAGGTGGTCATCAATTGACAGCTGCCTAATGCTGAGTGGGGGATCTTGTGGCCTGTTGGAGGCTGTTCTGGATCTCCCGCTCCTGCATAGTTTGGTGTAGTGATTCTGTTTTCTGCACCCAGACCAGGCCTTCCCTTTTACATAGCAGAGACCTGTCGGTGGATCTTCGGCTCCACAGTTTCCTTAGGGCCCGCCCATCGGTTCCTTTGGGGTGACGCGAGCAGGGCTCGGGCGTTTTTGGATGGCCGCGACTCTTTCCCCCTTGACTTGGACGTGCCGGAGGATGTTGAGTGTGGTGGCCTTCCTGTTGAGAGCTGCCTCCATTTTGTCGGCTCGGGAGTTCGACAGCTCATGGGATCTAGCCAGTATAAGGATGTCGTCCAGCGACATTCCAGGTTGGTGAAGAATCAGCCTCCGTAACAGCACCAACCAGCACCCTTGGATGATTTGGGCCAGTATTTCTTACCTCTGATCTTGGAATGTGCTTGTGCTCGCAAGCCTTCTCAGTCGGGCGTAGAACACGTAGACCGATTCTGTATCAGATTGTTTGGCGTATCACAGCTTGAAGCGCTCGAAGTCCGGGTTAATTTGGGGGTAGGAGTTTCGGTTCAGGGTCGCCAACGGGGCGTCAAAATCGTTATCATCTCCTATGTCTGGGAGGGTCTCAAAGAGGTCATACAGCTCTCCACCTCCATAGTGCAAGATCAATGATCTCTGATGGCTCCGTCCATCCCCCTTGGGCCCCTGAAGTAGTGGTTGAGGTGCCCTATCCAACACTTTCAGCAGGTGGCCGTCGTCGCAGGGTCAGCGAGCTCGCTAAATGGTTGGAGGGGTGTCACCGCAGCACGGCTGTGGTGTTGGGGTGGTGCGGCTGCACCTGCCAGTGGGTCGGCCACTCCTGCTTGAGGTGGTGTGCTCATTGTGGCTGTCTGTCAGCTAGGGTCTTGCTTTCCTCCTTATGTGCTTATCCTGTCTTTCTTTGTGTGCCCCTTCTTTGCCGTGCATTCAATGAATCCTTTAAATTTCTCTTTTTTCCCTTATTATTCAGGCGTTCCTGCTCCCAACTGACTTTCTGTGGTATTGCTTTTGTCCATAATAATTTTTTGCAGGATAGTGGAGTGCCCTCTAGTGTCCAGACCCAGTGAGATTGCCTAATGCACAGTCTGTTATTTATTTGTTCTTTCTTCTCATTGTTTGACAGTGCTACCGCCCTGGGGGCCTTGCGATGCTCAGCACGCTCATCTCGAGTGTTGTGGGCGACGTCCCAGTCTTCATGTTGCAGGCACCGTGTGGCCTGATGTGCACGTGTGGTGGGGGCAGAGCTGCTGCCCGCTGGAGTGAGGCAGAGAGAGGAAGCGAGCACGTCGCATGGCTGTCGGGTGTCGAGAGATCCTCCGGCAATCACCACGGGGTTAGGAAACACCACAGGCCTCCCAGAGGGCGGGGACCCACTGTTGTTGTGGAGGATCGGGATGCATCAGTTGGAGAGCGTCCTGCCGAGCAGCGCCTCAGGCCAGCAGGGAGTCCAGTGGAGCAAGCAGAGACAGGTGAGCAGGCGAGGCGCAGGTTCGGTACCGACCTCGTTGCCAGTATAGCGGGTGGGCCCGCGGGTGCATACGGCCTACCCCGGTCCCCAAAGGAGTAATGAGCACAGTTTTGAGGTGTGGGCGAAGATCTCGAGCAGGCTTTCACCCGTTTATTTATCTCCTCATGGCGAGCCCACCCTGAGGAGTGATACACTTGCAACAATGTTGTGGAGAGGCTGGGAGGCTCTCTACACCGGTGACGTGGCCCATGAGCAAGAGAGGGAGCATAGTCCAAAACCTAATGAAGGAATGCAGGGCCTCCGCAACCCGCCCAATATTGTTTCCCAGGCACTGCTGCGGGGTATGAACCACCACCACACTGAGGTATTGAAATGTATCCACCTCCCACCTTAGAGTTAGAGATGGGAGAGAAACTGAATCCCGAGCAACCAATGAACCCAAGGGAAATACCAGCGACTTCTTGTAAATAAATATTAAGTCCTGCCAAATCCCTGAAGTTAGTCAAGTGCACTAGGGATATATTGGAGGCGAACGTCAAGGGGCAGAAACCCAGAACAATGTATCGTCAATATATAGCGATACCAGATGTGTCTCTTCTCTGACTCATATTACCCACTCCAACATAGAATGTCTGATCTGTACAGCCAGGGGTTCCAACGCTGTCACAAAAAGTAAGGGGGACAGAGGGCAGCCCATTACCCTGCCCACCTCCCAAGCATCTCAACACAATCTACTGTAGTGTAGTTCCTATATTCCCAATAGGCTCTGCGCATTGGAATAATATATACTATAGATTTGACGTAGGACTTAGGTCGACTAGATCTCTATCGAATATATTAGACTTGATTGTGAGTGCCAGCTAGCTCAGAAGTCACTAGAAACTTTCTCGAATATACAAGAAGGGATTAGTTTCCGACAACCGCATAAACATGACAACTTTGTTTCCAAGAATAAGAAGTGTATCTCCAGAGTCGCGGAAACAATAGATAGTTATTTCACTCAGTCAATCGTGCATGCTTCGTTTCACCAGAGATGCAGAGAAATAGAGAGACAGGCGTTTTCAATAAAAAGTATTTATTGAACAGCCTTCTTTCTCATGCAGAGGAAATTAACTGCTACAATCGTAATACTGGTTGTGAAGTACAATGCGTACAGTACGAAGAGTGTTATATAATAATACTGTAAAAGCATGGTATGGGTTCTAAGCCATAAAATACATAGAATACATATATTAATAAATAAAGACTAAAAGTACTCAACTGGTGCTTCTAAAATTCGCCTACCCCGGTGTACCTAACCTAAGTCTAGTATGAGGGAAGAAGTAAATGAGGTGTAATTTAGTTGCAGTATTCTTTGCCAAGAATCAATCCAAGAATTCTCTAAGGGTCTAATCAGCTCCGCACCTTGGTTTAGAATGAAGGAGGTCTGGTATATCTCTCTCTCTCAGGACTCGATTTCCCAACAACCCGCAAGGGTAGCTTGGAAACACTGGAGCTGGATTTCTCGGCAAGAGAAAAGACAGCGTCTCTCTCAGTACGTCTGCTGGAGGCTCGGCTTCCTTCGGCACATGCTGCAGCGAGATGCATCGGGCAAGTAGATAGTCGAACTGCTCCAAACCACTGTACTTTTGCCTGGGCAAGTGTGGGCATATTTATACCTTAAAGGTGCCGAGTTTGACGTAAGGTTGGACATAATAACGTCATCCAAGGCTTAGTTCTTTGAAAACTCCACGAGTTCTTGGATAAATCATTATTCAAGCAAGGGGAGGTCCCTGACTGCTGAAGGCGGGTTTTTCCAAGAAATCGTTGTGAATTTTCGGAACTAGTGGAAGTAGCCATGCCGTATTTGTACTGCCTGAGCTATGTTTTAATATGGTTATGATTTCTATGCCTATATAAGGATAGGGTGATTTATACCTATACAGGCATGAATCGGGAAAATTACGCTATGGTCCTAAATTCATATACAACGCCCGCTCCACTTTATTATGTTTAACATTACTAAGTTATAAGCACAAAAACATATCTAAAGGATGTGTTTACAATCCCACTCAAAAAACACAAAATGCATTTGAAAAGGTTGCACATGAAAAATGAGCACTTGTACAGTACGCATTTAAAAGCAATAAGCGTCATTCAAAGGATATGTTATGATGTTGGCAATGCTAACTGAATGAATCATGAAATTATATTTATGAAATGGCTCTTAGTTACAGAAGAAAAAGTCGAGACCATTCCATAGCAGAATATATAAACTGTTTTGGTTTGTAGATTAGGTCAATATTGTCACTAGGAAGTGTTCCAAAAATAATTTCCTGTTCTCTATGAATAGTTCTACTTTAAGCAGATTATTTTGTGCCAAAAAAGAGTTCAATTTTGGAAAAAGTCAAAATAAAAAATAGTAGATAAAATAGGGTTCCAAAGTTAGAAGCTTTGTTTTTGAAAAACGAATGCCGAATTCAGAGAGATGTCAGGAGAAAACGTCAAATTGTCTAAGCTGCCAAAGAAATCGTCTACCACAGTAGGTGAAAGTTGAACTACTTCATTAAGTAGATCAATTGTGCACAGATGAGAAGCATCGCCGTCAGCGTCATTCGCATTAGCATCGTTCGCAGTAGATGGTACCTGTGTGCCTGTTGTTCCACGTACCTCACCAGTAGCTGTAGTTGCTGGTGAGATCTCTACGAATGCCGTCATCAGATTTGGCAGCCGTTGTGGGCAACACGATGCATGAGCCGTTACCGGACCTAGCAAAGCGTCAACATCCATTGGCAGTGCTGATGGAAGTGTAAGACAAACGTCCAACACGCATTCTTCTCCGCAAAGCAAGCATCGTAGAACAGGTAAGATGCAATCTTGCCAGATTGGTCTGAACGAAAGAAACCATGTGGTATTCAGATCTCTTAAACGAGCCAAGCCAGGAATATGTGTAATTCTGTCATGGTACCGCATGGCCAGGAGAGCGTTCTCCATGGTAGTCTGGGTATCGCTGGTGACTGGACTTGCCATATAAGCAGAAGATACAAGAATAGAATTCCTGCTACAAGTCCCAAAATGAGAGGCAGGCCGCCGAACACAGAGTGCACGAAATTTGGAAAAATGCCTAGGACTACTTCAAAGGGTGCTAACAGTCCCGAAAAAACTGTCTTAAATACATGTACAATACCACTCGTATCAGACATGTTTAAGATACAACCTAACATTTCTGTGAAATGTATTGGACAGTTCGTTTATAATAGGGCATGTATCTCCGCAGAAGTCCTTGCGACTTGCAGATCATACGTTTCTCTGGATGAGGTCAGTGGCTCAGTTTTTTGCAAAAGAATGGCTTTCATTCTGCTTAAAGTATCAATTCGTATAGAAGAGATATTCAGTGAAGGCCATAGCGGCGACTCCCCGTCTGTCTTGCTTTTAGGAAACAATACTTGCATACAACAAGTGACCCTGGCTGACACACTAACGAGATAGGCTATACCTGGCATCATTCCACCACAGCTGTGATCACTCAACATTATGTAGCTACCATTGGACAGCTGCCTAAAAACTGGGTCTATCACCGCTGTTGGAGAACCGTGCAGGTGGCAAGAAAGGTTATTTGAAGAACCCTCGCAGGCTCTGTGTAAATTAATACCTTGACACAAAAGTGTACCGCTTAGTGAGTTCTTACAATTTTGTCCACTAAGAAATACCTCCTTTCCCCCACTCCAACATTTGTGTGTGTATGGTAAATTCCAGGTCGACTTAATGTACTCTTTACCCAACCTTTCATACAGGCCGCTGGTATGTGTCTTAAGCAATACTGAAACTGGAAAATTGTCACTGGTATCGTGATGGTACCATGTATTATCCATTCCACGACTGGCTTCTCGGAAACAGTTAATGGTAATCTTTCCTGTTTTTCTCTACTCAGCACTGTATAGTCTGCTCCTCTTTGTTCCAAAGAGATTTGTTTATCTGTAAGGTTAAATACATCAAATAATGATGTGGCGTTAATTAGACGCCATGGCACGTAGCCTGAACGGAGATTTTGTAACGTCCAGCCTAGCAGCATTATAGAACGTAATTGAGACTGACCATGTTGTAACATTAGCACGTCCTGTTCTATTATGTCAATGGCAGAGGATACAAAGCTGAACGGAGATTTTGTAACGTCCAGCCTAGCAGCATTATAGAACGTAATTGAGACTGACCATGTTGTAACATTAGCACGTCCTGTTCTATTATGTCAATGGCAGAGGATACAAAGCTGTCCAAAGAATAAATTCTGGAGGACAGAGTCGTTAACCCATTGTCCACTACAGAGAGAGCTTTCTCTAAATTAATACGATCAATTTCTCGTATTCTTTCTGCAGTTTCCATTTGTGTGACTTTCCATGCTTCATTGTAAGCTGAGTATATACCGGCGTATATGAAACGTTTATGACGTGGTTTACAAGGTCCAAGTAGGAAGTCTCTCAAATCTTCGCCATCTTTAAGTAAAGTTAAGTGTTGTTTAATTTCTGGAAGTGTGGATTTCTGTAGCCACTCAAGGCATAGTTTTCCCACACTGTATGATGTAACTATCCCTGGATGTTTTCTCTGGGAATATCTTGAATCTGGCCTAGTTATTTTGAAGCCTTGTGTTTTGTTCAGGAATCTATCTTGACAGTTATTCGTGTCTGTGAGCCAGATTAACAATTTTTTTCAATCAGGATTAGTTCTGTTCTGTTGTAAAATTTGTTTTACGTCTACCTCCTCATCTGCAGTGCCTTTACTGTCAGGTGTGGGCTTAGGTATAGACCGTTTGTTTAAATCCTTTATCTTAGCCAAGCCAAGACAAGATGTTTGTTGAACAGTGTCATTTAAAAACATTATTTGTTCTGGGATAATGCAGGCTCTGAATAAGGCTTCTAAACCTTGCACATGCCAGTCTTTTGTGCCCCAGACAGTTTTCGTCTCAATGTTGTCTTTCCAAAAGTTAAAACCTAATGTAGACAGCTGAACATAAAAGGTCGCAGAATAAACTTGTTTAGTATTAGTCAACATGTTTTTCATTCCTGTCTTATTCACATGTTTGAAATGGTAACAAGACAAAATATTGAATTCAAAATATAGAATTACCAAAATATCGAAGTCAAAATATAGAATGGGCAAAATATCGAATGTACAGAATATAGTGGTGAAAAATATCGAATTGAAGGTAAGTAATTTAATTTTGAAATGTAATTTTTACCACTACGCTATCCAACGCTTTCCCTACTGTTGCACTCTCTGGAGTGGGAATAGTAATTTTTACCCCTACGCTATCCAACGCTTTCCCTACTGTTGCACTCTCTGGAGTGGGAATAGTAATTTTTACGCCTGCTCTATCCAATGCTTTCCCTATTGTTGCACTCACTAGAGTGGTAATAGTAAATGTTATATTTATTATTTCATTAATTTTAAATTACTTTTAAGACATTTAAAAAAATTCGATGTTTTGACTAACTATATTTTTTAAAACTATATTTTTGATTCGATATTCTTGTACTTACCTGTTTGTAGATAGGAATTCAATATTTTTGCATTCTATATTTTTCTTCGATATTTTAGTAATTCTATATTTGTGAATTCGATATTATGTCAGTGATCCGAAACAAAACGTTTCTGGATTTGTGACATTAAACCCTGAGAAGTATGGAATCTTTTCATAAAATGTTTTTGAACTGCCTTTTGGCGGTGTTGAACAATGATCCCATTGATTATAAGTAAAAATATTTCTAGGGTTTGCAGATTTGTGCAAATAATGGTGACCGTAATGATTAAAACAATACATTTGTTCATAATCTGAACGACCGAACTATTTTGTCTGATGCCTGATGGAGCTACCTGGTTTAGCTATAGGGGAGATGGGCCATGGATTCCCTCCTTGGTCGTCACCTACCCAGTCGGTCTTTAGACAGACTTCCTTTCGTCTCTACTGTTGTCTCTTCCCTTATCCTCTCTTTCTCACCTCCCCTACCCCCTACTCCTTTTCTCCCTCCTTTCTCTCCTCTCCTAATGTATGCTGATTGCTTGATGTAATGTGTAATTGTTGATCTTTTTTTAATATATTGTTGAACCACATTGTTCCACTTCCTTTCGTCTCTCCCGTCCTCGCCTCCCGCATCCTCCCTCTATTTTATGTCTCTCCTTCTCTCCTCTCTCAATGTATTGAGACTGAACTATTTTGTCTGATGCCCGATGGAGCTACCTGGCTTAGCAATAGGGGAGATGGGCCGTGAATTACCGCCTTGGTCGTCACCTACCCAGTCGGTCTCCAGACAGACTTCTTTTCGTCTCTCCTTATTGTTTCTTCCCTTATCATCACTTTCTCACCTCCCCTATCTCCCATTACTTTTCTCTCTCCTTTCTCTCCTCTCCCAATGTATTGCTGATTGTTTGATGTAATGTGTAATTGTTTATCTTTTTCTGTTATATTGTTGAACCACATTGTTCCACTTCCTTTCGTCTCTCCTGTCCTCTCCTCTCGCATCCTCCCTCTATTTTATGTCTCTCCTTCTCTCCCCTCTCAATGTATTGAGACTGAACTTTTTTGTCTGACGCCCGATGGAGCTACCTGGTTTAGCTATAGAGGAGATGGGCCGTGGATTCCCTCCTTGGTCGTCACCTACCCAGTCGGTCTTTAGACAGACTTCTTTTCGTCTCTCCTTATTGTCTCTTTCCTTATCCTCCCTTTCTCACCTCCCCTGCCCCCTCCACTACTTCTCTCTGTTCTTTCTCTCCCCTCCTAATTGTATTGCTCATTTTTTTATGTATTGTGTAATTTGTTGAACTTGTTCTGTTACATTGTTGATTCTCATGTAAAACGCTCTGATACCTTCGGGTCTAGCCAGCGCTATATAAAACTCTTTTAAATAAATAAATAAATAAATAAAACCTTCTTAGTATTCATGTTTTGTGAATTTAGCTGACATTTCTAAATCTGTCATCATGTTATTAACAGTTTTAAAGTCCCAATCATCAGAAAATGTGCTGGGTGAGACAAGGTCACTTATAGAAACCTTAAACTGGTGTAGAGTTTTCAACAGTTCCACCGGGCCATAAATGTCATAATCAGTTGTGTCCCATGCTATACCACCGGGTATAGGAACGGCTGTGATGTTCACTGATGACAGGTCTCTTCGCTCACGATGAGATGATTTGTGAGATTTTAGGAGCAGGTTGATATTCTTACGTGCTGTGTCCATTGTACTGTATTTTCGATCTATCATCTTTCCCAAACTTAAAACAAGAATGAGCCAAAGTAGGAGAAAAAGTACACCTAACACAATCCAAAATTCAACCCATGGTGAAACCAGATATGTATTTTCAAGTTGATGTAAGAGTTCTGTTATTTTTTCTTTGAAAGTTTTATTAGTTGGCGTAGTTTCATTGATATATTGATATATTCAGAGGCTATATCATTGTAGACAGGTGTTTCTTGACAAACTGTTATTTCGGTCTCAAGCGGTACCAGTTCCATGGCTTGGTTGCATAATCCTTCTTCTCTCACTCCAGTTTTATCAAAGGTGATAAGTCTTTCAGTTTGAATCTCTTGGATTGTAGCAAGATTTGGTCATCTGCTACATCTTGGGAGTCCACTGGGCCTACTACTTATTATCGGCCACATGATGTGGTTTGACCAGATCGATGGATACGACTCTGTTCTCTCTTTTTCCATCAAGGGGTAGTAGTAACACTGATCTTGTTCTGTGGATTGCTAAAACAGGTACTGGTTTTCTGTAAGAAGGCCCAAATTCTTTCTTCACCGCGATCATTTCCCTGACTAGATCCCAAATCTTTGGAATCCAGAGAGGTCTTGCTGCAACAGGTGGTTTTTCTTCAGTGGCTTCCGTATAGTGTTACTCAGACTTCTTCTTGTTTCATTTAAGTCCTGCAAAACAGCCAAACGGTCTTTGATATCAAAAGTTTTTTGTTCCACCACTGAAGTGTGATGATCAAGATCCTGGATGAGCATTCTAGTACCAAATAGTATTTCATATGGAGTGATTCCACCCAGAGAATTTCTTAGCAGATTATTAAGACTACGTTGGACACTTATTAGATGTTTGACCCACCCGTCACCCGAGCCTAATACCCTGGCTGTTATAGATTGCTTTATGTCTCGTTTTTTTCTTTCCACTACCGCATTTCCCTCAGGATGGAATGGACTTGAGTACCGCAATGCAACGCCCAAGCTGGCCATGGCCTCTTTGTAAGCTCGAGAGCTAAACCCAGGACCCTGGTCAGAATGTGGCGTGCCGATTGCGTATGTGCCGATAAAGACTCGCAAATCTTTTATAACAGTTCGGGCGTTAGCCGAGCGCTGAGGCCACATCCAAATTAATTTTGAGCCTGAATCCACTGTGACCATGATATATTTATAGTTGCCATCCCTTTGTAAGGGACCACAGTGGTCCAGGTAAACGCACACTAACGGTTTATCTGAAATTAGAAGGGGCGTCTGTGCAGGTCGTTTCACGGTTGAAACTTTAATTTTTTGGCAGATTTCACATTCTAGAACATAGTTTCTAGTTTGTTTCCTCATGCGCGGCCACCCGTATCTCTGTTTTAATAATGATACTGTAGCGGAAACTCCAACGTGTGCAGATGCTAGCCCTTCATGTCCTGCTAAGATTAGTCCTAATCTATGTTCCATGTTTGGAATTGCCCTATTCCCCACTCCAGGGATTCGAGCAAACAGAACATTATTTGCATCCATTATATATGAGTACTTTACTGGAAAGCCTTTTGGGAGTATCTTGCCACTGTCTTTTACTGAAGCGGTGACAGCTTGCATTATTTCACTGTTTATTTTTGTTTTTGAACGAGTGATTGCAGCTACGGAAGCCGTTTGCACAGCTGCCTTCGCGGCTTCATCAGCCAATGAATTCCCGGCAACGTGAACGCCATCACGCTGATGACTTAGTGTATGGATCACTTGAGTCTTTTGTAGTTCTTTCTGTAATAGAACTACTTGTTCCCAAAGCATTTTATGCTTTATTGTGCCACCTTTTGCATCTTTGAAACCGTTTTGAACCCAGTTCTGCACATATTCATTGTAAGACTGGACGCAGTAATACGAATCTCACACTATGAGTGTGGGGAATTCGCGATCGGTATTTTCAAGCGTCATCTTGAAAGCCTGTAGTTCAGCTCGCTGAGCTGTACGGTCTCCGAGTGATTGAGTTTTAGTGACCTTTAACAATCGCGCATGCAGCACTATAGGCTTGTTTACCCCCAAGTGCGGGCTGTGCTGATCCATCTGTATAAATTATACATCCGTAATGTTCGAGAGGCAGAATCTCGGTCGGCAGAGGACATTCGTGTTCGTATTGTAGAATTTTTTGTGTTTTCAACTAGGGATCAAAAACGTATTCAACGTCTGTTGCAGCAAGATAATTAACCCATTGTATCCATCTCAGATGTAAAGCCTTAGCATTTGGAATGCTTGCTTTCGTCACTGCCTCTAAAGCAGGTACAGGTGTAACGATCATTATGCGTTTACCCGGCCCTCTCTCTATTGCTACTGCAGTTTGAACCGCTGTCAGAATCTTTCCTGTTGAAGTGAATTTCATTTCAGCTTGTGTGTACATGTGTGATTTGTATGCTATTGGTACCTTTTCACCTTCATTAAAGGTTAGGTATGTGAATCTGGATCTCCCTGGGATGATTTGGATCACAAGATTGCGCACATTGTCGCGTGTCTGTAACTGTGTTTTTGTTAACATGTCTGTTTGCACTGAACACAAAATTTCTGTGTGTTTTTGAGTCCAAATAGTTGGTTTGAAATCAGGTTTTATTAGTTCGTAGAGAGGTTTAACCCTTTCTGTGTAATTTAGAACATAAGTTCTTCCAAAGTTTTTCAGCGTTTTTAGAGGTTGGAGCAGCGCACATTTTTCTAGAAAGTTTGCTGCAAGGCTTTTGCCTTCACTTGAAAGTTCGTATCCTAAAAATAGGACGTTGAGGTGGGCAATTCATGCTTTCTTAAAATTGAATTTGTACCCTTCAGAGGCGAACCCAAGTATTATGGTGTTCACTCTTTTCAAGTGCACATCCAAGTCATCGTCTGCAAGGTAGATGTCATCGACATAAGATAATGGCTCATCATCATACGTTTGTAGTAACTCTGTTACTCTGGCTGAAAATAACCCTGGACTATTCTTGAATCCCTGGGGGAGACGGCAAAATTGTGGCTGTGTCCCCATGATTGAGAAAGCGGTCAAATGCCTGCTTTCTGGTGCAGCGTTTTGACAGAAGAAACCATTTGAAATATCTAATGTGGTTTTATATTTTTTACGCACAATGTTATTCATCAGTGCTGCACTGTGTGCATTTTGTACTGCAAAAATTTTGCAACAATACTTTAAGGGTCTGTAGTCCAAAACTAGACGATATGTATTGCCTGGCTTGGAGACAGGAAACAAAAGATTGTTCATAGATGAGGTGCATGTTGCAATCACCCCTTGGTATTCAGGTTGATTTAAAATCTCCCTGACCATTTTTTTTAGCTTCCTGTTTAACAGGATATTGCCTTTGCATTGTTGGTTGAGTTTTTAACTGGGTTTTATGGTGAGAAGAATCCTCATCACATCCTATGTGATTTTTGTATAATGCGGGAGCCTGGGCTACAATATCTAATACACAAAAGAAAATAAAAGGTCTAAAGTGTTTGTACAAATAACTGTAAAATCAGGCTAACACAAGTTGAAGAGTATCAGTAGGCTGAGATATTCCCATCTGACCACCCATATTTTGGCGGAGTCTCATCATATGGGATATATTGTCATAACATCCAAAAATTGGCCGCCCAAACCATCAGCCGATGGTGCGGAATTGGATGAGAAGATGTACACTCAAGCCAAACTGATACTTAGGTGTATGTGCAGTGCTGTAGTGAAATGTTTAAAATTAACGACTCAGACAAAAATATATTTAATCAAGATGTCTGAGTGTCAATATTAAAAACACGCCAGGTAGTTGAAACTTATGACTACACTGTGGCGCTTGTGCAGATGGTCAACATGTTTCAGCCCTCCAGACTTATTGTCGGGCTTTCATCAGGACCTAAATGATGGGCTACTGCAACAACGTGAATTTAAAGAAAATAATCGTGCCAGAAAAGTATGAAATTCATATATCTACCATGAATTTGGAGCCCCAATATCCATGTTAAAGATAAGTATCTGGTAACAATCCTGTAAGAGATAATAAACAAGACAGTGTGCATTCATTTATATAGCCACATTCCTACATGAAACTGTACAAAAACACTCTACAACTAAGGTATAAGTGCCTTGTTGGATCAAAAAGTAATTTTACTCATTCACAGAACAATTCTGCTAACTGTGAATACTCACCGCGCATTGCGTGGAGAAACACCTCACCTCACCCGGCATCCGCTTGGGAAAATGAGGCCCCGCTCTATGGTGCATAGAAAAGCAATTATTTATAAAAAATAAGATAATTGCTTGATCCAATTTATAAAAGCATCCTGTAACAAACCCACTAACTGTGAACAAAGTCAAACCCGACCATAATAATAATAATAATAAAGGGGTCTTATCATGCGCGGACTTAGCCCAATGGGCATCAAGGCGCCTAATTCCAAATCCAGCTCACGACAAAACCAGGCAGCTCAACCTGTGTAAGCTCTCGAAAAGCACCACGTTTTTAAAGCCTTTTTAAAGAGCGCTAGAGAGGGGAGGACCTTCAACTCCATCGGCAAGATGTTCCAAAGCTGTGGCGCGACGACGGAGAAGGCCCTAGCTCCCCATCTGGTGAGCTTAAAACGAGGGACAACAAGTTGAAGTAGTCCCGATGAGCGCAGACACCTTTTAGGGTGATAGCGAGTGAGCAGATGACTAATAGCGTTCTTAGAGCCGTCCTCGAGAGCTCTGTAAGTTAGACACAGAATTTTAAAATCAATTCTGTGCTGAATAGGAAGCCAGTGAAGGTCTCTCCTCACAGCAGTAGCAGAAGAGGCCCTGGGAAGATCCAGGACAAAACGTGCAGCAGCATTCTGCACAATTTGCAGACGGTGTATAAGGCCCTTGTTGGATTCCATGTAGAGAGAGTTGCAGTAGTCTAGCCTGGAACCAACAAGGGCAACTGCAATCTGCTTGCGTGCTTGGAGAGACAGATAGCTGCGGATTCTGTTGAGCGTCTTGATCACGCCCCAGCAGGTCGAGACGGTCCGATTCACCTGTAGGGACATCGAGAGTGAAGTGTCGAATACCACACCCAGATTTCTGGCAGATTGCGAGGGAGTGGGGCAGATGCCAAGAGAAATAGGCCACCACTCACTCGACCAGATATCTTGGTCCTTTCCAAAGACCAAGACCTCAGTCTTGTCGCCATTTAGCTTCAGGAAGTTGGCAACCATCCAATCTGCAACGTATTGCATACAGGACCTGAAGCTAGAGGCAGATGATACGACAGAGGACTGAGTAAGTGAAACCATAATCTGGGTGTCATCGGCGTATGATACCACCTCCATCCCCTGAGATCTTACAAGCCTAGCAAGGGGGGCCACATAGATGTTGAACAGGGTCGGACTTAATGCCGACCCCTGTGGCACCCCACATTGCAAGGACTTAGCTGGGGAGAGGTGGTTGCCGAGCATCACTCTCTGTTCCCTATCAAGGAGAAAGGAGTTGAGGAGACTCAGGGCCGAACCCGTGACACCTGCCTCCCTAAGCCGAGATGTTAGAATGGCAGGAGACAAGGTGTCAAATGCGGCCGTGAGGTCCAATAGCACAAGAACAGTAGTTTGTCCAGCATCCACCTTGCGTCGGATGTTATCGACTACAAAGGTGAGAGCAGATTCTGTGCTGTGATGTTTTCGAAATCCATGCTGGGTAATATCAAGATACTCCGCAGTTTCAAGGAAGGAGGAAAGGTGGCAATTCAAGTGTGCTTCCAAAATTTTAGCCGGTGCAGGGAGCAGAGAAATCGGTCTAACATTTTTCAAGAGACCAGGATCAAGTGAGGGCTTCTTAAGGAGCGGCCTCACAATGGCCTTCTTCCATGTTGATGGAAAAATGCCTTGGGCTATGGCCTTATTCATCACCTCAAGTAGAGGGGGCAGGAGGCTGTCCCTGCACTCCTTTAACTTTTTTAGAGGCAATGGATCCAATGGAGAGGAGGACTTCGTTTTGTCAAGGAGAAGATTCAATCCCTCCCGGGACATAAAGGGAAAATCAGAGAAGAGGCTAAGAGGAGCGGTAACCAGTGACTCGGAGGAACGGATACCTAATAGACTGTCTTCATCCAGAGAAAGACGATGTACCTCTAAGGAAGTTTGGATATCAGAGATCTTTTTATGAAAAAAGTCTGCAATATCGTCACAAAGCCATTGAGAGCTAACTACGGGATCAGGGAGTTGAAGGGAACATAATGAGTCCGCAATTTTAAAAAGCTCCCTGGAAGAAGTGAGTGAGCTGGTCAAATTAGAGAAGTATTCCTGCTTCTCTATTACCACTTTTTGCTTATACTCCCGCAGAGCAGACTTATGTGCCTCCCTGTCTATGGGATCCCAGGATTTCCTCCATCTCCTCTCACTGCTTCTGCAGCCCTGTCTTAATAGTCTAAGACGGTCAGAAAACCATGGCGCAGATGGTTTCCGCCGGGCTACATATTGTAGGGATGCGGGGGCAAGATTTTCTACTGCTTTAGTGATGGAGTCCTGCAGATCTTGTGCTGCCTCATCCGCATCTTTTAGGGAGAGGGCCTCTGGTGTAGGAATAAAAGGAGCAATAGCCTCATTGGTAAGAATTCTAAAATTTCTCCTAGAAACAAAAGGGTTAGTCCCCTTCTTAGTCAGATTAGAGGTGGAAAAGGCTAATTTGAGGGGGACCGCAAAATGATCAGTCCACACCAACGGTAGAGGTGTACCGCTGGAGAGTTTTGGATCATTAGAGAAAACCCCGTCAAGAATGTGACCTGCTGTGTGAGTAGCCTTGGAAACAAGCTGAATAAGATCGCAGGCCCCAAGAGATTCAACCAGTGATGACGTGTCCTTAGCGTGGACCTCATCAAGATGGAAATTGAGGTCACCTAAAATGGTGAAGGAGGGCTTTCCAAAGTAGGGTTCAATAATCCTCAATATGTCTGAGACAAAATTGGCTCTATAGCCAGGCGGCCTGTAAATCAACATACCCATGAAGGAAACTGTAGGGGCACATGTGATACAGAAGTAGAGAGCTTCAAAGCGATCTTGGGGCGAAGAAAGTGGCTTAACCGTACATAGCAAGGAGGATTTACAAAGAATAGCAATACCTCCTCCTCGGCGTTTAGATCTATCAAGCCTATGTAGGGAATAGCCCTCAGGGATGGCTAAAAGAAGGTCATGGCCAGAAGAGTCAGAGGCCCAGGTCTCTGTAATAAATACCCAATCAGGCTGTCTTTCATCCACAAAGTCGTGAAAGGCAAGATTGTGTTTGATTAAAGAACGCGCATTTAATAGAAATCTAGTATTATGAATAATAGTGGGCCATGGGGAGAAGGGACAAGGGATAGTCATCGTACCGCTATCAAGAGGGTGGAATAGGGAAGAGCAGGCCCTACAGCGTCGCGAGTGTAGTATCCCTAGCGGGGTAAGATCATGTAAAAAGGGGCATGCGCGTGGTCTAAGAGCCAAAAGCGACGAAAATGTATAGCGCAATCGAGTCTTACCAGGGTGTGAAGGAGCGGAGACCAGGTCCAGCCCGACCTGCAGCCCGACCTCAGCGCGGACGGGCGCAGATGGGCTGAACTCTGGCGTAACTCCGGCGTCATTCTGGCGTCCCCGCAGCGCGTGACCGCTGCGCGTAAGCATGGCTCAATTTATGCACTGCTCGCCTCCTAGAGAGAGGACTAGAGCGTGCAAACAACCCCCCAACCTAAGATGGCCGCCAAACAAGACGAGGACGCGGGACCCGCCAAGTGCGGTGATCAAACTATTACAGTGCGTGAAAGAGGGGCTGAAGCGCGAGTATGCGTGGCCGGCAGGATTAAAATCAGGGTAAGAAGCTTAAAATTAAAATTAAATAAAATGACAAAACGGGTACTTTAAAATAGCTGTTAGCTACTAGCAGGTCGCGCTGGACCAATTTACCAAGCAGAAGGCACTTCAATTGAAAAAAGCTGTTTAAGTCTCAATCAATAGCTTAGTACATTTAGGCCATCAAAGAGTAACTAAAACATTGTAGAAAAGCTAGAATAACGAGTATGTTGGTATCCATTTAGGAGATGTCCTTACCTGTCCGTCGGTACCTCACTCAGGCGTCCGAGAGGAAGTGGAGGTACCGACCGGATGCAGGATACACCTATTTATAGTCCACCCACTTTGTGTAATTAGGTCATTTGAAGACGCTAATGACCCATCAGCCTAGAGAGGGTGTAGTCGTTTCTATGCGTATTGGAAAATGCATCGACGAATGCGCATGTGTAAATGCATCGTCACTCCCTCTCTTAGGCATGCGCTGTTTCTGGGGTTTGTTTGTATACGACACTGCTTTACTGCGCATGCGTATTTGGTATGACAACGCAACGCGTATACCAAAATGTAAACAGAAGCCCCGATCGCTTACTACACTCCGCGGGCAGAGTAATGTCTCATTGTTGATAAAGAAGGGGGCTCTTTTGAGTCAAATTAGACAATCCGAAAACATCAATTAAAGTATATAAACATTGTCGAGGCATGCGCGTATTCAAGGTAAACGCTGCTCAGACGCGCATGCGCATTTCGACAGTGTGTAAACTGACAGCACATTGATCACAATGCGCGAAAGACGATATTTGGTAGTGTCAGTCTGGTACACAAAATATAATAGTAAGTGAACAAAAGCAAAGACACAGCTGGATGACAGGCATTATGGTAGCATATGGAACTCTGTATCCTACTAGAAACGGCAAAGAACACAGCAAGTGTTAATAAGATGAAAGAGGCAGAACATACTAAAGGTTACCTATGATATTAATGATCACCATCTAAAAAAATGTTTTTATATATCACTGCTGATGTGACAGAGAAGGTTCTCAAACAGATCCCTTTAGATAGTGATGACCTGATCAATATGCATCAAAAAGGTCTCTCAACCTTGTTCAAATTGAAATCCAGGGAATTGAATCATTCAGTCCTCTGCTGTCACTATGGAGCCGAAAAATCTATTTTTGCTCCTTGACAAACAGTAGAAGGAGAGGCAATAGAGGTCCTTATCAGAATCAAGCTCAGTGGTGGCCCCCTAACCCATGGGGCTTTCAACCTCCATTTGCTCAACCGATGCAACCCTTCCCTCCACATCCCCTATTCTATCAAGACCAGTCTTTTTTAGGACAAGGACGAGGCCGCAATTATGGGAGAAGAAGATGACAACAGCATGTCCAGTGGGAGGCAGATCAATCCTTCCCTCAAACCAGGAGTCGCAGAGCAGCCCAAGCAGCTCAGTCAACATCGACAGCGACAGGAACCTAATTGTCAATCTAAGTTCTCGCATACTTTCAACAGATGAGGAATCACTATTGAGAAAGGGCCTGGGTTATGTCCCTACAAATAAGGGAGATGCTTTTGAGACCCGGGTGGAACTGGAAAGATTTTTCAGGAAGGTCCGATTGCATTTCTTTTTTAAAAAGGACAAAACAGAGTCTTCCGAAACTGATGTTCAATTGACAAATACAGGGTTACGTCCTAAATCTGTTTTCACACCATTAGGACAACAAGTACCTTCTAAAGTCACTACGTTTGAACAAGCAGTGACCCACGATGTCATGGCCCTATTTGATAGTGACCATCATTGTTCTCAGAACTTGACAAATAAAGAGAAAATAGCACTAGCCCACCTTTCAACTGATCAGTCCATCATTATTAAGCCGGCGGATAAAGGTGGTGCAATTGTTATCTTAGACGTGACCTCCTACCGTCAAGAGTGCCTTAGGCAATTAAACAACACCAACTCATACCAACGATTAGCTACGGACCCTACTCCCCGCCTACTCATTGAGATCAAGACCTTAGTAGAGGAAGCTAACTAGGAAGGGTGGATCACACCCCATGAAGCAAAATTTTTGGTGACCAATAAACCGGTGATGCCAGGCTTCTACTGTTTGCCAAAAATCCATAAACCGACACGGCCCCCCCCGGGACGCCCGATCATTTCTGGCATTGGTTCCTTGCTGGAGCCATTATCCACCTTGTGGATTTCTTCTTGCGACCCATTGTCAAGGAGATGCCCACGTATCTACAGGATACGGCAGACGTTTTGCGGTTGCTACCGGAGGTGGATTTCGACACCGAGACTGACCTTCTGGTCAGTTTCGATGTTGAATCCTTGTACACCTGTATTCCACAGGTAGAAACTCTAGAAGCTATTAGATCTCTTCTTGACACACGTGATCTACGGAGTATCACTCCAGTGAACTTCATCATGGATTGTGCAAAGCTGGCAATGATGGAAAATTATTTCAAATTTGAAGACCAAATTCATCTTCAAACCTCTGCTACATCTATGAGGAGTATTTTTTCCCCCAGCCTCGCCAACCTTTATGTTCATCTCTTTGAGCAGAACATCGTGCTCAACCACAGCAACCCGTACTTCCATCAGGTGTTGCTGTGGAAGAGATATATAGATGATATTTTCCTGGTTTGGCGAGGCACTATCTCAGATATCGAATTGTTCCATGATTGGTTGAACCACCAGAATAGGTACCTTAAATTCACGGTGGAATTCAGCAAAATGCAATTGCCTTTTCTCGACATCCTTGTCTTTCCCAAAGATGGTAAATTGGCCTGTGAGATCTATAAAAAACCAATGTCCAGGAACTCACTTTTGGCATATACTAGTCATCATCCCCAGGCCTTACGGGACAACCTCCCGATAGGACAATTTCTGAGAATTCGCAGAAATTGTTCATCCAAACCTCTGTTTGATAAACATGCACAGATTCTATCCAGACAATTAGAAGACAGACAGTATCCACGACATCTGGTTCGAAAAGCCTGGAAACGTGCCTCCAATAACAACAGAGAGGCACTTTTAGAGAAAAGATCTGATAAAGAATCCCTAGATAGATTGACGTTTGTCAGCACCTTCAACGTCTTGTCTAATAAGATTCAGAAGATGGTGCGCAGACACTGGGGAATTCTTAATATAGACCACACCAAAATAACACCACCTTTATTTTCTTTCAAAAGGGGCCGTAGCATCAAAGACAGTTTGGTCCATACTAGACCAAGATTGAAAGTCCTTGATAATCCCAACACACTTTGGAACATCCAACCGGTACGTGGCCACTTTCCATGTGGTTCTTGTAGTGCATGTCCTCAAACCTACAAAACAGATCATGTTGACATAGGTACAGGGAAACCGTGGTTATTCCGTAAACACACCAACTGTAACACAGAAGGAGTGATCTACTTAATCACATGCCCATGCTTATTGCAGTATGTTGGTCACACAACAAGGAAAATGAAGGTCCGCATTAGCGAGCACAAGAGCACCATCCGGTGCCACAAACAATCAACCTGCTTGACAAATCATTTTTTGGAGAAAAAACACCAAGCAGAAGATATGAAGTGGGTGATTTTGGAACAACCATACATCCCACCTCATATCTCTGATAAATCTAAGTTCCTGTTTGTCAAGGAGCAAAAATGGATATTTCGGCTCCATAGTGACAGCAGAGGACTGAATGATTCAATTCCCTGGATTTCAATTTGAACAAGGTTGAGAGACCTTTTTGATGCATATTGATCAGGTCATCACTATCTAAAGGGATTTGTTTGAGAACCTTCTCTGTCACATCAGCAGTGATATATAAAAAATTTTTTTTAGATGGTGATCATTAATATCATAGGTAACCTTTAGTATGTTCTGCCTCTTTCATCTTATTAACACTTGCTGTGTTCTTTGCCGTTTCTAGTAGGATACAGAGTTCCATATGCTACTATAATGCCTGTCATCCAGCTGTGTCTTTGCTTTTGTTCACTTACTCTTATATTTTGTGTACCAGACTGACACTACCAAATATCGTCTTTCGCGCATTGTGATCAATGTGCTGTCAGTTTACACACTGTCGAAATGCGCATGCGCGTCTGAGCAGCGTTTACCTTGAATACGCGCATGCCTCGACAATGTTTATATACTTTAAATTATGTTTTCGGATTGTCTAATTTGACTCAAAAGAGCCCCCTTCTTTATCAACAATGAGACATTACTCTGCCCGCGGAGCGTAGTAAGCGATCGGGGCTTCTGTTTACATTTTTGGTATACGCGTTGCGTTGTCATACCAAATACGCATGCGCAGTAAAGCAGTGTCGTATACAAACAAACCCCAGAAACAGCGCATGCCTAAGAGAGGGAGTGACGATGCATTTACACATGCGCATTCGTCGATGCATTTTCCAATACGCATAGAAACGACTACACCCTCTCTAGGCTGATGGGTCATTAGCGTCTTCAAATGACCTAATTACACAAAGTGGGTGGACTATAAATAGGTGTATCCTGCATCCGGTCGGTACCTCCACTTCCTCTCGGACGCCTGAGTGAGGTACCGACGGACAGGTAAGGACATCTCCTAAATGGATACCAACATACTCGTTATTCTAGCTTTTCTACAATGTTTTAGTTACTCTTTGATGTCCTAAATGTACTAAGCTATTGATTGAGACTTAAACAGCTTTTTTCAATTGAAGTGCCTTTTGCTTGGTAAATTGGTCCATGGTCGGGTTTGACTTTGTTCACAGTTAGTGGGTTTGTTACAGGATGCTTTTATAAATTGGATCAAGCAATTATCTTATTTTTATAAATAATTGCTTTTCTATGCACCATAGAGCGGGGCCTCATTTTCCCGAGCGGATGCCGGGTGAGGTGAGGTGTTTCTCCACGCAATGCGCGGTGAGTATTCACAGTTGGCAGAATTGTTCTGTGAATGAGTAAAATTACTTTTTGATCCAACAAGGCACATATACCTTAGTTGTAGAGTGTTTTTGTACAGTTTCATGTAGGAATGTGGCTATATAAATGAATGCACACTGTCTTGTTTATTATCTCTTACAGGATTGTTACCAGATACTTATCTTTAACATGGATATTGGGGCTCCAAATTCATGGTAGATATATGCATTTCATACTTTTCTGGCACGATTATTTTCTTTAAATTCACGTTGTTGCAGTAGCCCATCATTTAGGTCCTGATGAAAGCCCGACAATAAGTCTGGAGGGCTGAAACATGTTGACCATCTGCACAAGCGCCACAGTGTAGTCATAAGTTTCAACTACCTGGCGTGTTTTTAATATTGACACTCAGACATCTTGATTAAATATATTTTTGTCTGAGTCGTTAATTTTAAACATTTCACTACAGCACTGCACATACACCTAAGTATCAGTTTGGCTTGAGTGTACATCTTCTCATCCAATTCCGCACCATCGGCTGATGGTTTGGGCGGCCAATTTTTGGATGTTATGACAATATATCCCATATGATGAGACTCTGCCAAAATATGGGTGGTCAGATGGGAATATCTCAGCCTACTGATACTCTTACACTTGTGTTAGCCTGATTTTACAGTTATTTGTACAAACACTTGAGACCTTTTATTTTCTTTTGTGTATTAGATATTGTTGTAGGAGATGACATGAAAGGTCTTTAAATATCTCTCCTTTAGACCCTCCTTATATTTTGTTTGTAGCTTTAGAGCAACTTTGTTGCGGGTCATTCTATAGTGTGATTTAAGAATATCTCACCTTTATTCGCTCCACTCACCCACTTCTGTGACTAGTTATACTCACCATGGCTGATTTTATGGGATTGGCCTTTGATGATGAAGCTATGAATTCCATTCTAGAAAATAACCCGAGTTTGTTGGATTCCTTACCCGATTTAACGGTTACCAAGAAAGATGATTGGTTGACATTACTCAATCTTAAGAAAAATGTATCCCGAATATCTATACATGGGATCATAATGGCAGAGTATTTACGAGGCAAGTGCTCTCCAACAGGCCTCATTGTCACAAATACTCCTCGTCTTTTTCTAACTAACAAAGATTTCCTACGAGATTGGTCACTCATCGCATGGCGATGTACACGAGACTGGCTAATCCTAATAATCAATACTGCCAAGAAAACAGCTGATAACATCCTTATAGAAATACAGGTGCTCGAGGGACAAATAAAGACAACACTTACTAGCCCTAATTTAAAAAAACAATTAGACGAGACCAACAAAATTAGCAAAGATTATAATGACAATATTCTTTTTTCCAAACTTGAGAAATGCAAGAAGGATCTGGCCCGTTTCTCAATGACCAAAATTTTCCCTTACACTAACGATGACTGGGTGGCCCCAGATTTTAACAACAAAGGTAAACGGTATGGTTCAAATTATTCATCATCAGGATCAGACCCTGATTTTGACTTGACAATTCAGGCATTGGACCAGTACAATTGAAAAGAGGCGGACAATTAAGAGGCTCCAATAGAAGGAGAGGCAATAGAGGTCCTTATCAGAATCAAGCTCAGTGGTGGCCCCCTAACCCATGGGGCTTTCAACCTCCATTTGCTCAACCGATGCAACCCTTCCCTCCACATCCCCTATTCTATCAAGACCAGTCTTTTTTAGGACAAGGACGAGGCCGCGATTATGGGAGAAGAAGAGGACAACAGCATGTCCAGTGGGAGGCAGATTAATCCTTCCCTCAAACCAGGAGTCGCAGAGCAGCCCAAGCAGCTCAGTCAACATCGACAGCGACAGGAACCTAATTGTCAATCTAAGTTCTCGCATACTTTCAACAGATGAGGAATCACTATTGAGAAAGGGCCTGGGTTATATCCCTACAAATAAGGGAGATGCTTTTGAGACCCGGGTGGAACTGGAAAGATTTTTCAGGAAAGTCTGATTGCATTTCTTTTTTAAAAAGGACAAAACAGAGTCTTCCGAAACTGATGTTCAATTGACAAATACAGGGTTACGTCTTAAATCTGTTTTCACACCATTAGGACAACAAGTACCTTCTAAAGTCACTACGTTTGAACAAGCAGTGACCCACAATGTCATGGCCCTATTTGATAGTGACCATCATTGTTCTCAGAACTTGACAAATAAAGAGAAAATAGCACTAGCCCACCTTTCA